>NC_082342.1:17879410-20423820 GCF_027477595.1 Haemorhous mexicanus | reverse complement strand
CATATTCAAAGGGCTTACTTCTATTCTACTGAGAAATGGCTGTACTTCTAGTAGGGAAACTTCAAGGTCCAGTAAGATTTTATCTTGTACAAAATTTAAGAAACTCCAACTCTTAAAAATGATACCAGAAAATGACGTCTGTAAGACTGTGGCAGGAGGCTTTTTCCAGAACAATGTGCAGTTCTTCCCAATTCTATTTTTCCCTCCCATTACTTTGTACACAAAGATTTTTACACAGTCTTCTAACAGTGGCATGTTACTACTGGGCTAGAGTATTGCCCTGCCAGCATTGGAATTGACTGGAATGCAGCTGTGTTCCAATTTGCTGATGGGACAAGGGTTTTTTTGCTGAACACACTTTAGCAAGCAAGAGGGCTTCTTGGTCTTTAGATGCTGAGTCCCAGAAAAAGATGAATGAGGTGGTGACGTGCCTCGTGTTTTGAAGAGAGATCAAAAAGTTATTGCTGGGGTCACTTCCGTTTTGGTACGGAAAGCACACAGAGGGCTTTGAAGCAGCACTTTCACCCTCTTTGCATTCACTAGTAAATCTGAGACAGAGCTTGGCCCAAGGTTTGTGCAAAAATACTCTTTTGATGCAACTGTTCACCAGACAATATCTCTGGGAAAATGTGCAGGGGCAGAAAGCAAGCCCTTCCTGGGAAATCTACTGAAATGGTTCAGAAGTTATTCCCACTCACTGTTGCTAACCTCTGCTGTCTAGCTGTCGGATATGCTTGGGACCATGTTGAAATAATTCTAAACAGTGTACTGAGGCTGCAATATTGAGTAAACATAGGTATTTTCCATAGGTGTCAGGGAAAAATATTTCTATTGGTAAAAATGAGTTCCATAGAAAACAAGAAGAGCATGGTAGAAAAAAAATCACATCAATAGAATGAAGATGCCCAGAATTCTTCTTTTGAAGTTACACAGAGTCAATATTTTCTAAATAAGGTTGTGAAACTTATGAAGAAGTAAGAGTACCTTCCACCTGACTGGTGCACAAGTTCATGTTTCCAACTTACAAAAAACATATTATTAAAAGAAAAATGTTCCACCTTGTGGAAAAGTAGCCCATTCGTAATTGTATCAAAGGTAGGATTAGATCAAGTATTCCTACAAGACAGTAGTAGTACTATGAAAAGCGTTTTGGCATCTATTTGACTACAGGAAACTTGAGCAAGCAGAAGTGTCTTTCCCTGCTGCAAGCTGTACTTCCGATTTGCTACTGCTGCTTAAACATTGTTCAAAGAAAACTTGTCAAAATAAAACTAGTGTATACAAGCAACTGGAACTATCCATTGCGTTCCAGCCAATTTGAACTAGAAAATATCGGACACAAACTCCAGTTGAATATTCTAATGCATCGATGGAGTATACCAGCACTAAGAAATGGGAACGCTGGAGAAAGGAGCAAATGCAGATGAATTTCAGGGAAGGAAATTATTGGAGAGCTAACTGCAGTCCCTCGACTTTACAAGAAATGATGTCCAGTAAATCCCAACCTGACACATAAAGAACTCCGTTTTGAAATGGGCTGCATCTATGGTCCTCTGTTCTTCCTAGATGAAGGAACTGTGTTTTGAATCAATCTTCCAAGTGGTATGGCTAAAGACCTTGGATACCTCAAATTTTTTTTTTTTTTTTCCAGAAGCAACTGTCTCAAAACCTCTCTAAACTGACTTTTCCCCTTACGATGCCATCTTTTAAAAGAGCACCTTTTCATTTAACAGGGTATTCCAAACATCATTTCCAAATTTAGACTAAAAGTAACACTCTTTCTAGTTATCTTTGGGTTTTTTGCAGCTTCCTGCCAACATAGGCAGCAAGGAAGAGAACAGACGGCAGCTCTTTCTGGAGCATCTTGAACAAATGCCCTTGCTTATGTTCAAATCTTTCACTTCTCCAAAATCCCTAACAATGAAGTAAAGGTTGTGAAGGCATTACTAGTAGTATTAGATGGCAATGGATGGGTCAAATAGAATTTGTATCACATAGATGATACTTGGCAAACAGCAAATGAAGGGGTTTCTTTCAGCTCTCAGACTGATGTTACATCTCAGTAATTTATTAAAAAGATAACAAGAAGGATATTTTTTAACAGTGAACTTAATTACACCCTTACCCATGGACATCTGAATCTTAGGAATAGACAGTGTCTGATTTAGAAAAAAAGAAAGAATGACCACAGTTTAAAGAAGCATATGATCATGAACACTTTGCTGATGGAACGTAGCCTATTCCTTGGCTGAAATGAAGCAGGTAGACAGGACATAGGAAGTATCGTTTTGTGGATCAAACATTTATTTTCTAAAGTGACGCTTACAGATGGTGAACTCACCAACTTCGATATTGCACAGTAGATAAGAGTACCTAACTTGCGCCATCAAGTTATCCCTTGGAATCACCATCCAAGGGCATTTTCCCCTGCCTCTGTGAAAATGTGCCTACCTTTTTCACAACACTTTTGCAGCAGCATTCTTAGGCCTGATCAGCTGGTATGGAGGGTGAATGATCAGCAGCAAGGTGACTGGCCAGGGTCATTTGCTTCAATGGATTTTGATCTACTGGATATTTTGAAGACCTGCTTCAGCCCTGTTGGTCAAACACAGCCTTCAAACGGTGCTAAACAATTGTTTGGGCTGTGGACCACATGAAAAAATACCTTCTGGTGCCTTTACTGGGCCATATGCTCTTGATTCTCTCCCTCAACTTCTCCATCACCTCTCATCTCTTTCACATGAGCTATCTTCAAGGTCCACAGGATACTTTTCACAGAATCTTCAGGCCTGATGCAGTAGGAATGATGAACAAATGCAGCTGGGATGAATTTTCCAGTTTGGATAAAACCTCTTGTGCACACAAATCCCCCTATGCCCAGAAAAACCTTCACTAAGCACTCGTGTTCTACCTAAACCGCAGTTTAGTCTGAAAGAAAAGCTTTGGTCTGAGAGTATCTGAGAGATTTGCATGAAGCACAGATATCTGACCTATGCAATTTTGAAGATCAGAGTTAAAAGAAAATGGCAAGAAGTTTTTAATTTTGCCGGTTTTAATTTTCAATTCCATGCACTTTTTCAAAAAGTGTCAATCTCAAATGGCCATCAACATATTTCAGTCGTCTGGAAGTTAGTATTCATATCAAATGTGTTTCAAATCAATAGAATTTCAAACCTTTCCTCAAAGTTTATATACCTAGATTTAGTATTTCTGATCTCTATTAGATGAAAGGAAGACATTTTTTGCTGTTGGGGTGCTGGAACGCTGCTTCGGGTTGCCCAGAGAAGTTGTGGATGTCCCATCCCTGAACGTATTCAAGTCAGCTTGGATGGGGCTTTGAACAGCAACGAATGCGACCCTTGATGGTAGATAAACAAAGCTTGAATATAGAAGAGACTCAGATTGAGGTATACGAACAAATTTTCTCTCAGCTCTTGGGGTAAATTCAAAGTTGTACAAAATTGCATTTCTCTGTGATTTTCACTACTGTAACAGAAAGCTTCATGAAAACTGTGCAGAAGATATCAACTTTTAAAAGCGATAAGAACTACAACATCAAACACATGGGATGGGTTTCAACATGGGACACCCTCTGAGAGAAAATCTCTGTATTTCGACACTTCATGCCAATCATTAGGATTTCAAGGAGTGCCAAAGAAGGCGGCAAAATATCCTTCAGGACATTATTTACTGTAGTTCAGCCTGGCCATTAGTTGGAATTGGTGTTTGAACTAATGTAGACATACCACACACACTTTCCATGCACTGAAAACTTACTGTTTACAATGAATAAGCAATGAGGATCAAAATTGATTGAAAGCATCTTAAAAATGTCAAGTATTTCACTGGAAATGATCTATGATCAAAATACTTATTCCTCCTTAGTGAGGGACAAATAAATTCTTCCATACCATGATGGTTAAAAATTGTCTAAACCAATGTTTTCTTCTGAAAAGACATCATCTAATTTTTTCTATTTTTAGAAGAAAATATTTCTAGACATAGAACAAAGGAATTTTAAAGGAACAAATGGAAGGAAAATATTCTGCAAACAGAATTCAATGAAAACCTGTGTTTTAAATATGAGGTAGATATTCAACAGAGTTTTTGTACCAGATATTTGAAATAGTGTACCGGCTATTTTGTCCACAAAGAGAGCTATTTAGCATTTCAGTCTTTTCCAAGGTGTTCATGATCTGCTATGCTGATCTCTGTGCATGCCTAGGTGTGTGCGGAAGGTGGGGCCATGTGAAGGGGAGTGTCTATGTTTGCTTAGCACTCGGAGAGGCAGATTCATGCCTCAGCTCCATCATTTCTTTTAGAAACTTCCCAGAGAGTGGATATGAAATTTCATATCCAAAAGAGATCAATTCCCAAGTCATCCATTTTACTCTACCTTGTAAATCACATGCTTTGTTGCATATTTTATCAAATATACTTTCAAGCCGCGTGGAGGAAGGAGAATGTGGAGAATCCCTCCAATGTCTTGCAACTTGTACGCAAATAGATTTTCAAGAAAATCATCATTTCTCTTTTAAATACATCTGGGACAGGCATGATGGTGGCGTCAATCTGTTGAAGTTTTTGTTGCTGGGGGAAGTTGTACGAAAGGACTGGTTTTTACATTGACCAGTTACTGAATCAAGTGCATGAACACATTTGAAATTCCACTGGGGTTTCCTTTTTCTAGCAGACTACTTCTAGAACTAGCTAGCAGACTCAAGATGACTCTTTTTCTCTGTTTTTGTTTCTTTCCTATTTTCTTGCTTTCTCTGCAACTGTCTACACAATTTTAGGACTTTTTTCCCAACTCAAATTGTTTCATAGACCGATAATTCAGATACGCTTTTTACAAGGAATGTTTTAAATCTTTGTTAGAATTAAGAAAGTTAAGGACATAGGTCTTTTTCTTCCCTTATGAATATTGCAATGAAAGAGTTCAATAAAGACCAACTCCTTTTTATTTATTTGGAATACAAGTCGATAATTCCCATACAGTAATTCATTGCTGGACCAATATTTGCCATTCTGATGTAAGTTGTCACTTCTTAACAATATGCCTTCTGTGACTACGTTGACAACACTTTTGGTAAAGATCCTAACTGGTCTTAGACACGCATAGGGAGAAATTTGCTCTGCCAGTGTCAGTCTTAAGCATGCGTCTCAGAGGATCTTTCTAGAGCTGGGGAATTTTCCCATGAAAGGGATTCAGTTATGGAAGAGACAGGTTTCCTGGAGTTTTACATTCTTCTTGAACACTACTTAAGGAACTTAAATCCCATGTCCATTTGGATCTCACTCTGCACAGAGCTTTGTCATGCCAGTCCTTGAAATGCATCTCTAAGAGAATTCACTAGCACAGAATGAATGAGGGTGGAAGGGCTCTGTGGGGCTCCCCAAGTCCCATCCCCCTGCTTCAACCAGGATACCTAGAGCCTGTTGCCCAGGATTATATCTGGGCCTACTTTTAATGTCTTCAATGATCCAGACTCCACCATCTTTCTGGACACTCTGTGCCATGGTTCAGTCACCGTCACGATAAAAAATAATTTTGTGATGCTCAGAGGCAATCTCCTGTATTGCAGTGTGTGCCCACTGCCTCTTGTCTTTTCACTGAGCATCATTGAAAAGACACTGGTTCCCTGCTCTTTGCACTATTCCTTCCCGTAGGTATGTGTGCTGCCATGTAGATAAACGTCCAAAACTTCCCTGAAGCCCAGGCAAGATGATATTCTCTTCATCTACCAGGCAAGTTCATTCACCAGAGGAGTTTAAAAAGTCGTCAAGCACCAATTTCCCCTGGTAAATCCATGCTGACTACATTTGTTCTGTCCTCCTTCGTGTGCCTGGCAATGCTTTCCAGGAATAGCTACTCCATCAACTTCCTGGGGATCCAAATGAGGCTGGCTGGCTTGTACTTTTCTGAGTCCTCCTGGTTGCCTTTTTTCAAGATGGGTGACATTTGCTTTCATCCAGTCTTTGGGCACTTTCCTCAGTCACCATGGTCCATCCAACATGATCAGGAGTGGCCTCAGAATAACATCTGCTAACACCCTTGAGACCTGTGCATCCATCTCAACAAGGCCTGTGGACTTTATGGAATACTTCCCAATTCAGTGACTATGCCCATAAAAATTTGCATGGGATAAGAGGACATTTTAACAGGTACTTGAAGAGTGAGTGAAAAGCTATGGAAGCAATCCAAAAGGACGAAGACTAGAGTTCCCTTTGAAGACAAAGCATCCCATCATGGAGCTGAGCAGCTTTAGATCCAGGTAAGCTTCCTCTCTGAAAGGATGCAGAAGACATGATTTTACCTAATCCAGTAATAAAATGTGTTGACCATTCATTTGCTATACAAAAAATTCAATGATTTCCAAAATTATTGCCTCCTAAGTAGACAATAATATACTGGCTGGGTATTCCCCTAACAGATGAGAGCACCTGCTTGATGTCTCTTATGCGTGCAGACTATTTGAAGTAGGTCATTTGAGTGGGGATTCCTGGTCTTCGAATTTTCTTTCTGATGAATTTGGAATATTTACTGAAGCAAGGACCGGAAGATGAAAACTTCATTTCCCATCAGCGCACTCTAACATCCATGGCCATAATGCCATTGTTTCTCCCCAGCTGAGTCAAGAATTCATGACTACAAAGTGGATCAGCTCCAAAGGAAAGATCAAGGCTGGATAATATTCTCTCTTGGTAAAGCTATTTATCTCAAATGAAGTGACCAACTTCTAATCGCTCACTGGCCTAAAGCCACAAGGAGGGGGAGATGGACCAGCTTTCCTTCCACTGCTGCTCTCTTTGTCACCTCGGTGTTTAATACGAGTAGGAAGACGTTCAAAAAGACAGCGTTGCAGAATTCATAAAATTCAGTCTTAAAAAAAATCATTTTTTAGCAGGTGAAATAAAAATAGCAAATAAAATATATAAGTTTGTCTTGCCTTGTTCTGCAGGTTTTGTAACTGGCACACCTTTCCTTATGAACGCACTGTCCTTTCCTAAATACTCTCATATGGAGGAAGATGCTTCTGATCAGAAGAGCACTAGGATGTCTTTACTCGACCTTTTCTTTTCACTGATGCTTGGTCCTCTGAAAAGAATGGTTTTCTAAAATTGAAATGTGCTACTATTGTTCCCATGGGGTAAGCCGCAGACTCCTCCTGTCGGAGCTGTCACTAATCAGCTATTCTCCTATCTGCCTTTAGTAGTTGAATGTTCTGGTCTAAAAGTAGCACCTTCTGTGTAGCCATGCTCTTAGTTGCCAGTCTCATCCTAAATCCAAAGACCCTCCTGCAAAGGACCGCTGGTTCTGTAGTCAACCAAGGAAAAAAGACCCGTCCATCCATGCTTTCTGATTTAAAATATTAGGGTATGATGTCCCTAAACAATTCTCTGCAGTTGAACACTACTTATCTTTGGCGTGTTCCTTCAACTCACTCGCAAGTCATTCATGCCTTAGGTTATTGGGAGAATTGCTTCATTGGAAGATAATTAAAAGGGGTATGAGAATACTTTTGTGCTTCTGCTATGAGGATACTTTTCAAATCCATACAAACTCCCTGCAAATGCAAAAACCTGCATCCTGTATTGTCCTAGCTTACAATATCAAAATGCATCCTATTCCCACCCTCAAGAACTGAGGAAACCAGGGGTGGCATCGTTTTTTCCTTCTCTCCTGTTAATGGGCCCATCAATGTCTTGCCACATGACTCAGAGATAACTCCCTCCAGGAGCCATTTCTGTTTCACGGGTAATCAAGGACCCACATCATGACTCAGAACGATATCAGCCCATTGGGAGATGCTCTGCCCAGGGGGTAGGAGCTAAGCATCCCCACCTGGATATAATCTGGGTTTTGGAAGGCAAGAAGCACCATTTCTACTGCATTGCCAGAGGAACGGCCACCCTTAGCCACTGGTTTTCCAGAGGACGAGAGCTACCAGATGGTTTCTAAAGAATCACCACTTCAACAAGACCATTTCATCCAAACTGCTTTCACCACCCTAACTAGCAGGATGTCAGCTTGTATTCTGACTCTGTCAGTGGTTTTCCTTTTGTACTCTTGCATGGATTTGGGTTTTTCCCCCTTTTCCTAATAAACTGGATTTCTGACTTGGAGTCTTGCTGCGGTGCTGGATTTCTTCAGCCCAACTAGCTCCCGACACCGACAGCGAGAGTGGGCCGCCCCAAGAAAGCTGTCGAATCCGGGCTGCAGCTGTAGGGCACAGCTGCTCTACGGCACAGGTGGACTGCCTTGGGGATAGAACTGCGCTGAGAGCAGGGACAAGGAACAGGGAGAGGTCTTCTGCATATTTTTCAGTTTACTCCCTGGAGGGTCAAGGACAGAAAGACAATGATTCAAAGGCATCCATCAACTTCTAAATGGGGGGAAGGTCCCAGGGGAGGATACAATCTTTAACCAACTGGGAGAAACTGGGGGTGGTAGACAAGGAGGGGAATACAATGTTGAAACCAGTAGGGGGACTACAGGGGAGGAGAATAACTTGAAGAAACCACTGGGGTTTTGAAGGGTACAAAATTGAGAGGGAAGTTTCTAGAGAAAGGGGCAGGCTTGGGGAGGGGTTGATGTTCAATGGGAGAAGGAACAGGGAACAAAAGGGCAGGTCTTTGGGGAGAGGGACAGCTAGGGCAAAAGCCAACAATACTGGGGGGAAAGGAACAATCCATTCATAATAACATATGCTATAACAGCACAAAATAGGAAGCCTTAGAAAACGGACTACTAGAACTGCAGTACAATAATAAACACACACTGCAACAGAGTGTCTCACTGGTTTGGCTTTCAAAGCAGAAGAGGTGCCAACCTAAAAATTTCCCAACTTCAAGGTTAACTGGCTGCAGTTTTGATTTCCTTCTTAAATATATCACCAAGGCGCTATCAGCTTCTGTAATTGGCTCAGCAGCATGTCTGTTCTTAGTGCCAAGCAGGGATTCACTTTGCCAGGCATGGAGGAACCTTCTAGGAGCTTTGCACAAAAAATCACTTCTGTGGCTGGCTTCTTCCCTCCCCACCAAAAACCAAGCCATGCCAAACCAACACCTTAACTAATTCGTAGTACTTAGTACGCATCCAAGAATGTCTTTTAAACCATGCTTTATGTTTTTGACCAAATGCACTGAAAAGAAGTGGATCCATAATATTGATAAAAATTGTTCCAGTTCAATAGAAATATTGGGTCATGCAACTCTAGATTACATAGCTGTTTTTTTGTACAATACCCAGAGGCTTTTTTCACCTCCATGGAAGAGCCTAAATGAGGGATGTGGGAGTCCAGGCGGCTCTCCAAAATGCAGTTTATTCCATCCAAGACGTTGCAGCAGTCCAGGGTAGTGGGCAACAGAGCCTGTGCCTACAGCTGTCAGCTCTAGCTGCAGGCAGGCCTGGAGACCCTTTGGTTTTGGCACTTTGCTGAGCATCTTCATACAGTAGAACCAATCTATCCCTTAACTATTATCTATAGCCTATCCTAACGACTCTAATTACCATATGTTGCTATTCTCCACTCACTAAAAGTCAGTATATTACAGCTGAAGCGGAAAGTTGTTTTTCAGTTTTCTTGACAGTGGAAAATTTGGAGAGCTTTTTCTGCTTGCAGCATTTGCTGACTTGTTTGCCTGTGCTAGCTTCCTGCTTGGTAAAAACATCTTCTTGTTTGGGGTGGGTTTATCCTTTGCTGTAAGTCATAAAACCCTCTTCTAACTAAGGTATCCTCGGTTATCCAGTAAGACTGGCTCAGCAATTCTTTTCTTCTAGATCAAAACTTGCTTCCAACTCTATTCTTTCTTCAGACTCCACATTGAAAAATCTTTCTGCCAAGCATACATATCTGTGAGACTTTCTCATCAAACTTTCATCTTTCCCAACACCTCTAAAGAAATGTTTCCTGATGGTTTGGATCAGAAGATCCAGTATTGCCATCCTGAGATTTTTCATTCAAAACCCATAAGCTGTGCTCAAGGTTTTGCCTATGTTCTTTGTTGTGCCTTGCATCTATTTTGGCTAGAAAGCCAGTGTAGATGATGTCCTTGCTGCAGTAGCCATGGGAAATAAGGTGGAGTGTCTGGCTGATGTACCGGGATGTAGACTATCCAGCACTCCCCCAGGGAGGCCAGGATCCCTAAAGGAATAGAATATTGGCTATGCTCTGGGAGTTTTACAGAGAGAAAGATCCTCACAGCTCAAATGATTTGTCTCCTGGAGTTCTGAGGAGTATGTGGTGAAGAAGAAGGCTGCTGTCTTTTCCAAGAATCTTCCGTGCATTCAAGAGGATCATTGAACTTCTTGTCTGAGAATGAAAGAAATATTAGTAGTAATTAGTACTTTTTCTCTGTCTGTGCATCACTGATTGAATTTGGGTAGGCAATATTTTTTTTATTTATTTATTTGAATTATTCATCATAAGGTCTTCCAAATTCCCAAATTCTGCTTCACTTCTTTCTTTTGTAGGCCAGTCTGGTTCATCTTCTCTTCTACTGTATTATTGCAGACCATATCTGAATGGATTTTTTTTTTCATTTTGAACATTTGGTTTAAACTGAATGAACAGAACGCTTTATTTATCCTTATTTGACCAGTTTGCAAGGAAATACAGAATTTTGAAGAGAAGTGACGCGACTCCACTTGAGGTTTTCAATGGAAGAGAAGAATGACGATGATGATGACATTCACAGCATTGTTTACAGTAACATTGCAGCTAGTTTCCAGCAACGAAGGTCAGGTTCTGGAAGCAGGCACGCATGATTGTAGAGAAGTCTAAAAAGTTTCAGTTTGGCCGCTTTTCTTGAAAAATAGCTAATATGTCTCAACGTTGTGCTGAATCTTGTTGTACAGACACTTCTTTTGAGGTCTGAACTCCTTGCTGGACTTCTGTATCTAAGAATCAGATACAGTAAACCTATGTTTCCTTATATGCTGTAAGAATTTGGTTCTAATCTAGAAGAGCAAGAAAAGGTTGCCATATTAATACAAGGTAAAGAACCTGCTAAGAAAGCAGTTAATGGACTGCTTTTTTTATTGGAGCAGTGATTTAGTGGTTTGATGGGTTTTTTTTTTTTTTTGCTTCTCAATAGAATTTAAGAAGTGGTGGGGTAAGAAAGTGTGGCTTTTTATAGGTTTGCCTTGAAAGAAGAATTACAGGGGAAACTGTTGTAAAGAATTGATGCAGAGCTCTATGCATTAATGCACTCTTCCGTACAGAGTTTCAGAAGTGAAAACCAAGAGGAGAGAGTGCCGACAAGATGAGAGTGCCGATTTACTAGAATGAATTCAAGATAGCATTCTTTTCTCTCTGAATTACAGCTCTAAACCTCAGGGTAGTAATAGGAAGTACATAACAATCTCAAAGATTTAAAAATGGATGATGAAGTTTTATATCCAGTAAACTGTAAGGCTTCACATTTTAACCTGGTTTGCATTTTGGCAAAAGCCTGGAATCTTCTGCAATTTGCCAGATAACAAGGGATTTAGAACAGGAAGTATGCAAGTAATCATTTGGAGCCTTCATCTCCCTTCTTAGAACAATGGATACATTTATTATGCTCCTATTTTTATTCCATCAGGGGATTTGATCATGGAAATGTCTAGTCATTCTTTTCTTGTTTTCAACCCCTCAAAGAGCATGAATCCAAACTATTCAGAAGTTCTTGATCTGCAACAGTGACAAGCACTATACTGGTAAGAGTCAGTGGACATTAGCAGATCCCCTATGACAGCCCCCTATGGCGGGCAGTTCTGGCAGGACTGATGTTTGAGGGGCTGGAATTCTGTGAAATAGAACATTCTATGAATGGGGAAAATGGAAACAGATTCTGAACGTTCAACCCAACATGTGAACAAGTACTAGGGCAGGTAATTTTCTGTGGAAATTTCTTTAGCCCCAGTGTTGTGGATGATGATTACTCTTCCTACCTCCTTTGGTCAGCTGCCAGCACAGTCACGTTACTCCGCTTATGGACAGAAAACCAGAAGAAGTCATTTTTGAACAAAACACCCAGCAGGACCTTAGAGTGTTTTTGCTGCAAAATGTTTCAAGGCAGATAGGGAAACAATTCCATTGTAGAGAGTATGCTGAGAAGACAAGTTTGGAAGTTAAAAACCATGGGATCTGTTTCTATATATGTCACTGATTTTGCTTATTATCAATTTGGTGGGGTTTCTTGTTTTGTTGTTTTTTTTTTTTTTTTTTTTTTTGTGTTTTTTTTTTTTCCTGCATCCTTGAGATGAAAGCATAAGACAGAAAAGTACGGTAAAGTTAAAATACTTTTGAGATGGCTTGTGCTGAAAAACTTGTAGCTACTGCTAAGGCCCATAAGCCAGGTCCTGTTTCATTTCTGAGAAGCTATAAAATTCCCATTGGTAATTTAGTTCTAAGCATCTGTTGTTATGGTGGAGATGCAAATTAAGAAGAACAATTTTTGAATCTGTAGGGATGTATTTACCATTTTGGAGCTGCCTTTTCAGTCTCTGAGCCATCAATGAAAAGAAGGAGAAGAATCTACACTCTTTTCAACCTGTGGACCATCCACTACTGTCCACGTGCTCAGATTCAAAGCCAAACAATCCTGTCGGGCCTGATTGGGAGGAATTATTTGGATTCAAAATACTACACTAGTATTTGATTTCCATCAGCACAGTCCATTGGGCACAAATTTTGATATCAATAGAACCTTTCACGGGGATCCATCTTTCTCACCTGCAGCACATTTTAAAGAGAAGAGGCATTGTTGAATGGCTTCAGTGAAAAAAAAAATCTTAAATGCACTCTGAATGGAATTGAGATCCAAAGGAGCCAGTATTTCAAGAAAGCCTGAGATGTTGTCTGCCATGAGATCCCTTCTAAGAGGTTCTATTAAGGTACCAAATTCTTCATCAAAATACTGTCAGATTGGTCAGAGGGGAAAAGCAAACTTTTTGAATGGTCCTTTGGGAAGACAGGGCTTGCAGCGAATTTAGTACTTGCTGCTAGGTTGCCTACATTCCAGGAAAGAGTATTAAATACTGAAATTCGACCGATGGTGGATGAAGTCTTTGTGACTGTGAAAGTCCAGTGCATGGCAATCTCAGAAAGGAACCCATCAAAGCCCCTGAAATGCCAACACACAAGTTGTGAGTTGGCAGTGCATGCCAGGTTTTAGCAAACCACAGCAAAATGCTGATTGCAAAACGAGGCCATCAAGTCACATCCGGTATGAAGCAGTAGGAAAGAGGAAAGCAGCTGAGAGCATCAACCCTGCTAAGTAGTCTCAGTATTCTTATTGCCATTAGCAGAAATGTGAAATGAGTCTATAAAAATTACAAAGGAGGCAAAAGAAAAGGGAGTGATGACTCCTCTGGCATAGTGTTTCCTAACAGGGATCTTCAAAATCCTGTAAAGATTCTCTCATCCTTGAAACTGAAGGAAGGTATTAATGGCAGTAAGGAAATGGCATCAAATGCTAGAAAGACTCTGGGCAGTGTACTTCTAGACAGAAATGCCACTGATGGAAAACCAACTAAACTGGCACCAATGCAGCAGCATTGTACTAAAGCCCAGAAATTGTCCACGGCTTCACTCTCTGCCATTCCTTTCATATGCACACAGCAGCTCTGCAACATTCCTACTCATCATCTCCTTGGCAAACTGGGCGTGAGGGTCCGTAGTGACGCAGAGTCCCCAGGCAGGTGCAAAGGAGAGCCGCTTTCTTGCAAAAGCCAGGCTTTTGAAGCAGTCAGGCCTTTATCACTTGCATAGCTTTAAGCCGCAACAAACATAATTCAACCAACCGTCATACCCCACGCTGTGAACACGCAATGCTTCTAGAACTTCTTGATCTACCTCTAATTCAGCTGTCTCACTTTCCCCTAGTCATTTTCTACTTAGCCAAAGTAACGGGCCTCAGCCATGGTTTTACAAGGCCTTCCTTTCGGAAAGTTCTACCTATATGCAACAGCATACCACTAGTTTCTTCACCACCAAGAGTTTAGGTAGATGGATTGGCATCTGCCCTTGCGGTGAAACACAATGGGGAGAGAAAATGCTGTTGGAGATGTTCAGTCATTCCATTTTCTAGACAGGCCAAATCAAAAGAAAAGCAAGCTATAGGATTGTGTACTTGCTCTTACAGAACACCTGCTGCCATCTGACAATGAACTAGCAGAAAATCAGCAAGAATGAGACTTGAGGCAAACAACCTTTGGAAGGGAATAATGGGTTGATAAATAAAGACAACAGGTTTCCAGGCTATCGAGATACTTTAAATGACAGCAAAGGATTTGAGAGCAGAGGCTGAACTGGTGGGGAAGGATTCAAAGAATCCCAAGAAAAACATGACCAAAGAATCAAAGAACCCCAAGAAAAATAGGGGCAACTGACCTGTTAAGGCCTTCAGGAAATCAGTGGCCGCTGATTTAGATAGGCCATTCAAGTTCATTTACTGGTGCATTTTCCACTCCTATTTCACCTGTCAGCATCACAGGGTGAATTGAGACCTTGGAATCAAGATTATTTGGGATTCTGTTCTTAGCGTTAGGAGAGAAGTACAGCAGATGAAGTACCTGTTACTGATGTGATACCCAGGAACACAGAGTTACACATTTCATTGAAGTCCAATCACAACCAGCAATACTAAGAGGATAGGATTGGCGCCTTTTCATGACGCTCTTCTTGTTACGCAGCCTGCTCTGATTCTGGTGAAACTTTTTCATTAGCTTCTCTCTAAAAAGGAGAAAAACCAATTAAATGTCCCTCCCTGCTGATGCTAATCGAGTCAGAGGTCTATGAAAGGGCCAAAAATATTCGGAATTCTTCTTAGACAATGGAAATGGAAGCAGAGCTACCAATCTATTTCTTTGCAACATATCCCTAAAACTCATTCCCTTCTATTCATCACTTATGTATAGCCAGCAGTACATTCAGGAAAAGATGAAACTGACTGATGTCAGCAAGGGAAGGACTTGAAAGAACTATTCCCATGAATCATCGTATAGACAGTAACTCTAGCATTAAAATCAGAACCCTTTCAGTAAGTATCACTTATGGGAAATTCAGGACTCCTGCACAATGGACCAAGAGGATTAAGCAGAAGCCGTTTATGGTTTACATGATGCACTTACTCATTCTGACTCTCTGCACACGCTAGTCACGCTTTTCTTATTGGTGCCTTTGTCTTGTCCACGCATTCTGCGTGCACCTCTCAGAAGATGTGTTTCCTTACAGTCCAGGTACTTTGCCCCTCCCCCCCCCCCCCCCGTTTTGGAGTTCTTGTGGTCTTGGAATTTAGTTTCTCAGCTTTTCCTCTCTTGTTTTAGCAAGGCTTATGTCTTGATGAATTCCAGAGGGCCCTGAGAAAATTCTGAGAAGAACCGTTCCACGCTGGATGGCTGGTGCAGCCCGTAGTCTAAGCGGTTCAGATACATTGTCACAATTGCCCCTTCTTCTTGCACCAGCCAGATCTTTTCCAATGTCATTTTTAGCAAGAGGCACACCAGTTTCACGATGCATGGAATAACACAAAGCAATGAAATAATGACTACTGGTAAAAACAAAGCTCCATTTACGAGATCTTTCAACCACCCAGTCCTTTCCATCCCTCAAACCATTGATGCAAACCCCACTCGTTCCCAGTCAATTTCTTCATATTGTCTTGTACTTGTGTGAGTTTCGTATGAATGGCTGCAGAATGGTCCAAAAGATTCATGCAACATATTCCTTATAAAATTCCTAACACTCGTACCCATGTGCTAGTAACAATAAATCTATTTCACCTCCTATTTGCAGTGTGCTATATCTAATAGGATCTACGTCAGGGAGCACCTGACTTAAAATAGAAGAAGTTACGATAAGTCGTTTGAACATCCAGCACCCCAATTGATTAAAAGCAGCCAAACCTTGATAAGCAGCGCCATCTAGCGTAAGGAAGAACACAGTTATTCCTGCTGGAACGAGCAAAACTCGACATAATGGTGCCAATCACGTCTTTAGCTAGTGTTCCTCTCTAGGTATTCCCGGAAACGAAAAAGCGGCTTCCCCCAGCAAAACCCATTATGAAGGTAAGAGAGCCCGCCGAACCGCGGCTTCTGCCGAAAGCCGCCGGGGACCGGCACCTACCTTCGGACAGCTGCGTATGCCCTTCTTCTGCGTCTCTTGCCGCCTAGACCTTAGCGAAAAGCTTTTCCAGGCATTTTCTCAAAAAGGAACTCTGCCAGCACAGCAAGCGTCCCACGACAGTTGTCATGAGGGTACTCGAGTTCTTACCATCTCCTGGAGAAAAGAAAAAGTGAGATTGGCCAGGAAGTGCTGCAAATGGCTAAAAACGATAGAAAAGAAAGCTGTCCAAGAACTTTTTCCCTACTTATGGTAATGCAACTTGAAACTGTTGGAAAGTGGTTAGTTATCGTTTTCCCTCAGTTTGCGAGCTGCTCACTTAATCCCAGTGCTGTGCGGCTTCGTTTTTGACGTCTCAGCATCGGCCGAGCTCTCCGGCTGCCGGAGGCGAAGAAGCGGCTTTTTCGCGCACAGAGCTTTCTGCCGGTCGCGGTGCGCTCCGAACCGCGGCTTCTGCTGAAAGCTGCTCGGGACCGGCACCTACCTTCGGACAGCTGCGTATGCCCGTCTTCTGCGTCTCTTGCCGCCTAGACCTTAGCGAAAAGCTTTTCCAAGCATTTTCTCAAAAAGGAACTCTGCCAGCACAGCAAGCGACCCGCGACGGTTTTCATGAAGGTACTCGAGTTCTTACCATCTCCTGGAGAAAAAAAAATGTAAGATTAGCCAGAGAGTGCTGCATAAGGTTTAGACGGATGCAAAAGAAAGCTGTCCAAGAACTTTTTCCCTACTTATGGTAATGCAAGTTGAAACTGTTGGAAAGTGGTTAGTTATCGTTTTCCCTCAGTTTGAGAGCTGCTCACTTAATCCCAGTGCTGTGCGGCTTCGTTCTTGACGTCTCAGCATCGGCCGAGCTCTCCGGCTGCCGGAGGCGAAGAAGCGGCTTTTTCGCGCACAGAGCTTTCTGCCGGTCGCGGTGCGCTCCGAACCGCGGCTTCTGCCGAAAGCCGCCGGGGACCGGCACCTACCTTCGGACAGCTGCGTATGCCCTTCTTCTGCGTCTCTTGCCGCCTAGACCTTAGCGAAAAGCTTTTCCAAGCATTTTCTCAAAAAGGAACTCTGCCAGCACAGCAAGCGACCCGCTACGGTTTTCATGAAGGTACTCGAGTTCTTACCATCTCCTGGAGAAAAGAAAATGTAAGATTGGCCAGGAAGTGCTGCAAATGGCTAAGAACGATAGAAAAGAAAGCTGTCCAAGAACTTTTTCCCTACTTATGGTAATGCAAGTTGAAACTGTTGGAAAGTGGTTAGTTATCGTTTTCCCTCAGTTTGAGAGCTGCTCACTTAATCCCAGTGCTGTGCGGCTTCGTTCTTGACGTCTCAGCATCGGCCGAGCTCTCCGGCTGCCGGAGGCGAAGAAGCGGCTTTTTCGCGCACAGAGCTTTCTGCCGGTCGCGGTGCGCTCCGAACCGCGGCTTCTGCCGAAAGCCGCCGGGGACCGGCACCTACCTTCGGACAGCTGCGTATGCCCTTCTTCTGCGTCTCTTGCCGCCTAGACCTTAGCGAAAAGCTTTTCCAAGCATTTTCTCAAAAAGGAACTCTGCCAGCACAGCAAGCGACCCGCGACGGTTTTCATGAAGGTACTCGAGTTCTTACCATCTCCTGGAGAAAAAAAAATGTAAGATTAGCCAGGAAGTGGTGCATAAGGTTTAGACGGATGCAAAAGAAAGCTGTCCAAGAACTTTTTCCCTACTTATGGTAATGCAAGTTGAAACTGTTGGAAAGTGGTTAGTTATCGTTTTCCCTCATTTTGAGAGCTGCTCACTTAATCCCAGTGCTGTGCGGCTTCGTTCTTGACGTCTCAGCATCGGCCGAGCTCTCCGGCTGCCGGAGGCGAAGAAGCGGCTTTTTCGCGCCCAGAGCTTTCTGCCGGTCGCGGTGCGCTCCGAACCGCGGCTTCTGCCGAAAGCCGCCGGGGACCGGCACCTACCTTCGGACAGCTGCGTATGCCCTTCTTCTGCGTCTCTTGCCGCCTAGACCTTAGCGAAAAGCTTTTCCAGGCATTTTCTCAAAAAGGAAATCTGCCAGCACAGCAAGCGTTCCACGACGGTTATCATGAAGGTACTCGAGTTCTTACCATCTCCTGGAGAAAAGAAAATGTAAGATTGGCCAGGAAGTGGTGCATAAGGTCTAGAAGGATGCAAAAGAAAGCTGTCCAAGAACTTTTTCTCTACTTATGGTGATGCAAGTTGAAACTGTTGGAAAGTGGTTAGTTATCGTTTTCCCTCAGTTTGAGAGCTGCTCACTTAATCCCAGTGCTGTGCGGCTTCGTTCTTGACGTCTCAGCATCGGCCGAGCTCTCCGGCTGCCGGAGGCGAAGAAGCGGCTTTTTCGCGCCCAGAGCTTTCTGCCGGTCGCGGTGCGCTCCGAACCGCGGCTTCTGCCGAAAGCCGCCGGGGACCGGCACCTACCTTCGGACAGCTGCGTATGCCCTTCTTCTGCGTCTCTTGCCGCCTAGACCTTAGCGAAAAGCTTTTCCAGGCATTTTCTCAAAAAGGAACTCTGCCAGCACAGCAAGCGACCCGCTACGGTTGTCATGAAGGTACTCGAGTTCTTACCATCTCCTGGAGAAAAGAAAAAGTGAGATTGGCCAGGAAGTGGTGCATAAGGTTTAGAAGGATGCAAAAGAAAGCTGTCCAAGAACTTTTTCCCTACTTATGGTAATGCAAGTTGAAACTGTTGGAAAGTGGTTAGTTATCGTTTTCCCTCATTTTGAGAGCTGCTCACTTAATCCCAGTGCTGTGCGGCTTCGTTCTTGACGTCTCAGCATCGGCCGAGCTCTCTGGCTGCCGGAGGCGAAGAAGCGGCTTTTTCGCGCACAGAGCTTTCTGCCGGTCGCGGTGCGCTCCGAACCGCGGCTTCTGCCGAAAGCCGCCCGGGACCGGCACCTACCTTCGGACAGCTGCGTATGCCCTTCTTCTGCGTCTCTTGCCGCCTAGACCTTAGCGAAAAGCTTTTCCAGGCATTATCTCAAAAAGGAACTCTGCCAGCACAGCAAGCGACCCGCGACGGTTTTCATGAAGGTACTCGAGTTCTTACCATCTCCTGGAGAAAAGAAAATGTAAGATTGGCCAGGAAGTGCTGCATAAGGTTTAGAAGGATGCAAAAGAAAGCTGTCCAAGAACTTTTTCCCTACTTATGGTAATGCAAGTTGAAACTGTTGGAAAGTGGTTAGTTATCGTTTTCCCTCATTTTGAGAGCTGCTCACTTAATCCCAGTGCTGTGCGGCTTCGTTTTTGACGTCTCAGCATCGGCCGAGCTCTCCGGCTGCCGGAGGCGAAGAAGCGGCTTTTTCGCGCCCAGAGCTTTCTGCCGGTCGCGGTGCGCTCCGAACCGCGGCTTCTGCCGAAAGCCGCCGGGGACCGGCACCTACCTTCGGACAGCTGCGTATGCCCTTCTTCTGCGTCTCTTGCCGCCTAGACCTTAGCGAAAAGCTTTTCCAGGCATTTTCTCAAAAAGGAAATCTGCCAGCACAGCAAGCGTCCCACGACGGTTATCATGAAGGTACTCGAGTTCTTACCATCTCCTGGAGAAAAGAAAATGTAAGATTGGCCAGGAAGTGGTGCATAAGGTCTAGAAGGATGCAAAAGAAAGCTGTCCAAGAACTTTTTCTCTACTTATGGTGATGCAAGTTGAAACTGTTGGAAAGTGGTTAGTTATCGTTTTCCCTCAGTTTGAGAGCTGCTCACTTAATCCCAGTGCTGTGCGGCTTCGTTTTTGACGTCTCAGCATCGGCCGAGCTCTCCGGCTGCCGGAGGCGAAGAAGCGGCTTTTTCGCGCCCAGAGCTTTCTGCCGGTCGCGGTGCGCTCCGAACCGCGGCTTCTGCCGAAAGCCGCCGGGGACCGGCACCTACCTTCGGACAGCTGCGTATGCCCTTCTTCTGCGTCTCTTGCCGCCTAGACCTTAGCGAAAAGCTTTTCCAGGCATTTTCTCAAAAAGGAACTCTGCCAGCACAGCAAGCGACCCGCGACGGTTTTCATGAAGGTACTCGAGTTCTTACCATCTCCTGGAGAAAAGAAAAAGTGAGATTGGCCAGGAAGTGGTGCATAAGGTTTAGAAGGATGCAAAAGAAAGCTGTCCAAGAACTTTTTCCCTACTTATGGTAATGCAAGTTGAAACTGTTGGAAAGTGGTTAGTTATCGTTTTCCCTCATTTTGAGAGCTGCTCACTTAATCCCAGTGCTGTGCGGCTTCGTTCTTGACGTCTCAGCATCGGCCGAGCTCTCCGGCTGCCGGAGGCGAAGAAGCGGCTTTTTCGCGCCCAGAGCTTTCTGCCGGTCGCGGTGCGCTCCGAACCGCGGCTTCTGCCGAAAGCCGCCGGGGACCGGCACCTACCTTCGGACAGCTGCGTATGCCCTTCTTCTGCGTCTCTTGCCGCCTAGACCTTAGCGAAAAGCTTTTCCAGGCATTTTCTCAAAAAGGAACTCTGCCAGCACAGCAAGCGTCCCACGACAGTTGTCATGAGGGTACTCGAGTTCTTACCATCTCCTGGAGAAAAGAAAAAGTGAGATTGGCCAGGAAGTGCTGCAAATGGCTAAGAACGATAGAAAAGAAAGCTGTCCAAGAACTTTTTCCCTACTTATGGTAATGCAAGTTGAAACTGTTGGAAAGTGGTTAGTTATCGTTTTCCCTCAGTTTGAGAGCTGCTCACTTAATCCCAGTGCTGTGCGGCTTCGTTTTTGACGTCTCAGCATCGGCCGAGCTCTCCGGCTGCCGGAGGCGAAGAAGCGGCTTTTCCGCGCACAGAGCTTTCTGCCGGTCGCGGTGCGCTCCGAACCGCGGCTTCTGCTGAAAGCTGCTCGGGACCGGCACCTACCTTCGGACAGCTGCGTATGCCCGTCTTCTGCGTCTCTTGCCGCCTAGACCTTAGCGAAAAGCTTTTCCAAGCATTTTCTCAAAAAGGAACTCTGCCAGCACAGCAAGCGACCCGCGACGGTTTTCATGAAGGTACTCGAGTTCTTACCATCTCCTGGAGAAAAAAAAATGTAAGATTAGCCAGAGAGTGCTGCATAAGGTTTAGACGGATGCAAAAGAAAGCTGTCCAAGAACTTTTTCCCTACTTATGGTAATGCAAGTTGAAACTGTTGGAAAGTGGTTAGTTATCGTTTTCCCTCAGTTTGAGAGCTGCTCACTTAATCCCAGTGCTGTGCGGCTTCGTTCTTGACGTCTCAGCATCGGCCGAGCTCTCCGGCTGCCGGAGGCGAAGAAGCGGCTTTTTCGCGCCCAGAGCTTTCTGCCGGTCGCGGTGCCCTCCGAACCGCGGCTTCTGCCGAAAGCCGCCGGGGACCGGCACCTACCTTCGGACAGCTGCGTATGCCCTTCTTCTGCGTCTCTTGCCGCCTAGACCTTAGCGAAAAGCTTTTCCAGGCATTTTCTCAAAAAGGAAATCTGCCAGCACAGCAAGCGTCCCACGACGGTTATCATGAAGGTACTCGAGTTCTTACCATCTCCTGGAGAAAAGAAAATGTAAGATTGGCCAGGAAGTGGTGCATAAGGTCTAGAAGGATGCAAAAGAAAGCTGTCCAAGAACTTTTTCTCTACTTATGGTGATGCAAGTTGAAACTGTTGGAAAGTGGTTAGTTATCGTTTTCCCTCAGTTTGAGAGCTGCTCACTTAATCCCAGTGCTGTGCGGCTTCGTTTTTGACGTCTCAGCATCGGCCGAGCTCTCCGGCTGCCGGAGGCGAAGAAGCGGCTTTTTCGCGCCCAGAGCTTTCTGCCGGTCGCGGTGCGCTCCGAACCGCGGCTTCTGCCGAAAGCCGCCGGGGACCGGCACCTACCTTCGGACAGCTGCGTATGCCCTTCTTCTGCGTCTCTTGCCGCCTAGACCTTAGCGAAAAGCTTTTCCAGGCATTTTCTCAAAAAGGAACTCTGCCAGCACAGCAAGCGACCCGCTACGGTTTTCATGAAGGTACTCGAGTTCTTACCATCTCCTGGAGAAAAGAAAAAGTGAGATTGGCCAGGAAGTGGTGCATAAGGTTTAGAAGGATGCAAAAGAAAGCTGTCCAAGAACTTTTTCCCTACTTATGGTAATGCAAGTTGAAACTGTTGGAAAGTGGTTAGTTATCGTTTTCCCTCATTTTGAGAGCTGCTCACTTAATCCCAGTGCTGTGCGGCTTCGTTCTTGACGTCTCAGCATCGGCCGAGCTCTCTGGCTGCCGGAGGCGAAGAAGCGGCTTTTTCGCGCACAGAGCTTTCTGCCGGTCGCGGTGCGCTCCGAACCGCGGCTTCTGCCGAAAGCCGCCCGGGACCGGCACCTACCTTCGGACAGCTGCGTATGCCCTTCTTCTGCGTCTCTTGCCGCCTAGACCTTAGCGAAAAGCTTTTCCAGGCATTATCTCAAAAAGGAACTCTGCCAGCACAGCAAGCGACCCGCGACGGTTTTCATGAAGGTACTCGAGTTCTTACCATCTCCTGGAGAAAAGAAAATGTAAGATTGGCCAGGAAGTGCTGCATAAGGTTTAGAAGGATGCAAAAGAAAGCTGTCCAAGAACTTTTTCCCTACTTATGGTAATGCAAGTTGAAACTGTTGGAAAGTGGTTAGTTATCGTTTTCCCTCAGTTTGAGAGCTGCTCACTTAATCCCAGTGCTGTGCGGCTTCGTTCTTGACGTCTCAGCATCGGCCGAGCTCTCCGGCTGCCGGAGGCGAAGAAGCGGCTTTTTCGCGCCCAGAGCTTTCTGCCGGTCGCGGTGCGCTCCGAACCGCGGCTTCTGCCGAAAGCCGCCGGGGACCGGCACCTACCTTCGGACAGCTGCGTATGCCCTTCTTCTGCGTCTCTTGCCGCCTAGACCTTAGCGAAAAGCTTTTCCAGGCATTTTCTCAAAAAGGAAATCTGCCAGCACAGCAAGCGTCCCACGACGGTTATCATGAAGGTACTCGAGTTCTTACCATCTCCTGGAGAAAAGAAAATGTAAGATTGGCCAGGAAGTGGTGCATAAGGTCTAGAAGGATGCAAAAGAAAGCTGTCCAAGAACTTTTTCTCTACTTATGGTGATGCAAGTTGAAACTGTTGGAAAGTGGTTAGTTATCGTTTTCCCTCAGTTTGAGAGCTGCTCACTTAATCCCAGTGCTGTGCGGCTTCGTTTTTGACGTCTCAGCATCGGCCGAGCTCTCCGGCTGCCGGAGGCGAAGAAGCGGCTTTTTCGCGCCCAGAGCTTTCTGCCGGTCGCGGTGCGCTCCGAACCGCGGCTTCTGCCGAAAGCCGCCGGGGACCGGCACCTACCTTCGGACAGCTGCGTATGCCCTTCTTCTGCGTCTCTTGCCGCCTAGACCTTAGCGAAAAGCTTTTCCAGGCATTTTCTCAAAAAGGAACTCTGCCAGCACAGCAAGCGACCCGCTACGGTTTTCATGAAGGTACTCGAGTTCTTACCATCTCCTGGAGAAAAGAAAAAGTGAGATTGGCCAGGAAGTGGTGCATAAGGTTTAGAAGGATGCAAAAGAAAGCTGTCCAAGAACTTTTTCCCTACTTATGGTAATGCAAGTTGAAACTGTTGGAAAGTGGTTAGTTATCGTTTTCCCTCATTTTGAGAGCTGCTCACTTAATCCCAGTGCTGTGCGGCTTCGTTCTTGACGTCTCAGCATCGGCCGAGCTCTCCGGCTGCCGGAGGCGAAGAAGCG
Source organism: Haemorhous mexicanus (assembly GCF_027477595.1). Taxonomy (NCBI): domain Eukaryota; kingdom Metazoa; phylum Chordata; class Aves; order Passeriformes; family Fringillidae; genus Haemorhous; species Haemorhous mexicanus. The sequence goes on along the minus strand of NC_082342.1, from coordinate 20,400,095 downwards.
GCTTTTTCGCGCCCAGAGCTTTCTGCCGGTCGCGGTGCGCTCCGAACCGCGGCTTCTGCCGAAAGCCGCCCGGGACCGGCACCTACCTTCGGACAGCTGCGTATGCCCTTCTTCTGCGTCTCTTGCCGCCTAGACCTTAGCGAAAAGCTTTTCCAGGCATTATCTCAAAAAGGAACTCTGCCAGCACAGCAAGCGACCCGCGACGGTTTTCATGAAGGTACTCGAGTTCTTACCATCTCCTGGAGAAAAGAAAATGTAAGATTGGCCAGGAAGTGCTGCATAAGGTTTAGAAGGATGCAAAAGAAAGCTGTCCAAGAACTTTTTCCCTACTTATGGTAATGCAAGTTGAAACTGTTGGAAAGTGGTTAGTTATCGTTTTCCCTCAGTTTGAGAGCTGCTCACTTAATCCCAGTGCTGTGCGGCTTCGTTCTTGACGTCTCAGCATCGGCCGAGCTCTCCGGCTGCCGGAGGCGAAGAAGCGGCTTTTTCGCGCCCAGAGCTTTCTGCCGGTCGCGGTGCGCTCCGAACCGCGGCTTCTGCCGAAAGCCGCCGGGGACCGGCACCTACCTTCGGACAGCTGCGTATGCCCTTCTTCTGCGTCTCTTGCCGCCTAGACCTTAGCGAAAAGCTTTTCCAGGCATTTTCTCAAAAAGGAAATCTGCCAGCACAGCAAGCGTCCCACGACGGTTATCATGAAGGTACTCGAGTTCTTACCATCTCCTGGAGAAAAGAAAATGTAAGATTGGCCAGGAAGTGGTGCATAAGGTCTAGAAGGATGCAAAAGAAAGCTGTCCAAGAACTTTTTCTCTACTTATGGTGATGCAAGTTGAAACTGTTGGAAAGTGGTTAGTTATCGTTTTCCCTCAGTTTGAGAGCTGCTCACTTAATCCCAGTGCTGTGCGGCTTCGTTTTTGACGTCTCAGCATCGGCCGAGCTCTCCGGCTGCCGGAGGCGAAGAAGCGGCTTTTTCGCGCCCAGAGCTTTCTGCCGGTCGCGGTGCGCTCCGAACCGCGGCTTCTGCCGAAAGCCGCCGGGGACCGGCACCTACCTTCGGACAGCTGCGTATGCCCTTCTTCTGCGTCTCTTGCCGCCTAGACCTTAGCGAAAAGCTTTTCCAGGCATTTTCTCAAAAAGGAACTCTGCCAGCACAGCAAGCGACCCGCTACGGTTTTCATGAAGGTACTCGAGTTCTTACCATCTCCTGGAGAAAAGAAAAAGTGAGATTGGCCAGGAAGTGGTGCATAAGGTTTAGAAGGATGCAAAAGAAAGCTGTCCAAGAACTTTTTCCCTACTTATGGTAATGCAAGTTGAAACTGTTGGAAAGTGGTTAGTTATCGTTTTCCCTCATTTTGAGAGCTGCTCACTTAATCCCAGTGCTGTGCGGCTTCGTTCTTGACGTCTCAGCATCGGCCGAGCTCTCTGGCTGCCGGAGGCGAAGAAGCGGCTTTTTCGCGCACAGAGCTTTCTGCCGGTCGCGGTGCGCTCCGAACCGCGGCTTCTGCCGAAAGCCGCCCGGGACCGGCACCTACCTTCGGACAGCTGCGTATGCCCTTCTTCTGCGTCTCTTGCCGCCTAGACCTTAGCGAAAAGCTTTTCCAGGCATTATCTCAAAAAGGAACTCTGCCAGCACAGCAAGCGACCCGCGACGGTTTTCATGAAGGTACTCGAGTTCTTACCATCTCCTGGAGAAAAGAAAATGTAAGATTGGCCAGGAAGTGCTGCATAAGGTTTAGAAGGATGCAAAAGAAAGCTGTCCAAGAACTTTTTCCCTACTTATGGTAATGCAAGTTGAAACTGTTGGAAAGTGGTTAGTTATCGTTTTCCCTCAGTTTGAGAGCTGCTCACTTAATCCCAGTGCTGTGCGGCTTCGTTCTTGACGTCTCAGCATCGGCCGAGCTCTCCGGCTGCCGGAGGCGAAGAAGCGGCTTTTTCGCGCCCAGAGCTTTCTGCCGGTCGCGGTGCGCTCCGAACCGCGGCTTCTGCCGAAAGCCGCCGGGGACCGGCACCTACCTTCGGACAGCTGCGTATGCCCTTCTTCTGCGTCTCTTGCCGCCTAGACCTTAGCGAAAAGCTTTTCCAGGCATTTTCTCAAAAAGGAAATCTGCCAGCACAGCAAGCGTCCCACGACGGTTATCATGAAGGTACTCGAGTTCTTACCATCTCCTGGAGAAAAGAAAATGTAAGATTGGCCAGGAAGTGGTGCATAAGGTCTAGAAGGATGCAAAAGAAAGCTGTCCAAGAACTTTTTCTCTACTTATGGTGATGCAAGTTGAAACTGTTGGAAAGTGGTTAGTTATCGTTTTCCCTCAGTTTGAGAGCTGCTCACTTAATCCCAGTGCTGTGCGGCTTCGTTTTTGACGTCTCAGCATCGGCCGAGCTCTCCGGCTGCCGGAGGCGAAGAAGCGGCTTTTTCGCGCCCAGAGCTTTCTGCCGGTCGCGGTGCGCTCCGAACCGCGGCTTCTGCCGAAAGCCGCCGGGGACCGGCACCTACCTTCGGACAGCTGCGTATGCCCTTCTTCTGCGTCTCTTGCCGCCTAGACCTTAGCGAAAAGCTTTTCCAGGCATTTTCTCAAAAAGGAACTCTGCCAGCACAGCAAGCGACCCGCTACGGTTTTCATGAAGGTACTCGAGTTCTTACCATCTCCTGGAGAAAAGAAAAAGTGAGATTGGCCAGGAAGTGGTGCATAAGGTTTAGAAGGATGCAAAAGAAAGCTGTCCAAGAACTTTTTCCCTACTTATGGTAATGCAAGTTGAAACTGTTGGAAAGTGGTTAGTTATCGTTTTCCCTCATTTTGAGAGCTGCTCACTTAATCCCAGTGCTGTGCGGCTTCGTTCTTGACGTCTCAGCATCGGCCGAGCTCTCCGGCTGCCGGAGGCGAAGAAGCGGCTTTTTCGCGCCCAGAGCTTTCTGCCGGTCGCGGTGCGCTCCGAACCGCGGCTTCTGCCGAAAGCCGCCCGGGACCGGCACCTACCTTCGGACAGCTGCGTATGCCCTTCTTCTGCGTCTCTTGCCGCCTAGACCTTAGCGAAAAGCTTTTCCAGGCATTATCTCAAAAAGGAACTCTGCCAGCACAGCAAGCGACCCGCGACGGTTTTCATGAAGGTACTCGAGTTCTTACCATCTCCTGGAGAAAAGAAAATGTAAGATTGGCCAGGAAGTGCTGCATAAGGTTTAGAAGGATGCAAAAGAAAGCTGTCCAAGAACTTTTTCCCTACTTATGGTAATGCAAGTTGAAACTGTTGGAAAGTGGTTAGTTATCGTTTTCCCTCAGTTTGAGAGCTGCTCACTTAATCCCAGTGCTGTGCGGCTTCGTTCTTGACGTCTCAGCATCGGCCGAGCTCTCCGGCTGCCGGAGGCGAAGAAGCGGCTTTTTCGCGCCCAGAGCTTTCTGCCGGTCGCGGTGCGCTCCGAACCGCGGCTTCTGCCGAAAGCCGCCGGGGACCGGCACCTACCTTCGGACAGCTGCGTATGCCCTTCTTCTGCGTCTCTTGCCGCCTAGACCTTAGCGAAAAGCTTTTCCAGGCATTTTCTCAAAAAGGAAATCTGCCAGCACAGCAAGCGTCCCACGACGGTTATCATGAAGGTACTCGAGTTCTTACCATCTCCTGGAGAAAAGAAAATGTAAGATTGGCCAGGAAGTGGTGCATAAGGTCTAGAAGGATGCAAAAGAAAGCTGTCCAAGAACTTTTTCTCTACTTATGGTGATGCAAGTTGAAACTGTTGGAAAGTGGTTAGTTATCGTTTTCCCTCAGTTTGAGAGCTGCTCACTTAATCCCAGTGCTGTGCGGCTTCGTTTTTGACGTCTCAGCATCGGCCGAGCTCTCCGGCTGCCGGAGGCGAAGAAGCGGCTTTTTCGCGCCCAGAGCTTTCTGCCGGTCGCGGTGCGCTCCGAACCGCGGCTTCTGCCGAAAGCCGCCGGGGACCGGCACCTACCTTCGGACAGCTGCGTATGCCCTTCTTCTGCGTCTCTTGCCGCCTAGACCTTAGCGAAAAGCTTTTCCAGGCATTTTCTCAAAAAGGAACTCTGCCAGCACAGCAAGCGACCCGCTACGGTTTTCATGAAGGTACTCGAGTTCTTACCATCTCCTGGAGAAAAGAAAAAGTGAGATTGGCCAGGAAGTGGTGCATAAGGTTTAGAAGGATGCAAAAGAAAGCTGTCCAAGAACTTTTTCCCTACTTATGGTAATGCAAGTTGAAACTGTTGGAAAGTGGTTAGTTATCGTTTTCCCTCATTTTGAGAGCTGCTCACTTAATCCCAGTGCTGTGCGGCTTCGTTCTTGACGTCTCAGCATCGGCCGAGCTCTCTGGCTGCCGGAGGCGAAGAAGCGGCTTTTTCGCGCCCAGAGCTTTCTGCCGGTCGCGGTGCGCTCCGAACCGCGGCTTCTGCCGAAAGCCGCCCGGGACCGGCACCTACCTTCGGACAGCTGCGTATGCCCTTCTTCTGCGTCTCTTGCCGCCTAGACCTTAGCGAAAAGCTTTTCCAGGCATTATCTCAAAAAGGAACTCTGCCAGCACAGCAAGCGACCCGCGACGGTTTTCATGAAGGTACTCGAGTTCTTACCATCTCCTGGAGAAAAGAAAATGTAAGATTGGCCAGGAAGTGCTGCATAAGGTTTAGAAGGATGCAAAAGAAAGCTGTCCAAGAACTTTTTCCCTACTTATGGTAATGCAAGTTGAAACTGTTGGAAAGTGGTTAGTTATCGTTTTCCCTCAGTTTGAGAGCTGCTCACTTAATCCCAGTGCTGTGCGGCTTCGTTCTTGACGTCTCAGCATCGGCCGAGCTCTCCGGCTGCCGGAGGCGAAGAAGCGGCTTTTTCGCGCACAGAGCTTTCTGCCGGTCGCGGTGCGCTCCGAACCGCGGCTTCTGCCGAAAGCCGCCGGGGACCGGCACCTACCTTCGGACAGCTGCGTATGCCCGTCTTCTGCGTCTCTTGCCGCCTAGACCTTAGCGAAAAGCTTTTCCAGGCATTTTCTCAAAAAGGAAATCTGCCAGCACAGCAAGCGTCCCACGACGGTTATCATGAAGGTACTCGAGTTCTTACCATCTCCTGGAGAAAAGAAAATGTAAGATTGGCCAGGAAGTGGTGCATAAGGTCTAGAAGGATGCAAAAGAAAGCTGTCCAAGAACTTTTTCTCTACTTATGGTGATGCAAGTTGAAACTGTTGGAAAGTGGTTAGTTATCGTTTTCCCTCAGTTTGAGAGCTGCTCACTTAATCCCAGTGCTGTGCGGCTTCGTTTTTGACGTCTCAGCATCGGCCGAGCTCTCCGGCTGCCGGAGGCGAAGAAGCGGCTTTTTCGCGCCCAGAGCTTTCTGCCGGTCGCGGTGCGCTCCGAACCGCGGCTTCTGCCGAAAGCCGCCGGGGACCGGCACCTACCTTCGGACAGCTGCGTATGCCCTTCTTCTGCGTCTCTTGCCGCCTAGACCTTAGCGAAAAGCTTTTCCAGGCATTTTCTCAAAAAGGAACTCTGCCAGCACAGCAAGCGACCCGCTACGGTTTTCATGAAGGTACTCGAGTTCTTACCATCTCCTGGAGAAAAGAAAAAGTGAGATTGGCCAGGAAGTGGTGCATAAGGTTTAGAAGGATGCAAAAGAAAGCTGTCCAAGAACTTTTTCCCTACTTATGGTAATGCAAGTTGAAACTGTTGGAAAGTGGTTAGTTATCGTTTTCCCTCATTTTGAGAGCTGCTCACTTAATCCCAGTGCTGTGCGGCTTCGTTCTTGACGTCTCAGCATCGGCCGAGCTCTCTGGCTGCCGGAGGCGAAGAAGCGGCTTTTTCGCGCACAGAGCTTTCTGCCGGTCGCGGTGCGCTCCGAACCGCGGCTTCTGCCGAAAGCCGCCCGGGACCGGCACCTACCTTCGGACAGCTGCGTATGCCCTTCTTCTGCGTCTCTTGCCGCCTAGACCTTAGCGAAAAGCTTTTCCAGGCATTATCTCAAAAAGGAACTCTGCCAGCACAGCAAGCGACCCGCGACGGTTTTCATGAAGGTACTCGAGTTCTTACCATCTCCTGGAGAAAAGAAAATGTAAGATTGGCCAGGAAGTGCTGCATAAGGTTTAGAAGGATGCAAAAGAAAGCTGTCCAAGAACTTTTTCCCTACTTATGGTAATGCAAGTTGAAACTGTTGGAAAGTGGTTAGTTATCGTTTTCCCTCAGTTTGAGAGCTGCTCACTTAATCCCAGTGCTGTGCGGCTTCGTTCTTGACGTCTCAGCATCGGCCGAGCTCTCCGGCTGCCGGAGGCGAAGAAGCGGCTTTTTCGCGCCCAGAGCTTTCTGCCGGTCGCGGTGCGCTCCGAACCGCGGCTTCTGCCGAAAGCCGCCGGGGACCGGCACCTACCTTCGGACAGCTGCGTATGCCCTTCTTCTGCGTCTCTTGCCGCCTAGACCTTAGCGAAAAGCTTTTCCAGGCATTTTCTCAAAAAGGAAATCTGCCAGCACAGCAAGCGTCCCACGACGGTTATCATGAAGGTACTCGAGTTCTTACCATCTCCTGGAGAAAAGAAAATGTAAGATTGGCCAGGAAGTGGTGCATAAGGTCTAGAAGGATGCAAAAGAAAGCTGTCCAAGAACTTTTTCTCTACTTATGGTGATGCAAGTTGAAACTGTTGGAAAGTGGTTAGTTATCGTTTTCCCTCAGTTTGAGAGCTGCTCACTTAATCCCAGTGCTGTGCGGCTTCGTTTTTGACGTCTCAGCATCGGCCGAGCTCTCCGGCTGCCGGAGGCGAAGAAGCGGCTTTTTCGCGCCCAGAGCTTTCTGCCGGTCGCGGTGCGCTCCGAACCGCGGCTTCTGCCGAAAGCCGCCGGGGACCGGCACCTACCTTCGGACAGCTGCGTATGCCCTTCTTCTGCGTCTCTTGCCGCCTAGACCTTAGCGAAAAGCTTTTCCAGGCATTTTCTCAAAAAGGAACTCTGCCAGCACAGCAAGCGACCCGCTACGGTTTTCATGAAGGTACTCGAGTTCTTACCATCTCCTGGAGAAAAGAAAAAGTGAGATTGGCCAGGAAGTGGTGCATAAGGTTTAGAAGGATGCAAAAGAAAGCTGTCCAAGAACTTTTTCCCTACTTATGGTAATGCAAGTTGAAACTGTTGGAAAGTGGTTAGTTATCGTTTTCCCTCATTTTGAGAGCTGCTCACTTAATCCCAGTGCTGTGCGGCTTCGTTCTTGACGTCTCAGCATCGGCCGAGCTCTCTGGCTGCCGGAGGCGAAGAAGCGGCTTTTTCGCGCCCAGAGCTTTCTGCCGGTCGCGGTGCGCTCCGAACCGCGGCTTCTGCCGAAAGCCGCCCGGGACCGGCACCTACCTTCGGACAGCTGCGTATGCCCTTCTTCTGCGTCTCTTGCCGCCTAGACCTTAGCGAAAAGCTTTTCCAGGCATTATCTCAAAAAGGAACTCTGCCAGCACAGCAAGCGACCCGCGACGGTTTTCATGAAGGTACTCGAGTTCTTACCATCTCCTGGAGAAAAGAAAATGTAAGATTGGCCAGGAAGTGCTGCATAAGGTTTAGAAGGATGCAAAAGAAAGCTGTCCAAGAACTTTTTCCCTACTTATGGTAATGCAAGTTGAAACTGTTGGAAAGTGGTTAGTTATCGTTTTCCCTCAGTTTGAGAGCTGCTCACTTAATCCCAGTGCTGTGCGGCTTCGTTCTTGACGTCTCAGCATCGGCCGAGCTCTCCGGCTGCCGGAGGCGAAGAAGCGGCTTTTTCGCGCACAGAGCTTTCTGCCGGTCGCGGTGCGCTCCGAACCGCGGCTTCTGCCGAAAGCCGCCGGGGACCGGCACCTACCTTCGGACAGCTGCGTATGCCCGTCTTCTGCGTCTCTTGCCGCCTAGACCTTAGCCAAAAGCTTTTCCAGGCATTTTCTCAAAAAGGAAATCTGCCAGCACAGCAAGCGTCCCACGACGGTTATCATGAAGGTACTCGAGTTCTTACCATCTCCTGGAGAAAAGAAAATGTAAGATTGGCCAGGAAGTGGTGCATAAGGTCTAGAAGGATGCAAAAGAAAGCTGTCCAAGAACTTTTTCTCTACTTATGGTGATGCAAGTTGAAACTGTTGGAAAGTGGTTAGTTATCGTTTTCCCTCAGTTTGAGAGCTGCTCACTTAATCCCAGTGCTGTGCGGCTTCGTTTTTGACGTCTCAGCATCGGCCGAGCTCTCCGGCTGCCGGAGGCGAAGAAGCGGCTTTTTCGCGCCCAGAGCTTTCTGCCGGTCGCGGTGCGCTCCGAACCGCGGCTTCTGCCGAAAGCCGCCGGGGACCGGCACCTACCTTCGGACAGCTGCGTATGCCCTTCTTCTGCGTCTCTTGCCGCCTAGACCTTAGCGAAAAGCTTTTCCAGGCATTTTCTCAAAAAGGAACTCTGCCAGCACAGCAAGCGACCCGCTACGGTTTTCATGAAGGTACTCGAGTTCTTACCATCTCCTGGAGAAAAGAAAAAGTGAGATTGGCCAGGAAGTGGTGCATAAGGTTTAGAAGGATGCAAAAGAAAGCTGTCCAAGAACTTTTTCCCTACTTATGGTAATGCAAGTTGAAACTGTTGGAAAGTGGTTAGTTATCGTTTTCCCTCATTTTGAGAGCTGCTCACTTAATCCCAGTGCTGTGCGGCTTCGTTTTTGACGTCTCAGCATCGGCCGAGCTCTCCGGCTGCCGGAGGCGAAGAAGCGGCTTTTTCGCGCCCAGAGCTTTCTGCCGGTCGCGGTGCGCTCCGAACCGCGGCTTCTGCCGAAAGCCGCCGGGGACCGGCACCTACCTTCGGACAGCTGCGTATGCCCTTCTTCTGCGTCTCTTGCCGCCTAGACCTTAGCGAAAAGCTTTTCCAGGCATTTTCTCAAAAAGGAACTCTGCCAGCACAGCAAGCGACCCGCTACGGTTTTCATGAAGGTACTCGAGTTCTTACCATCTCCTGGAGAAAAGAAAAAGTGAGATTGGCCAGGAAGTGGTGCATAAGGTTTAGAAGGATGCAAAAGAAAGCTGTCCAAGAACTTTTTCCCTACTTATGGTAATGCAAGTTGAAACTGTTGGAAAGTGGTTAGTTATCGTTTTCCCTCATTTTGAGAGCTGCTCACTTAATCCCAGTGCTGTGCGGCTTCGTTCTTGACGTCTCAGCATCGGCCGAGCTCTCTGGCTGCCGGAGGCGAAGAAGCGGCTTTTTCGCGCACAGAGCTTTCTGCCGGTCGCGGTGCGCTCCGAACCGCGGCTTCTGCCGAAAGCCGCCCGGGACCGGCACCTACCTTCGGACAGCTGCGTATGCCCTTCTTCTGCGTCTCTTGCCGCCTAGACCTTAGCGAAAAGCTTTTCCAGGCATTATCTCAAAAAGGAACTCTGCCAGCACAGCAAGCGACCCGCGACGGTTTTCATGAAGGTACTCGAGTTCTTACCATCTCCTGGAGAAAAGAAAATGTAAGATTGGCCAGGAAGTGCTGCATAAGGTTTAGAAGGATGCAAAAGAAAGCTGTCCAAGAACTTTTTCCCTACTTATGGTAATGCAAGTTGAAACTGTTGGAAAGTGGTTAGTTATCGTTTTCCCTCATTTTGAGAGCTGCTCACTTAATCCCAGTGCTGTGCGGCTTCGTTCTTGACGTCTCAGCATCGGCCGAGCTCTCCGGCTGCCGGAGGCGAAGAAGCGGCTTTTTCGCGCACAGAGCTTTCTGCCGGTCGCGGTGCGCTCCGAACCGCGGCTTCTGCCGAAAGCCGCCGGGGACCGGCACCTACCTTCGGACAGCTGCGTATGCCCGTCTTCTGCGTCTCTTGCCGCCTAGACCTTAGCGAAAAGCTTTTCCAGGCATTTTCTCAAAAAGGAAATCTGCCAGCACAGCAAGCGTCCCACGACGGTTATCATGAAGGTACTCGAGTTCTTACCATCTCCTGGAGAAAAGAAAATGTAAGATTGGCCAGGAAGTGGTGCATAAGGTCTAGAAGGATGCAAAAGAAAGCTGTCCAAGAACTTTTTCTCTACTTATGGTGATGCAAGTTGAAACTGTTGGAAAGTGGTTAGTTATCGTTTTCCCTCAGTTTGAGAGCTGCTCACTTAATCCCAGTGCTGTGCGGCTTCGTTTTTGACGTCTCAGCATCGGCCGAGCTCTCCGGCTGCCGGAGGCGAAGAAGCGGCTTTTTCGCGCCCAGAGCTTTCTGCCGGTCGCGGTGCGCTCCGAACCGCGGCTTCTGCCGAAAGCCGCCGGGGACCGGCACCTACCTTCGGACAGCTGCGTATGCCCTTCTTCTGCGTCTCTTGCCGCCTAGACCTTAGCGAAAAGCTTTTCCAGGCATTTTCTCAAAAAGGAACTCTGCCAGCACAGCAAGCGACCCGCGACGGTTTTCATGAAGGTACTCGAGTTCTTACCATCTCCTGGAGAAAAGAAAAAGTGAGATTGGCCAGGAAGTGGTGCATAAGGTTTAGAAGGATGCAAAAGAAAGCTGTCCAAGAACTTTTTCCCTACTTATGGTAATGCAAGTTGAAACTGTTGGAAAGTGGTTAGTTATCGTTTTCCCTCATTTTGAGAGCTGCTCACTTAATCCCAGTGCTGTGCGGCTTCGTTCTTGACGTCTCAGCATCGGCCGAGCTCTCCGGCTGCCGGAGGCGAAGAAGCGGCTTTTTCGCGCCCAGAGCTTTCTGCCGGTCGCGGTGCGCTCCGAACCGCGGCTTCTGCCGAAAGCCGCCGGGGACCGGCACCTACCTTCGGACAGCTGCGTATGCCCTTCTTCTGCGTCTCTTGCCGCCTAGACCTTAGCGAAAAGCTTTTCCAGGCATTTTCTCAAAAAGGAACTCTGCCAGCACAGCAAGCGTCCCACGACAGTTGTCATGAGGGTACTCGAGTTCTTACCATCTCCTGGAGAAAAGAAAAAGTGAGATTGGCCAGGAAGTGCTGCAAATGGCTAAGAACGATAGAAAAGAAAGCTGTCCAAGAACTTTTTCCCTACTTATGGTAATGCAAGTTGAAACTGTTGGAAAGTGGTTAGTTATCGTTTTCCCTCAGTTTGCGAGCTGCTCACTTAATCCCAGTGCTGTGCGGCTTCGTTTTTGACGTCTCAGCATCGGCCGAGCTCTCCGGCTGCCGGAGGCGAAGAAGCGGCTTTTTCGCGCCCAGAGCTTTCTGCCGGTCGCGGTGCGCTCCGAACCGCGGCTTCTGCCGAAAGCCGCCCGGGACCGGCACCTACCTTCGGACAGCTGCGTATGCCCTTCTTCTGCGTCTCTTGCCGCCTAGACCTTAGCGAAAAGCTTTTCCAGGCATTATCTCAAAAAGGAACTCTGCCAGCACAGCAAGCGACCCGCGACGGTTTTCATGAAGGTACTCGAGTTCTTACCATCTCCTGGAGAAAAGAAAATGTAAGATTAGCCAGAGAGTGCTGCATAAGGTTTAGACGGATGCAAAAGAAAGCTGTCCAAGAACTTTTTCCCTACTTATGGTAATGCAAGTTGAAACTGTTGGAAAGTGGTTAGTTATCGTTTTCCCTCATTTTGAGAGCTGCTCACTTAATCCCAGTGCTGTGCGGCTTCGTTCTTGACGTCTCAGCATCGGCCGAGCTCTCCGGCTGCCGGAGGCGAAGAAGCGGCTTTTTCGCGCACAGAGCTTTCTGCCGGTCGCGGTGCGCTCCGAACCGCGGCTTCTGCCGAAAGCCGCCGGGGACCGGCACCTGCCTTCGGACAGCTGCGTATGCCCTTCTTCTGCGTCTCTTGCCGCCTAGACCTTAGCGAAAAGCTTTTCCAGGCATTATCTCAAAAAGGAACTCTGCCAGCACAGCAAGCGACCCGCTACGGTTTTCATGAAGGTACTCGAGTTCTTACCATCTCCTGGAGAAAAGAAAATGTAAGATTGGCCAGGAAGTGCTGCAAATAGCTAAGAACGATAGAAAAGAAAGCTGTCCAAGAACTTTTTCCCTACTTATGGTAATGCAAGTTGAAACTGTTGGAAAGTGGTTAGTTATCGTTTTCCCTCAGTTTGAGAGCTGCTCACTTAATCCCAGTGCTGTGCGGCTTCGTTCTTGACGTCTCAGCATCGGCCGAGCTCTCCGGCTGCCGGAGGCGAAGAAGCGGCTTTTTCGCGCCCAGAGCTTTCTGCCGGTCGCGGTGCGCTCCGAACCGCGGCTTCTGCCGAAAGCCGCCGGGGACCGGCACCTACCTTCGGACAGCTGCGTATGCCCTTCTTCTGCGTCTCTTGCCGCCTAGACCTTAGCGAAAAGCTTTTCCAGGCATTATCTCAAAAAGGAACTCTGCCAGAACAGCAAGCGACCCGCTACGGTTTTCATGAAGGTACTCGAGTTCTTACCATCTCCTGGAGAAAAGAAAATGTAAGATTGGCCATAAAGTGCTGCAAATGGCTAAGAACGATAGAAAAGAAAGCTGTCCAAGAACTTTTTCCCTACTTATGGTAATGCAAGTTGAAACTGTTGGAAAGTGGTTAGTTATCGTTTTCCCTCAGTTTGAGAGCTGCTCACTTAATCCCAGTGCTGTGCGGCTTCGTTCTTGACGTCTCAGCATCGGCCGAGCTCTCCGGCTGCCGGAGGCGAAGAAGCGGCTTTTTCGCGCACAGAGCTTTCTGCCGGTCGCGGTGCGCTCCGAACCGCGGCTTCTGCTGAAAGCCGCCGGGGACCGGCACCTACCTTCGGACAGCTGCGTATGCCCTTCTTCTGCGTCTCTTGCCGCCTAGACCTTAGCGAAAAGCTTTTCCAGGCATTATCTCAAAAATGAACTCTGCCAACATAGCAAGCGACCCGCGACGGTTTTCATGAAGGTACTCGAGTTCTTACCATCTCCTGGAGAAAAGAAAAACTGAGATTGGCCAGAGAGTGCTGCATAAGGTTTAGAAGGATGCAAAAGAAAGCTGTCCAAGAACTTTTTCCCTACTTATGGTAATGCAAGTTGAAACTGTTGGAAAGTGGTTAGTTATCGTTTTCCCTCAGTTTGAGAGCTGCTCACTTAATCCCAGTGCTGTGCGGCTTCGTTCTTGACGTCTCAGCATCGGCCGAGCTCTCCGGCTGCCGGAGGCGAAGAAGCGGCTTTTTCGCGCCCAGAGCTTTCTGCCGGTCGCGGTGCGCTCCGAACCGCGGCTTCTGCCGAAAGCCGCCCGGGACCGGCACCTACCTTCGGACAGCTGCGTATGCCCGTCTTCTGCGTCTCTTGCCGCCTAGACCTTAGCCAAAAGCTTTTCCAGGCATTATCTCAAAAAGGAACTCTGCCAGCACAGCAAGCGACCCGCGACGGTTTTCATGAAGGTACTCGAGTTCGTACCATCTCCTGGAGAAAAGAAAATGTAAGATTGGCCAGGAAGTGCTGCAAATGGCTAAGAACGATAGAAAAGAAAGCTGTCCAAGAACTTTTTCCCTACTTATGGTAATGCAAGTTGAAACTGTTGGAAAGTGGTTAGTTATCGTTTTCCCTCAGTTTGAGAGCTGCTCACTTAATCCCAGTGCTGTGCGGCTTCGTTCTTGACGTCTCAGCATCGGCCGAGCTCTCCGGCTGCCGGAGGCGAAGAAGCGGCTTTTTCGCGCCCAGAGCTTTCTGCCGGTCGCGGTGCGCTCCGAACCGCGGCTTCTGCCGAAAGCCGCCGGGGACCGGCACCTACCTTCGGACAGCTGCGTATGCCCGTCTTCTGCGTCTCTTGCCGCCTAGACCTTAGCGAAAAGCTTTTCCAAGCATTTTCTCAAAAAGGAACTCTGCCAGCACAGCAAGCGTCCCACGACGGTTATCATGAAGGTACTCGAGTTCTTACCATCTCCTGGAGGAAAGAAAATGTAAGATTGGCCAGGGAGTGCTGCATAAGGTTTAGAAGGATGCAAAAGAAATTTTTCCAAGAACTTTTTTTCAGCTTATGGTAATGAGCTATACTGGAGGCTCAGACCATTCTTCTTCTTGGAATTGGTGAAGGATGCACAAGCACTGCTGGATGTGCTTCGTTGTGGTACAGGTAATAAATAGTTGATTGTTTTAAGAAAAAACACTTGAAATGCTAAGAGACAAATTTTAAAGCATAATTAATTGGAGAAAGATTCCTAAACTTGTGGCCGGTTTCCCCAACCCATCTATTGATTGCAAACGACATTCCTTGCTGTTGTTCTGGTGCATGAACCAAAGCCCAGTGATGTCTACTACTTAAGAAAGAGGTTCTACCTTCTTACTAGAAGATGTTCTTACCCTTTTAAAACACAACCCCGAACATTAAGAACAAGAGATTACCTGATGAAGTAATGAAGTGCTTTGGTTGAAAGTAAATTGCATTTGAAGGAAACGGGTTTGGGGGCGAGCACAGGAAGATCTCCGGAGTGCCAGCTTAGTTCTCTGCTTCAGAGATAAGTGAAGCAATTCAGGAATGTCTTTCCGTGAAAATAGTTTACAGATCTTTCTGCACAACAGGTAACAACCAGCATCAGAAATGTGTGCAAATAACAGACTACTCACTACAAGGTTGTCATCCATGAGTGGTAAGGCAACTCAGACTCATAGCAGTGGTTTTGCTCTTGTGCCTCATAGAATAGACAGAAAAGAATGAGGAAAACTAATTTTTCCATCTAGTTTCTTTCAGTATTGGTTCCAGGACTATTTTCCTACCCTCAGGAGACAGCCAAAACTGTCAACAACTGAAATGCTTCAGAACTTGAAATGATCTGAATGGCAAATATTTCTCCTCAAATAAAATTTAAAACGTAAGTCATAACGGTAAAACAGATCGAGCTATTTAAAGATGAATGTTCTAGACTTACTAAAACATTCCCAGAGATAACTATTGTGTCCCTAATCTGTTTAAAAGTCCAGAGTTCCTGGTAAAAAAACTTCTATGCAGATGAGGTAGCTACATGATAGTCTCTTTCCAGCTTAATTATACTCTTCACTCTCACCACCTCTACCAGTTGATTTTCGTAAGTTCTTAGAAAACAGTACTTTAACTTTTTTAGTTCTATGAAAAAAAATGACAGTGACAAGAGTTCTTTGCACTGCCTGTTTTCTGAGAAGCCTGACCATCAAGCCTTAGGAACTTGATCATGAGTTTTATTTCATCTCAAAGTAAATTTTAAGGGCGTGGCAGAGAGAATGGGAGCCTCATGCAAAACAGTTTAGGCTTCTAATTCTTGTATTGTCCTACTTACCTACGACAAGAACTGGAAAGAGGATAGATTCCAGTTAGCAGCTGTTAAACATTTGCACATACTCTTCCGCTAAAGAAGAGG
This sequence comes from Haemorhous mexicanus, assembly GCF_027477595.1. Lineage (NCBI taxonomy): Eukaryota > Metazoa > Chordata > Aves > Passeriformes > Fringillidae > Haemorhous > Haemorhous mexicanus. The sequence continues at coordinate 20,384,941 of NC_082342.1, read as the reverse complement.
TCAAGGATGGTTTTCTGGCCCTCCCTCCACAAGCTGCAGCTTCCTTCAAGGCACTTTCACCTGCTGTGGCATGGAGCCCTCCAGCAGCTGCACTGTAGGTATGTGTTCCTCCATGGTTCTCTAGGGACTGCTGGGATACAACCTGCTTCACTACGATATCTCCAGGGACTGCGGGGGATTCTTTGCTCTGTCAACTGGAACACTTCCTCCTCCTTGTCTTACTGTAGTATCACGGAGCTGCTTCCCATACTGTTTTTTCCCCTCACTTGCCACTGCCCATTCATATGTTTTGTGCTTTTGACAATATATTCTCACAGAGACTGATGGGCTCAGTTGCAAAAATGTGTCTTGCTAGAAAATGACATGCTCTACAAAACCATGATTTTATAGAAAAGAATAGTGGAAGTACAAATATACTGCTAAAGGTCCGGAAACTTGACAGTGCTTCATTGTAATACATCCCCTGATTTTGCCTTCTTTCTCCTTAAGATCTGGAAAGAATACTGGGCAGGAGACAGTGTTGTTTCAAGGAAAAGACTTTTTTAGGATTCTAGGGTGCATCTTCAACTTTCTTGAGAAAATTGAGAAAAGGCCCTTTGTCTTTTGTGATAAATATCATTAGGCAGTAGGGACAAATTCTGACCAACAAGAGCAGGTCAAAATCTGGTGAGATCAAGCAATATACCTTGAGTGGCCAGGACAGAATCATAGAGTGGTAGAATCAGTTGAATTGGAAGGGGCCCGTCAGGAGCATCAAGTCCAACTTCTGGCCCTGCATGGGACCTTCCTCAAGAATCACACCAGATGCCTGAGAGCAATGTCCCAAAGGTTCTTGAACTCAAGATAGGTGTGATGCTGTGAGCACACCCTGGAGAGACTCTTCCAGTGCCCAGCCATCCTCTGGTTAAAAAACTTTTTCCTGATACCGGACCTGAGCCTCCCCTGACTCAGCTGCATGCTATTTCCTCCAGTTCTGTCCTTGTAAACCTCATTGGAAAACTTTCCGATACCTTCATGTCTTTTTTCATTGTGGTACCCAAAACTGCCCCCAAGCACTCAAGGTGAGGCCGCCCCAGAACACAGCAGAGCAGGGCAGAGCAGAGCAGGACAATGCCCTCTCTTGCCCAGCTGGTGATACTGTGCCTGATGCACCCCAGGACAGGCTTGGCCCTCCTGGCTGCCAGGGCACTGCTGATACCCATTTAGCTTGCCATTGGCCAGGAGCCTGGCTTCCTTTCAGCCTCTGGCTCCCTAGTCTATACACACACACAGAGCAGGATTGCCCTGTCCCAGGTGCTGAATCCAGCACTTGCCATCGCACAACTCCCTAAGGTTGGGGATTGCCTGTGGGAATCCTTGGAAACAGAGGATTTTGGGAAAGCTGCAAAAGGCAGGCCTCAGAGACAGCAGAACTGTGCTTGGAGCTAAGCAGTAGTCATAAGGTTTGTCAGCAGAAAAATGATAGAAGAAGTAGAGAAGTAAGGACAAATAGAACAATGGCCTGTGTATTAAAGCTTGACCAGAAGAACTCCCTAAGCTACAGCAAAGTAGATCTAGCCAGATGTTAGGAAGTTCTAAGCTTAATAATGGAGCTCTGTGCATTCTATCTTAAGGCTTACAAGCAGGTCTTTTATTCAAAAGAAGCAAGCATTCTTTGAACCAAAGTTCTGTGTGCTTCTAGGGATCGGAAAGAACTACTGTCAATATGCTTTTGCTTTGTGGGATTGGTCAAAAAGCTTTTCAAGTAAGTTGTAACATGAAGTTCTTTTTCTGCTGCTGGGGACGTGAGCTGCTGGCATCTTCCCACTGTCATAACCATGTCATGAGACTGATGCTGGAAAATACAACAGCTTGGGACGCCTTCCCCAGCAGTCCCGCCCCTTTCGTGATTTGTGCATAGACTCCCGGCCAGCCATAATTGCCCATCTCTCTTATTTGTCAAGATCTCTCTGCAGTGTCTCACTGGCCTCAAGGGAGTTAGTTGACAGCTCCTCCCAATGTAGCGTCTCTGGCAAACTTGCTTAATATTCCTTCAAGTGCCGAGTCCAAGTGGTTCAAAAGATGTTGAAGAGAACTGGCCCAAGGACGATACTGTCTTAGCCACTGAAATTAGCGCTTCATGCTTCTTCTTGCTCCTTAGTGCAGAAATCACAACAAATATCTTCTTTCTTTCTTTTCTATCCATGCAGATATCTTTGCTTATGCTCATGCTTTTTATCCCAACAGCAGCTGACACGACATTTACATACAGAGCAAGAGCACGCTTTTCCTGCTGTTACTAGACTTAACAATTTTGCAATCTGTCAATCAGATACCTTTGCAACTGAAGTCAGACCTTCAGCATTTCTCATCAAAAGAATAGAATGTCCTCAGAAGAAGAGAAAACTTTGCTGCATACTCTGTAAGCCTGCAGAATAGATCATAAGGAGTTAGCATCACAATCATTTCAGCACTGACCCTATACTTGAGCAGGGAAAAAACTTCAAAGAAGAGCTAATTAATGCAGCAACATAATCTAAGGAATAAAACAACTAGGATCTTCCAAACTGGTCCCTGCGGTAGAAATGTACTTGTAAGAATACAGAAGGTAAAAGATATGGTTTGGAAAGGCTACATCCTTGCTAAGCTAAATTGGATCTCATCCTGTAGATGAAAGATCAAGAAGCTCAAAGTGGAGCTAGAGAGACATGTCCAGATCATGAGATAGAGCAAAGCATTTTTCAAGATAATTAGGCATTTTGGTGGACTGGGCAGTTAGGTTAAATCTGCCACACTTACTCACTTTTGGGGACTGAATTGTGGAGTGCTAAACCATATCTGCTGCTCTAGAAAGTAAAAGAGACACATCCAAATGGTATGGTTAGTGTGAAGACTCTCACTCTCTATTGCTAAACATTTCATAAGCTATTAACCAGTCATAGGAACAAAATGAAATAAAGCCATTATACCATCTTGGAATGGAAAAATATGTTCAAAATATTTTTTTCCTTCTGTTTTCTTCCTCTTTTTTTTTTTTTTTTTTTTTTAATCCCAGAAGATATGATTCATAATTTCAACCATTCTGGAATGCTTTCAACAGATGAAGCCAGCATAGTATTTTTCTAACAGGCTCTTGCCCCTTACCTTCTTCATTACTGTTTTGGAATATACTCCACAGTCATTTGATCTCAGTCAGTTTTTTATCTCTCTCCCCCCAAGACAAATTTTAAAGGACTACCTAACCACTAAAAATCATCATTTCTCTGGTTTCTCAAAGCTTTTTGAGAAAGTTGTTTTGTTTTGGTTTTTTCATATTGCATCATTCCTAATGTCTTCAGACCTACTACAAGTGGAAGTTCAAATAAATCTTATCTTAAAGAGACTGTGAAAGATAACAAACTGCCAGTCTTGGTATTTGTATTTTTCTAAATCCTTTTGATTTCAAGGTTGCCTTCCTGAATGCGCAGTTTAATTAGAAAACATTGTGTTTCTAAAGGAGACCCAGTTCAATTGCTTCTGCAAGTTCACCTTCATTTTGTAGGATTGTACTTCAAGAAATCTTGTTTCATTCAAACATTAAAAGAATAGATTTGACATCATATGTGACCCTTTCATCTCTCTCATCTGTATTTCATTGCGTGAGTTTCACAGTTGCCTCCAAGAAGATTCCTTTCAATTCGCATAGCATGTTATCTGAAGATCTGTCTGCTTTCTTCACTTGCTTGAATGGGAAGACATGGGAAATACATTCTGAAGGTTATCTTTTATAGTCTACTTTTACCTACCAGTGTGCTTCTATTGACTAGAACCAATTTCAGCTGGAAAGAACATATTGTTCTGATCCGCTCCTACCAAGGGGGGATGATGTTTTCTTAACTGATCTTGGAGGGCAAAAGACAAGATGGAAAAGGGATTGCAGTATCACTCCAAACAAATGCACCTTTCTAGAATGACCACAGCAAATGCCTTCAAGGAATTAGGGAGAGGAAAAGAATAGAAAAGAGGGGGAGAAAGAGAGAGGGAGTATAGCTACCAAATGGAGAGAGATGAAGTCCTCGCAGTGTAGCCGATGGAGTTCTCCTAGGGGAGATCTCAAAGTCCTGGTTATCTCAAGGTTCTATTATAGTCCATTGCTGAGGGGGGAAACAGATCTAGAAATGGCTGAGGAGGAGCAGATACAATAAAGAGCAAGTCTATTGAAATTGCTGAGGGGAAAATGGTATTGAAGACGGGTACAGACAGTCCATGTTCTCAGCAGGAGAAGTCAATATCAATATCAGCAGTGAGTGGGAGCTATTGTTTCAGGACTGGTTTCTATGGGAAACCAGTCTAGGTCCAGCGAACACATCTGCAGGCAACACTTAGCAGGCATCCTGCTTCAGTCAGGCCAGCAGCCCTGGATCAGAATTACGGGCGTCTCAGCCTCAGTCCTTGGGAGGGGGGCTTCAATCTGCGTCCCTCACGGTGGTAGTGGAGCAGATGAAGGATTTTCCATGGGGCGGCTACCACAGTTGCCCCAGCAAGTTCATCTGGCTAAAAGTTGGGAAAATTCCTGGGCTGGTGTCGCCAAGCACGTGTGAGCATATAGGGCGCATCACCCCTTGGCAGGCCCTGCTAGAAGCAGTCACTGTAGACACAGCTGCCAACAATCACTTGGCAGGCCAGAATTCTGCTCAGGGGCCTCAGGATTTCTGGCATTCCTCCACCACTGGCAGGCCAGCATTCCAATCAGGGTCCTCAGGGTCCCGATGTCTGTCCTGGGGATGGTCGTGAAGCAAATGAGGGGAACTTCAGACCATCTTTCACATCACCTGGTGACTCACGACAGTTTTCCAAGGATCTTCATTGGCAGGGTTCCGTAGTATCGTTGCAAAGACTTCAGGACTCGTTGTACCATGGTAGCATATCCCGGAAAGCAGGGACAGTAGGTCAGAGAGAGAGTGAGAGAAAGGAAGGAAAAGAAAAGATAGGAAAAGGGGGGGGGAGGCGGGGGGGGGGGGGGGGGGGAGGAGGAAACGAGAAACAAATATAATTATTAGTAATTTAAAGAATATTATTTTAAAAGAATTTTTTCAAATGATCAAAACTAATCACAAATAATCAAAGGCAATAAAGCAATAAACAAATCAACAAATGTTAATTTAAAATAAATTTTTTTCAATACAATTCACCAAAAATCAAAGGCAATTTTCATATAATCACAAAAGAAAATTGAAGATTATTTCAAAACACATAGTCTAATTTATAATCGCCTTCTGTCATTAGTCTTGGAGATGTCCACAGTGAAAAGTGTTAGCGTTCAGGAACACATAATCACGAGAAATGATTATATGCGGGTGCTTTTATTGAAGAGCTCTGGATGTCAAGGGTAAAGACCCAAATCTGACTCTGACATAGGTTCAGGATGGATATACTTTTATATTCTATCATTATATAACTTTCATGTTAATTATTAAACTTACATTGCTCTATAGTATACATAGATTTCAACCAAGCATAGCCACCTTACACTAGGAACATACAGTTTCTCATTGTTCTTCTTATGATTATACAATAATTATTTTAATTACTACTACTTACACAGGTAAAACACAAGGCTTAACATTTCAGAGTTTATCTTAGCATTTTCTAGGGCGCCACTATCAAAAGGACATCAGCCAAGTTGTGTGCATTAATTATAGATGCCAATTTTGTTAACCGTTTCATCATTCTCCAATTCCTAGTGAGTAAGATTGCTGATAAAAAAAACCCAATCCAAACTAAACTCAAAAGGACAATGATGGGATGACACATATTGTTCAGGACACTTGTGGCAGTAGGTGAGCATCCAAAAAGAGTATCCCACCACCTGTGTTCAGCATCTTTTCTTACTCACTCTATGACACGGTATATTTCTTTCACATTGTGATGAACAGTTACCAGGGTTTTCTGCCCATTCTTCTTGATCTTCTCCAATATTTTGATTAAGTCCTGATGAAGCAACAATTGCTTCAGCAAAGTAATGTTCATCCCAATGGAAGTAGGTAATACTTTGTGAATCGGTGTGTCATTGGATTGTAGAAGGTAATGGGAGGTAACTGGAGCTTCTTCAGAAAAATCACATCCTGCAATTTTGGTAAAGCTACAAGCACAAAAGTTTGAATGATTTTTAGTATCCACTACTACATTTTCTACCAATACCATATCACAAGCAGTTCTAAAGCATGCACACCCATTGCCTATATATATAAGGACTGTTTCAGAAGTCTCGTTAGGATGAATTTCAAAAGGACAGATATTTTGCCCTGTATCCAAACATGTGTCTTGAGCTATACTTGCATTACTCTCACAATTGAAGCTTTGTTCTCGGACCATACAAGATTCCGAATTAACATTTTGCCATTTTTCACCAGTTTGACGGGCCCATTCTCTATGTTCAGAAAGCTAGAGAAATATGAAATGCACTGAGTCATTGCGTATGGTTAATACAAGAGCTGTGGCTGTGTTTGTAATGGGGTCATAAGTAAAATTCACCAAGTTCCACCAGGACTGGAATTTTCTTTCAAAATCAGTGGCACTGTCCCAAATTATTTTCTGAATTTCAGTAGGAAAAGTGCCTTCTTCACCTGCTCTTATAATTGAGGCAGCAACTGACTGCATCCCCAGTTGAGCCTGGATACTGCTAAGAGCCAAAGAAAGGTTGTTTTGTGTAGCCCCGAGTGCATCAGTTACCAATTTGTGATCATTTCCATTTACCTTTTCCCAAGCTGGTAATATGGTTGATAGCAACCACTGCTGTGTTGCCAAAGCCAGTAAGGATGAGTGCACTGGTTGTTGTAATTCGGTCAAATTTCTATTGGTGGTAGCAAATTTATTCATTAGTACTTCCTAATCAATACTATTTAAAATTCCCAAACCCGTTCCCACAAAACCGGTTACATCTCTTCGTGTCCGTTGGGTTTTTAAAAAAAATGGACTTTCAGTTTTCGCAGCCAGGTGGTCCAACCATCAAAGGAAGTCTGCAAAAAAGGCGAACAGGAGGGCAGAATTCCTGATACATTGCTTTGCATCATCAGCAATGTGACTTGTTTAAGAGACCATGCTGGATTGAACAATATTTGTTGTTGACCAGTTTTCCTGATTATATAGGGTCCAATTTCAAAAATTCTCGGGCTAAGCATAAGCAGTAGATGGGCTGGAGTGGTGGTTGTAGAAGGTTGGGTCATAGCATTTATTATCAACTTAAAAGAAAGGCCTTCAGTGTTTTTGGACCAAAGACAAACTACTTCTGCGGTTTGTGTTAATGTAAAATTTTGCCAACAGTCTTGTACGCTTGGGTGCGTACAAACCCATTCATGCTTATTCGTCTGAACTGTCAAAACACTGATTGAGACTGCTTTAGTACAGGTAGTTTCGTTAATCATTCAGCATCCTATGCTAATTTCTTCTCCCACTACCCCTTGAAGCTGCCAGGTGTTGGGAAGGATGAAAGTTTGACAGATATGTATGCTTAGCAGAAAGATTTTTGAATGTAGAATCTGAAGAAAGAATAGAGAGGGAAGCAAGTTTTGATCTAGAAGCAAAGAATTACCGAGCCAGTCTTACTGGATAGCCAAGGAGGCAAAGGGTATGTTAGTTAGAAGGGGCTTTTATGACTTAGAGCAAAGGCTAAACCCACCCCAAACAAGAAATGTGGCAAGCAGAAAAAGGTCTCAGAATTTTCCACTGCAACAAAACTGAAATAAACTTTCAGCTTCATCTGTACTGACTTTTAGTGAGTGGAGAATAGTAACATGAATATGGTAATTAGAGTAGTTATGATAGGCTATAGATAATAGTTAAGGGATAGATTGGTTCTACTGTATTAAGATTCTCAGCAAAGAAAAGTATATAATGCATGGTAACCAAAACCAAAGGGTCTCCAGGCCTGCCTGCAGCTAGAGCTGACAGCTGTAGGCACAGGTTTTGTTGCCCATGACCCTGGACTGCTGCAACCTCTTGGATGGAATAAACTGCATTTTGGAGAGCCGCCTGGAGTCTTGCATCCCTCATTTAGGCTCTTACAGTGGCGCCCATGTTTTAGTTGGCAAACTCGGACTTATTGGCAGCAAGAGACCTCCAGGTGAACTCAGTAGGAAGTGGTCGCAAGGATCAGGCATCTGGAACCCTTGTTTTTCCCATTCCTGCAAAGTGAACAAAAGCCTGGGACCAAGGCCATTCGGTAACATTGACTAAGGGGACTCAGTCCCTACCAATTGGGGTAGAACTCTTGTACTTAACGTGGGCTTCGTAGTCTCAGTCCCTTCTACCTACTGGGATGTAACTACTGTACTCCATGTGAGCTTTGTGCTCTCAGTTCCTTCTACCCACTGGGGTGTAACTACTGTACTCGGTGTGGGCTTCGTGCTCTCAGTCCCTTCTATCCACTGGGATGTAACTACGGTACTCAGTGTGGGTTTTGCTGTAGCATATATCTTAAATTTATGAACTAAGCCTTTTAAACCTAACGGGTCGGTCAAGTTATTTTGCCAGTGGCATGCCACACAAGTTGGTTTAGCTAAAGTAAAATTATGCACGCAATCAATTGGTTCATTTTTACAATCCTTTGTAATTGCAACATTGTTAGTTTTGGGACCCAGAATGTAATTACCAACATACTCCTGGCGGCAACAGAGAGTAAGGGGAATTTGTTTGGCACACACCCACTAATTTGTAAGACACAGTCTCGCTGAAGGGATAGCCAGATAATTTTTCCCACCTGGTTCCACAACATTTCTGGCATCTGTAATGGAGGTGGCTTTCTCACAGAGAGATCCCTCCATTTTTCTGCATGCTCCCACAATGGAATCACCAATTGTTCCAGTTAGGGTTCTGGTCCAGTCCTTCTAATCCCATCCCCACTCACTTGGACGATATACCTTGGAGTCATGCAGCAATATAGGCTCTAGGTTCAGGTGGTGACCCTTGGGATACCATCCTAGAACATTAGTGTGATGGATGGTAGCTTCAGACCACCACCACTCAGCAGGATTGTGTCCGTGGAGTTGTGGTAGGATGCAGAAAAGTATCACCAGTGTTCTCATGCTTCAGATGATTCTCGTGTCCCCCGGGGTTCTTCTGTAAAAGTAAAAACAACAGAAATCCTGCCACTGAGAGGCAGAAAAAAGTTCAAATGATGGGATTATCCAGCGTGTATTTATCCAATGCTCTTTCCCTAGAGCATCAGAGGCTACCCATGCATATTTATTCAGAGGGGTTTTCAGCACTAGTGGTACTTCCCCTACAGTAGGGAGGTCCACCAGAACAGGCTGTCCAGGGTAATGTGCTGGATCTTTTGAATCGTCAGGTCCTCGTAGTGAGGGAGTAATGCTTGGAGCTGTCGGGAAAAAGGCAGTGATTTTGGGACATCCATTCACACCCCCTCTGCTGTTCACTCCTTCAACAGCTTCCCATAACCCAACATCCCAATTTGCCTCCTGTGGCTTAGAAGTCATTTCAAAATACCATTGGTCCTTTCTACTCCTTTCTAATTCCATTAGCTTGAGAGTAGTAAGAGGTGTGGAAAGTCCACTTCATTCCTTCACCTTTTGCCAAAGCTGTACACCTCTAGCAGTGAAGTGGGACCTGTTGACAGATTGAATTACCTGTGGCTTTGGGAAAGTTCCAAACCACCCCTGCAAAGCTTTAACTGTATTATCACCTGTAGCTCTTTTAAAAGCATCAGCTTCAACCAACCCAGATACAATTTCTACTCCTACTAGCACAAAGTGTTTACCTCCAGAATTCTTCAAGGGGCCGATACAGTCTACCTGCCATGCGTCCCATAAGCCTTTACCCTTTCTTAAATGCAGAAGGTCATATTCTAAAGGATGTCTCTCCAGTCGACTGCAACATTGCTCGCAGGCTGATATGCGTGTTTTACACATTTCCCTGGTAACTGGCCAACCACAAGCATGAGCTTCCTTGTACAAATTTTTCCCACCTGTGTGCTGTCTTTTTACATGCAGCCATTCTAGTATTTGTCCCAGTCCTCAGTAGTTAGCTCCTTTTTCAGGGGGCTGAGCCTTGCTTGTCCATCAGCTTTATTATTCCACTCTCCCGCTGGATTTCCATCTGTTTGGTGAGAAGCTACCCAACCAACAGCAAAATCTCCCTGACTCGCGATATCTAAAATTTCTTGTCACTTTTCCTTTTGCCACACTGGAATTCTGTGAACTTCCCAATCATTTTGCTGCCAGAAAGGAAGCCACTCGGGTACAACCTTTGTACGCTGCATAAGAGTCGGTGTAAATGCAGACAAGAAAAATGGTCTGTGCCTCACATCGGAAAACACTCCAAACAGCTATGAGCTCCCCAACCTGAGCGCTGCCTTCCCCTTCCGTAATGATTCTTTCACCAGATGAAATGTGTAAGGCAGCTGCTCTACATCTCCATAACTTCCCTTCCCGTTTTGCAGAGGCATCTGTCAACCAAGAACTTGCTGCTAGTTCAGGGGAGAAAGGAAGGGCAGCTTTGATTCCAGAGGCAGGTTTATCTTGGCTGCTAGCCAGGCTCTCAGTGTCTTGGATTGCTAGATTTTTAGCAGCCACTTCTGTTACTGAGACGGTATTTACAGTAGTGTTCCATCTGAGCGTGCCATTTTCTAACTGAGGCCCTTTGGGCCAGCTCGCTAGGCGGGGGGGTCCCATTAGTGACAGTTTTGATAACGTTGAAAGGGCCTCTTTATACAATAGGCTGATTCTACCGTCACTATGCTCCATGAGCGAAAAAGCCGCTTCTTAGCCTCCGAGAGACCGAGATCTTGGCAGATGCTGAGACGCGAAGAGCAAAGCCTCACAGCACCGGGATTGAGTGCGCAGCTTTCAAACTGAGAGGACAAGAACTAACCACTTTCCAGCAGTTTAAACTTTCATTAACATTCAAAGGGAAATAGTTCTTGGACAAGTTTCCTTTGCATCCTTCTAAACCTTATACAGCACTCCGTGGCCAATCTTGTTTTTTCTTTTCTCCTCCCAGCTGGTAAGAACTCAACTAACTTCAAGGAAAATGTTGAGGGATGCTGGCTGTGTTGGCACAGTTTCTCTTTGAGAGACATACTGAAAAAGCTTTTTGCTAAGATGCAGACGACAAGAGACGCAGAAGATGGGGATACTCAGCTTTCCGAAATAGGCGCCGGTCCCGGGCATCTTTCGGCAGAAGCCACGCTCCAGAGCACTCCGCGACCTTCACAATGGTCTTTACACGTGGAAGCTGCTTCGTCATTTCCGGGAATACCGAATGAACAAGCACAAGTTTAAGACGCAATTGCCACCATTGTGTGGAGTTTTGCTCGTTCCAGTAGGAGTAAGTTTGTCATTCCTTACGCCAGGTGTTGCTGCTTATCAAGGTTTGGCTGCTTTTAATCATTTGGGAGGCTGGATGTTCAAACAACTAAACGTAACATCTTCTATTTTAAATCAGGTGCTCACTGATGTAGATACTGTTAGATATAGCACACTGCAAATAAGAGCTGAAATAGATTTATTGTTACTAGCACATGGGCACGAGTGCAAGGAATTTAAAGGAATGTGTTGTATGAATCTTTTGGACCATTCTGCAGCCATTCATACAAAACTCACACAAGTACAACATAACATGAAGAAATTGACTGGGAACGAGTGGGGCTTGCATGAATGGTTTGAGGGATGGGAAAGAACTGGATGGTTGAAAGATCTCGTAAATGGAGCTTTGTTTTTACCAGTTTTCATTATTTCATTGCTTTGTGTTATTCCATGCATCGTGAAACTGGTGTGCCTCTTGGTAGAAAATATGGTGGAAAGGGTTGGCTGGTGCAAGAAGAAGGAGGAATTGTGGCAATGTATCAGAACCGCTTAGACTACAGGGTGCACCAGCCATGCAGCTTGGAACAGTTCTCCTCAGAATTTTCTCAGGGCCCTCTGGAATTCATCAAGACATAAACCATGCTAAAACAAGAGTGGAGAAGCTGAGAAAGCATATTCCAAGACCACAAGAACCCCAAAACGGCGGGGGGGTGGGGGGAGCAAAGTACCTGGACTGTAAGGAAACACATCTTTTGAGAGGTGCACGCAGAATGTGTGGACAAGACAAAGGCACCAATAAGAAATGCGTGACTAGTGTGTGCAGAGAGTCAGAATGTGTAAGTGCATCATGTAAAGCATAAACGGCTTCTGCTTAATCCTCTTGGTCCATTGTGCAGGAGTCCTGAATTTCCCATAAGTGATACTTACTAAAAGGGCTCCGATTTTAATGCTAGAGTTACTGTCTATACGATGATTCATGGGAATGGTTCTTTCAAATCCTTCCCTTGCTGACATCAGTCAGTTTCATCTTTTCCTGATTGTACTGGTGGCTATACATTAGTTATGAATAGAAGAGAACGAATTTTAGGGATATGTTGCAAGGAAGTAGATTGGTAGCTCTGCTTCCATTTCCATTGTCTAAGAAGAATTCCGATTATTTTTGGCCCTTTCATCGACCTCTGACTAGATTAGCATTTGTCTTTGATTGACCCCCTAAATTTTAGGCTACTAGGCTTGAGCAATGAATGGAAAGGGGAAAGTCACAGAGCTTCAGTGGTTCCCTTGTCAGCACTTTCTCAGGAGCAGGGAGATTTCTGTCCTCAAGTTTGTTACTTCAGCTAGCAGATTATGCTCACGCCAAAAGGAGGTGAGAAGGTTGCTTCCTTAAATGGTCAAATAATTCTTCCTGCTATTTGTGACGCTTTTGTATTACTGCAGTTTGTTCCAGAAAGTTGGATTAAATTGCATGCATCCGCTCTTGGGGAAACAGAGTACTTAGTCAATAGCATGTAGGCTTCTATCAACCTGAGATTGTCTTAACGGACCGGAGGCTTAAAGCACATTAATTCCTGCTAGTTCCAATTCCACTTTTAGGCTCAACAAACCGAATAGTAAACCTGCATCAGCAAGGAGGGACATTTAATTAGATTTTCTCCTTTTTAGAGATAAGCTAATGAAAAAGTTTCACCAGAATCAGAGCAGGCTGTGTAACAAGAGCATCATGAAAAGAGGCCAATCCTATCCTCTTAGTATTGCTAGTCACAACTAGCAATTGGACTTCAATGAAATGTGTCAACTCTGTGTTCCTGGGTATCACATCAGTAATAGGTACTTCAGCTGCTGTACTTCTCCCCTAAAGCTAAGAACAGAATCCCAAATAATCTTGATTCCAAGGTCCCAATTCACCGTGTGATGCTGACAGGTGAAAAAGGAGTGGAAGGTGCACCAGTAAATGAACTTGAATGGCCTATCTAAATCAGCGACCACTGATTTCCTGAAGGCTTAAATAGGTCAGTTGCCCCTATTTTTCTTGGGATTCTTTTAGTCTTTGGTCATGCTTTTCTTGGGATTCTTTGAATCCTTCCCCATTAGTTCAGCCTCTGCTCTCAAATCCTTTGCTGTCATTTGAAGTATCTCGATAGCCTGGAAACGTGTTGCTTTTATTTATCACCTCATTATTCCCTTCAAAAGGTTGTTTGCCACAAGTCTCATTCTTGCTGATTTTCTGCTAGTTCATTGTCAGATGGCAGCAGGTGTTTTGTAAGAGCAAGTATACTATCCTATAGCTTGCTTTTCTTTTGATTTGGCCTGTCTAGAAAATGGAATGACTGAACATCTCCAACAACATTTTCTCTCCCCATTATGTTTCACCGCAAGGGCAGATGCAAATCATTTACCTAAACTCATGGCGCTGAAGAAACTAGTGGTTTGCTGTTGCATATAGGTAGAACCTTCCAAAAGGAAGGCCTTGTAAAACCATGGCTGAGGCCCGTTACTTTGGCTAAGTAGAAAAGGACTATGGGAAAGTGAGGCAGCTGAATTAGAGGTAGATCAACAAGTTCTAGAACCGTCGCGTGTTCACAGCGTGGTGTATGGCGGTTGGTTGAATTATGTTTATTGTGGCTTAAAGCTATGCAACTGACAAAGGCCTGACTGCTTCAAAAGCCTGGCTTTTGCAAGAAAGCAGCTCTCCTTTGCACCTGCCTGGGGACTCTGCGTCACTACGGACCCTCACGCCCAGTTTGCCAAGGAGATGATGAGTAGGAATGTTGCAGAGCTGCTGTGTGCATATGAAAGGAATGGCAGAGAGTGAAGCCGTGGACATTTCTGGGCTTTAGTACAATGCTGCTGCATTGGTGCCAGTTTAGTTGGTTTTCCATCAGTGGCATTTCTGTCTAGAAGTACACTGCCCAGAGTCTTTCTAGCATTTGATGCCATTTCCTTACTGCCGTTTTAATACCTTCCTTCAGTTTAAAGGATGATACCATCATTTGATCGTTTTGAAGATCCCTGTTAGGAAACACTATGCCAGAGGAGTCATCGCTCCCTTTTCTTTTGCCTAGTTTGCAATTTTCATAGGCTCATTTCACATTTCTGCTAATGTCAATAAGAATACTGAGACTACTTAGCAGGGCTGACACTCTCAGCTGCTTTCCTCTTTCATAATGCTTCATACTGGATGTGACTTAATGGCCTTTTTTTATCATCTGCATTTTGCTGCGGTTTGCTAAAAACGGGCATGCACTGCTAACTCACAACTTGTGTGTTGGCATTTCAGGGGCTTTGATGGGTTCCTTTCTGAGATTGCCATGCACTGGACTTTCACAGTCACAAAGACTTCATCTACCATCGGTCGAATTTCAGTATTAAACACTCTTTCCTGGAATGTAGGCAACCTAGCAGCAAGTACTAAATTCGCTGCAAGCCCTGTCTTCCCAAAGGACCATTAAAAAAGATTGTTTTTCTCCGCTGACCAATCTGCCAGTATTTCTATGGAGAATTTGGTACCTTAAATGAACCTCTTAGAAGGGATCTTGTCACAGGCAATATCTCAGGCTTTCTTGAAATACTCATTCCTTTGGATCCTAATTCCATTCAGAGTGCATTTAAGATTTTTTTTCACTGAAGCCATTCAACAATGCCTCTTCTCTTATAAAATGTGATGTGTGACAAAGATGGATCCCCATGAAAGGTTATACACAAATCAAAGTTAATCATAAGAATGGTGACTCCCTCCTGCAGTTCCATTTGTAACTGAGTTGATATTCCAAAGCTGAATATTCCAGGCCTGTGAACACAAAAGGAAGTCTGTGTCTTATGCAAGAATCACTCCTAGGAGGATTTGTGTTAATTTTGATTTCTACGGTTGTCACTATAGGACACGAAAGAACATAAGCACACACCGCTGTTCTCAATGTGAAGAGAAAAGGGAAGTTTATTTTCTGACTCCAACATTTATATAGCTTTCCAGAAGTGACAGTGAATTGGAGGTTGACAGTGCCACCTCTACAATGACACTGGACAAACCAACAGTCCATCAAATTTCTCCTCCTCCATAAAAGAATGGAAAACAATGAGTTATGTACAGAAAGTGTGTGAGAAAGTTCTCTACAAGAATATCAACATCAGAAAGCTTAGAAAATCTTAAAAAATCAGGGTGACATATGGTGTTACAGAAACGGTTAGACCTGTTGCAGGAAAAAAGTAGATTGTACTCTCTTCTTGTGTACTCCTTTCTTGTGCTCTTATTCCCCTCTCTCTTCTTTGCATGCCCTAGTTGATCTACCGGTGTGACTCATTTGGCACCATCTCATAGTGCAAATTCTGCACAGTTTAATGTATTTACAAATGCCAGTTGCGAAGGAGCATAACCAATCAAAGGGCAAAGAATTGTAGGGCTGGGCAACTTCAGGTGCTGAAACTGTAAGTGGTTAAGTCATGCCATATTAAAGTGACAGAACAAATCAATTGATATAGGACTTTCAGCAGGACACCTCTGAGAATAGCAGCTTGTCCACAATGACACAGCGCTATTTCTAGCTGTAGTCCAGAAAGAGAAAAGGGAGACCTTCAATGGTTAAGATGTTTGGCATGAGAAAACAGGAAGAAATATACCACAAAATACTGGGGCTGGATAAACTGCATTTTCTAGTAAGAATTTTGCAGTTGTTCTTTCTTGCCTGTGCCTTTACTTTTCTCAGAAAACAGTGGGGGTTTTAATTATTATTTTTCTTTTTTTTTTGTTTTGTTTTGTTTTGTTGGCCTCCCTCTTTCCACCTGCAATTAACAAATTTGCCTTTCTTTTATGGCTTCTCTTTCTTTTCTTATAGAAGGTCACATGGGGTCATCGAGTCTTGTCATAAACATTCTCATACTGTGGAAAGAAGTAGAAAGTACATCAAAAGGGAGAAAACAAACCCACAAAAATAGAGGGTTTTTTGTGAGTCTTCAGTGAGTACATTAGGACACGATATCTTTGAACTGTGTTATGCTGTACTGATTTAACTTTTAGTCCACTCATTACTATTATTACAAGTGTTGGGCCTTTAATACATAGCCTTTGAACTCATCCAGCCCAATATTTTGGCTAATTTTGTTTTATTCCTAGTGAGGACTTTGTTTCTTAAGGAATATTCCAGAGCAAGACTGTCCATGGTAGAGTTATGCTGTAATAATCAAAAGCGTCATAAATTCTGGTAGTTTGTGCTGGTAATACGTCTAGAAATGAAAGATTTTAATCTTTTTTTACTTTCAAATGTAACCATTATTTGAAATAGTTAAGAGCTGGGGGTTTCCCCCCCCAAAATACTTCTCTCTGAAATGTTACTCAGGGATTACACATAAAAGCCCACCCTGTAAAATATGTTGCAGATACTCTGCAGGAAGTGCAGCTTAGCAACTAGTGACGAAAACGTGGGTTAAATGACATTCCTTCTGCAGTGATGGTAACTCTGAGACACAATACACACAAATACTCAACAAAGTCCACACACAAATACTCAACAAAGGTTACAATGGCTTAGCTTCTGTCCTAAAGTTAATGGGCATTTTAAAACATTCCAAGAAGGTGAATTCAAGCTTCTTCATTGCTCTGTGCTGGAGTCCAAAGAGAATTTCAGCATGCTTTTTGTCATTTCCAGCTGTCATTGCTTAGCTCTTGAACATGAGACTCCCTCATGACTGATGAAAGTTGTCTAGTTAAGAGTGGATCAAAGCCATGGTCCTGCTCTAGAAGGAGATAAAAGGTTTCTGCAGTTGTCGTCATCTCTACTGCTTGTGATTTCTATACGAAACCAGTGGGAAGCTTTCTGAAGGCAGTCCAGAAGCTGGCAATATGGACAGCTTTGAACTGAACGCTTGCTGCAGTGCTACCATGGTGATAGCAGAAATGACTTACAAAATTTAAAAGGGCAAACAAAGCAGTTGGAAGGAAAAGAACATTAACCATTATTCCATTCTTCCAATATATCCTTCTTTAAATTATCATTTTCATGAAGTTTCACGGATGCATCTGTATCCCTGAAAAGGAATCTGAGACAGAGTAAGCTTTTTCATGGAGTAGGTGTGACAAATGCAGGCCAAGTTGCCTTTTTTTGCATCAAATACAAGTCATGCTTGAGCTACCCTTTGCTTAAGGTAAGCACACACTAAGAATTTTACTAATGATTGAGCAAATTTTACTGTCATGATTGAGTATATTTAACTGTCATGATTGAGCAAATTTTAATGTCAGAATTTTACTGTCATGATTGTCATTGAAACTTTTCAAGGAAAGCTCTGAATAGCAATGTTTATGTAAAAATAGTATTTTATCTCCTGTATTTTGTGACACAGGTAAGCCTTTTTCTGTCACCAGTACTGCTTAACCTTTCATGTCATATCCCTCTTCATATCCATATTGTGCTTAAGGGTTATTAATCTACTTTAAAATTGGCACGTGGAATAAGACTACTTTTTCTTTTTGAAAGCCAATATCATTCGACCTACTTACAGCAAATAATTAATGAATTCTAAGTGTCCAACTAGCATCTTTTACGCATATTCTAACCTTCTAAACAAGTAACAAAAGCACTCTCCAATACTTTACTTTTTTAAGCACACAAAATGCTTCCCTCCTTTGTGGTTGCCAACTCTAAAATGAATGACATGTCTGCAGTATTTTAATGTGCGCCATATTTAGCCAAGTAATTCAAAACAAATAAAAGGTAGTCCCTTCAATTTGGAAATATTTTAAAATTGGTTTTGAATATACAAAGCACACCCTTACCTTACGCATTGCATGCAGATTTAATTGTCATGAAAGCAAACCAAATGTTTGTTTGGATAGCACAGTTTTCCAGTTTTCCACAATTGTTCTTGGCACAGTTTCCTACTTACGTGCCCGTTAGAACACTCAAAGGTACTTCTAAGGTACTATAGTAAGCAGAAAAGGAGGAGAAGTTGTGCTTTATTTCTGGCTTCCTTTGGTTTTCTTTTTGGTTTTCTTCCTCTTGCTCTTTTTCATGTCACCTTTCTAGATAGACAGTGATTTAGATTTGCAGTTTACTAAGCTATGTTTTTTCTCTGGAATTCTTGCAATTCTTCCTTTTGAAAGGAACCCAACCTGTAGATATGCATCTTTTTATTATTTGCTAGCTACATATAAAATCTTCCTGCTGCTCTAAAATGGTTTAATTTTATATGCATTTTTATAATTTTTGTTTATTACCATTCAAATTAAGAGAACTATTCCTATATTCACTGCTTTTGTACTGGATTCAGTTCAATGTGTGCTAATGGTGCAAAAAAGGACAGCTGGAAGAAAGGATCTGCAAACAAATTGACCAAGACACATGCTACAAGGGTCTTGTAAAGATTTGAAGTTTCTCCATCTTTCTGGCAGTCTGTCTTCACAGCAAGACTTGATGAGGTATTTTCCTAGTATTTCTTTGACAGAAAGAGACAGTAGAGCAAGCAAAATGGAGCAGCAAAAGAAGATAGCAGCAAAAGTTACATTATCCCCTCTGTTATTTATCATTGTCGAAACAAACTTTTTCTTGCCATGTTACATAAAACACCTTATTAGAGCTAAAGACTAGAAAAATGCAACTTTGTTCTGGATTCATTAAAACCAAAGTTATCTGTGGACAGAACTGCCCAGCTGGGAACTCCTAGCTGGTTTCAGTGAGCTGTCTGGAGAACTGCATTTTCAGTGGGCTTTACTTGCGCGTCTGTAAGGTGGGGAGTTTCTGCGGGACCTTGAGCCCTGAGAGTGCCATGGGCACAGGGACCCATCATGTAGCTCTCTGACCGCAGCACACTGAGGAATGATGGATTACTCCCAGAGTTCATGTGGTAGAAAGGTTTTGTGCCCCTGCGAAGGGGGGCACAAAAACTTTCATTTTCCTGCACAGAACCATTCTGTATGTTACAATGGTACCTTGAATTAATCAAGTGCTATTTGCACAATGGCCAGTGAGCTTGGATACTTACACTTCTCGTGTTTCATCTGTTTCCTGTTTCAGTAAATAGCAACGACAAGAAGATGAAGCTGCTACCGAATTTCAAATGTTTGCGTTATAAAATGGTGAGTGTTGCAAAGATTCATAATGGTAATTCCAGGTAGTGAAACACCAGCTCTGCTCAGGACAATTCTGAAATTGACTTTAGCTGTTTTCCATGTTTCTCTAGCGGGTGAACTGAGACACTTCTAGCTTTCAAGGCAAGCCATTTGACAGTATCCTCAAAAAAGCTCAGACTTCTGGATGAAAAGGTGAATAAACTGGGGTGAATAGGGGGAAATTTCACTTCTGGTTGATGTCATAGATTCAGCCAGATGATCAACAATCATTAGTTTAATGAGGTAGCAGCATAGTCTTTCACTCTCGCAGATCCCCAAAAGCTTAAAACATCCAGCAGCTTCTTCCTTGCAACAAGTGCCACAGCCAAAAGCCAGGCCTGGCCGTCACCTTCTCCTTGCAGCCTACAAACTCTGCAAAATGCACCGGTGATTCTCACTTTCCTTCTCAGCTACATGGAAAAGCACATCCTCTCAGTGTCGCTGAGTCCTTAGTGAAACCGAAGAGTGGTTCATCTTCAAACAGCTCAGTGTACCAAGACAGAAAGCTTTCACTGACATGTCCCCTTGCCTTTTCCTTGCAGCCTTTTATTTACAGAGCATGCACTGAGGCATTGCACTTTGCTTCTCAGCTGAGTGCACTGTCATATTTTGGAGTCCCACGCATCCATCTCCTTCTCACACAAACTGCTTCTGTTGAAACGTGCTGATGTGATGTGCATTCCTGCCCAGCTATTCACACCATCACATTCTGTGGCCTGCTTGCAGTCTGAATCTAAACGGAGAAGTTTCTGGCTACGTCTCACACACACAGATGTGCCCGGATGAAAAGGTTGCTTGGACCTTGCCACTTAGGTTCGAAAACATCCGTTCACTCCACAATCGAGACAGCTTTCTTTGCTTTACATCCTGCAAACTTCACACACACAGACACACACATGAGAGAGCTATGCACTTCCTTTCTTTCTCATCTGCACTCACCTATTCCCTACCTTGACCTCTCTTCCACTTTTCTCTTGGCTTTGCTGTGCATGGACACTTCCTCTCAAGACATCCATTGTGTAGCCTACTGCTCCCCTATATTGCCTTGCCTTTCCTACCCAACTGGCATTTCCTTGTCATTCCTGACAATTCCTTTGCCTTCCTGACTCATGCATGTCCTACCCTTGCCCTTCATATCAACCCGGTGCCTTGCTCACCTATCCTCCTTTTCCTTTCCATCTGTCCAGCTCCAATCTTTCTTTCTTTTTTTCCTTCTAGGACTCTTTATTGCCTTGCCTCCCTCTCTCTTGTGTTGCCTGGCAAAATAACCACTTGTCTTGCCTTGACCCCCTTCCTTACCTGACATGACCTTGCTCACCGGTCCCCCACCTGGAATTCAACACCTCTCTTTTTGTGGAATTTCTTCAACTTGCATTACCCTGCCTGCTTTGCCTAGGACTCTCCAGGCTTTCACTGGCTTTTTTTTCTCATGGCCGCAGTGTTTCAGGATATTGTGAGAGGAAGCCTGGAGGAAGTCATGTGCGAGTACACCTATCTGTCCTGGCAGATTTGTTCTGACATCTATCCTTACATGTCTTGAATTATGGACACAAAATTCATCTTTCACCCTTGGGCTTCAGGACCAGAATAACAGTTCTTTTGTGTACAAAGGAAAGCAGGCAACGCAAGCGTCTTAGGTGCAAATTAGAGATGGCCCATGCAAGACCAAGGCTGGACAGAGCGGTCTGTCCTGGCTGCTTTTGTGTACCAGCAACCTTTGAATGCACCTGCCACTTGCCTTGCTTTGGCAACCCAACTGTTTCCTTGCTGATCCTTCATTGCTTTGCATTCCCTTGCATGCCCATGCTCCACATTTGACCTGTCTACCATTTTCCTACAAGGCTTTGCCTTGCCTAGCCCTTCCTGTTACCATTACTTCCTATGCCCTTGCCTTTAATTTCCGGGACTTCTCTCACCTACCATTCCATTTGCTTTTCTCTAATGGCTCCAGCCTTGCCAACCTCTCCCTTGATTTGCCTACAATTGCCTACACTTGCTTTGCATTGCCTTACCTGCATGGAAGGCAAGGCAAAGAGCGGTAGGCAAGCCAAAGCAAAGCCAGGAAGTTATTTGTAGGGCTAGGCAAGGCAGACATAGGCAAGCAAGTAAAGCAAGGGTAGGCTAGGAAAACTAGGCATGGTACTGGAGGCAAGGCAGAGCCAAGTGACTTGGAGTGCCTTTCTTTAGGAAGTAAAAGATATGGTGACAATGTTGGTAGGGCAGCTGATAAGGTATCATGGGGAGCTAGGGTCCAGCAAGACATTTCTGTCCTGGCCTCTTCTGTTTAGGAGCCATTGTTGGACAGAGTCAGTACCAGACGCGGTATGCAACTTTTGCTTGGTAAGTTCCTGAAGGAGAACAGCAATGCTTTCTCATGGGAAGGAAAGAACTTAGCCCCAGTGTTGGAGGTGCAGACAAGAAGCTGTGTCGTGTAGCTTAAGGACAGCAGCAACTTTCTATCCAGGCATATTTGGTTTCGAAGCACTGACTCAATTTGTACAATCATGGAGTCGGTATCTGTGGGAATCCACAAAATCAGATGGTTTTGGGAAAGCTGCAAAAGGCAGGCCACAGAGACAGCAGAACTGTGATTAGAGCTAAGCAGTAGCCATGAGATAGGTCAGCAGAAAAATTATTTAAAAAGTAGAAAAGCAAGGACGAATAGAACAATGGTCTGTGTATTAACGCTTGTCTAGGATAACTTCCTAAGCTGCAGAAAAGTTGATCTAGCAAGACATTAGGAAGTTTGAAGCTTAATAATGGAGCTCTGTGCATTGTGTTTTAAGGCTTACAAGCAAGCATTGTATTTGAAATAAGCAAGCATTGTTTTAACCAAAGGTACGTGTACTTATAGCGGTTGGATGGAACCACTGTCAATATGCTCCTGCTTAGTGTGATTGGTCAAAAAAGTTATAAAGTAAGTTGTAACATTAAGTTCTTTGTCTACTGCTTAAGAGGTGAGCTGCTGGCATCTTCCCATTGTCATAACCATGTAATGAGACTGATGCTGAAAAATAAAACAGCTCAAGGCATGTTCCACAGCAGTCCCGTCCTGTTCGTGATTTGTACATAGTGCTCGGCCGGCAATAGGTATCCATCTTTGGAAGGCGGTCTCCCTCCTGAAAGAATCCATTTGGCATGTGTTTTCCACTTCCTCAAGGCAGCCTTCTTGAAATTGTGCCAGCACACTTCTTTTGTACAAGGTAAACAGCTGCGCCGGGTCTTGGTGTGAAGCGTATCTAGCGCCCCGTGCAGGTAATGCCCAATACCAGTGTTCTGACACCTTTGTATAGGATCAGGCCCTGGATGTTTTGGATTTTGGAGGAGAGGATGCCATTTCTTTTGAGATGGGCTTCTAGTTCCTCTCTTACGCAAAGTTTGGATGGGCACTTTGGGTGGTCTCAGTGAATTTAAAGGCTTTTCCCAATAGGCAGGTATCTGGGTAGAGTTGTTGAACTGCCAGTGGGAATGCAGAGGCCAAGACTCTGCAGAGCAAGTTTTTGTCCCTTGTAGCTTTAGTGTGTGAGCTGTCCCTAGTGCCATCCCATTTGGATCCTGACTCTGACACTGAAGGCTTACGATGGTACCTAGAGCTGAGAAGGAAAGTGGAGATAGCAGGGTGTGTGTTTGTAGTTTGATGGGTGCAATTGAAATCGTAGGCAGCAAAGAGCTTTCTCCACTGGCAGTTTTGCCAGCTCTGATTTTGGCCGACGTTTTCAAGTTTGTTACCAGACTCTACGAGAGTGAAGAAGTTTGTTAGGGCAGAAGAGCTGGTGTTGGCCTCTGAGTGTGGTGCAAAGAAGAGTATCCACTTGGAACATGGGAGGCCATGGGTTGGGCACTGAAGTGAGAGTGCCCTGGGAAGAAACTCTCTTCCAGTTCAGGGTGAGAACCCGAAACATTTTCTCAAGATTCTCCATTCCTTTATGTAAATATATCCTTGGCATGCAAATAGAACTCCCACCCCTGTTCTAGAAGATGCTGTACCTTCTGTTCACCCATTGGCCTCTGTTCAGAACCACTCCCCTTTCCACTCCCCAGTGCCTGTGGTTGTGTCACCCTATCCCAGCTCCTCCCTTCTCCCTTAACCCTGCTGGTTTATTTGTGTCCCAACCCCTCCCACTTTTCCCTGGTTATATACCTTGTCCCCTCCCCTGCTCAGAGCTCTCAGTGCCTTATGCCTGAGTGCCTTGTGGCTCTCTGAGAGAGAGCAGCACCCTCTCTCTCTGGCTTCTTGATCCAGAGACGCTTCAGCCATGGTTGTGAGCCTTCCAGCCCACCATACCCTCCACCTCACCCAGACCCTACCTTCCCGAGACCCTCCGCTGTTCCTGTAATAAAACCCAGTTGGATTCCTTGAGTCAATCACCCTCCTTTGTAGGAAAGACATTCTGTGCTGTTCTTGTGAGCTAGCAAAGGCCTCCTGAAGATAAGGGGAAGCCCCATATCTCTCCTGAGGAAGACACCAAGGTTGTCACCATGGAGACATGATGAAGGAGAGAAAGTTAAGAGACACGGACTCCGGCTGGCTCACAGAGTGACGTGGCTCCCTGATCACCTACTGGGAACTTTGATTCTCTCTTATAACCAATGGGCAGAGAACGTGTATGTTGGGTGAATGTAAATATCCTGAAAAAGTATAAAAGTAACATGTTGCTGTAATAAATCTCTCTTGCACCCTTCTGATAGAGATCTGGTACTTTGTGCTGTGTCGTGCTCTATAACGACTCTCCTTCATTTTCTGGTCGAGCGCGCATTTATTTCATCCGGGCCTAAGCGTAAGGTGGGCTGGGGAAGCTGGTTGTCTGGACCGGAAAGGGATTGCTCTCGGGAAGGCGGTCACCCTGACAGTACCGGCCCAGGGGTTTCTGCATTGGAAGGAGAAGATCGGCTAAATCTTTTTGACACAGTTGATTGGAGAGCAGGGATGTTTCTGACTTGGCTGTGCCCTGGTGGGTGGTTTCAAGCTGGGCTCGGTGTGTGTCCTTCTTTTGTGAGTGGACAACGCCAAGTTATGGTTATTTTCATGAGCGCTGACAGTGCCCAGGAAAAAGACAAGTGCTTTTCTAGCCCAGCCCCGTTCCTGTGGGAGCAGTGTTGGGGCTGTGGATCCTGGCTCTTGGGCACTGACAGAATGTGATCCTGCATGTAGCAGAGAAGGAAGAGGAATCATTTCATTGTTGGCTGTACAGCTTATAAGCTTCAAAATAAAAGGCAATTGCAGCACAGCCTCTTCCTTTTAAAATGTTTTCTGTGCCATCAGCTGCTCAACATGTAATTCACATCCACTGAACTGCATCCATCTCCCTGGAGATATGCACTTTCCCTCAAGATCTATGTACCATCTTGCACTCTAACTCTTGAAGATCCCAAACCACTTCAAAATGTCCAGCAGCTGTTCTCATGGAAAAAGTCCTACAACAAAAAGGCAGTGCTGGACATATTAGTCTCTTTGTAGTCTGTAAACTAAATGAAACCAAATTACTGAACAAAAACCCAAACCTGTAATTTTGAAAAAATTTCTATTGCAAAGTAGTGGAAACGCTGGAAAAAGTGTAAGTTAACTGCTTGTCAGTGTGCCTAAAATGCATAAAGTGAATTCCTGCTATACAGTAGCTTCAACATGTTAACAACATGATTTGCAAATCTGCCTTCTCAGACCTCCAAAAAAGGTGCCTGCACACACAAGGAGGCTCTTCTGATGAGCTACAGCAGCCTCTCATAGAATAGAAGATAGGCTTGGGAGCTCAGCACTTTGGACACAGAGACAGGTTGTACGTGGGTATCGCTGATGTGGAACCACTGACCTTTGACTGGCTCAGTTTCTGAAGCTGTGAAAGGAAAAATTTAGGAGTAAAAGTTATTACAAAGAATTGAACCAATCAGTTCTATTACTGTTCTTCAGTAAGAATCATAGAGTACAGTCATAGAATTGAGTTTGAAAAGACCTCCAAGATGGAATCCAACCTGTGACTGATCATTGCCTTGTCAATTGGATCAGAGCACTGAGTGCTACATCTGGTTGTTCCCTGAACAGCTCCAGGGATGGGGATATCGCCATATCCTTGGGTAGCCCCTTCCAATGCTTAACCACCATTTTATCTTCTTTTCTTCCTAATGTCCAACCTGAATCTCCCCTGGCACAGCTTGAAGCCATTTCCTCTCATCCTGTCACTGGTTGCCTGGGAGCAGAGCTGGACGTCCACCTTGCTACACACTCCTTTCAGGCAGTTCTGGAGAGTGGTAAGATCTCCCCTGAGCCTCCTTTTCTCCAGGCTAAGCCCCCCCAGCTCCCTCAGCCACTCCTTATATAATTTCACTAGCTTCATTGCCTTTCTCAGAGAACTTATCAGCCATGGCAGGAGGTTGGAACTACATGATCTTTAAGGCCCCTTCCAACCCAAACCATTTTGTGATTCTGTAAGAAATAATTTGTAAAATATTTCCAATGATTTACCTTGAGATTGTCCTCGAAGGACAAGATCAGAGAGGTGGTTGTTCATAGCTCTCATTTTAACATAAGCAGTGTAGTGCCCAGACCTCATTGTTCCACTGTGTTCAACAACTCCATAGAGAGAGTACAAGACCTTTGTATTCCCATCAGCCACATTCTAAAAAACCACAAGTTTAGCTATGTCAGCCAAGTGCTGGGTTTTGAAGAATGTAAATTCTTTTATTTTTTTACTGATGAAATGGGAACTGGTCATTAGAGATTCATTCAAGCACTACAGTTATGAGTAGTGAAGTACAAGTTATCACACAAAGTAAGAGGCTTGACAAGCATTGTACCAAGATTTTGCTATGCAGCTTTGTTGTAAAAGCACATTAGAACATGGGAAAGGAGAATCTGATTGTTTTCCCACTTACTTTACATTTAGCTGTACAGAAAGGAGCCAAGTCTATCACTTCTGGGAACTTGATATGCCTGTTAACCTTCTGCAGATTAAATCCAGCCTTAAACAACCAAAGTAGAGGGAAAACCCCATAATGTTAAAATGGAGCATATTAAAACCACACTTAGTTACTAAATGTTTCAGGTTGAGGTTTCAACAATACAAATTAGTTTTACATTACACAAAACTGAGAAAAAGCAATTGTTTTTTTCTCTGATGTCCAGTATTCCAGCATTATTTCCTTGCCCCCACATACTGCACTGGAGCACAAGTTAAGATGGCTCTTCAGCTCACTCATACATTAATGTAATAGTAGCAGAAGTGGAAAAAGAATCAGCTCTAATGCACTTCAGTAACTATGAGGACAACTCTGGCTTCTCAGATACTATAACATGCCTGAGAATCTGATCTCAGAACACCCGAACTGACGCAAACTGCTCCCACCTTAAACAATCGTCCAGTATCAAACTGGAAAAACAAAAGGAGATGATAAATGTTATTTTCTTCATATAACAGTCTCTTGGATCAGGCTACACATTACCATTTTCTATATGAAATTGGTTTTCATCTAATTAAAGTTGCCTTCCTTATTTTTCAAGTATATAGACCAAAAACACCAAACAGGTTTAAATTTAGAAGTACTTTCTCCCTTTCCTTTCCTCTTCCTCTCTTGAAAAGCTAAAGCTGAGTCAAAAATTTTTCTACAACTTGGTAATAAACAGGTAATTGACTTCAGTGTCTGTAAATGAAACTTAAGTTACTGCGCTTTCCTTTCATCCTTCTGCTCCACAAGGCTCAGAATCCTATCTTTTCCACTTCTGCCAACTTGTTACTTATTTGTTACTAGTAAGGGATCCTATTTACCTATACCTACTGAAATATATGAGCCCATGAGCAGCTGTAATAGTAGGAAACCATTAATGCTAAGATTCTGCATAATACAGTAAGCAGTAAGAATAATGAGGGAATATGTTGTGAATACACTCACAAAACAGTGTTCTCCAGTTAATTAAGGGAATATTCTTTCAGGGAAACACACCTTAGTGCCTCAAAGACCACAAAACACAATGCCACATACTAATGCCTTCCGAACTTTGGGAAAAAACCCAAACTAGTTTTACACAAAATAAAAGTAATGTTAGCGTGTTTTCAATTAAGCTGACAATACACGCATATGTACATGTATATACATATCAACTTGAGGCTATATACATGTATCAGCCTGCTACTTACCTGCTGAAACCTCTTTAAGTGAAGGGTTAAAACTGGAGGAGCTAGAGAGATGAGCATCTGCTTTTTAGCATTAGTATAAACATACTTCTTTTCACCTGCAGAAAAGAAAAATCACCAAAGATTAAAGCAAGTGTTTTATATCAAAACAAATATTACAGCAGGAATTTATTTTTACTATTTAAACTGTTACAATGTCATCTATTACAAGACCTGAGAAGTTGAGCATTCCCCTTTAATACGATGAATGAAAGTAGATGAAGGAATAATCCCCCCACCCTTTACCCACTCAAGAAGCAGACAGGAATATGTTTAAAGAAGTCTGTCATACTTATGTTGTTCTTTGGTCCACAATGCCTTTGTGTACACACATCACACAGTAGTTTATTGGTCTCGGTAAGTGTTTCATTACGGGTAAATTGATACAAACAATGATGGACTGAATCTTCTTCAGGGTTTAGCTCTTCCCTGTTTGCCAGAGTACAAAATGCCATTTCGGGGTCATCTGTAGATACTTCACACATCTTGTTAGAAACAGGCTGAAGGCCATCCAAGGTATTTGTGTCACTTGTGTCACTGACACCCAAGTGGAGTTTTGAAAGGTCCGTAGCAAGCTCTTCCTCATCTTCATTGTCATCATCCTCCTCTTTCAAAGACCGGTTGTCAAGGCCATTGACAAACTTCATAGGAGAATCTAAGCCCTCCATAGAGAGATCCATGAGTGACTTATTTTCTTCCCACTCTTGTTCTGGCTTTCCTCCATTTTCAAGCTTGCTCTGAATTTCTGTACTATTTCCCTGTATACTCAAGTCTTTCTGAGTTAAGCAGTGATCTTTGAAATCATGTGATGATTCCTCTTCTTGCTTCTTATCAAGAGTTTCAGAGCTCATTTCAACATCTGATTCTTGGTTGTACTTGACATCTATCTCTAGCTGTTCAGTTGTGCAGAGATCTGTCAAGTGAAGCACCTTTCCTTGAAGTTTTTCCTGCCGGCGTTGGCTCTGCTCATTTGAATACGTAATAAACAACAGTACAAAAAACAAAGTAAGTATAAATTATATTTAGCATTTCTTACCACTTCTTGACAATCTTTGTTGCATGTCATAGATGCACAAGGCAGGAGGGGGAAGAATAATCTATGATTTAATGATCAGAGGTAATCAGTTCCACTAATACTGAATTTATCCTCACTTAGCCATAGTTCCCACTGCTCCCTGTTATATAGTATCATCAAAAGACAGCTAATGATGTCCTTGCCATCTTCCTGATCTTTCTTGTGTCTGTATTCTAAAGTTTTGTGAATATTCTTGCAGTCAATGACTGGAAAACAGTATGATACAAATTAATGCTTCTTCAGACAGGCAACAAATTCTGCTGGATATTATTCCTACCCAGCAACGCTCAACAGAACATCTTAACCCCAAAGACATCTTAACCCCAAAGACATGGGTGTATTTTGCCTTTTCAGTTGTGTATTTTGAAAACAGGAGAAGTTCTAAGCTAACTCTTCCTTCATGTAAACTAAGGAAACAAAAAAGAATTTCTTGAACAGAAACAGCAAGCACAAAGTGAAATACCTATCCAAACCAACCTTGGCTTTTTTTTTTGCCTGCTTCTTCATTTTTTTCTGAAGGTGCTTACTTGTACCACGGGGCTCATATTTCTGCTTAAGGTAATGGTCATTGAGTTTATCCTCTTCATCTTCAAATTCCTTTTCTTTGTTTTTTTTAATGTTTTCTCTCTTTGTAATTTTCCCTTTCTACAAAACCCAAAAAGCCACAGAACAACCACAGAAACAGAGATGTTATCTGAGTTTTCAAATTAAGGTAACATTTTAATGATGTAAGGTACAACTAACTCACACCCTGATGTTAATGGAAGGAGTGTCTCACTTCAGAGAGTCCATATGAAACAGAATGAAACAGTATGAAAAGTAAGGCTACGGAGGGCCAAAATCTAAACCTATAAAGGGGCAACATTACCTTTGCCTCTAAGAGATCTCATTAAATGCACTGAAGAGTAATGTTTTACACAAGCAGAGACATTTTCTGTTGAACTGCCTGCCACAGAATTTCTTTGCTTCTGCTAAAAGGAAACTTGTTTGTGGCAGAAGTCACGACCCCTATGGCTCTGGGAGTTCCATTCCAATGTTTATGAGTAAACAGTGCTACAGAAAAATCTGAAATATTACATATAGAGATTATCAATACAAAACATAGCAAATCAAGTACTTTGAGTATCTGAAGATAATCAAATAAGTATCCACATACTATCCTATCAACATTTCTTAACTTTATTCCATAACCTGAATATTAGGAGAGGTGCTCTTGGACTTGGTGCAGGAAAAAGGACGAAAATGTGAAAACAAATCCCCAAAGAACTCAAACAATCTGTGTGATTTTCCAGAGACCATTATGAGCCACAACTTACAGGAATGACTCTCATTAAAAATCTTATTCTCTATGTTTCTGTGCAATTTTGACTTGCAAAAGAGATTTCTAGAAAGAAGCTTAAATACTGTTCCTAATGACTGCATAATAAGTGTTTTCATATGAATTTAAAAAAAAAAGTAGAAAAGTACCTATATACTATTTCTTACCTGAACATCTAGTACTGGAAGTGACAAATCAAGGAAAGACTCATGGACCGAGGACACCTTTAAATGAATAATCAAGAGTCCAATTTAATTTTGTTTGGAAACAGCTGGCTTTTTGTCATCAGGTGTATTTGCATGTGTGCATTCAAGGCCCACTTTTACTTGTGCACTCAACTGTAAAACACGGTTCATTTACCTCCACAAATAGCTTCCAATGACCAAAAATAAAGCAGTCACATTACCACAGATATGAGCAGGAAATACTTTCATGAATTTCAGTTGTCTAGTGAGACTGCACCTTAGGTCCTAAGAGACTCATAGCTCCAATCCATCATGATATTCAACTAGCCCATTTGCTAATACACTCAATTACTTTATTCTCAGGATATATTATCCCAGTAGCATCTTCTTAACTGTCCTCCTGGCACTCCCACAGAATTTTCATTGTGGTAAAGGGGAAACCGTAATCCCCTGAATGAAAAAAGAAAGGGCCCCATAACAATTAATTTGCTCTATGAGCTGTACCACTGGAAGGTGCTCACTGGGAATCTAGGAGAGAATTCTGGCAGAGGCAGCTTGCTGTTGCTGACCTCTTTTTCTGGAAGGCTTTTGAAAGGCACTGAAAGATTAACTTTAAAACACAATAGAAGAAAGATTCCAGCCAAATCATTCTCCTTTTTGAAAAGCATGCAGCTAGTCAAGTCTTATTTCTACAGACAGTCACTTTGGGGTTCTCCTGCAGATTACAGGACATGACACTCTAGGTTATTCAGAGCAGGCAGTTTACTTACAGTTCTGCATTCCTCACACATAATAGTGCTGGTTAATTCTCCACCAAAGATTCGATCTACAAAACTTTGTATTCCCTTTTTCTTTTCATATTCTGAGAATTCAAAAAGTATATAGTAAAGTTAAGACTATTACACACAATATACTGGCAACCAATCTCATTATGACATACCAAATAAAAAAGGAGAATATAACATGCAAGATGTATGATGGAACATGTTGGTCTGTTCTGGTTTCCTCAGGATAGGAAGTGCAGTAAGATTCTTAAATTAAGAATCTTTTGTGGATCAAAAGAATGGGGATGAAAATACATTCCCAGAACACAGCTTGGTTAAACCATACCTCTACCACTTTCTCTGCTCAAATGCATTTCCCTATTTTCTCAGAAGTACTGCATCTCAGTAAGAATTTCTGTTTTCTCTCAAAACTGAAACAACTATCTGAACTTAAAAAATGAGCACCAAATTTTGTCAGACAAAAAAACCCATTTTCCTCAAGTTGTAATTTCAGAGTAACATCGTCTGAATTTAAATTGTCAGAGCATCTCCTAAGTCAAGTTGAAAAGTTTAAAAATTCTTCTGTTCAATGTTTGGAGTTTTTCTATACTACTGTTAGGTAACAATGGATTATAAGCAGCTGCATAAATTATATTCACATACTAGTATTTTAATTTCTTACATGTTTGAATTATTAATCATTGCCCAAACATATTTTAATGTATGATGTCTACAGAAACAACTCTCTCTTATCCTGTTAAGAAGGAAATGCCAACAAAGTTCAGCAAGACATTTAAATATAGACTAAAATTATTGAGCCTTTTTTATTGAGCCTTTTATTCTAGATACACGCATACTCAAGAGGTCATAAAGTTGTACAAATAAACATGTATGTTTTAGTTGATACTATTAATGTTACTTTATATACTTCAACAAAGGAGATTTTACAAGTTACTGATGCTGTGATAATTTACCTTTAATTTTCTTTTTAAGTTCTTCTTCATTTTGTTTGTTAGAGTCACTCAGCGCCTTTAGCATTCCAATGCTTATTTGCTGAAATTAAAAAAAAAAAAATACTCTGTAAAATTTCCTAAAATAATTCAGTTAGCTACTTCATTTTATGATGTGTTTCAGATGGAGGAAAAAGTATAATCTTCACCAACTAAGAGAATCAATACAAATAACACAAATAACTGTAGAACCACACAATAGTTCCTGTAGATACCAAAAAAAAAAAAAAAAAGAAAAAAGCCAACAGAGAAGTTGCAACCATAATGTTCTAATTAGTATGTACGAAAATCAGTCTAAGGATTAAATACTTGCCCAAATTAAAACTGGCAAAAAACCCAGGAATTTCTACAAGTGTATTTCAGAAATTAAAAAATAAGGATATTCTTTAGGGTGCCTACACATACTCCAAACCCACTTTTTCTGTGGATTCTCTTTGCTAATATGGTTCAAGTGAGTGCTATGGACAGCACAACCACACTTCAGAAGCTGACATATCTCAGGAAGTATGTTCTTTGTCCCTTCAGCAGAAGAAAGAGTCTGAGTCCAGAGAACAAAGAGAAAGGTATGCACAACTATGACTCTAGCACTCACCTGGATTTCTTCTGCTCTCATTCCATCAAGTAAGTAACGAAGCAGTTCATGACTGTCTTGCTGCTGATAACCTTTGAATCGTATTGCTCTGTTAGATGAAATTTTAAAGTATAATCGAACTCAGAGATGAGGCAAAAATTATTCACAGCAAACATACATAGACAAAGTCTCCAGAATGTAAGTATATAAAAACAACAAGTCTCTACATATAGTATTTTCTAAAAATATGATGCCAGCTACTCAGTATGACACTGAGTAGCTTTCATTTTACTGCTATTCATTTTTATTTTGCTCTTCTTTCAAAAATTAGGATTTCTTTCAATAATTAAAAATTATTCTACAAATTTTATATGCTGTGTTCTGAGACAGAGATAAAAAAAGAGAAAAAACTGACCGTCTTTAACAACAAACTTTTTCATACCCAGTATGACGTGCAATTGTACAGATACTTACTTTTTACAAACCTGAGCAAAAAGTTCCTTAGGAGTCACTACCCCTTTTTTTGTCTCTTGCATTTCTGTCACAAACTGATGCATGGCTAGTGTTAAAGGACCCGGTTGATCTAGTTTTATTAGCTGAGGTTCCTGTTTGAAAGAAAAGCAACAGAGCTGTTTTGCCTTAATTCAGTGGCAGATTCTTTTGCAGTAAAGCTTTTCCTTTTCAGTTCCTGAAACGTTATTGTCAAATAGATTACTCAAAATTCCAAAATGGCAATAAGTTAACCTGACAAAAACGATCGGTGGCTTGTCATGAAACAATAGCACAACTCCCTTATTCATTGCTTAGTTCAAAGTCTGGATTTCTTACCTTTACTAGGCAAAAAACCCCAATATCTTAAAAAAGGTTGTGCATTTTCTGTCATCCAAATCTCTAATTGTAACAACAGGTGTGCTATTTAAGTTAGTGCTACAGACATCCTCTAATTTTGTATTTTGCATTTAGACAAGAGGCACCCTAGCAAGAGTTACACATTTTCATCCTTTAAATAACATCATCATAATGCAAGCACTCCTTCTACGACAAAGTATTGAATCACTGCTCTTATACTCTGAACAAAATACCTCCACTGACTTCAGAAGCAGCTTCACAGAAAGCAGTGGTGAAGCTCCTGCTGATTTTACACCCTAATCTTGTTAGTATTTAGCTGAAACATGTAGGAGAAGGGACTGTAAGCAACCCTTCCCTGATGAATCGGGGCTGTGTTAATTATCAAAGAGTGGAAACAGCCTTGCCCATCCAATGAGGATGGGTGTTATAAAAGAGTGGGTTAGCTTGCCAAAGGCAGTCTGCTGGGGATGAAGTTGGAGTCTGCTGGTTGTGAGTAGGAAGCTGGCAGTAGGAACAGCTTTAAAACTGACAGATAAGTATTGCTGGTTTCCTTAACAGACTAGAAGGTGACACTAGAGAAGTCAAAGCATATTACCATGCATAGCTCAGGTGACTCAATTTTAATTGTTGTGGTAGATATTTTAGCTTCTTTAAGCAGCTCCCTCAGGACTGGAGTTTGTGATAAATTCTGTAGAACACAAAAGATAGAAAGAGATTAGAAAATGGGGACAACAGGAAGGGCAGTTGAACTCCACTAGTCATGGAATTTGTTTGTAGCAATCAGTTTATTTTCCCAAACACAGAACTAAAGTGGTTAATTACAGCTCTAGAATCCCCATCTGTGTTTAAGATTTAAAGGTACATTCTGTATAGCTGACAGGACCTCCAATGCCCTCTATAAGTATTACTTCATATTGCAGAAACCCAAATGTATTTTTCTTGTACAGACTGATCTTTTGACAAGTGTATTTACTAGTGTCTATTTCTAAAAATTCAAAGGATAAAATGCAATGTATGTATTTGCTTGGTTTAAAAAGTGTTTAAAAGTAAATGAAAAGCAGTTTACTAAAATCTGCAAGTACAGTGGGAATTTTGTTTGAGTAAAGCTTCAGTACCAAAAGCCAAAGAGGACAAGATAATGTAGGTTTCAATACACATGAAAGAACAAGTTTCTTCTACACTTCTGAGCTGAACAAGTCACACAAGATGGCAATGCCTGCAACTTGCTGTTTTTTTCACCCAATATTTACTTTTGATTTCCTTTTGCAAAGAGACACATTTTTACTACAATAAACACTCATGGTTTTTGAGTACTAATCTCTTATAGTTGAAGAGGTCACAAGGGTGAAATATTTCATATTTTTAAAAAATAACTGAATAACTGCCAATAGAAGTTGGCAAACTTATTTTATTTCAGTGAAAAATGCTGTCTCTCAAGGACAACGCAGTTTATTGTATTTACCCTTAGAGCAAGTCTGAACCTGCAGCTTCGTTTCTTCGTATTTCTCTGGGCCAACAAATTATTTTTAGAAAGATGCCATCATTCCTGGCAGATAAAAAAATCACATGCTAATTGTGTCACTGTAAAATGCTGGAGGCAGGGTTGTTGTGGACTGTTTTATATTTTGTTTGTGTCTTTTTTTCCTATTCAAAGTTTTTCTAAAAACAACAGCAAGTCCTGTACCTGCATCACTGCATTAAAGAAACATGTATTCCCCAAGTTACTAAGTCCTTTCACAGTGACTTCTCCATTAGCAGTTGAATAAGAATTTTCTTCTTTAAGTGAAGTTTCTTTTTCTTGCTCATTTTTGCAGTCTTTTTCTACTTTTCTATTTTCAACTTCTTTGTTCTCTTGTTTTTCAACTGAAATAATAAAAACATATCACATGTTAACATAGTTATAGGGTATAGCCTAGAAAAGATTATTACGGCAGGCAGCAATCTATGTTTAGAGCTTAC
The DNA here is from genome assembly GCF_027477595.1 of Haemorhous mexicanus. Classification (NCBI taxonomy): domain Eukaryota; kingdom Metazoa; phylum Chordata; class Aves; order Passeriformes; family Fringillidae; genus Haemorhous; species Haemorhous mexicanus. Next base: position 20,349,671 of record NC_082342.1, on the reverse strand, counting down.
ATACATGATGACTAATTCTTTAACTTTTAAATACAAAACTACTGGTTTAGGTTCTTAAATTGTCTAGGTAATTGAAGTTAAAAAACAAACAAAACAACAAATTGCAAACCCCCTGAAGTGCCATTTCGAATCAGCAAGCAAATTGAACATCTCTTGGCCCACAAGCCATTTATGCCAACATACTCTGAAATTCTTCAGAATTCAGAATGTTCCTGTCAAAATCACCTATGTGAGGGCTTTCTACAACATCCAACTGGCTTCCCCTGTTAAAGCATTCTCATATTAATTTCATGTACCTAAACAGAACTGAACAGTACTGAAAGGTTTATAGTCCTCAAGACAAGTTAAAAATATTTTCCCCCAAATTATTTTGGTGTACTGCCAAAAATTTCAACAGCCTGTTTAATAAAGCTATAAGGGAGTTCCAGGCAGTTTTAAAAATAACATCCACACTGGTTCTAATAGTTTGGCAGGTTTCTGGTAAATAGGGCTGAGAGCTAATACTATCCGTAAAATCAAGTAACACAAGTTCAGAAAAAGCAAGTAAAACAGACAATACAATCTTAGGATAAGAAACAGATAGATGAACAACAACACACAGAACACATGAAACAGGTTAAGAACTGCACTCAAGTATTCATTGATCTTCTAGTTCAAACCCAAGAAGAAAATTTTGTCAACTGATATGAAGTTCAACTGTGTGTCTGGGAAAGACTAACCACTCAAAAAACTCTGTTCCCTATGGGAAAACCTCAGCTGTTCTCTGAAAAAATTGAATTCAGAGACAGCCACGTGGCATTGCTGGATGTTTGTGTTACATTTCCCACAAGGCCTGTGATTTCACACAAGTGTTGGAATTTCTTACAGCCACTTGTTATAGCACTTATTTTCATCCAATTTTTCTAGTAGAAATGACTTGTACAAAACTAGCTTTGCCATTATGGAAACTAGGGGGGGGTTTGCTGGGTTTGTTTTCTTTTAAACAATCATATTTTACAGGTAGACTGCAGGCTGAACACAGTATTTTAGAGTTCTAAAAGCACTGCAGCTGCCTAAAGTAAAGTGATAAAACCTCTGTATACTACTCCTTCAATTAGGATATATGCTGCAACAGCTGGAGACTTAGTAATTCCTAATACATTTAAAAATACCCACAAAAAGACTTTAGAAAAATCAAATCAAATTATCCTTAAGCAAGGACAATTTTTCTTTAGATCTCAAGACAGACTGAGCAACACTGATGAATAAACACAGCACCCTAAGTACTGAAAGTCAAATGCCTATTTGCAGAAAAACTGAATGTCACGTTTAAAAAAAGTCACAGTAAAACTGTGACTTTTATTCTGCCTATTCTTTTATGTTTTGTCTGTAAATGTTTAGGAGATGCTGAGCAAAATCCTGATCTAATAGCCTATGGGCTATTAGGATGTTACTTATGCTATCAGAATTGTGACAAAGAGTATTAAAAAAGGGGAGAAATTAGTTTTTCCCTTTACCATAAGGAGCAAAATCTAATTTAGTGTAAATTCTGGATTTATAATACTGTCTCCAACACTTAGGAGACCTTCTGATTTACTCTGCCTATACTATAATTACTTACCTGCATGTGATGAGTCAATACCAACTTGTTTTCTAACAAAATCCACAGTCTGGCCCAAAAGGGTTGAAGTTTTATATGGAACTTCATTATCACATAGGTAGCACCTGTCTCCGCCGCCCCCAAAAGAAAACAATTAATCCTTTTTTTAAAAAATTATTTAAAAATCCTAAGCTATTTACTTTTTTGATGCAATTCATTACACAAAGTTATAAAATTATAATGTTTAGTGTAAGATTTATAAGTCTTAAGGAAGAATTCAATCTACTTGTCAGAAAAATCAAACACTTAAAAATTAACTTTAGTAAATTGTTTTGGTGACTGGCGGTTGCCATTTACAAGTATAAATAAGACTTTTAAAAGATGTGCTTAGAAACCCTGCACCAAGAAAAAGAAAAGCTTGGAAAACTTTGCCAAAATTGAGAAACTAAGATATCAAGACTTAAAGGAAATGACTTATGAATATTATGGCATGGAAAAATATTCTGAATATTCTAGCCAAGCAAATGCTTAATTGAAGTCAGGTAAGAAATAACTCAAGTGTCCATCCTTAAACTTGCAGACTTGTATTTGCGCTTCTGCTGATATTAACCCCATTTGTCTCTTTATGAGCAAAAAAGCTCATGTTATGCCGGTAATGTGCTTTAGAGAAAATTGTAGGAGAAGCTGCAGTCATAAAGGCTAGAGAACAGTAAAACCGTGACAGGACACAAACATCTGAAGGAGTTTTACACGTACCAATTTTGTAGTTCCACCCAATCAACTCTTTGAAGAAGTACTGATACTTCTGCATTTTGGAAAACACCAATTACAGTTCTTAGGCAGACTTCAGATTAACATAAGTCAGACTCAATTTTCTGATATTAAAAGCAGAAGTCTGCAGCAAAGTGTTTCCCCAAATCTCCAGCCTCCCTGGCATTAGCTATAGTCATCACATTTTCTCATATTTCATTAAAAAAATTGACTCAGCTTTTGGATCCCTTATTGCTTGTCTATTGTCTATCTGGTTAATAATAAAAATAGACATTCTCACTCCTGAAATAACAAAGGATAGCTACTTCCATGGTGTGTTTTAACACCATAACCTTCTACCTGTCAAAAAAAATGTAGACAATCTTAAAAGAATCAAGGTATGGGAAAAGGTTTTGTTAGTGATGGCTGTTTGACCAGCACTGAAAATAAGTACAAAAGCAGTTGTAAACTCAAAAGAGCAGAACTTAGTGAATACCTAGAACTCTCTTCTCCACATGTCTTTAAACTCTCTACAGTTATTATTTATATCCAATTTGAAACGTGCGCAACCACCGACAGGTTTGGTCACACATTCATATCATTAGTAAAAGAATTTTTATTAGAACTAGAATTTTGATTAAAATTTTGATCAGAATTTCTGTACTAGGCCCACTGTGAAATACAGTTCTTGACAGTGGGTTTGATCTATAACTAATTTATAGCCAATATATCAATCTTTGAATAATTTCTTGGGCAAGTTTGTACAACAAAGAAATTCTAGAAGGAAGCCAAAACATCTTATTTCCACAACTTCCTCTTATTTGCAAGTATTTTGAATAAAACCAGGGAAAATATGGCACTTCAAACCTACAATTTTACCACTAATTTAAATTCACAAAGACAAGCTCACTAGTTCATTAGTTATAATGTTACTGACAATGTCCATTTCCATTCTAGAATTCATTAAAAGTAGTGATCATTACATTTAAGTATTAAGTATGATCAAGTTAATAGATAATTTTATATAAAATGAACACAATAACAGATACTAAGTTGTAAAACCACATTACTAAGCAAAACAAAAACTCCTTACGTTAAGTACAATATTTCTATACAGCAGAGTTTAGAAAATTAGGGTTCCCCTCATATATACAAGTGTATAATTACTTCTGAGAGAAGAAAAAACTACCAGGGACATGGATTTTTTATTGCTTGATCCAGTAGCATCTCGTAATTCTAGCTATGCTTCCTGTCTCTATGTAGTATTAAAAAATCATATTTACAGAGGAGATAAAAGTAATGTTGTCACTAAGTGCACATCAGAAAGAACCTTCTCCCAAGGTCAAAACTTAAGATTTAGAGCTACTGATCAACATTTGTGCCCATGTGTCAGTATTCTGACCAAGTAAAAACAGTAAAATATTATGTCAAACACATTTACTAGTTGGTCAAGTTCAACCTTAATTATGAAAATTTCCAAATCATAAAATTTACATGAAAATAACACTTTTTCTGCAAATTTCAGCAAAGACTGCTGGAAATTACATGTTTGGAAACACTTTAATACATGCCTAGAGAGAAATCTCAGAATTCACAAAGAAAGGACAAATTATATTCCAGCCTTTGTTGCCCTCCAGCTCTGTCTTGTGCTGCCTGACAAACTCACCACACAATCCAGTTGTCCAAACTGAGAACCAAACAGTGAGGATCTGATCTTGGTGTTTCATAATGCTTTAAAGCATGATGGTCTGGAGAATTTCTGTCACAGCCCTATAATATTGATAACCACAAGTGTCACAAAATCCATTTAACTGCCAATGAAACATAAAGTCAGAGTAAAGACAAAGTATTACAATCAAAACTGTTCAATTCTGTTCAACTAATTAGGATCAACAGATGGATATTTATTTCAAAATATTTATTTCTGCAGATGGATAAACTACTGGGTGCAGAATAAAACTGCTATGGGACTGAACATTTAATTAACAAATTCCAGTCTAAACACCTGAAAGAACAAAACAGAACCAAAACCTCTTCAGCATGCAGAGCTCTAAGTTTCATGAACTAACATGAGCATTAAGATCTTGTAAAAAAACCTCACAGATTAGGAGTATTTTTATTTTCTTTGCAAAATAATTCAAACTTTCTAGGAAAACCAGTCCTCAAGATGTGGACTTAGCCTTAAGGCTACTAAATGTCTTTGAGCCATCTTCCAAGTACTTCATTTGACATTCAGAGCAGACATTTTTAAATCACACTCTACAGTATATAAAGTCATCTAGGTAGCACCATCTTTACAATTAAAAAAGAGAATATAAGAGTTTAATTAGAAACTCTCTTGTTCTACTGCATTATGAGACACTGAAAGGTATTAAGACAAATTAACAACAAAAGAGATACCCTATGGCCACATTTTAGGCATAACCATATCGAAGGGCCTTCATCAGTCTCCTCCTCCTCAGCCTTCTCTTGTGTCTTACTGTCTGCCTTGCAGTCCTGACAAACATGCCATTCCACATTCTGCAGGGCCTTTCTCACATGCCCTTGGTCCAGTCCTTTACGAATATGCTTGCACACAGGTTCTACAAATTAAAAAGCACAAGAAGGATGTAGGTAGCATAACAAATGCAAGCTTTGATTACACTGGCAGTAATCCAGAAGCTAGAATAGTCTTTCTAGAGCTAATGAAACAGGGACAATTTATCAGAGTATCAGAAAGAAACCTTTTGTTACCACCATTGACAATATCGGTATACTGTTGCTGCATCCTAAACTTTGAGCTGTTTTCATTGGTCAGATAGTATGACAGCTCTGAAACTATCTTTGTTGAGGCAAGATTACAGCCTCAAGATTGCAAACTTCTATTGGCATAAGTGGAAACTGGTGCAAATTTTTGTACCTCCAGTTCTGTTTCTGTCCAAGATTACAGGATTTTATGCAAGTGCAAATGCTAGCCAACAAGAGACAAACATAGATATTCAGCATTCTTTTAGCCTTTCTGAAAAACATAAGTTTCATCTACAAAATTGTCATTTAAAAAACAAACAAAAAATTTTGTATATCGGCAACTACTGTTACAGTGAAATTATTCACCATGATTAGTCTTAGTTTCATTTGTAGCTTTACAGGTCTTTGTTGTCATAAGGTAACCTATTCATAGGCAAAAAATTGAGATGTCAGCAGCAGCTAGAACATAACTGGTCTCTTTGCAGGAGAAAAAGAGGAACAGTTACAGTAGACATTGACCCTGACTCCAGGAAAGAAGCCCCCCAACATCCCCAAGAACCAAAGCAGACAAAAGTAGATAAAAAAGGCATCCATTAGAGACAGAAGCTAACACAAAAAGACCACAACAATCAGGAAACCAAAGCACAGTAGACTTAAACAGGCCATCCCACCAAGCCTCCTCAAACTCTAAGTGCTCTCTCCCCCAACTAAATTAATCTGGTTCAAACCACTTCCCCAAAAAAGATGAGAAAGACACAATCTGTGACCTGGCAGATAAGGTAGTAGAAGCTACACAACATAAGTAAAAAAAAAAAATAACTACAATAACCAAGGTAAACAAGACCAAAAAAATTCACAGGTGAGATCCAGTGGAGCTAGGAGAATAAAATTTAGTATCTGTGATTACGAACTATTTGGAACAGAAAAACAGAAAAAAAGAGGTTTTAACCAAAATACACTATGAGAGCTGAAGTTTCCAGAGTCAGTACCAAATTAGCTGCTAGAATAAAGGCAAACTGCTTCACACAAAGTATTTTAGTCACAGCTTTTACTGCTAAAGCAAGAATCTTCTAAAACAAACTTTTCACTAGGAAAATGCAACTTAAGCTTGGCAGCTGACTCTACAAACCCTTTCTATTCTGAGTAATTTTATACAATTTGTATCAGTAAAAAACTGTGTGTTTGAGTTTCCTAAAAAACAGAAACTAATCTCAGTTTTCAAGACAGGATTATTATTTTCTAACATGCTTAGAAAAGTCACAACAACAATATTTCTTGCTAGACTTGAATTTCAATTAAGAATCCAGACTTTGTATATGTGACTTCAAATCCAGTGACTAGTGGGAAGACCTTCTAATGTTAATCAGCTTTCAAGCCTTCTTTGAGGTTAAAATAAACATTAGGTCCACAAACTTCTCCAAGGAAACATACTCAGTATATCCGGAGACTCATCAGACTGTGCAGTTTTCCCTTTGAAGCGTTTCTTGCCCATATTTGTTGTCTGTAATTGTTCCTAAAAGGAAGAGTGACCTAACAAAAAAAAAAAAAAAAAAACACAGTAAGATTAGAAAGTAGTTTTAGTTGTCCTTGTTCATTGCTACAGAAGTTATTTCTATGGCCAAGCTGTCCCTTGAGGTGAATTAACTTGTTTTAATTTGACATTTTCAAAACAAAAAAATATTAATCATAGTTTAACATGAAACAATTGTAACTGTTGTATAGACAAGATCACAGTGTGAATTACAAAACCCAAATGACTTAAAATGTTAAATCAAAAGCATTGCACAAAATAACAAGACTGGAAGCTTCATTATCAAAAATCCTAAAAATCTTAAGGATTTAAAATAACACCACAGGAATTTTATGAAAAAGAATTGGTTTTGTCCCAATTCAATCTTCAAGAATTTGCAACCTTTTTATTTTGTTTACTGCAAATTTCCTGTGTCTTTGATGAAATCTGACACAAGTAAAATACTTTTGACATATTTGAAGATACACAGACTATGGGAATTCTGATTTTTCAATTTCTTACCTGGGGAAGATTTATCATCACCTTCCCCACATATCAAGCAAATAATTCAGACAGGTCTGTTATCCACTACACCTGTGGACCCTTCTCGACAAGAGTGATCTACCACTTCAGAGTCCTAACCCAAGTGTTTGGCTTCAGATAGGTGGCTACTGCACATGTGATATAACATTTTTAGTTTCTAGTCTGTGTAGCAGCCTGCATTGCTGCTAGTAAAGTTCTGGGTAAAGAAGCAAAGAGGGCCTTTGCATAATATCCACAGATATTTTATTCAGCCGCCCAGTAAGATATTCAGGTCCCAGGCACACACGCGTGAAGGGTCCAAGCTTATCAGTCTCGGAGGGGCCAGGGGGTGAGCCTGGTCTCGGGAGAGTAGAAAGATAAGGGCCAATCAGGGAATAGGGAGGAAGTGGCTCGGGGATATAGGAACAGGGGAACGAGCCAATGGGGTCTTAACAGCTTTTTGAGGTAAGTTTCTTGTGTTTCCCTAAACCAGGGAATGCACCCCAGGGTCTCCACAAGTCTGTATCCCCTGTACCTGACCCGACAAAAGATCATCCAAAAATCTCAGGTAAACTTAAAACTCACGTTGTACAATGAAAACAAGGAAGCTAAATGGGTTCAAAATCAAGTCTCTGCAATCTCTGCAGGCTAGCTTAACCCTGCTGTCCACCCTTCATGTAAACACAACCAGCACTAAATCTGTATCAGTCCACCTTTCCAAATTAATTTATTTGCTGGTACGTGGCAGCACACCAGCCCCAGAGCACAACTGTCTGCTTGGAGCTGTCACAGCCAAAATTATTAAGTCAGACCAAGAGAATCAAAGAGAAAAATTAAGCTGGGGAGAGCTTAGGCATGATACTTACGGAGGACGTTTTGTATGTATTTACAAACACGAGCATGTTTGCTGAGCATATTCTTACGGCAGACGACCCAATTATGGCTGCTCGGAAGCCACTTTATCGAGAGCAGAATGACACACTTTTGCAACTTTCTGCAAAAAGCTACAATACTTGATCTTGTATGAATAATTTTAATTAATAAAATCCTTTCCAAATTGTCCTTGCTCCTGCCGGGAATGCAGGACAGCATCAACACTTGGGGCTGTTAATTAACCCAAGCTGTGCCTGGACAGACTTGTCCGACAGGCTTTGCACCACGGCAAAGCCCTCACGAGGAATGCACAGCCTAAACGTCTGAATTCTATTTTATTCTTACTTTTAAAATAAGATTGAATGGTATGTAAACGACTAAAAGCGCACCTGCGTTTGTCTGATACCCTGGCAAAAAGTCCTGAGAGCTTCGGTTGGGGAACCCCCGGGCTGCGGCGGGCAGCAGGCCGAACCCTGTCGCCAGCCGGCACTTCCCGTCCGGCGCACAGCAGGCGAGCCGTGAGCCCCGGCCCGCCCCTATGACCATGACCCGGGGCCACCTGCTTCAGATTGGCCCGCGCCACGACCGGCAGCTGCCGCAGCCAATCAGAAACCCCGCGCGTCCCGGCCGAAGCGACGGCTGCAGCGCGCCGGCGGAGCTACTCCCGGACTGGGAGGAGAGTGGCCGCGGCGGTAGGAGCGCGGCTGTAGGAGCGCGGCGGTAGCCCCAGGGGGTTCCCGTCCCTCACCTGCCAGGGCGGCGGGGCGAACAGCTTGGTGGAGTATGACTCCACCAGACGGGGCAGACGGCAACCTCTTACCTCAATCACCGGTAGAGGAGCGGCGATCACCGCCTGCCACGCATGATTCTGGCGCGCTGCATTGTGGGGCCGTGACCGGGGGGGGGCGGGACGCGTAGGCGCATGCGCGACGCCGCCTCACTTTCCCCTCTGTTCTCTAGGGGTCGCGGAGCGGGGCGAGCCGTGAGGTTTGTTCGAGGGGCACGGGAGGCTCCCCAGCGCTCAGGACGCCCTGTGTGGAAGGCGTTGGTTTGATGACACACCAGTGAGTCCTGTCCCACCTCATGGCAGTGGAAACTCCTGTCAGTGTGTGTTACCCAGGGTGCCCGGCGGACACGAGCCGGTTATGACGGACTTGTTCATAACCATTAATATCCGTTAAGTCTAGAGCTTCCTCGGGAGGGGGACTGGAGGGGCAGGAACTCTCTGGCGACCAGTGACAAGACCTGAGGGCAGGACATGAAGCTGTGTCAGGAGAGGTGTAGGGTTGGGTACTTAAAAAAAAGGCTCTTTTCCCCCAGAGGGTAGTTGGGAACTGGAACAGCCTCCCCAGAAAAGTGGTCACTGTACTGGTCTGCCAGAGCTCAAGAAGTGTTTGGACAATGCTTTTCAGGCTCAGGGTGTGACTTATGATTGTCCTGTGCAGGGTCAGAAGTCAGACTCGATGATCCTTGTGAGTTCCTTCTAACTCAGCGTATTCTGTGATTCTGTATCATGATTTTCATAGGAGTAGTTAATGAACTTTGTCCCGCATTCAAGCCTTGTCTTTCTTGCTTAGGGAACAACAAAAATGGCCAACCAAGAAGAAGCAGAGATACAAATTTCGGAGTTAGATTTACTGTCTAGCATGTTTCCTTATGAAGAAGAGTTTACTGTCACAGACCAACTGGCTCTTGCTGAACTGAAACACCATGTTGAAAATGAGTCTGCAGAGGTGCCATCTTCAAAAGTTCAGTTTATACTGAACATAAAGACAGAGGTGCCTAATGCCTCTACGGTATTGTAAACACCTTTTTAAAAAGTTATTGTATTACTTTGTGGGATTTTATGGCTTATGTGAAGTAAACATTTCCCCATTTATTTTTAGGTGGAATTCTCTATGGCCTGTGCTTTACCATTTAAATATCCAACTGTTCTCCCAGAAATTACTGTGAGGTACAACTGCTAATAAAAACATTTATAAGTTAGAGTGTGTTGCACAAATATGGTTATATGGTTATGATCAGAGAAAGCAGTCCTTTTTTTTTTTTTTTTTGATGGTTTACTGCTGAATTAAGCCAGATTGACAACAGTGCTGAAGAAAAAACAAATATATGAGCTTAGGATTTCTCTGTTGTGCTCAGCAAATATGTGAAGGAAAGGGAAAAAGTGTAAAGGAGCCATCACCTGTACAGAAGGGTTACATGTAGATATTGTTCATAGGTCTGATGCTCAAGAAGAAAGATGTGTCTATTTTGATAAAGCTTAAGATTTACTAAAGGGGTGAAAAGATAATCAAAGGTATTACTCTTCCCTTGTCACAATGCTGTTTCTTCCAGTCTTCTGATCTTTTTATTTCTGTTTAAATAAGTAGACTTGTGTATTACAGGAAATTAGTTCAGCCATCATACTTACTTTTCAAGTACCTTTTTCTTGATTTTATTTTACAGATTGGTAGTGCTGTTTGTGAATTCAAGAGCTAGCACACCAATTAGATAATAATTAAGATGTTTTCATAGCTAATATGAGTTAAATATCAATAGCAAGTGCGTATTATCTAGCTATGCCTGGTTTTCTTGGCAACTTGAAGCAAAACTTTTCAAAAGTTATGAAGCTGGGGAAAGGTCTGGAACACAAGTCCTAATGAGAAGCAGCTGAGGGAGCTGGGGTGGTTTAGCCTGGAGAAAAGAAGACTCAGGAGGGACCTTATCACTCTGTAGAGTTACCTGAAAGGAGACTGTAGGCAGGTGGATTGGCCTCTTCTCCCAGGGAACCAGTGACAGGTCAAGAGGAAATGGCCTCAAGCTGTGCCAGGGGAGGTTCAGGGTGGATATTAGGAAGAATTTCTTCATTGAAAAGTTGGTCAGTCATTGGAAGGAGCTGCCCAGGGAGGTGCTGGAGTTGCTTCCCTGGAGGTGGTCAGTGCATGATTGGATGTGGCACTCAGTGCACTGGTTTGGTTGACAAGGTGATCATCAGTCAAAGGTTGGGCTTGATCTGGGATGTCTTTTCCAAACCTAAGGATTCCATTATTCTGTGTTTTTAAAAACATGCTAAATTGTAAATTTATTTATTGTTTGCAATTGTAATTGTATATATTTATATGTTTTTATTTTTTTTAGGTCATCGTTATTAAGCCGCTCTCAGCAGATTCTCCTGAACTCTGATCTAAAAACATACTTGATGCAAAACTTCAGTGGCGAGCCCTGCATACTGAGTGCGAGAGAATGGGTTAAAGACCACGCAGCTGCTTACATTGATAAAGATCTTTCATCCTTCTCAATGGCAGCCTCAGATGCCGAAAAGTCAGAAGTCACCACATTCACTCGATTGTGGATCTACAGTCATCACATTTACAACAAGCAAAAAAGAAAGAGTATTATTGACTGGGCCAGGGAGCTCTCTCTGTCAGGGTTTTGCATGCCAGGGAAACCAGGTGTTGTTTGTGTAGAAGGTTTACAAAGTAGTTGTGCAGAGTTCTGGTCAAGGTTAGTTCTTCTTTATATTTAAATGCCATTAGTAGTTAGAATATTGCATTTTGTCATGTTGTACATGTGGCCAGAAGGTGGAAATTTAACCACCTGCCAAGCTGTGAAGATCTGAAAAGTATTTGTGTTTATAATAATGGATGTACAACTCTGAATATCCGCTGTACTGTTGGTTGCAACAGTCAAAGAAACCGGTACTGCAGGATGCACATTTATTTCTGTTTTATTTTCCTCTGTGTTTCACTTTTATAGAGATGGACTGCAGTACCCCAGTTGTGTTAGATATGTGTGCTTTTATATCACTTCACATTTGTGTTTAATTTTGCTCCCATCATTTATCTTTCTGGGTGGTGCAGACTAAATAAGCATTGTAATTTGATTGCATCAGCTAAGAGTGTGTGAGAATTCTTAGCACAGGGAAGACAGAAGTGAGCCCTGAAATGGAAACCACATCCTCATTAATTATTTTGTGAGGAATAGCATTAAAGGTTTCCAGTCCTGAGGAGATAAACCCAAGCTTCTGCTTATAAGAGTGTTTGCATGTGAGTAGTATTTCTGTGACCAGCTCATGAACCATTATCTCTGTCAATACATATATACAAATAGAATTTCTTGACTTTTGTAATAGTAGTTATTCCATAGTATTTCCCAAAACAGTCTTTATTTTATAGGTAGATTAATATTTCCTTAATTTCTTTCAGGATAAGAAGATTAACATGGAAAAGAATCCTTATTCGGCACAGAGAAGATGTTTCTTTGGAAGGTGGAGGACATGCTGAGATCCAGAAGCAACGAAAGTTCCCCACTTTGGAAGAAAAATGTTTTGATTCACATGGTGCCCAGGGAAATCATATGGACTTGGGGCAACTGTATAAGTTTTTAGAAGAAAAAGGATGTGCTGACATATTTCAAATGTACTTTGGGGTTGAAGGGCATTCAAGGGGTTGAAGATCAGCAGAGGCCCCAGCAGCTACATTTTTAATTTAACAGATTCGTTAGCTTTTTTGCAACAATTGATCAGAGAGGGAATTAATAATTCATGTTTCATGTGATGAATCCAGTTTTCAATATAAACAAATTGCCAGTGAAATCCTGAATAATGAAAATTAATGCTTTGTGCACTTTCTGGTGTTAAAGAGATTTAGGGTACATACCTACCTAAAATGAAAGAAAATGTGTTTGATAACCTACTGGACCGTTACAGAATTGGAGATGGATGAACAGATGGAATATGGTGAATGAATATACAAATAAGAAAAGACAAAATTGCAGTGTGTGTATCTCAGGAGTGAGAACATGATGTTTACATTAATTGTTACTGTTTACGTACACTTCATGAAAACTTGTCTTCTAAACAATCTTCTGCTTTCAACCTGAAAGTTTAGTAAGCCATAAGATCATTATTTTATTTTTAAAAAGAACAAAGGGAGGGAGCAAGTTTGCAAGAGTCTTACTCATGCTACCAAGATGAGCTAGGATTCCTACTCTAAGGCATAAGAATTTTCTGTAGGTAAGTGTGTGTGGCAGGTAAGATAAGATACCATGGTGTCTCCACTACATCTGTTCTTTTTGTTTGTGTAAAATCAGCAAGGTACCAGGGATCGGGTTCCCTTATAGCATGCTCAAAAACTCTGAAACGATCCTCAGCCTGAGTTCCCAAGTTTTCAATCCTGTAATATGAAGTGCATTATGTTGCATGTATTTTTGAGTGGGATTTCAACAAAGTTGTATCAATGAATGCTAATTTTGTAGATACTGTATCTAAATCTCATGGTAGAAAAAGCAGACATTGGTCTTTTGATTAAATATTTTTATAAAATATTGATTAAACGTTTCTGTACACATCCAGTAAAATCGCTAACATTCAGCTCTCTTGTATGGACTTGGAACACCTCTTGTAGGAATACTTCACGGCGATGCCATTCGACAAGGGCAGGTGAAACTTTCCCAAATCCACAGTACTTGTAAGTGTACAAGAACGCTGCGGCTCCGTAAAGGCCCCACAGGACGCTAGAAGTTTAGGATCGATGGATTTCATTTTTATTTCTTTAAAGGATATTGTTGAGTTTAAGGCCACTCCATGCAGGTTCCCTCCCGTGCCGCGCGGCCCCGCCCCGGAAGTGTCGGGGTGCCCGCGGTGGCTCCGGCCGGGCCCGGTCCCAGTGCCGCCGCAGCCGCCATGGGGGGCAAGAACAAGCAGCGAACCAAGGGCAACCTGCGGGTGAGGGCGGCCCGCGGGCCCGAGCAGGGTGGCAGGGCCGGGCCCAGGGCTCGAGGGCTCGCGGTTCCGGCGCTCCGGGTGCCCTGGGCGGGGGGCCGCGGGCCGCGGAAGCGCGCTCCCTCGGTGGGGCAGCGCGATCTTAGGGGCCGGTTGTGTAGCTGGGGCCGGGCCCGGGGCCGCCTCTTGGCCTGGGTCGTGCTTTAGGGGAGTGTGACTTCTGCTGCTGTGGTATTTGTACGGAGAGAGAGAGCAAAATCACCGCGGGTGTAGATTCAGTAGGGTGCCGGTGGTACATTCGGTGTGGTTTTCTGTGCAGAGTTTTAGAATACACTTGCTAAAAGGCCGGAGATGACGTGACATCTGCCCTATCACTCAGACACTCGGAGAAGTCTGGTGTTCAGGTTCCCTAATTTTCCTCCCTGGATTTAGGGAAGACTAGGGAATGCAAAGCAGCATATCCTTAACAGCTCACATGCAGAAAAGATTAATTAAACCCACACGCTCACAAAACTGCTGCTGCCATTAGGAAATAAAAGGTATTTGCATTATAAGGTGTCCCAGAGGACATTTAAGCTTCAGTCAGTTTTGGAGTAGTCTTTCAAAAAGAGAGTGATTGAAACAAACCAGAGCCAATAATACAATGGGCAAATGGGGTAAACTAGAAGTGGTGCTGAGCTCCAAATCACACACTGTCTGATGGTATTTATTATATTTGTTACAAATGCATGCTTTTGCTACATTTCTCTAAATCATTTTTGGCCACTTGGTTGCTGGGAGAATCCTTTATTTTGTCTGTGTGTTTTTATTTGTTCAGAGAAAAAAGGAGCATTCCTTGGGAGCTGTATTGGCCCATGATAAAAATTAGGAAAGCCAGAAATAGTGAAGGAGGATAAATATCTTCTTAATAAATTGTTTATAGATTAATAAATTGTTTGCTCCCAGAAGAATTTTTCTGTTAGGCTTTTTTGTATAGCAAAAAAGCAATATAAAGCAATAAAGTTTTCCATAAGTGTTCATGCATTATGAGAAAAGAGAATTCTGATTCACAGAATCATTGAATAGACTCACAGAGTGATTTAGGTTGGAGGGGACTTTAAAGCTCATCCAGTCCCACCTCCTGCCAAGGGAAGGGACACCTTCCACTAGACCAGGTTATTCCAAGCCCTGTCCAGCCTGGCCTTGAACACTTCCATGGAAGGGGCAGGCCCTGCTTTTCTGAGCAACCTGTGCTAGGGCTTCACCACCCTTACAGGCAAGAATTTCATATGTAATCTAAACCTATTTAGTTTCAGTTTGAAGTCATTCCTCCTCATTGTATCACTATAGTTGCAATGAAGTCTTCTCTCCAGCTTCCTTGTAGGCTCCCTGCTGATACTGGAAGGATATTCTGAGGGCTCCCTGGAGCCTTTTCTTTTCCAGGCTGAACACCCCCAACTTTCTCAGCCTGATCCTAAAGAGAAGAATAATTTTCTAGGTTTCTATGTTTAAAGCACAGGTGGACTCTTCTTTGAGAGACTTTATGTTAATTAAAAGGTTAATTATAAAATAAAATTAGGATCATATTTTCAAATGCGTAATGTGTGCAAAATAAAATTAAATGGATAATTGACTCCTTTGTCCCTTTTCTTTTGTCAGCCTTCTAGCAGTGGCCGAGCTGCAGAGCTTCTTGCTAAAGAACGTGGGACAGTGCCTGGGTTTATCGGCTTTGGAACATCTCAGAGCGATCTGGGATATGTTCCCGCAATTCAAGGAGCAGAGAAAGTAGACAGCCTTGTGGATGCTGACTTCCGAATGGTATTGCGAAAACTTTCCAAAAGGGATGTCACAACCAAGTTAAAAGTAGGTGTATTCCTTGGCCCCCGTATTTATTTTTTTTTTAAATCAGAGAATAATACAGTTTTCTTAAGGGAGGAAGAGGAACTAATTTCAGTTTGGTGGATTTGCTAGAACTGCAGTACAGGTGATATCCTGGATAACCTATAGCAAGGTCCATCATGCAATTCTATGGATTCTCATTTGCAAGAGATTATTTGATTTTTGGAAAAGGGAGTTGCAGTTTCGGATACAAACTGGTAAATTACAGAATAAATCTACCTGACTTTTTAAGTCATGGTCTTGATATTTTGATTTTAGGCCATGCAAGAGTTTGGGACAATGTGCAAGGAAAGAGAAGCGGAAGTTGTTAAAGGTATTCTTCCTTACTGGCCGAGAATTTATTGTAAAATTTCACTGGTAAGTACTGAAGTATTTAAATTGGAAACTTACCTATCTACTTCCTGTGACTACCTCTAAGATGGTCTTTGTTGACCTATCTACCTTTGTTGGAATTACTGACTTGTTCTAGGAGAAACCTCCTCAAGTTGAAGGAAAATACTGTTCTTTTTGTGGACGTATTTCAGTATTGGCAGTGGGTGGAATCTTGAACTGTTGATGTCTGGGATGTACTTCCTTGATAGGTCTGTTAGACCTTTATGTTTAAAAGATGGTATTGTATTTCTTAGGAAAAGTTCTTTTATGTGGATTCCAAAAAGGCTAGACAGTCTGTTCAGTTAACGTAATTATAAACTTTCTTGATCTAGGGCTAATATCTGACCAGACTTAACATTAAAAAAACCCCCAAACCCAAATATGAAACGACCGTGTGTAGCCAGATTAGCAATAAGTTTCTTGATCTATTTATTGTATTTCCAAGCTGTCTAGAATGGCTACTGGTGAAAACATGGTATGGAACAAAATGAATCGCTATTCTTACGCATAGAGTAATTCCTACTGTTTCTTTCTGGAGTCAAGAGTGTAAAAAATCATGATGTTGTAAATTCATATGCAAATAAAGGATAGCAATGCACAGCTTATGATAGTTCTAACTTAGAAGATGTCTTCAAGGCTTCCTGTTTCTCCTGCCTCTTGTCTGTCTGTAAAACATTTGTATAAATTGGAAACAAAAACTGTTGTTTGGGATATTAGGGAAAGGTTACAATCTTGAGTGTACAACAGTTTAGGATTATGATGCTACTAAATTAGGACTCTCCCCATACCTTGGGATACCAAAACTTTTTTGTCATCAGTGTGTATTTTCAAATCTATGTTTCAAATCCAATTAATTGCAAACATGGCTTTTTAATAAACCAATAAACCTTTCTCTTTTTTTCTTTTTTTCTTTGTTTAACAGGATCATGATCGCCGTGTTCGAGAAGCAACTCAGCAATCTTTCGAGCAACTGATTCTTAAAGTAAAAAAACACTTAGCTCCTTACTTAAAAAGTATCATGGGTTACTGGCTGATTGCTCAGTGTGACACTTACTCCCCTGCTGCTTCTTCTGCAAAAGTAGCTTTTGAAAAAGCTTTTCCTTCAAGCAAACAACCTGAAGCCTTAGTATTCTGTAAGGATGAAATTCTTAATGTGAGTTTACTTTTGTATTTCTTTAAGGCTTTGTATATGTCAACTTCTGTTACAAGTTTAAAAGTCATCCTTCCCCCGTCTGTGCTTCATGGTTAAGTTTCTTTCTTGCCTGAAACTTTGTCCCTGTGAAGAGAATGGTTTGGATTGAAAGGGACATTTAAAAGGTCTTCGTGTTCCACCCCCTGCCATGGGATGGGACACCTTCCACTAGACCCACTTTTTCCAAGCCCTGTCCAACCTGGCCTTGAACACTTCCAGGGATGGGACAGCCCCAGCTTCTGTGGGCAACTCCTCACAGGGAAGAATTTCTTCTGTAAGGAAATACAAAAAAGAAAAATAATAAGGAATGCAGAGAAAAAAATACACATTCTTTTGGATTTGAGATGAGAATGACTGGAACCAAAGGAATGAATTGTGAATTTCCTTGTGTGCGTTCCTATGTAGTGATGTTCAGTCAACACATAATGTTGCTGACAGTTGGAATAATGATGCTGGAGTAGTTTAGCCATAGTGAAAAAGAATATAGAATGCTGAGCAGTGTTTCAGCATCTACAAGTTTAATTCTGGCCATTATGCTCCTCTGTCAGTCAGATATGATACTCAATGGACTGAATTAAAAAAAGTTCAAAGATTGCATTGCCAGTCCATCATGTGCAAACCTAACTGATTTGATTTGCCTCAGTTTGGCTTCTTTTTAGCAGGAGCACATTGGCATAGGGCTGCAATTTACTAAGTGTTAAGAGGACTCAATTCAGACAGTACCACTGCTACTATGTTCACCATGAGTCAAATTCTCTTCTAGTATGTTTACTAGCATGTCTAAAAATATTAGAAAGACAACTCAGAGGTTGTGAAATTTTATTGTAGGGCTGTCTCTGAATAATGTGTGGAGTATATTGTTCACATATAAGTATTATATTTCTTTGTTTTTATATGCATGTTTTTTTCCCCCATAGGTACTTCAAGATCACCTTCTGAAGGAAACAGCTGATACACTCAGTGACCCTCAGTATGTTTGCCTGCTTAAATGTATATTTAATTCTTTAAATCTTGGTCTTTATTGGGTTCTCTGTCCCTGAAGGTAGTGAATTTAGTTTTGTTTCAGGAGACAGAATAATTATTTGAATCCAGATCCCAGCAACTTTGTTTGGGTCTTAAGAGTTGCATACAAGTAGAGGTATTATAAAAGAAAGGCCAAATATATATACATGTATTTAAAAAATACTGATTCTATAAAATATTAATATTATATTATTTATTATATAAAATCAGGCCTTGCTCTGCTAAATTACCAGCTAGCCTGTTTCTTCTTCTAAGTGCAGCTAGCTAACTTCCCATGTGAAAAATCATAAAAAATGAAGGCAGTTAACACAACAGACTATTCTGGTAAGAGAATCATTTGCACCTACAATAAACAAAAAATCTGTCTCATAGGGATCAGTGAACAAAATATGTAAACTAACCAAAACTGGAGAGATTTGACAGATGGACGCCCTAGCCATTTGCTGACAATTAAACTGAGTGTCAGTGTATTGTTATCCAGTTTGGTCTAACACAGTACCTTCTGATATTTCCTATCAATATGAGCTTTGTGAATTAAGAATCAGCTTTTTTGCATGATAAAACTGAGTCCCAGCTGCTTATTACTACAACACTTAAGTTTTGAAGTGTTATCAGTTATCTAATTTTGTTTCAGCTCTTTTAAGAATATAACTTTTGAGTAGCTGAAAGATGAGATGACTTGTAACTTTTTTTCAACACTTTGTAGTGTAATTTAGAACCTATGGAAAGTTTATGTATTTACATTGCTGGCACCTAAAATTAAAAAATGAACATAAAAAAAATGAAGGCAGTTTACTTTAGACAAACTTGGGATGCCTGCTGGTTTATTTGCAGTCCACTTTTAACTTCTTTGTTTGTTTTGCTTTCTGAGAGCTGTACCAGAAGAAGAAAGGGAAGCCAAATTTTTCCGGATTCTGACCTGTTCCTTGTTAGCTTTAAAAAAGTTGCTCAGCATGTTGCCAAAGAGAGAGATGCATTCATTGGAGGAAAAGTTAATGTCACTTCTGTCCCAAAACAAATTTTGGAAATACAGCAAAAACAAAGTATCACAGGTGACTTTTTAATTTCTTCTTTATGTTGCTTGGTTTTTGTTAAAGGTAATACCCTTAACCTAAGGAAGTATTAATTACGTGTATTCTACAAGGATGCACTCGGTACTTTGCTTAGATTTGAAACAGCCTTCAGGTTTCTAGGTAGATTCCAGATAGGCTAAAAAAACTGTTCAGTTAACATAATTATAAATCTTTTTGATCTGGGACTAATATCTGACTGGACTTAATGTTAAAAAAAAAGTCAAACTCAATATAGACAATATTGCTTGAAAATTTATCCAGTAGGCTAAATTTTTATTTCCATATCATCGTGATCTACTTTTTGACAATCTGACACCATTAAAATTCATGTAGAAGATACAAACTCTGTCATCTTACAGCATGTCTTCTTAGTGCTTTGGAGTTTTCATTTTTTTAAACAATTTTACTAGTCTTTATTCTGTACATAGAGTAATGAATTAATGCAATAGTATTTTGTTTAAAAGTTTTAAGTTGCTTTTGGGAAAAACTGCCTTTTGAGAAGTGTATAAAAATACAACTTTTGACAGGCATTTCATGACTAAACAAATTGGATTAAAATATTTGATAAGACTGTTTAATAACTGCTTTGTTTTTCTTGGTTTTTAATAATATTTTAACTATTGTTAATGTGATAAAATATGGGCATGGTGTGTTGTAAGATTTTGTAGACTTTAAAAGGAATCCTATTAACTACATGTAGTGACAAATTCTGTTTTTCCTTCTGTGGCCTCTGTCAGGTTCGCTCAGCTTTCTTTGAGCTGATTTCTGCTTTTTGCCAGCACTTGCCTGAGGTGGTGAAAGTGGAAGCATCAAGAGTTTGTCCTGCTGTTCTTCTCAGCATTGATGACAGTGATGCAGTGGTGTGTCCTGCTCTTTGGGAAGCAGTGCTTTATACTATCACCACTATTGAGGTAATGTGAGATATTTTCATCAAATTTAACTTTTTACCAAGTGTTGTTCTCTGTGTAGAATTAGGAAGACAGGCTTGATTGGGTTTTCTTTAAGGTTAATAACAGAAACTCCATAAGGGTACATCCTCCTCCTTTCAGTGTAACTTTCAAATATATCATGTCCAGAATATCTGAAGATTAGAGTTGTTTTATGAATTAATTTAATTAACCCGAAACCCTTTCATTAAATGTAGTTACTAGTTAGTAATGCTTAATTAAAATAATGCTTAAGACAGTTTCAAAAAAGACCTGCAGTGCGTTTTTGGTTAGTTTGTTTCCCCTTCAAATGTAAGGGTTCTATAGTTTTTTGTTTGGTTTTTTGGGGTTTTTTTTGCTCCTTAATTTTAAGTGAAACACTGGCTTTGAATTATTAGCAGAATGAGTTGTTGCCATAGGCAGGGATGCTTTGAGGGTTTAATGCTGCAGCTCCCTTTTGCAACTGCTGGAATGAACTGGAACAAGTTTTGAAGAAAAAACCCTAAATGGTCTTTATTCAGCTTGTTATAAATATAGGTACCTTGAACTATAATAGATATGATAATAAATAAAATAGATCAGATGACAAAAAAATTTAGGGAGGAGGAAGTGCCAAAGCAGTTTCTAACCATCAGAAAATTTTTGAAGAGAGTTTTGAAGTTAGTGATACTTCCAAACTCAGTCATTGGCTTGCCTTGATAATGGGAACTTAAATACAGTATTAATTACAATAGTGATTCCTATGAAGCATCATGAAAGCATGATTAAAGAGAAACCTTTAATTGCAGTTGGCTAATAAGAAAGGTCAATTGATTTTAAACAGCACAGAAATAGTTTTATCACGTTAACTTCACAAGCCAAAATAGGGAGACAGTGATTTTAAAGATACTGGTAAGTGAGTAACTTAACGGAATTTAAATTTCACAATGACTTGTTTCATCTATAATACGGGGATGTAGGTTAAATGGCTACCTTGGGGGTTCTTCTGAGGCAACATATTGTTGTTTAATTTATAGTAAGTGAATTTCTTTCTGTAGGACTGTTGGAGTCATGTAAATGCCAGAAAAGGAGTTCTGCCAAAGCTCTGGACAGTGCTTCGAGAAGGTGGGCGAGGACTAGCTACTGTTATCTATCCAAACCTCCTGCCCTTCATTAGCAAGGTGCCTCCTGACATTATGGAACCGAAGTTGGAATACTTCAGAGTTTTTTTCAGCTCTATAATTCAAGGGTATGGACCACAAATGTATTTATTTGGAATCAGTCTCTTTTACATTTGGAAATAAAGAAATTAATCTTTAAGCATTTGAAGATAAATGAGATTATATTTTTTAAATTATTTTCAAAATCCAAAACTGGAGTCAGTCCTTTGTGACTGTTCCTGTCATCTTAAACCTTCAGCTTTCCTTTTGATTTTACTATATTTTCGTTACATGAAGCATCATTATCTTTCCTTGTCAAAGCTTTGTGTTTATTCTATGACAAATTTGAATATGGAACATTATTATAATTGAGGGTGACTCTTAAGAATCAGGCTCTTCTCACCAGTGTGTAACTCTTACATAGGGGATTAGCCTTGTGATAGTGACATTTCCTTTATGTATGAACTGTAATTCTTGTGATACTTGTTTTTAAAGGATGAAACTGCTTGTACTTTGTGCCTTTAAAATACCTCAAAACCACCTTTCTATCAAATGTAATTTAAATATGCACTTGTGCATTGTGTACTCAAAAGCATATAAAAATTATTTTATGAAATGTTGAAATTTATTTTAAAAATAAATGAAAAAAATCAGTTCTCTGCTGATGTTGGTGTGGAAATTAGCAAAGCTCTTGGAGAAGAGAGTTATGTAGGAGTTTGTTTGAAAAGTGTATAGAATTTTATTACACATTATAATGATTGTAATATATCTGTGATCATTTGTGTGATCTAATTTTCATTAAATAGCAAAGAAATTGCAGGTTTTCCAACTCAAAACTGGGGAGACTGTCTTTAGGTGGCTTTCTTTTTTTTCCTCTTTTTTTTTTTCCCTGTAATGACAAAAAATGACACTCTCTGAACTTCTGTGGTATGTGGAAAATTGCAAAAGAGTTTTGACAGCCATCTGAAACAGGAGACAGTGTGCTTGGCTGTATATGGTTTCTCTGTTTACATAGATCTGTTTTTTCTGAATGCTAAGACCAAATGAAGAATTTATTTTTATATAGATTCTGTTAAATGCTTGGGTTTATCAACCTTCTAAGTTGACTTTATTTTGATCTGACTCCTGTAAATGACTCTATGATCCTGTATTCTCATACTGGTGTCTGGATCCGAACAAGGTAACCGAGGGTACATTGATAACATTCATACTGGGTTTCTTGGAAACTGGGTTACTTGGTTTCTTCTTTGTCCTTTCACAGGTTGTCAAATGAGAGGACAGTAGCCAGTCCTTTAGAAAGTTCAGCAATTATAACTGCATTTATGGAGTGTCTGTGCTTTGCTGTACTACAGAAAGGAGAAGAAGGCCAAAGCCAAATTCATCAAATGCTTATATGTGACCAGGTATTAATCAGAAATACTGAATATTGTTGTGTATACATTTAATAAGTCAAAATTAAAGAGAAAAGTGAATTTCAGGTGAGTATTTACTTCTCTGTTGAGAGTTTCCCTAGATTTTATGGAAAAAAGCCGCACAGAATTGTCAGGACTGGAAAAGACCTTCGAGATCATCCAGTCTCACTGTCAGCCCAGCACCACCAGAATCACCCCCAGACCATGTCCCCAAGAGCCTCATCCAGGTGTCTCTTAAGCACTTCCAGAGCTGGTAACTCCACCACTCCCTGGGCAACTTATTCCAATGCCTGACCACATTTCCAGTGATTTTTTTTTTTTCCAATAACTGGTCTGAATTTCCCCTGCTGCAATGTAAGGCCATTCCTTCTCATCCTTTCACTTCAGACACGGCAGAAAAGACCCACCCCCCACCTCCTTTTAGGGAGTCACAGAGAGCAATGTGTAACAAAAGTAAAGGTACTGAATTTAGGGGTTTTTTCTTCCTATGAAATCATCCTTTTTTCTGTGCAATTAAAGTTATATTTAAAAGGAAAAAAAGTGCCTCCCATCCTGTATGTTTTTATAAAATGTTCAAACATAAATAATTCTGATATTTGCAGAGTTGCTTCTAGAATGTTTTTCAGAATTATATAATTTCTTGGCATTATAAAGAATAAAATGGATTTATAAATTGGATCACTGTTCTTTAATACATATTTTTTGTCTTTTTAGCTAATTCCTTTTGTCAGTGCTGTACTTAAGGAGCCCAAGTTACAAAGTGGACCATTATTTTATCAAACAGCAGAAATGCTGAGTTCCTGGGAAGCTAAAGCAGAACTCTCCAATGATGATGGCGCAGATAAAGTTTTCCAGAAACTGTTGTCAGATTTTTGGAGCCATCTTTTAAAAATGTGTAGACTTCATGTTGATAGGTTGGATGCTGACAAGAAATTACTGTTTGCCATATCTGGTATGCTAGAAATTCTTCATAATCCGAAGAGTACTATGAAACCAAACAATAGAAAATCTCTAAAAATCAGATTTACAGATGAGGATGAATTTGAAAGGAACACTGAGAGTCAAAAGCTCATGGAAGTGAGAAATGGTGACTCTGAAATTCAGGCTGACTTGCAGCAAACGTCACGTCTAAGGAAAGTACCTCTAGAGACCTTAGTCTGCAACCTGGCTGAGCTGAGCATTGTGTATGTCAATGAACAGAAGTCAGAAGAGCATTTGAGATTTCTCTCTGCCCTGCTCAACACTTTTTCCTCAAACAGAGTTTTCCAGGTACTTTTAGAGCAGGGAAATAATGTAAGTCCTGCTCAAGCTGAATCCCAAAATGAGGTGAAAGCTCATAACCGAAGTCCATCTGTACAATTTCTGTATCTGAATTTAATAACCTGGCTGAAAGAAGACTGGAGAAAAGACACCCATTTCCTGGTTGATATTTTATACAGTGTACTTCATTGTTGCAACAATAATGATGAAAGGAAAGTCATTCTTGATGATTTAGTAAAGGTATGACATGTACTTGATGTTGTTAATTTTTATCAGAGTCATTACTGTTATTGTGGGCTGTGTTTCACTAATAATCTTATTTTGGCACTGTTGCATGGATGATAATTCTACATGAATTTTGTTTAAGTTCAGCGTAAGGAAGGTAGTTTTTGGAAAGTTGGACATGGTAGTGTTGGGGTGAAAGGTTCTGTCCCTTTCTATATGGTCTAAATAATTTTTAAAAAGTATCATCAGAATTTCTCTGCTCTTGCTTCTTTATGCAGTATACTTTAATAGTAATCATTGGTAGCCTTTTGTATAAATACAGTCCCTTACTGAATTTTGTGGGAGAGAAAGATTTGGAAGACAAAAATGATAAAATCAATAACTTTGTTACTGAATTTTATGAGCTTCTGCTTATGCCTACAGAACAGATTAAATGGCATTATTGCTTCCTATTCAGGAAAGATTTTTATTAAATATTGGGGAAATTTGTTTTTCTTTTCAGATGGATCTTAAGTGGGTTATTTTTCTCCAGATAATTCAAAAGGTAAATATTAAGATTTTTTTGTTGTTGTTCTTTTTATGCGTAATTTTTAATCATTCTCTGGTGTTAGCTTTGAGACTTACATATGTTTGTAGTGGTAATTTCCATAGTTTGAAAATCTTTCAGTTTTAGAGTAGTGTTTGATTTAAATGCATTCAAATCTGGGGACAGTCTTAAAAATGAAATGATGATGCTAAAACAAAGGAGTCTTTGTCCTGTCTGTTTTTTGTCAGTTTGCTTTTTGAGCCAGAGGAATTCTTGATTTGTGGATCATCTTTTCTAAACTAGAGAGAATGGAGCTAGGGATTAGACCAATAACTTAAATTATTATTTATATCATCATCCCTACAAGGTGGTTATAAGGAAAAGGTAGTATTCCATTTTTTTCCACTGAATGTTGACAAACTGACATTTAAGTAATTGCATGGGATGAAATAGGAAGTGTATGATGAATTTTTGGACAAGAACTCGTAACACTTGACTTACAGTCCGGTACATAGACCAAAGGATCTTCCCTCACACATGCTGTGTATTTTAGGAATACTGAGTTTTTGTGATTTTTTAACTTACAGTGGCTCATCAGCAAAATTAAGTTTTGATGACCTTCTCTTTCTTCTTAAAGAAATTCAGGCGCTGTAAACAGTTTTTATGTTTTAAATAGATTTTATTTAAGCCAACTCAGTCATCCAGAAGTTATTTTTCTAATTCCAGTGTAGGAGTTTCCTGGGCTATATGGTTGGAAAAGAAACATGAAGGAAGCATTTTCAGAAGGTGACTTGTTTCACTCTGCAATAGAGATCTAACCCAGCCATAAGTTGCTGTCTCTGACAAAAAGAAAAAGGGGGGGTGTTGTTGCAGATGTAAAATCTGAAGGCTTTTGGTGGCAGATGATATAATTCTCACTCTGTGTGTGCAAGTTTGACATACTAATCTTACGCTTAGTAATAAAAGTTAGTAGTTAATAACAGGTTATGCGGAGAAGCTGTGGCTGCCCCATCCCTGGAAGTATTCAAGACCAAATTGGATGGGGTTTGGAGCAGCCTGGTTTGCTGGGAGGTATCCCTGCCCATGGCAGGGGGTTGGTACTTAAATTGGAACTTGGAAGATGATCTTTAGGGTCCCTTCCAATCCAAACCATTCTATTATTCTATACCCTCAAAAGATTCCTGGAATGTTTTTCTTATGATCCAGGCATGCTCAGGCACAACGAAACTTTCCTTAGTCTCTGACTGGCTGAAAGGAGACACACTTGGAGAAAGACTGGTAATGCTGGCGGATGATCTGTGTCACCTGGGCTTAAAACCTAGAGCAGCCTCATCAGGATCAGCCTCTTCAGAAAGGTGGACCCTTCTGAGCTTGGTGTTGTCGCAGCACATTAAAAGTGGTGAGCATATATAATCCTTGGAGTTCATGAGATGTAAATGCTGCACTTACCCTTTGCATAAGGTTGAAAGAATTTGGGATCTTTCAGAATACTTCATGTAGAACATTTAGGCTTTCTCCCCGTAGTTTATTGTTGATTGGTTGGTTTTTGTTGGGGATTTTGTTTCCTAGTTTTGGGCTTTTTTAATACTTAAGCCAGTTTACTACATCCTATTTAGTTTTGTAAACACTAACTTGCAGCAGTAGCTGCCATTTTTTTGGTCCACATTGCTAAACAAGGGCAATGTTTAAAGAGAAGATTCAGATTTGCAAGTTTTGAAAACTTGAGGAAAATTTAAGTAATCTGGATCTATCAGCTGGTGTGCTGTAAAATAATATGAATTTTTTAAACCATACCATGTGAAATTTGCCTTAACTGGAATACCAAATCAATTTTTATGGACCTAGGTGTGTTTTAGTAATGCTTTGTTACAGGATCTTTGAATTGTTTTAAGCCATTTCCATTTATTTTTATGTCTTTTAAAAACTTGGTATGTGCTCTTATGCTGTATATGTATTCTGATTTTTTTATTAATAGCTATTATTAATAGCATCCTATTTAATTTGTTAATATCATCCTGTTTAATTTGTTTGCAATTTTAGTATCTTATATAGACTTCCAGGGAAGTTCATTTTTCTTCATGTTTTCCATGTAAACTCAGCATTTGCTTTGATCCCTGTGGTGACATATTTCAGTGTCAGTGGATGCTGTGCCCATTCATGGTGCTTCCAGGTTTCAAAGATACACACTGTGATGCGTGTTCTTAGACAAGCCATCCTGAAGGTGTCCTAAGATTGTTTTTTCTGTTACTGGAACTTCTGATGTAAAGGACCATCAGGAAAACCTGTTTCCTCTCTCCACAGAGAGTTCAACAAATGTGCTTGTGAGTGTGTGATGTTCTAGGGCTGATTGTCCAGTGACTTTGCTTTTTGATTCTATAGCCAGAGGTACCCTTGAGCTCATTTTCTGCTGGCTGGTGGGTGACCTATTTTTAAATCATATTGATTGAAGCCTAAGAGATTTTGAGGAGCTGTGGTGGTTCTTGACTTAGTCATTAAGACCAAAGTAGCGTACGTGGACTTTTAAAAGGATTTTTTTAAATGAGATCTCTTATCTAGGTTTCTTAAGCAAATTGTCATGGGAGAGAATAGGAGAGCCTTTCATGGATCAGTAGCCTAGAATGAAAGGAATTAAAGGGGAAAAAGGATAAATAGTGAAAGGAAGATAATTATTGCTGAAACTTCACAGACCCATAGCAGTGTGTTGTGATAGTGGAAGCTTAACTGATAAAAAGATTATAAAAGTAATCCAAAGCTAATAAATACTACAAGTATACATGGGAAGAACATAACTGTAACTGTATCAATTCAATTATAGACTCTGACCTGTTAAAACTCCAAAAGAGATCTTTAGTCATTGTGGTGTTTCCCTGTAAGTGACAGGTTGTAAAAAAGTAGTAAAAGAGGAACGCAGTTTATTAGGAGCTGCTGTGAAAAAAACAGAGGACAAATGAAAATTATTATAGCATGTAGTCAATATGCTGAATATGTAGTTAATATCTGGAATACTGCATGTAGTTTTGGTCACTGCAATATTCTTGTTCAAGTTTGGTCACTTGCAATGTTCTATATGCTTTTGAAAAACATGTAATAGAATATGCCCAAAGAAATCTGGCAGGGATGGTTAGACAAGCAGTGACTTTCTGCTTGTAGAGGCAAGGAAACAGACTAGAATTTGTCAGCTTCTAGTGGAAGTGATTAGGGATGGGGTTGTGCTTAAAAGCTGTAAAATCGCAATTTGTAAAGAAAATGCAAATAGTGAGAAATGTATGATTGTTTCTTTAGTGGAAGAACTTGAATTTCTAACACATGCTTAGATAACAGTCTTGAGGGCTGAGAAAAGTATACTTCTTCATACAGTTTATAAATAATAATGGAACTCACTGCCAGAGGATACTGTGGAGTTTGAGGGTAAATGGGGTTGGCTTGCTTGTATCCCATGAAAAAGGATCTAAGCATGTTTGTGGCTATTTACAATAGTACAGTGAAATCTTGGGCTCACAGTTGGTTGCTAGAAGCTAGGAGTGCATAAAAGGGGGAAAGATCACTTTGCACTTGATCTATCTTTAATACCTTTTTCATAGCTGCTTCAGCTGGTTTAGAGAAAAGATACTTAGTAGTGTGAAATGTTGGCTGGTATCTATGAAATAGAAGAATTTAGGTATCCATTAGACTGAAACTATTTTGGACTTTATTTTGCATTCAAAATTAGTAAATAAAAATCAAATTGGTCTATATTAATATGACACCTTTGCATGGTCGTGTTTATCAAGCAATCAAAACATATTGTCTTTTTTCTCTGCCCAATAGAATCATTGATTGGTGAAACCTTTGTTGAAAGGATTATTGATAAACTTCAAGCAGCTCTGTCTAAAGCGAAGGATCTTTCTGAAGCTGGAGATACTGAACCATCAGTATCTTTCATCTGCGATGTGGCCTCAAGCTTTTTCAGCTCAGTGAAAGGCTGTTTGCTGATGCCATCCTCAGAAGACTTGCTCCTTACCATCTTCCAGCTGTGTGCTCAGAGGCAGGATGCAACACACTTGACAGGTAATCTGGAATAAGAACTTCAGCCAAGCTTTTTCATAGGTGATGATTGCATATAAATTCTTCTTTTTCGTGAAACAGAATCAAGTATGTGATAGAATACTGGGTTCACATACATTGAGCAATTGCAGCTGTAACTGACATGAAAATCTGTGCTTTAATTTACTGAGCCCATAGTTACTACTAAGCATCAAGTCCTGAACATGTCTACAAGGATTTTTAAGCTTTTTTAATGTTAGTATCAGCTAACTTGGAGGCTATGATATTGCACACTTTTTGGACTGTTACAGAAGTTGTTTAAAGTCTATGAAATATAACAAATGAACTTTTTTTGTTCATTTTGCAATCTGGGGAGTCTATGAAAAAATGTGTACAATCGCTTCTTTACAGGTAAAATGTATTTATTCTGAAACCATTTATATTGGCCAAGTTGCCCAGACAAATTGTGATCCATGCCTGTCTCTACCAGTGTCTCATGTTCATGTTCATCTGAGATGCTGATTTATGTTTTCTGAATGCAGAATTTGAGGGTGTTGAATTGATACATGCATATACTGAAATTAATACAAGTAAATACAATGTTTCAGTGTTGTCATAGAAGTGAAGTGGGACAGTACTAGCTTGGAAAACACTGCTGCTTTATAAATGTCTGTTGATGTTGTGAATGTTCAATATTTTGGTAGAAAGAGCTATGGTTTTGAAGACTGTATGGACATATGGTAGCAGACAACAAGAACATCACTAATTCTCAAATGAATTAAATCTTACCTGTGAGTCACAGTTAATTTAAAATTGCTCTTCAACAAGAAAGCTATGTATGTGCCTTTGATAGTTTTTGCATGTAACCACAGAAAAGTGAATTGTTTTCCTACTGTAGGACCTTTAGACATGTGATTGTTGCTATATGCTGTAAGTTGTCATTAGAGTTTACCTGTTTGTGATAGTTTTGCTTGTCTACTTGTTGTTTTGTTTTCTTTTTTCCTTTTCCCTACAATAGATGTACTTGTATGCAAGTTAAAACACACTTGGATGTCTGGTGTAAATTCACTTGTGCATCAGCTTCAGGGCACTCAGAAACAGAGCACCTTTTTGCTTAAAGCTGCACTGTGGGTCAAGAACCAAGTTCAGTCTTCCTCTTTGGATGTTAAAAGGTAATCAGGATTTACATCTGTACCATAATGTGTCATTCTCCGAAACAAACCAGGATCAGTGCTATAATAGCCTTTATTTAATTGACATCTGGTATTACTGAGCGACTTTTCAGCCTGTTGGAGGCAGTGGGTAGGGCAGAACTTATACCACCCCTGGTACAGCGTGAATGGATCATTGAATCAATGGAAAATGTGCAGGTGGCTCTTAATGAATAGTGCCAAACTTGTTTGCACCATTTTCTCCTTTTCTCAGGCTTCAGGTTTTGATCTCTGCAGTCAGTGATTTGTTGTTGAAGCTCATGGAAGCTGATGGACAGTCTGGATGTCTTGTGAGAGCTTATGTTGAGCATGTGACACCGAACAAAATTGAGTGGGGGAAATTGCACGAATCTCTGTGCTCTGAGGTATGGAAATGATAATGGATTGCACAGGGTAGTCAATCTTTCCTCAAGCCTCTGTCCCCTAGGGTGGTAAGCTTTGTTTCTTATGACATGGCACCGCACTTATGAGTACCATATGTTTGTGCAGAGGTTCTTGTCAGCCTTTGTCTATAAAGAGGATAAAATTTCTGTTTATGGACCCATCCAGTACTACTGGAAATGCATGAAATTACCCTTTTCTGAGCAGAACACCAGCCACTTGCTTTACAGTTCAGGAATTTTATCTGACAGAGTATACATTGTGAAGACGTTTTTATCTCTAAGTTAATTCTTCATAAAGATTAATTTTGTGAAAAACACCAATATCTGCAGAAAAATATGGTTTGCTATCTACAACAAAATGCTGACATACATAGAGAGTGGGGAAGGACATAAATTTCCCATGCAGCCACCAGTGACCCTATAATTTCTTGTAAAATACATAGAGTTATAAAGAAATATATTTGTTTCTGAGTAGCAGTACAGTTCCAAATTACTGCTGTGCAATTAGGTTTTTAATACACTGGAGTGAGTCATCCTCACCATTGTGCTTTTGATATGAATGTCTGTGTTTCATGTTTGTTTCTTAATAATTCTGAATTTTCAAGGTTAAACAGATAAAAGTTTTTTTTCATACTCTTTTTATTCACATATTACAGTGGATGCACAAGTCTCTTTTAGAAGGAAGGCTTAGTATGAATTGTGAACCTCTGGGATCAAGTGTCAAGCTGTGTGGCACAACTAAACTTCCAGGCCATCTTTGTACTTCAGCCTTATTAAGTAAAATGGTACTACTTCAACTGAAAAATCATGTAGTCCATGGAAATAATGATGTTGAAAGAAAGAAAATTGATAATATAAGTAAGTTACAATGGTAAAATTAAAGGAATTTTATTTTGTAGTAGTTGTAACCTGAATTGAAAACTAGAAATGCATAGTTAAAGATTGGCATACAGGTATGAGAAATTATCCTGTTACCTTTCATTGCCTTTTTTTCTTCTTCTTTTTTTTTTTTTTTTTTTTTTTAATGTTCAGGTCTTCTTTAAAAGTAGTTTTTATATTTCTGGGACCTCTTTTGGTTATATACATCCTGTCTCAATAGAACTTTGAACTGGGAGAAGTAGGAATTTTCAAAACTTCAGATATGTTCATTGCCAAAACACACCGTGCATTGGCATGAGTGGGCAACAAGAACTGTATCCCTCCCTTGAGGGTTTAACCATAATGTAAAGATAGTTTGAGACAACAATTTTTCTTAATTCCATGAGGTGGAATCTAGTTTCCTTTTACTTTCAAGAATGCTCAAATTAAATGCAGCATTATCAAATTAACAATTCTATCTCTAGAATTCTCACCATGATGAAAAGTGTAATTGTGTAGTGTGGGTCTTTGTAAGCTGATGAAGGAACCACATGCTAGCTCCTTATGAAATTTACTTGGTTTTCTTCTGGACTTAGATATTGACTGCCTTGTCTGCAAGAAATATATGTTAAAGGAAAGTGGGAGAACAGAGAGGAGTCATGTCATGCTTAATTTGCTTTAAAATTTCTTGACTGTCTAGAACAGATTACTGTAGCTTTTTTTCTCTTGTATGTTATGATACAATGGCAAATATCCAATTCATGCTCTGAACCACCTGAGATTGCATGCAAAAATAGTATCTTTAATGCATTAAAAACATATTTAAAAAAAAAACAACAAAAACTTGACCTGAACCTTCTTGCTTATGCAAGTCAGTAGTCATTTATAAACAACACCTGTTATTTAATTAGTTGCAGAACTGTTATATTCGCTACAATGGATTGAAGAATTGGAGAATCCTCCTTATCTGCTTCTGGAATATCTTCATATGTTAGAAGAGATGCACATCACATATGAGGAGTTCAGTACTCTGAGTAGTACAGCTAACCTGCAGCAAACTATATTTGACAGGTATGTGAGAACAAGTGAAACAACTCTTAGCTCTGTTTTCACAGTTTGTATTGTATAGAGTGCCACTATATTTCTATATGTATGTTGATTCAGAATGCATCCAAATGCTTTTGTGGTGAGCCCTGAGCACCTGTATATATTAACCAGGGTATTTCTTCTTCTTTGAAGATCAGAGGAACATGGAAGACTCTGGTCCTTAACCATGGCCAAAGTGATCCGTGCTGAGAGTGCTGTATCCTGGGAGAGGAAAGAACTTTTCAAGACAACAGAAGGGTATCTTAATACTGCTGCCTATAAACTTGCAGTTTGTTGTGAATGTTGATAGTGTGAAATGATTCTGATTCTGACCATTGACAGCTGAAGGCTGAAAATGAAGATATTAGTGTATGGCATGTGAAAGTCAGACTTGGTTTAGCATGTGGGATTAGTTATGTCAGAGGATATTACCTCATTATGAACTAACTGATACTTTGTTTCCTAGTTCAGTTTTTGCATTCCTTTCATTCTTGGTGTTTTGCTTGTATGAACAGGTTCCTTCCATTAACAGAGGGCAGATTGCATACACTTCAGTGTTTATCATCTTTCTTAATTGAGGAAGAAAAGAGGGAACTTGTCTCCCATTGTGTGGCCAGACTTACAACATGTACACAGACAGAGCTTTCCAGCACTGACGGTATGTTCCTACCTCAGTCTAGTTCATTAGAATTTAAGAACATTATTTTGTAATAAAGTTTGCTTTTGCTTTTAGATAAAACATATTTACTATAATACTGTTTTTCCTGTAAAGAAATGCTTTCTCAGTTTGTCTATTTCTTCTAGACTGTTTGGCATAATGATTTTCTGCCTCATTCAAAAAGTACAAGCCTTACTGACAGATACAAAATTAGAATGAAAAGACTTAGGCTGTTATTATTAAAAGCATCCTGATGTTGCTGTACTTCAGTGAACCATTTAGACTTTACACAGCATGCAAAAATACTACTATTGTCAACTGGTCATGATTGTCTTTAGATAGTTTGCCAAGAACTCTTTCACAGTTTACACACATATAATTTTTGAGTAGCTCCTCCACCTGAAAACTGCACTATGTTAAATGTCTGCAGCTGTGGAAAATTACCTAAGAGGTGGTTGAGATGCATTATGATATTGCTTTGAATATAGCCACTTAATTTGGGTCTATAGCCACTCTGTTTGGGTGTAAGTTTTCACAAACTTGCTGCTTTTCAAGAAAATTATTTGGAAATGCTCACATACAGTCCTTCTATCTGTATGAATTAGATGTCATTTTAGAGGAAAGTCCTTTCTGTTTTTGTCCCTTACTGCTTTTGTGTGTACTTGGGTGTACTCTTATTGATCATTCTGTATGGAGACGGAAATGTATGGTTTTTATTTTGTAACAGAACTGTGCTTACCTAAATTGAAAAAACCTATCTTTGGTTACTTTAAACTGTGGACATCTGTCCCGGAGCAGTGTTCTTAGGATTTCAGATGAGTTCTTCAAATGGATATTCTTCAGGTGTGAAAATGATCAGTGTTAGTGCCATGCAGAAATTGAGAGAAATCTTAAATATCTCTACCATGGTAGTTTTCTACTCTTTCAACTTAGTGGAGGCTTTCTGGCTTTCTAAGTGAACCAGCGAGGCAAAGAAATGTGTCTGTGAAACTTTGAACAGAAGAAAATGGAAGAATCCTCACTCCTCTGTTGTGGAGGCCTTTTATTTGTAATTGGTGCTTCCCTTCTACTACTTCTCAATTTTCTAGGGATTCCTGACCATTTGATGTCCAAATGCCTGCATATTAAGTGGGATGTAGGTTGTAGGCTTACCATTCCAATGGTGTCTTTTCAGCAGCTGGAAAAAATGCTGCTGAACTTGTTTAGGCAAAGCAGGGGCTTGTTTGGTTGGTTTTGCTATGCATATGTGATACTTAACCTTATTTTTTTGTCACTGTGCTTGTTAGAAATGTTCATTTTCTCCAAGAAATCTAAATAAATACAGTTCTTATTAAAAATGGAAAACAGTACTAAAGCAACAGTTGTATTTCACTCTAAAAATTAACATTCTGACTAGAACTCCAATTAACATTCCAATAATATTAGAATTCACAAGTTTCAGTTGCATTGTCTTAATTATCTGCCCAAATTATTGCTTAGCTTACTGTATTTTTAGTAGCACAAAGAAATTTCAATCTTAGCAGGTACCTTTCCTTTTTTTAGATTTTATAAACTATCACCTTATCTTATAGGAACTGTTTATTTTAAAAAGTTTGGATTAGATATCGTATTTTGATTTAACAATGACATTTGTGGATTAAGTGTTCAAAGAAGAAAGCTTAGGTATTATACAAACTGTCTTAAAATATTAAAATTAAGTTCTATTGACACACATTCTAATGTTTGTTTTGTCTTAATAATTAAGATTATTGAGTTTACATTTTTATTATGTCATAGGAGCATTTGGGTATCTTTCCATTTTGAACTCCTGCTTGAAGGATAGAAGTATTGATTGTGATGATCTACTACCTGCAGTTCTGAAAATCATAATATCTTGGAAAAATGATAATGAGGACAGCTTTCTCTTTAGCTGGTAGGTGCAACTTTGAGATAATTTGACTTTTTTTCTTATTTCTAAGACAAGAGTTAAAAAATACAGACTAATTAAAATTAATTAATTCAAATAAAATCAATCTGTACAACTGCCATGTACTGCTTTAATATTACATATTTAAGCTTTTGTAGAAACCTTGGCTTAGTATATCTGTCATTAGGTAATCACTAACTCGTACCGCAGAAAAGTACCTGGAAGGCTGGGAAACTGAGGAGCTCTGCAAATGCTTTTGAAAGATGTCAGCTGTTTTCAAATGCATTCAGAACTGACCAGCTTTTGTAGGTGTTGCTGGATGTTTGGTTCCAAGTTCTGATTGCTTAGTTTGGTAGCAGGAAAAAAACTTGCATACCAGACTTAGCTGTCTTTTAAAGTTCTGGACCCAAAAATGTAACTTGAAAAACTTCCAGCAAGGAGTGAAAAAATATACTGAGATTAACTTTTTTGACTATAGTGAGAAAAATCCAGGCAACAAAGTTTCAAAATAATCACAAAACCATTGACTGATCTGGGTTGGAAGGACCTTAAAGTTCATCCAATTTCAACCCCTGCCATGGGCAGAGGGACACCTTCCATAAGACCAAGTTACTCCAAGATCCATCCAACTTGGGCTTGAATGCTTCCAGGAATGGGGCAGCCACAGCTCCTCTGGCAGTCTGTGCCAGGGTCTCCCTCACAGGGAAGAATTTCTTCTTACTAATCTAAACCTATAATATATAATATGTAGTATTTGGACACTTGAGGGCTAAAAATTTTTCCAAAATCAGTAATTTAAAATGATCATTTTTCTTGTATTGATTTAATTAAAATTGCTGAAATTCATAGTTTATGTAAGTATATTGATTGAGCAAATGTTTAAATTGTAGAAATGTATGAATCTGTAATTTAGGAATCTTCTTTAGACTTGGCAGCTAATGTAGCACTCTACCTTTGAAAGACAGAATATCAAAAGCACACAGGACACAGCATGGTGGTGCCAGAGAGATTTGTCCTGTGAGGAGGAGTGAAAGCAAGAATATAAATACTGAAGTCTACAACATGAATCTGTATAAGCTTTGATTGTATTCTTTTTATAGCAGTCTGAAAGAAGCAAGTGCTCAATTGCTTGGTTTCAACATTGAGATGATGCGTTACCTTCCCTTGTTGCTGAAATATTCTGCAGCTCCTTTGGCTGATAATGAGTGGGACTTCTTGATGTGCTCCATGCTGGCTTGGTTAGAGGTAATGTGGAAGCATCTTGACTTTTAATGTACTTACCTTTTTGATTATTCCCTGAATATGGCAATGGCACTGTAATCTCAGCCAAATACTTGACACAATGATAAGAAGATTGCACAAAATCTTGTTTATGTTGGACTTTGGACAAAGATTTAAAAGCACAAGCAGTTATACTGTCCTGTTTCTTTTTATGTGTGGAGATAAAATCAGCTCACACTTCAAGTAATATTATATTTAATAATGGCATTGGTAATTGGAGAATAATTTTGAAATATATTTGCTGTAGGTCTCTATCTTGAAAAATAGTATTTCTTTAAACTCAGCTTAACATGATACATCAAAATTAGCTGAATGAAGAGCAGTGTCTGCATTTCAATATCTAACTGATCACATGAAATATCAAAGTTATATTCTAATGCAGTTAGGAAAGAGGACAGTAATGTTAGTAGTCAGACTGCTTACTGATTAATCAAATAAATATAGAATCTGTCATTCTCTGTCACCTGTGCATTCAGAAGGGCAGGCTGGAAATTTCATGTGACCTTTCTTGGTCTCAGGATTAATCTTACCTAATGGTACGTGCCTCAAAACTATGTATTTTGTTTAAAAACAAACAACAAACTTATAAGAAAATCTTGTTGTGTAGACTAAGTAGGGAATATTTTTAATTGATAATGATACTCATTTCTGACAGAACTAGTAAGAACAAAGATAAAAAGAAAGCAGCTGTGTTGGGGGAGAGGAAATATTCGCCTGATGACCACTTCAGTAATTTCCAGTTTTTAGTAGTATGCTGTCCATTGAATTTTCTTTTTGTCATTATAAGGAAGGTTATAAACTGGAAACAATGTTTCTAAATGTTGGTGAGACTTGGAAATTCATTTCAGGTAGTCCTATTGAAGTACAAATTCTACTTTTAAACCAACCTCCCCAACCCACAGAATTTTTGAATGGTCTTGCAATTTAATTGTCTTTGAAATTACATTTTCTGGTGTAGACAGGAAATGTGAAACATATTTTAAAGCAAATTTACAGTTAAGGAATCTTCCTCTGTGTTTATTTCCTCCTAGACAACAAGCGAAAGCCGTTTGCTTTACCATATCCCACTTGTGCAGATTTTTGCTTGTGTCAGTTGTGACTTGGCATCTGCCCTTAGTGCTTACTTTGAGGCTGCAGCTCCTGACAGTACTGCAAATCTTCCTAAGAACTTGGTCAGTGAATGGAAAGAATTCTTTTCTGAGGGAATTCACAATTTGCTGTTACCCTTGTTGGTGAAAATCACAGGCAAGTATATGTCAAGGGGGATAACAGCCAGGCTGTTCTGAAATAGAACTGAACAGGCCACATTTTTGAATTTACAGGAATATAATGTAAATAGAGTTTATTACAACTCAGTTTTTTTAACACTTAATATGTTAATTAGTAAAGTGATTGCATATAACATAGAGATTGTTAAGATTAGATGGAACCTGCCAAGTGCAATCTTGAGTTGTTTCCAGCAGAACTTATTTATGGTATCATCCATACATTCTGCATCACAGTTTGTCTTCTTTCAAATAGGAGAAACCAAAAATGCATCAGAAGGCTCTTTTCAGAACTCTGTGTTATCATCTTTGGGTGAAACTCTAACTTACATCTCAAAGGACCAGTTCTTAAACCATAAGCTGCCCCCGAAGTTTGTTCCAGGCCAGAAGACAAATCTTCCAGATAAACTCCAGACTCTACTGAACACACTCTGTCCATTGTTGCTTTTCCGGGCTCGACCTGTACAGGTTTCTGTCTACCATATGCTGCATAAGTAAGAAGCAACAAATTTTTCACTCTCATTGCCTCTCAACCCTCCTGCCCCCTTTTTTTAAAAAATGTGCTATAGAATATTCACTTGTAGCAAAATCATGTTCCATTATGGGAGAAAATCCTTAACTGGGAAATTAATGTTCTTTTTTAGAGAATACTATATAAAACTATGAATGCTAAAGTTAATTGTATTAGCAGACTTAAGAAAGGTATTTATTTTTAGCCCTTATTTTAGCACTCATAGAATCCTAAAATGTAAACTGAAATATTCCAGGTTTTATCTGGGCCTGACACTACCATTGAATAGTATGATGTTTTTATTTTCATTAATTTAGGAAAGAAAGTGAATACAGATAGGTAGTATTGCTGTGTACTTCTTGGATATTTCTAATACCCAGAGAGACAATTTATAAAGTATGTGCATTTGGCTCCCCAAGATGCAGATTGCAAGGCAGATGACTTAAGCCAGCCACCATTATCTTTTACTTATACTGAGGCATAAAGTTGCAATAGCTTTATTCTGATAGAGAATTTTATTTTAGCATAGCTCAGGAAACATAAGAGGTCTGGAAAGAGAAGTGAGCAAGGATACATGCTTGTTGGCTGTCGCTCTTGAACCATCTTTGCAGTGGTGACATGTTTCTGAAAGATTCTGTGTTGTTGTTAAGGAATAACTGCTGTTATTTTATTGCCTGTCAGAATATTGATGTTGATAAGCAAAGAACTATGCATCACATATATTAAAATAGTTAATTAAAATTATTTTTAAATTAAACCTGATTTCCTTTCCATATTTCTATAGATTAATGCCCGAATTACCTAAATTTGATGATGAAGATCTCAAGTCCTATGGTGATGAAGAGGAGGAATTGGCATTGTGTGTATTTTTTCCCTCACTTTTTATAAGACTGTCTTCCATATTTTTAAAATCTGTTAAAAGATTGAAATTTGCAGCAGAGTAGCTGTCAGCCGGGAGATGTTAAAAAATTGCATAGCTATGACAATAAGGTTATAAATATTTAGAATATTAAATATTTTGGTCCTTTGCACTAAAATTGGAGACAGTATTTGCAGTTGTTTTTAGGTGCAGTTCCTGGACTAAATGGCGTATATATGCTTTATATTAGGAAATCTTGGCAAATTTTTACTTGTATTCAGGATGTGTCTGCACAGGTAATTTCAGGTACTTGAAACAGAACAAAATTAACCTATATGTTTTTTACAGCTTGAATCCAGTGAATTCTCTGGTTTGAAGCGGGAATGCGGTAACTGGTTAAAACTCCTTTTTAACCTCAGCCCAATGATTAATACATTTCCTAACTGCAGAGATGCAAAAGGCTTCTCAACCCAGAGCCAACAGTGATTAGGAGAGTTGCTCCTTTGTTGGTGTGACTCCAAAGAAAGCAAGCAAAGCAGCCATCCATGATGTAGGTTAAATCAGATCAGCCATAGACCACTCCCAGATGAAGTGATCAACATTCAGTTTAAATTTGTCTTCTAAGAAGGTAAAAATACCAACTATCCCTTTCAGGGAAAAAGAAGAAATTTTTAAGAGAGTAAATTTTTCTGTAAATAAAAAGCTTATTTTATGTTCTGCATGCATGGCTTTACTTTCATGACTTTCTAGGAAGGCTGTGAACTTAAATTCAGTTCATGCTGTGCTCAAGATTTGAGTTTACTATTCCAGATAATATTTTTCCACAGATCACCTCCAGCAGCTCTTATGTCTATCCTGGCCACTCAAGAACTCTTGCTAGAAAACATCCTGGAATGCATTCCGGTTGGAGAATTTGCAATTATTCAACCCCTGAGTGATGAGTTCTGCCTTGTTCTAGGATATCTTCTCACTTGGAAGTTAACATTAGCTTTCTTTAAAGCAGCTTCTTCTCAGGTATATTTTCAGAGTCTTTTCTTTTTAACTGAATTTCTTAACTTACTTATTTAGTATCAGTCTCAAAGTTTCATCCAGCCATTTTCTTTTAATTATGTAACTTCTTATCCCTTGTTTCTGTGAAATTGGTGAAAATTCTGAAAGCACCAATAGACTTAGATTTCTGCACTGCTGTATTTGAGGATGGTAAAACTAGAGCAATGAAGAACTAGATTAATGAAAAGATGACTCTTTCTTGCATTTTCAAACAAGCTTGGTACATACTATAATCTTCTAATCATTCAAAATGGTGCAGAGAACTAAACTTGTCTTCTAAACACTACTTCTGAATCACAGTGTTGCTCTTCCTCCCTGCAAGGACATATTTGTATTATTTACAGAGTAAGCTGTATTTACCATGTTTTGGTTTTTTTGTGAATTTTTTTAATGTTACCAGCTACGAGTTCTCTACTCACAATACCTTAGAAGAACTAAAAGCTTGAATAAACTGCTTTATCACTTGTTCAGGCTTATGCCTGAAAACCCTGTCTTTTCTGGGCCAACTTCAGAAGTTCCAAATAAGGACACAAAAACCTTCTTTACTGAAGAGCTTCATTTAGATGTCAAAGGTTAGTAAAAACTGTATTTGTGCATTTGAGAGAGTTGTTATATTTGAATAAGCTTTTTTTCTTAAAAATACTTACTTAGAAAATCTTACCTATAAAACAAATATGCAGAGAGACAAATGCATACATATGTTTAATAGTTTTTTGTTAACACTCCCCATTTGAAACTTAACCAAAGTTGACATGTTTATCAGAGAAACCAAGAAAAACAAAAGTCAGGAATAATACATTGCTACTACTGAATCATGAACATAACAATTCCAAAACAATAGAAATGTGTGATCTATTCTAGAACCATAGCTTCTAGAGATATTTTTAATATTAAATAAAAATTCTATATTTTCTTGTATTTTAATATATAAATTCAATTTATTATATTTTCATATATATTTTTTAAATGTTTGAGATGTTAAATTGTGGGTTGTTTTTGTCATGCTGTTCAAAAGACCCAGTTAATCAGTGATGATAAGATACGCTGCTTTTTTTAGCTGAGAAACATGAAAAAGGGAATTCGATTTTTAAGTCCCTTCATTTAATTTTTTTATGTACCTACATAGATATAAGCAAGGAAATGGAGTTTCCATTTCTTAATTTTTCTCTTGGACATCACCGTATTATACAGAACAATTTATCTGGATGACAATAAGAAAGAATTACTAACATGACATCCCAAGGGAAAGTCTTCCCTTAACTCATAGAATCATTAAGACCTCTGGCATCATCCAAGTTCACCCTTTGAACACCATCATGTCCCCTAAACCATATCACAAAGTGCCCTGTCTGCATGTTTTTTGAACACCTCCAGGGATGGTGACTCTATCACTTCCTTGGGCAGCCTGTTCCAATGCTTATCCATTCCTTCAGCAAAGAATTATTTCCTAAAATCAAACCTGAACCTCTGTTGGTGGAACTTGACATGCTTGCAAAGCTCAGCTGTCCTCCAAACACCTTACTGCTTGTTCACTTCTAAGTGAGTGTTTTGTGATTTCTACAATATAAAAGTATTTTTGATTCCTGGTGTCCACTTGGAGTTCAGTCTCTAAATTAGGAGGTCAAGTCTGAGGTGTGGAGTATCAGGCTAAGGAACAAAAAAAACACCCTAGTGAAGAAGGGCTGAGTCAAACAAGTTCTTAGAATAGTAATAATAGGAACATGTACATGAAATTCCAAGTACCACAATTATATAGGAATCAGAAATTTGTATGTGGTGTGGAGGCACCAACATCCATGACTAATGTATTAAGAGTATTTCAACACCTTTTCTTTCCCTCCCAGGGACAGGGGTGCTGTCATCCCAGATCCCACATTTGGCCTGCTCTGTGTACCATATAACACTGAAAGATCTGCCAGCCATGGTGAGGCTGTGGTGGAATAGCTGTGAGAAGCGTGTCTTCAATGTTGTGGATAAATTCACAAGCAAATATGTCAGCAGTGTGCTCTCCTCCCAGGAAATATCTTCTGTTCAGACTAGCACACAGTTATTTAATGGCATGACAGTAAGATTTTTTGTCCTTTGTTTTTATTTACTTGAGTTTTTTGGAAACATTTCAGGAAATTTTACTTTTCAAAACCAGACTGTGGTTCTGTTTTATGTGATTGCAATTTCGTTGTTCTAAATGACCGATTAAACATGATTTTGCTTGGTATCAATAAATTAAATTGATGTTTATTAGTATTCTGCTTGGTAAAAACATGAAAGAATGGATTTTAGGATGTTGAAGAATTTGAGAAAGTAAGTGGAAGGTACTGCTATCAATATACTCATTGTTTATTAAAAGATGTAATCAATCAGTAGATTGAAAACTGGCTGGTAATTCGTTTTTAGCTTACTGAGATATGAGTAGATTTTTGTTTTCTTTGAAAAAAGTGTTTACCTAATCTAGGAAAATAATTTAATATGTATAGGAATGTGTTTATAGTATATATATATGTGTATATATATATATATATATATATATATACATACAAAGACTAGAGATGCTGAATGGCAGTTTTTAATACATGTATTTTTTTCAAAGGTAAAAGCTCGGTCTGCAGCACGAGAAGTCATTGCAACCTATTCTGTTGATGATATCTTTATTGAACTAATAATACAGCTTCCATCAAATTATCCACTGGGATCCATAACAGTTGAGAGTGGAAAGAGGGTTGGTGTGGCTGTACAGCAGTGGCGCAACTGGATGCTACAGTTAAGCACATATCTTACACATCAGGTGAATTTCAATGAAGTTCTCAGTTTTGAAAACTTAGTAAGTCCTTATAGTAGAAAAACATTCCTAGTAATGCAGTATTGTATAGATCTGTGTAATAGATCTCATTAGACTGCAAACCTTCGTAGAATTGGGTCACTTACCATCTGCTTTTCTCCAGATATATAAACAGAGGTAAAATGATCAGCCTACTAGGTCCTGTTAAATCCAGAGCCTCAGCTGAAAATTTAGATCTCTTAAGATGTGGCCCAGTGTTTGTCCTGTGTGTCAGTACCATCTCAACTATAATTTGAAAAAAACCAGAAACAAACGACAACGACAAAAATCAAAACTAAAAACCCCATCCATGGAATTCTCTAAAAGACTGATGGTTGCTGAAATTGGATCATTCATCTGTGGTTAGACCAAAACAAAGCAGTGATTGAAAATTTCAAAATCTGTTTTTAAGTGCCCCTGAATACACTCTTCTTGCACTATTGAATACTCACTTTTCTGTAGATCAGAGTCTTATAAATTATGCACTACATGTATTGCATGTAATTTCAGATTATAAATCCTTCAGGCTTTGTTTCCTTCGTGTTTTTATGACTACAACAGGAATAGTTCAAAGGAATTCTACAGTATTAACAGTTCTTTTCCCTCTGTTAGAATGGAAGTATTATGGAAGGCTTATCTTTGTGGAAAAATAATGTGGATAAACGTTTTGAAGGCGTTGAAGATTGCATGATCTGTTTTTCAGTCATTCATGGTTCAAACTATTCTCTTCCCAAAAAAGTTTGCAGAACATGCAAGAAAAAGTTTCATTCAGCTTGCTTGGTAAGTACCTGGAGTAAATCTTTTTAAATAGGCAAAATACCCTAGAATCATAGAGCACTTTGGGTCAGAAGGGATCTTAAAGCTCATTTTTTCCATCCTCCTGCCATGGGCAGGGACACCTTCTGCTAGACCAGGTTGTCCAAGCCCCATCCAGCCTGGTAATCCATA
Source organism: Haemorhous mexicanus (assembly GCF_027477595.1). Taxonomy (NCBI): domain Eukaryota; kingdom Metazoa; phylum Chordata; class Aves; order Passeriformes; family Fringillidae; genus Haemorhous; species Haemorhous mexicanus. The sequence goes on along the minus strand of NC_082342.1, from coordinate 20,306,126 downwards.
TAGTTTAAACCAACAATTTGTTGTATCTACTGTATTACCAACAATTTTCCACTTTGTCATTGGAGTATCTGGGATTACCAGCACTCATAAGTAATTTCTGTGAATTCTGTACTAAGATGTAAGGGCAGGTAATGAAAGAACAGCTGCTACACAGTGTATGTCTAATAGGAGTATATACAAATACATATGTACATAGACACACACATACGTGTGTGAGTGAAAAGGGTTTTTTTACTTTTTCTTGTTGGGTTTTTTTAAAAGTATAGGTAATGTTTTGATAGTTACATTCACAGAATCACAGAATTAACTAGGTTAGAAAAGACATTTGAGATCGAGTCCAACCTATGACCTAACACCACCTTGTCAGCTGGACTATGACACTGAGTGCCACATCCAGTCTCTTCTTAAACATCTCCAGGAAGTGACTCCACCACCTCCCTGGGCAGCCCAATCTAAAGCCCCAATCACTACTTCTGTGAAGAACTTCTTCTTTTTGTCCAATCTAAACCTGCCCTGGTGCAGCTTAACACGGATCCCTGGCAATAATGGTTATTGTTGATGATGTACTAGTGTTTCTGTACTCAGCTTGCCTTCGTGTATTAAACAGATGTATTTCTCTTTTTCAGTACAAATGGTTCTCATCCAGCAACAAATCCACATGTCCACTCTGTCGAGAGACATTCTTGTGAAACAAAATGTTCTTTCTTCTTTCTGTGAGCTAAATAAGAAATAAAGAGCAGGCAATAAACTGTATGTTGAAAGAAGTTAACTATTTGGAAATCATGTCAGTTACTTTAAATTCTTCACTGGTAGAATATGACACACTTACCTCTGGACTGGCTTTTTGTAAATTTGAAGATTCTTCTTTGATATAAAGAAATGTATAACAATAATTTATTTTAATTGGTATATTTTTAAGATTGAAAATTTCAGAAATAATGTGGAGTTATGTCTGAAAAGTGGTGTTTAAGCCACAGCATAGTTAATTAAAAACTCTTATTTTAGGCATATTCTAAAATGGTGTCATGTAATTAACCCAGGTGATACCACTTAATATTTAACAGCTGAATATAACATAGGTGGGATAAAGATTTGGTTTTTGATTATAATGCATTCATAATAGTCCCTTTTTGGGGGGAAAAAAAATGCTGTTGCTGTTAGACATTAAGGCATGAAATTATGGTGGTAATCTGTTAAAGCATAAAATTTAAACATAGCCTCTTCTAATAAAGTGAACTTTCACCTTTCAAAGTTTCTTTTTGCCAACACTCCCCAACCATCCAGTAGCCTAAAATCATGAAAACCCAGAAGCCCAACTAAGTAGAGAGACCACAATAATTCCTGCATGAAAATGACACCATCTATTTATTGCTGATTGGCTTTTAAAGAAAAGGCAGATGCACTGATCAGTTCTTGTTTGTCTTCATGAGCTGGCAGATTAGTTATCACCGAATGTCTACTGTACTTCCACTGTCCTAGAATAATAAGGACTCTTAAGTGAGCATCCAGATGTATCAGAATTTAATAGCCTTCAACTATACATTTTTTTCATGCCTTTTTTTTTTTTAACAGTAGCATACTATTTTAACATTTTAGCGTACTAGTATATTCCAGCTTGGATGGTATTTGTGGTGGGTTTCTCTGAAAAGTCAAAAGTGGGGAATAAATAAATAAATGTTGTCAATCTCTGTAGTCTCTGGTTTGCTATCTCTTCCTGTGTGTGATAAACTTCTAGATATTAATTGTATAGATTTTCAGATGCCAAGTTTGTAGCATGGTCAGTTGGTTGTACCTCAACAGCTCTTATTTTAGATTTTTAGCTGTTGATAACTGAAGTCTGTATTTTGAACAGGTAATGCTGGGCTGCCAGAGGAGAAATTCCTTCACCTTTTGTTTTGAGTAGGTGAGAATGCAAAGGATTTAAAGCTGGTATACAGAGTAGGGAACAAGCTGTATTGTTTCATAGTTACTGATACTAAAACTCCATCATTGCCTCTTCATCACTTTCGTTATTCTAAATTACTTCTTTGCAAGGTCAGTGACTGATCTGAAGGCAGATACCCTAATACCTTTTCATGGATGAGTACTCTTAATCTAGATTACTCCATAGTAGTATCGTCCTTGTAAAATGGGATAAAAGGGAGTACAACCATAACCACACTACTGACTAGATATTTCAGGGCAGTAATAGCCTGCCTTGAATCATGGAAATGTTAAGGTTGGAAAAGACATTTAAGATCCTCAAGTCCAATCATAAACCTAGCACCACCTCCGTGTTCACTATTAAGCAGTGTCCTCAGGTGCTGTATCCACATGGGTTTTGAACACTTCCAGGTATAGTGACTCGACCACTTCCCTGAGAAGCCTGTTCCAAAGCTTGACAACCCTTTTTTCCTAATATCTAATCTAAACCTCCCCCAGTGCCATTGAAAACCTGAGGCTGTTTTATTTTGTCCTGTCCCTTGTTCCCTGTGAGCAGAACCTGATCCCCACCTGGCTCCACTCTCTTGTCAAGGAGTTTTGGGGAGTGAGAAAGTCCCCCCTGAGCCTTCTTTTCTCCAGGCTGTGTACCCCTGCCTCCCTCAGCTGCTCCTGGTCCTCCAGACCCTTCCCCAGCTTTCTTCCCTTCTCTGGATGCACTCCAGCATTTCAGTGTCCTTATAGTGAGAGGCCCTAAACTGACCCCAGGATTGGACGTGCTTCATGTGAGAGACAACTGCTCCTTGGAAAATTTAAAAAGGTTTATTAAACCTTAACAAAAATACAACAAAGACTACATAAGGAAAAAGCTGCAGCGCTGGGAACTGCCCCTCATGCATACCAAGTGGCCAGTTCATCTTCAAGATGGATGCTTGGTCTTTTATACCCCTGTGGGTTGCATCAGCCAGCTCTGGCCCCTCCCAAAGTCTGTCAGTCAGCTCTTCTTTGCCATTTATTGGTGGAGACTGCTTTCTTGTAACTTGATTGGAGGTCAGGTGTGGCCATGCCTCACCCTGTAAGTAACAGGGTTTTTCCTTCCCAGCTGCCCCAGGTAAGGGGCACATGTGCACCCCTTCTTCTTACCAGTCCTAGACAACCCCAGCTGTCTGATGGTTACAATACAGGGGGAAAAGGGAACTGTGGGGAGAACAGAGGACATCTAAACTACAATAACATAACTATACATCTCTAAAGCTTTTATTAATATTCAAACAATAGTTATCTTTTAATTGCGAGAGCCAATCATCTCATTATCCATCTATAACACTTCAGCAGTGCCCAGCACAGAGGAACAGTCACTGTGCTGGTCCTGATGGACACACCATTGCTGATACAGGCCAAGTACCTTTGACCTTCTTGCTTACCTGAGTACACTTGGCTCATGTGCAGCTGCTCTTGACCAGCACCCCCAGGGCCTTTCTTGACTGGCATCTCTCCAGCCACTCTGCCCCAGCCTGGAGTTCTCAGGGTTGTAGTGACCCAAGCACATCACCCAGCACAGGAAAGACCCTTGCTTCACGTTTTGTTCAGAAGGACACCATTTCCTTCTGTCAGAAACAAACTTTCTAATTGTGCCTTAGACCTGTAAAAGTGCCTATTAACTACATCAAAAGGAGCACCACTGATTCAGAGCATTTAAACCCAGCATAGCTACAGAGAGGAGAAACTACAGACTGGAAGTTTTAATGGTTGTCTGAAAGCTGAAGTACAGGATTTCTACTTCAGTGCTAGTTCTACATAGTACATCTTGTATATATATTTATACAAGTCTCTAATAAAATTCAGTTCCTGCCACTACTCGGGTCACTAATCTTACCAGACCACAGTAAGACTAGTCAGTGGCTAAAATTTAGAATTCAACACAGCAAACCTAAGTGTAGGCTTGGCAATTTCTCTGAGAAATGGGAAAATAGATTTCTAGTCACAGCACTACTTACTTGTTACAGAAAGTGAAATAAATAGTTCAGGCTCTGTGGTGGTGCATCCACCTTCCCCCTCAGGCTGCACTATAATCTCAGAAATGCTCAACAGGCTCTCTTTGCTTTCATTTCTGTATCAATGGAATTGAGCGAATATTTCTTTGTGAAAAGAATAGATTTTAAAACATGAAAATGAAAAATATATATCTGAGGGCTGTGGCATTCACATGGCCTCTGAACAGAGAGAAGCTGTGAGACAAGCAGAGAAGAAGGAAAACACAATTCTTATCTCGCTTGCTGTGCCTGTGTTGTGCTAAAGTAGAATGCAATATGGAGATTGTTTACCCAAAGTGAGGATGTTTTGTTCCCTTCGCCTATCAGGGCCAAGAAGTGTGTGTGTGTGGGACTGTCATGGGACAGTCATGAGAGAATTGGAGATGAGTGCTGTTCTGTGCAGTTGTGAGCAAGAGTGAGTGCTTGGCAGATTTATTTTAGATACAATGTACATAGTACAGTATAATAAAGTAATTAATTCGCCTTCTGATGATGGAGTCACATGCATCATTCTCTCTCCCCTTCGTCAGAGTCATCGTTGATTTACAATAGAGGGCTAAGCATTATTTATTATTGCATGCAACAGTTCTACTTGCTTATAGATATCCAAGTGCTGTTATACTTACATGTATATATCACAGGATCCAAGGATGGAAGCCCTAAAGATAGAAAGCTCTGGAAGACTTCTGTTTATAACATATAACAGCATCACAACACAGAATTAGTCAAGACAGCATTATAAAACAATTATATTTCCTTTTCTTTCTTTTAATTTTATTTCATTCCTTGATTTCTCATTTCATTTCCTTTCCTGAAATGTAACTTCTTCATTTTCAATGAATATAATTTCATTAAGTTTCAATTCATTTCACAGCACTTCATTCCATTTAATTTCATTGTGTTCCACTTAATTTTCCTTCATTTCACTTCATTATATTTCTTCTTCTTTCTTTTTGCTTCACTTATTTCTCTGTTCCAGATTGTACATCATAAACTGAACAACAAGAACAGCCATTTAATGAAGAGCCTAAATGTATTAGAACAAAAAGCATGAACATTCTCTAATGGCTTCACATGACCTGGGTACAGGCCTTGCAGGAAAGAGGGAAAGGCCATCTTTACAGAGAATACATACACATGAAACAATACTGTTCTTGAAGATACTTTGCAGTACTCTGCCCATGCCATAATACATGTAGGGAAGAGTCCAAAGATATTCAGGAGGCTGAGAATGGTTTCTGGTTACTTGTTTGAGTTTCCAGCAGTGGGTGCGTTTGTCTGGGCCTGTAGAGCCTTTACTCTGTCAGGCAGCTGAAAAGCACTGCCAGGTCTGTTCAGAGCAGCCCTAGAACCACAATTGACACCTAGGGCCTAAAATGAGACTGAACACACAGGGAAGAAGTGTCTTACCATGAAGAGGTGTGAAGGTTAGTGAAATCTAAACATAGTTTGTTTCAGCTGTACAGCAAGGCTGAGCCTTGACTTAATTAGATCCCCCGAGAGCCAAATTTGTTTTGCAAGATGGGATTTTTGTAGATAAACAGGAAGTACCTCAGCATGTTACCAACATGTGAACCTAGAGAAGCAAAGCACAGGAGCCTATGGTAGTTTTGTTTTGGTAAGCAAACAAAGACTACCTTTTGAAGCAGGGAAATAAAAGGTGGTGACTGAAAGCATGTGGCTTTTAAGGTGCAGATAATCTCTTCCCATGAAGATCAGCATTGCTCAGTTTTCACAACTTTTTGGAAGAAATTAAAGTGTTATTTCCACCACTGTAAGGCCTGAAGCAGCTCACTTGATGAGAGTTTTTAAAGGACTCATAATTGTTCATGTACTCTGAGTTGGATACACAGGAGAACTACTGACAAGATATTCTCAAGAGGTCAAAACAAAACAAAAGATTTTACTGGCAACTTTAGAAAAATCAATAACTTTGGCAAAAGAGTTAGTGCAACATTCTATCAATGTGAAACACTTCTCAAAGCATTAGCTTGTCCCACTCAACTTAGCGAACTTTAAATGCATTCGATTTCAAGTTACTCAAAATTCCAAGTAGAGGGAATTAGAACAAGGAAAGAGAAAGAAGAAAAGATACAGAGAAGCACACGTATAGCTACCAGTTCCTGGGTTCCAATGATGCTAGAAACTCCAAGGAGACGTAGGGTCCAGACACTGTGATTACCTCATGTTCAGCCTTCAGTACCCCTTGACCTTCCTGGGCCCTTCCCCCAGGAAGGACTTATGGTCATTTAGCCACTCAGGATCTGGGTTAGGGGCTCCAGAGGCAGGTGGAGAGCATCATCTGTGCTTTGCCTGTGATTGGCACCACTGTGGGATGCGACACAGGCTCTAGTGGTGGGAGGTGTGGGACAGGTCACTGCCTCAGCAGGGCAGGGTCTGAGCTGCCCTTTTCCCCACAGGCATCTCAAAATGTCTCAAGACATTAATCTATGCAGTCTTTCACAACCATCCACTGGCTTTAGAACTGGCCAGTGAATGGAAGAACTGTGTCACTTTAGGTACTACATATTCATCCCTGCCATCTCAGGTGCCTCTTGATAAGTCTCATCTGACATCACACCCAACAACAGTTGTGTTAAGGCTCAGTGGATGGTCTCCAGATTTTATATATTCACATTGCAGCATTCTACTAAGGAGCAGAACACCAGTGGGAGGAGAGAAGCCTCCTGATTCACCTTGTCCACTCAATACATGACTGAAAAGAGCCACTACTAAGTTAAATCAAACAGTGAAACCACACAATCACAACAGTGCACAAAAGGAAACAAATAGGCTCAGGACCCCTTCTGTGGGAGATGTACAGCACTTGCATAGCCTCCCTAAGACATGGTCCAAGGGCCTCCAATTCATAAGACATTGTTTCCTATGGCTTGTCTTTCTTTTACTGTTTTTGCATCAGATATTCTGTGCAGGTATAGTCACAGAGGAAGCCCAAAGAACAGAAACAAAGCTGTACAGCTCTCAAACCCACTAACCAACACAGAAGGAAAATAGTGAAATCTGTGGAACTAAAGGTCTGTTTATGCCAGCAAAGCACATTACTGCTCTTCACTGCAATCTCTTGCAAGGGAGAGACTGGTCACTCCCACCAAAGCGACCCACACAGTATACAAGCCTCTTAAAAGATTAGATTAAATGAATGTGTCCCTAGACAGTAATAGATTTCTGGTTGAAGTCTGAGAGGCTACAATAATTTTCTCTTATGCAATCTTCTCCGAAACAACATCTCTCTCAGTACAAGAGGTAGGATTTTTGAAATTTGGTATGTAATAAGAAACTTGCCTACATTCTAGTGTTTCTCGGTTACAGGAAGCATTGTAAAGCTATTTAAGTTGTTAATATACAGAAGTCAACTAGTTAATTTTACTTCAGGAATTTAGAAATTTTACAAATTCTACAAAGGCTGAGAACTTTTGGAAAATGCCATTTCAAGTGCATTTAATAACGTAAAAGAAATTTGAGTAGCTTGCAGCTTCCTTTGTCCATACCTTATTCATTGGCAATCTCAGTTTTCTGGAGAAGAGATAGACTTGTAGACCCTCCATTTTCTCAAGAAAGTCACATTTAAAAAGCTGACTTCACGATGGGAAAGCAAGGCACAAAACCTCGAATTAATATAATTTGTGGTTAACATATGACTACCAGCTCCCCAGCTGAGGACCTCCCATATGCACATGACGGCCAACTACCTTGGTCAGAGGCTGAAGACCCCTGTGACTTAACAGCTTCCTCTTCTCTTCAGCCTGAGAACAAACTTTACTAAAACAGTGGTCCTGCATTATATGCAAGAGATGGGAGGTTATAAGCATGCTTTGATTTTGGACACTGACTTCTCATGATGAAATAAATGGTTGAGCACAAATGGTTTCCAACACCCATGCAAGGCTCTGCTCCTCCAGTGTGGTTTCTTTTCTTATTTAAAGCTCAAAGCTTAAAAAAGAGAAATGAAATGCAAACCAGAGATAAATCAGAAGAGTTAAAGTATTCTGGCTGACCTCAAATTACAGAAATGTTGTGAGGAAGAAAACTTAATGCTTTTTTGCAACTGTCTTCCAAGGGCATAGCCCTTGCTGAAGTTCAGATTTCCACTGATGAGTGCAAGCTGACCAGTACTCAGACAGAGATGTAAATTGGGCCAGGTGGATGTGCAAGCCTTCCTTTCCTCATCTTCTGAAGGTTTGCAGCACCTGCCTGTTGCAAAAAGGATATCTGGTATCAGAATTAGCATTGCAGCATGTGTTACCAGCAGAGTAAGCCCTGGTTGTTTTTTTTTTTCCCCTAGCAAAAACTAAAGAAACCTAAGTAGCCTTTGCAACACATTTCTCAGAATGTTTTGCAGAAAAAGTATGCATTTCACAACTACAAAATGTGAATGCTAACTGCTTGGAAATCAGACAATTCCTGGCTAACAGTTCCTACAATGAAAGGGTACTGCCTTCCCAAAAGCCATATGCACACATTTTTGACTAAATATGAAATTGCTCTTGGTAAAGACCAGCTCAGCTAGGGTTATGTTTAACATCACAGGAGATATCTCTTGGATGGAACACTCTGGTGAGTCCTTTGTCCAGCTGGCACTTGTAGGGTCAGCTTTGAAGGTACACTGGGTTGCTTAGGGCTGGAAACTTTTTATCATTCCAGCCTTCCTATCTGCACAATGAATGGAGTGACATTATGACTGCAGAGTAAAAGGCAAGAGAATGAATACTGTGAAGGACAAAATGGTCCAGGAAAATGATCCAGGACAAGATCATTCAGGACAAGACTGAAGCCACCTTCGGCTTTCACTAAGTTATTTCTAAAGATCTTTAGTGATGGCTTTGGTCATTCAAAACTGTGCATGCCAGAATCTTATAATCTCTACCAACAGAGACTTCTTCTATATGTTTATCCTGAGAATCTTTTAACAAACTTAAAGCCATTACTTCTTACTCTGTTTGAGGCAGACACAGAGAATATTTATTTTTCTCCTCTTTATAGGTTTGCATTTATATTTGAAGACCTCACATCTCATCGTGGCCTCATGACCTCAAGTCTTTCAGTCCTTCCTCCAAACAGCAGTCTTATTTGCTGTTCTCTCTGCTCTTCAATGTCAAATTGGTTGACATTTTTTCTTGAAGCACAGTGCCTGAAAAATTAGACCCACTACCTTCTAAGATCCTATTTCTTTGAATCAGCAAATACAATTTCCAAATAATTCCTTTGTTTCTTCATAGGGAAGAAGAAAATCTAGTGGCCCTGTGCTAGGCAAAAGATTGTGCAGTCATAATTCTGGAAACACCATGATTGTTTCAGAAAATGTACAGGTGCTATGTAGGTGCTAGATATTTACCCTAATATGATAAAAGCAATTTTAAGGCCATAATGTTAAGGGAAACATGGATTGGGAAAATACTTTCTACAACTAAAAATTATTTTTCAAATTGTATCAATTTATTTTACCAGGAGTTGTGACAATCCTGGGCCTGCCAACACCTACTTCAAAGACTGTGGAAAGAGGAGCTAGAAACATAACCCCTTCCCTTCCCTTCCCTTCCCTTCCCTTCCCTTCCCTTCCCTTCCCTTCCCTTCCCTTCCCTTCCCTTCCCTTCCCTTCCCTTCCCTTCCCTTCCCTTCCCTTCCCTTCCCTTCCCTTCCCTTCCCTTCCCTTCCCTTCCCTTCCCTTCCCTTCCCTTCCCTTCCCTTCCCTTCCCTTCCCTTCCCTTCCCTTCCCTTCCCTTCCCTTCCCTTCCCTTCCCTTCCCTTCCCTTCCCTTCCCTTCCCTTCCCTTCCCTTCCCTTCCCTTCCCTTCCCTTCCCTTCCCTTCCCTTCCCTTCCCTTCCCTTCCCTTCCCTTCCCTTCCCTTCCCTTCCCTTCCCTTCCCTTCCCTTCCCTTCCCTTCCCTTCCCTTCCCTTCCCTTCCCTTCCCTTCCCTTCCCTTCCCTTCCCTTCCCTTCCCTTCCCTTCCCTTCCCTTCCCTTCCCTTCCCTTCCCTTCCCTTCCCTTCCCTTCCCTTCCCTTCCCTTCCCTTCCCTTCCCTTCCCTTCCCTTCCCTTCCCTTCCCTTCCCTTCCCTTCATGACATAATATACTTTCACCTTAAATCCAGAGAAATGCGTACTGATTAGGACAAATATATAACTGAGGTCTTTCAGTGGTGACTTGGCTCACAAATACATTGCTACAAGCTCTGTGGTTTGGGACCACAGGAATTCTTTGCAAACCCCATCCCAACAAAGGTGATTGGGTCACATGCTTTGACATAGATCCTGAAGACAGACCTCAGAGAAATTTAGCTTAGAATTTCGGAAACTTATCTAAAATCTGTAAAAGCTATCTGCAAACATTTTCCTAGATATACAGGGTACAGAAGTATAGGAGAGGCTCATGAATACTGGAGAGTCTACACTGCCTGACTGGGCACTACAGCAGCCACAGCCACCTCAGCCACTTGGAGGTGAGAGGGAGATGGCTCTTGTCCCCTTGGTCCAAAAGAACCACTGTCAGTAGACAGAGCATCTCTTTGCAAAAAATGGATGAGGAGCATAGCACCTAACCCACCAAGACTGCCTGCTACTGGGCTCATAGCCAGTAAGTCTTCATTCTGTCCATAATAATGAACATCCTCTCCGTGCCCCCAAGAGCATGTTAATCATTTGTGGCTAAACAGGTTGATAGCAGAACCCACTTGAAGGCTGATCCTTTGTCCCCATCCCCAGAGAGGCACCCCCAGTGTCCTGGCTGCTGGACTCTGCTGCTCTGAACCAACCCTGGCCCTACTGCACTCTGACACAGGCAGAGAAATCATCTGTAATCCCACTCCACTGCTGTTAGATACACTCACTTTTCTCTGTGTGTGGGATGGGAAAGGATCTAAATAAAAAAGACAAAGTAATCTCCTGTTTTTACTTTATCTGATTACTGTGGAAGTTAAGGTGGAAAGTACCAGTCTTTCAAAGCATACTTTCATTTTCTACTTGCAGGGAATTTCTGGATGAATTTGTCAAAGCATCCTACTTCCTCTGGGAAATGTTTTAACTTTAAAAAACCCTGATAACCTGAATCTGCTTGTAGAAAAGAAAAAAAAAAAACCACCTCTGGAATTTACACTTCAAATATTTTCAATGTACCAAAAGTGTTCAGATAAAACATGTGCAGGTCCCAGAGATGGGGGGTTTAGTGAGCTGTCCGACCAATGCACTCACCTGCATTTGCTCTTGTAATAGATGTTAACATCTGAGTTCACCTTCCTAATCTAACAGTTATTCCCAAATAGTTAAGCGATGGCAAAAATCTCACTAAAAGGGTGGATGCTACAGGAGAGATGTCAAATACCAAGGAAGGCCACACGGGGGGGTTGCCTACACCACGAAATTTTTGCCCAGTGTATGCCAGAATTTTATTTCTCTGTTCCTACGGGGAAATGGCTGGTAGCACACCCGTAGTCAGGCTGACTGCATCAAGAAGGTGTGGAGGATGTTATTCCACCCAGCCCACGAGGATCAAGGACCAAAAAAACCCCTGGTGTGTTACCACCGTCCACCACTTCAGTGCTGGCCAAAGCCCAACTTAGTTATTCAGGAAACACCAAAGGTAAACTTTAAAGCCCTCTCCATTCTAGAAAAGGTCACAATGAGTGACCAAAGCCTCTGCAACCTGGCCTTCCTCGGAAGAGAAGAAAGAAGAACGGGCAGAGGAGAGTGGGCGGGGAGGATGGAGGTGACTTGGGTATGCAGGGGCAGAACCTGCCTCTCAGTGCTCTTTTCCCTGGGCATCCATCCCTCCCTTCTGATGTGGGCTTTAAAGACGTGAGCTGTGAGGCCTAGGATTGGTTCTTTGGCAGGCCACTAGATGACAAGAAACGGCAAGGATTGAGCACCAGCTGTGCATTTCTTCCCTGCAAAAGGGACCCCTTATGATTTCCTCAGGCCCTGGCTGGAGTCAAGCCTGTAGAACGCTCCTCCTAGCTTCACCTGAGCACATCAGAGCACAGGCACAACCCCTCTACACTCAACGGCCCTCGAGTTAATTTCCTCTTTTCATTTTTAGGTGATATTTTGGGTCTTTTTTGGTATTGCTTAGTTGTCTTGCTTTGCTAGAAGAAGTCATGGCACCAGTTTTGAGATGCCACTGAACTGTGGCATCATGATGATTCATGAACAAAGCCTGTTCACTTTAGGGAAGAGCAGGTGTTTCTCTGTAAGACAGGTTGACGTGCCACCAGCTGAAAGTGATTTTCATTGATTAAAAACAAGCCAAAGTCCTCACAGAAGTGTATATTATATCTTAATTGCTCAAACTTTTGCTGTTTTTGCTGCAGTGTTATGTGTCCAGAGAGAAAATCCCACAAAACTGTTGACATTTCAGGGGTAAACATCTTTACTCTGAGCAGTTTACAGCACTACCAGATGAGGTATAATTTTTATTTGCATTCTTATCCAGAACAACTCTCCTTTGTTAAACTAAAGAACACTAAAATAATTTTACTGTAATTATCCATTTTCGAGTCTTTTCTCTAAGCTTAGGCTTTTTCATTAGTCTGTGTCAGTCAGAAGCCTTATAATCCAAACAGTTATATTCCAAACAGAACAATATTCTTATTAACAATGTCTCTGTTACCTCCTATCTTTATGGACCCAGAACAATTCCGTACAAGGATGAAAGTTGTCCCCTGCCCCATCCCTGCCTCAAGTCCTGGATATGCCTGGCTACATAAAGCCAAGTCAGGGAGCTGAACATCTTTTGTTTTGGTGACTCTCCAATTGCCACATGTCCCAACCCCTCCTTGCAACCTGCAAATACAAGCATTGGCTTTATCTGCAAGGCTTGATTCTACTTGGCTGTCCCAAACAAACAGTTAAACTAAATTGACTTTTTTAGACTTTCTCAAAATAATGTTTCTTTTAAATTTGATTTCTCTGCATTTTCTACTCCCAACCAGGTTTGTTTCTGACATATACAGTATTTCAAAACATGTTTGTCTTTTCCCAGAGTTTCTTCTTCCTTCTGGAGGCAACTAATCTTATGTAAAAGAAAGTATTTTTTGCCATATGGGATATAACCAAGCCTCTTAAACTTGACCTTGTCATCTTCTCCCAGGAGCCCAGCTCTGGTGTGGGATTCATTTCACCCATTGCAGACAACTACAGTGGCATATTGTATCTGAGCCAGTTACCAAAAGGCTCCATTGAGACTCATGGGAGAAAGATGAATCATATCTCAGAATCTGTGCACATCGTAGTTACATGGGCATTGGATAAACCACTGCATCATCATCATTGGCTGATTCACTCCTTGATTGGGAAGGAAGCCTTCCCATCCACAAAGTAGACCCAGTGACCTTGCTATGAGCTTCGCCAAGAACGCAAATTCCTTTCATCTGCTGTCATACATTTATTTTCTGTCTTCTGCAAGCCTCTTTTCCAACTGCTGTAAAAAACATCCACAAGGATCAATTAAGGCAGGTCTAACACTGAGATCTACTCACCTGATCTGTGTTCTGGGTCTGACATCCTTTGGGTCTAGATCCAGGACTGAAGATCCTCAACCCATGTGAGTGTCCTGCTACAGTTATGGACAAAAACTGAGCAGGAAGCAAAGCAAACATGAACCATAGCAGAAAGTACCTGTCAGCCCTTCAAACACAGAAGCTTGGAAGCAATTGAAGCTACAGGGCTGATCTCAGGAGCTCAAAGCAGTGAGCAGGTAACACAAGGAAGGTCTCAGTGCGAGAGCTGGCACCCACCACTTTGCAGTGCAGGTGAACAGAGCTGCTGCCTTCCTTCCTAACATCAAGGTGGCAGCAAAAGGAAGTCCAACATTTGTGTGCACAAAAAATTTCAGGCCAGATCACAAGTGTCCTCTAATCCCTGTGGCATCTGAAGCAAGATCCTAGATTTCTAGGTAAATATGGAAAAGTAGCGTGCTGCCTTCCCCTTCAGGGTAGGTCATTACAGGGTCTAACATTAGTTTCCATATCAACTGAAATGAGTATAAAGGTTAGTGGAGGCAAGAGGTTGAGTCCCAGATTTTTGCTGCCCAGAAAAAATTGATTCTGTTTGTCCTGACCATTTTCTGGCATAAGCACCTTCTGAGGTTCTTGGTAAATGAACCAGAAGTAAGAAAATTAATAATAATAGAAAAGAGTACTTTCATAGTTTCATATTTTTCTAAACTGAGAGCATTTGAGGGTAGCAGACATACCACGCAAGCTGTTGCATCTAGAATTAACCTCTTTCGATCATGGAACTTCCTTAAAATATGGGGGGGAAAGAATGTTAAATTCCATGGCATGATTTACTGCAAGACCAAGTCTGTTAAAATCACTGAAAGACAACCATTAGAAACCCTAATTCATCCTTGTAGAGAGTAAAGGAAAACTCAAGATTAAATCCTGAACTGCTACTTCTCCTCTTCTTCCGTAGCTAAAGACAGGGCTGCTGGAATAACTATCAAAGAGAGATGTCTGTGAAGTCAGGAGAATACCAGGTCAGCCATTTAGGATAATCTCTTTTTCATGAATTGCAGAAATGAAGGAGGGTAGACAAGGAAGGAAGGGAATTTTACACAAGTTCTGCCCAGGAGATCAGTATAAGCATGGAAAGAGCAGCTGTGTTAGTTTAACACAACCTGGCTTTTAGTGGGGGTGGAGAAAAAGCCACAGAGGTTGCTTCTGAGAGAGAAGCTCCTCGAAACTTGTGCCATGTCCAGCAGAGCCAATCCCTGAAGGCTCTGACGATGGACATAATGGCCGGCCCAATCAGAGAAGTTCTGATAACTAATAAATAAATGCTTCTGTGAGCATATATTTAAGAACAAAAAAACATGTGCAAGCCCTTTCTTCCTCTGAGGGGTAGGGAGGAGGCCTCTAGGAGGTCTTCTGGCGTGGCCAGGTGGAGCCCATCCTGGCTCATCCCAGTGCCAAGAGCGGCCGTGTGGCCAGGGCAGCACAGCTGGGGCAGCTCAGCCAGGATTGTGCGGCCACTGCCATCTTGGCAGGACTTGCAATCAACTTTAATTATTTAACTGCATTTAACCAGAAAGGCAAGGGCAGCCTTTGTGGCCTGTGTGGGGCCGGCAGAGACCACATGATCAGCAGTGAAGGGCGTGGTGAGCAATTCCCCAATGTAGAGCCCAGACAGGATCAACAATTCAGCACTGCAAAACTCTATAAAAACTTTTCAATTGATAGAACTTGAGAACAAACGAACCTATGGACACCAGTTCTCTCCCAAGTAAGAGAAAAGAAAAAGGTGAAGATATGTGAGGAGAACAACATGGCAGTGCTAAGGGCAGTGAAAAGGAGGGAGCAGGAGGAGGAGGTGCTCTGAGCGTCAGAGCTGAGATTCTTCTGCAAGCTGTGGTGAGATCTAAAGTACAACAAACTCTTTCACTGCAGTTCATGAAGTGCATGGGGAGATGTAGAGGTCTACCTTCAGCCTGTGACCACAACATAGCAGAAGAGACTCCCCTCCCTAAGTGAATAGAAGAAAGATTTTTAGAAGTGACTGTTGCAGCCAGAATTGCTGCTAGTAAAGTCCAGGGTAAGGAAGCAAAAAGAGCCTTTACATAATATCCACAGATGTTTAATTCAGCCACGTGGTGAGATGTTCAGGGTCCCAGTCACACTCATGGGGAGACTCCAGGTTTTTTCCTGCTGAGGGACCTGGAGGTCCTAAGTGAATAGAAGAAAGATTTTTAGAAGTGACTGTTGCAGCCAGAATTGCTGCTAGTAAAGTCCAGGGTAAGGAAGCAAAAAGAGCCTTTACATAATATCCACAGATGTTTAATTCAGCCACGTGGTGAGATGTTCAGGGTCCCAGTCACACTCATGGGGAGACTCCAGGTTTTTTCCTGCTGAGGGACCTGGAGGTCATCCTGGTCTTGGGGCAGTACAAAGATAAGGGTCAATCAGGGAATAGCAAGGGAGTGGCTCAAGTGGCTCAAGGAACAGGGGAAGTAACCAATGGCGCCTTAACTTTTTAAGGGAAGCTTCTTGTGTCTCCCTAACTTAGGGGATGCCCCCATGGTCTCCACAGTGACAAACTGATGAAAACCCCCATGTTTTGTCTCCCTGCACTGAAAGAAGGAAAGAAAGAAAGAAAAGAAAGAAAGGCTGGAGGGCAGGAGGGAAAGGTGTTCTAAAGGTTTATGTTAGTTCTCAGTATCCTCTTTTAATTCTATTAATAATTTTTTATTTCTGCCTTTTAAGCTTTACGCCTGTTTTGCCCTTAGAGTGTTTTCTCCTAATCCTTATCTCACCCCATGAGTCTTTCAGATTTTTTCTTTCCCCCTCCTCTGCTAACCTGTAGTAGAGGAGAATGAGTGGCTAGAAGGGTGCCCACCTTCTAGCCAGTATCAAACCCCCACAAGCAACCAACCCTGGGTTTGGCAGTGTGCACCTGGGATCTGAGCTGAGGAAGACTGCAGTGTGGAAATTTCCTCACTGCATTTACTATTCTAATCCTTATAAAATGCCTCACCCAAAGGACTGTCCCAGCAAGTACAGATTTCCAGAGCCAGAAAAAACAGTTATTACAGTTAAATATCACTTTTGTCGCAAAGAACAGAAAACAAACATGACCTATTACAGGCCTCCAGAAAACTGCAATTTGCCCAGATCTGGGGGAGGGAGACTATTCAAAATCAATTCTGATCTTTTTAAACAAGATCTATAAAATTATTCTCCCTAGAATTCTCACATTTCTTTTTCTAAATATTTTTTCTTTTTGCCAGCTGCTCCTTTTCCGTAAAATCTTTGCTTACTAGTTATACAGGGTTAGATTTTTTTTAAGTTTTAATAATTTTTGTTTTGGCAATATGAGCACTCTCTAGTAGATTAGTCATTTTCTTAAATGCAGATAGACTTGTTTTAAAAATTGTCTATGATCACATGTACTCCCAGCATCACTTGGATGCCATTACTACACCAACCATTCCATTATAGTTACCATGGAGAAAACTACACACACTGAGAGGCTATCTTGACCTTTGAGAATTTTTCTTTCTTACAGAGCTTTATTCATTGGTGAGGGAAACTGGGACATCCATATTCCCAAAGAAAAAGGGTGGAAGACAGTCAGAAACATTCATTTAGAGATGACCTTTGCAATCAGCCAAGCTAAAAATAATCATCCCCCATCCACACATTGCATTTGGGCCCCCTTAGCTTATGCCTGCTGGTTGTTGGGAAGCAAAGGCAGCAGTGGGGCTACCTCAGGCAGTGTCCCTGAGGTTAACAACAGGTAAAGCTCACAGGAAGATTTGGGAGCTCTCATTAGGTTATCTGATCTGGCACACAGCTCTGGTGCAAGTTTTGATTTATTCCAAACCCACTCAGGGTTCACAAAACCCACATAAACAAGTGAAGCTATCTACATTGGCAGAACACAATGGGCACTCTTAGAGCAGATGGGAGCAATTGGTGCAAAAAACATCTAAATGATGAAGTTCTGGTTTTCTTAAAAATGATGACTGTGTTTTGGCCCTCTCCAGAGCGGAAAGTCTATGATAATGAGAAATAAACGATCCTAGTTCCTTCTGAGACTGTTCAGAGCTTGCAAGATTCTTTGGAATAATGAGTAGGCACAGATGCTAAACAGAAGGCTCAACGTCTTTCCTTAAAAAAAAAAAAATTCTCCTACCATGTCATCTTGTTTTCCCTGAATTTTTATTATTATACAGGAACAAAACAGCATTATTGCAAATGCTGGTTTGTTCCTGGCAGAAGGTTATGTTTGTAGTGGATGAAGGACTGTTACCAGGGTTTGACACACAGAGAGCAAAAACCTATAATTTTCATAGACACATAGGTGTCTCTGTCACTTCATAATTTCTTTGCTATGTGTAGGCCACAGGCTCAGTCTCTGTCAACAGCCACAGAAAGAAAAGGGAAGTGCAGAAGGGCAAGTGGCCCCAGCAAGGCAGGAAGGGGTCAACACGGGCATAGCCAGGCCACAGTCACATGCCAATCTCTGGAATTCTGTTCAGACTGCCAATGTGCCAAACTGGCTTCAACCACTTTAGGAGGGGGGAAAAAGGTTTGAAATATATCAGGTGTATGAAAACAGCTATTTTATCTAAAGAAACACAAAAGGTGTTTGACAGCTCTGCGGCTCAGGTCAGTGGTACATACCTGTAATATTTAATGCAGCATCTTAAATGATTCCTTTACTTTTTTCCATAGGAAAGTTTACAAAGTTTGTCTACTCCTAAGTTCCCCTAGCATGTTGATGGAAATGTTAAAAAAAAAATCCAATGAAAAATACCTTTTCTTTTCGTATAAGTTGTTTTGATTTTAAAAGAATAAAACATATTTCTGCAAGATTGTAAAATGTCATTTCCTCTATGTCTGAAGAAGTGGTTTATTCTCTTCATTTGAAAATGCAGGTTTAATTCATGTGTTGCTTGCTTTGACAGGTGCTTGAAATCAGCCCATTACCACATCAGCTGTTGCTTCAGAAGTGGTTGCCTTGGTTAAGAAATGACAGGATGAGTTAAATAGTCCTTTTTTGACAGGCATAGAAATCTGCTATCTTTATGCTGCCATCACTGTAAAATTATTGTCTATCTCTATGATGATTTATATTCCCTAAAGAAAGAGAAGACAAAGGACCTGTTTTCAGGTTACTCATTTCCTGACCCTCTGCCAAGGTCCAAACGCCCACCACGCCCAGGCTCCCATGTAACTCCAGAGGACTCTGCATATCCATGCCCTCCTCTTCTTCAGGAGAGATGAGAGGACACAGGAAGAGATGGGCCTCTGAAACACCAACACAGAACACTCAGAGCAGTGAAAGTCACTGAAAACCACATTATGAACATCAAAATAGATGAGTGCTGTCCTGCCACCAGATGTGGGAGAGCCCCATGAAAAAATGTAGGTTGAAAATGCTCATTCAGTCCACCCAAGGAGGGAAGGTTCAAACTACAAGCATAAACTTTTCATTTTACAATTTCATACCTTCCATTAACACAAGGGGATAATGCTGGTTTCCCTGTTATTCATCTTGTTACCTGGGCAACACATTTATTTTAGGATCTCCTTTCCTCTTTTAAATTCAAGGGCAGATGGTGCTTCCTTTGGTCGTGTCTTTTCCATTCTTCATGCTTCAAACAGTCAATGCAGAAGAGGAATTCCTACACCCTTTTCCTGTGTTTTGCTTGCTGCCTATTCCTCAGCAGAATCCTTTTTGCCAACTCCCATTAGGCTTGCCAATAAAGTAACCAAAATCATAGTTTAAGAAATCACTTAGAAAAAATATTGCCTTTCCTGATGCCCTCCATGAACTACTTTGTAACAGCACACTGAGGACAGCAGTCTTCCTCTTCACCTATAACCCAAACTATATTTTGGGCCTCACAGAATATTTTGTGGCATCACTGGACAAATTCCAGTCCAAGCTAATCCAGGAAACTAAGTAAGTTGCAGCCAAAAGTAAACGTTTGCTTGCTTCCTAACACCCAGGCTTGGATATTTTGAGCACAATTTTCAGGAAGTCCCCACTTCCCAGGCAATTTTGCTACTTATGCATTTTTGGGAATACAAGGGAGTTTTGCCTTTAAAACACTGACTGCTTTAGATAGGGTGTAGATGAGGGGGTCTCTTTGCTGATTTTGCTCAGCTTCAGACTAGGTCAGCCAAGGACTGCTACCTATATAATTAATTATTTTTGGCCTTAAATTGATGCCAGCTGGCAAACTAGGACCTGGGGAGAACTAGCAGGGTTTTTGCTAAACATGTTAAAGTAAATAGAAATGAAGAATTTATCCTGGACTCTACTAATTCAGCAAAGAAAAGCATATAAAGGCTTGCAGGACATTTCACAAAGTTTTGATACATAAATTTTGTTTAGTTTTTGTGAGGCTTTTCTATTTTCACAAAGAGCATTGCATCTCAGTTCCACATACTTTGTTGGTTATCTTTACTGGCGCTGACATCTGTGAGACTGGATGGCCTTTTACCATGTCAGAATGGCAGGTTACACATGGGGCAGCCCAAGTATGCATTCCCATAAAAATAAGGGTATTTTTTGTGGCTCTTCAAGATGGAACATATCACCAATCTCATCTGAACATCACACAGTATTTTAATATATTTCTAGCTAATAGGCAAGAAAATTCTCCTGGGTAGCTGAGTAGAAGCAGGGGCAAAGAAATCATAGAACACCTTGGGTTGGAAGAGACCCTATAGATAATCATGTTCCAACCCCTCTGCCATGGGCACAGACACCTTCTACCACACCAGGCTGGCCCTAAACACTTCCAGGGATGGGGCATCCACAACCTGTTCCAGAACCTTACTGCCCTCACAGTAAAGAATTTCTCCCTAATATCTAATCTAAACCTACCCTCTTACAGTTTGGAGCCTATAATCCCTTGTGTTATCTCTACCTGCCATTGTAAAAGGGTCCTCTCCATCTTTCTTGCAGTCTCATATTCAAGTACTGAGGTATTCAGGTACAATAAGCTTTTCCTGGAGCCATCTCTTCTCAAGGCTGAACAACCCCAATTCTCTCAGCCCCTCCTCATAGGAGAGGTGTTTCATCCCTTTAATCATATTGATGTCCCTTCTCTGGGCTCACTCCAACAGGCACACATTTTCCCTGTGCTGGGGCCCCAGAGCTGGATGCAGGGTTCCAGGTGGGGTCTTACCAGAGGGGGGCAGAGGGGCAGAATCCCCTCCTTTGTCCTGATGGCCATGCTGCTTTGGATGCAGCTTAGGATATGTTTGGCTTTCTGGGCAGCCAGGTGAACATTGCCAGCTCATATCCAGACTCTTATCCACCAGGCATCCCCAAGTCCTTCTTGGCAGGGTGTTCCAGATTGCAAGGCAAGATATATTCTATTACCATCTGTATGGCAGTTGTCTTTTGTCAAGTGGGCAATTGTCCTTTGAGTGATCACAATCACTCCTCCCTTGGGAGGGGATATCTGCTGATAACAGGCTATTGAATGTCACTGCATGACTGATAAGAACTATAACATTGTGAGATGCTCTGCCCAGAGGGAGGAGCCAAGCATTCCTACTCAGATATAATCCGGAGGTTCTGAAACACCAGTGTGGCTTCTCCACTGGATTCCCCAGAGGAACAGAAGCTGCCTCTTCTTCCACTGGATCTTCAGAGGAAGAATACACCCTTTTCTACAGGACCCCCTGCTCCAACAGAACCGCACCTGACACTTCAGGAGGACTGCAGCCACATTTCCAACTGGACTGCTACCAACACCCTGACCAACAGGGTGTCAGGTTGAGTTCTGACTCTTGTCAGTGTTGTTCTAGTGCATTGCATTGTTTTATTTTATCTTTTGATTTTTTTTTCTTCCCTATTAAAGAACTGTTATTTCCCGTTCCCATATTTTATGCCTGAGAGCCCCTTAATTTAAAATCCATAGCAATTCAGAGGGGTGGGTTTATATTCTCCATTTCAGGGGAGTCTCCTGCCTTCCTTAGCAGGCACCTGTCTTTTGAAACCAAGACACAGGGTTGCTCTCAATCTGTTTATCCCCTGCTTTGATACCAGGGGTTGCCCCAACACAGGTGCAGCACCTTGCAATTGGTCTTGTTAAACCTTATGAGGTTCTCATGGGCCACTTCTCAAGCTTGTCCAGGCCCCTCTGGAGGGCAAAGCCACATAGTTCTATCTTTTCATTTAAGTAAGAAGGAGCTATTGCTCCATCTCAGTCAGCACATATGCATTTTTTTCCATGCAAGATTCTTAAAATTTTCCAGAGTTTGCCAAAAGACTGTGCAATGGCTCTATAAGTGTTATGTGTTGCTTGGGACCTCCAACTAGATGAATGTTCAATTTTACATTCAAGACTATATACACACATATATATATATACACTATATATAGATATACATAAATGCGTGTGTGTGTGTATAAATATATACTATATATGTAAGCCAAGATTATATACAAATCCCATAATTTAAAATGAATTCACTTATCTTCATGGTATGTTAGAACATCAGCCTCTAGGTAAAAGAACTGCTATAACAACGTTTGCTGCAAGCTGTTCCACGTTATGCATTATTTATTTGCTTATGAGAGATCAAATCTTCAGTTGGAGTTCCTCTAGGATTGCAGCTAACAGCCAAAGTCTTCTAAAATTATTTATACTGGGCAAATTAATGAACACAGTCATGTAGAGTCAGTTTAGCACCTTTGAAGCCTGGTATAAACCACACCACACACCTATTCTGCAATACCACAGTGTAATACCTGTCAGTGTCTGCCACCCATCTTTGTATGAGCTGAACAATAGATCCAGGTAATGTAAAAACACAAAATGGACCATATGCAACTGTTTCACATGCCCATAATTAATGAATATAATTCATAGCAGAAAAATTTACTCCACATCAAAGGCCTCAGAATTATCACTGAATAAGGAAAGGAGACTGTGCCCTGCAACCACAGGCTCTATGTGAAATAGGCTATCAATAAGGCTGAAGCTTGAATACTCACCAAAAGCCTTTATCCCTTGAGCTAAGATGTTAATTTGTGATACATGTGCACATGCTCTTACAGGAGCTACGGATGCATCCACAGGTTGGCCTAGAGAGTAAGATAACGTCTTTCAGCAAGAGCAGCAACACCCTCTGCCTCTTCCTCTCTGCTGTAGCTGATAAGGAAGGGACAGTAACAAATCTGGAGTCAGTCTGGGGACCCTGGCATTCTATTGCTAAGCTGCTGCAAGCCAAAGATACCAGGATTTACATTTGCACTGGCAGATCTCTCTCCAATTAAAATTCTGTTTTGCCAGCCCTCTAGCAGAGTGTGTAGAGGCCACAAGGTACTCCAAACACGAACCAGTCCCTCTTTTTACTAAATACTATTCCTGGAAAGAGATGGCTGCTGGTTTGACAGCTATGTAAGTAGAAATAAGTTTACATTTTGTTTAAATAAATACTTGATGACAGTGTACAGTAACAGCAAAATGGTTACCAGTTGTAGAGACAGGTACATGCTTATAGCTAATTTTGGCAAAACACTGATATTCATGGGTTTGTCTCCTCCTTGGGACCTACTTAAGTGCAGACTTCTCTGGAGTTTCCTGTAAGCTATCAATTTGACAGTCTTTCCTGGAATATTTATTTAAAAACAGCAGCCCCATATTTATGGAGGCTGTCATTTTTCCTTTACTTTTGTTGGAGGAAAACTGAATGTAACTGCCCAAATTAGATGCTGACGTCCTTTGGGAATATGGATGTAGAAAAACTTCTTGGACAGAAAATGGTAGGACAGTATAGTTCAGCTGGAAGGGATCTATACCAGCCATCTAGTCCAACTGCCTGACCAATTCAGGGCTCATTGAAAATAAGAGCATGGTGTTAAGGACATTTCCCCAAATGCCTCAAACACTGCCAGGTTTGGGGCATCAACCACTAATCTAGGGAACCTGTTGCAGAGTTTGATCTCTTCTTCAATAAAGAAATACTTCCTAAATGTCCATGCTACATCTCCCCTGGAGTAGCTTTCAACTACTGTCCTGTGATTGGATATAAAGGAGGAGATCAGCACCCCTCTCTCCCCTCCCTTTCCTCAGGGAGGTGTAGAGAGCAATGAGGTCCCCTCTCGGCCTCCCTCCTTCCCTCCAAACTAGACAAAAACAAAAGTCTTAACTGCTCCTCATAGGATGTACCTTCCAGCCCCTCCACAAGTTTTGTTGCCTCCTCTGGATGCATTCAAGTAGCCAAACACCCTTCTTAAACTGTGGGGCCCAGAACTGCACACAGAACTCCAATATAATGGTACAATACTGGCTCATATTGAGCTGGCTGCAAGCCAGCACCCCCAGATCTCCTTCTGCAGTGCTGCCCTCAAGCCACCCCTCTCCCCACTTACACTTGCACGTGGTGTTACTCCATTCCAGGTGCAAAATGTGGCATTTGGAATTGTTAAATTTTCTCCCATTAATCATTGCTCGATGCTACAATCTATCTAGATCCTCTGCAATGCCTCTTCTCCCTTGAGAGAGTCAATGCCATTTTCCAGTTTTGTATCACCAGCAGAGCTGCTATTGGTTCATTCAACTCCTGCATCCAGACCATTGATAAGTACAAGAAAGAATCCAGATCACTGATAAATACAATAAAGAGAACTGGGCCTAGAACTGAGCCTTGAGGAACATTGCTGTGACTAGTCACCAGCCAGATGCAGTGCCATTCAATACAGCCCTTGAACCTTGCTGAGCCAGATCTTTGCCCAACACATTACATACCTGCCCATCCCACAGCTTGTTCAACAGGATGCCATGAGGGACAGTATCAAAAGCCTTACTAAAATCTTAAAAAGTACCTCCATCACTTTTGCTTTATCCACTAGGTGGGTAACCTCACAGAAAGATACCAAATTAGTTCAACAGGACTTTGTGGGAAACCAGGAAATTCCTCTGGCTGCCCTGGAGGACTCGAGCCCCTGCCCGGGGGGCTCAGAGATCTTGGCACAGAGCCCAAGACCCCTGTGCCTTTGATTTAGCCCTTGGAAAAAACAATTACCAACCTTATATTAAGAATTACAAGACACGTAAGTTTAAGTAGAATGACAGTGAATTTACCAAGGGGTGAAAAATAGAATTTTTTGGGGTTTTTAGAATGGGAGTTCAGGGGGTAAGATGGAGAAATCGGAGCATGTCCAGCCTTTCATCTTCTTGGCCTCCATCTTCTGCTGTGATACCGGCACTTTTAGATTGGTTTAGAGCAGAAGCTCACTGTCTAACATAGATGATTGGTATTGGAAAGTAATTGTAAATATTTTACACCTAGTTTTTAGTATAAAAAGATAACACTGCCCCGGGGGCAGGCAGAATGCCTCTGACTGTCTTGCTGAGCAGACCTCGGCAGGTCAGGAGAAAGAATTTTATAGATAAGATACAATAAACAACCTTGAGACCGAGAAATGAAGAGCTCTGACTACTTCTTTGAGCGCCGGGCTGGGAAAAGAGACTTTCTAACTTATCTCAGGGTCACTCTGACCAGCTAGAGACCCCGAGAGGACTTTCCATTTGTGAACACATGTTGACTGTTCCTGATGATTGCATTGTTCTTTAAATGACTTTCAATAGTATGCAGTATGGTCTTCTCCATATTTTTTCCAGGTACTAACAGGTCTGTACTTTCCTAAGTCTTCCCTCAGATCCTTCTTTTAAGTTGGAATAACACTGTCTAGGTGCCAGTCAGAAGGGACCTCCCCAGACTCCAAAGATCTCTGGCAGATCATTGAGAGGGGTCCTGTCATAACATACTCAGTTCCTTCAGAACGCTGGGATGACTTCCTTCAAGCCCCACGGGCTTAAGAACATTGAACTTATGCAACTGATTCCTTGCAATTTCAGTGTCCACAAATGAAAAGTCACTGTTCCTACAGCCATAGTCCTCTGACTCAGGGGACCGGGCAACCCAAGGTGTATCATTAGGATCTGAGGCCAAAAAAACCCCAAACCCCAAACCCCAAAAAATCCCTTTTTCTTCATCCCTATTTATCAGGTGATCATCTTCGATGAGTAGTGGTTCAATGTTTTCCTGAGACTTCCTTGTTCTACTAACACTCTTTAAAAAAGCCTATTTTGTCATCTGACCTAACACTGACCAGTTTCAACTCCAGTTCAGCTTTGGCCTTACATGTCTTCTCCCTGCATGTGCAAACTAGGAGCTCTGTAATCTTCCTGTGAAGCCTGACCTTGCTTCCAGAGATTGTGACATTTCTTTTTCCTCCTGAGCTCCATGTTCAGCTGAGCTGGTCTCCTTCCCTACTTATTTGACTTACAACACAGGGGATTTGTCTGCTCCTGTGCCTCTAAAAGGCAGTTGCTGAAAACTGACCAGCACTTGTGGACCCCCAAGCCCACAAAAGCAGATTCCCAGAGGACTCTGCTAAATAGCTCCCTGAATAGCTTAAAGTTTGCTCACCTGAAGTCCAGGGTAGAAACTCATATGTCCTTTTTTCTCCTTACAGTGACAATTTTAAACACTTTCTGTGACAATTTTAAACCATTCTGTGATCATTGTGACCAAGACAGTCACCTACTGCCACATGCTCCTTGAGTCCTTCTTTAGTCACAAGTAAGTCCAGGAGGGCATCTTTCCTAGCTGACTCACTGAGTACTTATGTGAAGAAGTTATCTTCAACAAACTACTGGAATTTCCCAGACTTGCTTGTCACATGAGTATGGTACTCCCAGCTGATGTCTGGGAAGTTGAAATCTCCCATAAGGACAAAGGCTGTGAATTCAGATATTTCTCTTGCCTATAGAATAACTCATCAGTCCCATCATTCTGCTTGGGCTACCCATAGTAGACACCCACTACAACATTTACTTTGTTTTCCAACCCCACTATTCCTCACCCAGAAGCTCCCAAACATGTAATTTCTAACTGTAAGGAGTATACAGCTACACCTCTCCCTCACACACAGTGCAATTCCTCCACTTCACCTGTCCTGCCTGTCCCTCCTGAGCAGCTTGTGGGACTCATCCCACCACATCTAAATAACACTAATGCCATCATAGTATTGGGAACAGACTGGTGCTTCAAGTTCATCCTATTTGTTTCTTATACTGCGTGCATTGGTGTACAAGCATTTCAGATGAATAATTTAAGTGTTTTGGTGAACAGGAGCACAAAACCTAAGGACTGGTGTTTAAATCACTTCCTACAGGATGGCAGGGCAGGATTCGAACCTCACAATGTGACCCTAAATCATATAAGTGTTTTATGTACATGTATAAAACACCCCCTATTTTGTATCAATGAGTAAACGTGAGCAGTATGCTTAGTTCAGTGCTACCTCTAATCAAAACTCAGGAGGAGGGTAGCACTGACTGAGGTGGAGGATCATTTTGCCTTTACTGGCAACTGAGGGTTGCCATGACACAGTTACCACAACCCCCTAACTCTCCCTTCTAGCATCTCTTCCTCGCTCACGAGACCTAACAAGGTGCCATCTGGCTTACCCTGCAAAAGGTTTTCCAAAAGTCTGAGAATAGCTCAGTGCTGTGTAGGAGCTTCGTATGAGGAAAGGGACTCGACCTAGTCAGATTCATTATCCCTGGAAAGTGGGATTTTCCACTGGTTTCTTACATATAGTCACTGTTCAGAGGCATCCCAGGGCACAGGTAAAGTGAGATAACAGTGTACACATGGCATTGATGATGCTCCAGGACTTCAGCACAGCTGCACTTGTGTAAGTGAAAGCAGAATGTGGTACTATACTACATGTCTGAAAACATTTCCCCTATCTTTCTAAAAATTGGTTTATGATTAATTATTTCCCAGAATGAACCTCATGAGTACTGGCACAAAACATTTCCTTCTTAATCATCTTCACAGCTTTTCAATTGTTCTCACTTAAAAAAGAAAATGACAAAACATCTACATGTTAGCAAAAAAAAAAAAAAAAAAAAAAAATCCCAAAGCCAAACCAAAACCAAACTGGAAAGTTACAGTTTATGACATTTAATCAGAGCTTCTCAGTTCTGGAAGTGAAACACTTTAATGCCATGTTGTTTTCTCTGATGTGGACTGAGTTATTCAGATAAAAGTCAATACTAGTGAAATACTAGGGTGTACAGTCTGCACTAGTTTCCTTTATAATTATCTTTTCATCATGTTTACAGTAACAGGTTCTGGAAAAAATGTGGCTCCCTCCCACTTTTTGGCCTTTTATTGTTAAAATAAATATTAAAACATTTGATATTTAAATATTTAATGTTGTACAAATATTGTAATTTTTTTATAAATCCTTATCTAAAGGGCTGATGGCACTGGACTGACCACAACACTCACAGCACATTTGTCCATGGCTGAAAATAAATGGCATTAAGTCTTCCTTTGACCCATGTCTCCACACCCTTCTTCAGCTCAAAGCAAATGTTTCCATTACAACCACACCAGCCTGAAACCCACCAATAAGGATCTGCAGGCATCCGAGCAGCACCTCCAAAACGTTTGCAATCCACTGGGAGCCAAAATATGCATAGCTGGCTTATTCTCACTGCACTATGTGTGGCCCTAGGGGACAACAAAAACAATAGCAAGTGAAGAGTTAAAAGGGCCAACAAATTATGAGGTAAAATAAAAAAAAAAAGAGAGAGAGAATGTGGGTAGTGAAAAAAGTTAAGGCACAAGAACAGAGAATATACAGGATGGGGACAGAGAAAACCTGTCTGTGAATCTGAACCACGAAAGTCACCATGTAAATTCCTTTCCTACCCACACCAATGACCTCTAGCTCTCACTCCCCCTTCCCTCCTAATCACTTGCAACCTGAAACTCACAGATGCACATTCTCTTCCTCCTGGCGATTTTCAGATACCTTTCATGGATTCAATAGTGAAGGCTACAAAATAAGAAAATAGCTCAGTAAGCAACCCACACCCACATGTACATCTGTTATCTGCCCTTCCTCAGCACTCTGCTTGTAGGAAATTAGTGGTAGCCACCAGAAACCTCTAGGAAAAACAAAGGATGAGTGTTAACCATTTCAAAAGTTTTGCTGCAAGGCTGAGTTGTTTCACCCCTTCCTGTCTCTCTCTGTACTGGGTCACTGTATCAACAGCATTGCTCACAGGCAACAAGGCAAACTTGTGGTTGTGCCCCTTCCTGCACAACTGCTTGGGAAGGGAAAAAGAAATGCTGTGAAGAAAGCAATCTAAACTTTCTCAGGATGTGGAAAACCCAAGGTGCTGCAGGAAGCTAACTCTCCAGAGACTATGAATGAGAAAGAAAACACACACTCAAAATCAGGATTTAGTGAAAAATTTTAAGTACTACACCCAAGGGACAAAACAATTTTTTGTCCAAGTAAGGGCAGAAAAGGGTCATTCTTAGTACATTTCTACACTTCATCATATGGAGAACAAATAACATGAGAAACAAAATCTAAATCTCCACATGAATACCAAAAGATTTTTTTCCAGCCTGAACTCACTGGATCTACGCAACTGGATTTACGCTGCTGGGTTATGTCACATCTCTTTCTTTTAGTATTGCGTTTTCTATTTTCATATATTTTCCTCCCAGAAGACTCAGTGGTCTGAGTATTTCTCCAATGCCTACTAGGAAGGATTAAAATCGCTGATACATAGCAAAATCAGATATTTTTCTTCTGGAAGACAAGATATCATGGACAACCTGGATTCAATGCACCTAGAGAGCACTGTTAGAAGCAAGGACCTGCCTACAAGGACACAACAAGCTGGGAACAGGATACACACAGGCCCTTTATTTCTGTCACCTCAATTTTCTCTTTCTGGAATGTGAAGACTCCTAGCTTAAATACTAACTAAACCCTACTTTTTTTTGAATTTACAAGTCATTCTGTTTATCAGTGGAAGCTCTTGTCTAGGGAATAGGGCTACCTGAAGTCAAAGCTGGAGTCATCTCAGGATTTTATCACAGAAGTTGGCAAGTGGCACAGTAAAATACTAGTTGCATGTATGTATATATGTATGCTCATCTTAAAATAGAGGGCAATATATGACTACATGTACCCCAAGAAGGAATCTGGAGTATTCTTTAAGTTTTTTTGCAAGAATAAACCCCAAACATTTATATTTCCTCATATTTCTATTTGATTCTATTAGCTAGAACTAATGACATATCTAGAACTAAAGTCATATTAGCAGAAATTATCTGGTACACATGAGAATTTGTGTGGGTCTGATTTGGGGTGTTTTAGCACCGAAGCCATTATCAAAACAACCTGGAAACAGGTGAGTTCACACACGCAGCAAAAATCAGAAGTCCTGTATCAGGTTTTTATAGGCATATATTTTCTAGAGGGACTCTCGTCCTGTACTTCAAATTGCAGCTGATCTCTGACTTGCACTCCCATCAAAATGTTCTCCATGACAGAAAGAAGAGGCCTCCTTCAATTACTCCTCACAAAAGTAAACTCTCTCTCCCCATAATCCTCTGTAATTCCTGTAATCATGTCTGCTACCTGCTGTAGTTCTTCTCCTGCTCTATAACCCAGTGCTGATGGCATCCCAATTCACACAGGGCAGGCTCAGAGTCTCTCCTCTAACCAGGAGGCTTGGCTCCACCATCATGTGTCTGTCAGTGCTCTGAAGACAAGGACATGAATCATGTGGAAATTGCTCTTGGCTCTTCCTTTAAGACAATTCCTCTTCAAGTCAGGTAAGAGGCAATTCCATTTTCACATAGTTATTGGTTTGAGAATGCCCCTGGGAAAAATAGATTATTATTTTTATGAATTTTTATTTTTATTTTATATTTTAACGAACCTCATTAATATTTATTACCCTTTCATATATTTATAAATTACTTTTTATTCCATATTTTTATGAATCTCCTTTCCCAGTGGCTTTGTCAAATCTCTACCTAAAGTCTCTAAAGTGGCATTCTAAAACCTCTACCTAGTGCCTCAGAAAAGCTTATTTGATTTGTTGTACATCTTAATCATTGCTCTTTATTTTTTGTTGACTGAAGTCTCTTATCTTCAACCAGGGCAGCAATTTAGAGTCTGAAGATGTAGAATTTTGCATTATTTAGGGTTGTTCACAAGCTGTCTAACCCTTAGCATAAAACAGTTCATAGCAATTTATAAAGTTTAAATCAAACATTAAGGAACACTTTAACTGAAAGACTTATTACACCTTGAAATACTTCTCTTGTAAGGTATTCGTTTATTCCACAGAAGGAACTTTCCAAAATTTCAGTGGGAAATTGCTTATACTTACCCTATTTTTAGAAGCAAAAGTTCTGGCAGTGAAGATGGTGAAGTAATACTTTATTGTCTTGAGTCAACATTATTTACACTGTAATTATAAATATTGAATAAACTCTTAATTTCAGAAATAGAATGCACCATGTATATTTATGCCAGCAGACAGAAATGCTTTCTAAGCAGCTAAATCATACCAAATCTGAACTAAAACAGTTTTGGGACAGAGTTATAAAAACAGACCCACTTCTCCAAATGCTCAGAGGAATTTACTCTGAGAAACAGCTCCAAGCCAATTACTTTCTCAAAAGGATAGAAATGCTTTTAATTCTAAAACTCTCACAAATATTTCATCAGAAAAGGCTAACAAATGTCTATCAGTATAACCAGTTAGAAATACAAAATTCTAACTATATGAAAGCTGTGCCTGCCCAAACCCACTCCATAATGGCATGGATTATGCACACACCATCCAAACAGCCACTCTACACAGCGCAACAATCAAAGCAAGGGTATTAAACTGAGCCTTCTTGTGCAAACCCAAGACTGAAATTAAACCATGGAGCAGAGGATTTACAGCTAATGTTAAATAATTTGTCGTATTATCCACATAATACAAATTAGGCCGATAGAAAGTAAGTTTATGCCTATTTTTTAGCACTTAACCCCTCAAATTTTCAGACTTTAAAAAGGTCATAATGAACAGAAGAGCAATTGTGCAGTTTCCAGGAATGTCTTCCCTCTTATATTAAAGCACCAACCTTTCAACCAATACACAAAAGTTTGAGAAGGGAAGATCTTGAAGGAGAAACCTCATTTTAAACACAAGGGGAAACCTCGTTTTAAACACAGGGAACAACTCCTGAGAATTGCTTCCAGGAAACCAGAAATCTCTTCCAGTTGATTCAGTCAGCTGCTTACATAAATCATTTGTGATTTCCAAATCTGATCTTTCTCAATGGCTCTGCCTTCCCTAGTTGTAGCATAAAAATTTTTCAGGCTGCCCATACAGTTTACTAGGGTTCATTTTTACCCCTAGGTCTTTCTGTTGGCTAGATTAACATGGAAAGCTATGTAGAAGGGAGAGGGAAAATATCTGGTTTGCCAGCAGAGACATAGTTCCAAATTCCTACTGGGAATGAGATTATTCCCATAGATGGAAGTGCTACTTACATGACAAAAAATAAAGGCATAATAAGCCCTTTATATGGACTGTTAGGTGCAACATTTATACCACAGCAGAGAGTTTAATCTTTCCAAAATTTAATATCAGATTAACATTTCTCACAGAAATTTGGTCTGCACAGCACAAATACAAATGTGTCAGAAGACTCAGAGTCCAGATCTCACATGATCCTGAACAGTCCCAAAAAGCACTTCAGAGGAATCTGTCAGACTATGGCAAAAACCTCAGCCTTGATAGTTAGACAAGGCCATGCTGAGTAACCTCTATAGCCTGATGCTGCATGTCTGTCACAGGGCTTCACGCCACTTCTGCTCCCTTACTGATTTGCAGGGGACAGGACCACACTGAAAGGATTTCCCCTCAATGCTTCTCATTCTTGGCAGACCACCAAATAGCTCCTATGTAAACCTAATGAACTTGTGTCTTTTCCTTGACACTGGGATTTCTGCTTTTCCAGGGAAAACTCAACTTTTGGCTAAGAATCAGCCAACCTCAAGAAACTAAATTTCTCCAATTCCAATTTGTCAGTTGCTCATGTGGCCAGACTGCCACTGTACAAACGCTGCAGTTCTGACAGGCAGCCAAACCAAAGCATGGCTGGGGAGTGCAGGTAGAGCAACAAATCCTCTCTCCAGTGAAGTGAATGGGAAAAGGATCTCATCTCATGATTACTACTAAAAGTTGCAATAAGATTTATCTCCTCTGGTGCTGAAATCAGTCTACAAGGTAGGACTCAGCTGCAAATTAGGAAGAGATGGGAGTGCTGAGGGCAGTGGGAGAGGGGAATTCTTCACAACAGAAGAACTCTGGCCAACAGCATTCTTACCCTATTGATGATAAATAACATTGTGACAAACTCTCTGAAAATTCTAAAATTAAAATATCAATCCCAAGAAGCACTATATACCTAAGTGTAAAAATATTCCAGAATAATTCATCTGAGGTCTTACTATGAATTCAGGTCAAACAGAACACATTTACCTTTGTTTGACTCAACTCCAATACTATTCTTCCACACAGAGAACAGCACAAGTAGCTACTTGACTCCAGGTGCATCACCTGGAGACAGAGCAGGACACACCAGCTCTCTCTCATCTCACCAGTGCAACTACTCTATGCTGGGACACTCAGAGCTGACAGGGAAACAAGCCAGCTTTCTCTCACCCCAAGTCTTCTAATCTCTCTAATTCTCAACATTATGCCTTCCATGAAAGCATTCTGTCCAAGAAAGTATTCTCTTGTGTTTCCATCAAAGCCTAATGAGTTTTCTGAGTTGCTGCTATCATCACAGATTTCTCACTCCTAGGGTAATTAGTCCAGAAAGGAAATAAAGCTTCCTAAGTGGATTTCAAAGTTATCACAGAATCACAGAATATTCTCAATTGTGGGAAGGCACCCCACAAGGATCATAAAATTCAACTCTTAAATGAATGGCCCATATTGGTATCTAGCCCTCCACCTTGCTTTCACTAGCACCATGCTCTAACTAACTAAGCCATCTTATCCAAGGTTGTGACATGATAAAGGACACCAGAGAATGCCAATATTTATCATCCCTAGATAGGATCAGTCAGCTGAAATAACTGGTTGCTTAACAAAAAACAAATTTAATGCATGCAACAGTAAGTGACAGTATGCTTTCCTTTTACTCCGTGCTGAGACATCGACCATGTTAATCAGGCCCCCAGTTGCGCATTTTCTTTTTCTGTACACTTTGATGGAACAATCATGCAGCCCAGCAAGGAAGGTGAACACATGTCAGGGCTCCACATGAGCTCCAGGCAGTGCGTGCCCAGGATCTGGGCTCTCTGGAGCTCCTGCAGACAGACAGGAGTAGGGACATTCTCCCTAGGTCTGTCTACTGGTGTCCATGTTGTCTTTCATTCAGGGACTGCCTCCTGGTTTGGAAACAAGAACAAGCTTTCACAGGAGCTATTTTCACTTCGTGTTTTCTCTGAAACAGGAAGATGAAAACACCTTCCAATGATGGAGTGGCTGTTGTGAACACTCAAGTACCAGAGAGGGAAAAGGAAAAATCAGATGGAGAGCGTGTCCACATGAGCAAGAAAATAGCACGCTTCAGGCCAAGTCCTTTGCAAAGAACAAGAATGATCAGGAAGGAACTTGTCCAGGACCAAGAGGAACAACAAATCAGGGAAGCCTGAATAGCGAAGGGCAAAATCAGGAGGAAGGAAGCTGAAATCAAGATCACTGTAGGAGTGGATAAAATATAATATAAATCATTCTCATCAAATTACATTAACAAATTTGTGTTTCCTCATCAAATTTCATTAACAAACTCTTACAAAAACAGGAAATCTGTCTGATCCATACTTCATAAGCAAGGACCAACCTGATTAACCTCTGTTTTAAGTAAGAAGAGGGACACTTTCTTTTGTCAACCGCTACACTCAGATACATTGTTTTCCAGAAGTAATGTATCAGACTGCAATTAGTAAGGAAATATGTCTCCTCCTTTTCCTGTAAGGAAACCCAGATTAGTAAGGCTGGGCCTGCAATCCTGTTCTTTATTTCCCAGTTCTGCCTGTCCAGGTGGCCACACTTCCTTCTCTCGCAGGCAGAGTGACTCAAAGCACCAAATTCACTTTATTACCATCTCCCAGGATGCTCACTGAATATGGTCATCAAAAAACAATCTAAGCACTTTCAACTTGAAGCTGCAATACTTTTAAGCCTTTCTGGGTGAAAAAATAGTGGTCATCAACATGCAAGTTCTTGTTCAGTGTAGATTCTGCCACCAACTTCAATCTATCTTAAGGGAAAAAAATCCAGACAAACCCCCACCATACAACCTCTTAGCTTCTAGCTTAGCTTCCTTCCGTGACGTCTTGTTATGCAACAGACGTTGAGAGCAGCTGCCACCATGCTTTCAAAGCAAACAGCATTTTAGTTAGCAGAGTAGCAGCTGGGAGACACAGAAGTGAAGCAGGCAGCCACATGGTATGACATGGTATGGTGAAGTCACCCAGAAGCATCCCAAGTCTACTTCTCAGACTTAGAAACAATGTGTAGAGGCAAAATTCATAGGTTGGTGGAGGATAAGGAAAGGATAGAGGAAAAAACACAAGTATGCATTCACTACTTCAGAGGCAGCTGAAGCAGCTGCCTGACCTTGGGTTGGGTGGTCAGGGTGGCAAGGCAACAGGAAAACACTCAAAACATCCAAGGCAAAAAGGATGTGTGATCAGAAATGATTTTTTTTTTTCAAATTCTATCTTTTAAAGGAACCAAGATCTGCGTATTGGTGGTTTGAAGACCATCTCTACATCCCTGTGGTTATGTTACCTCTCACAGACACTTTACCTTCCTGTCCCTTATATCAGCACAATTCAGAGTAATGACATCCTTGAGCATGTCAGGGATAGAAAAACACAAAGAGAGGAGACATCTGTAGGAATTAAACAATGCACTGTGACTTGAAAACCAAAGCAAACGTTTTGACAGGCTAAGGACCAGGCTGTCAGCAAAAAAAGCAACCTTTTATAGATTTTACAGTGACCTTGAGGTTTCCCTGAGGAAACACGCTGTTCTGCACATGTTTACATTTTGTGAAGTTAAGGGTGGACAATCTACTCTAAGGCCACTTAACTGTGCTACCACACCTCAGCTCCAGCCTGAACCACCTCAGCCCACACTGTTTTGCTTCCTGCCCTGCTCTGTCAGCACAACCCACCCTGCAACTGGTGGCTTAAGGAGCACTTGAGCCAGCTGTGCCAGGCAAACAGCCCTTCTGCTCTTTGTCACGATTTGTCCTTACGAACGGGTTTCATGATGGTTGTGGGTTCATCTCAGGGTGCAAAAAACACCAACAAGGCACAGGGGGTTGCAGTGATAATCACAACAAACGCACCTTTATTGAATAACCACAGCAAAATGCGCTGGGGAGGAATTGGGAGAAAAGGGAAAAAATAAGGAAAAGAGAGAGGAAGAGAAAGAAAGGTATATAGCTACCAAACGTAGAATGGCGAAGTCCTTTGATGTCCAACCGATGGAGTTCACCAGGTCACGTCTGGGGAGATCTCAAGGGGTGCAGTTCATCTGGACTCTAATTATACTCTTTTTTGATGGGGGAAGGGGATGAATCTTGAAACCGAATCAAAAGGTAGTCTATTGTATCTTTGGGGGAAAGAATGGTGTTTAGAGAAGGGTACACACAGTCCATGTTCTCAGCAGTGGGTGAGAACCATTGCCTTCTTGGTCCACTGCTCGCACCTGTAACATCCATCTTGCTTTGGTTAGCTTGCCTCCCACCACCCACCTCCCCCAGGCTGGGGGTTTCAGTCCCAGTCCTTGGAAAGAGTGGGGGGGGGGCCTTTTCACATAGGAGTTTCATGTCTTGGTTTTTTGATGGAGAGGCTTCTTACATCTCAATCTGTCTGTCACGGTGGTTGCAAACGAGTGAGAGGGGTCTTCTGTGGGGGACCACCCAGAACTCAGGAGAGGTTCAGCCAGGCCGAGAGGAGAGACAACTTCCAAGGCTATTGTTGCAAAAAGGGCAAGGTGCCTCCTTCTTTCATCGGGTTCAGTGTAGCATACAGCAAATACACCTGTGAACAATAGCTTAGCAATGAGCTCAGGTCTCAGGGCCCTTGGCATGTAACTTTCTCCAACAGGGCCAGAAACTTCAGATGAGGGTCTTTTCTTCAGTGGTCCCTAATGATGATTTTGAGGCAGATGAGAGGAACTTCGGACAGTCTCACACTCTTGTGCATGGCAAACGTTGCTCTTCTTTCTGAGGAAACCACAGCTTGCCCTGCACTGTACTCAGGGCAGCAGCACTGCTGGCTCACTGCTTTCTGATCTGAGAGTGTCAGATTCTTAGAATTATAGAAGAGTTTGGATTAGAAGGAAGCTTTGAAGGCCATCCAGTCCAACCCCCCTGCAATAAGCAGGGACATCTTCCACTAGACCAGGTTGCTCAGAACCCATCCAGCCTGACCTTGAGTATTTCCAGGGATAAGGCATCCACCATCTCTCTTGGCAACCTGCTCCGGTGTTTTATCACTCTCATTGTAAAGTACTTCTTCTTTATACATAATCTAAATTGACTCTCTTTTAGTTTAAAATTGTTATGCCTTGTTCTATAGCAACAAATTCCCAGGAGAAGGAATTACAATCTCCCATTGCTCAGGGTGAGTGAGGTACTACAGCAACAAGATTTGCACCTTTGGCTAGCATGCAAGAGAAAGCTCTTCAGAAACCATCACCAGCAACCATTTGTATCCTTGAGAAAATAATAATTTTATGTTGCAATCTCTGGAAAACCTCTGGAAATCACTGTCTATTGTATTTTACAACAAATATAGCTCCGACAAGCACATCTAGGACACAATCCCATGACATTCAGCTCCTCTAGGGATACAGTAGCATTGACACATCCTTTTAACTATATTCAAGTTTCTCATTACCACATCTTTTAAGAAGAAAAGTGCAAGCTGATGTCATGGCAAACAAAAATTATTGTGGCTTCACAATTGATCTCAAATGCCACATGTATTAAAGAATACACTGGGTCACTACTGCTTTTCCCAAAGTAATTAGTCATACACTTAGAGCTCATGAATAGTATTTCTCTCATTGATTTATAAAATCTCACAAGCACTGTGCCACAAATGAAGAAATGATGTGGCCTTATGTTCAATTTGCTTTATTTGGCTTCTTTTCATCCAAGGAAATACAGAAAACAAGACAGAAAATGCATCAGTAGAGCATGTAACTTTAGATAAAAAATAATTAAGGAACACACATGACACAGACAATAATGGTAAAAATATAGAATACACTGTTTTAATTGACTGAAGTTATTTTCAAATCTGAACTAAACTGCAGCTGCTGTGGTCAAAAATGTATCCCAAAAGTTTTGTTCAAAACCTTCTTTTAAAAAGAAAGATTACCCCAAACACCCTAAAACCCCCATGAACTCCCATTTTCTGTTCAGAAAGGAAGCAAAGTATAAATCAAAGCTACTAAAAAGCTCAGCTTGCAATGATGCATTCTGGTATCCCAAAAAAGTAGGAAAAAAAAAAGGACCAGTAGGTGTTTTGGTTGGATCAGATTTTTTTTTAATTAGAAAAAGTGAAAGGTACAAATAAATAATTCATATTGTGCCTACAATAGTAGAGCAAACGTCACCCCTCACATCCTCAGTAACACAAGCAGACAGACACACTAAAGTGTTTTCCAGACTCTGGACAGGCCATGGCTCTAGAACCAGCAAAATACTTGTTCTGAACACTGAGTCCTAATTTTTAAATCTTCATTATTGATTTTTCAGCTTGACAGTTGGTACCCTTATAAACATATGACATAAAAGTTAGTACCTTTAGTACTAAGTACCCTTAGTACTAACATATGACATAAAAGGCACAATCCAAAATGCTACGCACTCTGCTATGAAGGAGTATTTCAGATGCACAAACAAATGCTCATCAAAGCTAAAAGAGAATACTGTTAGTGATCTTGACACAATGATAAACATTCAGATAGAAGGAAGACTGAGAAACACCTTTAACTCTAGCACTCATCAGCTGAACAAAAAATCACCAGAGGATCCCCTGCAGTCCTCTCATCTGTCTGTCCTGTCAGTAAAAATGGGCCACTAAGAAGGTACATCCAGAGGTAGGCTTGCATTTAGCAATCTTTGCCCTGTGGGGCAGGCACAGAGCCCTGCAAAGGTGCTCAGATGCTGTCATGGTTTAACCCCAGGCAGCAACTAAGCACCACTCAGCTGCTTGCACAGTCCCCGAGGAAGGAAGGGGAGAGTCAGAAAGGTAGCCTCATGAAGTGGCTGCCAGAACCCGGACTAGCTCTTAGAACTCCAGTGCCACACCAGGAGTGGGGAACTGCCTCGGTACGGGGATTTACCAGAGGCAGAATCTTTAAAGCCACTTGCTCTAAGGTCCCAGACACAAGCCATGACAGTGACTAGGCAGAGGAGAAAGGAGGAGGCTCTCTGTCTTGAGGTTCCAAAAGGAATGGTTTATTCCAGGTGAAGGGAGCAGGACAGAAAGCCTCAGGCTCTGTCGTACAAGGGGTTTTGTCCAGACACAAGTCAGGGTAAAAACAGCTAACCAATAGGGAACCCTCAGGGGAAGAAGGAGAGGATTACATCAAGTGTCTGGGACCAGTTGGGGTAGGAGGGTGAGGATGTATCACATAGGCCAATGGGGCTTCCAGGAGTAGGGGAATTCCAGTGGGGTGTTGCAGACAGGGATGGGCCTAAGGTTTAAGTGGCAGAGAAGGTTTGGGAATCAAGGGCTGGGTTGCCTTGACAGACAGGGAAAGAGCTGGAATAAGGGGCAGGGAAGGGCATGAAGGACAGCTTTGAAGGAGGGTAAAACCCAGAGGTAAACCAACTCGGGGAGAACATGGGGGTACAACAAAACAAACCACTTAGCAAGGAATCAGTAAAATAAATTCAAACCACAACAGCCTCATACTAACGTCTATCAAGAAAATTAACTCTGTCCCAAGCAAAACAAGCACAGAGGCAGAGGGCACCTGGAGCCTTCAACCTCTCACAAAGATGAGGAGCTGCAGGGCAATGCCAGGAGTGCACCACATTCCTGAGCAACCTGCTGCTGCCCAGCCAGAGGGGGTCAAGCACCTGGAACTTTAAGCCTGGAAATGGCCAGATCAGCAGACTTGGGCTAGCAGTGATGAGCAACTTGGAATAGGAAGAGAGAAGCTCCAATCCAGCCTGGGACAGGAGCAGAATTAGGTACCAGCTCCTAAGAATAGTGCAATGTCTTTATCTGCTCCCAAAAGCATGACAAATCAGTAAGCTCCGTTGTCACCAACATGTTCTATGAAAAATCCTTTCCTTTTTCCCTCCTGAGAAGCTGAGAGGCCTCAGGAACAAACTGTAAACAATTCTTATCTGCTGCTGTGGAATGCAACAGGGGGAATCTGTGATTGGTCTCATCTGGTTGTTTGGAATTAACGCCCAATCACAGTTCACCTGTCCAGACTGTCTCGGTCCGAGATAAACCTTTGTTATTCATTCCTTTTCTATTCTTAGCTTAGCCTTCTGATGAAATCCTTTCTTCTGTTCTTTTAGTATAGTTTTAATATATTTTCTATCATAAAATAATAAACCTAGCTTCTGAAACATGGAGTCAACTTTCTCGTCTCTTCCCTCATCCTGGGACCCTTGTGGACAATACTACAGCTCCGTCTCTGTAAGACTGCCAGCTGACATTGCAGCCACAGTGGTGACACAGGACAGGGAGTGACAGCGTGTGACATCCCGCCTGATGAAGTTCAGCCATGGAATAATGGCTTTTGGCCAGCTAAGCAATTTATCTGTGTTTAAAAAGACACAATAAAAATGGATGAAGACAGGGAAGACTACCCTGAACAGTGCACAAGATGAGCACAAAAACTATCGACAAAATCCATGCCTTTTGACAGCGCAGCAAGGAGTAGGATAGGGACAATGCTTCCACTATTGGACTTTGTTAACACCTCCTCCTCACTTATATATTTAACCACACCACACACATCCCTAAAAAACCCAGAAAACACAGAAGAAGACACTCTAGGATTAGAAAAAAAAAAAGTCAAACAAAGTAAATTACTTATATATTGTACAAATTACTTACAATTCTTCTTTCCAAATTGCGGCTGCTATTGCCTTTATTTAGTCACCTGCTTGGAGACCTATTGCTCTTCCCCAGTAATTCTGCCAAATACTATGTGGTTTGAGTCCTGTGATTTTGAGTCCAGAAGGTCTTTCCAGACAGAGAAAAAGGAGCTGGAACGACTGGATAAGAGAAAAAAAAACCAGATGATAAGAAGAGGGTGATGAACTCAAGAGTTGCTGCAAGTGAAATTGCAGACAGATTTTGGCAAAAATTAAATCCCTCTCTACTGCAAGAGCAAGGTACTGGAAGAGAATCCTAGAGAGTCTGCAGAGTTTCTATCCACGGACATTTTCAAAACTCAGCTGGAAGAAGACATATACATTTTGCCCAGCAGCAGTACCAAGAGTGGCATGGGCAAAGAAGGCTTTGCCCGACAAAATCTGCTCTCTGAAGAGCAGCCAATCAAGTAGTCCCTCCAGTCCTACATTTTAAGATAAAGGGCCTAGACCAGATAGCAAACACTGTGTTAGTTGTTTCAGTGATCAACTTAGCTTCCAGATAGTGCAGTGTACATGATGTCTTCTTTTTTTTGCTGCTTCTTTCCAGCCAGTCAAGTCACTATGTGTAATGTTGACTTCAGGCTGCTAGCTTCTAATGATCTGGTAGATGGATGGAAATCCTCAAGGATCCTAGGAAACACAAAAACAACCCCAGGAAAGGATGAGTTCTGGCTATTGTGTTGCTGTCTCAGGTTTTGCTTAGCAGTGTAGTTGCTGTTGGGACAGGAGGAAGAGAAATGCACAGTGGTGAAAGTGGGGAGCAACAGTTACAAACCCACCATTTGGTGAACAACTTCCCTGCTTTTTTAATTCTGGAAATCACACACTCTGCAGAATTCAGAATGTGACATAAAGAATATACAAAATCCTGAAAGGATTTGTAAACTGTGAAAAGTAAACCAACTTTCCTCACTAGTAATAATACACCAGTTATTAATCAACTCACATCTATTGAGTATATAAGTAATTTGATATTTCAGAATATCTTTTGTATGTTTGAGATTCAGTCTACAACTCTATCTTTACATGGCTTTGAAAACAATAATAAAATATATGGCATCTTTTCATGTAGAGGAGTATGAAAGAGGTTCCATATCTAATAACCCTGCATTCAGACAAAGGATTTTGTAAAGTACTTTGGAATCTTGCGGTGTTACAAACAGCACTTCCAAAAGTACGCCTACACGTAGGTGCAGCTCCTCATTCCACCCAGTCTGAGGACAACAGAGGGCAAAACCAGAAAATGGGTTTCTGCAAAATATTATTTGGGTGAACTAACTAGAATCAATGCTTTAAAAAGCATAAACATATTTTACAGATGATCAAGGAAAAAAACAAGTCACCACAAAACCAGACTAGGATCCAAAGCTAAGAAGTTTAGGGGATTTCCTCATCATAGTACTTGTGGAGTGGTAACTCACTGTAAGTACAGTGTTAAAAATTATTGTAACTCCACAGATATTCTTAGTATTCTAAGGATGCCCAGGAAAGTAGAAGTGGAATCCTAGACAAGATAAATTGTTAGTAATCATTAGCCACCAGCAGAAAAGAGCATCCTGGGAGAGGGGAAAAAAAAATCAGATGGTGACAGAGTGATCAAACTGCACCACCACTGAAGTTTTACAGCAAACTAATTAATGATGCCTTCAGGGAAACAGGTGTAAGTTAAGAAGACAGACTACACATTTCACTTAGATGGTCACATAGAAAGGAATATGATCAGTTGGTAAAAATTACTCTGGATAAAGTAATGCTGCCTTTATTCAAAAATGATCCAGGTCAGTGCAATACATTTTTGAAACTCAAGGCCAAAGACCAACTGAAAAGATACAGACTATGGCTAATAAAAACTGGACTACATTAAAAGAACAGAGACTTAATGACTTACAACCTCACTGCAGAAATCACATCCTGGCATCACAGTTAAACAAAACCCATAAAAAACGGGAAGGAATACAAACAACTGATGTCATTCAACTCCTGCTTTTCTTGATTAACTTTAATCCAACAAACAGTCACTACTAAACAGTGCTCATCTAATTTATGTCCTCTGCTCCAGTGAACAGGGATTTACATTAAGTCTTGACCTTGTGACATGTTGGCATGCATGTGGTGCCAGGAATCTTGACGTCTTTCCAGGCAGCAGGACATGAGACTCCATTTCTCTTGGAGACACAGAGGGACTTAAAGCTTTGAGCCTTTAGCTAAGGAAAAAGAGGCACAGTGCTTTCAGTTGAAACTAATGTTTTTCTGTGTCTTATGCTTTCCTTACAAGGCAGGGGAGGGGGATCTGTTCCGTTTCCCAAATAAGGGATACTGTAGGTTCTGTTGCTGTGCATCAAAGCAGTGTCTCCATAGCAGTAAA
Source organism: Haemorhous mexicanus (assembly GCF_027477595.1). Taxonomy (NCBI): domain Eukaryota; kingdom Metazoa; phylum Chordata; class Aves; order Passeriformes; family Fringillidae; genus Haemorhous; species Haemorhous mexicanus. Next base: position 20,263,265 of record NC_082342.1, on the reverse strand, counting down.
TCATGTCTTATATGACCCATATCAGGGTACAAGGATACACGAAATGGCTTGGGCTCCAAGTCCAATACCTAGCATGTGCTGTAGGGTGTAAGAAACCTGCTGCCTGCTGCAGGAGATGGCCCTGTTACAAATTATCGCTGAACCTACTTGATGGCATTGCCCAGGGAACTACTAATATCCATGGGCCAGAATCATGCCAGGACATGTTAACATCCTCAGCCTACTCCAAACATGAACAACCTGGTCTTATCAAGCAGCATTGGTGGCACCGGTCCAGCTTCAGGCCGCAGCGCAGATGCAGCTTCAAAACACTGCAAAGCAGCACCTGTGCTTTTTGGCACTCTCTTTTCCTGGTCAGTCTCAGATCTGCTCCAGGGAGTGATCCCAAAGCTCTATCAGATCACCTCCATCTCAAGGTCTCTCCTTCATGGTATTCTTAGTGCAAGCTCATTTGTGTTTGGAATGATTGTTCTAGAATAAAGATACATTTTTATTGTAAGCATTTCACGTTTTTCTTCTGATCCTTTAAAAAGCAGTATTTAAAGACAAACTCCTTGAACTTTAAATTCCAGGTTGGTCTGAAAATTCAACCAGAAATTTTATCTTCTGAGTTGTTTATAGGATCAATGAAAGCCTCACATACATTTTCTAATTAAGACATTCTATCTGGGGTGCAGTAAGTGTTCATTTCTCTTTCTTCTCAGTGGAGACTTTTGTGTCTCTGGTACTAGCAGTTCATTAGGTCAAACCCTCTTAATAGTAGATGCTGTAGGTCTAAATTCACAATAGATGGGTGTGATACTCCTTGAAACATTTCTTTACATCGTATTGTTACCCTGAAGCAGGTATATAGCCAGGAACTGAGTAAATATGTGCTGGTGTTTCCAAATATATTAGTGGAATTTAAAGCCAGACATGGAATTTGGATTGAGTGAACAACAGTGAAACCACCAACGACCATCAAATTTCTGTGATTTCTGAAGCTTATGGTATCGCCCCCATCACCCCCTGCCTCTCAGTCTTTTTCTATTCATTATGTTACTAGTAATTAAGAGCAGAGAATTGAATTTATCCATGACCAGGTTATTACACACTCAGAGACATTACACTAACTGAAACTTCTCCTTAACTCATCATTAGGAAGCATACTCATGCCAAATTTGAGCACATTTCTTAATCATATTACCGTTTGTCTTAAAAAATACAAAGATGGTGCTGTGACCAATAGTAGAAAATTATTTCCCTGAAGGGACATCACTCTGCATGAGTGAGTTCCTCACCAATGTTTACTTCATCTACCACAAATTATCTGAGCATACTACACTTTGTAGGCTTCCAGGAAAATGTGAAAGATGAGTGAATTACTTCTGCTGAGACTGCTACTTCCAAGCAAAGACAGTGCAACATGCTCTGCTTGGATCCTTCCCTCACAATTCTCAGTCTTGGATTGTCTCTTGGCAGTGGGAAAACAGCTGTTAAATTTACATGCAACTGAAGCAACCTCAAAAACTGTAAACACATCACCATTATTATTTATTATTACTAAGCTGTCCAGTACTGTAGAGGGTGATTTTGTCCCCCAGTGAGTTGCAGCTGGATCAGTTGCTGAAGATTGGAAGCAGGCCTGATCTTGACAGGCTACACCTGTAATCAATAAGAACTAGTGATATATAAGAGTAAGGAAAGAGGCGTGAGAGGAGTCAGATTACTACTGCAAGGACCTGGAACAGTCAGTGCATAAAGGAGCAGCCTGTGAGGAACATCAAGAAGGTATGAAGCTCTGACAATATGAAATCCTTGTGCTATAATGACAATAGAACCTATGTTATCTAAGACAACAAATGGTGATCCCAACGTGATTCGGGACTAAACTATATTGCCCCGTGGATTTGGGATGACCCGTGGATTCGGGACAAAACTATATTGCCTCATGGATTTGGGGAGAACAGGATTTGACCAAATAACCCCGTGGATTCGGGAGAACAGGATTTGACCAAATAACCCCGTGGATTCGGGAGAACAGGATTTGACCAAATAACCCCGTGGATTCGGGAGAACAGGATTTGACCAAATAACCCCGTGGATTCGGGAGAACAGGATTTGACCAAATAACCCCGTGGATTCGGGAGAACAGGATTTGACCAAATAACCCCGTGGATTCGGGAGAACAGGATTTGACCAAATAACCCCGTGGATTCGGGAGAACAGGATTTGACCAAATAACCCCGTGGATTCGGGAGAACAGGATTTGACCAAATAACCCCGTGGATTCGGGAGAACAGGATTTGACCAAATAACCCCGTGGATTCGGGAGAACAGGATTTGACCAAATAACCCCGTGGATTCGGGAGAACAGGATTTGACCAAACAACCCCGTGGATTCGGGAGAACAGGATTTGACCAAACAACCCCGTGGATTCGGGGGAAACAGGATTTGACCAAACAACCCCGTGGATTCGGGGGAAACAGGACTTGAACACTAAACTATTGTCAAAATATAATAATTACAGCTATTGGTGTTTGCTAAATATGAGTGTAAAAGACCTTGAAGATAAGTGCTTTTGTAAATTAGGAAAAGCTATAGAACTGAACTAATATTTAGAAATATATATCTGTGCTGTAACATGCTGTTTTGAACACTTGTATAACTCTTAATTCTAAATGAAATATACAAATATGTCATAACATTAATTTATTTGAATATGTACTTCTGGAAATGCTGCAACTCTGTGGTTAAAAGGGGGAATTGTAGAGGGTGATCTTGTCCCCCAATGAGTTGCAGCTGGATCAGCTGCTGAAGATTGGAAGCAGGCCTGATCTTGACAGGCTACACCTGTAATCAATAAGAACTAGTGATATATAAGAGTAAGGAAAGAGGCAGTGAGAGGAGTCAGATTACTACTGCAAGGACCTGGAACAGTCAGTGCATAAAGGAGCAGCCTGTGAGGAACATCAAGAAGGTATGAAGCTTTGACAATATGAAATCCTTGCGCTATAATGACAATAGAACCTATGTTATCTATGACAACACAGTATGACACTCTCATACCCCCAAATGGTATCCCAACAAAGTCTTGTTCTTCTCTGCAGATGATCAGACCTTATTATGGGCTCTAGGAAAACCATTTTTCCACACATTGGTGACTCACACTTCAACTCCTCCTGCATAGGATCTTCCTCCAGAACAGCATAATCAGAATCAGAACTATGATGACTACTAAAAGCACCACAATAATCACCAGCCAAAGAAATGATGATCCCTCTTCTGTGAAAACAAAAAAACATCCACAGCAAATTAATCTCATTGTGAAAAAAAAGCAAAACAAGCCATGAGGATGTCTGATTAATGACAGTGGTTCCTCTGATATGGTTAAAGGTACTGCTAGGATAAATGAAAGCAGCAATTGCTCAAAAGAGAAAATAAATCTGTGTATCTTCAAAACCAAAGCTACTTGTCCACAGAAAATGTGAAGAAAAGATGTGCTCATGGCAAAGAACACTGCCATTCCAATACCTGATACAGTGGTTGGCGTACACAAACAAGCAGAACTTCATACAAGTCTTAACACTTTCAGAAGAGTTGTTCACCCAGCATTTTATTATGTTTACTTTTAAACACTTTTTACTTTTAAACACTGTTGAAAAGGCAACATTAATTTCAAGAAAATAAGACAGGCTATGTTTTGCTGCCTGCAAATACCTCTACCCAACAGCTCAGTGTAAATGTTCCTCCCTGGTTAGACATTACCACTTCATTTGACTGCTATTAATCAAAAGGCTCATTTCACTGTTCACTGACATTAGTTGGAAAACTGCATGACTTGAAATTTATTTGACTCGAGCCAAAATGATGTCTTTTAACAAATATATGTTGAACTATTCATTTGAACTTCTTGTCCTTTAAAATATAAGACTGTTGAAACAACAAGCTATTAGCTGATTTTTTTTATCCACTTAGCAAGAAATAACAACAGTCTTAGTTTTCTGCTTTCTGAGATATGCATGTGCTTTTTAAAAGACCAAAACAAAAGAATACTGGAGATAGGACAAAAAGATGAGTATGCTTTTTCAGAATTGTAATGCAATTCAGAATTAAGAACTAAATTGCTTTTGAATGTTTAGAGAGCAGATATTAAAAGCCAGATCCTGCTCTTTACTACCATTCCTGTAGCAATCACTTCTTGAGCATGTAATTTCAGAATCAACTCACAGCTACAAGCTGCTTTTCCTGTCTTGCTAATTTACAAGTGGCCTTCAATTTAAGGCTCTGGATATAGAGACAAGTGAATTTTTAACCACTCAAGTCAATGCTCCTGTATGAAGTAAAAATGGTTCTTCAGCTTTTAATGTTTCTGTTTCTTATCTGCAGAAACAGGGTGAAAGTCTTTCCAACAGAACAGAATGGTGGAAGAAGAAATAAATTATCACTATAAGATATTCAAATCTTACATTAATATATCTAAGATTTCTGTATAAACCAAACATAAGTATCTTTAACTGACCCCCTCCCTGTATGCCTGAAAGTACTGTTCCTCTCTGCCCATTAATGCACTGGACATGTGCCTTGGCAAAAAATCAGAGAAACTAAAACATCATGTACAGATTATATACAACAAAACATGCAGTAAGTTGAACTGGAACATTTAATTCAGAGACAGTTTGTTATGAATTTCAAAACTTCTGACTTCATCAAGCAACCCATAGAGTTTCTACTGATCATTCTACTTATGGATATCAGCTGACATATTTATGTTTATTTTTAAGCTGTTAAAAAAATTATGAAGGCTTACGTGGAAACCTAAGTTCAACTTACTGCAAAATCCATGGTGCCTCTAAACCCCATATCTCCCTAGCTGATTAGTCTGGCTTTTTTTCCCTCTTGCACAGGACTCCAATATGTTACTACCTCAAAAACAACAGTGGACGCAAATAGGACTTCCTGACATATAAACATCTCATTCCCTCCTCTTCCCAGAAGATCCCTATCCAAATATGCTACTGCAAAACATGGAAGCCAAGAGAATGCTAACAAGTTGCCTGTACTTCTCACCTACCTCCTTTTATTTTCACAGGCATTTCAAATGTTTCATTTGTGTTGCTTACTCTGCAGATCAAATCCTGTGCACCGATGCTCTGAATATTGTAGATTTCCAGTTTACTGGTGATGGACACAATCCCATTTTTGTGCTTGACCTTCTTCTGTGTAGGAGTAGAATTGAACAGGTTGTTCCAGGTGATGGTGGGCTCTGGGAGGCCATTAGCATAACAGATGACTATCAGATGATCTTCAGAAATGTTGTGATGGACAGATGCATTGAGACCTTCCAACACACAAATGAGACAAGCAATCACCACAGTGAGCACCTGGTCGTAAGCAGTAGTAGCAGCCTAACCATTACAAATTAGAGTAGGCTTACTGGATTCACACTGAGCCCAATGGCAAGGAATGCAAGAGTTCCTTGGGTCAGGTCCCCTCCATGACTCAATATTCCTTCCCCCATACTGAAGTAATATACCCCAAAGATTTCACTCAATCTGAAATCCAAGTATTAAAATAATCTGTTAAGTAAAATAATTTATGGGTCCTATCTGCTAATTCCCTATCAATGGTAGGGTTTGGGAGAGCAGCTCACAGCACTGGGGTTGTACCTTGCACCAAAAGGAAACTCCAATGGGCAATGCTGGTTTGCCCAAGTTCCAGATGGGACTGATCAAGGACTTAAAAAGATTCCACTCCTTGCTTTTCAGCTGCTACTCAAGGAGTTAAAAACAAGAGGCAAAATGACCACAATAATCTTGAATATGACCCATAGAGTTTTGCTCACGGCAGTAGTGCTCTGTTTCTACATCATGTTCCACCTGGGGATGCTCCCATCACTGCAATTCTTGAATCTTCTCAAGGAAATACTGCGGGTGAGAAAACCTCTTATTTCACTAGAGACATATCCCTGCAGAGAATCTCACCAAAAACACTCAGGCAGGTATTTCCTGAGAGAGGACCAGAAGGGAAGACATTGAAGAGACATTTGTAACATCCTGAATCATCCATCCTAGTGTCCCAAAAAGTTATGCTTGTCTTGTTGAGTTCCAAACTTGTGAAATTCATTCTGTCTTCATAGGGCTTGTGAATCCTTAATCCGTTTGTTTCACTGTATGTAGCTATATTATCATGTAGTTCTTCTGAGTCCTTTTGCCATGTCACTTGCAGAACATCCATGGGTTTTGTCAGGGCACAGCTCAGAGTCACATTGTCACCCATCCTTACTTTTGTGTGTCCAGCCTGCGGAACCACTGCAATGACAGTAGACAGTTAATGAAATGGGCAGATATCACTCATATTCAGAAGCCTAATGTTGATTCTAAGGCTTGGATTACCCTGAGACACAACTCCTTCAGTTACATATTGTTTCTGTGTCTTTCCCCTACAAAAAAGTCCATCTCCTGCATACTCCTAGGAATCAATGATGTTCTGTTGATTTACATTGACTGAGACTTTAGTTTTCTTCTAAGCTACTTAAAAGACAAAAAGACTGACCTATCTCTGTACCCCTATCTGCAGACTTCCCTCTTAAGTTTTACTAAATCAGCTCATGACTTCCTATTCTCGGCAAATACTCAATTTTTGTTTCCTAAGAGCTAGAGGAAGATTGAATGCATAAGAGAAGTACGCAACAAGCCATTATCAGAGAAGTAAACTGCAAAATGCCTTTAAAAGGCTTTCTGAACTATAGTTTCAGAGTTCAAGGTGCATTTGAGATGGAGGGAAGGAAAACCTTTTGGGATGCCCCACTCTTGGAAGCTGTCAACTCAGGTTAATAATAGTGTCCAGTATCACTGTAGATATGGGATGCTTCTTGTCCTTCCCATCTCTAAATGCTGCTCCAGGAAGATTTGTGTCACAACCACCAGCTCCATGTCCCTGTCTCAGCTATGTAAGATTGTAAGTCAAGCAGCACCAGCAATCTGTATTTCACCTTTTTTTGTCTCTTACTCTGCTGAAGCCTTTAGAAACCTGAAAACAGTTCCCCAAACAATTTCAAACAGATTTCAGGAAATTCAACTTACCATTTGCCTTTCCAAGCCCAGAATATGCCAAACACAAAACCAGAGCTCGTAAAGTCATTTTGGAAGAGAAAATCTGCTTCACCTAAAGAAAAACAGAGAGATGACAGATCATCTTCTGGTGATAGTGTACATTCAGGGTGCAAGAATTAACAGTAGATTTTTCATGTGAAAAAGAATGTAATTCTGGGGTCAGACAGCAAGACTTGACAAGTTTTATTGCCCTATTTCCTACAACTGTATTGTAGATCTGCCTGGAATTGAAGTTGGTGTTCTATTCAAGAGGAAACATTATTTTGCAAAAAATACCTCTGTAACACACTCTACATGCTCCTGAGTTTTTTTGCCAATGCCTGCAAAACTAGCTGAAGCATCTTGGGACCATCTTCTGTCAAGAATTTATGCAAAGCCCAACCTTTTAAAGATTTTCACAACATTGAAAAAATAAAAGAGACAGTAAATTGAAAAGCATTTTCTATATTATACAGGTTAAAAAAGCAGGGCTGGTAAATAAATCAATAAATAAGACGAAAAAAAAGTATTTAAAAACAAATTGCCAACAAACTTGCGTACATTCTGCATATACCCACAACCAGTAGCCTGCATTTAAATTTTAAACACACTGTCCTAAAACAACTCCTCATATAACTCTCCAGTTACTAAGAACAAATAGAGACCAAGATGTTATGCGTAGAATCAAGAAACAAGAACATATCAGCAATGAGCCTAATGAAAAAAGTTTGTGTAGTCAGATATTTGACCACGGCTATAAGAAATTCGGAGATTCCCACAAGCACGCAGAAATCAAGGGCCTGCATAGCGAGCAGAAACTATCGAGTCACAGAGTTGTTTATAAAGCAGGGGAAGATGCACCGCGCCTCCAGGCAAGCAGAGTTTTCAATAACAATCCTTTGCTTCACCGCTTTAGTACCCATTAAAGCCCTTAATGAACCATTGCACACACCCGGGGTGGCTACAAGAATTCATACAATGAGCAACGAGGCTATACTGTGTAGCTATACCGTGCACAGAAAGAAAGAAGTCCCTTTAGGTCACAACTTCAGTCACGGGAGCTGCAGGGAGGGAGGAAACAAAACCCCAAACGAACAGAAAAAGAAGGGAAAAAAAAAAAAAAAAAAGAGCGCGTTAAAGACTGGGGCAAGTAAAATGCAAATCCCTTACTGCGTCCCCCAAAACCGCACCTCGGAGGGCTCCTGAGCCTCGGGCTGTGCCGCTCCCTGGACAAACCGCCCCCCCACCACTTTCTGGGAATTCCCCTTAACTTCAAAGAAACTTTCCCCCTACTGGCGCCACACAGATTTCCGAAGGCAGCTGCCGACTGAGCCCGGCAGCTGGAGGCCCTCCCGGGTAGGAAGGGAGGACGGAAGAAGCAGACGCGCCTCGCCGGCGGTGCCTCCAGTCTTCCGTCCCCACGGCGGGTCGCGCTCCCGGCGGCGCTGTCAGACTGACGCGCGCCTGGCACCCACTGCCCATCTCCGCCTGAAACCCTCCTCAGACGTGGGAATGCGTCCAGGGAATGCGGCGACAGAGATGGTTGCTCACAGCCAAGTACGTGGAAACACGGAGAAAGCTGAAATAAATCCCGGGGAGGCGGAAGCTCCTACGCCGCGTCGCGGCCCTTGTTCCAGAGCTGAGCTGGTGTCCGATCCGGCGCTAACCTTTCCCTCAAGGGTATTTGTAACAGCCCAGTAGCAAATTATTTTAGGCTATATCTCTTATATAATTGGGAGTGGTCTTTTGCTTTCGCTGCTACTTTCCTGTTGGGTGGGGAGGAAGAGGGGCAGCAGGAGTGATAATGGACAATCTGTGCTATTTTTGTGTTGTTAGATTAGGATCTTCCGCTGCTAAAACTACAACAGGGATAACTTATCAGGCCTTGTTGCAGGCTTGGCAGAAACAACCCATTTCTCAATCTGATTAATTAGAAACAGCATTCTTAGTCATCAATACAGGACGTTCGGTGCCTGCTCTTTCTTCAGATGCTTTCATACACATGCACACGTTCATACACTGTTCACACCACTTGCCATATTTATCTTGCCAGACTCTATTTTAAGCCATCATTGCTCACAGGAAAAATCAAACACCACAGTTTCAACCCCTTGCCAAAATTAATGGACAAAGATGCCTACATAAACCTAGAAACTCATTTAAGACACAGATCTGTGTGAATATTTGCAGCAATGCTACTAAACTGTCTTCTACAAGAAGGTGATGTTTGCAGCTTTCCTGGGTCACACCGTGCTCACCATGTGTTAACCTCACCTGTCCTGCTGCTCTCAGTACCTTGGTGCACAAAGGAGTGCCTTTTGACCTGTAGAAATAGAAAGCTTCTGCTGACCCCAACAGATTTGGTCCTACTTGTGGCTGGGGTCTGGAGATCAGGGCAGTGTCTCTACCAGATGGGTAGAGCTGTTCTTGGAGACACTTTCCCCACCACTGTGCTGGATTTAGTGCACCCCTTTCCCTCTGCCAACTAACTAACCAAAGTCCCTTGGCTTTTCAACTTTACCACTACCTTTATTTCTACCTTTCTTTCTACCTCCTAGGATAAATCACTATGTCTTAAATCACTTAAATTTCACTCCACCAGCCTTGCCCTTTTTGTTCCCTCTAAAACAGGCTAGCAACTAAACCAGTTGTTTGAGACTGATGTATCTACACACTTCACACCCTTTTTGTTTTAATGAGAAAAATGCGTTAGCAAGTTTCCTGTGCTCACGTGCCTTCACTATAGCTGAGGGGATTTTAGAGGGAAGTCCAGATAACTGCCCATTGCACAGCTTAAAATAAATTTATCCAGAAGTGCCCGGTGCCGTCAAAGCAACAAAAGGAGGGAAATCCCAGTGATACCTTCCTGCTCTTATTTCATTAAAATAAAGGGGACTTTGGGGGGATTTGAGTGATATAGTAACTCACATCTACTGAGGTGGAAAATATCTGTATTTAGGCAAATGTTATTATTTGTTCAGTGGTCTGGAGAAACCTAGAGAAGAAAGAAGAAAATGATGAAAGGGTCTGGAAAACAAGGGGCTGCTCCTTTGGAAGAGAGGGAATAAATTACAGCTGAGCAAGGAAAGGATGATCCTGAAATCATAGGCAAAAACCAGAGATAACCTCAGGGCAGACAGAAGGGAATGAAAAATACTCCAGACAAACCAGCAATAGTGGAAGATTCAAATTATATTTATATTTAGAGAAGAACAAGGCACAAAAATCCCCTTCTGCCTTATTCTGTGTTCTAATGTCAACTGTTTGTTTTTACAGGAACCTGGCTCAGCTCAGCAATCTTTACCAAGCTTTACAAGGTTCTTTGTACATTATGTTTTCTAGAGCTGGTGGTAGCCAGGGTGACGTGGACTCTCTGGTATTATAAATCCTTTGAAGTTAGTGAGAAAGAGAGTAAGTAGAGAGATCTTGTCAAAAAATTCAGAGAGGTCTTTGTTCATCTTTTTTTTATTTATTTAGCTGTAATACATCCTGTATGCTGGTGGAAGAGGCAATTTAAAATTCCTTCTGTCACGAATGAGATTTATTCTTCATTCTTTCCTCTGCCTTCTGGGTGGACACATTCCACTATTAATATATTTCTTTATTCTTTCCTTGACTTCTGGATTACTGACCTCTTATAAGCAGAGCCATTTGAACCACTAGCCAGCAAAACCTGTACAGGCTTAAGGCAAATATATGATACAGCTGATCCAAGCTGTCATTATTTAACAGAGAAAAGGAAAAAAAAAATGGGCGAATGGAGTTGGTGACATAGATTCCAGTAAAACCAAACACAGTAGGTTTTACAGGATATGCTATCTTCTGGAGGTTTATATCAGAACATCTGCTCTGCTGATTGAACCCCCTTCTGGCTCTGCTCACATCAATTAGCATATTCCCCTTAATCATCATGCTTAGGCAGTGCATCTTCAAGTTGCAAATGCTCATATGGGTCCAATAGAAGGTCTAACCCAGTTCAGAGGATCTGCCACCAGCTGTCATTTTGCTGGTGATTCGACCACATTCTCTCTCAAGCTTACGTCTATAAAACAAGTAAAGTTTAAATTGTTTAAAGTTTGAGATCCTGCCAATTTCTCCAGTGCAAACTGCACATGATTTCTCAGTAGGGAGAGTTAGCTATGTGGGTGGGGATAAAAGCACAAAAAATTTCTGGAATCCATTTCAGTGTCAATTTATCCGTGTGTAAAGGGAGGCTGGATTGAGGAAGAGGAGCACAAAGGGAAGACAAAGGCATGGAATGGGTGTGGAATTGGAAGAAGAAGAAAGTGACCATAGTAGTGAAAGTCTAAGTCCATAACAGGGCAGACAAGCATGGTAGGGGGGCACACAGGAAGTCCAATCCCTGCTGCAGCAGGTGGTAGGAGCTGAGGAATGCATAATTGTTAAGGTGTTGTATGTAGATTTGTTTTACACAGGCATGCACACATACACACACACACACAATGTTACGTGTTATTAAGGGGTCCTTAAGTGATTTTAGCTTTAGAGAAAAATCAAGAAAAAAGCCTAGCAATGCTGTTGGGCTTGTAGCATTGGGAAACGCTGTTTCCAATACAATGTGCTTTTTATCCAGCTGGTGCTGTATAAAGTATGTTGTGGAAGAAAAGGGCCATGAGGACTCATGACAGGCCACAAGGGGACAAGAGGGGCTGAGAGAATAGATAAGGTTGGAGGCTGGGGACTTTCCTCCAGCTGCAGGCAGAAGAGGCATAATTGATCAAGTTGATGGAGGGGTAGAAGCAAGGATTTTGGGTTTGGAAACTCATGAAGGGTTTAGTCCTGTAGCACAAACTTGCAGGGAAGACCCAGAGAAAGTTGTGAAGCTCTGTGATTATTGGATATGTTATTCCTAGGGGTCTGAGTAAGTTGTTAGAAGCAGCATGGAACATGTACAATAATTAGGAGCGAAAGCTGTGTTAGCAGAACAAAGCCCAACTGGTGGGGGTGGGGGAGATGGTGGCATCATGGGAGAGAGGCAGAGAAGGAATTACAGGCACAGTAGTACAGAGGTCTGTGTGCTATTTTGTTAAGAGAAGGGCCATGGGAAATGGGAATATCTGTGGGGAAAGGACAAACACGACCTGGTGGACCCTGGACTTCACCCAAATCTCCTGATCTGGCTGGAAGGCTCCCACTGGTAGAAGATGTGTGATGGAGACTGGAGGTGTCATCCCCAGCTAAACCTGTGGGGATTACATTAATGCTGGGAATGACAAATGGGATTTCTTAGTAGATGCTGGAGTGGTGTATTCAGTCTTAAATACGCCTAAAGGAAAATTTAGTCAGAAACAATTCATGTTGGTGTGACAGAGCAAAAGGAAAATTGGTCTTTCTTTCAGCATTAAAATTTGGAATTGATTAATTTCTGTTAGCCTTTCAATTTTCTTATATATCTGAATGTCCCATACCAATACTAGGAAGAGACATGTTGACTAAATTAAATGTACAAATTATGTCTGAAAAAGAAAAAAATTCAAGTTTCTGGCTGCAGACTTCTCTGTTACCATGAGCTGGTTGGGTTTGTCCTAAGGCTGAGGGATTGGTGCAGCACTGCAGAGGCCTGTGCCAGCTTAGGGACTGTGGAAAGGCTTCACCTCGTAACTAGCAGGGTACTTGCAGTTTAGGAGATTCACTATTCCACATGGGCAAAGGAGTCAACACCAGGAAAAAAAGGAGGCTATCTGTCAAAATGCTGAGCCCCTTTCTAAAAAAGAACTGAGCCTAAATGCAACAAAGCCTTTCAGGAATTGTAGCATGCTCTATTGACTGCTCCTGCTCTGGAACTACTGGACTTGGTAAACTTTTTGAACTATTTATGCATGAAAAATTCCATTTGGCTTTGGGGCTATTGACACAAGAACTGGCATCCTAGAAGAGCAAGGGATGGTCAGTCTGCCCCAGGACAGTAGTGGCAGCAGCCCTCCAAATCCAGGAAGGAGAAAAAAATTAACTATGGGGCAGCAGCTGACTGGTTTTGTGCCCTATACAGTTGTAGTGGTGTTGGAACAAAAAGAAGGACACTGGTCATCACCAAGCAGAATGTTAACGTACCAGACAGTACTGCTGGAATAAGATGACGTGGAGTTAAAAGTAACTAACCTGGAGTTAAAAGTCACTAACTAGAATCCAGCAGTGTTCTTAACAGCTGACCCATTATGAAAGAAACTGGCCCATGATTGTTTGCAGGCCTTTGAATAGATATACTGTTGTTGAGATGACATACAGAACTTGGAAGACATGGATTGGGAACTCTTTGTGGACGGGTGCAGCTTTGTGAAAAACGGAATCTGAAAAGCCAAGTTACTCAGTGGTAGCTCAGCATGAGGTAATAGAAGCCAAAGCTAAAATCCCCAATACATTGGCTCAGAAAGCAGAACTGATTTCATTGACAAGACCATTGGAGCTCCCACAGAATAAGATTGTAAATATATGGACAGACTTAAAATTTGCTTTTGGAATGGTCCATGCCCATTGAGCTATTTGGAAAGAGAGGGCTGTTAACCTGTTAACTTCCCGGTATCCCCTGTGAAACATGGACAAATAATACAGAGATTGTTAAAGGGGGTGCAGCTACCTTGAAAGGTTGCATCAATGTTTTGTAAAGCTCATCAATCTGGAAGACCCCAGTAAATACTGGAAATTGCCTGGCTGACAAAGGAGCCAAGGTCTTCCCTGAGAAATAACAGCATTTGGACAAGCAGGCTTCTGATTATCAGGCTAAGAATGAGAAACTGGCAGAATTGTTAGATGCTGACGAGAGTCCTGAAGGATGGTGGATTACATCCAGCAAACAAATCATTTTTCCCCAATACCTTATGAAGAAAATCTCAGGAGAAGGACATATGGTAACTCCCTGAGAAATAGAGTTCATGGTGGAAGCAATGAAGCTTCAGATTTTGAACATAAGAATAACTGGTTCCATAAAAAGCATTGTTAAAAAGTGCCAAACACTTAAAGAACAATGTACATCAAATTAGACTGCCTACTGTCATGGTTTGATGCTGTTGCAATGCTAGTGCCCCAATGAAAATATATTTTCCTTAGTGTCTGCTGTGATATGTGACCAGGAATAGAGCAAATCAGGCTCCAACTTGAGAATAAAGGAAAAAAACTTTATTAACCTACAACTATATGTAAAAAGAAACACACACAGAACTCAGAATGAAAACTTTCCAAAACATTCTTCCTCCCCCCACCAAATTTCCAGTACATCACAGTATGATAAAACCTTGGATTCTCAATTCAATTACCACCCCTCAGATAATCAACTCTCAGTCTGTCACTACCCTTCAGATAATCAATTCTCAGTTCATCAAGAAGAGAGGAGTCTCTCTTGTGCCATAGGCTTCCCCTGGAAACACAGTTGAAACCTCATGTGTTTCTATGTCACATGTGGCACCATCCCGAGAACATTTGCCATTGTGACATCTTCCTTCCATGTACAGTGTTCTCACCACTGCACATGGACTAGAGCTGCTTCTAGGGTTCTCTTTTTAAGGATGCTTTGCCCAGTTCTAAAATAAAGCACTGTTTCTCACTTTTGGGACACCTGTCCTTCCCAAATTCACTCCCTGGGGCCGAGGAGTCTTGAGAACAGAGATCTTCCTCTTCACTGAAGATCGAGGGCACTACCACCTTCCTCACCATCATCTCTGTTCATGCCACTCCTTCATAACAACACTGCACTCTCTTGGCTCCAAGCCATTGCCTCCCACTAAATGCAGTCTCTGTGTCACAGAAAAAATAGTTCTGTCTATAGCTATACAAGAAAAATCTAGCTAAAGGCCACTCTATCATCTCTTCCCACCTAGGATTCTTCTCAAATTCTCTCGGACATCTTTCACTTGCACAAATTTGCATCACACTGGCTCATTTCTTCCTATTTCATCTCTATCTCTCTTCTCATTCAGCTCCAGGAGGATCAGCATTTGTAAGGTTTCTATCATCCAAGAAAAGGGTTAAAATCTCAGGCTCTGCCTGACCAGAACTCTCACTGCCCTGCTGGGCACTTTCTCACTGCCCTCCCCTTCTCCTTCTCAGGCGCTGTGCTGCTGGCACATGATAGCAAATTTCAAGGTGATACAGGCACAGGACCTCTCCCCCTTTTTCTCTTGGGGGGGCGGGGGTGCTGCTAGATGCGTCTCAGTGTTCCTCTACTTTTTCATCTTGCAGGGGCCTTCACTTCTCTATCTAAGGCCTTGGCCTACCTCACCCAGCTGCATAGCTTCCCCTCCCCCACCCAGCCCGCAGCTGGGCAGGGGAGATTTGACTTCTTTCACCTGCTGGAACCAAGAGAGCTTCCCCCTGGGAGTTCTCTGCTTTTAACCCCCTGTGTTCTCAGAAGCATATCCATATCCTCAGTGGCCACACAAGGTGCCAATATTCAAATCTCAGCACTTATAGTTTGATCACCAAACTCCCAAAAAACTCACTTCCTTTTCAAACCAGGACACCTACACACACACCTGTGAGTGTTAAGAAAGGAAATTGTCCAGGAGACTATTGGCAAATAGGTTTTGCTGAGCTGCCATGGTAAAAGGGCCACAGGTATTTATTGGTACTTGTAGATACTTTTTCAGGATGGCCAGAAACAACTTCTTAGTGCGCTAACAAAGCTAGTAAAGATTTGGTGAAGGAGATTGTCCTGAGGTTTGCAGTATGAATGGGAATGTCACCAGACAAAGGTTCACATCATTGCTGAAATAGCAAAAGCCCAATTAAAATGTTAGGGGTAAAGTGGGGCTTGCACACTCCGTGGAGACCTCAGTTTAGTGGGAAAGTAGGAAGAGAGAACCAGAGTCTGACAGAATATATTAAATCCTGTGGGCGGGTATTGTCTTCTCTCCACAGATACATTGTGCTGGCAGCATCCATGACACTGGACACAGCTCATCCGTACCAACCAGGAGACTACCTCGAAACCTGGACTGAGGAGCCTCTCCAAGAAAAGTGGAAGGGACCATATCAAATGCTGCTAACCATCAGTACTTGTGTGAAGGTGCAAGAAGTAGACTTGTGGCTCCCCAATTTAGGATGGTTAAAACAACTCTTTGTACTTATTGTGCTGTTCTTATGCTCTTGATCACTTGTTGCAATACATACTGCTGTATAGACTAGGCCAATACAATAAGTCAATATGAGACTTTGAAGAAATTATATTAAAGTCTCAAAGGGGCAATTTGTTACCAAACAAGTTATATCATTATGAATAAACTGATTTTTATAATGATGTTGTGATTTGTTGTTATTAGGAATTAGTTATTGTTCGCTATGTAACCTAGCTTACTGCTTCTAGAATTTATTTCCCAGCTTTTGGTGACACAGTGTCTTGGTTAAAAGACAAATGCCTGCCAAGGAAGGCGGGAACCTTCCTGGAATGCAAAGATGACCCCTCCTTCAAAATTACTTTAACTTAGAAATTACAGGGCTTTGAGGCAAAAATATAGGAAAGGAAATAACAGTTCTTTACTAGAAAGTATGTATACATGTAGATGTGTAAGAGAGCAAACAGACAACACCACAGAAACAGAAGTTTCAACACCTGCTGAACACTGTGTTTCCCCTCTGGTGTAGTTATGACCATGGTTGGCAGGGGATGAGACAGAGAGCCTACCATGATCCACTCATCCGGCACCAGGAGGGAAGGAAAGAAATTGCTCCTTGTGCCAAGTCAGGGGCAGCGTTCGATCTCCGCACTACCAAGGAGCAGCTGGCAGAAGCAGGGGAAGCAGGCAGATTCAACCATAGTGCCGAATTGCAGCATAGCAATGTCCTGGAGCCGAATGCACAACTGTTCTACAGCACCACCAATGTCCCACGGCACTGCGCAACTGCTCCCTCTGATCCGCAGAAATGGCAGAAAGGGGAGAAGGACCCACCCCCCCACCAAAGTCTCATGTGGAGCCCAAAACTTCTCACACAAAATCCCTAGTGTAGTATATAGTAGAGATAATTCATGCTATATATGTGTATAAAATCCAAATGATGTCTTTGACCACCCTGGCTGGGAGCAGAGTCTTATTTCTATTCAATTAGTTCCTGGAAAACCTTAAGATAATATCAAGTACATTAACGTATGAATGAAACCTTCCCAGGACATGATTGCTGATTTCCCTGGAATGTCTAAGCCACTCACAAGGACTTGCACCTGGGAAGATTGCATCTACCAACTCAAGCACCGAACCACTCTGCTATGTGTGAATGAAGGCTATCCCAAAAATTTCAGACAACCAGCCAGACATCTGGACTGGCTTTTATATATTTCTGCATCTGTATGGTCCCAGTTCTACATGTGAAGGGACACAAAGGAACATTAGGTCATTTCTGCCTCAGGCAGAATAAACTGTATATAAGCCAGCTGCATGAAGCAGCCGGGGTGAACTACTGGGGAGATGCTAACACTTTGTCGGTCGGATCCCGGTTGACCCAGTGCCGACTCCCGGGGTTGACGCTGCCTTGGCTGTGGTGGTTTTTCGAAATTCTATTTTTGTTGTCGATCTAATAAATCTTTGTTAAATTTTATTATAAATTTGGCTGCCGATTTATAACACTAGTGTTATATCATTTATAACACTACTGTTATAAACAAATATGTAATTGTTGGCTTTCACTATTGTATATTGGCTTTTACAAAATATTTTGATATAGTAGAGTTTGTATTCTCTTTTTAACTGCTTTTAATATAATTTGTCAGCCTTTTATGGTTGCCCTAATCCCTGCATAGATTCTATATTTTATTGTGATAATATATAGTTTAGGCTTTTGCAAAATATTAAAATAGATGCTTTGTGCTGTGTATTATAACATTAACTTTCGTGGAAGTAATTGTTGTTGTGAAATAATAACTAATGCCTTTATTTTTGTAACTAACAAAGTTAAAATAATAGTAAAATAGCTAATATTGATTGAAAGTACTTGTAAAAATGCTAAAATGTCTGTATGATAAGATAACATTGAAAAGAACTGGGCAAATAGCACCAAAAGAGCAAGGAGGAATCTACCACTGACTCTTTGCCTATCAATAACTGTCAAACCACAGATCAGGGGACTGTGAGAAATGCTACTCAATGCTACTACTGTGAGAAATGCTTCCAAAAATTTAGAAAGGTTTATTAAAACCTTATCAAAAACATAACAGAGGACTGAATAGAGAAAATATTGCTGCACTGGGAGCAAGGATCTTTCCCACTATGTGCTCAACCACACAATGGAGGTTTCGCCTTTTAACCCTTTAGCCCCTCAGAAAGTTCTGTCCATCGACTCCTTCTTTGCTGTCTAGTGGTGAAGTTGACTTCCTTAAATTTTGATTGGAGGTCAGATGTTGCCATTGTGACAGTAGACCCTCCCAAATGTCCCAAACTCAGGCTGTCCTCTGATAGCAATGCAAGGGGGTAAAACATAACTATAAATCTATAAAACTTCTCTTAAAATATATACATGATAGTTACCTTTTAATTGTGAGAGTCAATCATCTCATCTATTACAGGACCTTGTGAGAAAATAAAATATCATAAAATAAGATAAAATATTATAAAATATCTCAAAATCACATCTGCATTGTGGTGCTATAGTACACTTACTGTACTCTTAAGAAGATGAGGTCAGGGCTAAACAAAAGAATTCCTGGAACTAAGCTGAAGAATTCCCGGAACATGCAAACTCAGAGGAATTATGTATGTTAATCTTTATGAATATGCATTTGACCAATGCAATGAAAAAGTATATGAGAGTTGTTATAGTTAACTGTGTGCATCTGGCTATGGCTACGCACACAGCGCTGTAATTTTTGCTTTATCCCTTATTAAATTAAAAATTTTAAAAAGTGAGCCTCGTTTCTCACACTCAGCCTCCCAAACTGTGATGGGGGGAGCCCACGCCCCCATTCAAAACTCCCAAACCCCTAAACGATTCCATTGGAATGCCAGAGCTACTAGCCACCTCCCTTTGTGTTTTAATCACTGTCTATTCACTGAGAAAACTGCCCCCTTCCCCTTCCAGCATCTTCCTGGTAAGATGGGGAAGAAATTCACTGAGAAACCTAAACTCAGTCCCCACAAGAAATATGGAGGTGAGGCCATACTTCTTCCCTTGCTTCAGCAGTCTCTGAACCACTCGGCAGGAGTACCACCGGTTACTGTCTCACAGTATTGATCCTGCATATTTTCTTTCCACAATTTCCACTTTCCTGTAAAAAGTGTTAACTTTGTAAAACAGTACTTAAACATCATCTTGTGTTATGTTTATACACATACATTTGATGGCTTCCAATCAAAACCACAATGGAAGAGCACACACGCATTTACGACAACCATGAAAAAGTACACAGATAAATTCTCTACCCAAAAAAAAAAAAAAAAAATTATTATGAACACCTAATTTCAGAAAACTCTAATTTGAGGAATACCAAGTTGCAGCCCTCATTGTAACCCACATCCATGCAATATAACAGATTTCAAGGCAAACTGAATTAGGATGGGATTTTCAGAGTTTGAAGAATGATTGTCCTTTAATGCTGAGCAATGCTTGCTTAAAACATCACTTGAGCCTAATTTCTAAAGGTCTGTTGGCCAAGAAGCCTGAGGTTACTTTCTAAAGGTCCATTCACCAAGAAGCTCAGCAGCATAAAAGCCTGCTGTGTGAAGAGGCAACACTGGGCACAATTTTCCAGAGGAATTTGGGCAGTTTGGCTGCTTTCCTGAGTACTACCAAATGGCTGCCATTCCCATTTCTCATTGAAAGGAATGGGAGGAATTTGGCTTTACAAACAGACTCATAAGAGATAAGGCCAGAGACAGAGACAAGATAGTAATAGGAGGAACCAATGTTACTAACTGACATGGAATGTTGCTCAACCAAGGCCTTGATAAATTCCTGAACCCTGAGAAGAACAAAGACACAAAGGTGATTGTGTGCACATTAGAAGGGAACACGTATAATGAAATCTGTACCTTCCAAGTACCTCAGCCAACTACAGGGCCTCTGGTTCTGGTTCAGGGCTGCTGATTTCAGGGCCCCCTACACACATGCACACCAGTTGGGGTGTCTCTCACCCAAGAAAAGTTAGAAATGGAGTTTAATGAGAAGACAGGACAGACTGTGGTGACAGAGCACTGGGCCAGCCCAGACAAGTGTGCTGACCAGCCTCCTGCATAAATGAAACCAGACCCTTTTATTACTTCATCCATCCATTTTCCCAGGCTTTTTATTCCCAGATGCCCTTGCTTCCTCCCTTTCTCACCTTTGTCCCCTCCCCTAAGACTCCCATAACAGATGGGTGCAATTCCCAAATGCTCTTCATTTGCATAGCATCATTTGTCTATAGCCCTTAGGCAGTGACACAATGAGTTCAAAAGGTCCACTGATGAACTCATCTGGATGGGTTTCCCACATAGGGCTTAGGATCTCCTGGGACATCCCTGGGAGGGGCTTGGGCAAGCTGCCCCTTCCTGAGACCTTAGCATGGGCTCCTGACCAGCCCATGGGCCCCTGTGCTCCTCTGGGCTTGTGGAGATGTCTGGTGTCTCTCCTTCCTCTGCTGGGCTGCAGAGCAGCTGGGCTGAGGTATCACTTGAACTCCCTCACCCACTGTTGCAGCCAAGCTGCTTGATGGATAACCCAGCAGGTCTACTCTTCAACTCACTTTGGAAGCTGGTGTTCAGGTTCTCTCCTTCCTCCGAAAACAAGTGCCTCCAACTTTTTCTTGATCGCAGGTTTCTCTTGGGTTTTTTGTGAAGGATGGAGCCTGGTATCTGTTTCTGCAAGAGACCAGCCAGGTTGTGTGGTAATCACTACAGAGCTCTACACTAATCGGCAGAGAGAAGTGATGAGTAGTCAAGAGGGTTCTGTGTTGATTTGGCACAGCCTGGTTTTTGGTAGTGGTGGAGGGCCACACAAGTGGCTTCTGCAAGAAGCTGCTAGAAGCTTCCACCATATCTGACAGAGCCAATCCCTGATGGCTCTGAAGATGGATACGCTCCTGGCCCAATTGGAGAGGTTGGTAATGCCTCTCTGATCACATATTTAAGAAGAAAATCAAAACAGCACATGTGCAGTTTTTTCTAGGAGTGATGAGATACTGTCACTGTGGCCATCCCCGCAGCATGCAGCGATGCACTGCCACCTCTGTTGCCATCTCGGTGGCCTGCAGTGAGCCTTACCTGCCTGGCCACACCTAGCCAGCCACTGCGGGCAGAAGGGTAGGGGTGATGATGGCAGCTTCCCTTTCCCAGCATCGCACATGAGGAAAGGCATTAAATAGCGCCAGTGCCTCAGCAACCGTCACTGCCCACATGATGGCGGCGGGGCTGCATGGCCGGCAGTGAAACTTGGTGAGTGACTCCCTGACATGGAGCCTAGATGAAATTGACCTCTTGGCACTGCAGGATCCTGTAGGAATCTTTGAATTGGTGGAACTTTTTGGCAATGGTGCCCATGGGCAGCAATGTTTCTTCCAGTCAAAGAAGAGGAGGAAGTGAGGACATGTGAGAGAAAACAACATGGCAGCACTAAGGTCAGTGGAAAAAGATGGTGAGGCAGTGCTCCAAGTGTCAGAGTGGAGATTCTTCTCCAGGCTGTGGCGAGGATTACGGTGAAACAAACTGTGCCCCTGCAGCCCACAGGGGTGCAGAGATCTACTCGCAGTCCATGGGAGAAGTGCTCACACTGGAGCGGTTGGATGCCAGAGGAAGCTGTGTCCAGCTGGAACCTGAATGGAGAGAGAGAGAGCCCTCGCTTCCAGAGGTAGGGAAAGAGGGCTCTTGTTGCCAAACTAGAGCAGGCTATCCTTAAAGTACTGTACCCTGTGGGTGAGTGATCCACACCGCAGCAGTTTAAGGAGGACTACACCACAGCAGGTTTGGGAGGACTGTCCTGTGAAAAACACCAATCACTTGTTTTTAAAATGTTAAAAGTTTAATAGTAATAAAATGCTTATAAAAATAGTAATATAATTAAAGTAATAAAAATTTGGACAATTAGGATTTAGGACAATATGAGACAATAAAAACAAAGAGTTACGGACAGTCTGGGTACCTCTTTCTGGGCAAAAGAAGCCCAAAAAAGGACACAGGATTAACCATTAAAAGCAATAGTCTGTTGCAAATTCATACACCTCATGCATGATGCATAAATTCCATTCAAACAAAGGATTCTGTCTGGTCAGTGTCAGCTTCTTCCTTTGAATCCTAATGGCATCTTCAGGGCTGAGCAAGGCAGGAAGAACTCAATAAGAGAGCAATAAATTCTTTTTCTCTGAAAGATTTAGGTGTCCTGTGGCTGCTATCTCAGTGCGAATCCTCTCTTTAAAAAATTATCTTACATATCTTACAATTATCTTACATAGCATAGTTTCTATTTTAACATTACGTTATAACCTAAAACTATATTTAACACACTACTTAAGAAAATTTAATACAGCATAACTTTCTAACATAACGCATATAATATTCATTTTAATATTTGCAAAAAGCCAATCATATAATACATTTTACACAGTCCTGCCTATGGGAAGGACTCACATGGCAGCAGTTTTGGACAAAAACTGCTTGTGAGATTGGAACCACGATGGAGAAATTCCCAGATAACTGTCTCCCATGGGAGAGATCCCATGGCATAGCTTTCCCTGAGCAAACAGAAAAAGAGTTTAGATGACAAATAGACCAAAACCCCCATGGCCCTGTTTCCCTATGCTGTCAGTGGGAAAGAGGGAGGGGCTGGAGAGGAAAAAGGTAGCCTTTTACAAAGGCTTATTTTACTTCTCATTATCCTCCTCTGACTCTGTTAATAAATTTACCTTATACTTTTTAACTTGAACCCGTTTTCTCCCAGTCCTTATCTTGACTCATGAGACCTTTGGTAATTTTTTTCCCTCACCTTTGCCCAACTGTAGCAGGAGAGGATAAGCCTGGCATTTGGCCAGTGTCAAACCACAACAGGTTCCCAGTTACAGCACAGGAGCACCACAAGCTTGCAGGGAAAACAGGAAACACATGGGAGGTCAGAGCAGAGCAGAGTGTCTACTGGGAGAAATTCCCATTTGTGACCAATTACTTGTTTTGTCTGTGGATGCCAGCAGCCCTCCGAAGCACCTTTGAGTCTGCACCAGGAGGAGGGCAGGGCAGACCCCTGTGGGGGAACTTCTGTGTGAGGCTGCTCTTTAAGCACCTGAGCTCTGTAGGGCTCCCTGGCCTAGTCCAGAAGGGACAACTCAGCTATCCTCCTGAACATTTCCAGTGCCTCTTCCATGCCTTTGCACCCAAACAACTTTGACTAACTTTTCTGCTGCACCCTTCAGGGCAGCAGTGCAAAACATTAAGCAGTTTTTCCTGATCATTGCTAGAGGGACATATGGGACACACGTTGTGTCATCCATCCAGTGTGGCTGTCCCATGCAGCAAAAACACGGCAGGACAGAGACCCCTAATGGAGGATGTGAATAATCACTAGAAGCCTTGGGTGTTTATGTTACCTGGTTTTGGTAAGGGATGTGGTGGTATTTTGGTGTGTGCAGGCTCAGAGAGGCTCTCTCACCTAGGTCTTGCTGTAAGCCTGTCTTCTTTGCAGAAGTTCTGGGTGCACTGTGTGTCTTCAAGCTGGGGAAAAAACCACACCATCAATTAGTCACAGGATGCTTAGTATACCCCCTGTCATTTAGAGCGAACTGTGTTATTTTAAAGATGCTGTTACTAGCTGGGTGGGTTTCCAGAAGAGATATATAAAAATAACAAGAAGAAAGAGAAAGGCAAATTGCAATGTGAACAGAGACAAGGCACCACATTTGCAAGAAAAGGGAAACTATTTTTACTTGTTCCTTCTGCAGTTATTTAGTCTCATGACACAATATATCAAGACTGTGGTCTTCTGAACATCTACAAAAGAAATCAGTAAGTTCATACAGAACATGAAGTGATACCAGTATGTTTCTGCAGTCCTCTTCCAGGATCTGGGACCAAGACTGCAGCATTCAGAATTTTGTGCTCATTTATTCTTTGAAGGAGAGAAAGGAATAGTGTAGCAATATAAGTGTACCAAAGATGAAGGATTATTTAATGATTTTAAATACTGATAATGTCTCATGCTTCCCTGGTATCAGGTTGTATCAAAACCCAGAACTTTTGATCTATTTGTGTTCCTGTTTCTTATCACGAGAGAAGTGTCCCGTCCTTCCTGACACATATCCTTCAGTGAGATATTCTATGTGAAATGTTTTTCCCCAGCACTTGTCTGGGGAAACAGAGCCTGCTCTGCTGTTATCCCCCAGATGTCTGTACTGTTACTCTACATAAATCATTCTGTAGAAGTGTAGACATACTGTGTATGCACAAATGTAGATATTTATTCCATCTATGTATGTACACATCCCCCCCGCCCCCACAAAGGGACCACAGGGAGGAATCTTATGGAAAGTTTCAAATCCTGAAATCTTCATCTAGCATGAGATCTGACCTCACGGAAAGTTGTTTAGCAAGACCTGTGTAAGTACAAGCTGCCCTCTCACAATTGCACATCTTTCCCTAAGAGCTCCTCACATGTTACACATCTCCACACAACTGCAGCCCACCTTCCCTTCCTTTTTCCCAGTGAAGTGCCTTTATTTTTCTTCCTTGTGAGTGGTCAAGGAGGCAGAACAAGGCATGGAGGTGGCTGGCAGAGAAGGTAAGTCTGCTTGCCACTGTTACTGTTCTGTTGATGTTCTGGATGTGGTGTATTTGAGGCCTCTCCTCCAGGCCTCTGTCATCCAGCCATGTGATGTTGGGGGCAGGCTTTCCTATTGCTGAGCACACTGCTGTGAGGAGACCCTCAGCAGGCAGGAGGGAATGGAATTCCACTGTGAGCTCAGAGATTGCTGGCAACAAAAAGAGAAGATGCTTTTTACACTCTGTGGTGGGTTTACAGTCAAAGCTGGGTGGGTTTCTCTCTCTATACAAGGCCTTCACTTGCCCTGAGGAAAGTGTTGCCTAGAAAATAGAAAGGATCTTCAAAAAAAAAAAGTTAAAGAGAATATAAAAGCAAATCTTTACTTGAAAGCTTTCAGGTACACAATATGGTGAAAACCACACATGGTACAGTGATTCTACAATTTTTATAAGGTCAATTGATTAATATTCCTGTCATATACTGTCCAATCAAAAGGACAGTTGGTTAGGTCATAATTCTCGTATGGCAATCTGGACACTACCCACCAAGGAGATGCTGCTGCATTGAAAATCTCCATGTAGTGGATAGTATAATGACATCTCCATCTTCTGAGTACATCAGACCCAAACTGAGTGCCAGAAAGAGAGAAAGTGTTAGTGGAAAACTTGCTTTCCATGTTGAGGTGTATCTCTTTGTTGTAGGAGCCATGGTGACCACATTGAAAATGCATCTGTAGTAAGAGTCATATTCAAGTGTGAAATTTTGGAGGGTGATAGCTGAGGCCTTTGGGGTTGCTCTAGTGAAAGACACCTACTTCTGAAATGACCCTATCAGCCTCAGCCCATGTATTGGGCTGTAGGTGGCCATGTTCTGGAAGGAAGTCCCATTTCTCTTCTGCCAGGTAACTTGCAAAACATCCATTGAGAGCCTGAGGTTGCAATAGAAACTCTCCTCCAAGGTGCAGCTACAATGATGGTATCAGATTGGATGGGTTCCTTCAAAACTAGGAACAAAGCAAACCCCCAAATCAGGGCAGGAGGAAAAGCAATTGACTCAGGGAAGGCCAGAGTGCCTTGAAATATCCAGTCACATTGTTCTCATCTTGCAGAGCACCGGAATAAGGAACTCCAGCACGGGGTCATGGGGCACACCAGGAGACCTCAGACACCCTGTTGTCACAGGTGGCCATCATATCATTATCCTCTGCTGTACAATTCCATGGAGAAGGGGAAGGCGGCATGGGAACAGAGGGCAGGCAGGCTCTTTAGCAAGCACAGCAACCACCCAGCAAAAACAGCTCTCATCCCTGAGAGCACCCCTGATTCCCTCTTGCCAGCACCTGCAGGGCTGTGGGGAGGCAGAGTAGCCTAGGGCTCCCCGCAGCCAGGAGGCAGCATGAAGGGCTGCATAGGGATATGCCCTGCTCAAGCCTCTCCCCAGAAAAGTGTAAACCACCTGGATATGTACACTGGAAATGCAAACCAGCTCCATCCCCTGTGCTGAGGAGTTCAGCAATACTGCAAAGAAAGGGAATATACAGGCAGATCATATGGCTTGTGAGCAAAGTGCCCTGTATTCTCTGTGACCAAGCCTTACCCAATTTGGCTGCTGCTGACTCATGCCCAGCTCACTAGCCACTGTCCCAGTAATCAAGTTGTATATTTCAGCGAGCACAGTATCCGTGTCTCTCTGCTTGCTAGGAAAGGTGGTGGTGCTCCAGAGTTAAGCTGGGATGGGGAAAAGGTGCTCCACTCACCTATTGCTGGTTCCACTCGCTGGCAGCCTCCACGGAGCAGCAGGCTCTTCTTCAGCCCAGAAGAGCAGGGGGAAGATCACTGTGGGGCAAAGCAATTGCCCAGGAAAACTCATCTCTTTCCCCACTTCCCTCAGAGGGCAGCTGGCATGCCTAAGGGGACTACAGAAGATTGTCTTCTTTTTTCAGAATGCTCTTCAGTGGCCAGTCAGCAGCACCGTTGTCAATCATTGATCAACACTGGTTGCCAGAGGTGAAACAGAACAGGGGCCACTTTGTTCTTTCTTTGATTTTCTTTCTCTCCATCAGCAAAGTCTGGTGATATCCCTTGTTCACCCCATCCTTCCAGTCTCTGCTATGAGCTATTAAAAGTATTTGCCACTCTCAAGGTGTGAATTTGCAATCTTCCTGGTATGTATGGGAGGTGTCTAATGGAGAGGGAAGAAACAAGGGAACACAGGCCCCGACAGACCCTAATCCCTTGCTCTTTGGCAGGAAAAGGATGGTAGGCAGGGAAGTGCTGCCTGTGGATCATTGCCTCTGAGGCTTGCCAGACACCCTGCTGGATGGCAACACTGGAGTCCTCTTTCCTCCCTTGGACCTGACACAGAGGAGTCACAAACAAGAGCAGCTGATTTTCCATCAGGAGAGCAGTGTGGAGATACCAGCAGGTGTCAGTGCTTTGCCACAACTCACAAGCAATCTCCTTTATGAAAATAGCTACATTCCTGTAAACAAGGAAGGCTCAAGGCAAATTGATTTATTTAAACTGAAATGTAAGCCTGGGTGTTTAGAATGAGACCCAGACCTTCTGTAATTTACTTAAAGGATAATATCAAACAAAATATTCTTATTGGGGAAAAAAAAAAGTTGGGTTTTTTTTTTTTTTTTTGCCTTTTTTGTTTTACTAAGAAGTGTAGGGTTTTTTCCTGCAAGGCTTTCATCTTAGCCTCTGTAGTATATGATAGAGATAATTCATGCTATATAGGTGTATAAAATATTGTAAAGATCCAACATATGCTTTTGACTACCATAAGCCAAGAGCAGAGTTTTTTTTCTATTCAATCAGTTCCCAATATCGTCCAGATAAAATCAAGTTTTCTACCGCCCTGGCCAGGAGCGAAGCCTATGCAGGTAGTTCCCAGACATCGTTCAGATAACATCAAGTCCATTAGAGTATGAATGAGACCTTCCCGGGCAATAAGCACCAATTTCCCAGGAATGTCGGACACTCACGAGAACTTGCACCTGGAGAGATTGCATCAAAACTGGTGACATCCCCTGTTACACGTGAAAGAAAGCTATCCCGAGAAGCTCAGACAGCCATTTAGACTTCTGGACTAACTTTTATATATGTCTGAATCTGTATAGTCCCAGTTATACATATGAAGGGACATACAGAAGTCTTCTGTCATTTCTGCCTCAGGCAGAATAAACGGTATATAAGATGGCTGCAAGAAGCAGTCGGGGTGATCCACAGCGGAGATGCTGACACTCTGTCAGATGAATCCAGGTTCACCCAGCGCCGACTCCCAGGGTTGACGCTGCCTTAGCTGTGGTGGTTTTTCGAAATTCTATTTTTGTTGTCTATCTAATAAATCTTTATAAAATTTTTTTATAAATTTGGCTGCCGATCTGATCATTTAGAACACCTCTCATGTACACTTTCAAGTGCTCTTTTACTAGACATAACTGCCTTTTCCTTAGGGTAAGGACCACAGCTTCTGACAGGTTAGAGAATTTAAAACTCTGTATTTTATTGGGGTCCTAGACTGAGGATCCTCTCAGGCTTCCCAGAAATTTCAGGTAGCTTTTCTCAAAGTTCAGCAGACTACAACAGAGTCCATCCACAAAGAGTTGGACTAGTATCCAGTGCTCCTTTCACACATAGCTTTATATGTCTGAAAATGAAAGCAGCAGAGCTATGAGAAGACCCTTTGTATGGCTTCCAAAAACATGAGCAATTTCTGGTATACTGAGAGTGAAAACAAAAATACACTTGATTTGTATCTGCCTGGCTTGATAGTCTCATTTATAAAAGAGAAAAATGCAATCAATTAGTACAATTCTCTTGTTTCATCTGGTTTCCAGGGGCTCAGTGCTGAAAACTGAATGAAAAACAATGGGTTATATTTTCTTCCATGTCTGATATAATAAGAAAATTTACAACAGAGAATTGATGAGTGATGCTTTCAAAGGTCTATAATCAAAACAAAGTTACTTTTCACTGAACAAACTTAGTCTCATGCCTCTGTCAGCACTGGTTTCAGAAGAAGAATATTCTTCCTATTTCAGCCTGTGCCTGTAAAATATCGAAGACAAACATTTCAGCTACTTTTCAAAGTCACATCTTCAGCCAGAGCTGTTGGAGCAAATTTGCTTCCATCTTACTGCTCTCTTAGAATCAGGAACCCAGTATCTAGGCAGAGAAAAATACCAACACAATATGTCTCTGAAATAGCCTGGCATGCCAAAACATGGACATTTTATGCAGCCTGAAGAACCTTTATTTTATCTATCTCAGCTGTTTAAAAGGACGCTTATATGAGTTAAAATCTTAACCCAAACTGGCTAATGTCAGGGTCAAAGGATCCCAAAGCTGAGAGATGCAGGCTACATTTGCTTTATAAAGAGAGACACATAAGACAGAACCAGCTTTATCTAAGTGAGAGGCAAGCAGGAAGGTATCATTCCCTCTTGCCCTTTTTCCATCAGTTAGGAGAAATTATACCCTGTGTAGTATATGATGTAGATAATTCATGCTTTGGAAATTGTATAAAAATTATAGAGATCCAACTATGCCTCTGACCCCCATGGCCAGAAGCAGAGCTTTTCATTTCCAAAAGATTTCCCAAACTCGCCCAGATAAAATCATGACCATTAACGAGTGAATGAGTCTTTCCTGGGTGATCAGCGACCATTTCCCAGGAATGTCCAGAACATTCACAGAACAACACCTGGGAGAGATTACATCGAAAAGTGGGCCACGTCCTGGATACAGCTGAAAGGAAGACCATTTCGAGGAGCCCAGACAGCCATCCAAACCTATGGACTGACTTTTGTATGGGATTGAATCTGTATAGTTCCTGTTATACATATGTTAGGGACTTACAGAAATCTTAGGTCATTTCTGCTTCAGGCAGAATAGACTGTATATAAGCTGGCTACCTGGAGCAGTTGGTGTGACACTCTGGGGAGACGCTGACACTACGTCGGTCTGACCCAAGTTCACCCAGCATCAAAGTCTGGGGTTGACGCTGTCTTGGCTGTGGCAGTTTTATAGTATTCTATTTTTGGTTGTTGATCTAATAAATTTATAAAATTTTTTATAAATTTGGCTGCTGATTTGATCATTTACAACATACCTCTGCAAGGCACTTGCATGTTTTTCCTGTAATGTATAATCAGTGTTTACCGTATGAATGACTCAGAACTGGCTTTCTTTAGGAACTTTCCTCTTCATATATAAATACTGCATTAATTTCTCCTCATTTCTCTTTTCTGCCCTAGTTTTCCCAAAAGAGAGGAAAAAGAAATTTTGTTCCAGACTGGGTTTTCCCTTGTATTTTCTACCACCACCTCCTTTCCCCTCTAAGTTAGGAGCTTCCTTTCTCCACACAGAGGACTCCAGAGACATGTATGTGGACATATGTGTTCATGTCTTTGTCAGCAGAAGGTACTAGGGATAAACAAAATAATCTGCAGGGGTCATATCACCAGTGACAGGGCACAGACACTGATACTCTCCACATGGGATATGATCCCACAGTAGTCTCATCCCTGAGAAAGCTAGGAGCCAACAGGGTGTCCTCAGAGCATGTTTAATGTCTCAGCTCTCTCAGCTGGACAAAACCCAGCAGCTTTCCTCAAAAGATAAGCAGCTTGTTACTCTTAGTTCTTTTTAGTTCATCTATTAGTCTTTATTTCAGGTTGCACTTGCAAGTTGATGATTTCATATAGAGGTGACAAATATTGCCATCTTGACTCATGATTAATTTCAACTCTCATCTTTAAGCTAGTTGATGCTGACCTGCTCACCTGCTCAAGATATTCATGGGTCAAATCCCACAAGCTGTACAGTATTCTCACATGGCTTACATAGGCCTTGGCTATTTTTTGGCCATTCATCATACTGTAAGTTGCTATGTTGTCTTCAGCCCCATCCGTTTTTTTCTGCTATGTCACCTGTATCACATCTTCTTTTGTGAGTGACCGTCATGAAAAAGTAACATTTCCTCCCACCTGGACTGACTGGACCTTTCTGTTTGTCAGCTGCACAGAGGCTGGGGGAGAAGCAGGTGCCATACTCAGCATTTCTCACACTCTTCTGCAGCCCAATTCCAGCAAAGACCCCCGCAGCCCCTCACCCTCACTTCCAAGCAGAGCAACTCTGGAGGACTTCTCTATGCCTCCATCTAGGGAAAAGTTGAAAATGAACTTGAAAGAACCACCCAGAGAGTTTCCCTGGACCTGCCACCTCTCACACCAAGCATTTTGCCAGCCTGATACCTGTGCTGCAGAGAGCGCCACTGAGAAAGGCAGTTCTGGTGTTGGGAGCCACTGATTTGTCCGCTAGGACTGCTATCCCATGGGCACTCACAGAGAGATTCCCTAAACCTTCAGCCATGATGACAAACAAACAGCTGCTGGCCCAATACCACCCTCTTAGCCCTCCTGTGGCATGGGGTGTAGCAAATCAATAAAAATACTAAAAATTATTATGTGTCTCACTATACATACATCATGTATTCACACTTGTCAGAAACTGGCAAGGATCAGGAAACTAGAAGAAAAAAGCAAGGGTTCTCAGGAAACCTGAGGCAAACTACATCTGTCCTCATATCTCAGCATTGAAGTTATGCTGGCTGTGACCATGGCCAGGCAGATTTCCATCAAAGACCAAGAAGCCAGTCACTTTGCTTTTTAGATCTCAGCAGTGCCATAGGCAGACTACAAACCATGATCATGGAAGCTAGTTTGAAACTAATTCAGCCTTTTCTACATGATTTTTAAATACAAAACTACTGTAATACATCCATGCCTTTGATGGCCTGAGCAGATACCTACAAGCATGGTTTGCCTGCTTTATAATTTGCCCATTGCAATACCTTTATATGTCTTGAATTTATGGTGCACTGGTGCTAAATTAAGAACTGGATGCTGTCAATGCAACCAGCAGTGACATGCCTGAGCCCAAGGTAAGTAGTACAGTGCCACAAGTGCCATGTAATCACTGGGTTTGCCCCAGAAGGGTGCAAAGTGGGGACTGCAGCACCCAGCAGCACAGAAGAAGGCTGGCACAGCCACTAAGGTCCCTAACACTGTTAGCAACACAGACACCCAGACAGATAAGGGAGTTACCTGGAACAGTGGTCCAGACACTGGAGAAGAGCAGGCAAGTGACCATCATCATCTTAGCTGTACCCTCAGAGAGACGAGTGAGCAATCCACTAAGTGCCACTTCCCCTTTCTTAAACGCTTCGCTCTTACTCTGGGGACATTCCCCACCATGCAACTACAGTAAATGGCACCTTGTGAAAACCTCCTGCCTCTATGACACAACTGAATTTTAGGGGATATGACAACAAATGTCAGAGCCAGAAACTCAGGTTTTCCCAGCTGTGCTGCTAAGAAGACATGGGTACTGGGTTTTTCAGAAGCACTTTGTCCATAAGGTTGGGTTTTCATAAGCCCCTAAATACAAGCACAGATTCTGAAACTGGCTCAGCACCCTGTGTCTGTGGATTGCAAGAGGAAAGGCCACCTTGGCCTTGACCTGAGCTCCAGGAAAGGCCATGCTGCAACGAATAGCACAAACGTAACACAGAGCACATATGTAACTCAGAGTTAGGAATCTGCACCTATCATGTAATTCAGTGATGAGGTGATGAAAGACCCTGGAGGTGCTGATGCTTCTGTAACACAACTTTCTCTAGGTTAAGGAGACCAAAGTAAGCCAAGAGGTGGACTCAGGGCCTAAGTCATGTTGTCTCAGGGAAAGAGCAGAGCCTTGGTCTCACCTCTCCTCCATTGAGGTTGCCTCCATCTCCACAGGGTCCATGATCCTTCCCCAGCCCAGTCCCTTGGAAAGACAGGGTTGCCTTCCACAAGCACACACTTCCACCATCACCTGAGATGACCATAAAAATAGGTCCACAACTTGTCTGAGTCATTGTTTTTGTGCCTTTTTCCTTTGTCACTGTTATGCCTGTCTTCCCCTTTCTGGTGTGGGTTGCGATCACTGCTGAAACAAGCCAAGCCCTTAGCCCATGGGTGGCTCTCCTGTGGCACAGGGGGCAGCCATGCTATGAGACCTCATTTGCTAATCAAACTTCTACTGATAAATTATGTTTCACGTTTCTGATTTCTGACGAAGTGGCTTACATTTTTTGCAAATTCTTACTACTACAAATAACTATGATCGCAAATAAAATGTTTTCCCTCAGTTGAATGGCCACACAGATTAGCTTCAAATTATGCAAATCAGTTGCAAGCAAGCAGGCCCAAACCATAAAGTGACACAAAAAAATTCTCAAACATGCTTTCACATTTATGATTACTTTTCTCCTTAGTGGCAACTAATCTGAAAATAGAAACAGCTCAAGCATCAGTATTCCTCTAAAGACACATTTTGGATATGCTTTTGCATAGGTTCAAGAATTCATTCCCGTAAGTCTGAAAAATGAATTTGCTTCATACTATTGTCTTTTTCCTTTGAGATATCTTATTTTCCTTTCCTTGAGTTACTTGCATAGTTGCACTTTCCTGCAAAATTTCTGGAAGGGCATTCTGGCCTGATCAAAATGTGAGATCACTAATTAGCAATCACAAAAGGAACTGCACTTCATTTTAAAAAGAATTGCAAGCCCAGCTGGTATGTAGGAAATATTCTTGTCAGCTTTAATTGACTTATTTTCTCTTAGAAACACTCTGATCTTCCAGAACCAAAACTGTGTGCTGCTAGAGGAAACACTTTTCACTGAAGAGCAAACTTTAAGTCTTAGCAAAGGACAGAGGTGGCTCTGCCAGTGGGAAAAATTTGTTTGCTTTAATTTGTTATCACATCCCTGGTGAGAAAGAGCTGTTTATGCTGGCTGCTCCTTCCAAGCTCTGCTTTTCCTCTGACAGCTCCTGGTGCTACAGGGAACCTGAGCCTGCAGGGACCTCCCTAACAGCCTTCATGAGTCAGTGTTTGCAGGCGCATCCAACTGCTGCAGCATCTCTGTCGAACCACTGCCCTTTCTCCAGGGACCAGACAATATCAGCAGTTGATTAGTTGCTTTAAACACAACATTTTACTCATAATGTGAGATCCATTAACCCAACCACTTATTTGTAATTTGTGAATGCATCTTTAAGTATGAAATTTGTGAATGTATCTTTAAGCACGAATGGCTGCTCTGTTCATCTTTGCATAGACTTTTGGTGGATTACTGACCTTCTCCTTCCTTGCCAGTAAGATGCCATGCTCTCCAGCTCCAGTTGCACAATGTCCTCATTTCTGAGAACAGTACGCCATGCCTGAGCTTCAGTTACATTCCAAAGACAGTGAAATCTTGGGGATAAATTAGGCAGAAATAGTTCTGCAGCTACTGCTTTAAAAGCACAGTGATTTGTATTACTTTCTTCCTTTCAGTTTCACCAGGATGTTCTCTTTAGTTCTAAGTAAATTAAAAAAGGACATACAAGAATTGCACAGTCACGAAATGCCAGCATTTCCCCACAGATCAAGTGACTAATGCCATTTATAATTCACATAGCTGAACTTCCAGAAAACATTGCCAAGGGAAGTCACTCAGGCACAATTATAGTCTAAAACATTGATTTGTCAACTACCAGGCTAAACCACTGGTTTTTTAGCCATCCAGGTTAACAACTGGATGTCTGCCTACCTTGTCAGAAGGATTGAGTGCCACCTCTCAAGACATTTTGTAAAGAGTACAAAACAGGTGGAGAGGGTTTCATTGACTTTTGAACTGCAGTGACTTTTGGAGGTTGGTTCCTCAGCTCTAATTGTAAGTAGCACTGTTGGAAAGCAGCTTGTTGAATGCAATTGAACAGGTCTGGAACTTTATAACATGTTTCAGTAGTGCCTGCATATGGCAAATAACTCTACATCTCAGTTGAGTTCAAAGAGCTGCAGTACACTGAGGAAAGGACAGTAGCTGCATCTACCAACATTTGCTCCAGCCTCCAGCATAGCATCAGAGCAGGCTGTGGCAGTTAAAATCCAAGGGATGCTGCAGGACCTGTGGTGCTCATTTGGGCAGGGTTACAGACAAATTGTTGTGTTTGCGTACATATTTCAGTTCAGAGCACACGAGGGTAGTTTATACACAGACACAACTGTTTATCCTTGTCATGTTTGAATTGGAGGTATGTGATCTCTCCCCAAACTGGACTCCCTCCCTCTGCTAATACCCTGCTTTCGGCTGCAAGTTACAGCTTCTGTTGCCGAAATCTGGTGTTGGACTGCTTAGCAAAGTGCAAAACAGAAACAAATGAGGGGGCTACTTAGCGGAGACCTAGCCCATGGTGGTGTACCTCTATCTGCAAAACTGTTCGACGTTTCCAGGGGACAGCACTTGTTCTTAGAGTGTTCTTACCTCTGAGGTTTGATGAAATGGCTGCAGACTCCTGAAGTCTTTGAGAGATTTTTTTCTTCCTGGCAACGTACAGCAATTACAATGTGTCAACTAAAACTTGCTTCCTCCCCCGCCAACAAGACCTGCAAATTATATTTCTGGTTCTTGTGCTTTTCTTCCTTGTAGCTTGGGAGAAAGAAAAAGAAATAAAAGTATAATATTTTTTTTAAAGGACAAAAATATGCACAAAGAAGCACAAAAAGACTGCACTGAGAAGCTTCAGTAGCAATGGCTATACTTCATTGTGGTTTGAAGTGTTTGGTTTCACTATTCAGTTTGTCACAGCATTTCTCAGAAGCACAAGATGGCTAGGCATGTGGTTTCCTCTTGTCAAAACCATGATAAATTACTATTTCAGACTACAGAACCTAGAGGGAGTCCATTCTGCAACACTTTAGTCACTTTGTGGAGGCCACCAGCTCTTCCCAGCACTCCAGGAAGCTACATCACTCATCCATTCAACCTCTCTTCCTCTCCCACCCCCACTTGCTAATGTTTGCCTGCAGTGGAGGCTTTGTGGTGGTTTTTGATTTTTTAAGGTGCACAGCATCTGACTACTGCATCCACTTACAGTGAGATAATGTACTGCTTTGATCGCTGAGTTTCATTCTGTAAAACATCCAGTACAGAAAACAATTCCACCAGCAAGGAAACCACACCAAAACCGGCTACCAAAGGGTGCAGTGATCCAGGGGAAGGATGGGAAACTGTCTACCAAAAATAAGGTAGGCCCAATACCATTTTACATTTAATTACTAAACAATAGTACTAAGAAGGTGATTCCAAAACAAATGATACCTGCATTGAATCAGCTTCAAGGGATCATGCAAGCTACCATGAGGAGCTTCTTGATTAACAAAACATAATTTAGCAAGCAAATGAAGATAAATCATATAGTTCTTAGTATGTCAAAGACTATTGCCTCAGGATGATTTACAGGGGTGACACCTGTAAGCTATTTAATATGTACAAGCCCAGTGTAGTGGTTTTGGTTAGTTAATTTGAGATTTCTTGCTTAATGCACTAAGGAGTGTGGTGGGTTCAGTGTTGGCTAATCACCAGTGCACTCACTTCCTGTTGTGAGGTAATTAGGAGAAAGGCAGAGTAGGCTCAAAACTTTAAAAAGTTATAAATAAATATTTATTGACAATAACTAAAGAAAGGGTAATAAGAATCAGAGCAAAACTTTTAGAATACTTCTCTTCCTCCCACAACCTTTTCTTTCCCACTGACAAAACCTAAAATTTCAGTTTAGTACTTCTAGAATAGTCTTTCTTCAGTTCTTAGGGAGAGAAGTCCTTCTTGCTGATGTTTTGGAGACTTCTCCACAAGAAAAAAATCAGTTCTCTCTTGACTCTCAATTTCCTCACAAATAGCAGCTGCCTAGGGAAATCTGCAATTGTGAAGTCCTTCCTATTTTCTACAAGCTTTTCCCACATCTGTGTTTATGGGCCATGTCAGTTTATGGGGTACTGTTTTAAAGATGAGCTATTCAAAGGCAAAAGTTCTCATTATCTATCTCTAAAATCATCTTTATCGCTGGGAACAGAGATTTTCTTCTTTTTCTTCTCCTGGGGCACAGGACCACTCTTCTCTCCTTCTCTGTTCAAATTTCTCACAGGATTATAGCTAATAATTATAGCTTTAACATCAGCTTACTTTAGCATGGAGGCCTTTGCTTGGTATCAAATTGAACCTTTTCTCTCCCCCTGGCTTTCATGTGTTACAAGGAAACAGAATCTTTTCTCTACAGCTCTACAAGAGGATTTTAGCTTATTACCTATTCCCAGACCTGAAAGAAAAGAAAGCATTCCTGGAATTTTTCATCTTTAAGATATGTTTTTCACAGAATTGTATACAGCTTCCCAGAAGTTCAACAGACTATCAGTAACACAGAAGTTTTTACATCATTTCTATAAATGCCTCCCATACAAAACCACCACACCCAGAAAGGCTGGTTCCTCCTCCAATCCACAAACTTTGGTGCTGTACTGCCAGGGTTCCCAAGGAAAAAGGCTGTCCTTCCCAGGAACAGCTAAATGCTGTAACATCTGCCACCATCTACCACCCTCCATCCCTGGACCTATGATTTGTGCTACTCCTACCCTGTGGGAGCCCCAGCTTCTGCAACCCCCAGAGCAGCCTGCCAGGGGCTGTCTCTTGGGGAGAAAAGCAGCAGAGAAGCTGCATAAAGTGCCTGGTCAAAACAGCTGGAGAAGGAATCTACCTACAGGTTTATGTGTGCTCCTGGCTGGCAGTGGGAAGTAAGGACCATGAAACCTCAGATCTGCCTGCTCACCTTTATTTCCATGCCCTAGGTGGAAAGTGCCTGTCTCCATCCAGAGAAAAAGATACTCCCACAAGCAAAGTAAGTAAAGAATCTGCTTGAGCCCCACGGGGGTGGTATGGCATGGCATGAATGGGGACATGGGGGAGCTCTCTGTATCACTGAAGAGGCAGCTGGCAGGCACAGCCTTGGGCAGCAGCCATAGACACGTGTTTTGCATCCCAGTGGAGGGAAACCTCCTTACATCCAGTGAGGAATATACCTGCCCTCTGATGTCCCACTGTGCTGGATGACTCGGGGGCTCTTTGGTCTTTTTTGTTTCCAAAGAAGGCAGCAGGAGCGGGCAGCCATCCCCTCAGTTACTGAGCCCCAGGTGCCTCAGCCACTGCCTTGCAGCTGCCTCCTGCAATGGGACCCTTGTCTCTTGTACGTCACTGCCAGGCCCACAGGCCTGCAAGCGCAGTGGGAGAACTTCTGCTGTGCCCCTGCTTCTTCCCCTGCAAAGGAGGTGGAGGCTGCTGAAGCCAGTGGGCTGCCAGTACAGCACAGCCTAAATCTGCTCACACACCAGAGCCGATTCCCCATACACAAGCACCACCTAGGACTTTCTTTGAACAGATGTCAGTATGAGGTGATCTCCTATCAAAACAGTTTCTTCATATTGAATATACAAATAGGAAAGACTCTATGATAGCCAGGATCACATGCGCTCATGGGAAGCAGAAGGTCCTGGTTTAGATTCAGGCTGCTGCCTTTTCCCTCTTGTGGGTGTTGTAAATGTTTAAATCGGCAGCCAAATTTATAAAAAATTTTTTATAAATTTATTAGATCGACAACCAAAAATAGAATATTATAAAACTGCCACAGTCAAGACAGCGTCAACCCCGGACTTTGACGCTGGGTGAACTTGAGTCAGACCGACGTAGTGTCAGCGTCTCCCCATGGTGTCACACCAACTGCTCCAGGTAGCCAGCTTATATACAGTCTATTCTGCCCGAAGCAGAAATGACCTAAGATTTCTGTAAGTCCCTACATATGTATAACAGGAACTATACAGATTCAGTCCCATACAAAAGTCAGTCCATAGGTTTGGATGGCTGTCTGGGCTCATCCAAATGGTCTTCTTTTCAGTTGTAGCCAGGACTTCGAGGTTCTTCCATGTAATCTCTCCCAGGTGTTGTTCTGTGAATGTTCTGGACATTCCTGGGAAATGGCCACTGATTGCCGGGGAAGGACTCATTCATTCGTTAATGGTCATGATTTTATCTGGGTGAGTCTGGGAAAAGTTTTGAATAGAAAGGAAGGCCCTGCTTCTGGCCATGGGGGTCAGAGGCATGGTTGGATCTTATAATTTTTATACAGTTACAAAGCATGAATTATTTCTATCATATACTACATGGGTAAAGCTATTCATGTAGCAAAGGTATAATATTTTTACCAGTTTCACAAGCTGCCATATTAGCAAAAGCCCTCTTCTTGTTAGTCATCCACATTGGCAATTTCATAGTAGTAGTAGTAAAGTAGTGGTTAAGGCAGCACAATAATGTTTGAAAACACATAAATTCTCTAAGATGGCAGCTTTAATGTAATGTTAAGAGCCTGATGGCTTTTCTGCCAGGCTGCAAAACAAGTAGGCTTAAAAAGC
Source organism: Haemorhous mexicanus (assembly GCF_027477595.1). Lineage (NCBI taxonomy): Eukaryota > Metazoa > Chordata > Aves > Passeriformes > Fringillidae > Haemorhous > Haemorhous mexicanus. The sequence continues at coordinate 20,224,206 of NC_082342.1, read as the reverse complement.
CCTGTTATCTTAAGCAAAAGTTAAAGTTCAGCTCTGGAATTTTACAGGAGTAACGTGTTCAATCCACCTCATATTATGAACCAGCCAGATAAAGACAAAGTTAGGAGAAAGCAGGATTTAAAATGAGAGACCTCTGCCATTTAGATGTCTATGGGACAGAGAGAAAAATTTCCAGAAAAGATCCAGCCTTCCAAACCTGTGCACACAGATACCCAGTGCATGAGGCACATCAGGCAGTGCCTCTGTGCGCCAGCACCCAGCCAGAATTAAAGCTGCATGGATCATAAAGCTAAAACACAGTCAGAAAGCAAGCTTTCATTTCTAAGACAGACACGTAAAACTGATTCCAGTTAATTAAATGAAACAAAAAAAAAAACAAAAACAAAAAGAAAAACCCAAGAAGATTGCACATCTAGGTTTAATTCAGTCAGTGAGCAGTGTTGTGTGACACAAGTGTGTATAAACTAGAAACAAGATAAATCTCAAAAAGCCTTTAGATTTATCTGGCTCTCAGAGGTTCAACCCTATTGCCTACTATTGTCACACAAGTTTATGCTTTTGCATAGCCTATGTTCAGTCTGTGACTGAGTAAATCCTGTGCTGATAAAAATCCCAATCACATGTGTTTTCTTCCTCAGCACAGACCTGCAGCTATCCACCAGATACCATCAAGGTAAAGACTAAAACTGATTTTCCCTCCCCCCACCCCCACCCTCTGGGGCAACTGAGTCCAAAACATCCACATATTAGAAATACAAAGTGTCCATCGTGTTCCTGCAGAAGAAGGAAAAGCCTATAATCAGACTGTTTGCTTAGGATGCAGAAAAACACCAGTTTAAGCCTAGGTACAAAATAAGTGTATGCACAAAAAACTGAGATGCAGCCCCACTGTTGGGCAGCCAGTGGCCGAACAGACTGCACTACGCACTCATACTTTCTGAGGCTGAGTGTAATGCTGTCTGGCCCAAATCAGACAACTCAGGAGGCTGAACCTTGCGATGTTGTCTCAGTGAATGTCCTAAGCCACTGTGCAACTTACGGCTGTATGGGCGCTTCTCCCTCCTTCTCCTTCCCTTCTCTACTCAGATTTTTGGTAGCCAGTCTCTTGACTACTGGCATGTTTCCCGAAACTGTTTCAGTTTCAGCATGACATTTTCCAGAAGTCATTTAAATGGACTATTGCCATCAGATTCAGTAATAAAGAAATCTTCAGCAGAAAAAACACAGGGAGATTTAATACTTTGAGGCTTAAAGGGTTTTGGTTAATCTCTGCACTATAAAAAAATGGCAGATGTATCAACAAATGGCTAACTCTCTGTTGGAAAAGAATATGGTTTCCCCTTCCAGCGTCTCATGCCCTTTCAGGCTGCACATTTAGTTTCTGATAAATCAGAATGGAGCAAATGGTTGCATTGCAACTCAGGAAAGACTGGTAAGATAAACACACTTCCTGTTCATTTTACCTCCCTTTTTTGGGGTTAGATTTAGGAGTTCTGGCAATGCACCCCAGAGTAATTTAAGAGGTAACTCTATAACTTGGTGTCTGCCCTGCTTCTCTGCCCAAATTAATCATCCTGGAAGGCAGGGGTTAGGGAACAGCCACTTCTCAAATGTTGCACTTCACAGTCTTGTGGGTTATTTGTCTATGGCAGTTTGTGTGTATTAATATGCTGAGCTTAGAGGGGCAGGAGCTGAGTATCTGTGGTTTGCTGCCTCTGCTTTGTAAACAGTGAATTTTAGCAGAGGGTAAATGAAGTTGTCTCTTGAGTCCCTGATGACAAGCAATTCAACCAGAAGCCCTATGTACTGCAGAATAAAGTGCTGCCATTTAGCAGCCTGAGTTGGTTTGGTTTCGTTTCATTTTTGGTTTTTTGGGGTTTTTTTTTTTGTTTTTTTCAAACAAAGATAACAGCAGTAAAGCAAAAGTTGGTGCGCAGCAGATAAGAGGGTGTTTAGCAGAAAATTTTGAAGAAAGTGGGCAAGATGACAGAAAAGGGTGTGATGAAGTGAGCTCATCATTTGTACCTGTGAGTGTGGGATTGACTGTGGGGAAGAGGAGGGGGTGGAACTGTAATGGGGATCCTGCCAAGTATCTGTCTGGTTTTGAGAGTTTTTGATATCCCAAGAAAAAGCCCCAGAGCGTGGTTCGAAAACAGTCCTTGAAGGGATGTTAGTGCAAGAAGAAAAATGCCCCTTCTGTGTTAAATTTGGCCTGTGAATAATGTAAGTTTTCACACTTGCTCCATTGGTGTGTGGGATAAATCACTCCACCTCTGCACTTCAGCCTCCCTACTGATAAGAGAAGGCTGCTGATAACAGCCTTTCAAAACATGATGACTGGAAGGATTCTGGAAAATGTGACTCAGAGCAAGTCATGGTTAGGCCTCTGTGTTTGAAGGGACAAGAGATGCTCCAGACTTCACTCAATGGATTGAGAGCCACTCACTCATGAAAATTAAGAGCCTATCTGTTCTCATTTCGCAGGTACATTAAGAGAAATACTGCTGTCCTTCCATCTTTGCAATCATGACTAGGCAAGGAGAGAGCCATGCACTTGATGATAAGCAAGTGTATGCTGATTGTTCTACTCCTTAAAATTTCTGGAATTTCTACATCTCAAAACTTTATAAAGCCTCGAATCAAAAATCAGAATTTATTTTCACTGAAGTGTTCTCATGGTCAGGAGATCTTCCATGCAAAGCAGAATCTAAATAGACAATATGATTTGCATAAACTTGGAAAATTCAAGGCAAATTCTGCAGAAATTTTGTTTTAACATTGTCCTTCTTCTAGGCTTGAAAAAGATAAGCTAACACTTTGGAGTTTTTAACCCACGAAACAAAGACCTCTGTTCCACTTACAGACTGTGGAAGGTAACTACAAATGTCACCACAAACCCAGCAACACTCACTCAAAATACTGCCACTACTGCAGACAATGAAGGATAGCACTAATTACTGGCTTCAGTACCAAGTGCACTCAAATCAAGAACATAAGGGCAAACAAATTTTTAACTTCTCCAAGTACCTAATTAGGCTCCAAGTACTAGTCAGTGCACATTGGCCCTTTAGATTTAATGAGTCATCCTGCTAACTATTTAATGCACAATCACCCACAACGCATTAGCAAACACCTTCAGGAGGCAAAAGGAGGGACAAGTCTAAACAGAGTTGGGAAGGCATTTGCCCACACAATCTTACCTCCTCCTTCACTAATGGCTTTTCCTTCTCTTCCCTCTGTTCTCAAGGACAACATCAGGTGAGGGCTGCTGGGGAAGGGATTAGTCCTCCCTTCATCTCTGGAGAGGTCAGTCCTTCCAGGACAGTGCATCTCCTGAACAGCCACACACACACATGCACTTGGGGTCTTAATTACCTCCCAGACCCTACAGTCTCTCTGGCAGTTTGCTGTGACTCCTGTCCCTCCCTTTCTTCCTCTGTTTTCTTATGCTTTTTGTTCTGCCAGTCACCCTGACTCCCTTTCCTTCAGTTCCTTCCCTAAACACCCCATATTAAGTTTTGTTCAAATCCCAAATGCTCTCTGTTCACATGCATCGATAAAATGTTCCATGAAACTCTCCCTTCTTGCCCATCAGCTGCCATTCCCTGCTTGGGTGGATGTCACAGGGATGATCTGCTGCAAGGATGATTTCTCCCGGGATAGCCCTGGGGGGAGCCGGAGCCCGGGCTGATGCAGGCTGCCCGGCTCCATTAGCGCTGCTCTGCTCCCTCATGTGGTGATGAGCTTCCACCGTGTCAGCTCCGCCAAGCGGGGCCGTGGGTTGTTGAGCTCTCCAGATGTGCAGCCACAGCCCGGACAGCTGGGAAATGACCATGGATTTACAAACCTAACACTATATGAGTCATGAGTGTATGAGTCAACTGCATGAGTACAGGCTATACCAGATCTGCTCATGTCTCCAAACTTCTTCAGGGTGTAACCATACTGAAGCCTTGCTCTTTCTCTCATCCCCCTTTTCCCCCTCAGGAGCACGTTGCCAAAAAAGATTCTACAAATTCCGGTGAACTGTGGTACTCGACTGTCAGCCATGATGTAAAACATGAAATCTCTGTGATTAACAGCAATTATCAGACAGAATATGCACTTATCAGTGTGCCCGAGGGGAAGGCAAATGTCACCAGCCCTGAAGAGCATAGTGAATATGATGATGTCCTGGTAACTTAAAAGGTATTCTTTTGCCAGAGGGTATGCAGCCATGATGACCATCCTTCTGCTGTCAGGTCTTCAAACAAAAACCTCTCTTGTTACCAAGCTTACTCATTAGGCTACGTCTACCAGTCACTTATTATGAGACAAACCTGTCCATGAACAGCTGATCAGAGAAAGAACCATGGACTGGGTACAGGACTTGACAATTAAACCAGGAGGAATCAGTAGCAACTGTCACCATACGACAATGTTCCTCTATAGAAAATTAGGAGCTACAATATTTTAAGCAACTGAAGCTGTACATTCTTCTGGACTTTTAGAATACTTCTTTTTTAAAGGGGCCTTAAAGAACTACTGCTACAAATCTCAAAAATGCAATAATAACAGGGTCTTTCTGTTTGTTTGGGGAATGTTTCATGTTTTAAATTAAAGCATAAACCTTGTGTTAGATGCACTTATTCTTGTCCAAAATTTCTTTGACATGCTTGATTTGTACCATTATACAGTGGACAATGTTTATAAAGAACTCATTTCTCAAATGCCCCTCTCCCCCCTCTAATGTAACATTACTTGGCATGAAGTCTTAAAGCTGGAATTAAATAAAAAGCCTGAAAGCAATAAAATGCATGCAAAACAAATATTACACCCATGAGAATACTGTTGATACTGATGCTGAGAATTATCTCTCAGTGGCAGAAGTCCAGGTGCTGCTTCTGTGACACAATGCTTCCACAGCTCACTCCTGCTGGAGTCTCCAATTTAGCCTTCTGCAATGCTAGAGCACCACCTCCTCACGGCCCAGCTCCCCCTCTGCAAGCAGTCTGGACATGTGCAAAGGATTAAAACCAGGTGTTCGGCTGTTTACCAGAGCTCACAAAGTGATTACGTGCCTGTGTTCTTGCTTAAGCATGTTTTTTTGCTCCCTCCATTTTTGTAACAAAACAGTATGAACAGTTGAGTCTTGAACAGTTGAAAAGTTTTGAGTCTTCCTTTGTATGTGATTGCTGGCTGAAGCCCTGGCTTTATGGAGCAGTGCCTTTGTGACTCCCACCTGCCATTTCCATGCTGGGGATAGCCCATGGGCAAGTGCACGGAGCAGTGGATGGACACAGTGCAGCATGTGCAGGTATCATTGCTGTGGCAGGCAGCTGAGTCTGCCCAAAATTCATACTGGCTGCTGTAGGTACACAGATTACACCTGACATAGGATTTTAAAGGGCTGACTGTACACCCCACAAGCTGCTTTTTAACAATGTCTCAGTTGTCAAAGTCATTTAAGTATTATCTTCATTCCTTCTATTAAAATTAATATTGATCATTCACACAAAATATCATGGTGTAATAATGTGCTTTTAATTTATTTTTTAATTATTACTTGATGTAATAATGTGTTTTCCCACTGCTGTGTCTCTAATGGATTGAGTCATAATTAATTCACTTTTAAATTTTCTTTTACATGATCAATATACCTCACAGATATATAACCAGAAACTACTTTTTTTTGACACTTCCTTCAATGAGAGTTCAAAACCTAACTGGATGCAGTCTGTAAAGTCAGACATTTTTTGTTGAATATCCCATCTTAACTACAGCTCCACCTCCTTCTTTCCTGTGAGATTCTGGGGTAAAGGTACAGACATAGAGGAGGATGTCTGGGGAAAAAAAATGAATGCTTGACTCCTTTCTCAACTCTTAATGCCTATATAGGTATCACCAAAAAGTAGTTTAATCATTACATTATTTTTCAGTTCCTAGAATCAAGATAGGGAAGTGTTCAAGGAAAGGTCAGGTGTCTTGGTGAGAGCAGTAAGATTGAGCAGTATCTCAACAGCAATTTATTTCTTTGCCACTGGTACTTTCATGGCCTGCTGCTTTTGGGACAAGCCAAATAAACTATGACGTTTATCCTTCCCCAGCATAAGAATCAAAAGAAATCTCTCTTCTACCTGTATGCTGCATAGATTATTACAGCAAGAGAAATTATAGTTCATATATTTTACAAACCAAGAGAGAATCAGAATAAGCCGCAAATATGAGAGTCATGCAAACTACTAATTTGATCCAGAACATTTCCCAAGCTCAGTTTAAACGCATGCAACAACAATAACTATGAGTTTGAGCATATACCTCTGTCAGACATGCTTCATACAGCACAGCATTTAGAATTCCGATGACTATTTTCCAACTCACACAGTTGAAAGACTAGAGCTGCTAAAGAATGAAAACAGACACTTTGAGAGTAAAAAAGAAATAATTTAATGCACAATAACATTGTCAGATTACTCCTTAAATAAACTAGTAATATTAGAAAAACAATTTTCCATGACATTTCCAACAATACGAAATGCTTCTTAAAATAAAAGTTCTATCAAACAGTACTAACATTTATAAGACTATAAATAAATTACAAGGTGTAGTTCACTCACATGGTAGTGAATATGTTCCATTCTGCATAAAGGTGATGCTTAATTTTTATGTTATAGCCAGTTACTGCCTGTAACTTTTGTGCCACTCTGCCCTATGTCTTCTGCTCCAGCACCATCCTCTTGGCACTGATTAATCTCCTCTAGTCTGTCATCCACAAGAACAACTATTTACTCCCTTATTAAGGCAAATACCTTACATCTGTTCTTTTTTATCTACAGAGCTAGGTAGGAACTATAATTAAGAATATAGACTAGTCTTCAGATTTACAAAAACAGGTCAAGTATCTGTCTATTCACTAGTAGCAGTAGCTAACTGTAAAAGCACACTGCTAATTCAACCCTTTCAATATTCCTGTGACATTCAGCTGCATTAGTGAACAAGGCATGTCTCTTCGCGCTGTTGCTTTCTTCTTTTGTATTTCACATTGAAGAAGAGAAAAATAGAGCAAAGAGCACCTTATCCAAGGAGGCTGTAGGAAGAATAAGAAAATTATGAAAGCTAAAGCATTCTTAAGAAGCTAGTGCAAAGGCCTTGCATGTAATTAAAGAATACAAATACAAATATATGTACACACACACACATATATATGTATGTATTTAGGTTTTCAGGCTGTTTTACAAGGAAAGAGCAACAAGTAAATGTGGCATATGAAGTTTGGAGGGAAAAAAATAACATATTTGAATTTGAGTGGAAGTGAGCATTGAGGATGAATCTGTACACCTAATTTTGCATAAGCCAAGAGGAAAAGAAAGGAGCCATGTGCAAGACTGCTTTCAAAGCTCATGCAGAACATTCATATTTAATCATGAGGCATGACAAAGCAGAGCTTTCAAAGTCAACAGAGCATGCATCAAATACATTATTTTCTCAAGGGTGAAACGGATTACTGAGATACAGAAGAAGGAGGTGGTGGTGCTATAGCAATACAACACTGTCATAAATATACAACATTTTCCATTTACAGTATTGCACCACAGGCAGTATTTACAGGACAACAATTTTAGAAGTGTTTCTACCTAAGGAACAGTTCCCTGCCCTGGGATTACTTGTAGACAGGGAATCGCATCTCTTCTAGGTAGTGATGAAAATTAGGACTCTTTCCATAATTTCTCTGAAAGGTAAACAGTACTATATTAATATTAAAACAAAACTTTAAATAGTTATTTCAACATATTCTTTCCTGTCTCCTTTTATGCTGGAACTCAGGACATCCCTTTGGGAGTCCGGAGTTGCCGGGACCCCTGTCAGGGGGCTCAGAGACCCTGGCACACAGCCCAGAACACCAGCGGGTTCGATTAAGAACCATGGAGCAAATTGCCACCTTTACATGAAGACCTAAAAGCCACAGCAGTTTAAATAGTGTAATAATAAAGTTATCACAGGGTATAAATGTAGGTTTTGGGATTTTTAGTATAGGGGTTTTTGGGGACAAGATGGAGGGATTTGGGTGTGTCTAGCCTTTCTTCTTCTCCTTCTCTACCTCCATCTTCACTGGTGATGTTGGCACTTTTAGATTGGTTTAGAGTAGAAGCTCACTGTCTAACATAGGTGATAGGTATTGGAAAGTAATTGTAAATATTGTACACGTAGTTTTTAGTATATAAAGATAACACCGCCCTGGGAGCAGGCAGAGTGCCTCTGACTGTTCTGCTGAGTGGACCTTGGCAGGTCAGGAGAAAAAATTTTATAGATAAGATACAATAAGCAACCTTGAGACCGAGAAATGAAGAGCCCTGACTCCTTCTTCAGGCACCGGGCTGGGAAGGCAGACTTTTGAACTTTTCTCGGGGTCACTCTGACCAGCTAGAGACCCCTACACTTTTACACTACTTTTTCTAAGAATCCTGTCAATATATAAGGAATAAAATTCTTCTAAAAATTGTAACTCCTGACCTGTTGATCTCTTGTCCCTTGGTAAGAATCCCAAGAAAAACCAATACGAGTCAATTGCAAACCTTACTTACCTACACTGCAATGTTGAATTGTTAGCCAACGATTATTCTAAAAGCACATGAGGTGTGGCTCAGTAAATTGGCATTGGGGGGAGGCAGCTCCATGCATTGTTTTTAGTATAGCTTCAAAGCTCATGGGACTTTTATATGGGCATTTCTATCAGGACAAATTGGAATCACTACCTAGTTGCTGGTAGTGATTGCCTAGAAAACCTGGAAGAATGAACATTTGTTTCCTTTAAAGGTATTTCTGTACATAATAAATTTCCCAGAAAACTACAGAAAGACAAAAATCGGGACTCTTATTCATGCCTTGGATTGTGACGGTGTTCACAGGGGTCCCAGGATGAAGGAAGAGACGAGAATGTTGACTCCATGTTTCGGAAGGCTTGATATATTATTTTATGATATATATTATATTTAGACTATACTAAAAGAATAGAAGAAAGGATTTCATTGGAAGGCTAGCTAAGAATTGAAAAAGAATGATAACAAAGGCTTGTGTCTGACCGAGACAGTCTGGACAGCTGGATTGGCATTGGCCATTATTTGGAAACAACCGCATGAGACCAATCACAGATCCACCTGTTGCATTCCCCAGCAGCAGATAATCATTGTTTACATTTGTTCCTGAGGCCTCTCAGCTTCTCAGGAGAAAAAATCCTGAGGAAAGGATTTTTCATAAAACATATCTGTGACATTGGATTAAATTTTTTTTTTTAGCATTTAAAACCAAATGTACAATAAGGAGAACTATTTTAAATTATTTGTCTCCCCATTATGGTACACATACATACCAGGAGAATTTTTCTGTACAGATAAAATGCAATATTAAATCAGAAAAGTTTGGTTGGAGTCCACAGCTAACCAGTCTCATCACTATTCCCTTTCTCATCAGAGAACAAAACCGTGAGTCCCAGGTTTTAGGTTAAGCATATTAAGACTTTCTGAAAGCTATTTTAAAATATTCTTAATACTGTTATGCAAATCATATATACTAATGAATCTCAAGATCTTTCTAGAAATATTTCCCTCCTTTCCCATAAATACTTCTGCTCTTTGTAAAGAAACAGTTTCTCTAAGGTACAGCACTTACATGTGAGAGAAATTGGGTCGAGCTTTAACCTGTCACATTCAGATGTCCCAGGATTAAGAGTATCTTCATCATAAATATTTTGACGTAAAATGCTCCTTATAAAATCTGGGTTCATACTGTTTTCCATAAATCCCTCTGTTGATAGTGGTACAGAAAACACTAGCTGATAAATTACAGTGGAGCTTTCATTACTGAAAAACAAAGTCAAGGATGAATGTCTTCAAGTGTCAACAGGATCTTTTCTTCTTTTTTTTGAAAGACTGACTATTCATATCAATGTTGGGATGGATTTAAAAAAAAAAAATCCCCAAGAAAAGCATTATGAAAGAAAACTGCCAAAGATGCCAGTTCCTGCCTCCCCCCGCCTTCTCAGAACAGCTCTTGAAACTGGGTATGTACTTGAAGCCAGCCAGAGACATGTTTTCAAAACCATGAGGGGCAATTGGACATGTGTTCTGATCGGATGCAGTTTTCAGTACTGGTGTTTCACAATAAGCTACTGAAAAGACGTGTTGCAATATCCTTGTGCATAGATTCACTAGAAACCTGTGGGAAGGTTTATTTTCTTGCTATCGGTATCTGGGACCACGCAGCTGTGCTCCTGACTCAGCTCTGGAGTGGATTACACTAACCAGTGAACTGGAGACCATCTGTAGAGATTTCATTTTTTGTGGTCTACCAAAACTGACTACAATTCAACAGCTATCTTCTATACTCACAGAATTCAAAACATTTTCAAAAAGTACTTGAATGGGGGGAAATAAAAGGAAAGAAAGAGAGGGAGAGAGTAAGAAAGAGACATCAAAGAGGCAGAGAGTGTTATTATCCAATCAATATCTGCGTAGAACCACAGCTTTGTACTTGATGGTCTAAATCATAGTTAGTACCCATAGGGCTTAGGAGCTACAGTTCACTGTTGAACAAAGCTAGCATGCTCAAGGCTGGCAGGGCAAGGGAGCATATTCCTCAAGGGAGCAAAGTGCCTTTGCAACTGCTATTTGCCACATTGCAATGGGGCTATTTGTCTGCCATTGCTATCTCAAAGGACCTGGGACTTTGCAAAACTACTTCCCTTGATTTTGTCCTGTCTAATTTCTTTTGTAAGAGTTCTTTCTCAGAAGTCCTTGGGAAAGCTATCTGTCTTCCCTTGCCTTCCTGCTATCTCTCCATGACAGGAGACATGTATATTCCTCTTGCCTTTATATCTTTTGGGAACAAAATGATTCTCTCCTCCCTATGAACCATGTTTTATATATTTAAGATTATTTAAACTACATCAATCTTAAGCATCTCCAGCAATTAATTTTCCTTTTAATAAATATCCTTGAATATGTTTATTAAGGGCTGAAATCGGAACCAAAGATAACAGAGATTATACTTCACAGCAACAATATGTTCCTGTCATTATATAATTTTAGCAGCATTTACCATTTACACCAGATGATCCTTTGACCAGTTTTCACTGCCTATACACATAATTTTCCCCAAACAACCCTATTTTTCAGAGATTTTAATATTGTACATATTTACATAAGTACATGTATGTCTCATTAAAAGCCTGTAATTTTCAGGTAACTTTGGGCAAAGAAATTGCTTACCTGAAAGAAATCACTTGAGCTGACCTAAAGTAATGTCCTAAAGCCGGAGATGAGCTGTAGACCTCTGTTAGCTGAGAGAGAGAGAGAAATTATTTCTTCTATTCAATCTCTTTTTTGCCCTCACAAAGAAAAAAAAAACACAGCAAATCATTCTTACAAAGTGCTTTAAGGAGCACAAAAACAGGCACTGAAGGTCAAATAAAAGCAAATATCTGCCCTGGAAAAGGTAGAGAGTAATTTAAATTTGACAGACAAGTTAATTGTACATTTGAGTGACTGGTATGTAACCTTAACACAAGGAGGGCACTCAAGGTGAACTAAAAGCATGTGCTCATGTTGCTATGTGCAACTAAAGCTATTGGGTTTGGGATCTAATTAGTACCAAAAGGCTCTTCTAACTCTTACTTTGTGGGGGAGAGGGTCTCTGTCTTGAGATTGCCTTCCCACCATGTCCAAATGATAACTGCCATGTATGCTGAGCATGTTTCAGCTGTAATTCAGAGCTGTGCTGGCTCAGCAGAAATCACAGCTATAAACCCAGGCTGTAACCATGTACTCATAAGAGTACAACACATATTATTTGTGGACCTGCAAATGACTGAGTTGCTAGACAGAGAAACAGAAACTTAAAAGGCAAAACACTGAAGCAGAATCAACTTTGCCAAGAATCACACAAACACTTACCCTCTTAGTAATGTCCTCGGAGGAGAAGTGTGGAAGACCACACAATAACTCCAATGTTCCTGAAAAATTGTGAAAATTTCCATTGCTTAGTAATTCATCGGGATCCCAGAAGTCATCTTCATCTGTGTAAACATCTAATAATTAAAAGGAGATAGAAAGGGAAGAAAAAAGTTTCAGATAGCTGAAGTATTGAAAAACAATCCTCTTGGCTTTCTACACGGTGGCCTTGTCATAGATTTCTTAGGTAAGGACTGACTGGGAAAGACAGAAAGAAAGTGCAAGTCACCTGAAAAAAAAGTGACATCACCTGGAAGTCAATCACCAACCTCCATTAGCAAAAGTCATCTGCTCTGGGAGTTTGACAGACAATGACCCCATGGGACCTATGTCATCCACGGCACTTGTTCCAACATTACAAACATAATTTTCATCCTCATATCCAAATCTCTTCTTGTGATATTTTCTCACTTAGCTACAAACTAGAATTGTCATCTGATCAGGATACAAGTTGCTTGCCGCCTGCTAAGATAAAAGCATTCACAACAACTACTGAACTACAATACCACCCTCTGTAGTCAGTATCCCAGTTCCTTCAGCAGTTTACTGAAGGACATTAAAGGATGTTATTGTTGCATTTGTGTTCTATTAGAGCATACATATTGCATGTTTGTATTACTGTAGCCAAGAGCAAGATACTTACTAGAATAAAGAATTAGGCTGATGAGAATGACCAGGAAGATCACTAGAAATATCGTAGATATAGCCATCCATAGTTTACACTTCCAGAAAATTACATTCCTGCATGATTTCCAGGGATCTCTCTCCTAGGTATAAAAGAGAAGGGCATATTGATTAATCAAATAAGGCAGGAAAAAAATACTGAAAAATGTCTCTGCTGTCACACTTAGAAACAAAACCCCCACATAGATGGGAGAACCTCATTGGTAAGCAATGCCCTACATCAGCGGTTCCCAGCCTTGACTACCGCTGCAGGAGAAAATGCAGACCTAGAGAAGGTAAAGGACATTCACTTGAGAGAGATCATTCCCCTTTGCGCAGAAGTTCCAACACCTGAATGGCCCGTAAAGCTAAAGTACTGCAAAGGTGATTTCTTGGCTCCATGTTTGTTTTTTTTTAACTACGTGAATTAAATCTGCATATTCCACAAGCACTCCTTTTAATGTTTTTTATCTCTCCCAACTAATATGGTGTCTCTGTAGGTATTTCCAAAATCATTCACCTCTGCAGCATTGATGATATCAACCTGCATAGCTTCTGGATGCCAGCACCCAATGCAAAGGTTATGCTATTCAATAGATACTATTGCATTAAACCCTCAGTAAAATAATTGAGACTTTTATAGCTGACTTACTTTTTCTTCAGAAGACTAGAAACTTGAAGGCTATTAAGCGTATTTAACAGAGTTTAATGCAAATCTCACCTGTTCTATGAGGTCAAAAGAAAACCAGTCAAAGCAATTGTGAAGGTATGTACATTCATATACATTCATATGGGAAAGAAAGGACAATATTTAATTTTTAATAAGACTGAAAACTATGAAAGAAATTAGTCTTTTAATTAGTTAATCCAGCAAGATAACAATTTAAAAAAAAAAGGGGGGGGGGGAAGAGTAAGCTTAGGTGATGGCAAAACAGATAACTTCATCTGTTTTGTTCCACAGCCAGAAGAATCTGAAGATTGAAGCAAGGCTTGAATTTATAAGCAGACCATGCTGTCTTTTTAATTACTCCTCTCCCTCCCTCTCCATCCACCATAAAGGTAGTAATAAACTCTACGTCCTTTTTGTCATCAGTAGCAGGTAAGGAAAAGCACGTGCTGTAGGTTGTCTGGGTCACACACATGCAGATTGGCAGGAACCAGCTGCTGCTGGAGGCAATAATCCAGGTTTCCTTCCTTTACTTTTTGAACTTTCTAAGAACACAGAATAACACAGAGACTTTGACTGAATTTGACTGAATTGAGCAGCTGGCTAAAAGCTTCTATGTGGTGGTAGGGAACAGGGAGAGAAAACAGACACACAGAGAAAGCACTTATAAGAGAGAAACAGAGGCAGAAAAAAGAAAACACTCTCTAGGAAAAGGAAAACACTCTCTGTAGACACCTCGGCACACAGAATTTTGCTCTGTTGGAGCATGAAAGGCAAACACTGAGTATGGTTTTGTTTACAGCATGCTTTCAGCTGTCATCACATTTACTTTTTTTTTTTGTTATTTGATTTTTAAAATATTTTATAAATATATATATATACATATTATAGAAGTATGAATTTCAATTTAATACTTAACACTAGCATATAGTTTTGTATTTTAAAAAATTTTAAAAGCCAGTAACTGCTGCCTAGAGTGCAACTATGAAATCAGCCATAGTCTTACTCAGTTGAGACAGGCAGCTATCAAGCCCAAGTTTTGATTGAGCCACCATATAGTAAAATCAGGACCCCTGACTAAGGGAAATTATTTGCATCTGACTCCAAGACTTCAGAATGCTGAATACTCGCTTTATTAACACTATATTATATTACATTATACTATACTATAACTATACTACAAAGAATACTAAGGAATACTTACCACTAACTAACAACTCGTGATTGTCTGCAGACCAACAGTCCACACAGCTTGGACCTGATTACCTAATTAACATAAACAATCTCCACCAGAATCCAATTACCAAATTCCTTCAAGTAAACAACCTTTCGAAAGCATTCCAAAAGTGCAAAGCACCAGGAGCAGCAAGCAGAGATAAAAATTGTTTGTCCTCTCTGCTTCTCCAGGAAAAAACCTGAGAGAGAGAATTATGTCTGTCTCTGTTCAGAGGGCATGTGAATACCATACCACCACATGTTTAGACTATCACAAAACACAACTCTTAATCGCACATAGCAAACTGGCTCGATCCCAAGAAAACATTCAGCTCCACAACTAGTCCAACACCTTCCGAACTTTGCCAATAGGCCAGGAGGGAGCAACAGCAGCAGAGAAGTTCTCTCCCTGGTGGACAGGACAGCTCTGATTAACCTGCCAGCTGAGCAGAAAGCAGAACATTGTAACCTCCAGCAGTCTGTATAGGATGGGAAGCCACCTGCTATATCAGCATAAAGAAAGCTCAAATGAAAACTCAGCTTTGGAAAGGGGAAGGATAAACCCAAGGGTAAGGTTTCTCGGATAGTCCAGCAGACCTAGCTGACCCCTGGCTCTCCTCCCCCCTCTGCTGCTCCTCTTTGCACCTCCTGGAATGTGTCTGGCCCCGCAGCGAGCTGATTCAGCTTTCCAGACCACAGGAGAAGTAACTTGACCCCTGACACAAGAGAACAAAGGGGTTTTTTGCGGAGTAAATCAGCCTCAGAGGTGGGCAGCGGGGCTCCCCCAGGGAAGCAGTGAAGTCACAGGAGGGGGAAGGGACGGGCGGTGCCTCTGGCAGACAGCTCCCGGCGGAGTCAGCCGTGCCCACAGAAGAGCGGGAAACGTCTTCACACCACCACAAATACTCCTGCAGTAAGTAGTATAATTCACTGTACAGCAATCACGTGTGAATATGTTATTCCTCTGCCAGAATTAGTCTGTTTCTGTAGCTTTAAACTAGGGACTAGGAGCTACCTGCCTTAGGATTCACGTGCTGATCTTAACTGAGGGTTTGGAGCAATCTGTTCATACAAATTCATTAAGGTTAGCAACTGAAAATTACTCAGAGATAAAGAGAATCCAGCATGCTCTGTTCGAGGACATCTTATTTTTGTTTGGTAGCACTGTTTTCTGGTTAACTTCTACTGAAGGAAAGCCTGGTTTTAAAACTTATTTCAACTTTTCTCTTTTCTGGTTTTGAGCCCAATCCCACTGATAGCACATTAGAAGAGAAAACAAAACTCAGAGAACCAATTACAGTTTCACTTCCTAAATTAATGCTTAAAATCCCACTCTCAGAACACTTAATTGATAAGGAAAAAGAATTACATTTAATGTTTTTTTTAGCCTCTTTCCCTCTACCTCAAACAGGAAATTAAATCACCCCTACAAAATGTTCCTTCAAGTGTCATTTCTCTTGCTGTGTAGTATTTCCCCCCACCGGAAGGATCTAATGACCAAATGAAATTCCTACCTTTCTCTTTCGAGCATTTAGAGGCTTGTCACGATCAGTCTCACTTTCCTCCACGTTATGTTCCCGTAATTCAATAATCTCATGCTCCTGAGCAGAGCTCTGGCTTTTCATTGCTTCTGTCTCGGAAGAGGCTCCTCTGCGAGGACCTCTGTCTCTGAAGTGAGCACGGAGCCAGCTCATTTCCTTCTTGTTTCAGCTGCAAATATGGTCAGTAGCAGGTCTGACACGAGGCTGCAAACAGGAAGAGTGGAGATAGTGTTCACAGGAGAGGTCTCAAAATACTGTTAAATTAGGGGAATTCCTTGGAAGAGCAAATAAAGTCGGCTGCCCTAGCTGCAGAGAAAGGGAAGGCAGAGGAAGTATCGATTTGCATAGCCGTGAGAACTCTGACTCTCAGCTATGCAATACTGGGTTTTCTGGTTTGCCTACCTTCCTGTACCAGCCCTTGACAAGCAAGTGACTAAACCTTTAGCAATGCTGGGACGGTTTTGAGAGGAACCAGTGTTTCCTCTGCTGCTGTCAGCCAAAACAATAAAATGTTATTACTGTTATCCATGCAGCTAAACAGATGCGGTGCTGAACAGCACAAACAGAGGAAAAGTTCATAGAGCATGTTGTTTGCTTAGGCTGGGACTCTGTCAACACTTGTGATTCTAGTCTCCCTCTATAGTTAATAAAGAAATGAACACTAATGACCTTTGTGCTATAAATTGTTCTCCCTCTAGCTATTATACCGCCTAAAATCATATCTAGTGTTAAAGATCCATTATCCTTAGTATCTTAAGTATCTTTTAACATACTATTCAGCCCAAACTTGAGAAGCTACTTTCAGGTAAAAAAAACCCAGAGGACATAGATAAAGAGAAAGATGGGCTTCAATTTCAATCTGTGCTATACAGGACATGTTTTTATGAAACAACCATGGTGATTTGGTCTGCACTAGCTTCCCACATGCAGTCTCATGTGCACTTGGAGTCACTCACAGCAGCTGACTGTAGCCAGGGGCTGATTACAACCCCAGCCTCCTAAATATCCTTGATCCTGTGGTGGAACCTGGTGCGTTTTGTTCATGTTCTGTTCACTAAAGGGCTAAAGATAGAGGGAATAAAACACTTAGACCTAAAACCACGTGTAACCAAAACCGCATACAATCACAAGTATATTCTTGCTTAATAAATGCTTGCTTAAAATATTCTTGTTTAATAAATGCTTGCTCAATAAACCATAAGTTCTAGAATTTTAGGCATGACCACTAAATAAGGAGAAGTCGACCAGAGGAAGACCGAGGAAGACTAGCAGCCTTCATCAGACGGCTACCAGCAGAGGACGACCCCTTAGCAACAAGAAGACAGATGCGCAGAGTACTTTCTGGACACATCACCAACGAGAAGAGATACAGTATAAAAATTAGACTGTATCGAATAGTGGGTGCGGCAGTCCTTGGCCAGCGGAGGCTCCCCTGTCGCCCAGCGCTGATTTTGCTTATGCCTTGCTTGCTGTAATTAATAAATTCCAATTGGACTAAGCTTATTGGAGTTTGCTTCAATTCATAACAATCCTACCACGTCTTATTTCTCCTGTTCACACTCCATCCCCATGTTTCTCGTTCCTTCCCACAGAGCATCTCCCCTCTGACTCAAAAGGTCTGGGCAGACAGCTGGTAACCACACCCTTCCTCGCTCTTTTGTCCCAGGACAGGGAGTATCATGCATTAAGAACCAAACGCAGCCTCTCTCCCTGACTCCCTTTCCTGCTGCCACTCACAGCACCACTCCTTTTTCCTGCCAGAAGCTCAGGGTGCTCTCCCCTCATCCCACCATTCCAGTTTTCTCTTTGTGCAACTCACCTTGGTTCTGCTGCCTGAAGCACATGCAGGGTTTGCATTCCTGATGTTGTGTTACACCCATCCAGTCAAAGGCACTCCATGAAAGTGAGCACGTCTTAGGTTTATTCCACAAGTAAAAAGAAATACAATTTGTATACCCCACAAGTTTTGGTTCTGAGAATCTTTAAAGCTCTGGAGGACTGAAGGTGAAACTGAGCAGTCATCAAGATCTTAACGTGTATCTGGATCCACAAAGTCTTACTTGGGACATATTACACTAGAAAAGCCTTTATCTGCTTCTCACTATTCCTGCCAGATATTAGGCTCAATTATTGAATTTCTACTCACAGTAGACCTTCCTACTGGATTGTCTGAAATCAAAACTGTTCCTCTAAGACAAAGAGTTAATGATTATACAGATCTCGCCATGCAAAGGCCAAAGTCTTATTTTATTTTATTTATTTTTGTATTTATGGAGAAACTGCTTGAAGTCGTTCTTTCATCTGGGGGATCTAACTTCCACACTTGGTGCATTTCTTCCATGTGAAATTCTGACCTTTTCTGTTAGACCAGTTCTGATTACACATGGAGTTTAGAGTTACAGAGGCACATCCAAACAAATAAAACATAGCCCCATGGAGTTCTAGCACATGTTTATTAAAAAGAAAGATGTGAATAATTGAGTAGTTACTAAAGAAACAACCCTCCTAATGTTATGAATTGAAGCAAACTCCACCAATATAAATAAAGGAAAAAGCTGGATCTGAGAAAAAAAGAAAAATATAAAAAATTAGCACACCTAATAACGTTACAGAGCAAGACGCTTGCAGAAGTATGTGCTTGTCCTTGGCATTTGCAAGTATTAGCTCTTAAGAGAAACATGCAGTAATAACTAGAGCACTGAGTTAGGAAAGAAAAGGAAGGAGATAAAGGTTTAGGCAGGTATTTCTACTAGGAAGATTTCATTGTTAAGTTTCCATTTTTTTTGCAGTACTCTCTTCCTGAAGAATGGCTATGTGTTGACATTTGGGAAAGTACATAAACAATTTAGGTACCCATTCTGTTTTTAAAGGAAGTGAAGAGAAAATAGACAAAGAATTCCTATAGATTCCTGCAAAAAAATAACGTTTAATACCAATAATGATGGTATTCACAAGCAGTGAAAAAAAAAAATCAGCAATAAAATGCACACTTTCAATATTCTTGTGCAACTACTCACTGCTAATTACTGTGTATTTTGTTGCTTTAGCAAAGACATTAAGGAGAAGGGAAAGTCAGTAGTTTATATACACACATTTCGTGCTCAGCTGCTTAGTGCAGAGCTTTTCATAGTGTGAAACATCCATCACACCTAGTCCACGCTGGGGAGTAACACTTACAGAGTGAGTAGTGCAGGATTAGCACGATAACTATAACTGATGAAGAAATTGTAGGTAATATTCTTAGAAGACATCTCCTCCAGAAACACAAGTTCATCCATTTGAAGAATCAATACTTTTGGCACAAACCTTCTTGGTAGGATGGACAGTAGCAAACACGCAGACTTTCCTAGAGAAAGACTATGGATGGCGTCAGTACGAAAAAAGAAGAGCTATTGTATCATATTTTCGTGTATTTACTCTCTCAGTTTTAAAGAGATAAAAATATTGAAAATTGAGATAAGATCTTTCATGTTATCAGCTACATCACACATGAAACCCTCATCTGTCTGGGCTATTTCCTTTTTGTATGCATCTCAGTCTGGGAAAGGGTGGGTGGCGGGGGGAGGGTAATTTTTATGATTTTAGTTAAGAGCAATTGATGAAGAACGGGGGTCAGTGGACACAGGAGTAGACAGAGATAATTTATTTACTGTGTTCCTACTACTCTTACCTGCCCTGCAGCCTGTTAGGCATCTGGGGCTGGAATGCTGTACACAGAAATCCACCTGGAGGGAAAAGCCTGCAGCATGATGCTGTGAGAAATGCCTTTTGATAAAGCTAGCAACAACTCCCTAAATGAACCCCGTTTCTTAAACTGAATAGCTGCTCTCCCCACTGTACACCCCGAGCTTCTCTTACTTCACCTTTGCCTTACTGCTTCAATCGGGAGCCAGCTGATCTTCAGTCAAAGAAGGCAGGCAGGAAAAGTCACCATCACTGTAACTCTTTGTTTACCTGACAGGCTAAGTAGGATATGGATCCCATAATTTGAAAATAGATCATTTCTTTCAGAAACACAGGAGTAAGGAAATAATTTAGGACACAATGCAAAGGATATGCAGACATGCAATTTACAGATAAAAGGTCCTAGGGCAATATAAATGAGGGAACTTCTAACAAACACCCTAGGGAATTCATAGAAATATCTGTAAGTGAGGATAAATCCTCAGTTCCACATGTCACCTTAGTTTTCCAGCTTCAAGACAGTACCACAGAATAAATACGGTAAATAAATTGCAAACCAATTTATCTTCATATTTCCTGTTTGAAAGGAAAAGCAGCTTTAAGTCAGCAAACCATCAAGCTCAGCATATTCTGCATATAAAATAAGAAAATCAAGGATGTGCGTGGGGAAAGAACATATTTGATACATGTTGAAAGAGAGAGAGAGCACAAAGAACAGAATCTAGAAAAGCAAAAGGAGATGAAGAAATCTCAACCCCAGAAAAATAATACAAAAGGAACAAAGGGAATAAAACTAATCTGAACAGTTCACACAGAGATTGCAAAAGGGATTAATTGGAAGGCAATCATCACAGCTTAGAAATTCAAACTACAGCCGCAGACAGATGGCTTTGTTTGAGTCCTCTGTTTTTCAACAGCCTGCCTCTGCTACACATACAGAACCTGCTGACTGACGCTTTGCCCCTTCCTTCATGGAAAAGACAAAAAAAACCAAAAAAAAAAAAAAAAAAAAAAAAAAATCAGAAAAAGGCCTGGAGGAAACAAACCCACTTTTGCATAAGTATTATACCAGGATCTTTTAGAAACACTGGTTTTATTTCATCAAGGACAAGATCATTGGAATAACATACATCACCATGTTTATTCATCTTGATAAGGTTGCCTGAAGCTTGAGAATTCAAATTCTTAGGTGGATGAACTTGAAAATAAAGGAATGAAAGCAGGAAAGAAAAGTTAATAGCTCCTAATCATGCAGTTAATTAAAATAAAAGCAGAAGGAATAAACATGCGACAAATCACTTAAAACAGCAGAATTTTTGATCTTCAAAAATTAGGGCCCTGAGGATTTGAAAGGATTGAGTTCACTTTTTACAGTGTCTCCTCTCCCTTTCTCCCTGTCAGCTGTCCTTGGTGGAAGAGGTAGTGAAAGTAGTATTTGCCAGAGTGCAAACAGTTTACTGCTACTTCACTGTTACTTCTGTATTAGCTGCACACATCTCAGAAGAAATTATGAGTAAGCCTCAAGTTCTCTGTTTACACAGTCAATGGTATCTTCAGCTTCCTGACGGGTGAGTGTACCTGCACTTAGTTGGTGCCTTGAAAATGAAGTTTATTGTTGCACCTCTCCCCATGTCTCCAGACATCTGCATGAAACAACCACCACAAGGAACAGCCTCCTCCTTTTTCACCAGAGCTCAAACACCTGGTATTTATTAGCCCCATATGTGAGTTCCAGAATCAGCAAGAGACATGCAAAGAAATTTCACCAGTGAACAGTTCCTCCAAATATGGTTTTAATGAAGATATCCAGAATATGTTTTATTCCAAGGAAACGATTTTCAAGTTACAAGACTGAAGGCACATATTTGTGTATCCACGGTGCAAAATTTGACACTCTTGTGTAGACACCTGGAAAATTTGGTCTTCCACATCCATAACCCCAGCTCACAATGCCAGTCAAAAACCATTTTCCATCTCCATTGCTTTGACATGACAGTGGTCCACCAGAATCACCCTAAAAATAAGGTTTCGAGTTATATGTGCTTATAACATGAATTATGAAAACTGGGGGGAAATCCACAGGAGATATTTTGCATAATTCCTGTGATTATATTTTCAAATTCACATAGTTCAAACAATTGATAGAGGTTTTTTTTCAAGTAGATGGCATTGCACAGTTTTACCAAAGTTTGCTCTTTCACAAGAGAGAAGGTAATTCTAACTCTTTAAAGATTAATAAAGATATTACTTTGCATGGGCTACATTTGAAATTCACTTTTTTTCCCTAACCTTACACTTAACCTTAAACCCCAAATCTGCTACTTAACATGTATGTACTTTCGTAGGTTACAGACTAAAACTAAAAAATAGTAAGCTTTTAAAAATATTTTAAATAAAATAAGATAAATACAATAAAGTATTTAATAATTGTATGACTTAGTTCAGATTAAAGGTAAATGGAAACAGATGGAATCCCTTAATTGTTTTGTGTTGGGTTTTTTCTTGACTTTTTTTTTTAAGACAGCAAAGAGCCTAAGGATTGTCCTCTGGTAGGTACTAGTCAGCATATAATGTTTAGGGGCCCATAATGTCTTTGTAATTACAGCAGTTAAAATGAAGTCTGTTCTAGACTTCAAATTTTATTACAGGATAATGCTGTAAGACAGGACAAAACAACTAGGACTCTTCCTTTATAGCCTCTTCTTTTAGAAATACATTGGCAGAGCATCAGGTATACAACCATTTGCCACCATTTGGGGAAAATTCCTTGGACCAAGCTGATACTTCCCTGCAAGGCTCTGTCATACACAGAGCATGTCTGACAGACACCCAGTGGCAAAGTAAACTTTACCAAACTATTGGGTGCAAGAAACAACTTCTAAATGCAAAAGGTGCATTTGGCGAAATTCGGATGTTTTGCAAGAGAAGTGCCTTCTTCCTAGACAAATATTTTGTTAGAGCTAGAAAACTATTCTGCCTTCACTCTATAGGCTGTTGGGATATGCAGGTTGGAAGGGACCTCTTCCAAGGTGCTAAGGTGCCACTCACTCCTCAAAGTAGGATTACATTGAATTGCCTCAAAAAAGGTCAAGAATTTAGACGACTTTTTTCCTTCCATGACAAATAAGATTTCACATTTAGAGAGTAAAATTTGCATGTTTTCTCCTTCATTCCTAGCACAAAAGTAGAACACCAGCACTTTTCACAAAACAGGAATACCACAATTTGATTAGCTCTTAACAACTGCCAGACGCAGACAAAAATCATTTGCCTCTACAAAAAAATGCAGCCAAAAGGATGTCTTTCCCTGGCTATATCTTGAGTGGCCATAAACAAACAAATTCTCCAGTTACTGAAAACGATACTTAATATCAATGGCCTCACTAACCTCTAAAAAACAGCTGGAGCGTTATACTCCCTCAGCCATTGTAGGCTCACTCATTTTTATGTAGATCAGTGAAAGAACATCTTGAAGATTCCAGATCTCCATCATAAAAAAATGGTTTTATTATTATTTCAGCAGTAAATGTACTACTATTTTAGCAGTAAATATGTATGGTTTATATAAGTTTAGTATAATAAAATATGGCATATAAGATCTGTAATATCAAGTGTCTTATAGTTATATACAGTGTATTTATGGGGTTTTACTACTTTTCACTAGAAGTAAATTCAGCACTTAACATTTATCATCTTTCAGCTTTTCCAGATCAGCAATATCTTACATTTGCAAATTTATGCCTAATTGTCTACATCTCATCATACAGTCTGGTAGTTCCAAGTTGTAGGGGAGGGATCCTGAAAAGACACAAGCTACTTTCTCAGGGTATTTTTTCAGCTGAGAGCCTATTATGCTGAAAATTGCCTGATTTCAATTTCAATTGCAATTTGATTGGCTCTTGACCTGCAACTGAAATTTAGTGATGTTACTCATGCACATAAAGCAGCAGAACTCTGAAATCAGATTTGCTGACAGACAATACTTATATTGCTCTTTTTCAGAACTGAAATATATTGACCACAAAGTGGTCTGCCAGTCAACTTTACACCTCCTCATGCAGCAATGAAAGACCAGGTAAACTCTTAGCGAAGTTTGCTGAGGTACGTACTTTACACCCATCTCTTTTCCCGGATGATATCCCAGCACAAAACATCCTAGCTGTGATAATCCCGTATGTGGAATGACATAATGTCTGGTCAATAATTTCTATCTCTGCTTTCTGAAGAACTGCTGAACCTTCATCATCTGGAAAACAAATTCAACAGCATTTTACTCATCTATTGAAATATAAAACAAGAAGTCTTCAGAAAATATCCATAGATACTTTTGACCGTTGAGTTATTCCAGATTCCAAACAACTAACTGCAACAGAGCAGAAAGCCTCTTCAAACTATCAGGCAATGTTTAATGTGATCTGGGTCCTTCAGACACACCAAATACAATGTCATAATCACTAGGATGGGCCAAAAAGTTTTTTCTTTTTTTTTTCCAAAACATCTCAAGACTTCTTCATTTGCGCTCTTTTTATTTCAAAAAGGAAACAGAATTTTACAAAGATATTTAGACCATCACATGACAGATTTGCAGTGAGGGCAGCATATCTGAAGGAGCCAAATTCAAGATCAAGATTATGAGTCAGTTTCAGAATGCAAATTCTCACGGCGTAAAGAACCAATTTCCACATTTGCTTCTTTCTGTCTGAAAGATTTGTTGAAACATCTCTTTTTTGTAAGATATATAATTTATTAATAACAGAATTAACCTAGAGTTTCCCCTCCTTTCCGTACAGCAGGCCCAATCTCATCAACAGGTGATTCTTTCAAAATCTGGTCATAGCCAAAAAGCCCTCACCCACACACTCAAATATGCAAGCACTGGTTTACATAATGAAACTTCATTTTAGGATTTGATAAAGCTAGTATGTAATAAAGTATACTTAGAAATTAAAAGATTGATTTGGCACTTGTATTATAGAAGCTGACAAAGGGAATAGAGGGAAACAGGAAAAAAATACACCCTCCTTTTTTTATTTTGAGACATTTCATTTATCTTTCAAATAACCAGCTTCTTAATTTTGCATATGATTAACCAGCAGCCCAAAGAGAGAAATCACACCATGTGTCCCACACCTCCGAGGGGAAAAGAGGGGAAAGACAACCCTGTGATATTTTGGTGTAAGTGTAGCTCCCTACATTAACAACACAATATGGAAGACATTCAGATCCATGGGACCAGCAGCCAAGTTTCCTCAGCATACGAAGGTACATGCACACTGCCCCAGCTGTGAAGGCTACTGGGAACAAAATCAGATCAATGGAAGGGATAAAAATTCACCTGCTTCCTGCTGTTGGCCCCAACCTGTTATCCAGCACTTGTGCCCGCTGTGGGCTTTGTGGGAAGAGGGTGGCAAGCAGATGGGCTGGATGAGGTGGCCCATGGTGTCCGGCCAGGGCATGCTCAGCTGCAGCAGCGCGATGTCATAGTCATAGTTCCTGCTGTTGTAGTACTCATGCACTACGATCCGCCGCACCGCAGACACAAACTTGGCATGGCCCTGCATCTGCATGCCCAGGTGGGCATGCCATGCTCTGGGGTCAGCCAGCCTGGGTGGGAGCGAACAAAGAAGTTGTGTCTTAAAAAAGTACCTCAAAACACCCACTGACAGCAGGGCTGGGAAAAGCAGAGTACAGCACCTCCATGCAGTTCAAACTCCAGAACCTAAAGGCACTTGTGGATTCTGGCCATGTTTGGGACGGATATAGAGGGAAGACTGCTTACTTGCTCCCTTGAAAGCAGTGGGCTGCAGACACAAGCCATTCTTTCGATATCACTGATGCTCCACAGTAAGCAGCTCCCACAAAATGAAGGCTGACCTGCCAGGGCCATTCACCTTCCTCAGTGTCTGAGCCACCCACAATCCGGGGGATGAGGTTGCTGATCTTGCTACTGCCACAACCTGCAAGAGATATTTCAGGTTATAATCCCCATCTCCAGTACTTTTGTTTAAGGAGAGGGCTTCCCACACATGGCTTGAAAGAATATTACACTCTGAAATATTTTGAAATCTATTTAATTCCCCTGTTATAATAATAAAACTTCTCGCTTTAGCTACTCTATCAATTAAATCAGAGATTACTTCATTAAAAGGCACCAGTCTGGAAATTTTACTGAGTCCCTTTTCTAGCTCTGCTACAGAAATTAGCCCCAAATATTTCTCATGTCAGAAATGTCAAAGGATCCACTGATTTAATAAGCATCACAATGAATATATACAAATAGGCAAGCCCTCATCTCTTTTAGATACTGCCAACCCTGACCTAAAAAGAGACCAACCAGAAAGAAGTTCAACATCATCAAAATTCTTCTTGCCAAAACAGCGGGAATGATACGAGAAGAATGTATGTGGAGATTGGACTTTTATTTGACAAACAAGGTGGTACAATCATTATTTTATATGGAAATGACTGACAATGTACATTACTAGCAGGTGAAGAAGTCATGTCTCATCAGCACAAAAATCTGAATTCTTAATTGCAAAAGCAAGGAAGAAAGACCCTTCTGTAGAGTCTCCTGTCCATCCCTAGTGCTTGCACATCTGCTCAGGAGTTTTAGTCCCACGCTCCCACACACAAGTGTTAATATTTCTGGATCCTTTCCTGAACACATCCAGAAAGTCAAATGTAGGTTTAATGTTTCCAAATAAAAATAGACATATGGCTAGTCTCTTAAGAAATCTTACTGGATCCAAAGCAAGTGCTGACAGATTTGGTCAGATTTTGCTGACAGATACAGGCAGCATGCCAGAGACAGCTGAGGCCAGGCAAAATCCTAAAATGGTTTGGTTTGGAAAGGGAGTTTAAAGATCATCTAGTTGCAACGCCCCCTGCCATGGGCAGGGACACCTTCCCACTAAACCAGATTGCTCAGGGCTCTATCCAGCCTGGCCTTGAACAATTTCAGGGATGAGGCATCGATAGCTTCTCTGGGCAACCTCTGCCAGGGCCTCACCACCCTCACAGTGGAAAATTTCTTCTTTATATCTAATTTAAATCTACCAATTTTTATTATAAAGGCATTCCTCCTTATTCTATCATTACATGCCCTTGTGAAAAGTCCCTCTCCAATTCTCCTGCAGGCCTTTTTAGATACTGGAAGGTGCTAAGAGCCTTCTTCCTAAAGCTATCTCTTCTCTAGGCTAAACAACACCAGCTGTCTCAGCCTGCCTTCATAGGAGAGGTGCTCCAGACCACAGATATCTTCACAAACTTCATTTGGACTTGTTCTAACACTTCCATGTAATATACTTGAGACCACTCAGCTTAAGCAACTAATCCTAACTCCACTTTTATTGCTATTGCAGACAATCATCTGTTTGCTTTACATTCAAACAAACTTAAAAGTTGTACAGAGGTTACTTTAGGAAGATTTAAGAGTAGAACCTGACTTGGTGCTATGAAGTATTGGGGTCTTCACCATCTGGAAGAGTCACAGAAGTGAAAAGTTTGTGCTTTTTTTTCTCATTGCAGCCATATCACTCTGGAAGTCCAGATAAAGTTCAACTTCAATGAAGTGCATGGCATTGCTGCAGACAACAAAAGTTGCTGCCTCCCCAACTAACCAAGTTCACTGTGTAATTAACCCTGCTGCCCTAATCCTCAGCACAGCTGCAATAAGCAGTACAACTTTCTAAGGCTCCCCATAACTGTAAGCCCACCCTTCCACAGGAACTTTGCAAGTTCTGAAACTAGATCTGAGGTAAACTGATAGCTGATCATTACCCAACCATTGCAGAGAGAATGCAATAAAAATTCAGTACTTGCAGCCCAACTTGTATCTACTCCAAAACAGGAAGACATAAAGGTCTTTATTGTGTAAAAAGTTCAAAGTTCAAAAAGATGAATATTTGAAAGGAACTTACTGCAGCTGCTTTCATCACTTCCATCAACACAGTCCACAGTCCCATCACACCTTGCATATTGTTTCCTTATGCAAATGTTATTCCTGCACTTGAATGTGTGGTTGGTGCAGGGAATACCTGAAATAGTTGTGAGGAAAAAACCCCAAAACTACCATTGGCTCAGCTTAATACACAAAGACATGTCTTCACAGATAGAAGATGTGCATATATTAATAGGTAGGAAGTAATATGACAAAAAAAGCACTTTGGTGGGGATGGCTTAACCTCTAAACAGAATAAACTATTCAAATAGAACTGCATCTGTACTTGGGTGAGCATTTACTTGGCCAAGTCCAAACAAAGATTTCTTCCCATCCTTTCCCACAGCACTAACACATACAGATAATAGTGAAAATTAAATGTAGAGTGTAAGGATAGCAAGAGAAAACATCCAGCACTCTGGAAAGGAGTTCTCCTTTGTATTTCAGTATTAAATGTGAAATGAAAGACTGCAGTGAAAGCAGCCTTTAAAACTAATATTATTAACTGCCCTTATTAACTACTGCATCCAGTAAAACAGCAACCCCCAAAACTCAGCATTTTTCTATTTCCCTGTGGCTTGCAATAAATGCAGTCAAACCCAATCCATTTTTCTTGTCAATGCACAGAAGTATCCTGTAATCATTTAAACAGACTGTCTTGTGGGAGGGGTCAAAAAGTTTTCTTTTAAAAAGTTACTTGCAGCACTTTTCAGTTGTGCTCCCTTCCATAAGTCCCTTTCATATGTCACAGCATCCATTTACTATAAAAAGTTCAAGAAAGTTCTGATTCAAAATTTTCATTTGCCTAATGCCAAATTTACAGCTTCTGCTAACCTTTTAACCCTGAAAACCACGAAAGAGAAACCATCATTTTAGTAGTTATTTTACAGATGGTAAAATGGATCCAGGAATCATTTGCACAGATTATGCTGTAAAGAGACAAAATCTCAGATTCCATTTTAAATCCCTAGATCCTCATCATGCACCTGAAGTGCTTAATTTTTCTGCCAGTATTTTGCAGAAACAGATGTTCATGAGCTTATTAAAAAGAAATAGTTTAAAATCTGTAACAGCTTGTTTCTAAGTGTATCAGAAGAATTAAATGGAATTATAAAGCCCAAGTGAGATTTGACAGTGCCTCTTAACCTTTTGAATGCAGCATCCAGAATTCAAGTCAGGAATAGACAGATGACAAAAGAGAGGAAAAAAGTTATTCATTAGAGCAGCCTTACTGTGGGTGCAGTTCTGCTCATCTTTTCCATTCTCACAATCACTTACTCCATTGCAGGCAAGCAAGTTGTCCTGTATTGCAGAGCTGGAGTTACAGTTCCACTCAGGGACAACTTTAAAAATATAAGCCAAATTAGGTACAGAAGCATTCCTGTAAGTGCTAACACATCCCCTTCTGACTATGTCTGGATACAACATTCATTCCTTCAAGGATGGGCAATACAAGGCAATACATTCCAATACCAGGATGGGCATCAGTGCCACATTATCCATGGAGAAAATGGAGCACAAAGGAGTTCAGTGGGTGCTCCAGGTGATGATGCTTACTATCACTCTCATCTACTCTGTGAACCCCTCTTTGTTGTTCCCCCACAAAAAAAAAAAACCCAAAACCTCATATCAAAATGGCACAGAACTTCATTAATAATTGCCAGCTTTTATCACATACAAAAGTACCTACTACAGCCTTTGCTGCACATCTGAATTTCTTCCTCATGCTCTCCAGTGCATATCTTCTTTGTTCTTAGTTTTTTCCCTTACCAATTAACTATGAATTAAGCATTCAAGAGACTGACAGATAGTCTGTACCCAGACGTACAAAGGAAGCTGAAAACATCTTTTGTTATTCTCTTTAAAAAATTTCACCTTGTTTTAACTGCCTTCTAAGATTAGAGAATACATTCACTGTGTTTTCCAGTAAAGATCTTCAATAAGTGAATACAAACCACAAGAGAGTTCATCACTTTCATCGAAGCAGTTATTTATGCCATCACAGCGCTGCATCTGCTGGATGCATAAGCCAGTAGAACACTTGAAATGTCCAGGTGGACATGCTGGAGGTTAAAAAGGAAAAAAAAAACAAAACCAAAACCATAAAAAAAAACAAAGCAACCAAACCTCAAGACTTCTTTTTCACAAATACTGCCAGCTTGTTCTGATTTACAGTCACTAAACTGCTCCAAGGAACAATAAAATTGATCTAAATTTAATAGTCTGTATATATTGCCAGCACTTAAATTGAATTCAAATGTTGAAAACTGGGATTTAAAGAAGGGGAAAAAATGTCTCTAAAGTTCCAATTCAGCTGTTCCTGGAATATGTACCACAGGTTCTCTAGGGCTGGAACAAATAAGCCAGTGTTTTATGGTGCAACACAAGACTGCTTAGAAGGCCATCTTTGTTTTAAAGGACAGTCTCACTTCCAATAACTAAAATTTGCAGCACTTTGCAACTTTGGTAAATAACCTGCATTGAGGTGGTGTATGAACTACTTAATTCTGCCTTATAAACTAAAATAATCAAATTTCTCCTCTTTTTACATACTCTGCATATATACACTGAATATAGTTCCTCTAATGTGACAAGTAACTATATCTAGAAAACTCTGCTTCTCTACCACCTTAAAAAGAATATATAGGACTAACACAGGTGAAAAAGTACCAGTAAACAGGTTGTATGTTTCAGGACTGGAAAAAACTCAGGATCTCAGAGTTTATAAATTTTTTGAGCTGTTTTTCAGCTCAGATTTCAGATTTGCACACACTGTATATAAATACATGGAAACACTGAAATAAGCAGGTGGTTATTTGGTACTCTTTTCATCACCTGTAAGCCTTATAGCAATAGAAACATTGCAAACAAAATGTTGGTGATTAAAACAAACAGGAACAGCAGACTTCAACTGACTGCACCATGATCATAGTCATGCAGGAAACTTTGAGGACTGTGCAGAAAAGAACAGTGTGCATGCAGGAAAGCAGAGCATGCTGCACATGCCCACAAACCTTAGATGCACAGCCTAGAAAGGTTGTTTGTTAGTCATCTGACTTAGTGAGATTAGAAAAGAAAATGAACTGAAACCCAACAGGTAATTTCCTGCATAAACTTAATTAAGTCCTACTGCTCCCTAAAAATGCTACTTCACAGATCTGAAATGCAAAGAGGGGTTGAAAGAGATAAAATCCATCTTACGCTGGCTGATGTTATAGCTGCCATATTCCACCAGCAGGGGCTTCTCAGAGACCTTCGAACTGCACTGCAGCTCCACGCTGACATCAGAACTTGTAATGTGGAACACAGTTTGGTGATCGACATAATAACCACAGTACCTGAAAGCATCCAGGTGAGTTCTAGAGCAGGCTTCACGGGAAAACTGTCTTACATACAATTTAAATGTCAACACCACTGAAATTCAGAAATACAGTCAGCTCCCATACTTTAATTAAGAACCAAAACCAAATATATTTCTCAGTAGTTACCCAGTCTTCATCCACCATTAACATTGTGGAAATTTACTTCTGAATGTCCCACCTTCAAATAAATAGTCCTAAAAAGAATGCCTTGGGTGCACATCTACTTTAAATTGCTATTTTGGCAAAGAGGTTTCATTGGACTTCTGCCTGGGTGCCGCTTGATTTAGAGAAACCTAAATACTTTCTGATGCCAGCAAACATTTAATCCACCCGTTTTAAATGAATTTCTAACGTTCCTTTCATCAAATATGCCATTCTCTACCAGGGGGTTGGGGGTGGGCAACAAAAAACCTAGATTAAAAGAAGAACAGAAGAAAAAATAAACCCCAAAGCAAAAAAACCCCATAACCAAACAAAGTCTTCTTGACAAGGGTAAGGTTGTTGGATCATTATTTTTTAAATGGAGACAGTTTTAAAGGTAGTAAATCAGTGAACATCAACAGTACAAGTTGTTCTAGAAGTGGAAATAAAGACTCCCTCCTCTGCTCAACAAAAATGCCTCAGAAGTACAACACTGGAAAGAAAAAATAATCTGGCTTTAATATTCCTGCCAAAATCAAAGTACATATGAATCTATAGTAGATTTAAGAGCACAGGTGGCTGTATTGATTTTTTTAGCAGTCTTGGCACACACACTTGTTTGACAGCAGTACAAGGTCACTCAATGACAACAAAATGAGCACAAAGAACAAAAGAAAAAATGGATTGTTGTGTTGTTAAATGGAGCAGTGGACTATTAGCCAAAAGTAAATATTCCCCTTGTGTATTTTTCCACATCAAGCGTTGTACCAGGACTACTCTTCATGTCACTGAATGGAGAAAAATTGGTCAGTGATTTCCATGTGAACAGATGTTGCCTCAGTGTCCTGAGCATCCGAGTGAGGTCTGCCAAAGGGAATGGACACATTCATATGTTTTCATGTATGCCCTATTTCACTGTACTAAAATCAAACATCTTGTCAACAGATCTAGGAGATTCTGTTCCAGCAATGTGAAAAATAAAGGAAGAAAACAATTAAAAAAAAAAAAAAAAGACTTCTCTTTGACATCCTGAAAGCAGATGCAAAAATCTGAGTTAATTTTACAGCTTCTTACTATAGGAAAATTAATTGTAAAAGAAGCCCCAAACAAAGAAGCAAGCAAACAAACCCTCAAAACACAAAAAAAATCACCTAAAAAACCAAAACAAAATCCAAAACCAAACCCACCAAAAAAAAAAAAAAACCCACCAAACAACAACAAAAACCACAAAAAACCCCAATCCAACCTACCAAACAAAACAAAAAAAACCCCCAAAAAACCTAAGAACCCAAAACTCAAAAAAACCCACTAATCACAGTCTTGGGTTACAATGTAAGGTGTAACCAAAAGTACATATTTCTACTACCATCCATGTGAGCTGTTAAAATGAGAGGAGCAGTGTTTCTTTACCTTCTCCATGACTTAACCCTGATAACTCCCTCTGGGAGGCAGTCACTAACTACTCTGAGGGGGCCAACTCTGCTTAAGGACCATCGAGGTCTCCCCAGAATGACTCACAGAATTACATTATCCCATTGTGGAATTCCCTGCCCTGGGGGATGTACCAAACAGTCCTGCCTGTATATAATTGCTTGGGACACCACAATATAACCGCTTGATACCCAGAGGACTCTTGACAGCCACTGCTGGATCTCCAGAGAAAGAGGAGATCTTTTCACAGGATCACTGCTTCGGCAAGACTGTATCCATCCTCCAAGGGCACTACAACCACCATTTAGTCGGACCGCTACTGCCACCCTGACCAAAAGGGTGTCAGGTCATATTCTGACTTTCTCTGTTTTAGCCAGTGTTTCTCTACTGTTGCCTTTATTGCAATTTTCCTATTAAATTGTAGCTCTGACCTGGAAGCTCTTGCAAAATATTTGTGTGGAGTTAATTCCTCCTGCTGGTTTGCCTCCAAACCAGTACACCCACCCACCAAATCTATCAGTGTTGAGTGCAGACTTCCTACAACAGGAAGTCTAATTGTCACCAGTGTTCATCACCAATGCTCCCAACCTAAAACAGCCGGTCCAACCTAAACAGCTCCCAACCTAAGTCAATCTGATTGCCTACAAGTAGCTCACAGATATTTTCTACATGTCGTCTTCTGCCAATGACTGACACAGTCTTCCTTCCAACAAATCCTAGCAACATAAAAAAACCTCAAACAAACAAAAAGCCACAAACAAACAAATAAAAGTTGAAGTCTGCACTGAGCCTTTCTCAGACAAATAAAACAAATTCATCTCACCAAAAGCAGAGGAAATTACTGCCCATCTGTGTGGAAAAGCTGAAACAGGTGCATTTACACAGTGAGAAAGGCCATATGCTCATGGGATTGGTAAAAGAAAGCCCACAGGAGCCTTTTGCTGGCGTTTTACTCGTCATATATCCAAGTCCAGGGCAAATGGATGTTGCAAAGCACCATTTGTAACTCTGTGCCGTTGCTCCAGAGAGAAACTGATTAAGGGGATCCTGTCCAATATGTTGGAGAAGTGAGTGGGATGGTTTTTCAGGGGACGAGCGGATACATGCATGATGTAGCAGAAACAAGGGCATATTGCGCTAACAGTTTTAAGACAAATAAAGCACCTCTGTGTTTGCGTAAACCTCTAGTGGTCTCCTCATAAGACACTCACTGGTATTCCTGCCTCTGAGAATTTTCAATAAGAAGTTCATCAGCTGTTACTTCTTTGACAAGGCAGTCATGCCCACTGTATGCCCACTGGAAGAAAGTCAAGGAAGAACTGCATGGTTTTGTTCAGTGTCTTTGGTTAGAAAAAGCTGTCCCTAGAGGTCTGATGGAACCTTATCTCCACCACCTGCTTGATCACAGTGTTTACTAATATCAGTATCCCAAAGGTTCTTAACCATTTTTATCTAAGATAACAGAATAAATATCCCATAGGCTGCAACTGCATGAGGCTGAAAAATGGGGGTCCCCTGCCTGCACCCCCCCCATCACATTTCATTAACAATTAAAATTTGAAAAACAAAAAAAGAAAATAAAACATCACCATGTTTCATGCTTGAAGTCATATTTTTTCCCCTTCAAATGTCAATATAGAACAGAAAATCAAAAGTTCAAAAGCCTTATTTTCAATGAAAAACACAGCCTTTCAAAGGAAAGCTTGTCTTGGTCTACTACTAAAGCCAGCAACTTGCAACAGAAAGCAGGAGAATGTGTTCTTGTTCAGTACTTCAAAAGTAACCCTGAGTGCACTTCTAAGAATCATACCATGGACATTTAATTCTGTGGAATGCATAATTGGCAGGTTCGTCAAAAAGCTGCTCATATTCTTTCAGGATTCTCTGTCAGAGAATTCCTCAGTATGATCCTAGTATAATTTTTTTCTCCAGATTTTGCCTTTGTTTTTTATCTCAACCATCCCAAATATCAAAAATCTTTCAATTTCTTTTGTAAAAAGACCACCAAAAATCACAGAAACACACTACGTGTGGTGTGTTTTGACTGGTGTTTTTATGCACTCATCTAGTCCAGCAACCAATTCCCATCAAGGCACAGATGTAGGAGATTCAAACTGAATTTTCGCTCTATAAATACAGCATGCTATTCAAGAACAGATGAAGCTTTTTCTTCTCTCTGTAAGTCTTTCAGTTGTACTCTTAAGGGCCTAATTTACTTAGTTCCAGTAGTGAGTTCAGAAACTCAAGTTTTCTTACTGAGGTTCCCATTTGAATGAAGTTTAAGAAAAAATAATGGGGATGTTTTAAATCTAGCCTTGCCTTATCATCCAGTATTCCAAAAATAACTTCAAAACTGAGGAAAGCATGGATGGACAATATGCTGGGAAAGCAGTTGTATCTTAATTAAAAGAGCCGCAATATTTTAATAAAAAATACTTCAAAAACACAGTGGTTCCTTGAAAGCCACTTTGTGTAGTTTCTCTTTCAAGAGTCAGTGACTGGAATGAGGAAGCAGTTACAGTTCTATTCCCAATCATCTCATTGCAATGGCATTCATCATGTAGTTAATTAGATTCTCTGTCCTCTTGAGCAGTCATATAATTAAGTTACCCTTAAAAGGGCTTTAAACAGACCTTGATTAATGGCCCCAGAAAACACAGATTTATTTTAGAGTTCACAGGACATCAATCTTCATCCAACTCTTTCCATTTCTCTCTCTCCAGAGTACCAAAGATTCTTTTCTTGTCTTCATCTTTCTGGCACTTTTCAGTAGAATTAATATATGTATATGTATATATATATATATGTGTGTATATATATATACACACACACACACACACACATATTTTATAAGGATTGTTACATCATCAGCTAAAATGAAAGAATGGTAGGACACCCCAGTGAATTACTTCTATCCTTGTGGAAGCTTTCTGAGTGAGCTGCAGTAGTCATGGGATGGTTTATCTTGGTACCATTACATTAACAATACATGCAGAGTACTTACATGTGTTCATTAATTTTCCACCATCCTCGTTCACAGCCTTTAATATTCTTCTCACTAATGGTATAATTATGGAACTTCAGAGCTATACCAAGGCTCTTCTGTGGAGTCTGTTGTGAGCAAGAAAGATAGTGCAAGCAGTCTTCCTTTTCCTTTTGTGGGCATAGAACACAAAAGTCTATAAACATATTTTATTTTATTTAAGAATTATGGACCTTGGCATTGCCATGCCCTGGGAGTTGTGCTGGCTTCACTAGCTCAACAGCCAGCACTTTACACACTTGTCAGCTCTTCAGTCCTGAGTCTAGGGTTGGCACAGGCCCACCACAGCTGCAGCCTTTCTCCCCTTCTAGCCATTAGTCTTTTCATCTTTAGAGAGCCACAGGCCATAGAAAGCAGCTTTTGTATCAAGATCAAAGCGCTTGAACACATCCAAATGTACTTGTGTAGGGACATACAGCCTCAGAGGAATTGTAGAGTTAAGATACTGCCTGGAATACTTGTGACACATTTGTAATGCTAGGAGTTACTTCTACCACATTATTATAGTCTTCTGCTAGCACCTGCTCAGCCATGTATTCTTTAGTATTTTACAAAACATTTCTAAACCCAGCAAAATCACAAGTGTTCATACTTAATTGGAAATTCCTTTCGTAAAAGGAACAGAATCTTTTTTGCACAGCAAAACAGTGTTCATTTAAAAACAAGGACTGATTCAGGGCAAAAAATCCAGAAATTAAAATTTTTCTCCTTCTCTCTTACAGAAAATATAACTTGGGAAATGAGCAAAATTTCAATACTGCATGAAAATACAACATTGAAAATGAAACTGGTTTGAGCAATAAACCTTTCTATCAGAAATCTATGGTGAACTGAAGACTGTAAATTTAGTCCCCCGAAAATCACCTTATCATTTTAGAAGAGGAAGAGGCTATAGGTTATGGCTATCTGGACTTCATTTATATTGCTGTTATTCATTGTGGTCAGATTCACTAGATTAAGAAGTCATGAGTACCATAAGCAGAAAGATGGGTAAAAAGTGGATCTTATAATATCCATTGCTACATTCCATAGAGAGGAAAACACTGAAGGCCAAAGCCTAAGTCGGAGGGAGACCTTATTTCAGCAGCACTAATAAGGAAACACTCATGTTAGAGAAAACAGAAGTACTTTAAAACATCAACTTTCAGCAATTTGATTTTAGGAGAGTACAGGAAAAGATGCAGTAAAAGGTTACCAAATTAAACAAACAGCACAGGATTGTGCTGATAGGACAGACTGTTCTGAAGACAAATAAATGTATTAGGCATGTGAAAAGATACCAGAGAAGTGGCAGTAATAACTAGGTTAGGGGTTTTGTACATACTTTTCATTCAGATTTCTGGGGGTGGCAAGAGAGGAGATAAAAACAGTCAAGTCTTACATTGCCTGCCATGAAGTAATTCTGCAGGTTTATATCAAAATTCTTAACTCTTCACCTTTGTAATAGGACAGCTTAGGTACAATGTTCTCTTCCTTAAAAACAAGTGCACAGAAAGAGAAAAAACTGATATAAAACACCTGAGCACAGCCAGCTAATCAGCAATGCCGTTTCTATAAACTACTACATCTGTGAGGATGCAGGTTACTGCCAATTCAATCACCTCTGCTTTCCTTAAGCTCTATGTAACCAAAACACACGGAAATGCCTAAGAGAGAAAGAATAACACCACCTGGAAGTTCCACACACACAGGCATTTTGGAGGATAATAGCTTGGATAATATGGACTTGTGATTCTTCCTTCATAGCCAGTTTCCTCTTTTGTCACTATTGCTTTTCCACACCCTAGGAGAAAAAAAAAGAAAAAGAGGCAAAATTTGGCAAACCTTGATATACTTTCTGTAAAGCTATTCAGTGGGCTAAAGCATCCAAATTTATCAGAAGTCTGTCATTGCAAAGCTGGGCAGGTCAGGAATTATATTTAGCTGGATTCAAATTGTAAAAAGAGACCCTTCCTAATAATGCACACAGAAGACAAAGGATGTAAAGATCCAGGGATGAGTGCTGGTCTCTGCAGGACCAGAACACACTGAAAAGTTTATCTATGTTATTTCACTGAAGACAGTTTTGCAAACAAGAATATCAATACATTCACACTGCAGAAATACACACAGTGACCTCTAGTCTTAGAAAGCAGCCAGTTAGAAGGGAAATAGACAACATACTAAATGAATCAGCCTCCTGGAAACCAAAACTTTCTTGGATGACAGCTCAATGGATTTACAGAATTCATTAAAGACAAACTTGCACACACAGAGGAACAAAGAAAACTTCAACTTGAACTTAAAGAAAACCAACCAACCAACCCACAGCCCATGCAGAATAGAACTTGTAATTAATTATTATGGAGAATTTATCACATGTTTTTATGATTGTATATTAATGCTTAATTACAGTCAACACGAAAAGTATGCAGCATCTTTTTGAGCAGCTTGAATTTCTTGCACTGAGTTGTGTGATATCTTTCTTGTGCCACTAGCATGATATTCCTTGCACTATTTGTGATTATGATCTCAACATTTCTTAAAGATTAAAGCAATAAAGTCATGAGCTTGATGCACAAACATTACAGACTCTTTTGTGTTCCTGAGAAGCCAGGGACTGATAGCAAATTCAAAGCAACTGAAATTTTATTTTCTGAAAGCAGTTTTTAATGCTGTCATCCTTCCACTTCTAACTTGATGCTGGAGTCCCAAGGCAGAAGGGAGACCACTGCTACACCTGAAATAACAGCCCCATCTACTGGCATACTGCAGTCCTCGCCAACTGAATTCAGGGCTGCTTTCAGCTTCTTGTCTCCATACTTCACAACTAGTCTGATCAGATTACATTAATTAATAGGAGTAATGCAGAGGAGATGAAGGGGAGACAGGCACCTGTAAAAAGAAGAAACTCAGATACAGGAATCATTTTTCCATAGTCATGACAGAAACTTCAGGATATTAGAAGAAACAATATAATAAACACACTTCCAAACACAGAACAAACCTACTTTCTTGTGTAATGACCTCAAAATAGCCCTGGAATTCCTTTTGCTCCTTTACTTGTGCTGCCTTAAATATTACCAACATGAGATTATTTGTGGACACAAGTGACACCAATGAATCAGCTGGTTCACAGGCTCTGAGGGGGAAGAAATAAGAGCAAATACATAAGCAATCACTTTAAAAGCAAAAAGCTTAACACATTACTCTCATTCTATGCATAATTTTTTCACTGGTTCAGATCTTACCTACTTCAAAGTCCAGTCAAATCTCCATGCTCTTGAGCAAAAATGGACCTGTTACAAGGGCAGTTAAAAACTCAATACTGGAAATTCTTACAAAAATGAAGGAAATGGCATGAAAATTAATATGGAATATTTCACTTTATGAGATAATGACTTCCAGCCTTCACTCCCAGTAAAAACGAATGAAGGAAAAATTAACAAAAAGCTGGAAGAAAGAAAAATCTTATTTTATAAGACCAAGAGTTTTATCTTCTTGTTGGGGAGAGGGAAAGACAAGAAAGTTAAAGTTATTCTTCAAGTCAGAAATTGAGAACCTAAGCAAATCAAGTAGTCACATTTTAAAAAAAAATTACTTTCCATATGCATTACCTAGCAGACATTTTCAGTCCTCTACACAAACTAACATGTAAGTGAACACCATCAATTGGAACACGTCAATTGGAGATATAGATTAGTACAGGACAGCTCTCAAAAAAGACTCAAAAGCCAATGCTCTGGTTTTGAGATTATATACAGACTGAAATGCCAGAGAAAAGGGTTTCAGAGGTGAAAATGCTCCTCATTTGTCTAGTTCATGGAGGTGGTGTTGTTTCCTCTTGATTTACAGAGTCCTGTAGAATTAATTATCAGGGATTTTAAAGAAAAAGTCCCTAAACAAGCATAATGGATCATTAAAGAGAGAGAAGAAAAAAAGTTTTTGTCCACATCCCTCAACCCATCACAGCTTCAAGTCAGATCAGAGCAATTTTAACAAAACCAAACTAACCAAAAATTACGATGATAGGTCTTCAGAAAAACCCCAAACGTTGTCAATTAGTTCTTAACAGAAATTTATACTCACCGGTAGAGTATCTTATCTTTGATTGGCATCAGAGAGTCATAAATGGTGAGGGAGTCAGTGATGCAGTTATCTGCTTCAATCTGAAGGGATACTATGGAAAGGCGGACAAGGTGGCCCACAGAGGCAATAAGCTTAAAATAGCAGATTGCTCCCTCTGAGGTAGCTTGAGTATCCAGAGGAAAACGCTCATGTAGTTGGTCAGCATAGAGATCATACATGCAATTTGTTCCTGTGAAAATGTCACATTTTCAACACTGGATGCAATCACTCCAAAACATTAAACACACACGGCATTAAAACAAAAAACCCTAAAACTTGTGTTAAACTAAAGCAAAGTATGAAGGCATATCTAACTTGGAAAACAAAGTAATAGCAGAATTACAGAGTGGTTTTGGGTTGTAAGAGATCATCTAGTTCCAAATTCTCTGCCATGATGGGGATACCTTCCACTCCACCAGGTTGCCCAGACCCCCATCCAACCCAGCCTCAGACACTTCCAAAGGGCATCTACAGCTTTTCTGGGCAACAACCCTTACAGTAAAGAAATTTTTTCTACTCTAAACCCAAACTTACTCTTTCTCAGGCTAAAGCCATTCCCCTTTGACCTTGTGATGCCTCCCTTTCTGGCTGTCTGTGTCACTCACTGTATTCATCTTAGATCCAACTCTGTGATCCAAGAACAGTCTATTTATAACAAGTACATGTCCAACAGTGCTGTTGCCAGGGTATTTTTTGCAGGGTATTTGCACTAAAGCAGTGCCATCTTGTACAATTTTCAGTTAAAGCGCTAGGGAGTCTCTAGAGGATACTTAATTCTTCACTGGGACATACTCATCTACTTTCAAAGCATAAATGTACTGCTTGCCCCTATGGACATAAGGATATTTAAAATACATAAAACAAAATCAAAGGAAAAATGCAGCTGCATATCTGTATGCCCCCAGCTTTTTTATTGATCAAATATCAAGGTTCTCAATGTTTTTTCATGACATGAGCTAGAAGTGCTAGCAACAAATTCAGATTCACCAAGTCCTTCAGTTTGGAAGGGATGCTAGGAGTTTTCTTGCTCAACATTCTGCTCAAAGCAGGATGAAAATGAATTCAGACCAGGACTTTGTTCTGCCCAGTCTTAAAAATTTTTGCAGTGCTAGAAATCACCATTAGAAATGGAAAATGAAAAAAAAAATTATGCAACCTACCCTACACAATATTAATTTAAAAAGGGGTAAAAATTTGTGTCATAATTTAGACAAGGATATTTGAGAAGAATATTACCCTACTTGCCTCCAATTTTCCAATTAAGCTGAACCAACTGCAATTTCCAAATAAAATATGTTGAGGTCTTTATTTCAATTTAATATTGCAGCTAGCAGTCAGCAAAAAGCTTAGAGAATTTTTGTTTGGTCATGTCTAAAACTCTTAACATACCTCTTTAAAAGGTGAGAAGGAAGAAAAATGCAAATTACATAGAATAAGATCAAAAGTGAATATTTGCCTTAATTTCTGCCTACTACAAACATAAGTAATAGTTACCATCATAGAACACCAATTAAGAGCACTGTGAAAGTTTACTACCAATTGTTGACTCAAATTAAATGTTCACCTAGCTAATCAAGATAGGAAGTGGCAGGCTTTGTCCAACTTCCACTTCTAAATTACAGTCTTGAAACTGTGAATAAATGTAACATGAAACTAATGCTATGAATCTTTATGAACAATCTGTAAGGGTCACAATCCATTTAAATGAATTACAGTTAAAACTATTAAAAAAAAAAGCTTTGTTTAAGTAATTGTTCTTCCTTCTTCCTTGTTCTTACCTCTTCACAACAACATTATTTTTATAATAGTTATTTGTGCTTACCTAGTCAGCCTTAGCAGAGCCAACTTTGATCATAATCTCTAAAATTATATGTAACTACCATTACTTCTACTAAGTAATTAACTATGGGGTGAGCTCACTGTTGTTATGAGGCACAATCAAGAAATTCAGAGCTGACTCTAGAACTACAAGTAGTTCAAGCATGCTAGCTTGAAACCAAAGCTGGATAAAGTCTTTACCCAAGCAAACCCAGCACAATCAGATACTATGGCAATGAAAGAACCTCACATCAGCTGGATGTCCACAAGTCCCTTCTCCAGCACCACTCTTCAATAAATCTGCTCTCCATCCTGTGCCTGAACCAATCACTGGGTTCATCTCCATACCCAAAGTTAACTCCATTGCTCTCAAAATACAGCCTGCCAATGTTCTTCATTTTGTGTGGCTGCATGTTCACTTTTACCTCTGCATCATATTCCATAGTCCTAAACAGACACAGCCAAAGAACCCCAGCAAATAAAATTGCACCAGTATAAGATTCTCAAGTACTGTGGCCATCCATGCTGTTTATCCCCAGGAGCTTCATTATATACACACTCCACACTTCCTACAGATACCAGCTGACACCTGTAGGTGCCTATACAAAGTCTCTAAAAGATGTCTAGAATATGGCAGGTCATCCTTCTCCCATTGTGTAAAAGACACCATGTAAGTCCTAAAAAGCCCTAGCAACAATATTTATGTTGTGCTCTTCTTAATTTCTTCTTTTTTAGGGGTTTTAGGGGCTGCATTCTGGAATAAATTGGAACCAAGTTCCAACTGTGCTAACTTCTCCACCCTGGAACATGGAAATGGAAAATGAAATCGCTATGCAAGTAAACACCAATACGTAAAATTCTTTATAGAAATAAATGCACATTAATGAGATGGGATAGAAGCCAATATTGTTATGCTTTGCAGTTTAAGTTGGGAGGCTTTTAACAAATGAATGCTATAGCAAACTTGACTTGAGTTTTGAGAAATGATGGGCTATTAGCAACATAACATTGGACCATGCTCTGTGACCTGAAGTCCGCCTGTGGACGTCAGAACTAGCAGAGCTTGACTTGGCTGCATGGCAAAAGCAGTTGCTGGATTCCAAAAAAAAAAAAAGCAAGCTAAAACCTTTACAAGGTAACAGAAGTGCAATAAAATGTCTCAGGAAAGAAAATCACAAACATAGAAAGCTATAAGGCCCTTGAAAAACCAAAACGGTGAGACTTCTCAAGATAAAGAGTCATGCTGTGTCAAGTAGCAAGGAAGGCTAACACATCCCCAGCTGATTGATAACTGTTGGCCCAACAGAGTCTTAGTAGATGTCTCCATCAGAGGTGGAGTACTATTGCTCAGCCTAGTAGCACCTTTTTTCTAGGTACCTACTCCATGCACTATTGAAGGAAGATGTACTGTACTTTTGACCTGCATAGTCAGTGCTTTGCACACTGGAAAATAACCCTTCTGGAAGGTTTACAAAATGAAACCAAGCAGGTGTACAAATAGTGTCTCCCACAACCCTGGCAAAACTCAACTGCCTAAAGTAATTACTGTTAGGGAATTCATTCAAAAGAATAACTCACCATTAACCTTGGAGAAAAGGGAGGTAAGGTGGATAAAGAATGGACAAAAGCATGGACAACACATGCTCTTTTCCAGCATATTGAATTCATTACTGTCCAGTTAAGAAAAGGTTAATCTGCTGGTCAACACAATGAATAGCAAACATCTGATTTAGTTAGCTTCCTACTATGTCGCCAGCTACATCTAAAAATTTACTAGGCAGATTAAAGGTAGATAGTTTCTGTATTTCTTACATGCAAGATTCTTGGTCATCCTTTTAGAAAGTCAGGACTTAAATGCCAAGGCTGAATTTAGCCCTCTTAAATTAACATATAACAGTCTCTAAGTCCAAGTCATGAACTAAAAGCTTTGTTCTCCACCTGTCCTCTGCTGGAAGCTGCCAAAAGGGTGAATTACCTGTTCCCGTTGTTGACCAATAATCTGACCGAAGACCTGCTGCATAGAAAAGAAGTTGTGTGAGTTCTCTTGTTTGCCTGAAATCCAGAATTCAGGGTTTAATTAAATCACACCTCAGTCCTAACACTGAACACACAGGACAAAACACTTTTCTCATTGAGGGGGGTTGCCCTAGTCCCCTTTGTGGATGCCATGGGACAGGGAGAGAGGAACGGCAAGCATTTCTCACAGCAGCTTGTGAGAAATTTTAGGGAGTTGGAAAGATGTGATAACCTGTTGACCATAAACAACTTGCAGGTGCTGTTTTTCTACCTTGTTTTTCCACCTTGTTTTTCTGTTCCTCTCAAGGACAGTGCGTGAGAAAGATGTTTGTATTTGTTAGCCAATAGAGTA
Organism: Haemorhous mexicanus; assembly: GCF_027477595.1. Taxonomy (NCBI): domain Eukaryota; kingdom Metazoa; phylum Chordata; class Aves; order Passeriformes; family Fringillidae; genus Haemorhous; species Haemorhous mexicanus. Next base: position 20,180,243 of record NC_082342.1, on the reverse strand, counting down.
GAATCTATTGTATCTCTCTATAAAAACCGCGTGGTTCGTTTGAATAAAGCGCTTCTTCACCTTTGCTACGATCCTGCCTCTCGTCTATTCCTGCCCTGACCCCGGCGCACGAGCGACACCCCTTTATTTCTGAAAATTCTGCAAGCAGCTTTGGAGGTGAGGCAAGAAGAGACTGCACGGCAATTAAGCAAAGTCAGTTGAAGGACTGAGACAGAGGTACCCTGGACATCATTTTCGGGCTGATGGCCTTAGAATGGAAAATCATTAAACATTTTGTAGCTTCATACATTAAATATGCTTGAATCACAGGTTGTGAGTTTGTCCCCCAGACAGGAATGGAACAAGAGGAGTGATAAGAGTCTCATTTTCAGTGAAGTGATCCACCTTAACCCTTCATGTTTTTATGCTTTTAAAATCACAGACTAACCCAAATCTGCCTACAAAGGTACCCATTTTACCTTCTGACTATGAACATAACCACTCCCAATATAGGATGTTTTGCAATCACTGCTTGCAAGGACAATTTGTACCTTGATTTGACCTCAAATCTCATTTTTATTTTTCTTAGTGTTTTTCCTCTATTACAATTTTAGTAATAGAAGCTAGAGATGTAGGATCAAGACTTTAGTTTATTTATAGAATTTTCTACTCCAAAGTAAAAATATTTGCTTAATGAAGTATTTCCTCAAGGATATGTTCTAGTACTAACCGCTTAGGACAATGGAATCCATGTCGACTGCAAGGCCCTGAAGACTTCCCACTGAAGTCCGGTTAATGATACTTGTCTGAATGGAATCCTTTAAAATGGCAGCCACACAATCCTCACTCAGCACTTGCCCCTTCGCCTGTGGTACCACAAATACGATCCAGAAGTGAATAAGAAGGCCTCCATTGTTGTTGTTACTGAAATAAAGAGCTCAGGTTATCACCCTGTTGGAAGTCCTCTGAAGACTGGACTCTTAGCCCAAGCTTCTGAAGCATAAATTCAGAAGTGCATGGCTCATTTCCATATTTTATAATTACTTTAACCCAGTGCATGTGTATTTTCCCCTTAAAGAAACAAACAAGACAAATCCCAAAACACGCTCTTCACATCCATTTGGGAGTATTCAGTAGGCTGATTTCCTGAGGGCTCCTAACTATGGAGATCTGTGGAAATCACATTGTCTACACATGAATTAGAGCTGGACTATTTCCTAAAGATCAAAACAGAAGTAGTAGAACAGAAACAGTAGAATTATAATCTCCAGAAATGCAGAGCTCTGCAGTGCTATGTATCTCACCCTGCACTGTGTGTTGCAGTATGTAGGAAGTGATTCCTAGACTATTTAGGCAACACATTAGAGGCCATGTATGATCACACTAATCTCTACCTCGTTAGTGGGGCGAAAGACCTTTAAACTAAACACAGCCTAAAAACCTCTAGTTTCTGAACCAAAACTGTATTTGGTTCTAGAGGATTGAAATAACCAAACTTCTAACATTAGCTGCAAACATTAATATTAGAGTAAGAATACTTTATTGCATAGATTTCCTACTTCTGAAGTAGAAAATGCTTTTATTTCAGTAGCAGTACTCATCAAATATGTGTGATTTAATCAATAACACAGAGTTGAGCTCCAACAGCATGTTTAAGTGGTTAAACTTCTACATGAGCCAAAGGATCACCAAACCTCTTTATTGACATTATTTCTGTTCATCTTGCATTGTATTTCTGCCAGACAAGGAACTGTTTATATGACTTTAGTTTGCCCTTACTTTTGTTAAGTGAATTGGCATAGGTTATAAACCTATTTTAGTATCAGTTCAAGTACATAGCAAAGACATTGAACTATAACTATTAAAAATAAGCTTGTTTTGTGGACTTATTACATTATCTACTGCCCAGCAGAAAAGCAATTACTTTAACCACAGTTTTACCTGACTTCTGAGACAGTGGACTGCTTGTAAAATTTGGAGAAAGAAGAAGTTGTGTAAACCAAGTTCATCTGAAAGACAAAGTATAAAGATTAAGCATTCTGAAAACCAGCCACACCTGGAGATACTATATACCTAGGCTTTTCTAGGAACAACCAATTTTCCACAAAGATTATGCAACATGCACACACTTCCAGACATATATCAGCCAAGCTAGGCAGAAGAGATGAACAGACCAGCTCTTCAATGCATCTGTAACAAATCCAGTATTCCCAGGAAACATCAAATCTTCGGCCCATGGCCAGCTGGTATATACGATAATGCTCTTTCCATATAAATGAATTTTGACAACAGTGCACATCCTTCACCCAGAAAATCCCAAACACAGAGCGCATCCCTATCCTCATGCTGAAACTTAAGGCCAAACTTCAAAAAATGTGCACACACTCACAACTTTTTTTTTGGTGTTGTTGCTAAGGTGCAGTGAACAGCACATACCAGACCTTTTCCCACAGAATCATAGAAAGACTGAGATAGGAAAGGGCACCTGGAGAGCATCTAATCCAATCCCACTGCTCAAAGCAGGGTCAACTACACCACATGGCTCAGGGCCAGTTTTACCTTCAAGAATGGAGACTCCACACCTTCCCTGGATGAAAACCCCAGTGCTTGATTCCTGTCGCAGCTAAGGAATTATTTTCTTAATGTGTCCATGGAATTTTTGCACTTTGATTCCTTTGTGTCTATTTTCTTCATCAACAGCTTATTATTAATATATTTCTTTGCAATACACACAGTGTAAAATGTGGAGAAGCAAAATCTCTGCATGTTCTCTGCTGAAGGACTGCCTTTGGAAAAAGCAAGCTCCTGATTCTCCCTGTTGCTGGGCTGTGATAATACTGGTGTGACAATAACCTTCCTCTCCCGATCCTGTTCAAAGCCACAAGGTGGCATGTACCTCAAGCTGTTCGGACCTCACTCTGCTACTTTACAATTAAAACTAATGCGCAAAGGACTATGACACAGAATATTGCAAACACTGTTGTCCTAGGGTGATGTTAGGATGCTTGTATCCCCATTCGTATGTGTTATTTATGCTGGATATTATGTTCTGTGCCTTCAAGACTGGCTCTGAAGAGGGAAAGTTTTGTTTTGGCCTCTTATCAGCCACTCCCCCACGGCCGGCGGGACATACAGATAGTAGAGTACATAGTGCTGTTTTTTGCTTTTTGCCCTGCTTTTTGCTTTTGCTCTTGCTTCTGCTCTGCTTCTGCTTTGCTTCTGCTTGCTCTTGCTTTTTTCCCTCTTCTCATTAGTTTATTTAGCTAAACAGTCCAAATTCCTTCCTGGACTGTTTCTCCTTTCCTGTTTGGAACTACTGGAACCTGCTTCGGACTGGGACCTGGGAAACACCGAGAGTTTGCACCCTGTGGCCTGCAGCAGCTGCCCCAGCGCCGGAGGGACTCATAACAGAGCGACCACCCCCAAAAGAGACTTTCTGAATTTGTCATCTTTTTCAGACTGGTGAACGAGTGGTGTCACCTGGTATTGTTCATTTTGTGTGCTGGGGGGTGCTGTGCCTGTTAAATAAACAGGTTCTTTCCACCTCTCTCCTAGGAATTCTTCCCAGACTGGTTGGGGGGAGGGGCCCCCCTTTGGGGATTCTCTCCCAAATTTGCCCTAAACCAGGACAACTGTAAAAATCACATTCATATTAACCCCTACTTTAATCATTTGAAAGAGGAAGTTTAAACAATAATTTTAAGGGCCTAAATAAGGTGGGTAGAGCTCAATCTTGCTCTAGATTAAGGTACAAGAGATTTTATGTATTACTGTTACTATCAAATGGAAAGAACCTATCTTGAGAGGTTTTTTTACCACCACTTGGGGTCTCTGAGCCAGTAACAAAAGGGTTTTGAGGAGAACAAACAAAATCCCAAGTCCCCCACTTCCCTACTAACAATTTTACTCAACAGTTAAGGTTGCCAGTTTCAGCAATGCAAAATCCATTGATGAGTTCAGGCAAAGTTCACAGATAAAAAATAAATTCCAAGTAATGTTCAAGTAGGAGGTGGTGACACTGGCAGCTCAACACCTTCTCCCAGTTGCCTCTCTCCACTATGTATGACATGGGCAGGACAAGAGCAAGACACAGGAAATACAGGACATTAGAGCTGTTCCATGGAGAGCAGGAAAAGGTGATACCCTGCACTGGTTATCTGAAAGGACTTCAACAATTAATAAGCAGGACTTAGAAAGAGCTGGAAAACAGGAACATTAGTACACATTATAAGGTGACAAAAACTTAGTAATTACTGAAAAATTTCTTGGTTGCATCTAACTTTTTGTTTGTTTGTTTTTGTTTAGCAGTTTTCATACAGTCGCTTGAATCCTTATGTGGACAGCACTGCAGTTCCTGGCAAAAATGTATTTTTGCTCCCTACACCAAATGTCTTTAAAATCAAATTCCCTTTTAACCAAGACTCCCTGTGCTCCCCCCCCTCCCCCCCCATTGTAGAGCAGCAATTGATCCAGAGTTCTATTTTTGTTTTGACTGATGTAAGGTATTTGGGAAGTATAATGGTCTTTAGAATACCTAGTATCAGCAGGAAATGTAAATTTCCTTCTGAAATATGTTTGTGATCCTTAAGGTAATTAAAGATGCTTTAAGGCAGAAGATACCAGTGTAAAAGATTTCAAGATTTTTGTCTGTTTGATAGCAATTGAGTTTAAGGACTTTTAGTAGAATTTTAGTCCCAGATCATAATTTATGGGTGGAAGTATGTAAAATTTTAAGTCAAATGTAAAAACCAGATCCATTCAAAACTGTTTGTGATTAACAAGCTGAAAGCAGTCAGTTCCTTCATACCTCCAGACAGCCACCGCTTGCACATAATCCTCTGAGGGAGAAGGGGTAGAAGAACACCACAGCAGCCTCAATGGCCTCTAAACATCACTTGTCCACAGCTCTGATCTTTTTTTTGCTAACCAAGCAGCCCACCCATCTTACCACATGCTGCACAGTCTGTGCCATAGAGAGGAATTCCTTTGATTCTTTCTGCCTATATTCTGGAAGAAACTCTATGTTGGCAACACGAAACAGTCCAACAAAATACAGTACATCTTTGTTTTCTACCTGAACTGCAAGAAACAAAGAAGACAGTTAGCCTTTCTTTTTTATAACAATGAAGGTTTTTTATTAAATTCTAATCCAAATTAATCTATTTGGCCTAATCAACTTTGTAGTTTTAGACAACTACCCAAAGAACACTACACTTTTATAGCCAAACTGTTCTAGATGTGTACCAAATTATGGTTAATTGAGCTCCTGTTACCTACACACAAGATGAGATACCACCATACAAACAAAGCCAGCGTAACTGAAGGCAGTATCAACATCCAGATTCTGGAGCATTCCTAAGGTTTCTTAGGCAGTATTAGCATCAGAGGCCTAAAGAGGAAAACATAGCTTTTAATGCTTAGTTACACACATATTTATTTTACTCCCCTTTTACTTCCTTAAATCCATTCTGAAAAAGAATGTACTTATCTGAACTTCAGAAGGCCAAGAAACACAAGGGAAGGCAAAATTTCTGAGGAACCAAGCTCATAAAAACCTGTCAAGTCTATGCAAATCAGCTTGCACATTAAAATGTTTTTCATACCCCTGAAATAAAGTCATGCTCCCTGAAGCCTGCTTTTCTTATTACTTGTTAAGTCTTAGCAAAGACAAAAGTTTTTCAGACCCCATTTTAAAATTTCCATGTTTACTTTAGAAACAGCCTTCAGGACAACTGAAATCCTAAAATCATCTGAAAGTACTATTGGCGATAATGATATGTAGAGTTGCATGAACTTTCAGCAACTCACCAATGAAGAGCCACAGTAATGTCCAGGTTACAACTCCTAAAATGAATAGAATGAGGGTAAAGACAATTATTTTGTTTTTAAAATTCCATAGCAACTTATCTTTTTTCTTCAATTTGTCATGCTTTTTCCTTGCCAGAATCCTCTTTACCAACTTGTCTTCTGCAGATACCATTTGGACTGAAATGTTGGCTGCCTAAAATAAGGTGAAAGACAACAGAAATTGTGGAATGTTTCTAGCAGAAATTGTTTGATCAACAAGTCTCAACCAATTTGTTCCTCAGAGAAAAATCTCCACTTCCTTCAGGCTGTGGAGTAGCAGCTAAGGACAGGCTCTTCCTGCATATCTGGCTCCCTCTCAGAAGTTACCTCCAGTGAACAGGAGAGCACAGCACAGGTCTTGCTGAGATGAGACTTGCACAAAATCATCGCCTGGATATCCAAATGCTTGACAGTTTTCTTTTGAGCTACAGTCTCAAATTTTCTAAGCTGGATACAAAATATGTCCTGACCATCTCATCTAGGTACAAAAGAATACATGACCATTTCTATATTTGCAGGAGTAGTTTCCACTTCCTATAAAGTATCTACATCTTGTCTGTTCTGGAAAACCCATGTATACCAGACACCACCACCACGCCTCAGGCATTTTCCTCTGCAAAAGATAATCAACACATTTAAGCAGACAAGAAGTGTTTATCAGTAGCTGCAGGCACAGCAAGAGCTGCCTGAAAAAGTCTCTTGCACTTCATAAAAGTCTGTCTTTAGGGTATCTCCTGTCACAGTCAAATGGTTTGTTGTGAGGTCAGCTAGAGGTTCAATCATATTTCTCAAGTCAGTTCATTGTCTTATCTCTTCAGAGTTTAGCTGACAAATTCCTGGACCACTCAGAGTATTACTAACCATGTGTATTAGATATGAATACTGTTTTAGCTGTTACACCCGGCTGCACCAGAATAAAATTACAAGAAAAAAAAAAAAAAACAAAACCCCCACAACAAAATCCCAACAAACCAAAACCCACCACACATTTCCTCCTTACATAAAAATTATAGCATAAATTAGATAATATTGCTACATAAACAAGGAGCATTCAAGAAAAATTCTCTAAAAACATGTTTATGCCAGTGAGAAGGAAGCTCTCAAGGAGTAGCTTTAGGTAGCTGTGGCTTGTTTGTCCATGACTGGAGGTGTTGACAAATACCAGTCATCAATCAGCAGCAACGGTTTCAGTGCACAGTCTTTTATGAAGCACAAAACAGTCTTAGACAAAATTATGGGGCTCAGGAGCTCATATATATGAAGATTAAACTGAACTTCATCAAGATGAAGACGAAAACAAATTGGTTTCTTCCCTTGGTTTTGGAACAGCTAGATTCATTTTAACAGCATCTTCAAAGCATGTCTCCCTCACCTCACAGCTGAATTTATGCCACTCAGAGGCCTCTTTAAGTGGTACATCATTTCTAAGCAGTGTGAATCAAAACACTCTATGATTTGCTCAAGATGCTGACTGCCTCACTCTGAGGAACAAACTGCTGTCCTATCACCTATCCCCTTCTGTGCCCACACAAAAATACACTGAGGAATTCACACTCACACTAGAAGAGACACACTAACAGCAGAGCCCCTGACTTGGGCAGATCTAGCTGTTCCCTGTGCTCAAGAGGCCTCTGCAGAGCTACAGCAGGTAGATGATGAGGAGAAAGTGTGCAACAAGATGCTCACCTATTTACCAGCATTGTATTGTTTGAAGCCTCTCAGAAGGTACCCTGCAAAGAGCGTGTGATCTGTTGTTGACTAAAATGTGTGGACACAACTATAATTTTTCATCCATACTAATTATATTACAGTTGATGAGAAAGAAGACCATGAAAGTCAGGAAGCAACCAGCTGAGAATTTCACTCTTGAGGTTTCAGTGTGGGATGGCAAGTTTAATACAGTGGCTACAAAAACTCTGTGGTGATGCAGCTTGACACACAGGAAATGACAAGCACAACTGCCAGCCATTTGCAAGAGGGGTGTTGTGAAATAACCTACAATAAATGCTTCTTTCCTTTTGCTCAACAGTAGGAGACGCGCATCTGTGTTTTGGGCCAATCAGGATAAGAGAGATGTTGATTATCCAGAGTGATTCCAGGGGATGATCACAGAGGTAGGGAGCTGGCAGATATGATATACAGCAAAAAGCTGAGAGCCTTAGGGTTGTTCAGCAAGAGACAAGAAGGCAAAGACGGTGTGAGTAAATCTAATTCTAGATTTCCATTTCTAAAGTAGGCTATGGAGAAGGCAGAGCCAAACTTTCCTCACAGGTGCACAATGACGAGAGAGCCACAACAGCCTCACACAGCAGCAGAGGACATTCTAACTGCACTGTGGGAGGGGGAAGAATGTATTTTACCACAAAGGCCATGCACCTGGGCCATGCCCCGAGAGGTCAGGGAACCCCCACACCTGGAGTTATTCAAACCTCAGAGGATCAATGTTCCAAGAAATCTGTCCTTGTTTTGATGTTAGCCCTGTTCTTAAAAAAATTTTAAAATCTGTGCAACATATTTTTTCTTCACCAACATATTTTTGATACGTTTCTCTGATATTATGCACTAGTGATACTATCAAGAAGAGACCTCTGTGTATCCTCAGAGGAAGCATAAGAAAGATCCCCACAAATATCCTGCTGGTCCCATAGTCAAATGCAACAGATAGCAATCTTTGATCTCAAGAGTGGAGGATGTTGTAAAAGGAGAAGAAAACATGATAATAATTAATAACAAGTACAGTTAAAAGACTTAGTATGACCCTCTACAATTTCCTCAAACAAAATCTTTAAACAGAGAATTGGAACATTTCAGATTCATGTCTTCTATCTAGGTAATGAACTGCGCTTGTTTTGTGTGCTCTCCCTTTATTTACCCATCTTCTGTATTTTTTACAAACTTTATTGAGTCTCTTTAAAGATGAAAATGAACATTTGTTTGTTTAAAGCTCTGAATTGTCACAAAGCTCCTTTATACTCTTAGGTGTTCAGTAGGCCAGCTTGAGGCAGTTAAATGAATGCTGAATTCTGACATCTTAAATTTCATCAAGAAATGAAATTTTATTTTTTTCACTTTCATCAAGACTCCCACAATAATATTTTATATTAATGTTTTCCCATGTAACTCCTTTTTGTGGCTCTAGACCTAAACAGACAGATTTATTATTAAAAATTAAATCTTGTCAAGTATTGTTAAAAATTACTCAATGTTGACATCACTGGATATATAAGTGGGCACTTGAAACAACTGATGTCTTCATTTCATCTACTGTAATCCTCATCTTATTTTTCCTTAAAAAAACAATTCATGTATCAAACTTTCCATGACAAATTTCTCTGTTACATGGGATTCGTAGGAATATTGAAAGCTGTGTGCTACATTATCAATATTTTCATAGGTTTTATTAATTTACCATAAACCTTTTATACTAAGGAAAGCATCAGCAAAGTTAAACTGCTCCCTTCCCTCAGTAAGGAACATAATTCTCAATCCAGCTTTCCTCTACTGCAACCTAGTTCTTGTATTCTAGAACTGGTTTCCAGCTAACATTGCAATTTGACTATCACCATACTCTAAATTATTTAATTACATCTTTGTCATGAGTTAGCACTCACACAACAATCCCCTTCTCTATCTTCTCTGGGAAAAGCAAAACATTTTGCCTCCTTTAATGTTGCCCTTCTTGCCTAGAAGTTAACTTTTTTTGAAAAACATGCTGCATGACACCAATATAGGCTTTTATGTTGTCACACTGACATGTCCATTACTTCAATTGTCTGAAAATATATAATATTAGCAATCCAGGGACAAACACATGTTGATATTTTTAGACTGAGCTATAAATCAGAAAATTATACCAAATCTAACCTTCATATTAAATTTAATACTTGAGAATTAGATCAGAAGACATCCAATAAAGTCAAGAAATATAGAAAATCAAGAATGTTTAAGTCACCTACTTACATTTACTTCATCTTCAGGTTTAGCTGTTGGGGGATCATTTTTTTCAGCCATTTCAGCAGAATTAATTTTATGACTTGTCCTAGCTGAGAAAGAGCCTTGCACCTTTCCTCAGGCACCCCTTCTGCTTGTGAAGATGAAGACAGCTAATTGCAAGGTCCAGGACCAAAAGAGGCATCAATTTACTTCAGTGAGTATCCAATTGTAATCTCATCTGCCCTACTGAACCTTTGCAAATGTTAGAAGACTGCTATCATGTAACTTCAGACTTCAAATTCAGACTGGATAAAATAGGCTTTTCATGGTCTTTATAAAGCTGAAATAATAAAATACAAAACTGCAGTGCTAAAATCTATACATCACTGATCCTCATGGGTCCTTCCCAATTCAGCATAATCTATGATTCTGTGAAAATGTCACAATATTACTTACATGAACAAGAAAAGTGGCAAGCAAAATGTAAAAGTGAGAGCAAAAACATGCTAAAATAAGGAAAAGAAATGTAAGCACCCTAAGTAAGGGTGTTGAAAATCGCAGATAGCAACAGCAAATAGAGATGAGCATTTGGACTATCTTCTAAAATTTTGTAACGTACACTGTTGAACACTCACATTTGGTTCTTTTATTATAACTGAAAAATAAACTGCTCCAGGCAACTTACTTCATATTATTAAAATAGATCAGGCTTCAAACTGAGACTTCTTTTTGTAATCAGATGCAGGAAGTCACTTGTATTATAACAGTTCCTATTGTCTTTGTTAATTAAATATTTATAGAGGATGTAAACCAGTACTTTCCTCAGTGGATGCTAAGTATAGAGCTGTCTTTCCTTTTAAGTGATTAATAATCTCAATGCCTTCCTTGAGTCAACTGCAGAAATGGTACTGGAGATATACAGTTATTATTTTAAAGATAACCATTCTATTAATTTATCTTTGAAGATATATTTTTTTAAAAAAGCACTAGAATAGAAAAGATATTGTTATTAAGCTCTGGGCTGTATTAAAGCTTAGCAGCATAGGAAAGTGTATCCATGTACTCCATATTACTATGTTTAATTGCTTCAAAGTCCCTATTTTTTGTTTGTTTGTTTTTGTTTTTATTTTTATTGAATTATGCTTAACTTTTAGGGACTACTCTGGTCTCAAAGTGCTCATGTAACTCCCAAAGTCTCCCACTCCCCCATGCACAGGGAGTTACTTTGCTGTAAGTGCTATTTCAGAAGCTAGTCCATAGATTGAAAGTGCATTGACCGGTAAGTCCCTGTTGTAGTGTGTTTTTACAATTTGTAATACTTGGTAATAGCTTTGGTTTTGTATCCACGTATTTTTCCCAAATGGTTTATCCCAAATTGTACCCCCCTTCCTTTACCTGTGTCATCCCTTTCCTTAGCTGAGATAATCCTCAAATCCCCACCCTGGCTCTCTGTCAATCACTCAGCATCCCTTTCCCTCCATCTAGAAGCTTTGGTCCAGGATGTCAAGTAATTAGCCAGAGGCTAGGGGTCAACCCCTCAAATGTTACCCCATACGCCATCCTAAATGTCTATCCCCCAGTACCCATCCCTTAGGGTCACTTATTGGTTAGTAAAATGTTATCTACTTTTGGTTTCCACTTCCCTTCAAATGTAACCTTGGCACATCTCCCGGGCCTCTCAGCAGGAGGCCCCCTGAGGTGTAGGGGCTCCTTCAGGACTCCTAGAATAAAACCTTAGATTAACCCCTGCTAATCCAAGTCGGGCCTTTCATCTTCTACTGATGTCTCTAGCGTCTCTTCTGCTGCAAAGGCAACTAGCCTAGCTGCCCTCAGCACTCTGGGGGCATGAGAGAGTGTCTCCCTGCTGTTGGCCGTGTCGGGATTGCCTCCCCACTGTCTGCTGATGCAGGGCTGGCCGGGGTTCCTGAGAGGCTCCCAGAGAGAAAGAGACAAGTCCCCATCCCCCTTCACTACATGCAGTTTGGGAGGTGAAAGGGTGTGGGTAAGCAGAAGAGCAGCAAGCAAAGAAGAGGGCCTGGGAAAGCAGGGAGGCACAATATTGTTTTGATGTTTGCCTTCTAGTTTCCCACTACCCACATTAATACTTCAATTTCTATTTGAATTTGCAATAAATTAAGTAAATTTTCCCCAAACTGAGTTTATTTGGCCTGTGACAGTATTTGGCAAGTAATCTCCCTGTCTTCATCAGAAAACATTTTCCCTACCTCCTGTTCCTCCCATTTTCTCCCCTGATCCTGCTGAGGAGAGGAAGTAGGGGCTGAGCAGCTGGAGTTTGGCTGACAGCCATGGCTAAACCATGACATTGTTGCATTACCTAGTACATACTTTCACGTCCTGTCATTTTAAAAAGCATGGGTTTGAGTTTTGTTCATGATATCTTTACTTTAAAACAGAATGCACTCAATATAAAGAGACTGACAAACTGAAATGAAACACATTAGAAATAAAACCATCTTACAAAAGGTAGCACTGTTGTTTGCTTCTGTTTAATTAATTGCATATTCCCTATATAAAAAAAAGTTTGAAGATTAAAAAAATTTAAACTTCAACAGACTTCTCAGATCATTCAGACACTGACCAAAATACTTGTTTTTACTCACATCATTCTCGCTTAGCGGAGTTACTTCCTCATGCATATCTGTTTGGCAGCCTGACTTTCTTTTTCCCACCTCATCAAGACCCTCACACAACCAGGGCAGTTTGACAGTCTAATCTGTGACCTCCCATGATGGGTGGAAAAAAAAAAGATAGTGAAGAAAAGATAATTGGATCTTTGGTGCATCCTCCCCTACACACACAGACACCTCTCTCCCTTTCTACTCTGATGGGCAATGCGGTTTGTCCTAAGATGAAAAACACCAGACAGTATTTGAAGGAGGACCAGTCTGGATGCTCATGTAATGAATGCATTCCAGAGATGGGGAAGCTGTGATATTTGGATTGACATTGGTGCACGCTGGCTTGCAAAAGGGTATATGAAATACTACTGGAGACCAGGCAATCTGGGCAAACTGATGTGACACACAGACACAGAATCACTAGGTTGGGAGAGACCTTCAAGATCATTGAGTCTAACCCATGCCCTAACACCTCATCTAAACCACGGCACTGAGTGCCATATCCACTCTTTTTATAAACACATCCAGGGATAGTGACTCCACCATCTACCTGAGCAGACCATTCCAGTACTTTATCACTCTTCCCATAAATCTTTTTCCTGATATCCAATCTATATTTCCCTTGGCACAGCTTAGGACTGTGTCCTCTCCTTCTGTCAGTTGTTGTCTGGAGAGAGAGACCAACCCCCACCTGACTACACCCACCTTTCAGGAAGTTGTACAGAGTGATATGGTCACCTCTGAGTCTCCTTTTCTCCAGGCTAAACAACCCCAGCTCCCTCAGTTGTTCCTCACAGGGCTTGTGTTCCAAGCCCCTCACCAGCCTCGTTGCCCTCCTCTGTCACCATTAGGTCGGACGTGACATAGACATATGATCAGGGTCCAAGAAGGAAAAAAATTTTTATTCTGCATGTTCTCCAGTTTATATACTCTTAACAAAGCATGATCTTAAGTCATTAACCACATCACAAGAACTTATTATATTCATTGGTGCAAAGAAATTAAAGTCAATATAATTGGCAAAATTTTACAGAAATTTAATAAGGCATGTATACACATCTACTTATGCAGGTAGTCTAGCTTACAAAAATATTCATGTATCTTTTCTAACCTGTTTCCTTGTTGATGGCCTTGTCTTCTTCTTTGCTATGGATACACTCAAAAATCATCAATTGTTCTTTCTTCTATTAACAGGCCAGCTGTCATCCATACCCCTCTGGATGCGCTCAAGCATTAGAGCGCAACATCCTTCTCAAACTGAGGGGCCAGAACACAGCACCCAAGGTGTGGCATCACCAGTGCCAAATACAGGGGAAGAATGACCTCCCTGCTCCTGCTGGCCACACTGTTCCTGATCCAGGCCAGGATGCCTTTGGCCTTCTTGGCCACCAGGGCACACTTCTGGCCCATGTTCATGTTCATCAGTCCCTTTGCCCCTGGGCACTGTCCAGCTGCACCATCCCCAGCCTATAACATTGCACGGGGTTATTGTGGCAAAAATGCAGGACTCAGCACTTGGACTTCTTAAACTTCATCTATTGGACTCTGCCCATCCATCCAACCATTCCAAGTCTCTCTGCAGAGCCCTCCTACCTTCCATCAGATCAACACATACTCCCAGCTTAGTGTCATCTGCAAATTTACTGATGAAAGGCTCAACACCCTCATCCATGTTGTCAATAAAAATATTGAACAGAACAGGCCCCAGCACAGACTCCTGGGGAACACCACTGGTGACTGGCCCCCAGCTGGATGCAGCACCATTCACCACCACTCTCTGGGCCCAGCCATCCAGCCAGTTCCTAACCCAGCACAGAGTGCCCTGTCCAAGCTCTGGGCTGCCAGCTTTTCCAGGAGTGTGCTGTGGGAGACATTGTCAAAGGCCTTGCTGGAGTCCAAATAGACAACATCCACAGCCTTTCCTGCATCCACCAGGCAGGTGACCTGGTCATATAAGGAGACCAGGTTGGTCAGACATGACCTACCCCTCCTAAACCCATGTTGACTGGGTCTGATACCCTGGCCATCCTGCATGATGACACTAAGTACAAACTGTTCCATAACCTTACTGGGTACTGAGGTCAGGATAACTGGCCTATAATTACCAGGATCCTCCTTCCCACCCTTGTTGTGAATGGGCATCACATTGGCCAGCTTTCAGTCATCACCAGTGAGACAGGACTGTTGGTAAATGATGGAGAGCAGCTTTGCAAGCTCATCTGCCAGCTCCCTCATCACCCTGGGATGGATCCCATCTGGTCCCATAGATTTATGAATATCAAAGCAGCTCAGCAGTTCTCTGACTGCCTCCTCCTGGATAACAGGGGGACCGTTCTGCTCCCTGACCCCATCTACCAACCCAAGAGGATAGTTGTCCTGAGGACAAGCTCTGCTGAAGCTGCCAGCACTCCTTTAACAGGGAAGACAGGGAACACTCACTTTTGGATGAGTGACTAAAAGTGCTAATATCCTGATAAATACAGAGATACAATCTTGAATTAACAACATAGGTGCTTTCTTGCTTTATAATTGAGAATTCTGCAGGGTCAAAGACTGCAAATTTACACATTTCTAGACAAATCTCCTTATATTTATAACCCTTTAGATACCATAATCCATTGTAATAGATCGTAAAACTTTTATTCATATGCTGCATTGGCAATATTTATATACTGTACTTAGCAATGAACCTAATCATGATCATGCAGACACTGATTGCATCCTGCTTCTCATACCTGGCTGACACAGTCCTCGGCTTCTCTGCTACAGCCCTCAGCCCACTGTGTCCCTGGTTAAGGGAAAGGTTACAGAGGATCCACACAACAGCCTCAAGCCATAGCAGAGATGTCTGTCTGTATTACACAGATGTATCCTGGAGGAAGCTGGGATACCAGCAATTCAGCCTTCTAGGACAAAAAGCTTGTCTTATGCAGCACGCTGTGCTGAGGGGAGATAGGGTTCATCTCATCTGTCTTAGACTGCCTAAAAGTTAGGCATGTAAATCCAAGTTTGTTTTCTAGACCGAATCTATACATGACGGTGACAGAGAAGATGAATCACACTGTCACAACTGAGTACAGACAGAAAAGAGGCAATTATCTAACCAAATCTATCTTCTACAAAATCATCTCTGTGTAATAGAAATGTTTCCCTTCTGACCAAAGCTGCCTTCATGCTCAGCTCAGAGGCCTTCTTGCTCCTTTAACTGGTGGGAGCCCAGAACCAACCTGACAGCATCAACCCACTAACACAGCAGGGAGCTCCACAGAGCTACTAACCTCAGCATGACATTTTTTCCAAACTATTCATCTGAAGTGACAGAGTTTGCTTGTTTTGCAGAATCTTCCATTGCTTGCCAGAAGTGTCTAACAAGCTGCATGAAATCATAGAGGAAGTCCCTGCACAAAGCAAAGTTAATTCTACTACAACCTGGTTTTATTACCTATACGAATTCTCTTGCATGCTGCTTGTATCTGTTTTTCTTTAATCAAAACACAGGTAAAGCACAGATTTTAACATGTCTGTGAAAACTAAACAAGAGTTTAAGAGGCAATTTATAGCAACCTTTCAGGAGGCATTCATGAACATTCTTATCAATCGATTTTCATTGGTACACAGTCACACTGTCTGATTCCATACTTTGTCACTCCAATAATTTCATCATATTACAGCCAAGATTACTTCCAACAGAAGAAGGAAAGGTTTTGGCTGTCCTTCCTAATAAGCCAACTGAATTTGTTATTCAGCTTCACTTTGAACACAGAAAAAGTAAAATACCTATACCTTCAATAAGCATGTAATAATAACTACTGTGGTATTAGTAGTCTGCGAAGATCTGCATACACACAGGCAAGTCATTAACATTTGACTACATCTCTTCCACCCTTGAAGACAGAACCAGCACACAACAGATGCTATTTCAATTTTTTGAAAGCTGAAATTGTGAGCAAGATGAAGTGATGCTTTTATCAAAGTATGAAAGTGGGTGGCAATTGATTACTAAATACTAAATTATTAATAACTGTCTAGTAATACATATTTCAGTATCAACTTTGAACCTCTTTTCCCCTCCTCCACTGAATGAGTACCATGTTGCTTGCTCTCCAGGTCTTTGTCATCTAGAAATGCAACTATAAACACAGTGCTTGTATTGATTTTTCTTCTCCTTGACCTCTTACTCAATTTCTGATTGCTGACAATGCTTGACTATGGACTAGAGGTCTCTGATGTAACAAAACATTTTCCAACAGACAAAATCACTTTGGAAATTACAGGCAATTGAACTGCCTTCGAGAATCCAGAAACAATACATGCATACATAACTGCCATTGGCAGAGCACATCACCTGAAATGAAGCAGTTGACCATCTTGCATAGCAGTGCTAATAGAGCTATTTCATCTCAATAACAGACTGAGAATATCTTAGTGATTTGCATCACATCAATTTAAATTAAATTTAAAACACTAAGTGAGCACGTCTTTTGGACACAACATCCATTCATCAGTCTGTGCCATTTTAAGGACAGCAAGCCCTGCTATTTCATCAGTTAATGGTCTTGCACTGTTCAATGCTCATTGGTGCCACTAGCTAATTTTACTCTCCATTTCTGTCTTGCTTATATGAAGTTGCTATGTGTAGCAAGGCAAGTAACAAGTCAAGCAATACTGACATAGCATACATGTAATAGTGCTGGATTAAATATGACTTATTAGAACAATCACAGAGGTATGAAACCTGCTGTGTTTCAAATAAAATAAATACTACAAAAAATAAAGTTTCTGCAATAATGAGGTTGACCCAGCTGAAGTAGCACTGAAACCAATAGTAACAGCCTCTACAGGGGCCAAATTAGGGCAGCTCTTCAGCCAAGCAAAAGCCACATTTGTAGCTTTTCAGGCGCTTTCCTGATGCGCAACCTCCCATCTTTCACACTGCTCAGTGTCGTGTGCTTGGATAGGTCAGGCCTGAGCAGAGTCTGACAAGCCAAGTCAAAGCACTTTTACTGGTGAAAGTCTCTGTGCCTGTCCCTGAAAATCACACTTCAGTTGGTGACCTGGCTCTTAATTGGTTAAAAGGGAACAAAGATAAGATTTATAAGGTCATGGCTTCAGCTTGTAGGCAGTGCTGTACAAAAGCACTGGTCCATGAGGCTAAGACCTCCAGAAATTTTTATGGTTAATGGATACTCTGTTCTCTATCACCAAACCCTGTGTGCCACATGGAAAGCAAAGAGGAAAACATCCCTTCTCTCACTTTCTTAGCAGTCATATCTGTTGACACAATAGATGCCAGCCTATGTGAGTCTAATGTTTAGCGCAAGCAAACCACAAACATCTTACTCATGCTTATCTCCCCAGGAAACCCAAAGCCCCATGCCAGCCTAGCCTGAGTGTTTGCCAAAGACAAATGCCCCTACAAAATGCTAATGTAATCTACTTGTTCTGCCTTTCTACCGTTGCATTTTCCTTGCAATTAGGCAGAGAACATCTGGGATACCCTGATAGAAGACCAGCACTGAAAGTTTAACTCCTTGTCTTCCCTCCTCTTTCTTTCAAAACCTACCCATGCCATTTCCTTTCATGTTTTGATTATTTCTATTACTCTGAGCACTTTCTAAGTAGGAGAACAGACCAAAAAAGCCTGGAGGGGAAAACCCCAACAAATCAAACCAAAACCCAATCCCTAGAGTTTTTTCTGCTTTATTACTTTTACCTAAAAGACTTCAGGAGGGCACTGATGCCACCTGTGATACTCTTATTTCTGCTCTATCAGTCCTTCCATGTTATGATCCAGGCAGGGAGAAAATGGCAAGCACATACAACTTCAAACTGTTAAGGAGCAATACAGATTTTTTCTTTCCTTTCAAAGCAAGTAATTTAAACAAACTATTTTACCAAGTCTGGTGAGTTTGGAGTTTTAGTTTCTTTGTTCAGGGGTTATGGGGCAGCTCGACAGTGAAGAGTGGCTCAAAGTGACTGACACTGCTGTTGTCATCCCTCTCCCACTAAAGATTTTGATAAGCAGAGTACCCAGAAGCCCTGAGATTAAAGAGATTAATTCAAGAACTTAAAAACCTACTTGACAGGGAGGGACACCAGGAAGTTAATCCACCTAATTTGACAAAGAAAAGTTTACACAGAAGTATTTTTAGTATTTGAATAACATAACTCTGCTATTCTCAGATAACTTATAAGGAAAATCTGGTTTTCAGAATAAAAACCACATGGAAGCACAGACAAGCCTGTCAAGATGAACTGCTCATGAGGGCTGTTAACCATGAATATCATTAACCAAGATTTGCACTGGGTTCAATTGACCAAACTGCCCTGTTGAAATTTTATTTTTTTTTTCAAGAGATGCTCTTGACGCTCTACCTAGGTCACTGCAGTCTTCTCTGACCTTGACATCTTTGGGTACTAGCAGGCAATTTCTTTTTCTCAGCTGCAGGGATGCTAATCTTCATTGGAGGTTGATCACCAGCAGAATACCTGCTCGTGCCCTTGGGCTGAGTGACGGGAAATAACAGACAGAAAGTTAAGAGGATCTGGACTGATGGAAACAAATGGAAGTTTAAGATAAAACTTGTTACTGTGATCCACACATGCTGCTTTTTTTCCCTTGCCTGCTTCTAGGTTCTGCATTACAGAGATTGCTGTTGGTAATAGAAGCAGGACTTCAAGGGTTGGATGTGGGCATGTTCTATATATGGCAATGTCCTTACACATTCACTGCCCTGTGAAGAAATTGTAAGAACTAAGGAACTATAAACAGGAGGGACCTACAGCCCTGTCTGCTTCATTTATAGTATAATAATTTTCAAAAAATTTAAAATCTTAGTGTAGTTTGAACTAGAGCTGAAGGGATTTGGTTTTGTTTCTGTGTTTTGTGTCTGCCATGTGGAAGGTCAGCAGAGAGAAATACCATTTCCAGCTGCTGTGCTATGGAGGTACAGCCTCAACACAAAGAGCTTGTGAGCCTTTCTTCAGCATCATCATGTTATCCAGCTCCATCAGTCAAAATCTCACAGTAACCCCACTTGAGCCAGCTTTTTGGACAAAAGCTTTACCTGGGATTTAAATACTGTATTATCCCATTAGCAAGTCCTATCCCATATTCTTTCAAGAAGCTTCAACTCTCCCAATGTTAGAGCCAATCACCTTGTGAAAGGTAAAATGAAGTTAATCAAGATCATGGGGGAAATCAGTCTTATCAGCAATTTGCCAAATCAGGCAAGCCACCTGGGATTTGTTTAAGGCTCAGGTGAATATCACAGCACACAAGCTGATCACACATGTACAAGCACAGTGCCTAGTAAGGGGCAGCTGGTCACATAAGCTGCACCAGCCTACTGCAGCAAAATTTCAGTAGCCTTTGTTATCTGGAAAACATGGGATAAGATCCCCACACTAAATCCTTTGTGTACAGTAATGTCAGAGCCTGCAAAGACTGCACTTCCTGTATGTAACACAGTAGTGCCAAATGTCTGTGTCTCTTGACCTTCAGACACAGGGAGCTCCCTAGATTCACTTCCATGTTGGCTACCTACCTACCTTTTGCCTGTCCAGACCTAGTGGATTTATTTTAACAGGCCAGATAGATTCCTTATGGTGTTTTGATGAGTCAAGAGCAGCAGAGAGCTAACTTAGGATCACCTGAGATGCTGGTAGAGCCACCTTTTATACTGCCAGGGCCACAAAACAATATAAACAAGACAAAAATCGCCTACAGTTCTATAAGGACAGCCTGGACCCTTCCTCACACAGCTCAGAATTTTGTGCACCCTCATGTTGTCTCTGCTTTTAGTTTTGCAAGCGACATGCAGGGCTGTCAATATTTCTCCTCCAGAGTATTCATTACACACTGAACCCATCACATGGTTGGGATCCTGTTCAAGACAAATCTTGGAGCTTGCCTCAGCCTCATAATTTCTCAAACTTCTTTCTCATAAAAATTTAAAGAATATATTTAACTTCAATTTCCCTTTGGGGGTGGACGCGGGGAGGTGAGGACATGACACATAACTGTATGTATATGATTTCAAATTGGTTATAGATATTGTATTTTTCAATGGGTCTTCATAATACCTTGCATTTTCAGTGCAGCCCACGTCATGATGATTATAAAGAACTCCCAGACACAATAATAGGAGAAGCACTGAGAATTGTTTTGCATTTGAAATGAATCCTAAGGGAGGAAACATGATTCATTCTGTAAAACACTGAGCACCTGGCAATAGCCACATCCTCAATCCCAAAGGACAAAGTGTAGTTAGAAGCACCCAGCTCATAAGTGATGTTCTTTACAGAATTATTTTTGGAGTTAGTTTTCCTCACTCCAAGGAAAAAAAACAGTGTTCTTAAAAATCAAATTTTAAATAAAATATTCTTTTTCATGTCCTGGTCACCTTTTGATAGATAGACACTAATCCATATTGGAATAAAAACCACTTTAGTCAGAGCACTGTCTTTTATTTCTTTGTGTTTTGAGTAGCTCCTGCTGGACACAGGAACAGTTTTTCCCAGTGCAGCAGCTCTGCCTGCACAGAGGAGAGGATCTGGAGACAGCTTGTGCATTTTGCTGTGCATTCAGTCTTATTTTAAGACAGCCAAGTAAACAAGCAAGTGCCAGTTCTCTTTAAGCAATGTACATTATCTGTGTCCGCTATGAACAACTTCCCACTAAGGTGAATAAAGATCTGCCTTCCCTCGTTCCCAGCCAAGGTGACGGGACTTGCAGCTTCACTTGCTATATATAGATTTAAATTAGAAGTATTAACTGAGCCTATACAAACATTGACCAAAGGAACAACTAAAATTTGAGACCCCTGGTGACCTTTGATGACAGAACAGATGGTATTGATGACATTAAATATGAGTGGTTTATGTTTCCATTTGCAGAGGTAATTAATCTCCATCTTCTCCCAAATGAGGGAGATACTCCTTTTTTTTAAAGGAATAGCTGGTTACCCTCCACTCTAGTCTTTTGTTCCCAAGAATTTTATTCTGCCTTTATTTTCCTGGGCTTTATGGGTTATATTTTTCTGTATTTCATTGGTTATTTCAAGTCTGCTCACAGGAAAGACAGCTTTAAAACAATTTATTCTTCCAACTTTTTCTTTCTAATTTGCAATTTTTTTTTCCCCTACAGACCTACCACATGTATAAAACAGGCAAGTTAGCAGCAGGAAGGTTTATTTGCTATCAGACTGCATTTGCTCCCCTTTTCAGAGTCAAGCAAGGTACCCAGAAGTAGGAAGAAAACTAACAGCAACAAAAAAACCCTCTCTTGTTTGCTCTGCCCATTAGAGGGTGTTATATCCCTCAGCCCCACCTAGCCCAGCCATGACCACTGCAGTTCAGTTCCCTGCAAGCTTTGCTGACCACACAGCACTCTGTAAGGGCTCACACCTCAGCACCATGACACAGCAAGCAAAAAAATAAATCCAGCTGTTTCCGTCCCGCATCTTCTCATACTCTAAAAATATCACTGAAAGGTTTTGAAGTTTAAAGCATACTAACTGTTCTCTGCTGGCCTTGCTCACATGTGTTATACCTACAATACAATTAAGCTAACTATCATTTTTCAGTTGTTCTCCTAAGCACAAAGCTAAAATGCTCCTTTCATTTCAAAATCACTATAAAGAAAGTAACAGTTTCTGCAATGCATTATGTTTAAAACTAAAGATTCATTCTAGATGTAGATTAAGGTTTATGATTCATCCCATTATAGCTAGTACAGAGCCTCTTAAAGGAAGAGGACAATGTTCGGAACTAAAGCCTCCTTCCTTTATCCCTCCTGTTTTTGTAAGAGCCAGCATTTACACTTAGCTAAAGGGCAAGAGCATCACTGCTCCTGCAGTAAAGTGCTCCCTGGGCCCATCTATCTCCAGCTAATAATTCCGATTTGCCTGGATGTACTTGACTCCAGTAGGAGTGCAATTGACAGAATTGCAACTGCAGAAGGTAGTTCTTAAGGGACTCATCATATTACTCAGAGACAGGCATTTCAAATAGAGAACATATTCTGTCAGAGTGAGGTACACTCATATAGCCTGCTTCAGTGACATGGCAGTACTATGGCCTGCTTTATTTCACAACTCCCAGTTAAAAAGAAAGCAGCACAAAAACTGTTTAATCATTCATGGATTAATTTTACAGAATGCAGAGGCTGTAAACAGTAATTTTGTTTTTGATTTTCATTCTACACCAAGTATAAAGAAAGTGAAAAAGATAGAGGTAATAAAAAAATAAGAAAAATAACCACTTACTGTAAAAGCATCACTCTCTTTTTTCTACTTACTTTGATTCAATGTGCTACAGGTGTCTCACATCCAGAAAACACAGAAATATACCACAACAATCACTTTCACATAATACTTCTCTTCATATTCTTTCTTGAAAGGCTATGGAAAAGCATGACTTAGTAATGCATAACCCTGCCCACCACCACCACCACAAAAACAAACAAACAAAATCTCTCTGTTCTAGCCATTGTATTTGGCACCTCATGATCCAGCTGACATTATGGCAACGCTTCTGGGGGAAGGATTTACATGATTAAACATGTCACAACACAAAAAGATTTATGCTTTTAAGCAAGACCTCAAGAGCCAAGTAAATTTCTTACAAAACACAGTATGATTTCAGTGTATTTTTGGGACGCCAGCAGAAATGTTTTTTAATTGCAGTAAGAAGCCCTAAATATCTCCAAGAAAAAAGGTAGAGAATGAAACTGAATGCATAGGAGCCTCAAGAAAAGAAAAAAAAAATTCCCAGTACTCAGAAACTGCAGGTCTGTTCCCTAAAATTCACTTCACGGTGGCAGGCCAGCACTGTGAGCAGGCTGGACTGGTGCCAGCTCAGGCCTCAGGACTGATCCCTGGCACAGCCACCTGCAGGGCTCACCTTCAGCTGTGCCACTGCTCTGGTTAACAACAGCCCCATTGACATCCAGCAACAAACCACACTTGGTAACAAACAGCCAGGGAGGATTAGCAGCTGCTTTCTACAGTCGCAGGAACGCTTGCCCCTGCTGAGCCCTTCTAGAGTTCCCTAGAGCAAAATGCCCCACAAAGTTCACTCCAGCTTACACACATGAGGCTGGGTGTTGTTTACCTCACCTTCTCTCTGCTCAGGAAGGGCTGAACCTTCCACTGCAGGTCTTTCTTGCACTCCAGCTACCAAATTCACCTGGCTACAGCTCAAGCTCTTGCTTTTCAGTAGCAAAACCTTCTTCAGCTGCTATTTGCATGGGGGCCCAGCTGTAGCTCATCTTCACAGAATCATACAATCATTTAGGATGGAAAATACCCTAATATTGAGAATTTTAATTGAGTCTGACCATTATCTATGTTCCAAAATACACTTCTGAGGTAGGAGAATCTAAGAAATACTGCTTTGATTTAACACCACTGTCAGAGCTGTCATGGCAGGTCTGGGGAAAAGGTCTTTTTAAGAATGCCAGGAGATGATGAACATGCCTGGCACATGCACGGAGTCCCTTGGTCTCCCACTTGCACCTTCCAAACCTGAATTACTGATTTTTCCTCCTTCAATCAAAAGGTTTAGCTATTCTCCTGGAAAACTAATGTTGCCAGACCTGAATTTATGTGATTTTTCCTGAAGATGAGGAAGGGTATTTGCCCCCTTTAACCAAGAATGACACCAACAAAGAACATGTCCAGTGCTCAGCAGCCCTGGGAGTGCTGGGGCATGCACTCTGGTGCATGGGTGTAAGCACCAGCACATTTGAGAACCTAGTCAAAACAGTGTTTGGGCTGAGTCCTGGAAAGAGCTGGAAGCAGCAGTTACCCTTTATGTGTGGGAGGTAATAGAAAGATAGAATGAAGTGTTGACTCATAATGACACTAATGCAAAACCTGCTCCTAGAAACAAACCCTGTTCATTTCTGCTGGCCTTTCTGTGTCTTGATAAGAAATGAGAAAAACAGACCATTTAGTTGATTCTTGTGCAAACAAAAATGCTTTCATCGACCTCACATATTTGCTGACAGGATAACAATTTTCTTAAAATTCAGTTTGAAAATACCCAGCAGTGATGCCTGAAGATTTTTGCTTTTCATATATTTTTCACATACTTATAGTTTTGTAGACTGTTAATACATAGTTATATAGCTTCTAGTACTTTTCCTGCCCTTTCTTTCACATTTTAGAAAAATAAGCTAACCCTGTCTAACATGTTCCTAAAATTTTGTTCAGTCTTATTTTGAAGAAGAGGAATTCTAACAAGGACATTGTTTTGCATTAGAACTTAGAAGACATTACAAGAAAAAGGGCAAAGACATCCCTGGAACAACTCCAAGGTGCAGACCCTAAGGGTAGGTTACCGGGGCAACTGGTCTCTTATTGGATGTATCTGCTAGATATACTAATTAATTAACTTTATAAAATTTGTAGTAAATCAATTGTGCTTGTGCACAGAGCCATATATGTGCATCTGAAAGCTTTCATTAAAGATTTGCTTTTAATATAAGCACTCTTAATAATGTTTGGAAATTTTGGTCTTTGATTTTAGGCAACAGCAGTCCACCAGCCTGTCTCAGACACGTGCTGCTGCCAGCCCCCAAAAGCCTGAGGCTGCCTGCTTCTTCCCTCTAGCACTGCCTGTCCCCTTGCCAGGAAGCTGGGCCCTGCAGATCTCAGGAAAGTTGAACGCTCTCCTGAGTTTCTGGACATCACTTCTTCTGAACCTAGACATAAACATTGAAGCTGCCACATGGTCTGCAGAGCACTGGCTCAGTGGAGCATAAGATTTACTGCTGCCCAATAACAGAGTAACATTTCGACCTGAGTCCTTTAACAGAAATTTCATTAGGGAGAAAGGTCACCTTTCTAATATCCCCTATAAATGCAATAGTACCACAGACAAATCTATTTCTACATCTGAGGAATGGCATTATAACTTCACTTGAATGTCACAGCAACACACACTGTGTGGTAGTGCAAACAATGCAGGTGAAAGCAGAAGAGCTTCCTTCAAACCAAGGCAGTGATTTTCCCTCTGTGGTAACAGTCAATATTTTTTTTTTTGTCCCCCTCTGCCATTCTATCTCATTGTTTTGTGCTGCTCAGCCTTAGCTGTAGAACTGTGGTGGTTTTATTTTGGAGATTCATGTGCAACCTCAGCAAAGTTAAAATAGATGCATTGATTTTTTAGGGTGTGGAGTAGTGGCTGCTTCTGAATGTTTTCCTGTTAGTGGCTTGTGCTGTCTTCTTGCCTGCCCTTTCTGCAGGATGGCAAGCCCCATAGAAGAGGAAAATGGTTTGTTTCCTGTCAAGAGCATACTGTGAACAAAACTCATGTTGACAAAATTGTCTGTTACTATGTTTGGTGACAGCGTTAAATGTATGGTGTTGCAGATTGTTTCCTTTGGTAGCTCATGCATGCATTAAAACAATCAGTTTTTATGTTTCTCTTAAAGTTTGTAGAAGACAAAATAGCTGTAGGAAGATCTGTGTACACAGGCTTATCTGCAGCCTTCGTAACTCCTTGCTCCATTGCTCAGGACCTACCATGGCAATCACAGAATCACAGGCTTAGAGTAAATGACTGAATTTCTTTCCTCTAAAGGTACTCCTCAACATATTTAAAGCTTATTTCTAGTTAGGAGACATTACCATTTCAGGGATGCTATTAATATCTGAGTTGTTCAAACCACCACTAGTGTTAGTATTTCCCATTAGAGGAATGGAGATAGCCAATCCAAACAGTACAGCCAGAGCCAATTGCAATCAACTACAGACATGGAAATGAACCTTTTATCTCCTGAGTCCTTATCCTTGCTCCTTGGGGGCTCTGTTTGGACCTAAGAAGTCAGTAAAACAAGAAAGTTTGGTCTGAATGTATTGTGGCCTGTGAACAGCCCACACAGCCAGCTCCCAGGTGAAAGAGACAGGGCTGCTGCTGCCTATTGCTGCAAGGAGCACCTTCCTTCTACTCTCATCCCTGCTGAGTGTGGGAGATGCTGTTTAGCACAGGCATCTTAGAAAGTGATGCTGTGGGCTGATTTACTGGAGAGCGAAGCCTCTTCATGCTATTCACCCTCATTGGTTTTTATTTTAAACAGATCTTATGTTTGCCTGACAGCCCTCAAACTCCAGCTTAATTGAACTGGCTGAACTTAATACTTTCTGTTCACCGTATTTTCTTTCTGCTTTTCTTGTACATGGAGATAAACTTGGATCCCATACTCATGTATGCAGTTCTTCCTCCCTCACAAAGTTGTTGAGCATCCTTTCAGAAGGCCATTAGATGCCAATTTAATGTTAAAAAGAAGTTATTTAGGAATTGTCCATAATGAGATCACAGTCTCAAAACCTCTATAAAGGCAGATAAATGTCATTTACTTGTCTAGAAATATGGGAAAATGAAGCTCAAGGGTGACAATATTTAGGTGTTTCTGGTCAAGCCTGTTCTGATGGGGCTTTCTCTAGCTGATGAAGGGAATGATATTACAATGTTTTTTATTTTTAATCACAAAAATATTCTATTCTATTCTATTCTATTCTATTCTATTCTATTCTATTCTATTCTATTCTATTCTATTCTATTCCTGGGATTGCTCATCAAGTTACAACCAGGCTTCAAACAGGATTATAGGCAGTGTGTGGGGAATCTTGTTTTAGCTTGTCCTTGCTGTCAAACTGAGTCCAAAGCCTTCAGTGAAATGCTGTTCATCATCTGCAGGGGAAAGTTCCCCCTGAGCATTAGAGAGCTAGGAGAGGAAGCACATAAACACCTCCTCCCAAACACACACTCTACCCCTCAGTGTTCAAAGCTCTTGTATGACTTTATTCTGTATATCAAGGCTTTTAACTAGTAATAATACACAAGGTTGTCACATAAATTAATTAGCCGTCTGGGAGACCTGCATAGGTGCTTTTGATGCAGTAGACGCCAAATTTCAATGGTTTATTGCTAATATAAAAGAAGTGATGATGTTTTCTGTTAAGTTGGTGGCAACTAACTTGGTACTGCATTAATTTACTTCTTAGCTTAGGATAAGCTAAGAAGTAAATTAGTAGTAAGGATATTTTAATAGAAGAATATGCCAGAGCTGGCTAATATGCCAGAGCATATTTGCATTTAATTAACAGTAACATTACTATTTCTATATCTGCCATATGGGAATATAAAAGGATAAAGCTAACTCCCAGAAAAAAGTATACTTTGCAGCATTGACTGCCAGGTACTAACAGCTAGATTAGTTTGATGGATTAAGGTAGCGAAAGAATATGTTATGATCTTAGGCATTGGTTGCAAAAAATAAGATTCTGGGGAATCAGTATTTTTGGCCATTGTTCCTACACCAACCAGGTCCTGTGTCTGGAGCTACATGGGATACATTTTCTTTCCTGGAGCACTTAGCTCTTTTTCCCTAATAAAGTTGGTTACTTTTCCTTTTTTTTTTTCCTTTTTTTTTTTTTTTAAATATGCAAGCACACAATGTTTTCTATAACTTCAATGTCTGTTAGCATCAGAAATAGGGAAAGCAATATATCCTGGGAATTTAATTGTCATGTAGCTCTTAAAAATGGTGTTTTCAGAGAGGAAATATGAATGGAAAACTGAATGAAAATTCTGCAGCCAGAGAGGGGAGGCCAAGGTCACCAAATTTGGGATCGATCCTGCAGGCTGCGTCCCCTGTGAGGGTGGTGTGGGGCAGAGGATCAGGTTCGGACCTCTCAGACCTCTTATCTGCCTGAAGGCAGTTCTTCCAGCTCCTTTCATCCAGCCATTTCGCCCACTATGGCTATGACTTTGTAGTTTCTATTAGAGGATGGTAGCTGCTGTTCACATTCATCAAGATGAAATTTCTGGTGGCAAGCATTTGTCTTGCCATCAGCCCAGATTTCTTTAATCAGCTAAGAAAACCTGCTGGTCTCTTCATGCTACAACTAATGTCATATCTAGGGGGAAGTTATGTACTATACTTTGCACTGAACTACTGCCCTACCACAGCTGAAATGTGAGCTCCTCTGTCTGAGATGCACCCTCTGGAGCTGTCATCTGTGCTTCTGCTGAGCTAATTCACCTAAGTAACAGAAGAATAGCCCTGAATAGGTAGTAAACACAAACCAGTGTCACAGTAGTACAGTGGAGGAGACAAGATGCCCTGGAAGCTGTAAGAGGAGGTACAAGTGGGGACAGGACCTTTTCAGTGGCAGCTACTGCAGATCCACTCAGCCCCAACAACATGACCTTCATATCACTTTCTATGCAGTGCTTTGTTGAAGCAGGGAGATCTTATTCTCTTCTCCTGACAGGGAAGATAGAGCTTCCCATGGGCTGGAGGAACCATCTTTTCAGTTTACTCGGTGGTTGAAATTTTTGAAGCCACATGAACCTGTGTGTGGCTGGCCCTAGGGCTATTTAGTAAACACCTAGCTGTCAGCATGTATCACTGGGTTAAAAGCCAGACAAAAATCACCCCATCTATATATGTAGGCACTTAGAGAGCTGTCAGAACAGATTAATCTTCATTTGTTACCTGCCTAGATATTACGTTTTCAAGCCTTCTTGGAAGACTTTCATTAATTAAAAAGAAAAAAAACAAAGAACCCACAGCATTCATTTATCATGTTTCCCTTCCCTCTTGCTTTAGGGGAAGAGGTGAATGGGCTTTGTGAGTGAAAGCCCAGAGATAGTCAATAGCAAGGAAACCTGCATAGAAAATAGTGTGCATCCCTCAAGTATGTGTGGGGAACAGCCCCAAGGCAGTTGTGCTGACTGGCAAGTCAAGTACTCAGAGAATGCTCTGTTAGCCTTTGGTGGCCAGGTGACTGTGTTAGCCACTTCTTCTCTTGACATTCCAGCAAACTGTCTCTAGCCACATTTACAGCCCTTCATAAATGAGCATAATAGACTATTTGAATTTGAATGGTGGGTGTTTTTCAGGTCAGAAGCATTCTGGTACTTTATTTCTTGCTTTGCATTTAAAACACAACTTGTTTTGTTCTTTGCTTGGTATAGTGGTATAGTAGCAACTATCACAAGATGAAGCCTGTTCTCACCTCTGTCTGACAGACTGTTTATTCACAGTGGAGAATTCCCTAAGTTTGGAGACTCACCTGCTGGTGGGTGTACTGAGTTTGGCTGGGTGTTGTGCTTCGGACTGGGGACTAAAGAAGTTGATAACTCACCAGCAGTGGCTACTGCTGAACTGCCTGCACAGTACCAAAGTCTTTTCTCTTTCTCATTCTGTCCCCACAACTGTGAGTGGGCAAGAAGCTGGGAGATGCACAGCTTAAACAGCTGACCCCACCTGGCCAAAGGATATCCCATACGTATTGTGTCATGGTCAGCAGCAAAAACTCAGGGAAGAGGAAGAAGAGAATAAGTGTGGTGACAAGTAACCACCATGCATGCTGAGGCCATGCTTTCCAGGAAGGAGATAAATGTTTGCCTACCAATGGGAAATAATGAATTAATCCTTACTTTGCTTTGTTTTCACACACGGCTTTTGCTTTCCCTATAAAACTGATCTTAGCTTGCTCCACAAGTTTGTGGGCTGTAGATGACGCAGCATACTAGGTCAAGAAAAATCTGAGTTAAATTGGCTGGGACTATATGAATCAGACTCAGTGGATAATAAAATTTTTCTTCTTTTTAGGAAAATACTTTGGATGTGCCTTTAGACAAACACTAAATTGAACATGTAAAACAGACTGTAAACACTGTAGCAGGGAATCACTCAGAGAGTGCTCTGGGTTAAAGATAAGAGAGATTGACCAATGAAAATATTTAACTCATCTGCACTGTAGCATGTGGTTGGTTTCAGTTTTTACCTCCTTTAAATAATGAGTCTTTGAGGTATCTTTATTTTGTCTTTATTCTTCAGTCAAACAATATCATCACTGATTGAAGAACGAGGCTACTGGTTGAAATACAAGTGCAGTGTGAGACAAATATGGAAGATAACACTTTGCAAATAAATTAATACAGAATAATTGTCTTTGCATAGTTCAGAAGTGAAAAGTAGGAGGCAGCAGTGCGCACGTGCTGTGAACTGACACACACCACCACAAAAACCCAAGTTCCTAGGTGAACTCTTGCAGCTGCAAAGAAAACAAACCAAACCAAAAATACCCCAAACCTTAGAGAGCACTAACTATTAAAAACCAGGCAGAAAAGGAACTAATAAGCATTTTTTCTTTTTCTTTTCTTTTTTTTTTTCCTTAACAGACCATGCTGCAGAAAGAGTGTTTTCTCCACAGACAGAGATGCTTTCAGATAATCTGCCTTGGCATCCCATAGCCTGTCATACCCGACTGTGATGCTCCTTTGTTGCTGCCCATCTGAAGGCCTATTACATTCTGTCCCTGCCGAAGCTGCTCTTCTGAAAATCCTCGTCGATTCTGCTGTGCTTTCCTGGTCAGATACACACAAAAAAAGCAACATACATACATACATATCATCATTCTGTGTAGGATCATCAAATCACACAGGGATTGAGATCATGAAAATCAATCTGAAATTGGCTCATATCCCTTGTAATGCATTATGTCATTTGCCCCATCCTATGTGCTGGACAGTACTGGCTGGGCTAATTGCTTTCCTGCAGATAGAAGTAATGCTCTAGTCAAACCTACAATACTTTAGACTTTTACTGTCCCTGTTATAGCAGAACCCCAAGGGACTTCCCCAGAAGGTGTGACATGTAAGCTATTTATGCAATGTTGTATATAAAACACAAAACAGGGTAAATTTGTGTTGAGCACTATAGCTCTTAACAGCTGTAGTCCATGGGATCTGATCCATGAGACTTACCTGTGCTGTACTACAAGTTGATACCCATCTAGAGCAACAGTAAAAACTGTTGTAATTTAACTCAGTGGAGTAAATAAGAGCAGCAGTGGGTCAGAGAAGGGACTTGATCATTTTTGCAGAGGGGACATTGATTGTAGGCAGGACAGAATGTTTGCCTTGTTGCTATTTCCAGATCTCTCACCTCCTAAGCAATAGGCTTTGCCCATTGCACCTGTGTCTTAACTGTATGACAGTTCCTTACCTTCTGTTAAAACATACTGACCACTTTTGTTCAGTGTCCCTGGTCTCAAAAGCCCTTTGGATCAATGAACCTTTGTTGGAACATAAAATAAGCCTTTTTCTCCCAGAAAATAGCATTGAAGGCCAAAGTGGCAGCTAGGCAGAAGAAGAAAATTTTGCACTCTGCTGCCTTGCAAGAAACTGCTCATCTTGGATTCATCTTTCATTTCTACTAGGTGGGGAAAGCAATTTACAATGGAGAAGGATCAGCCTGTTGTTATCGAATGAGCCATATGAATCGGTAGAGTCCCAGACTGAGGGAGGCTTTTCATCTACCAGACTCTACTCCGACATGGGTAGAATCTATTTTCCAGCTTTGTCTGTTTGTCCTGTGATTAGGTTACAGGTTATGCAGCAATATGGCATTGAGTTATAGTTCCCTTTTCCTTCCCCACCCCTCCACTAGATGAGAATACTAGGTTAGGTACCTGCTGTGATTGAAAACCATCAACATGATCCTCTCTATGAGGGTGAGATCCTGCACTGTGCTGACAACCCTGGCTCAAAAAGCACTTAAACCCTCTGTTAGGCTCAGGGTGTTCAGGAAATTGCAGGAGACGAACTCACATCCACATGAAAGCCCAGCAAAGTGGAAAGGGGACAAAGATCCACAGGACACCAGGGCTGACCAGTCATTTTCCAGAATGAGTCCTCAAGTGGTGAAGTATAGATTAGTAAGAGGGCTTATAGAGGCCCAACACAGGCTCTCAGATCCCACAGCTCTTGGCAGAAAACTCACAGTTTTGGGGGAGGCACACAGAACTGCTGTGCCTCAGAAAGCAACCCCCTCTCACTGCCGCTTAATTTTTTTCTACAGAATACTTACACAGGCAGCAAAACTACTGCCAGGATCTTCATGAGAGAATGTTTTTAGAACAACTCCTATTACTTAATTGAATCTCAGGTTCACTGTGTCTGCCTCTATTTTAATTTAAAAAAACAGGAAAGTATTCTACTGTTCTTTTCTCTTTCCTCCTAGAATTTTTTGCTATGTTGATAAGTATTTCCACAGAAAGTCAAAAAGTAATTAAACCAGGGGAAAAAAGAGAACTGCAAAGAACTGCAAAGAAGAAATAAAAGGAGAGACTAAAGGATAGCCTGGATAGGCTAATAAAAGTTAATCACATATATGGCTTGGACCATATAGTGTGATTTTTACCATCACAAGCCCCACATTTAGTATATGATGGTCTTACAGATAACATGTACGAGATTTGTTTTCAGATGAGTGAAAATGGCCTTAACTGAGACTAAGAAAAGAGATGAAGGCAAGTCTACTCACCTGCCATGTCTCACACTATGTCAAGTTCCGTTTGGCCTGTCTAGCATCACTCTTACCTAAAACTGAGCCCACCAGATCTGTCAAATTTTTGTGCCAACTTTACACTAGTGGTTGTGTTTGCCAAGCCACAGAATAACAAACAGCTATGGATCCATGAACCTTGCTATGCGAGGATGGGGATATCAGTCTGATGGCACTGGGAATGTCAGACACTGGCAACAGAAAGTTAAATGGCTTACTTCAAGTGTGGCATTATCCTAATCACTGTAGATCCCTGCACGGACACGCTTGCGTCATTTGATACTGGTCTCTCAATTCAACTTAAGGTGATTAAGAATCACCCTGAAAGCTCTGATTTATGAGTAACACTGGGTGGCAGTGAGCTGGTTTGGTCTGCCTGAAGGGATAGGGAAGCTACTCAGGAAACACCTCCTGACTGGCAACATGCTGTAACACTGGCTTTCCTTGAGGCAGCAACAGTAACATGGTATTTCACAGGGACTGCAATGGATATGGGTTGGCTATCCAAGTAGTTTGGGCTGAACAGACAGCTAGAAGAGAAGGGAGGTGATCACATCTTCATGCCAACAAAAACTTATCCCACCCCACAATTAAGAGTCCAGATGAAAATTAAATTTTCTATGTGGGGCTTTGTTTTAGTTACATAAAACAAATAAGCCCGTCTGAGTCATAGTGATTTCATGTCTGGTTTATATTAAAGAATGTAACTGGATTTGAAATAAATTTTAAACTTAATTATATTCCATAAATATAAATCTACTTGCGCGGTGTATTAAGTAAATGTAACCTGATTTCATTAAAACAATGCACAGGAGTTTGCATTTATTCACCTGATATTCAAATCTCAGATTTGGTTTAACCAGCTCAGTGGTTAAGACAAACAAAGTGAAGTTTGCTTTATTTTTGCTGAGCCTCACCTAGACATCAGAAAATTCAAGCAAAGACAAGCAGTCAGAACTCTTTTTGCTAACCTGCCTTTGACATTTCTGTGTAAAAGATACTCTTGGATGGCAGAAACTTATGTCAATAATATGCGTGTGGGGCAGGAGAGTAACTGCAGGAGGATTTCCTTTTCTTTCTGTACCTGCTTTACAGCCTCCCTAGCCAAAATAAATGGAACTTCAGAACAAATAAACAGCTTTGCCAAGACAGAGACTTCTTCACAGATAAGCAGTGGTCCCCAAGAATAAAGAAGGCTAGGAAATGAAATAATTTTGGCTGGATGAAAAAAGTAAAGAGACTTCATGCCTTCTCTTGCTAAGTGAAGGGGTTGCTACTTGGGGGTTCATAGACATCCTTAACAGCCTTGTCTTCCTTAGTCTTTCTGCCTGCTATCTGATGTGAGAGAGCAAACCTGATGAAAAATGTTTGCCCTTTGCACCTTCCATCTTCCCATCTCTAGCCTCCAGAGAAAAAACCCTCCCTATTACAAGGAAACTTGGGAAATATTCTTCCCTTCCTTTCCCAATAAATTTCCTTAAAGCCTAAAGGCAGATGATATTACCAGCTTCCCAGGGAAGACAGCTCTGAGCAGCTGAGCTCTGGACTTTACCTGTGGAACCAGGACGGATCTCCTTTGTAACAGCCATCATCCTTGGTGACCGCCAAACTGCCCAAAGCCATTAAGGTTCTCTGCACTGCTGCCATGTCCTTCCCTAGAAAGCCAAACAGTGAAATTAATGTAGGAAATCCTTGCTCAACAAATAGCTTGGCACACTGAAAACCAGTTTTATCTAATGTATTAATTAACTCCCCCAGGTCCCTGAAGATGTGCATTAATAGAATTATAAATGCTATGTTACCATTGCTGAAAGGAAAGTACTGACATGCAAGAGCTCATTAAAGTCAACAAAGGGATGGAGTTAAAGCAAAACTTAATTTTTCAGGCATTTCCAGGTTTTCAGGCCTTTGATTATTTTAATGCCTTCCTCCATACCATTTTAAGTCTGTAGAATCACTTTGACAAAATTTTTTCCCAAGGAGAGATTATTTTGGTATGCAAATAATGGTAATATAGTCAGTAAAGTGTGGCTGAAGGAGAATAGTGTGTTAAATAACAGCTTATTCAGAGTCAGTTTAATCCCTGTGCTAACAGAGCTCACAGAAGTTCTGGGAGCTCCTGTGCAGGTAAATTCTATCAGTCCTTCCCAAATTCAAAGCATCTACTTAAACCTTCCTACTTACTATGATGCTATTCAATTTCATACCTTTAATTTCTCCCATTTGGTCCATTATTTTTCCATGTTCTCCCTCTGCTATCTTACTTCATTCCTCAGTTCAGAAAGTCAGGGCTTGTCTCAGCTTTAGCCAAATAAAAGTTACATAACTCATTACCCAATCCAGACATGCTACCTTTTGGAATACTTTCTAGTGAAAATAAGTTGCAGCAGGTATTTCCATTTGTGTGAGGTAGTAAGTTACTGGAAATCTGCCTTTTGCTTCTCCCTTATGAAATCCTTCCACAAGCATTTCTATTACTCCCCTCACCTCTTTCATTCCAGTTCTTCCTCTTTCCTAAAGTAATGTATCTAGTTAATAGATCTGATTCTGGCTCTTCACATGTGAAAACAAGCAATTCAGAAAAAAAGGAGACACCGGAGACACGATGATAACAGAACTCAGAAATACCTCCAGTGGACCAATATTAATGGGCATCACTGTAGATGAGTTGGAGTGTAGAGGGAAGGGAGCAGTGCACACTCTGTGTTTTTGTAGTGCATCACCCTGATTACAGGCAGATGCAGTCCAGAGCTCTGTAACACAGTGGTTGAAGTGAGGACAGCACACTAAAGCTGAAAACATCTATCAGCTTCCAACTGTGGCTGTCATAGACTATTAAAGTTTATAGAAATCCTATCTGCAGGGGCCCATTTGCTCATAAAATAAATTGTCAGCCCTCCAGAACTGATGTATTTTACTGTATTTAAGGCAGACTGCATCAGAGGGATCCTTGCTGGGGAGGGCAGCCATAGAGCTGACATTCCCCACATGCACGTCCACAGGCGCACCCAGAGGAGCATAAAGCAGGAACCCTGAGAGCTCCCACAGCAGCAGATGTACCATATGCTGTAACAGATGCTACATACAACGTCCTTGGGATGCCTGCTGTATAGCAGGAGAGCAGTGACTGCCTGGGATGAAAAGAGATGCAGAGAAGCATTTAAAAGTGAATCAGCTGAATAATGATGGCAAGCAAAGCAAAAAAACAAAAGGAACAAAAGACAGGCAGTGAAATATGATGATCAGCCTTGCAGAGCCATCTGGCAGCCCCCCCACGCTCTGTGCTCAGCTCTGCTTTATTTGTCACATTTGACAAGTGGGAGATGCTGTAGGGGGAAAACGGAGTAAGTGGGAGCTGAATGACACGTGACAAAGCAAAGCCACAGCTCTGCCCTTCAGAGACTCCTTGCTACATATTATGAGTGCTGTGGGTGAGGGAAGACCTGAATCCAAGTGGTCTTGTGTCACCTGACCTCCTCCAGCAAAGGATACAAAGGGATTGATGGTCAGCATAAAGAAAAAAAAAAAAAAGCAGGGAAAAATTTTAAATTTTCAGTGCAGTCACCTGACAGAAGGGATCACACACCTGAAGCCAGGTTCGACTCTGGTATTGCAGCAAATTGTAGTCAGTGCTTTCCCTCAGCTCCAGTACTTGTTTATTGACAGCCATGTGGGCACCCACCTGGCCCACAGCTTCAGCCTCTCTTCAGGGACCCACACTGATGACTCTCCTCCATGTCAGTGTCCTCTGCAGTGTGCTTTGAATAGCACAGTCTTGTAGAGGAATTTGGCACTGTTTTTAAGACAAGGAGGAAGGGGTCTCTTCTCACTTCTTGTTCCAAGCCTTTCTCTATAGGCAAAACCTATCTGGAAGAACTGCCTCTCCAGGTCCAGAAAGGAGAAGGTTCAAACAAAGATGGAGAACTGCTCTGCAGAGTACTCCTGAAAAGCTTTTTTGTAAATGTTGAAAAAATACTCACTGGCTCACCTGCCTCTTGCCTGCCTGAAAATATATCAAGGAGGGATCTGTAAAAGGCAGAGAACATGTCTTGGGTATGGATCAGGGAAAGCTGCTCAGCACAGTACATTTATGTAAGAAGGGGCCAAAAAAGAGGTGATACTTCCCCTGGATCAAGAAGCCAAAGAGATGAAGAAAAATGCAACAGATGGACTGAGTGAGTTTGAAACAGCCAACAGCAGGTCATATCCTAAAATATTTTCATTGCTAAGAATTTCAAAGCAAAAGCTCATGGAAAATAATTAGTGCCAGGGGAAAGCTGTTTCTCAATAGCACACTTTTCTTTCTCTATAAACATACATTGACATTTCTCTTTCTAAAGAAATAATGGTGTGAAGTGTAGGAATGCTGCAATTATGAAACAGTGAAATAAAGATTGTCCTTTCTGCCCAGCTAAGGCATCCCTGTTCCGACAATTCAGCCCTGAAGCAGCACAGAGGTCAGAGTTACAGTGAGACACAAAGAGCTCCCCCTACTGGAGAGACATACTATGTCATCCCAGCACTGAAAAGAGCAGCAGGAAGAATGAAAAGGGAGTGGGAAAGTGAGGAGTCACAGATTAGCTCTGGGAAGTCTTAAAATAGCAGTGAAGAAAAGCCTCGTATGTCTTCCTCCTAGGTTGAAAATTGTATTTTGACTTCCTGTCCTCTAGGAGTTACTATCTTTTCACCTTATATCTGCTGAGAAAAGGTGATGAGTGACAGGAAATAAGGAGACAGCCACTAGCAGTAAGAGCATTATGTCTTCAAAGCAAGTCCTTTTCCTCGTAAGGATCAATGTACCATATTTTCATATGCATGGTGGGAAGCCATTATGAGTAGCAAAAGACTGTAAAGAATAACATCTGAAATGAGCAATTGTCATCCCTTACAAGTTAGATGGAGTTTCTCTCCCAACAGTCTGCTAGGCTGAGGGGTGGGAAGGTGCTACTTCAGGGAAGTGAAAATCCCTTCATTTAAGATATGTAAAGATAGATTGCATAAAACACTAAAGAATGAACTGGAAGAAACAATTCTGCCCTTGTGCCAAAGGTATGGATTTGTCAAGTAAATCTGGCACTCTGAGACATTTACAGATCCCAGTAACACCATCTGGAAGTACGTCCTTTCCCTCTAACCCATTCATGAAGAGCTCCCTAGTCTTTCATTTCTCCGGCCGTCCTTCAGAGGAGTGATCTCTTCCACATATATTCCGACTGCCTGTGAAAACACAACCCACATTTTTCTCTTGATATATACTACTACACAAAATATGCTGGCCAGCTTTCTCAGTGGATTGTTTCCTCTTTCCACTGTTTGATTCTCATGGAAGATTTTTGACCCTTTCATATGTGTCTTTCACTGCTCTGCAGCTGTCTTTGATCTGAGCGCTTAGCCAAAGCATTGCATCACCTTGTCCAGGGGGATGCAGGATATACAGTGTGTTTGGTTAGAGCACCAGGATGGGATGTACCACCATAGAAACCAGCCCCATGAATTCACAAATGACTCAGCTCTTTAGCAACTAGAACAAGCAGTTTCCATTTCGAGCCTGGGAGGGAGACAGACTTCACCTGCCTTACTGTAAAACCACAGGAGCACTCTGAGTTTTTTTTTGCTGTTGCCATAGTGACCTCTCCTAAAAGACTGTCTCCTTAGAGAGAGAAGGTCAGCCAACATGGCATTAAGCAGTGAGTTTTGTTTCTCATTAGTCATAAATGAACACTAATAAGCTTCACAGAGGCACATATGCTCCTGGGAATGCATTTCTTAGCTCTTCTTAGGATAATTTAAGCTTTGCTTATAATTTGAAGATTTCAATAAAATTTTGTCATCAGAAAATCAGGGCTTTCCATGTTCTTATTAGGAGCTATTTAATTTGAAATAATTAGCAGAGAGAACAGTTATTTTATTAGGCCTGTGAATTTCTATCAGAATGATGGGGTTTTGGATAACACATGAGCTTGGAAAGGTTCTGTTATGCCCTCAGGGTAATATAAATCCCTCAGAGGAAATAATGCAGCACTGGAAGAACATGGTAATGAGGTAAGGCAAACAGAAACAAAGGATAATTACATTAGAGAAGATAAAATGCACATCAAAGCAAAGTAAAATGAAGACTGTAAACTGACTTTCAGTTTATTATTTTTACCTTCCCATAAATCCACTGTCTGGAAAATATCTGTTGTTCTTACTCCGTAGATTTCAGCAGCTTTTAAGAACTGAGATATTTGTTCCATCTGCTTGAAAGCCATTTTTGATTCAGAGATCTTTGCAATAGGCTCATTTCCCTTTGGATGCAAACTGTTTATTAACTTACATAACAGCTGAGAGATAAAGACAGAAACAGAATTAGAAAGCAGGCACCAAACTAGAAGGCAATTTGTGCTCATGAAATGATGTTGCAAAATGCTTTTGACCTGGCCAGTTTCTGTTAGGGACATAATTTCTTCAGTTAAAAACAAAAAAGTGAATTGATAATAATCAAAGTATATTAGAAAAGCATTAAAGCTTTCATTAACTGAGGCAAAAGCATAACCACAGAAATCCTAATCTGCTAGAAACAACAAAGCAATCACTGGTAGAGGTTATATAACAACTGACAGAGAAGAAGCCTAATGCCCAAGCCAAAAATTAAGCAATGTCAATTGAAATGCTGTTAAAGCCACTTTGGCAGAGATTCAATGATTAGCATAGTCTTACAGCTGCTGCAAACAGCAGCATCTGCCTGTTGTTCAATAAATCAATGGAACAAAGTTTTAGCAACAGAATTATTCCCAAGAAGACAGTTATGACACAATCCTGTCCTTCAAATTTGTTATATCTCTTCGCCTTTCCTTTTCAACACTGATTATTTCTTTAAGATAAAAGTATACATCTTGTTTTAAAAAAAGATCTCATTTAACAGCATGAGAGAAAAAGCTGAAGGAATGAGTCATACTTATATATAAAACATGCATGACTCATAAGAATTATAAATATTGTACTGATCTCAGTGCACTAGTAGGATAATTTATATTCTGAGATTAAGACTCTTGGTCAAAAAGAAATAAATCAGATTCTAAGACATATATTTCTGCACTGACCATGAGCTCTGATCAATTTACCTAAATGAGGACAGAACACAGGAGCACTGTGCAAATAAAAACATTAAAGTGGGCAATTGGATAAAACACTCACTGTTCCATCCATCAACCAGGTCTGAAAATGTTGCCTTCCAGGAGGAGGGTGCTCTATCTGTTCTCCACACTGTACAATAATCCAGTTCACCAGTCTAGACTCTAATTCTGCATCGTATTTCTGTTCAATCTTTTCCTGAACTTCTCGGCTTAAGCCATAGCTTGGTCCTCTGTTAGCCATCTCTGGAAACAAGGGAGAACTTACTCAGTGGGCAGAGTCCCAGTCCATACCTTTGAAGTATGCACAGGAAAATTAAAGGATAAAAGAGTGAGCAGCTTGCCCTAAATGTTAGACAGTTGAACAGATGTTCATCAACACTGCAAGTAACTGTATATGCACTGGGTTATAGCTCCAAAGAACAGGGGAGGGATACAAAAGCACAAATCAGCTACATATCTTTTAAAAGGAAGGAAAAAACAGCAGTCCCCCTTGCCCAACCACAGAAACAGAAAAAAAGCAAGATTTAAAACACAATAGGTTTTAAAGAGATGCTTTTACTACATTTACAGAGATTACAATAGGGTTGTCAGATCAACATTACAGCTGCCTGCAAATCCAAAAGCACTTTAAAATTGCCTACCTAATACTTGCTAATAAGAAGAAGGTTGTGCATGGGATCTCAAGCAATCCGATTAAAGACGCAGTCAGAGTCTTCCTCAGCAGAGATGCAAGGATGGATATCCAGAGATCAGCACACTGAAAAGCGAAGATGAATTTAAGAGATGAAGGCTGCCACAATACCCTGCTGCTGCTGCAGCATCATGGTTTGAAGAACAGCGTATTGATTTGATTTTCCTCACACAGAGGGAGGGTCAGAGCAGGGGCGTTGCTAAGAGCCATTAAAGAGACCTGCCTCAGTCACAGCCCAGGGACCCTGTTTATCTCGCCCATCTGTGGTCTGTCTTCATGCATCTTTCCTCAGCCTTGTACTGCTCACCCCACTGGCTCAGATTTACACCACCTAGACTGCATCAACCCAAATTGCATCAGGCATCCCAGTAACAGGCAGAAACACAAATAGAGGCACTCTATTAAATGCATGTGACAGAAATTACCACACATCTAGTTTATTTTTAGTCATAAGCCAGAAACAAACCTTTTTTCTCCCTGTTCTGCACCTCAATAACAGGCTGAGAGTGTGATAAATAATTTTTCCTCTTCACTGTTCAAATGCTGATAAAAAGTTTGAACAAGGGGACAATAGGATGAAAAGTGAAGGAAGAGAAGGCATGTAGCAGAATATTATTATCGCCCTCTCATCAGTCTTTATTAGGCTATCAAATACTGAAATGGTGTCCTGAAAAACAACTCAAACCCCTGAAATTATGGGGAAATCACTGAAAAGTAGCAAAGAACAAGGATTTTACTTTCTGCTGCTATGAGTCAGCTAACCTCCAGTGATAGAAAGGGAGCTATGCTCATGTACAGTCATTTAAATTTCCATTACATCACTCATACAATGTGGAAGGGGAGAGAAGAGTTAAGACGAGACTTTTCTTGTGGTCTGATTTAATCCTATATTAAATAAAATCACTTTGCTTCTTTCCGAGCTGTGCAAGACTGTCAAATATCTTTCATTCATGCTGCATTATCCACCCTAGTAGGAAATAGTTTCCTTTTAGCAAATGATTCATGTTCAGCTTGATATGCAAGGAGGTTGATAAACCCAAGATGGACACATAATAAGTTTGGTGAACAAAAGTCCTGCTGCTGTATTCAGAAAGGAAAAAAAAGGGAGAAAAGCAATACAGTTCCATGTATATCTGTTTCATGAGGGGCTCTTCATCCATTACTTTCTCATTTTAAGATTCTGAATTCTCAGACTCAGACTGCTGCTGATGTTGCTGAGCTTGAATAGACTCAAGAGATGAAAAATTTAATAGATTACTTAATTCACTGTTGTCCTCCACAGGCATTTCATTTAGTGCTTTCTCTTCTCTGCACTGGTAGTTCTAAACCCCTGTGAAGCACTTGATTACATAACTCAGAGCATGCTACGTGACAGGGCCACCACTTGAGCACTTTCCGTCTCAGTGAGCATGAGGCTGAAGGCACAGTGGATGCGCAGGAACCAAGGCTGCAAGCCCAGCCTGGAGATCAGAGAAGGAACAGGCTGCAGCTGTTACAGGAAAAGGTAATATATAAATTTGAAATCCTTTCCCTTCCAGCAGCTGTTAAGGGCTGGGCTTCACACACTTTGGCCAGTGGCACAACCAATAAACTTTATTTTGCACTTTCAGATCTTTTTGTGTTCTTCTGTTTAGAAGGGAGCTACCTAGGGTGCTTGGCAGTTTCTGGTCATCTGGTCACACCAGGGGGCTCAGTGCTCCTTGGCAACAAGATTTTGTGAAAGTCACCTATCTTTGCATCAGCCTCTGTTTCCTAACTTGGGGGCAGGGATGTGTAATTTAACTCTCTGAAGCTGCAGAGCAGAGGTCTCCCCCTTCACAGATGTTGGCTGTGCAATCTGTTCTCAAGGAACCATTCCACACTGGGAAAGCTTGAAAAGCTTGCCCATCAATATAAATTTTCAAGAAGGCTTTGAAAAACTGGGAAACTGCAGAGGATTGGAAAAATGCCAGCTCCTCACCAGTATTTCCCAAAGTACCACTAAACAAATCATAAGCCTGCTTTCTGTGCCATCAATCCTGGGGAAAACAACAAGAATTTTTTTTTTAAGTGATAATGTTGATGCAACTTACTAAATGCTCTGTAATATATTAGAGTTAGCTACTCCATGACATGTTGACTAGGGAACTAAACCAATTCTGAGGCAACATGAGAGATTAAATCTGACTAACTAGTAGATCTTGTAATATGATTGTAACTGAAAAATCATTAATGATGGTGTATATTTTATTCAGTTTGTACAAGAATATGTTCCCAAGCCTGAATTAGTTAATGTTATTAGAAGTAAACAACCTCCCCCCACCCCCTGGGCTCCTAAGAAGATCCCAGCTCATGTTAGTAAGCAAAAAAAGATAAACTTCTTTGAAAGCAGTCTATGTGAAAGCAGACAAAAAGTGTCTAATTGCAGCCAAAGTCCAGCCATCATTGAAAAA
Organism: Haemorhous mexicanus; assembly: GCF_027477595.1. Classification (NCBI taxonomy): domain Eukaryota; kingdom Metazoa; phylum Chordata; class Aves; order Passeriformes; family Fringillidae; genus Haemorhous; species Haemorhous mexicanus. Next base: position 20,137,236 of record NC_082342.1, on the reverse strand, counting down.
GTACTTTTAAAAATGCAGCACTCTGTCCGATGACAAAACAGACGTAAAAAAAAAAATGCAGAGGGTGATGAAGATGTTGGGTAAGACACTATGATTGAAGGGCTAGGCTGAATAAGCCATGGGAGGTGCACCAACAGCAATGGGAATATCATATCAAGTTCTGGCAATTACTCTTCATAAAAAGGAGTGGAGGAGTAAAGTAAATTTAAATAGTGATTCCAGTAACTGGAGGACTGAAAATTAGTTTATCTCACCAAAAACAGAAGTTAAGAAATGGCAAGAACGTGTGTCTACAAGTTAAAGAACAACTGAAGAAGCTCAGGTTCCTTATGTCACACACAGGCAGATTAAAGCCTGATGGTTAGAAATATGATGTGAAAGAAAGAGGCAGGTTTACAGCACAAAGGTACTACCATTAGAACACTTCACCTACTGCTTCTAATAGATTTTGTCCTCTTATTTTTCTTGGCAACACAACACTAAAATTTATGACTAAAAACTAGGGCTGAAGCTTGAATAATTGAAGAAGCATTTCATGACTGCAAGCACCATGACTCCCCTTATGCTCCCAGATAATCACAATATTATCCTATAAATTGAAAAATATCTTTGTAAGCCTGTAAATAAATGCTGCTAAAACCAACAACTGACATTAACTAGCTCACTACCCACATGTAGACCCAGGGTAACTCAGTAGCTTTCAATGTATTCCAAATAGATTACATAAGAAAATGCCTGAGAAAATCATGCCAGCTGCTCTCTATGGAGAGCTGGGGCTACAACTGATCACCTTCTAAGCAGCTTGCCAGCAGAAACAGTTGCCACTTAGCCCTGGAAACCAATTCCTGTGGATATAATTGTCAGCATTCCCAGTACTCAAGATGATCTTGGAGGTAAATTGTGCATTTGAATTCTCAGGACCTCTTAAGTTTTGTGCTGGATTCTCCTTTGAAATAAACCCGGAAGTCTTCATATCAATTGCTTATCTCTCCCCAACTAAAACAGTACCTCATGAGAACTATTTGGTTTGAAAATTAAGAATTGCAATGTACATTCACAGTAAAACAGAAAGCAAGTAGCATCTTTATTTCACTGAAATATAGGTCAAAACAGACAGCAGAATTTACAAACAAAAACCCCCTAAAAGATCAAATCCTCTAACTACATAAATGCTGCTTCTTACAGTTAGGGATTTAGCTTTGCTCTAAGGAACTCTTTCAAGAGATACTGTCCCAAGGACTAGCAAATTCTGGCACACTTTCTGCTAGCAAGCCATAACCAATTAAGCCCCAAACCCGAGGATTCTTGTACGGTTGAGATCTGATCCTAGGCAGGCTTCAGGGAAAGCTTTTCACAGGCTACAGTCTGGGCAGCCCACCTGCATCACTCCAGCCCCTAAGTATGCTACTGTTCAGCAGACCTTTGCCACTGATACAAGCACCTGCTTCCATCCCAGCAAGCAGCAGTGACCTTCTCATGTTGCAAGTGGGAGGCAAGTAGACAGCATGGTGCAGATCAGAAGGCCCAAAAAGAACACAACCTTTCACGTGCTAGCCTAGAAAGATTTCAAATATGTATTTTAATTTCAGAACCGAATGACTGGAAGTTTTAGGAATTGTCATTTGCTTTTCCTTCCAAATATAAATGCAGAGCTAGCTGAAGCTCCTTGCCAGACACAAATCAAGAGACTGTAGCAGGTTGTAAATGTGTCTATCTGTGAGCTGCAATTACTGCATCATAAGGAGGATGCCCATTCCTCTTTAATGGAAAAGAAGCACTGGACCACATAACATACATATGCAGGACTTGAAAGAGAAATACAAGGTCAAGCCTACAACCAGACTGCAGTAAGTCCTGTAATTTAGATTTACATATTACATGACCAAAGCTGTAACGTTTTTCTGTTCTAGGCAAATATATATTGTAGAGAGATGAGGTGCTACAGTCACAAAGCAAATGTGAGCTATAAAAACTGACCAACATGCAGTAAATCTATGAACAGTGCATTTCCAAAATCTCTTAATCTCTGTCTCTCTTTCCCAACAGTAAAATCTTCCCTTAGAAAATTCCCGTAGAAGCAAAGTGCCATTGACAGGGGCATTAAAACCTCATGCTCAGCAAGCTGGCTGCTATTTAATGTAATGGCTGAGTTCCCCCTGCCTTTCTCATCCCTGCTGGGCTTGAGAACAAACTTAGAAGGGTGAGAGTGCACACTAATGTTTGGTATTTCTGTCTGCACTCCTTACACAGCTGATGAATTTCCACCAAGTGTTGGTGAAATTTTACATTCATACACATCTTAATGAATTTGGTCATCAACACAAAGCAGAGAGATTGCTCATCTCAAAGACAGGTCAAACACAGAGCCCTCTTCTATTTCCCTGGAAGTCTTTAGTATAACATAACTGCAGCATTTAAGAAAACTGAAAAAATGTGAAAGGGTAAGGTAGGTCTCTTTGTAACAGCACAACTGAGTAGCTTAGAAAACAAGTTCAAATCTCATTATTCCCCCGGACATGATTTTCCCCCCCACTTGTTTGGATTTTTTTCCTGCCAGAGGAGAAAGAAAGCGCAAGCATAAACCTAATGTAGAAACTCTGACCACAGCACCGGTTCAGAAATTGTTACAACTCTGTGTTGCATCATGACTGGAGCACTGACAACAGCTGAGCAGCTGCAGACAAGTCACCGGTTGAATATTCCTCTCTAAGCACATTTTAATTTGATATGAAAAGTATGGTACCATAAATCTTTTAGTCCCATTGAGTAACAGCATGTCCAAGACAGCATGTAACCAAAATTAACATAAAAATAAAACAGCAGGAGATGGTTCTTCTAAGGCCTATCCAGCCAGGCTTTTTTTGTGAACACTGCCTTTTTTGCATTTAGTGTTGATGCAAGAGAAAACAGCTTAGCTAAACTGAAACTACATGAAACACTTAACACCAATTAAGTTAACCCCCCCCCAAAACCAAAAACCCCAAATCAGATGGTGTGTAATACAAAGCCAAACAAGAGGAGAGACAAAACAAGTAGAATATTTAACAAGATAAATACATGCATCTAAAAACGTGGAAGTACAGTTCAATACAAACAAAGTAAGAGCACTTGTTTATTAGGAAACAAGTTGAGTTAGCTTTAGAAACAGAATATTTCATGCCAATCAAGCTTATTGTTGAGGAACTGTACACTATATGTTCACAGAATGCTTAGCATTAGTCAACAAATCAGCAGTCTGTTAAAAAAAAACCCAAAACAGAACATAATTAATTACAAAGGACTTTAAAAATCTGCATCATGCAGAGCTTTCCAAGTGTGTAATATCCTATTTTAATACAGTATCTCTACAGAGTAATGAAATATTAGTTTTTAAACATTACTAATATTGAAAATAATTACTATGTAGGCATCTACTGACATAGAAAAAAACAATGCCCCAGGCATTAACACAGAGGACAAAACACTACCAATTTGGAATGACACCATAATATGTGAATACCACATTATCTGAGATTGTCAAAACTTCCTGGTAGGTCAACAGCTGCTCAGAGGTAGGATGTAAATCTCCCTAGTTATCACTATCCCTTCTTTCAGGCATCTGAACATGCAAAGTTGCCAATAGTCAAAATTCTGGTAATTTCCAGCATGAACACAGGGAAAATGCTTATGTTTGCAAAGAAAAGTATCAATGGAATTACTACACCAAAGTCAGAGAAAAAGGTCTGTCTGCACAAGGTCTACCTCTTAATATTAAAGCAAATCAGATTTACAAAAACAAAAAGTGAGCACAGAGCGAATGACACTAGCATTCACTGAATTTCAATACACTACCTGTAATATTGTCTTTATGAAGAAAGTACCATCTCTGCCTTTGCATTTAGACTATATGTAACAAACTTTGGGGGTACCTGTACTGTAAATGCTGACACTGATCTCCATTTAGCCAGCAGAGAATGAAAACAGGACTTTTCAGTAATGCTGTGGTTTCAGCAACCAATGCTGCAGTTCTGTATTCCCAACAATTATGACAACCCTGTTTTACACTGAATTCTGCCATATCATGTTATTACAGCAAAATAATGGAGGGGGCAACAACAGAAAACATTAACAGCAAACAAGGAAAAAAAAAACCCCTGAAAACTCTTTAAACAACTGCTCCACTTCACATTTGCTTTCACCTATCTTGCTCTAAGGCATTGCAACAGACACCTTACCTGTAAAATATAAATTATTTAATAAAGGCTAACATGAAGCATGAATACAATGCAACTCTTTCAAGACAAATACACAGCTACAGTTTATGCAGGCACACAAAGCCTTTACCTTGTCTGAAGTACTAAATTGAATATTTACAGGTATAACTCCCTATTAAGAAAAAAACTCAAAACTTTTCAGTCACTGAAATAACTTTAATATATGTGAAGAAAAAGTATATCTATTACAACTGGTAACTCTTGGCATTAATTAAAAGTAATTACTTTGGAATTATTGCAGTCCACTTGTTTCAGCCTCTTCTTCCATTATGAGCCAAACTAATCTAAGATGTGACAAAACTGGATTTAAAAACCTATCATGGCTTAGGGCATGAAGTTTTAAAATAATTTTGATTTGACTGCCCCTTTAAAACCCACAAAATCTGTTTTTTAGGTATTATCAGATACAAGTCATACAAACACATATAAAGATGACAATTGCTTAACAGGACATAAACATGAACACAGCTCCAACTCCAGGAATGCCATTTGCATTAACTTTCTCAAAAGTTAGAAACATATTTCAGAGGTTTTAAAGCTAAAGTGAATTGCATAGTGATAGAAACAGGAGAACAGTCTATGCCAGAAATACTTGGGAATAAGATTTCATGAAATGTTTTAATTTCCTCAAGAAATTATCCCAATCTAGATCATCCTGGGCTGGATAGAGACTATTTATAAGAGCATGTTGTGACAGAACAAGGGGAAGAATGGGTTCAAACTTAGAGAATAGGTTTAGATCAGATAATTAGGGAAAAATTCTTTAATGTGAGGCACTGGAACGAGTTGCTTGTAAGAGCTGTGGATGCCCTATCTCTGGAAGTGTTCAAAGCCAGGTTGGATGGGGCTCTGAGCAATCTGGTCTAGTGGACTATATCCCTGCCCACGGTATGATGGCTGGAACCAGATAATCTTTAAGGCCCCTTCCAATCCAAACCATTCTATGACTGAGTTAGGGAATTGGTACCCTTGAAGTAGAAAATTTGCATCTCAACAAGAGCCATCTTTTTCTACTCTTATATCAAAATTCAGATTTTTTCATCACAGCTTGTTTTTTGCAAGCCTAAATAGGAACTCATCCAAAAATTTGGTTTTGTTGTTGCTGTGTTTTGGGGGGTTTTTTTAACTTTAGTTATTTGTTTGTGGTGGTTTTTTTAAATTAAAATCCACTACCTTGGCAAAGCCCTGTTCAGCACACTTCTACTGACATAGCTAAAACTGAAAATTACAAACTCTCTAGAAATACCTTACCTCCAGCAGCTCTAGTGTTTTAAGGTAACAATAGTGATGCCATTTACTACTTCAAATAATAAACCCAGAAACAATTATATGCTTTTGACTGATGTTATACATTAAGCCTGAACTATTTCTAGCCTCTCTCTCAAGTGTACTAATGGTACTGTATTTCTATACAAAACCCAGGTAACAGTCATATTTGCAATTAAATCCATTTCCTAATAAATTCCATGGATTTACATTTTAAGACTTATTCAACTATCAAGTTCCATTTACAACTTCTCAGGGCTGGACTCATGCAGCTGAAGAAAGTCACTGTGCACCAAGCAATCCACAGCTCTCAAGTCATGGGAAAGAGGCAACAGTGCTCTGTGGCACTGTACTCCCTACTCTGAAGAAGTTACTATTAAAGTCATCTTACTGATCCAGTTTCAGTCTACACCAAGATTATTTATTGTTTCCTTAACAGTAGGCCCACAAATGAATGACAAATGGCAGCCTGGAGAAGATCACACACATCCTCCTGATAAGCACAGATAAAGAGCTCTTAAGGCTTTGAGGCCCTGCTTTCTTCAAAGTCAAATTCTTCCCTATGTAGTACCTCAAGCACACCGTCAGGGTGTGCTTTCCACTGTTTAATAGCATTTCAGAACTAAATAACCATTTATCTGAAATCTGTTTATTGTGTTTCATGGTACTCACTATTCTAATAACTAACTTCAGTAAACACTCAAGCTGTAGTCTGCCTTGCACAGATGGTTTAGACATAAGATACAATGGTGTTACAGCGGAAGGACAGTAACAGGTGTCAAAGATGAAAATAAAGTTTTACTGTACAGGCCAATAGCAACAAAAAGTAATCAACATGTCAGTACAAAATTGTAGGAAATTTGTGAAAAAAATGGGTAAAATGGTGAAGGAGAGGTTCTGAGCACAATAGCAGCACTCCTTCACACTTTGGACTGTGTGCAAATGCAGCAAGAATACAATTCCTGTATTTACGAAACAGAGGTAAGGAAATAGCAGATAAAGCTCAGTTCCTGCTGTGACAGTCACAGGCCTGCCACCATCTGGGTAAGAACAAGGCTTCTGTTACTCAAGGAAAAGAGTCAGGTTTAGAGTTCATGCACTAATGCTACTCTTCAGCTTATGCTACTGTTGACAGCTTGTCAATTAGATCATCAACAGTATTCACAAGGAGCTTTGTATCCTCCTTGTCACTCATCCGATGCTGGCCAATTTTGCGGAGGATAACATCCACGTCCTTGCTCAAAACACGGTTAGCAACTTGCATAGAGATCTCCCAAGGGACATCCCCATCCTTCATGCCATGGATAAGGCGTATGGGACATGTCACAGGAATAGGACTATTCAGCACACAGTGATTTTCTGCTTCTCTGATAAAGTCATAGGTCAAGGAGTAATATCCTTCCTCATTTTGCTTTGTTTGATACTTCCATTCACCCTTTTCTTCTATTTCTTTTTGTGCCTATATAAAAAGAGAGCAAAGAACAGACAAAAGACATTAGGAGTACTTAAGAGTACCTCATCTTATTTCTGTTCTAAAAGCAGTAAGACTCCCCCAAGCACAAAATTTCACCTTGTTGATTTTTATTATCACGGGTGTATTCCTGTTCTCCTCACAGCATCTGAGAGGACAAATCCCCTACCATGTCACAAAAGCTGCTCTCCAAACCTCTCCTGCAAATTAATCTAGTTAAAATTCACCAATGAAAACAAGTTCCTTAGCCAGAATCTATCAGAAAAGAAAAATATGTACAGCCACCATGAACAGTAAATCTCCTTGGCTTCAATCAGTTCACTGATCCTCAAACAAGGGAGAATCCTAGGGAAAAAACATTGTCCAGTGGTCAGTCTTTTCAGTCTTTGCCACAGTAGGTATCTCTAAACACTATATTTCCAGATTGTTAAGTATTTTCAGATTCTGAGTCCTAAATAGTAATACTGACACTACAAAGTACCTTAGAAAAAACCCAAACAAATTGGGAAAATATTTTTATAAGGCACACATTATTTATTGCCATGTAACACATTTACTTTCCTAAAGACTAGACATTATTACCATCAAGGAAGAATCTCAAAAAGGCAGTTCCCACTACCTAAACCTTACAGTCTTTAAAAACACACTAATCTGAAGAATTTCCTTTCTATGCACACCTGTGTCATACGCATCTCATCCAGTGAAACCTCAACTACTTCAGTGGCTACTTCTCCATCCTTCTAAGCACAAGGATCCAATTCCAATGCAAATATAAGATATTCAAAACTGAAATCTAATGGACTGCAAACAGCAGGGATCTGACTTCACATCCTCTAAACCACAATAATATAAGTACATTCTGGCTAGTGCTCACACTAGTCTCTTAAGCTATTTAATACTGTAAGCTTACATTAATCAAACACAGAAAACTTACCCTAAAATTTGCAGGAAAAGTACAGTTTAAATAACATAATTTCTTAAATTCTTGGTAAGATTTTTAGACTGAACTAAAGCCAACCATCAACATTTACCTCAATAGGAAGCCTCTTAAAAGTTGTTACAACGTGATCTGCTGCTACAGCAACTCCAACCAGAGCAGCTACTTTATCTGGACGTGCTATTGCAGCATGAAGCATCAGCCATCCACCCATGCTGGACCCCACGAGAATCTGGAAAACAAAATTTAAAAAAGAGAAGAAAATACAGTGTTCTACAGGAAATGGCTAATAGATTTTTTTCTTCTTGCACAAAATATCCGTTTTCACTTGGTTTAACTATATAAACCTTGGGCATAATCCTGCTGTCCTTACCCAGGCAGAACTGCAGTCACCTCCAATGGAAATTTTGCCTGAGTAAGCACCACAAGATCTGGTATTTATTATTCTGTGTGGCATGGCTGGTTATTGCTGTCTGAGACTGAAACACTGTAAACAAAATGAGAGTTGAAATAATTCAGTATCATATGCATACTTCTATGTTTCCTTCTCAAGATATATGCACATGGTAAAGACTCAGTGCAGCGAAAGAAGTAAACAAAAGCAATTCATAATACAAAATTTGTTTAAACACAATACTAGGTATATCTAAGTTGCAGGAGATTCCAAGTTTCTCACAGCAATTTCTAAAGTAACTGAAGAAATCCAATGATGCTTCTCCTGCTTATTTAAAGCTATTTGATCATATGGATATCTTGTAATCTTCTTGCAAATACTTTAATTAATGCATCAGAATGGTACAGTGACACACTTTCTCATTAACAGGGCTGCACTGCGCAGAAACAATTCCATGTCACCTGTCAAGTGGCACCTCCACCATGAGGCTTTCTCAGACTCTCTAGGACAACGGCCCTGCTCTGAGTAGGAGATTCTAATAAACAGCCTTCAGGAGGTCCTGCCAACCCATGCTTCCATGATTTTGTGACCTACCTGCCTGCAAAAGAGCTCCTATGAATGTGACCTCTCAAATGATTCAGCTTGGAAGTGAGCAGGTGTCAGCCATGCAGCAAAAGCTACTGCTGACCAGAGCTACTATGACATATTTTTGATGAAGGTTCTACCCTGAGAGAAAAACAGCATTCTATATTTAAAAATAAGATATAACCTGTGGTCCATCTGTAAGTTCATCCAGTATAGACAGAACATCTTTTCTCCACTTCCCAATTGTACACTCTTCAAATTTACCATCTGAACTTCCACATCCCGTATAGTCAAATCTGAAAAAATAACCATCAACACAAAAGTCATAGTACTGTCTACAGCAACACAGACACTAAATAAATAGTACTGTATCAGCAGGGAACAAGATACCACAGTGAGTATTTTCTTACTTGGTCCTATTTATCACTAGGACCAGAAGTCACACAAAAACAGTTTCAATACAACAAACACAACTAAGTTATGCAATGTAGCATTCTCTATCATTTGATAGAACATCATAATTTACAAGAATAGGCAAAAAAATTCCCTTACAGACAAAAAAACCCCATCAGACACTTGAATTTTAAAGGTAGTTTTAAAATGTCCAAACTCTTTCAAACACTGAACCCAAACACAATGACTTATGACACATTCAGACAGACAGCATACAATCTCGTCTATCAAAGGACAGCATCATCAAGCAGGGGCATGTTCTTCTAAACCCACAGAAGCCACAGAGTAACTTAATCAGACTTGGCACGTAAGGACAGTGCTTATAGTGGTAACTTAAAAAACCAGAACTCCAGGTCCTTAATTTTTAATTTTTGCGCCTACAGCCTGATTGTAATAGGTAGCACTGGTTATACTACAGAAAAGTAGAGAATTTTCTGAGTTACTTTCAGAATACCTTCCCCTGATTTACCTCAGTCTCTCCACTAACAGAAATCCTACATTTGGAAACAGAAGAAAGATGTCTTATCTTGTATACAAGCTCCCTTAGCACAGGGAGCATCCCAATCCAAATGCCAAAGTTAATGTATTTATGTTAAAACCCCTTCCCACAACTCATGAGACTAGTTTCATTTTCTCAAGACCAATACTCTTCTATGTACCTGATGAAGGCATGACCTAATGATTTGCAGAAATCTTCAAGGGCAGTTGCTTTCTGACCATTCATATTTGAATTGAAGCCTGGAAGGAAAATAACCCCTGGATTTCTTCCTTTTAGTTTCTGATAAGCAATATTTGGTCGATCTGGTCGAGTGAGAAAGCTGACTGATGACTTCAGCCTGCAAACTAGTAAGAGGAGCTATTTAGTACAATCATGATAACCTTGGCAGAAACACAAGTTTTTATAAACCCAGGGTTTGGCAAATATGGACACATTTTGTGAAAATAAGGTATTTTGGCACAAGAGAGATGAAAAAAGCATCTCCTATGTTCTTTAATGACTGACAAGTACTGATGAACCTGAAGGACAGTTTATTGTGATTCATTCTCAAATCATTAAACACCAACCATGTAAATAGTTCACTCAGCAATTAGCAAAGTGGTTGACTGAAAACAAACTCTCAGGCTTCCTAGACTTCATCAGTCACCATGTTTCATACCATCTTGAACATATTTACTCGTTTCACAAAAAAATCTTCCCATTTACTATTCGCTTAGTTTAAACTTTTATTTTCAAAAAGCATAATTTAGAGACTAGTGTACTCTGTGCAATGGAAGTTTACAAGTACATGAGGTGACAAATTTTTCATTAGAATTAAAACTGAAGGATAAAACTGCACCTTTATCAAAGCCCTGGATCCACACGATAGGGGCAAGTTCATTATCAAGAACTGGGAAAGAATCTTGTGCCTTTTTCATCATGATGAGCGTAAAACAACATTAGCATTGTTTAAACCAAATGAAATAAATAACATCAAACAAGGAAATGAACACAGGAATGCTAACTAATTAATAATTCTGATGAATCTCAACAGCTGCTACAGGATTTAATCTAACTTTAGCAGTCAGTTGTACCTCTACTGCAGGTGAGGACAAGTAATTCATAGCGAGCTGTTAATGAGACTTAATCCACTCTATTATCCAACTCAGCAAGATAATTTGTTAAACTGAAATCTTGGTCAAGTCTTGTAAGACTTTGACACTCTTAATTCTTAGATTAGAACATCACTGGCTTTTCAACAGGGAGGCACAGAAATGATGCAACCCAAAAATAAAATGCCAGCGGTGGATAAATAGTACAAAACCCAAGCCCCCACAGTATCACACCACTTAACTGTCCTGCAGCCTTGAGTTCTGTCACAATCAGAGAGATTACATTCATTAGCTTGTTGTTAAACTTGGATGCGCATGAGTAAGTGTGGATACATAACAAATACAGGGTGCAGCTAGCATTCAGAACTTATCTACAGTCCAACAGAAATGGCATCATTTGAACTATAGATTAAAACCATAATACTGCTCCTCAAACAATGAGGTTATTCTTTAACCTACTGAGGCATGAGTTGTTTATAAACGGGAATGACTTCCACAGGAAAGGTATTCAGATGCATCCACACTGTGGCTTTTGATTTGTGTGTGTCTCTCACTGAGCCAGTCACTTATTCAGGGCCAGTAGAGTGCAAGTGCCAATAAGAGGAGATGAACCAAGAAGTGCTAAATTTATTAGAAAAATAACTGGGAATATTTTTCTCGCCCTTAAGCCCTGATAGCCATCTCTGAAGCCACTTGTCTTCCATGCTGCAGCACCCTGAAGGTGTCCTCAAATTACTTTGACATTGGGCAGGGTTCCAACTGCAGCTACAAGACACAACCACTGTCTAAGCTATTTCGCAAACTATTCTTCCATTTAACAAGTTAATGGAAGCACCAGCAGCAATTCCAACCTGAATAATGCAAACCCCTAAAGCAACCACCGCAGCTAACCCTAAAGCAAGCACAGTGCCGTCACCCTCTCAGATTTCTCTTCGGACAAAAAAAAACCATCAGCAGCTACCCAGTAATTTCTCCTCCTGATTTTAGGAAAGACCTTAGTAAGAGCAGAGCAGCATTTCTGAAGGGTGCAAGGCAGGTATTAGTGTTTATAAAAGCAAGTTACAGACAGAAGCTGATAGCTACAGGAAGACCACAGGACCCTTGCCTGATGGTATCTATGGAATTCTCTTAATATTGAAGTCACTGTGAACTTTTATGAACACCAGAAACTGTGATTGAGACCAGTGTTACATTAAACATCGAAGCCAAAGAAGTTCCCTGAACTCTGGGAATATTCCTGCACTGAGATCTCCCTACTCCCAACAGTAGCAGATTAATGCTGCTGTGACAGGTAATTGACTCAACTCCGTCCCACACTTGGTTTCATGCAACCATTCATATTCCAGCAGGAACTGCTGCTTGGCCTGGTCCCAGGGCACCTAAAGACACACTCAAATAAACAGATACTCTGATAATATTACTATTACAAACACAGAGAAAGGGAGAACAACACAGCAACAAAATCCCACTGTATTCAAGCTTTTATGCAGCTACAAAATGTGCTACTACTACCCGTAGTAGCAATTAAGTTTTACTCATTGAGCAACCTTAGATGAGATTCACCTGTCCAATTAAAGGCACTGAATAAACTCAACAGCTCAGATAAGCACGAGTCTTCTGACACATCAAGAAGGGACACTGCGGGACTGGTCAGAGGCCGAGCTCACTCAGAACTGGACGCCAGCAAAGCTTTTCAAGTGCCTGACGAAGCTTTACAGGCAGGCACGTTTCACACCCGATCAAGCGCTGGCGCACGATTCCCAGCTCCTCAAAACCCACCGAGGCAAGAGCTTAGAGCCAACCAAACACACCTAGGAAAGCAGCTGCCCTGCCCTGCGCACAGTCACCGAGCCCGCCCTCCCCCCTCCCCCCCTTCCCCCCCCCCCTCCCCCCCTTCCCCCCCCCCCCCCCCCCCCCCCCCCCCCCCTCCCAGCGAGCCAGGCGGGGACGGGGAGGAGACGCCTGTCAGGAACACCGTGCGAAGGGAATCGAGTTTAAGATGCCCGTTCCCACCAGAAAGCCGCGCCCCGGCCCTTCCCGACGGCGATGGCGCAGAAGGGGAGGAAAGGGTGCCATCCGCAGCTGCACGAGAGCCGCACGGGTGCCGTCACAGTCGGCACCGACAAATATCCTCTCCCCCTCCGACTGGCAACCCTTCTGCTCTGAGCTACCCGCGGCCATTCCCTTACCCAGGAGCGCCCGGGCCGCCCTCAGCGGTGACAGCGATCCCCGCAGGGACGAGGCACGGCCGGCCCGCAGCAGCAGTCCCGCCATGGCGGCCGCTGGCGCACGCGCCGCCCACCTCCCGCGGGAGTGAAGCGACGGCCGGGGTGGGGTGGGCTCCGGTCTGAGGTCAGGACCGAACCTCCCTGGGAAATTGCAAAGTTTTGTCAATAAAAAAAGCCAAACATTGACCGTGCATTTCCCGGCGTGCGTGTTTCCCTCGAGCTAGCCGTGCCCTGTAGCCAAGAAGCCCAAAGGTGTGCAGTGGGAAGAGCACTGCCAGCAGGTCGAGGGAGGTGATCCAGCCCTTGCGCTCAGCCTTGGTGAGGCAGCTCTGGAGTCCTGCGTCCAGGTCTTGGCTCCTGAGTACAGGAGGGACACTGAGCTCCTAGAGCGGGTTCAGTGGCAGGCTATGAGGGCAATTGAAGCGCCACTCTTAGGAGGAGAGGCCAAGCGAAAGGCCTAAGCCTGTTCAGCCTCGAGAAGAGATGGCTGAGAAGGGACCACATTAACGGGTTCACACCTCCTTGTCTTCTCTCAGCCTTAGGTATATGAGCACAGGAGCCAAAACGACATCTTTATGCACATACATCTTTCATGTGGAGGCCATGGCAGCCACAAAGAAAATACATATAGAATCTCCAAATAATTTTGATTGGAAAAGATCTCAAATATCATTGAGTCCAACCTTTGACAAATACTACCACATCAACTAGACCATAGTGTTATGAATGGACTCAAAAGGAGTGAAATTTCCAATTTGAATTTATTAATTCAGGGCATACAGCATAAGCAAAAGCTTCAGCGCTGGACGGCAGGGGAGTCTCCGCTCCACCAACTGCCGCACCCTCATCCCCAAGGACCCCCCCTTTTTAAGTTCTTAATGCTTCCGGACTTCTATGTCATCTTGAAGTATTCTGCGCCTGCGTTGATTGTTGCTAGGGGGTCTTCTCTCGCCTCCTGGTGGTCGATGATGAAGGTCTTGGTTGTCTTCCTCGGTTATGTCCTTTAACCTGATTCCATATTTAGTAAAAAGCTTCGCCTTTTCTTCTATAAAACTTACTTAAAATCTTATGATTATCACGTGATTATGCAAGCAAAAAAAATTGTGCAAGCTATTGTGCAAGCTACATGAATCAAACAGGCACTTAACCACAATTTCTATTTTTGTAACGAACAAGAGGTTTTCATCTGCTTCAATCCCCCCTTTCTCTTTTATCTTCTTGTTCGTCAAACCTAGCTAATGCGTATCGACTTAGTTCTAAGTATTCTCCTCCTTCGGCTTCTCGCAAATTTTTGTATTCTGAGCGTATCACCATAAGGCGAGCTGCTTCTAGCCTCCCTTTAACAATATTCACTATTTTATTAAAAAGGCAAGGTCTAAACGTAAGTCTTAACATTAACAATATTACTGGTCTTGCAATAGTTGACAACAAAGTAGTAAGCCAGGGGGAGTAATTGAACCAAGCTTCATACCAGCTCCGTTGAGCCTCTCTTTCTTTTTTCTTCTGTTCTATCCCTTCTCTAAGTTTTGCCATTGAGTCTCGGATGACCCCACTCTTGTTGACGTATGAGCAACATTCTTCTCGTAAAGCCATGCATAGCTCTCTTTGTTGTAAGAATAGAAGGTTTAGTCCTCGCCTATTTTGTAATGCTACTTCTGCCAGGGAATCTAAGGATTCTGTAAGATCTCTTATGGATTCTTCGATTCTCTTCAAATCTTCATCTACGGATAGTCTAAGTTCCTGAAACCCTTTATGTTGTTGTACTAATGAGGCTACTCCTGTTCCTGTTCCAATTACTCTGACTCCCAATAACATGGCTACCGTGAGAGTAGTGAAGACTTCCTTTTTTACTAAGTGATGTCCTGGCCCCTGATATTGATCATAAACGTAGTCGGGTGAGTGGTAAGTTATCTTGGGCACGATTAACACTTGAACACAGAATTCACTGGTCCTGTTAAATTTTTCTATATTTATACAAGGAGTGACTCCTAAAGTATTGCAAACCCATTTTGTGTTTATTGCCGGGAGTAGCCATTGTGCTGGCTTTGCTAAATCTCTAAGTTTCTCATACTCAGCACACAGATGATGTTTTTCTGGGGGTACTTGTCCTACACATCTCCCCTTCCCTGTGACTTTTGCTAAAGTTATTCCTCTCTGAGTATTCTCTTTCTTCTACAGGCATCTTGCAGGGTTGGTGCCATTTATTCTCTTAGCTTTTGCCGTGATTCTTATTGCCTCATAAAAAGGGGGTTTGAGTGTGTAGCATAGCCAACAGTCTGATGTCAAATTTGGGTGGGTTTCGTTCAGTACTTTAAATGTGGCTTGCAAAATTTTCCACAAATTGTCATCTCCCATTCCTAGTGAACTGGATGTAGGGGTTGGAAGTGTAAAATTTACATCAATGCTGAAATCATCTTCCTGTTCTGTAACCATCTTATTATTTATCACTCGATTTGGTCCCACAGCTTCTGGTGGGTCATTGGGTATAGGACTCTTCTTTATCAGGAAATGTCCCCCTCTGTCTCTTCTTCTTGGCTCGTAAAGTCTAGCCCCCCACATCTTCCCTAGTAACCACACAGAATCATCAGGATTGGTAATATTGATGTAAATGTGATCACAGTTACTGTCTTCTATGCTTTCTTCTGTTTCTATTCCGCCAATCGGACTTGGTGTCGTGCACCCGAAAGGTCCCCACCCAGTGGTGATAAACTTATCAGTGCTACCCCATCCTGAAGAAATAGTTTCACAACCCCAGTAACTACAGTAATAATGCCCAGGATAATTACAATAACTCTTTCCAGGATTTGAGCTTGGGCAAAAGTAATAGTTATTTTGATTCAAACATGGTTCCATAGGTATAATGTCGCACAATGTAAGCAAAAAGCTAGGTTTTTCTGAAGTAATTTTTGTTTCTAAAACTTTCTGATCTTCCCATCTAATTAGGGACCATTTAAAGGGTTCATGGGTCTGAGCACAGGATATCCTAATCACTATACACATCAGTATTAGCTTTGTCCAAACCGGGTGGTCCACATGGTTGGAATAGGACTCATTTGTTGTCTTTTCTTTTTCCCGTTCCCCTTCCCTTAGTGGTGGCTCACCAATCTTGCGGTAGGACTGCCAGCATCTCCTGAACTTCCCATGGAGGGGTCGAGACTTCCGATTGTCTCCACGGTCTATTACCTCTCTGCCTCGCTCGACGACTCGGTTGCTGCGAGCCTCGAGGATGACCATCTTCTCGGCAGCAGGGGTATTCTTCAGGAATCGGATAATTATGATTGTCTCTTCCCCACCTTCTCTCTAGGCTAGCAGCCCAGTTTTGGTATTCTTGCTCCTACTTCTTTTTACTAGCAGCCCAGTTTCTGGCTTTTATTAGTGGGATATCACACCGTATGGTGGGAATACTTCTCCTGCACACCACTTCGAGAATGTCTAGGATGAAGGGAGCTGGTTCGCTTGAGTGATAACAGAACCGCTCGGGGTTTATACCCTTTGAGAAAATCTCCCACCACTGATTTGACCCAAGCTTTATTTCTCCCGAGTCTATTTTATAATTAAGGATTGTAGAAGTTAGTCTCCTTTCATTAGTATAACAGGGGTTGCAAATGCCCCTAGGAACCTGTCCTCTCCGACAATGAGTCCACCACGGTTTAAAACACAGCTTACAAGAAAAGCATAAAAATGGGTAACAATCACAGTCTAAATAATTACATTTGAGTCTTATTTCTTCACATCTAGCTGACTCCCCTCCCCAGGTTTGTCCTTTATATTCGAGGCAAGGAGACTTAAAGTAAGGCTTTCCCAGTTCGTCTTCTAATCTTTTACAATATCTCGGTGATTGCCTGTTTCTTGTTAAGAGGTCTTGAAGATATTGATTGTCCCCTACCCAGACTATGGTCCAAATCATGAAGTTCGCTTTAATTTAATCGTGGTTTCTCCAGGGACACTGCAGACCTTCTAGTTGTCTGGGGGTTTTACTGGTCCTTTGATCCGGCTAGCGTGAGTCCACCCTTTCTCAACAGTTCGGACTGCTGCATCTGTTGTAATAAGTACTTGGTAAGGTCTTTCCCACTTTGGTATCAAGGGGTTTTCTTTCCAGCTTCGGACCAACACCCAATCCCCTGGTTGCACTTGGTGTAAGGTAAAATCTAAGGGGGGTTTTTGTGCAAGCATCCCTTTTTTCCACAAAGTCTTTTTAAATTTGTTTAATTCTGCTAAGTATTTATTCATGCATTGATCATTAATAACTGAATGCTCCTGAGGTCCCTCAAAATTGTATGGCATTCCATACAGCATTTCAAAGGGAGATATCCCCATATCCACTCTAGGTCTGGTCCGTATAGTTAATAGGGCTAAAGGGACACATTTTACCCAGGACATTTTTGTTTCTATTACTAACTTAGTTAGTTGCTTTTTTATTTCTCCATTCATTCTTTCTACTCGTCCTGAACTTTGAGGATGCCATGGAGTATGTTGTTCCCATTTTATTCCAAGGGCCTTGGCTAGGTTCTGGGTTACTTGAGATGTAAAGTGTGGTCTCCAATCTGAATCTATAACTTCTGGGACCCCATATCGAGGAATTATTTCTTCTAGTAATGCTTTCACAACTACTTTAGCAGTTTCCCTCGGGGTCGGGAATGCTTCTACAAAGTGAGTAAGGTGATCTACCAGGACTAACAAATATTTTATCTTTCCTACTTTCGGAAATCAGTACTTACTACTTTCAGTAAAATCTACTTGAATGTGCGAAAAAGGTCTTTTCGCCAAAGGTCGCCCTCTTTCTGGCAACTTCCTTAGGTTTTTCCTATTTGTTTGTAGGCACAAAAGGCAACCTCTAGTTACTTGTTTAGCTATGTCCCAAATCCCCATACTCATATATTTGGTGGCAAAATAATCTACTAATCCTTGTGATCCCCAATGGGTCTTCTGATGAACTCTTTCTAATAATCTATAGGCCATAACTTTCGGTAATACTTCCCTTCCATCAGGTAGAAACTACCTCCCTTCAGAATTTTCGGTTGCTCTGATTTCTAACAGCTTTTTCTTTTCTTCTTCTCTAAATTTTATAATTTGGTCTTGGCTTTTTAAATCAGCGATGTCTTTGTCTCTCTTCAGGGTCAGGATTCGTAGTGCTGCTCGCTTTGCTTCTTGATCTGCTGCATTATTTCCCCTACTCTGCAAATCTAATCCCCGTTGGTGCCCTTTTAGATGGACTACTGCCAACCTTCGGGGTTTCCTTAGTGCTTTTAAAACTTCTGCAATAAGACTCTTGTGAACTAAATCTTTTCCTTGAGAATTGACCAGCCCCCTTTCTTCCCATATTTTTCCAAATGTATGTACTATTCCATAACAATATTTGGAATCTGTAAAGATAGTTCCCTCTTTTCCTTCCAAAAAATTTAATGCGCGCAGTAAGGAGTATAGTTCACATGCTTGGGCCGACCAAGATCTATCTAGTGGCCCTGACTCTAGTATTTGCAACTCAGGTCCCCTAATGATAGCATACTCTGATTTCCTTGTCCCTTCTATAACCCTTGAGGAACCATCTACAAATAACTTTTCTCTTGTGTCTAATTCTTCCTCTTCCAAATCGGGTCTTATTTTTACTTGTTCCTCTATAGTAATTATGCAATCATGTTCTAATGGTTCTGCGCCCCATTCTCCATATAGGAACTCAGCTGGGTTTTGCAGAGCTGTGGTTTCAATTGTTAAATTTGGGGCTTCTATTAGGATCTCTTCGTATTTGAGGAGTCGAGCATCAGATATCCATTTGTCAGCTTTTTGCTGAAGCACCCCCCTTATGTTATGGGGAGACATTACCCTCAATGTACTGTTAAAAGTAATTTTTCGTGCTTCTTCCACTAACAAAGCACATCCTACCACTGCTTGTAAACACGTGGGCCACCCTTTGCTTACAGGATCTAGGAGCTTAGATAGGTACCCAATAGGTTTCTTTTTTCCTGCCCAATCTTGGGTTAATACCCCGAATGCAATTCCTCCACTTACATTTATGAACAACAAAAAGGGTCTGTTTGTGTCTGGGAGACTAAGCACTGGTGCATGCATTAGGCTCTCCTTCAGTATTTGAAGTTTCTCAGTGTCCTCCTGATTCCATTTTAAAATTCCTTCTTGTGTTAATTTTTGATATAAAAAGGCTGCCTTTGCACTGTAATTATCGATCCATTGTCGACAATATCCTGTTAGGCCTAAAATTTGCCGAATTTGCCTCTTATTCTTGGGGATCGGTAATGCCAAAATTGCCTGAATTCTTTCTGGATCAATCCTCTTTTCCCCTTTTGTCAAATAATGTCCTAAGTACTTGACTTCCTCTTCTACAAACTGTAGTTTCGCCTTTGAAACCTTTAATCCTTTTAGGCCCAGAAAATTTAATAATTTAATGCTTTCTTTTCTCACTTCCTCTTCTTGTTTTCCGGCCAAAAGCAAATCATCCACATATTGCACTAATGTGACTCCTGCGTCTGTCTGATAATCTTGTAAAATTTGTTCTAAAGCTTGCCCAAATAAATTAGGAGATTCCGTGAACCCCTGTGGTAATACAGTCCACCTCAATTGTTGTCTCCGCCCAGTATCTGGATCTTCCCACTCGAAGGCAAAATAGTCTCGGCTTTCCTTTGCCAGGGGACATGCCCAAAAGGCATCCTTTAGGTCTACCACACTGTACCACAAGTTATCTGGCCCCACTTTACTCAAGAGTGTATATGGGTTAGCCACTACCGGAAATCGGGCTACTGTGCGTTTGTTTATTTCTCTTAAATCATGCACTAGACGGTAAGTACCATTTGGCTTCCGAACGGGAAGAATGGGCGTATTAAAAGGAGACATGCAGGGTTCCAGTAGCCCTTTGTCTAATAATCTATCGATTTCAGGTTTTAATCCTTTCCGCCCTTCCAGAGATAAAGGGTACTGTTTTATTCTAATCGGAACATCTGGATTCTTAATAGTTACCGTAAAAGGAGTAATTTTTAACTGGCCAACACTCTCAGGAGTGTACCATACTTCGGGATTGATTTTTGCCTCATCCTCCACTCGCAGGGGACAAAGTTTTATTTTAAGTTCTTTTTCTTCCACATCAATCCTAATTCTTAGTTCAATAATCATATCTCGACCCAATAAATTATATTCTGATTCGGGAACCAACAAAAAATCCCCTATCCCTATTTTTAAATCTGTTTCTATTACTACACCCTTAATAATTTTTACTTCAAATGGTTCTCCTTTTGCCCCAATAACGGTTGCAACCTCTTTAGACAAATTACATCCTTTTGGTAAAAACTGAATAGTTGACCTCTCGGCCCCAGTATCTACCAGGAAAGGTATTTCCTGGTGTTGGGGACCCACCTTAAGTTTTATCAAGGGCTCTTTAGGTGTTTTTCGGGTCCCCAATAAATAGAGCCCCTGACCCCTCTAATCCATCAGGAATTCCTTCTCATCTTTAATCCTCACCCTACATTCCTTTTTAAAATGCCCTCTTTTTCCACAATAAAAACAAATCCTCTGACTTGCTGTCTCTTTGGGCTCTCCCTTTCTGGGATTCCCAAACCTCCTCTCTTCTCTTTCATTCCTCCTATTCTCACTTGTTGCTGCCACCATCAGTCTAACTTGCTTCCGATAGTTCTCATCCTCTCTCCTAACATACACTTTCTGTGCTTCCCTTAAAAGTTCATCCAGCCCTCGGTCTTGCCAATCTTCAATCTTTTGTATTTTCTTTTTTATATCTTCCCATGATTTTGAAACAAAATGTACCTTTAAAAGAGCTTGTCCGGCTGGTCCGTTAGGATCCATACCGGAGTATAGCTGGAAGTTTCGTCTTAACCTTTCTAACCAATCTGTGGGTGATTCATCTCTTTTCTGTCTGTTGTTGAAGGCCTTATCTATATTCTGGCCCCTCGGGACTGATTCCCTAATTCCTTGGACTATAATAGTTCTTAAATCCTGCATATGCGTTCGATGGGCTGGGTTTTGATGATCCCATTGCGGATTTTGCAGGGGCCACTTAGTATCCGCGGCGGGACTCTGGGCATGTTGCGCATCCCAAATACGCATTCCCTCCCTCCTAATCATATTTCGTTCTTCAGCCGAAAATAAAATTGTTAAAATCGACTGGAGTTCTTCTCATGTATACATGTTTGGACCCAAAAATTGATCTACCTTATCAGCTACTCCTAAAGGATCTTCTAGTAAATGTCCCATTTCCTTTTTAAATTCTCGAACATCAGTCGAACTCAGGGGAACTGAAATAAATCTTATTCCTGCCTGTGGACCCCCCATCGGCATTTCCCTTAAGGGAAAAAGCCCCGTCTGTTGTTCCTTAGTTCGACTCCTGGTGATTGGACCCCTGTAATCTGGTTGGTCCGAATCACTATCATTACTTTGAGATGGGGGCACCGGTGCATTTAGCACTGGAGGAGGTGGGGGTGGGACATAAGGAGGGGGTACTATTATAATTTCATCTCCTTTTCCCTTCTTCTCCTTTTTCTTATTTAGTTCCCTATTTTCCTCAGTTAACTTAAAGATGTATACTTCTGGTCTAGACACCCAGATTTCTGCATACTCGCTTTCTTCTAGCGAGGTATGTTCTTTAGAGTTTACCCAAATATTTAATGTCTGTCTTACCCAATCTTGCGATGATCCGAAGATAGGCCAATATACATTCTTAGAAATTTCCTTCCCGCCCCAAACTTCTACACAATAGTGTATCATTTTAGCCCTATCTTTGCTTTCAGTTCCTGGGAGGTGTTTCCAGTTACTAAGCAAGTATCCCAAAGGGCTGTCCCTTGGAATGGGGGGGAGCTTACTCTTCCCCTGTCCCATTCTTCCGGAGTGCCTTCTTACACACACGTATCTTTCGCTTCCCCTCTTTCGTGGCTCGAGCCCTCACGGGTCTGCGGGAACCGCACTACTGGAAGGTCCGCAATCACTTGGAAGATCTGGCTACCAGTCCTCCTCTCATTCACACATCACATCACCGCACTCCGGGATCCCAACCCCAACCGGACAGATCCCGTTCCTCCGGAGTGCCCCCGCACTCCGGGATCCCAATTCGCAAATACTCACGCGTCCTGCGTCTTCGTCCGGACCCTGTGCACAGAAGATTAAGGGGTTCACCGGTGTCTCCCTTTTGCTTATGAGTATAGTTTAGGTTCGTCGGATGGGGAGGTGGAGGTCGTCCAGAGGGGCCACCTAATTAGGTTAGGTGGGGCGCCTCCCTCTCTGGAACAACTTATCCAATTCAACTCCCGTATCCGAGTCACGGCACCAATTTGTTATGAATGGACTCAAAAGGAGTGAAATTTCCAATTTGAATTTATTAATTCAGGGCATACAGCATAAGCAAAAGCTTCAGCGCTGGACGGCAGGGGAGTCTCCGCTCCACCAACTGCCGCACCCTCATCCCCAAGGACCCCCCCTTTTTAAGTTCTTAATGCTTCCGGACTTCTATGTCATCTTGAAGTATTCTGCGCCTGCGTTGATTGTTGCTAGGGGGTCTTCTCTCGCCTCCTGGTGGTCGATGATGAAGGTCTTGGTTGTCTTCCTCGGTTATGTCCTTTAACCTGATTCCATATTTAGTAAAAAGCTTCGCCTTTTCTTCTATAAAACTTACTTAAAATCTTATGATTATCACACGATTATTCAAGCAAAAAAAATTGTGCAAGCTATTGTGCAAGCTACATGAATCAAACAGGCACTTAACCACAATTTCTATTTTTGTAACGAACAAGAGGTTTTCATCTGCTTCACATAGCATCACCTGTGGTCACGTCCAGTCATTTCTTGAATACCACTAACGATGTCCCTCCACCACCTCCCTGGGTCCATTCCAATTCTTGACAACCCCTCCTGATGTCCAACCTCCCCTGGCACATGAAAATGACTGCTAGAAAAGGCCAGTGCCTGCAAAGGGAAGGGTGTTTTCCATTCAAGCACCAGGCCAGCACCTGTAGGTCATGGGACACCGCTGAGGAGGTTTTTAAGAGTCAGACTCCATGGCTTGCAATTGCCCAAGAACCTTCAGGGTAAGCAGGTATTTGACTCCCAGGCAGTTAAGCTTGAAGAACTTTTATGATCAGTGCAGACTAATCATAAACGGGGTGCTTACCACCATGCTCTACTTATGTTGTCTTGATATACACCACTACAGAACCCACGCCACTTCATGATGACGATGATGATGGCAAACTTAGTGAAAACAAATCAATCATAAAACCACACTTTTTTCATTTCCACATGAGTTAATACTCCCATTCAGGTCATGTCTAAGTCAAATATTGGGAAAACTTTGAAATTCTTAAACTCAAGCAGTTTCTGGTTTGCAGAAAACAGATTACATTCTTAATTTCACTGCCCTCTGAAGGATTATTTTCCATAGCTCTTTTATGGAAAATACATGGAATAGCTCAATTAAGTGTTACTGAGAAATACTGTGTTGTTTGTATGACTGTATATAACTACGTAAAAGACAAGCATATATGTCTCAGGATAATGCAACAAGAAAATATTTGAAACAAGTATATTTTTAAAAATGTTTATTGAAACGCCTTCATTGCATCATGCAGGATACAAAAATCAGTATTAGAAAACCTTTATAACTATACTTGGGAATAAAATCAAAATACATCAGGAAAAAATAATAACTATAAACAAAAGCAATTTATTTAATAGCATTTTAAATTAAAGATTACAGGCTGTGATCTGCACAGATGATAACAATTATCTTGCAACAACAGTCTCTTCTATGATTCAAGTAGAAACTGATGTTTGTCATGCTAGAACAACCACATCACCTGTACATACCACAAACCTGTTCATTACAGATACAGGGTTTAAAAAGTATAACAAAAATATTCTGCCAGCATACTTCTATTCTGGTTTCAGTTTATTTGTTCAGTTAAAAGCCATTAACTTTTCATCAGAGAAAAAAAAGGTGAATGTGCTTTCTTCTAGTACACAAACCACAGAGTGTGTAAGTTTCAATTATAATCAAACAGAACCTCTTTTAAGTCATAATATGACACTTTCTTGAAGTTCATTTCAATTAAATAATTTATATTTTTGCAATATTACTCAAGGACTTGGAAGTGATTTTAAAATGGGAGACCACTGCACCATCAGTATTTTTGCTGCTTTACGAATCTCAATCCCTACTACTTCAAACTTTCAGAGTTTTTTATTCATACACTGCTTAGTGTAAACTCTTGGAATTCACCTCTCCCTTTTTGTTCTATTTGACAGCATTATTCTGTGCAGATATACATTAAACAACAAAACAATTCCCTGGGACTGAAAGCTTGGCTCCAAAGAATTCAGACAGGTAGAGATTTTGGTGCTGCTTTAAAGGCAGGCAATATTTGAGAGATTTCAATAGAGTGAAAGATTTCGCTTGGCACAGAGTAAGGTTAGAATGACACTGGGACCATATTATATAAAAGAAAATTGCTGTAGAGTCCAGAATCAGCTTATTCTGTTCAACAGGGGGGATTTAAAAAACCCCTCTTTATGAGGAAGTTAATACATGTGTTTCCATTTCTCATCCTTGTGGAAAAAAATGCATCTTTATAAAGCTATCCCTCTCGGGGTTTCTTTTTTTTTACTTGTTGAGCTCCATAGATGCAAACTTTAAACATAGAGTTGTTGCCACAAAGTGTTTGAACACACAGAATATAATAATTTAATTACATTAAAAGCCATTAAGAGTTTTGGCACTGTCCCTTTACAGAAAGTTAGGTACAAGTAACAATATGAAAATGTAAGGGAATCATTTAACTCTTTGGCTCTGTTGTAACACTTAACTACTAAGGCAAGAACTGTGTGTACCTTAGGGATTCTTTTCTGTTTGTATTTCTATAAAATACTTGACTAAAGGTATTAAAAAGTCACCTAATCATCTATAAATGTCAAATTTTGCATATTAAAATATATGCATATTACACTTTTTTGTTTCACTACTAGAATTTTTGCATATCAATGAGAACACGCACACTTGTAAACTGTTCAGTATAAATTTATGAAGACATTCTCTGTATAAGAGAATTTGTAGAAACTTACAATTCAACCAAGATGCTGTAATTAAAATTGCCTGATTATCCATTTTGGAGCATTACGATTCTCTCAAAAGCTTAAGCTCATCCATTCCTATAAAGATCAACTATAACAGGTAACAATCCCCCCTTTTCAATGCATTTGTAACCTCCTCTCAATCTGAAGTTTTGGGTGCACATCATAAGGAGGACATTTCAGGGTATTCACTGGCTTTTCAGCTGTCACTACCTATGGCTAACTTCATTAGGTATGTTATTGCAGGATGCCCTATTGCTCTCTTTTATTATAACATGAAGTGGGTGTAGCCTTCTGCGCCTGTAACAATGACATCCATCCATATCCTCATGGCTTCTGGAGAAGGAGCAACCATGTAGTAGATGCGGTCATGGGTCTTAACACTGAAGGTCAGCAGCGGGTTGGGACTCTCAAATAAAACACAAAGAAGATACCAGAAAAGTGAAATCAAAGCCATTTATTGGTATCAGAAGGGGATTTGCTTACAGGGATATTTATGAATAGGGTTAAGAAAAAAGATAAAGTGCTGTACTGTAAAATAATGAAGCCACAGGGGCTAGCTTCTTAGCTGGACAGCTGGTTCCCCGTAGGGTTAAAGCGCCCCAGGCAAGCAGTCTTAAGGCCAGATACCTCAGCCCTTTGGGGGCTGAGTGACCTAGCCCCAACTACTACACAGCCATGGCCTCTTAGCAAGCTCAGTGATTGTCAGCTCTTAGTGATATCAGCTCTTTTATGGTTTCAGCTCTTTAGCTTGCTAGAGGCTCTGGCTGGCTATGGCTTCTGGAAGGCAGACGAAGGAGAGAGGAGAAGGTGCATTGGCTGTTCCACGATGGTTTATTCTGAGGGTTTTGTGAAGGGTCTGAATGCAGCTCTTCTGACAAAATGGGCCAAAACAGCCCCTTTTATAGAGTTAGGGGAGATTGGAAACTGACCAATTGTAAGGGTTATGGAAACTAGCCTATGGGGTCACAGAGAGATAAGCAGGCCTGGAGGACCAGAGTGAAGACTTCTGGTTCAATTCCTATGACGCAGCAAATACTTATCTCTAAACATTCCTCCACAGAGCTGTAGCTGGCCCTGTGCCTGCTACACTGTACCACTGCATCTTATATTGCAGCAGAGATGCATTTAAAGTGTTTGTAGCCACCATAAACACATTTTACAGCATTTTTCCAGTAGACTATTATACAGTACTACAGGGCTCCAAGCTGTTGTTTCATGCCCAAATAAGTAACTCCCCCACTCTGTCCAGTGGCTTCCACAAACTGCTCACTGTAGCAGGCACAGGGCCAGCTACAGCCCCATGGAGAAATACTTAGAGATAAGAATATGCTGAGTCATAGGAATTGAACCAGAAGTCTTCACTCTGGTCCTCCAGGCCTACTTATCTCTCTGTGACCCCATAGGCTAGTTTCCCTAACCCTTACAATTGGTCAGTTTCCAATCTCCCCTAACTCTATAAAAGGGGCTGTTTTGGCCCATTTTGTTAGAAGAGCTGCATTTGGACCCTTCGCAAACCCCTCAGAATAAACCATCGCGGAACACTCTGATGCCGCCTTCTCCTTTCTCCTTGTCTGCTTTCCTAGAAGCCACGACCAGCCAAAGCCCCTAGAGCAAGCTAAAGAGCTGAAACCATAAAAGAGCTGATATCACTAAGAGCTGACAATCACTGAGCTTGCTAAGGGGCCACAGCTGTGCAGTAGTCCGGCCTAGGGCACTCAGCTCCCGGAGGGCTGAGGTATCTGAAGGGCTGAGGTATCCGGCCTTAAGACTGCTTGCCTGGGGCGCTCTGACCCTATGGGGAATCAGCTATCCGGCTAAGAAGCAAGCCCCTGTGGCTTCAGTATTTTTACAGTTCACAGCTCATTTAAATTACAATTGAGAGGCAGGGTGTGCCATGAACTGCTGGCACAGTTAACTCCCTCCCTGGGACTGAAGTGTGCAGCCAGCCCTTGACTTGTCCAAGTCGCTGATTTCAGTGGTCTTGCCACTGGACTACAGAACTCCTTGCAGCAAAACTACTTTGCAGGTAGACACTTATCTCTGCTTCCATCAGTATGAAAAAAGCTGCCAAAACAGTGCTAATCACTGATTAGCTTCCTCTTCCTTTTCCTCCACCCCAGGGTTTGTTTTTAAGTATTTGTTTGGGTTTTTTTCCCAATGTTAGTTCTCCCTTTAATTTTACAGCCGCTACCATATTTTAGGTACTCTGTGTGATACATGGTTAAAACAGCAATAACAAAGTTTACCTTATATGCATTCTTCAGATGATCATAATAGACTTCTTCAATAGCTTGAAAATATATTACACCTTTTAATTTAGTTTCGTGTTTGTCTAAAACAGAAGAGAGAAATTACTTCAGAACTGAAATGACCACTAAGAAGCAAAAGCTTAATTTGCATTTCCATATATATTCAGCTGATAAGTAACTGATTTAGCAGTTCTGCTTCTGAAATCCCATGGATACCTTCAAATTTTCTTACTAGTTTGTTGATTTTATTGAGAGATGCATTTTTTACTTTGCCTTCTTCTTCACCTAGTTTCTAAAGATAAAAGCTTTTGTAATTTCCTCATCTATTTGCAAGTCACTCCCTTCACTGAGCTGGCTAAATGTTATGGAGGGTATTAGCCCACAGAAGGACAGATGTCTCTCAGATATATCCAGTCTTCCAATTCCATGAAAACCAGCCAGACTTCACACAGTTCACAGGCTAAGGTCTCCAGTTTGCCTTCAAGAGAAAACTGCAATGACAGTCAAATTTTCAATATGATCTGACAGCAAAATCTTTATATTAGAACATAGTTTGTGCATGTACTTTTTTTTTAAAAAATGCTTCTTCACATGTGAACTTAAGAGTCACCATTATAATTTTTCACAAGGAAAAGGAGCAGGGCAGGGAAGCATCCACCCTCCATTTTCCTGCGGTGGAGAGAGAAATTGTTAAGAAGCATCCCAATTGCATGTGAAAGGCAAACTTCCTTTCACTCCCAGCACTTTTTATTAGAGGAATATAACGTTTTCTGCCCCCAAGTCATAGTATCATCTCAACACTGAACAGTCATGCAGAACATCTTTATCAGTCCCATGAGGGATTCTGCTGTCATTTAAACACTTGGGGAACTCAGCTTACATCCTATGTATAGCTGCAAGGAATTCTTAAAAAATATGATGACAGAATGAAATCCCTGAGAGCAAACGATGCAGCTTTGGGAATCTTCCTGCCACCCCCCAGAGGAGCAGTGCTGAAGCACTGAGATACAGGCTTATGAGATCACAGCACACATTATACTAAGATAAACACAGCACTACACAAAGTGTGCTGTCTGTGCACTACTAGTAAGCAGGGGATCCACTCTCTTTTCAAGCCCACCTGGGGCCTTGGTTACCAGACTATTTCAGGTACCCACAAGCTCCCATTGAAAGTGTCTTGGTAGAGTTCCCTGAATGCTTCAGTTCAGAAAGTGCAGGTGCTTCAGTCACCACACTAAGCTGTCAGACTTCAGGCTAAGTTCTTGGTTCAGTGCACTGTCAGAACTAAAGCATTATCTCAGGATATTCACTTAGATTTCAATTACTCTGAATTTGCAGCACCAATATTTATTTTGGAAATCTACTACATATTTAAAGATCTATAGATTTAAAGATCCTCACTCATACAAGCAGCAGCATATTAGTGCAGCTGAGACTCCTCATAAAACTATGCTTGTTGGCTGGAGTCCTTGAGACATTAGCAAAAGTTTTCTGTGGTAATTGAGATTACATAATGGCAACTATAATGCACTCAAAAGTGAAACCATTAAATGTTAACAGAACTACTAAAAAAAGACAAAAAAAGATCAGTACCACATGGGAACACTACTGTGTGTTACAAGCCTTCCTAACCAATAAACCAGATGTTTAGAACAAAATATAGAATGTTTGTCACATTCCTCATTGTATTACTGCAAACTAGTAAGAAATATTCAGTGGGTAAGTAATGAATGAATGTAATGAATTCAATTTTAAGTTCCTTAGAAGGTGCTGGAAAGGAGTTATGTCAGTAAAGTAAATGAAACTGTTTGGGTGGTTTTTGTACTCAGTGTTTTCTTTTGCGTCTTAGCAATAGCCGTCCTGCATATGCCCCTTTCTGGCCTTTCTGAACAATAAATATTCAGAGCACAATGTTATTTTTGTGGCCTCCTCAGAACTGAAACTTCAAAGTCAAACCACGTGTATATTTGCACAGTATTTGGAAAAAAGTATGTTCTTAAATTCCCCATTTCTGGGTTTACCCTAAGATAACAAAGTAATGTAATGCTTATAATGGCTTGAGATATTGTGTAACACAACTTCATGAACAGAAACACTTTTAGACTATTGCGTATTCTTCATCTGAAATTCCTTACACTTTCAAAATAAGGCAAACTCAAAAAGTCTACCATAGTATGTTTAATTTCCTGAAAACCTTTTCTTCACATTAAGCATAGGACTGTGGAAACATTCACTTCAATTTTCACGGTAAGTATAAATTATATTCTGATATGAAGGGTACAAGAAATCATTCAGTCATTGAGGGAAGTATATAATATTTAAATAATATATAATATTTTATTTAAAATAAAATATATGGAACCATTATTCTGTGTACTTGTAACCTGATCATCTTCCATTTTTTCTCTTGCCTATCTGCATCTCCTCCTTTATTTTGTTTTGTATGCTCAATTCTGCCTTACCTGGCATGAGGATTGAATGCTATAGGGAAGGGTTCACATTACCTCTAAGGGAATGGATGAAATGGAAATCTAAGTTTTATCTGGTTTCCCTACTTGTTCTTAACTCAGCTGAGTTTGATAAAAAAATAGAAGAACAGATGTACCCTAGTAGCAATCCTGCAACTTACCTGCATAATAAGTAAAAGTCCTCTTGTTTCTGTCAAAAACAAACCACCGTTTTTTCCATGTTTTAATTTTCCCTCCCATTTTAATCAGAAAGCCTCGGCAGGTTTTCTCAGTGAGAGAAATGTGATAACAGGTCTCTATGTTGTGCCCAGCTGTTTCAATGTGACTTCGTAGGTCGAAGTCTTCCTTTCTAACGGGCAAATAGCGAGTCAAGGGACGGGCCTACAGGAAAGGAAAGAAAATCATATTAAGAGAAGCCTTATCTTCTCCTACACTTTCTGCTGTGAGGACATATCTGAAAACTCCTCATTAGAGTTGAAGAATAAATGTAAGAAAAATAAAGAGCTTTTACTGCAGCTCTAATATTCTTGAAAAGAAAAATCCTTTAAACTTCTAACTTTACAGTGTTGGACAACTTTGTAAAAGCCAGATATACCATCGAAGTTTCTTGAAATCAACAGCTGATAAGCTGGTAAAACAGAGGCCATAGCACAGAAAAGCTGTCATAGAATTAAGACATTAATCAAATTTAAGGGTGTGTTGCTGCCTTAGATGAAGTCCAAGAACTTCATATGTTAAGCAAACTCTTTATTTCTCTAAATACTCACTGTACAGATGTCACTCTTTAATTTTAAGTTACAGCTACAGGCATTTTTATGCAGACTATAATATATAAATAATAAGAACATGTGCTATAGAAGGAAGCATTAATAATAGGAATGAACTGTAATCTCCAGTTAGTTTCACACATATTGTGGTAAACAAAACAGAATTATTTTCTGCTGAACAAATTAACTGTGATAACTAGTTCATATCCCTCTGCAAAAGATAGCAAAGCAGTGCAGAAGATGGTGCCTCCTTCTTGATTGCAGTTCAAGACCCTGCACCAAGCCTGGATGGTGTCAGTTGGGAGAATAAGCAGGAGGAGATAATGATTTGGTACCTCTGCCAAGTGAAGGAATATTCTTGTTTTTTGTGCCTGGAGGGTCTATGCACAATCACCACCCCGTAATTTTAAACACAGAAGACAGGTCTCCCAGAGGAGGCTCCTGCTGCAGCTGAGGCAGAGGTTTCTTTGGAACAGAAGCTAATTTTAGGTGCTTTCAAGGATCTGTGAAAGGACCATCTCCCTCTCTCTCTCTCCCCCTGGACTCCAGAGAAATCAGTGTCCTGAAGAAAATAATCTGCTCCTGCTCCATTCCTCAAGTTAGCATGTTAAATCCCATTGTGAGTCTCAAATCAAAGGGACCCTCCCTCATTGCATTCTTAAGAGCCTCTTGGTGCAATAGGAGCTGTGTTGCTCACAAGAACTCTTAGCACCCTTCTAAAAGTATGCAGTCCTGTATGATATGAGCTGGCACTGGCTCTGGCAAGTGCAAAGATGGAGTTCCTTCCTCTCGTTTACATTTCTAAGTGTCAAAAGGTGCTGGGAAAAATTGGTCTCACTGTACAAAGGAAAGAAAAAAGAAAAAAAATCAGTCATTTTTGACAAATAAGTTTTTGTCTTCCTGCCAGTTCAGTCCTCTTCTCTCTGCCAAGTCAGACAATTAGCAGTCACTGACAGGACGTTCTATTACAACACACACATGCTCTAGTTTGGGATAAAGATATCAGCATTGCATTGTTGTTTATGCCATACTTGAGTTGTCAACAAATTTCTTAGAAGAAAAGGAGGCAAGCAAATAAAATTTAGCATTCCTGATTACATTTTATATGAAAACAAATGAATGAATATATTTAACTAGAAACAGCTGGTGAAACATCAGAAAAGGTAGCACAGATAAAACCAGAAAGATATTCCAATATGATATGGAATCTTCTGCACTCAAATACTTCTATTAAGATGGAGACATTGTCTTGCTCTGGTACACTAGCAATGACTGCCTAGTCATTTGCTGTACCCCATAGATATTATTGGTTTTGGAAGAATAAACAAATAGGTAAGACACTAAGCCTAAAGAAAACTCAAGGTACCTCTAAGCCCAAAGAAGAAGCAAAAATATGTAGGAGGTAATACTTTTTAAATTAACTAATGTTTCTCATGTTGTACAGTCCCATTAACTTCAGAAAAAAAAAATATTTACTCTGTATGGAAGATGTGGAGCTGAAAAAACTTCCTTATTTGTCTTTTTCCTTTCTGTCAAATGTTTGGAAATAATAATTCACATTTCAAGGCATTTTATGTATTAAAAGAAAAAGCAAAACAAAACAAAGACTCCACCAACTCCACACCACTGGTTTATAAAATTAATACACTCACAAATTTCTGTTGTTCTGGCCAAAAAATTCTGCTCTGCCTATATTCAGTAACAAACTTCATAGGATTAATATTCATACTTTATATATAAAATGCTACATAGATACCATGCTGTTATCTAACTTTAAATGAATACTTGGCTCCAAGAGCCCAAACATACTTTTAGCAACACAATTGCACTTTAGAAACACTAAATCTATCTGTTCAGCTGAAAGCAGTTCTGTTTACCATTGGCAGAAATACACTAAGTCCTTTCCTGTATATGAAGGGGAAGTCTTGCACTTCAAAACCATTTCACATCCCCATATCTGACCTGTGCTCTTTGTTTCTCACGTATTTTGACTTCTTTCTCAATTAATTTTTGCCTCTGGCTCGTTTCTTCCTCCAATCTTTTCTCCAGTTGCTCCCTGCGGCGTTTTTCTTCTTCCAGAGCTCGTTTCTTAGCTTCCATCTCCCGTTCCTAAATACCACAGCACACAGAGAACTTCAATTATATGCAAAACTATAGTTGGCAATGTCATTTCTAAGCTAGGGCTAAATACTTTTTTGTCCCTTAAGTAGGCAGAAATATATATCCAGCACACTGGACTGAAATTTGGCGTAAGAATTGCAAATAGAAATGAAGGTTCTTCTTAAGCAGCTCCCCCAGCAGGTATCCAACCAATGCTGAACAAGTTTCTGGGGATTTTGCCATCAGCTTGTCCTGTGAGATAGCAGATACTGCATATGGGCTCAGGGCTGTAGTGTGAGGTGAAGCCAAGGAGGAAGACATGGGTTTTTTGAGTGTTTACTAGGTATAGCTGGGTGGGTTTCTATGTTGCATTAGAAGAATATTATCCAAACTTACATGCCTCCTCTCAGTTACTCAAAATTACACTTACCCTGGTCTCAAGCAGCCGAGTCTTTTCAGCATGTGCTTGTTTGAGAAGTCTCTCCATCTCCTCTATTCTTGCAACATTTGAAGTGCTAGCACTGCAAAAAACCCCAATATTTCTTATTTAAAATAATAGCTGGTATTTAAAGAAATATTTTGCAGTCCAACATAATTTAAGAATGGAGTTAACAGTGTTCGGATCCAATTCAGTGCAGTAGCCACTAACAAAAAAAGAGGTATCTTTGGTGAGTTGATGAATGACTACAGGAGTTCTGTTTCTTCTGTACTTTGAGCACCCACAAATTTTACACATTTCTACAAAAAAAGAGTTTTTCTCACCTTAAACATGGTAGAATATAACTTATTTTAAATTGGTCAGAACAAAGCATCATAAATTGTTTTCCTTTAAAGGCTCATAAGGCTCGAAAATATACTCAAACACCATCTACAACAGTCTGAATTAATTTTACTTAAGGGAATTTCTGTTAAGGAAAATTAACTGCTTATGTTCCAGAATTTATCAACAACATCAGCTCACACTCTTTTCTTCTTTCACCAAAGTTTGCCTTATGAGAAACAGAAAGATCTGTTGTAAAGGGTCCTTTTTGTGGTTTTTGTATTGATTTGGGCTATTTTTTTCTTTGTGTTGCTTGCTTTTGTTTTCCTTCTGGCAATGCCTGCAAGAGTCAGAGGGAAGCACAAGAGCAAGCAGTACCAGTGAAATTCAACAGGTGTTGGAGTTTCCCAGTCCTGGGCTGGAGACTGGACTTACAGGATGGTAAGATCCTGTAAGTCCATCCTCCTTCCAAATGGTTAGAGCAGGAAGTCAGAGAGAGAAAGGTTTCATATCACTGGCACATTAGCTGAATGCACAGAGTTAGTTCCCAGCCTGTCTCCAACTATCAGAGACTTGTTGATTATCCATTTAAAACAGAAATCCTCAAAACCCAAGTCCTAATGTTTTTCCTTTAAGAAAACCAAAACCAACATCAACCAATGCAAAACAGCCCAAGCAGACCAGCCAGCAGAATGACTGCCAGTGGTATTTTCTAAAACTCTTAACACTGCAGTGATAATGACATTAAAGGGGAAATCAGGGTCTTCCCTGCCACAGCAAACAGATGCTAAGTAAAACACTACATGCTAGCCAAAAAAGCTGTCCATGTGTTCACAAGGTATTTATAGTGTTGTGACAAAGCTGTACTTAATCATCAGCTTCTACTTATGCTTGTGAAACTGCTGGGGCAGGACTGTGAGCAGGAATGAAAGCATTACCATAATGTCAGATATAAAAAATGGACTGTGAGGAGAGAATGTTTGCACACAATTTTGAGACTCATCTGGACTTTTAACACAGATCATGGAAATTCCTTCTATCTGAGAAATGGTGTCGGAGCTGACAGCCTCTGAAGATGAGTAAACCAAGCCTTTCAATGTTATCTCTTCATTTTTACTGACTCAGAAAAGGGAGAGGAAAGGGCAACATGACTTTTGGAGGAAGCCTGAGTGTTTTAGCTTAAGCACCTAGTTGGTTAACATGATGGACTTGTGGAACAGTGTACATCATCAATGGCACATGTCCCTGAAAAATTTCCTGTCGGAGGAAATCCCTTCCCTGCAGTGATCAGGTGAGAAGCACTGATTGCTCTTAAGTGATAATGCTGAAGTTTACTGAAGTTTTCCATAGTTTTATTTTCATCTTTCAATAAACAGGTGAGATGTAGTTAAACCTGATTATGAGGAGCTAGACAAATATGATGCCTGACTAATGATCTTACATTTTCTTAACCAATCAGCAGCATTCATACTCTCACAGTGTACATGTACATAGTCTCTTTTTTCATATGACCCTATGACCATTGCAGGATCAGGAGGAAAGAAGATTTACCTGGAAATATTATCTGGTGAGCATGCTGATATGCTCGTCTCCATGCTGTCAGAGCTGTCTAAGCTTAATGTGTCAAAGGCATGGTCCTTGTAACTACGATCTGGGTAATGGAAACTGTTCAAATACACATTGGATTCTGATGCTGTTCGGCTGTAGAATTCCGGCGACTTCTGTCTTTGGTTTTCACAGATGAGCTGATGGTTATACCCTATAAAGTACAGAGAAACGCTGATTTCACACAAAAATTATGTCACAGGAGCATAACTTGTTAGCAGCACAAGCATTTTGAACATCACCTCAGAATTTACTGCACTGTGACCAAGGTACTACAGTATTACAGTTAATTTTACAAGTTAATCACACTGAAATAAAAGCTTTAAATACCTGTTTTATCTATGATGGATTCAAATATATGCATATTAGTATAACTGACTTTTCAATATATGTTCTTCAATGTGTATTATGAAACTCTAATTTGAAAAAATGATGTTTACATTTTAAAATAACAATTAGGCCTAATCTGGAAAGTAATGTAGTTCAATTCAGGAATTTAGAATTTGACACTGACTAAATTAGAGGGAAAAAAAAAAGTCCTGATATTCAATATTCTTAAGTACTTGTCTGGCTGACTTCATTGAATATGAATTTTTTTTTTGTTTGTTTGGGAAACTCTGCCTTCTGGTAACTGCAATTGGACTTTTAGTTTCAGCTGAAATAATACAGGCTGCTTCTTATAGAATCATAGTTACTAGTATAGAGGTACTTTACTGGAGTTTTGAAATTGCAGTTCATCCTATGGAATTGAAGCAGATCCTTATAGCAAAATGATAATGAAGAAAAATAAGGTTCGTGCAAAGGTTCTTTTGTTATTTTTCCACAAAAACATTTTTTTTCTGAAAAGCCATCCTCCTTGAACCCAGGTAACTTTGTTTGACAATGTATCCTTTAAAAATATCTCTTCACAATTGTTTTTATCTCATGTCTCTGTTGCTCTTTGAAAGTAATGCAGACTTTGAGAGAGGTTTTTGAGCTTGCCTAATGAGGAAGAGTTGTCATTTTAACTGCTGAAGTATTGTACAGTGCCCTTTTAAGGTTCCATCTATGTGATTACAAATGCAACTGCACTGCTCATCTTTTCCTTGAGACTTTCTTATAGTTCTGATTGTTAGGTTTGTAATATTCTCTGCACATTTCTGACCCAAATTCTGAGCTGCTGGCAGAGCTGGAGATTAGGAAGGATTAACAGACTACACAAAACCCTCACATTCATACAGGAAGGCAGCTACTGACATTCCACATATTTAAGATAAACAGACATGGGAAAAATGCAGATGAATGTACAAATGCAGCAAGGTCCAGATACAAATTTTTACTAGACACCATTAAGACACTGATGCATGAAATCATGCTTAAAGCGCAATGTTTTTCTGCCTTATTCTGCCTTATTCTCATTCTCATTCCCTATCTGTGCATACCAGGTTACTCTCTGGTATTTTTTGCCATGCCTGAGCTGGGAGAGTCCCAGTTCAGAGAGCCAACAACTGCAGTTATCTGAAAAGTGTGTCTTCAGCTGAATAATTAAAGCATATCATTAAAGAAACTGTGCCCTACAAGCATTTCCAAGGTAGTTTTCTCCTCACTTCCCTCTGTGCCATACAAAGCTTTCTTGGAGATAGTTAAAGCTGGTTTCCAAGGACCTAATAGGACTCACTTGCCATTTAAAAGAATGCTGAATTTCAATCAAAAATTAGTTGCATCAATAAGTAAAAGAGACAAAAGGGACACAAATACACCTCAGCAGTCATAAATAATAGCATCACACAACACGGTGTTACTGATTCACATGTGTGGTTTGCTTTTTCCCCCTTATTTTGGCAAATGCTTCCATTATTGCAGATAAGCAATTAGCTTTCATACTCAGACCTTTGGAATGACTAATTGCTCCTGTGAAATGGCTATCAAAGAGTCATTACAGAAAGAGAAAAAAATAAATTACTGAAAAAACTTTATTCAAATGCATGTTTTTCTGTTGAGCCCTCTACAAATCCTTGCCTACTTGGAAATTTTAATTCCATATTTTGTATTTCACTGAAAAATAAACCCATCTAAAAGACATAGAGCAGCATAGCAGTGCTACAAACACTCTAACCCTTACGATAAAGAACACATTTTTGAAGAAAACATTTACCAGTCAAATTTATGTAATTCTGCAAATATAACTAAACACTGGAAGAAATCAACATTTCTTAGGTTGCCAAATGAGATTCATTCACAGAACCAAAGCATAATTCAGTGTTCTCATTTTATCTTCATGCTATAAGCAGCACAAAGCTCAAAGCTGAGGATCAGCTGTGTACCAGCACCACAAGGCTTCACAACCAACCTACCTCCATTACAGCCACACCTACATACTAGGCAGGCACAACCTGTTGTTTAAGGAATTTTTAGCTGCTCAGGTGCCTATTGACACACCATGCACTTAGAAATATTAGACTCCTTGTAAGATCCAGTACTTAACTAAAATTTCCCACAAGCCAAGATTTTATCAGTTAAGTCTAACCTGATACAAGAGCTAAAATATTTGTTGCATTGGTTTTACTACAGAGTTCCACTGCTCTGCAGCAAACCTGTAAACTTAACAATGTTGACAGCCATACTGTTGAGAAAAATATTGCAAAAACCCATAAAGCCATGTCATCAAAGCAAAATATTCCAAAGGAATTCCTGCAGAATCACAAAATCCAGGTATACCACCACAAAATTATAGTGAGGGAAGAACTAAAGGTGAAAGCTGTTATTACAAGTTGCACTGTCAAGTATGTAAAAAACCCATTAGTATTTTATGAAAATGATCCCATTAAATTTTTCTTTTCTTTTATTCGTATTCTTTCTTCTTCTCTTTTTTTTTTTTTTCCCCACTTTGTAAAGACTGACATTACCATGTCAAGATACATTTGTTGTGTGGAAACATACCAAAGTAGGAAGCCCAAGTCTGTCTACCTTGTCATTGTCACTCACAGAGCTGCAAAGATTTTTAAATTTTCTGCTCTACTTGTGTGGCTACGAGCAAAGAATCAAAAAATTATGCCTGTGCAAAGCCATAGCTCTGCAGATATTAGCATGAGTCAGAGATTTTGTTGTGACAGGTTATTTGACAGCAGGAAAAAAAGAAGTTTTGAAATGCTGTCATTATTTAACAATTATTTAAAAGTTTTTCAAGAGTCTGGGAACTACTTGACAGTGCTGATGCAACTGGTACTTTTGCAAAAACATCATGTGAGAAATACAGCTACGGAACGGGGTATTTTCATACCTTTTCTTTTTTTTCCTGAGTTTGACAAAAAAAGACTGAAAAACAAACAAAAAAGGCTGACTCCTTTGAAAAGTTTCTAGATTGTTTGTACAAATATCCCTTGCTTGCAATATATTGTTTTTTATATACAGAGCTTAGAAAGGACACAAATAATCATCTTATTGGTACCTATTGGTTCTCTGTCACAACAGCTTTGTTCCCAGCACTGTGTCTGGTCTTACAACTTAACTCCCAGCTAACCATTCCTTCTTTCCTTCTGGAGTCCATCCTGCAGTCAGTGGGACTGCATTGGCTAACCCTCCCTCCTTGTGCAACCTTCTGGCACCCAGCACTCCCTGGGAGCTCCAGGCATCCACCTGTGCAAGGTGAGGTCTTGAGATGGTACCAAACAGAAACTTCTTCACTCTGTCCACAGGAGGTCAGGTTATAAATACAGTCTGTCAAAAATACCTCATGAATGGCTACTAAGAAATACCTTTTCCCACTAATGATTTACAACAAATATGTGTTCTCTAAAACATTTAAGTTGCCCTTAACTCAGGCTGTGATTGCTGACTGTGACTGTTTCTTTCAGTAACAATTCTTGAACTCCTATGACTGACTGAACACGGTTTGGTAATCCTAGAATAAGGACTGTTTATTACTTAAAAATCCATGAAAATATTTATTACTGCATCCAGCCTAAAATTTATTCATAGATATTGCTTGTTCCTGCATAAAGAAAATGAGAAGGATCTCCATGTTAAAACCCAAGAGGCTGTTCCTAATTTCCTGATTTCACTTTTAACTTCCTTTTTTTTTCAGCTCAGACTTTTACAGTTACCTTCTTGGACTGAAATAAGAAAAAATGGAGAAAGCATATTAGAGAAAACTCCCTTTG
This sequence comes from Haemorhous mexicanus, assembly GCF_027477595.1. Classification (NCBI taxonomy): domain Eukaryota; kingdom Metazoa; phylum Chordata; class Aves; order Passeriformes; family Fringillidae; genus Haemorhous; species Haemorhous mexicanus. The sequence continues at coordinate 20,097,896 of NC_082342.1, read as the reverse complement.
GACCATGACTAGTTTAGTGATAATATTCAGATAATATCTTTAAACCAGCTGAGCTGCTACTGCCTCCAGCCAGCCTTGAATATACTTGTTTTCAGATGTACATGCACACACCAGAACATCTGGTCTAGAAATTTGCTTAATGCTGTTGAGCTCTAAGGAGAACAGGAAGGTACTAACTAACACCATATCTGGAGCACATAATCCTCTTTGGGCAGCAGTGTGCGGGTCACTGCTTGATAGCCAGGGCTCCAGACGGAGTGGATGAAGTGGCATTTATCACGTGAGACCCTGTCTCCCCACTGAACCCAGTTCCAGTGCACTGGGTGCAGCTCTGTGCCCAAGGTATCAGGAAGCCAAGACGCCCATGTCGTTTGCAATAGATCACCTTGGAAAACTGACAGAGTGAAAACTGACCGGAGTAAAAACCTGTCAAGTGGGGAAAGAAACGCAAGGAAAGCAAGTGCTGACTCATGACGCATGACAGGTAGAGGACACTTTTTATCTATTCATCACCTTTTTTTAGGTGAACAACTAACTTTTGGAGCAGGAAGATTAGAGAGCTTGTATTTATCAGTATAATCAGTCTCCATACATTTACAAAGTTCCACTGATTTGTCAGTAAAACTTCTGAAAAGTATTCACTTATTCTGAAAAGGCAAACCTGATCTACCTGATCTACAGGACCACTGACATAGCATCTGACTTTGTTTTCAAAGATGTGTTTAAAGGTACCTGATGAAGTTAATTGTAGTTACTCAGACTCTAGTCCTGTTGACTTTAGTGCAAGAAAAGTAAGGTTTCATAATTTTAATGGATAATGATATTCCATTTCAGTAGTCCTGTGTGGTGCGTTGAAGCAGTACAACATGTTCAGAACATTATTCAAATCTCATTTTTCCACAGAAATGCACTTTCTTTACCTTTGACTTTGAAAAAAGTTTGTTTTCCTTCCATGTGCTGAGGATGTGAAGTGTGAGGGGAAACCAGAAATCCCACCAAGATAAACCCAGTCCCTTTTCTGCTCAAACAACAAAGAAACTTCTGTTAAGGCTTAACCTGTAAGGCTGAATGAAAGGTGCTTAAAGACTGTTTCTCTGGCCCTCCTGTATTGCTGGATAGAAGTACTCTGGGATCTGACCCCATCCACCTGACTTGGATATTCCTGTCCTTGCTGAGTTCTGCACTGCAGTGTGGAAAGAGCCCTGCAAACACTTTTGTGGTGTGTTACCCGGACAAAGGAGCTTTCCCCAACCTAGAAATATGGCACTGCAGGGCAAAAGCAGTTGCACTCTTCAAGTTCCACCAGTAGCAATAAATTCAAGGAGCTTGAGGTTGAACAAAAAGGGAATGAACACTTTAGTAACTACTAAGAGAGGCCACAAATGATCCTTGTGTTCCTATATCCCTCTTCTTAACAATGCTTTGAAAATCCTGTGACAGTTCAAATAAAGCACCTGTCAGCAGCACTGTTTCCCTTTGGCAAAGCTGATGTTTCAGAAAAGGACATCTAGAGCTGTTCTCTTTCCCAGTACAAATTAATCTCTTAAGGCTCTCCTCATAATTTTCTATTTCCATTCAAACTGCTGGATCTTTCAAAAAATAACAGCCAACTAGTATGACAAGCAGTATAGCACCGGATTCCTCAACAGCATATGAAAAGTGCTATGCCACCTGCCCCAATTAATACATCTCCCTCCTTCTCCCCTGCCTCTATTTTTTGTCAGGCCATAATTCAGTTTTTATTCCTGAAGTTTCTCTCTTTCCCACTCTTAAGACAAGAAATCTGACCCTACTCTTAGATTGTCTTAATTGCACAGTGACAAAAAATTAAACATTAGAAGTTATTTATTTTTAAAACTTTTGCCTGTGTTAGGTTTGGTAACACTTTAAAATTGTGCTTTAGGGCACACTCTAACACTCTTTGCAACGATTTTACAGAAATATTTCCAATTTTAAATACTTGATCTCTTATTAGAGTTTAGCCAAAATATCCCTCTTGATTTTCAGACTGAAATAACATCACAATGATGACTCTGAACATAACTGCCAGCTTTGCAAACACATTACATCGAAGACACTTTCCAAGCCAATCATGAAGCCCCTTTTGTATTGTACCTGAAATATGTAAAGATAAGTTAGCCACAACACTGCAGGTTTGTGTAAGGCCTGCTGCATAGCTAAAGCTCAAAACCAACAAATCACAACAGGATCAGCTCTGGAAAGGAGCACGTCATGATCCTTTTCCAGCTTGCTTGTTCCATCCCTGTGTTGAGTCATCTTGGTGCATATGACTGACCTCAGTCACGACCTTTAACAGCTGCAAGTTCTGACAAGTCCTGTAACAATGGGATGGATCTAGCTCAGCTCAGGCTCAGTTAGTGCAGTTCTACACAAGGACCTCTTGCACTGGTATCGATAATGGTGATGCAGATGCTGGAAAGAATATAAACTGACAGATGGCACTGAGGATACCTCTTTTTGAAGATGGGATACTTACGAATGATATATCTCACTAAAGCAAAAAAATATATGTATCAACTCAAGTCAACATGCAGCAGACACAGAATCCCATTGCTTATAAGATCATGTTTCAGAGGTGTATTTTTTTTCGGATCCAGAATTGCTGTGTCCCTATTAACGAACCCAGCCATCTATCAACAATAGAACAGCTCTCTCCCTTTCTGTTTTGTAGCCCAAATATTTAAGACCACCTATAATACCACAGTCACAGCTTCTCAAAGTTATCTCTCTCTGGGGAATTTATCCAGACAAAAACACGTGCCTGTGAAAAACAATTTTTAAGATCCCAACATTTAAAAAAAAGGGAAGAAAAAGAAAGAACATGTAATATATTGCTTCAAAAACATTCACAGAAATTACCCAGTTAACATAATGTGTATTTTCAATGTACTTTTCTTGTTTACAGGATTGTATTTGGTGACCATGTACTTAAAAACTACACATGTAGCCACATCTTACTTTGCCAGTATCAAAAAATCAGTTACATTTAGAGCTTGTTTTTGTCACGAAGAAGTGAACTTTTATTTTGCAGACCTGTTGATCATAGCAACACCAGTTTCAGGCTTATTTTTGAAAAACTGGACACTGATTTTAGAAAGAAATCCAACAATTAAAAGGTCTTACCTTTGTGCATCCTTCTTGACTCTGACTCTTTGGTCATGGTTGCCAGGCAGTGAGGAAGTACGCTGCCACAGCTGTTGCTCTGTCCTAATGGTAAATGTCCCTGCAGGAAATTTTGTAAATACATGCTTAAAACTGTATTTTGAGATTTTTTTTTTTTATCAGCAATGGCAAAATAATGTGCTTTGTCATGGATATCAGTGTCATGTCATAGCAATCAGCCAGCTGTGTACAGTGTCTATTAGGCCAAAATGTTTTTTCAAAGGAGTACCTCCACCTTCCTTGCTGTTTGCTGACTGACCACATCACAAATAAAGAGTATTTCCACTTTATATATAACTTTATCTTTACCATTTAGAGGCATTCAATAGGAAAGAAAACAACAAGTTGTGTCTCTAGAATCAATTTAAACCAGCCCAAAAATATAATCCTTGATACAGAAATTGTGTATTTATGAATAATGTTCTACAGCACAGCATTTCCAGACATCAGAAGAATGGCCAGAAGTAAAGACGGTTTCACATACATTCCCATTTGTTAATAACCCTCAAGTCATTTCATAGTCAACTTCATGTGTGAATTTGGGGGGTTACATAATGCTTAGGGTGCTACCCAGCCTTCCCTGTAACCCAATGCAGGATTTCCTGCAGAGGCTGGAAGGCTGTAAATAGCAGCAGGCACATACTTTGTTTGCAATGTTGCGTCCCAGCGTGGCACTGTTGAAGTGGGGAGACACGGATGGGGTTGTTTTCTTGCGGGGCAGAGTATCGCTCAGGTACATGCCCTCCCTGTGCTGCTTCTTGCGCTCCTCCAGGCTTCTGAAATGCTTCATGGGGAATTTGTTACAGTTTTGACAAAATGAATTGATGCACTTACGCAGTTATACTCTACATGGAAAATACTGACAGTCTGGAAAAAACAAAATCTAACATACAGAGCACCTCCTGCTTCACAGTGCTTTCCAACACATTAAAATCATACTGATTTAAAAAATGCATTAAATTCATGTGCACATTTTATGTACATGTCCCTGTACCTTTCCTTTTGTGTTAAATATTCAAGTCTAGTGTACAAGTGGAACCCAATTATAAAGGAAAACTTTTCCTTAGAAGTTTTTCTAATGAATTGGTGGCTTAAAACCAATACAACTTTTGAAAGGCATTGTTCAAATGTATATGAAGAATTAGTTTAGGATTTCACACATACATTATTGTTGCAAGTCCTCTAAAAGTTACAATGGGTCCTGAATATTAATATTTGTCTCTGCATTATAAGGTGAATTTTTGTTCAGAAACATTTTATAATACATCATGTTAATCTTTAAATGAGCAGTGCGTTTAAATGCAACACTCTACAAGCACAATCAACTTACAATGTATCACACTAAAGTCCTCATGAATAAATCAACTTTGTGGCCATCATATCAAAAGCAAACAAAACAAAATAATCCCAATTTATCAGCTTTGAATCTGTTACCTGTTGTTGCCTGCAGTGTTTCTTAGCTGGCAGAGGTGGAGGTGTATCAGATAAAGGAATAGGATCTACATGAGTAGCCATGCCCTCAGGCCAATGGACTGATGGAAGTTGAGCAATAGAGCGAGGAGAAAGAGAGTGAGGAAACACAAATCCAGAACAGAGAGGTGATCTTAGCTTTATAGAAAAAAGAGAAATTACACACAGAGTTTTCTTTTGGAATTTCTCAAAAGATACAGCACATAAAAGCTGCAGTTTCAGCACTGTGTTTGTTGGAGTGTTTAGCAGGAAAGGAGGTGTACTCTATTGCAACTCTCAAGGCATACTGAGCTACCACAAGCAGCAAACAAATGCCAAATTCTAAATCAGTTTCTGACTTATTGCAATGCAAAAGTACGTGGATTTACAATTATAAGGTTATTCCATTCCTTTAAAAGGGGATTTATTCAAAATTTTACAAAGAATGAGGAAGAGAAAGTAAGCTAGAAAACAGACTGGACAGACTCCATGGAATAGCTAAGATGGGTAGAAGCTATTAATCTCCCACAACTATTCAAGACATACTTTTACCACCTTACAGGGGGAAAAGAAAAAGAAGCTACAAAACAAAATGAACACCTGAACACCACTAATCAAGTTGTCATAAGCTTGTCCACAGACGGTTTCCCAAAGGTGCATTACATTAGTGTTGGGCAGGCAAAGTTTGACGCTTGGTGCTGCTTGGGTCATGAGAATTCATGTTTTTTGGCCTTCAGGTCCCACCTACCCCATCAAAGACACTTTAAAGCTGGAGCAGTCCTTCAGCTTTACTATTAACCTGTTATCTGACTTGGTAACCGGCATAGGCAGTTTGCTTTAGGGTCAGTTTGTTACATGTTGAATTACCAAAAAATAAAAAAGTAAAGAAAATAAAAAGGCAGCCATGAAAGAACAGTGCAAACAAAGGGAAATGTCTCTCAAACAAACCTCTTTATTTTGTGGCTGGCTCGTCAGCACAGCCGTGGAAGGCTCAGTGGCAACTGCTTCAACATCTGAGGGGGTCTGAGTGGAAGGGGATATATTCGTGGAATTGCCATACAGCTCACTAATTTCACTTACACTGATATAGCCCTAAAAGGAGGAATTCAGAAGTTAAAAGGAGCAAAAGCCAAAAAAGACATGCAAGAGTATTAATGTATCCAGTACAATGAAAGTTAGTTTAAAGTGATTCAGCCAAATATTTGTTATCATTGAAATACTTATTCATAAATAAAAGTACCATCAAGATTTTTGAATGTTAAATACTTGGATTCTGAAAATTGTTCTTCATTTAATTCCGGAAACATTTGTGTAATCAAAATGCAAATGTACGTTAAGTGTCCAAAAGATTTTACTAAAAGGCAAATACCCTTTAGAAATTATGTAGCTCTTTCTCAGGAAAGCAGACTGGGTGAAATGGAAGAATAAATCTTATTTCTGAGATTTTTTTTTTTTTTGTCTCTGCATTAAATAACCTGATTTGTTTCTTGCCTAAATATTAGGCTAATTTGAGTAAATCAAATGACTAACAGAACTGGGAAGAACTTCTATAAGGACAAGCTGTTCTCAGAAATTACACTAACACATCTTCCATTTGCATCGCCTGGAAGACACTTCTAACTTTTATGTGTTACCAGAAGAACCTGGTAAGATGCTGTTAGTGTTAGCCTGCAACCATTACAATTTGCTATTTAATTTTTTTTAGATTAAACAGTCATACAGAAAGTGATGGACTGAGGCATGGCAGGAACATCAGTGTTCTGCTGCCTGCTTGGATTTATGGAAGCAGATTTAAGATATGAGGGCAAAACGTGGTTATTGCATGTATTTAGATGTTAACTGCATAAATGTTTTTTAAAAAGTAGAATATGGATTCTAATCCATTGTGCAGAGAATATCAGGCTGTAAAAAGTCAAATGTCCTAATTTCTAATCCATAGAAAACAAGGCTATACAAAAGTAAGAGTAAATCACTGTTGAAGCAATGCCATAAGAAGAGCTAGAAATATGATTATTTTAAAATCAAGATGTAAGGCTGCTTTCACACTGACAGTGTCTGGCAAGGGCTGTGTTTCTATTACTGCACCAACATATACTTCAGCAATTCTGTAAGAGAAGCCACAGACTGCTAGAATATTTCTTCTATTTAGAAATGCCTAAATTTACCAATGATCATAGAAGACAATTGAAAAGAAATACCAACATTACTATCTATTAGAATAATTTTCAATGTATGGTATCAGTTAGTTCAATCATAGAAGACAATCCTGTAAAATTATGTATTATACAGTGAACAAAGCACTCTACAAATAGGAGGCAAATCTTAACTCTCATATTATTTGATGAGCCATAAATTGAGGAAACTGGCTAAGATACTAAAGTTTATCTCTCAAAGCATATGACTACAGTACAGTAAAATAGAATCCAATATGAATTAACATAAAACTTGCTTAACCATCTTGCAGTTTATCAGTAACCAAAACTCAGCAATTCTGCAAGCAATATTGTGTTAATACTAAAGATATAAACACTTTCACCTTTATATGAAGAAGATTCAGTTCTTACTCACAATGCCAGTGAGGATTTAGAAGGGGAATAAAAAACTAAGTAAGGAACAAATGACTGTTCTTTGCACTAGCTCAGACCCCTGTTACATTTAATTAAATAAATGGTTTCAAGTCAGATTAGTGTCATGGTCTGAGCCTGGCGAAATGCCAGTGCTTCCATGAGAAAACCTCTTTTCCTGGTATCTGCTGTGAGATGTGATCAGAGACAGAGAAGAGCAGGCTCTAACTTATGATTGAAAGGAAAAAAAAAAACTTTATTAACATAGAACTACAGGGAAAAAAAAACACACAGAACACGGGATGAAAACCTTCCAAATTTCCTCCTCCTCCCCCCACCAAATTTCTTAATTCCGCTGCCACCCTTTGGATAATCAATTCTCAGTTCTTTGAGAAGAGAGGAGTCCCTCTTGCACTACAGACTTCACCCAGCAAACAGTCGAAACTTCTCGTGTCTCAGTGTCACGTGTGGCACCGCCCGGAGAACATTTTGCCATCGTGACCTCTTCCTTCCATGTCCAGTGCTCTCACCACTGCACATGGACCAGAGCTGCTTCTAGAGTTTTTCCCTTTAAGGATGCTTTGTCCAGTTCCAAAAAAGAGCACAGTCCCTCTCCTTTTGGGACACCTGTCCCCCCCATGTTTCACCCCCTGGGGCTGAGGGGTCTCTCGAACAGAGATCATCTTCCTCTTCTTCTTCATCAAAGACGGAGGGCACCACCACAACCCCCCTCCACCCTTCGTCTCTGTTCACACACCTTCACATCACCGCACTCTCCTGGCTCTGAGCCATTGCCTCCCCCTAGAATGCAGTCTCTGTGTCACAGGAACTCAAGGGTTCTGTCCATAACTATCCAAGAAAAGTCCAGCCAAAAGCCACTCCATCATCTCTTCCCACCTAGAATTCTTCTCAACTTCTCTCAATCTCACCAACTCCAGGAGGAATCAGCATTTGCAAGGTTTCCATCGTCCCAAGAAGGGTTAAAAGTCCCAGGCTCTGCTGGTTTGGTTCATGAACTCCCACGCCTGGCTGCTCTGCTGGGCACCCCCTCCCTTCTCCTTCACTCCAGCCGTGCTATCACAGGCACAGGCTGCTCTCTCTCTCTCCCTCCGGGGGAGGAATGGGGGATGGCTGCCCGAAGCCCTCACAGTGCAATGCTCCTCCACCCTTCGGCCCAGGCCTGGCCTACCTCCCTCCGGCCGCATGGCTCCCCTCCCCCCTGCCCAGCTAGGAGCTGGACAGGGGAAAGGTCTCCTTTGGTCCAGGGCCGGAACTCAAAAGGAACTTCCAGTGGGAGTTCACAGCTTTTAACCCCTGTGTTCTCAGAGGCGTATCCATGCCCTCAGTGGACAAACCAGGCGCCAATATTAAAATCTGGACACCGATTGGCGTGACCACACCATCCCAAAAAAAACTATTTCCTCTCAAACCACGACAATTAGTCATCCAAGTAATATTTTCAATGCTGAACTTTTAAACAATGCTGAACTTTTAAGCATTGATTTTCCTTGCTTATTTAAGAAGTGGAATAAGCATCCTGCTACATTAACTGAGGCAGTGTTATTCTTGCTGTACAGGCTGTGAGTCAGCTCACAATGGATGGCAGAGGGTTACAAACGTGTGCTTTGGTGAAGAGGGCTGGCAAACATTGGACCACAGACTCGACTGATGCATAGCAACCCTATGGTGAAATGAACTGCAGTTTCAGCAGTCTCTGTAAGCCTGTCTTTGGTGCCTGATTTTCAAAAGTGCCAGGACAGTCAGAGAAGAATTAAACCAGACCAAGACAAACATGACATCTGGCAAAGGTGTTTCTTTTGTAGGACAGAGCCTATGGAAACACTGAGGATGAAACAGATAACCCTTACTGTTCCTTCTCTTATTTGCCTTAGAGTAAGTCCTGACTGATGTCATTGTGGTGATCAGACTGACACCATTGAATAATCCATTTATTTTTAAAAAGAGTGTAGCCTCACTTAATGCAGTTGAAGTTTGAAGTATGCGAATAAACAAGCCATCAAGTGTGTGTGAAGAAAACCAACCAGATAGCACCCACTCTCTAGTGAGAGAATGGGCAGATCCATCTCAAAAGGGAAAAATGAAACTTAGACTTGCCAGATGTCCTGGTGGGAGGTCAGATGTCCAGGTCAGAAACACAACCTAGGACACTCAACGTCTAAGCAAGCAAGGAAGGGTGCTCAATCCCACTGACAAGTGAAACTGCACACTGGGAACTTGGAGATCATATAAGCAAGACCCCAGTTCCCAGGTGCTGAAAGGTTGTGGTTGCGAGAGCCCAACTTCCCAGAGTGGCCCATACATCATTATATGTGGCAGACCTCGGTCAGGGCTTCAATACAAGCAGATCCAGCAAGTTTAGTCAGAACTCTTAAGCAGAAGTTAATGAAGCAGCCATATATGCCTGTCAGGGTATTTTAAATGCTAAATTTTCTGCTTCCTCTAACTGTTCAAAAAAGTGAAATAAATAGCTCAATACATATCTTAGAACCACAACAGCTTGAAGTCTTCTAATCAATGCTTTTTAAAAAGAAGAAAATATACATTTGTCATGCTTTAGTAAAGAGCCTTAGAATGAGAGAGGGGAGGCAATAATAAAATCTACAGTGCAAAAATAAGACCAAACTGTATTTGTACTTGAACAGTTATTCCCAGATCTCAATTTTCTTCACTTCAATGAGGTTTAATTGTCTGTTTTGAGAAAATCAGACATACACGCACACTCCACACACATAAAACCAGTAATTTCTCCACAGCAGGAGATAAAAGCAATACCAGTTACATTTGGAAGAATGTCAAGAGAAGCTATTTTTGCTCACAAGTGAATCTTGCCTTCTACGAATAAGTTTAAAAAATGGTATGAAATTACTTTGTAAGATTTGATGACTAGGACTTCACTCAATACTACATACTGAAGTGCTTTTGAGTGAGGCATTATTAAAATGGTAACATCAAAAGCAGAAAAACTCTTTACCTCTTTCAGACTATTGGGACTGACAGGAAATCCCTTTCCTCCAGAAAGTGTGGAATATTTCTTTTCCAGATTACAGAGATTTTCTTTTTCCTGTTAAAACCAGACATTTTATATTAAATACCAACAGCCAAGCAGTGAAAATAAATGTTAGCCATTTCCTTTACTAAGTGAAGAAACACATGGGGATACAAGACTGAAATTACATAGCATAGCTTCAGCTTCATCCTTTTAGAACAGAACTGAACAAAATTGGAGGTACAGAACAAAAAACAAATGAAATGTTTTATTAACAACCACAGCCAAACCAAGTAAGTGCTCCTTCAGCGTTTTGAAAATTATGATTATGCTTAGTGAGCTAAACATGGTTTCTCTCATGATTAAGAGCAGAACATAAAATGGACATGAAGGATTCATGCCAGCTTCTTATTAACCAGACATTAGCTGATGAGAAGCAGCTCATCTCATCTCACAGGGGCTATTAAAACCAAAAATCTGAGCACTCTGTGCAGAGTCCCACTAGCCACACAGGTAACACAGGCTTCCAGCTTTAGCACGTGGGTGGGTGCCTCTGCTTGAGTCCTTGGGAAAGAAGGCACCTCTAAAACACTCTTGATTATCAAATGCCAGTAGTGTTTTCTCTTAAGAATACCTGCTGACTGACTGCATAAGATTTCCTTTTTTTTTTTTTTAAAGGTGAATGGCTCTCACATTATTACCAACTTGCTATCTTCTGCACAACTGATGCTCTTCTTCTGCTCTACATTCTTTTATTCTATGAAATGCTCTTTTATTGCTAAAAATGTTTGAAAGACAAAAAATACTTACCCTTTGCAGCATCATTATTAAGTTGTTTTTCTCTTTTACAAAATGATCTTGTTCTCTTTGTGCTTGTTGGACAATATGATTGGCTTGTTTCTTGAGAGCAGAAATCTTTTCCTAATATAAGAAAATGACAATTTACGTGATTTATTTTTAAATCTCAAGACAACCTACAGCAAAGATCCTATTCATGAAAGTTCACTTATTCATATGCATGACTAAAAAATAAGTTTGTACAAGACAGCTCACTGTTCTGAAGGAGATAATTAAATAAGAATTAGACAGTAAAGAGAAAACTTATTCAAGAGGCAAAAAAATAATTGCATATAGTCTTTGATAATATAGTGACAAGCGTCCATATACTGAACAGAACTGGTTTGGAGATCCAAACTCTGATTTCTGAAAAAAGTGGTATTAATTGATTGAGATAGCACCTTTCAAACTAATTTTTAAAATTACTGTGTTTTCTTAATTTGGTATTCTACTAGTATTTTAACAAACCATTTAACAGCAAAATCAGTAACAAGCCTAAAATAACTGCAGTTTTGTCCAGAGAGTACAAATCTCCTTTCTTAAAGAGGAAAAAAAAAAACAAAAAAAAAGCTTTGGTACTTTTTTTGAGCAAATTAAAAGGTTATATTTTCATATGAAATATGCAAACAGGGCATGAAAAGTTATTAATTTCTTTCTTCTTGGATAAATGCATTATTTGATCTGTGTGGGATGTCACTGGGCCATTCTCTGCTTCTAAAACTCTTTCAAAGAGGAACGTTTTACATTATTTCTTGCAGATGGGCAGGTTGTAGATCCATTTCCTTGCCCTTATGCTCAACAACAAAGAACAAATTAATCGAGTGTTGGTGCTGTTACCTTTCTACTGACAATGCTGCGCTGATATTCAGCTACTTCATGCAGGAGCTGTTGTGTCAGATTTTCCTTCTCTTCATCTAACCTGCTTTCATGTTCAAGCTGCTGAAATTCTAAATCTTCAAAGTGTTTGCTTTCTATGTCCAGAATATCAGCATCCTTAAGGAAAAAAAGAAAAAGGTAATATAAAAAACAATAATAATGCTTTTGCTGACACGACAGTAGAGGTACTTACAAACAAACAAAAAAATCAACCTAAAATTATATATTTCCTACAACATGTCTCACCAGAATCTCAATATTTTTAATGACCTTCTTGCATAATAAGAGAGTAAACAGGGCTAATTATTGTTTTGATGTTGCTTTCTCAATCACTCCTGCTGTGCCTCTTGCTAAGAAGCACCTGCACTGTAAGGGAGCTGTTTTGCAGCACTCAGAACAAGTGCAGCCTCCTGAGCTGGCTGGGCTTTACTGTAGCCTGGCTGGGACATCACCAAAGCCTGAACCCACCTGGTGAGGTTGTCACATGCCAAACTCAGAGGACATCTGCTTTCCAACCAAAAAGGACAAAGTATTGCACCAGTACCCTGGAGAACTGCACATGGAATTAACTGCTGAAAATTGCTCTCTGTGCAGTTAGGGACTCTAGTCATCCACCCTAGCCAATAGGTACAGACAGTACTTCAGAAAAAGTATCAGCCCGCTTTTTATGCATTCCCCTGAAGTGATACCATGTTTTGTTAGAAAAAGAAGAAGTCGAATGCTGCAGAAATGAACCGAGAAATAAGAACACACCTGCCTTCTGCTTAGGGATGATGAGATAAAACTCATGGTGCTTTTCAGCACAAGAAATGAATGCTAATCTTCCCTCCTGCAACATCTGTGCATTCATAATATGAATTCTTGCTTACAAGTTTCAGAGTGCTGAAGAAAAGGGTGTATTCAATAATTGCAGCATTAGTAAATGGTAAGGCTCTCTAAAACAGACACATGACTTGCTACACAAGAAAACCTACATCCTGGAAGAATGCAAACTTTTTCCTTTTCTTATTTCAACCTAAGGCAAAGGTTAGTGGCCAAGATAAGCTACTACTAAGACAGGTCTCTATAAAAGGAATTCAAAAGCAGATTCCAGTGTACCAGAGAAAGACACAGGATGCAGAAACTGAAGAAGCCAAGCTCCTACATGGAATACAAACATCTTCCCCTTACTCTCCAAAGATGTGCTCTTCACTTGTAGGAGATAGTGAAGAGATCAAAAGCAAAGGTGTTGGGTAAAATTTACAGGAAAGCAGTTATCTACAACACAGAACTAGCCAGACATCTTCAGCACCCCCCAAAAAAACCTAAAAGGGCTTTGCCTGGGCCATGAAAGTCAGTAAGTTCAGCCTATTGTACACAACTGTAATTGCTACTGAGGTGATAGAGCAGACTTCAGAGATGGCAACTGATGATGAAAAAGCCAACTGGGGGCATTTAATGTACACTTCCTGCCCAACAAGGAGAGTATATATGTGTTTCAGGTACAAGGAAGCAAGAATTCATCATTGCCCACTCCAACCCAAACTCCAGATTCACCCTGCAGCCAGCAGCTACAGTGAAATTGTCTGCCCACTCCCCTGGGCAAAAATTACTTAAGCTCCAGGGAACCATCAGGGAATTTGTCTCCTTCATGCCTTCCTAATTGTCAGTAAAGTAGCACAACAGAACATGTTGCAGACTCAGTATTTCACACGATGGTTTGGGTTGGAAGGGACCTTAAAGATCACTTCATTCCAAACTTTACATTAGACCAAGTTGCTCAAAGTCCCATCCAAAGTCCCTAGCTTTAACACTTTCACAATTGAGGAGCCTACAAGTATTCTGGGCCATCTGTTCCAGAGCCTTACCAACCTCTGAGTAAAAAATTTCTCCGTAACATCTGATATGAGCCTCCCCTCTTTCAGTTTAAAGTGACTGGGTTATCACTACCTGCTCTTTTAAAAGGTGCCTCTCTAATTTTGTAGAAGACCCCTCTAGGTACTGGAAGGAGCTGTAAGGACTCCCTGGAGCCTTCTCTTTTCCAGGCTGAATGCAGCTCTCTCAGCCATTCCTCACAAGAGCAGTGCTCCAGCCCTCTGCCCATCTTTGTGGCCTCCTCTGAACTCACACAGGTTCATGTCCTTCTTTTGTTTGGAGCAGCAGTTATTTTTGGGGAAGATATTTTCTCTATTTTGGGTAAAATACTTACAATCATTTCATGACTGCTCTCACATTTTGAGATCAGTTTGAGAGCTACTGGGCACTACTTCAGTGATAACTTCTACTGCATTGACCACAGCAGGCACAGCAAACTCCCATTACAACTGGCCTGGAACAATACTCAATAGAACTAACTGGACACAACCACAACCCCACATTTCAAGTTTTGTCCCATTTTCAAATCCAAAATCATTACTAAGACAACTTGCAAGGAACAAAAATAATTTAAAAAATAAAAAATAAAAAATTTAACCAAACAGATTTCTAGAAGCATCTTGGTGCTCAGTAGAAAAAAGAAAGAGATTTACTACCATCCCACAGCAACAAGGCTGCAGCATCTCATTAATTAATACATTCAAGCATGTGACTGCAGAGGAGAAGCTTCCTTTTCTTTTAATATGTATGAGACATTGCATAATCCTCCCCCTTTTTTTTAAGGTAACACACAAAAGTTTTAACTGTCTCAAAACAAGCAAACTTTCTGTAGTAACTGAGAATTTAACATTGTTGTTTCCAAAGCTGGGCCCTTTTTTTTGCTCTTTGAAAAAACAAAATAGAATTCTGCAAGTAAAACAACATCTAAAGAGTATTTCCTATAAAGCAGAAAAGCCCTTTTTTCATTATTGCTATTACAGCCTTTATTCCTGATACAAAGACCCAAGAAACACCCAAGACAGAAAAAAAGATATAACTTTTAGATGGCCTCTTGAGCTTCCCATACTGATGCTTCTAAAATTATTTCCCCCACCTACTAAAGCTAACTATATGTGCTGTACAACCTGCTTAAGGTTAATGAATACTAAGATTTTTTTCAGAGAAACTAAGGGTGCTTTCACTGCCAATATTCTAATTTTTTGCTTACAAATAATACAAACTAAAATCAAGTTGCAATTCGACTTTATGAAAAGTTTATTTATACCAATGTGACACTGTTGAAAATATAAAACAAAATAAAGCTATTTTAGAAAGTGGTAAAATCTTCAAAATTAATTTTTCAAACTACAGTTCAGGCTAACAGCTAAGTTATATATTGAAAAAAAAAGAAGTTATCCATAGCTTCACTGAGATGGTAATTTACTGGCCAATTCCTGTCTTTGTGCACACAGGTAAAGAATGATGTTCCACCATCCATCTAAACATCACAATGGTTTCCACATCACCCAGCAGGTCTAAAGGGCTATTTAGGCAAAGCTTTAGAAACACTCAACACCAAATGATTTCTAATCCACACATTTTCACCTTACTTGTTTGCAATCGTGCACATAATCTATTACAAGCATTCCACAAAAAAACCCGCAAGCCATAACCCTGTTACAATTCTAAGTTGCAAATATGTTCAGACACTGGATACTTGAAAGAGAAAATGTTACACTTAGCTACAAAAAAAAAAAAAAAAAAAAAAAAAAAATCAATCAACAAAATAAAAAAAAATTAGTGCAATCTTGAAACTTGCTACTGACCCTCTTCAGCTGCTGCTGTAACTGTTCCCTCATGGACTCAGGGCAATTATCAAGCTGCGTCTTCTGCTCGGAGTAAAGCTCCTGAAGCCTCTCTAGTTTTTCCCTCTCAGCATCAAGTTTTATTTTTTCCTGAAGCATGAACCAGAAAATAAAGACAATTACCTTCAAACCCAAGCAGTTGTTAGTGATTATGTCCGTGTGTGGCAAAACCTTCCTAAACAGATGAAGCACGCAGGTCAGAGACAGAAACCTCGTTAGTTGAATTGCAGTGGTGGGATGCAAAAGAATCAAAACAAAACATGCATCATTTTAGTGGGGGTGATTAATTCTCTCCCTCATCACTGTGCTTTGGACCTGTGCCTGGATGATGCTGCTAAAGCCCCCTGTCCAAACACTTGTCTCACCTAATGTAAGAAAAAAAATAAATAAGGGAACTGTAGCCATGTCAGTGACGTAACTGATGAAGCTGAGAAGGAGTAGCTTTTAGAATAAAAAAGTAGATGGAAAATGACTGCAGTTTGGTAGTGAGAGAGAAATGGACCTTCCTAGGAGAATCAATTTCATGCCTGTGCAGCTCTGTACAGACAAATACATTTACCAAGCAGTGAAAAGCCGGAATGAGACAGAGCATTATAAAGAAATAACTCTCAGCCAGGAAATCCTGTTGCAGCAGAAACACCAAGTGATCCAGCAAATTTGCTTCAGAACATAGGAACTGCAACCTGTCCATGGGGATCACAGGGGACAGCTTTCCTGGTCTCCTTCAATTAGTTCAACTCAAACAGCAGTAGTCAGAACACTGCTTCTCACCCTCCTTTGGCCTTTTAATTTTTGTAATCAAATACTATGTGATTTACTGTGCAACACTGCTCCAAAGACTGACTGCATATCACTTAAAGCTTGGCTATAGACTGTTATTTATCTATGAACCAAAGTTTGGGAACCAATAAATCAGAGCACAGAGCATTTTTTCAATGTCTTTCACTGGCTGACATGGCAGATGAATTTTCTCCAATTCAGCAATTAATAAATGGAAAAAACAATTTATGCCTGATATGCCAGGCATAAATAATCAAGTCAGTCCCTGAAGCCAGGCTCTCTGCAATATTCTAGCATCACACCTGTAGAGCTCTCTTTTCCTAGTTTTTGTTCTGTGGTAATGCATCTCCTTCCAGATGATCTATAACTCTCCTTAATACTCAAAAATTAGCAGGATTCTGATTACTCCAAGAACAGTTGAGTTCTGTCACAGCATCTACTCATTTCCACTCTTTCCCGTCCCAACTATTATTTAATTTTGAAATAAAATGTGTGGTACAGCAGGTACTGTATGACTGGACATTGCATCACCCTTTGCCATAGAGACGGAATGTCTTTCAGTAGATGGCACTTGCCATTACAAACTGTGGGAAAACTTCCTCTTTGCTATGCCTGACATGTTTCTCAAACCCTCATGCATGGCAGAGGCATAGTAATAAACATTAGCTGCCTACTTTATTTATGGTTTTATCTCTGAGTGAGACCAGGACCTGGGATTCAGTTCTCCCAATATCTAAAAACAACAGGAAGAATTTTTATACAAGTCCAATATCAACCAGAGTCCCAGCTCCATTATGTTCATTTACACGTGCAGCTTCTCAGTTCATACAATCAGATGAACACTATTCTGAACACAAAAACATTTTATTAAGCTTGCAAAAACAGCAACTGAGCCAGCATATTCTATGACTTGAACTTCCTGTAGTAGCCTCTGTCTTACAACAGCAGCAGCAGGCATCAGAAATACAGAGGATGTACCACAAGGGAGCTGCACAATGAGGGAGAAGCATGCAACTCCTGTGATGTCACCTTCAGACCGTTGTTCCCAAGAAGCCCCATTTGCTGAACCATCCTTACTTCCTATACAGAAGGAAAGCTATGAATAAACTGGTAGTTCCCCTCCTCACAAACTCTCTAGTCCATTTAACATTCAGCCCACAGTCTTCCACCTTGTTCCACACTTGCCTTTTCTGCCCACCTAGCCATCCAAAGCAGCAAGGACTTCTCTGACCTTAGCTGCAGTGCCTCTGAAGCTATAAATAACTCTCTAAATATCTATGCATTGCTATAAGCATGCTCATTCATCAACAAGCAAGTCAAACCTCGAGTGTGAGGAGACATCATCAGCAAGGATAAAACTTCCTGAGAATCCTGCCGGAGATACTGTTACATGCCTCAAGAAATTAGAAATGTATTCCTTTGAGATTGAAATCGATACTCATCTGGTCTATTTATAGCATTGGAAGTGCTAATATTCCACCAGACTGGCTCCCTTCAAAATGTGCAGTCTTAACAGGAAATATCACTTTCAGCAATGAGAGGCATTGCATGTTTTGCAGCTGTGGAGTTAAGTTCACTGATGTCTTAGGCTGTGCACTGGTGAAGTCCATTTGATTCACAAGAAGTATTTAAATGAGAAGAGAGAAGTGAATGAGAAATTTTTCATACAGTGTTTTCTATAAGTGAATCAAGACAAGTTCTTCTAGAAGGGGAAAGATTTGTGACCTTGCAAGCAAAGTGCAAGATGCAGCTGAGGCAGGTCTGTGTCTGACTCCATATCTGTTTGCTCCAGAGCAACTGGCGGCACAGCTGAGAACAGAATCCATGCTCCTGTTGCTCATGTTCACTTAACCGCAGGAGCTAGGACTTGGTTAGTACCTCTCTGAAGAAAGCCCCAGTGTGGATGCCAGAGACACATCAGCTGTAGTCTGGCTGAATTCTTAACATCCTATTTCCACAGAAAACAAGTGCAACATCTGGTCTTAGCCTACTGCCCAACTTGGCCTATGGTCTGCCTCTACATGAACCTTATGAGCAAATGTGGGGTCAGCCCAAAAACAAAGCAGAACTGACTTGGGGTTTGATCATGCTTGGGGCAATGCTTGGATCAGTTTTGGAGGACTTCTGGGAATTGTGGAGGATAGCAGTAAAAAGAATTGATGTGTGACACTGTCCCCAAAGGCAGCGACAGGATGTCAGCAGAGGATACACGGTATGAACACTGACCATAAGTGATCAACATGGGTCAGAAAAGGAAACTGGTCTTTAGATCTGGTGAAATTGATTTTAGGGCAAAGAAAGAAAAAACCAAAAAAAGACTATGTATACACAACACAGCTCATAGAAGATCGTGACAGAGAGGAGAGAAAAGGATGGTATTAAAGGCAATCATAGCCCCTATAGGAATGGGAACAGGAAGGAGAAACAAAATTGCTCCAAGTGTGTCTCCAGTGGTTGAAGATGACTTACGCCTGATCAATGTTGCTACTTTAAGCCTTAGTGGTTTTCCATACCCTTTCTGCAGAGAGCTGCTGCTTTTCAATTTGTCTTTCATCCCAGTCTGCTATTGCATGCAGGCTGGCTGGCTAAAATTGTAGACCAACATGTGGCTGCATGGACATATTCTCTGTGGACCAACCTTTCTGCATAAACTCATAGAAACTCTGAAGAAATTAAAGTAGATTGGACAAAATAGAGAAAACTTCTTGAAAATCCAGCTAGAAACTGGGCAAAAACTCCCTAAACAAGTAAGAACCCTATCATTTTATCAGCTCACTGTGAAATGCATTGTATTGCTAGGTGATTTAGGCTTACTTGCCAATGTTCCAAACATCCCTGTCCTCCAAAACAACACAAAAAACCCCCCAGGACCCCCCAAACAAAAAAACCCAAAATCCCCCTCCAAACCCCAAGGTATGTGTTAATTTCAGAGAGAAATTGTAAAGAAGCCTACAAGGCAAATGAAAGAAAAATCCCAACAAGCTGAATGATTCACTTCTAATACCTTCCATGATCTAATCTGAAATACTACAGGATCTTCCTCAGTCCAACTCACCTATAAATCATCACGTTTTAAGGTAGCAACCTCTCATAAACCACACCAGACTTCAGACATGCACATTCAGTCCCTCTCAGTATGGAATTAGCTAGTCTTACTGAGAAATGCAATTACATATAACTGACCAGAAAACCCCACTGAAATAAAACAGTCTCCTGTGCAAACTCTACATGCTTTCTCTATTTTCTGACTACTCTTTCTTGCATTCCTCCATCTCTTTAAGGACAGATGCACGAAACTTGCCACAATTTTATTCTTTGTCACTAAATTCCAGTCAGTTTCATGACAAAAGCTATTAAGAGAAGAAAATAACAGGTATGCCAGGCATATGAAAAGGAGCATAAGAAGAAGGTTGATAAGACAGAACAAGGTGGTTCATATGAAAAGGAGCATAAGAAGAAGGTTGATAAGACAGAACAAGGTGGTTCATATGAAAAGGAGCATAAGAAGAAGGTTGATAAGACGGAACAAGGTGGTTCATAATAGCTCTTTTTTCTTTTCTCTGTATGAATTTATTACATAGCAGTTTGTATTCAGTGATGGCATCTATACAAGAGATCTCAATAATTTTGTTTCAGATGCATGTATTATTCTACTGTTAAAAGGCATTTTAAATCAGAGTAAGCAATCCCTCTGCTTCAAGTAAAAAAAATCCCAATAGGTGCACACATTAACCTGCTCGTAAGACTATTCCAGTATTTTGGAATTTCTAATAGGCTCATTCTCTGACCACTGCAATGTCTTGTCCCAGTGAACAGATGGAGGGACAAAAGAAAGCCTGTGATTCTAGAGCACTGTTCCTTCATGAGTATAAATGAGGAAACAATCATCCAAACCTCAAGAAAAAACCATTCAAGTTAGACAATTCAAAATCTTATAGTCTTCAATATCTAGATGACACTAAGAGGATTCCCATTAGGGGTATAACTCATCCTGATATTTCTCTCATTAATGTTTTAAAAGAAAGCTCATGAATTTAGGTTTTTCTCCGTGAGTCTTTGTAATCCTCTTTGTGGTCATTAGTGATCTCTCTACAGGATATCCTTATGTGGGTATATCCAGCAGATACAAGTATTCCTCTAAATGTATAATCTTGTGCATTGTGTCTTAAGGAGGCAGATAATGTTATGGACATGGTGGCTCATCCTTTTAAAATACTTGCTTACACCTTGCTGAACTGGAATATAACCAGTAAATATTTAAGAGGATATACTATAAGACATAAATTTGTCACATTCTTCAGGATAAAATCCAGCAGTGGGAATTTTGCATCCAGAAGAGGAAGGATTGAGGAGAGAGGTGACCAGTATATTTAACTTTGCTGATGGCTCATCAGACAGCTGCTCTTTACTTGACTCTATTCTTGCAAGTCTTTGCAGTACAAATTCAGCAGAGGCTGAGCTTCAAATGTTTTGGCATGTCTGGGATATTCTGTTAATGACTGAAAAAATACTTCCACAAAAGCATGTGGACAAAATTAAACATATTCAAAAAAGATGAGTTTTCCTCTGCCAGCTGCTCTTGATTTCTGCTCTTGAAGAGGGACAGGAAACCCGGGTTGTTTAAGAAGTTCCAGAGTACATATTTCTCCATGACGTAAGGCAAAGGTCCTCTAGAAGAAAAGGAATAGTCTCCCTCTCTTTTTAAAGAGTCTTAATTTTTGCATAAATACTTATTTTGAAACTGTCTCCCAAAACCCCCATTTAGCTGGGATTACATCCCACAGCACATCTGCTGAATTCACTACTAATTTTCAGTTATTCTTGTTTATTCATGCTTACTGATCTATTTTTTCTTTCCCTGGCTATGCTATTACTTTCAGCCTCATGCTTTACTTGGAGTCACAGGATGTGGGGAATCATTAACCATCCTTCTCCACATATGCTGGACTGCATGTTTTAAGGTGGCACAGATTATTGAGGCACTGTGTGAAAACAAAGTACATTGCAGAGCTGGATGACATCCAATCAGGCAAATACAATTTTCTCCAATTTCCCTATGGACAAACGTCAATCCTGATCTCATGAGTGAAGGTTCATCGGAAGGAAGTCATGAACATAAACAGCACCCTGGGCCTGAGGTGCTGTTGGAAACAACAGCATCATTATTGTACACTAACAGTACTGCCATGGTAACTACAGGGAGCTATGCCCTAGTGGCAGGGAAAAGGGAAAAGCTTCACCTGCTTGCTTGTTTCGGCTACTGCCCAGCTCAGCTCCCTCTCGAGCAAGCTGCGCTCAAAGTAATTTTGTCAAGATCCGTAACTAAGCTCTTTCCCAGAGAGCTTCAAGCTGTATTTGTCAAATTGTGTTAGTAAGGATTTATCAGGGCTCCCTCTGCATAAATGGAACTTGTGATTAATAGCTTAATAGCTGATATTCACATATGTAGGTCATCATCTTTTTCTGTAGAGAAGAAAGGAAGAAGAAGGGAGGAAGAAGGGAGGAAGAAGGGAGGAAGAAGGGAGGAAGAAGGGAGGAAGAAGGGAGGAAGAAGGGAGGAAGAAGGGAGGAAGAAGGGAGGAAGAAGGGAGGAAGAAGGAAGAAGGGAGGAAGAAGGGAGGAAGCTGTTCTCAAGAAGGCCAGACAAGGAGGCAAAGTTGGACTTTTCTCCAAATCCTAGCATGGTTTCCAGCATAGGCCATGTGAAACAGCTCTAGGAGTAGCTATTCCAGCCAGGACAACTGAGTCCTGACAGCACTTGTAGCTCGTAGACCGGCCAGGTACCACATGAGAACTATCCCAAGTCCAGCAGGGGTGCTGAAAGGTTCTGTCATCGTTTTGAAATGGCAATCACCCATAGCTCAGATTTTCAAAACCCAAGAAAACCAATACAAGGTGCTTCACTCCTTTCAATGCGTGTGGTGGCAGAATCACAAAGGCAAGGTAAATGCTTGCACACCTGAGGGTGTGCACTACATCATCTTCCCCACTGGTTCACTTGTCCTCTTCCCCCATTAGTCCTGCCTCATGCTCTGAGAGGGTTGAGCATGGGACTCGGATGAGACCAGCATGCAGCTTAACATATAATGTACAAACCCACTCACAAAATACACCCCTGCTTTACAAGCAAGGGGCTGGGACACAGAGATATTGCAAAGAGCACATCAAAGAGCACACCGACAGCCCAAACCTGAACTCACTCCTGCCTTCTGACTTCCAGTATGTTTTCCAGTCAATTCTTTTGCCTTGCAAGGACTAAAAATTGTGGCTTTAATACTTTGAAAAAGTTGGCAAAACTTTGTGTCATCACCTAAATGAAATGTGCACAGGGCATTTAAAAAAAATAAAAATTAAAAAAATTCTAAATAGTTAGGTCAAAGGTAGTACAAGAGCTTCTATAAACAGTTCATTTCAAGTACATAACATGGCCCAAAAATTAGATTGTTGTTTATTATCTTTCTTTTTAAGAATTTCACAGGTTTTTCAAACAGGTGTATGGGTAAGGATGAGAGTCAAGTAGGTAGGAGTTTCCTGTCAAACAGTGCCAAGATCAGTGGCAAATTCCATGAGATAATCAAGCTGCTCCAGAGACAAGTGCCATCATATACAGCACTAATGCCCCCACCATCGAATGAACTCTCCCTCTCACCTCCAGATAATGAACACCATGTGGTGTATTCAGATATCACTCTCTTAACCCTGGCAGAAATGCAACCACTGTTCAACATAGGGGACCCCAACAGCTTCTTGCCTTGAAGCCCCACCAAAACCATGACCCCAGCTGTCAGTAGGGGTGAAATATTCAGGCAACTAATAGAAACTCTGACCAACCTGTGGACACCGGGAGACTTGTATAAGCAAGACATAACACAAAAAGCACCATCAGCCCAGTGGAAACTCCTGGTCAAAATCCAAGCCTTAATTCTGTTCCAAGTTTCAAATTATTTCAGCAAAAGGGACTACCAATCACTCCTGAGCCCTCTTTTTGTGGGTGGGGGTTGATCCTATATTACTACAGAGCCAAGATATTGACTATCTTGCAGCAGATCTGCATGGCTCGAACTTCAACATCGATACAATAATCAAGCTTTTAAAAATGCTACTGTTTCAAGCCAGCCAGAGCTTTTATTCCTTGACAGGATCAGTGCCATCTGTTTTGCTGGCTGACACTTCTTTCCCCAGAACACTTCACTTCACTTTATATTTTTCTCCCTTTGTAGAAGCCCATCTCCCATTTCTATTTTCAACTTTCTCTTTTATGCAATGCTTTCAGATATATTCCGCCACCCTCCAAAAAAAAACCCTACCCAACTGTGAGTGTATTCCTGCAAAGATCATTTTAGTATTAATTGAGCCATGGCTTGACATTTAGAGCACACATTCACAGCTGGGTTTCTTTGTTTGTTTAAAACAAAGAGGAACACAAAAGAAAACACAACTAAAATTTTGTAGCTGATCTGACTAGTGCCATGCCTCATACTGAAAAAAAGGTTTTGAGTGAACCTGCCTTTTAAACAAAAAGTGCTTTTTATAGGCTGCTTTCCATGTTTCATTTCACCTGAAAATTTAAACTAGACCTGTCATTTGCTACCTACACACTAACAGGTGGCTGCAAGAAAATTTACATTTCGTCCAGATTTTACAGATACATTTTACATTTCATACAGATTTTACAATAACTTCCATTAGTTTAACTGAACTTTCAGGCTACTGGAAAGCCAATACAAAAGAGCTCTTGATTTCTGAATATGTTACTTATTACCGCTTACCAACCAAAACTTCCAGCAGCATTCTTTTGAAGGGCATCTGGTTGCACACCCTGTCTGCTGATACCCACTTTAATTCATCTTTCTGCAAAAATCGAGTATGAAACATGTCCTGTAGGCAACTTAAAATGTGACCACAGGCAACACTGAAAGCTGAAGGATCAGTGAGGGGTACACAAGCACAAAGAAAAGTGCAGACAGGGAAGTTCAGGGAGGTTCAAACTCAAACTGGATGTACACTGTCTCCCCACAGAGTGGAGATGTGGGAGCACCATTCTCCTTTTCAGACACAAGCTTGATAAGCAGAGCCAAAAAACAGAAGCCAGGCTCCTGACAGGGCAGGCAGAAATTGAGGACAGAAAGCTCAGAATAAAACAATGCAAGCTGTAAAATGTGAATTGAATGGGAACTGTGAACGTGCTAAAACATGCAGCTTTTCTAGGAAAAAAATGCAGACGACTTCCAGATATTTCTGGAAAGCTTAAGAAAAGAAGAAAGACTAGCTAGAGCAATTCCACAAGTGACAGATCTAAATTATGAGGTAGAGCACGAAATTTTAAAAGGAAACAACGCTGGCTTAAATCCCTGGAAAAACTTCCTGACCTTGAGGTATTATTGGCCGTGGCAGATCCCCTGTGGAGAAGGGAACTTCATGCCTGAAGAGACCAGCAAAGAGCCTGCTGGAGGGAACCAGCACTACCTCACTTTAGTGATACAACTTCATCTTGCAGGCCCTTTCCATTTCTGCACTTAAAATCTTCTTATACTGCTATCTTATTTTGGAAATATGTGCCTATCTATTTCTTGTGTAGTTGAGAGCAATTAAGTATGTGACTGTGTATCAAAACTAATTAATTTCTGAGACTTAATTACAGAGGGAATATTCTTCAGTACTTAAATTGCCAGTCAGCAAACAAAACAATTTAATGACTTTAAAATTACATACTTGATGGATGTCTTATATTATATATTCTATATGATATTAGATAAAAACTGCACCGTTTTTCATTTTGCTCCTTTGCTGAGAAAATAATTTCTTTTTTTTTCCTCCAAATTATATAAAGGAGGCTACTGGAACAGTTCAATTAATACTGTTCTTTTAAACAACAGATAACCCAAGTATAAGCCCTACATGGGATGTTTTTATTAATAAAAGTAACTTCACAGTAGGTCAGATCTTTCTATTTTAGCTTACTATACTTTGCTTGTCAATCATACCTTGGAAAACAGTACTGTGAAAGGGAAATGATGGTGAAACAATAATTCTTTTCTTCCATATTTATCAAGCAAATTTACTTACAGGCAGTATTTCATCAAATAAGCTCCATTAATATTAACCATATAAAAATATTTTTAAAATCAAGGGTAACAGAGAACACAGCAGGCTACAATAACTGAATTACCTTTGTCTTTTCACCAATAACATTTCTCTCCAGTTCAGCTATTTTCCTGTTTAGATGATCCAATATTTCCTTTTCTTTCAGCAGCTCTGTTGTTTCAGATTTCTGCTCCCCATCCAAAAGGGCACATTCCATATCCAACTAGAAACATAAAACATCTTTCAGAAGCAGTCCAGATTCAGAAGAAATCTTGATACACATTCTTTTCGGGGGGGGGGGGGGGGGGAATGAGTTGGTTCACAAGAGAGAAATATTTTTTAAAAGGGAAAGGGTAAAAAATAACCCCGTAAGTTTTTCTGTCTCAAAAGTTAAAAAGAGGTCATGAATTTGAGAAGTAAAATTGCAACATAAAATAGTGCAAAATAAAGTCCAAACCAACTTTAGCTTGAAGATTCTTTTTTCCAAAATTTTTTGTTTTCTAACTCTTTGTGCTTCCTCCTGTGCCCAGGCTCTGCAGGAAACCCTTCTGGAACAGCTGCTTCTTTCCTGTTGCTGATAACTGGAGCAGGCACAACCCAAATGCCTGGCCAGCTTAGTTTGCAACTGTGAGATTCCAGAAGCCAACAGGGTGCCAACCTACCCTTGCCACTCTAAAGCCAAGGAGGATTGAAAGGAAGTCGTCTCACTTCTTTTTTTCTTTAAACAGTCACAGGAGATACCACCATAAAACTCCCAAGTGACACAAAGTATTTGGATTGAGTGACCATTAAACAAGAAAGATTGTTCCAATTCCACTTCAGAGTGTAATGGTTACAGCTGGGAATGGCTAATCCAAGCATTATAAACATCTCCCAGCTGGAGAAAAATACCCATTGCAGGAGACTGCCAGGTTTGTGATTCTGGTGAAAAAGCACAGAATATGAAGACCATGCACATCCATGAGTTCCCTCATGTTGTACTTGCTGAACCCATCAGACTTCTGCTATGGAGGCACATGTAACAGCCAAGACATTGAAAACCAGAAACATATTTTCATACCTCTCTTGAGGATTCATCCATCTGGTCATTTAAATCTTTGATCTTCTGCTCAAGTTCTTCCAAGTTATTCAGTATTACTATGCGTTCCTCCTCCAGCTGACTAAGCTTCTGCCTTCTCTGCTCTTCACTGGTGCATTCTGGTATCTGCAGTTGCACATCATAAGAGATTCATTAGAAAAAGAAGCAAATGCTGCCTTTTCTGCCCCATTTCATATGGTTTTCATTTTAGACAAGTATGGCACTGTTGGTTTTGAACCCATTACCTATTTCCTATCTACTATATTGCTATTTCTATATTTAGGAGGTGTACAACAGAAACAAACATGATACTTTACTTCCAGGCATTGGAAGTAAATACTATACTTAACAGTAAATACTATTCATTCTAAAGGAATTACTAAAACTTTACCTTTGAGAAAACTTTACGTGCTGTGCTATTTAGGTTGTGAAAATCCAATTTTTTTCTTCTTAAAAAACCACAGACAGATGAAGATGCTTTTTAGGTAAATTTCAGCTGTTCATTTAATACAGGCCAGGAGGTAGGATAGGACATTTTTGTAACCAGCCATTAAGATGGCTGGCTTCTGTAAAATAAGGACAAAAGTTGGTCCCATCTCCCCAGGTAGCACTGAGGAAGTAGCACCCTTAATGCTCCTCTTTTCATTGCCATTTCCTTACTAGATGCCTGTGTCAAGAATTAAACAAGATTAGGAAGAAAATACCTGGGATCTTACACCACCCAACACTAGATCAAACAGTACTGAGTTTGAAATGCATTCTTCACGTTCATCTGACCCCAGGGGTTTGCAATCCACTTCCTCTGGGAAGGCTGCTGGTTCATTATCCCCAACCAGGATTAGAGGTGGGCTGTGTGCAGGGCTTTGCAGTCACCTCTGGGCCACAGAGCCTTGCTCAACAGAGGCTCAGTTCAGCTACTGAATGGCTACTCTGAGAGAAGGCATTTTACCCTGAACAAATCTGAGCTCAGTATTTAAAGACGAGCTGCACTTCATTAATGCAGTTGCTTGCTGGTGCTTTTTTCAGGGCTTAACAGAACTCCCTTTACAGTGAATGAATGAATGGTATTTCTTGATTTAGCAACAGTAGTCCTAGCAGCAAAGCCTCTTTTTGTCCTGTGTCCTGTTTGGATAATGCTGACATAACATCTTTGATTTCAACTTCCTAATAACAATTTTAAATAGGATCTCTGACTTGCATGAAGAAAGCAACTAACAGGAAAGAAACGACAGACCACAACAACTTGTAAGTGAAATGTGTTACCATCTCTTCAACGTGGAAAGAGCAATTCAAGCCATAATAGCATGTTCCTGTTCTACACAATTTCACACCAGAAGACTCGGCAGACAGAGATCCACAGAGATCACCCTTTGGAAATGAAAATGTGTTACTGTCACACCTCTCTCTTCTTCTACACGCACACTACTGACTCTCAAGTTGTGAGTGTAGGAGGGGTTAAATACAATTCACCTGACGCACACAACCATGCTTAAGATCATACAGTGCGTAAATAACAGTAAATAGAAGAAACAAAGTATTTTGAAGGTGTGAACTTGTTAAGCAGAAACCTGCTTTTATGGCTTTGCTTGGTCTCATTTCACTCCTGACTCCAGTTCTTCAGTCCAGTTATTTAACACACTGCCTGCCACTGGGATTTGCTACACTGCTGCTCTGGCACAGGCAGGAGGAGGCTGCTGCTGCACTAGCATGGAAATTGGAATGCTGTTAGCTCCTTTATTAAAGGACAACTTCCTTTTGGTAATGAAACAACAGTGAGAAGCACACAGGAAAGGAGGTGCAGCTTATTAAAGGCAGCAGTTGGGTTGGAGGGGCAGAAGGCTTGCTGCCACTGCATCATCCCCAAGAGACAACAGCTGGTCTGGCAAGAGGCTCAGGTCCAACCCCAGGAAAGAGACAGGACAGTAAATTTGGCTCAGGCAACTCCTCTTCACCTCCCATGTGAGTGTGAGAAAACATACTCCTCTTACAAGAGCCTCAGGTTGGGAAAAACCAGCAGAGCGTCTCTTCCCTCCTACATCTCAGCAGGATGATAAGCAGGGCTCTGGAAACCTTTATTTAAGTAGCTATAATTGTTCAAGCAATTTTTTCTCCCTTGAAATGTCTTAAAACTCTTCCTGAACAGTACATCCCACTAAAAAAACAAACCAACTTCCAATAATATTAGCTTCCACAAGATATGGAATAATTATTTGGTGGCTGCTACATTTTGCTGGCTATATCTTCTACATTTGATGGCTTATAAAGCTGTATGAGTTCTGAGATTAATTCTCATACCTAAGCCAGCCTAATTGTGGCCCTTGCCAGGACAGACAACTCCTAGATGAGGATTTCAAGCCTGGATTACACTGTCTCCTCCTACAGAGCATTACCTTTGGTGTGATGCTTAGGTAGGATGATTCAGTGGCGTCCTTCAAGAAGCTGGGAGCAGCAAAAGGTGGAGGCTTGGTGCTCTCACTGAAGTGCTCCTCAGCCCTTAGCCCCCGCGAGAGCAGGTAAGCAGCTGTGCCACGGCTGTGGCTGCTCAGCTCCGAGAAATCTGAGTCACTCACAGATGATTTCAAGTGGCTTCTGAACCTTGTTTCCAGATTCATCTGGGAGTCTTCAAACACAGAATCCTCATCAGAGAGTTGAAGTTTTTCAAGTTCTTTGTTAATTTTCTGAACATCAGCAACTGTAGTGGCTGCAGCAGGATCGCTGTCTGATTTGGAGTATTCTGCACACAGATTGAGGATTGTCTCGAGCCGCTGTCGTTCCTGGTTCAGAAAAAGATAATAGCGCTGAATGTCACATGTGAGCTAAAGCTGAAGTTAAAAAAAGTTTGTCTGGATTTTTTGTTTTGTTTGGGTTAGGTTTTTGTTTATTTGTTGCTTTGGGTCTGGTTTTTTTTTTTGTTTTAGAGTGAAGGATTAAAGTCCATCTACCACTTAGAGATAATAAACTGTAATAAATAAATTACAGTGCAAGATGAAGAATCAAAATTAATGTGAAAGAAGATTTTAAGAATATTAAAACTTTCTACATTGGAAAGATAAATAAATGTGAAGACATCTTATTTAACTAGCTATTAATTTCTGTGAAATGTACTTTTAAATTTTTTATTGAGGTTTTTGTGTCTACACCACATTTGTATGTACACACGTCCAGTGATCTCACTACGTAAATCACTAATTGTTCCACTTCACACTTACACTATATTCCTACCAAACTGCAAAATATTGCACAGATTTTCCATGAACTCATGCATTCCTGACTTTTTAGATTTTTCATTTTGTTAACTGTGATTCCTCCTTTCGAGAGAATTAGTCCACATTTTGAAAAACACAGTTTTAGGAGCATTAACAGAAAAAAGAGTCATCACATCTAAAATACAGCATCTGTCAAATGCACCGAAGTGGAGGAAATCTTTATTTACCAGTTTACTCAAATTCTCTATGGATTCATACCAACATTTCAAACTTGAGATTCAGAGTGCCATTTTGACTTGATAAGCTTCAGGTTTTGATAAACATTTAATTTCTGAAGGATTTCTAGATCTTTATGACACCTTTAATCAACTGCAAGTTATATTTGTTTTACCTTACTGTATGCATAGCTTCCGGTAACTTCTATTTCAGATGGATTTTTTTAAACCTCTTCATTTTTAAGAGGTAAAGCATTTATGTAATTTCATGTTACTTTTGTTAAAGAAAAAAAGAAAAATTGCTTACCATAAGTCTATTGAAAATTTTGCTGGAAAAAAGACCACTGTTAGAGTTCCATGCTTGGCATTAGTATCTGCACTAATGATCTAATTTCTGATTTCTAAGAAATCCTTTATAGTAGTAGTTAAAAAGAACGCCAAAAAAGTCCTCAGCCTCCCTCCCTGGGAACTACCAGCTCTACCTGGCACTACATTTGCAAGGAGGATTTGCACAGCAGCAACTTCTGCCAGCCCCAACATTTCCTATGCCCCACAGCAAGTGATAACAAGGATCAAGCAAAACAGGGCAGGCAATGCACTGCCTCAGCTTTCCCTGCAGCAAGCCCTTGCATTGTATGAAAACGCAACATTGGTTACCTGCACCCCGAGTTTTATAGGGCTACTGAGAGATTACCTGGCTGTATGCACCACATCTGGCTGTATGCACTGCAATTCAGACCTCTGAACTAGGGAACCTGTCTGAACCCACCCCTTTCCAAGCACTACCCAAACAAGAGAGCTCTTTTGCCTTTGGGTGGCTTATTCCCAGGTTCCCACTGTAGCTTTCCTTGGAATCCTCCTGTATCGAGATAAGCCACTGAAATACCAGAGCCCAGGGCAGGAGCTGAAAACTTCTGTTTTCCATGAAACAGGTCCAGCAGATTCTCAGACATCCTTCAACCCAAAATGGTCGACATAATTACAACTATCCAAAGCCTTCTTCCCTCCAGGCAACTACTGCCAGAGCTTCTTTCCTTACCCTTCCAACACCTCTATCCTCCCTCTTACCAATTCCTAAAGCCCTGTGCAAGTGCTGGCTGGGACGGTCAGTAATTATGCAGTTCTCCCTGTTGTGATGGCATTGGGCCTGTCGTAATGAGTATAGATGGGAAACATGGACATCAGGACACGAGGGAGGTCCCACCCCTCCTGCAAAACAGGCTGTATCGGGTTCCCCCACACCAAGCTTCCATTCCTTGGGCAATAATAGGAAACGACAAATTTCAAAGCAGGCCACTGCTCATTCCAGCCTAAGTGCTCAGGTGAGGCGCTCTGGCAGCAAACTGTCCCTTTGCCGAGCAGTCAGGGAAAAAAGAGATTGTTCCACACTCCCCCCCACCCCATAAGTCTTGGTTGCTCAGAAGAAGCTTAAAAATTGCAGGAAAACCCATCTTCAAAAAATTCCTGATGGGCTTTTAGACACATTACAGAAATACTAATATTTCTCACTTCAATTTTGACATGTGCTGAGAGGCTTATGGATAGGAAGCTCTGTGGTTATTTTATACACTCTATTCTCATCATTTCATCTCAGCCAGCTCGTTCCAGCTCCAGCACACCTGCATGTAACTGTTTCCAGAATGAATTTCTCACTGAAGAAGCAAGCTAAGAAAGCATCCTTTCAATGAAGAACACTGAATGAGTAGGACATGGAAAATCCAGTCAATAATTTTGCAAGAGATACCACAAACATTATTTGGGACACTGAACACAGCAGAGGGGAAAAACTAGGTATGTCAAAAGCAGGAAATGGATTTAAAATTGGCTCTGGTGGGAGGGGGGGATGTTGAATCAAGCCTTGTAAGCTGGTCAGTGTGTTTCCCCATAAAATGTCTTTTCTAACTGATTTAAACATCTCCGTGTATTTTCTTTTAACATTTAAACATTTCCATGTAGTTCTCTTCCACACAACAAAAAGGGGTAAGAAGTCTTGTGCAGCTTCTGCCTGGCTTTGAGAAAACTACATATCACCTATGGTTGGCTACAAATTTAAGTGCTGAAGGACAAGGATGGGATAAGGAGGTAATACCCTTCTTCTGCTATTGATTATCAATGACATTAAGAGACATCCCTGGTACCCTGTAAAAAAATTTCCAAAATAGCAAAGATAAATATCCCACTTTTTTAACAGCAACCACGTGGTGATTCCTAGATTTGTTCATCTGCTACATATCACATTTATGAATTTTACAAATGTGTAGAAGGGCTTGATATCTGGATATCAAGGCAAGCCTCGGTTAATCAGCTGTGGCAAACAGGAAGCTTTTCAGGTAAGTGCCACTAGGAACTGGATAACCTCAAATTTCAATAAAAATACATATGCAGTCTATCCCTTGTGACAAAGACTAACATGAAGTATGGCTAGTCCATGCAGCCAGGTTCCCTTTGCCTGAAGAAGCTGTTGCACTTTTCAGCTGCCAAAGAAAAATGTTTTCTAATGTTGCTCAGACAGACAAACCACCACCTTTCAGCAAAAGCTGGGAACAGCAGCTAGTGAAAAAGGATGGTGGGGAGAGAGGCAGAGAGACTGGAGAAGAGAGCTGCAGAAAACCCCCAAACTTTCTTTCTCACATGTACATTCACTGCCTCATGAAGGAGAGGCTGGAGAAAGCTTTCTCTTTTCGTGCTACATTTCTGAGGAGCTTATTTCAATGATAAACTTGAACTGGGACTGAGAACAGTTCGCCAAGTGTTCTTTCCCTTCCCTCCAGTTTGCACCAGTTTCTCACTCCAGACTAGTTTGTTTTCTCATTGCCAGTCCTTGTTTTGCTATAGCTAGTGCTTCAGCTCCAAAGTTACCAGCAGTAGCACAGCTTTCAGAAGCAGCACCTGTATTTCATTTCCACTCCCAGAGGCAGCTGTGACAGCAGAGACACCTGCACAGAGAAGCAGTGTGGAGAGGCCCAGGTCACAGCAGAAGAGCAGGTGTGCCTCGTCCTTTCCTTCCAAGAGCAGGCACAGAAGAAACGGACTGGTAAAAGCAGGAGAGAGCAGTGGCACAGAGCAGAGATAGCCTGCAGGGAGGAGCTGAGCAGATGACTTTCCAAGAATTAGCTCCTGTACCCAAAGCACGTGTTCTGCTCCTGAGCTGCCAAAACAACAGCATTGTTCAGCCCTTTTGTCGCTACAGTACCTATGCAGATGCTCCTTTTTGAACCACACTGAGGGCAGGAGCCTGAATACCAGAGTTACAGAGCAGTACTTAAGTTCTGTAAATGAGAACTGGTCTCCTGTAATTTATTTCTTCCTGGACCTAAGTGTTAATTTACATAATATATATAGCTGCAAAAATTAAGCATATGTAATCCAGATTTTGGCTTATTAAAGACTCCACAGAAATGTTTTACAACACAATTGAAACTGAATGTTCCTGGAAAGTTATGGAGTCATCAATATTAGTTATATTTGGCAGGGGGTTTTACCCTATTATACAGCACTTATTTAATTACAAAACTAAATTATATTAAGTAGCTATTCTGTAAAACTATAGAGACTGTCAAATACTAGTGGTAGGAAAAACTACCTTGAAGCTACCCTTTGTCTACTTGGCTTGGGCTCCTTTAAGAGTTAAGCACTTACAGTTTTACACCTTGGGTACTTTATGCTTAAAGGGTCTACAGAAAGGAACAGTGCCAATATAGATTTATAAACATGCATATGAGGTTTTCCACAAACCATATGAAGATTTACATAAGCTCCATTAACCATGATTTTAAAACAGTACCATCTTAAAAACCCCAAAATAGTTTCATTTCATTTTCCCTTTGCATATGCACATCTTACTAAATTGCAAGGCATCAATGCAAACCAGGCATAGTGATATTCTGTATTATTCCTTGCTTCTGAATACACTAATGAAATTCAGTGCTCTTCTGACTGTGATGGACTATGGAATAAGCCCCTTGAATTTTATTACTGCTCATTCAGGCACTGATAACTTGAAACCTCTCCCAGTACAAATCCTGGGTCTACTAAAACTTCATTAACAATGTTTATGTATGTTCACAGATCCCTACAGACAGCTGAGCAATGGAAGGCATCATGAACCTACTGCCCATCTAATTTTTAGGTACCTACCGCCACCTAGAGGAAATACACTGTACTGCCTAAAACCAGCGCTATTTAAACAAGGTACTATCAAAGAAAACAGATGACCCTTAATATCTACTAAATTATGTTGCCTGTGCAGTTCCACTCCCAACCCCCGTATCAGCTGAAGAAAAAGAGCGCCTTTTAGTTCCAGCCGCTACAATTGGGCTTTCATCTCACGGGAAAAACAAGAGTGAGGTTTCCTCTTTAAATAATAATTTAAAAAAAAAAAGCTAAATCACATGGAACATTATTAGATCATAGCAGTAACTTTCTTCCTTGTTTACATGGCTTCTGGGCTAGTGTCAGCAATAGCTACTCCAACTTCTACGTGTATACAGCTCGTATAAACATCCCATGGCGGGATGCGATGTCCAGGTAGCTGGGCTGGAGAGGAAGCAGAAGCAGGTTGTGACCCTGCTACCTGCGCCAGGAGCAGCCGTGGCTGCCCCACCTGCTCCCACAGCCCATCAGCCCCCAGCACCAGTGCCAGGGGGATGGCAGGATCAGAACGCCATCTACCCCTGCTCTTCAAGCCACAAAGGAACAGGCTGGCAAAGCAAAAGTGGCACCAGTCTTCAGCTACTTTATGTGAATCCAGCCACAGACAGCAGATCTAAAGAAACAGGTATGGAACACAACCAAATCCTACACAAGTACTTATGTGTCTTTTGTATTTGGTGCACAGAAACAAATTAAAACTTGGACTTTTAAATAATTAATGAAAAAACCAACCTGCATTTTTTTACCATTTGTGCTTTTTTTTTTTTAATCTCTGGTTATTTCTTTGGGCAATGATGGGAGATCATTTGTTTTCATATGCAGGCTGCAGCAGCAGCTCTAAACGCAAACTTCAGGAGGAGCCTCTGACACTTAAAAAGCAAACGAAACACAAGTAAGACTCATAGAATAATTTATATGGAAAAGAAAAAGTGAAAACAAGTGAAAGTAAACAGAAGAGTTCAAGGGCAGAAACTAGGTCAAATTGCAACGAGTGCAAAAAAAATCCGGAAGTGAATATCAGTGATCAATTAGAACACTTTCAAGCCAGTCTGTGCCAGCAGAATAGCTACAGGGGCAGTGCTGGTGCAAAGAAAGACACTCTCCACTTCTTATCTGGGCCACAGAGCACTCTAGTCCCCTGAAAATGGGTGTTACTTTTTCTGATGGACTTAAGTATTCCTACACTGCTGTTCTCCCTACTGTGCTTCAAAAACCCAGTAGGGAAAATCCTAACACTTGTGCACAGAGAGACTACATTTCCCCTGTCATTTACCTACCAGCTACTCAGCCGAAGCTTTTACACAGTACTGAAAGCTCAGAGCACAGAGTTTTGATATCCATTAATGCTTCTTGGGGTTTTTTATTCACACCTTCCCCAACCCCATAAAAAAAGAGAGACCTGAGCAGACATGGATCCTTTGCCCATGTCAGTATACAAGGGCAAACAAAATTGCTCTTTGGAAGCTCTGTCTGGATATATCAAGACCCTGCTTGGACAGATCCTTCATCATCCTTTGGACAGGGATCCATACAGGACAAAGTAAAATAACACCAGAACAGGACAGGCCCTAATATACAAAGAACTGATGTGTGGATTTTTTAATATATATCTTTCTGCTTCTCAGAGATCTACAAACCTGCTTATGGCTTTTTTCATGCTCTCAAACCATTGGAAGGAGGCACTGTCCTGGCATTTCCCTCTTCTGTCAGACAGCTCTAGTAAATGGAGAATGGAGCAGATATGGGAGCAGAATCTTGAGTATAAGATGAACTGAAGCAGGAGGAAAATCCTTCATGTTCAAATACGCAACACACAAAACATCATCTTGTTTTCAAAAGCTTTGGAAAAACAGTAAGCAAATTCTCTTTTTGAAGAATTGGAACCTAAAGGAAGTCTTGGTGAGCAAGAGGAAATACTGAGGGGTGGGAATGTAGCCATTTCATCCAAATATAAAGCCAGAATGATTATCAGCATCACTGAATACTGAAACAACCCAGTATCTTTCATCCCTCATTACAAATAATAATTAAAACAAAACAAAGAAAAAGGGCTGTTCTCTTTGAAATACAAATACGATGCTTTTATGACTGATTATCTCAGGTTTTACAGCATGACTGCCTGCAAAACCTTCTGATAAGAAGCAAAGAAGCAATCACCACTGCACACACAACACACCAGGATGGGAGAAGATTACTGAAAGGAGCAGAGGAATGGCAGGTCAAAGGCAGCAAGAAGAGGGAGAAACATGTTTCCCAAAACCTTTGTCCTAAGCCACCTAGCCAATTCACTCGCAGCTTTGCCCTGGGAAGCCCAGTGCCTGCTCCTGAGAAGCTGCAGCTTCAAGGGGAGCCAGCAGAGGTTTTGGGGAGCAAAACAGGGCAGGGGTGGACTTGCCCTGACACTCATGGAGTGGGGAGGGGGCAGTGCCTGCCCGCCTCTCACACCTGAGCCTCAACACTACAGCCTTTGAGCAGGCAAAGACTTTTTCACATCTTGTAAACAACACTGTGTATCTTATAAACTACAGTGATCAGTGTAATGGGGAGGGGAATGTGGAGGAAAAGGCAGACTTCTGTCTGAGTAACAGGCTCCTCACCAGCTTGCATCAAGGACATAGATGAGATGGGGAAGGGGGAGACATCTTACTGGATTACAGTTTTTTAGCCTGAACCTGCTCACTCGTGTGGTTCAAGATGAGAACGGTGGCCCTGCATAGGCACCAGGTCATTGCTAGTGGTCATTGACAGGCATCCCCTTCTCCCACATTCCCACTACCCCTGCATCCATCTTCCCCATGGCTTTTTACCTCCACCCTGCCCAGAAAGTGAATTTTCCTGCAGGCTTGCTGTCTAGACAGGTTCAAGAGTATCCTATTGCCATTTTGCTCAAATTCATAAGATGTGAATTAAGGCACACAAATGCAAAATTAGTGTCTCAAATTTAAGACTCAAGAATACCAACTGGCCCATCAATGACCTCTGTTTCTATAGGGATGATAAAATATGAATGCATGTTAATAGGGTCAGAGAATCCCAAAGCCACTTTGAAAACGCTTTGGAAGAACTGTTATGTGTTCTTCCAGAGACAGTTTCAATACAAAACTGTTTGAAACACCTGTGTAGGTTCTGAAGACCTTTTTACTTTTCCTACGCAAAAGTTGTTTCAGTATACATAAATTACATTTTACTATCTAGATAATCCCAAGCTGAGGCAGTATGCACTGCTTTACACTGACTGAGACAAAGAGAGAAACTGCCCCCCTCTGCTACTCTCCATCTTGGGAAGGGGAGAAGCAAGGAGGCCTCTACTTTAATGAACATGTTCAGAAAGAAAAAATAAAAACTAAGGAGAAAACACTCTGCTGATGGCTGTTTAGCCCACACCAATGTATACCTGACTCTACAGCACACAAGGCTGAGCAGAATCTCTTTTTTTTTGCTCACTTATCACTAAACAGCGCCATCATCTAAAACAAAAAGTCTGGCAGGATCCCTGCAGTGTAATTTGTGGGTTTTATGTTGTCAGAGTCTGTCTGAAATATCCTCTAATCTGCCTCACAACTGTCATTGAGAGACTGCTCAGAAGACCCCCTTTGTCCCATTCCTGGCCCTACCCGCCAAGCCAGGGGCTTCGAGACCTGATTGCTAAGTTACTGTTTCCACAGGTGCATTTATCTGCATGCTACACTGAACCCAATGAGAAGAAGGGGACACTGTGCCCTTTTTCCAACAATAGCCTTGGAAGCAGTTCCACCTCTTGGCCTGGCTGAACTTCTCCTGAGCTTTTGAGTGGTCTTCACAGAAGATCCCTCTCGTTCGACTACAACCACCGTGACAGACAAACCGAGACGACAGAAGCCTCTCCATCAGAGGAAAACCCGAGACATCTCCATGTGAAAAGGCTTCCCTCACAATCCCCAAGGACTGGGACAAGAGTCCCCAGCCCGGGGGAGGTGCGCGGGGGGAGGCGAGCTGACCAAAGCAAGATGGATGATTGCAGGTGCGGGCATTGGACCACGAAAATCATGCCCCTCGCCCGCTGCGAGGTGGACTGTGTGTACCCCTTTTCCAAATACCATTCTTTTTACCAGAAGACACAATAGATTCAGTTTCGAAATAATCTCCCTTCCCCCCATCGAAAAGTGTATAATTTGAGTCCAGATGGACTGCATCTCTGAGATCTCCCCAACGTAACAGGCGGACCCTCGACTGGACTGGACCTAAGGACTTCGTCTCTACGTTTGGTAGCTATATTCCCTTTTTTCTTTCTCTCTTTCTGTATCTTTCTCTCTCTTAATCCCTCTATTGCATTTTGCTGTGGTCATTCAATAAAGGTGCATTTGTTTTGATTATTGCTGCAAAACCCCCTTGTACCGTGTCAGTTTTTTGCACCCTGAGATCCCTTACGAACCACCATGAAACCTGTCCGTGGGGACAGATCGTGACATATGTATGCAGACATTTTAACACAGCCTGCAGGATAATTGAACACAATTTACATGGACTCCAACATTTATCCAGGGTGTCTGAATGGTACTGTTTATCCAAGCAGCATGCTTTGTAAGCGTCAGCTTCATGGACTGTGATAATAAACAAGGTATCTGCAGCAGGCTGCATTTGAATTTCGAAACAGAGCAGCTTATTCTTTGCTGTACCTTCCTGATGGCTAGATCTGGGATGGGTGTTTTGCAAATGCTAAATATCACAGATAATTAAGAGGAAGAAAAAAAATTACCAGCCGTTCCATCTCCTGCTCCCGAAGTCGCTCTTCCCTCTGCCTCCTGTGATAGTCCATGAGGTCTTCCCTTCCTGAAATCGAGCTAATGCTGTTCTTCCGCTCTTGCATGGATGTTTGCAAAGAATTTGGTGTCTGTCTGTAACTTTCCAGATCTGCGTCATCAAGTTCCATGGAACTGGTGGAAAGGTTTCTTCTGACAGAGAACGACCTGTCAAAATCCACTGGGGAGAAAGAACTACCAGGACTTGTTCCTGAGCGTCCAAGTCTGTCAAAATCATCAGGGAGATATGGGGAAGAAGGTGCTAAAAGCATTTTTTTAGCAATACGAGGGCTTGCAGGAACACTAAGAGTTGAACTGACATAGGGATTACTCCTGGAGACAGAGTTTGCATGTGGTGAAACCCCTGAGCTGCAAGAAGAAAAATTCAGGTAATTATCAGCATCAAAAGCATTCTGAGGTAGATCTTTTTCTCCAAGTTTTTTCCTTTTACTATTACCCAGAGAGCTTCTGGGGGGCAAACTTAATGGCACCAGCTGGTTTTCTGTTGATTTATAAAGTCTGGGCAGGGAACGACTGTACATTCCCATATGACTTAGAGATCCACCAGAGTA
This sequence comes from Haemorhous mexicanus, assembly GCF_027477595.1. Taxonomy (NCBI): domain Eukaryota; kingdom Metazoa; phylum Chordata; class Aves; order Passeriformes; family Fringillidae; genus Haemorhous; species Haemorhous mexicanus. The sequence goes on along the minus strand of NC_082342.1, from coordinate 20,058,417 downwards.
TTTCCTCGCCTGTGAACCCAGAGTTTCCATCATCCCATCCTTGTACTTTACTGGCTTTATATGAAGGGCCAGACTGTTTTCAGCATTCATCCTCCTGCCTTGCTTTGGGCTGGAAGGCATGCTGGCTGCCCCCGAATTGCTACCAGGTGAAAGCATCAGCTCATTCCCTGAGCTTCCATTCCACATAGTCAGAAGAGAGCCTGAGATCTTCTTTGATTCCAGCATTCCTGGGAAGTAGATGTTATCATAAGATTTATTTCTCTGACTATACTTCGAGTAGTGAAACTTTTCCATGTGTCCAAGGGATTTTTCATTTTCTCTGCTGGCATAAATGTCAAAATCTGTCCTTCCAGAACTATACCCGCTGAGGGATGGAGACATGCCTGATATGGAACCCAAATGCTTTACAGAGATGCTTTTATCTGGAAGATACGGGCTTTCACAGGGGAACTGCTTGCCTCCTTGAATTTTGTTAATAGAGTGTGTATTTTTAACACTGGTAGAAGGATTAGGCTTAATTGGCATAGGTTGTGAAAGTGTTAAATAAGAGCCAGCATAGTCCCCATTTGTTTTAAATTTAAGAGTTGATGCATATTTCTTTGTGTTGAGGTTTTCCATAATATCCTGGAGACCATTTTCAAGGGAATTCACCACAGAACCCTTTCCCAAACTAGCATTTTGTAATTCCATCTGGTTCTGTGAGTGGCTATAGTCTGCCATAATCTTACTGGAATCTGTAAAGAAGACCAAACAAGAAAAAAAAATTTAGCAAGTAAATAGCCTTGTGCATGTGCATGCCTGCAAAATAATGTGAACAATTTTTGCAATAGTTACTGTGCTTGTAGTAAATGCGTCTCAGATCACTAAGCAAAGGAGGAGACGCACAATTTTCCCATCTGTTTCTGCAAACGATGGGAGACTGAAAAAGAAGGGGTAGAGGCACAAAACCATACCAAAATCAGCAACACAACTGGAGAGAGGCTAGACTCTTTCTTTGCTGTCTTATCATTTTCAGGAGCTTGTGGCTCAGCCTTTATATTCCTGAGCCTCTTGAGATATCCATGAAGTAAGGAAGAATTATTGCCCTGATGTTTTATAGCTGAGGAACTGAGGCACAGGGAGAATATGCAACGCAGATAGCAAAGAACCCAACTCAGGTCTCCCAGGGCCAAAGACATAAAGCACTGCTGTGGATCCCCTCTCCCTTTAATCTGTGCAGCTAGAGCATCTGAGCCCCAACACACTAGTGAGCTCAATTTAAAGCTCAGTGGGAGTTTGTCACCTTTTTGCTTAGTGAATGGTCCTGCAAAGCTTAATGGGAAAGTACAAAATCAAGGCACATTTTTCAAGGTGTTTCAGCTCATTGCTCTAAAAATACAAGGCTGCAACTACATCTGCAAAGAGCACTTTGGTTAAAAGATAACCTTAAGGAAGCAGAATGCTAACTTGCATGACTTCATTCAAAACAACAAGACCACATGTCTATTAAAAATACTGCTGGGGGAAAGGTTACAGATTCTAATGATTTTGCAAAAATCTAATTTATACTCAGGAAGAGAGCACAGACCAAAAAAGCTTTTGCTGTGGTGGATGTTATTGTTCAACAATGCATCAAGCTCTAGCATATAGTTCTGAGCTCCCCTTTGTCCAAAGCAAAGAAAGGAATTCAGCTCCTGACAGTGCCAGTTACTGCACGAGATAAATTGGACCCCCGGTAGGTTTACACGTAGACCTCAGCTGATGTAGAAATGACACCGTTAATACTTACAGCAGCTCCTGGTTTGTGCTAGTCTACACTTTAAACTCCTAAAGCACTCCTGAGTGCCAGCAAGAGTTTCTGAAAATAAGGGTCAAATCTGGGATTTACTCTTGTCTCAGTCACATTTTACCTGTGACTTCAGCTTCCTCATGAAAAACTGAATTTTAGCTTATCACTTGGTGGGAAAATCTAATATGTAAAGTGCCCTTAATTTAATATTATTAATTCATAAAAAATATCCCCAGAGGCAGTACTTTAGTCCAAGTACTGCTTCAGGCAATTACATGAACTAAGAGACAGAATTTGGGACTCCTGTCCGCCACCAGAGCTCACATGACCTGGTTTCATTGAGAATCACTAGCTTCAGATCTTGTGGAAGGTGACAATGCATTCTTCACAGTGGTTTCTGGGACCTTCCTTGCTGATAAGGCACAATGCTACGGAATTCACCACTGTCCAGGGCATCAGCAGTGCTCTGCTGCCCAGGCTTACCCTGCGCCACCAGACATGCAACAACAGCTTCTCCTCGGTTATTAAGGAAAACAGCCCTAAGTTTGAGAACAAAGGTAACCATCACTACTAATGGAATTGAATACGCAGAAGATAAAAGGAGCCAGCATTAGGGAACACAAACACAAAAATCAAAGGAAAATACAACACCTTCTTGACCACAGTGGACCTGGTTAAGCTGTTGTTAAGTACAATCTCTGGTAGCAGCCAAAAGCATTAACTTGCACCTTCAAAACTAAACCTCAAGTCTACCACTACACAGAATTTAATATTTTTATGCTGGCTGTAATTATGGGATTTATATTATAAATATAATTTTAATACACTCATTATGATGATACAACTATCTAAGCTGCCTTGGAACCAGTGAGCTCACAGAGTTCTCCATCACACCATCACCACCTTGAGCAGTGAAACAGCAGTTTCTTATATTGTGATATTTTACTTGACTTTTTTTTAGCTATTTTCATAAATTTTGATAACAGCAATGATGAAGTTCAAATGAACAAAAGGATAAATGTGACCCAAGTTCAAAAGAACTCTTGACAGGACAAGAAAACATCATCTGGATAAATCAAGTATTCATTATATTAGTGGTGCTTTACGGAAAAATATGTAGAATTTATTTAAGAGCCCAGATGTAAAGCACAATGTATATGCCTTTTTTACTTAACCTTTCATTGTGGAACTGACCCTAATTTCCACCTCAGTCTCACTTTCTCCTCCCCTCTTCCAAATCTCTCTTAAAACTGAAATCTAATTTCATATGAAAATTGTACTGTCCAAACCTTAGCTAACACAGCTAAGTTGAAATATTTTTGCATAAATTTCACTGGCTCCTCTATAAATAGCTTGGCAGACATATTAATGGGACATTAATAATTGTTCATTACTCCCTTGCAACAGCAGTAGGACACATTTAATCCTTCAAAGACTGAATGCTTTAGTCAAAAAACAAGTTAGCTCATGGAAACTTTCATGCCTGTTCACCACAGTGAAGCAGTGAAGGGTTCATTGTACTTGAAATCCAAGCAAGTACAGTAAGAAAAGGTCACGATACCTTCATGAAGCCACTCCAGTTCAGCTTTTCTCTATTATCCCTTATGCCTCTATTATCCCTCTATTCTCTATTATCCCTTATCCTCTGTGTTTTTGCTTCCAGTGCCACAGTGCCCGCAGTCATACAGTTAAATCCCAACTGGATGACAGCATACATTTAAGTAAATCATAGCTGCTTCCCTCCAACCAGATCCTGTTTGTTTTGTTTATTTTTAGGGTAATGTTTGAGTAGAAACTTGATGAATATGCCATGATGTGTTACACATCTTGGCTCATGCTGTCTTTGTATGCATCTATAGAGACTGAGGATGGGAGCTTCAGCTTGTGATGTGCCCTGAACCCTCCTGCATCCAGGTCAGACCCAGCTTTCACATTCAGCACAAGGGTCCTCAGTTTAGCAAAGTATTTGCTGCCTGGAGCAACAGAAGGAAATTCTTCCTTTTTTCTTTTTTTAATTTTTATTTTCCCTTTCTCATTCCTTTTCTTCCTTTCCTGAGTTGTTTAGCTGGGTGTCACTGGTATCTATTCCAGACAGGCATTAAAGTGATGGGGGAGGGTTGGCTGTCTGCAGCATATCCAGCTGTGTCTAGTTCTGCCTGGTAAACGGAGCTAGACATGGAATAAGAATAAGAACAGAGCACTGATCTTAGCCATGTGTCAGGAGAATTAACGGGCCAAAGTCAATTAGAACTTCTGAAAGATCTCAGTGCATTACAAATAAACTTCATGTTAATTGATTACCTGATCCAACATTCTGGAAGGAAGAGAGGTTACTTCTGTTTGGCATCATATTTCTCTTCTATTGGATGGTTAAAATGACACTAATTTGAGTGAACCAGATAAATTTTTACCTGAAAATAAAGTAAAAAAGGAAAAAAAACAGCATTCTGTTAAGTGTATCCTGGGAAAATTTTTCAAGTGCATAATATACAACACAATTAGCTTTTCTTATGGTATAATTTCCAGAGATAACTCAAAGAGAAATATGTTAAAAGATATTTAGAAAGGATATTCCACGTTTAATAGGGTGATTGTTAAAAAAAAAAGAAGCGCCAAAACCTGTCTGCAGCTGGTTTATCCTTTTAAAAGTACATATAATTAGTTTCCATAACAAGCCATTATCTATGATCCTGACTCTGTACAGGCACTTACTAGTCACACCTCCTGAGTTTTGTCTGTAATCTTGTGGCTTCCTTAAGAAATCATTAACAAGATTGCACTTTGCTGCTGAAGACTTTATTTGGAAAGCCCATAGGCCAAGTTCACCCTGCGCAACACCAGCATCCTGCAATCACAAATAAACCTATTAAAAACCAGGTATGTGATCCAAAACAAAGAAAATCTGCTGGCATGTAATGATTTCTGAGTTTCCAAAGAAGCCAGACTAGAAATGCAAAGGGAAACCTGAAAGTTTATTTAAGATCAAATTTAAAAATTGATAGTTTAATTGATATTTTAATTGATATTAAATATATACAAGAGAGATTTGGTTTAAAAGAAATGCCAAAATTGAATCTCAGCCACTAAAAACTAAAATTAAATCTAAATCCAAATAAAAGACCTCTAGTGAGTTGCTTTATTAACAGATTTATTTATTTTTTATACACATCTGTTTTTAAAAGGTTGAGAAAAAATTTTTTTAATTGCATCAAGTGACAAAATTAATGATGACCATCTGTAAGTCCTCTGGGCTTAGCCCTGGACAAGCAAATAGAAACGTGTCAGAAAAACAAGTAAAGAATGGAGACAGATGTCTGGGCTGTCTAGAGACAAGCCACCTATTTAATTAACTGCAGTCATCACAGCCCCAAGGTTGCAGGTCTGTAGTGCAGATGCTTTCTTTGCCATGCTTTTTCATGTTATTCTCTTGGGAGGACAGGCCTGGGAGAAGGGAGCTGGCTGCTGATCCTTGCGGAGGGAGGCTCCTTCTCTCTGACCTCTGGCTTTTGCCTCTCCTGCTCCCCACAAGCTGCTCTACCAAGAGAGGCCATATCTTTCCCGCTGTTCACCCAGGAATCTCCCTGTGCTAGCCTCACTTTGCAATGCTTTTTCTTTCTCTGTAGAGGTCATTTCTCAGTCCTAAGGAAAGTTTTAACCACACTGTGCATATTCTGCCCCTCACAGCAAGATGCAGGTTCCTTTAAGATCATATAATCTGCTGTTCCCCGAAAATGGCACTACTCTCCAAGGAGGCAGAAAACAGGAAGCCCCCCCAGAGCACTGCAGCTCCTGAAGGGACTCACCCACAAGTCCAGGCTTTCCAGCACAACAGGACTGAAATTCTCCAGAGGGGGTGATGAGGAAGAAGCTGGGCAGCAGAGAGCTTTTCAACCCAATTTTCATCCTCAAAAGGTTATTTTATTGACACAAGACATTTATCATCATTTTTACCTCATTTGTCTTCCAATCCATTGACAAACCCCTTCCCTAGCTCCTTCCAGCTTGCCACATATCCTACAAACTCAAAGCCAGCACAGCATCCCAGACACCCAGCTTTGCTGGAGCGCAGCTGGGGACGGCCCCTGGACCCCCAGCTCAGCTGCAGCCACAGGCAGCTGACCCCAGCAAGAGGTGACAGCGACTCTCCCACTTGTCTGCAGACCAAACACTGAAGGATCAGGACTCAAATCCAGTTAATACTGCCACTATGCTGACACCTTGGCATATTGTTTGTGTTATCTCTTAAAAGTACTGCACTTTGTGCCATGAAGTCCCCACAAGAAGTCCCCAGAAAAGAACAAAAAAATTTAATTTTTCAGGCCATGTTCAACTTAAGACAGAAAACTGTAAAAAAGCCACAGGGGCTTGCTTCTTAGCTAAACAGCTGATTCCCCATAGGGTCAGAGCACCCCAGGCAAGCAGTCTTAAGGCTGGATATCTCAGCCCTCCGGGGGCTAGAAGCCCGAGCCCGAACTACTGCACAATCGTGGCCTCTTAGCAAGCTCAGTGATTGTCAGCTCTTAGTGATATCAGCTCTTTTATGGTTTCAGCTCTTAGCTTGCCAAGGGGCTCTGGCTGATTGTGGCTTTCAGAAGAGCAGACTGGAGAGAGAGAGAAGGCAGCATCGGCTTTTCCACGATGGTTTATTCTGAGGGGTTCGCGAAGGATCCGAATGCAGCTCTTCTGACAAAATGGGCCAAAATGGCCCCTTTTATAGAGTTAGGGGAGATTGGAAACTGACCAATTGTAAGGGTTATGGAAACTAGCCTATGGGGTCACAGAAAGATAAGTAGGCCTGGAGGACCGGAGTGAAGACTTCTGGTTCAATTCCTATGACTTAGCATTTCCTTATCTCTACCCCATTGTTCTCCACGGGGCTGTAGCTGGCCCCATGTCTGCTACAGAAAACTAGTGACACTCAACATTTCACAGATGTCTGCCACAAAGATGTCACCATATCATTGAACAGAAAAACAAAACAGGGACAATTTGGAATTAGAAGACAGAACAAAGGGTTAAAAAACCAGCAAGATTAATTGTATTTCCCGTGTCTCTAATACTAATTTATAGTAAAGATCAACAAAAACCTCATCCTTCCTATCTTGTGAGGTAACAGCTACCACTTAATCAATGTGACAAACATTAAGGAGAGCACATCTGAAAGGGAAGTGTTTCTATGCAATTAAATATTCAATCTTTTATTCAGTTTGGTGAATACCTGGATTTTCTAATAACCTTTTTTAAGGTTAAATATTTATATGGTTTCATTTCAGGTTTGAGAACTCTTTACACATTGTAGCATCCCTTGAACTCTGTCCCCTTGGTCAATCCCCAAGACCTCAGCCCTAGAAACATCAGTGACTACTCACCTTAGAGTTAGTCCTCCTGTGGGGAAAAACAGACTCCCAAATGGACCTTTTGTGTCACAACTTCCCCTGGTTTCTCCTTCCCCGGTCCCCGGACTGGCTTGGCATCCCTGGTGCCACACCCCTTCCCCTGGAGGCCAGCGCCCTCTGCCCCAGCCCTTAGCTCCGCCCCCAACCCCTTCCCCTTAAGCTGCCTGCTCCAGGCGATTCGCTCCCGCCGGGATCAGCTGCTGTGTTACTTCCCTGGAATAAAACCTTGGCTATATTGCTGAGCCAGTTGTTGTAAGTGTTGAGTGGAGGTTTGACTGCATTGCCTGAATGTTAACTCAGCTTGCTTTTCAACAGGAGAGGTTTGTTGGGGACAAGAGTTAGGCAGCAGCACCTACCATTCTAACACCCGCATTTTCTAACACATCTCCTTTCCTAGAGGATGAGAGATCAGAGAAGTCCTCACTTAGTAATAATTAGATTTGAAAGGGAAAAGAGCTTTTTAAAAAACTTTTCACTCTGAGCAAAACCAAGAAACAATTGATGAATTAATGAGCTAATGTAACAAACAGCTCAAAATCCATAGTATATCTGCTCTCATGAAATCATATTCTTTTAGATGAGGTTAGCAGGGCCTCCAGCAAGGCTGACTCTTGTTACAGAGCACATGCCACACTCTGCCTTGTCTAGAACAAAGCAAAATTATTTCAGCTGGGATTTATAAAGTCATATGAAGAGAATGTATACAGAATTACAAATCATGTTTCATCTCTACAGAGCCCAGGCCAAATTAAGTTTTGTTTCACTAACAACCAGAAGAAACAGTGATTCACAACTCAAGCAGTGAGTCAAACAAAGGATTCCAATTTTTAAGATATTCTAACACTGGGTGGCTTTACAGTAAGAACTCCTTTCCCTTGTGAGGTGGTTTAAGCCCAGCTGGCAACTCAGACCCCCCAGCTGCTTGCTAATACCCACCCAGATGGGGGAAGAGAATCATAAAAGAGGGAAAACATATTAAATTAATGATAGTTTGATAGATAAAGCAAAAGTCATGTACAAAGCGAAGGAAAATAAGGAATTAAACCCTTAGGAAACCCTTTTTCTCCCAGCTTTATATGCTGATTATGATGCCATAGGATGCGGGATATCCCTTGGGCCAGCTGTCCCAGCTATGACCCCTTCGAACCTCCCATGCTCCCTCAGCCTCCTCACACCAGTGAGGCACAAGAAAGTGAACAGTCCTTGACTCAACAGAAACACTACATAGCAACAACTGAAAATATCAGTGTGTCATCAACATTATTCTCATACTAAATCCAAAACACAATGCTGTAGCAGCTAGCAGGAAGAAATGAACTGTACCCCAGCCAAAACCAGGACACTTTATTGTAGAAGCCAAAAGCTGCAGTTCAAACAAGCCACAAGGACACTACCTGTGTACACAGCACTTCCCAGCATTTCATCCATAGATTTAGAGAGAAGTTTTCCCAGCACATAAGCTTCTCACCTATTCTTTACTTCTGCCTGGGCTGATACCTACCATCCTTTAGCAGAGTCTGCTCTGGCACCCACTTTGCTCTTATGTTACCAATCAAGAGGGTTGCAGTGCCTCAGGCATCACTACGACCCTTCTCTGACTGATAATAAACCGTTTTAAACAAAACTCTCAAACTTGGCCATCTATCTTTTAAGGCTTTTTTGCTCTTCATTGTTTTTTCATTTTCAGTTTCTCGCTGAACATTAACAGTGGCTCCCTACAGCTCTTGGCACCTCTACTATCTATGACATTTCTGTTCAGAAACTCCTACAGCAGTGTATTGCCACTACTGGAAAACAGATGAAATCCCAACTGATGGAGGGTGAGGACAAAAGCCCCTCAATGGCACCACCTGCACATCATTAGAGTTTCATTTGTTCTGCCACAAGATCTTCAAATGATTAGGGTCTGTTTCAACTATTCCAATAAAAGACACACTGATGTGGAAGCAAGAAAGCCTCTTGAATTTTCACACTCTAAACAAAATTTGGTGAATGAGAGCTGATTGCTTTAGTGTCTGGAGATTTCATTTTCCCACAGTACAGCACACCTACATGCATAAACAGATTGTTCTATCACCAAGATCATTTACCTTTTCCCTGTGTAATCTGAGGACAATTTACTTACTCCTGATTAAATCAAACCTGGTTTTATTCCTGATTTACTCTGCTTGTTTACAAACGAAAGTCTTGATAGGCTCAATAGCAAAGTAAAACTCACTGGAATCTACTGTTTACCTCTGAAACACTTACATGGAAATCCACCTTTCCCCAAGCCCATTGTCATACTAAAACAATATATTCACAGAAAGGCACCTGCATAATTTGGTGGAGGTTCTGTACCCATGAATGGACACATCTTTATGAGACAGCAAAGTCATCTCTGCCAAAAGCTGGACAACTCAGCAAGGCTGTGATCTACAGGCTGCCCTAAACATCCTTCTTCATTTCCTCCTCCTACCCCACAACATAATACACTAGACCCCAAACTATACCTAATTTCTTGCCAGCATCGTCCTGAAATCTGTTCAGTCCCTGTCTTTTCAAGATATAAATCCTGCAACACATAGGTCTTTGCATGCAAGTGAGCACAAGGTCTGCTTACAGGCAGATTGTTTTAGTTCCTAAAACTCACAGCTTGGCACATTCAGCAACACTAAATAAATTAGAAATCAAATATCTGTGAATCATATTTGACTAAGTCACTCCCTTGCAACCCTGCAGATTTCCGGTGTGGAAAAGGGAGTGGCAGAGGAAGTCGCTTTTATGGCTTACCTCTTTCTCTGAGAAATTATCATGTTGATACTGGAGAAGAAGAAGAAATAAAACAGTGCAACGGAAAACACCCTGAGTAAGATTATTCCACTCATAAACCACATATATTTTACTGTAACAAACCACATGACTACTCCAAAAATTGCACTTAAATATGACATTTTTAATTACCCTGTCTTACTGTTATAACATGATTCTCTCCTATTTGATAAGGATTGGTGTTGCAGGCATTGCCACATCAATTGCTCTTTCCAATAGATGGACATAATCATTTTAATCAGGTCACGACACCTGACAATTTTAAATGTCCATAAAAAATAAAAACATTCATTACCATGTAAACACTATGGCTGGGTGACTACAAACTGAGGGTCGAGCCATTTGGTAAGACAATATATTAGACCACCTACTCAAACAGCATTACTTTAGTAGACATCACTGCCCCTCCTTACCTTAGAGTCACACTAACCACCGTTTCATCGGGAGTAGCTCACTGAGAGAAGTTAAAGGAAGAAGGAGGGCTAGTTCTTTTCTGCTCGAACAAAAGCCCCAGACAGGTAGAAACATACTTGAAGAGATTTCTATTAAAACAATGAACTCCTTTCATCATGCAGAAAGACAGGGTTGACAGAGGACAAGTCAAACTCTAGCCATAGTCATCTTTTCTATTTTGGCACCTTTCTGGTAGCTAAGTTCCACAGTCAGTTATCTGACCCAACGACTGTATCATCTCATGACAGTAGTGACAAGCTCCCTGGTATCATTCTGTTGCTATTTCATTAACTCCTTTCCTGTTGAAAAGTTGAGTATGCTCAAAAGATTTGCAAACTGAAACTTTAAACTTTCACACAGACATGGCAAATAGAAAGCTCTACTGGTGGGCTGTGACTGCTTACTGTGCAGACTAAGAAAACCCAAACCAAACAACATAGCTGGTGTACAAATAAATACACTTAAATACTCTAGACCAATATAATTCTTATTCCTGAAGCCAAATCAATACAGACTTTCTTCACCTAAAATTTCAGGAAGGGTTTTGAGTGCAAAACAATTATGTATCCAAATTCATGTCATACAGGAGCAGAAATTCTGTCTGTACAAGAGCAGAAAGACCTTAAAGAGAAATTTCTCTGTTCCCACCCTACTTGACATGACAAACTTGCCTCTAGGGCACCCCTGACAAATACAATGAGAACAAGTAGGTAAGGCCCAAAAAGTGTAAGCAGATAGAAAAATTAATCAAAACAGCTTCATCCCCTCTTATTCTTTTTTTTTTCTTGCATGTCCTTACCATTTTTCTCCTATCTATTGCATTTTCCCACTCTCAGGCAACCTTTGCCCATGATCTGCTTTCCTTTGTGCTGATTTCTTTCACTGCCACTTTGTGCCTGTCACTTCCTTCCATTAATCAGTTCTCTCTAGTGTCCACTTACTCTGACAGCTTCTGTCTCCTGCTTCGCTCATCCATTTCTCCTCAATTTGTCTCCTTCCCGGGATGCTTGTCCCATATTTCCAAATGTCCCCTCTAGCTCTTTAACGCTTCTTCATTTCCCAGCAGTCTCAGGGCAGCAAGCATGCCCCCAGACTAAATGCTTCTCATCACACATGCTTGGCAAACCCTACCATGACAGTGACAGCTCGAGTGGCACCTGCCGTGGCTGCTGTGCTGCCAAGCCATGGATCTGCCTGCACCAACACGGGGCAGCATTTATCAGCAGGTCCCAGGACTGTGTTCCCTCAGGTGAGGAACAGAGGTGCTACACCTGCAGTTACACTATTTACTATAATAAAGGAAGTTAAATGAAGTGGTTCACTTAAAAACAGACTCCACCAGCATGAGACCTGAGCAAGGAAAAAAACCTCCAATCTTGGTCATATTTACACAGTTCACTCTGCACTGTAGTCCCTGGAGGACCTTCTTTCTATGGGGAAAAATCCCCTTGGATTTCTGTGGCATCTTGGATGTGCTCCACCAGTCTAAAACAAATCCTAAATGAACAGCACCTGCTCAAAATCCCCAGAACATCATTTTATAGCTGCTTGTTTAATTCAGTGGGAAACACTGTTTGCCTTGCTGGCAGTTATTACACACCAGATTTAACCATTCATTTTAACAAATTAAAATGGAAATAATACACAGTGAACAGTGTTAATATCTTCATTAACAATCACCAGAACTTGCCAATACAAACTTGGATTATTTCAGCTTTTCTCTGGATCTTCAAGTGGAAAAGACAAAAAAGATCTTCCCATTTAAACATCTTCCCATCTTTCATTCTTCTTATCCAACTCCAGCCTCAAGATGGATCAGCTACCTTTAGGTCACCCAATCTCCACTTCCTCTCTAAACCCAAAATACTTTAAATTTTTCATGATGGGCTTTGTTGCTTCTCAACAATAGTCAACTGATGCCTTTGACTACTTCCAAGGATATGGTTGATAATTGTATCTGATAAGCATAGACAGTAACTGATATGGAAAAAAAATAACCACTCTTCCTGCCCTGGCTGATGGCAAAGATTTCCATTTCCTCAGTAAAAAGAGACACACTAATGAGTCGATTTAGCATTTGTCGAAATGGAAGCAGAATAAATTACTGACATCCCACCCTTTCTATATAATGAACTATATAGAAAGGGTGGGATGTCACTACTTGACAGCCCTAAAGGTATCTCTTTTTCTGTAACCCGCTTAGTTAAGACTACCCCTCCCCATGACAGCAAAGGTAGGCACTCTCCCATCTTCTCATCACTTAATCTCCTTTCTTTCCTACACTGTTTTCTGCTGTGGGAAAGCAAGCCCATCCTCACCCTTTGCAATTCCATTCTATCATGCCTTACTTCCTCCCATCTCTGATCCTTTCCCATATTAATAACTTATTTTTGAGGACATTATCCACAAGAATATGGAGAATACAAAAACTAGAAAGTTCACTAAACATGAAAATCTGCAAAAAAGGTTGCTCCTGTGTCCCTCTTCCTCCAAGAGAGTGAAGGTGTGGCACAAAAATGAAATATTCACCATGTTCTGAGTGGCAACATGTTCACCCAGATGCCCTGAAGATGCAGACACAGAGGATTCGGGCACATGCAGAGTCAAGGCACAGACGAGATGACAAGTTGAAAAGATAAGCATTTGGGGGAAAAAGAAAATGGTGACAAAAGCCATGTGTGTGAGATCAAGCAAGCACTTGGTGCAAGAGCAGAAAGCCATCTCTTAAGTCTTTATGTTAGCGCAGACAGTCTATTTACACTTCTGCACATGGGTAAATTCCTCAGGCAGCTTTGGGGCAGGAGAAGGAGCGGGGATCGTACTTTCCAGCCCGCTGCTCCCTCTGATCGTGGGCAGCGATACCCAAGAAAAGCTCTGATCTCCAGGCTGAACTCACCATCGAGCGCGGGGCTCCGAGCGCCGCCGAATCCCACCCGGCTGCCGACAGGGCTACAAGAGGGGGAACTTAGGAGCTCTGAATCTGTCAGGGGAGGTGGAGTTCAAACCCCCGATTTCCGTCCGCAAGCCGATCCACCGTATCGCCGGGTTCCTGCCGCTAAACTCCAGAGATGCCGAGACGGCATCCATCGCCGGCTCCGCGCCGGGAACCCATCCCCGCCGGGCACGGCAGCCCTCGCACAGCCGCAGGAGCCTTTTTTATAAGCCACCAGCCGAACAAAAGATCACGGACAAAGAGCGTTGTCCCATGTCTTCCCCTCCACCAGGTAGATTATTTACGATGGAAAACTAAACCAAGCAAAGCCAAGCCCCGCCGTTCCTCCATTTCTTCCTCAGACCTCGGACGGATGTCACCGGCGCCCCCGGAGCAGAGGCTTTGTTCGCCAGCGGGGACGCGGCAGAACCGGGGGGAACACCCGGACAAAGAAGGAGAAGCGTCTGGAGACGATAGGGAGGAAGGGAGCCCCGTCTCTATCAGCTGAGGGGTCCCAGCAGGGCCAGGCGGCAAGGGGGACTCCACCAACCTCACCCGTCAGACGTGCCAAGGGACCGAAGGCGGAGGAGTGGATGGGGGTGATGGTGGCACAAACTCCCTTAAAAGTAGCTCAAAAAACGGAGACGGCTCCAAGCAGCTGAGCCGGCGTCAGCCCAGGCTCTGCGTACCCGAGAGGGACCCCCTTCCCCATCCCGCGGGGCCCCGCCGCCTCTTTCCATCCTGGCGGCCCGGGAGGACATCACCCACCCCGCGGGCGCTTCCCCCGCACTCACCGCCGCCTTCCGCCGCCGCTCCCTGCGCATCCCGGTCCCCGCCGCCCGCCCGGCTGCAGGAGCGCCGCCGCCCCTGGGAGCCGCCCCCCGCCGCAGTGCCCGCCCCCCGGCGGAGCCGGGGCACCTCCGCGGGCTGAATGGTTCGCTCCCCTCAGGCCGGGGTCGCGGGAGCGGGGCGGGCAAAGGGCAGCCGCGATGGGGGGGAAGGGACGGAGCTGGGGGTAGACGGGCGAGAACGGGAAATGGGCACAGGGATGTCCCCAGAGGGGCCGCCGTAGAGCTCTTCACGATCCATAAATATGAATCGCCAGGCAATTTCCTGCCCGCGAGATTAGCTGAGCAAACAGGGCGGCGCTGGCAGGGCGCGGGCCCCGTTTTCCGTGCCTGGGGCGCGCTTTACCTGCGCCCGCCCTCCACCTCATTTTCCTCCTCTTTATGCCCGGGGAAGCCGCGTTTCAGAGGGGGCTGCCCTCTGCCCTCCCGATCCCGGAGCGGAGCCAGGTTGCCTCCGTTCCCTGACTGGGGCGACCCTGCCACTCACCCAGCCCGGGGTTGCCTCTGCCTGAAGTGTCCTGAAATTCAAGATTTTCTCTTACCTGAGAAAAACACACCCATGAAAGTGTGTAATACGTAGACACCCTCGTGTGAAGACACACACGGAGGTCCTAAAAGACCCCCGTCCAGTCCCCATGCATCACTGAAGGATGTAGCTGCCACCACTAGCTCTTTGCTGTTTCCAAAGCAGGGAACGGGCTTTGGAAGACCGGCCAGTCCTTGCTGCAGGAATTTTCACACCAGAGCAATACTACAAACCAGCACCAGCTCGGCAAAGCGTGTTTGCAAGAGCAGCGCGTCTGGCCCGTCCCGTGTTTGGCAAGCGGCTGGAGGTGCCAGGACCCACCTTCAGGTGCTTGGAGCTGTTACAAGGGGAAAAGAAAAGGGAGGGGTCGTCCCTCGCCCGGGAATCACTGGGTGCTGGCAGCCCAGGGCATATAACCAAGCTTTGCTTTCTGAGCGCCTGTGCAGCGTCAGGCTTGGTAAGGAAACCCTGGCGGTAAGAGATGGGAGCCAGCCTGGAGGACTCAGGGCAGTGAGCCAAAGTATCCTGCATAGAGATCTTGTTTCGTCCTGTGTGGCCTCATCACTTTACCTTTCCCCATATGTTTCCCAAAGAGGGAATTCGGGGATAGCAGCACTTACCTGCTGTGTAGGGGTCCTGCTGGATGGGTCAAAAGCTCACCCAGCACTCGGCCAGGTAAGCCACTGCAGCGGCTGCTGCCTGTTCCCGTGTGCCACAAGCAAACGGAGTTTGCTGTGATACACTTCCTGCCTTATGTATTTTACTTGGCTAGAACCATAACTTTACTACAATATAAACCTGGTAATAACTCTTTAGTACCTGAAATCTGTATAGTGATACCCACAATACTAGAGAATATTTTTTAAAAGATGCCCTTGACTGTCCTAGTGTCTACTCTGGTTTACTATAAAAAGAGAAGCGTTTAGACTAATTACTCTAAAAGGCCAGAACCTAGATGGTCTCTTCTGTGATGCCTCCACAAACATCCCAGTGTTTCATTTTCTGCTAGCATTGAACCTGGCTCTTCTGTTTTGTTCACTGATCAAGCAAGGCATTTAAAAAACAAATGCTTGTGTGTGTAATAAATGCAGAGTTAAGGGCATGTACACAGTTGGTAGAACAGAAAATTGCTTTTAATCCTGCCACAGACAGAACCAAAAGCAGCCAACCTTCCCATCATCTCACATGATCTTCCTTTTCCTTTTAAGAGGGAAAAACTGTAAGTAATAGTCTGCAAAAATCTCCCTAGGGAACGTGAAGCCTAGAAGTATGGAAAGCTGTAACTCTGCTCTTGCAGTCAAACTGTTGCTCTGAAGGACTTGTGATATGTCAGCTGAAATATTCCTTCACCTAGTTCCTACCCAGTAAATGAGGAGGCAGCAAAGCTGGATAAGGCAGACCATGTTTCCCCTGCTACCTGTATGCTGTGAAAACTTTGTCTAAATCAGTATCATCTGTTTCTTTTCAGCAAAAGAAATAAAAATACAGAATAGGATTTATTTTGAAAATAATAATAAGTACTCAAAATAATTATAAGTACTCAGCCGTAGCTTAGGTTCTAAAGTAACTTGGTAAGTTGTAATGTTTAACAGGCAAGAGTCTGGAAATATAAAACAACAGCAAAAACTCCATCTTACATTTTATTAGTAGGAAACACTTAAAAATTAGGAAACAAGAGAACCTCCATAAACTATAGAGCTGAAAACTCCTGTTGGAGCAAAAGAAGCAATGCTATTTAAAAAATGTCAGGAAAAAGTATATGGAAACTTGCAAGAGAGCTATGAGTCACAGATGGGTTCAACAGTCCATTAACAGTTTTCATGGCAATTGTACTTCAACATCAGTGGTGCTGCATATCACAGAGGCTTTTAAAATTCTCCACCCTTCAGTATGCAAGCATGCCTGATAAAAGTTTGGTTTCCATGGTAATTCATATAAGTAGAAATCCAATGTGGAAATGTTTACAAAAAGGATGCTTTAATCAGGAGCATTGCAAATGGTAATAAAATGCCATTTTGTTACCATACTTCAATGCCATGCTTCTGTAAAATAGGTGAAATCACTTCAGCTGCTTCAGAACTGAAATAATCTCTGAGCAGGCACCCACAGTCACAACCTCTGCGTTACCTGGTCCCTTACCTTCACAGATTTTATTCACATCAAGTGTGGACAAGACTGCATTTCTGTCAAATGAGCCAGAGCCCACAGCCTTTTGTTACCTGCGGGAGGAGAGGCCATTCCCAGTCTGACAAACTTGGTTGAGATAAAGCTTCCCATTGATGACTGGGTGCTGTTACACCCAGCCTTTTCATTGGTGGCAAAACTGGTCTGGTGTCTTCCATTTTCTGCCTTAACTACTCATTTGGATTCATAGTCTGTGATTTGTTACATTCTTTGGTGGGGTGATCCAATTATTTATTAAAACCAGATCAAGAAAATGATCCAGGTGAAACCTATTCCTTCCCAATGCCTCTATGTCTTCTGAAAAAGGTCCCAAATTCCTTGCATTAGAGTGATTGATGAGAAGAGATACAGCTAGATATGGGCAGTTGTGCTTGAGACTGGATCTTTGTTTCTTGAACCAGCATCACCAACACACCAGTGGATTGTTAAGTTGCACACTTTTTGAACAAACCTGTAACAACAACTGAAGTCATAAGGATTCAGTGCTTTCCAGGATGTAACCAGAGCATTTTGAACCACCTGTCCATAGCTTGAAAACCAGACCTTTGGGTGAAACTTCAGAGTAAGCAGTGATTCCTCCGCTGTAACTTCCTCAAAGACATTTTGAGGCAGTGTAGCAGGCTGGATACTAGGCTATGAAAGAATCGATTTTTAAGGCTTGTTGGGAATCTGCAAAATCAAAAGGCAAGTGGAGAATGACTGCATTCATCAGTACCATTCTGGTGAAAAAAAAAAAAAAAATCACACCCTGTACTTACACTGATCATCCTAGTTAAAAATCTAAAAAGCTCTTAATGTAGCATTCAATAGAAATGTGTATCAGTAATAAAAGAAGTTGGGGTTCAAGCAGTGGAGTGTTCTTGTGACTCATCCTGAAACTTTCTTGAACTGTCACACAAAAGCTATCAAGAAGAAACTGCCCGGGGAAAATAAGTTAAATGAGTAATCAAATCTCATGCTTCAGGACACAAGTCAATTGCTGGAAGGCTCAAAACACTCTTCCTTTTGCACAGTTGTACACAATTAGCTAGATTGTAATTGCAAGGCAAAAAAAGTGATTAAATTTTGCTCGTTTTCTGAATCATCAGGCACTAGCTGCTTTTGCAGTTGAATTCAGAGCTTAAGGGACAGGTCTGGTAGGTGGGCTTTGTTGCACTTCTGTGAGTTTTTGCCTAAGTTTACAGTACATTTGGGAGGATTGCTCTTTATGCTGACTACCCAGCCCACAGTATAACTCTGTTGCAGAACTACCATTAAAGGAACACTAATTTAGACAGCTAATTTTCTGTTAATAATCAGTAGTTACCTTAAAAAAATCTCTCTATAATTGCACAACTCATAATGCCTCATTTAAGTAGCAGCAGTGTTGTATCCATAATGGCCTAAAGATAAAAAGAAGACAAGATTTGTCAGAGAGGTAACCATTTTCATTAAGCAGCTGGACCATTTAATGTAATAGAAGAGCATGCTATTTTTTCATTAAATAGGGTATTTTAGTAATCAAAAGAATTTTTGCTACCACAGTATGGACATTGCTTCAAATCACAAGAGCACTCCCCTATTAGCTTGTGTATGGTTCTCTGTCTTCACAGCTGATTAATTGGTTCCCTTTCCTAGAATCAGTGTGGTGGCTTAGGGCTTCATCAGCCAGCTTTGCTACTGCTGCTAAGCTCTCTACAGCTAGTAAAGCGTTTTTTTCCTGTACACAGGTATATTTTGGGTATACGATCTGTGAGAAAACACGTTGAAAACTACAAGCACTAGCTTAACCTTGGTCAGTGCTCCTCACAGATGCCAAAGCAGTAGGAAAGCAGTTGGCACAAGACATGGTGCAAATTCTGTAGCTACATTGGTTTACAATTATAGTCACAGATTAGGACAGCTAGTAGTTTTGTACTCAGTGGCTGGATACATGGGTACCTTCATTCCATAGCTGCCTTCATTCCCCTTCTATTCTTATCTTTTACCCAGCAAGCAATAAGCTGATTCATAAGTCCTTACATGCACCAAAGTCTGGTAACTCATGATTTCCTTCTGATTCCAAGACAGGGAAGTTTTCTATTCTCCTTTGGTCTCTATCAAATCTGGATGCATATATAACAGTAATGTGGGTCGTGTCAGTAAGACAGTACTTCCTTTAGTAGGAAGTGAGATGAAATCTAAAGCAATTTAAGCTATTTGCCCAAGGTTACACAAGAAATCTCAGTGGGGGCATGGTATGGAACAGAAGAACCAAAGTTACTACTTTAATTTCATAGTTAATCTGTGTAAAGATGCATCTCTTTGTGCTGAAATAAATTCTCAATTGCTTTCTTCCTCCTGCAAAAAAGTATTATTTCTCTTCAAGTGAATTTAAATTAATTAATATGGAGTCAAAAGAGGTAAAACAATGTATTTGTACCAAAAAGAAAGATGGCTGCCAAAACTTCTTTCATTCTGTTTGGAGTCATTTGGGCTTTTGTAAAGGAAAAAGCCTTGTCTAATGAAGTTTAGATAAAATAAATTCTCACAACTCATTAATTAAGCTGTTTTTGCTGACAAGTTTTTATATGTGCATTCAGAAGGGTTGCAGAGGTTTTCTTTTCAGCAGATGGCCCCCAAATGTGGAATTATGTACCATTAGCAGCACAAAGGATGACACAATATTGCTACTACTTTTTTTACAGTAGTAGGGGCCGAATGAGGTGCAGACATAGATTTTAGCCTCGGATTTCTGTTTTTTTTTTTATCTCCTAACAGATGCAGGATTAAAAACATCTGAAAAATGTAAATTATAACAATTCTCTCCCTGCACAGCCCTTACTTAAGATTGCCTTAAATGCTTAGACAAAATATGCTGCACCCAAAGACAAACATGCTGAAGATGCGCAAATACCCAAGGTAAAATCAGCCTAAACCAAAATAGAAGTCAAATGACAACCCACCACCACATGGCTTTCCCACTGCACTTGCACCCCCTTCAACCCTAAAAGTATATCAGGATAGTGGAGAATGTCACAGAATGCAATACGTTCATCTCCAAACAGAATATGCAAGGGAAAGGGGAAGATGGTCCAGCACTTCCCCACAGGTTTTCAACAGATGGGTGCCATACAAGACTGGCTCCTGAGGCCAGGATATATATGCCCCGTGCCAGATTCATCTGTATTCTGTTCTTCCCTTTCCTCCTTACGTCAGCCCAAGTTTGGGTTATCCTGGGGAATAGTGGGGGATCACGCACAGCCATCCTACAGGTACAGCTGTTCCCTGTGCTTGCTGTTGGATGTGCCACCTGTCTCACAGGGTGTGTCAAAGGCCAGTAATGGGACTGGGTTCTGGCAGGCTGGGCAGGGGATGAAACTGTGGGAGGGCTCTGGATCACCTTGCTCTTTGTGCAGGCTGCAAACTGCTGGAAGAGCTTTTGGTAAAGAAAGTAAAGCACTTGGGTACTTCAGATTCAGAGTTCTGCAACTCTCCATCTGCCCAGCCGGTGGTCAGTGGGAACTCTGCTCTTTAACCAGAAGCCAAAGCTTTACAGGGCAGCACACCAGCTAATGGTACAAGGTAAACTGAAAAGCAAATAAACACAGATATTTTGGGAATATGAGTAGTTTGAAAATGCTGTTTTACAGGAGCTGAATCATGAAAAGTCTGCTGTCTTATGCACATGTCCATGTCTATGCTGGTCCCCAGAGAGCACTTGTCCTTGTCCTGCCATGCTGCTCCTGGAGCTTGGGCATCCCTTTTCCACAGAGCCCCACATATGCACTTTGCTCCAGGTTGCACTGCTGTGGCCATGACACCACACGTTTCTCATGAAATTCCCACTGACTGATGTAGGATTAGGCCCTCAGGAAGCAATAAAATATGCTTGCTGATCCCACAGTATCACAGGAAATTAACATATGACAATATTTAGCACATTGTTTAAATAAATTCTAATTTTGTACTGTAGTTTAAAGACCACTGTAAAATCTGAGATAAGAAGCTGGAGGTAGTCTGGCTTCTTTGTCATAATGCCTTGTTTACATGTTCCTTTTTTTTTTCTTCTTTGTACTACTGAAACCTTAAAGAACTCAAGGGGAAGTATCTCAGTATTGGTGAGCAAAAAAACCTTCTTTTTGGTTGCAAGCTCCTCAGACAATCCTGTAAACTAGAAACCCATTCTAAACAAAAAGAGAAATGCACTATTTCAGTGATACACTTTGCCAACAGGACATAAATTACTAAGCAATATGAAATGGCGACCCAAAAGTAGCCCATAGAAGCTGGGCGATTAATGTATAAAGAGAGAGGAAGAATGACTTAGAAACAGTTTGTCATTAGTGTATTTTTTTTAAACTTCAGAATTTTAATGGGAGAAAAATGTTTATTTATGCCTCCAATCTCCTCTTT
Organism: Haemorhous mexicanus; assembly: GCF_027477595.1. NCBI lineage: Eukaryota > Metazoa > Chordata > Aves > Passeriformes > Fringillidae > Haemorhous > Haemorhous mexicanus. The sequence continues at coordinate 20,037,125 of NC_082342.1, read as the reverse complement.
AGTTAACGGAGGCTTCAGGTTCCCCCTCCCCCTTCTTTTCTGGAGAGGCTGCCAAGTTTTCCCAGAGCTAAAAGCAACAACTTTCTGTTAAACATTACTTCATGCTTCTGGTATTAATCTAATAGGAGGCTGAATGGGGAGGAGGGGGAAGCTGCAATGAAAGCTGATTTCCTGCCATGCAATGGGAAATCCATAGAAAATTCAGATCTAACACTAATTTTAACAGCTGGATGACTGCTTTGGCTTTTACTTGCCATAGGAACATACAACTGCATAGGGTTTTTTTGATTATAAAAACAAACCAGATGTCAAACAAAAGGCGAAATTAAAAGGAGGCTTGCATTTGTAAATGCCCCAATTAACACATCCTTTTCCATTACTCTAGAAATATAAACAAATTTTGCAAATTGTCTCTTATTTCTGTTAACATTTCTAATATGAATATTCATGGGAAGAGTAAATATCCAGGAAAATTGTCTTCCTAACAAATATTTACTTGGGAAGTGCTCCAGCGACCACTTTGAAAAGGGCATTAGTGATTTTGAGAATCACACAATAGAGACATTTGAATAAATCTCTTGATGGAGATGAAAAAATCATCACAAAACCAGTAGATTGTGAACACTCAAAATATAAGTGAGAGAAAACTGTTCTGTAGCAGTCCTGGCCGCAGAGAACATACAGCACAGAACTGTTAGCAGCACATCTCTCAGACTTGTCTATTCTATTAATAATTATTTGGAGAGTGATGGCCACAAACGTAATCCTTTATCTTGACTATTTAAAATAATGTCTCTTTTCTTCTTTCAATGCTTGTTGCTCCACCTGTTTCTTACACACCATATGGCTCCAATCACAACATATTGCAGAAGATTTTTTTACATTGATGCAAAGAAAGCTTAATACAGTACACATGCTGAAACTGAATGCTGTTTTGCAGATGAAGCAGGGCTATAGCTTGTGTATGTATATAAGGAAGGACCTTTACCACAGATTATATTGATTATAAAGCTTTACCTGCCCGCTGATGCATGCAATCAACAGAACATGGCAGCTGTTTTTTATGTGCCTAGCTGTAGCCAGCTGTTAGGCTGAAAGCGTTAAGTCATCCTTTTCATCAGTCCTGGGCTTGCATTAGGCTAACTGGAGGTCTCTCAGGAGCAGTGATGCCTGAGAAATCCCAGAAGCTAACACCCAAAACATGAAGTTATGCTATGTGAGCAGTGAGGCTTCTCGAGGGGCAGATAAGAACAGGGCTGGAACATTTGATAGTCTGAAGTACTGATGGGCAGAAGAGAGGAGGAATGAAAGCCTGGAAAACGAGAGAATGAGAAAAGTTCCTGTGGATATCACATTAGAAATAAGTTTTAACAGATGAAGCTGCTTAGGGTGTTGAAAAGGCAGAGACCTCTAAAAAGAAAATTGTTTCCAGTTTTTTTATTTTGTGTTCCTAAACCCCAGGACATTATGCATAGTTTTAAAGTCAACAGGACTCTTGCCATTGCTCTCACTGTACTCCAAAAATTCCAGCTGCTATCAGGTTTTCCTTGTAATGGAAACAAGCTGGCAGAACTTCAAAGTCTTGATAACAGTTTATACAGAGAAAGGACAGGAACAGTTAGTTATACCTCCCTATTAAAAATGTTGATTTCACCTCTCAATTTTTTTGTAGAAGTTGGATAGAATTTGACAATGAAATGGTGCTACTTGTGTCTGGTCAAAGCTCAGGAAGAGAATGTCAAAATGTTGCTGTATTGGAATTTGTTTGAGAAAGGTTATCTGAGAGCTCAACTTCTGTTAAATATGCCATGATCAGGGGCTATGAGCACCATTTCATGGTGCTCATAGCCCCTGGTCATGGCATATTTAACCATATACTCACCAGCCTTGATCTCAGTTGGACAGCTTTACAATGGCTAAGAAACTGAAATGGAAGTTTGAAAAATAGGGATATATGAGTTTCCTATTTCTTTATTGGAAAGCACATGCAATTCTGATAAACACTAAGACAGTATGAACCTTCCAAAGAACATAGGAAAGTAAGTGAAAAAATGAATGAGTGAAAAAATGCTGAGTAAGCAAAAAAACACTTCAAAATAAATTTGCCTTTGATTAACAAATCCAGTTCAAACAATTCCATCTGAGTCTTAATCTTTTCTAAGCTTTTACCTCTGTAGAATTGTAGCTTCAGTTTCAAAGCTGTCCTAACTTTCCATTTTTACTTCTCTGAAAAAAAAGTTTTTCTTTTAAAAGTAGCATAGTCCCTCATTTATTTTCTCCCCGTCTTTTCTTCTTCCCTGATCATATGCAACAGCAGAAATGGTCTTTGTTAGCTTTTTCTGGGCTGCCAAGAAGCCCAAAGATCCAGCTGACAAAAACCTCAAGTCAGCAATTCCAGTGTGAAGAATGTCCTTTTCAGAGCCCCCGTTTCACAGGATCCCTGTCACGGAGCATCTCAGCAACTCCACACAGAAGAGCCTTGCATTGTCCTCCCTTCCAAGGTGAATTATCCTCGCTCTGTTCCTTGTGTTTCAGCGCTGAGCTCTCAGTTCCCCACCCGTTGCTGCCTGAGGTTTGTGCGCTGAGCTCTGGGGGAGGCTGATGCGACAGCAAAACAAAGCTCCCATCACTGCGTTCGAGAAGCGACTGCAAGGCTCAGTGGGCCAGCTCCTGTGCCTCCTAGCCCTCATTACATCTGAAATAGAGCATCCTGTACTCGAGGGAAGCATCTTGAGAAGCTGTATAAGCCTAGACACAGTAGGGTCAGCAAAAGGAGTTAAACACACGTGTGCTGCTGTAATCCTCACCCACTACTGGATCACTGAGTTTGCACCAAATTTTCTAACACAGAAAGGTCAATAGCTTCACAAAAGTTGCTCTTTTACAGTGTGCAGCACTCAGAAAAGGAGAGCTGTGAACAAACTTAAGGGTCTATCTCATGCTTTAGTTGAATAAGGTGAATTTTGATTTATTTTTCTCCCCCAAGGGAATTCAATGATTTTTGAGGAAACAACACAGTAAAGAAAGACTTCACTGGGCTGTGCAGTGATCTGAACTACAGCTTTGCAGTACGGAAGTGGTACATCATGCAATTACAGCACTTCATTTAATATCAAAACAAGCATTTATTTCTCATGCAGTTTTCTTTCCTGAGTCTTTCTTTAGTGGGCACAAATGAACACTGTGCTTTTTGTTCTTTCTCCTCCCCTTTCCTCAGTAATCCTTTGGTATTTACCTCTTCTCATTTTGGATTTCCTGTCTGTACCCTAGGGAAAGGATTTTCCTGTGAGAAACAAATGTCATGTTGCTGATCTGTTTGGATGCCTTTAGTTCAAGTATATCCTCCATGTGAAGCAAAGCTCTCATCTTCCTGGTGCCAGAAGAGTACTGCTCTCAGATTATTTTTTTTTTCCTGAAACATTTCATTTGGAACTAGCTTTATAGAATCAATTTTCTGGTCCCTAGCAGAGCTGCCATTTCCATTTTTAAAATTAATGTGGATGCAACTGTTTTAATAAGTGAAGACCTAAATTGGATTAAATCTCAAATTCAAACCAAACATCATTTTGAAAACATATATGTACATACATACTTTCTGTAGGGTCCTGCATAGCACATATGTTTTGGTTACTGTATTTGATGTTTTGCTCTGAGAGGGGGAGAAAAGCAAGTGTGAGTACTCTGCATTTCTTCTGCAAATATACAGAGAGCAGGGTGCAGTGACTCTAGTATTGTGATATTAAACACACACAGCTGTTCCTGAAATTGCAGAAGGTGGTTCTGCATAAGAGAAGAAATATTCCTGGCAATTCACACCTAATTATTCATGTAAATAAAAGTCACCAGCAGGACAAGAGAAGGAAAGAAAGCTCTGCATTTGAGCAGCAGAAGTCCCAGAAGATGTGTCTGCACAGGTGGTTGAGACCCAAAACTTTCTTCCCGTCAAAGACAGATCAGAGCTTTTCATTTTTTCCAGTGATCAGAGAGACCAAAAAGCCTTTAGCATCTGGACTGAATCATGTCCGAGGCTGCTGAGCCTTGGGTGACTTGCTGACAGGCCTTGGAAGTGCTTGGGAAGAGAGGTGCCACCTCTCTTCTCTGGCTCCAGAGAGGCAAGAAGACATACCACAATCGTGATATGATTACAGAAAAGTAGTTTTTGGAAGCTCCCTGGGGATTATGTTTATGTACATGCATGCTCAAGTGCAAGGTACAAGTCCTATACTGAGCATGTGTCATACCAACAGAAGTGCAAAAGTAGGGCTAAGGAGTGGAGTATATTGCTAAGTGTATTTTCATTTAGCGGTCTTTAGTGTGTTTGGTGCTTAGGATGTTGAAAATGCCTTAGATTTCTTTGCTATCCTCTTGTGGTATGTGATAAGAGCTGCTGGATTGCTGTGATAACAACTGTGGCAAACAACAATCTGTGTCTTTGAATGGTTGTGCTGTACAACTTCAAGCTGTTACAGAGCACTGGGGAGGGTTTTGTGGCTTGTGGTGTATGCAAAATAGGTGATTTGTAGACCTTCTAGGTCTGACCCCTGTGCTTGTGAGGCATTGGATTGGATGACCATTGGATGACCACATATACAGTGTATGATGCCTCACACTATTTTAAGAGAAATTGTTGTATTCTCACTTTGAAAATTGGCTAAAAACTTCTTTACTTCTTTAATGCACATGAAAGAATGTCTAAATGTTGAACAGTGGGTAATGCATTCTGGAAAGCTCAAAAAACGCAGTACTCCTGCCAGTGCATCATCAGAGAGCTAGCTGGGGTTCAGAAGAATGCAGCAGAATCATGTGCAGCCTTGCTTCAGTCTTACATTGAACCCATTTGCTTTAATGTCAGTATAAGAAGAATCTAAATCTACACTTAGTGATCATTCATGGGACTAACGAAAGGCAGATGCAGACAGTGCTTAAATAAAAGTTAGACTGGGTTGCAGGGGAAATTGTGTGGAGCTTGCAGACACTTTCAAACCAGAGGAACTATCTGTGAAAGGCACAGTTCAGAGAGTCTTGAACTTTGTCTCAAAAACCCATAATGTTTGAAATCTCTTAAGGTCAGACATACAAATAGACTTGTCAAAAGCCTAGTTTTTTTCAAATAAAGACACAAGGGACAACCTTTCTGTCACAGCAGACAACCCATTCACATGCTAAATCTAGTCAACAAAACATTGTGCAAAATCCTTCTAGGCAGTAAGGCAGGTGAATAACCAAGGAAAGCTTGTTTAAGTTCAAGGGAGAGACCATGCTGTACACTTTAGTAATCAAAAAATAAAACTGAACTGTGATCATGCTGACCGTACAGTAAAAAAACAAAGCAAACCCCCAAGTGCAGCTCTCACTTTGCCAGTTCAATTCTGTAACAAGTAAATATTGCTATGTGGAAAGCTCCAGTAGAATTGATTTAGGCTAGGTGGGTCTGGTTTGTGTTTTATTCTGACCTAGCCTTTTCTTTCTAATTGATGCTAATTTTTATTTTCCACACTGGAATCTGGAGTTGCTTTTCAAATAAAAGGTTCACTTGTTCAACTACAGTTAAAAGCAGAGATACCTGCTTCTTTGCCACTGTAATAATGAGATCTACCAGAGCATTGCCATCTAATACTTTTGCATAACTTATCACTTGCAGGTGGACAAGAGCTGGAATCTGGTACTGCATTTTTCTGATACAAAGCCTACTGATTTCAGAGCAACTCATTAAACACGAGTTCTCACATATCACCGAGAACTTCAGAGCCGATAACACCTTGCTTTCCTGAAGCTCCAGGTGCCTGACTTCTGAAAACTCAGCTTTTATTCAGTCAGAGAGAAAGTATTTATTTGGCTGTGAGTTTCTTTATGCCTTCTCTGCATGCGGCCCTGTTGTCTTTCTGGTTTCTCTTCCTCACGAACAGAATTCAGCCACCCGCACGTTAACTCAGCCTGTTGTCAAACCCTCCACCTACACAACATTTTTTAAACAGCTTTGTACATACCCTCATTTTTGGGGTGGTGGCTCCTATTGTTTCTGCTATCTATTCCTTAAAGTCTAATTACACTCTGCAGTTGATTCAAATGAACGATGGTTGTTACACCCACTACCCTCAGCAAGTGCCAGCATCACAAGATATGCATTTTTAGTACCCAGGCAAGCCACTGTGTTTATGGTCCTCAGAACTACTCAGCAGGATACTAACCATGTTAACAAGTTTGCTCAGATACACAGGTCTCTTCCCAGAGAACCTCTAGAGCTGCAGACAGTCTTCCTCTACATTCCTACAGTAATGAAACCTCGTATTTAAATACAGTGGCTCCCTTTTTTTTTGACAAAACTAGACTCTGAGTACTACAGAAAAATGGCCTGTTCCACTCTACCTCTTGCTCTATAAATCATTTTCCTATCCCCAGCTAAATCTATTTTCCACTTAAGTATGCCAACAGGCTGTTCTCTTTGCTGAAAGATCTGGATTTTGTCTTATCTGTAGATTCATAACTTTGTGAAATGCAACTCTACACATTTCAAAATTAACCTGTATTGTCAGCTAGCCTTAATGTGGTAAGATATAGCACAGCCAGAATAAAGAGATTTTTACCTTTCAGTCAAAACTGTCTTTTATGGCAATGAGTAGAAGCTGGCTTTATTCTCTGGAAAGCTCTTGACATTGGGACACCCACATTCAAGTTCCTGCTTTATTTATCTTAGTGGATCTGGAGTAAAAACCTCTGGTCCAACTTGGGCAGAACTTTTAAGAGGGATCCTGTATCAGTGCCTGATACCACAAAACAAATATTTAGGAATTAAAACATCCCATTAGCATCCAAAAGCAAACATTAGTGCAACTGAGTTAACAAGAAAAATATATGTGTAAAAAAGAACATTTCAGACAGTTCTCTTTTCACTCCAGCATTGAATAAACAAATTTCAAACTTCCAATACTGTTGAGGAGCAAGCATTGTACTCCAGCAGTAACAGAACTGCAGCACTGGTAGCAATGGGGTTTGGGCAGAAACCTGTTCATAGGGTGTTTCAGACTTTTGGTTGGTTCTTCGGATACGAGTCTCCTAGAAGCCAAATTGTGCCAACTTGTCTCTTCCCAACTTGTCCAGTTTCTTTACTGCCTTTGCTTCCTGGGCAAAAGCTGACACCTGATGGAACAAAGACTGCTGCCCATTGTAGAGCTTCACAAAGCACAGGATAGTGCTCTGAGTGCAGCAGCAAGCTCTCTTCCCTGCAGTGCTGCAGATCCTCCACCCTGATCCTGCCCTTTGCTATCATCCCCTTTAGCATAGCTTCCGGATGCTTAGCTTTATGTTGGACCACTTCCAAGTCTAAGGAACAACCCTTGTATACCTAATGACACCAGCCTGGCCTAGAGCAGGGATGTCCTTTCTCTGACCCATTTGACAGAGGAAATTTATCAGCTTTGGAGCTTTTCCACTTTAAACAGAGACTTGCTTCAATGCCGCTTGCCAGGACCTGCTCCATGGACCACACAAAGGAGCACAGTGTCATGGAAATAAATGAGCCACCTCCTTGGAATTCTTCAGCCTGGCAGTCATGCCCTGGCAAGAGCCTCACCTGGCACCTATTTTTGTTAACCAACAGGTCATAACCTAGAGGCAACATGCTGCTGTGAACAAGCTGTTCATAGGAACAAAGAAAAGCGAATGCATGGGCAGGCTTTGGAAATCCCATGGAAGTTTTACTGATAAATTACAAGCAGTTTGCAAAAACACTTAGATACTTCTGGGAAGTACCCGATCCCGTAACTGCTCCATCCCAGGAAATTGCCTCATCACTAGGCAGAGCAGTCATGCTACCTCTAGCTTTTTGCTCTGTGCACGATGAGTCTCCTTTTCCTGGCAAAATCATGACTTCACATCCGCAGGTGAGGTGAAGAGCCTCTCTGTGTCAATTCTTTAACTGGGAAAGCCAATTATCCTGCACAGTTGCCTCAGGAAGGGGAGGCAGCTCATGCTGAACTGATTCTCCTGCTTACTGGATGAGAGATTGGCACGCAACTCCAAAGAGAACAGCAAATCCCCCAAGTGACAATGCAGGTGCCTGAGCCCAGGCCATGAATCTTGATTTCAGATAATCCCTCATTTCAAAGTTGTGAGCATGCAATCAACTTGGGAGACCACAGGAATTTTTGACACATTTTTGTTCTTGTCAACAGCCCCTTTTCCTGAGTTGTTTGCTCTCTCCAGTAGAGTATGGCTAGTAGCCTCATTTTGGACGCTTGGACCAGGACTTGGAAATGCAGCCCAAGCACTCAATTTTAAAAAGTTAGACATGTTGCAACTCCATGTTCCCATTCTGCTGTTCTCCAAAATAGCATATGTTCCAGAGTAGACCCACAGAGGAATCACACAGGTGACTGACAGCTGGGAATTTTCTAACTTTCAAGCACTCAGTTCTCTTTTAATGAGATTCTAAAAACACACTTCGATATGTTTCTAAAAGAAAGTTTAAAAAACTGTGGAAATTATATTGCATAAAAATTTCAGAACTTAGTGTGAATCCCTAATCTCCAGGGTTAATGGCAAAGTATGTGCCACATCTCTTCCTTAAAGCATGACGTACTAATATTCCTCTCTGAAAAGGTATGTACATTTCCCAACCTAAGTTGAGAGACTCTCAGTGATATTCTTTCTATAATATTCTGCATAAGCCATATGTCCACTTACTGAATAGTCCATGCTTGACTTGTGGAATTCATAACATCCAAAACAGTCAAATGGAACCCTTAATGTATATAAAGTAGCCTTGAATGCACATGTGTGTATCTGCTCTTTCTATAACAATACTGTGCTGCTCAAGGGATGGCTGACAGAGCATGGATGCTTACTATGCTTCTATAATGGGCAGTCTGGGAGAGAACAAGTTTTTGCAATGCTCAAGAGGAGACAACAAAACCAGCTGTTCAACTTAGCTGGCTTGTCAACACATTGTCCCCATAATTAGCTGTGCCCTTTGCAACATCTTATTACACCAGCTGACCTAAGAAACATCAACATCTCCTCGGACCTGAAAACCGTAGAGTCCCGGTCAAGAAGTGGCATGAGCTCACCTTCACAGAGACGTGGTAATCCTCAAGTGTGAATGACTTCTCAAGTTGAGCTGTCGCTCTCCAAAAGCCGGGGTCAGGCCCCAGGACTTCACTGATGAAGACATATTAAACCCTGTCCAGATCAGAGCACACACACTGAGGCTGCTGAAAGCAGAATAACCATACAGTCAGAGCCAAGTCACACTGATATTGTATGGAACCTATTTGGAGGCTTGGCCTCAATTAGCATATAAATGAAGTGGTACATGTAGTCACAGCTTGCCAGAAAATGAGACAAAATAATCTCCCCAGTTTGGCAGCTCTCTAGAACATTTAGTTTGTGAATGAAGAGCCAGGCACACTTTGAAGCCAAGCTGGGTCCACAGTTTAGAGCCAGTTGACTTTATGTGGTAAAAACACGTCTTGAGAAGTCATGAAGGAGACCAATGCTTTTCCTGCTCTTAAAATAAGTTTCTGTTATAGGAAAGTGACTTTACAGATACTCATCATTGTTCCAGAAGACTGATAGCATTTCACCTATTGCATGCACAGGCCCAGATGAGCTGTGATATGGCCCTCCTAGTGCAGGCTTCTGGCCATTAACAATGCTTGATTTTATTCTAAGTAAAGGAGAAGGAATGGAAAGTTCACAGGAAAAATGATACAGAGAGAAGTGACCACGTAGCTGCTGAGCTTAGACACAGACAGATATTTTACTAAGGGATCTTTATTAGGTAAAGAATAAGGACATAAACACAGTTTCAAAGACCTTCAAAACTGGTGCAAAATAGCATAGAGGGAATGAGTAGCTGTGTTTACTTTAATAGCCTATACAAGCCTTTTAATGTATTTGAATTGAGACAGAAAAAAGAAAGCGTGTTTGTGTGCAAATGCCTTTCACATTCATTAGGGTTTAGTTTTTCTTCTTTAAATATTTTCAGTTGTCAGGGGCCCAGCTCAAACGCAAAAGCAGGGGAATGTAAGCACAAAGGTATGCTGATTTTTCCAAGAGCAGTGCAGTCTTATAAATACATAGTCTGGTTTGGGGAGAATTGGATTTCTAGGAGAGAAAGCAAAATAGATTTAAACGTAGGTAAAATTCAAAGGGAAGATCAGCACTGGGCAAGAATGGTGTTTTTCTTCATACTTTAAACTCTATTTTAAATATAGTTCCTTGGGAAAAAAAAATACACTTTCTATTTGCATTAGCAACCATGGTCAAGCCTACTTTGACTACACACATAGCTGCATCTTGTTCCCTATCCTGGGAAAAACGCTTCTCTTCATTAAAGGATAGAAGTCACAAGAAAACCTTAGAAGTCTCTATTAAAATCCTCTTGGCACCCCTTCAACTAACTTACAGTTTCTTTCTACACTGAGTTTGTCCCTTCCCCTAGTTTTCAAGCTTCAGTTTAGTGCTTTCCTACAGTGCTGTAGTAGCTGTACTCTGGAATTGCACAGATGACTCACACTTTGACAGTGCCCTGAGCCTCCTCCTCAGTGGGGTGAGGTGCTGTGCTATGCTTCTGCTCTTCTACCCGTTTGGCCTTGTAGGCACCTGAACATGTAGGTTCCTGTAAAAATCCAGTCATGATCTGGTCCTGGACTTGCTCTAGCAGTCAGGTAGATACTGCTAGATGTCCCCTCTGCTCCTCACAACCAGGAAAGCTGTAAGTAAGTAACCTCTTTTTCCATGGCATGAAATAGTCAAACAACCTTAATGAAAAGCAGAAATGACAGCGTGCTCGAGCACGAGCTGGGAATTTTAACAACTTGCATTACAGAAATATGCGACATCCAACTTGATTCAGTACAAAAAAAAAAAATTAGATTAATATCACAATACAAGAAACATCAAAATATAAGTACCCCTTGAAAAGCCCCCCTTTGCCCTTCTCATTCACATTACTCACCCCTTGGCAATCTGCTTTCCTGGTGAGCCATTTCTGTCACAGCTATTGTGTAAAAGGAGGTTTCTGATCTTGCACTCTGTAATATCCCATTCAAGTTCCAACAGGGGAGAAATATTTCACTGAGGAATTAGCATTTGATTAACCCATCCTCACAAAAATAAAAAAAAAACAACCAAAAACAACAACAACAACAAAAAAAAGAAACAAAAAAAAAAAAGGGAGCAAAGTGGTTCATCAAAAATGAGTATAGCAGAATGAAATAATCCCATGACTCAGGGCTGAACCAAAGTGCTAATGTAGATCTACTAGTAACTTCAACCTGCATCTGTTCATCAAATTAAAGGGCAAAACTACTGTAATCTTGTTAGGTCTTGTATATTTTGACAACACCACCTGAACTGGAAGAGCAACACAATTTTCCAGTTGTCCGCATTCTTTGCTTTCTTGTGGTCAGGAACCTAAAAGCAGCGCTGGCAAAAAGAGAGGGCTGCTTCCAAAAAATTTTGCTATGTAAATACATTTCTTATTCATGCTTCTAGGCACATAACATCACCTCCAGGATCATGAACCTTTTATAACCATGACCTCTATCTTGGAAACTACAGTCTGTTACAAAATGAAGATGCTACCTCTGTCCTGAACTCACCCACAAAAGGTCCTGCAGAGATTAATTTGTGACTCTTTTCTCTGTCTCTCTTCCCCCCCCCCAAAAATGCAAAAAAGCAAAGCAGCATATCTTAGTAGAGCAGGAATAATGATAATTATGTAGAGCTTTTCCTTGTCTTATTATTTTAGCACACAGTCAGATTAGCCACCTTCCTCTGCTTCATCACCTCGATGGCTGCCAGAGCTGCATCCAGCCCCGACACCAGCTCCTGCCTCTGGTGCAACTTCCAATTAGGAAAGTGTACATGGCACTCTACTGGGGAGATGCAAAACATCTGCAGACATCCAGCCTGAGCCTTGGCTTTTTTGGCAGCTGACATTCACCTTCAGGAGTGACCTTGACAGCATCCAAAGTGCACAGGGGGTTACAGCGTGCCTCAGCCTCTCCCACCACCCCTCATGTCTGTTCTGCCTTTCTGTCCTCACATCCAACTCTTGCATGTTCAAGTCCCTAAAAGCGACAGAGGTACTATAGAGAACCCAGGAAAAGCAATGGGGGTGCACATACGTGTGCTGCCTTCTCCCAGCTTCTGGCCATCCCTCTCCTCTAAACTTCTGCGAAAGGGGTGTTCAACCACCTCCCTCTCTACTTCCCCCATATACCAGAGCTACCCATGTTCACTTACATCATTAATGAGTCCATATAATATAGTCAGACCTGTTGGAATATCTTCTAGAGGTGCAGAGAAAAGGAGGTGGAGTGAGAAGACTTATATTAAGAAGATAAATATGTTAGAAGTGTCAGTGTTTAAAGCTGGCTAAAAAAAAATATTCAAAACTGAAAACCTGAAAAACCAACTGAAAAACTGAAATCTTCTACAAGCTAACAAGTTTCTATACAAAAATCATCGATCAACAGAAATAGCCTAAGGAATGTTCCTATGGATTCAAACCCTAAGTTGTCTGCAGGCTTTATGCAGGTGTATCTCCAGTTGAAAATTGAAAAGACTGGTTTTCTGACTGACTCTTTAATAAAGACTAAAACATATTTTTAAATTGATCAGAAGCAGCTATTCCTAGAGGCTGGGAGGCACTGGGAAGGGGTTCTGGTTGCAAGAGAAACACAAGCTAGATAGCCTAAGCAGGCAACACCTCACAGGACCAGAAAAATGCACAATACTAAGGTCCATCCTCACTCTTTTCTTTAGATTTTGCTCTGTTAATGAAGAATGATGACAGATTAAACATCCTCCTCCAGATTATTAATTCCCTTCACCAGTGAAAGGAATATTTAAACTTACAAGCCAAATAGTCTCAAAAAACCATCTGTAAATACTATCTAACAAGGTCAAATAATCAAGTACCTATGCCAAATAAGTCATCAAATACACATAATCCTTTCTAAGGAGAAGAAATGGCTTGATAAAGCTAAGTTTGTTTAGGCAAGTTCTACTGCTTCTTAAAGACACACCCATATTATCAGAAGTGATGACCCTGGAAAGACTGAGACAGTGAATTATTTACTTATGGATATCAGTGACTCAATGAGGAATAGAAGACTGCTTTTTTCTTCAGTGTTAATATTTTCTCCCTCAGCAACATCATATGCCCTTATGGAAACACTCCCCATATATCCCTTCGCCCTATATATCACCGATGGCTGCAGCAGTATTAGCATGAGACTGCAGCACGTGAACCTCTGTGCTCCATGGATCATCAGAATTTGTTTGCAAAATGGCCTATTAAGACAATGCATCACTTTACAAGATGAAGAATCGCATGCTTAATTGCCTTCTCTGAACAAGAAGAGGTAATTGCAATATCCGGCATTGATGATTCCTCTACAGGTAGGTTCAAAAGGAGAAATGAATGTAAGATGTTTTCACTAAGAGACTACAGAAAGGGGTGACTCTGCAATCAGAGCTGTTTTTCTCATATGAAAAAATGATTACTCAACCAGTGCTGACTGTTTAAGAAGGAAAAATGAACTACAAGGAACAAATGAGCAATACGTTTAGCTGAATACTGCTGCACTCCATTGGAGAAGAGCGAACTTTTTACTCTTAATTGCCTAATCATACAATTTACCCCTCAAGTATAGAAAACCACTTGCATGGACCATTCAGAGACGGAGCCATTTGCCTACAGCTGAGACACTGCAGGAGGTTTATTATGCTTGCATACATCAGACATTTCTAAGACATCATGCAAAGTTGTAGAAATAACCAAAGAGGTCTCTTATAGGGTAAAGTTTAATTTTATTGCCTAATATTATAAAGTTGTATTTTCCTCTTGAAGTTCATGGGATCTAGCAGCAAAATTATTTTTATTTCCAAAGGATGCTAAGGGACTTACATAATTATGTATCCTGCTTAGTTTGTATTTAAAATAATTAACCCTAAAATTTAGGAACCACAAGACTGTATTTAAAATAATTAACCCTAAAATTTAGGAGCCACAGAAATAAAACTAACATCCCAAGGAGCTAGACAGTTAAAATCTTTGCAAAGTGTTGAGCCTGTGCCTCTCTATTGCCTGTTCTACTCAAGGTCTCCTTTGGTAGTCATTAGATCTACTACTCACATGTGAAGAGATGTGCAGACATATGTCAGTTGTTTCTTAACTTTCTTTCATGGATTCAAGAAAAGCAGAAAATGGAAGTCTGGTACCAAAAATGAGAGGCTCACAGCTCAGGCTCCAGGTAGGCTTACAGATGAGGCTCCACATTTCTACATTCAGCTGTAGATGAACAATGGAATTCATTAGGGTTTTCTAGATAAGCTGCATGTCAGATATTACAGAAGCTCCAGCAACCATCTCTTATGTTCATGCACAAAGCACAGAGTCCAAAGCTGCTGCTGTTACCGGCTTCAATAGTGGTGTAAACTAGATTTAAGAACCATACTTCTAAATGAAGATGTATCAGCAAACAATTAGGAGATGCTGGAGGGCAGAAGGCAATAAGGATTTATGTGGGAAGGTGGTACTTGCTGATACCAGTCATGAGAGCTGCCTGGAGGCACAGGTCAGGAGCTTTCTGTGCTTTGTGCTCCAGCCAGTTCACACAAGGACCATAAAAGTGACTGCCAGTGCCAAAAAATGTATTTCTTGAACTAGGTTGATGTGGTGGATTGAATCTTGCATGGACATCAGGTGCCCATTAAAACTGCTCTATCACTCCCCTCCTCAGCTGGGCAGGAGAGAGAAAATACAGCAAAAGGTACAGGCTTGCCACAGGGTTTGCCTGCTTTGGGCATCTACCCACTCTGGCATGGCCTGCTCCATAGGCTGCAGGGGAATATCTGCTCCATCCTGGACCTCCATGGGCTGCAGGGGCACAACCTGCCTTGCCATGGTCTGCAGAGAAACCTCTGCTCTGGTGCCTGGAGCACCACCTGCCCTTCCTTCTTCACTGACCTTGGTGTCTGCAGAGACGTTTCCTCTCACATGTTCTCACTTCTTTTCTCTGGCTGTAATTTACTTCCGCACAATAATTCAATAATTTTCCCCTTGCTTACATATGTTGTAACAGAGGCTATTTTACCACTGATGGTATTACTATTTTACCACTGATGGTGATGCCTAAGGTTTTAGCTTTTATATTTTTTAGATTCTGTACTGCTTTAGTGTTTACTTCTGAGCTTCATATTAAGGGATGGTAAGCTCTCTTCACAGAGTAAGTAGACAAAACAATTCCTTCTCTAAACAGGGACCCAAGGACAACTGATCCAAATTTCAAGCCCAGGAGCATAAGCAACAGTGGACTGAAGTGAGAAAAACAAGACAGATGGGACTTCATAGGCTGGAGCTGTAATTGGAGAATTAGCTCCAATATGCTAATGGAGCAGAACTTATAAAAATGTGAGACCCCATGACCGGTCGTCCATTTTGTGACCATTCTGGGTTCACCTGGGCTGTAGCCCTGGCTGGGCTCTTGTGTTGCCCAAAGGTGGATCTATTGAGGTCTCCTAATAAATACCAACTTTATTCTTTAGCTCCATCTAGTCTCTATTCTAGGTCAGCCTTCACAAGGCATCAATGGGCTCAGCCTTGATCCATGGAAGGTCCATCCTGGGGGCATGTGGTTTTGAGTCCATCAGACATGGGGGAGGCTTCTGGCAGCTTCTCAGAGAAGCCCCACCTGTAGCTCTCCTGCTACCAAACCCTTGCCATGCAAACCCAGTACAGATGAGTTCCTGCTACAAGAAGGAAAGAGAAAAGCAGCCAGGGCAGCAGTGGTGAGTGCAGCCATGTGCATGGCAGAGACCCTGGGAACAAAGCACCACAAAGCAGCAAGAGAGTTCCCAGCATCAGGAACCCAAAGGCCCCTGGCTTCCTGTGGAAAATGATAGCCTGTGACAAACACAAACGCCTGTGGCTAGCAGCAATTTCATCAAATACAGTAGCATGGGAAAAGAAAGCTTAAAATAAAGCATGGCTTTAAAAAGAAACTAAACCCGTAGCTTAATTTGTGTTCATTTACCAGACAAGAATATTAAAGGCTTGAAAATGTTTGGACATTACCAAGTATTTGTAAAGCTGTTCATGGCTCCTAAAAGAGTGATCAATATTAACAAGATTATGAATTTTAGGATGTCTAAGTGCCTTTCCTTTCTTTCTTAAATGCTCTTCTGCCAGTCCATTTTGGTCATGTAGTGAAGAACTAGAAATAGCATAATTGGGATTACTACACCAAGCCCAGAGTACAAATAATCTGAAAAAAATATTAAGCAAACCATATATACACACCGTACAAAAATTACTAATGCCACATACATCTGGAAGAAATTAGAGCTAATTGGAAATAATGAACAAACCAAGTAGGGCCAGCTTTGTAGTCACTATTATTTGTGGTGGCTAGAACTGGCAATAGTCAAAAGATACATCCATATTTGTATGCTCCATTTTTTAGCTGTCACTGCAGCTCCACATAATTAATGCTATCACATCCCCCATCATCCAGACATATTGCATAATATGTAAAAATAAATTGCTGTATTTCTTCTCATCCCTATCCTATCCAAAGCACAGATATCTCCTGCATGCAGCATATTATTAAAACTTTGAGGAAGGCAAAAGTTAATAACTGGTTTCTCCATAGGAAAATATTTTATGCTATGAAGGTATTTATTATCTGAAGCCAGGCAGGCTGCAAAGTCTGCTGATGAGAAATAAGCCCTCTGCCATATTCAACTGTTTTGACAACTGTTAAAAACAAGTGATGACACAGTGGAAATACCTAGTCTGAAACAAGATAAGATGAATACCTCACATTAAATACTTTCTTGTACTAACTCCTGTTTTTGCATGTATTTGCACCACCAGCAGAACAGCACTTGATACAGATGAAAGGAGAATTGGACGTGTAACCTTTAGTGAGTCAGATGTGATTCATAGCTCAAACTATAACAATCCTATCTGTACTTGCTTATTTTGCAATAAACAATGGACCTTTTATATTCTAATTAGCATGGGATCCACAGCCTGGGCCACATGCTGGCCGTTCAAGCCTAGGACAGGGAATGAATGAAGGAAACACTTTTGTTGCTGAATAGGGAGGCTCACTAAAAGACATCCCAAAACCCCAGCCAAATCCCCAGCAGGCCAAACACAGGGATCCTCCCACCTTTCCTAGCTCCCAGCCCAAAGCCACTCTGTTTCTCCCAACATCTTTTCTTATTGAGCAGCTAAGTCACGGAACTGGGTCAAGGAGACAGGTCTGAGGCTCCATCTCACTAGTGAAAATCCCTGTGCTCAGCAGTGAGACTCATCCAGCATGACAACAGCTCTCCAGCATCCCTCCAGAATTTTCTCAAGGACACAGCAGATTGGGGAAAAAATGCCTTGAATGAAAAAAAAATCTCAGTGCACAGACTTATGCTTGGAAAGATATTAATACATCAATAGTATGACAGAAAAGGCAACAGGCAACCAAACTGCAATTTCTTTGTAGGTAGCTTGCCAATAGTCTACACAATAGCTTTCATGAAGAGCATACTGAAATGCTGAAAATAAATTTGTTTTCAAAGGCCAGTAGAAAGCCTCTAAGAGAGAATAGGCATAAAAACTACTTTACTGTTCTAATGTATTTACTGTGTGTCATTTTATAGGCAGGTGAAGAATTCTATTCTCAGATAAACCAATCATGTATTTGCAGCCCACCAAACTAAAGCTGAGATTTTTGTACTGTGTGGATATCTTTAAGTCTAGCTTCCAGGCTTGGCTAGCAGAATGAATTCTTTTCCTTTGATACATACCATCAATATCTCATTAATATTATAACATGTCCAAGTTCAAGCAACTGCAGAGTCAAGTACTTGCAGGCAGGCGATTACAGCGCAGAGCTATGATGGAATTTGTCTTTCTAAATGCAATCATGGGATGCCAGTGCACTAAGATGAAACCACACTTAAAACCAAAGCACTTCACACAGCTGCTTCCAGAGCAGGGCAGTGGCTCTTATGATCCTAGAAGGCTACCATAACTAGTTAAAAAAACATGGAAATTCAGTCTATAAGAGCGAAGCAAGTGAAGAAACAACAGAAAATTACACTAGGTTTTTCAATAAAAACTGGTTTTCAGCTGTTCTCATTCACATATTCTAGATTTACATACCCTATAGTGGGATTTCTCTATGGAGCTCACAGCTCCAATGGCAGCACAGATTCGAAAGAAAGCTTATGCAACCCTAAAGTGAATTTCTCAGCCTTGTAGTGTGAAAAGTACCAGTGTTAGATCAACAGCAAAGCACACTAACTTTTCTATTAGGACAGGGTAGGAGAAAGGGCTCCAAGTCAGTGCATTGCATCTGTATGGCAGATCTGTATTAAAGCCCTGCTGAGGGATGTTATCTATTTTACCATCCTTGAATCTCAAGGAATAAATGGAAGAGGAATATTTCTGCCCTGCCTCACAGAGACATGTAGAAGCAGCTCAGTCTCTGTGCCTGTTCTCTCTTTCTTCATGCAATCTGGAGCAATGAGCCTTTCCTTGCATCCCCCTAATTCAAACCCTGGACAAGGGTAATCACATTTCACACTTCATGGTTTAAACTGATCATCATATGGATTAGGAAAGAAACTGTTTCTCACTGCATATGAAATGATCACAAATGTTCATAGCTCTGTAAGTGGTTTGTTTGCTGTAGGTTCAAAAATTGGGTATTTGCCCCAGAGGGAGATGTGGATGCTGGGCATGCATATCTTCTTGCTGCTTTACTTTTCTAGCTCTGTGTCTCTGTGTTTCTGAAACTTGTCCAGAGCAGAAATTAAGAGACGTTTCCTTGCTTTGAGCTGATCATACCTTTTAGATATTCAACACATTGCACTTTCACATACCAATAATGACTTGCTAGGAAATTCCCTTGCTCTGCTAGTTAGAATGCACTGGAAGAATGGCTTTGATCTCTTCAGATGGATTCAATACTCGGGGCAGATTTATCATTTCTGATTAAGATTTAGCATAGTATCCATAAAGACCTTTGGTCACTTTGGGGTGTTTTGATTTTGGAGGGCTTTGGTTGGCACAAAAAGGCACAGATTTTGCATTTTAAAGCTATTTTAAAGAAATAAAAACTTTATAAAGAATTTTTTTTTTTCATAGTCCACCTACAGTCTTCCTGCCCAAGTGACTGTCCTTTACATGTCTGAGAAACCCACAGGGCAAAACAGCTGAGGACCTTAGCAGTTTCCACAATTTTAGTGGGGAATATAACAGCAGTTTCCAGGGCCTGAATCCATATTCAAGACATGTTCCACCTTCAGCAGCAAAGCCCTCTGAAACAGGGCAAGTGACAGGAGTAACTTCCCAGTTCCTTCCCACCAACCAAAAAGCAAGCAGAATATGGCAGGAACGTTCAACAGAGGTAGAAAGCAGGAGGGCAGAGAAATGGAAAAAGAAGAAGGCTTTTCGCCCATTTCAAACAGCTCTGGATTATTCGGTGCTTTGTGTTATCAGCTCTCAAGCAGCAGAGCTGCCATTCCTTCAGAGACCATGTCCAACAGGAGCCACTTGGCTTCATAACCTGCATCTTTAGCCCCTATATCTCACTCCCTCCCCAGCAACTATTGTTCACATCATCTCACTTTGGAAACTCAAAGACTTTCTTTTCATCATCCCCTTTCCAAACAAATGGGCTCTTTCAGCTATCTTTTCCATGGCTGGAGTTTGTTCCCTTTAGGAAGGCTGCACATACATTTCACACAGTAGGTGCCATCTCCATGACAGCATGTGCTGTCTGCACAAGGAAGAGCCACAAGTTTGCCACATAAATCCTACCATGTAATCGATTTTTGTGCCATCATTTCTGGGTCACAGCAAGCAGTAATGCTTTGGGGAGCTTTTCATAACCAAATTACTTCAGATTGCTCTGCTCTGAATAATCTACTCTGACAATGGTTATTGTTTATGCTTGGAGTGCCAATCAACACTGCCGCCCCATTGATGCCAGATAAATAGGCAGGTAAACACAGCCCCTGCCTGAAAGGACTCGCTGCATAGTTTATGTCAACAAGCAGGCAGAGCAGAGTCTAAGTTCAGGAATTAGAAGCATGAGGTTGAAGAAAGGCAGAAGCAAACACTGGCCAAATAGTGAGACCACCACTGGTTAAGGGTTCCTCCCTCCCCCACCACCTCCCAGCATGATCAGAAGCACAAGACCAAGCAGGACCTTGAATTCACCTCATACAGTCATGTTCCCAGCTGAGCACACAGCACCCCTGATAGATGTCACCTACACGGTTTGAACAAAGAATCTGCAACTTGCCTATTCCAGCCACTGTTACTTTTAGCAAAGCCATCTTAATGCCTGATTTGGCCACCATGGACCAGAGAATAGAGCATTGCTTTTGTCTTTGCAAACAACTCATTTGGTTTCTTTCAGCCTTGCTTTCCTTAAATCCCACAACCCATGTCTTTGTCTTCCCTGTATAGGGTCCCAGTCTTTCTTCTTATTCCTTTCAAGCTCTCCAGCTGGATTTTAGAGGGAGCATGTATTTTGCATGTGTTTATAACCTCTGTCAGTTTAACCTTGTGGAATAACTGACAATATATATTACTGATAAATATATTACTGAGAAAAAAAATTATATATATATATATATATCACCTCACTGATATTTTAAGATTTTTTTCTGCAGAACTGTAATGTATTCATTTGTTTTCCACCTTGTGACCAACTGACCAATTATTGCTTGTTACAGTGAAGAAATTCACATTTGTTTTCCCTGGCCTAAATAATCTGTTTTCAAATATTTTTTTAAATTTCTTTCAGTTATTTTGAACCAGAAACTCATTGCCTAGAAATCCCAAGCCCCACTCCAGCCCAAATATTACTTTATCAAACATATTCAATCATGAGTCACTGTTCTATCATCCAAATCTTTAGGGAAAATGCTGACTTTAGACCTCTCTGATGAATATTTTTATTTGGATGATGATCCCAGCTAGTACTTGAAGAGCACTTCTCTGATCTGTTGTTTAATTAGATCGTAGTTCCCTAGACTTATCAAGCAAGACAATACCAACATTTAGATAGAATGTTTGATTAACAGAGGATACATCCACATTTGGCTGTATCATCTTTTAAAGACTGATGTAAACTACTGTGATGTTGAAAAGGGACAATCAAAGACCTTTTTCCTGCAGAATTCTGACAGAAAACTTGCAGATTAAAACAACTTCAGCAAGCATGAATTTACCAAGCAGAAGAGGAAGTGACAAGTATCCCATGTTCCCTCTTAGAAGACACAGCCACATTTTGCCTTCTCTTTCAAAAGCTGATCTCCTAACATCTTCTCTTCCCAAAGCCTCTCTGCAGCAAATGGGGTTAACCATCACTCATCTATTTCCACCAATGCCATGAAAGACAGGTCCCAAGATGCTCTTCATAGGATTATAGAATGATTTGAATTGAAAAGAGTTTTTAAAGATCATCTCGTTCCAGCTCCTCTGCCATTAGCAGGGACACCTTTCACTAGGCAAGGTTGCTCAAACCCCCACCAACCTGGCCTTGAACCCTGTCAATGATGAGGCATCAACATCATCTTAGGGGAACCTCACCACCCTCATCAAAATGGTCATTCTACGAGAGGACCACAGAGATTTGATTTGCTGCTTGTAGTGCATCATACAAAACTCCTTTTTTCCCCTCTTGTTTAAGGAATTTTTGCTCACAGCCCAGCCCACAGTAACTGAAGAGCAAGACACGTTCACAAGGACCAAGGCCTCCTTGCATGCAGTCACTGCTCCTTGGCACACAAGATCCTGCTCCCCTTTCCACATGCACAGCCAGGCCATGTCTGGTGTTTGTGCTGGGTGGAACAAAAACATTTTTGCTTGCTGCACCCTGCAAAAGGCAGAGTGTAAGAATTGCATTCACAAGTGTAAAGGTCTGACTAGTTTCAACAAAGCCAGGATCCAAAAAGACCATAAAAAGAATAAGAAAGGAACAGTACCAAAAATACAGTGCAGCTCAAGTTGAAAAACATCAGCTGATAGTGTCCATAATCAACATGGTCTGCACATGCTTGGTTTTACTTCCCATTTAATTCCAAGGGAAATATAATAGCACAATAAAACCAGAGTTCTAAGAGGTCTGGATCTAAAAGTATTCTTTGATGCACACAAAACATTCCATCACCTGAGTCCCACAGAAACTCAAAATATCCAGATTTCCAGAACTGCTAAGTTAAACTCTTTTGCAGCAATTTTCTGTTTTAGTGTTCACAGTTGTACTATTCTCTTTCACAGTCAAGCATGGCATTACAGAAACTATTTCTTGACTCTAATAGCATCATCCCTCATAAACACTAATTGGTGGATCTTTCACTTTGAGGACCAAAGTAAGCATTGATTTGCATGAGAAAACAATTATCTTTGACTGCAAAAGGCATCTAAAGCAAGAAATCTAGACACACTTGGTCATAACAAAAACTTATAGAACCTTACAGGTTCAAAAAGATTTAAAAACTGCCTATTGCAGGGGGTTTTTTTTAAGAGATTTTAAAACTGCCTACTACCCTGAGATTTTTCCTTTCACTTGTAAACTTCAGTGTTTCATAAATCTTACAATTCTGCTAAAGCCAAATGTTTAACACTGTTACATATTACTCCATAAAATAATATGGTGAGCACATCACGGCCACAGTGTAGGAAACAGGAAATAAAGTAGTAACTTGGTCTGTTTGAGAAGCTTTAAAGAGAGCACAGCTTTTCCACAATGAGAAGTGTCAGCAGCAAAATTGCCCTTTACACTGTACCATTGCTTCAGCAGGATTTCCTGCCATTGCTCAATATTCCTATTCTGGCCATCATCAGGAATAGACGAGCTCTTTTTACTAAAGAACAGGCTTTATGCCATTTCAATATTGGCCACCACAGTGTGGAATACTTGAAGTTCAGTTTTGTTGAGCATTGTCCCAGCACTGTCACATCCTGCCCTCACACAGTCTATAGGATACTTTGGAGCAGGTTTCTTCCCTGTAAGCACAAAGATGAGATTAAGACCAGCTGTAAGGAAGACTCGGTATCAACACCATGGTCATGACCCAGCACTCCACACTGCTGTCACACATGTCACCTGAAAGCAGCCATGGCCAATCCCCATGGCAAGAAGAATTCAGTGCTCTGAAACTGAGCCCTGCAATGTGATGCTTGAGAATCAACTTAGGCAGGACATTTAAACTGCATCTCCTTAGCAGGTCCAGTCAACAGCTCCACCATCTAGTAACAGGAAAGCAGTACTAGGAAAAACCTGCAAAAAATGTGATACATTTCGCATCTGTGAAATGCAGCCTTATAAAAATCACACACTCTTTTGCACTATCTTTTTCATTTTTTACATATTTACACAACTTTTAAACACAGAGGTAGCCTTTAATCTCTGCAATTTAATAGCCACTACATACTCTAAAACAACAATTCCCAGGTTGGGAATTTGCACATCTTGACTTCACATTTGTTGCTAGAGGCACAGTTCTTCCCCCCATGCCATGCTGTTCATCGCTTAGAAAACTGAGCAATCTCAGCTCTGTGTTTATAGTACTTTGAGTCTGTAATACCTTTGGGCTTGCATGCAAATGTCAGTGCCCATCACCATTGCTACACTCTACCATCTCCATTCTCCAACAAACAGGACTTTACTGAGCACATCACTGTGTGACTATCCTACTAAAACTATTTCCATAAAAATGCTAAAAGAGTAGAGCCTAACCCACTACAAAGGTAGAACCTCTGCAACCTCCCAAGGTGGCTTTCCCTGCCTCAAGGGCTCCTCTGCATGGAATCTCTGGGGTCTATGCAAGATTGTAGTTACCTCTAAGTTCTCTCTGGGGAACAGCAGTGTCTTCTTCACTGCATTTCATTGACAAAAATCAATCACTTTGAATACCTTCCTCCCACTATCACACCTAAAGTTGGACAACAGATAAAAAGAGTTTTCAGGCAGAAAAAGACATGCAGATACAGTACCAAGTCTGATTAAACAGCTCTGCATCCTTAGAAAACACGTTATTTTTTTACTTGCATTAACCCCCTTTTTGCTCCTAGTTTAACCTTTTAAATTTCAGTGTTATATGACTCTTCAATACAGACTTTCCTATTTCTAGGTACAACATGACAATCAGCACTTGATTCACACTACTTTGCAATGCCGTAATATGTTTAAAAATAACAGTGTCCTAAAACATTTCCTTTCACACAAAGCCTTATAAGCCATGCCTCCTAGTTTTATTATTAAACTTACATTTCAGATCATGGCAGTTCTGAGTCACATTTTTAAAATGTGGTACATGAAAAATATGCAACATCGGCTGCAACTGGCTACAGACTGGTGCCAGTTTAAAGTATATTTGCAAGACAGGAATAGACAGAGGGAAATAACTGTCCCAAACCCTACTGAAGAATATGTCCTTTCCCAGGCCCTGTGTTTTGCTCAGCCCATAATAATTTTCCAATCTGCTGGAAGCCAGTGATTCTGCAGCCAGGGAGGCTCTACTGACTCCTTCTAAAGCAAGGTATGCTGGTCAGGGACTTCTTTCCCCTCCTGCTTTGTCTCTCACACTTCATTTCCCCATCACAAACATACTTTTAATCTTTTCTTCTCATGGCTTTTCCATCTGACTGTGGCATCCTCCAGGACCAGTGCAGCACAACGGAAGACCTGCATCCATGTTGTCTTTCCTATGTGTCTGAGGACAGTGAGTGTATCAAGTATAAAAAGAGGTGCCCACAAACATGACGATTTTTAAGTTCTCTTGTGTTTCAGGATGCTACTAAAATGAAGTTCTATTCACACTAACACAGGTGGGGGGTTTGATCTGGTACAGCTTGTCAAGGCAGCACCATTTGGGCTTTTTCTTCCAAGAATCTAAAGCAAGTCAAGCTCAGATGTGATGCTGGGCTGCTTTTGTCTTCTCTGCCTGTTCCATGTAGTACAAAAAGCTCCTGACAAAACACTGTGACTGAAGAGGGGGTGTTATTTCAAGTGAAGAGGTTAGCAGCCTAAATGAAATAATTAAAGCACGAGTGTCCTGAAGGCTGTTTAGCAGTTAGATAGCTACTTGAATGAAATGCTTTATGGTGGATAAGCCAGTCAAGAATCAGGTTTTGTTCTTGAAAATCATTGTGATGTTGAAGAGTAATTCAGTCTTAACAAGCAAAAAAGACTCAACAATTCGCAATTCTAAGACCAATAAAAGTCTTTTAGATTCACATTTCTGATTTTAGTCAAGCAAAACCTTGTGGCAAACATTCTTTCCTCACTTTCAAATCCACCTTAAGATATGCAATGCAGTTGGGGTTGAATATACTCTTCAAGAAACCAAATGAAACACAGTGCTCTCTCAAAACACAGTTGATTAGGTATAGACATTTCACTTTCACCAAACAGAGAAAACAAATCACTTTTTTTTTTCTAAATAATTTTTTTCCAGGATCCACATTTTCATAGAATGTGTTTTAGTTTTGATAAAACCACATTTTCTATTTTACAGAAAATCTTTTCATAAAAATTTTTCCCATCATGTTAAGCTATAATGCTGGGAAAACCTACTAAGGAAGTGCCTCCTCCATGGCATCATCAGTTTCTTGTACAATGGACACCAGTGTTTGCTGGGAGCTGGAAGTACAGCAATTTAATCTGTAAGCTGTCTGTATGCTCTTGACAGACAGCTATTGCGTCTGCATCAACACAGCTGTTATTTGATAATCCAAATCCCTCATTATTGTTTCCAAAGGAAAAGCATGTTTCCCTTCTTTCTTCTCATTTCCTTAAAAACAATAAATTTTGGTTTTTTAGGAAAACTAAAATCAAAACCACTCCCTGATTCAAGAATTCAAGTCAATTATGCACAGAGTTATCTCAAATTAACTGTTCTGATGGCATTCATATTCTACTTTACTGCAGAATAAGGAGGTTTTTGTACATTGCACAAGATCTCATTCCCTAAACTCACCCTGGAAGTCTCCTTTTCCACATGAAGGGCTGTTCCTGTGTCCTGCTCTGGGTTAGGATGATCTGAAGGGCAACTGCTGGGTCCCAACTCAGACATTCCCCTCGCAAGTGTCATGCTTCAGCTGGTGCCACCAACCACCATCAGCCACAGCCTCCAGTTGCCTCAGGGAGATTGGAATTGTGCCTGTTCTTCCAAGAGGAAGCCAGAAGGGTGGATGAGGATATAAACAATGACTACCTTGTAATTAGCAACAACACAATTACACACAAGAAATACTGGGTTTGAAGGGGCTACACAACTGCTTCAGAGAAACCCTTGTGCCAGATGAGCTTATATCCCCAGCTCCAATGTATTTGGCTTATTCATATTTTAAATCAGAAAGCAAAGAAGCTTTGGTGTTACAAAGGAGCAAGGATAACACATCATTCAAACAACTTTCAACTTTGCACAGACACTTTAAACCATTCACCCATGAAACAACATCTCAAAGGCAGCTTCTCAGCATAGGCAAGATGCTGAAAGGGAGGCACATTCCATCCCATAAACATTTAAGCCACCAGTAATTAACTTATCAGAGGCCACGAGAGCCCGTTGGTCTGCCAGTGCCTCCTTCAAACAGACAGGCAGTGGGAGTAGGTTTGTTGGTATGCACCAGGCATTTCAGGCATGAATCCCAGACTTGTCCCAATGTACCCCAGAATGTGAGCACAGGCAGCCGGTGGTGAAAGCCTCAGAAACCATCTTTGAGAATGTGGGTGTTGCTCGGAATCAAAACAGAGGCAGCTTGAACAGAGATAACATCAGTACTACAGAAATCTGATAACTGCCTGACTGAATCTTACTAAAAAGCCCACAGGGGCTACAGGAGTGGTTTCATTCCTGTAGCACACCTTGCCTGAGCTAGAGGAATAGATTAGCTCTTGTGAAAAGTCACAAGCCTGCTGCATCCCCACTTTTGCACAGGTACTTGGTTCTTTAACAGTCTCTGAGGGCATGAGAAGATTGACCTTATCAAAATCCCATACCTTGTCCATAGAAAGGATGCAGAAGAAATAGTCAAATTCATTAGCCTTTGGTACAGGCCATAGGGAGTAAAACGAGCCACCATTTTAAGGGGATTTTGTATTCAGCTCTCAGTCCTTCATTCACTCATTCTCCAGCTACCTCAGGACCTAAACCAGAGCAGACTCCTGAACGGTCACACATTTTCAAACTACAAGAGTCATACAGCCAAGTGAAACCAGTCCTCAGCAGACATAGTCATCTTCTCCAAATATCAGCTCACTATCATGCAACAGTGATGTAAAATCCCAGTGCCAGCTATGAGGAAAAATTGCAGCAAAACTTCCAGGGCAATATCTCTAATACAGGTGTGGAGCCTGAGATGCCTCAGCATAACTTGAGATAATCCTGAACCACCTTCAACTTCAACCAAAGTCATTCACTCTTAAAAATATTCAGGTACAAACCTGAGCACCAAAAAGCAAACAAACAAACAAATCAGTGGTCAGTAGTTATGTTTCCCTTGGACATGCAAATACACTTGGTTTTTTTGGAGCTCTTTGCTCTCTGGCTTTCAAAACCATTTGCATGTTAACTGAGAATGTCATTCATATCAAAAATAAAAGAAGTTTTGTAATGCTTCTCATGCTCATAGGTCTGCCAAGTCTTTAATCCACACAACACTTATGGGAACCAATATTCCCCTCCATCCCACCACAAAGTACAAATATTCACAGGAAGTCTGAAAACAAGGTTCCTTAACTTAAAAATCCTTCTCTTTTCACAGAAAACATTTTGAACAGAGATAGCAAGAACAGTCCAAAGCAATGTTCCAGGAAGAGTTTTCCTTTTCCCTGTGAAATTTTTATTTTTCAGTAAAATCCTTTTCTGCAAGGCTCTTCCTACAAGAAAATTTCAACCAGCCATAGTGAAAACAATCCAGGCAGTAATATATAAACCCATGAGGAGACTGTAGCAGGTTTATAATTACTTTATGAAGAACAGATAGCAAGAGAGGGCTGTCCTGTTCCAAACATCTTCAAAGAGCATTTTAGATAATTCATATTTTCATCCCCTCAGCTTGTGAGGTGACTAAGCTTGAAATGTAGTGTGTTCCTAATCAGAGTCTCAGTGGGACCTACCCTCTATGCCTTTCCTCCATGATTCACCTCAAATTGCACTTAATAGAAAAGTTAAACTTTCACTGGGGTTTTTTTGGCCTTTTTTTCCCCATAAATTGGGTTGGTCTGGGTTTTGGTTTTGTGACAGAGAATCATCTGTAAGGATTTTGGCCTGTAATCATTTCTGAAGAGCTAAAAAGTGCTCAACCAGCAAGAGGATCTAGTTCATATTGTCACATCAGCAGCGCTCAAGTAAGCAGTAGGAGCTGTTTAACTACTTACACCTTTTCCCTAACATCTGCCTTGGTCCTGATAGCTCCCTGACTGCCTGTGACTCTTCCTGTTATTCCTGCAGGAGTTCTTCAACATTTTGTTAGATTTTGAAAACGTGGCTATAACTGCATTATGCAACACATACTTCTCCATTGCAGTCCACCTTACACTCTTCACCTCAGCCCAAGCATCAACAGGTTTCATGCCTAACAAATTCACCCTTGTGAATAGGTAAATAAAACTTGCATTCAGCAGAGCTTTCAATCTGATACCACTCCTGTCCAAGAGCTATATTTTATAGGGCACACCTCAAACCTATCACTTGACCAATATCAGATACTAAGTCAATATTTATTCCCTAATACAATGCATATTATTTGGCCAGCTTGTTTTATCTACTTGTATTTTTCAGATGAATTGTTCACAGGAAAGACTATTAAAAAAGAGAAAATTTTTGCAGAAAACAAGAAAATAAGACTTTTTATGAGTCTCAGCTCATAAAGATCACTCAACTCTGATTTTCTGACCTGCTTGGTTTCATTTCAAGTTGTTTTAGACAATTGTAGCTGTCTTGTTCCCAAACTACTTCCCAAGATCCATGACAGTTGATGCTGGCACATCCCTCCACTCCCTCCACCTTTCAATTCAGTTGCAGTCAGAGTCAAAAAGCTTGATGCTAGAGGACTGCTGTGCGCTTGCCTTTTTAACTTGGAGGACATTGGGAATCTGTCACTCTGCCAGTAAACAGACTCATTTGTTATTAACACAGCCCATATTTAGTCATGTGTCTCCCAAGGAAAAAACACATACTTTCTTCTTAACAAAGCCCAATCTCTGGCAGCCAAATCCCTGGGGACTGCTGGATCCTATTTTGCATGACCAAATAAGGTAAAGCAAGAATTTGAAAAATGCAAACCTGGCCTGGGAGTGCCTGAAGCTTTCAGGAGCCATTTTTGAATTTGTTAACCTTTTGTTAAACATCAGAAGGTGCTGCAAGGCCTTAATTTTATCACTTTTTCCTGAATGTTTAATTTTCAATTAAGTACTCTGGAACACAAGTGAGCTTTAAGGAGATTTAGTAAGAGACCATGGCTGAGAGCAGTAACAGGAAATAATACTGGAGAAAACAGTGTTAAACCTCCATTCAAAATAAAAATGGTGCAAATCACTAAAAGATACTGATCAGACATTCTCCAGATTACAGACAAACACTCTTCTGAAATGCACATGAGAGGGAATCCAGCAGGTTACAAACCACACTGCATGTCTCAAGAGGATTTTAATTCTGACTTCCCACTAAATTTCACTACCTTCCTTCTGAAGGAGTAGCCAGAGATGTCAGTTTCTCTCATGGAAAAAAATATTACACATTTAAGGCAGAAGAGATAGGGTGAATAATTTGTGACTACATGTAAACAGCATGTAGAGGCTTCCTT
Organism: Haemorhous mexicanus; assembly: GCF_027477595.1. NCBI lineage: Eukaryota > Metazoa > Chordata > Aves > Passeriformes > Fringillidae > Haemorhous > Haemorhous mexicanus. The sequence continues at coordinate 20,007,277 of NC_082342.1, read as the reverse complement.
ACGGAGGGAATTTTGACTTAATTTTCCTCTGTCCATCTTCCACCACAAATGTATCCTGCCCTCCAGCACTCTGCTTCATGATCTACCACATCTGAGCAGCAGGCAGCTGTTCCACAGGAACCCAGAGATTCAAGATCCCCATTATCATTGTGCATTGCAACTAAAAGCACATGGGGAAAAGAGAGCAGTTTTCTACCATCCCAGCTGAAAAATTTGTATGCAGAAGTTACGTAGCTTTACACAGAGCAAGTGCAAAGTGACACCACGTACTTCATGCAAGCATGGACCAAATTCAAGGGGGTGCAGGAAGCACAGATTTTTCAACCAGCTGGAAGTGACAGCAACAACTCAGAAGAAATTGATTTTTGCTATTTGTTCTAACTTAGTAATGAGAAGTGATTAGGCATAATGGGCCTTATGTGACTGAGAAGCTGTTCTTGACTTCCCTGAGAAGTGAAGACATTGTCATGCCCCAAAGCATTTTGTATTTTTGACCATCAGTGGTCTTCAATAGGATGATTTTTATGCTAACTCAGCACCTCAGCCCACTATCAATTTTTGTGGAAGCATCACACCATTTGTTACCTCAGCACACTACTTGCTAGCCTTCTGCAGAGACTGAGGAAATACCTGTATCCATGCAGAACAAGTAATTGAAAGTCACTAGGGAGAAGCAGTTATTCTCTTCCAAACCTCTGTGTTCTACAGGAGATAAGCAACTGAAACTGTTAATGTGCTAACTAATCTCTTTAAGCATTGTCATATTAGCAGCACTTAGCCTAATTTACCAAATTAAATAGGCGAAAGAGTAGCTTTTAACATTCTCATTCCCAGGAAACAATTCAAACAGAAACATACCAAAGTAGAAAACAAACAAGTTTAAAAATGAGAAAGATTTACCTTTGTATTCAAGGTACAAGAAACACAGGCCAGGTTTAGCCTGGATGACCACATTCAGACTTCTAAAGCTGCAGATCTCACCACACACTTTTGTACCTGAGGTCAAGACTATGGCCCACAGCAAAGAACAAAACAGCAACACTGATCCAGCAGGACCATCTAGGTTTCAAGTGATGGAGGATTGGGCAATCCCAGACAAAAGCATTGACTGGAAGAAACAATCATTGAGAGCAGCCCTGTGGAGGAGGACTTGGGGATTCTCATGGACAAAAAATTGGACATGACCCAGCAATGTGCTCTTGCAGCCCAGAAAGCCAAATACATCCTGGGCTGCATCCAAAGCAGCATGGCCAGCAGGTCAAGGGAGAGGATTCTCCCCTTTTGAGACCCCACCTGGGGTGGGAGCATCCAGCTCTGGGCTCCCCAGCACAGGAAAGGCATTGGAGCCTTTGGAGAAAATCCAGAGGAGGGTCGTGAAGATGATCAGAGGGATGGAGCACCTCCTCTACAAAGACAGGCTGAGAGAGCTGGGGCTGTTTAGTCTGGAGAACAGAAGGCCTCAAGGGACACCTCACTGCAGCCTTCTGGTACCTTATGGAGGCTCATAAAAAGGAGCAAGAAGGAGTTTTTATATGGGCAGACAGCGACAGGACAAGGGGCAATGGTTTAAAGTGAAAGAGGGAAGGTTTAGATTAGACATTAAGAAGGAATTGTTTCCTGTGAGTGGTGAGGCACTGGAACAGGCTGCCTAGGGAAGTTGTCCCATCTACTGAAGTGTTCAAGGCCACCTTGGATGGGGTCCTGAGCAAAAAGGTCTAGTGGGTGACATCCCTGCCCATAGCACAGGTATTGAAACTAAATTATCTTTAAGGTCCCTTCCAGCTGAACCATTCTATGATTCTGTTTTTATAGCAGAAGAGGACTTTGGAGGTTCCTCTTCTGCAGTTGAATCACATTGCTCATCACGTGGGACCACATACAGGACTTCTGCTGGTCATGCCAACACAAGAGCTTTGAAGTAGGTAAGAACACATGGATTTTAAGAACCATGACAGGACTTAAAAATTTTTTTAACAGTCTGAATATCACTCAGGGTTGAAGGACTCAGAGCTAATTTTGCTGCAGATTTCAACCTTGTACCACTTAGTGTGGGATTAGGAAACAGAGATATAAAAATCCTCCCATCCAGTCCTGAATGATGTAGACACCTCCTTCCGGCCACACCAATGCTGGTGTGAAGCAGCAGCACCCACCCAAGGGAGTCAGGGGTAGGCTCCTTACAGGGGTAGGCTCCTCTTCCTGATTCTCGGAGGCTCAGTTCTTGGCTTGCTGCATCCTTACCCAGCAGGGCTGTAGCATGCCAAGTTGGCCAGGACCCAACTCTCCTGCCTGTGGCTAGACTCTGTGGCTCAGTTGTTGACCTGAAGAGAGCAGGGCTCCATGGGGAGGGCTGAAAGCTACCCCATGCCAGTTGGCTGATAGCCAAAGCATCTCCTTTCCAAACCAAAGCCAGAAAATACCATGAAGGCTCTGACTCCAGCTTGAAACTAAATGTAAAATTAAAGAAACTTCCTTTTACTTTTTCCACAAGGTTTCCAAACTGAGGAAGGTCCTTTAAAGCTCTTCCAGGTAAATAATCCAGGTAAAATTTGTACTCTAATGTACTTTGTCTCTAATGTAGTGGAGATCAGTGGTGGAAGTAAGGCTGACCTAAAGATTTTTGTTTAGGTTTTAACTCACAGCAAACCAGGATCAGGACGCTTCTTGTGAACTGAAGGTCCCAGAGATGTTGGAAAGCTTTAGTCGCCTCATTCTGGAAATACTTGGTTTGTTGTTTTTTTATTTTAAAAAAGCTGAGTCTAGCTGAGGAAGACAATCATGCCATAAATATGACTGCATAGCATAATCAACAGGATTCTCTATTTAGTTTAGCTTGGGAAAGAAACACCACATGGAAACACAGATTTTTATATTTAGACTTGGGAGGCCGGAAGATAAAAAGTGGATTTGACTTACCAGGATATCACATCAGGCTGGAGGTACTCTACAGAGCTGGCCAAGATTTCCAGCAGCACTGGGATTTACCAAGTATAAATATGAGGGGCTGTTCTGGAAGAAAGCTTGAGGGGGTAGTAAGGGGAAGAATATCTTCTGATAGTTGATCACATCTGGAACCTTGTCAGATACATGCCATTAGCAACCTCCTGGATATCCACAGAAAACTGCCAAGCCAGTTCTTTGACAATTCTCATGCTACCACATCATATACAACCATCCCCAGGAAAACCACATCAAAACAGAACAATGCCAACACAAACACACACACACATACAACAACAAAAAAAAAAAAAAAAAAAAAACAAAACACCCAAACAAAACAACAATCAAAAAAATAACTCAAACCAATACTTGCCCTACTTCTGCTAACTGAGGTTAATGAAATTAAACAGATCTTTATGTGTGATTACTATCTGTGTGCTCCAGTACAATACAGAACAAAAGGCAACTTCATGCTTAAAATCTTCTTTATAAATTCTGTTTTTTTCATCAGGGTGAAGCACTGGAGCAAGGACACATTTTCAAATGATGTACTGGAAAAAGGGTGTCATGGTCTGAGCCTGGCGAAATGCCAGTGCTTCTATGAGAAAACCTCTTTTCCTGGTATCTGCTGTGAGATGTGATCAGAGACAGAGCAGAGCAGGCTCTAACTTATGATTGAAAGGAAAAAACTTTATTAACATAAAACTACAGGGAAAAAACACACAGAACACAGGATGAAAATCTTCCAAATTTCCTCCTCCTCCCCCCACCAAATTTCTTAATTCCGCTGCCACCCTTTGGATAATAAATTCTCAGTTCTTTGAGAAGAGAGGAGTCCCTCTTGCACTACAGACTTCACCCAGCAAACAGTTGAAACTTCTCGTGTTTCTGTGTCACGTGTGGCACCGCCCAGAGAACATTTTGCCATCGTGACCTCTTCCTTCCATGTCCAGTGCTCTCACCACTGCACATGGACCAGAGCTGCTTCTAGGGTTTTTTCCCTTTAAGGATGCTTTGCCCAGTTCCAAAAAAGAGCACAGTCCCTCTCCTTTTGGGACACCTGTCCCCCCCATGTTTCACCCCCTGGGGCTGAGGGGTCTCTTGAACAGAGATCATCTTCCTCTTCTTCTTCATCGAAGACGGAGGGCACCACCACCACCCTCCTCACCTGGCGTCTCTGTTCACACACCTTCACATCACCGCACTCTCCTGGCTCTGAGCCATTGCCTCCCCCTAGATGCAGTCTCTGTGTCACAGGAACTCAAGGGTTCTGTCCATAGCTATCCAAGAAAAGTCCAGCCAAAAGCCACTCCATCATCTCTTCCCACCTAGAATTCTTCTCAACTTTTCTCAATCTCACTAACTCCAGGAGGAATCAGCATTTGCAAGGTTTCCATCGTCCCAAGAAGGGTTAAAAGTCCCAGGCTCTGCTGGTTTGGTTCATGAACTCCCACGCCTGGCTGCCCTGCTGGGCACCCCCCCCTTCTCCTTTACTCACAGGCACAGGCTGCTCCCTCTCTCTCCCTCCGGGGGGTGGGGGGAATGGGGGATGGCTGCCCGAAGCCCTCGCAGTGCTCTTCCACCCTTTGGCCCAGGCCTGGCCTACCTCACTCCGGCCACATGGCTCCCCTCCCCCCCCCCCCCCCCCCCCCCCCCCCCCCCGCCCAGCTCAGAGCTGGACAGGGGAGAGGTCTCCTCTGGTCCAGGGCCGGAACTCAAAAAGAACTTCCAGTGGGAGTTCACAGTTTTTAACCCCCTGTGTTCTCAGAGGCGTATCCATGCCCTCAGTGGACAAACCAGGTGCCAATATTAAAATCTGGACACCGATTGGCGTGACCACACCATCCCAAAAAAACCATTTCCCCTCAAACCACAACAAAGGGCTACACATAGGTTTGAGGTTCAGGGTGCACTTATATAACAGGCTTGGGACTTGGACTGCCAAAGCTGATTATTTCTTCCTCATACTCACACAGGCTAATGCTCCATATGCTTGGCTGGGGCCTGGACCACAGTGTCCAAGTGCAGGTCTTAAGTTACCCAGTCAAAGCAAACAGATTTAGGGCTTGGCTCATGCACTGTCCAGGCTGAAGTTCAGCTTTTATTGCTTGAGGCCCACCTCCACTCTCTACAGCTCCTTACACTCAGCACTCAGCCCTATGCACTCTTCACTTGTTTGGCCTCCTTTATCCTTGCAGCTGGAGTTTCCAGTGAGTGTCCTGCCTTCCCCCCTTCCTGCCTTCTTGTGCAGAGAAGCCATGAAGATGATCTAAGGGCTGAAGCCCCTCTCCTGTGAGGATAAGCAAAAAGAATTGTGGTTGTTCTTCCTGGGAGAACAAGGCTCTGGGGAAGCTTTAGAGCAGCCTTTCAGTACTTCAAGGGGTCTTAGTAGTACTGGGTTAATGGTTGGACTTGATCATCTTAGAGGTCTCTTCCAGCCTTGATGACTCTCTGATTATAGGAAAGATAAGGACAAACTTTTTAGCAGGGACTGTTGTGATAGGATGAAGGGTGATGGTTTTAAACGAGAAGAAGGCCAATTTAGATCAGCTATAAAGACTAAATTTTTATAATGAGTGTGATTAAACACTGGAGCGTGTTGCCCAGAAAGGTGGTGGATACCTCATTCTTGGAAACATTCAAGGTTAGGCTAGACAGGTCTCTGAGCAACCTGGTCTGGTAAAGAATGTCCCTGCTTATTCCAGGAGTTTTTTTACTAGATGGCCTTTAAAGGTCCATTTATTTTATGATTCAACAAAAAGAAACAATTCCCAGAAACTAACACTAGCCAAGAGATATAAAAGATAGTAGAGAATGAAAATCAGGAAAACAGGGGTAATGAAAGAAAATAGCAAATCCACATCTAAAAGACTGTTTTGTTTAGTTTCTGAAAGAATGCTTCTGGAAAATGATCTTTTGCTTTGGTCTTGGCATACATAATGGCCAACATCCTCTACATTTACCCAAAGAATGCCCTAGGGCAGGTGTTCTCGCAGCTGGAAAATACAGATAGCTGTGAGGTGGGCCTGCAAAGGGGCCTGGAGACCACACCCCTGTTCTGAGGTTGGGAATTCAAAGCTCTATGACAAGAGCTCTATGACAAGGGATAATATAGGTAAAGCCTAGTCCAAGAAGTTTGGGAATCAGTGCTGCAGCTTGAAGCCATACTGATTCTGAGCAGAAAACAGGTAGGCTTCAGTTTGCAGAGCTATCCAGATGAATTGCAATTTTGTACACCAGTTTATAGGCAGAGGAAATTTTTTTTTTTTTTGTTTCCACCCTCCCACTTGTTCTTCCTCCTCCCTAGAAGATTTTATATTCTCAGTAAACTAAGCATGAAATTATTTCAATGTGTGGTTACGCTCAGAGAGGGCAGAGACCCTGATGAAGCACATAGGGTGGGGAATCCATGATTGTCACCATTTCTTTTCACTGTGATTCACTTGCAGGCTATTTCAACAAGACAAATGAACTACTTTCAAGTCACAGCAATTTTTAAATTAAAAAGCTGTTAAAAATAAAAATAAGTATTTTAACATTTAACTGCAAAGATTAAAGAAAATAGTTCTTACTGGTCACCTGAATCTATTTTACAAAGACATCTGAAATGCATTTTATCAGCTGCTGAGCAGCATTTACTTATGAATCTGCTCTAATTGCTTTGGAATGTGCACCCTTTACTGCTGGAACAGCTCAGCCCTGCTAACACTGAGCAAAGTAATACTGGCTCATAGGACATGAGACTTTTATACAGCATTCGTTCTTCATTCTCATGGTAAACAGCATGAAATTTGAAAAGGAAAAGCAGCAAATACTTCGTAAACAATGACTTTTGCAGAGTTGTCCTACATGTTGACAAAACCATCAACTCATCAGCAAAATTAATCATTGCCATGGCTGAAATCATCATAGGTCAGTAATTTAGAACTAAGCTCATCTTCCAACTGGAAATTGCATGGGCAAAAACTTATTCCTGGTGCCCAGTAAATAAGTACTGGAGCCAATATGCAGCCTGGAAGAAGTAGTGTGTCCTGGCCACAAGTAAGCCCTATTATTAGCTTGCAATCTTTCCCTCTCTTAGTAGATCAGCAGTAGAGGTCTTGGTAGATCAAAGAAAATCTACTCAGTCTTGCCTTAATCTTCTAAAACTGAAGCAGAACTCTGGTCTGCATTGCACATGTCCAGGGTCAGGAACAGCCTAACAAAAAAAACCCCAAAAAACAAAAACAAACAAACAAACAAAAAACCACCAAAAAAAGAAAACACCACCAAAAACCACCAAAAACCACCAAAAACAATTGGTTATAGCTCTATCTGTCTTTAAGACAAAGCAGTCCCAAAGACTGAGTCACAACCTGAAAAGTGCAGTGGTTTGAACAGCACTTTACTCTTTGTCTGTCTGTATCACAAAATCCCCACGTACTTTACCCAGCAGAGTTGGAAAAGCAGAAAATAATTGCTATTATGTAAAATTTCTATGTATTATACATTGATGTATAAAACAGAAAATAAAGAACAGTAAAGGACAAATCATCCCAATCCTCCTAGCACTGATACAGAGGTGAACTGCTACATGTAGGAAACAGCTAAGCCAGTCCCACTGGCCTGGGCCAAACTTTATAAATACTTGTAAACTTCACCTGCTTTGAGCTAGTTTCATAGGAAGCAGAAATGTCTTATGCCTATTCCCCCCCCCCCCCACCCTTCAAGCTTGAGTTAACAGAATCCTTGGATAAAGCAGCTTCAGACAAAACCAGGCCAGGCTTGGAAATAAGCAGCCCTGGTGGCTGCTCAGAGCCCAGGGTCCATGCCTTCACAATCAGATCTTGAAGAAGGCTGAAGGTAACACAGGGTTAGATGCTCTCAGCTGAGAGTGCTCTTTTCATTTCTGACTCATTCAACAAGAAAGTTTCTTGAGTTTTCTGCCTGACATTCCATCCAGGTCTTCTCCTGCTCTGTGAAGGCATTGTTTACAGTCCTCTCATCTCTTCTCCAGTTCTGAGCAATTTAAGCAGCCCTCAACCTCCTCAAGAGCTGCTGCCAATTTCTCCTCCTGCTGTCAGTCACAGCCTGCCTCTGCTGACCAGCTACATGCTCCACTCATGCTCTCCTATCACCAGGGAAAGAGTAAATACAGCTATCCCCAGTTCACATTTCCCTTTGTTTTGTTTCCTACAGCCAATTATTTTTTTTAACAGCTAGTTTATTTTCTTATTGGAAAACCATTTTGGCCTTAAGGCAGCATGAACTGTTTTCTCCTGCCAAGAAGGGATCTGACCTAGAGGTGAGAGCTTTGAGGCTGCCAAAGTGATCTTCCTGCACGACCTTTTTAATCCTTGGTCTCCATTGCTTCAGTCAACACCACAAGTGCCTTCTAGTATGACAATCACCATTTGTTGCTTAGGAATTAAACATTGACTAAACACATCATTCTGCATAGGCCATTGAACTGGAAGAATGTTTAGTGAGCTCAGCAGCTAAAGCTTTATTAACCATCTCTGGTGACCTTCTCCTTTGCCTTCTCCAAGGCAAAGGCATAGCTGGGGCTCAAAAACTTTCCAAAGTGCTCTTTCTATAGCCCACAAAGCATTTAAAGCTCTAACACTCCCACACAACAAAGTCTGCCAGCTCATAGATGTTAATTTAACTGTCCCATCACAGCATAAAGTTTTTTGTTCCATTCTTCATGCTGTTCCCATCTCTCTCCAAGCCAGTTTAGCAACACCCACAGCACATCTACTGTTCCTTCTGTCACACCAGTGAATTTAAGTGCTGCACTCCAACTTGAAAGAAAAAGTTTCCTTCCTCAAGCATGCCTGCAATGTTTAACAGTTCTCTAGAGCATAGGTCAGCTAAAGGTGTGTTGAAACAGAACAACGAACAGACAGGACAGCAAACAGAGTTTAACAAACATCAGTAAATACAATAACAGGAGTCCAAAATACCCCTGGGGGAGGATGTTCCCTCCCCACATATCAACATCACAAAGAAGTGTGTCCAGGGTAATAAACAGAAGACATGTTAAGGTACCAGATTCTTACTCTGGCACTTTAAAACAAGCAAGGAGAAAAATGAAATGAGAATTCTTTGCATTTTCTGAATTCTCCTCTTCTTTAACTTGGCACACAAAAGAGAAAGGCACAGGAGAGAAGAGCCCACATTTCCCTCAGACTCAATGCTCTTTATATATCCTGCTCCTATCAGATCAGAAGAAAAAAATTTGGATGAGTATTAGGTGGTCTTTTGTGGTTGTTATTCAATAAAAAGCACCTAAAGTAAGAGAGCAGTTCTACGACCCTGCCGGAACTGGATTCTATCCCATGCGGTGGCATCTTACCAATGCTAGTAATTTAGTAGGATGGTTAAGTGTTTTGAAACTAAAAAGAAGCTTTCAACTCTATTCCTAGACCAATTAGATCTGGAAAAAACCCAATTAGCCCAAATACAGTCTCAACTTGGAGCCAGAAAGCCATACTTCATTAAACTCTCTTGTGGGACACAGTTACACATGCCAGCTACCTTTGAGTTAGGAAAGGAACTGCACCAGCATTAACAATGAGACTTGGTGGACAGAGCAGATTGACTCTGATAGACAGAAATGAGACAGAGATCTAAGCATGAGCTTGAGATAGGCCAGCAGGTAGTGCCTGCTTATTCTTCTCCTGTCCTACCACATCCAGGAGTCTTAAAGAAAAGAAGAATAAGATGTGGTGGCCTTAAATGTTAGAGACGGTATCTCAAAACCTGTGCTTGAGCCTAAGTTTGACCCTGGAGGTCTGAATTCCCCAGGGAGGTGTGTCACCAGAAGAGCCAGGTGAGACAGTGAGACAGCACCCCAGCATTTCACAGAGGGTGTTCTCAAGTCTATATGTGGGAGTTTGGTTTCTGTCTGCTCAGACTAGTGCTTGTGTCAGGCTATAGATTTGCAGTCCTCAGCACTGGAGCAGGAGTGTTCCTCAGGCTTTAACAAATGTAGTGCAACACCCCTGTCATCTTAGCAGGCATAATGATCACCACTGCCATTTGCAGCATATGAGAAGGCAGTCAGTGTTTTCTTCTAAACAAACATAACACAGGTTTTTCAGTTTGCCACTTGCAAAACATTTTGTAGTTTTGGCAAGGCTTGAGACCCATGAAAGGAATCCTACCTATCCATTCCACAGGCACAAAGGATGTGTGACAACAACTAAAGCCATACCAGCCCCCAAAGCAAGGTCCCAGGAACTGCACATCAACAACAACAGAACACATGACAGGCACCCGAGACACACTGGTGAGCCTGGGCATCTGCCAGCCCATGCCCCCAAAGAAGCAGAGGGGACAACATCAAAGACCTGTCTACTAAATATTGCATTTCAGTAGGTATAAGGACAGTGAGAAGGATTTTTCTTCTCATCTTTTCTTAAGTGCTCCAACCAACTACTCACAGAGAGTGGGGCATGAAAACAAGGATTTCAAGCTGATTACTTGTTAGCCATCTACAAAAGCACACAGGTTTAGTGGGTACTCCAATGTTCTCTGGAAGCTTGAGTTTTCAGTTGTTTTCCTCAGTCTCTGCTAAAAACCTTGCTCCAACAGCCTCTTCTGCTCCAAGAATCACAGGATCATAACAGAGCAGTGAAAAAATTCACTGGCCAAGCCTCTTATTTTAGTTTTGGGTAAACAGAATTGCACTATAATCCTGATCTTGAGAAGCCAGTTCCCTGGTACGTTTATTAATGCTGCCTACATTATCCTTCAGCCTTGGAAAGTGGACAAATCTAACCTCAAGACAGGAGGAAGGAACGTGTATAAGGGAAATTAAGCTACTTAAGAGTTCTTGTTCTTGGCAATAAATGCAAGAAGACAAGATTGTAATTATCTAGTTTATTGCCATAAACAAGCAATCTTTTAAGCAGCTTAGTTTTTAGTAAATCTTTCTAGGACATGACAGTCAAATAACTGAGAAAGCAGTCTCCTTTGTGCAAAAAATCCAGGTCATATGAAGATCATAGAATGGCTTGGGGTAGAAGTGACCTTAAAGCACATTTACTTCCAAGTCCTACTGCCACAGGCAGGGACATCTTCCAGCAGACCAGGCTGCTCAAAGCCTCATTGAAACTGGCCTTGAACATTTCCAGGGAGGGGGGAGCCACAGCTTCTCTGGGGGGCCAGAGCCTCACCACCCTCACAGTAAAGAATTTCTCCCCAGCATCTAATGTAAACCTACTGGCTGTTTCTAGTCATTCCCCCCTTGTCCTGTCACCACTTGTTCTTGTAGAAAGTCCCTCTCCATCTTTCTCGTAGAGTCTGTTCAAGCACTAGAAGGTCAAAATTAGGTCACCCCAAGCCTTCTCATTTCCAGGCTGAAATTCTTTCCAGGCCTCAATTCTCTCTCCCAATTTGGCACCACCATAACTTTTTCCGGAACTAGTACTGTGTAAACAAGCAATTACTTGGTAGGAATTTCTAGGATCCTCCAAATTACATAGACTCTGCTAGCGTAAAATCTTCTTGCAGCAGCCTTGCTCTTCCTTTGTGGACGTATTTCAGGAAACCTACACTGAGTTTCAGATTCATTCCAGATCTTAATGCCTGGAAGGATATGTCTGGCTTCAAGTGTTTTTGCCAGCATTGTGCATGCCTGCACAGTGAACGTACCCAGCAGACAGGGGGAACACCAGCCTTGAGAAATACCATATCATTCCCTGTATGTGGTTTGGTGTGCAGCAAAAGAGCCAGTCTGGTAAGACAGCCTGTGTCAGTGGTCCTCAGACAACCCTGCTACTAAGGGCAATTTTCAAGACAGATTGATGGAAGGCTAGAAGGTGATTATTTTTGCAACACACACTTCTTTATTTTTTGTTTTGGCAATGACCAAAGCACATTTTCCAGCACTATCCATTATTACACAGGATAAGTTGGCTACTCCTATTGCTAAAAAGTTCAAGTTATGATTCTTCAAAAAAAAGAAGAAAAACTCTTGGCATTTGAGATATTTAGACTGAAATACTAGCAATTGTTATTTTTCTCAGCAGAAATGCCCGACACATATTTTATTTGCTGCCAGTATAGCCTTCCAAAAGATGCAATCAAATCAAATTCAGCATATTTGCAAATGTGGGACTGCATTTAATGTATCAAATGAACTTTGTACTGGATGCAGTTCAAAGATTGAACTTGGCGTAATAATTTGTTCTGTCTTAAAAAAAAAAACATTCCAAACCAAGAGCTTTATTTTCTGTTTCAAAGGGCAAGTTACAGCACTATCACTGCTGCATACCTTTCCTCCTCCCTTTTCACTGCTCCAGCCTCTCTGGATGTCTGGATGGTTTGTTTTCTTTTTCCTTTCTTGCATTCATGATTTTAGGTTTTGCAATTTCAAGCTGGAAGAAAGCCCAGGAATACCAAAACCCAACCCTTAGCTCAGTTGCTATGAACAAAATGAAAAGTGAATGTTCAGTAAAAATATTAAAGAAAAATATTTTTGCCACCTTTTATTCTCATTTATACAGACCTCACCAAATAAACAATGTGTTCTTCCCTACCCAATCTGCCAAAGGATGACTTTGATGCAGGAAGAAACACCTCCTAGACAGTGCCTTGTTTTCCCTTCCTTTCTTAGAAAGTATTTGCAAGAAGCATCATGATAGAAATAACTCAGCTCTCAATTTCTTCTGTATTTTGCATTCACAAGTGTCCAGTCCAAGAGGAATTTGGTATTAGAGTTGCAAACATACCTGAAGTGGCAAGGTGCTGTCCCACAGTATAAAGTGAGGGGCTGGGGGCACATGGCTAGGCCAGCCATTTGCCTGTACCTCTGCTGAGCCACCCAAACAGCATCTGCACAAACTGTATCAAAACTTTCTCGTGATTATAACAGAGAGGAAACAACAATGGCACCTGCAACTCTGGTCAAACAGAAAATACCATTTCAAACCCAAGCATGAGATACCATCTGGGCTTTGCATATACCAGTCAAGCTTTCATGTCATTTCACTGGAACTTGCAAGTCTTTGCATGAAGACTAACACATTGTCCAGCATTTCCTGAGCCACCAGAACCCTTTTAAAGGTTCCTCCATCTGCCTCACAAAGAGACAGTCTGTGCTGGCATTGTACCATATATTTCCCACTTTATGCAAAGGGGCTAAGCTCCCTTGATGCTCTAGTGCCTAAGGTACTGCCCGTTGCTTCCTTTCATCCACCAAGAAATTGCCCACTCTGTAGTGGCAGTAGAAAATTACCCTTGCACAAATTTTAGATTAGAAGCCAGGCTAAGAAATCATATCTTGCAACAAATGGGGTAGTTTTACTTTTAAACTATAGAGAGCAAAAAATAATTTCAAAGCAGACACAAGAAGAATTCACCTCTCTGAAGTACTACCCAACTTACAGCCGTATGCAATTTCAGCCCACAGATTGTCCTGGAAACTTGAATCCACAAATTTGGCCATATAAGCAGTTCTGCCATGGGCATGCATTCTCACTGGTTGCTGAAAGGAACAATAGTGACTCTGTGGCCAAATTTTTGTTGAACTTGCAGATATAAACCTATACACAGTTATGTGTACAACAGTAGCTCCTCCCTTGAGCAGACTGCACCATCCCAAGAGTACTTCCCCCAAGGTATTTTTATTTCTACTGCAGATAAGAGATATACAAGAAAGAACTAAAACAACAAACCATTTTCTACTCTAAGCAAATTTTGCTTTTAATTTAAACAAATCCCTAAACTGAGGGAAAGTTGATTCTCAGTGTGATTGTATTAACAACTTATCCATATAGCAAGTTACCTGTTAATGATCCTGGTCACACTCACCATCTTTTCCAGAAGAATTCACTTTGTCTTGACTTCAGGCAGTGGCACAATCAGCTGAGTGGATCAAACCCTGATCCCTAAGAAGAGCAGCTGGGCTCACTAACAAGCAGTAGTTAAAATTCACTTGCTTTCTTTTTCCAGCATCTGCTCACCCAAGAGCATGACAAACTGACCCCACTTAGTACATTTAAATTGGAGAGAGACTTTTGGTCAAACGCCCTTCTAGTCTAATGCAAGTGGCCTGGTGTGTCACCGAACTGATGAGAAGAATCAGTGACATTACCATTACTCAGCTCCAGAGCCTGCCAGCATTTTGCTCACCTTCGAGCTAGATGTGGAACGAGAGCTGCTGGCAGCCTACACGAGGTTCCAAGCTGGCTGTCCTTCAGACAGCATACAGGAGTTTATCCTCCACAGCTTAAAAAACTGCATGCAGGTTCAGCAGCATCCCGTAACAGGTAAACAGTAAGACAAATGCAATTCAGGAATGATTTTGTTTGAACAGCTAATCACAGGTCTGTGGCAACAGCAAAACTCAGTATAAAGGGCATGCATATATTTGTCACAGAACATGCTTCTAGTTTTTGCTATCCCATTGCAAGATTCAAAATAACAATTTATTCCATACATAGATGTGCCTTAGCATTGCTAAAGGCACACAGACTAAAAAAAAAAAAAAAAGAACAAAATAAAAAAAAAAAAAACAAACCCATTAAATCCCCTAGGGAAGTAATAAGATGAAATCACGCTCACTCTTGCACCTGAAGTCCCCTCTAAGGTACATAATTTTCATGGCCTGCGGAAACAGTATATGGAGGGGGTGGGGAGTAGAAGCCACAGTGCCACTCCAAGCTATTTAACCATCAACTTTTTACACACTGGCAGCTTATGCCAGTCACTTTAGATTCATGTTCATAGGTATTTTCTGAAAAAACTAGTGGCACACTCCCTGCCTACAGCACATTGCAGACATTACTGACACCAATAGTTAGCTTTGTGTGAGTCACTGCTAATGAAGGCTGGTTTGCAAACACCTGCTTTGAGGTCTGAAACAACAGGTAGTGATTAAGCTCAGAATTTCCAGCTCTAACTTTGGGATTTTTTTTGAAAAAATATCTACAGATAGCTCCCCCTCAGTCACAACTGTCTGAAAACATAAGGGAATCGGGACCATCCATTCTCTCCCTCCCCACCCCCAGTATTCCCACATCTTCAAGACAGGCATGCTGAAAGCAACCCTAAAGAAGGGTGCGTGTGATCTCACTGGTTACAAGCATCCGACATTAGCCCAGGCTCCAGGAATCATTATCAATGTTTTGTTTCCTGATCAAGTATAACAATGGAGCTTCAGCACCTGTGCTACAGCAGTAGCGGCTGCACAGAAGTTGTACTTGCCTTCGGGACAGAACTGGATCCATGATTAGCATGCTTTTGTCCCAGTGCAATCAGGCAAAGATTGTACACACAAGTGCAAGCACACACTGATTTCTAATCACTTTCCACTACTACTTGCACTGAGAAGTTGTCAGCACATCCTAAAAATAAGGATGTTGTCTGGGTCTGCCCACTCAGGGGACACAAATACAGCAAGATGTAGCACCTCAAAAAAATCCCAAACCAACCTTCCATGACACCATTCTGCATCAGACAAGTTACTCAGTTCAAATGATGTTAGATTCACAATGTAATCATCATGTATCAAAACAGTCAGCAGTACAGAACCCACAGCAAAGATGATTAGCTCAAGTTGTACTTTTTATTTTCAGGATTAAAACTCCCAATGACATAAAGATAAAGAGACAGATGTAAACCCCCAATTTATCTGCAGTTCAGATGAGGCATGCTGGTTTCACAAAACTGAATCAGACAAGTGGGTAAAGCACAAACTGCCATAAGAAGACAAACTACACGAAATACTGAGAATTGGCAACTCCTCTTCACCTGGTCTCTTCTGCACCCTTCCACAGTATAAATTAAAAAATAATCCATCTGGAAAATATATTTGACACTGAGAAAAATCAAAAAGTAATCTAAATTATTTTTATATAGGATGTGCTGATCAACATTTCTTTCAAAATTAAGAATACACTGCAGTTCAATGTAGATGGTATGACAGGTCCAACAAAGAGTAAGAGACGTACTATTTAAACGGACAACACACAAGGCATAAATATTCTTGGAATAAAATATAAGCAGATTCAGCACACAGTTCTAAAGTTGACATTCCTATTATAGTCCCTACAATTAACAGTTTACTTGGAAGATTTTTAGAAAAATAAATATGCATATAGAAGTAAACACTTCAATAGAACAGATGAATTGAATTAGTGGGACTGATTATTTTTAATGCAAAAGAGACTGATTTAACAACCTAAACCAAAGAGCTGATAGGACTACCATTAAAGGTGTCATTAAGTAAATCATCATACTCTTACCACTGTTAGTCCTACATACATGTCCTTAGCATAAAATTTATTTGCTTCTCAGCATATGCTCTGGCTCTTCTGCCCATCTGTTGAGCTAAAAACCAAAGCTGGAATAAGAATTTGTCAAAGTAGTAGAAAAAAAACAGCAACTTATTTTTCACTGCCAAAAGAACTTCATTTGGACCTAATCTATACTTCGAATATTTTTTTTGAGTCAGTTCTGTTCCCCACATTAGACAACTTCTCTGTGCTTCAACAAGCATTGAAAAGCTGCCTGAAGTTTTGTCCCAAACAGTGGTCCTCTGACCAAAAAATTTGCTTATTAGGGTTTGGTAATTTTGTGTTCAAGTCAAGATGAAAGTCTTACAAAAACAGCATATGGATGTCATATTAAATACTGCATATTTAAGTAAACCTCAAGTCACACATGCTCAGTAAGACTTCCATAGGCAACCCAATCCCAAATCAAATTATCTTGGTCTGCTAAATGATGCATCAATGAACTCTGACACCTGAGAGAGGTACACAAAGAAATTACTTCCAAAGGCTTAGCCAGAGGAGAATAGATGAGCATGTTGGCAGAAGCTCTACTCCTGTTTGTGCCAAATCCCTGCTCAAAAGTGTTTTTCAACCTTACAGTTAAGGTGCTTTTCAACTCCAACATTCAGTTAAAGTCAGTACCAACAGCAGCAAAGCCCAGCTTGTATTAGGAGCTAAGACACCATTTCCCTATTATTCTTTCCTCCAAAGAGGCTGTTAACAGACTACAAGCATTTTAGCAGTCAGCATTTCTACTCTGAATCACAGAATTGTTAAGGTTGGACAAGACCTCCAAGACCATCAAGTCCATCACTGCTGTCTTCATTACTACAGTATATCCTCAAGTGCCATATCCACACATTTTGAACACTTCCAGAGACTGTGACTTTCCCTATGCAGTTCAATACATTATGACAGTTGTCCCCAAGTAAAAGCCAACAAATTGTCAGTCTGTAAAATCTAGTACTAACTCCTTTTTGTTGTCACCTATGGGACACAGAAAGAGGCTAAAAACTCATAGATGCTCCATAACAGGCATCGACTACTTCCCATCAGGGATACACACAGAGGTCTACTGTATGTCAAAGATACCCTTAAATTGCACATGGCAGCAATCAATGTGAGAAGAGAAATGCTACCAGTGTGCTTGGCATTCAAAGACTGCACACCAGGAAGAGAAACAATAGTCATAAAACAGTATATAGCTAACCTGAATCTTTAATAACAAACCATATATATAATTATTCAAAAATACACAGTTTAGGTGCTTTGCATCAAGCAGCTGCTTGTTTTCTGGTTTCTCCTCTTCCAGCACCTACCAAATGGTCAAGGGGTCAGAACAATTCTTCTGGGGAGGTTTTCTTCCCAGCCTGTTTAAAAGTGAACTCTACTGCTTTAGGGATATACAAGCAAGACTAAAACCACTGTATTCACCAGATGTACATCTACACCAACAGTAAGAACCTCCCGCCTTCTCCTGTGCTCATACCCATCTTTATTCTCCTCAAGCTCACACATCCTGACCTTACAGGCTGTTATTTGCTGACCTCGGGAGCCAGACTTGGCTAAATGCCTCAGTGTGAGCTGCAGTGCTGTCGCTCACCTGCCAGACCTGCTCCACTCTGCTGCCCAGATCTGGGCTAAGCACTGCCACACCTACTGTGCGGGCACTGGATGCAAACTACTGCCCTACTTCCTTGATCCTCCCTTCCTGCCCAGCTCACCTTTTAATTTTGTAATGCTGGAAAATAGAGTCCACAGTCCAAAGTCCAAGCCTAGATGAGCTCAATTTTTGCAAAGCATGAGGAAGTCTGGATATGTTTTGGTGTTGAGTAAGCAAGATAAGCCCATTATATGGATAGCTTTTCTCTGTGTAACATAATACATGAAAGGTAGTTCATATTGCTTGGGAGGGTTCCGGACAACCCAAGGACCAATTCTAAACACCAGCATGAATGCTGCCCACAGTAGCCAAGGGAGATGTCATGTTATAGAAAAATGTTACCTGCCAATTGCCCAACTCACCATTTAAGACTGTCAGGTTCCTTACACTGGATGCACACCACCAAGCTCTGAAATGACACACAAGTCTCTTCTGACAGGCCAAACTTAAGGAAATGTTTTCCCCCCACATACTTAAACCATTAATACTAAAACTATTTTCCAATTCTTTTCCCTCTGCTAGCACTCTTAATACCCAGCATGTTTCAAGAGGCAAGAACTAACAGCCAATACGTTAAGAGAAACTTCTGAGTTTGCACTTAAAAATGTCTAACCAAAGTCCTGAGCCCATCCCATCTCTATTCAAATAAATACAGCAGAAGGACTAATACCAGTCATTACTGTGCACACACAATACAAATATCAGTTAAGCCAAATAAATCTCTCTTGAGGCAGATGTGTATATATATATATATACATACATATATATATATATATACATACATACATATATATATACACATACACACACACACAGAGTACAAAATATCTTACGAGTCAAATACAAACATCATACTCACTTCACCTTGCTTTGTCTTCTGGTTCTGCAGGGGAACCTTGCAAAGGTATTATTTCTGCCTCACTGGCATTTAAGCCAAATTAAAGAATCACAGAATATTCTGGGTTGGAAGCAACCCATAAGGGTCATGAATCTAGCTCTTAAACGAATGGCCCGTACAGGGAGCAAACCCACAGCCTTGGTGCTAACACCCAACTGAGCTCTGAGCACCAAGACAATTTGCACAAGAAAACCAACAAAACCAAATCCACATGGAGTTTCAGTTGGGGCCATGGGTAAAGGAATAGTAAAGTAAACATAAAATTCAGCTAAGGAAAATCCAGGTATTTTAAATAAACTTGCAGACTGAACAGAACTGTTCAAAACAGGTTCTGATGGTTTCATCAACAAGAAAAAAAAATTACCAAACCTAATAAAAAACTTTCTGCTGTGGTTTTAAAAGGAAGTATTAAACTAGAAATTTTAATATAGTTCCCAAACCCTGATTTTCATGACTTGTCCCCCATCACTGAGACACAAGTGGAAAGGAGACTGAGTGACAAGCACTTCCCCTACCCCCAACTCCCTCTGAGAAACGATTCAGTTAAAAAATTCAAGGAACTCTAATGAAAGCCATGCAAATAACAGATAAATCAGATTACAGTCTGCTCTGAACTCGGCCAAGGTTCACATGGAAGGTTTGCAAACCTTTACATTTCTCCTGAGTTGTGACAAGCAAACAAAGAAGGCTGGGATTTTTCACAGCTGTCAGACCATGACGGCAGACAAACAACGAAAGTAATAATAAATCGGGAGATGAATTTTTCCTTTGAATTAAATATGTATATAGACAATCCATTCTATAATAAGCTTAGAGATAAATAGAAATTCATAATCAGTGAATAATTAGTGCACCAACAGTTTCTTCAGGAAGATGATTGAGCAGAGAAGTATCTGCTAATCAGTCCCTTTTGTGCTTTTAAAAAAAATAACAACAATAAATCAGACCATAGGATACTACCAGCTAGTAAATTAAAGTGCTGATAGGAACCAATATATGATTGCATTGGCCCAAACATACATGGTCACACTTCATTGTGAACCAGCACAAAAATAAGCATGACTAAAGAAAGAAGCAGTACTAACACCCACCTGTGCTTGTGTGATTATTGCTTACTCTGTCACAAGCAGGTGAAGGCTGGAAAAATTTCTCCCTTAATAGGTGTGGCTCTCTATCGAAAAGCACAGTTTTCAGGTCTGACTGCAGAATTCACTGTCCCATCACAAATCAGAGTGATCCAATATTTGGGCTTTGAACAGTCCATGTCAGCTCCAGCTCTCTGAATATCGAACAAGCCCCCACTTGGCCCACCTCCTTCCAGACAAGGGCTGCCTGAGTGATAGACTTTCCCCAAAAGAAAATTTGATGAATTAAAAAACCTGAAGTGACCAAGAGGTAAAAGAGAAAGATTATGCTGTATTTTCTAAACGTCCCAGTAATTCAAGAAAATGAATGTTTCCTATGTCACAGGAAACAGGAATTCAGACTTGACTCATAATCCTCAAAATCTGGAGACTGAAATATTCTCCAAATTAATGCCAAAAAAAATATACTTAAGCATAGTTGCAACTAATTTATTGAAGTAATAAAGTAAAATAAAGAGGTCAAGAAGAAAGATTGTGCCAAGCCTTCACCTCTCAGGTCCAAAGGACAGTTTGGATATTTAACGGTGTTAACAGCTTCCTCCTGAACAACAGCAGTGTTGTCTCTTCAAGTAAGTCAGAGGTAGTGTCTAAAACAGCATAATGAACAGAGCAGCAGCCTCCAGCTGAGCCCAGCTATGCCAGAGGTGGCCCAAGAACAATGTTTCCCGGCCAACCTGGTCACAATGCCATGGGATCAGCAGTGATCCCTGGAGTAAGCCCTGGCCATGGGAAGCACGCAGGATGCACGCACACAGGCGCTGGGAGTATGGTCACCAAGGAGATGCGTGTCACAATAGGGTACATCTGCTTCAGAGGCCAGCAGCCCCTGTCAGCAGCAGATGTGTGCACAGCTCAGCCAAACAGAGCACACATACACAGACACAGCAGCACACACACAGCACTCGGCTAACACAGGTCCACACGGCTCCAGGAGAAGGGACATGGTTGTATGTGATGTTTAACCACGTTTCCTCTAGGAAACTTTTTCATAAAGAGATTACAATAGGTTTCACTAGACAAGTAAAACATTAAGCAATAGTTCAAAGATGTCCACTAAGGAGCACATGTGGAACACAGCAATCAGGATTTAAGTTGCAGATTCATCCTCTTCCAAAAGGAGGTCGTTCAATGCAATAACTGTAGCAGCAAAATCAACCAGCTCCACAAAGTCTGATGTAATTATGTTAACACCCATAACACCAGGCTTCTGTGCTTTCACCCAATTCAAAATCATGGGCAGGTTCCTAAAGAAATTGAAATAAAGAAAATTAAGCACTTTAAAAGAGGCACTTTTCTATACATACTCCCCTCATTTCAAACACAACATGCTGTTTACAAAATATATTATCTCATATTTGTGATCAGGGCTGTCACCCTAAATGTAATTGGCTGATGAGTGCTTAACACAGTATATGGTCATTACCTATCAAAAAGACATATTGGTCAGTCATCAATCCCAAGTAGCAGGCATACAAAACCCCTCTATATTCACTAGGTAGTCTGTGCTTCAGGATTTAACACTGCACTACAGTTTTCTCCACTGTGGTTTGTTTGCACCCAAGCACAAGTTAAGTCAAATACTCAATCTCACAGCGGACCAGTGCAACACAAAGCAAGGCCATACTTGGCCCAAGATGCTCCCTTGCCCTCCTCTGCCTCAGGGCAGGCAGGATAAAAGTTGTTGGAGGCAGCAGCACGGCATTTCTCCCAAACTCCCTCCAGACTCACTCAAAGCAATGGGGTCAGGGAAACCAAACCTAGAATGAAGCTGTCAGCTCCATAGGGGTTGAACATCCTGCTATACACCGCTACAACTGGATAAAGGAGAGGTGTGTCAGGAACTGAGTTAAACAGAGTTAGAAATTCTACTGTGAGGAGAAATTTCAAATATTTATTGGACAACAGTGCAAGTCAGGAGTCTGCACCAGCTTTCTTGCACTCTAACATGAAATACCATGCTTTTCAGCAGTTAGACACAAATGGCTAAATATGTTAGCATTATTTAGATTAGTGCTGTAATATGTCTACATTATTTGAGAAGATGGTAGGCTAGCAAATTAGCTAATGGGATGATGAAGAGAAAAAAGCAAACCCAAAAAGCTTAAAACCACTTCACTCCTGCTAAATCAGGACAATTAAAAAAACTTATTGAGAACTATGAGTGAAGGCATAACTACTGCCAAGGGACACACCAGACTTCAGCCAGCTAAGTGTGACTTGTTTCAAGTCTACTTTAGCCAGAGCTGAGAACATTTAAATATTCAAATCCAGGGCAGAATTTCCATACAAGAAAGCAGGCATCTACATAAAACTGCAATGACAGATGTGCATAACAGACTTGTGCAAATGCACACAAGTAATCCCGCTTATGCAAACAGCAGCACCTATCTGCAACTTTCGGTTTAGTTGCAAACAAGTGGTAAGGATGAGGGAAAGAGTCAGACTGAAGGCAGGCTTCCTGCTAACAGTGGCTTAGAGCACAGATCTAAGGAGGCCTTCGAAACAGAGTTGGTCGCCCATTCCACAAATGCAACGATCATTTGGTAATTTGGCCAGGAATTCCGACCGGCCTTGGCGCGGAAGCCCCGCAAGGTCCGGCGCTCGCGGGCCCTCAGCGCCACCTGGTGCCGAGCGCGGCCGACAAAGCCGCAGCCGCCGCGGCCCCGACACAAACCCAACAGCAGCGGAGTTAACTGGGCTTGGGCCGGACTAACGCCTCTGAACACGAACGGGACTGAAAATGCCGAGATTTATCCCTAACCTGTGAGTTTCTTATTTACAGAATCACTGAGTGGCCTGGGTTGGAAAGGACCTTAAATATCATCACATTCCAACAGCCCTTGCCTTTTGCAGGTGCGCCTTCCACTAGCCCAGGTTGCTCAGAGCCCAACCCATAGTAGCCTTGAACACTTCCAGGGAATGGGGCATCCACAAATTCTATAGGCAACCTGAAGCAGGGCCTCACCACCCTCACAGTAAAGATTTCTTTCTAATATCCAAAAGTACTCTTCCAGTTCTGGTAATTTTTAGCAAACTGGCTACAAGGTGGTAATTCCATAAAACAAATGATATGGAACTATCCTGGTCATGCTGTTAATACTAATAAAAATCGCTGGCACTCTGTGCTAATCAAAGCAAAACCCTCTTACAGTGACCTTTCTCATAGGAAAATTAATTGTATAATGGTCAGTGGTATTAAAAAAAGTCAAATGGTGAATCTAATTTTCGGAAAACCTCCCCCAGCTCCTTTAAAATACAAGGTAAAATAGTGCCCTAAGTCATACATCTCTGGCTGTTACTGAAATTACTGAGACATCTGTATGGACAAATGTAAAACTACATGCAAAAATCAGCAATTTTCCTCTGTGGCACAAGCTTTTTCCACCCCCACCTCCCCCTTAAATCCAACTTCAGCCAGTTTGAAATGAATTACTGAAGCCACACATCCATCCTGTATTTTACAAAATCATATCACATTCCAAAAGTTCCAGTTACCAGGAAGCATATATACCCTGTTCCTTTATTATTTGCACTAAGTCTTTATTTTCAATGATTGCAAATATCTCTCATGAGCAACAGTACTGAGCAAAATGGCATGCTTTCAGCAAGCTCAAGCAAACATCTACTAGTTTCTTTCTTGCTCAGTGCCTCTTTCAACACGAGACATGTTAAGTAAAGAACTGAGATAATCAAGACAAGTCCTTACCTATGAACAAGTGTGTTCTTCAGACCACGAATCAGATGCCGTGCAATCGTTTTCACTCTAGGTGTGAGAATTGCTTGAGATACGTGGAAAGTCCCATAACGACTTCGTTCCCCAAGTGTGGTCTCCAGGAACTGCAGGAGTTTGTGCACATTAGTTGTATTAGCCCATGGTGCTGGCATTTTATTACCTGGCCACAGGAAGGGATATTCTTGATACAAAGGGTGGTGGTAAAATATGAGAACCTAAGAGAACACAAAAAAAACCACCCAAACAAGTCAAAATTACTATATTTTTATTTGAACAGGCTGCTGCACTAGTTTATATTCATACAGTACTGTTGCACCTAGCATAGCAGTGAAGAGGACCAAGCAAAAAAGTTGCTCTTGAGTCATGAGTGTCAGTATATTTGTTGCACTACTGCCAAAGGAGATGGAGATCATTTTATTCAGCTTTGAGGACAGGATTGCTTATGGGTCATCAGTTTAAAATCACAGAATCACAGAATTTCTAGGTTGGAAGAGACCTTCAAGATCATCGAGTCCAACCCACGCTCCAACACCTCAACTAGAACACAGCACCAAGCACCACATCCAGTCTTTTTTTAAACAAAGTTGCCTCTGTCATTTAAACAGCTCAGCTTAAAAGCACTGCAACTTCTTAATGCCAGAAAATACTATATCTATACTTGATGGTAAGGATTTTAGCAGCCTTGCCATCTTCTGAATACCTCCTTCTAAGAGGGCAAAGTGTGCTGGGCTGATTGGCACATGACTGACATACTGGCATCGTGCTCACACTTGCTGCATGAGAAACCAAAGCCAGTCCTGCTGTCAGCAAAACCATCAAATCCAAAGTTAGTATTTTTTACCTTGTAAGGTGCTCCTCTACAGCACAAATAGGCAACGTTTTTTACAAACACCCACATTTACACAAGCCTAACACTGACAGCACCAATTGAGAACAATTCCTCAAAATCTCATTTCCAGTTCAATAATTATGTGCTGCTGCTGAAGCCCTTTTCTGTTCTCAGTTTTTGTGTACCTCTGGGAGCAGCTACCACAGAGAAGAGGCATTAACCTCACCTCTGCAGATCAGGATGACTGCAAAGGAGGTAAGAAATTCTGTCCATACCTTAGTCATGCTAAAGCTGATATGCTTCACACTGGCTAGAAAGACAAAAGTTAATAAAATCCTCACCAACACAAGCCTGCATTACGTGCCCTTCCAGAAGAGAAAACCCTTTGTAAGGAGCACAAGGCTTCAAGGACACTATAGTTTAATTATTTAACAAATGTGCTTGGGAGCAGGACAGACTGTCCACACCATAGATGAGGGGATACACAGCTGCATGTAAATGGAGGAAAACATGCACACTGCATAGAGGAGGCCCTAGTGGGCTTGAACTTGACCATCAGAAACATCCTTGGTCCAATATCAGTGAGTGGGAGCTACACTTAGCTTGTCTCTAAAATCTTCACATTTTGGGTTTGAAAAACGTCAAACATCCTTTCCCTACCTGGTGTTTCTTTTCCCACATGTACAGTAACGTCACATATTCTACACATTCAACACAACAAAGTTTGGATTCAAATGCTGAGCAGATCCTGTTGATCAAGAAGTGGTGATGGCTGTCATCCATGGCATAGAAATGATTGAAATCCAAGAAGATTACTTCCTTGGGGTGCTGCTCAAGAAAACTATTAATTTCCTTCAGCCCATCCCATACTTTGATGCCAAACAAGCCATGTATGAAGTATATCTCTTGTCCTATTTCCCCAGGTTTGGAAGATACACGAAGATCAAAGTAGCGGATCCCGCCTTCCAACTGCTCTTTGAAGGTCAAATTTTGAGTCACTGACCATTTCTTCATGATCTTTCTAACCAAGGAAATTCTGGCCAAACGTTTGATGGCTGTTGCTTGGTCTGGTCCCACTGGAGATTTCTCATCGACCCAGTAGCTGAAAGAATCATGTGATCCTAGGAAAAAAGCCAAGAAAAATTAATTTTAGAAAAAGTGACTATCCCATAACACATGTATCCATGTGACCTGAAAACTGAACAAAGTCCTACATGTGTGACCGGGGTGCAGAAGCATTATGCTCATGTGTGAGTCTTTCAGACTATCCTTTACACCTTACTTTTCCCTGACAGTATAACAAGAGTTAAGCATAAGGTCCTCGGTTTGAACTGCTTTCTTTCATGAGCTCCCAATTTCAGTGTTCTCTGAACACCACAAAACAAACATTTGTGGTAAAGGTAAACCTCCTTCTAACCTTCCTTCATTCCTTCTTTCACAAACTGCAAATCAACCCCCAAAGTCTTCCCAGAGCCTGGTACATAACTGATCTAGGATGAGACTCCAGAATAATTTTAAAAATCTGAGACTTTATTTCCACCTGGTATATGCAAACATAACCTTACACACCAAACATCTTGGAACAGGTATCTTTATTCATGTTGTAAATGACCAGATCAGTAGCCAAATTTATAAAAAATTTATAAAAATTTATTAGATCGACAACAAAAATAGAATTGCGGAAAAAACCACCACAGCTAAGACCAGCGTCAACCCCGTGAGTCGGCGCTGGGTGAACCCTGGAATCATCTGACAGAGTGTCAGCATCTCCGATGTGGTTCATCCTGACTGCATCTCGCAGCTGGCATATATACCATTTATTCTGTCTGAGGCAGAAATGACAGCAAACTACTGTATGTCCCTTCATATGTATAACTGGGACTATACAGATTCAAACATATACAAAAGTAAGTCCAGAAATCCAAATGGTTCGTCTGAGCTTTAGGGTAGCTTTCTTTCACGATGCAATCTGTCCAGGTGCAGGCTCTCCTGAGTGTCTGGCATTCCTGGGAAATTGTTGCTTATTGCCCAGTAAGGTCCCATTCATATGTTAACGGACTCGATGCTATCTGAACCCAGAAATACTTGCATAGTCTTTGCTCCTGACCAGAGCAGCAGACAACCTGATTTTATCTGGATGATGTCCGAGACTGTTTGAATAGAAAAGAACTCTGCCTTCAGCTTATGATGGTCAGAAGCAGATGTTGGATCTTTATAATATTTTATACACCTACATAGCATGAATTATCTATATCATATACTACATTCACATAACGGACTGAGGGATCTGCACCTGCACATGCCTTACCAACACATCTCACTTTCACCCAAGATGGCAGATAAATGATTAGTAGTTTGAACAGTGGGCAATGACTGGCTGGACTTAGAGGTGGAACAATAGAACACACCACCAGTTACAGTGTGGATGCGTACCAAGCTCATGTTAAACAAATTCATGAACATGTCTTTTACCTGGCATGCTTTCAAGTGATCAAAGACACAGTTAACAGAAAATTCATCAAAAAAGTACAACCAACAATCAAAATCACCAGTCCCAACCAAAATAATACATATCCAAAAAAGCTCCTATGACACAACCTGTACCTTTCCAGAGAAACTGCCTCTCCAATATAAAATTTTTGCTTATTAGGAAAACCACCAATTGAAAATTCAGTAGTAAATGGGGAAAAAAAACTGAGAAGAAACAAAGCTCCAAAATAAACATTTCAGAGTGAATGAAATATCCCTACCTTAGCCAAGTCAGTAACAGAACAAAGAGTGAAAAGGCAGTGTATCTTGGTCTGTGCTGTACCAGAATAGCATAAAGCAAAGACTAGCAGAATATGATTCACCACAGACTGGGGTTTACCAAGAATTTGTGATCATTTGCACCAGGTACCAGCAATCTAGCCAAGCTGTAGCTTCTCCAGGCTCACCTTCCCTGTGCATCTCCAGCCAACAAAAACACTATTAGGAGCTCTAACAGCACTTTGTTTTCAGGACAGGAGACTGGCCCATTAAGCCAAACCCCACCTGCTATCTGTGGTGAAGTGTAGAGAAAGCATCTTTACCCAAGGAGCTCATTTTCCAGCTGCCCCAGGGTACAATGACCCAGCATCTGGCTTTTACATTCCTGCATGCTTGTCCCTGCTTCTAGGACTATGCTTTTCTCGAATTTCCTCCCCTACCTCAGTCTGCAACTCTTTGAAATCCCTATCTGCCACATTCAATCTCAAAATAACATGAGGCATTCACAGCCTCCTTTATCCAAACCTTTTATTTGTGTACCAGTGCTCACTTGAACACTAATGCATTTTTTGTGATGCAAGATCAGAGCTACAAACAAGATTATGATCTTAACTGGATTATCTTGTTGGCATTTTTAATCCAGATGAAAGAACAGACTAAACATCACTTCTCAACAACCTTAAGTGCACTCTGTTTCCATGGATTTCACCTAGTTCAAAACCAGTGAACAGGTAGTGTGAAGGTTAATTTTTAAGCTTTACAAATGAACACTAAAACTAATTCTGACCAATTCTCCATGAATTTTTCACAGCATTTGTATAAGTGGGTCTCTGTTATGGCTTGCCATTCAGTCTTCTAGACAGAAGTGAGAAGTGCCGAAGATGCCATCTTAAGCAATTTTTTAGTACCTGTCCCAGTAAACTACATCACAAGGTGGCTGTCAGTTTTGGAGCAACTCCTAGATTTTTTTTCCCCCCCCCAATCTCCAAACATGCAACCCCAAACAAAATCCAGAAGCAAACATCTAGTGAAGACATTTCAGAAGCCATATGATGCTTCAAAATGTAGTTTACAGGTATTTGAGTTTCATCTACCTCCCTGTACAGCAGAATGAGTCATTCAAGCTTCTACAATATTTGGAAAGTAGACTTTAATCACAAGGGGCTTGCCCTCTGCCTTGGAATTAGTAGCTCTGCACAAAGAAATCTTTCATTTGGTTGTGTTTTTTGTTCGGTTTTTTCCTAGTTCTTAATTCTATCAATTCTTATTTTTTCTTCTGTTTAGGTCACTGTATAAGACAGTTTAATATTGTAGAATAATGACATAATAAATATTTTCATATTAACTAAGACAGTGCAGCATCCTTGAACCTATAGGAATCACTCGCACCATTATGCTCCTTCAGACTGATAATAAATCTGACTTAAAAAGGAATGAGAATTTTATCTTGCCACTAATACATTGTTGTCACCTCAGAGTTGTCTAAGTAAATCTAAACCAAAAAACAACTAATTTTCCTTATTCTGATAATTCACTTTGCAGCTACAAAAGTCTTTCCTTTTCAGTTTGACACTTACAAGGCACTTTTAAGGATACAAAGAACAAATTTTCTCCCTGCACTATCACAAACCAAATTCTATTTACAGCCTAGCACTAGAAAGCAGTATCAAAAAAGAAAAATAAATCCACAAAAAACCCAAACAAGTCACCACATTGCTACTTTTCCAACACATATTTTAAAAACTGCGCTCCTTAACAGGAAACCGAACTATGTGTGACATGCTTCTAAAGTTAGCAAAGATCCTATTAACTCCTGCCCCATGGCTCTGCTAAAAGTTTAGGAAATGGAGCTTTCCTCCAACATCGAAGTCAACTCGTATACCTAGATATAACCAAGCAGAACACTAGTTGCATTTGCAAAACATATCCTCTTTTTCACTGCTGGAAGCACTTCACCTTCTAGGAGGGCAGGGGAGCATCACCAATTCTGTTGATCATTCCATGATCAATACTGAGGCTGGAAAGACAGCAGAAGTTCAGTTGGGTCTTCAGTGGTCATTTAAAAAGGCCAGTCACCAATATCTAGGCCAAACCTGGACCCACAATGTTTTGACTCTGGTCAAAAAACTGAAACCTTCAGCAACAGCACTGGATACTTGTGGGTCTTCACCTTGCTGTTACCCCACAGCCCCACATCATCCACCAGGCCCTTCTTTAAGATACACTACCAGCTCAAACACTGGCCTTTTAGCCTAGCTTAGGTGTTAGCTGTTAAGTACATGTTAAACACATGTTAAGCTGATTGCATCATTATGTCAAAATAATCCCTGCTCTCCTTTGCTCTATCCCTAAACTCATAAAGTCTTGCCATTCTGTTGCTATGGTAGGAGCCAAGCTGCTTGCTGATACATGTGATACAGCATGATTTCTTTTTTGAAAAAGCATAACCTAAACCAACCCAAATGTGTAAAATTTCAAAGGCATAGGGCAGAGCCTACATGGCAAGAATGGAGCAGACTAGCCCCATTTTGTCAGGAGCTCAGTGTAAGAGCTTGCTAAGCAGATTCTCAATTAATGTCTAACACAAGGACATGTGAAGGTGCTTGGACACTGCCCAACAACAGCAGCAAGACTGGAAGGTCCTGGACAGAGCAAGAACCACAAAACTCTCACAGCAACACACACTGTAAAGTCTTTTCCATGTGTAAAAAATCCCTCACCATCTGTTGTTCCCCACCACACAAATAATGTGCATTGCCACAAATTATGCTGAGTACTTTTCTTGGGGAAAAAAGCAACCTCAAGAATTATTGAAGCAAGACATTTCACATGATAATTACCAACTTAAATATAAATAACACCCTATTCCTATAGTAAAGCTATTCTTAAACCTATTGATTGTGGACAAAGCAACTAACAAAACTAGGTATAAAGTCCAACTCATCTACTGAGAAGTCAAAGGGCAGAGATGAGCTAAGAAAATTTATCTTCATTGTCCTTTAGGTAAGGAGAGGCTAGAAGTCCAGCCTGAACTGCCTCAAAGACATGTTCCTGCACGTGTAGGACATGGAATCACTGTACACAAGACTGGATTAGCATTCAGATAGCAAACCTTACTGAGCTGCTCTAGTGACATAGCATCAGACTGGTGCTCAGCCCTTCCCAAAAACGACTTAGGCACAGGCAATACAGTGAAGAGATCACGATTGCAAATTGCTTTCAATTGGATAAAGATGTGCAGCACAAAGCAGCAAGCATTAAGTTTAATCATGAAAGATATTGCACAAAGACAAAAATTAGGGGACTGCTAATCAGCTGGCAGCTTTATTTCTGTTTCATTTCTTTCATCTGATAAAGACTGGCAGCTTCAAGGTAAGAAGTCACAGGCCCTCAAGTGCCCAGATATTTAACTATCAAAAGCTGTGTTATAGTTAGAATAATATTATATAGATGTCTTCCAGATGCCAGACTTAAAATGATGGACAGATGTCTTAATTTTATCCCAGTAATTGCAACTGTGGATTAAATTTCATTCATATCTTTAAACTTTTTTTTTCTGCTTATCCTAATTCCTCAAGTTATTTTATGTTAAACTACTCACTTTTCAATTCAATTTATATGTTAAATAGATTGTATTTCACAGTTCAGGATGAGTTCTTGTTGAAGCCCTTGTGCTGATTGTTAGACAGCAGCCTTTTATCATCACATCTGCAGTAAAATCTAACTTCCAGTGTGTTTATTTGTCATGTGACTTACAGATAGTCAAAGTAAGTCATGGTGGAGCTGAAACAAATGACACTGATCAACAGAATGTTATCAAGCCTCCAATGTCAACAAATACCAGCTATAGCTGTTCACTCTCATGACCAGTGACAGGACTCAGGAAACAGCACAAAGCTGAGTTGGGAGGCTTACATTGGATACTGGGAAAACATTCTTCATATGGCAGCTGAACACTGGAATAGGGAAGCAGTCGTAGCACCAAGCCTCTCCAAGTTCAAGCAGTGTTTGGACAATGCCCTCAGGCACAGGGTGTGACTCTTGGGGGTGTCCTGTGCATGGCCAGCTGTTGGACTTGATGATCCTGTATGACCCGTCCAACTCAGCATATTCTATGATTCTGTACCATTTGGTAATATCTTTTGTTTCCACATAATACCTCCTGCAAATACTGCAGAGGGACAGGGATTAGCATCATGTCACCAACCCCTTGCAAATTTACCTTCATGGAATATTAAAAATATTATTATACAGCATGTAAAGTGCAGAGATCTTCCAACATAGAACATTACCTGTGCACTGCCAGTCACTTGAAAACAGGACAAAAACTCACGGGGTTTTTTGGATACAAGCAAGTCTCAGCACACTGCAAGCCTCCCTGGTTCAAAAGTTGTGGACTAGTCAGAAGCAGCAGCCCAAGACACTTTCTGCAAACATCTGGCCAACCAAGAAGCAATAAATTAAAGCACAAGGGCAGACAAGTGTGCTGTGAGTAAGCTTAAATAGATCTGAATAAGTTGGATTGATCTTTACATGAACAGAATACTAACAGGATGAAAATTGCAAGAAACAAATGTTTAACATAGCATGAAGCTAAGAAGCAAGGTCAAAAAAACATACCCATCCCTTTAAAAACATTACAGGGTCACTTATGACCAAAGAATCACCCGAGCTGTAGTAATGATGAACTTCTTAGCACAAGCTTAGCTTACTAGACTAAGTACATTCCCCACACATTACAAACCACTGCACATGACACAGCACAGCAGGCATTACACAGCCAAGATGGGCAGAAGAACAGTAACCAAGTTCCAAAAACACAGGATCTAAGTGCTAGCAAGTCAAGGCTATCCCACTGATGTTCTTTTAAACCAGATCTCCTGTGTGTGCCAAAACTGAGGGAAAAACAGGGTAAGCAAAAGTACCTCTCAAAGTCTAGAAGTCCTCAGGATTCAGGTCATTAACAATCCAGATTTTCTTATTAGAAGATTAACATCTTAAAAGTTTATCACTAATGAAAAGCAAATAGTTCATACTAACTTGTCCAGCAAAAGGAGATAGGGCAGAAATAAGAAACACCCTATTGATAATCAATCTAAACACCCTATTGATAATCAATCTAAAATTATAGAGATGAGTATATTTTAAGAAACCTACAAGAATCCTTTAGATATTCTTAATGCAGTCCCATTAAGAAAGACAAATCCTAGTACAGACCAAATCCTCTTAGGAAAACTCTCTCTATCCAAGAACTACCCTGATTTCCCCCACTGCCCCTTTTAGGCAGTGCAATGGGATGCAAGAGCTTAAAGACAACCTAGAACTGTCAGACACAATGTCAGAGTAGTTTGCTTTTCTTTCCAGCCAGAAAAAATCCTTTTGACATTGGTTGGAGTTATTGCCATTGACGGTTAAGGTCACTTAGCAATGATTTCTCATTTATTAACATTCTCAGCTGTCTGCAAGGGGAATGCAAGACAGACACAGCATATCTCTACCATTTCAAAGCCTGACTGGATCCACACGCTTAAAAAGGAAAAAAACCTTTAGCTTAGAGTCCTAAACTCCTCTTTTGTGACCACTCAGAACTGAGTGGACCAAGGGTTCATTCTCTTCTGAGAAAGTTACATAGAAATTTTTATTTCATGGTACTTTCCCCTCTTTTAGCATCTTTGCTGGAAAAGCAGGCAAACAAACTTTCTCAACATGGAAAGAGAACAACAACCATTTATATCAACATTATGACGAGTTTTCTCCATTGGAAGTAAAACTTTGGAATGTTCTGCACTCTTTTACCATTTACATCTCTCCTTGGAGATCAGTAAACAGTCAAGTTGAAGACACTTTACCATACTCATTTACCAGACACACTTAAGTCCCTCTCTAGGATACAGATTTTAATAAGTCACATGAATAAATTTTTACAAGGAAAAAAAAAAACAAATTAAGTAGGATCTTGGTATACTGTCTGAAGAAAATTTTGTGGTATTTCAAGAGTAATTTGGTTTTGGCTGAACAGATGACAGAAGTTCTTTAAAAAGAGAAGCCTTAAGACTGGCTTTTCAGGGCACACAGACCTAGTGTCTGCCAGACCAGTTCCTCACAGAGGGACATACAGAAAGAATACTTGGTTACTTAAGAACAGTGGAACAACTTCCATCAAATGTTCTCACCAGTATAACAGTCCGAATAGTTTAATAGCCTCTCTACAAATATTTGAGAGTTGCTGTTACAATCAAATAGCCTAACAAGGTAATAAAATAACTTGTCTTTTCAGAAAATTCTGCATTTACAAATCATACTCCACATCATTATACTTATGTAGATACTTTCTTCTAGTGGTTACCACGTGATTCATTGGTAGATGCAAACTAAATTGAGAGGGAAAATAAAGCTTGGTGAAGGAGAACATAAATCTTCTATTTCTTCCCTTTGAGCTTCAACCCAACAGATAGCCAGTTCAGATGATTCAATGATCCTTTTAATGAGAACTCCATTAAAAGGATCATTGGAATACTGTTTGGGAGGGAGGATGCAGCCTCAAGGTCACCACCACTCCTCTCAGCACGCACGTCTACAGCCCACACCAACCCATGAACAAATGAACAAGAAAATCATAGCATTAGCAAGTTCAGCAGGTCACCCAAGGTCAGGCAGACAAAGAGAAAATCCACCCAATCCAGTCAGAGCCTAGTGCCAGCTCTCAAACTGGACAGTGCTTGCTGCTGCCTTTTTTTAGAACCATTTTGGCTCTGCTTAGCCAACTCCAAGTCAAGCAGCTCACGGGGCTTTTAGGTAACACCTACACTGTCAGGACAGCAGAGTTGGCCAGTTGGTGGATGGGAAGATGGCATCCTGTACAGAAGATGCTCAGGGCCCCACCACCTCCCAGTGCTGGAACATGGCACATGAGGACAGTCACACTACTGCACTAAGTCAGTCACTTGCAGCAGGACACACCTCTCCATGCCTTCTGTCCCCCCTTTAAGCTGAACCATGGGCTTGGCCAGCAGGGCTGCTCCTTGTTAAGACTGCCTACCAGCTGTATTTGTAAAGCTTTGTTTTCCAGAGCTGATGATTCCATAGTACTTTGATCATTTAAATCAAAATCAGGAAGCTTCTTACTGAGGCGCTTGGGATGAACTTCTCAGGGAAGGGCAGAAACAGTGGCACACTGTACTGTGGCAAGTTTTGGGATAGTCACACTGACATGGTCATGAACAAAATATGGAAAGTTACATTACAAGCTGGCTAGAAAGTCAAGAGTGTGTGCGTTGTTAGGGCGAATTAGGCAGCTTGACTATGCTATAGTTTGGAGCAGCAAAGTTTTACTATTTCAGAAGAAAAAGGACACATCTCTCCTTGGGGATCAGCAAACAGTCAAGTTGAAGACACTTTACCAACTGTTCTGAGTCTCCAATATGGTTTTGTTCTGGCCATATTCAGGTCAACATGATTTTCTCTGTTAAAAAAAAAAGTTTCTGGAATGGTAAACCCCATTTTTTATCTGTCATCTATGGCTACCTACAACACAGCATCCCACAGGAAATTCCTCTGCCATTGTCCAACCTGATGCTGACAGAAAGGGCTCCACATTCCAAATGCTCAGCATGACTTAGAAATGAGATTCTGGCCAGCCGTCCACATGCTTTCTGAGGAAGCAAGAACACAGCAGCTGGGATCACTAGAAGATGATAGAAGAGGCCCTGTACACCACCAGAAGCCACAGGTGGAGAGCTGTCCCAATTCTCCCTGGAAAGGCAGCCTGCCCAGCCTGCACGTTCCAGAGCAGCAGAGCACTGTGCTGAGTGTGACATTTGGCTCTAGGTGTATCAGTGGTTGAAAAACTGACTTCTGATGGCAAAAGCTTAAAAAAAAAAAAAGCAATTTCAAATCAGCCTCAGATAAACCAAGTTTGACCTACAACACTAACATCTTTACGTCAAAATTTTTTAAAAAGAAATCTTACACCCTAGGAGAAAGCCACTGGTGTCAGGTTTGGTTTTTTTTTTTAATTATCACATTTCAAAGCGCTAAAGTAAAACATTTAGCTTTTCCCAGATTTTCCATCTTTTAGCTCTCTTCTTCAGTGACTCCTATCAAACAACTTAGTTCAGATTGAAATTTAAAATTAATTTTTCCCTGACTAAGTTTAGTTTTTACTAATAAACTTTGTTTCAGCCAAACTATGTGAAAGAAAACAATCACTCATTTATTCTACAGCTATTCCACCTACTGTTCTTTCCTGTCCACATCTGCAGCACCATGACACATCAGGTTAACCTCTTTACTCCCTTAGGACACCCACACAGTCCAGCATCCACCCTAGGGCTTGCCCAGCTCTGTGGGAAGCTGTTGTAAGCAGCTCTTCTGACAAGAACCACTTCTCAAAATAAAAAATTCCCTCTAAACTATCATCATCACAAAAACCTTCCCAGAAGGCTAGCCTGGGGAACACACTCATTTGTATTTGGAGGGGGAGAGAAGGAAAGGCAGAGGACAGAACTGACTTTTGATTATCTTTATGTATTAAAGAACACCCATAACTCTTCTGGGTGCTCCTGCAAGCAGCAGTGGATCCCTACCTTAGCCATCATATGTTTTCTCCAGAAGACAAAGAAAGAAAATTAGCAGCATGGAAACACTCATAGCTAGCTATCCTGACCAGAACTGGGAACCAAGCAAGGGATACAGATTGATCCAAAATTCCAAGTATACCTGTTACATCCATATTTAAAGTTGGAATAGTCCAGACAGGATTAAGTAAATGTATTATTACCAAGACCCTAAGGAAAACAGAACTGCCTGCTCTTCTCCTCATGACATTCATCCAGCACCTTGGAGGCTGGACTAACAAAACACTTAAACACTGGCAGGGAACATCTGCTAGACTGCCTTGCTGTCTCAAACCAAAAGGCATGAGCTTATCATGACCTCACACAGAGGAGATTGAGACAGAAAAAGTGTTTCACCTGTTCTAATACAAGTATTCATGCAAAAGTTTGATGAAACAGGAAAATGGTGCCATACCTTCAGATGCAGAGACTTCAGACTCTAGCAACAAGGCAAGATACCTGCCTTTCTAAAAATTTCTGCAGCAGTTCAAATGAAACAGTATAAACTGGACATACCATGGTGCTATCAACTTTTAGGATGCAAGTACAAGCAAGGAACAGTTAGGCTCTCCAGCTAATTCTTTAACTAGCTGATTTACTTTGAAAGCTGATCAGTGAGAGCATTCCAGATTTTTGTGTTCCATTTCTACATGGAGAAATAAAAAAAGTAGCAGATACAGATCAGAAAAAATTACCAAGGAAAATATAAGTATCACAGTTGTGATTTCATAAAATTCTTTACTGTAAATCAGCTTGAGATTAAACAAGCACTATACAAAACCCTGCCAAGGATCACGTCCACAATCAAAATGTTTAAAGGTTCATTTTTAAACCCACATCCAAAGAGGATTACTGGAAAATAATTAAGAGAAAACCCTCTAGACTTTCACACAAGGTCACCACTTGTTGAAGGTGGCTATTTCTGTTGACTATACTGCATGCTTGTGACATTGATGACATTTTAGTTACTTGATACTTGGCAATTTTTCATTGCAAAAGATTCCTCCTCTCATGACATTGCACAGAAAACCTCATCTCTTTTCATTGCAAACGACTATATTGGTTTAGCATTTTGGCTAGAGTTTTTCCCAACAGAAGTAACAGAAAAACCCAAAGGTAGGAACTGATTATACACAAGGGTCTTAACTCTTTCAATGTCTCTCTTCCTTTTCAGCTGAGTTAAATAATCATGTAAATAGCCCATTTACCTCACGAACACCTATCTTCAACATTATTTACTTACTACCACTTGGTTCTAAGGCCTGAGTAAAGAATGACCTTCTCTACCATCAAGTAAGGTGTTTCACACCATTATTTAACAGCTCATGGAATCATAGAGTAATGTAGCTTTAAAAGCACCCCCAGAAGTCACAGCTACATTTTCTACAGCCTTTAGTGAAAACAAGCAGCTCTGAAAGCAAAAGGTTTGCAACAAATTAAGCAGGAGA
Source organism: Haemorhous mexicanus (assembly GCF_027477595.1). Lineage (NCBI taxonomy): Eukaryota > Metazoa > Chordata > Aves > Passeriformes > Fringillidae > Haemorhous > Haemorhous mexicanus. Next base: position 19,969,993 of record NC_082342.1, on the reverse strand, counting down.
ACCCTATGAAGATCTCTTGGGCAATATACAAGAGAGTTACCCACCCACAGTAGAACAGAATAAATTAAACCTAAGAAGTTTCTTTCGTGTGTGCACTCTCAATTCATTCACTTTAAACAGCCCCATGATACTATCATTTTGTTCTTAAAAAAAAATTAAATGCTGCAATTCCTCAAAGTGCAAAAAGTATAAAACAACAACAGTTTCATTATTTTGAGTGCTGATTTTATTTCAAGTTTAAAAAAGTTTTAAGGTTTCCACTCCTGGAGCTCTCTCTCTATTCCTATGTACAAAGGATGACAAGGAACTTGGTAGGGAAGCAAACAAACTCTCCAAACAAACTCCCCAAATCAAAACCAATATATAATCAGAAAAAGACTGGAAAACACTGCTGAGATCACAGAGTCCAACCCAAGCCCTAACACCACCTTGCCAACTGGACTGTGGCACTGAGTGCTACATCCACTCTTTCTTTAAAGGCCTCCAGGGATAGTGATTCCATCACCTCCTTGGGCAGTCGCATCCAATGTCTAATCACCTTTCCTGTGAAGAAACTCCTTCTAATACTCACTCCCCAGACACAACTTGAGACTATATGTATACTACAACATACATATCCAAAGCACTAGTGACAAGCTAAAGCACTAAAATGAAAACCAAGCCTGCACCAGAGTGTAACATCCAGCATTGGAAGGAGCTACAGTAACCACCCCTAAAGTCTTCCCTATTGACGTTGGCAAGGAGGAGTATTTTTTGCCTATTAGAGACAGAAAATCACCCTAAGTAAGTTTCAGGTCATCTGTTGTCGTCGTCATTTATAAGCTTATATCTGTAAACCAGGGTATAAAAGACATGACATATAATGGTCTGGGTTGGGAGGGAGCATGAAAATCACATAGTTCCAAGCCCTCTGACAACGAGCAGGAAGACTTCCCCCCGAGAGTAGGTTACTCAGAGTCCCATCTCAGCAGACCTTCCATTTGATAAATTGCCACTTGCTGGGTCAACGCAGCCAAGCCATTTTACCCACTCGACTTCAGCTTTACTTAAAGCACCTGTAAACGTTCAGGACGGCCGATAGCGGTCACAGCTACCTTTTCTACAGGCAGTGAAAGCAGCAGGTCAATGGTTAGCGTCTCACAGCGGTATTTACAGAAGATTAAGCCCGCCATTCTCTGCCGCGATGAACAGGGCTCCTCTCAGCCCCAGCACTTTATTACGGGGGACGCGATGCCACGGCCAAGGCGACTCACCCACCACCGCCCGGGCACCCCCGGCCCCGCACACCACGTCCCGCCGCCCTACCCGGGATGGCGAGGTTGGAGAGCGGCAGGGAGCGTAGTGCGGTCGGTAGCGAGCCCATCCAGTCAGCGTTGCCGTCGGCCATAGCGCCCACGGCACCGCCCCACCAGCGGTCCCTCATACCAGGCCCGCGGTGCGGCCGGGCCGCCACAACGTAGCCACCCGCCGCCCTTATGTAACCGGGGTGACGTCACGGAGTATGGCGGCTCACCATTAGCCACCGCCCCGCGCCCCGCCCCCGGCCCCGCGCCCCGGCCCCCAGCCCCGCGCCCCGTCCCCGGCCCCGCGCCCCTCCCCCGGCCCCGCTCCCCCGTGGGGTAGGTGAGCTGGGATTGAGGCATTCATGGAATCCCGGTGGGATGGGCTGGCTGCGGGCAACTGCAGGGCCCACCTCCAATTGCCCATCGCCCTGCTCCAGCAGGGACAGCTCAGGGCACGCGGCTCAGAATGGCGTCCTGACAGGTCTGGTGTGCCTCCAGTATGCCACCCTGTGCGTGCAGTCTGCTCTAGTGCCCGGTTACTGCGCAGGAAGAAAGTTCTTTCTTCTGTTCAGCTGGAGCTTCCTGGGACTCAGTTTCTGCCCATGGCCTCTGGTCCTGTTGCTGGGCACCACCGAGCAGAGCCTGGCTCCATTCTGTTGACTACCTCCCTTCAAATACTGATAGACATTGGCGAGGTCCCCTCTCAGGCTGCTCCAGACAAAGCAGGCCCACTTCCTTCAGCCATTCTACATCAGAGAGACACCAGTCCCCTAAAATTAATCCATTCCCTCCACCATAGCACCTGAGAAGCTACCCCCGATACAGAGGGCCAGCACCTTGGTTTTGTGATGTTGGCTGGTCAGTTAAGTGTGTTATCTGGAGAGATTAACATGCTGTCTGGCAAGAGCCAACATGGCAGCAGAAGGTTTAACGAGCAAGATAGCACAGGGTCAATCCCCCACCACCTGCTCTTCCACAATTCCTTTTCCCTGACAGTCTCTTGACTTGATCTTTCACTGCATTTAGTTATTGGGGAAAGAGTTTTCTCCAAAATAATTTCTGGATTTGTCATGATACACAAAATTGATCTTCTGAGATACTCTTTTCCTCCTTTGCATTCTTATGTGACTGTGAAGGATAATGCTTTGTGAGCAAGTTTTCTTAACCGCTCCTAAAAATACGTACAAACATACTATTTCCCTACTCTTTCCATAGGATATAGAGATGACCAGGTATACAACACTGAGACCTACTCCATCGCATTAGTGAAAAGAAAAGAAAAACCCCACAAATGTAATTCTGAAAGATAATTTTTCACTGTCAAATTACTAAAGGCTGAATACAAAACACCAAAGATATGTATTTTGGAAGTCCTCTGTTTTCTCTGTAAGGAAGTATTTTTTAATTAGGCAGATACTTTTCATTTGATATATTACAGTTTGCATGTTATTCACAATATACTTTAATTGATATATAGTAAAACTGCTGGCTGAATTGTATATTTAAAGTGTACGCAAACTTAATAAAATATATTTGTAAATACACATTAACTATATATTTTCATAGAATTACAACCAGAATTCTATTTCCTTCTACGAGTCAGCATTTTTCTTCTTATGCAAGCCAACAAAGACATTTTGCTTTTAGATCTTTGATACTGAAGAGGCTTAAACCAAGTGTAATTTTTATTATAAATTTTCACAAGGCACTCCTGACCCTCACACTCGAGGAAGAACATGGAGAGTAGGTTCTGCATGCATTTCATTGTCCTGCAACCCTGCTCCCCCTTCCCATTAAGACCACACTTGACCCAATGTAGGAGACAGCAGGGTACACTCTTCAAAGCCGGGAAGAAGTTCGTTTCTTCTGATAAGGGAGCAACAAATTCTTTTTCTCCGAAAGATTTAGGTGTCCTGTGGCTGCTATCTCACTGCAAGTCCTTTCTTTAAAAAAAAGTATCCTACATAGCATAGTTTCTATTTTAACAATTTTTATAACCTAAAACTATATTTACCACACTACTGAAGAGAATTAATACAGCATTACTTTCTAACACAACACATATAATATTCATTTTAATATTTGCGAAAAGCCAATTATAAAATACACATTTTTCACACTGACATTATGTCCATCCTAACCAGGTTCACCCAGCGTCAAAGTCCGGGGTTGACGCTGTCTTGGCTGTGGCGGTTTTATAATATTCTATCTGGTTGTCGATCCAATACATTTATAAAATTATTTTTTTGTAAATTTGGCTGCCGATTTGATCATTTACAACATAAGTGAAGGAGGACATGCATCCATTAAGCATTGTGAGGTGAGTCTTTGTTATGGAGCGGTTTGACAGCTGGCCTGCAAGCAAAGCTGAGTTAATAGAAGAAATAACACTTGATGGTTTTCGGGTGTATCCATAGCAAGGAAGAAGACAAGGCCTTCAGCATGGAAACCGATTAGAAAAGATACATGAGAATTTTTGCAAGCTAGACTACATGCCTAAGTAGATGTGTATACATGCCTTATTAAATTTCTGTAAAAGTTTTGCCAACTATATTGACGCTGATTGCTTTGCACCAATGAATATAATAAGTTATTGTGATGTAGTTAATGACTTAAGATCATGCTTTGTTAAGGGTATATAAACTGGAGAACACGCAGAATAAAAACTTTTTTTTCTTCCTGAACCTTGGTCACGTGTGTGTGTCACGTCCGGCCTAACGGTGACACTTTGTCTCCCTGTTTTTTTAAGATTTTCTAAGCCTTCTGATGTTTACATTCTTGTAGCAAGCTTCCTCACACACTTTCTGTAAATAACTTATTGTTTTGCATTCTTTTATGGAGGAGGAGAAATTTGATAGACTGTTGGTTTGTCCAGTGTCATTGGAGAGGTGGCACTTTCACCCTCTAATCCACTGTCACTTTTGGAAAACTATAAATGTTAGAGTTAGAAAATAAACTTCTCTTTTTCTTTACCTTGAGAGCAGTGGTATGTGCACTTGTGGTGTTTCATATCCTATAGCGACAAGACTTCAGCTGTGAGCATCAGATGTGGTGCAGTGTTATGAGTAAAAAAAGAGTTACCCGTCTTTTTTTTAAAGAAAAGAGTTGCAGAGTTTAAAGTTAAGCTGGGAACTGATTTCTGGCCAAGAGTTCTTTTGTTGGTTAAATGTTGTAATCACCTGTTGAGTATCGTCATTAACCCTCTATTGTGGAGAATTCTTTTTTTCAGTACCACCCTTGCCTGCTGCCAAGAGGATGACAACCCCCCCCCCCCCCCCCCCGGGGAGGGGGGGGAATTTGCATCTCAGGAGACATGCAAATTTATCTCAAAACCCAGAATGCATTGGGACAAGAGCCCCACCAAATCCCAGAAAATACCTCAAAAGAGACGAGCCAAAGCAGAATTGAGAGGTCAGGGTGGTGTTTGGACAGCAGGAGTGGGGTCCGAATCCGGCAGAGACGCTGAGAACCTCAGTCACTCCTCGCCCCAGCTTTACGAAGTCAGTCAGACCTAGGAACCGTGGACTGGTTAACTGAACTGAATCCGGAGTATACTCCCATTGCCCTTGCAAGGGCCGAAGTCTTGTTTCTGCCCTTTAGGAGATAGCGCTGCACATTCCTCTTGTTCTGAGTCACTTTCCCCATCCTGAGCTGGTTATATTTAACAAAGGCATCAAAAAGGAGAAAGTTCTCCTGCCCTGTTTATTTCACACAGATACTTGCCAGCAATAACTAGTAGCAAAACTTTCTAAAAACCCCTTTTCTAAGAAAGAAGAGTATTAAATTACCTGTTGCCTCCACAAAACCTCAACCTCTTTCCATCTACACAAAACTTTGTAAGTTTCTTCTGTAATCAGTACCAAACCTTGCAATCATGATCATTAATTGAGATAGCCACAGGGAACAAATGGCATTAATAATACAATTTTATTTTCCAGAGACTAAACTCACAAATTATGTAGGGTCTTGTCACTTGAGACCGTTCAAATGCTCCACTTCAAGCAAGTGTTTAAGTGGCAAAACAAGTGTTAAGCTGCAAAAATGAATGCCTAAGCAGACAGGGAAAAAACCACATTACTGACATTTTTTCATTCTGTATCAAGACTAGTAGGTTGTTGTATTTTTCCATGTTGCTGGAGCATTCCCATATGAATCACATTCAGCAATGAGGATAGCCTGACTAAAATTTTACTACCAATTTTCCCCCACAGATTATATAGTCACATTTGTGCCTTATGTGGATTTACTGAGAACTCAGCTATTCCCTTTTGCCTGGGTGGAGAGCACAAGCCAACGTCACAGGGAGCCCAGACAATCTAGCAGCTCAAATCCCTCCTGTTTCAAATGCATAGTAAAAAGATTAGCTGTGCAGATCAGGCTGATGCTATTTAAGCACCAAGAGGCATATGGTTTTCACTGTTAGCCAATTCCAAACACACAAATGTGATTTATTTCAATTTTAATATGTGGGCTGCCATATACAGAATATAAATCCAGAACAATGAACTTTTAAAAGAGCTTTAAAGGAACTGAACATAAGCTGATAATATCAGGTGCTACAGGACGCTTAGCCTCTTTCTCCTTACCTCATTGAATACCCTGATAACACATCCCATTCTTAAACAGGCCACATTTACACTTAAAAAGTTTTCTGTTAATGTTTTAAAAATCATCCTTTTCAGCCTAAAGTCTACAGTGCCCTGTAAATTCCAAATCCTTACAATGAAATTTATCAGCAGGCAAGAGATCAGTAAGTTGTTAGAACAGCTTCTGTGTCTTCCATGTATTTGAAATGTCACTTTGCTGCTGATGAGAAGAAAACTGCAGGATTCATTTGCAGAGAGAGAAGCTAATTGCTAAACATTTCATGTAAGTAGACTCTTCCACACTGTTCATTACCATTTTTACCCTGACTGCAATGGAATCATTTAACATCTCAAAACCATCAGACACACTCAATCACAAAGCTCTGCAGACATCACTGCATTGAAAACACCACTTCTTTCAAGTGCACCACAAGCAGTGGTGTTAATTTTCCATTTTACATCAAGTCAGAAAACCACTGTTATTATCACAGGTTTTGCACTTCCTAAGCCCATTACAAATACTTAGATTTCTATAATACAAAATATACCCTGTGTAATATTGATTTCTCCTCCCTTTTCTGCCCATCACTCATAGCCTCAGTGTCAGTTCTATCAATATATATTGCCTGCGTCTCTCTCTCCCTTTGTTTGCTGTGAGCCAAGCCCTGGCGTCTGCGAGCCCTATGTTTGACAATAGCGAGCTATTCAATTCTTCCTTTACACCACACGAGGGTGTTTCAGGCTATGCAGCATGCCAGAATCAATCTGGAAGTCATCCCGTTTGGAAAGGAACCAAGGGGCAAACAGATACATTATTTTTCCACTGGGCAAACTGGTACAGGAGACTTTGAAAGGAAAAAGATGAAGCATCATAAACTAGAAACCAGATGGAAGAGGAATTTCAAAGACATAATCGGATGTTCCTTGAAATCAAATTCTCGTTACTGTGGACTTCCCTGAGCTTTGTCTTGTCTTTAAAGAATTTAAAATATAATATTTTTTCATATTATTTCTATTAAAATCTCCTTAGACGGGATGAAGTAATCATTATCCCTCTACATAGCTTTTCAGGAGCTTTCCATTGCTTTATTGTTCAAAAGTTAATTGCAGAGTCAGGAAGAATTGCTTACTAACATAATAAATAAAACCAAATTTCTCCTTTGTATCTTGCTTCTTCTGGAGTCAAAGCATACACAGATCTTTCTAATGTTTGGCACTTCTGACACGTGGTGGCTCTAAATCCAGCAAAGACCATGCAAAGTAACCAATACCGTGTGCTGGTTAGCAGGTATAATTTCTGTGCACAGCTTTGTCAAGCAAACACAAACACTGAAACAAAGCTGGACAATTCTCAAGGATTTCAACACAGCTGCAAGGAGAACATTCCTGAAAAGAGAAAACTCCATACATCTGTGTTAAGATGGGCCAAACAGCCCATCCCAGGAAATCCCAAGTGACAAAGCCTATTATCAGCCACTGTTATCTAATGAGTCTGGCACTAGGATGGCCAGGGAACCCATACTCTCCCACAGCCTGCTCCCTTCTCCCAGGCACTGCCACACCTCTGCCTGCATTCCAATTACTGGAGCACACCATGCAAATTATATAAATAAACAAGCCAAGTTTAATTAATTTGCAGGACCAAAAGGTGCCTTGTAAGTGAAGCCACTGCACTACTGTTTAAAAAGGATGTGTGATTCAGACTGAGGCAAAAGGTAATTCAGGGGGATTAAGATTTGGGATGGCTGTCAGGTGTGCCAGGAGCGGGCCATCCTCTAAGCTCAGAGCTGTCTTCTCTGTTGTCAGAGAGGTGGAAGACAGGCTGAGGACACCTGTCTGCTCCATGCACCCTATGGGCTTGGGACTGGCAGACTTTCCTGGGCCTTCGTCAGCAGGACCCTGCATCACCTGGATGCAACAGGCAGGAATACAAACCACAGAGTGCTGGGAAAGGTCACTCACTCCACTGCAATGGCCAGGCCTTGCCACTGATTTCACAAGGCACATTAGCAACTGCAAACAAATACTAAGAAAAAATTCATTCCTTTTGTGACTTTTCCCCCTCACCCTGCAGCATTCACCATCTCCTCAGGAGCAGATAAAAATCACTCGTGCATAAAACTTAGCTTTCCAGTGTGTTGCTTTTATGGTTGTATAATGCAGGTATTAAAGACCATATACAGTAGGACCAGCTAATTTCACAGTATGACATTACATGTTACTACGTGACCTCAGATTCTGACTTGGGTCTGCTTTACAGGTTTTATTTTGTCATGGTTTTGCATTTAGCAATTGTCCTGGTTCAGGGCAAATTTGGGAGAGAACCCCCAAAGTGGCCCCCCTAGGAAATCGGATTCTACCACCCCTCCCCCAACCGGTCCAGGAGAAAATACCTCCTTGGAGAAAAGTGGGAAAAAAGTGTTTATTAAACAAGAAAACTTAATATTAAACAATAAAAGCCCTTGCTGCTCCAAAGGAGATGACAAACCCAGAAAGTCCCCTCCCCAGATTCCAGTTCAGCTCACTCAGTCTCTTATCAGTCCCTCCGGCGCTGGAAATGCCATGGCCCAGGCCCAGCCCGGCCCACCGATGCGAGCTGCTGGTGCTCTTATGGTTGTTCAGTCCAGAGCAGGTGTGAACAGGTCCAGAGAAAGGGGAAAAAAGAAAAAAAAAGCACAGTCCAGGGAACTTCTTTGCCTCAGCTAGCTAAACTAACTAAAAAGCAAGAAAAAAAAGAGAGCCCTGTCCCGCCGTCTGTTCATCCGCAGAACCATGCAGTCCAGGAGCAGGAATGTGTAGGAGTGAGTTCAGTGTCTGAAAACAAACTGCGCGCCTCCTCTCCCCCCCTCAATCTTTGAAGCAAGTCTTAAAGGTGCAAAACTTACTATTCAGCATAAACGGAACGAGACGATTGGGGATAAAAGCATCATATAGTCAACCTAGGACAGCAATGTGGTTTTGGCTGGGGTAGAGTTCATTCTCTTCATAGTCTAGTATATAGTAGAGATAATTCATGCTGTGTATGTATATAAAATATTGTGAGATCCAACAAATGTCTTTGACCACCCTGTCTGGGAGCAGAGTCTTATTTCTATTCATCTAGTACCCAGACATCGTTAAGATAATATCAAGCCTGTTAACGTAAGAATGAAACCTTCCCGGTCCATAAGCTCCGATTTCCCAGGAATGTCTGAGCTGTTCACGAGAACTTGCACTTGGAGAGATTAGGTCACCTAGCTCAAGCACCGGCAATACTCTGTTACATGTGAAAGAAGGCTATTCTGAAGAAGCCCAGACAGCCATTTGGACCTCTGGACCGGCTTTTGTACACTTCTGCATCTGTATGGTCCCAGTTATACATGTGAAGGGACACAAAAGAACCTTCCATCATTTCTGCCTCAGGCCGAATAAATGGGATATAAGCCAGCTGCATGAAGCATTCAGGGTGAACCACTAAGAAGACGCTGGCACTCTGTCAGTCAGATCCAGGTTCACCCAGCGCCGACTTCCGGGGTTGACACTGCCTTGGCTGTGGTGGTTTTTTGAAATCCTATTTTCTTCTTGTTGATCTAGTAAATCTTTGTTAATTTTTTTTAATAAATTTGGTTGCTGATCTGATCATTTATAACAATAGTATCTGGTATAAAGATTTATGAACTAGTGTTTTGGATTTATGATGGAAACAGTGTTGGTAATGTAGAGATATTTCCATTACTGCTGAGCAGTGCTTACAAAATGTCAAAACCTTTTCTGCCTCTCACCCCACCACTGAATGGGCTGGGACTACTCAAGGAGTTGTGAGGTGACACAGTTGGGACAGCTGGCCCCAACTGACCACAATGATGTCCCATACCATATCATGCCATGTTTGGAATAAAAAGCTGGAGAAGAAGAAGGAAGAGGGAGACATTCAGAGCAATGGTGTTTTGCTTTCCCAATTCACCATTACATTTGATGGAGTCTGGCTTTCCCATAATTGACTGAACACATGCCTGCCCATAGGAAGCAGTGAATATTTTCCTTGTTTCTCTTTGATAGTGTGCAGCTTTTGCTTTGCCTAATAAACTATCTTTATCTCAGCCCATGATTTTTCTCACTTTTATTCTTCCAGTTCTCTCTGCATCCTACTGGTGAAAGTGATCTCCCACCTGGGGTTAAACCATGAAAAACATTTAGGACTCTCTTAAAAAATCTTTACTACATCCACACAGCAAGCTTTGAATGTTTTCCACTTAGAGAAAAGTTTTTATCTAATACTCCCATAGCCACATTCAAGCACCTGGTAACTAGATCTGGCCAAATAATTCCAGATTTGACAAAACCCAAGTCCAAGCCAATGATTCCAGCTTTCATAGTGGGGCAGCTGCTGCCAAAAATAATCACTGAATCGTAGAATGGTCTGGGTTTAAAGAAATCCTGAAGTTATCATCAAGTTCCAACCCCTCTGCCATAGGCAGGAACATCTTCCACTAGACAAGGTTGCTCAATGCCCCATCCAGCCTGGCCTTGAACACTTCCAGGGATGGGACAGCTGAAGTTCTGAAGTTGCTGCAGTTGAGTAGGGGTTTTGTTTCTTTGTTTGTTTGTTTGGGTTTTTTGTTGTTGTGGGTTTTTTTTTTGGGGGGGGTTGTTTTGTTTTTTTTGTTTTGTTTTTTAAGGCAGGGGTCAGTTTTAAGGTAAATTACAATTCTCAAGTGTGAAAAATGCCAGTCACTTGTTTTTAAAATTTTAAAAGTTTAATAATAATAAAATGGTTATAAAAATAGTAATATAATTAGAGTAAAAAATTTTGAACAATTGAGATTAGGACAATATGAGACAATAAAACAGTCCGGGACCTCTTTCTGGGCAAAACAAGCCTGAGAAAGGACACACGTTAACAGAGGATTAACCCTTAAAAGCAATAGCCCATTGCATATTCATACATCTCATACATGATGCATAAATTCCATTCAAACAAAGGATTCTGTCTGGTCTGTGTCAGCTTCTTCCTCTGAGTCCTAATGGTGTCCTCAGGGCTGAGCAAGGTGGGAAGAAGTTCGTTTCTTCTGATAATGGAGCAATAAATTCTCTTTCTCTGAAAGATTTAGGTGTCCTGTGGCTGCTGTCTGGTGCGAGTACCTAATTCTTTTCTTTAAAAAAATATTCCACATACATAGTTTCTATTTTAACCACAAAAGTTACATTTTACCTACAAAACTACATTTACCATACTACTAAAATGTTAATACAACACTACTAATCAATACAACATAATACATACAGTAAATTTCTGCGTAGAGCCATATAATACGCATTTTTCACATCGAGTAAACGATATATTCCATTCTTATCGCGATGAGGGGCAGATAGAGGCAAACAGAAACATAAACCATCCTACACCAAATTTACCTGCAGAAAACCAGGAGGATGGGGCTGGCACGGGGGGTATTTCCTCCCTCGGGTCCCAAATTGTTGGCTGCCCCTTTCCCTGTTCTCTCTCTGAAGCCGGCAGAGGAGGGCAGGCACCCTCGTTGTGCCCGTCCCTCCGCCCCGGGGTGGGGAGGTACACCGCCGCATTGCCGCCCTGCTGCCGGTGGGATGGGAACGGGAAAGGGACGGGGACGGACGAAAGGGGAGGTCGGGGCAGGAACGGGGAAGGGCCGGGGCAGGACGAGGGGCAGGAGCGGCCCCGCTCGCCGCCGGCCGCGGTGCTGCGGCTCCATCTACTGGTGAGTAGCGGGAGTGCGGCCCGCCCGGGTGTCCCGGTGCAGGGATTTGAGAGGAAAGCCCTCGGGAGAGGCTGGAAGCGCCCCAGCCAGGGCAGCTCTCCCGGACACCGTTACCCTGCGGAGCACCGCTTGCAGAGACTGCAGCAGCAGCCTTCGGGGATGTGCGCAGGAAGCGGTGACATCCATGAGCGCTGCTCACGGTCCGAGGGAACATCTCCAGCCAGAAGCAACCGTGGGGATCAGAAAACCCGAGATAATAAAATAGCCTCCTTCGGTCTATATGCTACAGACAGTCATCGTCGTCTAATGACAAGGAGGAACGTCCTGGCTCTCCACACATCTTGGAATATTGTTATCCATCTGTTTGGTTTTTTGTTTTTGTTGTTTGTTTGTTTGTTTGTGGGTTCTTTCCAATTTGTTTTTAAGGCCAACAACCTGCCTGCTTTTGCAGTGATGGGTAATAAGACAAAAGTTAAACTACTGTGCTTCTACAACACAGACAAGAAATGCTCAAATTAACATCAACCCTTCCATGCATAGAAAGTCGGTATAGTTTTGTAGGAAACTAAGTGTTTTCTGTTCAGCACGGATGGATTTAGAACTGCTTGTACTACAACAAAAATAATACAACAAAATATTCTAAAAAAGGTCTGTTAGATCATTCTTTCCAGTAAACCATTCGTTTAATCTAAAGTCCCAGGAAATACAGTGCTCTGAACCCTGACACTCATTGACCAGTGTTTAGCAGTAAATAAAGCAAATCCCATTCTTAAATCAGAATATCAATTTTAAGCCTGACATAATTGAAATTTAGCTGATTTGCATTAATTACAGAAATACCATTGTGGTAACAATACATTTCTAAACAAGCTTGGAGGGATGGTTTATTGGCTGCCTGAAGGTACTGCAATTGCTGCCAAAAGCAGTGCTCCTCCTGCAGCTCTGGTGCCTTGCACTGGTGATCACACAGATTCTGACCTGGCTGAGAGCTGTGCAGAGGGCCGAGCCAAGCCCACCCTCTGCAACATCATTTATTCATTAGTGCCAATATGAGGAAATCTGTAGCTTGGGCAGGACAGGGGGAAGACTGGATCATCTCTTTCACAGGCTTAAGCCCCTTGGGAAACTACCCCTGAGGTCTTGGAAAATGTGAAGATAGCATGTGATGGAAGCTCATTAAGACCAAAGAAAAATAAAATTCTTACTTTTTTTTTTTCCTTCACGTATACTGTAAATTTAATTCCTGAAAAGCAGACTTAAAAGTAAGTATTATTTTAAAGGCATAGCATTTCCGAAAGGGCTAGAATTTTCCATTAACTTTAGGCTTGCTTCAGTCCTTAAGTCTCTGGACCAAAATTGACTTTCTTGTGACTTCACCGATGACAACTGGGACTTCCTTGCATACACTTGCTCCAGGGCTGGTGATCTTTCATGTCACCAGCCACCCTCAATGATCCAGTGCTGCAATCCTGTGCCAAGAGATGCAGGTTATTTTCTGTCTGATTCTTTCTTTTGGTTTCACAGTGATAGAAAATTATATGTTGGGTTATATTAGTCCACATTAAAAATAAATAATTGCAAGAACAGCTCATGTAGGTCTCAAAATCTTGTGTTCAGCCACTGTTTGCTGTGTAACTGTGATGTCCATATGGTAGAGTTGTCATCTCTATACATTGACTAGATGGACAAGCTTCAACACTCTTCAGTTAGGCTGGCAGACTCATATGTTAATCTGCTACCATGGACGAGACAGCAAATTCTCAGTTCATCACCCAATTCAAATTAAGCATGTGTAATCTCACAGTGACACGTACTATGAATGTAGTGCATACACAGAGATACACAGGATGAAAGGAGTGTCCAAAGAAGTGCTAAGCTTCCAAAATTAATGTCATGTAGGAGCTCTGAATTTTAATATGGGTCATTACTACCAAGCTCCTGTAACCACTGTTCCAAAGGCAGAGCCTTTTAACTGTGCCAGTCTTCTGTGTGCTACGCAAGGGGTTCAGGTGGTGTTACAGGTTTTCTAGTTTATGGCAGAATGGGGGAGTCCCATCCCGTCTACTTTATTGGAGGTGGCGGTGGCTTAAAAGATGGAGGTCTGTTCATACTGAAATAGAAGAGAGAAAATGCACTAACACAGGAAAGTAGCATAAAAGACTGTTGTAAAATGTTCACAGGAGAAGGTGGATTGGCACTAAGTCATTATAAGAGCATCTGACATTAGCTCTTACATACTGTGACTTCCCTGAGTCTGTTCCCAGGACACCTTCTGCTATTAATTTGGCTTTCTCAGCTCCCACCTCACAGTTTTATTTCATTCATGTTTTAAAAGAACTGAACATGGTCCTGATGAACTATTCAAAATCCTTACATGGGCCTTTTCCTCACACTGCTCTCTGAAAGTATAATTAAAGACTCGCAACTTTTTTTTTGGGATTAATTTATAAATAAAGGTCCTGCCTCAAATTAGTTAAAAAAAAAAAATCCTGTTTTTATCTTTGATATACAGGATTTACCGCTGAGTTTTAAGAGAGTTTTTAGAATCATAGGTGATTAATTATAACTATGATTGTTTGAGTATTTTAATAATGTTAGTAAGATTTGAAATAATTGTCTCTTAGATATTGCTTTTATCAGTAGATCTTGGAGTGTTTTAGTAGGGAATCAAACTTTGGTAATAATTACACACTCAATGCTTCTTTGACTGGGATTGAGTTTCGGGTATCCTACTTTCACATATATAATTCAAAACTCAAATAGATCTGCCCTAGAAGTACAATTTCATTAGAACATGTCCTCAAGTAACCATAGAAAATGAGAGAGCAAAAGCAGCTGGCAGGAAGGCTAATAGAAATGGGGGGCTCTGGGGACAAAAATTGACTTTTATTTTTCCCTTACATCCTGAAGTTACACTGCAGCTGTTTTCTTAAAGTTCATTCTAAAGATAATCCAGAGAACAGATGAAAGGACTGAGAGCACTCTACTTTACATACTGCTGTATGAGAAAAATGGCATTAATGATCCATGTACTTAAAGGTCTTGTGTGCTATGAATAATCTCAGATAAAAAGGTGTAAATCCAAACAGTTGAGTTAGAGTTGGTGCTACCCTCTGTGCCACCCCTCCCACTCCTATGGCTCCATTCACTGGTACTCACATCTTTTTCTGGTACTGACACCATTTCCTGATGCCTAAAGCTACCAGAGTGCTACAGAGGAGGAGTAGGACACTTTCCCTGGCACTGTTGGCCAGGGGAAGTGACTGGCTTTGGTGTTCCTTCTGTCACCTGTAAGGGACACATGGAGCTCATCTGAAGGTCCTCAGAGAGGGGGGAAATTGGGACTTGAGGCCTGGGGCTTGCTGCTCCCTGCCCTGCACAGCACTGCTGTCAGTGCAGCCACTCATCACCAGGCTGAGGATCCCAAACTCTGAGCACTGCAGCTCTGATTTATGGACTTAGCCCACTTTTGTTCTGACTGGGTGTTTGAGCTGATTTCAGCCACCCACTGGCTCACTTGACAAGATTATTTAGTCAGCCCAAAGAGCATTTCATCCAAAACCCATTGGCTTTCTCTGTTCCCCTGTGAGCTGCTCTGCAAGAAGATGCATGTCACAGTGCAGACAGGCACATCTGCCCACCTCAGCCCTCCTTCCCAATGGTTTATTTTTCACACCACTGACACCAGACCCTGCCAAAACATCTGGCCAAGGGCTCAGCTGCCTTTTGAGGTGAGCTCTTGTCAGCAGCACAGCATCCCAATCCCATTCCAGCTGCCTCTCCCCCCTGCACTGCTGGGATTCCCGTCCCCTTCACACTTCTGCACAGCCACCTTTGGGGGTGCTACCAGAGGTGCCCTCAGGTCCTGGGTATGGAGAAGAAGAAGAGAAGGAGCACAGTCCTCCTCCAGCTGCCAGAGGGTGCAGCAGTGGCCTGGGTGCCAGAGGGATCTATGGGTGATATGACTCAGTGTCAGCTCCCATTGAGCTGGCATCACCACCCTGTGCAAGGCTGGCCACACTGGTGTGTCACCCAGGCTGGGTCTTACCCGCCATGGCAACCAGTGTTGTGGGCCAGTCCACCACGCTGCATGAGCCATGAGCTTTTCCTGGGACACAAGAGTGTCACTGGCCAAATTTTGCTGCAGGAAGGAAGCATGCACTGGAACTTTGCTTGCAGATAGAGGGAGAAGGCTGGAATACCAAAAGCCTGCAACAACCTGTGATATGAGGATACAGCAGCTGTCGCTCCTCTTTTCATCTCTTTTCCATTATTTTGGAATCTCCTGGTCAAACGGATGTGATGCTCCAGGTTTCGTGCTTCTGCAGTGGCATGCTGAAAGAAGAGGATAATATCTCACCAGTACTGCTCAGCGGGCTGCTGGTAGGAAAGAAATCTTTTCCTCTGGTAACTGAAATTGTCTGGTCTGTGATGCTGTAGGACAGGTTACCTATAAAGATATGGGCACAGAACATTTTTAGTAACTTACTTGGTTTTTTAAAAATGAAGGTTGTTTTGAGCCCTCTGTTATTCACCCAGCTGAAAATTCAAAAGTCAGAAATTTCCAAGATCAGGGTGTAAAAATTAACTTGGCAAGATGCCTACATTTTTGGCCTATGACCTGGTGTTGGATAAAAAAATGTGCTTTTATCAAAAGAAATATTATAAGAAGAAAAGGGAAGGGGAGGGGGAAGATGAAGGGAAGGAGAGAAAGAGAGAGAGAGAGAGAGAAAGAGAGAAAGAAAGAGAGAAAGAGAGAAAGAAAGAGAAAGAAAGAGAGAGAGAGAGAGAGAAAGAAAGAAAGAAAGAAAAAGAAAGAAAGAAAGAAAGAAAGAAAGAAAGAAAGAAAGAAAGAAAGAAAGAAAGAAAGAAAGAAAGAAAGAAAGAAAGAAAGAAAGAAAGAAAGAAAGAAAGAAAGAAAGAAAGAAAGAAAGAAAGAAAGAAAGAAAGAAAGAAAGAAAGAAAGAAAGAAAAAGTTAAGATGTTCCAGCAAGCCAGCATTGAGGCAGCTTTGAGACGCAGAGCTGTCTGGGAGAATGATAAGCTTTTTATCTCTTTGATGGTAATGAGAAACCTAAAGAACCACAGAAGATTTTTGTGTCTGAACCACAAAAGTCATCTATAATCTGTTCATAGACAGTTTTTCCCTTCCTACTGATGGTTAAGATCAGTGCCCCATAAGGACACATTTCTGGTTTTTCTAGCAATCTCAACATTAACAGCTTCTGAAATAATAGGTAAATACTCAACTAGACAATGGCGCAGCATTTCCAGAGCTCCCATGGCACTTCTGATGTGGGGATTCAGTGGTGGAGAATCATTCAAATTTGTACAAAAAGAAATAATGACCTTCAATTATCTTACAAGCCTGCACATGGCTACTTCATTAGGCTCTACTGTGGCTATTTTGGACTCTTTGACTTTCTCTGATGCACACAACAAATGAAACAACAGAGGAACCTGACAGTCTCTGATATAACTGCTGATTTATAAATCCAGACAAAAGCCAGCTTTAAAGACAAAAATCAAGACAAAACCCCAGCTTTAAATTATGTAAATGACTAACCAGACAGAACCAAGAAAATCTCTTTATTGTGAGATGCTTGCTGGTTTTGACTGAAATTGAGAGTTCAAGTGTGCATGTGTGTGCGTGTGTGCGTGCGTGTGTGTGCATTAAAAAAATGTCGTTTCAGGGCACTCTAAAAATTCACTGAGATTTTTGGATATTAATTAAATTCTTTTCTACTTGCTTATTAGGTGTTTGTTTTTATGTGAATAGGTATGACACATATCACATTTGTAAAATGCATAGCATTTTACAAAGTTATATGCGAAAAAAAAAGGGTTGTACACTTAGAGATCTGATAGGACTGTGCTCTACACAGCACATTGATGAGCACTATTTATTCTTATTAACATAATGGCTTTTGTTAGAGCATCCCAGGACCACAATGATAATGGTAATCACTGTTGTAGGAGCCCAGTGGCCCTGTTAGGGCATAGGGATTCATGTGTATGCCTCAGCAGGCTCACTGATGCCTGTGTGCTCTGAAACTGCCCTCAATTACAGCTGCTGGACCAAGGACCCTTCAAGGCCATTATCTCTTAGCTGATGTTCAGGCAGGCACAGGTGTAGGGAAGCAGTGGCAGGGATGTAGGGATGAGTGGAGCAACACACAGTATCCCTTGCAAATAGTAGAGTAATTCAGCATGCTTTTAGAAAAAATTGCAACCAGCAAGCTGTGCAAGAGCAGAAGTGTGAAGCGTTAGAAGCTGTCACAAGGTTGTGGTATAGCTGCATGGTTTTGAGTGCTACCAAAAATACATTCACAAAATGGAAAGCGGCTGCTACATTTGTGCCTCAGCCAAAAGACAACTCCCATGGAAGTACAAGAGCACATTGACAGGTCCTGCCTGTTCCAAAAGCACAAAGGCAAACCAAGATGTTAAAAAAGGAAGTCACTTTGGGCTTTATGCTGCTGAGCAGAGATTTTCTAAAGGGAAAGACTAGTGAAAAAATGTTAACCCTAGGGGTTTTTTAATTGATTTATTGATCTTTAATGAGGCTGTCTTTCAATGTTCTATTAGCCAGCCTTTATTACCTCACATTATCTCATTATTTCACTGCTGCTCTGCAATTTTATTTAGCTTCTCTGGCAATTTATTTAATCTATAAACTACCTTCAGCACTCACTACATTTGCCTAGCAACTATCTCAATTGTGATATTATGAAAATTAATATGTCTAATGAAACCGGGATACTCAAATGTTTTTTCATTCCTCTTTTGCCACTGCAAATCCTTGACAGCTTGGAAACCCAAGCCTTTATCTTCTAATTCAGTGAAACTCAACAGGGAAATTGCTTCTGTGAAGTATTGAAAATCTGGTACACGTTACTCCACATGACTTTGGCCTCTGCTCAGACACAACTTTTCCATGCTTAGTAGTAATTTTTGCATGGTAATGTGGTGACTCTCAACTAGCAACTGAAAATAAGCACCACAGAACTAATCCTCTGAGAGAAGGCATCACAAATTGAGGACCTGAGGACGTGCTGCTGTGGTTTTTGCAAGATGCTCCAGATTACTGTAGGTTTGCAACCCAACATTCACTAAGCTGGTGCCACATTTGCACTTTGGCTTCATAACTCCTCTGTTGCAGTCCTGTGAAGCAAAGGAGGTGCATTGTCTACTCACGTGCTGTTGTCAAAGTCTCGCTGCATGCTGTGGCACTGGTATAGCCTTTTGCCTCTGTGGTAGAAGTTAGCGCTCCTGCTGAAAAGCACAAAGGCTTGTAAAAATTGCTGTAGGGAACCATATAATTTGTTTTTCATTTTCTCCTCTCTTTCTTCCCTGTTTTCTGACTAATGAAGTCAAACAGGTATAGCCCACTACTCGAGATGCTGGCTTTCCTTGGACAGGCATTACAGAAAGCTGTGTATGGTTTGAAAGCTTATCACAAGCTAGAAACCCAAGAGGAGTTTTACTGACATAGGTAAATCAACTTAGACAAAACATTTGAAACATTTTTGTATTTCAGCTTACTTACAGGTGAACCTCAGGAGCTTGAGTGCACTGGCTGGTTTCGACCTGAAACCAGTAGAGCAATGAACAGGCATGCATAAATCAGAATTTAGACAGCTCCAGTGAAATAGAACTGTTTTCCCAACTAACAAGAGGAAGTTTTGAAAAAGTTAGAGTACAAGCATCACACCTGTAATGTCTGATGCCAAATACCAACTTATTTGACATTTTCCTTTAAGCATTTTAAGTGCTAAGATTTCTAGAGCTCAGCTAGGTATTTATCTAATATTCAAACACAGACAGATGGTGGCTAGCATGTAGACCTTCATTTTCCCAAGAGAACTATTTCACATTTTACTAAGAGGAATCCATATTTCTTAACATCTGTCTCATTTTGGAAAAATATCAAGCCATCTGAACAAACTGCGAAGGTGAACTGCAGCTGTAACTGATCACTCAAAGCCGAAGCATCTCTGGCTTAGTGATGGAGCAGTTGTGGCTATGCAAAACCAGGCTACAGTTTTAGCAGCCTTGGTTTTGCTTCCCCTCTTCCTCCTCTTGCCTATATATGTGCACTCTTCGTTCATACCCATTCTCAGCTGTCTCTTAGATTTTCACTTGCAAAATAACAGGACCTGAACCAAACCAGTAGACTAAAACAGAAGCCTTGAAGCTTGGTGTCCTGTCTTGACTGCAGCCCAGAGTATTTGCTCAAGAAGCTGATCTTCAGCACACTGGTGGCACCAGTGTGAGGACCAGCAGTGATCCAGAGAGGAGAAGTGCTAACCCAGGGCTGTCATACCATAACTGGCACACATTGGGACCACTGGTTAAAAGGCAATTGCTTCCCAGGCTACTTACAGAAGAAAAATGGCTCAGATCTGTCTTGCATTACAAGTTTGACCTCATACCACCTCAACCAGGGAAAATGTATAATTCAGCAAGGAGAACCCTCTCTCTTCACATTGTGTATTTATAGCCTTTGTTATGAATTTTTTTTTGAGACGGAAGGGCTTTCAGTCCACTTGGACAAGCAACTTCGCTGTTCTGCTGTCAGCCAGGCAAGTGTCTCTGTTTTGGGGATGGGGAAGACAGTTTGAGAAGCAGCAAATTTTCATTTCAGCACTGCTGCAATCTGTGCTTTCTGCCTTGGCGTATCTCAGTCAAGCCTCTGCAAGACCCTGGGCTTTATGTTGAGTGATTCAGCTCCCAAAGAGCACTCTTTTGGGGCAGGCCAAAGCCTTATGTTTAGTATCTTCCTCCAGTGTTCTGTTTAGGTCTCATATTTAATTAAAGACAGTAGGTATTCTTCATAAACACTATAATAACACTAATTAACTTTGTAAACACTAATAACACTCAATGTCTGTTCAGCTGCCAAAATTAATGAATGTAGCCTAAACAGAGCATTAAAAAAGATAAAATCAAGACAGTATTTTCTCATATATTTATTACTGTACTGTGGTTACACTGACAGTGGTTAGTGTAACCAGTAGTTAGTGGTTAGTGGCCAAAGCACTAGGAAAAGAACTTCAATGGATGTTAAATGCCTTGCTTCCAAAAAAGTAAGATAGTTATTGTGTTTATGTGTCTTTCTTCTACATTGTTGAAGCAATAGAGAAAACAGTTTGATTCAATTGATTACCTTGTGCTGTGGAAGCAGGAGTCAAATTTGCTGGACTTGCGAAATCCAGAGAGGCCACAGATGTCAACTGGTGCTCTAAACACAGTTAACATGGTATCACATTTAATCAATAGGTTCTTCAGAAAATAATGTTAATAAATTACAAAACAACCTAGATCAAAGAGCTTGCAGTAGCTGTTGGGTAAATGCAGAGCAGCAGAAATCCTGCTGTGGGAGTTAAGGCTAAATGCTCAAAGCACATTTCACAACTCTGGTGGAAGGCAGCTGATGTTATCAATGCTGACCCTTTTCCTGCTGGCTGGTTGCAGGCATTGCTTATTTGTGCTTCTGTTCACAGGGTTTGGTTTGACTGCTGTGGAGTGGATTGTGCACTTGAATGTGGTGCTCCCCAGCTAAGCCAGGGCCTTGCCAGAAATCATCCATGACAACAGGCTACAGCCACATCAGCCCATGAGAGATCATCTGCTCTTGTGAGTTTTCCTCTCAATTGCTGAAGGTAGTTCTATGTAATTATCCATATCCATGCTCTGGTAAAACAGAGTTATATAATTAATGAATGGGAATGATGCCCTGCTGTTGGGTCAAGGAAAAGTGATGGCTTTAACTTTTCTATCGCATGCACCTCTCTGTCACAATAGGACAAATTTATTTACAGTTTTATAGGTAAATTATTCAATTTTATAAAAATATGTAAGAATGATATATAATATTCAGCATGCCATTTAACGTTCTGTCCTAACATGGCAGTTTTAGCAAGATTTCTGTCACATCTCTGCTTGGGTAACCTCACAGCTCACAAGTTCCCAAGCAGCAGCACATTGGTGCTGTCAGCATCAGAGCATACTGACCTTTGCCTGTCACACCTCTGACTCTGTGTGCATGACATTTAGGCAGTGGTAAAGTAGAGATCCTACATATATTGAATAAGTAATATTTTGCCCCTTACCTGAGGCTGTCATGACAGCTGATGTAAAGTGTTGAATTACTGAAGTCTATAACAAATCAAAGTAAACATTCAGCATGAGAAAGGTGTTTATTCTGCTTTAGGAAAGTGGGTGATTGAAAGGTTCAGGAGCAAGAAAGTGCATCACACCTAAATTCAAATAATCTTTTCATGTGTAACTCAGCCAAGTAGTCTGGAAAGAAACATGAAATACCTGAGGTAACTGTGCTGAGAAATCCCTAGAGAAACAAATGCTTTGAGGAAAAAACTTTGGAGCCCCTGGCACCTCAACTTAAAAACCAGAAATGAATCACATGGGTTTATTCCATATAAAGAGGTGCACCATATTAGCACAGGTGCTGAAACAACATTTATGACCTGGTGGTGGCACCTGCACAGTTTCATCCATGAGGCACTTCAGAGGCTGCAACTCTGAGAGGAAATTTCAGAGACATTCTGCACTGAAAAGTGCTCACTGAGTCCTCAGAGAAGAGGAGGGGGAATTATTCCTTCTAATTAAAAACTGTTAACCACACAGGCAAGCTCAGCAGAGACACCATCCTGCCCATGCAGCATGTATGTCCTAGAAGTCTGTTTTCTTTCCTATTTTTTCCCAGCAGGAGAGGCAAAGTACTTCCTGAGTAGGCCAGGAGGACGGATAATGTCCCCCCAAAAAGGTCCATGAAGGAAGTGGTCTATTAAAGCTCACACACTTCATTAGAAAAATATATCTGGGAAGGCAATCAGAAAATACCTATGTCTGGTCAGGCACGTGTGGAGAGCATTGGGTGGACTGCAGACTGGATCTTAGCATAGGCAGGTGACCATCCACTCTCCAGCTGCTTTTTTGTGCTAACACTTGTACCTCCTGTGACTGCTTCTCTTTAATTTGCATTTCAGTTTAGCCTTGCCTGCACTAACAGGGATTTCACAGTAGCTGGCTGACATAAAGGACTCCTTACCAAAGATGCAACAGGTCTAAAACCAGAGCAGTGAGGCTCTTTGAGATGTACCTGGCTCCCAGAGGGTTCTGCAGAGTGTGCAAGGCAAGGCAGGGTGGTGGCCTGATGCAAGCTGCTAGGCTACCTTTGAGAGTTCACCTTGCAGAGGCCAGCAGAGGAAAAAGTCTCCCTCTCTCGGGGTCTCCCAATATCTGGGATGGTTTTCTGGTGCCCAGTGGGGTATTGGTTGAGCCCCCAGGGCCTGCTACAACCTGCACTTGTCAAAGTTTTTCACAAAACCCATACTTTTTTCATGCCATCTACTTACAGCATTTCTCTGACAAACTCATGTAATCCCCTGCCACATGCTGCCTCCCATGCAGAGCAGAGCAGAGCAGAGCAGAGCAGAGCAAACTGCTCCAGGAGAGATGTTTCCAAAGGGCTTTAGCTGAGGTGTGGAGTGAACATTTACCTGCAATGAGCTGATAATAAGACAAATTTGCAGGGGGAGACCAGGGATTTACCAAATTTACACAAATTAAGAAACATATCAGTTCTTCAACATGGCAAAAATATTGAGGATCTTGGCTCTGTGCTTAAACAGAAGGTAGAGCCATTAGCAGGGCTGTTATTTTTGTTATTAGTTCAGTACTGAAAGAGCTATATTCAAATGCCAGCTGAAGCATCAGAAATAACATTAAGTGCCTCTCAAGGCCAAAGTTTAATTATGCTTGGTCTTAATTATAATAGATTACATCACCAAAATATTGGTTTGTAGCATTTTCTCTGAAGTCAAAGCTGCAGAAAGGGGTTCCTTACTACCCATTTAGAGTAGTAAATGCTACAACCACTTTAGGAATTTATAAACATACCTCAAACACAACCCAAATTATTTTATTCTCTAATTTATCCTACCGTCTGAAACCGTGGTGGTAAAAACTTCAGCTGAGGCTTCATTATTGTCTGTGATGGGAGAAAAAAGAGAAAGATTAAAGCAGTCCTTAAAAGTAGTTATAAAGGCTGAAAATTTAGTTTGGGCTTGTGTCATACTGTGCACCTTCGCAGAAGGGATGGCTGAGAATTAATGTAATTCTTTCTGTCACATCTAAATACTTTAACATTTTTATACAGAGTGGCTCTATCTTAGCATTAGCATAGTCTCCTGGCAAGAACAGAGACTGCTTTAACTGACAGCTCTTTGGTAGGAATACACTTCAGAAAACTGCAAATTGGACTAAATGAGTAATTTTTGAGAAAAAAATTATCCCTCCCCTCTGAAGCTATGTTTCCAGAGGAGTAAGCTGTGGCTTTTGCTGCAGTCTTACTTTGTGGAAAAACATATCAATAGGAATATACACAGCCACAAGAGAACCCAGCTGAGCGGAAAGTAGTTGCCATGATAGGTGACGTGCCCCTTGATGCTGCTAAGGGGTCAGCAGCTCAGCTGCATTTTCTGTGCAGCAGGGAGCACACATAATTTAAAAAAATAAAAAAGGTATAAATAGGTATTTGCACCTAAGAGGAGACATGCACAAGAGAGTGCTAAAGGAAATCTGTCTCACCAGTGACCCTGCATCCTCAGAGGTGCTGAAAACTGTACCGCCAAGTCTCCTGCTTTTACAAAAAAACAGGACAGTATTTCTCCCCACTTCCCTAATCATGTAGCTAATTCTTACAGTACAGATTATAAGGGAGTTTCTCCACTATCCACAGAGGTGCAGCCTTTTGCATGTTTTACTGAAGGTGAATAACGTAGCCCTGAGTCAGAGGATTTGATTTCCCAGGGAACCATGAATGCTCCATGAGAAACACATGATTATAATAGTTCACGAGTGCCATGTGGCTATGTTAGAGTGTTTTTGAGTAGGGGAAGTACAGCAAGATTCTGCCTAAACAAACAAGTGTCTTCTCTTTGTGCAGAAGTTTCTTAGCTCATTCAGAAGCTTGAGCAAAGATTTGAGCCAAAAAAACCTGCCAGAGAGTTCAAACTGTGTGATGAACTTGTACAACAAAGATTTTACACTGTTGGTATTTCTTCAGTATTTTAAGTAACAAGCAAAAACATGTGTTTGGTGTTCTTAACATGTTAGATGTGTCCTATCTAAGAAAAACCTACTGAGGGAAACAAATATTTCTTGTGATGAAATATTCTTTGTTTCATTTCCCAGGAAGGGAAACAGACACACACATGAGAATGTCCTATGAATCTTATGGGTCCCTTGCAGCATCAGAGGTGATCTCAACTCATAGAAACCTTCGCTCTCTTGCAAGTCTTCTTGTACCACAGAAATTTCTTGGGGAGAGAAAAAAAAAAAAAAAAGAAAAGACTCTCTTTTTACACTCCAAACTCTTAAGTCAGAGCTGTGCAAAATATTGGTACTGGAAAACAGGTTCATATAGCCGCAGGTTTCTTTGCTGAGACACTGTCAAAGATTTGGCAAGAATGGTGTGGTCATGCCAAACCGTAGTTCCCATCTCTGGCAGGGGACTCTGGTCACAGCCTTTTGTCAGCTGTTTCCTTTGAGGGGGGAGGCCTGGTGTTCTCCCCTTCAGCCACATAGGCACCTACAGGTTCCCTGGGGCAGAAGTGGATAAGAGTCATGGCTTTCCCTGGGAACCACTCCTGCAGCTGTGCTGTTTCCCTGTGGACAGGTTGCTTTACCTCCAGGCTCGCTCTGTCCATATACCATAGGAGGCTTGGCTTGGGAAATGCCTTCCTCACGATACAGCTCACATTAGGTTGTGGGGCAGCACAAGGCAATTGTTAGATTACACACACACACACACACACACACACACACACACAGAGACACATATGTATGTATGTTAGGTGAGCCTCTGACATTTCCCTCCTAGCTGCTAGCTTCCAAATGCCTGTATGGACAATACTTGCTTACTCCCCGTCCTGCTCTGGAAGGAAGCACTTGCTTTCTCTTTATTGTGTTTCTTGTTGTTCCAAAGATCTGTGTTTGTACTCTGTTTAATTTCTCAGCACACAGTAGATGGGCAGGACCTCAAAGACAAGGCTAGATGAAGGGTTGGGCACTAACAGGATGAGAGGTCTCATCCTCATGCTGCCTGGACATTCCCAAGTATGTTTATTTAGCAGGTTATGACACTGTTAAGTACTAAACGCTGTTATAAGAGAAATGGCCTTGTTCTTTTCAACAGAAGAAATGAGCATGTGTTACTCATGCAGCACAAACCTGTCTTGCTCCCTCATTCAAAGAAAATGGTTTCCACATTAAGTTGGAAGCAAGCTTAATGTATTGAAGCCAGCAGAAGTCAATCATTCAGTATGAAGTCTAAAGCTATCCAGTTGAAAGTCTGCCCCTGCCATGGTAAACAGCACCTGAGTTTGTAGTGTAATTGCTTTCTCCTATTTTCCTCTTCATTATTCCCTTATTTTTCAGGCACTTTTAGGTCATAATATTTTTTCAATTCTTCCTATGAATAAATAGAAATCTGATATCCTTACTAGATTTAAGTCCTGCAAAAAAAGGCAGAAAAGAGAAGTAAAGAAGTCGGCATTTTTTTGGTGATGAAGAACAGACAGAGGCTCTTTGGGGGAGAAAAGCCTACAATGTCCAACACCACACCCAGAAACAGGTCACCAGGAAAATGATACCAGTTTGCAGAACCAACTGACTCGTGGATTGGGTGAAGTGGGTGGTTATGGATAGTACAAGGTTCTGCCTGCCCACGAGCTCTATTTCCAAGGAAAACCTTTTTGATTTGAGATACTTGCTGATTAAAAAATGTTTAACTTGGAGAGATGGAACAGGAAGCAAAGCACCATAGCTAATAGCCAGAGAGGTTTACTAGTCAGTCATATGAGCCATAAATAAGTTTTATACCAAGCATGGCCAGTGCAGTTCAGTAGGCTTTTAGGTTTTGCCATTACCAAAACTGAAACAGAGGCCCACACAACAGAGAAGTCCTTGGAAGTCCCTGGTTTGTCCTCGCTGCTGTGGGGGTGGCAGTTGCTCAGAGGAAAGGGAGTGAGCACCTTGTGTTAACTCAATGCCTTGCCTGCTGCCCTGTGAGCTCAGTCAGTTTGGAGGATGCCTCCTATGCCTGATTCAGCTCAGCTTGCCTGTCCTTGCTGGGGTGGCATGGTGGCAGTCACAGGCATCACTCTTTGTCCAAAATTGCTCACCTCCTGGCTGAGCCCTCCTCCAGGCTAGTGAAAATCTCAGGGTAAGCTGGAAAGCAAACATAAATGTATTAGCGAAATGGACACTGCAGATCACAATAACAGCTTCTAATAACACTTAACAGCATTGTATCATAAGAGTGGAAATTAAATCCTACCTCCAGCCACACATCAAGCAAGATAAAAGTGTTTACAGCTGCAATTTGAGGTCAAGGAAGTGGTTTACAAGACTGTATTAGCAGCTATTGCCACAGGATCCAGGATGCATTTCACTGCCTCAACTAGGCTTGGGTGGCTTTGCTGGGGAAACAAACTGAAAACATCCTGCAGTCACAGCTCCAGCAGCAGAGCCACACTTCCCAGGTCCCATAAAATCACACATACCCCAGTTCCTGGTTCCTCTGTGTGCTTGCCAAATGTATCTCCATAGGCTTTAGCCATCCCCCAAATGTTGATTGATTTTGGATGCCAGCTACCCAGATGCTGTTGCCTAAACAGATGTGTGACAGTGTCCCCACAGATGCTTCCTGCCTTGCCAGGAAGCCCAGAGCTTGCCCTAACAGCAGAGCAGCAAGGCACTGATGACCACATCCACATGAAAAAAAACCCGTTTTTTTTTCTGGTTTTGCAGCATTTTGCTTCTGGGCACAGCTGATTGTATATATATAGCTGTATATATTGTTTGTATATATTGTATATATTGATTGTATATACATAGCTGTAAAGCTATCAGGTACCCTAAGCCTCTCTAAACTACATTTCCAAATTAACCATTGGGATGCCTGGTTTGAGGCAATATTGACTGACTTGTTAAATAAGGACTATTGAAACTGTGTTAATATATAACAAATCTCAAAAGCCTCAGATAAATCGGGCTTCTGGCCCTTCCTGAGCCCTGAAACTGGGCTGGAAACAAGTGCTCTCCCTGAATTACTTAGGAGTTCCAAAATTCTTTATCTTTCCAACCTAAACCTCACTTTAATCTCTACCATTAAAATAATTTTCTCTTTTTCTTACCCTGTTAATTGGTATAGGACCACCTCAGTTAATTACAATCCCCCCTGAAGTGAACTATCCAGGTTTCCCTGTTTTATACAGCTAATCCACCAAGGACTCTCCTGACTTTATTTTCAATTTCCATTTTTCTGCCTGATGTTACTCATGTTACTCATGCCTGGGCATGACTTATATTCAGTTGTCATGGCCTTATGGTTTTCTGGACTTATGATCCTTTTTTTGAGTGGAATTTTCTGGTTTTTTTAATCTCTTCTGGGTTTTGAGTTTTTCTGCTTTTTTGGAGGGTGGGGTGGGGCAGGGGTTATAGATTCTTCCTATCAGGAAATGAGTGTCCTAAGATTTCCTTCTTTCTTCTTTGCCAAAACTGTACAGATGGTAGTGGAGCTGGCAGAAGACAGACAGACTTTTGCAGATACAGGGAAAAGTCTGGTAAACTGGATCCTCTAATCACTGCAGAAGTTGCCTGGGAGGCTAAATGATGACTGGTCTAGTGCATGCTCTTCCTTTTGTCTTTTTCATGAGTATGGGCATGCTTTGTCGCACCTGTATTGAGCACTGTCCTCTGCTTTCTCAGATGTGTTTGTTGGGTAGCTGTTCTGGCAGGCAGCTCTCACATATAGCTCTGAATGGTCTAATAGATATTTTCCAATTAACATCTCAGCCCCTATTTACACTTTGACATTCATTTGTCTTGCTAGGATATTTACCAGTGCTTTGGATCTAGCAGAAATTCAATATTTGGTTCAGTATCTGCTCCTGAGTCTTACAAAAAAGAGAAATCAGTATTTGGCAAAGTTAGACATGAAAAGGCCATACCTTTTCACAGCAACTTGTATCCAAAAGAACTCTATTCTAGAAGAGAAATATTTTAAAGTATTTCGATCCAAAAGCACCCTCTTAAAAAAAGCTATCTTGATTGAATGTCTGTTTTTACCCAACATACCAAAATCTCAACTTCATTGAGAGATCATTTCATACCTTCTCCATCCTCCCTGGTCCAATTCTCAGCCCCATTGGGCCACCTCAAGCAGCTGTGAGGGAAAACTATTTGGCACTCCTCAGACTTGGCCTGCCTCTGCTGTGTTTAGCCCTGCCTGAAGTATTTTTCAGAGGGATCCTGCATGAGGAGTTTCCCACAGGCACCCTCTCCTCCTCCTGTCCCTTTCAGCTCTGTGCTGCAATAGCTGCCTGCCCCCCCTGCCCTACTTTTAAGCCACCCAGCCTGAAGGGTTCAATTGCATGAGTATTTGGGTGACAGGGGAGATGCTGGCTTGCCAAGATGGGAGAACCTCCCCAGGTTTCCACTGGCCTTTTTCCCTATCCGTGCTGGATCTAACTGCCAGAACACAAATATTAATTTCTTTTCTCTCTGGTCAGCACAAGGAACAAGAGAGGTGCTGCCGTCTGAAAGAGCTCTTTGTCCCCAGATGTCACCTCTAGAGAATGCTGGATTATCCCAGGCAGTGTGTCTGCCAGTGCTGTGCAGGGATGTGGGCTAGCTCAGGGCACAAGAGAATACATGGAGAAAAGCTGGGATGGTGCAATCATAAGTGGCATGACTTCAGCAAATGGTAACAGGAAAGAGTGAGATAAAAATAGTTTCACCTGCAAAATTCAGACACGAAAGGGCTAGGAGCACAAAAGCACATTCCCTTGGAGTGGTGGACTTTACTTAGGTAAGGTCTGAGAGACTTTCCTCAGCACCCACTGCAAACTCAAGGCTCTCAGGGAGCCAGCTCTGCCCTTGGGACCCCTCCGAGAGAGGCTGGTGGCGTAGCACCCAGGTCCAAAGCTAGCCAGCACTTACTGGGAAATGCAGAGTCTTCACCACCAAGAATCACAGCTGTTTCCTCTAGTTTGCCTCTCTACTCTGCTGTACTGATATTTTGATGTGGGTTCATGCACAGCTAAACATGTATTTCTTAGTAATACAGAGAAAAAGCTAAATAAAGCAACCTCTTAGTAAGAGACACACAAATCTTGGCAAGAGTATCAACAGTGATGGAAGAGAGTCCAAGTATATTTGTGTCCTTGAATGATTACCCAGGTAACACTGTTGCTATATGAGAAATGTTGATTTTAAAAAGTGTCTGAATCGTGCAAATGCAAGAGGAGGTTTCAGATCATTAACTTCTATTTTTATTTCTTTTACATCAGTGACCAACAACCCTCAGACACATTTTGCTTTTTTTCAGACACTCCCTTTGAATTCAGAGCATCAGCCTTAAATGGCCATGCCATCCTCAAACTGTGGGCTTCCTTGGACGATCAGCTACAGTCAAGGGACTGTTGACAGGCCCAATGTTTAACACTCATTTACTTTCAAAGCTTTGGAAATATGTTTTCCTGACCAACTGATCTCTCAAGAGAAAATAAAGCCTGGTTTTTAAGTGGGTAGCAATTTTCTGATTCAGTTGTACCTTAGTGATAGTAGAGCAATTCCTAAGCCACTTGAAATGGAACAAGGCAAGTAACTTAAGATGGGAAAGGCTTACAAAAGGAAATGCCAGCCCACATGTTTGTAGTACACAGGCTCTGCCACTCCTGGCCAATTTGAGACCCTCACCAGGATCCTCATTTCCTCATTTTGGCAGCAGTTGAGTGTCACATGCATTTGAGGATGTGATTTTGCTACAGCCGTAGTCCCAAACTGCTTACAAAATTATGGCCATGATTTCCTGACCACAGACAGCATGGTCATTGGGACATGGAGATCTTGTTGACCAGTGTGCTTCCCTGTAAAACACAGAATCCCAACATAAGCCTACATATCAGGGTAAGATTCTTGCCATGTGCATGTGTCCTAGTGTGACGTTAGGATGCTGGTATCCCCATTCATGTGTGTTATTTATGCTGGATATTATGTTCTGTGCCTTCAAGACTGGCTCTGCAGAGTGAAAGTTTTGTTTTGGGCCTCTTATCAGCCACTCGGCGGGACATACAGATAGTACAGTACATAGTGCTGTTTTTTGCTTTTTGCCCTGCTTTTTGCCCTGCTTTTTGCTTTGCTCTTGCTTCTGCTTTGCTTCTGCTTTGCTTCTGCTTGCTTTTGCTTCTTTCCTCTTCTCATTAGTTAATTTAGCTAAACAGTCCAAATTCCTTCCTGGACTGTTTCCGCTTTCCTGTTTGGACCTACCCAAACTTGCTCCAGACTGGGACCTGGGAAACACCGAGAGTTTGCATCTTGTGGCTGCAGCAGCTGCCCCAGCACCAGAGGGACTGATAACAGAGCGAACACTCCCAGGAGAGACTTTCTGAATTTGTCATCTTTTTCAGAGTGGTGAAAGAGTGGTGTCATCTGGTATTGTTCATTTTGTGTGCTGGGGGGTGCTGTGCCTGTTAAATAAACAGGTTCTTTCTACTTCTCTCCAAGGAATTCTTCCCGAACCAGTTGGGGGGAGGGGCCGTGTGGGTTTGCTTTCTGGAGGGGCCCCCCTTTTGGGGATTCTCTCCCAAATTTACCCTAAACCAGGACAGCACGACAGTGAGATTGATATATGTGCAATGAATCTACTATTTTTTCTTGCCAGAAATTGAAGGAAGGGGCTCAAATTCTTCTAAGAATTGAGTAAACTCCAGGGTTTACTACCATTTACTAACATTTTATGTCGTTGCAGCTGAAAAAAATGACAAGCCTAATATGTTGACATTTAAAAAAACCACAGTATCTGTCAAAAGTTATTGGCTAAAGAACCAGGCAGGAGTGTCACCTTTCCAAGTGCAAGGCATCAGGCAGTTGGCATAAGCCCCTTACCAAATACTCTCACAGTGGTGCTGCTCTTCTGGACTTTCTCTGGGTGGTACAGCACGTGGCAGTAAAAGACTCTGCCATCATCAGTGATTTTTGTGGGGAAAACCTTTAGGGCATTGTTCAAATCCAGGAGGACTTTTTGTCCGTACAGCATCCTGCTGTTCCTGTACACAGCAGGACTGGAGGGCTCCTTGGTCACAAGTTCCTCTTTCCTCCCATTTTCATCCTGCGTACAGAAAAACCAACAAAATTGTGAAGTTCAAGGACACACACAGAGTGAAATATTTTTGTAAGCCAGCTCTATTCCCTCTATGAAAATCTTCCCTCACACATTGTGTAGCAGTAAGTGGACATTTGCAACATCTGGGATTTTCTTCCCAAATGTATTCTCTCTCAGAATTTCAATACCAAGAGCAGTTGTCATCTTTACAATAAAATATGGAGCAAATAGCTGTGTCTTGTGAGTTCTGATCTCTGTAGCCTGTAGAGAGAGCAATAGAAGTGCTTTCTCACTGTTCCAGTCTTTAAATTATGCTGAGCATACAGCATACATGTTAGATGCAACTGAAATTTCAAGGAAAACTTTGCTCTTTTAGAATTTTAAGTAGAAAACCCTGATAATAATAACTAAAATTTATCTCTCTTCTTGTCTGTGTGGCAGCCACCCTTGGTTATAAGTACAGAGAGAATGTCCTGGACACCTGTGCCTCAGTACATATTTGCAAGCTTTACTCTGTACGATGCATGGCAACCCACATATATCATTGTGTTTTGGGGGATTTTTCCCCCTTTCCTCTGCTACTTTGTTGAGTGAACCGGCAAAACAGATGTAGTAAAGGTAAGGGTGTTCTCTACAAAAAGATTTAAAATTTTAATATTAAGAATGACCTGCAGGAGGGAGATCTAGGTAGATAATGAACCAGGACAGAAGGTTAAAAAACCTAAACTATTTGAAAATCACCTTTAAGGAAATCCTCAACAGTTACAGCTTCTCAGTGACAACATATATGAATGAACAGGAAAAGCTCAAGGGCACTGCTCACTGATACTTATCTTTATACACTGAAATGAATGCTAAAAGGTTGCATTAAAACATGCATATAAATATGTATCCAGAAGGTGATATAAAGTACAAAAATACAGCAAGCTTTGTATCTGACAGAAAATTGCTTAAAAACAGTTTTTCATGTGGTTAGCTTGATAACTGGGTTTGCATGTCTTCAGTGGCCTCTGTGACACAGAGGTTCACAAAACCAAAAACATTAGCCAGTACCTTTCTTTTCTTTGTCAAAGCAGCCTGATATCTCACTATCCTACACAGTAATCATGTATTTTTCAGATACTAAAGCTTCACTACAAAAAAACTCGCTGGAAATCCAATACAAGAAATATTTTTGTTTTGTTATATTAGCCACTTTCCCTAGACCTGCTCTGTATGTGCTCCTGAAAAATTCAAAGCAATTAAGATGGAATTTTTCCTCATTGCTTCTTTAACAGCTATTATTTGCAGTGTATATTTTGCAACCCTATGGTTATACTTTTCCCCTTTATTATCACAGTCCAATATGACTGGTAAGTTTTTTATCAGATTCTGCAGGCAGGACACAGTGGAGTAGAACATTTTCATTTCAATCTGCAAAAATACCCTGTAGTTTTTTCTGAACTTTATATCTGAGATGAAAAATACTTACCACTAGCCATTTCAAAGGATAAGTGGACAAATTTTCTGAGGTCTCATCCTCAAGGCATAGAATTTCTAAAGTCTGCTTTAACCACACTTTTTTTCAGGTAGTGCATCTCCTCTTTATCATTGGAACAGCAACAACAAAACCCGAGAGGGAAAATCAGAAACATGATGTTCATTGTGCTTTGAAAACCAATGCTGACTAGTCTTCTATTCAAGGAACAGGCACTTTTTGGTTTAGAAGGGAACTGTATTTTTCAACCATTACCCCTAGACACATTTTTTAAGTGAAAGCCCTGCATCTGATTCTAGTTGCAGTTTCATGACTCAAATCACAGCATTACCAGAACTTCTTGGCAATTCTTAAAAAAGCTTTTCTTAACTGCAGGATCACAATGTCTCCTTTCAGAGCTGAGAATAATTGGAAGCTACAATTTATATCTTACAATTCTTTTTTTTCTGTGGCAATAAACCTTCACATCAATTTTGTGCACCTTTATTTCCTTTTCTCTGAAGATACCTGCAGATATCTTCTTTTCACTAAGCAAGCTATTCAGCATGTCAGGTTAAGACTAACCCTGTTTTCCCTTTTGTTATTCTCCAACCTGCCCATTACCACCAAACTTGTCACTCTTTCCTTTCTTATCCATTTCAAAAGCCATTTCTCCACCTCCTACCCTACCCATTCTCAAACCAGGGCTCCATCCAGCTGTGGAGGCTGGCCAGAGTGGTACAGTGAACAGTGCACTGCTGTGATCCAGATGTTTGGTCTGTGGGTGTGCATGTGTGTATTTACGCAGGAACAGCAGTGGTGATGGGTGGGAGATGCATAGACCTTTCTGACCATTGACCGCGGCACATCCTGCCATCCTCCCTTGCCCTCAGACCTGCCTTCCCTCCTCCTTGGAGGCAAGACATCAGCACACAACACAGGGAAACTCCTCAGCTCTGCTTGCCTGGTAGCTCTGGCTTGCATGTTGAGATAGAAGAGGTATGCGTTTAATTTATTTCTTATCTTGAGGGGAGTGAGAATATCCAGCTGTCCCAGACTGCCATGTTGTTTGTCAGTGGGGACTTTCTGGTGGCTGAAACTTCCTTTGTACCTGGCAACCCAAGCACAGAGCAATGGTGTCAGCATGTAGCCTGTGCCTCACAGATGTGAAGAAAGGCAGTGCCCTGAACTGTGCCTGGGAGAGCCTGCAGTAGAAGCAGCTTCCCTCCACTGTCCCTGAGAGTGAAGGACCTGGGGAGCCAGCTTTCACAGCAGGACAGAGAGCACAGAAGCCCTAACAGGGCTGGGCAGAGAGGATAATGAAAGGACAAAGCAAGTAAATCTATAGTTTCTCCAGGAACAAAACTATAGAGAGATTTTGCTGGGACAAAACACCATGCAAAAGTGCTGTGCAGAGTACTAGTGTGGAGATGAGCAGTCATCCCAGAGTTCAGTCTGGAAACAGCTTCTGCCTACTCTCACAGTCACATGTCCCAGCTGCTTGCTTCCCCCTCCCATCTCTGACTCCCATCTCTGATAGTGGGGCCCTGGAAAATGTTAAGATAGACTCTGACATGTTAAGCTTTGCGTTGCACCTGCGTAAGTGGTATGATAAATGATATAATTGTTAGATGTGATGATTGTTTAGTAATTAAATATAATTATTGTATAATCATAAAATGAATCATGAGAAACTATGTGCTCCTAATCTAAGGAGGCTATGCTTGGCTGAAATCTATGTATACAACAGAACAATATAAGTTTAATAATTAACATGAAAGTTATATAACAGTAGAATATAAAAACATATTTATCCCACACCCATGTCGGAGTCAGATTTGGGTTTGTACCCCTGACACCCAGAGCTCTTCAATAAAAGTACCTGCATATAATCATTTTTTGTGATTATGTCTTCCTGAACGCTAACATCTCCATTAACAGCCTGCTGGCTAAAGTCCTCTGTCTTCGTCTGTCTGTCCTATGAAGGCCTGTGGCTCTGGTGAGCTTTTTATAAGTTGAGTGCATTGGATTCACTTCACTTTGATGTAAATGAAAACTGTACTTCATCATAGATTGTCACCTTTATCCATCCCACTCACTCATAGGCTGGATTAAGGTTTTTTGCCTTCCTTTGAGTCAGAGTGGTTTATTGCAAAAGATCTGGTTACCTTAAAACACAAACCTGCAAAAGGTGGCAAACTTAATTTTTTAGTTCTCTCTAGCAAGCAGTCATCAGTAGCACAGCTTGCTACATCTTGTAGTTACTGAAAAAAGCCACAGTCATGCTGATATGAACAAGGGCTGCCCGAACTGTAGACAGCAATGACATTGAACCTGTCCGTATCAACCAAGGGCAGGAGAAGAAAAGCAATGCCTCATTAGCTCAATTACTATACTAAGAAAGAGAGAAACTTTGCATGAAGAACAGAAGCATGGGAGGGTTTAACAGGTCTACCAGCACAGTTTGTACCTCATTGCACTCTTTTTGATCCTACCCTGTGGAGTACAAGGAAATTCCAAAAGGGTAGCCTACCACAACACACCCCCATACAGTGGGCAGAGTGGCAGCTTCAGCTTTGGCACAATTATTCAGCATGTACTGTTTAAACACACCCATCCTCTGTGAACTGGGCAGAGGTGCTGGTTCTTTGCCTCTGTGTGTTCATCAGGGCAGGCAGGATTGCCCCAGATGTGTCTCCAGGATAACAGCACCAAAATTCTTGCAGTCACTGCCATGCAGGGGCCATCAGTGTTAAATATCCCTGAATATGAGTTCTCCACAGGACCTCTTCTTGCTACAGGAGAAACATGGTCCAGCGTGGGAACTACCAGTCTGGCCTTGTGATGTAGGTAAAAGGGCAGTGGGAGCACACCAAAATACCCCTAAAATAACCTGCACTCACCCTGCTCCTAACTCTTGAATGTCTGCAGTGTCTACAGCCTTGGGCCCAAACAGAATGAGCATGTTGGCCTTGCAGCTCAGAACTGAAACAGTGCCAGGCTTGCTCTTTACTTCACCGAATCCTTCTTGAGTTGTTAGCAGAAACCTGGGTCAGAAAGAGGTTTCTGAGGTCATCAAATCCAGTTTCCTGTGTGCACAACAACTGGCTTGCTCAACACTCGTGCCAAGTTCCATCTTCACAGCATTTTGGGCTTTTGCCCTCACTGCTGACGCTAAATAGCTGCTCCCAAAGTTACTATACTGACAGTTGTCACTGTTTTTTAATTTGTTGTCAAATCCATTCTCATCTGATTTAAATAAATTTGTTCCTTTACCAGGATAATTTATATATCCTCCCTGGAGTTCACACTCTCCCCTGAGGCTCACTTACCGAGAACAGTCTTTCTGCTTTCCAGCTTCCTTTTGCCTGACAGAAGCAGCCAAATCTGCATTCCTGTAATTCTCCTACGCAATTCCCCACTTTGCTGTAGTGTATTTTTGGTGGTGGTGATGCCTTAAGTTTTAACTTTTATATTTTTCAGATTCTGTGCTACTTTAGTGTGTAGTTCTGAATATTAAGGCTTGGTAAACTCTCTTCACAGAGTAGGTAGACAAAACAATTCCTTTTCTAGCTTGGGACCAAGGACAATCAATACTAGTTTCAGGCCCAAGAGCGTAAACAACGTGGACTGAAGAGAAAAAACAAGAAGGATGGGACTTCAGAACCTTAAGCTATAATTGGACAATTAACTTGAATATGCAAATGGACCAAAACCTATAGAAATGTGAGACCTCGTGACTGGTCGTCCATTTTGTGACCATTTTGGGTTCATCTTGGCAGTAGCCTTGTCTGTGCTCTTGTAGTGCCCAAGGTGTATCTTGGATCCTTGTTGAGGCCTTTTAATAAATACCTACTTTATTCTTTAACTCTGTCTATCCTCGGTTCTAGGTCAGCCTTCACAAGGTGTCAGTGGGGACACTCATCCTTCCATGGAGCTAACACCCAGCATGTTCTGCAGATGCCAGCCCTCAGCCTCAATCAGACAAAGGTGTTTTCTCTTTCTGGTGTCCAGTGCTGCATGCCCACAGCAGCAGCAGCACATGATTTGAAGATCCAACATCCTTAGTCCCACCATATCCTGAGCTGCTCATCCAGTCTCCTCCACAATGTTTCTCCAAACTGAAAATGCAGAAACTGCCCAGCTCACCACCTTTTTTTACTTTACTATCAAACTTTTTATTCCACCAAACAATTAAGGTTTCCTAATAATAAGTTGGATAAAAGAGCTAAAGAGTGCCCGGTAAATAGGAAACTGTAAAAGCAACATTCAGTGGCACTACTGTGAATCCCAAACAAGTCACCATCACCAACCAAGAATTATTCATCTATCCTGATATTCTCCCCCACCTCATTAGGAAACAGCAAAATCTCATTTGCAATCACTTGCCTTCGGCCTTGACAGTAAGTTGAATTTTTGCGGCCTTTGTTGCATATGGGTAAGTAGCAAAAGTGCATTCATACTGCCCAGTAAGGGACACGTTAATATTTTCCAGATGCAGCACCCACCAATTGCATTCAGACGCGGCATTTGGATTGGTGGAAGACAAGGACCCTGTCATCCCCAGTGCAGCACACCCTTGTGCTGAAGAACACTGAAAAGTTTCAAGGAGCCTCAGAAAACTGTAAGTAATGGGTGCCATAGGTGGGTTGATATACAGATATTTTGGCAGAGGAGCTGCTGTCAGTCTTGGACCACTGTGTCTGTATGATGTGGGTGCTGTGCAGTTTTGGGAACATGCATATCAGGGAGATGTCAGTACCTGGCAGAGCATGGACCACTTCTGTCTGGGTAACGACAACTGCAGTCTGGCCTTAAAAA
Source organism: Haemorhous mexicanus (assembly GCF_027477595.1). NCBI lineage: Eukaryota > Metazoa > Chordata > Aves > Passeriformes > Fringillidae > Haemorhous > Haemorhous mexicanus. The sequence goes on along the minus strand of NC_082342.1, from coordinate 19,931,939 downwards.
AAAACCAGGATCGTTTTCAGTGCAAGTAATGTTTAAACAAAGCTTTTCCTAATCCATCTTTGATTTGGTGCCTTAGTCACAGACAGCTATGAAGACCCCACAACTGTAACCACAGGCTTCCCAGCAAATCTCCACCAGTGCAGACTGCAGAAAGAAAACTGGGAGAGCAAATGCATGTGTGTCTGGAAGAGGCCAGGGAGGTCCTGTCACCCTTCTTGGAGAGAAATGAGATCTCTGAGGGTCTCTGTGAAAATGAAAATCTTTCAAGTAATATAAATAAAGCAGAAGCTGGAGACTGTTATTCCCCAGTTCTTTTTGCAAGAACAAATGAACTATCCCCGCTGGCTAATTCCCTGTACCATCCCCCTGCCCACTGCCTTTGTGGCTTCAGCAGAGAAAACCATTCTCTGTGTTATTAAACAGCTCCTACATGTCCTAAACCAGTGTCTGTCTCAGTGTCAAAGTGAGCTGCTCTGGTGTGTGTGTTTTCTTCCTCTGTTAATTTCATAAAGCAGGTGGCAGTCCTTAGTGTGCCATATAAAGGAGTAATGGATCGATGAAATGAAGAGGCATTCAGCAGGAGCCTGTTCCACTTGGTTTAGCTGCTGCTGTAGTAGAATTGATTTATATCCCTTTCTCCCTCCTATGAGTAAAAGTCTGGCAGTCCCCAAACCCCTGAATGCAGGGCACTGACAAACTCAAGGAGATGAAGAATTTATGGAGGGGGTTGTTGCAGTGAGATGAGTAATCAGTCACTTCCATAGAGCCGTACACAAAAAGTTCCCTCTACACTGGTTCTTTTCCAAAAGAACGTGCAGGTCCACAAAAAAAATGAGTTGTGCAGTTGTCCTTAGGTACAGACTTGTTGTCCTCCATTTACATTCCATTTTATCACCCTCTCTGTGTATCATAACATCCCTGTATATTTACTTTGGGAATTTGCCCTGCAGTCCTGCCAGCTGCAAGTGCCCACGGCTCACCTTCTTTCCCTGAAACAGCTGGGTACCAATTCCTTTGCTTTGACATTGGCTCTGCTGTGTGGTACATGGCTCTGGGGCACCTGAGCCAGGGGGAGCTCTGCCAGGGCTCAGGAATCCTCAGTGGGGCTGCAGTGTGCCCCACACCCCCAGCTCAGCCAGGAAGGAGCCAGGCAGGGACTCTGTGCACCCTCAGCTCTGGCTTGATGGAGAGAAGGCACAATGGCAGAGTGAAACATCCTCCCAGAGCTGGCTCCAATTTGTTACCTGTACACTGAAGGGTGTCATGGACACTTGGAGACTAGATGTGTGGAGAACAAAGCTACTCAATGGCCATGGCCAACATTAATCTCTGCTGTTTCAGTGTTGAACATGCTCTGCCCATCTTTTATTCTAAAAGATGTGATGATGTTAGGGTAAATAAAAATAAGCCTGAATGACAAGTCACACAGCCTTGTGCTGTGAGAAAAATTACTAAAACTATTTTTGTCAGTCCAAGGAGCTTATTATAGGAAATGCTCTCTGATTTCACCACAAGTTTTGCATCAGTAAAAGTTAAGGGAAAAGCAATTAAGAATCTTGCAATCAGACTATCAAGCATAAGACACACAGCCTTTTTTCTCTCATATTCATGCTGATGCTGCCTTAGGTCTAAGGATCATATGAAGAATGCCTATGAAGAACCACTTGAGTAATTTATATTAAGTTGAAAAAGTTATATATGCAGAAACAACATTTTAATTTGCTTTATTTCTTAGTAGCCTAGCGCAGTAGATTATTTTAACTGAAAACATTTTGTGCAAAAGTGTTCTTAACTTTTTGCTATCATCTCAATATAAGTAATCTCATTTTATGTCAACTTTATTTTTCAAAATCAAATAGTGTCCATTAGTGCATACCTGTGCTCCAGCTGAAATTTCTTAGAGTAACTCCCAGAGATTTAGGTGTCTGATCTCCACAAAGGGCATAGAGGCCTCCACTTTCACCTTTGAATGACTTCAATGAGGATTTCTTCTCAGAGGAAAAAACCCCTCCAATTCCTATTTTTATGTAATTACTATTTCTTTCTTACATGTGCATGTTTTGAGGCTTCTATTCTTTTCTTTGCACTTGAGATTTTCTATTTTCTGAATACATGTACAAATTTATTCTAAGAACCAGTTTGCCTCATTGATATATCAAAAAAGAACAGCCTACGCCAGATTGTGAGATGCATCCTTCCATGCTAGTCAAATACATCCAGTTTTTCCCTTCATAACTGGAAAATTGGGTATCCTACATAGTTGTTGTTCCTAGCTGGTAATAAGTATTCCTGCATTTATCATGGTCAGAATTTTGAGGGGGCAGGGAAGGTATTGATTGCACTGTGCTAGAGATGACTGCTGGGGATACTTCTCCTCAGAGACACCTTTAGCTCGCAGGCAGTTGCAGCCAGGCACTCAGAATGGACCCATACGAAGTAGGAATTCGGTTTACCTCTAGTGAAAAAAGTTCAGGCGATGGTGAAGAGAAAAGGAGCGGGTTCTGCCGGAGAGTTAAATCCAGAGTTTATTCCAAGGTGACACAGTTCTGATTCTCAGTACAGTTCCTACAGACCTGGACCACATGGCCTCAATGCCTTTTAAGCTCACCGGGAGGTGGGAGGGAGAGGATAGGTAAGCCACCAACCAGGTGGGAGGGGGAGGGTCTCAGGGGACAATGACACCTGGAGAGGCCAATGACTCCAGGTCTGAAAAGCATCTTTTGAACTTCTGCGAATCACATGATGCCCTAGCTGGAATGTGAAACTGGACAGACAGCCATTAGGAAGAGGGCAGGGGGGAAACAAGGAGAAAGCAGAGCTTCACACCACAACAGGAGGGGGTTTGTAAACATCATACTTTTTCTTGGTTTTCCTCAGATTGCTTTTGGTTTAAATTCCCTCTAACAAAGGTGCAGCCCTCCTTATTCAGCTTTTCTGAGTGTTTTACTTGAATGACAAACTTGTTTCTCTAGATGTTAGCACATGGGGCTAAGTGGAGAAGAGGAAGGGAAGAATTTGTGTAAGGGGTTGCACCTGTGCTATTTACTCTTGCCTTGAAATGTTTCAATTCTTCCTCTTTCTGCATACACAGGTATGTAAGACAGAGACAGTGAGGTATTTTTTATTTTCCCATTGAAAGCAGTTTTCCTTTTGGCCCATTTGAGAGGAGCACACATTACCCTACTTCAAGTGAGCTCATCCCAGTGATTATTCCAGCAGGTTAGGCATATTGAATTAAGTAATCTGCTCAGCACAAGGCATTTACTCCTTACTTGTTGCACATTATAACTAGGGTTATTAAAAAGTTGTCAAGAAATAGAAAGCTACAGTTCACCCTAGTGAGACCCACTAATCCCAGCCTGTCCCTCACCACCCGCCATCATAAACTGAGTCAAGGTGTCTTCCTCTGACACTCTTACCTGTGACACTGGGCACTGAGAGCAAACAAAAGAGAGAGAAAAGCCACCTTGCTTTCATCTTCACTTAATGAAGTTCTGGTGAATATGTAGCTGTCTTGGTGCTCCCTCAGAAAAGGAAGCTGAAGTGGCCTGCCCTGTGCATACAGGCAGATGTGCAGCACACTCACTCAGCATGACTTCAAAGAAATGCTTCATTAAACCAAAAGCCTCAGTTTCCTGCCAGAGTGATAAAATAAGTGCATCTTGTGAAACCTTTAAGACAAAAACATTACCTATATTTTAGCCCATGTTGAAAACAATTATTTTTTCCTTTGTCTTTTCAGATTAACTCAGAGTAAGAAGTTTCCTTGTTTACATTCTCAAAAATATGCCAGGTACCTAAGTTTGAATACGTAATTTTTGGGGATATGGTTTAGGGGTGATTACGGTGGTGCCAGGTTAGGTGTTGGAATTCTTCTTGAAGGTCTCTTCCAACACTGATGATTCTGTATGCTCTGTGTACTATAAGGTAGATAGCATACAAAAAAAGCTGATTTTCTTTCTTCCTTAATTTCCTTCATGTGCTAGTCTCACATATACTATTTCTATACTCTCTGCACTCAGTATCTTTTAAAAACACAGCAAAACACCATAAACAATCTCCAGAAATAAATACAGATTGAAATAAGGGTTTCTACATTCACTTTTTCCCCTCCTTTTTCTTCCTAAGATGAACACCAATTATTTGCCGCAGTTTGATGAATTCCAGTATCATATGTGACAATGTCCCTTGGTGTGGTTAATATCCTTCAGCTCTCAGTTTTGGTAATGGCAGCTCCCTCAGGTAGAGGGGCATGATTCCTGGCAGTCCTGTCACCTGTCTTTATTGCAAGTTACCTGTACATCCTTCTGAGCTGTCCTGGAAGTACACTACCTTTCCATGAGCTAGGCACAGACCTGCCAGCAAAACATCTCATTGCAGGCAAGTCATGCAAATTTGCTGCTGTTGGCAACTTTACAGAAAGAAACAGGTTTGAGTACTTGCTCATCACTCTTCTTTCCCCTGAGCCAAAGAGCAGGGCAGGACACCTCACATACACAGCATGGATATGTGTTTTGTGCTGGCTCTTCACGGTGTGGATGTTTGGCAGCACGGACAGGCAGGATGCTTGTTGCCCCTGATAGCTCCATCCTCGGGGGCCGAAGGACAACCTACCATTTGGACTTTGTGACAGAGCCTATTACAGCCCATTCCTTGGGGAAGAGAAAGCAAGTGTCACAGTCCCTTAAACAGGCACCTCTCTCTACCAGCAGTGCCCTCCCTCAGGAGGGCACTGAGCTGAGTCCTGACATGTCTTTTCCTGACTGCCAACTTTTGCTAACCATGGAGCTCCCCATACCTCCAGAATGCAAGGTACAAAGTAAAAGGTGAAAAAGGACTCTGCTCATTTTCCTATTTGATGACCTGCCAGTGTTAACAACATCTCTAGCCATATCCCTAATTTGTGCATGTGCAAACTTTTGACATCACATTTAAATTGGGTCCAGCTGGAATTAGTAGTGCTGGGCTATGTCAGGACTCCACACCTTTTGGAGAATAAATGCTGCTGCACAGTCTTCTTTTTGTTTGCACTGCTCTTCTACCTGAGGAAATGTACTAAGAGCACTTGTAGGAAATGCACTGGATTCCCAGGTTACTGCTAAAGGAATTTTCCCTGAGGAATAAATCTCTGCTTCTCATTCAGAAATCTGACAGAGAAAGATCTGTCCCAGCTGATCAAGAAGCCCTGAAGCTGAGAATGAACAGAATATTCAAGTCATGGTAACTGACAGCCACAGAGGGGAGTAAAAATACTAAAGGGATATGTTCTGGTTTCCACTTCAGAGCAAAGACCACAAAGAACACAGAGATTACCTGCAGATACTAGAGTCCAAGAAAATCTGACTTCAGTCTAAAATTTGGATTTTCATTTATGATTGCAATTACCTTAGCTTGTCCTGCTGATCAGGTCATGTAAGCTTTGTACCATGAGAGAATGTATTTTGTCTTGAATGAGATTTTTTTTATTGATCTGAAAAGCACATCATAAATTGACAAGACAGACCAAGTGCTGTGTGGCGTATTCAAGAGACAAAGAAATCCCTGAGCAGCTTGTTTGAGTTTCTAGATCACTGTATCTTGCCCTTAGAATTTGTTTGCCCCCATAAAATAATACCCTCAAAATATACTGCTGCCATGTTTAATTGTGTTGGCTGAATGTAGCCACCCACCTCTGTTGCTGTGCTTGGTGATTAAAGACAGACAAGAAAGAAACCTCCCAGCATGATGGAATTTTGTTCAGTTCGGAGCTGTGTTTTGCCCCCATTCCTACCTTAAGCCCAGGTTCTGAAATAGTCATCTGGCTGCCGACATTCACGTGTGTGAACAGCATAGCCCTGCCTCTGCAAATGACAGCAAAACCCATCCTGAGACACTCCACTTATCTCACATACTGGCAGGGAGACATCTCTTCCCTGGAGCCATACATGAAGTCCTGGTCACAGCAAATTATTATGAGAGTTTCTTCCCCCTCTACCCCTTTCCTGGAAAGTTACAGGCAGCTTTGCAAAGGCCATGGTTGGATGTTACATGCCAGGTTACGGATGGTGAGGATGCGAGGAAGTACTGAAACAAATCCAGGAATAGTGGACCTTGTTGGCAGCTGGAGGGAGGACGCACCTGTATTTGGCTTTTCCTTGGTGGAGAAGCTACAGGGATGATTGTCTCAGATCTGGGATGTGCAGGTTTTTCCTGCCATTCCAGAGACACCCAGAAATCACTGCAACATTGGGAGGTTTCAGAGGGAAAGAAGCTGTGCCCAAGCAAGTGACACACCTTGTCAGAGGATGTGTGAACCACAGTGTTTTCTTTTAGGATGGACAAGCATTTGACCTGGTTGATAGTTCCCTGTGTCCCAGGTGGTGTCAGGAACAGATGAACTCTGAATATCATCGAGGATGGATCCTTGGCAGTGCACTGCAGCAAGGGGCTGTGCCCACTGCAAAGGAGCACCTCATGCAGCATTAACTATTTTCCATTCTGGTGGCAGTAGAGGATGGCAGTGGGAGATCCTTTAATAATTTTCTGCAGATCTTTTCACCACTGGAGGAAGCATTTTAAATGTTACAAATTACTCTTTCCATGGCAGTCACCCTATTACGCGTCATGCTCACAAAATCCTCCCCTGCAATACATTTCTTCTGCCTCGATTACAGTAAGCTGTACCTAAGGAGGAAGCACAGCTACAGTCAGTCCCACAGAAAAAGAAATCTTGAACTCCACAGACAAATTCAATTATTCATAAAGAGGCACTTTTTAGAAATGCTAGTGCGCGAGCGTTCCTGCCAGAGGCGAGCATGATTACCCGTGCAGACTGGTGTCCTCTAAACATTGCCTAAAGAAAGCACAGGTCCCCGGTAGAAAAGAGAGGAAGACTTTGAAGCAGGAATTTCATTAAAGACTAAACAAACCTTTCAGGTTCTCTTGGTACAGAAACTCCCACTTCATCACTATATTTTGGTTTTGAACCTCTTTGAAACCAGCACTAATGACTCCACAGCCAACAGGCCCCTTTGACCACAGCGCCTCATGGGGGGTTTGGATGAGTGGGTGGCATGGGCTGGGGGGCCAGCTTTGCAGGGACAGGAAACTGAATTGGCACTGGGACACCCACTAGGCTCTTTCAGTGACCCTCTGCTTCCTCTGTCACCTGTTCCCACTCCTAGCTCCGGTGCCTCTCTCCTGCTCGCAGCACTGCCACTTTTGCATGTGGGGGACAAGAGGGAAGAGGGTCTCTTCCTCTGCTTCCTCCTTGTACTCCTCCTTCCTGACAGCTGCACGTGCACACCTACATCCTGTGTATGGCACAATCAAGCCCCAGTTCCAGCCAGGGTCTGGAGGCAGCATGGCAAGGCATACACACTTCCCTCTCACCAGCAGTTTCTCCATCTGAAAGATGTTTAATACTCTGAGTGAATTTTTGCTCTCTATTACACTCACAGGTCAGAGTATGGGAGAAAACCAAGAACAGCTCAGGCCTAGGTGCCTTCTGGCTTCAACTTTCTAGTTACTTTTTCTAATTAGAAGGCCTAACTTACAGGTCACGTTTCAGAGAAAGAGAGCATATGTTTGGGGATAAACAGAGGAGAATGAGCTCCCTCACCTCTGCCATTCCAGCCACAGGTTCCTGTGGTCCTCTGCTCCCATTTAATACCATTTCTGACCAATGATGTTCTGTTGGGATAAGCTGTTGAGCATTTTGTTGTGCAAAGTGCAGGTTGCTGAAAAAGCAGAGTATAAGAAGCACAACCAATGAGCAAAACAAAACAAATAACAGGCGCATTGACCCAAAAATTACCCACTAATAAAATACCAATGTGTGAAATCCAGCTGGATATTTCCATCAAAATTAAGGACTCTACACAGCCATTATTTCTAAAATGAAAATGAAGGCACACATGAGACCAGCCCCGCTTTCTTTGGTACTTTCTCTTTTCTAGAGACAGCAAAAGCTGTGATTCCCCACTGTTTCCAGCAACATCAGCTAAAGATGCACATCTTGTGCATCTCATCTTCCAGGTTTTGTAAGAAAATGTTTCAAAGTAGATTAAGAACTGTGTAACAAAATGTAATGGCACCCATAGCTTTGAAAAAGGCATTTGTTTGGAAAGACTAATCTGCTGCCAGTGCTGGGGAACACCTGCTCATTTGAGACTACATGGTTAAGGTTCCACTGAAGCCTCCCAGAAGAACCATGTCATCCCCTGGTCACTTTGGCAGCAGCTTGAGAAACTTGGAGCAGCTTTTGTGAATCACTCCAGCAAGAGGAGTCTGCTTGTGAAAGAATTTTTCTCAGATGCACCTTGTGGGGCTTTATTTTGAGTGGTGCATGACTGAGGCAGTCAATAAGACAAGCAACAGACCATCTGGTCAGAACTGAAAAGTTTATGTTCACTTCTGAAATGATGTAAACCTAGATGGTCTGTACAGCTCATTTTACCATACAGACTATCTCCAATGTGTTGTGTTCCTCAACTAATTTAAATTCATCCATACTATTGTATGAAAATACCTTCTTGAAGGCACACAGCCACTGGGCTAGGGCACAACATGGCACACTGGTTAGAATTCACCACTGAAGAAACACATCAAACAGAAAAGATTAAAGGTGTTAACAAATAGAAAGATTAAAGGTGTGAAAGTTAACTTCAGGTGCAGTAGCAGCAACAATTTGAGGGCAGCAGAGCTGTCTATATCAGAAAAGAAATAAAATAATTTACAACAATAAAAGGCCAAGTTTACAGTGACACTGAGAACCATAACTTGGATATTCTTTCTTTGACAGAACATTTTGGAAGCATCAGGTGTTAATGAATTTGTTTGCATGCCATATCTTTGTAGCCCGTAAGTACCTTTCATGTTATCAGCGTGTCAAAAGCAACCACAGGAAAATGAGGTATTACTCCCATCACATCCATCATCTATTAAATTGTCCACCGAACTGTAATTTCCTGTCTCTTTAGAAAAGTTGGTGAAGTACAAATCAAAAAAGCAAAGCAGAGGTTGTTTCTCATGTTAACCCTGGCTCTCCAGAAAAGAAAGTGTATCTCAGTGGAACCTGTGTTAGGACTCTTTTGGTGCTTTAGCCTGGAGCCTTTGCATAGCAGGATACCTCACCTTGTCCTGGGAAGATCAGGGTCATCTCCAGGAAGCTCTGCAGAGCTGAGTGTTCCTTATATGAACACAGTGTGGGATAAAGTGTGGTAATCACATATTCTCTGAACAGAAAGAGACATAGTTCTCCCAGGATTTTCCGGGGAAACTGTGAGAAACTTAGAGAGAAGAATTAGAACAATTGTTATCTCTGTTTCTGTAACTGTTGTTTATAGATGTGGTTCTCCGGAATGTGCTATTCATAGTGCACCAACAGTGTGAGAGGTTTTCACTTTGAGACCAATCAGGTCTCAGCTTAGTGAGTCAGACTATAAAAGTTGCACCTTCTTCCTAATAAAGGTTCTATTTCGCCTTCTGATGACTGGAACCATTCATTCCATCCCTGACTCAACAGCATCAATGGAGCATTCCTGAATCAGGGCATCTTAATAGAGTTAGCAACCTGCAGTCAGGTAGGATAAACACAGCACAGCAGCAGCTAGAAGGCAAAATGGAGAGTAGGAAACTTCTTGGATATTTCTGCATAATATTATTTTCTACACCATAAGCAGAACATGTAGCTACTGCAGATGTGAATTGTTTTGTTTCACTCTGTGCTCAAAGGCATAATGTGAACGTGCCCTGAGGAGCTCACAAGGAGTTTTCAGAGCGGCAGCATGCAGAGTCCCTCCAGAGCACTCCTGGCCAAGTAGCTAAAGAAAACGATGGAAAATTAAGATAGGTTTTAACACAAACTCCTTCTTTCAACATTCAATATGACTTATTAAAGTTTCGACCACCACTAAAATTAAGAAAGACTTCTACTTTTAGATTGATTTGTAAGGGCCATGTAAAATACCTGTTCAGTTTCTAGATGAATCGGTCACCTCCAAAATAATACTAGCCACTGCGCTGCTTCTTTCAGTGAAATTTCATATCTCAGCTAATGAGGATTTAAAAAGTCACTACTCACATATTTTGTGCATAAAACAGAGAAAGGATGACCAAGTAATGAAATCTATCCCTGAGTGCCACCTGAACTGGAGTTTTAGTTGTGAACAAAGGGTAGGTTAGTAGACATCACCTCTAACCCTCCTCCCAGTCTGACCCCTTGTCCTCAATACTATTTCCATCCCAGTCACTGATGTGTTACCTAACCATTCCCAAGAGCCTGCTTGTGACCCACTGGCACACAGGCACCACTCGAATGAACACTGCTCTTCCTCTGCCTGAAATGAGGCTATGCTTTAACTTCTCCACAGCTGATTAAGCTTAGCAATGCTGCTAATGGCAATGAAATCATTTGAGACCTCTAGCAGAGCAGTTAACTTCTATTTTGCGTGATTGCCTCCATTTTCAAAATGAATATATAGTGGCTCAGTGGGTTTAACTGTCCAAGTTGATGGGTAGCTCCTGGGTGCTTCCAGACTGTGTCCCAAAAAGAGTATGACTCTGTAGACAAGGAAAGCCACTCGTGTTACCCAAGCCTTCTTTCCCAAAAGGCTGAAGCCACCTTCTGCCCCTTGGAAAATCAATGATTTCAGTAAATGAATTTCAGTCTGTTACTGTAATTGGATTGAAAAAATAGAGCCAGCATCGTGCAAACTTATGAAAGTCAGTAAGCTGGAGAATTGCACTGTGATCAAACACAAATCAAATAGTCTATTTGACGTTTTAATTACAAATAAGAAAAAAAATCACTCATTACAGAACTGAACAAAGTTGTCTTCTGTGAATCAGACTCTTCAGAGAACTCTTTCCTCCCCTGTCCTCAGCTCAGCTATATGGCAGCTGCAGCACCAAATGTCATGCAAACTATGGCAGCTGTGGCCATTACTGGTCATCCCTTCTCCCTATTAAATTGCACTGACTCACATAGTAAAGAGCATGTCAAGGAGGAATGAAAAAAGCCCACCACAGAACAGCATGAAAAACACAAGTTTAGAAGCCACAGATCTGTTTGCAGGAGGCTGGATCAAAATTGCTTCAGGCTCCTTTCAGTTATTTACCTGGATACACCAGAGACACGTTTGGCTCACAGTGTTTCTGCCACAACTTGGCTGTGGTCTTTCAAGATGCAAGAGCAAGTACTGAGCCTGAAGATCAGTACAGCTGACCAGCTGCTCTGAGTACAGATACAAATTTAGAAGTCTGATTTAATATCTGGTTCAAACAGAAATGCTCATGGCCAAATTGGAAATACAACTAATCTGTCCTTATAAGATTGGGGCTGTAATCTCATAACACCCTCAGATACTGGACTTCCCTGAGAGACTTCCTGCTTTGTACTGGCTCTCATTCCCAAGAAGATGAAGTTCAAAGAAAATTCATATATGGTTCAGTGGCTTGTACAATAGAAGCCTTTAACAACCTATATATGAAACAAAAAGGGAAAGAAGCAGTCTATTAATGTGGTCCATTCACCCAGAAGGCAAATTTTATTATACCAGTGTGAATGCTGCCCAGATCTGAAAACACTGTGAGCAACAAGTGTATGCCTTGGGATACTAGGGAGGATTGCTTAACTTTTCCTGAACAGAAAAAGTACATGCTCAGCTTTATGACATTGGTACACTTGTTGGCCACAGGAAAGAGCTAGGATTTTTTTTTTCAGGGAAGTAATCAGCTGTTTCAAAAAGGACAAAATATTGAACAGAGCAAGTATATTATCTATCTTATTATTAGAATTATTACCTGGGAAAAATAGTGACCAAAAATAGCTTAGGTGCAGTGAGTCTGACTTTGGCAACATATGAAGAATTAGATCTCTTGACAGGCTCTCCAGCATGTTTTTCTGCAATGTTCCATTTTCAGTTACCATTTTCAGCAGTATTTCTTGATGGCTGACTTTTTCTTCTCTCAACAGAATCATGTTTTGCCAGCCCTGGACTTACTCTGGGTAGAACAGCTCCAGTAGGCAGTCTGTTCCTCTGGAGAGGAGGTTCCCAGACTTGGGAGTTACCTCTGCAAGACCTCACCCACCACCCCCCAACAGGCAGGGATGACCTTCTGTTTTGTCTTATTTAACCCCCCACACCAATTCTCAGACAAAAACTTCACCATCCATCATCTGTGCAAAACAACACAAGTTCCTTACCAAGAGCAACGATTGGACCTGCAGTGCACCTAAAAACTTGACATTTACTGCTTTGCATTTTTGAGGAAGCAAGATTTAGCAACCCACATTAAACACCACAGAGAAGCCTGTATGCTTTTTCCTGGTTCCCCATGCTGTGTACTTTCTCTTTGGGAAACTGCCAAAGCCTGTCTCAGGAGGTTGGTTTTTTGCTCCAAGAGACCAAAATCAATCAATCAGTGACTTGGTTCAGTCAGAAGAGAAGATTAGGACTCTCAAGGCAGATTATAAACACAATCCCCTCAATTAACTTCTCTGGGATGGGCTAGAGGCAGTTAGATCCTCATTAAGTTAATTATTAACACGAATGGTCAGTGTGCATATTTTTTTATGACAACTTGTATTAATTTCAAGCCCAATGCAGAAACCCAGTGAGAGGTTAAGAAGCAGGGCCACTGCTCTGCCTGCCAGGCCATGCTTCATGGAGCACATTTGTCCCCTGTCTTGTGTAAACAGCCACCTTCCCTGGTCAGCAATGCCAGGGCTTTTCCCAGTCTCCTTGGTTTCCAGGTATTTGGGACTCTGAGCCCTGCATGTCTCTCCTGAGTGCATTAAAGAGATGTCATTATTGGAGAGACCTCTGAATTATGCAGCTGGTGTTGGGGGTGCTTTTTTAAGCCACTGCTTTGCAGGCCAAGGCTGTGCTCCTTCTGTGATTTGGGGAGAAGGGCTGGTTAGGGCACCTCTGGCATTGCCTTTCAGAGCCTCCCACAGCTCTCATGTCAGAGACCTGCCCTGCCATCCCAATCCCCACCCTCTGCATGGAGCATCAGTTGAAGTGCCTAGGTAGTTTAATCCATAACTACATAGCTCTCGGCTATGTAGAATTTTAAGCACCCAGTTTTCTGGGCCTGAAGAAGTTTGCCAGAACACAGGAATTTTTTTTCTACTGGAAAGCAAGAACAAAACTTGCCCTGAAATTGCTCGGATGTCTTAGTCCTGATACAGTTTTGCTGCCTTTAGGATCATCATTCTCAAAATGCCCTTCCATAATAGCTTATCGCATTTTTAACAATAGAACTTCACCTGCCTTGTTCCAGAATTCTTCAGGATTTAGCCTTAGAATTATGTCAGCTACTGTTAATCTTACTACTACTAATCTATCTACTTGTCAAGAGGATGGAAGCTACGCATGGAAGTCACACTTTTTGGGTCTCAGAACCTGCACATAAAGGCCAGTTTCCCCTGCTGATTCATGCCATGCCTAAGAGGTAGCTTCCTCGTTTGATCCTCATGGGATCAGGCTCTCTGTATGAAAAATTAAGGCATTCATGGCTCTGTCAGAAGGGCTCAGAAAATGGAGCACTTAACACTGAGTGTAGATTGGATTTCCCTTCAAGAGTTCAAAGGGAAGAAGCTGAACTGTGGCCCAGAAAGACTGAAATTGGTTAAAAACAGTCCTGTTCTATGACACAGCACTATATCCATGCTCCTTGCTCAGCAATAATTTATTAAAATTCCTTGCTGCCTGAACAACATTTAAGGGCAGATAAATGAGCAGCAGCACTGGCAGGCAGTACTCTGGACTGTCCTGTTGGTCAATTAAAACTGTGCCAAGCAAGAGTCTGGTTTAACCTTTTTATCAGGTCCCTGTAGCCTGTTGAAACCATACAAGATCCTGTCAGTACTCCAGAAAAAGAGCCCCAAGTAGTTCCCTTGTGAGAGGCTGGCAGATAGACCTTCTCCAGTGGCTGATGTACTTGGCATAGCCTGAAGAGTGACTGGGAGCAGCCCAGTGAGGGGAGGGAAGGGCTAGCAAGCAGCTGAAGACACCCAGATGCTCTCAGCAAGGAAGATGACATGTCAGCAAGACCCACCAGTGACATGTGTGACTGGCTAGGAGCAGTGACAGCTTGAGGCCAAAACTGATTCTTGCATTCATCCATCTGGATAAATATTTGCTGCTGTTAAGTGTGCTCACCAATGGGAATACATGATTAAGACATTTCTAATTTGCAGTGCCTTTAAATGCGTTCAAGTCAGGCTTCCTTCTCCAGGGGATAAATGGCACTTATAAATCTTCAATATTTGTTTTAACTTCTGGTATCATTGCAGGGGAAAAAATCAGAATATTAGCAGCCTGTTAGGTCTATGTTGCCATTTGATGAAGATTCAGATGTTTCTCTGCAACCCCAGGCCAAGCTCATCTTCCAGTGAATATGTGATTGGTATGGGTTGACAATGGAAAAAGGCAATAAGCACTTTTTATAGAATCACAGGCTGGTTTGGTTTGAAAGAAACCTTCAAAGATCATCTACTCAAACTCCCTGCCATGGGCAGGGGCATTTTTTACTAGGCCAGGTTGTTCAAAGCCCTGTCCAACCAGACTTACTTCCCAGCAATGGGGAATTCTGCTACTCTTCAATCTGTTCTGCTAAGAAAAAAAATCTGGAAGAAGTATTTTATTCTAATTTACCTACTTTTAAAATTCATTATTTAATTTATTTATTTTTTTTTCTTCTCCTTTTTTCAGTGTGTGAAATGACAGTCTATGTTATTGATAATTTTGGTTGCTAGCCTTGCGTTAGCACCTTTTTGTTCTGCTCAATACCCCAACTTGATAAGATTCAGCATAGGATGTTTATGACCAGGGTTTGTACCTTATACTGCTGATTGCTCCCAGTGGTGATGCTTTCTTTCTTACACCTCCTTCTTCTGGTCTTTACACAGGGTAAGGTACCACCAGTCAGCCAGAAAACAGGAAGCTGGAGCTGTGCAAGTGAAATGATGGAGTTTCCCAAGTCTGCAACTAAGATAAGAAGCTGCCTAATAAACAAACAAACAGGATGTCTGTAGTCCATCAGAGAAGTAATCAAAGCCTGGATAAGACATTTGGTGTACTTTAAGACAAGTCTGTGCAGACTTGGAGAAGTGCAATTACAGCATCTCAACTTATATGGAATAAATTGAAGACAGGGCTGATGGTGAACAGACCTGGAATGAAAGCTGAGCACTTGGCAGAAGTCAGCAATTGACAAGGGAACAGAATTCTCTCTGTGTTCTCTGTAATAAGAGATTCCCTGTAAACTTATTCAATTTATATAAAAGGAAAGTCCAGCTCCAGTCTTTAGACAGGCATTTCTCCAGTGTTGGACCCCACCAGGTGCAGGGTTGTGTTTGCTGCTTTTCAGCCAGTGAATCAAGAAAGCTGGGGATGACAAATACAATACTGAATCAGACCTGTGCTAAAAGACAGCTGAGTAAATTAGGAATCCTCGCTGGGGAACTGGAGGAGGCAGAAGGGGCAAGGACAGCCTGCTGAGCTCACATTATGACCAGCCTATGATTTTGTGCAGGCAGCCTGGCAGAGCTCATCAAATCACCTCTGTGCTGGTGGCAGCTGGGGGGAGGCAGCTCCTGGGGAGAAAGCAGCAGCCAAGGCTACATAGCAGCACTTGCAAAGTCCAGCACAGCTTCCTGTTCGAGCAAGGTTTGAAGCATTCATAATTAGAGGGGCTGCACAGTCATAAAGCTTTTATCCATTTTAATTTCTGTTGGTTATTTAAAAAAAAAAATGTAGACAGGTGTTCCAGATTGCAAGGCAGGATGTATTCTATTACCATCTGTATGGCAGTTGTCTGGTGTCAAGTGGGCAATTTCTCCTTATCTCTCTCCCTGAGTGATCACAATCACTCCTCCCTCGGGAGGGGACATCTGCTGATAACAGGCTATTGAATGTCACTACATGACTGATAAGAACTGTAACATCCCCTTGTGAGATGCTCCACCCAGAGGGAGGAGCCAAGCATTGCTATCCAGATATAATCTGGGGATTCTGACACCCCAGCATGGCTTTCTCCACTGGATACCCCAGAGGAACAGCAGCTGCTTCTACTTCCATGGATCTGCAGTGGAAGAATACACCATTTCTCTACAGGACCCCCTGCTCCAACAGAACCACACCTGACACCTCAGGAGGACTGCAGCCACTTTTCCAACTGGACTGCTACAACACCCTGAACAACAGGGTGTCAGGTTGAGTTCTGACTCTGTCAGGGTTGTTCTAGTGTATTGCATTGTTTTATTTTATCCTTTTATTTTTTTCCCTTCCCTATGAAAAAACTGCTATTTCCTGCTCCCATGTTTTTTGCCTGTGAACCCCTTAATTTAAAATTCATAGCAATTCGGAGGGGTGGAGAGTGTTTGCATTCTCCTTTTCGGGGTAGGCTCCTGCCTCCTTTAGCAGGCACCTGTCTTTCCAAACCGAGACAACAGGCTACCCAATCTTTTTTTCTTCGTATAGAAAACTGTCTGGAAAAATGGAATTTAAAATAATAATTTCCAGGAATATACCTTTAATCATAAGAGCTTTGGTGGTACAGAAAAAGGGTACAGATCTTGAGCTGCTCTGGCTGAAGCCAAAGTGCCTCCTCCGCATGGCCTCTGACGTACTTATCTGAGGCACCAGATGCATCCAACTCCTGCATGCTCAAGGTGAAGATGGGGGAAAAAACATTGACACAGTCATTGTGCCCCAAAAAGGGATGTGATCAGACACCATCCCAGACTTCAACATCCCCAAAGGTGCTCCCCTGCTTTATCAGGCTTGTGACTTTCCCCCCCTCTCAAGCTAAAGGTACAGGTATATGCTACCTGTAACATTGTGCTACCATGCTCAGACCTTTAGCTACTCAAAGAAATAGACTCTTTTTGAGGTCCCCCGAAGCCAGACTCAGATGAACCCCGTGGCTCTGCCTGGCCCCAGCCAAGGCAGCCATCCTACAGGTCTCTCTCCCAGCCCTCATATTTGTAATCAATGCCTCAACAAGATGCTAATGAGTAAGACAAGCAATTCTGAAGGTTAAACATTTTTGCAGCTGGCAAAGCTGTTCCTCTACAATTGAAGGCAAATGTCTCAAAGCTACTTAAATCCTTGTTTGCTGCCAAGACAACTACACTTCTTGGAATGACAGGCTTAAATTTTTCAAGAGAACTCACATTGCTGTGCCTCTGTCATTTCTGGGCTTTTCAGAGATACAGTAATTGTTATGCTTCAGGCAAAACCATGTAAAACAAAAACAACAAAAACACCACTTATTAGGACCAAATCATGTAAAACAAAAACAACAACAAAAGCCTAACTTATTCATAAATCAGAAATATTTTCCTTCAAGAAGGGTAGAGTCATTAATAGCCGCAACAGTAATATGAGCTAATGACATGTTTAGTAAATGTTTTCCTGGAAAGAGACACAAGGCATTGCCACAGCCCAAGCCACTAACATTCAAGGCTTTACCTTTAAAAACAGAGGCTTGGTTTACAGCTCTTTTGCCTGGTGGTAATTTCTCCTACCACCTCAGCAGGGCCATCAGCTGGACACTCTTGGATTTTTGTTCACACTTAGGCCATTCTTCAAGCTCAGCTCTCCGTGAGTCTGGGCTGAGACTGGCCGGTGCTTCTTAACTTTCATTTCTCCAGTTAAATTGTTTGGGCTCTCCTTGGGCCCGTACTACTTTGAAACCTCAAGTTTCTCACTGCTGGTTACCTCATAACAACCTTCTACCATTTTCAAAACTCTCCATCTTCCATTCTTTGTGTTTGCTATTGAGATCTGGGGAGTAATCCCCAGAAATTAGATTTTTTTATTATTTTACAAAGATTGATTTGCTCTGTTCATCTAATAAAGGACTTTTTAGTATGGGAAACTTGTCTGCAGGTTCAGTCTTTTTAGAGGAGACAAAAAACAGTTTAGCTGAACTTTGGCACAGCAGTGTTTGTGCCCATTTAGGGAGAGCAGGTGCTCCTGAATGAAGTGTACTGACCTGGGGTATTTTATTTCTATTTGTTCTTTTTCCAAGCACTATTCTCATCCCAAAATCTACAGAAGATAAATCTAGCATATGCTGCTTCCCCTCAGTGCGCTACTACTACTGCTGCTACTAGTACTACTACTACTACTACTACTACTAATTTCCCAGACTTCCTTTAATGCCGGGGCATTTTCCAGTGAGGAGTACTGTGCACAGTTGGTTATATGGGAGCAGCAGTGTGGACAGAGCAGAAGCAGGGGCAGCTGGAACTCCCGTGGTCATCAGGGGAGACATAGCTCCTGAAACAGTCTGTTGGCACCACGAGGTGGGGACATGGAGTAAAAGAAACCCAAACTCACACATAAATAACCTCTGGAAGTGTGCCACCAATTTCTTTGCACATAAAAATCAAAATAAGTCTTACGGGAAAGCCTTCCCTATTCCTCCCTCAACGCTGGCCTGACTGCTGAGTGCAGACTGTCTCAAAGCTAAAGTTTGCTGGTGCCTGTGGTTTTCCAGCCACAAGGTTAGCTCATTCAGTCTTTGTCTGGAGCTGTGTCCAGAGAAAGTATCTATGACTTGCAGCAGAAGTTGGTTTTCCCCTTTCCTGTTTATCTGGTTATTGGGAGGCTTCCTCTGAGCCCACCAGTGAGTTGTTTTCTTCCTGCCTGGCATTTAGCAGTCATGTCTGCTGCTTCAATAGTGACAGTGCACTTTCAAACAGGCTTAACATTCAAATTGACTCAAATTATCTCAAGGTAATTTACCCATAAACTGCCAAGGAAAGAGCATCAGACTGTCCAGGTATCACTGAAGGTAAAGGAACAAAGCTATTTTGAGTACACTGGAACAAGCTGCTCATAGGGCGTGCCTTCAATTGCTTTTAGTCCAACAATTCACCCTTAAGTTGGCACAGAGCAGAATATCACACTCACTGCCTCCTAAAGTACTTTGCAATGAATTAGGTTTTAATATCTTAATTTTACAGTTTCAGTACCAAGACATAATGGGTGAAACACAGGGTTTCCAGGAGACATTGGTGTATATTGTCTTTACGTTTGCTCTGAGCTTTGCCTTGGTGACACAATACATTGATTACCATTACCATAAATTCAATTGTTTGCACATTCCCTCTCAATTTTCCATTCTCTGGCAATAAAGCTACATTTAGAAAGGGCTGTCTTTAGCAATTGCTTGCCATCCTTTTATTGATGGATTCTCAGAGCATCTCATTGCACTGTTTTTCTATTGTCCATTTACTCCAACACAGATGGACCAAGGAAAGTTTTACCACAATAGCTGCCACTTCCACTTTCCACTTGGGTTTAAGCGGGGGGGTGGAGGGAGAACAGTGGGGATTTTGTCCATGATTTGATTTTTAAATTAACTCTACTTTTATATACTACATCCTTACTGCCCTGAAGAGTTTTCTTATTTCTTGTCCCTCAAATATAGGAATCATGAATTTTAAACTGACATTTAGAATTCTGCTAAAATAAGTGTTGGCTGTTTAAACACCTGCTTTGTATCACAAAGAACTCAAACAAAAAAAAAATTATTTTGAAACTGATTGCAACCAGATTTAACTCACTAAACTTACCCTAAGACATTGATGTTAGTGGTAAAATCAGGTGAATTACCATTGTTTACTGTTTGTTCCCATGTCTCTCGTTGCATCTGGTTGCCCAAATAGGATGTATCTGAATTAGGGAGGCACTACTCTTTCTTAGAAATACAGTGGTCCATAGATATAAGTGAGATCTGCACGGAAAAGGACTATCTTTCACACAACCAGATGATAAAACAATTAAAAAACCCACAAGAACCAGGCACACAGCTCAGCACCTAACACTTCTAGTATGAACAGTTTTAATTATGATGTACAAAACATGTAAGAATGAAATTACAGTGGACAAACCACTGTTTCATTATTCTTAGCTTATTTTATTCAGCCAAATTGCTCTGTTGTTTAATAAACACAATCTAGTCTAACAAAGCAGTATCTATTCCCTCTATGGCTTCAGTAAAATCCCACAAACTGAAGGAATAATTTTTCTTTTGTTAAGCCATTTAACATCCATCTCCCTGCATATCAACAGGCTTGGCCCTTTCATGGCTCAGAATCCTTCTTACCACTGATTTGCTGCTCTTGCACAGCGATGACATTGCAACATCTTGAGAAAATACCTCTCTTTTTCATCATGTTTATAGTGGGGTGTGTATTTCTTCAGGAGGCTCACCCAAAGTACTTGCTACATGAACTCCTGCACAATGAACAGTACCACAGGAGTTATTCAGTGCACTTTCAGGCTAAATCTGTCTTATTAAGTGCACTTTCAAGAGGCTACTTTCCGTCCTCATGAGGGGGTGTGAGCAGGAATTAGCTCCCAGGCTCCCTCAGCTGAGATATTCATTCAGGTCTGTGGAAAGCCAGGCCCATAGGAGCTGTGGCATCAGTCTCTGAGGGACTTAATACAGGCTGATGTTGGGATGAGAGAACTTAATTCTGGCCACAGAAGGGCAAATTGGCCAAAGAAGATGAAGTACTGTCTTCTCAGTTATTGAGTAGAAAGGGTTATGAATTAAATCTGGCCTACTGAAGTTGTGAGGTGAAATATCTAACACCAAAACCCAGAAATTACATTTAAAAACATTTTTAAAAAGCAATTAAATCTCAGCTTAGGGTTAAACAATCACCAGTTCAATAATGTTTTAATATTAGATTAAATAATTTTATTATCACTGTTCTGAAACTGAGAAAATCATCATCTTGTCATGAATTTCCAGATAGTTTCATTCATGCAACAAAAGAAAAAACACCTGGAAAACATGATCTCTTTGTCTGAGCTCAATCATTTATTCTGCTCAATGTCAGTCTGGGTTGAAATGTTTTCCTCTTCTCCACCCAAATAAAATGTTATCCAATGGATTATGCAGTTCTAATCTATTTTGGCCGGCTACATTTTTATGCTGATAATGGAAAATTAATTTAACCATATATGCCCAGAAATACCATCACATTTTACATGGAAGATAAAATCTCACGAGGCACTTGATTTGTGAATGTAGCTTCCGGAAGATGTTCATTTCCAATTGCATTTCCCCTCCCAATATATTCTTAATTTGCCTTGTTCTATATGGTTTCCAGTTATCATTTTGTATGGCAATAAAAATCAGTGAAGCAGCAAAAGCTTATAGGCCCCTGCCTAGGTTTGATTTGTATAACGAATGGCACAATATCCTTGGTCTGCGTAACTGAATTTCATGAATCTTCCACTGTTTTTAATGTAGTCATAATGTGCTTTATGTATTTATTGATAAACAATAATTTTATTTGCATTTCTTGGAGAAAAAAATCGCGCTATCTGAATTTTCTTGTTCCATGTGTGTTTTACATGTGTGAAATTTGTAGATCTATGTAAAACCTTTTTATTCCCACCGCCTTCTGCTTTAATGCCCAAAAGGTCCTTATAAAGCAGCATTAATCTAAAAAAAAAAAAAAAAGCTGTGGCAAAAAGTCAGGGTTTTAAGACTTGAATTAATACTCAACTGTAACTGAAAAATCTGAACAGTAAGTAAATTCAACAGCTGGCGTAAATATGTTTCAGACAGCCTGCTTTCTCCTACAGGAGGAAAGCTACAGCTCCCACCATTTTCCTGAAGTTAAATTTTCCCCCTTTCAGGGAAAAAACATTGAAATATCATTTTTCTGAGACATTTCCTGTAAGAATTTTTTTAAAAATACCATTTGTTTAAATAAAAATTTGAAGCTTCACTCCAGAAACCTCAACTGCCTCTTGCACAAATGAAATCAGGTGTTTTTAATCTTACTGTCAGGAAAAATTGCTTGTGCTTCCCCCACTGCCTCTTTTTTTTTGGAAATGCTATGTTCTATGTTTATATCTCTGAAGGCATAATTTTACCATTCTCCTTTTCTCTATTGTCCCATTTTCCTCATGGTGCAATTAAACAAAATTGTATTTTCCATAAAAGATGTGATAGTGGCACCCTGGAAAATGCTAAGATAAACTCTGAAATGTTAAGCCTTGTGTTTTACCTGCGTAAGTAGTATAATTGCTAGCTGAAATGATTGTTTAGTGATTAAAATAATTATTGTATAATCATAAGAAGAACAATGAGAAACTGTATGTTCCTAGTCTAAGGTGGCCATGCTTGGCTGAAATCTATGTATACTATAGAACAATGTAAGTTTAATAATTAACATGAAAGTTATATAACGATAGAATATAAAAGCATATCCATCCCAAACCTATGTCGGAGTCAGATTTGGGTCTTTACCCCTGACACCCAGAGCTCTTCAATAAAAGCACCTGCATATAATAATTTCTCGTGATTATGTGTTCCTGAACGCTAACAGATGTATTAATTCTGGCAGGGGTCATTAGACTGACAGCTTTGAAGTGTGAAATATTTGAAGCGAAGAAATATTCATCTACCCTACAAAAGACCAGGAGAAAAGCAATAACATGCCTTTATCCTAACCCTGAATGGACTGCTTCTGAAGACTGTTCAGAGTACACACAGTCTCAAGGGCCTGCTCCAGTTCATGACACCTCTCTGGGAGTGCTTGAATGGATCAATAGAATTTCCTGTACAAAGAGAATTCAATAACATGTCCCTTTTTATGAGGGATGTGCCCATCTCCAAAAAAACTTATTTCATAACAGCCAAACCTAAGTCACTGTAAGGTCATCACTTTAAATTAGGTCTGGATTGTACTGGGTACTTTTGAAGTCCTGTTTTTTGAAAATGTGGCATTTTACTGCACCAGATCCTTGATTTAGCACATGAAAGTTTCAGTAGGTTTTTCTCTGTGGTAGAAAAGACTATTTATTGCATTTTATTCCTTGGCTTCAACTGGAACTCTTTCGGAGATGTCTCAGGCCAGCATTTAGACATGGCAATCTCCTGCACTGTGTCCTAACATTGGAATCTGCATCCACACCTTTCAATGTACTCTGCTTCTTAATAAATGACACTAATGGGAACTGATACCTTTGGGGCCTAAAGCCAGTGCTGAAATGTGCTGCAAGGGCAGGGTAATTGATTACGGTGTAGTCCACACTGCCTGGGGGGAAAGGGACATGATGGTGAAGGGAGAGGAGACTCCCCTTTTCATAGCCTCTAAACTTGCTATCAAAAAGCGTTATCTGAAGCACTGAACACCAACATTTACCTTTACAGCAGGCTTCAGCACTAGAGGCAGCATCCCTCCTACTGCTCCTTGGGGACAAAACACATGAGAACATCTCCCCTGAAACAAACAAACAAGCAAACCCCAAAACTGAAATCTAGACACAGCCTGTTTTCTCTTGCCATCTTATGACCAAAACTCCTCTCCTTCTAGCAATATGGACTATTGATTTATGGTGTTGAAATGCCACTCCTGACACGCATAGAGCCATTGGTATTGGCATACAGTGCTATTTCAAATGGACCTTACTACTTTTGCTCTTTTAAAAGCTGGTGGCTGTTGGATTTATGGCCCCCTATGAGGCAATTTCAGCTGCTACACTCACAAGTGTATATGTACTGTGCTCTTTGCTTATTTACCTTTGATTTCTTGTCATTGAACAAAAGATTTAGGAGGTTCACGTGGGTCTGATTGCTACAGCAGAGTACCACACCACTGTTTTTGGATAACAGATCTCTCTCTTGAGGTTTCCTATTGGTTTTTTGGTGGTGTTTGACTTCAGAAAGCTGGTCCCATGGCCTCCCTCCATGCCAGCAGGGATGCTCTGAGGACAGAGAAATCTCCTGGACATTTGAGAACTGGATGCCAAGACAAAAAGTCCAGAGACAAGAGACCATGAGGGATAAGCTGCTTTTAAAAGCAGCCCTAGCAAGGAGCCACACCACACTCCTTGGCCACAGTGTTCATGACAGAGGGAACTTGTAGGGATGGCAAGATGAAAAAGTAAAAAATATGCTAGAGAACAATTTTTCAGGGGGAGAGCTCTGTTCTGGTGGTTCCTCTCACAGTGACAAGAGGACACGAGCACCAGTCAGCAGCTAGGTTTGCTCCACCATGACTAGAGTTATGTCCAGTTGGATTTGGTCTAAGAGGTATCAGAACTGAGGCTGGGCCAGACCATTTTTTTGCTAGCTAGTGAAGTCTGGAAAACAATGGCTCCCCTGTTCATCCATCTCACCCAAAAATGGGTGGTAAAAAAGGAACTAATTTTGCTTCATATAAAGAAAACTACATTTAGGATGGTGTTAAATATTAAAAGAAGATTGAGCTTGAACTAGTATATGGTATTTTTTTTTCATATATTGAAAAGTTATATTCTGTTGTACAAATATTTCTCTTCCCCAGATTAAACTAAAAGCTGGATTTCTTAATTACTTTTGTCATCTTTAAATTACTTGGTCAATTCAAATATTTATTTGAAACTCCTCATGAATCATTTGCTAACATCTAATGACATTTTAAAAAAAATGTTATTTTATGTCCCAAGTGCCATAAATCTCCTTTGCTTTCCTATACTTTATTTGATATTCTCATTTGAATCTTAACATCTTGTACCTGCCAGCTTCACTGGCCAATGTGTATATGAGCAGCTATCTGTGATTTTTGGTGCAAGGAAAATAATAGCACACAATATAGGGCACCAAGAAACTGAGCACAAAAAATTTTAGGACAACAAGTGAAGAATGTGTTTGAATGTTTGGGGCTTAAAAAGAGATACCTTGGACTGGGATTTTTTTTTCTAGGACATGGTTCGCTTCCTCCCCTAGAGAATATAAATAATTTTTTACAGTTGTCATTCAAAATTACAGTATGTGGATTTGTAAGTGTTGACCTTCTTTTCCCTCCTTAGCTATCAAACTTTGTTGTTTGTAACACAGAACAAGCCTCAAACAACTTACCAAAGTCTAAAAAAAGAACTGGGAGAAATGGTGAGTTGTCCCTCCCCACATCAAAAAATTTTAAACCAATCATTTACACTGAGTGAGAATAACAGAGAAGCCCTTCTGAAAATTCAGGTACCTTGCAGACTGCTATCGTTTAGCATGCAGTTCTCAAGATACTCTAGCATGTACTGAAATCCTGCTTTCAACAATGTGTCAAAATAAAAAAGAATTCTCAATTTAAAAAAGATGTGTTGCAGAGAGGGATTGGTGAAGTTTAATGATAGAAGATTATATGCCCTTTTTAGAAATGTTTCCCTAGGAAAGATAAGTAGTTATACATGAGAATTATTAAAATGCAGTGGGTAAGCTTGTCTCTCTCAAGTTTGCTTGTGATTTATAAGACTCTACTCAAAACAAGAATTCAGCTTTTGTAGGCCTTTTACTTGCAAATTAAAATGGAAGAAATGGACATATTTAAGCTCTTTGCCGGCATCATAAACAAAAATGTGGACCTTCCTCCACTTCCTTGTAACAATGCTGACTGACTGAATGTGCTGTTCAGATATGAGATGGTTCCAAAGTAGTCATACTTCATCAAAGATGATGACAGCCACAAGGAACTGGGTGTTTGGATGATTCATTGCTTTGGAGACTGTGTGCAGTAGTTGATAGGGATAGCTGCCTGATGACCAGCAGAACACTGCCAATACTTTCTAAAGGAGTTTCCACAACTTTTCCCTTGACACAAGGAACTTGTGTTCCAAAGCACAGAGCCGGGGATGCTGGTTGACATCCAGCTGAATGTGAGCCAGCATCTGCCCAGGTTTCTAAGAGGGCCAATGGAACCTGTCCTGTATCAGTAGAAGTGTGGCCAGCAGGACCAGGGCAGTGATTGTCCCCCTGTATTTGGCACGGGTGAGGCCACACCTTGTGTGCTGCACCTAGTTCTGGGTCAATCACTACAAGAAGGACATCAGCTGGGGTTGTTCAGCTTAGAGAAAAGGAGGTTCAGGAGTGACCTTATCACTCTCTACAACTACCTGGAACGAGGATGTTGGTCTCTTTTCCTAGAAGAAGTGACAGAACAGTAGAAAAAGGCCTCAAGTTTTGGTAGGAAAAGTTTAGATTGGATAGTAGAGAAACTTTCTTCACTGAAAATATGGTGAGCATTGGAATAGGCGGTCCAGGGATATGGTGGAATCTCCATCCCTGCAAGGATTCAGAAAAATGTCTGGATGTGGCACACAGGGATATTCTTTAACAGTGAACAGAACAGCACTGGGTTACTGATTGGACTGGAGGAACGTAGAGGCCTTTTCCATCCTCAGTGATACTATGGTTCTAAAGCTGGTGACCTGAACAAAGCTATTTGATAGAACAAAATTCCTCAATGACTAGTTGGAACAGACATGGTAGAGACTGGTTGTGTGAGACCAGGTTTCACATACACTTGAGAGAGCTATTTGTCTATCTTCCAGATTATCAAAGAAAGCCTTGAATTGGTCAGGTTGCTATTTGGGAAAACACGATGATGATGAAGCTTCACACCTTGGGCTCAGTCCTTTTTGCGTTTTCACATGGTTAAATGTGCACATGAAGATCCATGAATGTGTATCCAGATACAGAACATGTCCAGGGAGCTATAAACCCATGTAGGAAGCTGTGCAGCACATAGGATGAAAAGAATGGCACCTAATTGTGTGATAAACTACTGACTAAATACAAATAGGGAGAAGACAGAATTTTGAAAAGCTCCAGTTGTGATTCTACAGAAGGAGGTTTTGATTCTCTAATCCCGACGTTATGCATCTGAGCACTGGAGATGACACAGTGAGTCATCTAAATCACAACCTCCTCTAACTGAGCTGTAGCATCCCTGACTTCTGAATGCAAAATGAAGCCATATCCACAATAAGAACTATTAACTGTTTTCAATGAATAATTCAGCAAGCTTCAGCCATGAAACGTACAGCAAGCATTACAAGGAAGATGTAGCATTTTTGCTGCCCATCATTATGTATGTCCATGCCACAGGGATTTTTCAATTATTGAACAGCGTAGGGTTGCCTTTGTTTGTAGAAAATGTCAATTTGAATTATGCGGCTTCTACACATTCGTTTATGTTTGCCAAAGGCTGCTTGACATTAGCTTGGCTTTTTACTCCTTTGCCACATGGAGGTGCAAATCAAAAGTACTGAACAATTACTAACATTTAACAAAGCATCTTAAATTGGATGCTTTAACTGTCAAGACACAATAATTTCTTCTGATGTTTTCTTATCAGAAAAAGCCCTGTTAACTTTATTTTTATCCTCAAACCTATTATAAAAAGCTACTAATGTTACAAAAGTTACAATGTTACAAAAGTTCCAGTTCCAAAAGGTGAAGTAGCTACAATTAAGTTTATAAGCTTAAAACTGGAATATGTTGTTGTTATTACTTAATTAATCGCGAAATTCAACCCACAGCTTAAGAAGGTGTTGTCTTTTCAATTTACAAGGGGTATGAGAACAGTGCTTTGTGCAACAATATTGCACATGCAGATATACTGAACTTCAGTTTAGTAGAACAAATTACTTTTTTTAGCTAGTGATGATAAAAATGAGGGAGTTCCTGATGTGTGAGCTTGGAGGCAAGCATCTACCATTTCCTGGGGCATCAACAAGAATAGAAATACACCTTGGAAATTACTGTTATGTGTATTGTGTGGCAAGAGCCATGTAATTTAATTTAGTTATGAGTGATGAGAAAGAAACTCAAGTTTGTTTTATAATTATAATTGTGGTGTAATCAAATCTGTGCCTGGTTGTATGTCCTGTGTCTTTATATCCTTAATTCCTTGAGTTCCAGGATTTTAACAGATTCATGTTAACAGAACAGGTTAGTTTTTGCACAGAAAAAACAGTGAACTGGTAAGAGAAAAGTGGATCTGAGGTATGGTGTTGACCCAACTCCTAGTCTGTATCACAGCAACACAACTAACTGTCTCAGGAGCTATTCAGGAAGGAATTCTGGAAAATGTTATATTCCTCCAGGTAGATCCCTGCTATGGGAAGAGCAATGTCTGTTCTTCAGTGTGCTGATGAGCACCCAAGGTAGGGATCTGGCTATCCCAGGGACTCCCCAGGCAGCTCCTGCTGAATAATTGAACAATTTCTTCATAGGCGAGACTCTTGGAAACAGCAGAAATGTTTTCTGCTCGTGCAGAAATGGTCACCATTGCTGGAACAGTTCCGTGCTCTGAGTGTAGTTTAGATACTCAATAGCAATGGATAAAATGCTGATACAAAGGCCCTCCAGTGGAGAGCCCTGTTACTATCCAGACTATAAACAACCATTCTATTCAAGAGATTTGAGCTCCCCACAGCCATTACCTTTTCTCAAAGGATACTCACACCTATCAATGTCATAAGTTTCCAAAACTGGTTTTGTTTTGGTCTGGTTTTTTAAGCACTCCATCCACATCTGCATCACCTGAATGCAATAGAATTGAACATACCGCTCTCCTCTGGATGGTTCCTCCACTGGATCAGAAAGTCTGAGCATATGCCATAAGTCTCATGTTAAGCCGAGCTTTCTATTAGCTAGACAAGTCCAACAGATCGTGAAAACCACAGTTTTTTAATAAAACAAAACTGAAAAATGTGAGGCGACAAGTTTGTTGAACCAGAACATCCCAGAAGGCTCCTTTATTTCAAAACCTCTGTATCATCAACATCTACATATCATAAATCATACTCCAGAGCAAGCTATGGCCAACAAGGCAATGTAAAAAATCACAAATAGAAACTTTCCTATTAATTTAAACTTAAAAATCTCCATAGCCTGAAATTGATCACTCTTGACATTGAATCAGCTGCTAAACATTAGAGAATAGTCCCTTTCAAAGACAATCCACACTTTCCTAATTGCTTAATAACTGATGTGGAACAAAATGATCCCTGTAGAGCTGAACACTGTTACCTTTCTTAACACTAAAATAAACTTTGAGGTTCCTGAAGTGATCTCATTCTCATTGATACAAAGTTAATAATTAATGTTATGACCCTAAGTGAGATCTGAGACACAGCTTTTGATTATGAAAATTTTTAACTGAGCAAAATAAACTCTAAAACACAAATACAACAAAGTTATTCAGAAATTAAATAATTCAACAATTTTGTCTGAAAAATGCATTATCAAATACTGAATTATTTGTATATGTGCCCATCCACACACTGTTTTAATTTTGTTTTATTTACTTGATGCTGAGTACTTTCTGTTGTAAAATAATTGGGAAAAGCCAATAAAGGAAAATTCAGAAGAAATGAACAGGTATTGTTGCATATAAGGATTTCCAATTTAACATTCTACTAATTAACACATTGCAGGAAAAACTGACAATGCAATTGGTAATTAAACATTATATGCCATTTCTGTTTCTAAATGTATGTAATTGTGTTTTTCCCCCCCAGTTCTGCAGTCTGTGCTATAAATATTAGAAATGCATACTCATCCCAAGACACTTTCCAGATATCACTGGATGTCTCCGATAGGCATTATGAGCATCAAATCTTGCACTTACACACTACATGCATTCTCAAGACAGGAATGTGTGTTAGCACACATCCTGATGGGCTCTGCTGACCCGGCTTCCCTTTGTTGAAATTCAGACAGAATCTCTGCCCTTTACCTTTTCCATCTGAACTCCTTCCCTACAGGGACACCTTAAGTGAGAGTTACTCCTTTAATAACTGGTTCCTTACAGTCATCACCTTAACCTGAGCACAATGAATGGAAAGCAGCCATCACCACACACTTTCCTGAGAGAATCAGAGCATGATCTCAGACCAGCATCTCAGGAAGACTAACCCAAAAATCCATTAAAGGAAGCTACAATGTTAAGTTATTGCTGGGGCTGTTGACAAAGCCCCTCCTCCTTATACCTACCCTGGGGTAAGATCTCAGGTTTGCTGTGGTGGTTCTCATGCACACATTCCTGCTTGCCCTGCACAAGTGCCCCCTGGTAACCAATCCACAGGCTGATGAAAAATAATTATTTGATTATATAATACAACAATTGCTCTTTGGCCTAATTTCTCCTTGGAGAAATGCATTTGAATGTATGCTGTATCTGACATCATAACACCAATTCACAGGGAAGAATTACCACTGGAGTTATTCACCTCCGGCAGAGTTAATTTAACTAGTGGTGTGATCCTCTCAAGACACCATTTCCTGCTATCTGGTTATCAATGTATTTTTCAAATACACAAAAGGAACAGTGCAAAGATATTATTGAAAGGACTTATGATGAATATGAGGTCGTGAGCAATCACTGTGTCCTGCTCCTGACCTTTCTAATAATTTACCACTTCATAACTCAGATATATTTATGACATCCCTGTTACCTAAGCCCATTTTCCCAATTCTAATTTGCATAAATCAGAATGACTGTTATGCATCTGTCCTTCCATAGGCATTATGACACTACTTCTAAAACATGTTTAAAAAGGCAGCTAACAAAAAACAAGCTCAATCTTTTACAAGTTCAGCTGCAAAATCATTGTTGTATCAACCATGTTTCAGAAAACAGTTTGTCCTGCCACAAGCAAGCCAGGGAGCTTGTGTTCCTGAAATAAATCTGTTTTTCTGTGTATACAAGAAGAAATACAGATACTTTTCAGATTCCAAACACCCCAACTCTGTTCTCAGCTCCTGCAGGCTTGGTAAGCCTGGTCAACCAGCTTCACCTCTCCATCCTTCAGCTTTCCACATAGTTGTTATTTCCCCGCCATTTTCCTTCAGGACAGGATCCCTTCATCTTACTGACCAAATCTGGTTATTCTAGCAATTGATATCCCACACAAGCTTCATGTTGAAGCTACACCAAGTAAAAGTGCCAGTTTCAAAGCCAGCTTGGTTTCAAGCCAGCATTTCACCTGTGGGGTCTGACACAGAGCCAAAGGATAATTCAGGCTAGAGGGGAGCCCAGGTGTTTCCAGTCCAGCCTCCTGCCTGAAGTGGGGTATGTCATGAAGGGTTCAAATCCTTAACAAAAGTGAGGGAGATGCCGCACCACTGCTGTGTGCTGGGAAAAAAAAATACATGATCCTGCTGCGCAGGAGGCAACTTTAACAGAGATGGATGTATTGGTCAACCTCACCCTTGACCCAACCCCTTTTGAGGCTCTGAAACAGACTTTGCATCTAGGTGCAGCTCTGGCTGAAAAGTACATTGCTGATAGGAAATACTGTGGACTTCAGGCTGCTGACCTGGGGAGACTTTCAGAAATTGGCCTCACGCACCTTTGAGTGGTTTTCATCACAGTTATTCATTGGAAATTTGTGCAACAACAGCAGCACTGTGCTTTTGCTATAGGTTGTCTTTTGTCACTCTTTTATTGTAAAAAATGTTGGCTCAATCATCTGACCTCACTTACCTCTGGCTGCTGCTTGAACCTTCACTGGTACAGAGCCTTAAGGACACAATGGCTTGCCTAAGAGAATTTCTTTCCTACAGAGGCCCATTAAATAGCTCATGCATTTTACTGGGTACTTATCATGCCCTCATTATATAGTTCTCATTATTGTAACCTGAAATTTGATTTCCATGTCAATAACTTTCAGATCTGTCTTAGTGATGGAAAAGCCATAAACTGCTCTATGTTTCCAAGTGCCTTTAGAAACATAAAGACTGAATCAGTCCAGGCTTTCATTCTCAAATGTGTCCAGCTGAGGCTTCAAATGGGTGCTGTGTGTTCTCAGACTTGGTCCTTGACCACTGCCTACATATAGTGATGCTTTTGATGTCTGAGCAAAAAGCATGTCTGCAGGGAGAAAGCTCATACTGACCTGATATTCAATTAGCTTTTTAATTAGGCAGAACATGAGAAAGACAAGGCTATGCTTCAGATCATTGTGTTTTTTCAACCAGATCTGTTGGCAGCTTCTATAAAATCCAGCCTTTGGACATGATAAAAGCAAAACTCACATGGAACACTGTGGGAAAGACATTCTGTGCTGTTTTCGTGAGCTAGCAAAGGCCTTCTGAAGAAAAGGAGAAGCCCCATATCTCTCCTGAAGGAAGACCAAGGTTGTCACCATGGAGACAGAGTGGAGGAGAGAAAGTTAAGAGATATGGACTCTGGCTAGCTTACAGAGTGACGTGGCTCCCCAATAACCTACTGGGAACTTTGTTTCTCTTATATGACCAATGGACATTGAATGTGTATGCTGGATGGGTGTAAGTGTCTTGAAAAGTATAAAAGCAACGTTGCAAATAATAAATCTCTCTCTTGCACCTTTTGATGGAGTCATGTACTTTTGTACCGTGTCATACTCTATTGCAACAGAACACCATCTCCATGTTAAATGAACTCTCTTCTTTCATCATTATCTTTGCAGCATGGCTGCCACAGAGCATTGGTAAGAAAGATGGTTCAGCAAAGACAGCAATTTTATTTGCAATAGAGAATGCTAAAGGAAGAAAGATTAATTTCAAGGTTATGGTACTAATGTGCAAAAAATTTTCAAGGGATAAACACTGATTGTATTTGCAGTTTCATATCTGAGTGCAATTTACTTCTGTAATTCATGGTCTAGGTAGTCACTCCTCCTGAGCCTTGACATCCATGTCTTATCAGCTACGACTTGCTAGATTTGTGTTCTGTACATAAAAATCTCCCATGAGACTCTAAGCCTCTGAATAAACTCTTTACTTTTGACTCCTGAATTTTTTCTTTCTATTTATCTTATTTCCCCTTTTGGAACCAGGTGTCATCCACTGAAGTAAGCAGTGTGGTAAGACTGAACAGTGAGGTTAATAAATTAAATTAATAGCTCTGAAGCAAAGGAAAAAAAGGAAAATCCAAAACAAACACCACCCCCCCCCCCCCGCCCCAAACCCACATAGCCATTATGTCTATGTCTCTCTTTTTCAACTTATTTCTTGCCTTTGCAATTAGTTCTGGATTTGCACACCTTGGTCAGTTATGGTTGTGGAGAAAGAAAGAACTGAAGTTTGCATGGCAATAAGGACAGGATAAGCACAGGATTCTGAATAGAGTTGGAAACCCTTGCCAAACTCCAGCACAGTGCCTCTTTCTACTAGGAAATTTAGGTCCAGCATACAGTACAATGTCTCCATTGGAAAAATATGTTTAGTCCTAACAAAAAAGCCCCAAAACCAACTAAATTTGATTAAATTTTATTGAGTTCAGGTTTCTACTTACCTCTAGGGCCAGAAGTGAAGTGCTGTGTAATTTACACAATTTACATTTGAGAGAACTTGGTGAAAAGCTGGCCAAGAGAGTTTGCAGTCATGTTAAGAAAGGCTTTTTTTCAAGCCTCCATGTTTTTAGTTGAACTTTTTATTGGGTGCTGTAAAGAAAGGGGTTTTAGTTCTTTATGAAACACATTAAGTGAGACTGGGAGAATCCTTCCCTTGTTCTTGTTTTGCTTCACACATACACTGTAAGTCAGATCAGAACTGTAAACAGTCCACATTGTTTCTAATGAATCCATGTGAATTTTATAATGAAATAGAAAAAAGCTTGATTTATTATTCAGGATAAAATCCTGACTTACTAAAATTAGCAATTCTGTTTTTAATCTGCAGAGTAGAAACTGAAGTAATGTATTTTTACAAAGACAAGGATAATTACAGTATAGAACTAAACAAGCAGATCGGCAGCTTCTCACTCAAGCAAGTGAAAGCTGTTTTAGGCCTTAGCAGGTTAGATTTCTGATGATGTTTCATTCCAATATTGTACTAAGACCAGTGATTTATTTCATCCAGGTCAACAGTCCTTGCTGCCTTTTCTTGAAGAGCAGGGATCACATGGAAGGTTGCTTTCTTGCAAGTAGACACTGCACAGATGGATTTTTAAAATGCGTCAGAGATTGATTCCTAAAACCTACATCCTTGCTTTCTTTGCAATCAAAACTCATCACCCATATCTAAGCTGATATTCTATTAAAAATCTTGAAATTGCAAAGTCCTCATATGATTTTGTCCTGTTTTCCATTCTATTACTTTTTAGCAAATTGCCACACTTAAGTAAGTTGTATTGACATGCTTTTAGGAGGGTCTGCATCTGCCACAAGGATGGGTTTATAACAAGTGTGATATTAATTTTCCTCAGTCTCATGCCTGAAGAAGGAAAAGCCAAAAAGAAGTGACGTGAGTTATCAGCATCGCCACTCTTCACATGGGCTTTTATAAGAGAATGGCGAAACTGTTTCAGAGCCATATCACCCTGCCCACATGATGCACCTCAGCACTGGGGTGGGGGGAGACTGGGAGAGCAACATGATCTCAGGAGACAGAGAGGCTCAGCCATTTCAGGAAAGAGGATGCTGGTTTTGCCTCTCCAAAGACTAGTGCATGAAAGCCTGGTTACAAGGCTTTAGTGACAGTTGAGGGACCTATAGCACCTCCAACAAGTATATAGATAAAAGGTATCCAGATATGAGAAAATAATCCTGCTCTGTTAGTGCATTTTAAGTATGTCTAGTCCCTATACCTCAGTGTCAAGCTGTGCCAGAGACTTTGGGCCCTGGCCCCTGCAGAGAATGAAAAAAAAGGTCTAATATCTCTCTACCTTTCAGAATCAGGAAAAATCATTAGCCCCTGAAACGACCTTAACAGACCAGCTCATACATAGGTGTCTGTTTTACACTCAGAACAGTAGCTGAAGAAAGGAACACAGAGGGGAAAGAAAAAGAGAAGGAAAAGAAACAATAACATTGTCAAGGTCTAACACCAAGTTCATTGAGTCAGGCCAGAATTTATAACTTTTGTGCAGAATCCTTAAATACCAGCCATGTCGTGAACCTACTACAGTAATTTTCCCACTACTTTTTCAGGCTAAGAAGAGTCAGCAGCATCACCTGTTACCATCCAGAGGTGTGATACATCCCAAGAATATGATTTCAGGCCCAGATGGTAATTTGGTCTTCCTCCATGTCTTCACTTATTAAAAAAACCCCTAAGGACTTAATATTTTAGAAAAAATGAATTTTTCTATTTATCATGTGTGGTGTTTACATTGCTAGGCAGAAGCTACTGCAGGAAAGTAAAAGAAAGATCTTAGCCTTACAGTGTCACATCTATCAGAGCTAAATTATTGCATTGCTATGATCTTTACAGGGCAAGGACATACAGTAGCAGAAAGTTGTAGTCGTTCATGGGACTCTAATGATGACCAGTTCAGGTTAAATCAAAGGCCAGAGAGTACAGCGTATTGCTAGTTCTTTGACAACATTTCCTAAGCTGCTTGCTAGCTTTGAGCAACATACCTTCTGGGTCTGACTAGGAGCAGAAGGAAAAGCCTTACATATTTCTGTGCTAGAGGTAAGCAAGAATAAATCCAGAGGTTGTGTTTGTTTTCTAAAAGGTTATACCCCTTCTTCAACTCAACTTCCCCTGTGGAAGCAATGGTGCTTGCCTGTACCACAAATAGACCTCTACACCTTAACTCAAGCCCCAGCTGTTTAAAATGTTTAAAATAAACAGGGCAGAAGGTATTCCTTCTTTTTAATGCTTTTATTGAAGTGATCAGCTCAAATTGGGGGTTTTGGCAGGACCGCGGGTTCCAGCCACAGCTCCCAGGAGTGATTCAGAACAGGAGACTTGTGCGACTCTGTCCGCTAGCAGCAGAGCCAGAAGTCCAATACTCACAAGGACAGCAGTGGTAAACCCGATCTTCTGTTTAAGTTGTCGGTCCAGGGGGTCCTGGGTCCGACTGGCATCGTTTTAGTCGGGGCGAGGAGGGACCGAGGTTCTCAGTGTCTCTGCCGGCTTTGGACCTCGCCCCTGCTGTCCAAACACCACCCTGACCTCCCAATTCTGCTTTGGCTCGTCTCTTTTGGGGTATTTTCCAGGCTTTGATGGGGCTCTTGTCCCACGGCAGTCTGGGTTTTGAGATAAATTTGCATGTCTCCTGAGATGCAAATTTCCCCCTCTCTCCCCACCGTCGGGGGGGTTGTCATCCTCCTGGCAGCAGGCCAGGGTGGTACTGAAAAACAAGAATTCTACACAATAGAGAGTTAAACGTCGATACTCAAAGACACTCAACAGGTGATTACAACACTTAACTAACAAAAGAACTCTTGGCCAGCGATCAGTTCCCAGGTTAACTTTAAACTCTGCAGCTCCCTCTCTTAAAAAAAACCGGGTAACTCCTTTTTTACTCATAGCAATGTTTAAGCTTTTTTATAGAAAAAAACCCCCTCAAACAAACAACTACATATCCCATAATAATAATAACAATAACATCAACAATAACAACAACAAAAACAACAACAAAGAACCAAAAGAGGATCACCATCTAATCTATTTGGAAGCCTTTTTGGTAGCATTTGTTGCAACTTGAGATCAATTTAAAAATTAGTAGAAGGAGCCAGAAAGGTAATGGGTCCCAAGGACAGTGAATATGCATGGAATATGTTAATATTCCAACTTTCTTAAGGACTAAAATCCACTAGGGAGCCAAAATTCCACCTTTGGTTCTTCTGTGAATTTGGGGTGAGCAGTGAGCCTTGCTGTGTGCAGCAAGAGGGGCACGGAGATGAACCAGCACCCCTGCCTTCATCCTGTTCCAGCAGAACAGAAATGGGAAAAGTTGAGACTGCCCAAGGCACTGGGGTGAGTGCAGTTTCTGCTCTCAAACAGCCTTGGTATGCCCAACAGGCCACAGTAGCCTCAAGGAAGTATCTGCACAGACAGGGAAAACCTGACCTGTGACTTCTGTCTTGAGAATATTGAATTTTTTTTTTTTTTTAATTGGTTGGTTTGAGGCTTGTTAGAGTTTTATTGTTTCTTTTGTTTTGCTTTTTCCTAACTCAAAATCTCTTACATGTCTTGCATGATAAAGGTGGCTATGTGAGCATGAATTTAATGAAAAGAAGACTATGGCAATTTAACCAAGTCTCTTGCTGCAAACAGCAGCAAAATGAGGAATAAGGATGCTAAATTTGAGTCCATGAGGCCTTCAATACACAAGTTAGCAGCTCATCAGTAAACCACTGTTGGCAGATCATGACTGGAGTTGCCTGTGCTGAGATTTGGTGCCAGAAGTTAAGAACAGTAGCTTTAAAATGGTTGCTTTTATCTGGGGAGAGCTGCTGTCAAAAGCTGTTTCTGACAAAAGCTATTTCTGTCAAAACAGAGGCTACACAGTCACATAGGCATTTGAACAAGGTTTTATTATTATTTCTCTTTGATGAAGCTTTATTTAATGATCCTGTTCTTGGAACTGAAATCTTTTTCAGTTTTCTTAGAAAAGAAATAAAAAATAATTGAAGTTAAACAAATTAGGGATTTAAATTTGAAAAAGCAAGGTGTAGCATGAGGAAGACTCTAGCGAGCCCTCCCACCTTCTATTTTCCTGAGGCTCTCAGGGCCCTGCCAGATAGATGTGTCATGAATATACAAAGTGGGTCTTATCCGGTGTGTATAGAAAGTAATCCCGGGCTCAGCCAGCACAGCAAGATCTGTCACTGTATTCATAGCATGAAAATCAAGACACTGAATAAAGCTATCAGCTGCACCACTTACACAGCACAGACCTCTCAGTATGTCACCATACTTTTTTTATCTCTAGAACAGAAAAAAAAAAAGACTACAAAACATGAATTTCAATCTGTTCATATTTCTGAAGCTTTTTTATTTTCAGTTACCAGAAGAAAGCCCCTATCTGAGTACAAATCTCTCTTTCATTAGATTGCGTTACTGGCAGCAAGAGCAGTTCTCCTGGGCACCAATCTTTCACCAGCTTTGGTTCATCCAGGAGGACAAACTTGCGGTCACCCACCTGTTCCCTCCCTGGTTCCTGATGGAACAAGGCTGGCATCTTGACTCCCACCACCACCTCCTCTCCCTGTGCCACACTCTCATGCCCACCGCTTGCCACCAACCCATTGTCAGGTGTCAGAGCAAGGATCTGCCCGTGAAAAGGATCCATTGCTGACAGAGAACAGAAAACAGGGAACAGATCCAGATCTCAAAGAAATTAAGGCAGAAGGGAAGAAAGGACTTGATTCAACAACAGCTCATATGACAAGGGTCTGAAGGATTGAAGAAAATCACTCCTGAATGCTGCTATCTGCCTAGGGGCTACATAGGAATATGGATTTCACCTAAACCAAGGCATTTCCATTCACAGTAGTGCAGGTCGAGAGGGCCATAAGACACAGCAAAATGTGAGCAAAGACAACTCCTCACACACTCAGATTGTCTCAATTCCCTCACATGTTTAACCTGAGACAGGGGTCAGCCTCTGCTGAGCACAGGCTGCTTGGTGGGGCACAACTGCTTTAGGTGAAGCAAACAAAGAGGGTAATTCAAGAGTTGCCACAGCAGCAAAGACTGTAGTTCTGTGCAAAACATGACACAGGAATAGAGTGCCTTTCCTAATGACAGGTCAGTGTTTTCCAACATGTGTCCAAACACCCTTGGGCTGTCAGTCTGTTGACAGTAGTAGCCTGCACATGTATTAGGCTGCATAAGTTGAAGGCTCTGCCATCTCACCAAAGGAAAGCTCATCTATCTCCCTGGTCCTACTGCTGAGGTTTACCTGCCTGGCTCCAAGTGCTTTCTTGGTTGCACTGTATGTAATTCAGATTTGCTTCACTGCTTTGTGTCGTAGATGATGATTAAAAGAGCAAGCCATCCTCTTCTTTTGTCAGCATGTAGTATATTTCATCTCCCATTATCTCATAAAGTGACAGTTTGATTATAATGTAATTACTTTTTTTAGTGGACCTAGAGCATAATTTTATTTCCGGATGAGTTTATGCTCCTTAAATTTAAGCTCATTAGGAACAAGTAGGCTGCACAGGAAAAATACAAAGTAAGCTGCCTCTTTTCTTTAAAAGGTGAACAGTTTGAAAAGCCTACATTGTGAGGGTAAAGATACCAATGTCACATGGTAGAAAATAATAATTTCAAACATGAGAGCACAAATGAGCTTGAGAGCCCTTTAAGGCATTTACATGGAAATTGA
Source organism: Haemorhous mexicanus (assembly GCF_027477595.1). Classification (NCBI taxonomy): domain Eukaryota; kingdom Metazoa; phylum Chordata; class Aves; order Passeriformes; family Fringillidae; genus Haemorhous; species Haemorhous mexicanus. The sequence goes on along the minus strand of NC_082342.1, from coordinate 19,893,097 downwards.
AAGAATAAATGCTTAATTTTCATTGCTTGGAATTTGGTAAAAGCTAACAGGCTGAATAGCTTCAATATCCAAGAATCAAGAGCAGGGATTAGCAAGCGGCTGCAGACAACCATGGCAGGGACAGTGCCAGTTCAGAAATTGGTGAAATGACAGTCTTTTTTATACAGTCAAGTCTCCAAGCCTCCTGTGACTGGGTACTTGCCAAGGAGCTTGTTTGCAAGTCAAGTATTATTTGTTGATGCTAAGAAGCACAAGCTGATACATTTTGCCAAAACATGTGACAAGAAAATCCATGTAAATCAGTGGTGCTTTGCTGCAGAAACTGTGGTTCCTCTCTGAAAACTGTCTTAGTAAAATGGCACCCTAGGGCTTCCTGTTTATTGCATCCCTGTAACATCCAAATCAAACATGATTAGCTTAGATGCATGCGATAATGATTTTTTTAAACTGCTGCTTCTATGAAAATAGAAATAAAATTGTACAGTCAAGATATGCTATCTGGCTTACACACTGGCAGCGTAGATCCTACAACTGCTATTTAGTCAATAATCCTATTTATGACTCACAATGAAGTTTCTTTTCTATCATCATATTTGCAGTTTATTGGCAGTTATGGGAAAAAATACATCCAGAAGAAAAAAAAAGTAATGCCAAAGCAAGCACATTTACTTATCCCAAAACTGAAATCAGATCCTCATAAGGGCCCATTTATTTAGCAATGCTTTTACATCTGCTCAGGCATTTGCTGATGCATATCTTCTGTCCCAGCTAAAGGTGCAAGGCAGTTGCACTTTGTTGATAAAACGTTTTCTTCTTCTGAAGTGGGAAATTACTTAAATAAGAACCAATAGAATCAAATATTTTACAGTATGGATGTAAGACAGAAGCAAGTGATACCTTGAAAATAAACACTTCTCATTGTCACTTTGCCACTGCAGGTGTGGCTGGATAATAGTGACATTTGAAATCTGTGACTTGTGTAATTGTTGGTACCACCGACCAGACTGTAACCTCGGAGCAAGGGACCTGCTGCTGAAAACTCCATTTCGTTCCTTGCAACACCTCAGGCCTCTTCTTTGACCAGATGTTGCTTCAAAGCGTATTTGCTGAAAATAAGCAGATTATTGCTTTAGAAATATATATACACAGGTTCTTTTTTCCAAAGTGTTCTGGCCTCATTTCCCCGTATTTCCAAGTTCTAGGCTGCTGATAAGCCACCTAATCTGTTGAAACATGAATATCCACTTTTCATGCAATATCTGTCCAGCAGTTCTCCTGGGACACTTTAAACTAGTATGTAAGATTTTGATATTCCAGGCACGTATTCTACCTTATTCCATTGCCTTGCCACAGACTTCAGTATACCAACTTAATTGTTCATTTGTCTGGGCCTGTCAATTCCTTCATTTCTGCACTACCACTTTGGTATGAGCCTTCTGCCAGGTGGTGGGAAAACTCAGAGATTATCACATAGCACAACATCATTTATTTAGTCTGTCAAAGAGGAACTATAGATTGAATGAGCTTGTTAACTAGCAAGCCTGCAACATTATTTGAGCAAGAAATAGCTTAGCTCTGCATAAGAACTGGACCCTAGGAATTTAGATAAAAGGTTTGAAACACTACTGCTTTGCTGCTACCTTTTGAAGTGAAAAAATTAACACTATAATAACAAAACCTAGACAAGTTGAAAAAAAAAGGGGAAATCATCTGAGAAAAAAAATAGATATAAAACTAGATTATATTAAAGCCTAACAGTCCCTGAGGGTGTCATGAAAGCTTTTGAACAGATGAAGCATTTCTAGTAATTACAGTGAATTGGACAAATACTGTCAACTTCAGGTTTGCTACAAGATATCTTTTTCTAAAGAAAGGACAACTGATTTTTTTTTTTTTAAACCAAATCATTGTTATGTTTAAAAGACCCATATCTGCATACCAGAAAAGCTTTTTTGTATGGCATTTTCAACACTTAAGATATAAACCAAAATAAAATTTAATGTTTTTTAATAGCCCCACCCCACCCCCCAAATAACCTACTCCCTTCCTCCTCAACCACTGAGAAGAGCAGTTTTTGTAGATGAGCCAAAAACCATCAGAAAGCCAGTATCACTATTGAAATTACCTTCTTTAAAAGCAAAGCAACTGGAGGAGGTCAAAGTTCAAATACTCACCATGCTTGTGGACATTCAAATTTCATTTTAAGGTCCACAGGAAGACTTAAAACCCTCTCCCTGTAGAGACATCCAGACTACCCTTTCCTTTTGTTTCTCTTTTGCCACATATTTTGACAATTAATCAATGCTGAGGCATCAGACCTTTTCCTGTTCTCCCATAAGAGGTCACTGAACAGCCCAGGGACAGGACGCTATCGCTTTAGTTCCAAATCCACAAAACAAAGATTTTGCAGAGGAAAGCTATAGATGGGAATGGATAAGCAGTGATGAAGTTGGGATCCTCCTCTTTATCCAACACCACAGAGCATCTCTTGAATTCAACTTGTCTGACTTTTGCCCACCTTCCAGAAACATGAGTCATAGCTGAAGTTGTCTCCTCATGTATTCAACTATTTATTTCTTTGGTTTTGTTCCAGGTTAAAAAAGAACTGAACTAAAAATTATAATTATCAGGGCAAAAAGAACATTTGAAAGAAGAACTTAGGAAAATTTCTGTTTTGAAATTGCAAAGGATGCATTTTAATTAAGGCCACAACATCAGTCCTTCAGAAGATAATCTAAAGCAGCCTTCAGCTTCTTCATGTCAATGTAATATGAGAAACTTATTCACAAGTGGCAAAGGAGTAGATAATTTTGCCGTTGTGTTTTCTCCAAACCCAGGCTTGGTCCAGAGGTCAAAGTCTTATACAACTGAGAAGCCATCAAGATGGTGACAGTTTTACAAAACAAAATGCTGAAGTTTCTGTGGAAAACAGCTCTGTCAAAACAGAAAAAAAAAAAGTCAAGAGTTTTATAATATGACTACATTAAGAAGATTTTTTTAATCAATACAAGGTATACAGCCTACTTAATTCAATTTGAGAAAATTTTAACTGGATTATACCTTGGCAAGATGACCTGTTAGGTCATTTTAAACTCAATTTTTATCTGTCCAAATAATGAACCTAGAAGGTTAAGAAATTAGCACTTCAGAGTATGTTTTAGTACAAAGACTTCCTGAGAGGACACTATTGTACTGAAGCTGTCAAAATTCTGTCTGGATAATCATATAGACAAGAGCAACCCTAAAAATTGCTATCTATCTCCTAGTTTTCTCTGACAAGATAAAATAAGGCACAGACAAGGTGCTAAAAGAAATGCAGGCAGTCATTGCCATTAATGAAATAGCTTATTCCAAAATGGTTGAAGGAATGCTAGGAAAAAAAGTTAAGTGATGATTTCCCCAACAAACAACTATAAAGCAAAGGAAATAGAAATCTGTAGGATGTCATTTAAAATATAGGTAAAAATCTTGTTTTCCACAAGCAATCATTGACTCTTCCTTATTTCTGTGGGAGCTCAGCACATCACTCCTGATGTCCAGAGCTACCGAGAGAACCCTTAGGGGGCTCAGGAGTCTTGGAATGTTGCCAAAAGCACTTGGTGGCTTGATTTTGATCCATCTAGGGATGTGCCACTGATGTATGAGGAAATGGAACCTGTGAGAATCACTCGGGTGTAAATGGTGAAGGGAAGATGTCATTATAGGGTGAGTCACAACTTTTGGGGTTTTGGTACAGGGGGGTTGTAGAGACAAGATGGAGGAATCAGGGCATGCCACCAGGCTCTTCTTTCTTCTTCCTGTCTTCCATCTTCTGCAGAGGTGTTGGCATTTGGGGATTGGTCTAAGGTGAGGGTGTACTTAGTGACGAGGGTGATAGGTATTGGGGACAAAAGGTAAATATGATATACGAAGTCTTTGTTATAAAAGATGCGACCGCCTTGGGGGTGGGCAGAGTGCCTTTGGTTGCCGTGCTGGTCAGATCCTTCGGGCAGAGAAAGGACTTTTTAGATAAGAAATAATAAACAATTCTGAAGACCGAAAAAACCTAGCGTCCAGACTCATCTTTTGAAGCCCAGCGTGCAAGAACCATCCTAAGCGTGTGTGGGAGCAGAGACAAACAGCCGAACCCCATAATTTTCAGTCATAAATGATTGATGTCTTTGAATTGTACTCTTTTCTCTGTGTGTCAAAACCTTTACTCTGTCTTTTTGTTTTGATCTTTAGGGGACATGTATCTGCAAATCCCAGCATTTCTGTTCCCTCTGGCTTGCACTTCCACAGACAGAGAGCAGAGGGGAAAGAGAATTAAGAGCCAGCCTGACCTATCCTACTGGAAGGGAAGAGTCCATCATACACATGTCAAACTCCACAGGCTCATGTTTCAGGCACTCCTTTGAAACCACCAGCATCTGAAATGCCACCAGGTCCCCAGGCGCTCTGCTCTCAAGCTTCAGCCTCTTTCCTCACCGGGAATTTAATTCTTACTTTCAGCCCAGAGGAACCCACTTCATTTTGTCCTATCCATGAGGATGGGGAGAATGGAACTCTTTCCCCATCACCACAGTCCTTTATTTACCAACAGGCCACCATGTCCCCACTTTCAGTGATCTATACTGAGCTGCTCACTTCTTCCAGCCCTTCCTGCTGCTGTCCCATCTCTGAGCACCTCATGGACACAAGAGAAGTTTCCTTGGAGACTGCTGCCCTACCTCTGAGGTTCCATGCCTGTGATGAGGCCCAGGGGCACGTGTCGGGGCCAGGCTGTGGGCTCCAGTGGATATTTTGGGTAAAGAGCAGCTGCTGCAGCAGAACCAATGGTGCCTTGTTCCAATGGGACACAGGGTGTCCTGGCTGCGCACTGCATGTGAACTGGGTAGTGCTGGAGCTTATGGCTGTGACCCCAGAGGACCCTGCTGCCACTGTTGCAAAATGCCATCACTCAGCAGTGCTGCCCCTCAGTGATACTGAAGGCTGATGGACGCACAGCTGCCACGGAACATGGCTCCACAGGCTCCTCAGGGAGCCACAGCCCCGCGACGTCTGGTCAGGTCGGCCAGAACTGCAGTCCGAGGACTTCTTACAGACGTAAAATACCAGCCATGAACTGTTTGGCACTTCCTGGCTTCTGAGAAAGGCAAGGTACTCCAGAGCTGGTATACATCACATAGGAAAAGCCTCTGGGAGCTCAGGGAGGAGGCTGGCTGTATTCCTGCAGAGACCCTCAATGGAAACCCCAAAAAGCATTAAAGAAAATAAATTGGGGCATAATCCTTCCACAGTATGGAAACCATTACAGCCTGCATTTACTATGAATGCTATATCAGGCTCCAATAATTATCTTTTGCTGGTGCCAACAGACAGCCTATGCATCATCTCTGGCCATCAGCCACATTACTGGATAGTCTATTTCCTACTCCCTGATGCAGTTGCATGTGACTTACATTCTCTCTCTGATGAATGGGTAATTTTGGTTATCCAGAAGAAGGGCAATTAAAAATAACATGAGGCCAACCAGACAGAGGTCAGTGAACATTAAAGCATCTGGGCAGGCCAGGTGCTTGAAGATATCACTGAAAACATCTTCCAAAAAAAAAAAAAAAACCCCCCCCCCAAAAAAAGAACCAAACTAAAAAAAAGCAACCCACAAAAAAAAAACAAAACAACAAATTACCATCTTAACAGATTAGTAAATGTTTAAAGCTTCTGGCAATAAAAGTTGCTAATAAAGAAGCAGTGTAAACCAGAAGACAGTGGCAGCAACAGTAATTATACAGCAGAATGATTAAAAAGCACACAGCTATAATGACTTTATGAGAGAAACTCAAACATTCAGCATTCAAAAAAATAATCAATTAGGAAGCAAGAGAGATGGAAAAAAAAAAATCTATTTAAACTGAATTCCTACAATCAAGTGATAAATCTGTCATGAGTAATTGTAGGAATTATTGTAATTCACCACATTTTGATAACACTGGCTACTCCACCAGAGACTGAAGGACAACTGCTCTGTTTCTCAGCACCCAAAGGGAATCCACAGAGCAATTTCTGAAAAATTGTTGTGCTCAACAAGTTCTGCTGCTTGGCTGGAGGAATACCCAGCATGACCAAAGTCAAGATCTTGGTTTGGAGAACTTTACTTATTTTCATAGCAGCAGAGTAATTTCAGCTGAGTGGCACCTAACAGGCAGGCTCCTTGACACTTAAACACTTGGAGATGTGTTCTAGATTCTCCCTGCCCTCAGTCACCCCAGTTCCCTGCAGCCTCACTGCCGTGACAGCTCCCTGCCCGCAGAACCGCCCTGGGAAAGGAATTCTCTTCACTGCACTCTCACTCGGACCTAGACCTGCCAGCAGGGAAGGGGCAGGAAAGAGACACAGGGACTGGTGTGGGCAGGAGCCTGGACTTGTGTCATATTCAGCATGCAAAGAAAAAAACCTTGTATTGAAATGTTTCTACACCTGAGTAAAGATCTGTATTATTCTGAAGGTAAAAATGTTACTCTGTTCCCCCATGTATCCCCTCCTTCTCATTCTAGTGAAATTATATTTATATGAAAAATTAAGGCCTTTATATAAAGCCTCTGATTTTATTCCTATAGCTCTTTCTCTCCAGTTGAAAATGATCAAATCGGCAGCCAAATTTATAAAAAAAAATTTATAAATTTATTACATTGACAACCAGATACAATATTATAAAACGGCCACAGCCAAGACAGCGTCAATCCTGGACTTTGACGCTGGGTGAACCTGGTTCGGACGGACATGGTGTCGGCGTCTCCCCAGCTGTTCACCCCGACTGCTTCAGGCAGCCAGTTTATATACTGTTTATTCTGCCTGAAGCAGAAATGACCTAAGATTTCTGTATGTCCCTTCATATGTATAACGGGGACCATACAGATTCAGACTCATACAAAAGTTAGTCCATAGGTTTGGATGGCTGTCTGAGCTTCTTGAAATAGTCTTCTTTCACTTGTAGCCAGAATGTAAGCCAGTCTTTGATGTAATCTCTTCCAGGTATGGCCTGTGAGTGTTTCAGACATTCCTGGGAAATGGCTATTCATTGCCCGAGAAGGACTCATTCTTTCGTTAATAGCCATGATTTTATCTGAACAGTCTGGGAACTCTTTGGATAGAAAGAAGGCTCTGCTTCTGGCCATGGGGGTCAGAGGCATAGCTGGATCGTATAATTTTTATACATTTACATAGCATGAATTATCTCTATCATATACTACTGTTATAAATGATCAATTCTGCAGCCAAATTTATAAAAAATATTGTATAAATTTATTAGATTGACAACCAAAAAATAGAATATTATAAAATCGCCGCAGCCAAGACAGTGTCAACCCTGGACTTTGACGCTGGGAGAACTTAGGTCGAGCTGATGTAGTGTCAGTGTCTCCCCAGAGTGTCACACCAACTGCTCCAGGTAGCCAGCTTATATACAGTTTATTCTGCCTGAAGCAGAAATGACCTAAGATTTCTGTAAGTTCCTACATATGTATAACAGGAACTATACAGATGCAGTCCTGTACAAAAGTCAGTCCATAGGTTTGGATGGCTGTCTGGGCTCCTCGAAATGGTCTTCCTTTCAGCTGTAGCCGAGACACCTGCTTTACGATGTAATCTCTCCCAGGTGTTGTTCTGTGAATGTTCTGGACATTCTTGGGAAATGGTCGCTGATCAACCAGGAAAGACTCATTCACTCGTTAATGGCCATGATTTTATCTGGGCGAGTCCGGGAAATCTTTTGGAAATGAAAAGCCCTGCTTCTGGCCATGGGGGTCAGATGCATGGTTGGATCTTTATAATTTTTATACAATCTCCAAAGCATGAATTATCTACATCATATACTACACTACACTCCCATTTGGCAAAAAAAGTTTTGCAACGTAGAAAAGTTGACACTATCCGATTATCTGCTTTAGAAATATCACAGAAAAAATCCAACAGCTCCCACCCCACAAATCAATATAGACATCAATATGTCTGTATAGGAAAGATCTTTACATGGGCTCTTTTTAACATGGTGGTGGTGTTGGTGTGACCTGTCTTGTTTGCTCTCACCCTCTTCAACGTCTGTATGTGCCAGGATGAGATCCCTGTTCCTCCACCTTCATAAAATGCTTCTGAGAGCAGGGAATTGGATTGGGCTAAATGCACCAGATGCAAGGACTAAATATGAAATATAAATAGAAAGAACATGGATCAGATCACATGAAAAAACAGTCTGTGTGTTGAGATAAAAACTTAATTTCTCATTTGCTGCTTTCCTGTGTAATGCTTCTTTTTTTGTATTTTAAATAAATACATTAAAGGAATTTTTAATATTACGACTGAACACCTCAACTTTCTGTAAAGTAAACATTGCACCATTAATTACCAAATATTCAAAAATTCAATTTCAGAAGAAGGGCAAGATAAATCAACTCAGTTAGGACTTAGCTGTGTCAAAGCTGCTCTGCTTCTCAACATCTCCCAGGAAAAAGTAATTATTGGTCATTATCGCAATACCATCCCTCCTAGTTTGCTTAATGTTCAAATTTCAGAATGGGATGCAATTAAGTAATATGGGCTTACACGTGCTACGTTTTCAGACCTAGTATCTATTGACAGCCACTTTATATTAATTATTTGTATTATTGACCTCTTTGCATCATAGAAAGCTCTTCAGAGTGGAGCTTGGGAACATGCCAGAGGTGGAGAGGCACAGTTGCCAAAGGCTGGCAGGGTGATGCTGCAGTTGCACTTCTGCAGACTGGGAATGCAGGTGTTGCAACACTGAGCTCAGGGTGCTTACAACAGGGTGCTTTTGTTTTCATCAGTGTTTTTATTCTCAAACCAGGAAAAAGGCATCCTCCTTGTGTTCAAATCCTTGCATAGTGTGACCCTACCTTGGCCAGAGGATGTGCCTGTGACACTAAAGACAGTGAGACCCTTCCCTTGCCATGTACACATGGAAAAGCAGCCTAGCCCTCCCCAGCTAGGTGCTCTTGGGCAGGTGAGCTCAAAGTTAGGCAAGTCCCTGAGGTTTCCAATAGAGATGCATACACACAAAGTTAACAAATAAATGAGTCAAGCAATGAGCAGAACATTACACTTCAGAAACAGTACCAGGAAGAAGAATTTCTAATTGTAGGAACACAATAACAACACAGTAATCAGAAGAATCCAAGCACCAGGGGCACAGACAGAGCAGCACAGCTCCAATGACACAAATAGGGCAGGGACCAGTCTGAGGGCAGGTGTGAGGGATCCACACAGACCCACAGTGATTCCTGGACAACAGTAGCCAGGAGGAGAGCAATACTGTCATAACTTGGGGCAGTGTAAGACTTGCAGCTGTCTGAGAAGGCATCATTCAAAAGCTCACAGTGCTAGGAGGAAATTATCAATGATTAATCCACCTTAGGTTGATTGCCAGCCTGGTTACACAGCAAGCAAGGGACTGCTAAGCGACCTTGAGGGCAGGAATCAACTTGAAAAAATAAGAAGGTACATACATTTGTGACTGTGGAGAGAAACGTTGGTACAGGAGAGTGGTGGCCAAACCCCAGTTAGAAATCCAGTAAGTCATAGTAATTTGATAATGTTTACATGTTTAGTATTGTATTTTGTAATTGATATTGATCCAGAATGTTTCATTAATTGTTCTTCACTTACTTTTCATTAAAAAAAAAGCAGATCAAAATGCTTAGATCTTGATTTAACCACATAAAATGTACAGTGCTTTTCCTGAGAAAGTAGGCAAAAAACAGGACACACATTACACAGTGAGGAATGTGGGTATCAAAGAAACTGCCCAGAGGAACTATTTCCTGTTCACCTGTAGGTATTGAAGTTGGGGTGAGCACTCACCAAATGCTCACATGCTGCTGAGAGGCAGTGAGCTAAAGGGAGGCAGGATGCCCACAGGTTTTTCCCTTTGCCTTATTCAGGCAATAGGCCAAAGATAGGAATCAAATAAGAGAAGATTAAGACTTTCCCACTCAGAGAAAAGTTCTCCCCTCAATGAGCAGTAATAAGAAATTCAGCTTTTCCCTCTCCCTGTGTATTAAGTTTTTAGGAAGGTTCAAACAGAGGACATTCAATACCAATACAGGGTGCTTCTTCCCAGCCAACAACTCCTCCACAGAGGTCACAAGCCACCACTGTAGGTACCACTGCTAAGAACATGCCCAAGCTTTTCATACTTAGGGCTTCTTCTGTGAGCCTGCAGAAAGAAATAGAAAGCAAAAGCAGGCCACAGAACTGTTTTTTGTGAAATACCTTGCTAATGACCACCAGAACAGATTTAATAGCTTTAAGCTTTAACAGCTGTCCTTATAATTTATCAGTTACACCCCAAGAAACCCAGAAGAGCCTTTGTTTCCTTCCCAACAGCTGTTTCCTTATCAGAGTCAGATCCTACACTCCCCTTCCTCTCTCTTTGCTTTAAGCACACGATGGAGCTCCCAGAGGTCTGCTGTTATCCTTCACACCCCAAGCCCAAGCTGAATACTCCCTTTAAGATTGAAATGCACGTTTGTCTCTAGTGGCCTCGCTCCATTTCACAGTGTGCTTCGATTGCCAGAGCAACCAGCTGGGCCAGTAAGTTAGAGAAAGATGTTGTTCCCATAGTAACTCATTTTCTCTACCCATTCATTAGATTAACACATTTCGGATCAAAGATAGACATGAACATGTCTCAGAAATGATAGTCCAAGACACTGCTTAAATATGAACAAAATCCACCTCACTGTCTCAAAAAACACTCACTGCTTGATATCAGGGCATACATCTATAGCTGCTATGCTCATTGTGCTGTCTGCCTGGAAGTTATCAAAAGCATCTTGGATAGTTCCTTTTGTTGCTAGTTTGCAGACAATCTCTTAAGTACAGAAACAAACAGGTACTCCTCTCTATCAGATCAGAGCTAAAACCAAGAAAAGAAGTTCACTGTCTCTGTGTACTCGCATTCAGATAATGTTTGCAACTTTGCTGCAGAAAAGGTCTGATTTACACCCCCAGCAGCAGCAAATCTCTTATCAGTTTCACCTTCTCCAAATTCAATTTTGTTACATGTGAAAAATGCGTATTTTATGATTGGCTTTTCGCAAATATTAAAATGAATATTATATGTGTTGTGTTAGAAAGTAATGCTGTATTAATTCTCTTCAGTAGTGTGTTAAATATAGTTTTAGGTTATAAAAATTGTTAAAATAGAAACTGTGCTATGTAGGGTACTTTTTTTAAAGAAAGGACTTGCAGCGAGATAGCAGCCACAGGACACCTAAATCTTTCCGAGAAAAAGAATTTATTGCTCCATTATCAGAAGAAACGAACTTCTTCCCGCCTCGAAGGCGCTGTTAGGATTAGGAGGAAGAAGTTGACGATGACCAGGCCGAATCCTGTGTTTGAATGGAATTTATGCATCATGCATGAAGTGTATGAATATGCAACAGGCTGTTGTTTTTAAGGGTTAATCCTTTGTTAACAAGGGTCCTTTTTCGGGCTTGTGCTGCCCAGAAAAAGGTACCCGGACGTCCATAACTCTTTGTTTTTATTGTCTCATATTGTCTTAATTCAAATTGTCTAAATTATTATTACTCTAATTGTACTATTGTTTTTATAAATATTTTATTACTATTAAATCTTTAAAATTTTAAAAAACAAGTGATTGGTGTTTTTCACATTACATTATTAGTATGATAGCATGAGTTGACTTAATGGAAGTTCAAGCCCAAGGAACAGATTAATGTGCTGACACCATGTGTCCACACAATACAAAAAGCCTTTGGACTGCTCCTGCTCCATCATCATACAGCAACTCTGCCATGCACTAGAAAGAACAAAAATATCTTGATACTGCAGGCACCCTTTGCCACTGAAGATTTCCAATAACACCTTCTGGTAAAATACAAAGGACATGGAAGTAAGGAATGAGAAATCTGGAGCTTTAGATAGTGTTTATTTTTGGTTGTTTTTATTTCCTCCCCAGGTGCAACTCTTCAGGTGGAATATGAACAAGTTCTTTTGATTGCCATTCATCTCTCCAAATGAATTTAATGGTTCTCAGGGGGCTTCAGCACATATACATGTATTAATGTGTACTTACACAACAGCTTCAATGCATACTGCTTGTGAAAACTGCAGCTGGAATTATGGGTCCTGAACATGCCTTGTAAGGAAAGCAGTAACCATGACCTTGCTAAAACCCTGTCTTAACCCTTTGCCAAGACCCAGGTAAAAGACTGTTTACACCTAAAAATATAATTCAGAGACTGACTCACACTGGCATTTTCATGTCAATGTCCACTGTCCATTTGGGTCTGAAAACCAGGATTTCCCAATGACAGCCTCCAATATCAGCAGTCTGTTCAAATGACCAGGAATTGAACTTGGTTCTTCTTTTTTTCTTCCTACAGCTCTCCTTTTCAGAAATCTCATTAGTCAGCTATGCAGCCTTGATGCACCAGCTCACACCACCCACATCTCACCTTCCTTTTCCTCAGTATGGCTCCTCACAAAAGTGCAATTTACAGGTGATGAAAAATAATTCTCATCTCAGTAAATTGCCCCATAGTTCTGGCAAAATTTTATAAAAAAGGTGTGATTCATATTAAGAACACAGACGAGCTGATGCTGTTCATCATTTCTGAGGCAAAGTCAGTGCAACCCTTTGCCTGGTGAGGCAGGGGAAACTGTTATGCATGTCCTGATTCAGGTCTCTCACAGCAGGTCCTGAACACCCTCACCTAATGTCTTCACAGTATAGGAAGATTTTAATTTTATCTCCATTTTCTTTTGTCTCATTGGTTCTCTGACTGTCCTGCCCTCGTCTGCTTTACTTCTACAGGGAAAGGTGTTGCTGGATTCTTGGAAAATAGACTACAGGGCTGGATGGTGTATGGGTCTCTGCTTTTGTACTGGGGACTCTGCTGTTTTCTGTCACCCGGGGAGACTGAAATTTGGTCCTAGTTTTCAAGTAAACTGCAGAAGAAAGAGACTGCCTGCTTTGTTTTGCTTTAACCTTAGGCTAGAACTTTAAAATATGTATTATTTTGGTCATTAAAAAACCTGCAGCCTGTTTTCTGTCATTTATGTTCTCTATACTTTGTGCCTCGTTAGAAACATGAGTGGCATACAGGCACTCCAACATGATAGAAATGTCAGCCAAAGCCAGCTTTTTAACATTTTGAGTGTTAAAATGCCCGCAGTAAAGTGGTAACTGAATGTAAAGAACAAAACCATTTTCCTCTTAGCTTCTATTCTGTTCTGTGTTTAAAGTATAGTAGTCAGAAAAAAATCACAGACTTTTCAAATGATGAAAGGAAGGTGAGTAGGAAAGCTGGCCACGAATTTAATAAATTCCTCCTACTTAATAGCTGTAGCTCACTGGATCTTCTCAAGAAAATACATGTCAGCCGTGTCACTACCCAGGGAATAATCATTCTCTGACACTTATCTTCCTACTTCTTTTCATTGGCAGAGGATAACTGGTCAAGCTGCCCTGTTTCTATTGGGAAAAGCTAAATATCCTGCTCTCCCGAGGCAGGCAGGCGTCTCCTGATCTATGTGGCAGCACAGGGAGTGAGGAGACATCGCCTGAGCTAAGAGCAGTTCCTCAGGAACAAGTGCTGCCATTCTCAGGACATGGTAGAGGGGGACATACTTTGATCATCAGATACCAAGGTAACATTGACTGTTTTACCTCTCTTTCTAGTCTGATATGTTGCTTTCCTCATTTAAAACATCCAAAATCAAGAAAAGAAAGAGAACAATTTTCCCCAGAAGTCAGCAATCTCTTTTGCATGTGTGAACTCTTTCTCTTCCTTCTTTTTACAAAAGGAGATGGACAGCAATTAGCAGACAGGCAGCACTTTGGGAATAATTTTACTGTTCTCTTTGTTTTGATATTTCAGAAGCTTCCTCTCAGTTAAATTCCCACAAATATCTGATGAATGTCCTTTCAAGTCTGCCTCTAGACTAGATTTGGTGTCATTCATGCCTGTGAATAAGCGGTGCTTTCTACTTTGCAGGTAGAAAGTAACCTACTACACAGATTTCAACGTTAGCAGGGCTCTTCAGGGACCCTGAGACTTTATTACAGAAGGGTGAACTCTACTACACAGCTTGTTATGGGCTGAGGAAGAGAATAACCTTCCCTGATGTTTCTGAGGGGGTCATTTTTCAACCCTGATTCAAAACGTTGTTGCAACTACCTGGTACACCAACCCCAAAAGAGCTTGATTTTTCTCACAACTCTTTATCATTGCAAATACAGAGGAAACTCCTTTTACATTTTTTAAGTCTCTCTTGCTCCTTGCCAGCCTCATCTCCTTTTTATCCTCTTAGCCAAGTGATTTTACAGCTGGCAGACAGGAATGGCACTGTACTGAGCAGGCTTTGCTGCTTAGCCATGGTCTGTGCAGATGCATGTGCAAAAAATCCCATTTCAGTGTCTTCACTTGTATCACTGATTTGTACTTTACTTCAAAGTGTGCTTGGCCCTGACACAACCAACTTATTAGTATTCTACATTGAACTGCACATCACTCTTAACCAGCATACGCTTTTTTTTCCCTTCAGTAATTTTTTTTTTTTTTTAGGTAGACATTACCCGAGCTGCTTCCAGTGGTTAAACAGGTCTCTGATTAAAATGTAATGCTCTGGTATGTGATGTTCTTGTTCAGCCCCTGGAATCCCTCCACGAAGCCAATCAATACACCATGCAGAACACAGATTACAAGAGGTGCCACCCAAACACCTCTGTGAATGTAGTTGCTCTCTCTCCCTGGCAGCATTCCAGCAGTCATGCAGACACAACATAAGGGAGAGCAAAAGTAGTTTATTGGCAGAGATCTGCACTGTCACACAGATTGCAGGCAGCTGCCCTAATACATCCTGTCAAGGAAGCTCTGATTGGGCTTGACACCTACATGATATACAACTCTGCAACTATACAGGTCCTAAGGGACACTTTTTTCCCTAGAAGAGAACATGCTTCCCAGGTTAACATGCCGAGAGTTAGTCAGCAGTGCTGTTCTCTTGACCATATAAACAGCAACTTGCCTTAAAGAGGAGAGTACAAAGTGACTTTCACCACCTGACAGTCAGCAGCCTTAAATCCAGCAACAAGCCCAACACAATGCCTTACAAGTCTCAGAATGGTTTTT
Source organism: Haemorhous mexicanus (assembly GCF_027477595.1). Taxonomy (NCBI): domain Eukaryota; kingdom Metazoa; phylum Chordata; class Aves; order Passeriformes; family Fringillidae; genus Haemorhous; species Haemorhous mexicanus. The sequence goes on along the minus strand of NC_082342.1, from coordinate 19,877,939 downwards.
AAAGAGAGCTGGAACATAATAGCCACCTCCCCCACCGATATCTCAATTCAGCCTTCGACTTTGTGTGTGGTGTGTTCTCCGGATCAACCTTCAGTGGCGATTGCTCCAGCTGCCTGCTGCCGGAGAGCGGTGTCAGCGGCACAGCGAGTGCCCCGCTGGCACACACAGGCTGCGGGGAGCACCCGGGATGGGGCACACAGCAGCGTCCTGGGCGTGTGTGCCGCTGCCCAGCGGAATGCATTCCAGAGCTTGCCAAGTGCTCCTGAGCCAAAGGGCTCGGCAAACTTTTCCTGCCGTGGGAGAGCAGCCAAGCCCGACATGAGAAGCCGCCCGGCAGACCAGGTCAGCACCTCACGTCGCCATCACAAAGATGCTGGCGATTTTAGCGCGGCAAGACTTTCAGCAGAGCAGGAGGCACTGGGGGGGAGGGAACGCCTGGCTGGGGCAGCCTGCCAGCGTGCGAGCTGCTCTCCAGGCAGCTACCCGAAGGAGGGAAGCAATCTTGGGAGAAGAATCTCCCAGTGAACTGTCAGACAGTGAGCCACTTCTCTGAAACCAAGAGGCTTTATAAAGGCAGTGCTTGAATATTAGTCACCTGTTTACTAAAAGCAGTTTGAGTGGGGCTGAGCAATTTCAGGAGGTTTCTGGTGGTTGCAGCACCCAAAGGTGTTTTAGACCCTGGTGTTGCTTCCCTCCCCTTTCATGACACAGAGCATTTCCTCTGTAATTGTTGCCTGTATCCTTATAAGTTGGTTTTCATCTTTGTCTCCTATCATGTCTTCATGATGTAAGAAAACATATTCATTGGTTGTGACACTTTTTCTCTGAACTGCCTACTGCTGACCCATTCCTGCTCCTCCACAAGTTTTTAGGGTGAGACTGGGCTTCTTGGAATGACACAGATCAGCTTTATCATCTGATATCAGCCTTTTCAAGCAATAAAGATTTTTTTAAGCTGTAAATCAGCAGTGCACAATGTCTGACAGCAACATACATTGTAATATTGTGCTAATATTGTAATAATTCTCCAAACTGCTCTTCCATCTTAGAGAATGTTTTTGCATTGGCCGGTGACAAGTGTCACATTAGGAACCTTGACCACGGTAGTGGACTGCAAAGCTCAGTTCTGATCACATCTCAGAGGAGCCTGGTCTGTGTCCACCACAGAAAATCACAGCAGCCCCACACTGTGACCCAGCTTCCTTCAGTGAAATGCCTTAATCATACTTCTTGAGCTCAGCCTGACAGCTGGTAACACACTAAGGCACACTTGGCATTACTTTCCACTTAGCACCATGAAGAGCCTGAGGTTTGATAAGATTACAGGCGCCACCAGCATGAGCCATCAGCTGACAGCATTTTTATTCCAATTTACCCAACACACAGCACCCTGGGAAAAGTCTCTGTCTTAAATCAACAGAAAAGCATTTCAGGCAAGCATCTAATTTGGGTTTGGTTTAATTTAATTTTGGTTTTTGGATGAATGGAGGGTAAGGGGATAGACAGGCACATGCAAAAAGAGCATTAGAAAGCTGTCAGCTTCCCTTCACTATGATACATGTGGTCCTGAGACACAGGGTAAAATCTTATGCTGAAGAGTAATACAGCACGCCAAGGTGTGCTGTATTAAAGTCATCTATTTTTGCTCTTCTGTTCTTTCTCAAGTGACAGTCACTTAATAAAGAAAATCTACAGGGGCTCTGTGAACAAGTACACTAAATGCACAATTACATACATTTTTATTTCCAGTCCCATCCCATCTATGCCATTGCTCTTGAGCCTTCTCATTACTATGGGACCAAACACATTCTAGTATGTTCTAATATGTTATCATTGACTCCCTGGTAAATAAATCATGCATAGGAAGGCAGCTTTTTAGTCAGATTCTGTGCTAATGGTCCTTCAACTTCAGGAGAGGTAATTGCATAACTAAAACATATTTCAAGGTAAAGATCAGGTTGAAAAAGTATAAATTATTTTGATGATCACTTGGCCAGATCTGAAGTACATTTTTAAATAAAATGCAGAGTACCTCTCAATCTTCATGATGTTCTTGTTTATCAGTCACCAGAAAGAATAAATATTTGATCCCAAAAGCACTTATTTGGCCTTAACCCTGTAGTTTGACATAATAAATTTTTGTAATGCATCCTGAATAAACTACCCAGGATATTTGGGATACATATACAGGAACTCTCTGTAACCTTACTAAATATTTTAAATCCTGATTTTTAATTGAGTACATCTAAATGACATTTTACCTGGCTGAAAGAACAAACTTAATTTTGCTGCTGAAGATTTACTTCCTTAGACTTTTGAAGTTCTCTTTTGAAGCTGTACTATGAACAATCCAGATAAATCATAGGGGAGAACCATAGTGTTCTTTTTTTTCCTCCTACAAAATGTGCAAACACAAATACCAAGTATGCCCTTGCCCCCTAACAAAAGAAAAACAGGAACAAAAATCCTGTGTTTGCCCCTGGGGAAGTGAAAGAGAGTTGCTTGTTGTCCAGGGCTTGGAGGCTGTGTGTCTACATGTCACACCTTGCTCTGCCCCAGACCCTCTGGCTGGCCTGGGACACATACTTCTCATTCAAGCTGACAAATCAGTGCAGGAGTTGATGTCCCTTACTAGAGAAGCAATTTTTGATCAGTTCACAGTCATGTGTGTTTCAGCATGTGTGAAACAAGAGCTCACAGCACTGCTGGGCTGACAAGCCCTGTGAGACCAAACTCCTGAAAAACACTGAGGTACTGCCTGCAATACAGGCTGGAACCTAATGCATAAAAAGCCCTACTCAAGCATGAACTGCCTTTTCAGGGCCATCACACTGTGCTTGAGAAGCCCAGCTGCCACTTCCCAGCACAGTGCTTGAGCACAGTGCTAAGCCTGGACTTGCCTTCTGCTATGGAATACAGGGAAGTTGCAATCTCAGGTGGACACCAAAAGGTTACTGAGTTGTCATTGCTCCAAATCAACTCTTGTCCCATCTGCTTCCCTAGCATCTGTTCCCATAGCAGTTCCTGACTCCCCCCAGTGAAGGAAATTGATCTGCTGCACACTGTTTGTATGGAAAGGACAGGAAAGGAGGAAGCAGAACTGGTGCTGTACTAAGCTTGGAAGTGTTTTCCAGGCCCTGTTGACAAATCTGTTCTGTACAGGGAACAAATCACTGGCAGTGATGAAATTTTTACCTGCCCCTGAAATCCCTGTGGAAGTGCCAAGCCTGATTTTCACTTTTCTGGTTCCTGGACAGTGGAGCAGAGATAAGTGACTGCATTGGGAGAATCATCTTCTAAAGTAATTTATGAATACAGTTATATGTGACTTACTAAAATGCTTGAGACATTTTGATTAGGTCTAATATCCTCACACCTTAACAGCTACCACAAGTGTGTCAGTAAGGAAAAAAAGCAGAAATGTAGGGATGTACATGAACAATGATAAAGGGCAGGGTGGAAAAGGTAGGAAGAAGCAACTAATTTATTTGGAATAGATTTCAGGGTAATAGGGAATAATTTAAACATAGAATTAGACAACTTGATTGCAGTCACGAGCCAGATCATGTTTTATGAAGGCGAACTTACAAAGGCAGACATGGATTAATAGTGTCAAGAGTGCACAATGAAAATGACTAGAAAGTGCAAAACAAAACCAAGGCCCCACACTTCAGTTTTGCTCATCAGAATAAATATGAAGTCCTGGCATTTGCTAGAAAACTGCAGTGAGTAGGATCCTAGTAATGCCTTTGTAAAGCTAGGGGATCAACTGGGATATTCGGAGCAGTAGGCAGCAGCAGCAGCAGTGTTCAAACATCCAAATAAACCCTCTTTCTTACAAGTTTGCTAAAGATCTGTACCTGTAACTTCCCAAATTGTCATTAAATAATTTAGTCTTTCCTTTCAATACTGAACCAGGAGTACAGGCACAGCATTTTAATTAGTGTCTCAACTATCATTTAAATGTTTGCCTATCAAGTTCAATAAAGATCAAGTGGCTGAATTTTGAGACAAGTGTCTGTGTCATCAATGATCTCCCAAGCGGTGGCTTATTTGAAGGTTGGAAATTCATGCAGGTGGTTCTCAAAAAGCAATTTATCAGTATAAATTCTCTGGCTGCAGACCCTCCCTCTGTGAAAATTCATTTGACCTTTATGGGCTAGAATGTATTTCACACGTTACTAGAACAGACTAAGCTTCAGAGAGGTCATATCTCTAAAAATATGTTCTATCAAGCAATTGTATTGCAGAAAATTAGCAAGTGATTCACCAAAATAACTTAACTACATCAGCTACTGAAATAAAGATGTACAAAGGTGTGTAGATGCAACCAGCTGCAACTTCAAATAAGTGTTCTAGTGGCTAGAAATCTTCTCAAAAGAAACAGTTTTAGGTTTGCCTGGTCTCCTTCCAATCATCAGTCATCAGCCTATTTCATGAAATGCTTATTTCTAATCCCTGGAAGGGAAGAAAGACAGCAATGAAAAATCCCCAAACTTATCACACCTTTTTGAGCAAAGATATGTCGTCCTTGCTTCTCTCTGGGCTGCCTACTAAGTCTGCTACTTGCAGAAATGTGTGAGTTTTCCTTCAGCTTAGGAAGTTGTAGGGACTTGGGAGATAAGAGTGTGGACTTCAGGTCTTGGGTGTTACAAGCAAGATACATAAGGAATTCTCTCCACAAAACGAGTGCATTATTTGGAAACCAAGTTAGTACTGGAAGACCAATGCCAAGATATTCCTAAATGTTGCCTGGAACTGAAAACTATAATTATCATCTGTTGTCTTCATTCCCCAACAAATACCTCTACAATAGTGACAGTTCAGTGAGCAAACACAGTTAAACTTCCCAGAATAATTTTCAGTGTGAAGAGGGAAAGGGAGAACTAAAATCTTCATTCAGTCCCTAAGAATGAATTGCTGGAGGTGGAAGGGCCAACAAGGACAAAGAGCCGGGCAGACCAAACACACCCAGCTGATCCCAGTACAGCACACACACCACAGCTCGCTGCCAGGGCAGTCTGGCAGGACACCTCCCACAGCCCCATCCTCTTGGTCTGATGCAATCCCTGAGCAGACACAAAGCTGCAGAACTGAAGGGAAAGGCTATTCTGCCATTTGAAGCCACACAAGTAAACAATCTTGATTCCTGCCTCCAGAACCTCATATTTAATGTTTGCTACCCTGTCTCTTGCAAGTTGTATACTGCCTCAGATTTGCAATCATTGGCAAAAAGGCAGAAACATCAGGAAAAAAACCATCACTATGAACTCATGAACGACCTCCCATTGACAGGCTGAGGGATGCCAGTAACCAAACCAGCTCTGAATCAATCCATTTTATTTTATAACACCTTGTATGATCTAACTAGTATATTTCTGTTTTGGAGTTTTTATCCAAAGACAAAAATTAGATGTCATATGGCATTTGTAGCCAAATGTCTCAGAGAAATGCAAGTGAACTATATCAACTCAATTTCCCTTGTTCATCAGATATGCAATCCCACAAAACAATGAAACTAATTTTACCAAGGCCATCAATGAACGAGGCAGATTTACCATGATAGTTTTAGTCCAAGCTTTGTGGACAGAATTCTAAATTAACTATTTCATTAAACTGTTCAGCTGTTGAACTAGCCAATCTACTGTTCCTATTCACCATTTTACATTTATTTACTATCACAAGCTTTACCTGTTTCAGGCAGAGATTTGTTTAGCTGTCTGCAAGCAATTATATTTCTTAGAAGTTTCTGTCATAGGCTTTTTCATCAGAATTTGGCAGAGTACAAAGGAGGCTTAAAGACAGCAAACAAATTTCAGACTAACATGGCTAAGATTATACTTTCTGCTAATGAAATTGAACTAAAACAGCTTGGCACCACCTGCAACAAGGATATGAAATTGGGCCACACAAATTGTTGATTTCTCAGATTGGTTGCTAACTCAACTTTTTTTTTTGCCCTAATTGGAAGGATTATACCTTTGTCTTTAAAAAAGTCCAATAAATCGAAAAAAGTAGGTTAGTTTTGTTGGTGCTGAAACAAGCTACTATGCTTCCATGTTTATGGTTTTAACCCACACAATGCAATTGAGATTCCATAAGCATTAGTCACTGAAGAAAGGACAGGAAAGAGACTGATGCCCTTTCTCCCTGATGCCCTTTCTCCCCTCTCTAGTCAGTTTTCAGAGGACTCAGTGGGAAACAAGGGAGCCCTTTTGCTTCATGCAAAGGACATACATTGAGGTCTCCACATCACAAGAGAGCTGCAGCTGTCAGTCAATCCCTGCAGATGTTCACAGCACCCTGATTCATTGGCTCTGCCTCCTCTTTCCACAATGCTTTGAGTTGGGAAGGGACTGTTTTGTTTCAATAAAGATCAATGATCTTTATTGAAACTGTTTTGTTTCAATAAAGATCACTGTTGCCACAGTGCTCTATTGCACTGTCTGCTGTAATTTCTAGGACGCTCAGGGATGAATGACCTCTGAACTAGATGAAGGACAACGAGGTTCCAGCTGTGGCACATCTCCAGCTCAGACAATTACCAGCTGGCATAGGTGTGTACAGGGGAGGAGAGGAAGCATTCCCAAGGTGAAAAGCAGCACATCAATGCTTTCAAGAACTCCTCATAGAAAAGTCTGTATCTTTTGTTTGTTTGTTTGTTCAGTCATATGAGTGGTAAATCCATGAGTCAGTTCCCAAACATTCCATGTCAAGGTTATCATTTAATCACAGCCATTGCAAAATGCCCTGTCTCACTTTTCAGTCAGGATTTTTCTTCCCTACTGTTGTTTTTGTTGTTGCCTGAGCACTGCAAGCCAGCCTTACAATACAGGAACGGTGCAATTTCCCCACCTCCCATGCATAGAAATAATTTTGCCTCCCTGTTAAAAATAGGTTAGCAACTATTGAAAAATAGTTGATAATTGTTAAGCATGTACTGTTAGTTTGGTTGTTGTATTGTAAAATGGGGTTAAAACTCAGCGTACCATATTACACCTAAGCAAAGTGCACCACTCCCCAGGCGAAACAGTCAGCCTGGACAGAACTGTAATGGGCCAATCAAGTGCCTAAAACCTTCATACAAATGAAGGATCTAAAAAGAAACCAATCCAAAGGGACAAAACACAGGATAAAAAAGGGCATCTGCCCCAGGAAAGCCGTGCCACTCCACCTGGAACATCGGGGACATCGCTGTTGAAGAAGACCTAGTGCTGGCACTGCAGCATCCTCGACGGGAACGCTCCTGCTCGGCCTGCAGGCCCCCTAGCTTTAGGCCATTTCTATTTATTATAATAAGTGCTGAAATCCCTTTTAGTACTGAAGTCTGGTCCCGTTATTAGCACTCCCCTCATCCCCATGCTTGATGCTCATTCAAGATATCCCATTTTGCAGGGAGTACTGCAGAGGTCGTGGAAATGTACGGTGCTGTAGTTAGGAGGGAAGGAATATAGGCAGGATGAGCTAGCCCCTGCTAGACAAGTACCTGGGCATCATAACCTCTAATGCCGTCTTAGATGGCAGTTGAAAATTAAAGAATATAATTGTGGGAAGAAAACAGTGTGACACATTCTTTCTATCTTTCATGTGCTACTTTTTACCCCCCAGCCTACCCCTCAGAAATGCTCTTACTTGGACAGAAATGCCACAAATAAACTTCCTGAAGCTCAAATCAATCTGCATTCCCAGGCAGGGCACCTGTTTGGGTGCAGCCTGGCGCCTGTGGCTTATGAAAAGGTCTCTGCATAGTGTCCTCTCACCACTTTTGTTTTGCCTCTGGGTAACTAAGCCTGTTACTTCCTTGTAATAATGCAAGGAAGGTATGTAAACTATCCAACACCTCTTTGGCAAGAGAACAGGCTTATCTGCTGCAGTTGTCCAAAGGACAGGCAACACAGTTTCAGTGCTAGCCAGGAGCAGATATTTCCATTTTATCTTGGTATCATCAGCTGTGAAGTATTTTTGTTGTCACAGTTCAGGGTTCAGGCCTTAAACATACTTTAAAGAAGGAAGATAAGAAACAGTGCAGCATCCACATCTGCAATCTGTGCAATTCAGCTGCTGTATGAATATGTGTTTTTGAGAATTGAACCTAGCACCAGGAAGACAGAACTCCTATAGGACTTTTAACACAGGGAGCTGGTATTTTGGGATAACAGGTTCTAAGCTCCCAAAGGAAATGGCAAAGTGCAGACATGCCAGCCCACACCTTTTCATTCCAAACTGCTTTTTTACAGAAAGCTGACTGCCGTGAAAATCTCACCCTAAATCAGAAGGAAAATAACTAACTTGTTTAGGCACTTACACATACTAAGGGTGAATACAAATCTCTGTCTTAATGCACTCTCCCTGCTCTACTGAAACTTCCTCGGTCCTCTGCCTTTTATAGGTGAATGCCGTACTGATGAAAAGCTCTGCCACCAGCACTTTTCCTTCAATAGAGCTCAAAATATTTAATCAAAATAGGTTGGTTCAGTATTCTCGTTTCAAGTGTAAGGAAACAGACAGAAGGAAGGGATTACATCCCAATCTCTGCAAATCAGCAGCAAACTGGGAAGAGGGCTCTGGGTCACTCAGCTCTGCCCCAACACTACAAGGGGGCCAACCCAGCACTGCCTCAGCCCCTGGGATGGAAAAAGGCCCCTCTCTCTGTTCATCTATCTCCCTGTCTGTCTTGAGGCGTCTGCTGGACAGGTGGGTGCTGGACAGCCCTGTGGTCTGCAGTGAAGTCCTTTCCAAGACTCCCACCAACCTCACCTATCAGCAGAAGCCCACAACTGAAAAAACCAAACATCAGTCCTCATAAGCAATATCTTCTAAAGGGTAGAGAGAACAGATGTCCATGTGTTACAGTGCTAATATAAATATCAAGTCCGTAGCTTCTGTTGCCAGGCATTCTGGTTGTGACCTCAGTTTCCCCACAAGAAGACAGCACACAAGCAAAGCACAGATGGGAAAATATTAGTTAAACCATAGAAATTAAAAAATTATTGTTTTTTTCAAATTCAAATGGAGTGGTGGATCACATTGATAATTAGGAATTAAAGTCAAGGTAGCAATCCTTCTGGCTTCTGCAAGGATAGTTATCTTTAAAAAAAATCAATATATATCTCTACACTTATTAAAAGTATAAATTAAATTTATGAGGTAAATTCTGCTATAAGGGTTAAAATCTGTTCCTGCTTTTCTAGAAATATATATAACATTGCAGAATCACTCTGACGAAATCTAAAAATTGACCAAACTTTTATTCCATTCCAAGTGATGCAAGCTATTTTCCAAGAGTGCTTAAGAGTAAAAATAGGATTTTACCTGGTATTTTTTTAAACTGATTTTCTTTTTAACCTGAGAATAAGTTCCCCAAAATATACAGTCTTCAAGATAATCTATGCATTGTTAATCTTCTGATAATATGTACAGTCACATATAAAATGTTTAAAGGTATACCCCACAGTGTTAGTAATAATAAAAACAAAAATTTTCTCTAATCTGAAGAAAAGAATTGGATGGTCATATGCAAAGATCAAACTATAGGAGGGACTGAGAGACAAATTCTAAAGGAAAAGAAAACAAAATGGGGAAAGCAACAATACACTGGCAAAAAAGCAGCTTTGGTAAGAATGACCAAGGCTGATATTTTTTTACATGCTGCCAACTCATTGCAGGACCCAGACCTTTGGTTCTGCTGCTTGTACATGGAAAAAGTATGTTTTACAGTTTCTGTTACCCTTTACCTCACAGGAGAAGAAATTCCCAGCAAAACAAAGGAATTTTAAAGTTACATGACTGCAGCCTCAAATAACAAGTTTAATCAATAAACTCAGCAATCAAATAAATGGCTAGGAGTGTAAATAGAAGAGAAAAAATTTAGGGCCTAAAAAGAAAATAAAGTTAATGTCAGCAGATGTGTCCAAACACGGAAGAAGTTTGTTATTATTTGTCAACAAGAGGCAGTGAGTACAAACTGAAGTGCAGGAGATTATACTTGAACAGAAAAATTAAAATCTCTTTACAGTGAGGGTGGTCAAGCACTGGAACATGATGCACAGAGAAGCTGTGAAGTCACTGTCCTTGGAGTCCCAGTCCTGTACAACTTGCTCTGGCTGACCCCCCTTGAGCAGGGGAACAAAGCTAAATGATCTCTAGAGGAGCCTTCCAACCTCAAACTTTTGCTGTGTGATTTCATCTAATGAGCAAACCCCTGTCCACAAGGCAGTACTTCCTGCAGGCTGCTTGCCTTAGTCCAGTCTGGTCCAAACAAGAGACATCTCTTGCTTCCCAGGCTCATTTGAACTGCACTCCCTCCACCCCATCCCTTGAGAAGGCAGCAAAGGAAAGCAATCCTTTTCCTCTCAGATTCTTTAGTAATGGCCTAGACTAACTGCCAAACCCTTAATTTTTTTTCTGAGAGTGAACCAAACAGATTTGTAACACTAACCCTTGTCTGGAGCAATAAGCTTTAAAGTCATCAATGTGAAGTTAAGTTTATGCATTAAGTCTTTGTATCTACTCTGCCTCTACTCTGTGTCATCTCTGCTCAGGAGATTATTTATTACCACAAAACGTGACAATGTTAAAGGCTTTTTACATCACTCCTTAAAAACTAAGCTGGGGATAAAACAGACCACAGGAGTCAAGTAGCAAGTAGTCTTTTTCTGCTGAGTTGAGCTAATTCTGGGACATTGTCTAACTTGTAATGTTTTCCTTTCACAAGAAATTTAAAAAATAATATAACAGAAGTGAAAGGAATCAATCTAAAGGTAAAGATAGATCCTGTACACCAAGTTTATTTGACTGTTAAAGATTAGACAGAACATTTTGTATGCAGATTTGCTTCAAAAACTGCTCTCTATCTAAACATGTCCCTGATAACCTAGAGAAATCAACTGATAAGATTAACTGTGTCAGTGGGAAAAAATAATGAAAAGAAAACAAAATGTACCTTTTCTAATAATTAAATATCAAAGCCTACAAAGTCAGGCAAAGTGTCTCTTGACATTTGGGAAGAAAATTTTACTCCTTTAAATCTTGCTTCTTTTTCTGAAAAATAATTTAATGGGTGTGATTTCAAAACATACATTAATGCTCTTGCTGCAAATCTATTTCTATGAGTATGAATTAGCAGAAAGGCAGCTCAAGAGATTTTAAGGGTCGGAGCTGAAGGCAGTGACAGCCCAGCATGTACTTGTGAATGGGAGCAGTAGAAATCAAAGCCTTCGCCTTCTGCTTCATGGCTTGATTGAATTGGCAATTACACAGGCCACTGCTCTGATCCGCTACAAACTTTCTCTCACTGCATCAAGTCTCATTTTTTAAGGGCTAATGTTCCCGATCAGATTTATTTTTCAATAAGTACTCCTTTACATCAAGGAATGCTTGACATATAGTAGAGTGAGGTAGAAGCAAAGAAAGAGAAATTATGTAGGAGCAAATTTTAAGTGTCCAAGAACAAATTGGCAGTATTTGTTCAGGTGGAAGAAAATCATATTAAACACTTGCTGTGTTCCAGAACATCACAGAAGGGCACGTTGCTGTATTTTATCAAGGAATTGCATCCTTTTTAAAATCAAAGCCATTAACTTTCTGTTGTTCATGACCTCAACAGCCACACAAAGGCCACCACTTTGGATTTACAAGCCCGTGAATAATTTCCACTTGCTCTATCCATAGCCTGGTCTTGTCATCCCTTGGATAGCTACGGCTCCTTTCAATCTACAATTTCTGTACAGAACTTGGAGGTCACATATTCAGATGACTATACTGCAAGTGAAAAAAGATATCCAAAGATTTTCACAGCCCAGGTTTAAAACAAACCAAACCAAACCAAACTAAACCAAACCAAACCAAACCAAAACAATCCAGGTTTAAAAACTGAGGAGTGTAGAAATAGATTCTTATTCCCCTTGTATTAGTAAGGGAAAAAATGTTTCTGAGATTCTCCAGTAAGAATTTGCTGCAGAAATACTCCACCATTCTGTGATTGTCTACAAAGGAACACACATTTACTAATCAATCATACTCCCTCACAGACAAAATGAGTGCCAAAGGCTGACGTACCTATTGAAAAATGAAACAACAGCAGCCCCAGGAATAGATAATTTTCATCTTCCCTTGTGGTCCATGTTGAAGGAATTAGACATTAATGCTTTCTAATGGTACCCACAATCTATATACTGCTCTTGCATGCTTTGACAGCTTGGGATAGACAGAGCTTTTTTTTTTTTCTCATTGAGTGAATAAGAAAAGTTTTAACTTCTATGAATGAGATGCATACCCTTGTTTTAAAGAATAGAATAGGATTTAAATTCTGCTCTCAGGCAGAAGAAAAGTTAGATACTACACTTTTACAATTCCACCAAGTGAGGAAAGATGTTTCTCCTTTCAAATGAAGTGAAAGAAATTACTTTGAGCAGTTCACTAGCTAGACCAGGGATCTCTGTGCCCTGATTAACCATTGGCTGCACCAGTCTGGACATGATTTTTGAGGCCAGAGCCAGGGCGTCCTGCTGCCAGGTACTGCCAGATACAGGGTGACCTCTCCAGCTTCTGGTGGCCACAGCACTCACACAGCATTGGTGGGGCAGGGAGGGGCTGAACTACAAACAAGGCCTAGTTTGCAGTCCCTTATGTCCCTCTTCTCTGTATTCTGTCTGCTTTGTTAACCATCACACAAGACAAGCAAGATGGGCAAGAAGGGGGAACAACCTTGATCCTTGGTTAGAACGAAAGCACAGCACAACACCTGTCCCTAGCCAGAAACAGCACCTGCTGACTCAAAGGTTGTGACAGTCAGTTCTTGCCTGAGAAGGCTGGGGACAAGGCAGAGCCACAGGGGTGAGCACCCCTCTCCTGAGAGCCCCAGTGAACCTTGGCCTACATTTCCAGTCCCTCTGGCTCCAGTGTCCTCACACCCAATTGTGCCCAACCACGTCACACACCTCTCCCTGTACTGCTTTATCCATAACCATGTCCTGAAGTCAGCTTCTCAACATCACTGGTGTTTTAGGCAGCATCAGGGGAGAAGAAGGGGAAGAGCTAGTCTCAGGAAAAAAAGAAGACAAAATACAAGGCTGCTGTGGGGTAACAGTTACCACTAAAAATCTCAATATTTTGTTATTCTTCCTATTTAACTGCTTTGGGAAGCCCACACATTCCATTCCACTGTAGGATCATCACACCTTAGTGGAGATGACTTATTCCAGCTGAGATTGGCTGCCCTAGCCATGGAAAAACATTTTCTGCTCTGCTGTCACATGAGCTACCACTGTATCACTCTCAACACATGGTTTTGTTCTGCTTCCAAAATATTCCAAATTGTCTGTCATTTCACACTCTCCTGCCTTCATCTTCCTCACCCTCCCTATTATTTCTTTTCCATCTGACACCTTGTCTTCTTCTTCTTTTATAAAGAAGTACAACCAAATTGCAGAAGCCTGTTGCATAAATCCCAACTGCAAACACCCCAAGATGCCTGTCATGATGCCTTGTTTCTGGTATTCTGTTCCTCACTGTCCCACCATCCACCCCCAGTCCCTAATGTTCTCCAGCTTTCTAAGTCTTCAGGCAAGAACTATCTTGCTATCATTTTTTTCCTCTGGTGTAATGTAAAAGGCCAACTACCTCACCAGGTCATTATTGGCAATTATTGCAATTACTAATTCACAAAGAATTATTTTGCAACTAAATTAAATATCCAAAGTAAGGGCAAGTACATGTGATGAATACCCAAGAGCTGTTAAATCTCTGCAATTAGTACCCTGTTCAGAGCTAAAGGAAAGGCCTCTGAAGCAGCAGTGAATTACAGATTTTTAATTTTTTTTCTTTATACTGTATTTCATTATGGAGAGAGAGGACAAATCACACAAACATTTACAAACTCCAAGACTTCTAGGTGCATTCATTACCCAAAATCTTAAACTTCAAAAACTTATTGCATATTTACTGACCCCATTAGAAAACAGCAGTATATTTTCATTTCCTTTTTGGTCAATTTGTGCAAAAAAATGAAAGCAATAAAACCAGACAACTCTGCTGCAATCAAACTAAATTTTTTCGATCTTCAGTTCAGTTGCCTTCATCATGTTTAAAGCAAAAAGAAAAGGCTTCCAGCCAAGGCTTCAATATCATGCCCAACCATGAGATACAAGCACTTATTTTATCAGCAATGTATTGACAAGCAGTATTCTATTTCCCCTGCTAAGATGGAGTGAAAGCAGTGCATTCTGGTGAACTGCATGCAGCCTTCAAACTGGCCAGGCAGTGGCATCAAAACAAGAAGACATGATTCTCCATCTTATGGCATTTGTTCAAAATCATACTTTTTCTTTCTGCCACAGAGGACCTTGTAAAAACCTGTTCCAGGGTTTGGTCTTTGCTGAAGGTGCAGCATGACAAGTGAATTGTGCAACAAGAAAGCTCCATGGGCAAAGTCATTTGTGCTAAGCAACCTCTACTGCCCTGTTTGACAGCTATGGGCTGTGGAGCTGCTCCAGATGGGATGGAAATTTCCCCCCTGGGATCAGAGACATTTGTTCATCAGACACCTGTGCCAGCACAGAGGAAGCTGTGCCAAGGGAAGACACTGTGAGCCTTTCATTCTTGCTGCAGTGTTTGTCTCCAGTGCAGGCTGTATTTCTTTACTCTCCTGTAAGGACTGTTTCAGCACCACTGCAAGGGTTTGCAAATTAGGCAAATACCTCCTCTTAAATCTTGTCTCAGTTTTCACCCTCGTCTTTCTGAGCTTGAATCTCAAGCAGTGAAAGAGCATTTAATACTAGAGCTGTGAGCCCAGCTTTTAAGTGGTCATTCTTGTTAGGAATCTTTCTACATGGGAGATGAAATCATAAAATATTTAGTTAGAAGGGACCCATAAGGATAATCAAGTGCATTTGATATCTCCATTTGACGGATTCAAATCAAACAGTTGATACGTGCATTGGTGTACAAAATGTTAAACATGTAATAAAAAAACCTAAATGATTTTCAGCCTGCAGGGAACACCTCTTGGCTGGAGTTGGGAAACCCACATCAGGAATACATTAAACAAGTGTATTCAATTAAGAGCAATCCTAAAACCAAAGCTTTTATAATTAAGATAGAGACCCAAATCCTTCAGAGATATCAGAAATGCTCAGACTTGCAGTGCTGTTTGTCTGCAGTCTGTTCTCTGTAGAGAATTTTCCTTTGAGCATTGTTTGCTCATAAAAGGAATATCTGTTCCATCAGAACTTTTTGTCGTTTGCTGAGCTTTGACAGGCTGGAGAATGATGTATCCCACAGAGTCAAACCATGTGTAAGAACAAAGCTCATATGGCTGTGTTGCATTGTTCTCCTTTCTCTCATCTCTCTCAATGGATAATTTCTGAACACTGATTTGCTAAGACTTTTAAGCTATAATCCATCACAAACCAGAAAGAAACCTGGTAAAACTTGCCATCTCCAGCCTCACTTAAAGTTCCTCAAAGACCACATTGATGCCTGATTTCAAAAGACATCTTTTAGGTCACAGCTTTTTAAGGAAAACTTGGCCTTTTGCAAAAATTACTATATTCCATCTCATGCTTTGCACCTGGTTATTATTCAAGCTCTAGCTTGTTAGCATGAGGACTTCCTACAGGCTTTTATGGTCTGATAAAGCTCCCAGTATGCATTATGGCCTTCACATTAGAGCTGCATAATACCACTAATAACAGAACATGGAAGGGCAATTTACTCATGAATGACTGTAATTTAATACACACAATCCACTAAAAACATTTTAAGAGAAAAATACATTACATATAACAGAGAAATATCATATCATGTTTTAAGCAGGGACTGAAGGCAGCAAGGCAGAGGTAATAACACCTATTAATAATAGCTATTCCAGTCTCTTTGCTGGCTTGTTTTTAGCATTCATTAATGTAGATTCCACAGCCATGCCACTGCATGCCACTTTTGCTGAGGCTTTGCTGTCTTTATCATTAGCAAGCATCCTGAAACTCCTGTGCTGCAGAATGTCCTGTCCATCAAGCAAATAAATTTCCTGTATATTGCACTATCTTTTTAAGCATTTGAAGACTACTATTGTGTGCCCTGTTAGTCTATCCTTTGGGGTGTTTCTGAGTGACCACAAGTTTTCTAGACCTTGCCCTCTCAGTTTTGTCCTCGAGGCTTTCACTGATTGATCCTGCTTTTCCTGAAAGTGTGATGTTCAAATCTGGATATAGCACCTTTGTTGCAGAGTAAGAGAAGAGATGCCAGCCAGATAATATTTCTATACTTCCCCTATTGACTATTGCATCTTCATTGCAGTTAGTGCAAGTGAAGACACAGCAGGTCTGCGTAACCTGAAATCAGATCTTCCACTATAAAATTAAATTAAAATCTCTTAGCCTCACATTTGAAAAAGATTCTCAGCATTTTGGCAAGCTGATTCATTAATGCTATCTCTTTGTGCTGGAAAGAGATGACTTCTAACTTTGAAGACTTCCCAAATGTTTTTCCCACAGGTTGACATGATATTGGGATGGAGTTTTAAGATGTAGGTCTGATCTCTGTTCAGCAACTATTTTCAATGGAAATCCCCATCCTCAAGGACATTTCTGATTGAACATATCCTCAGATATAGCCATGATTCTTTCATATATGATATGCAAGAATCATGACTATTGCTTACTTCGCATCTTTACCTCAAAAAATGAGGTGGAAAAGAGGACCAGACACAGAGC
Source organism: Haemorhous mexicanus (assembly GCF_027477595.1). Classification (NCBI taxonomy): domain Eukaryota; kingdom Metazoa; phylum Chordata; class Aves; order Passeriformes; family Fringillidae; genus Haemorhous; species Haemorhous mexicanus. Next base: position 19,861,230 of record NC_082342.1, on the reverse strand, counting down.
TGCTAAGCAAAGTGGATTTTCTCACAACACAACAGTATTAGGGGAGGCACAGGAATTGAACTGCAGATACTAACCAAACTACCAGAAGAAATCAATCACAAAAAATGGATTCAGAGCAAACCAGTTACATCACATGATCTAGTGCCTCAGCAAAAGGCCAGGAGGTATAAGTACATCAGAACTACTTCCATAAAGAACAATCAAAGCACTTCTGTTTATCTATTCCCACCCACCCCCTAGTTACAGTTTCCTTGGTTTTCTTGGAGAGTCTGCTGCTAAAATCAAACAGGTGACACAGTTTCACAGTGATTACAGTGGCACAGTGGGAGTTTCCCCTCTGTCCCCTCACTGATGTGCCCAGTGACTGTCAGCTCTTGGAATTCAGAGCCAAGGGTCATCCACAAAGTGGAACACACTTCATTTCATAGCTTTCAAAACATCATTAGGACATGATCACTCATCATTTCCAAATAAATCAATCATACCTCCAAGGCTGGATACTTAATGCCATTCTTTATGCTTAGCCACCTTCTTAAAATAGACTCTCTCCAACAAACTGTCTGCAGGAGGAATATGTATCTATATCAGACCAGCTTCCAAGCAGTACTAAATTCATTAATTCCTATTAAATTTTCCTTTATTTTTTATAAGTGTTTCTCCATCATTTTAAATACCTTCCCTTTCCTCAAAATCATTAGACAGATCACCATGACCCAAAGCTCTAAGGTGACCCAAAGCTCTAAGGTATAACCCCTCAAATAATTTTGAGAATATGTATTGGCTTTGCATTTTGGACCAGTGTCACCCTGTTCTTCTAAAGTTTTTCTAAGCCTTCTGATGTTTACATTTTTGTAATAGAGTTTCTCACACACTTTTCATGTAAATATTGATTGTTTTGCATTCCTTTCTAGAGGAGGAAAGAATTGATAGACTGTTGGTTTGACCAGTGTATTTGGAGAAGTAGCAATTTCGTCCTCCAATCCACGGTCATCTTTGAAATTCTATAAATACCGAAGTCAAGAAATAAACATACTCCTTTTTGCCTTGCTTTCATATCATATTGCAACAGAGCAGAGGCAAGGTTTTTTGTTTTGTATTTTTTATGTTTATTCCACTCATTCATTTCACCTGGGTATAGAAGAATCATTTAATGTCTACCTACAGATTCTAACAAATCTGTGGATAATTCATGCAGTGAAGTAGACCAAATTACTACTCACCTGCACCTGTGGATGTCGAGGGATTAATAATAATTTATAAACTCACTTTTCTCTTAAACTGTGTTCCTGTGGCACGAAACAACACACTTGATCAGCAGCGCTGTCAACTTGGGAAAGCGAAACAGATGCATCACTGGAAGGCAAAAGTTCTTTCCTAGATTAAAGATAATTCATGAGGAAGAGACACTGTAAATCACCTCACCTCAGACTTCGAGGTTAACACCTCATTTCATAGTGGAAGAGCAGCATGTACTTATGCCACAGCTTCAACCTGGGAGTCCATCTCTGCATGAGGGGGAAAAACAAACTGATAAAACCCATAACCCCTGTGTTGTGGAGCTCAGTAGACGGTAAAAGGAAATCAGTATTTTCCTTTTTCTGTTATCAGTGAGTGAAACAGGTCTGTCTGACCCTCTTCCACACACACTGAACAAAGACTTTTGCTGTTCTGCACAAGAAAGTACCAGCTCCCATTGCTAGAACAGATCAATTCCCTTGTGCCTGGTTTGTAAGCAAAGAGGAAAATCTTTTATTCTAGGAGCCCTCCTGCTTCAGGAATAGAGCCTGAAGTGCTGTCTCTTGCAGTGGAGCTCAAGTCTCTCCAGCAAGCAGGGTGCTGCACAATGCAGAGCTCTGTCACAACTCAAGGGTCTCTGCCAGGTTTTGTACCAACCACTGTTGATTGCCCCAGCCATGTTCATGGAGTCTTTGATCCAGAGTTGCTTCCTTTAGCACATTCAGCACACTGGGTTGCCCCCATCCTTGCTGGGGAAACCGGCATCCCCCACCCTGGGAGAAATGATGCTCCTGGGGTCTTCTTGCCCTGCCCCACCCTGAGCTTAGGGATTGTCACTGCAGCCAGGAGAGGTTCTCAGCCCTACACCCTGTCCTGGGTTGGCTATGTGATGCTTGCATACCCAGTTATCTGTTCTGTTTATGCTGGATAATAAGTTTTGCACCTTTAAGACCTGTTCCGAGAGCAAAGCGGGGAGAGAAGAAGTGCAGAGTTTGTTATCAGAAACTGTACTTGCACCCTTGCATCCTGCTCCTGGACTGTGTTGTCTGCAGATAGACAGATAGCGGGACAGAGCTCTCCATTACTTTTAGTTAGTTTTTAACCAGTTGTGGCAGACAAGATCCCTGGACTGAGGTTTTTCTTTTTTCTTTGGACTTATTTAAACCTGCTCTGGACTGAAAGCCCAGAAGAGCACCAGTAGCTAGCACCTGTGGCCCACACATCAGGCTTTGTTTGCTGATTAGGAATAGTCACAATACGCAGCTATAAATTATTTGACATAATCTTTTACTCAGTAATTTCAGGTACCAGCATCAGGTAAAACCACATGTGTATGACCTAAATAGCCCTAATATATCATGGCTACTGGAAGCTATTTACAAACATTGCATATGTGAAAAATGTCTGCTCTGGAGGTGGAATATTTCTCAAGGAGGTCAGAATCTGCATGGACAGTGCTGGATTGAGTCTCCTTCACATCTTCTTATCTCCTTCACATCTTCTTACTATCTTACTGTCTTATTACAGTTCTGCACCTAATCAGTCAGCTTGCTTTGCTTAAATTTATGTCTGGTTCTAGTTGATGTCAGCTTCATGTCAATTCATGTCAAACATGGCTGAAATTGCCCATCTGGAAAAAAACCCAAACAAACAACTTCACAAGACTATCCTAGGAACATCCAGTGCTTTCATTCCCTGCAAATGAAGCCAATCAACTGTGATCTAAACTAAGAACAGAAATTGGCATGAACTACCAAGCTATCTCAGCTGAACATCTTTTTCCCATCATCATACCCCTGCTTTACCTAATGCAGGAAAATTCTTTCAGACAGCTGTTATTTTTTTTGGCTTCTTTTATACATCACCAGGAACACCTCCCACTGGTTTTCTCAGGACATTGCTAAAATAAGTAATACAGGACAAGTATTCTATCGTTAGTCATTGGGAAGATGAATCATTCTGGCTTTGTCTGCTTCTCTCTGTGATTTCTTTCACTGCATCAGTACAGTCCTTTGTTCTCTGTGAACACACTCATCATTCTTCAATCCTTGTAGTACCCATGTGACAAGTTATTACACTCAAAGTCTTATTATGGGCAAAAGGGGAAATGCCTCATTTGGGAAGCCAGGAATTCTCTGTTAGACTAATTAAAATCTTAACAGCCTAACTAAAATTCAACAAACTGTTATTACAGTGCAGTTGTAATGACACTAACCTTTGGAGCCCCAATTATCTAAACAATGCAATGCATAGCTCAGTAGTGCAGTCAAAGATTACTGTACAGGAGTGTTCCCTGATGTTCTGCTCTGCTCACCCTCACCCTGCCCCTCTGGCTTTCAAGTGTGCCATAAATCAGTCTCAAAGATCAGCTCACGGCGAAGGGCAGGGGACAAGGGTTGAAATATTTTACTAGCATTCCCAGTCCTTTGCTAGAAGGATGTTCATGATGGGATTTCTTCCTCTCCTTCTACCAATGGCTTCTTTCTTCTCCCTCCAGGGTGCCCATTTGAGTAATTTAATACATTTTTTAGGACAGTTCTACATTTAAATCTTTCTTCGTTGATGTGCAACATTCAGATTTGCTATGGGTGAGAAATTCTCTCCATAAATTGAACACCTCTTCCTTTTCTCTTTATTATGACTAAAACTGGCTTTGTCAAGCTCTACAATTTTTAAATTGAGTGTGTTTAGGCAGTTTTTTAACTGAGAATAGTCAGGCTGTCAATAGCCTTAGGGCTTCCAGTATTATCCTTTGCCCCCTCCATTGTTGTCCCATGTCTCTACTCTTTCGTATCACATCCTCTGATCCTCTGGTGGCCTCTACTGTCATACCACACCTACATTATCCCATGTTAATTTATGCTATGATAATAAGTGTTAAATTCAAATAACTGCTTCTTATAATTGCCTATACAAAGTTAGCTAATTCCACATGCTTATACAAAATTAGGCAAGAGCAAAAAAAATTAGTTACCAGCTTCCTTGTAATTAAAAAATAGTAAATGTTGCTGCTAAACATAAAAGACCTAAAGAACTAGGATGGCTAAGACAAAATTAGGAAGAGCCTAACAAGAATCAGTCCTTACAAAGCAAGCAGGTTACAGGGCTTTAACAACAAAGATATCCCACTCTTCCCAAAGCATCATGACTCAGGTCTTGATGTTCTGGAACTTTGTGCACAGTTGCAGCCACTGAAAGTTAGAGTGAACTTGCCTGTGTTGCTTCCAGTCCCATACAGCCAATTACATCCCTTCATAGGCAAAGAAAACGCTTGGGAGGTAACTAAAATTATTTAGGAAGAAGTACCCTGAATCCAACCATGCAGATCCAGCTATAAATTGATGCAAATGCACCAGGTTCTTTAATTTGCAGCCTTTGCTCCAGATGGTTGGTTATTGGGTTTGCTTTGGCTGAGTAGGGACCAGGCTGACAGGGGCAGAGATCATGACATGAGCAGCTGGAAAGGTGGAAATCATACATCTCCTCCACAGTATGTGGACTACAAGCACCCAGTACAGGTCAGTCACATGTATGCTTCTGCCGGTGCACCAATTACACTTGTTAGTCAGCCAGTTACATTTTTTCTTTTCTGCTGGATACAAGATCTTTAACATTTGTTGATGTGTTTATAATCTGTACTCATTGTGATGAGGTTTCATCCACATAAGTTGTCATCTTGTTGTGGCCTCGCTTTACACAAGTTCGGCACCAAATTTTAGTCAAACTTGTTGTCAATTCTGCTGAAATATATCATGCGAAAACAAACTGCAGCTTTAGGTGGGCACAAAACAAGCCAATGTTACTTAGCACACATCCCCTCAATGTCCATCTCCAAGTAGATGGGAGGAGAAGCTGCTGGTCTGCTTTCCCCTCCTGAATACCTGGGCAATATCTAAAGTCTGCAAAGTACTTGCAGATTTTCTTCTCATTTGCCTAGACTAAGCAGCTTTCACAGAAACTAAATATAGTGGATCTTAATCTACAAGGCTGTGAAAAAGTCAAGTCCTGACAGTGTAAACCAAATTAAATAGATTTTTTTTTCAAGTATAATGTAGTTTAGAGAAGCAGATGTTATTACCTTCTGGGCAGAGAAAAAAACCCACATTTTCAGGTAAAACTGTGTCTTAATACATATTGAAGAGCCTGTACAGTGGAATACTTGTTGAAATCCAGAAAAGTCCAACTTGTGAAAGCAAGTAATTGTCTACAGCTCTCTTCTGAAACAAAGAAGAAAAGAAGAAAGCTGCTGAAGAACATACCCTTCTATGCTCAGCAGTGTCTGCAGTGCTACATCCTCATTATGCTAGGCACCACACAGAGAGCAGCTTGCAGAAGACTGAAGACTGTGAGGAGATCTACTGTTACATATATTCACAAAACCAGAATGCTTGCTCTGCTTTGAGCTAAACCTACTCACCTTATTCCAATTTATACTTAAATAAAGCTGTCCTCATTCAAGCTCCAGTGTCACACAATCCAACTGTATTTTAATAGAATTGTTGAGGCGGGAATGAGACTCTTGAGATCCTTTAGTTCAACCTCTGCTCAGGCAGGGTCAGCTGGACTGGGTTGCAAAGGACTGCATCCAGTCAGGCTTTGAATATCCCCAAGTATCCAAAACGTCTCTGGACCACCCACACTGTAAAGCAGTGGTTTCTGTTTCATTTTCATTGGGCACAAATGAAACTGAATTTTCTGTTTCATTTGTGCCCAATTCTTCTTATCCTGCCACAAAGTATTATTGAGGATAGTCTGCCTCTGTCTTCCTCACTCCCTATCAGATACACATTGATGAGATCTTCTCAAGTTTTCTCTTCTGGCTGATAAGCCAAAGCTCTTTCACAGCCTTTTCTCATGTGAAAAAAGCTCTGACTCCTTAGTCATCTCTGTGGCCTTTATCTGGATTCTCTCCAGTATGTCCCTGTCTCTCTTCTACAGGCCCAGCCCTGGATACCTCTCTCCAGATGCAGCTTTGCCAGTGCTGAGCAGAGGAGCACCCTGCTGTCCATGTGTACTCTCAGTTCCTTGTCTGCAGAACTGCCTTCCAGCATGACCTGTGATTTGAACCCACAAACTCATATGAGTGCGGGAGAGAGAGTCCTTGTTTCTTGCAGAGACCAGCCATGTCCAGAAGATGTGCCAATGTCACATTGGGATAATGGCACAAAAGGCTGGACTAGCAAGTACTGGCACTCATTCATTGTCCTTGAGATATTTGGTACAATATACTTTCCACCAAGTAATGGCAGGGAGCAGTCGGAAATCTTTTCAACTCAGCAAAAACTGGCTGATCCTCTCTTAAAACACTATTCCTATGGTGGTCTTCTTTCCAGGGAATCAGAGAACACCTGGCTGTCCACATGCCTGGTTTACATGCACTAATGTGAGTTCTTGATCTAGAAGCTGAGAAAATGCCTTGAAATTGCCAATTGCAAATTTCAAGCAATTGAAACCACCTACAATCTGAACCTGGGAACACTCAAAGGGCTGAATTTAAGCAAAAAAACTTCCTTGGCTGGTATGGAATTATGCCCACCCTGTGTTTATTTTCTGTGCTTCAGACTCAGAAGCAGCACCAAGCTGAAAACATCCATTGCTGACCAAGGACAAAAAGCAGGATTGGTCACATTTAAGCATCTGCTTCCATCCCTTCTTAAACCTTGAGAGCCTTTGAGTACTTTCCGAGTTGTTTCTCCTTTCATTTTTACACAAGTCATAGCTGATTCACAGAGGTAGCAGAGGAAAATAATGAGGGAAGCACACGTGCTGCAACACTAAAAAATACATTATTAGTGTAAACAGCCCAGCTGGAAAATGCAAACAACAGAAACATTATGAAACATTTTGATTTCAAGTTTCCAGTTGAGCCATGTGGATACTCCCACACTCTCGCAGCACTCACTCTCCAGGACTGTTTGGAACTAATTTGCAATCCACCACATGCTGTGAGGTCCTGAGACCATGCTGCATGATCCACGTGCGCAAAACTCATCAGCAATCTTTTTTTTTCATTTTATCCAAGAGAAAAATCTGTGCTTTCTCTGCTCACTGCTTTGGCTGAGCTGGAAACAAACAAGGTGGAGCATTTTAGAGTGGCTTCCTGCTAATGAGCTAACATTTCCAAAGTGGGCTCAGGCAGATGCAGCTATAACAGTACTGAAATTCCAATTCATTGGCTTCTAGTAGAAATGAAGCGATGAATAAGACAGCTGCTAAAGAGTGATCCAAGAAAGAAAATTATGATTAATGTTTGTCTTATTGCCTTAACATCTTCCTTTTTTCATTATATGAGGCAACACGTGTGTTCAATGTAGCATACAAAGAAAATATTTCATTACTTATATTTCTTCAATCTACAAAGCTAAATATCATCTACATGAAACGTGTTCCTGACCTATTGAGGCATGTGGATATGCAATGAGCATATTTCCTCTCCCTCCAGTATAGCTCTAGTATTGAAATGATCACACTTTCCACACCCAAGCCCTATACCCAACCTTTAACTTCATAAGACATCCAAAGCAACTCCTGCATGATCTAAACTAAATTTGTAACATTTGCCATAATTCCTAATCCTTCTCATGTAATGCAGTTGTTTGATCAACATGCCATGAAATAGCTACAGTAAACCATTGGCCCACTTGGTACCTAACCAGTGGGCTGAGCAAGGAAACCTCCCACTGCCTTAGTGCCCAGGGACCTGATTCACGTGCTGGTTACAGAAACATGTAGCAATTTTTTAATACATCAGCCATGACCTGTCCTGGGGCCACAGGCCCTTGAGGGAATTAGCCCTGCCTTTCAGGAGCAGCAGCCTCCCAAGCACCAGCCAGCTTGCGGCACTCCAAACCTCCAGAGATCGGCAGCCACACAACTCGGCTCCCATGCAGCAGCCAGCACACAGACACACTCTTTCTAGAAACAGGCTCACTTCAGCCTTCTCATTCATCTGGGATCCTTCCCAAATTCTGCTACAGCTGGGGGAAGAAAAGCACAGAAACGCTGCACTCCAGCAGCAGAAAAATGGAGGCTGGCATTCAAGCAAGTCCCATTCTGTAAATGAAGCAGAGAGGGATGCAATCCTTTCTTCTAAAAGAATAGCTGCTCTATCAAACACTTATTTTGGCTTATTTTCTTAAGGCAGAGAGGCTTCTTTGAGCCCTCTGAGACAAGCTGCACACACCCTGGGCCCCTGCTAGATAATCTGAGTTAACACACACTCACAGCAAAGCCTTTCTGCAGCCATGTATTTATTTCCCTTACACCCATATAAGCACAAATGTGAAGCTACTGTTTGGAAACATTTTTAATTTCCAAGACAGTTTCAGATATAAACTCTAAAAAAGAACATTATCATATTTTACCAAGTGTTTTAATATTTTCTCCCCTGCACTGGCACCAAAGGCATCACCTGGATCCACACAAGACCTTCATTTAATTTATCAGTAGATAAAGCAAAGTGAATATATGCAGCACTTTCAAATATGTAGGTCCCCCTAATGTGTGGACAGTTTGGCAAATACTTGTTTTCTTAGAGGAAGCCATGTTTCCATGTTCCAGCCCCTTACACCCACAAATATGCCATTATCACCAGAGTCTTTCTAGGCTCTCCCTTTCCTCTATATTTAGCAAATGGACCAGCAGCTCACCTGCTTCTCTTCTTTTTACCAAATTACATTTGGTTTTTGTTTCTTCCAGGCTTCTTGCTTGAATTTTTGCAGCTGCCACTCCTTTATTCTTCTATCCCTAGAGGCTTTTGGGTGGTGTGTGACAGATACATCCACAGACTTCACCTCCTCTTTGTGTCCCACAAAGGCTGACCGAGACATCTGTATCCCTTGGCCATGTCCTCTGCTCCTCTAGAGAGCTGCTGTCCACATGCAGTCCCCCTCCTGAACAACTAAACAAAGCCAAAGCCAAAGAGTCCTCCTACAACCTGCTCAGGGCGCTACACCACATTTCATGATATGTGCCCTGAGGTTGAGTTTCAGGAAGAGGCCTTCAGAGCCCACATCTACAAATGGAAAAAATGAAATAGAAAAGGGAAAGGGGCATATGACAACAGATTCTGAAGAATCCAATCTGAGCATCTGCAGCAAAAATTAAACTTCATGTGCAATAAGCACCCTGGCACCAGTGTTTGAATTAGAAGTTTCTGAGTTATTTGTCAGATCAAGCCCTGTAAGAAACAGGTTTTTACTGACATTTTTGTATTGCAAAAAGTTTTATTATATTCCCCCATGTATTCCAACAACTGTGCTAGCAATGCCCTTGGTTATAGACTTCAGACTCTCCAGTTTGTTTGTATCTGCTATATTTAGGTTTGTTGTTCAAACTTCTTGATCTGACTATTGGCAGGACTCATCAATTGTTGGCAGCATATTATTATAACTAATCAGCATTTTACAATTACAGACAATGTCTTCTGAATAAAATTGTTGAGCCTGTCAGCAGTGGCCATTAGAGAAAAAGCTTTGCCATTTCTAATTTTGTGTTATTGATCCAAAAATGCAAGAGATAAAAGACTGCTGGAAAACTTCCTGGAGATTATGTCAATACACACTGAGAATTAAGACAATAACTTTTAAGAAGCCAGACACAATGATTCATCCCTTGTAAAACACGCTTGAGCTTTGCAATTACCTTTTAGGATTTCCTTATCATTATTTACACTAACTGAAAAACTTACCTTTCTACCAAAATATTAATTTTAAGTTTTTACAGGAAAATCTTTTCCAGACTGAGCAACAGTTTTCCAAGCAGCTTCTTTAAGCATCTAGGTCTAATAGACTTTGCAACCACACAAGCAACTATGTATATGCATTCCATGATGGGCAATTTTGGCAAGCTCCCCCGTGCTGCAATTTTCTCTTGATCCAGCTTCACAATGGAGATCAGTCAATGCAATCTCTGGATTTCATTGCCAGTGGAATGAATGTCTGCCCAACAGAGCCTGTGAGGAGATTGGAGTGACATTCCACACTGGTGGAAGCCGTGATATTTGGAGAGAGACAGCAGCCCCCAGCTTTGGGTGCACTCTGGAGCCAGGTTAGCCAGGAGCCTTGCCTTCTTTTAGGGACAACACACTGCTTGTTGGCTGCTGAGTGGCATCCAAGAGGCAATATTCCAGCTTCCAGCCCTGTTTGTGAGCATGTTTCACCTATAATTTGGCAAGGCGAATCATTATCTGGCACACCAAAAAGGTTGCTGACTCCAGGTAGAAGCTATTTTAGAATGCTTTTATGCCAGAATACTTTTTCCTCACTTCCATTATCTGTCGCAGCCCCCAGCTAGATGGTGACAGTGGGGGGGGCGACAGTCCCCCTTTTCCGGGGCTCCGCAGAATCCCATCTACCAGTGGAGGTGCAGCACGGAACAGAAGGACAGCAGCAGCCCGGGCCTGGGTGGCACTGGGTTACTTTATTTGATGTTAAAGTCCCTGAATCTCGGGGTCCCAGGTAACGAACTGGGGGCAAACAGCAGCTTATAAAGGGGGGCAGGTCTCAAGGGAGGATACAATGTAAGAACTGTGGGTGGACCACAAGGCAGGGAATACAAGGGAGGAAACCTGCTTGGGACAGGAGGGGTTAACAACTGGATGTGGGAGGAAGGGGTTTGAAACTCGGCAGAAAAGTAGCTAAATAGCAAAAAGATAAGACACCTGGCTCAATTGAATAACAAAGGCAGGTCTGTGTCCCTCTAAAATCAGGGGGAGAAAAATCCCAAAAGGACAAATCAAACAATAACCTTCAAAATAAAAACACAATACAACAATTATCCAGGGAATAATTTATTGCAAAGAAAAATATATTGCCCTACTATCTTTTCAGAAGAATTCAAATGGGTATTAAGCTAGCATCTTCGCAAACAAATCTTTGTTTGCAAGCCCAGCATACCAGCAGTACCTTCAGAGTGCTAATGAAGTTTAATTGATGGCATCACCCTCCCCAACAAGGCAGGAAACCTTCAAAAAACCCTGTAGAAATTCTGTAAAATCTCATTTTTTCAACAGTATTGATTATTCATTATTTTTGCTCATGCTCATATAGAATTTGCTGTTTGTCAGCTCACATGGTATTGACTTCATCTACAAGAATTCCTGGCACCCTGTGATACCATGACAAGCCAGGGCTACCTGCACAATTCACAACATCTGCAGATCAGCCTCTCCAGACCACTGTCCTGAGCATACGAGTTTTAAATGCTGTCAATCATCACTCCTGCTCAAACGATAGCACAAAACCAGTAAGAACACAGAGCTTGGTGTTTTTTTCTTCCCCTGCCCATCCTTCAAATGATGCCATTTAAGCTCTGTTTTTACTCCAATCCTTGCTGGTGGTACAAAACTCAGCAGGAGGGTGATGAAAAAAGATGCAGATCAATCCTGGACCTACCCTGCTGCAAAACACAGGAGCAGAGATTATGACACATTTCTCAGGAGATCATCTTCTCGAGGGCTTCACATTCCAGCATCACTCCTGTGAGAGTCTGAACATTTTATTTGAGACACTCGACAGCCTCTGGGACACATCTATACACTATGGAAAACTTGTTCCTCCTTCCCACATGTTGAGTTAGGGAAAGGAAACAAAATGGACATGCTTGATGTGCAGAGGAAATACATCATGTTAGTCTGCATAAGTGTCAGATTCTAGAACACACACTTGGGCTGTTAATATAGGGTTTAAAAGAGCTAATAAAATCCACCCAAGATGACACTGAATGGACCTATTTCAAGTCCTAAAAAAGCAGAAAACTAGTAAGCAGGTTCAGACTTCAGTCCAAAAATTGCTGGAAGAAGCTCACAGTGACAGAACACTGGACAGCAGGATTCACAGCAGCACCATCAATTTTATCCTGAAAGGCTTTCCTGCTACTCATTTACCAGAACAATCAGCCAGATCCCAAGTTATAATTTCAAGTGTGACATCAAATTGAGTTTTCATATGTTAGATTTTATCTTTCACAGATGCTTCTTCCTTGGCTTTTCTATGCAGCCATCACAACCACATCATGAGAACAGTAACACACACAGATTTATCAGTTCCTCAGCCTTTTGCAGGATTCAACATTTGTACAGTTGTTATTTCCATTCCAAGCCCAAACCCACCAGTTCTCCACACCATATTTTCTTCTTGCTTTTCTCCTGAGTTCCAAAGGAGTTGGGAAGAGGGAAGACCACCTCTTCTAAAACATCCTCTTTCCAAAGAAAGCTAAACTGGATGTGGGCAGCCTGAGCAGTTCCTCAGACCGAACAGTTTCCTTGATGCATACATGAAAGCACAGGATTTCAAATGAACAGCTATGTGCTTGAAGTGAACAAGTAATTCAGTAGGAGAGATGGCAAGTGTGCCATTCACTAAGATTAATTTATTATGAAAAAAAAAGTCCACAGGAGAAAACTTGGAGGACAGATTTTCTATCAGCCAGTGATTTATGCAAGGACTGCATTGGTTAACTTGAATTTTAGAGCTATTGACAAAAGTGGCTCTTTAATGTGCCTGGTTGTATGTTCACATTTCTGAACTGCTGCCATGAGCATCACTCATTTCCTGTACAACATGAGCCACACACCAGGCCGCCTTGAGCTCAGAGATCATTCTGCTAAGCTTAAGGAGAGATAATAGCTGTTACAGATTCAAGCCTAAACAAATCAAGAGATTTGTTTCCTTGGTAAAGAAGGAGATTTTAAATCAAACTTTTACAGGTACAACCTTATGTCCAAACCTAACATCAATGCATCAGAGAACATCACCTCATGACACTATTGGCCTCTAAAGAACTTTTCCGTTATTTCCAGCGAGCTTTAAAATTTTCATGGGGAATAAATCTCAGCCACTGACACATGCTAAACTTTTCTGCTACTGACCCAATGAGGAAATGCAACAGAACATCTGAAAGGGTTCAGAGCTGCACATGGAAAATTAATTTCTCTTCCTATTTCCACCTGATTGTGCATTTTGCAGTCACTTCTGACTGCACTTGATACAAGGCAATACATATCCTGGCAGATTCTCACCTTGGGAACAGCAACATGAACCTGAACTGTTATATCAATAAATTACTTTGAGAAGCAGCTCTACTTTTAGCCCACTAAAGAATTACCAAACTATGGAGGTATTTTCAATTTTTAGCAGTTTACATAGATTAATGTGCTCCTCCTCTATTTCTTTCTTTCAGTGACTACTGGTCACCCTGGAAGAAAGATTTTGAGGGCCAAAAATTCCAACGAGGTTAATTAATTTGTATCTGGTCTTTATCAAGAAGCAGCAACAAAGTCTCTGGATTTACACTACTGAAATTTTACTCATTATATCTTTTCAGTTTTAGGTGAATACAAGGTGTTAAATTTTAGTGGTTAGAGCTTTCACACTGAACATGCCTAATCCATCCAAACAGGAGGCTACAGCCAAAGGGGTGGTCTGGCTACCCAAATGTACCTCTCGCTGCCTAAATATTTGCTCTGTTTCCCATTAACTGGTTTGAACTTTCAGGTGACTGCAGTGCAAACCTTTGATCCAGCCAGAAAAATAACACCTCCCTAAACTACCCAAGATTAGATTGAAGTGAACTCAGATGTCAGCTTCCTGACAGACAGACAAGATGAATGTTGGATTTGATGCCCAGTACAAGGAAGCAGCTGGGAGACTGGTACAGCCTCTTTCAAAAATCAGTCACTGCACAGTTGAGTTTAAACTACTGTTTCGTGTTGTGGCAAGTCACAACATGGAGAGGCAGTGGGAGGGAGCAGGCAAAGCAGGAGAATGAGCAAATCTTGGTGAACTGCTTAGTACAGGGAGAGATGAAACTGCTTGGTAAAAAAGTGTCCCAGAGGTTATTCTTTGCTGTAGGTGAAGCAAGGCAAGTAGGATGAACAACCAGAAAGCTCCATGGGCAAAGATCTTGCTCAGCAACATTTACTCCATGGTTCCTTTGGCTTAAGCAATTTAAATGAAATATAAACACTGGAGAATACACTTACGTCTTGAGTATTACCATGGAGTAGATTGCAATGACATTTCATGTGTTAGAAATTTTAAATTAGAGGAAACTCCAGAATTTTTAAAATGAACAAAAGGTAACTTGTCTTGTTTTGGGAAGACAGGTGTCTGCTAAGGAAGGCAGGAGCTTCTCCTGAAGTGGAAAAATGTAAACCGCCTCCCTCTGGATTGTTATAAATTTGAAATTAAGGGCTGCTCTCAGGCAAAAATATGGGAGCAGGAATAACAGTTCTTTATTAGGGAGGAAAATAAAAAGATAAAATAAACAATGCAGTAAACGAAAACAACGCTGACAAAGTCAGAATATGACCTGACACCCTGTTGGTCAGGGTGTTGGTAGCAGTCCAATTGGAATTGTGGCTGTAGTCCTCCTGGAGTGTCAGGGGTGGTTCTGTTGGAGCGGGGATCCTGTAGAAGGGTGTAGTCTTCCTCTGAAGGTCCAGTGGAAGAGGCAGCTGTTCCTCCAGGAAATCCAGTGGAAAAGCCATGCTGGTGTTCCAGAAACTCAAGATTATATCCAGGTAGAAATGCTTGGCTCCTCCCTCAGGGTGAAGCATCGCACAATGGGATGTCATAGTTCTTATCAGTCATGCAGTGACACTCAATAGCCTGTTATCAGCAGACATCTCCCCTGAGAGAGGTTTGGTTGTGGAAGAGATAAGGAAAATTGTCCACTTAACAGAAGACAACTGCCACACAGATGGCAAATAGAATACAATTTGCTTGGCAATCCAGGACACTTCTGTATCACACAATCAAGTGAAATGGGGTATCTTCTCATAAATATGAAGAATTTTGAAACAGGACAGATATTCTCCTAGGTGAACATCAGAACTGAAAAGCCATCACCTGATCATAGAGACAAATACCCCAGTGCTTCAGATTCAAGCTTATTCACACTCCATCTAGGTAACTTCATCTTCTCCATCAAAAAAGCTTTTTTTGCTTTTCATGAAAAGAGGTGAGGAGAGGTCGATTATAAGTGAATTAAAGATGATACTCAACAATGAAAATTAAGTCAAGAACCAAAAGAAATCACCTGTTAACAGGGAAAAGAAACATCATTACATCTGTACCATAACATTTTAATGACTTCACCTGTTCCTCTAAAGAATTTATTTCTGCTAATACAAAGTAGCCCAGGACTCTCTTCAGCTTTCCTTACATGCTGGTACAAATGTACTCTGTGCAGAGAACAGTCTTTGGAAAACATATATGATGGAAGGCCAGATCTTAACATTCTGGAGGACTTCCAGTTCCTGAAGAAGGTTTTTATGAGCCTACTAGCTGCTTGGACTGCTTTGAGGCATGGTGTGATACAGGACGGGAGATGGTAGGTCTTCAGGAGATCACTCTCGTGTGCAGCAAGACAGTGATGAACTCGTTTTAGCCTCTGGAACTCAGTGTGATGCAAATCCCTCAGTCTAATCAGGCAAGACAACTGCAGTGACTGTTACCTGCCTTTGTTACTGTTTTATCATGTGGCACTGTATAACTTTTGAATTCAGCATTTCTATCACTGTTCTCTATAAGCAGCTCACCTAGGGCATCTAATTCCCAGCTTTGAATCCAACAGAGCTGTTCTGGCAGCACAAAGGCTGTATTAGCCTCTAGGTAAGTGCTTTCCAACATGACCTTGGTTGGAACTACTATTTGTTTATTTATTTCACAGTCAATAGAAACACTCTACCCTACCAATTCAGTTTAGTACACATGCAACTTTAGTTTTCTCATTCCTCTAATCTATGCATATCCATTTCTATGCTAATTTGACTTTTCATTGTTCCTTAACCACAAGCAGCAGCCTCTCATAAATTTCTTGTTCTGTTATTTACTGATCTGCACTCAAATGTTGTATTGTGACCAGAATACCTTCAAAGTGTTTCAATAACTACTAGTTTTTCCATTTGTTTTCAAACACTACCCTTCTCAGAGTTATTCCAGGAAGGAATACAATAAGTATGAGCTCATTGCTACAGAGGATAAGGAAGAGGATTCCTGTGAAAATGCACTTCCATTCAGCCCTACTGCAATAACTGGGCAAAAGGAGCAGACAACTATGAGAAAGGCATCTACTGTTCTATTTTTTTAATGTAAAAACATTTCTTTAGAAGTAAGATGATCTCCAGGTAGGGAGGTGTGCTGCAAATCCCTGCTCTCTTAGCCTTCCTTCACTACAAATGGACTAGTTTTCCAAACACTGGTATGACAGTTGGTCCTGAGAAAGCACCATTTACTTCAGCAGTTCAAACCATTGGTTAATCCAGGCCAGTAGCTTCACTGCAACAACAGCCAGCTCCTCCTGCTGCAGACACATGCAGAACAGAAAAGGTTTGCCACCTGATGTCAGCTAGTCCTCATGCATTCCCTCCAGGGCTCACACCTGCAGCCTCACAGTGTCCAATACAGCAGCCCTCCCCTCCCTGCTGAACATACTCCCCAGAAATCAATAGTTTAAGCAAGGCACAGAGGTGTTAGTCAGGAGGACACCCTCCTCCCTATATTCCAAGGTCACCCTTCTCCATGAAGCTTTACCCATAGCACAAATCTCCCCTCCTTGCCTGGCCAGGCAGCCCCTAATTGCAGAAGGGGAGCAGGAAACACAGCCAAGCCCCCTCACTGGTGTACTGTTTTCCTACCAGAGAACTGGGACAGGCCAGCACTGTTTACAATGTCATACACAGCTGGAGCTCAGACCTCATTAGGCATTGACAGATCCGCCTTTAGAGCCAAAAGTGAAGCTCAAACACTAAAGCAGCTGCAGAAATGCATCTTCAGACTCCCTGGGCAAATTCTCAACTTAGCTAACATTTTAAAGAGCCTTACAAACATCCTACTCAACATGCCATGGCATTGTGAAGGATTTCTTGTGGACCTTTCGATTAGTTGAAACTTTCTTTATTATTCAGTAACAGTTCCAGATGTTGGTTTTCCAGATTTGCCACTGTAATTACAGATTACTTTGCTTACTGAGGTGCAGAAGGAGATGTGCAAGGGATATAACCACAACATGACAAAGATGACACGCGCCACTTCAGATTTATATCCAGAAAGGATACATCCCAGCTTTCTTCTAAAAAAGCCTCAGTCTTCACTTCGGAGGCATTTCTGAAGGTAAAGAGGCCTTTCATTAGGTAAAGAAATGCTCTCTGCCCTTTTCTGCAGTGACTGAGGAGCCTGCATGTTCTAAGCTGCTGAGCACACTGAAAGGGCATCCTAGCTCCATCTAGCATCTGACACACCAGCCCATTAGGCGTTTGTGGCATTTTTCATTTTCCTCTTCCTACAGCCATTGCAAAGGCAGGTTCCCTCCCATGCTTAACCTGCTTTCTATAGCAACTAAAATTTCCTTTTCAAATTGCAAGCAACTTGATATTTTACCTCTTTCTCCAGTTGTTTGACATCCTTAATGTGCCTTTGATATAAAACTGATCAATGTCTCCATGCTAGCAAGATTTAAAATAGCACTACTATTTAAACTTGTTACATTTTTCTCCTTAATAATGCTCTTCAGCAAGCAGCTTAGGACAGCAGAGACAAGGCTAAGGACTTTCTTAGACAAAAAACAAATAGGTAAGCAAGAAAAAAAGAGGAGAACAATTATGTAGAAATCCCACAGCAATTAGAAAGTTCCTTGCATCAGAGTATCATGCTTTTACCAATAATAAAATGTCAAAGAAAGGGAAAAAAATTATGCATCTTCAGTGTGTGCTCCAAATGTGCATAAGAGAACATTTTCTTCATTTTTCTATACCCACATCTGTGGAAATGAAGGCATAAATCAGATGTATCTATTCACTCATAACTAGCTGAGCATCCACATTCTTGGTCACCCAGCCATCAGTGCCTATATTTTCATATCATAGTTGATTAGCCAGCACTACAATTATGTTGAAAGAAGTACTGCTTTCCTGAAAATGGCTACTTGAATTTAATGGTAACTGTTTTATATCCCAGGGGTATAATCTCTATTGCAGTCAGATTTCTGCAATTAATTAGTTCATCGTCTGCCCTTGATGATGAGGAGGTGCTTCTCCATGGCAACATTGATTTGTGAAGTTTAGTATCAGAAAGAGAAGAAACCCACAAACCCTCAGATTTCAGCTACACCAGCAGCAAGAGCTCTCAGGCTGCAAATCCTATGAGACAGGAGCTGCCTATCCAGCTTGTGCTGTGCTTCAGTGCTTGGCAGCCTGAGCATTGCCCAGTGACTCGGTGGCCCTCTGCTAGGGCCTTGCAGCTCATTAGTGTTGACTCATTATTTCAGACATGTGAGAAAGCCAGCCAACAGCAAGGGACAGAACATATTGGGTTCCATCCTCATCTAAGCAGCTGAGCTACTGGGGAAGGGCCATTTATTTCTTGCCCCTTTACAGGAGGACTTGCTTTGAAACGTTTCCATTGTTTGGCTTAACCATGCCCCTGACATTTAATACTTTGCAGTAATAACAAGAAATAGCACCTAGGCTTTAGACTGTTTTCTATGTTGGAAGATCCTAAGACAATCTGTACATTTGGTGAAACACACTCAAGACATCTAATAACTTTTCCATCACAATTCCTCTGAGTTGCATAACAATAGAGGCTTAGCAGACATCAAAAACTGCCAGAAAGCATTAAACTCACAAAGCAAAACCAGTATTACCATGACTCTCTCTGGGTTGTAAAGTTATTAATGTTGAAAAAGTCAAAAGTTGCAAATACTTCCTCATTACTTCAATAAATTGGGGACCTACTGCTATTTTGTAAGAAGACACAAAACCTCAAGAGAATTAATAAATAATATGAGAATATGTACAATGGACTCAGAAAAGCCAATCTCAAGTTTTCATTTTCCATACAAGGCCATTGTTTGTGGTTGCTAAACTTCAGGATTAATAATTGCCACTCTGTTCTAGTCTAGCTCTGAACATCGCCTACTGAAGATTTTCTGTTTTGAAAATTAACTGGAGCAGGGACAAAAGCTTTGCTTTCTGCCCACCAAATATCTTAATGGAGGTGGTTAAATTCTCTTGCCTGTATAGCAAACACACCGTTATTTGTACAAAATCACAGATCCCCACCAGAAGAAACCTTCCCATTTCAAGAGTGCTCCTTGTGGCTTGTCTCCTGCCCCTGCCAAGGGGAGCCACAGGAACCTCACAGTGCCTGGAAGCACTGCCTAACCCCTGGATCTTCACTGGATGTACCTCTACTGTGAAAAATGCCGGGGGTGGGAGGGTTATTTAGGCCTGCTGTGTGCTGTTAACAGCAGGGCCTTCTATGTGAGTTAAACAACATTGTTTCAGATACTGCTGCATGCTCTTGGAGTCTCCTCCAAAGATGCCATTGCTGTTAGAACCACCAGCTTCCCATTTCCATTGTTGGTGAACAAAGTATCTATATAGAACTGTGATCTATTCCAAATAAAAACCATCCAGGCTTTAAAAGCAGCACAAATCACAGAGTAAGGCCCTGGCAGCAGGTGCCCTGCAGGCCACAGAAGAATGCTGGGTGGGGGCAAACAGGCAATTACAGTTCCAGCTCTGCCTGATTTAAGGGGCTCTCTGAACCAGCAGATTGGCAGGCAGTGACACGAGCAAGGCTCAGAGAGTTCAGGGCCCTAATTGGTAGGATTTCAAGTGCACTACAACTCTGCTCTGCAGGACTTTCTGGCCACTCTGATGGAATTAATTTCATCCTAATGCATCATTGTGCATATGATGTATCCTCCTCCTCCAAATATAGCATTTCAAATAATTAAAGCCAGGTTAATTACTCGGTCAGCCACTGGGAACACTTACAATGCCACCATATGTAGCAAAGGAACCCCATGCAGCTAAAGAACCTCAAACTCTTTCCCATGTGTCTGGATGGGGAAAAAAACTCCCACCCTCTTCTGTATTTTAATAAATAACACTAACTAAAGAATGGATGCTATGTGTGAGATTTGATGGCGTATCTGGTATGAGATTTAAAAACCAAAGTTACAAGTGCTCACAACAAAGCAGGCCAGCCAAAGGTTCAGGAACTATTTGTCTTTTAGGGGATTACATGCAATAGTCTGGCATTGCCAAGAGAGAGCTGAACTTCCTTAACCCAGCCCCCCAAAGGCCAAGGGAGAAATACAGCTGCTGGCTACAGAGGCCATAACACCAGGAAGGAAGAATTCGAACTGAAGACATTTCATTGTAAGAGGAAATAGTACAGATTTACCAAATGCACCTATAAGCTGGAAATCAGGATGTCCCAGCCAGCAGAGCCATCACATGTTTAAACAGCCTTCCACAAAACAACTGATTTACACATGAAGCAATGCCAGTCAGTGAAATACACGAGCAACTAGAAGTGACAGTAGGGAAGCTTACTTTCACAGCTTGAGATATCTCCCTAGTCTTAGTTTTAAGTTCTTAAGTACTCCATATGTCCCAGCAGATTTATTGGGACATTTCTCACATAATTTCCCCAGACACCAATGTCTCAGAGCTCAAGCATTTAACAACAGGGAAGCAGTTCACTCTCTAGGCTTTTGACATACCCACCATCTAAACCAGAGAGATTAAAGCATTTCTGCTCTCTGGGAAGCACAGCTACTACTTACTTAGGATTTCCACAGATAAAATATCTGGAACTACAGAAAAAATTTCAAAGTCATAGTAAGCACTTTGTAAGGCTGGAGAGGTACATAGTGCAACATTTGTTACACTCAAAGCAACAAGTAGCCCATGTTGTCTCTGATTTCTTTTATAGCTTGGGCAATTCAGCAGCCATGCTTTCATTTACTGCTGTCAGTTCAGACAGCTTTTGTCCCCAGGTTCATAAATGTTACCTAAGTGAGTTTCCAATATAAGCCTGCTTGGATGTTTAACTAGCAATTTAAAACTAATCCTTGTCATTCTTTTCCTGTTCATCACATCATTCAGAAGCTTGTTTGCACAGTCACTTTCAGCCAGTCTTAGTAAAGCCTGGGAACAGCCATCTTCCACAGCTAGCATTACAATTGGGATGAAAACGTCTCCTTAGACTGAGCCACTCACCCAAAGTAACAAACTGCACCTTTTACTCTTTCCTTGTTGGTCAAAACTCGTGTTTTCAGAATGGATCAACAGTTAAGAAAAGAATAAAAAGCATAGCTTAAAATTATATTCTTTAATAGTGGACCATTCCTCCCCCATGACATAATTATTTATGAAGCCAAATAATATACAGTTTGCTCCCCAACTCCATCATGCTGCTTTCAGGAGTTGTTTCCTGGGACTTGGGGTGTGTATATATCACATTGCTACTTGGTGGTGTTTTTTTGTTTTTTTTTTTTTAACCAGATTTTCCAAGAGGTACATCAGTCTTTATTCTGAGAAAGAGTGGGCCATGTCTTTTTCCACTCATAACTGTGGTATTCACAGGCCCTCTGGACAGAGAGAAACTGTGAGACGAGCAGAGAAGAAGGAAAACACAATTCTTATCTCGCTTGCTGTGCCCGTGTTGTGCTAAAGTAGAATGCAATATGGAGATTGTTTACCCAAAGTGAGGAGGATGTTTTGTTCCCTTCGCCTATCAGGGCCAAGAAGTGTGTGTGTGTGTGTGTGACTGTCACGGGACAGTCTTGAGAGAATCGGAGATGAGTGCTGTTCTGTGCAGTTGAGAGCAAGAGCGAGTGCTTGGCAGATTTATTTTAGATACAATGTACATAGTACAGTATAATAAAGTAATTCATTATCCTTCGGATGATGGAGTCAGATGCATTATTCTCTCTCCCCTTCCTCGGAGTCGCCGTTGATTTACAACACATAACCCTTGGACTTCCTTATCCATAAACCCTGAATCTGAGTGTTGCAGTGACTCTGAGAGCAAAATCCAACAGTGACTTAACTTAAACCAGATAATATCCAGGTTCTGCCAATAGGAAAGGAAATGCACAGGACAGCAGAATTCACTGGATCAGGCTGCTTTGCCTTTCAGGTACTTCCATCTTCTAGATCTGAGCACAGTAATCAGGCAGATTCAGGGACAGTACTGTGAAAGATGATTTCATTGTACAAGGAGTTTTATAAGCCTGCAAGTTAGACACAGCTTCCTGAACATCGGGAAAAGTTGGGTACAATGTCTAAGTTACAAATTAATTACCCAAGATGTGTGAGAAAGGTAAAAGACCAGTTATACTCTTCAATACATATATTTACCAGAAGCTATCCCGGTTATGAAGCTACATGTTGCAATAAACCAGGCTATGTGATCATTTGCTAAAGTGATTCTGTCCTTACAACAGAATGATAAATAGGGGCAGGAAATGACACCATTGCTCCTTTTTCTATCTACAAATAATGATTTATTTTTATTGTTTTGAAATACAATATTTTTATTGTATTGAACTGCAATCTCCAGAGCAGGTCTCTGGAGATATTTATGTGATATTAAAAGGCACTATAAGAGACCGAGCTTGTAGTGCACCTACACCTACCACAACTGCAGTAATGCCGATAATTTGGATTCATTACCCTGGCAGCAAAGAATGAACCATTCCCCTTGCAGTGTGACAAGTAAACCACGAACCCACAGTGTGACCAAACACACAAAGAAAATTTTCCCTTTTTAAGAGAGTCAACATTTTTATCAATGTTGAAGTTCAGTGACCACTACCCGTCAAAACTATTATGCACAGCACACGTGTATCAAACCAGGTGTATGGCAGGATTCAATTCCTCAGTTACAGAAGCTCAGGTTGCTCCATACAATAAGAAATACAGGAACTGGGCAAGCACAGAGCAAGTGTTGGCCTCTGCAGGAAGACATCCGGGTGCACTGGTGAACTTCACCTTGCAGCAGCGTGCCCTGGTCAGCAGGCCAATGGAAAAGGTCAGTTTCACTCTCTGTTTGTGAAGCCCTTTGTGGAGCACTCTCTCGGTCCTTTCAGTACAAGACATAAATTAGCAAGTCTTTTGTAGTGACTATGGCTGACAAAAATCCCAGACTTCCAAAATGAAGCAAGTGTGCAGTTGAAGCTAAAGCAGGACACTCTTTTCAGAAAACCTTCTTGTCATTTGCAAATTCACACCACCAGTTCAGTATCAGGAGGCTATTCTGGAACCATACATGATTCTATCTGAGAAGAGTTTCCCACCAGTTTCTCCTCTGTTCACTAAGACAATCATCATTATATTTTAAGCAATTCCTTAGGTACTCAGTGCATCTTTAGTCATTTGGAACTGCAAGCAAGTGCAAAAGCAGTAGTGCCTTAATTTCTCTCATGCTCCATATGGTTTCGCTTCCAAGGTACAGGAGCAGCCTGCCAGGGCTGATAGCTCATCCTGGCATTCAGCAGGGATGTGTGGGGTGCACAGGGCACATTCAGAGTGGCTCATACTGGTGACACACTAACCGAAATCACCTGCTAAGCCATCAGCTTCAGACAGAGCCACTGTACTGTCTCACAGCTTCTATCTGCTGTCTCACTCTCTTTTACCTGTGACAGACCACACCACAACAAGGTGCACATTTCTGGGCACAGAGTGTCTCTTGCAGTACCTTTTACAGCTGCTGAAGGTGTCTCATCCTGATGGAATAGGATTTTCTTTCCTCAGTTCACTCTTGCATCCCAAGGTGCATCCATGCAAACAGGGAAAAGTGACATCATCAACAAATACATAAGTAAAGGGAGATCTATTATTTGGCTAGACTGTAACTTTCATTTACCAGAAAAAAAAAAAAAAAAAAAAACCCAAGGAAAATTTCAGAAAAAAACTCCTTAATTGTTAGGACGTATTGTAACTGAATAAATTTCTGAGAGATAGCTATTAAGGGCAAAGACATGAGTGATACTGATGCAGGATACTGATGAAGAACACAAACTTGATACAGCACAGAAATAAACCCAAAACTTACTTCTGTTGCAGGACATTTTTTTCCTTGTAATCTGATACACAGAATTTGCAGAAGACTGCAGAATACAACTAGGTTTCACTTCACAATAAAACCACATATCTTCAGGTTTCACAAAGGCTGAATGGAAGTGTAGGTTCTCTTGAAAAATTTCAGTATCAGCTCAAATTAGAACTTCACCTATGTTTTTTACAAGGTTTGCAATTTGGGAAATAAAGAAGTGTTTCAGTTTCAACTAAGCAACATTGCCATACATACAGTGCTCTCTCAATTAGGAAAAAAACCAGGAAAAATCTATGTTTCAAAAGAGAAAATTCACTCCAAGTGGCACAGCAGCATTGTATCATGAGGGTCGCATCATTTTATATTCCCTCTGTATCTTCCAGCTGATTGCACAAATGTTAAGCTGCAGAATAATTGCTTCAGGTAATCACAGACCTAATCAGGGCAGCAGCACTGACCACCAGCTTTCTTTGGTAACCAACTGTACAGGCCTAAGGGGAAGCACAATCACTTTGTCCTGACATTTATTGCTTTAATTGAAGATACATAAAACCTATTACAGGCAGCCCCATGTGTTCACTGAACATATTTTTTGAACAAGAAGCATTTCAATAACAGCAGAGCAATTCAGAGGGATACATTTATCTAAGAAAGGACTTCAGTTTGGGCACTTGCCCAAGCCAGGGAGATCCAAACAGCAAGAGAAGCAGCTTACCTGTATCAATGTACCAATGGCACAGAGTTAAATACATTTTATACCTAGGCTGAACCCCATCTTTATCCCTTCACCAGCTGACTTGAAATGGTGACTTTCTAGAATTTCAGCCTTATGGAAGAGCTGTCCCCACTAGTCTGAGTCTATGTAAATATCCAAAATGCTTTAGTCTTCTGCATTTACAAAACCAGTGTATGCTTATCCTGGTATTAGAGCCAAACGTGCATGAAAAAAAATATCAGAGACACAACATTATTCTTTTACTTTATTTATAGGAACATTCAGTTTTGAAGACAGTTATTTGACAGTTTTCAAAGTATTCAAGAACATTTCTAATGAAGAGAGCCTGATTACATTTTAATAATTTCCTGTTGTTAATCAGGGTGAGATAAAGGCTTTTAATATAACGGAAGCTATCTTGAGATAGGGTGAGTGTTATCCAGATGCACAGTAGTCCTCAACAATCACTACTCCCTTCAGTCTTATTTGTTTAGTGCTCCAGTAAACAAGTGGGAGTTCAGTGGCAGCTCTTAAAATGGTCTTTTGGCACTTGGGTGGTAGCATATATCAGCATACCAGCATCCAGTTTGGTAAATTTTTTTTAATGTTTTTTTTTCCCCCTTCTTTTCAGTTTCATCTTCAAAAATGTCAGGCATGTAAGTCTAAATTAACTGTAATTCAAAGCAAATACATGTGTTATATGCACAGACCTACAGAAAATACAAAGCTCAGTAAAAAGACTTCAGATTTAAAGTCACAAAGGGAAGGAGACAGGTTAATCAAAAGCCCCAGATACAGGGGTCTCATTTAGAACTTGTTAGTTATGTCTGTCAAGCATGGGCAACAGTGACCTTATATTTCAAAATTAAATTTCCATCTCCAAGTCAATAAAGTAATACTTAGTTAAATGCAGAGGAGCAGCAAACCTATCTTTGTAAGGGAAGTAGTAAATAGGCTTCAGAAGAAATATGAAAAATACTTTAATTTCCTAGAGAATTCCAAAATTCCAGTTATAAAAGCCAGCAAACATTTACTGTTGCAGTGTGCTATTATTGATACAATTAAACTTGTAAGAAATGCCAAGATGGAGTTTGTGACAGGGAACAGACAGTTTCCTGAACTGCATCAGTCAACATGCATCACATCATATACATATTGTGTGTTGGAACCTTACAAGAACTTTCTTCTGCTTATTTCCCTGAATCTTAAAAAAAAAAAAAAAAAAAAAAAAAAAAAGAAAAAAGTATATACTGTGTGACTTCTTACAGAAGCAGCAATTTGGCCAGCTGGAGTTAGGGAAAGTTCAATGTAATTTAAAAAACTTTCTTCCCAGTTTTTTGCAAGGTTTGGCATCTCAAACTATCAGTGAGCTCCCATAGAAACTGCGTAAGCATAGCCCTTAACATTCTCATTTCAGATTAAAGTTTACTTGCATATCACCTCAGTGGGTTTTTTCCCCCCTCTTTACCAAATGTCTACTCAGGAACTGGAAGACATGAATTGTATGTGATCAAATTAAATGCCATCTGCCTATGAACATTATGCTGTGAGCTGTAATCAAACATTAACAGCAGAAAAAAAGCACTAAAAAACAGAACACCTCTATGACTCTGTGGGATTTCCTAAGGAAGGTCTCCTTTTTAACACACGTCAGAACTGTTTCACCATACTTGTCAAATGGTGCTGGAGTAGGTCCAAAGCAGCTCCAAACATCCCAGGGCATCCTTTAGCCTACATAATCATAAACTATGGTCTGCAATAGTTTGTCTAAGTCACCATCTCAGAACTCACCAACATCATCTCCTTCAACTCTAGAACATTAGGAATTTAAAAAAAAAAAAATCCCAAAATATTGCTAAAAGGGTCAGCAGAGGGGACAGGGCAAGGGGAGGCAGAAAGTGGTCCAGAGTTAAATCCAGCTGCTGATGTCAAGAGAAGCTGAATTGCAGCAGAAGCCCTACTGCCAAAGTTCCCAGGCAGCCTCACAAACAGGGCAAGTGGAAGGGAAAGTCAAAGGTGCAGTGAGCATGTGCAGCATTCAGCATCTCTATTGTGCATCCCCAGCTTTATCTTTAGACACCAAAGGCTGATGGCTTTTCCAAGCAAAGGCTTGCAAAGCTCTGATTCATCTTCTGTCTTCCAAGAGGAAGACTTACATGAAAGCTGAAGCTTCCATTACAAGAGAAGCCAATGCCACTACTTGCTGCGGCTGTTTCAGCTGAGACATTGTATTCTGGGGGTTGACAGCAGCTTCTTCCATGCCCCTCCCTCAGCAGTCTTTAAAAGAATAAATTTTCTTAGTTAATTAGATTTTCTTCAGTTGAATTATTTCCCAATACAGTAACTCAACCTACTTACCGTATAATCAATGCTTTTAGATACAAGTATCCACTGGGCATTTATTTCACATAGATACACATGGGGTCAATTACACTTGCTGTGCAAATCAGGCACTTGAGTGTGATCAGTGACACTAGAAATCTAATTATCTTTGGCTTTCTAGATGAATCTTTGGAAAGACTAGGGCACAGCTATGTGGCTAATTAAGCTGTATACAGATCCCACATTAAGCAGATGGTGAAACTTGAATGTGATTTCATAGTAACACAATTGAAAGTGACAATTCTAAATTTCTCACTTTGTCTCCAAACTGGCTTTGGGATAACCTACTATAACCTGCAACAAGCAGCTAAGTAGGATCAACGTCCAGATTAACCAGATTCTTCCTGCTATTAGGACACATCCAAAACTGAGGAGCTTTGTAGACAGTGGTTACCTTTGGTTCATTTAAAATTGTTTCAGAAAACAGAGAGTCACTGCTTTGATAGAGAACAATATTTTTCTGTTTGTTTGCTGATCCCTAGCCATACTATTACGTTATCATTATACTATACTTTACTATGCTTTATTATCACCAGCTATTCTGTCTCAAGAATGCAATAGGCAAGTAGTTTAAATGTCACCTTCCAGTATAAGCAGAAAGTGTTTCCTCCAAGCTCCATTCCATGTTTGCCATTTTTCTTGCTTACTCTACATCACGCGTCACCTGAAAGTCAGGTGATTCAACCATCTGCAATGTCACATCATCCTAATTTGTCCAGCTGTAACGAGAACAGCTGATGTTAACAAGTTACCCATTTTCCAATTTGAAAATTTCTTGGAGTTAAACACAAGACATACCACATCCCTCAAACTGTTACAGAATATGAAAGAGGAGAAAAATAATTCAGCAACACCGAATCTCAACCATTTTCATATAGAGTTCAAAATTAACTAACACTGGCCCAAAAAGCCAGAGCTGAATGGTAAGAGATAAATATGGAATAAAATAGAACTTACTCTTCATCTTAAAACAGCATTAGGGTTTTTTTTTTGTTAATAAAGCCCTAACTAGGTGTACTAGTAAGAAATAATTTCGCCAATAATAAAAAAAAAATGGAAGAGGTTAAGGAAGAGACTGCTACCTCTCCCAGCTGGAAAAAAGTGATATGAGATGACTGAACAAAGAAAAACCCTAAGGACATAGAAGGAGGAAAGGTAGAGAGAAGGGATAGGAGACAGACAACCTACCATATTAATAGAAACAAGCAGGCACTTTTAAGATGCCTGATAACTTTTTAATGTGAAACACTTTAATTACTAATCCTCAATGGAACTGAATGAAACATTGTGAAAGAACAGAGGCAAGAAGGAGAACTTGCAATTATACCACTGAGTGTGCAAAGTCAGAGGACACCAGGAACTTTGCTGGCTGATCAAGTAACAATCCAACAGTGAGGAATTCTGGAAAACCGTATTTCTGTCCACACAAACCTTGGTAATGGCCACATCAATCCTAGAAAATTAGAGACCAGTCAATTTTGTTACATGCAGTAGATACATATGTGCCACATGACTTAAGGTGTGAAGTCCACTCAGGAAGAATTCAGGGTAGGGGAAAGCGTAAAGCGGAGGGCTTGACTTTTTGTTAAAGCTAGGGGGACTTTTAAGAACCAATCTTCTAATAGTCAGATTTAAAACTTCTTTAAAACACATCCAAGCAGGTGAGACATTTTGCCTTGCTCAATATGTGGGTTTTTTGCCACTAATGCAGGGTCATTAGCAGTATTTATGGCCACAAGAAATTGATCCAGATGAAAGCAAGCAACACAATGAGATGTCACAAGCATCACTAAAGCAGTTAACTCAAAGAGTGTTCCTTCCTCTGGCCACCCCTGAAGCCTTTTGTTCATTTGCTTAGCCTAGCTGGATAAA
The DNA here is from genome assembly GCF_027477595.1 of Haemorhous mexicanus. Taxonomy (NCBI): domain Eukaryota; kingdom Metazoa; phylum Chordata; class Aves; order Passeriformes; family Fringillidae; genus Haemorhous; species Haemorhous mexicanus. Next base: position 19,832,166 of record NC_082342.1, on the reverse strand, counting down.
CCAATCTACATTTGATGCTACCCATCAATCTGAATTTTAAAGCTAATACAAAGATATCTTATTTGCCCCCAGCCATTTCTCTCTTAACTCTCAATTCATGTCAAAGAAGCAAAGAACTTTGTTAATTGTGGGATTAAAGTCAGGCTCCTTCAGTTTTTATGCTTAATAGGAGCAATCGTGTCAGTAGCTAAAGTCTGGTCCTCAAAGAGCCAGGTTAGTCAAACATAAGACAGAAATCCAACTGCTCTACTTGACAATGAATTAATCTTTTGGTACAAGTAGTGCCTGAAAGCAATTATTCCCAAATTATGACAGCAGTTCAGAAAAGTTATGTATATCTCTGAATTCTTTTTCTTGTGAGTACAAAACACTGTGGTGACAGCAAAGACCCCATCTGGACAACGGTCTGCCTGTCTGCTGACTAGCCAGGAGGCAACTGGCAGGGCTGAAGCATCTTCTGTGGGTACACTGCTGCACTGCACACAACCTCTTACTGCACATAGCCACACATCAGCAGGGAAAGAGTAATTTTCTGGAGTTTATTATAAGCTGAACTGGGTAAACAATACTGGCCCAAAATACTCTGCTGTCAAGGAATGGAGCTGTTCAAGCACAGAATATCTGAAGTCATACAAAGGACTGAAAGACTTCTTAATAGGACAGGCAAGATGAACTGTCAGGGAAACTGAAGCTGCAGGCACACCTTCCTAAGAAGAGGATCTAATGTGGCAACAGTATTAGAAGTAATAATTAAGAGATCCAAAACAGTAATAAGCAAGTAAAATCTAACATTGGGAAAAGGACAAAAAAAAACCCCAAACAACAACAACAGCAAAAAAACAACAACCAAAAAAGGCAGTGGAATCTTTTATAGCATATCTTAAACTTCTTCCTCTGACAATCAGTATTAGAGAAGTTATTTCCCATAAGTCTAATTTAACCTAGTACACTTCAGATTGGAAAATAATAAATCTGCGGCTAAACTCAGTCAAATTGAAATGATGTTTTAATATATTTAGCACACTCTACACATTCTGTGTGTAGCCTTGAACAGATATGCAAATTTATCTCAGTTGATGAGGAAGCTGAAGTCTGCTTTATTTTGAGACCAAATTGGAAACCAATTCCGATTTACAATCTGGATTACTAGTCCCACGAAGGGGTAGAAGAGTCACAGTTTGTCTTGTAGGCTTTTAAATACAATTTATTTTCTAGTGACAATTGAAGGATCTAGATTTAGATATAGCATAAAATCAAGTATCAACAAGTATAGAAAAAATTTCACTGTGGGGTCGTCAGTGCAGATTAAAACACATCCTACTTGGGTTTTTCACATTGTTTGAATAATTACTACTAAGATTCACAATGCATTTTTTGTGCATTTGCAATTTAATTCAGCTAAAGGTATTAAGTTCAGCTATGACATGGCTCTTCACTAAGAACCATGTCATAGCTTTTAATAAATGCAGAAATATCACATATTTACCTTTTGTCAGAAAGTCAAACCCAGTCTCCCAATAATCTGGACATGTACCAATTCATGTGTACATGGACATGTACACCTCCCAATAATCTGGACAGGTGGACAAAAAACCCCAGGCCACCTCCCACAGGGCAGTCAAGCAGGAAACTACACAGACATTTCTTTTTTCACCTGGAACTTTACCTGTCCTCGTCAGCAACCTCTGAAGTGGCCCAAGTTGTCAAAACAATTTCATCTGCTCTGCAACTACTTGTTGGTACAGCACTCACTCAGCCTTCATACAACACAGTGGTTCAGATAGAGTGCTTTCAGGCATGTGGCATTAAAAAGCTACTATAATGAATTCTAATTACCTATATAACAACACAGCACCTGAAGTTGTGTCCCTCAAGAGGACAAAAGAGCAATAACATTGCCAGAAAGAATGCAAAGTACACAAGTCAGAAGGTGAAAAGTCTCCCTTTGCTCTTCATAAATTATCACACATCTTTATTGTGCTTTACTTGAGGTCAACACACAATACATTAGATCATCTGTGACTGAACAGTGGGAGTCCTATAATAATATTTTGTTAAGCTTTGTACTACTTTTAGTAGTGCAATTTCTTAGACTGTGGATGCAATACAAATGAAAATTTGTATTGCATCCACAGTCATTCTGGACATACTCCAAACATTAAATCTTAGACTTTTTATAATTAGACTACCTTGTAGAATATAGAGATACTTGGGCAGAGGACAATTTACATTTACCAATGCTAGAGGTGCAAATTACTAATCTTTCCCTCCTTCCCTACCTCCCTCACCAGAGATTCTGGGTGCTCCATTCACCTCAGTACTGCATTTTCACACAGTACTATATGCTTCCTGTTATGTAAGATGAAGGTTAGAAGGATTTCAGCATGCAACACCACAAAATCCCAAAGTGGTAGAGTTAGGAAAAATAACATGTTCTGCATATACAACCACAGAAGAAACATAACACCAAAAAAGTGGATGCATTTGACCAGACTTTGCATTTTAAGCAATCTAAAATCTAAACAACAGAAGAAAATTTTATATTTTGAATGTTTTTATTCCAGTCAAATTACAAACACAAGCATTTAAAAATGTACAAAAATAAAAAAGGACGCTTTCTACATCTTAAAAAAGCAGATCAAACTTACTTCTATATGTACAATCCTTTTAGTGAGAAAGCCTAATTAGCAGACGTTTTTTCTGTTCTCTTCTGAGCATTCTTTGCCAAATCTCTACCCCCAAATTCAGCCACACTTAAAACTGAAAGTAACATTTCAAAAACTTAATATCCTAAATGTCCCTGAATAGATTGCAAAGAAATCATTTTTCACAGGCAACAAACCTGTAGGTGGTAATGTATTTCCCTAATGACTTTAGGGCAAATTACATCCTGATGGGTAGTTTGCAAATCAAGCCTTTCTGTAGTTTGTTGATATGTAACTTCGACAAAACAGTTGGATTACATTTTTATTTTTTAAGCTATTTTCACAAATTAAAAAAAACAGTGATAGCTTTGTTGATAGCATTCTTCCTTCCCCTAAAGTTTTAACTCTTTCAAAAATAAAAAAAAAAAAGAAAGTATCTGCAAATAATTATAAAAAACAGTAGAAGAGTTTTTTCTGAATCCAAAATAATTTTTTTTTTTTTGCAAAAGGGATTGGTCACCTGCTCAATACCACATTGTACTAATGAATGCAGAGGAAGCACTGCCACAGCAACAGTTTTGAACCATTCTGTAATGTCTATTAAAATATTTTTGGTATCAAGTTTTGCTCAGTAATATTGATCAAATTATCTTAAGCAGTATGGCTCCTCTCCATGTTCTGTCATTCATTTGGCCATGACACTGTTTTGTTTCAGTCTTCCGACAGTTGATGCTTTTTGGAGCTACAGTAATGTAAGGATAGGCGAGGCAATGCTCATGTAAAGAGGTAGCTACTTAACTAACATTATGGAAAAACCGTTTTGGGGGACACAAGCCCTTTTTTAGGTCTCAAATACAGCAGGAAACTTTAAAATTGAAAACAGTTGCTCAATATACGAGAATGTGCCCAGTTCCTAAGAGAAAAGCAAGGTGCCAATGCTTCAAAGATAGCTCCCAAGAAGCAGGTTCTGTCCAACCTTTCTTTTTGCCATTCCTTCAACTTCAACCACATCATTTAACAGAAAGCTGCTTACCAAGAGAACAGATAATACCTACTTCTACAGGGTCCATAATACAGGCACCCAAGCCATAATCTTCTAGCTTCTACCTGTAACAAACTAGAAGCATTTAATTTACCTGGCCCAATTGTGGACAGGGATCTCATTAACTTGTACTGTGATGGAGATGAATGCAGGTTGAATACAGGTTTAACAACAGCCCCCTACCTGCAGCACACTCACCTATGCTAGCTTTCAATTCTGCTGCTTCTACAGCTTGACTCTTGCCTCTAAAAAAATCCAAACACCTGCAGAAAAACACAGTAATATCCCAGAAGTAATGTTCAGTTCTGTACAACAGGTAGCTTCAGCATGACACCAGGCATTCTTAACATCTAGTCCTTCATGTCACCTGACCAAAAAAAATCATCATTCTGTATTTATGTGCATAATGTACTTAGAGAATACTCAAGTTTCTTAAGTTTCTCTGGCAAATTTTAGACACAACCCATTTTTCTACTGTCTTAAAATATTTTAAGATTGTCCTAGGAGCTAATTTCAGCACTAACACATTATATACATATTTTTACTTGCTAAATATTTACTTTTTAGTTCACAGGAAATCTTATTTTTCTAGAAAGATCCTGAGCAAATATTTTAAACATTACCACAGATAAAAAAGATTCAAGTGGGATACTGTTAGCATTGGAAATGTCAGGACGTTCTCCAGTTACTTCACACTACTGGTTAAGACTATAGGACAGTGCTAATAAGCATTTGAAGTTGACTGAAGCTTTTCTTTTCTTGCTAAGACACAAGAATACATCACAGGCAGTTTTGTTGGTAACGGAGAAAAAAACCAAGGAATGTATCTATTACCAAGGAAAATAAACTCTGCAGCATCTAAAATAGGAGTCATACTTGGGAAAACAGCTAAATAGCAGTTTAAGGGTAAGATATAGCTTCACAAAAGACACTTACAAAAAGTACTGTCTGCCTAGTCATCTACCTCCTTCAACTAAGTTTCATGTAGACCTAACTGTAAAACCAAAGCCAGCAACAGGCAGAATCAATAGACAATAAAAAGCTTTTGATGTAAGGCAATTACTTCACTTTTAACAAGGTGGGAAGACCAACAGTGTAGTTTATAGACCAGCCAGTCAGTATTTGAGAGGTAGTCTAGTTGTTCGTTTAACTGAGAGAGGTAGAGCTGGCTGAGAAATCAATAGCTAAGGCCAGTCAAAATCATATTCCAAGTTTGCTAAGATGGTTCAGCCTGAGACTGCTAATGTCACAAGGGATTCATTTGTCTTGCTCATACTTACTCACTTTTATATGGGTAAGGTTATTGTAAAATATCCAGAGAGAATGCTCCCAGAGATAGCCAGCAAAAAAGCTTAACTACATTTTGGCATGTGCCAACCAATTAATACAGGTTATACATATTATGACTGTGAAGGTTAATAAAGCTAAGTGGCTCTCCTCATTTGGCAGATCGATATTACTACAAAAACACAGACATACCAAATACTAAAGGCAAGTTTTAAATTCCACATGGTTTACCTGTATAAAATTCTCCATACATTTTTTTCACACATTAAAAAAACCCCAATTATTTTAGAGATGAAAGCCAAAAAGACATGAGGGTCATAGAGTCAACAGGTAATAAAACCCTTGTTAAAGACATCTGGGTACAGAATCATACATAATGCTCCCTTGGATTGATGTAGGCTCTTCCGGGTCCTGAGTTTTGTGGGTATCTGTTGCTCCAATTTTTGAAGTAAGTTTGCTGATAAACAGGACACATAGACTGAAGACCCTCTTGTTCCTGTGGCTCTTCAGCCCCACAAGTAAGTTGCCTTCCATTCACAGCTTTCTAAACACACATAAGAAGTAATAAGTTTCATAGTTCATGTATAGAACCTGCAATTCCTATTCTTTTTAAAGCTTTAAGCAAAATCAAAGCTATGTGATCTCCAAGACAACCCTATTAACAAAGAAACAGGAACTTAAAAATTCCACTAACAACAGAGTTAACTTCAAATGCTTCTTTCAAATGAAGTTGAACTCTAAAGCTCAATAAATCTAAAGAGCAAACCACCAACTACAAAAATGTCTGTCAACACTCCTCTGCTTTATGTTACTCACCAAGAAATGAAAGCTGGAGTGTTTAAGTATTTAAATTAGTCATCAAACTACTATAGGATAATAAAATGGTACTGTCACTTTTTACTTAACTCACACAACCCAACAGTTATTGCCCAGGATGGACAAATATTTTTTTGTTCATGAAAACCAACACTATAAGTTTATTTTATGGAACAAGATGAAATCAAAGCTTCAATCAGGAATTCAAGCCATCTTATTATTTACCATGTGCCTCAAATTTCCAGCATCTCTCTCTCTGTACAGGCTCTGCAAAGCAAAATGTTCTTTCTGAAAGAAGAAAAGTTACAGGGGAAATAAGTCAAGATTCAAAACTGCAGAACAGTTTTGGTTAATGCAAAAAACCATCAGTCATCCCAAAATACATTCTAGCCTTAGGAAGGGCACTAAGACCACTCCACTGAGTGGTCCATGGGTGGACCAGTCAGTGGATTAAAATCTAACTGGATGGTCACACTCAAAGAGATGGCTCATCAGTGGCTCAAAATCCAAGCAAGGACCAGTGAGAAGTGTCATTCCTCAGGGGTCTGTATCAGGACCAGCACTGTTTTTGGCAACATGACAGTGGGATCAAAGTACCCTCAGCAAGTTTGCCAATGACACCAAGCTGTGTGGTGTGGTGACATGCTGGAGGCAAAGGGATGCCCTCCAGAGGGGTCTTGGCAGGCTTGAGAGGTGGCTCTGTGTGAACCTTGTGAAGTTCAACAAGACCAAGAGAAAAGTCCTGCACCTTTCAAGTGCAATCATAAACACAGGTAAGGGCAATCATAAACACAAACACAGGCTGAGCAGAGAAGTGATTGAGAGCAGCCCTGAGGAGAAGGACTTGGGAATGTTGGAGGATGAGAAGTTACTTCATGCAGAAGCATTGAAATCTCCCTTCTTTCACATGTATTTTTTCCTTCACCATTATGATAGAAAAACTGCATTTGTGAAATGGGCTGTTTCCAAACATGCATTTAATCACCAAATGCCTGAGTTAATGACTGATCTAAATCACATCAAGTAATGCCATCTAAGAATTATGATTTAGGGTACAGTTTGTACTCTGGTATCATCACTCCTAGTTAAGTTCTTCCTTTATGCCACACCTAGTATATATATAGTTCTTCCTTTATGCCACACCTAGACCACAATAGGCTAAAACAACATCTTTTCACAATTGTATGTATTTTTTGTTTTGCACTTCCATCTTTTCCCAACAGTATCACAGTGGTAGCAACAACACAAAGTAGGCTAGGTTGCTGATCTTTGTGCAGAAGTCCCTCCACAACAAGTATTCATACAGGTAGGTAACATTTCCAGGGGTCATACATCCGTATTCTTACTTTCAAGATTATTTTGAAGAGAACCCAATCTCAGTAATATTTTGTTCTTACTTTCTCCTCCTTCCCCTTAACTTTTTACCTTTCCACATTTGTTTAGTTAAAGTTTTGAAGCAATTTTGAGTTAAGTTTTAATATGTAAAATTACTTCAAAAATCATCTAGTATTTCCCAACCTTTTCCACTCCTCCAACAGTTATTCCTCACCATCTTCACAGGTCCATTCTTCAACTTCAGTTTGTCAAACTTTTTGTCTTGTAATTCTATTTCAAAGTGTGCCCTCCTGCCCTTAAAGTCCCCGTGCTTTTGCTTCTCCAGTCCTAAAATGCAGTCTGCATTTCTGAGAATATGTGATTTACCACTTAGCAGGCAGCATTACTCTTTCATACCTGAGCTGAGAGCATGAGTTCACCACACAAGGAAACAAAACACATATGGGGAACAAAAAAAGTCCCAAAAAAAGCTCCACCAAAAGCTAATGTTCTTTAAACATAAAACCAAAACAAAACAACAACAAAAAAATGGGCTTGCTTGAGAAATTCTACCAAAAGTGGATGTGGACATGATTTAGAGACTCACTGGAAACCAAGAATAGCAAATTCCAGTTGGTTACTCAATTAAAACTGAAAGTCAAAGGAAATCATTTCACATGGCATGAAAAGACAACACCTTTGCTAGATAATGCAATTATACATTTTACAGGCATGGACCAAGTGACAACCAAAATCATTGGAGTCTGTCAAACAAAACTGGTGCTGAGCTACATAGTCTGTGTCTTCCTGCATAAAAACTATCTGAGATTCTGTACTTGCATTTCTAACAGAAGTTTGCATTGTCTTACCATTACATTTTGCAGTTTCATAAAACCTCTTTTAGTGGTTTTACTCTAAGAATTTTCCTTCTCGAACAGTTCTTCAAAAGCCTAAAACCAATTATCTCACTAAAAACTTCATTTTTAAAACCTACCTTTTCTGATCCTTTCCAATTCAGAAATTCCATTACAAAGGCATTCACTAACAAAAAAAGCTTGTGCCTTATTCTAACCTCAATCTGGTAATTTTTTTTCCCTATTGCAAGATCCTTTATCAATACAGATGATTTTATTGATGCACATTTTGTGCTCCCTTCCATTCAATCTTGTTTGTCTAAACAGTTCTTTAGTTTAAGGCAAATAGTAACAATACTGCTTCCTTTTTCATCAAGGAAGAGATATTTCCACCTGTATAAAAAGCATTAGGAAAAGAAATAGAAGAGTGTAAGGGAGCCATAATCTAGACATTAATCAGTATTATACTAGGTTTAAGAGTTCAGTGGCTGATGTTTTTGAATTTGATTCAGAAACATCATCACTTGATAAATGGTATTTCATACTTTTAATGGTGCTCAGACACCATTAAAAGTACCTTTTTCTTTCCTGTTTGATCAGTAATACAAATATTACAGTTAAAGAACTTTGCTTGGTTAAATAGTGAGGCATTCTTCCAAGCTGCAAGTCTCAAGTAAGTCTTCTCACAGCCAGACATACCTACTGGGCTGCATTTCTCTTATCCACTCTTATTTCTGTTGCTACAGAAGAGCCTTATAAAATTCTGAATCCTTCAACAACTCTGAATGCTGCACTGCATTGTGCAAAACATGTTTTTTTCCTTCCTTCAGAAGCACCTGTCCAGGTAATAAGAAGTTCAGTTCTTTAACACTGTCAAAGACTGCCCATCTCAAGCATGTTTAGAGGAAAGTAAACAAGGTTTTGATTCTTAGTAATATATTGTTTGAAACAGTGAAGCTTACTCTAATGATGCCAAGGACTACTAGAATTAGTGCACTCTCTTACACTCCTTTTTAAAATATTATGCAATAGAAAAATTCCTCTTTAAGCCACTGGAATTCTTCCATTGCTCAACTTCTTCCTGATTCGCCTCAAAAACCACATTGTTAAGCAGATATTCCTCTCTCACCAAGGACGTAACCTTCAGGCTGCTCACCACTCTTTCACATTACATGTAATAGATAGTTCTGAGCAACAGAATAACATTTCCATGGCAATGATTATTAAAGGAACATCTGGACAAAAGTAACAGTGCTGCTGACAAAAGAGTTGACAAGTCTTCATAGTAAATAAAGCTATAATATAATTTTTTCCATTGTATTCCTATGTTTTGGACTTTTGCCTTCCTCTTTTAGGGCAATAAGTGAACCAGTTTTTCTCAGTTCTGAAGTGACTCACAAGAATACATGAATTGGTATCTTCAAATACCAGTACAAAGAAATTATGAGTACTCAGTTACATAGTACTTGTACATACTGTTAGATCATTATTAACACTAGCATGTAAATGAGAATGTATATTTAAAGTAAGCTGAAAGTTTTCAAATCTCAAGAAGTATCCATGAAAGACATTGGCTATCCAGTACTATCACAGGTCCAGTTAATTTCCGTTCCTTTTAATAACATCACCTGCTGACTCAGATATGCATAAAATTATTTAAATATTGATTGCTGGGATACAAAAAGGAGAATTTCAGCATCATGTACTGAATCGTAAATACTTTACAAGATTTAAAAAAAAGCTACTGTTCATGATTTGAACAATAAAGATGTAGAGATGATTGAAAAACTTCCACATTATTTATCAGCCTAAATTGAATAAATACACTTTCAATTCTAAGTTATTGTGAGTATGCAGAAGACACCATTTAAATTCACTCTGCTTTACTTTGCATCGTTGTGCAGCCTGTCACTTCCACTCAGGCTGAACTGATCATCTGTTGTGGTTGACAAAGCAGTGACACTTCCCCTACAGCTCTTTTTAGCATATCCAGAAGTTTACATCTTAACTACCCAGTGAGAGGCTCACCTGGCATCTCATTCTGGGTAAGCACAACAGCAATTGGAACATCAGGTAGTACAGTGGTGAGTACAGACAACATTTAGTCACACAGGATGACACATCTTGACAGGCTGCTAACTTTTTTTCTTGCCTCTTTACAGCTATTCATATGTTGGCTTGGTGCACCAAAACAATACAACCAATCACTTCTTGGCTAAAGTTAGCATTTTGACATTTATTTGTGTTAGATAAAATGAAACTCTTGCCTCAAGCATAACAGAGTACATACTGATTAGAGGCAGTATCAGCTAGGAAGACAGCCTCCAGCTCCAGGTCTTTTCAGTTCTGGAGCTCCGCAGAGAGAAAAACACAGGTACACTAACAGTGTTGTGGCAACATCCATTTCTTTAATAAAGTCTGGTTAACACCTAACCTGATGGAAAATCTTTCTCCTCCCAAAACAACTTAAAACTCTGTTTATTTAACTTGTGGAAAACAAATATTCAATTCAGTCTCTTTATGATTTTTTTCCCTATTTACAAAATACATTTTCATAAAACATTTAATTAAACATTCAAAGACTACATTTAATTAAATATTCCAAGCCAGCTTCAACATAAGTTCTTTAGTACCCATTAACAGAAGTCACGGTAAGCACAACTTAGGAAAAAATTCAAAGACAGCAAAGTTCTGAAGAGGAAAGCAATAAGGTACACATTCTCTTATGTCTACCTCCTTTATAAGTTGCTCTGTAAAGGACAAATAATTGCATTTCCTAGTGTTATAATTTTGCCATCTAGCAGCACTACAGATGCACAAATACCACAATAGACCATATATTTTGTTTCTATAAGCAAGAGAATACTTTTCAAATACTTTAAGCAGACATTATTAGCAGCAGAATGATTCATCAAAAATTGCGATTGTTGAGTACTGTAGTAACAGAAGAAATAGCTATGATGCCCATCATGAGCACAGAAAAGCACTGGTTCTTTTGTGTCACCTTTGGTACTTTACCACCTTTAAGGTAAGAAGATGAAAACCAATTATTCTTTATGCCAACAAAAGGTTTTCTACCTTCACAATGTTATAATCATCAGGCGGCTACTACTAGATCCACTACTACTGCAGCAGCGCATCTCAGAACAGTTTCCTGCTTCACTCAGCAACAATAACACAAGTATTACCCATTGTAACATTTATGACATAAGGAAAGCTTTTATCAGCAACTGATGTTTGGTGAGCTTTAGTAACCACCAATCACAAAGAAAATCTACAAGAATATTTTCAACGTTATTAAGAACTCCATCAAAATCCTTCTTAAAGGTAGGTGAAGATTTTTTTCTCTGCTCTACGAGAAAGGACTTTTATAGGCCTTTAAAACTGAAAAGATACACCATAGTATTGGAAAAATGATATTTCTTATACACAAATGATTGTTTTAATTAACTCAGTGTTATGATTCAGCACATCAGTGGTTAGAATCACATTATTTATGGTACATACTGAGGATGGAAAAAAAATTTTATTAAAAATAATTACAATCTAATTCTTATAAATACTGATAGGTGATGGAAATTTTCTTCAATGTAAGCAGAAATCTAAAAAATCTGACTGAGTAACGTAATAAAAAAATCACACACATACACAAGACACTTTAGGGGGCATGGCCAGGATCTATAACTGACATTAGCTTAAATGACCTCTCAAGAACAGGTCTCCTCTATAATGCCTAGTGCAAGAGAAGCCTGAATTCACCTGGGGTTTCCCAAGCACTCCAACCCTCCTCAAAACCATGCTGTAAGGAAGAATGTAGCCCTACCCTTCCTTGCTCCCCACTTACTCAAAGTATTTCATTTGAATCAGCTTTCCAGAGTGACCTCTACAAATTGGTTTGATCAGACTACACCCACACAAACATTAAATGCTGGTAAAGAAGTTTTTTGCCTATTGCTGTCTTGCTAGGACAGCATTACTTTAGATGACAAGAAGCTACCCCTGAAAGCACACTTAAATTTCAACTGTTGTCATGAAATTGGTATGGGTCATTTGCTGCTGGTAAATGCAAGCAGAAAAGATAAGATTAGAAGTTACATAATTAATTAAGCAAATATTTAAAAGTGATTTAGTGATCTTCAATGAGCCTCAAGCTCATACTTTGGTAGATTAGCCACGTCAAAGCTCAAATTCTAATCTATCCCCAAACCTAAACTGTTCATAACTCAAAATAATGGCAGTTGTTACTAGCAAGGGAGATTTTGATAAAGCCAGTTTTTAAGTTTACAAGCATAATTTTTCCCTCCTATGAAGACTGCTTTATAAAGCTATGTATATTCTCTTACCACAGAATTTCAACTATAGGTTTTCCTAATTCAAAAGGAGCTGTGTCTGTCAAAGGCTTTTAGAAATACAAGATGATCTGTCTATAAGTTTCCACCTCTAAGGATGACTTTAACATTACAGATAAGAGACTGGGATATCACATGTGTAGAGAAACAGCTTGGTTGTGAAACCATTTAAAGGTTTCCATGTATTACCAGGAAGGGAAAATGAGACAAAGTTAACATAATAAAGCAAAGTTAACACTTTCCTTAAGTTGATTTAAGATGCATAAAAACACTTACTCACCTGAAGCATAGCTTCTTTCTGTGGCACTGACAATGTTCTCTCCTCAAATGAGGCTGGTTTGTGAGTGGGCGGAAGATCAATCCTGTAGTAAAGAGGGAACGGAATATAACACATCATGTTCATGAAGTCTAATTGAATGGTCAGATAATAACTGCCAAAGCACCCAGCATTCAGTACTCAGGGACAAACACCTTTAAGTCAGCAATGACTCAGATGTGATATGTTGAAATGGAATATGTCTACCACTGGCTATTATTCAGGCAGACACTTTTCGTAGAAAAGCACTACCCATAATTTGTTATTTATTGCATCCTGCGTTAAGCAGACTGGATTTTCCCCCATACACTCCAACTAAGGAGGATTAGAAACTACTGGTATCTAACACAGTTTCTAAGTTACGAGATACAGCTTGAACAACTTTTGTAATTATAGCCTTCCCTTAAAAAGCCTTTGAGAAAGCCTTACTAGCAATTCTTACATGCAAGACTTTTTCTATTTTAACTTTCTCAGTGAAAGCAAGTAGTTATAAAGGAATTTAAATGTTTAAGATCATTCACAGAAATAAGCTTCAGATACAGAATTTAAGAGAAACCATGTTAAAAGTTGCTCAAAAGAAGACTCTTGATTCATCTTGCTAGCTCAGTCCAAATGAGGAAACTTATTTTATGCTAAAGGCTCTTAGTTATTTTACTTTAGTTCTCTTTAACTATATGAGCAACCTTTCTAATTCAGTTTTAGTGCTAACTGTATATGGGATGTAAAAAGACACATATTTACAAATATTCTAAGCCCCTGTCACTTTTCTATGCATGTTCCAAACAGAATCTAGACATCATCCACTTTAACTGACAACATCTTTTCAGATGATTTGGTTTCCTTCTTTTTTGTTTGACCACATTGAATAAAGTAAACTGCACGTCTGTGCCAGAGGCTTAAAGAAAGGACCAACATTCCAAAAAGCACAAGAAGTCAGTAAGCATGTATCCATGGAAGCTTGCTTAATTTTACAAACATTTCAGGATTAATTTTAGGGGGGCTTCACATTTGCAAAGCATGGCCAATTTACCTTGCAAGTTAGACCTGCAGTTATAACAAACTAGCAGTCATGGGCACCAGTCAAGAGGGAACTCTTTTTTGCCCTCCAGTTAAATCCATGAGCAGTTTTCTTTCAAAAAACCCAAAACTTCTCAAGAGATAAAGCTCTATATTACTTCCAAAGAAATTCTTACCTTCCTTATTTCTTTCACAGAAATTTGTGATTTCACATTTGTGTACTCTGAAAATAGAGCCCTGAAATTACAAAAGCTGAATAGCTGCTAAATTAAGTCAGACACTTAAATTACTGTACAGAACAAACTCTTTCTGCATATCGCTTTTAAGTGAATAAGAAAAAAAGTCCAACACATACTCACACTTTGTCAAGATAGGCTGGCCTTTTCTTCCTTGGGGTCAGCAGCACTGTCACAAAGATGGTAATGATAAAAAGAGCAAGGACTGCTCCAATCACAGCCCCTGCTACAGCAACAGAAGATGTCTGCTTAAAGGGCATATCTGCAATGTGATAGCATACATTACAACTTCAAGAAATTTATATACTTTCAATACTCAGATAATCTACTTCAGTGCTGTTCTGAGAAATGCTTCTTTCTTCCACTGCCAAACAGAAAGCCTTGCCCTGCACTAGCACTTTTGCAGTATTGCTTCAACTTATCCAACTAAAAAACTGGAGGAATTAAGAGAGCTCATGAAATCAAAATTTTTGATTTAAAAAATTTTATGGACTACTTTTATTAAGTACTAGCAGCATGCTTTCATTCTCAATTTCAAGGTAAGATGACATTACAAAACATATGATTTACACTTAAATAAGCTTAACAAGGTGTTAATTCAAAAACATGGGCAACTATGGTTTATTGATAATCTTTCTTTAAAGGCATTTAAGTTCGCAGAAAGCAAAAAAGAAAAACTTAAGATCAGGGTAAAAAACCCTATATACTAACCACTAGGAACAATGAATATGCAAACAAACACTAAATTCTTGGCTCACACTTATCAAAGCAAACCCTAAGACCACCTATCATCTTTAGGACTTCATACTTCAAGCTACAAGAAAGTAATTTTTATAAATAAACTTTAATAAGGGAGAGAAAAAGCTGTGTTTTTTTCCTTTTAAAGCATTTTTCTTTTGACGAATCCAATGTTGAACAACGCCCATACTGAATTAGCATACTTGTCAGTCTTTAAAGGCTACTCCTTTCAGTATGCTTAGAAATCAAATTTTAAGTCTCAAAACTGAAAAAGCTGCTAATATACTTTAACTCAAAATCATCAGTGCTTTAAACTTGTGCCAGCAGGCTCAAAAAAAAAAGTTTCACAAATAGAATAATTCATGTCAGCTGCACTTACCTACAAAATTTAGGCAGCATACACTAAATAATGTTCTCATTTACATTGAGTACTGAATCACAAAATTCAACAGTGAGGAAATTGAAAATTAACAGTTACCTTCAATGTATTTCTAAAGCAGTCTACTTTATTATTATTCAAATGCAACACAACCATTCTTAATCTCTTACTGTGGGAAATTTTGAGAACCTCTTCAACTGTGTTTTCTATTCACAGATAAAAACCCTGAGACTACGCAATATGATTTATCAATCCCTCATATTTCTTATGTTGTTCTGCCTGTATGCTGGAAAGCTGAGCAAAACCCCTCAATTAAAAAAAAAAAAGCAACCCAAAATAGAACACTTGACGTGCACTCTAATAAAGCAATTCCTGTCCTCTCATTGCTTATCAAAGATCTGACATGAATATTCCCCTGGGATCGCACTCACCAAGTATATTTAAGTAACTTGAAAAAAACTGAAATAAGCTTTTTTTTGTGACTTCCTTAATGTTAAGGAATAAAGACCTAGAGTAATAACTTGCAGAAGTTACTTTGCTCCTCAAAGATGAACGCAACATACCACCTTTGGTTTATATATTGGTTTTCCTGGCATAAGCTCCATGTGTCCATCAGATACCAGGCTGGACATTATAAATTGTCCTGGCTTTGGCTGGGATAGAGTTAATTTCTTCTCAGGAGCTTGTACAGTGGTTTGGATTCAGCATGAGAATAGCGCTGATAATCCAAAATGTTTTGGTTTTTGCTAAGTCGTGTTTATCCTAAGTCAAGGACTTTTATTTTGTATGTGTGTGTGTGTCTCTCATGCTCTGCCAGTGAGGAGCTGCACAAAAGAAAACTAGGAAGGAGCACAGTTGGGACAGATCACCTGAAGTGGCCAAAGGGATATTCCACACCACAGAACACCATGCCAAGTATATAAACTGGGTAAATTACCCAGAAAGAAGTATTGTGCATCACTTGTTTGTTTCCCCCCCTTTCATTATCCATTACTATTATTATTATATTTTACTTTGTTTTCAATTATTAAACTGTTCCTATCTCAACCTGTAAGTTTTGCTTTTGATTCTCCTCCCCTCTTCCACCAGGGTTAGAAGAGATGGGAGTGGGGAAAGTAAGCAGTTGTGCTTAGCTGCAAGCTAGGCTTAAACTATGACACAAGCACAATTCATAATTTTTCCTGAAGATCTTCTGAAGAATGGGCACATGAATCAGTGGAAGGGTCACCTAACTACTGCATTTTAATTGGCTCAAGTTTAGTTTACACTGAGTGCCCTCTTCTTGAAGTGAGAAAGCCTCAACTAACTAATATACATTCTTAGGTGCAGAATTCTTGAAGATGCTTTGGTCTTGTGATTATATCAGAAGAGTTCCTTGACTGCTTCATCCTAACTTCATGGTGCCTTTTCTTCGAGTAAATTCTGCTATAATGTTAAGACATCATAAAGTATTATACTTTCAAAGTCCACCCATTGAGTCTGATTTTGGGTGAGATGACAAACACCCATTTACTTCTGAACATCAGGAAAAATAGTAATATCCCAGCACAGTGACACACAGGAACTTAAATGTAACTACCACAGGGCACACTTCATTTGGTTTTTTGAATAGCTTTGGCAAAACATCAGTCTAATGATCAGCGGAATGATCATAAACCCAGACCACCATGCCAAGCTGAACAAGCCAGAGAGCACCTAACATGTATGGTGCTACCTACAAAGCATTTTAACCACCAGGTGGTCAGAAATAGATGGGAATTTATTAACTCCAAGAAATATGGTTAAAGCAAACAAAGACAATAGAATGAAAAATCAAGACTATTTTGAAGTACGCAATGCCCAGTTAATTTATCAGCTGTGCTTGAAAACAAATGTTTTGGATTGCAAACACTTCAATTTATAATTCCCTTCATATTCTTAAAAGAGTTTCTGAAGACACTTGTTTTATAAGTTTATGCTCTCTTGGGGGAATACTAAACAGCCCATCTCAAACAGCTTAAACACTTTAGTTCATTCTATCCATCCTCTGGGTTTATTGTGCTTTTCCATCTCCAATTTTTAAGAACAGACCTGTGCAACATTTTTTAACACTACCTATGTTCCAGAATGTAAGAAAAAGTTTATTCACACAACAGCCATTTGTACGTACAATCAATTCTTTTTACAGTAGACATAATGTACAAAACATTGCAACGCGCGTAAGCTCTATCCCTATTAATAACTTCAACTCCAGAACACTTCAACTTCTCAACCCATAGGAATTAAATATATATATTTAATTTAAAAATCAAAGCAAAAAATCCACAGAGACAAAAGCAAGATATCCCATGTGGAAAACTGGTTTATGGTTATGTTTATTTCCAAGTAAAACCATCTTTTAAAGATGATATATCAAGTTTTTTTTGAAGAGAGGTATAACCTCTTTATTCCAGAGATAATTTGGATCAGAACTCTCTGCTAGAAATTTCACTCCTTTTCTTGTGTTTGCACTCAAACTACAGATAACCACAATATCACTTGCTATTGTTTTTAAGATTTTGGTCAATCATGTATTAGTACTCCATTAATCCAAACCCAAACTTAAGGTGTTTAGGGATGCTTTTCCATTTGAATTTCAAATAAAGCTGTTGTCTTAATCTTTTTTAAAGACATGCAGTCATATGCAATCACAGTGTATTGTCTACAACACTCAATATAACTATTTTTGGGAAGCTCTAAATGCTGTAAGCTACCAAACATCATGAGGACAGAAAAGAACTTCCAGCATCAATGCTCATGGAGCAGCTGTAATTATGCAGCCTATTTCACATCATCGGTAGCAGACTTCTCCCTTTTCAGTATTCAAATACTAATAGAGCCTTATCAGCTTCAATTTCCTCAAGCTAAACACTTAAAAATGGCACTTCAAAAGATTTAATATTCTACTTATGAATTCATTGTTGTTCTGCAACAATTCATCTACAGTTGTTTCATTGCTCCTCACATAATCGGCAGATTTAGTTTGGTGAATCTGCTCAAGATAAAGTAGAACCATTTCACATGTCAGACAAGATTTTCTATGTATAACGGATACAATGTCATTTTAAAGAACATGTAAAATCAGTATGGATTATTTGCAGAGAAAACAAATTCACTGCGGTACAGAGACTGCACAGAGACTGAATTCCTGTTTCATAAACTCTTTAGTTGCACCACTGAAGAGTGCATTTTCAATACCTGAAGTAGCAGTGCAAGTGTCTACTTCCCTACTAATAATCTGAAACTCTGGCTACCCTCTTCAAAGCAGGTATTGTTACTTAGTCAGAAGCAGCGTAAAACCGCTGTTTTAACTTCTGGTCATAGAAACTCTAATGCTTTTTGGCACCTGGGAAAATAAGCATATTCACATTAGCCTCCAGCTTTGGAATCTACATGGGTGTTTTCTCCTTGTGTGCAATTAACCAGCTTTTAAATTCGATGGTAAGATTCCCACAAAGCCTCCAGAACAGGTCTCAAAAATTGCACCCTGTGAAGTTGCAAAGAGCATCTTGTATGCATTAATGAGTTTTGACATCCTGCCAATTACAGGCCTAACAAAACACCTCACTGTATGTATATATACAGACACTAGAGTAAGCTTTAGAAATCAATGACTATAAAAAAATAACTTTTCATCTTATCCAAATGCAAGCCTTTGACCTGTTTACAGTTACTCCTCAAAATGTTGTTCATAAGTTAGTTTCAGTGCAATGACTTAACTTTTAAGTATATAGTTGCAAGAAGGCTCATTAAAATGCTAAGAGGTATTCATTTTTATGCAGAAAAAACCCTAGAAAACAAAGCTTTAATTCTGCTGTAACTCATTTTAATTGGTAAAGTATTTGCTATACAGAAGCATTAAGTTTACTATGGATGGTACCTATATTGGAGTAATTCAAAGCCCCCAAAGATTATATTTGATCATTGCCTTGGGTAAACTTATTTTTAAATCAGAGAGCCAAGACAGCCACTTTTTATTTTTAAACAATATTGAATGGCAACTTTAATTTAGCCTTTTTTTTTCTTTTAACTCTGACATAGACCAATATAAGCACTCTGTGTTAAAACTCAAATCTTAAACAGTAGTACAGCATTGGGAAAAAAAGCAGCTCAAATACATTTTCCCCAGATTCAATATTTCCATTGTGTCAAGTCACAATATAAAAACCTTCAAAAAAAGTTTCAAAAAGTTTATTCCTCCTCTTGTGTAAGTATAAACAATCTGAAAGTGACCAGCCAATGAAGTGAACTGCAGGTACATGTTTGGTTTTCAGTGGTTACTACACATACCACTCCCTCCGAGATATTACTGCACCATCTAAGTGAGAAACAAAGTCATCATCCTCATAAAATTCACCATGCATAAAACCCATTCCAAATGTTCCACCTTCATGGTAATCCATTGGTCTTTCATAACGGTCCTGGTACCTATTAGTATTGTCTACATTGTTCAACTCAGGTTTTCCAGGGTCTTCTAAATAATCTTTAGATATTAAGTTCATTGGGTGCTTTGTTTCTTTTTTTATACTGCCAGGGTAAGAACCCATATCATCTGACTGAAGAACATCTATTTGGGACTCTTTCTGCATATCTGATGGTGGAATGTAGCTCTTAGCAAAGTAGTCACCGCGGAATGTCTTTCTTCTCTTATAGTAGACAGCTCCAACCAGAGTACCAAGAAGTAACAGCAAAAGAACCCCACCCACCACACAACCGACAACGATACCCCAAGTGTCGTCCTGCTTTGTTGGCAAGGTTGATGTTGGGAAATTTATTATTCTAGGTTCTGTTGCTAAACCTGTGATGCCATCAGTCGAAGGATGCCAGGGAACCGTGGGCAGTCGAGTGGTAGTAGTAGGAGGATCTAATGGAAAGAGCAAAGAAGTAGACAAGACACAGAAAAGGCACAGAATGTCAATGCAAGCTAAATCAGTTAAGGGTTTATAAGAAAGCAAAGTTGATGGGTATGTTCTACAAGAATAGTTTTTCATTCTCAAGTTCATGGCACTATAGTAAGTCTTAAATTACTCACAAGCTTTGAACTAGCTTCCTTACACATGGTTTGGAGTTAAGCTGCAGCAGTACAGAAAGTATGAGGAGCAAACAAAATAAAAATAACCGTCAGGTACACAATTTGTCCTCCTCAAAATAAGGAGATGGAGTTTTTCTACTCAGATGTTGACTGATCATCACTATTTACCTCCTCCAAGGAGGAAAAACTCAAACAGTCCTCTAACTTTCCATCCAGCTATAGGGAATTCTGGATCGAATTAATTCATTATGCCACCGAGTCAATTATTCCACATTAAATTCCCCCTTTAGAAATAATTCAGGGCACTGAATATAAGAATGAAAAACTATTGAGTTGCATGCTCAGTCGCATGAACTACTGATTTTTAAGCTATTCTCTCCAAAAACATTTGTTTCATTAATAAAACTTACTCAGCCTCACCTTGGGATTAGTGGAAGAAGCATAGTTAAAAACGGCATGTATTAATCTCAAAGTAACATTTATGTTGAGCAAGGAGCTTTCAGGTTTTTAAAACATTAAAAAATTGAAACATTTGAACCAAAATTTATATCCTCTATAAGCCATTTGATCCTTCATGCACAAAGAAATTTCCATATTAATTCCTCATTATAAAATAAAAACTGTTTTCATGTCAGGTTAGGTATGTAAACAAGAGACTGCCAGATACCAAGCTTCTCCAGCATGCAGCTTTTTCCTTTGTTCTTTAGGTCTACTGGAGATGTATGCATCTGTATTGCAGGCAAGGTTCCAAGTGATGGGCTGATGACACTGAGAGGATACCAATCAACCACAACATTATATACAACTCCACTTCTTATTTCTATGCCACACTGAAAAGAAGTTAATTTTTGCCTTGCCCATTGTAAGCTAACTATTTTAAAATCAAAAAGGGAATTCTAAACATGCTATTATAGCTTGAACCTTTCAGAGAGAATATTGCATGGACAGCCTAGTAGCTCATTATATCATGTAATTTAGTTAAATGCCCATAAGCAAGATCCATGAAAGCAGTACTGCCACCACATTAGAAGCACCCTAAATTTACCACCACAAAGCAAACCAGACAGAACTAGATCTCTGTCAAGCTTTCAGGTATTTGACAAATCACAATTAAATAGCCATAAATATGATTTTGAATCTCACCACTCAGAGACAGACATAAAATTTTCTCATACTAGACAGAATTCTCGTATTTGTCATGATTACTACACACGTTGCTGCTGAATGCAACATTTTAAGCATGACATAAGTAAAGTTTTACACAGTTTTTCAAAGGGCATAATTGTATTCCTTAACTATGTGAAAAGTGATGGTTTGTTAGGGAACTATGCAAAAATGGAATTAATTTGACAGAAGACAGGAAACTGAACAAGAAAGATGCACTACCAAAATGAATAAGAGGAATTCAGATTATGATTTTAGTAAAAATTGACTTAAAGTGAGTTTATTGACTTGAAGTGAGTTTGGTAATTTAACAAAGAAGTAGAGATTAAAGAATCCAAGTTTACCAGGGTTCTACGTCCCACACATCCCTAGTTCATGAAGTTCAAATCCCTCTTCCTTAAAAAAGTATTTGCTTAAGACACAAGATTTACGACCTTAAAACACGATTTCAAACAGTACCAGCAAAATCCTTCCAGGCTCTAATTATTTGGCTTTGTAATGGTTTTGCCTCTGATACTGAGGTCTTAAGTCTTATCTCTCCACATCCACAAAGATGTAGCAATTGCGTCCTGGCATATGTGAAATAAGCACAGTGGCAATTACAATCTTATTAATATATTAGAAATCCAGTGTTTTACAAAGTTTTTCCTTCAAAACTTCCCATTCATCCACCAGTTGTCAGGCTGTCCAGCTGCATTACCAACAAGCACTAATAAACATATTAAGTCAATTTCAAACACAAGATCAATTAAGCATTTGTTCATATGTATTCCTGCAATACATAACCATGACAGCTCTAAGATTTATTTATTTTGGTACTTTTTATTGTTGAAGAATGACAAAATTAAAACTGTCCCTTCTTGTTTATAAGGTCAACTACAACTAACAATATGTGAGTTCACTTCTGATGTCACCCAGAACTTTCTAAATGTAAAGCTAATTTTTTTTTACTTCCTGTACGAAGCAAGTTTCCCAAAAGGAGAACAACTTTAAGATGAGGAATGCCAAAGTTTTATGCCCATCTCATAACATTTTGCTTGCAAATAACATCTCAAATGTCATCTCCAAATCAAGAAAATGCTATTCATATCTGTGGCTATGAAAGACGATCTTATTTCATTTCAGAAAGTTCTTAACTATAATATTTCACATAATTACTGATACATGTTCGAGTTCTTAAAGCTTTCCACAAAACATTAAGGGCATAATTTAAATTTTATTTCATATGGGACTTTATTCAAAAGCAACAATTTCCTGCTGATGACTTCCTTTAACACTTTATTTCGTACCCGATGTTTAACAGCTCTCGTCTCTTTCACTGAGGTAGGCTTCTGTTGTTGAACAAAGCACAACATATTAAAATACCCATGCGGGTCAGGGAGCTGAAAGTAGCAGAAATTCTGGAAAATACCTGGGTTTAGTTTAAATACATCTTGGTTTCAAGCTTTTGTTTCTTACTATGTTCTGGGGCCTGTTCAAATCCTTATTACATGTACCCTGCAAGAATGATGAGGACAAGCAAAGACCCCAACAAAATTTCTTCTACTCTTACACAGCTACCACCCCCATTAAAATAAGAGACATAATTGAACAAAGCAAAATCCAATTTTCTGGTATGAATATAGCAAGTAAATTGTCTCCTTCCATTTCCTAGTTGGTTTCAAAGCCTTTGACACAGTTTTCTGCCAATAAAAGCAAGACTTGCTCTTGACTTCAAATGAAGCTCTGATATCACCTCAAATTAAAGGACCATGGTCCCAGTGCACTGCTTAGTTTTTACACTCTTAATTGTTTTCCAGATGTTTCCCATCAAAGTCAGTACCAACTTTCAACAGTGTCAGCATGATATTTTAATTTTTCCCTTAAATGACTATTCTTGATAGAGTTTTCTCAGCTCTTACAATACCAAAACCTTATCTTGGGCAGGGGAGTTTCTACCATTAAGTTTAGTAGAGGCATCCAACTAACATAACATGTTTCGCATCCCAAACAGTACATCTCCCTGCTTCAATCCTCCTGCTGTACCACATCCCTCAAATTTCTGGGACTCACATCTGCTTCTGTTGCCAATTCAAAGCCAACAATAAGCCAAGCGTCAGAGAGAAGAAAGTAGAAAGAGATGGATGAATCATCCCTAAAAACCAGACCACTATCTTCAAAGTCTTAGGTTTCAATCCTGTCTTGGTATTATCAGCTTATCACCGTTAAAAAAAAAACAAACAACAAGAGAACACAATACTCTTAAACCATAAACATTTTGGATTTAGCCCCACTATGAAGTATTTGAGAGGTAAAGTGACCAGCTCTACAACAGGTAAGATAATTCAATACTGTCACAATTTATTTAGGTTAAAATTTGTCATTTAAGCATTACAGAAACAAAGTTTTGGAAGAAAAGGTTCCTTGGAGAGTTGCTGTGCTTTAACATAGACAAAGTCTGTCTGGTTCCAAAAGCCACAGCAGAGTGACCAAAAATAGTTCTCTCTATTTGCAAAAACAATCCCAAACCATTCAAGATGCAAATGTCCCCTTTTTTTGCCTCCTACAAGACAAGGATCTGCTATCAATTACTTCTAATCCACAAGTAAGTTGGCTTTGAACAAATTACAAGATCTCTCTTTGCACACACCATTTTACTGAGTGGCAAGTACCTGCCTGTGTATGTATTACTTGTATGTTTGTACAGACACAAACATACTACTGTGTCTTCACTTGCTGTTCTTGCTAAATTATCCTTAATTCTGCGCAGTTAGGTCTTAAAAATAAGCTCTTTCTTTCAGCTGCTGAAAAGCTTATGTAGCAACTACTTTATGACAGCAGGGAAGAAGACTCAATGTCTGAGAGCAAATGATTTGGAAATTTATCATTCTTTCTTTCTTTCTCCAACCACTGCTACTCTAATGTCAAGTAATCAGTGAGGATACTGCATAACACTCTCCCCACAGTGTCTTGCCTACAAAGGTTCCACACTGGAGCTAAACATTTTCCTTAGGATTATCTCCAGTGTATGCTCCCCCACCTCTATTTTGGCAGCATAATACTAATATTGGTATTAACAGTTTCTCATCAATCATCCACTTTCGAAGTTCAGTGTGCTTTTGTGGTTTCTAGCTGGGATTTTCATGCACCAAATAAAAGACTTTGGTATTTTTTTGGGACACAAGAGAAACTTATTATTATTGTAACCTCCAGCATGGAAGAATAGTCAGGAAGACCACTGAAAATTCAAAGCCTGCTAGACGAGGGAGCAAAAGCCCTTTGCTAAAAAGCAGTTTGTCAACATCCCTCCAATATGTAATTTAGAAAATAAAAGAGTGCTCGTATTCACAAGGCACTCTCAGAACAGAGGTTTATATATGAAGCAGCAAAACCTAAAACCAATGATCAGTCCCTGCTATGTTAATCCTCACAGTGTCCACTCTACAAGAAGGCGACCCCTGTGCATACAAAAAACACCTTTCTAGGATTGCTGCCTAACAAAGGCTGGCTTTACTTTTAACAAAAGTAATGTCTTCCAAAGGCTGTCATGACAGAAGAAATATGTTCCAACCTTAATGCAAGCCTCACAGGTCACCTCTCCCTGGCAAGGGGAGAAAGGGAAAGCTTCAGTAAACAGCATGAAGGTGAAAGAACACAGAGTCAAGAAACCAAAATTCAATTCCTTGTGTAAGAAAACTGAGTAAATCTATATTGTACAAGGAAGCGCTTTATATATCAAACTGGCAGCATGTTTTGGAAAACTTACTTCAATGCTTGAACTCCACTAGGAGCATGACTTGCTTTTGCTGGACAACTATGGAAACAGTTTAGCTTTAAATTATTGAATTAATAAAAATTGCAAAAATAGCTGTGCCTTAAATGCAATATAAAAAGTAGTATCACACTTCAAAAACGATTTGAGTATTTCTCTATTTCTATGACGACGTAGAATCTTCTGAAGCTGGAAGCTGAAGATACTATTTAGTTCCTGTCAACTACTTCTCTTTCATTTCTGTATTTCACTTCAAGAATATTAACAAGATTTAGGAGCACAACAGAACTTATTAAAAATATAGCTTTGACTTTTTTGACAATGAATATCAGGACCAAAACCAATCTTTTGCTCAGCTACATTCCCAACCTACAACACATTTCAACTTAATAGGTATTTTTTTCTAGCAGTTAAAAAGCTTAACAACTACGAGTGTGGTGACTGTTCAGAAACATTAACTTAATAAATGCTTTTTGACAGCTTCATAATTAAAATTTGAAAGATGGTGTGATCATACAGCTTTGTCTGTTAACTTCCAAGTTTCAGTTCACATTTTATGCCAATTTTTATACAGTGGCTAAGAGCAAAGACAGAAAAATAAGCTAACTGATTATTTCAGCTTATTGCTCTACAGTATATCACTGCCATGTTTACTATTAATAGATACCTGGTGAGTTAAGTCTAATATTACAGGTGGTAAGTGATTGATTATTAGCCACTTGCCCATCCTGCATCATTTAAGGGCATTTCAATTAAAGAACCAATCACTTTGAAAAGTTATTCGTAAGAGTTACAATAGAATGTACTTAGTATTTGTTTCTGAAAAAAATACAGGTGTTACACTAATAATTGCTTCACCTCTCCTGTTTTTATCAAGTCTCCTATACACAAAAAGTTTAAATACTGCGCTTTTAATCATTTTGTCAGCATGATCAACATAACACTCTTAAAGACTGAAATTTACTGACAGCTAAAACCTTTATCGTTACTGGTGCACCTAACTGGCAGAACCATGACCCTGTATGATTCTGCACACTAAGTGAGGCTCAGTTTTGTTGCTCCCTGAAAACAGCTAAGGTTTGCTAATTGCAGTTAAATAGCTACAGTAAAACCAAGTTGCTGAGCACAGCTGAAAAGCAGCACACACATAAACAGTGTCCATCAGTTCACAGCAAATGCCAACTGCTGCAGCTTAACTATGTCTGCATTGAGCTGGTTTAAACTGTAAGATTTGCATAAGGCTAGAACATAAACCATCACCACTGCCCAACTAGCCTGTATGCCTACTCTGCTTTTCAAAAAACTTGATTCATTTTAGGAAATACTATCTAAGATTTCCTGGTTGGCCTGTTTTAGTCTGTTAGTTGAAAACATAATTTGAATGACAACCTTTAATTTTCATGCGTGACAGTCATGGTAAAACACATGAGGTCTATTTACAGCACCTAACATTTACAGAACTGACAACTTGAATAATAGTGGACTTGAAAAAAATAAAACCTTTCCCCATTCCTTAGAGATAGAATAGGGCTGAGAACAGAGCTATAAACTGCATTATTATTTTTTGAGCAAGTGTATTTGAAAGTTATATTTGAGACAAATATTTCACCCTATTTAATGATGATTTTCTAATTTTTTGAATTGATATTTCTTACAATGTGCCAGTTTTTGTAATTGTTTTGAGTTTACTATGCAGCCATGAAGCCTTCTCCATAGAAGCAGCCTTAGAACCAAAACATCCAAAAGTAACTCTCACAGAAATAACTTTCATAACAATTGGCAGCACTTGATATCTTTTAAATTATATAAAATTCTAGCTATTAAGTTGTTTACAAGTAATTAAACTGTCTCAAACTATTTATAAGTTTCCAGTTAACTAGCTCATTGACTAGACAGTTAATTAGAACTTACTAGCTATCCACAGTGGCCTACAGTGTAGTTATATCACTGACTTCAACATTATCTTTCATTCTAAAGATGCAGAGAACTGTCAAAAGTGAATTCTGACTGACATGGTTTCAAACATGTTATAGTTTTAGTCTCATATTCTCATTCTTATTTTAACTCTTAGGTGTTCATATGGAGTTTTAACAAAGAAGTCATCTATGTTTGCATCCACAATCTCTGCATTCTCTAACAGGCCAACATGTGCTCTGACATTTAATTTGCTTAATGAAATAACTAATGTCAAGAACTTACTGAAAAGCAACAACACAATACAATAGAATGAAGTTTTAATTTTCATGTCTATTATCTTCCTTCAAACCCCCTATAATGCTAGCATTTATTGATCAAGCTAATTTACTTAATGCTCTTTCACAATAAATGTGTCACAGTAAAACATTAATTACATTGTGTTAATGATGCAAGGATGTGTGTTCCAACAGCAGCAGTGCTACACAGACACACAAATTTGCTATATGGTACTAAGTAGATCAGCAAGTTCTGCATGAAGTATTTAACTTGATGATTACTGGGTAGCTGCACCCCAAGAAAATGACACAAGTAACTGGTGTAAAATGCACACATTTAGACCATAACCCTAACTTCCTTAAAACAGCATCTTTAGCTTTTCTAAACATAATTGTTCCCCTTCCACTAACATCTGTTTTCTCAATTTTCTCAAAGACAAGGTACTACTATTGCAGTCAATGTGCCTTGTCAAACACAGGTTAACACCAGAAAAAAAGGTTAAACTACCAAGAAAAAATAATCATCTCAGAAGCACCTTAACCATAAGAATTTCCACTATAAGTTGTTATTCAAGAGTCAGTTTAATCCCAAATTGTGCTGTAGCATTTAAATCCACACTTTCAATGGCTTTTCACACAAAAAGCATATATTTTTCGTATATTTCATGCAACAACTGGCTCTTCAGTTTGCTAATTCAATCTCTGGCAAAAAAAATGTTTCAAGTTAACATACTGTCTTTGCGAAGAAGTAAGACTTACCTAATATGTAGATAGTCTTCTGATCACTTTTCTGACCAAGGGCATTAGTCACCTTACAGATATAAGTCCCAGTGTAGTTATAAGTCAGAGGGCTGCTGAATTGCAGAGTATTGTTAACAGCCAACAGTCCTTCAGGCCATTGTCCATCCATCCTAAAAGAACAGTTATATTTCAAATGTGTATATTTACAACTAGTTTAAACAGAAGGAGTTTAAAATAATATTGTCAATAATCTATAGAATGAATTTTTCACTGTGCTCTGACACTTTCAGTGTATACCTGAAGGTTTACTCAGTATTTAATTTCTGGGCCAAATCCTTTAAATGTCAGATCTGCTGGAACTAGCAAGCTGTCTAAAATCAACACTACTACAGCAAAGAAAGCAACATCTCAAAAAAACTTGGAGGAACAAGACAATCCAAGCTCTGAAAACTAACAGTCTAACTAAGAAGCATTTCTGCTGTCAGGATTAGCTGCCTGTTAATTTGCATTTAGTAGATATTTCTGTCCATACATTCTTAATTTAGAGGACATTTTGACTAGAACTTATGAGCAAGAATTCAAACAGTTTCTCCTCTCCTGAACTGCCTTTACTTATCTCACATCACTCTTCTGTCTAAATTACAGCACTGAAATGGAATGTGGTACTTGGTGATACACCTGGGGAAACAACAGGTTGAAAAAATTATTTTTTATCAACTGACTTTTCTAAGTCTATAACTTCCCTGTACAATTCTGCCTGAGATTGCAGTAACAACTATGTAAACACAAGAGAAAAAGGGGAAAGGGCCCTGGAACTATTCTAACAGAGCTGCCAACTGTCCATTAAACACCTGAGTAATTCCATGCTATTGAAATCCATTTTGATTTATCTAAGTACCTATTAACAGCCAAGCAGGCCTAAATCAATATTCAAACTAGATCACTAGATGACAGTATCTTGAAAGCATTTAGCAAGCGTGAATTTTTTAGGTAATATTGAACAAAAAGGCAGCCATCACTTTAAAACAGGTACTCAAAGGAAAAGAAACAAGCACTTCACAGTTAACACTAAATGCAATCTTCAGAAAATGTGGTTCAAGACTAGATTCCTAGTCCTTTGCTGTGATTATTGCCCAGAATTGCTTCAGTCACAAAAAAGCTGATAAAAGTCATCAGGCACATACTTCATAATTCATAGTACCAGAAGTATTTATTTCAAGAAACATTATAAAAACAGTCAAGTGGTTTGAAAGCTCTATCCTAATTAAATTCTCATATATGCAATATTTAAAAATATTGCTAACCATGAAAATGTCACTATCCTAGTAAATACAATGCCATCTTGGATTCCAAGGGATAAAACTGGTTGCTAAGGTAGTTCTACAACCTATTGTAATCTGACACCAGTCAAACAACACACGCAGTACTTCTCCAAGCCCAAGTTAACCTTCTTCTACATGGATTCCACCCCCCAACCCCCCCACCCCCTCCACATATGAAGTTTCTTATTCACCAGTACTACACATTTTTGGATGGGTTTTGTTGCTGCTCAGAAAGGCATACCAGGCTTATTCCAGAAATTTTTTTGTAGTATTGATTAGTTGTTACATATGCTTCAAATTCAAATGAGAGAACTGAGAACCTAGTACATCTGAAGAAGCAAGTGGTACTGCTGTTGGGTTTTTTTTGTTTTTACAGAGGATTTTTATGTGCTGAAATTTCTCATCACAGTGATTTTGAACTAAGCCTGAGATGGGAGTCCACAGATTCATGAAATGTGGATGCTATGTAAGCTTTTAAATTTTTTCATTAGAGGCCTATGTAAATAATAGTTGGATCCTTATTAGAATTAGTGGTATTTGCTCTACATGCTGCAACACACAGAGCTCAGTCAACCTTGAGTAACTAAAGAGACTTTACCCTGAGAGTAATGACAAACTATTTAGGCACATAAATTTACAAGATATCCACTCACCTCTATTCATACAAATACACATTGTGTATTCTTTTAAAAAGCTGAATAAAACCAATATGACCAATACAAGTCATATACTCTTTGTTTTCAAAACATGCATTTACTGTAAGCAAAGTGATTATACCACTTGAATCATGTGCCAAGTCCCTTTTCATAAATATTTACCTGGTCCACATAAAATCCATAGGTAATGGATTTGCATCGGCATTACACTTGAGCTGAACATTTCCTCTTCCAATGAACCAGTTTCCATCATAGCCAGTTACTGAAACTTCTGGGGCATCTGACAAAAAATAATTTCATCTATGAACAATCATAATTTTTACATTAAAAGCAAATCACATGTAACATTGATAGAACAGATAGGTACTTTTTTCCTGGGTTGTTTTTTTTTTGGTGTGCTTTAGTTGTTGGTTGCCTTTTTGTTTTTAATTTAAAGACCAACACCAAAATATACAGAGAGCACGATACAGTTCCAAGCTACAACATTAATAAGCAGCAGTGAACAAATTGTTTTAATCGGTGAAACTTTCCCAGTGTGTTTTCAGCAACCACACAGGAACTGAGAGGACTTCAGAAAAAAAAAACCAGTTTCATGTTTTTGGGAAGGAGGAATGGTAACTTAGAACTACTAAGTTCTCACTAAAAAGATACAGCAAAGGATCAGAAACAACCTTGGGAGAAACCAGGTAATTAGGAAATCACCAAAAAGTTCACAGATGCCAACTATAAAGATTAAATTATCCATTGGCATCAAAATGTAGAATTATGTTATGGCTCTAAAAAGCCAGGAGAGGTGTTGGAAAAATATTTAAGAGACAAGGAACAGACAAACTAGTATGATTTGGGATAAGCTCTGGAGCCAAAATGGAGAAGCAGTTGCAAAAGCTAGTAAGTGTCAAGGAAGACTGAAGAGCACACACTGCTTCTCACTTGCTGCTGTGTATCTTACTATCCAGCCTTGTTAGAAATTCTGAAACATGCATTAACACTAATCTCTGATGAAAATATTGAAGACCAACTTGCACCCTCACTTCATTTTCAACAGGAAACAATTTTATTCACTGTTTGAGACAATACAAATCCTCTTCAGTTTTATTTCTTTATCAATGACCCTCCAATCTAGAACTTTATTTCAAGACAAATGAAATAAAGCAGTGCTAATAACTATTTTATGCCAAAATAAGTGATTCTTTACCAAACAGAACAAAACCAAGGCAAAATCAAATTCTAGTCAAATCAAAACAGCCAAGTCTACTTTTTCCAGCCTCTACATTTGTTCTACTTGAACTGACAGACTTCTGTGATTTAGGAACTTTAAAGCAGCACACAGCCAAGACAGGACACCAAAGGAACAACATGAAAATAGTTGGTTTTGTTTATATATGCGCTGTCTACAGAAAGGGATCACATGCCTAAAGCTTACTTGTCTTAACTGGTTTTAACTAAGCAACATTGTAAGCCACCTTGCTTTGTATTCATGTCTTTTAAAAGCCATACATTTTTTAAAGTATCCTGGTGCAGGTTTGAATTATATGAGCAATCTGAAGCTG
Organism: Haemorhous mexicanus; assembly: GCF_027477595.1. NCBI lineage: Eukaryota > Metazoa > Chordata > Aves > Passeriformes > Fringillidae > Haemorhous > Haemorhous mexicanus. The sequence continues at coordinate 19,800,747 of NC_082342.1, read as the reverse complement.
AATAACAATCACTAGGCATTTATATGAATTTTGTTCTTGTTTCTCTGTGCTAGTTAGAGTGGACAAAGCTTGGTGAATAATCTGAAAGTAACTAACTTACTGACCACTACAAGACCTATTTTCAATTTAGCATCACGCACATGAATTTTCACCAGCATTCTTTTTTAATACTGCTGGAATTGTAAGACACTATAAACAGCTTTTGGATCAACCCTCATGTTTACCCATGATTCAATATCCAAAAGAGTAGAAATGTAACAGTATTCTAGCTTCATAACTTTATTTTCAATACAGAAACCCTAGGCTTTTACTCTTGCCTGACCGGCCTCTTATCACAGCTTTTCTATACAGTTGCCATTTTCCTGAAGCAGAAAGTGCTCATCTCCTTTCCATGGAAGGTGTACGGTGTTTAAGGGAGAAGTTGCAAGATACAAACCAGGAGTAATTACCTCACAGAATACTTACACTGTATGTCCAACACGTAAGGGTATCGTATCTCCTTTTCAAAGGCGGGGTGCCTCACAACACAAGTTATGTGTCTTCCTCTTGCAAATCGTGTAGGGACAATCACATAGTGGCTTACAACTGTCACTGTTTCATTTGGAAACAAAGTAGAGGTGGATTCCATTTCACCAAGGCCTCCTTCCCAGTCAATCTGCGCAGCAGGTTTTCCAGTGGCTGCTGTACAAGTGGCTGCTACTGTCCTATTTGCACCATCTATTAGAGGGTTTGGTCCTTTCTTTAAGCTCACAACAGGTTCAACTAAGGAGGAGGAAAAAAAGGAGATTTAAACAAGAACTTCACATCTTTGAAAGTGTCACTACTTAAAAGTTAAACAAGATCCAATCCATTTGCAAATGCTCATGTTAATCTGACATCCTAGAAGACTACGCATATCTCAAGAGATGACAGCTCTACAAGGCTTTGGCCTGCTGATACTACCCTGCTTTGTTCACTCATACAAGTTCAGTGTTGTTCATTCAATGCATTTAATGCACTGAAAAAGAATTCCAGAGTGGTTAGGTCCAAAATGCCAATTCCAGTGCTTCAGCTGCAGTGTTTGACAACAGTGAATTTAAGGTATTAGGTTGAAACGACACTGCAGGGTTTTTTTTTCAAAAAGCTTAGATTCTGCTGCATTTTCAAGCATTCAAGAATTAATCTATACTGTCAGTTTGTGTCATTTGAAATCTATTTCAGTGTTCTAACACCCAATATTAAGAGTTTAAGCTTTTCTTGATCACTATTATAGAAATGACTTCCAAGCTGCATCTTAACTATATCTACAAAGCACACACTGAATAAAGGATATAATAAGTACATAGAAATATGCAATTGTACATAAAATTTATCTAAGTTTTTAATATACAAAGTAATCTATATATAAATAAAATTTCAACAATAAAATACAATAAAAATAAAATTCATTGTTCTATATAAAAATAAAATTTTTGCCTATATATATTTTGCCTACATGGAACTCAATACTAAGACTAAAGAAATCTGCATGTGGAAGGATGTGACCTCCTTGTAAAGCTACTGCTCACCGCAAAATTTTAAAAACACTTGGGGAACACACTTCTTTCTAAAAGGAAGTTGAGCTCCTCATGGGCAAGTCTATTGCTGAGGGCTATAGATTAAAAAGCTTCCAAAAAATTTCCTTTTGGTTTAGCAAATCTGTTCTGGCCCTGTACAAGCCACCCACCAGTTGCAGCCCAAGTCAGTAAAACTACCTGGTGCTTCAGATACAAACCATGGCTGGGCTGTTTTAGAATGGCCTGTTTCTGTCACCAGTTCTGTAAGGGACAGGTTTGCAGTAGTGTACCAGCCTGTTCCACAATCCAGGTCCCTTGCTCTAATCTGGCTACTGAAGTCCTCTGAAGGAAGGTCATTGCTACTCACCATAATGCTTCAGAATCCACCTCAGTGGATCAGCCCTCACTAATCACAAAGCAGAGGTAAGTCTTTCAACTTCTGTGCCTTTCAGTATCAGAAGGAAAAAAGTTAGTTCATGGAATTTCTTTCCAATAAATTGAAGCTGACCACAGACACATCTTGTAAGAGAACAGAGCAAAGTTCACCATACCTGGCAAGTTCTCCAACTACCTATACCTTCCAAAGATAAATATTTTCAGCTTCAGCCCATTTAGTGCCAGGATCAGTTTTTGACTGTTTTCTGCTCAGTCTAACACTGCTCATGTCTGAACAAGTTGGTTCATCATTTGCTCAATTATACTAAAGGAAAAGGCAACTATTAAATGGATAACCTTATAAAAATGTGTGTTTCTGTTCTATGCATAGAAGTGCTTGAAGAATACAAGTTGTTATGAAACTGAAGATCGTTTCGGCACATACTAAGAGCAAATTATTTTCTACTTTGCTTCTCTGAATGCCCACCCTTTGAGATTTGTTAGTAACCCTACTGAAAATAAGTCAATAACAGGTTTTTTCTGCCAAGTTGCACACTGACTCTTCTAGAGCTGAAACATTTTTAATACGACCTCTTTCAAAATCTGACTCCCTGCTCTGCGACACCAGCAACAGCTAGAGCTTGGTGCAGTAAGCTTGCATATCTGAACTGATGTATATAAGAAGAATTGTCTCATCTGCAAAAAGGCCTTTCAAACCTAGTATGGAGAACTTGATACAACATAGCTTTGTCATTTGACCCACAATTTGGTTTGCTGATTTACCATGAACACTACTGCCTCTCCCGAAATCACTGGCAGAGACGTCAATAGCTTTTGTAGCATTACTAAAATGCAGAAGTATACACGCAAATTTATATTTAGAATTTTACATACATGAAATTTCTAATTTTTGCTGTATCACTCCATTCCCAAGATTTCCATAATAGTAAAATAAATTAAATTAGCAGCTATCATTAGCATTCCATGCCAAAACTGTATACTCAAATAATTTCAGCTGGAAATAAAAGCTTGATATGTTCTATTCCCTTGATTTTTCTTTAAAAAAAAGTATGCAACTGTGCAATTTTTCCTCCACCTCTTTGTGAAGGGATAAGTAAGTAAACAAGAACTCTTAACTAAGTTGCAGAGATGCCCAGACCCAAAAAAAACTACTCAGTACTGTACTTTTAGAAAAAGAAGCCTTCAAGTAGCAATAAAGCACGATAGACTAATTTTAAACACCTACTTTCTCAAATGATACCAGAGATTTGTCAGTTTGAGTTCATTGTGTAACACTTGGTTTACATTTGTCAACTAGACACCAAAGGTAAACTATTCAAAACTACTCAGTGTCATAAAATATACTTATTCCATGTTTAGTTTTTTTTATACATCAGAAACGTTTAGGCTTCTACTGTCGTATCTTCCCATAAAGGGTGATTCTTGTACTACACACCAACTGCAAGGTAACAAAATAACCACATACTGAAAAATGGAAAGCAACTGCTGTTAGGATACTTATTTCTATAGTTTATCATTTAGGACTACTCTATCCCAGCAACTGAAACAAAACAAGCAGAAGCCCAGATACTTATTCTATGGCCTTTCTAAATGTTTCAGTCATGGATTAAGAAGTATCTGGTTAATGAATCCATAACTACAAGGGGCCATTGGCATCTCATCTCTCACAGTGCAAAACAGTTTTACCATTTTCAATTTGGAAAAGTGATTACCCAAAGTAGGGTTTTGGAATTCTTTTTTGTTTACTTTTTTTGTTTTTTTTAAAGTGTAATTTCTATATGCAGTCCTCTTATCCCAGGACCATTCGCTGCGCCACATGAATGTGATTTTCATTGACTTTCTCTGCCCACAGTGGTGGTGGAGGACACAAGAGGCAGCTGGGAGAACATTAGAGAAACTGCTACACCCACTCAGTAGAAACATTATGCTCTATTTAGGCCAAATGAAAAAAGATAGTGAGAACAACACTTTGTGTGGAAAAGGAAGCCATCAATCCCCTAAGATGCAGAAGCAAGACCTACTTCCACAGTGTGAGAGTTCCATCTAAAGCAACATTATGGTGTGAATTATACTTGAGTATTAAAGACAGGATGGCTGAAGCATGGAAGATAGATGGGCAGTTTTTCAAAAGGTCTCAACTAATTTGCCTATCTGTGCTTGCCCTTTTACGGACTCATGACCACCACCTAATTTAACCCAGCTTACTCAACCTTCACCTTACATTCAACATAGACATACCAGAAATCTCTTGCTGCTCTGGTCCTTATACTTTACAGAAAAAGAACATAATATAGCATCTAGACATGAGCATTAAATCCTACTGCATCAAGTTTCAAAGCCAAAAAGCTGCTTCTTGGTTTTCCTGTACTTCATAAGCCTTTTTCAATTGCTTCTGTTGGTTTTAAAACTATTTTTCTGCACACACCAGGCACAGGTCTGGATGATGTTGGCATGATTACAACACAAACAGGATTATTTCCTCCCGACATTAAATTCACTAATTCCTTGTCAATAGCATGACACTGGGAATTGTCATCTCCTTCATCACATCTGACATGTACTTAATTAACTTCTCTCCAAAACAGCATTTCAAGTTTTTATTTTCTCTCACCTCAAAACCAGAAGCTTTATCTTTCTGTGTACTTTATCCTGTTTGCTAATTAATACTTAATTATTAACTTATTAAGGTTTTCTTGTTTTAATAGTTTGGGGTGGGGGGCAGTTTGGTTCTTTGTTTTAAGGCCAGTCAGTTCACTAATTTGCCATCTACTTGATACTTTTTCTTGGCCCTGAGTATGCTGCGGTATCCAATATCGATACAGCCTGACATATATCATCTTTTAATTCCTAACTGGAAGACTTTCTGCATTAGAGTGTCTAGGATCTAAGTCATGACCTACGCCTTTGACACTCCTTTTTACAACTGGTCCTCCCCTGTAGCACTGGTAAGAGCTAGGCTGCAGAGAAACGAGACCTACTTTATCAATACCTGTGATAAGAAATCCAACGTAGCAAGACAGAGTTAAACCAAAGTATTTAAAATACTCATGGGCAGCACTCAAGTGAGTCACATATGTCAGCTCTGAAAGCTACCCAGCAATAAGCCCTTTCTTCTGCACTAAGACACCAGTTTGCCTCATTTGGTCAGCATCTTGGGATCTTGGGGAAACCAACAGCTTGACACAGAAATTATTTGCCATTTTTCGCAAAGTTTAACAAGGTAAGTTTGGCAAACCAAAGTTTCAGAAAAGTTCAATATATCTGTTTGACCCTAAAAGCATTTTCGTATTTCCACTGTCTTTACCTCTTCTTTTACAGTGCATTTCCTTAAGACAACAAGAAGCACTAAAAGCAAACCAGGAGTGGGCAAAGTCACCAAACATAGCTCATTTGTTGAACTTGGGGCACATAAGAAGTTTGAAGTTTTAAATATGGTCCTAAGTGATCAGTGCACTGTGGAAAAACACAGGGCATTTTATCTTGTAGTTATTTCTTTCTTCCATTTGCCTTCAGTGTGTCCACTTTACAGTGTAAAAGCATCTGGTACATGACTAAGGATGTCCACTGCACCAGGGAAGGAAATAAATTTTTTGCTGAATAAGAACAGACAGGGACTAGGAAAAAGGCAGTCCTGCTTCAATTGGAAACAGCCTCAGCCTTAGGACAGGATCTTTCTTCCTTACTTAAGGAAGAGTTTTTTAGACCAGTGGGAGAACACAGTCAATGTATCATTGAAGATTAAGTTAGATCAAGATTTAAATTACAGCAATTGCATGCCTTAAGATTCTGATGAGCTTGGAGTTGCTGAGTTTAGGCCAGCAAAGTTCACAATTTATTAATTTACAAGCATATTCTGAACATCATTACTTCCCCAGTACTTTGACTGTTTAAGCCTACAAGTCAGTATAGCAAAGAGTTTCTAAAAGGACAGAAAATACACAGCTGAGGCCCAAGAACTTAAGTCCAACAGAGGGTTGGCTACCTAGTGGTACATTCAAGTGAAGCTGCTGGTAACTAGGATGGAAAAGTATCTTTGCAAATAACAGGGGGGTTTTTGCCCATTTAGAGAGTCCTGAGTGACTTACAGCAACTGGCAATCATCTTCATCAAAGAGGAAAAAAGCTATGATCAGAAACACTGTATGCCTGACTAATACCTCTTTGCCTATTTCAAATGCAATTTTTCGCAACATATATCTAATAAAACAAGCTGTGGTCCTTCTACTCTTCCAAATGTAGAATAATAAGCACATGAGACATATATGTGCTTTCCAAGTTCCTCCAGAAACCTGATATTATGAGTGCATAATATAAAATAAAATGGACACAACTACTAATGTTACCTGAAAAAAAAAAAAGACAAACCAATCCTAGAAAGAGGAACTGACTAGAAAAGGTGAGGGGAGGTAGTAAGAAATTCCCACTGCTTATTGGTAAAGCACAATAACTGAAACCTGAAGTCAAGAGACTGCTACAATAACCACACACATAGTCACTTGCAGTACAGAAGGAAGTCAGGTGAAAAAGAGAACCTAAGACCACATGCTTTGTGCATCACACAGAATTTCAGTTAAGTTACTGGTTTCAAATTGGATTAAGCCAGTTGCTTTGATGCATTTATTTTGCCCCACCTTGTGGTGAAAACCAGTTTACATACTGTGTTACAGCCCTCTGATTAATCCCATTGAATATTCTACTACTATGAAATGCTGGTATCAAAGACCAAGAGACGATCCTAAAAAGCACGCCTGCTTACAGAAATAGTCATTGACAACCACCTCAGTTACAGAAAATATCATTTTACTCCTGGCAAGAGATACAGAAGTACCTTACACTAGTACAAGAAGACTACTATTGTAAGGCGAGGGCAACTTAATAATAACAGGCTTTCAAGTTTCAGGGTAATCACTGCAGTAACACCTGAGTTACTTGCACTTCAGCACTAATTCCTTATGACAGCAATACTCAGCCCTCAACAAGAGGGACAAAATTAGTGTAAACAATCCCTCAAGCCTATAAAAGTTTCACATTATGACTATCCACAGTCAAGAGCTTAAATTGACTTTCTTCCCACAACTTCCAGCAGTCATCTAGATAGTTTTGCTTTACATTTATATTGTGCAAAGAACAGTTTGCATCACCAGACCCAAGCAGCTATATTAAATTATCATGTTAGCAGCATATTTATAAAATTGCATTGGAAGGGACTTTTTGAAGGTCATCCAATCCAATCCCCTTGCAATAAGCAAGGATATCTTCAACTACATCAGGCTGCTTCAGAGTCCCATCCAAATGTTTCCAGGCATGGGGCATCGACCCTCACTGGGAACTCTCTAACCTCATTATAGATGATGGACTATTTCATTGAGACAAACAGTTACCAACAAGGTTAAGAAATACCTGCTTTTTCTGAAGACCAGTGACTACCCAGTACTAACTGAGGGAATTTAGCCAAGGCAGTAGCTAAACCCAAGTTCAGCAGCTTCCCAGCACATACACACAAGTCCCTGGTATCAGCATTGTCTGTCAAAGCTCTAATACAAACTGAATGTTTGTTCTCAGCATAATGCCTACATAGGAACTCGTTATTTATTTTTAATAACTAGACAATCAATTAACAAGTTCTAAAGAAGCAAGAACCAAAAGAAGTCTCCTCTAAGACATTAGTAAAAATTGCACACCTGTAATGAAAGCCCAGCAAACACATATTTCGCTTTTTCTTCAGGTTAAATGGTAAAATTAAACTTATTTGTAAGTTTGCAGAATTTTGCTTTCATAAAGAAGCTGACTTACCCAATACTGTTACAGTTGTTGATGACTGCGTATTTCCCAGTGGGAATGTAACTGCCTTGCAAACATATTCTCCTGCATCAGAAAAGCTTACATTTTTTAAGATGATTGTTGCATCAGTAAGTGAATAGTTTTTAAATGCCACTCTTCCTTGGTATTCTCCTTGAATAGATATTCCATATTCAGGGTGATGAACAGCAATAGTCTGTGAACTTTTACCATATATCTTCTCCCAAGAAACTTGTGTTATTGTTTCATTTACGTCAATTATGCATTTCAGTGCAACCTTCTTCCCCCAAATTGCTGTCACATGCGGATCAACAACTGGTCCAGCTAAGGCACCTAAAAACAAAACAAGTGTTAGTTGCTACACAAGAAAGTCATGTTGCTTGGTTTTCACAGTAAGCCTTTTTCTCTTCTGGAAAGGTAATTAGTTTACCTTTTTAGAAGAGAATTCCTGCTTTTTTCTGATTAACTGATTCACAACAGTGGAAATACTACAGAAACGCATTTCAAGCAAAAACATCAAACCTAGGTACAGATCAATCATTTTTCAGAGGATACTACCACTAATACACAACTTCATATAAAAACAACCTGACAATTGTGTAATTGGGCCAGCAGTCTTTTGGGAATTGAACGAGATATGAACATTCAGTGAATTCAGATTTACCAAAAAAACAAGACATGGTACTTTTTAGCAGTCTGATTACTGATATAGAGCATCAAGCAAAAACTTAAGTTAAACTACTGCACTTATGTGTTTCTCCTTAAATAATCTTTATGAAGTCATATCTTTTATAAGTAGAAGTAAGTGAAACTTCTAGCACTTACCATACCAGTAAATACTTAAAAAGCAAAGCAACAATTAAAAAAAACAAACAAAAAAAGCCCCTATCAAAATCCCACAAACCACTCCATGTTTACACTGACAGTCACTCAAAGACCTCAACTTGAGCTTTCCTACCCTACCTGCTAATGAAGACATTTACCTTCATACATATGCAATCCTTCTGCTTCAGTGTAGCGGTGTGTCTTCACACAAGATCTTGTCTCAGAAAGTAAATATGCAAGAGTAGGCATAGGCAAGTACTTGCTTAGGATTCAACATATTTCTGCTTAATACCTAAAATGCCTTCCACAGTAGCAACTACATCCTGAGCTCAGCATTTTACACCATCTTCCTTTCAAAAGGAAATCCACTAGGACAAAGAAGTTCAATATACCACAGGTTTGCAATTTCTTTTGCCAACAGATGCTCCAGCAACTTGACTCATTAGTTCTCTTGGAGCAAACTAACCTGATGAAAAAAGAACCAACTCTTAGTCCACAGTGTATTTCTTTTTCCTGTGCTCAGATTTTAACAGAGCTAATACAAATGGTCTGATTCTCTCTTCAGATACCAAGTCAGTACTCAAGCTGTTACTGAAAAAGTTCACTGATAAAGCAAAAGTCAAGTATAAATTTTATTAGCCCCATTCTCATAGGCATGAAAAAGTCATTCAATTTGAGACATGAGCTGCCTTTTCACTCACCAAGCTCACACAAAAGGCAAGCCATGCATTCAGGAAAGAAGTCCTTAAAAGCCTTTATCTACAAATCCATGGTTAAAAGCTTTCTGCTTCCCATTGATTGATTTTTCATTGTTCAAACTATCTCTGAGTCAATGAAGTCACCCAAAAAAGTGATTTAGCTATGGATTTCTTCAGTATAAAACTAGTGACTAACATCAATAGAATGAACTACACAAATGAGCCTTAAGCTACACAAATAAGTCAAACTAACCCAGAAATTCAGACCAATATTGTTGATACATCAGTAGCTAAGTGGGGCTGGTGAAGGAACAAAAAAATAACAAGAAAAGTAAAAAAAAGCCATAACAGGTTTCAAATAGAGGCTATCTGCCATGACAAGTAGTGCAAGAACATTCTGTCTATTCTCCTCATGTCTTTTATCTAACACATTGTGACAGACACTGGAAAGAGGGCAACTATTTGCAAACTGGAATGCACAGAGTTCTGTCCAAAATTCATCTCCACTTGCCATTGCTACATTTAAACATAAGGTGAAATGTTCTTTAAAAAGTATTTGACTATTGCTTTCTACCATATAAATAAATTCACAAGTTACATTTGTGAAATGTATTTCAGAAGGTACAGGATATAAATATTCTGTAATGTAATTTCAGCAAAGAAAAACACTTTCATGAAGGAATTTGCTTTTTGCAACAGTTAAATCTACTGAATCTTCACCTATATTTTATCATAGTGATTAGCTGTATATAACCCCAAACAGCTTAGTACAGAAAAATCCCACAAGTGAACTTAGAAAAACTGTTCAGACTTCTGTGGAAGGTAACAAACTAAACTAAAAAACATCCCAGTTAACTAAACACATGAGCTCTTTTGCTTCCTTTTACTTTTTTTTTTTTTTTACAACTATGCTCCCAGTAATTGGAGGCTTTAGCTACATAAAGATGACCAATGTACAGTTAAAAAGTCAATACTCAACAATTTTCCCACCAAGGAATACTTCCAACAGCTCATTTGTGCCATGAGAACATTGTGTTCTTGCATGAATTACATGAATATTTTCAGAAGTGAAACTTTTCATTGCTGCTATTTTCAAGATTTACTGACTGAACTGAGCAGGACCCATCTATATTTACATAAACACACTTTCAGGTATAGAATGTTGATCAGTTAGATCTTTTTACTTCCCCTTCTCCAGCAAGGGAGGTAGAAAGCTAACATATCACAGCTCCAATTTTTACATTTTTACATTTCACAAATGATTTAACTTGAACTTACATACAGCTCATACAACAGTATATAGAGTCCAAAATGTTTAAAGTACAAGAAATAGTTTAAATCTGATGTGCCAATGCCACGTATTTAATTTGGAACAATATCTCTTGTTTTAGTCTCCATCCAGTTATTATTTAACTAGCTGTAGTTGCAGAGCAATCAAGCTAATAATTGAAACTAGCAAGCTAACTGCCATATGGATATTCAGGGGTCTCCAAGGCTCAGGATGCTTAAGAGAAGTATTTCCTTTGACATAAAGACTTCCCCTCAAGAGTCAGTATTCTGTTCACAGATTGCAGTTGAATAATGAGCTACATGTCTCCCCCAAGATAACACATTTAGAGGCTTATAATGCACAAGGTTCTGAAGATCAAGCCACTTCAAGACCACACTATTCAGGTCCTTAACTGATCCAAAGTTAGGACACACAGGCACATAGAACATATATTGTTTTAATGAGGCCTGGCCCTCCTCCTCCTGAAATCTGACCTTTTCTGCCTCGCCTTCACAATACTGAAGTTTGACATTCACAACAAAACTTCAAGATACACTTTGTATTTACTTAGTAATCAAGATGTTTTGTAACTTCAAGGTAAACACAGCATCATGAGGTTTTCCTACTTTTTTCTTTGTATTTGCCCAAGTTTTTACAGATCTGCCTTCCCTTTCCTTTTTGCTTCCTTGGAATACATCAGATTGTACTGTTTCACATGATGAGACTGCCCTCTCAAGCACTTTGACATGATTCAATTTCAGCTAAATCCCTATGTACTAACTGATTTTTGATCACAGTGATCCAATGCCATGCTTGGCAATAAAGTCAAAAATCCTACCTGAAACAGCAAACCAATGACTCTACTCATGTAACTTGACAGAATGTTTAAAGAGTAAACAAAACAAAAAGATCCCTAAGGCTCAATTGCAGCATTAAAAGCCACAGAACTACGTGCTATCAAATACCGACCATGATAATATTTTCAACATCAATTCTGAATTAAGCTTCTACCACTAACTGAAAAAAAGATACTGAGGATATGACAACCTTCATAACACAACATATATTCATGATATGGAATGGCAGAATACTTTCCATATTTACAGGCTTGTTATTTGTTGCAATAATCAGCACATTTAGATTTTCTATATGAAGCAGCCATACACAAGTCTAATTCTAAAAGCAATGCATTTTGTTACCCACTTAACAGCACACTTCTGGCAAGACATGGTGACCATATTGACCCTTTCTAGCCACTGATTTCCCACAACCTGCCAGCTATTTCCACAAGACTAAGCCAAACTACAGAAGAGCATAAAACTGAATTTCCTCCCCTCTATCAGCAAGTTATTCAGCTCATGGGTATACGGGGCTTTAGTACAAACTAGTGGCAAGGAACTCAGAAGAGGTCCAATCGAAAACGGAGCAAAACAACAAGAACATCCTATTTCATGGACAGCAAGTTGCTATGTCAGCACAACACTCCTAAAGTCAGACTACGCATTACTGTTTGGCCCGTTTAATTTCAGATGACATCAGAAAACTTATTCTTCCAGTCCTCCTCCTCCTGTGTCAGCACTCATCAGGTACCTAAAAGATCCCAACCTACAAAAACTCACTTATTCTCTTCCTGATTTAACCTTCTGAATTAGCTCAGTCAATCACAAGAGGCGATGCAACACAGGCAATGAGCACAGCTCCACAAATCCAGTGGCATTTTCAGATTTGTTTAACTGGAAAAACAAATCACTCTGAGACACTACAGAAAACAAGCTGAAACCTCAACTTGATGCTTTCATAAGGCTTCATAAAAATATATGCTTACATGACTGGGAAGAAGTCAGTGTGTATCTTTTGAGCACCAGGGCATGATCAAATTACTGTGTCAAAAAAAGAAAGATCAGAACCAAGGAATGGAAGAGATTCAAGATTAAGTAGTACAAAATACCTCAACACTAGCTTCCAATTAGAAGTGCTAACCAAGTACGTAGGAAAAAACTGCACTTAAATCAAAGAGAAAGTATTATAACCTAGTGTTACTCTCACCTAATAAACTGCTTTGGCACAATCCTTGCTTGAAGTGGAGCGTCAATCAGTTTTTTGGGGATAAGTGAGCTGAGATCTGGAACCCCACAAGATTAGCTTCTATAAGCATTGCATTTACAGGACTCAGCTCAAGTTCCCTTTTTTTTTTGTATAGAACTTGCCTTATTTTTTTACAGAAGAAAACCAGGGATGTATTACTTCCATCTCAGAGAGCAAAACAAAAGACCTTGTTCAGTGTTTAGCATACAGTATAATAGGCATACAAAAGCCTACCAGAATGTAAAAAGTTTCAGTGAAATGAGGCATAGCAATTCGATAGTCTGAAGCCAAGAGTACTGAAATTCTCAGGCTCTCTCAGGTTGCTTCTTCATTTTACTCCAGTTCAAGGGATTCTATCTTTTAAGTCAACTTTACCTAATACCAACAGGAAACTAAAAACATTATGATGTAGCTCATGCAAATGGTTAACTTCTGAATGTTAACTTCCTATGCCTACAAATGGCCCAAAATGAGGTTCTAGTCTTGAGCTGGTTTATGGCATGAGCAGCTCTCCTCTAGATGACTATAGCCTGACTTACAAAAACCATAGAAAGGGGAATACAATCTAGTTGAAAATTACAAAATAAAGCTGCACAAAGTTGTATCTTTTCCAAGCAACTGAAAATTCAAAGAGACTGGCAATGAAAACTGTGTGAAGAGGTCAGTCTCAATTTCAGTGCTGTCTCAAAAGTTAGCTGCTGCTGAAGGGTTTTACTAACATCAAGCTCCAGACAGATGGACTCCCAGTTAAGTGCTATCACAGGATGTTCTTACATAATAATCTTTTATACATAATAACACACAGAAAATTAATACATACTTGTTTATCCTGACACAAAACTTTCAGATGTTTTAAAACATGTTGAACTACTAAGTAAGGTAGGCTATGAAGCAGCTGGAAGGTTTTCTGTAAATAATCTTTTCAACTTTGTTTCACCAAATATTCCAATCCCATCTCCTTTAAAAGGAATAATCAGGACAATGAAGTACTCTTTTTCCATCAAATGGGCCAGGATCAAAAGCAAGACTGGAAGAAGGCATCTCATTTCAAGTCCCACTCCCTCAAAAAACTAGTAGTAAGAGTAAACAAGTAGTTCAAAAGTTATCCATATACTGGATACTACTGCTTAACCACCACAAAATGCTTCACATCCCCATTTAAATAAATTCAAATCCTTAAGTATCAGAGCAATAGGTCTAAATACACAGAAGAGACTGAAACAAGCAGTCCTTAATGTAACTCAAACATCCTACTGGAAAGTTTGTTAAAGAATTCCAGATGATCTTAGAAATCTTTTGAAACATAAAAGATGAGTCAATAGTTCTGACAAACTGATCTGGTGGGAAAGGCTGAAGTCCTCCTATGTGGCATCCAGTTTAAACACATAACAAAAATATTTAACAGAAGACTTGAGGTCAAAAGGAGAATCGCAGACCTGAATCTTGGTGGGGCTGACGACTAATGCATCATACACAGAGAAACAAGTGAAGCTACACTTAAAAAACCTTTCCCAGTCAGGCAGAAAAATACCTTCAAGCTGCAGTGGGTCCAAATTAGACTAGCAGCTAGCAGGAACAGGTCTAAGTAAGACATCAACAATGTTAAAGAACTGGTTAGAGAGCAAAGTGTATTTTGAAAACTACAGCAAGTGCATGTTGATTACATATCAAGAATTGAAAACGACACTATAGAATATGCTAATATCAAAGTATATGCTCTAGCCAACATCCGTGCGGCTCCATCTGGAGTTGTTCAGCTTGAACAGCACACATCATATATTAGCCATCTAGAGAGTTTGAAAGCAAAGCAAAGTGTGCTCAAAGGCCCAGAAAACATGACCTACAGTAAAGGACTGGAAGAACTCATTATTATTCTCATAAAAGGTAACCTGATAAAGGTCTGAAAGAACTTACACTGCAAAAAGATAATGGCTGTGAAGATTAGGAAGAAGATAAACGAGTAAAGCAGTAAAAAAAAAGAAGAAAAAGAGAAGCAACCCCCCCCCCAAGCCCATTCAAATAAAGAAAATCTTTGATGCTACAGAATATGAATTCCTCAAATGTACATCCTGGCCAAAATGACAAACCTCCACACCCTTTACTTTAGAAAGATTTGATATTTAGTAATTTAAAAAAAAAAAAAAATCAAACTAACCTAAGCTGATCCTGCACATGATCAAGGATTTTATTTGCTTCTTTATTATAAGATTAATAGATATTTTACTAAAGTAATAATCTAGTCTTCCTTAAAATTCTTGTTAGCCAATTTGACACATATGCTGAAGGACTTAATGCAAGTTCTCACCTCAGGAACTTACTTGCAACAATCCATCCCATACACTTATACCACTTGCTCTAGCATGACCATTGGGTTTATCCAGACCTTGCTACTGTGAGAAGACTTCAGAATGCACTCCTTTTACAAGTCTCATTCCCAGTCCTCTTCCTCGAAACCTGCTGTTTCTTCAACTGTGTTAAAGACTATCCTCCACCTGCTTTGCAAATCAAGAAACCAACCCAGATTTATGTGAACGAAATAGGAAAAACAAGACTGAAATTAACACTGACAGTATCTAGAATGGCAAAATTATTTCATTTTTAATTCTCAGTAAGTAGAACTTCATGTACATTATGAAACAGTGCCAGTGCTTTCTGCTAACACACAATTACTTAGAGTGCTTTCAGATACTTTTCTCATGCTCAGGTCAGCTTGCATTTGGTTTAACTCGAACATTCCAAGTTGTTAAAATAAATAGCTATTTTCTTATTGAATGTACTTCTCATTTCCTTCTATTTGTATCCTTTAGTTACTTTTTTCAGTAAAGGTTCTCCTTTTCATCAGAGGGACAGCCAGCTCACAGCAGGTGACCAGTCTCCTCCATGACTAATTTTTTTTTTATTCTGATCCACAAGCAGATATTAATCTTTCGTCATATGTTTTGTTAAAAGCTTTTAACTCTTCAAAGTTTTCTATTTGTTGTATATTTAACTCCCCACAAAATCTGTTAGCCTCATTTTGTCCTCAGCCGAGTCACTGTGGCATCCACAAATCACTCCTTACAAACAAGTCTTATTCTCAGCAACAAGTAAGATTTAGGAGAAATGACAGCCTTCAGCTTTGAGAAAAATAACTCATTCTGAGCATATTCAATAATAAGTCAAGTTACAACCTTATGCTTAGATATAACTCTAATGTTGCTTGCTTAAAATTTATTTTAAAGCTCAGTCTCTTAATTTATTTGCAGGGCTGTGAGCTCAATATGATGAAAGAAATTCCATTCTGGAGATCTACAGGAACACCCAATTGCATAGTTTTAGTCAGCTAGTGCTTCAGCTTTTCTGACTTTATATATATAAACTGCCTCTCATGGTACAGACAATGTCACACATTACACAAAAATTGACACTTTCTACACATGAGTTTATTCTTAAAAAGTTGCAATTCTAGCATACTCTTCAGAGCTAAGAAATTTCAAAGCTGGCATTACTATACTTCAAGTTCAAAGAGGATGCCAATACAACATCATGACAGAGGACATGCTTCCCAACAGCGCACTGCCTAGTTCAGACCTTGTACAGGCAGCCCCTCCAAACCAGACCTCTGGCAAACCTCACAGAACTGACCATCACATACTCAAGGCCTTCTTTGCAATTATACAAATATTTATAATAATTCATACACAAAGTTTAATACTCTCATCCACAAAGGATGCTTCATGGGCGTCACTGAACAACCATCTACACTTCAGCTTGCTTAACTATTCAATCCCTCAGTTTCTTAAGATACTTCAAAATTCTGTAACTCATCTTTATTCCAATTTGCTATGAGTAACTAGCAGTTATATATAATTAGGGCACCTCATACTCCAGGAAATGCAACAGACACGATCCTACTATCCTCCAGCACTACCTACAACCATAGCTTCCAGCACACAAATCCTTCCAGAAAAACTTCCCAGACCACGGTGACTGCTAAATGGTCTGGTCAAATAAATACCCTTCCACTTCCTTCCAGACTCTATGCCTCTCCACTCCTTAGTTAGAAAGGCAATTTAATGCTATTACAATATCCACCTTTTTTTTTTTTTTTTTTTTGAGGTGAAGAGAAACTGGGGGTGAGGGATTGACCACTAAAATATTACAGAGGTCTGAGGAGTTACCATCTTCTGCCTCATTGCAAAATGTGGAAGTTATCAATGACATAACAGCATATTCTGTTCCACCTAGCCACAAACTTGCAAAAACATGGGTTGGTGCTCCCAATGCCAACCCAGTCCAAAAAACAGCTTTCCTTCCAAGTTAAGTGGCTGTTGTTTCAACGCTACCATATAACAAACTTGCCATTTTACAGACTAACAGGAAAAAAAACTATCAGAACCCAAAAATACAAAGTGTTCAGTATAGGATTCTTGTCACTGCTGTTTGTTCTCTTTCATTATAAACTAGCAAGTCACTTTTCTGCTACACAGTGGTATTTACATAAGCTGCCATCCTAACCATGAGGGTAACTATAATGAGCATCTTGCCAGATTACCCAAAAAGCTCATGTCTATCTCAGAGACTAAATTATAAGCATTATTAAGATATTCTTGACTTAATCACTCTGACTTCATTTGTCAGACTGAAGCGTTCAGACTCAAGTCACAGGAATCACTACTCATCAATACAAGCCTGTAGAGGGGAGGGAAAAACCCAACCAACCAAACTTTCACAGAAATCCTCTGATAAGGTGTTCAACAGGTCATGTTGTCAGATGTAAGCTATAGCGATCATTTCCAACCAGGTCACCTAGCAATTACCACAGACACAAGTGAACTCCTAGGCACAGCTTTCTTCATAATGCATTTATCACTGGCAAAGTCAAACAAGCTCTAATATTGATGTAGAGAATAATGATTTCATGTAGGTAAAGAGGCAAGAGACCTCAAGAGGCCACTCAGTCCTGCTCAAAGTAGGTCCAGTTATATCAGACTGCTTGAAGATTGGTCCAGTCAGGTTTGGGATATCACCACAGGACATTGATTCCTCAAATATTTTGAGCACCTTCTCTCTCACAGAGAAGCTTTACTTATTTACATTGGCTCAGGATTTTCCATACTGCTATCTTGTTCCTATTCCCTTGTGTGGGGGAAGATCTCTCTGAAGAAAGTGTTGATCTACATTCTTGATACGTTCTCATCAAGCAGCAAATAACGGCTCCTTTTCTGCAGCTTTCCCTTTTCCAGGCTGATCAGGGCCAGCTCTTGTAGCCTCTGCTCACACACCTTGTGCTCCAGTCAACACAGTGGCCCACTTCTGGGCTTCTTCTGGTAGCTCAGTGTCCCCCTGGTACCATGAGCCATAAACTAGATACAGTGCTCCAGTGACAAAGGATATCCCCTCCTTTAATCTGCTGTAATGCTTAGCAGAGCCCAGGATGAGAGCTCCCTTCCTTGCTGTGAGGACAAACTGCTAATATTGCTCAATTTGTTGTTCACCAGGGCTCTATACCTGTGCCTGCCAAGCTGCCTTCCAGCCCCTTGGACCATGGCGTGTGCAGTTGAATGGAGTTCTCAGTCCAGATGTGAGATTTAGAAATCACAGAACTGCTTAGGCTGGAAAGGACCTTTAAGATCATTGAGTCCAACCATTAAGCTAAAACTGCCAAGTCCACCACTAAACTAAGTCCCTAAGTGCCACACCTACACATGCTGAGTGATGGCACTCAGTATGATCTGCTCCATAACCAACCCTGGCACTGAGGTCAGGTTGACAGGCTTGTAGTCTCCTTGATCCTCCTTCCAGTCCTTCTTGTAGCTGGACATCACATTTGCCAACTTCCAGCAAACTAGGACTAGGACTGCTGGTAAATCATTCAAAGTGGCTTGGTGAGCATTTCTGACAGCTTTGTCAGTAGTCTTGGGTGGATGTCATGTGGCCCCACAGATTTGTGTGTGTCTAAGTGGCACAGAAGGTTACTGACCATTTATCCTTGGATCATGGGGGCTTCATTTCTGCTCCCCATCCCTGTCTTCCAATCTCAGAGGTCTGGGTACCCAGAGAAAACTAGTCTTAACTTTAAATACTGAGGCAAAAAATTCATTATGTACCTCACCCTTTGTCACTGTCTCACCCTGCACTCAAAAAAGGATGGAGATTTTTCTTAGCCCTCCTTTTGTTGCTCATGTATTTGTAAAAATAATTTTTTTACTTTCTTTCACAGCAGTAACCAGATGTCATGGTTTGAGAGGAACTGAGTTTTTTGAAATGCTGTGGTCAAACCAACAGATGCTCAGATTCGAATATTGGCACCTATTTTGGCCACTGAGAACATGGCTATGCCTCTGAGAACACAGCGGGTTAAAAGCTGAGAACTCCCGGGGGAAAGTCTCTTGGGTTCAGGTTCGTGGAAGTGAACAAACCTCCCCCGCCCAGCTCTGAGCTGGGCGGGGGAGGGGAGCCAAGCAGGAGGAGGTAGGCCGCCAGGCTGGGCCTTGGTCAGAGAAAGGAAGGTGAAGGCCCCTGCAAGATCGAAGGGTGGAAGAACCCTGAGAAACACCGGGCAGCCCCCCCCAGGAGAAAGAGAGAGGGAGAGCTGGTGTCTGTGCCTGTGCCACCCTGAAAATTTGATAGCATGGCCAGAGTGAAGGAGAAGGGGGGGGGGGGGGTATCGGTGCAGGCAGAGCAGCTGTGGGAGTTCTTGACAGGCAGAGCCTGAGACTCTTAACCCTTTTCTTGGATGCTGGAAACCTTGCAAATGCTGATTCCTCCTGGAGTTGAATGAGAAGAGAGACAGAGATAAGAGGAAACGGGCCACGAGAGAAGCTGAAAAGAATCTTAGGTGGGAGGAGGTGATGGAGAGGCCTTTGGCTGGACTTTTCTTGTATAGCCATGGACAGAACCATTTTTTCTTCCTGTGACACAGAGACTGCATTTCGGGGGGGAGGCAATAGCTTAGAGCCAAGAGAGTGCAGTGATGTGATGTGAAGGAGTGGTGTGAACAGAGATGATGGGTGAGGAGGGTGGTGGTTGGTGCCCCTCCATCTCCAGGGAAGAAGAAGAAGATGATCTCTGTTCTCGAGACCCCTCAGCCCCCAGGGGGTGAAATTTGGGGTGGAGACAGGTGTCCCAAAAGTGAGAGACTGTGCTCTTTTTAGAACTCGGCAAAGCACCCTTTAAAAAGGAAAACCCTAGAAGCAGCTCTGGTCCATGCACAGTGGTGAGAGCACTGGGCATGGAAGGAAGATGTCACAATGGCAGATCTACGGGCGGTGCCACGTGTGACATGGAAACACAAGAAGTTTCAACTGTGTTTCCAGGGGAAGCCCATGGTGCAAGAGGGACTCCTCTCTCCTCGATGAACTGAGAATTGATAATCTGAAGGGTGGTGCGGGACTGAGAGTGGGTGATCTGAGGGGTGAATGCATTGGAAATTTGGTGGGGGGAAGAGGATTGTTTTTGGAAGGTTTTCATCCTGATTTCTGTGTGTTTCTTTTAGAGTTGTAAGTTAATAAACTTTTTTTCCCTTTTATTCCTAAACTGGAGCCTGCTTTGCTCTATTTCTGATTACATCCCACAGCAGACAGCAGAGAAGAAGTATTTTCATGGGGGGCACTGGCATTGCTCCAGGCTCAAACCACGACACCAGATTAAATCACAGTTGGGCTTTGGCTCTTCTAATTTTCCATCTGCAAACATCACAACCTCCTGAGTTGCCTGCCCCTTCTTCCAAAGCTCATGAACTCTCCTTTACCTGAATTCAACCTCTCTATTTAGCCACACTAGTCTAGCTCCAAGCATTCTACACACTCTTCCTCACCTTGCCAGCCTGCCTTTCCTGAAAGGTACAAACCGAGCTAACTGCATGACTCCAGTTATGCAAGCTATTCCACAACATTGACGCAATCCCAATGAGATCCTAAGTCTGCAATTGTGCTCATTTGTGCTGCCTTCACAAGAGAAGGGATAAAAACAATTTCCACCATATCCTCCTTGGAAACTTGTTGATTGCTCCTTGCATCTTCGCTTCTTTTCAGATTAGTGAAAAATCAAAGGCCATCTCAACATGCATAGTTTAAAACCCTCCTCACAAGCCAGCAATGCTTTTGAAAAAGAACCCTCCAACCTTACTTCATCTGACAGACCCTACCTCTGGTTCAGCAGTCCTTGTTCCTCAGGGAAAGGTCAGTGACTAGAGAAGTTCAATTAATTAATACCTCATCTTTCATGCATTTCACAGTATTTACACCAGGTAGCACAGGAAAGCTGCAATGGTCAGCCAGAATTACATATTAATTGTAAGACTGAACAGCACACATGCTGAAATGACAGTCAACCCAGCTGGCTAGGAGAAGCAATGAAGATACTAATAAAGAATTACCATATTTCTGTGCCTGTATTTACTGACTTGTGCAGTGCTATATCAGTACTTAATTATTTTGTTACTCAGTAACCTAATTTTCCATATGTACATGCTTTCTGTTCTTCCGATACTACACTGCACTTCTCAGACTCCACCTCTACATTCATTATCAAGGCAAACTTAAGTCAACTCAGAGAGCCAATTAACTGCCAATTTCTGAAATTCACAATTACTGTTCAACCTGATGTTCAGACAGAACTTGAATGTAATGTTCGTGATCACATTCAAGTTACACGTCCTAGAACTATGCCATATTTTACCTACTCAAAGGTAGGGGTGGAAAGGAGGATTCCTGAACTGCTCAGTTCAGATAAATGAAACCAGCGAAGTCAGAGTACACAGGTTGTCTTCCTTTATCTTAGTTCATCCAGTATAAACACAATGCAGTTTAAAAAAATCAACAAAAACCCCAGTTAACTCTGACAGATACCACCAGAAACACTGGCTGGTTTTGACAAGGCAAAACTATCAACATTTAGAGGTGTGCCATACTAAACAGCAAGGTCTATGAAACTCCTAACCTAACCAAGAAGTTTTAGGCACAAACCTCCTGACTTGGGATAACTTAAAACAAACAAACTAAGCACGACAAAACCAACTATCTAGAGCATTTCATCCATTTTGGGGAGAACAAAGCAAATGAAAAAATACTGTTGTATTGACATCTTTGTCTTTAGTAGAATATTACTTTTACATAGGAACAATAAAGTAAAAGTTCAAGTCACACAGAACTGAACATCGCTTCAACTTTAACTGGAGAAAGGGACACGGCAGAATCAGAGACTGCCCACTGCATTTAGTGTGAGAGTTCATGTAACTACTAAACATTTCTGTACAAGCAATGTTTCTGAATTGCTTTTAATAAGCACTCTGTTATCAGGATTTTGGGTACTGGGGAGCTTCTCTTTCGGCCTTTCTGTGAAATTTGTAAGTAGTACCTGAAATTCTAAGCATTCAGTAACAGTTGTAAATGTGCAGCATTCCCTGTCCCCTGCACTGTACTTCCTACACTGAAACCAGAAAGCCATTAGAAGCTGGTCAGGAATACTGATACACTGCGTATCACATACACTGATGTGTGTGACATCCTAGTGGAAGGAACAAGACCTTCAATCCCTAGGACAGCCCTGACTGCCTCAAGCAGACCACGCCTTGACTTTTTCTATGTTGTTTTTCCACACACCACCTACTCTGGGGAGAAGTGAGGTCTGCAGGAAGAGAAGGGAGGATGTACTTTGCACTATGTAAAAAGGGAGGATGTACTTTGCACTAGGTAATGTTGCAAAGTCTCGAACAACTTAAAAAGGACAGCTAAATATTAACTTCAATTATTAAACATTTTCAATTACCTGTAAAGTTTTAATGTTATCTGCCAATATTGAACAACTGTGGTTATACAATGAAATACAGAACAAACTTATTTTGTCAGGAGCAGCAAATCTCAGCTGTCCATAAAAAAAAAATCTGATGAGTTACCAGTTACAATACAAAGTTATGGGATGCCTGCTGCCCCCCGCATTGCTGACACTGCTGGCTTTTATTTTAGCTCTTAAGGCCAGCTCGCTGCAGGCCGTTCCAGAAAGTTAACCCCTTTTTGTCCAGGAACTGCATCACAACAGTAAGCCTAGGGAATGGTGTTTAATAACTGCTCAATTTACTGCTAAGCTACATTTTCAGTATGTTTCACACTGTCACCCAGCTCTGAGCTGTACAGGATTGTTCTTATCAGCTACTTATTGATGCAACAGAAAAGATGTAGCCAGATCTTTATTTAACAAATTCTCTAACATACATAACTTACATTAGGAAGTAACAATGGGATCCAATTTTGAAGTAAGTTTTTAACAGTCAAATTGATTTATAGGAAAAACTTGTTTCATTTTAATCTAAATAGAAGACTTCCATCTTCTTCTACTTTCCTTCCAGGTTGAGCAACTACAGTATACTAGCTCATGCCTGTCCATGCATACTATGTGCTTCATTTAGACTGAAAGGGACTTCTGGAGGTTATCCAATCCCATCCCCAACTGAAAGGGCCAACTTTGAAGTCAGATCAAATTGCTCAGGGGTCATACCATAGTCAGGTTCTGAATATTTTCAGGGACAGAGATTCCACAACCTATTTCAGTGCTTCATTGTCTGTGTTGGAAAACATACTGCTAACACATTATAGTGACTTCCCTTGTTGTAGCTTGTGTCTGCTGCCTCTTATCCTTTCCTTTTGCATAGCTAAGGAGAGTCTGTCTTTGTTTTCCCTCTCATTGCCTATTAAACAGTGCCAGCAGCAATTAGGGTGCCCTTCTCAAAGCTGAATAAACCCACTTCTCCAACCCTCTTCATACATCATGTGGTGACTCTACCTTAGTGGTCTTTCACCTCTGGACCTGCCACATATTTGGGAACACAAAACTCTGCACTGTACTTTTGATGTAGTCTCATGAGCTCCAAATAGTAGAGGTCCAAATTGCTTCATTTAACTGGCTGAGCATGCCCAGTGCGCTTTTCACCTTCTGCACCACAAAGGCACATACTGCCCCACAAGCACTCTTATGACCTTTCCTGTAAAGGTACCCGACACCAGTCTGCACCATATCTCTGCTGCTGCATGGGGTCATCCCCCCCAAGACAGATCTGCTGATTTCACAAGGCTTCCAACAGTTATTTCTGACCTGTGGACATCCCACTCAACTAGCCCCACTCTCTAGCAGATAATGGACTCTCACAGTCATCCACAGTATCCATAAACTTACTTGAAGTGCTTTACAACCTGGAAGAGAGGTCAGAATGCAGCCAAACTGCCCCTGCACTGATGCCACCAGTGAGCAGCCTCCAGATGGACTCAGAACCTTCTGAGTTCAGCAGGACACAAAAATTTTCATCCATCTAATAATCCACTTCCCAAAACATATCTCACCAGTTTAGCTACAAGGAAATATTAGGAAATCCTAACAAAAACCCCTTAAGGTTAATAACACTCATTATTCTTTTGCCCATGTACTTACAGCAATCAATTCAGGACCTCTTTTACAGCAATCTCAGATTGTGGAGACACCACCAAAACTGCTCTTCCTCACTTCACTTCAGTTTTCACCTATTTGTAGCCACATCAACTTATTATACCTAAGCCATGTCTCTTGAGACTCAGAATACACAGCTGTAGAGTAGCTTTGGAGATTCATCACAAAAAGAAGTTTCACTAACAATTCTGTAAAATCACACAGTCCTTGCCTCTTTCTGTAAGGTAGAACACTCTGCAGAATCATTTAAAGATTTTCCATAAAGCCTACACAAATCAGTTTCTCCACAAAAGATTACATTCTGATTTATCAGGAGGTAGTTTAAGTTATTAAATATTCAGGTGGAAACACTGATACATCAATTGTGATAATCTGGTTGTAGTAAAAACCTTATTACTTTACAGCTGTTGAACTTAACAGTTGTGTTATGCTATATATATATATAGATATAGTATAGCGTTATAGTATATATATATATTCTGTGATTCTATATATAGAATCACAGAATGGTTTGGGTTGGATGGGACTTTAAAGTTTGGAAGTAGACCATGTAAGCCATATACAGAAGCCTGAACTATCTGGGCTACCTCAAACAGCTATACAGAACTTAGTATGCTTCTTCCTATAGACCCTATCCTGGATAAATGGCTATATTACACTTGCTAGTTACCAGAGGCAGATTATTTTATGCTACCTCAGCTACCAGTAACACATTGAAACTTTCAATAGGATGCATTTAAATTTCCCAATATGGGAAAAAGTGATTCACAATATGGTCACAACCATCAATTTCCCATAGTTTATTATTTTAGAACTACAGTGTCTTTTTAAATGGTACAATGTCTTAATGAAGTCATAATAACATTACTTCTGTTTCAAGAAAGTTTTTCTGTTGAAATCAAAAGCGCATTGAAGTGTTTAAAACACAGGAACAGCAGCACTGGGGAAAGGTTGAGAAGTGGATTTTTATAATGCAATTATCAATCTTTACAAATATATTAAAAAATTATATTAAGCTTAACAGCTCTTGACTTCCCAACTGTTAGCAATCAACCCTAGCAGAGTTAGTTATTCACTGTGGCAATGATCAACAGTCAATCTTGGAGAAATGAAAGGAATTTGGGGAAAGAAATTACCCAAAATTATATATGAGACAGAAGTCTTGCTTCCTAAGTTAATCTGTTGCTATGAAGAAGTTATAGGTATGTGATGTAATTTAACTTATACTTGACTAAAGTTATTATTTTTCTACCAAATTATATACACTGAAAAGAAATTAAGTCACCCATCTTGAACATGTCAACTTCTTCATATCCCTTCTCCAGCATCTCTTCATCCAGTAGGCTGGGTTTGGTTATGCTTGTCCCAGCAATAATTAGTTTTCAACTTATACAAATACACCACATGCAGAATGGCTGGGTAGTACTTCAAGTAAATAAAAGAAACAGAAGTGGGCAAAGAATGCCCACACAATACAAGAGTATGAAAAAGTTAAATCCAACACTAATCTGTAATCTTCTAATTGAGGAGCTAATAAAAAATAACAAATCCAAAAGTAACCAATAAATTCATCAAGCTAGCTCAGCTGTTTTTTTCCACTCATCTGTACACATATCAGCTATGGAGACCTGCTTGACTAGTCTTTATTCACCTTTAGCAGGAGACTGCCATTTGAATGACTCCAAATTTAGCACATGCCACTGCATTACACTGAAGTATTCAAAACAACACTCACTTTCAGAAAACATTCAGCTCTGTACAAACTAATCCCAGAACTAGTTTAAGAGCTATCATGTTATACAATCCTTGACTAACAGAAAAAAAGAAAACAATGAATCCCTGTAGACATATAATGTTATCTTAAATGCCACATAATGAAAATCTGATGTGGGAAGGGGGTCAGGGAAGGGAAATGGGCAAGAGCTGCCTACTGCTGCAGATAATCTTAGTATCCCTGTCAATTCAAGAGTTACACTCAATAGCCTTCACACTGAGAATAAGATGGATGATATTTTACACTATTAAAAAATTAAAATTGCTCTTACTCTTGCACACTAGTTTAAAAACAACTGAAAAGAAGCAGAAATACTGAACAAAAGTATGCAGCTATGATAAAAGAGGATTGTCTGGAAGCTTGTTACTGCTTTTCAACACCTGAACTATAAGTCACCTTCTTGATAACACACTATACTTTTCCTACCTTTACCTTCCCATACACTTGGAAAAACCAAGGTAAAATGATTGAGGACATCAACAGAAGCTTTAAGACATTAAAGTTGTCTTTTTTTTTTTTTTTTTTTTTATTTCTGCTGCTAATTTTTTCTATTGCTAGCTTATGGACAGAAAGACCAGTTTTTGGGCTCACATTTGAAACAGTCCAAATTCTGAAAGTTAATTACCTGAAAAGTAACTCCTGAAGCATTCAGGTATTGGATAACACCAAAAAAAGTGGGTTTGGTGTTTTCACCATGACTTGGAAGTTGTGCTACACCTCAAAGCTCTTCATCATGAGCTTATGTACTAAGCAACCATGGGCCACCTTTTCTAGAATCAAATGAATGCAAATATTGTCCATGACCCCCCTCAGAAGCCTCACTCATACACACCTCCACCTCTTTTTAATGCACTATTTTACACCTTCACCCTCCAGGACATCCAGCAGAGTAAGACAAGCTTTCACCCAACGGCTTTACCATCTCTTCCCACGACAGAGACAGAAACACAGTAATTATTTCCCCTGACACATTCTTTACTGCACAAGTCACTCTTTACTTGCTTCTCATATATTTCCATGCATTTTTTCCACATTCAGCTATTCCTACCTTTTCTTTCTTAGCTTTTCTTGTGATTTCTCCCCATACTAAGATGATACTATTTTCTAGGCAATCCTTCTGCTTTCTAACCAGAAATAAAGAATAATACTAATGATCCCTTTAACAAGAAAGCTTGATCAACCTACTTCATGCCTAATCAAAAATTCATAATTTCCATCCCCTCAATAAAAATACATTACTGCATTTCAGACACCTATGAACTCAGAGGCATGGAATACAACTACCCTCCAAATAAGCAGTGCTCAAAAATCTTGTTTTAGACAGGCTAACCCTACCAAAAACAAACCATAGAAACACAAAAGTGTTTTGGTTAAAGGCACCTTTAAAGACCATATATACCTCCACCTCTAACAACCACAAAACCCAAGAACATGTGGCATAACAAAGCAATAATAATTAAATAATTGCACCTATACCTATTTTTCACTTAGCAAATCTGGTCACTCACTCCAACTATCAGTTGCCTTAGAAAATTCCTGACAGAAACTTCTGCATAACAATCCACATACCAATCAAAACAGAAGTTACCAGGGTAAAAAAACCAACCAAAGTTCCAATAATTCTCATCCAATATAACACATTCATTCAAAGCTGGAGACAAGGTACAAACACAAACAGCAAAGTAATCTGTCATCACAAAGCCACCTTTAAGAGGCAGTGTACAGGGGTTCCAGAGCAAGCAGACAACACACACAATCTCAGCACTCTCACTTCCTTGCATGCATATCCAAGCAGCCTGCAGCCATACCTTCCGATAAAGAGCTGTTTGGACAAAGCTGAATTCAGCCATACAGCAGCGGGGCAGGCCACCTCCACAGCCACAGGCTGGTGTAACACCAGATGCAAAGTTCATTGCTCTTCAACAGATAACCAACACTAACAAACAACATTTACCAACAGCACTGCAGGTAGCTGGCAGTTAGTAAGATTATCTTCAGTGTACCAGGTTTTATTCTTCTCTTACCTTAATTTCATTCACTCTGGATTTGGTTTCTACAAATTAGAATTTGGACTTTTGATTCTAGAGTTTCCAACTTATTTTTCCTTTGAGCTCCACAAATGCTCTACTCACTTGCCCCAAACACTGCTTTCTGAAGCAACACACTCCCAACTCCTTTTCCCTTCTCACATCAGATGCAATCTGCATCGGATTGTGCCTACCTTAAAAGCTCTACTACCAGCACCTGAAGGATAATCAACTGGTACAGGCAATCTATAAAGTTTACATATTTTTGCTTCTCCTGCTACAGAACAGTCCTTTGTTTCTCAATATCACCCTGTCAGCAATACTACATAAAAGGGATCAGAAAAAAAACACACTAGATTTGACCATATTTCTAAACAGGATACTTGACTCTCTATCTCACAAAAAGTAAATCCTGCTAGAGCTATCTTTTTTTCACTACCAAAGAGTATGCATATCCCATGACATAAAATTAAGCTGTTTAAGAAGGCAAGAGAGAAACACAGTTTAAATCAAGTAACTGTTCAACTGTTATGTAGCACAAGTGGCTAAACAACCATAACAATTCTTTTATGATACTCCAGGTGTTCAGACCCTAACTCAAATAACATTGCACTTCATTTCTAGATATAAATGGGAGTTCTCGAACACCAAAACCAACACAGTGTAACAGTAACATGGAAAATAACAGGCTTACCCCAATGAAACAGCTAAGAATTCTTTCAAAAGAACACACCTCATATTCCAATGAGTTATCATCAAGTACAGGCTGGACAAACTTCTGGCAACTTTAAAATTTTTTTTTTGTTAATTATCAAACAATCCAGGTTTAAACTCTCCTATCTGTTGTTCTTACCTGTGCAGCTGCTCAGTTTCTTCACACAGCAGCTTCATACACTGCCCAACCTACTATGTGGTTCACCACTATTTCATTCCAACTTTTCAAATACCTTCTACAGCATTCCTACTCCTTCTTTCACTGCTGTTGTACTGCTTCACCAAACACCTGTTCAAACAGGCATTCATTTCCATACCATTTTCAAAACATAAGTGCATATTTATACATGGATTTCTAAACTATTAACATAAAATGACGAAAAACCACACTCTGTTGTCTTTCTGATAACTCTACTACATTTTCCCATTTCCAAGTTGGCAACCTGCTTTGCTTGACATTCTAATTTGCCATGACTTCAAATGAAAAATTAGTAAAAATGTTTCTAGCCAGATTGTTCTCGTCAATAATTTCTTGGGGATTTTCTTTTTTTAAATTATTTTTGTATATGGTATACTGCACTCTTATATTATCTACACCTTTATAACCCAATCCTTCCAGCTCTACTGCCAGTCTAGAGTTGTGCATTGCAGACTTCTGTAAGAAAAAAAATTCATTGGGATCTTCGAAGACATATGTATACTTCTTTGTCTAGCTCTACTGAGAAGCTTAACATAACCAGCAATTTAAATTGGAAAAAAAAATATTTCTTCAACAAAACACCTGAAAAAATGCATCTTGAACATCCTTCTATTCACTTTACTTTAAAGTTCTGCTTATTTTTAATTCAAGCTTACATTAAAAAAATTTTGCAAAAAATTTTTTACTGTGTGCAAACAAATGACACACAGGAATTATGAGGAATTTGTTATTTAGTAGCACACAGGTCCTCATTTACAGCACAGCTGAAAAGCATTTGCTGCAATGAAAAATAAGTTACTTTATAGATTAAAGGTTATGATGATGCTTCTATGGATGCCATACACGTCCCCTAGTTCAAGGTTGCACTAGTTTGATCATGTAAGTTTAGTAAGCACTTTGTTACATCGTGCACTGTTTGACAGGGAAGTGGAAAAAGTACTTGTACATATAACCTGAAGCCAGTAGTCTTGCTTTCGTAAAAGAAGCAGCATTTATTAAAGCAGGTCTATATTTACTCAAAAATAGAAAAGCTGCTATTTCAGATTCCTCATATATTTTCTCTTTCCCCCTTCAGTTTTTTTGATGTGAGTGTTGAGAGGTTTTTGGCAATATTTCTCTGAGGAATTATAGCTCAAATAAATCATCATTTCTAACTGTCAATCGAAATGACTGGATAAAATTTTATTTGGTTTTGTAGTGACTTTATTCTACTAGGATTGGGATAATTTGTGGTAGCACTTTCAAATCTTCCTTTTGCTACCATTATCAAAATTGGCTGAGTAGAAGGACAAAAGGCAGCCAAAAGTACTAAGAAGTTTTGGGTGCCATCAACATGTAAACATGCCCAAAATATATTTAAGAGCACTCTTAAGAGCCACAGTAGGAATATTTTTCCTTCATAGTCAGATGTTACAGTTACAGACACAATGAAAGTAACTGTGGGAAATTTAAAAGTGAAAAGAAAATTAAAACCTAACATACTGACAAAAAACCTCTTCCCCTGCTGCTTACCTCCAAGTCCAAAAGTCTAGCAATTTTTCAAGTTTTCCCTTTTACCCAGAGATTATACTTCAAAACTTTGTGCTCGAAGAACAAAATTACTTCAACACAACATTGCCGCTTCTGGCTGATGTTCAGAAGCGCTATCACTTATGCAAAAAAAAAAAAATCTGCAAAGACTGACAACCCGAATTACACTTATCAAGACTAAAATGGTTGAGTCGCTGTATGACACTAGGCACGGATGCTCTTAGCTTCACTGTTACTATTAACTTCACATTTAGATGTAAAAATAGCTTGTCAAGGTTATGTCAAGTCTGCAAGTTCACTTTTTTTTAATTGCAAAAAAGCAGAAATAACACTGAACAAAGGGAGGCGAGAAAAGTGCTAGTGCAAAAAGTTAGCCAACCATATGAAAACAGTCTTCAAGCCTTTAAGTTTGAAACGTGATGTCTTCTCAATATTTACAAACTTAGTAACAATCACCTTTTTTAAAAGCTACATCATTGCCAGAGGGGGGAGACTACTACATGCACGAGCACAATCCTACAGCGCCTCAACTCCCTCCTTGAGAAAGCATTTCTCAGATACTACAAGTATTTTACGGCGGCATGGCTTGCTCGTTCCTGGGTATTTTTATCACATGAACCTCCAGAGACTACCTCCTCCAACTTGTTCCTCCTTCATTAAAGGGGGAAGGGACACAGCGTCTCCTATAATAAAATATCCTTGCCAACTATTCCCTGGCATTGGGAATAGAACAGCAGGATGAGCGTTTTCGATTTGCTCTTGTCCAAGTCTACTTTTATCTCCTCTCATCTCTTCCACTGCTGTAAAAAAAAAATGTCACTACGCACACTGCACCACAGGCAGTGCAACATAAATAAATAAATAAATAAATTCCTGCTCAGTTTCCAACTGCTTCGTCGATTGTTTGTTCCCCACAGGAAGATGAACGAGAAGGGGGGGGGGGGGGGGGGTAGGTGATGGCATTTTCCTGCGGGCGGTCACGCCAAGCCCGGCGGGGCCCCGTACCGCAGGGCCCCCGGCAGCAGCTGCCCAGGATGCGGGTAATGCAGAGCAAGCACACGATCCCACATGAGCAGCAGCGGCGAGCGACCAAACACCGAAACCAGCACGGGTTTCACCCTCAGTGAGAGGGAACAACGACACGAACAACGCCGCCTGAGGCAAAGCGCGTACTATTCCTCCCCCCAGGCGCACCCGGATAAAACACCAAGACCCTTCTGTCCATCCTACAGGACGGGAAAGGAGAAGAGGGGAGAAGCGTCCGTGAATTCCCGCAAATAAGCGAAATCCCGCCGCTCAGGACGGGAATTACAGCGGATAACCTGCCTTCCGCCGGGGAAAGCCCCAGCAGGAGAATGAACTTCCCCTGCTGCCCCACCCGGGCCGCGGCCACTCCAGCCCGACTGCCAGGAATACTTGGCCTCCCGGGACACCCGCTCTCCCGACCGCGGTCGCAGCGGATGTTCCCGGAGGAAAGAGTCCACAGGTCTCGGCGGTGCGGGCTCCGCTTCGGACCCGCCTTGCATACCTCCCTCCTCCACCATCCCAGCCACGTCCTGCCCGGTTCCCCCCGCGCAGGGCAGCCGGCGGCCCCCGCCGCCGGCCGCCAGACAAAGTTTCCCTCAACTCGGCCGCGTCTCCCAGTGCTGCTGGGGCTCGGGTTTCTCTCCTCCTCTTCCTCCACCCGCCCCCTCGCCCGTCCGCCAAAGCGAAAAGTTCCACTTACTGCAGCAGAAACGAGAGAAAACCAGCCCCAGGAGCCCCAGCCCCGGCCCGGGAGGCACTGCCGAACGCAGCAGCAGCCGCCGCCGCCGCTGCCACCACCGGCGAGAGGCACCGCCACCAGCCGCTAGGAAAAGTTCCCGGCGGGCGGCAGGAGGCGGCGAAGGAGGGAAACCAGCAGCAACCTCCGCAGCGGCTCCAGCCCCTGCCATGCTCCGGGCTCGGCTCGCAGTCGCCGCCGCTACGACGCCCGGTCAGTCCCTCCCGGTCCCGCCGCCCGCGTCGCCGGCACCTCCCCACACGGAGCCTGTGTCACTGAGCGGGGCGGGGCGCGACGCTCCCGCCCTCTCAGAGCGGGCCGCACCACCCGCCGCAGGGAGGGGGGAGCAGGGGAAGGCGGGACGCATGTGCCAGGCGCCTCTACCGCGACACCTCCCACCTCTCCCGCGCCCCGGGGCGAGTCGCCTCGCCCCCGCCTCTCCCGCTCCGCACTGTGGGACTCGCAGACGCACCCCGCGCATCGGGGGGTTCCCACTGGTATCAAGGGTGCCGCGGGAAGCTGGGGGGAGGGGGTGTCACAGCGTCCTCCCCAGGGGGACTGTTGGTACATCCCGCCCCTCCCTCCTCCGCTCGAGCGCGGTCGGGGGCGCCCGGCCCGCCGGACTCTGGACTCCCGATCGGCTCTCGCGCCGTCCATTAGGCTCCAGCTGTCCCCGCTCCCCGCCGCGGGGCCGGGATGGCCTGGGCGGCCACTGCCTCGCGGGCTGGGGATCGGCTAGTAGCGCTCGCCCCGGGCGGGGAGCGGCGGGGGACCGATCGCGGCAGTCTCTGCCAGACGCCAGGCGAGGGCATTCTCGAGAGCCGGCATATCCGGCTGGGGCCGCTCCCGGACGGTCGCGGAAGGCCGGTTCCTTCTCCGCCGGGGCGGCTGGCCGCTGGGCTGGAACCCGGCGCTGAGGCCGCGGGATTGCAGCCCATGCCCACTGGTTTTGCCAACAATAAACGTTCCTGGCGTTGTCCTCGCGTCGCTTACGCTGCCCTTGGCAGAGCTCCGGGCGGGGCAGCGAGGGGCCGGGCAGGGGCTCCGTTGCCGCAGCACTTCCCGACGGGGCTTGGGCCGGCGTCTGGGCGGCACTCAGGGAGCGTGGAGCGCACGGCTCCGAGGCAGTACCGCGCCCGTCAGAGATGGCAACGATCCGGAGGTCTGAAACCATTTGAGACCAGAGCGAGACCTGTGCAGAGCTCACCGAGAAATACCAAATACGGCCCTGTGCAGCCCGCTCAGAGGGCCGGCGGGGATCCGGGGGCAGCAGGCAGCGTATCTGTCACACTGATGCCTGCAGGGATTCTTGGCTGTGGCACAGCACATAGCTTTGCTCTGGAAAACGCTGCCACCGACGAGGGCAGAGCTGCCCCGCAGGGAGCGATGATGCCCCAGCCACGGGCGGAGACCAAAGCTCCGAGTAATTGTTAGAGCAAAGTGGCCCCTCGAGGTGAAGAGGGAATTCGTGCCTCTGCCCAGGGTCCCTGGAGTCCAGCTAAGGGCTGTCTGACAATTAGAGCAGTCTGTAACCAGGTCACAAAACTAAAGGTGACTTTTCTAAAGAAATGCAGTTTCTTTACTGCATCTCGACGCTGATCGTCAGTTTTGTGGGTATGGTGTCAATGGTTGTATCCCCAGATGAGATTTTTCAACAGTAAAATACAGAACCTAAAAGAAGTGGCTTGAGAGTCTTGCCTCTTTACAGTCTAGGTGTTCTTTTTCATTTTGGATGCACTATCCTTGCAAAACCTCAAGGAAAAAACTGAATAGCTATAAATACCATACTTGCTGCTGAAACATCTGTGGCGATTGGGTTTCACATAAGTACCACATATTCCCCAAAATATTTGCTGATTTCTTTCGACAGTGGACATGAAGAGTGGTTTCTCTCAAAGATATGTTTGGCTAAGTTTATCAGATGCTCACAATAGTACATGCATTCCATCTTCAGCCACCCTGCTTGCCAATTAACTGGCCTCATTAATTTGTGACTGTGAAACCAAACAGAATTCAGGCAAAGAGTTGCTACAAGGAAGTTGCTGGCTATGATGGATGTTGGACATTGCTCAACATTTTGCTGTGAAAACCAACATAACTGAAAGGACTTAAAGTTTTATGAAATCACTGTAATTTTGCCAGTCTAATCCTCAGCTAGTGCAAAACTGTACTTGTTCCAATTTGCAGTAGGGACGTGGAGTTGCTTGGGTGGTACACAGGATGCTGTCCAAAGGTTCACAGACATGTTCATATGGCAAACCTTTTTGTTTAAAGGACGGTTTCTCACTCTGTTGATACTTTTGATGCCTGGTCCTTTACTCTGCTGTTAGACTCTGCCTTTTGATTCCATGGTAACCAATGTATTCCCCCATGCCAATAAACCTGGATATAATACTGAATTAATCATTAGAGACCCATTTTTATTTATGATAAGAGCCTTTTTACCTGGGAAAACTAATGAGCATAATTGTAGCAGAATAATTTATACTGCTATGGCTTTGCTGATGTAACATGCCAGGTAGATGTTTTAATTGGGTGTAATTATTCCATTTCCCTGTATAGATGAGTCCTATACAGATAAATCCCATTTTATAGTTAGCAGTCAAAACAAATTACATTTCATAATTACATTTACACCAAGTTTAAGGCATTCCTAGGATGGGTAGGAAATGTAATGGGGCCACAGTGTAATTGAGAGTGCAACCTTAAAATCCTGTTTGTGACAAGTATATTCAAATTGCCATCTGCTATATTTTTATTTCTTCTCATTCCAAAACAACAAAAACCATTAAGTCTGTTTAAAATAAAATGTTTTGAAGGTCTAGCACCAGATTATGTACATCAATTCATGCAGGCTAAGGAAGCAAATGCAATTTGTCATATTTAAGCAGAACTGTGCCCAGTCTGTAGGTAACATCTTCCAGTGCCAGATTCAGCACTGTTGTAATCAGGCATCCTGGGGAGTTTGTGATACAAAAGGAAATTTGACTTCATGATATCAAGTCTAAATTTGGCTCCCCAATGCTTAGAATACTCCTGAAAGCATGATGCTTCAAACAATTAATCTTGCATAGTATGGAATAAATGCGTATAGGACACACTGGCTCAGTTCTTGTAAATCTCTTGTCACTGGCATATTTTTTCCATAAAAAGATGCTTTTCCACAGTTAGTAGCAGTCCTGTTCAAAAGCATCTTTGAACTGTAGAAATACAAAAGACTGTACTTTATTTCCAGTCCCCATTTCCCTCTCTTTCTGGCCATTGTTCACCCACCTGCCGTTCCCCCCAAGCAAAAAAAAAAAAAAAAAAAAAAAAAAAAAAAAAGAGCGTTACCCTTAGTTCCCTTAGTTTAGACCAGGGAGTCTGGCAAGTGTTTCCTTCTCAGTTCTTAACCCTTTTGGTAGTTTGAAAACAAAGTCCTGAAGCAGTGTGAAATTAACTTATATGCATAACATTTGAAGTGACAGCACAGATTCCCGGTGGAATGAAGGGTTATTCACTTCAGCGAGAATGGGCAAATAGATTTGTTGCAGAACAATGTGCTTTTCTCAACACTCTCGCCTCTATTCAATGGATGGGACAAGGCCTCCCTGGCAATACTTGCACATCACCACCCGTTATGACCCTTTAAAATAAAACCGCACCAAACCAACCCCAAACAAAACCTGCCTCTTTTTTTCATATGCTTCCAGCTGGGTGAGGTATTTAGCCCGTTATTGCACGGAGTTTCTGTGATTAGCTAACAGGTGGCTGTGCTTCTGCATCGTCCCTCCAGCTGAAGTCAGAGTAATTGTCTCTGGGTGTGCCTCGGCAAAACTGCTGCCTGAGCGCCTGTTTTCTGTGCTGTATGGAGAAAGGTGCCTGTCCAATTCCTTGTCTAGAAAGCAATGGAAAAACATCTCTGTAGGCTGTGCAGCAGGCGTGACTGACAGCAGTGCCAGGAAGACCAAAGTACATGGTTTGCATATTTATGTGCATGCATTTCCTGACCCAGTGGTGGACTCCTTGCTCTGATCATCCATGGATCTGTTTGGAAAGGGCTCAAACAACACCCCACAGCACACAGTTTGCCTTACCACTAGTAGAGTGTGTTTTTAATGCTCTTGGATACACTGAGGAATTTTTGAGGGAAGGATGCTCTATAACCATGTCTGTTATGCATAAATGATTAAAATTAGGAATATATTATAAAGATGGATTATTCTTATGTTTCCCATTCTTTGCATACAGTATAATGAAAAACAATCTGTGTTGTCACCTCATAAAATATCTATCATAATATTTTGATTTAAATAATGAACAAGCTTAGCCAAGAATAATATACATATAGTATATAGTATATAGCATGGTATATGATATTTTTAAAATCTATTTGCCAATCCTATTAAAGATGACATACTTAAATCTTGTTTCAATCAAGGACTATCCCTTTAAGGATAAATATGAGTGTCTGACTCCTTCTGCATTGCAAAGTAGAACTAGAAAAGTGGTTTTCTTGCTCTCAGAGTGGTCAAGCTCTCGATGTGTCTCAGAAAAGTTCCAGACCTCAGGCTTTTTGTCACAAAAGAGTAATGCAGTTACTGACAATAATCACTCTCCAGCATTGTGTTTCACACCGTGATCAGGAGTATGTATCATCCAATCTGCAGTGCAGCTGTGATTCCTATTGTCTCAGCTAAGAGATTTAAAACTCACAGCCAGCTAAGTAAATTCCTCATACATTTCTGGCAGACAAAAAATAATAGGTGAGGAAATGGTAGAATTTCTGGTTAGATCTGTCTCCACTTACCTGATTGACAAAGAGAACAGAAAACTTCGGGGTTCCTCTCAGAAGCATATTTGCAAGGCAATGCTTCCCTGTTTCCTTTCTGCTCTGCTTCCCTTTGCTGTAGTCTCTTGCTCTCCTTCTGCATGCTTGTTTTCTTGCCTTTCTTTCTTCTTCTTCTTTATTTGTTTGCATGTTTTTTGAAGTGTGATATTTTATACTAATAAATACAAAACTTACTTGATTCATGTTTGTTTGGACAGATGCACAATTTCCATACTTTTTTCTAAAACTACAGCCTTTCTAGGCACAAGCATTATATCCCTAAGATGAGTAAAAAGAGCACAGGAAAGCAAGAAGGAGAAAAGTGAAGGGAATGGGTAGAGAAGAAACAAAAAAGAGAACAAGTGAGTGAGGGCTTGTTATGGTACTATGACATTTTAAAAGCAGGTATGTGGTTAGAAGGTAGAAAGAGGGGAAGAAACCCAAAGGACCATGCCCTGGTCTGTAGCTAGGGAGTAGCTGGTGCAGCAGAGGGAGAATGCTAAGTGATTCACTCACCCTGGGGCTGCTCCTTGGCTAAAATTATTAGCCAGAAGTGGAGGGTGTTGCCAGTCTGCTTGGTGCCGGTTGGACGTCCCTATAGGGCAGTCCCCTGCCCTTGGCACTGGTCTCTCCAGTGGTCAAACACACCTCCAGGCACACCTCCACAGTCTGGCTGACTTCCTTGCACCAGGGAGAGACCCTGACCTTCTGTTTCATCCAGACCCTGTGGTATAGTGGTGGAGAAGGGATTATAATCCAAGATGGTCCTGGTCCAGTTCTGTAGGAGGATTACTGGTATATTCACAGAGGTCTCTCTCACAACTAGCGGTAACCAAAATCAGTGTTCTTTACTACAGTGCCAAAAAGAAGAAAGATGACTTTCAAAAAAGAAATATATATCCCAACGAGGTCACAATTTTATAGTGCATACCTACATTTTGCAGTGATATTTTCATTATGCCAATTCACTGACATGATCTCAGCCCCAGCAGGAGGTTGGTTCCTGATTCAAGGAAAAGGAAAAGAGAGTTTTAACATTCATTTTAATGCAAACGTTGATTCATTTTTAGTATCTGCACTGTTACACTAGCTTCACTTAATTATGGTAGTAGAAGCAGGTTTAGAATTCCCTGGAGGAGCTTGCTCTTTTCTTTTTAGACTTACTCTCTTCATCTTCTCAACTGCTCCTCCCTTAGTCTTTTCATTTTCCTTGAGAATGCTTATTCTTACCCTTAGAAATGACCACATCTTGGCAAGGATTTGAGTTCTAAAAATGGTGTAAACTTTGGGTTCTTTTCTTTTTACTCATCTTTTCCTCTGTGGATTGATAGTTAAATGCAGCGGGTTTTCCACTGTGTGATGACTGAAGTGCATGAACCCAAAGGTTATGCCTGCCTGTGCCTTAGGGTACAGCTTAGAGATGTAGTGTATGAAAGATGCATCAAGTTAAAGTCACAAGATGACTGCAGTAACAAGCTGTATTCCTGCTGCTTACATCCATGTTTGATTCTTGAAACCATCTTAACTTCTGTGAATTAAAAAACCAGCATAAGACTGAAACATAGCATGGTTCAGTAATAAAAGGTCACATTTTTATACCTGTAGGTTTCTACTGTACATTGCATTTTCTGTTCTGCCTTTTTTGAGTATCTACAAAAATTGATGTTGGCTTGAAACTAAGTGAAGGTTTCAGTCTCTGAATGATTTTTGAGCACATTTTTTATCAACAGATCAAGTATTTTAAAACTTTGAGTGGCAAAGAGGTGCGCATATTAATTTTAGACAGCTTTTACACTTTACTTTTATGCTTTTAAATATGTAATTGAATTCTGAATTTCCCCTTCTACTTTCAGCCTGAAAAGGGTAGCCCAGAATGCACCTACACACTTTTTGATCCTTTCAGAAAAAGACCCAAAAACCTGAAGGAGCCTTGTGAATCTTTAAAAACAGATCTCTGTGCACAAAGAGTGCTTCATTTCTACACATCTTTTTTAATAGACACTGTTACAGGCAGGCCAAAAGCCTCAAAAACTCTGTTTTAACCTGAGATCCATCCCAAGGTGCGTCTTCACACCAAGAAAAGCAACATTGGTACACACAAAGGCATCACTGAGGCTGGAGTCTTCATCTATGTAAATATCTTGCATCCCTTTAATTATTCTCATATACAAGAGAAAGCTGCATTTATGAGGAAGAAAAAAGCCTTATACCTGCAAGGAAAAGAAGTTCCTTTATTAAAAATAACTACGCCTAAATTGCAATTATGTTTTTTGAATTTATTTTATTAAGAATTTTCCTCCTGATCAAAATCGTTATGTAACAAGCTTAAAATCTGAGTAGATTAAGAGCACATAATAGTGGATTTTTTATTTGGTCATCCAGGGAAAAATGTAATTTCAGTTGTGCAAAAAAAAAAAAAAAAAGCTTAATTTTTTGGCATTTATTCACATTTCTGACCACTTCAGATTAGGTCAGTTTTCAAACAAAAGCATAATTTAAATGTGAAATATCACAGTTTCATTTCAGAAATATTTACTGTTTCCTTGTTGCAGTCCTCCAGAATGAGACATTCTGCAAGTTTCTGGAAGCTGTCCCAAATTCACAAATGTTTTCAGATTCTGCAAAAATGAGGTTTGGATTTAATATTTAACTAGTGGGGCTGGAGGGTGGAGTAAGGGTACACCTACACCTTATTTAAGTGTTCCTGAGGCCTGAGGTTTTTGTCTCTTAATTTATAGCAATCCACTCAGAAAGGATTAAGTAATCCAAGTCAGCCTATCCTATAACAGAAATACAAAAGCCCTCTTTTCAACTGACATGAAATATATCAGTTTAAAGGAATATGCTACATGAGGTGTACAGTAACTGAAACACCTGACATTCTTCTAATGTCATCCTTTATCAGACACGGTCCAGGAGGAATAGAGGCTTGACTGGTAGAACACACTCCTGTGTGACTTTAGGAATGAGAGGAACCCACGTAAAAGGAAGCTTACTCCAAGTGACATGTAGATGGAAATACCTAGAAAAACACAGGCTGTAGAACATATTTCTCTGGCCCACAAACTCATACCTGCTAATGCCTCACAAAATTAGTTGCATACTCAATACTATCCTTTAACAGCAAGTTTTAAGGCCTAATTATATATTTAATTATTTATGTTTTGTCAGTTCCTTTACATCCAAGCACATTCAACAGAATGTCATACGGGAATAATTCTTCAACAGTGATTTTATTATAGTTTCTATATAATGTCACTTTGGTATATCCACCCTGTTCCCACCCCTGAGCATATGGTGTCTCTTTTTTTAATATATCTGAATAAGAGAAAAGTACCAACATTAAATATGAATCTCTTGGTTTTTGATGCTTGCCAGTCATGGGGTTGTTTGCAAATCTTTTTAATATCAATTTCACTTCTGTACCACAAGTGCTTTGTTAACATCTGTCCTGCAGCAGATGATCAGTTTTATTTAGTGATTTATTTATGTATCTATATTTTGGTGTGAAAACATAGTAGTCACTCTTGGGCTTTAATCTGCAGAAGGGATGGAGCAGAATGAAATGCAGTCAGTCACGCTTTGCACTTGAAAGGAACGACGCCATTATTTTTTTGTTTTCTGCTGTAATCCTAAATATAATGGGCAGAATGGCAAAAATAAATTGGGGTCTTTGTTGCAATTCTCCCTCTCTCAGCCAGAGCAATGCTTTCTCTCACGTACATCATCTATCAAATGCTTAAGGACCTTTTTGCACCAGCTGCTATGCTGTTTCACTTTTTACTTCAGCTGAGCTCTCCAAACAGTTTGATGAGCATGAGAAACCATGCCAACCTGACAAATCCTGTTCTTCAGATTTTTCCTCTTAAGTTAGTAGATTGTGAAACACCACGATGTTGGCCATATTCACTTTTGGGCAATGGGAGCTGTTAGCCCTCTTATCACTGAATCATGGAATCACAGAATCATGGAATCATAGAATCATAGAAAGGTTTGGGTTGTAAAAAATCTTACAGATCATCTAGTTCCAGTCTTCCTGCCATGGGCAGAGGCACCTAGAATGACAAATCTGAGTAAAGCCATTACCTCATGGCTTTTCAGGGTGAGGAACTTCATGGAGTTTTTTTCTTATTGTTTCTTTATTTCTTACCTGTTTATGATAATATGATCACAAAAAACTTGTTAATATTTGCAGTTCTGTTGTGTAAATGATTTCATGTGGTTCAGGAAGGGCAGCATCCAGTTAATGAACTGCATTTCCAGAGAAGATTACAAGTTCCACTATAGACTACTGCCTTGAGTAGGCTGGATATATTTAACTTACCCATTTCAAACTGCAAATATTATTTTATGTTATTTCTATTCTTTATTTTTAATTAGTTATGCTCTTCTCTGCTGGCAATCAATTAAATGAAACTCACAGTAAGTAAAATGGGAAATATAGAGAAGTAGCAGATAGTCCTGGTCAACCTGAATCCCTGGCACCCCAAATCTGACTCTTTTAAACATATCAGAAATGAATGGTATGTCATGAGATATATAATGCTGCAATGCCTTTTTAGCATGGGGTTTAAATAAACTGCATAAATACTTGTGGTTATATCAGTAACAGAGTGATTCTAACAGATCTTGTTGGGGAGAGGCGGTGTTCAGATGTAAATGCCAACAGCCCCCAAAACCATGTAGATATTCAATGAGAAACCAAGCACATTTTCACCAGGACACAAAAGTTTCATATTTTGATAGCACAAAATGTATAGCCAATTGTTATCAAATTTTCAAGCATTCTTGGCTGACTGATCTAAAGTACTCATTCTAAACCCTGACAGCCATTTTTAGCTGCATTGTTTGTTGGTTGTATCACTTCCATTTTCCATGAGGCACCTCCATCAAGGTCGTAAGTTCTCAGAAAGGTGAATGAATAAAAAAAGCTTCTTCAAAGTCAGACTGACTTGACTGATAATATTCTTATTAATAATCTCAGAAATGACATTCATAGAATCATAGAACTCTGGCTTGGAAGGGACATCAAGGATCATATGGTCCAATCTTTTCTGGCAAAAGCATGGTGTGGAAAAGATGGCCCAGCTGAATCTTAAAAGTGTCCAGTGTTGGGGAGTCCCTGGCAGGATTCCAGTGGCTGATTATTCTCTTTCTGAAAAATTTTCATCTTGTGTCTAATCAGTATGTCCACAGGAGTAACTTGTACCCATAAGGAACCCATGAGGGAAGCAAACAACTCAAGTGAGGCACTAATAAATAACTTCATTTGTAAGGATGTGAACCCTGCATGAGAACTGGGGTGTTAGAACTCCGGCCAAAAAGGTGATTTTCATGTTCTGCTCAGTCAATAAACAGAAGACATTGTACCCTCCCCTGTGTGTGTGGAGAATATGATAAATTATAGTACTGCACAACTCCTTTCCAGAAGGAAAAATGCTATAGTCCTTAATTTTGGTGTATTATGAGCAGAGCTCTATCCCATTAAATAGTTATATGTCCCTGACCAGTAATACATAAGTATATATTTTAAAATTTAAGGTCTCAGAGGTAGAAAACAGAGAGTAATTTATGGTTTTCTAGTTATATGCTACCAGAGGAACAATTCTTGTGTTCTACAAAAAATAGAATTCTAGTGGCAACCCAGTCATCATTCTCATATCTTCTCTTTCTCTCATCTTTCTACCTGTGTGAATCTATTTATATAAATAGGTGTGTTGGATGCAACTTTTCTTACAAGTAACCTGATCCTGCAAA
Organism: Haemorhous mexicanus; assembly: GCF_027477595.1. Classification (NCBI taxonomy): domain Eukaryota; kingdom Metazoa; phylum Chordata; class Aves; order Passeriformes; family Fringillidae; genus Haemorhous; species Haemorhous mexicanus. Next base: position 19,758,149 of record NC_082342.1, on the reverse strand, counting down.
GACTTATGCGTATGATTTATTTTATATGCTTGGTATGACCAAAACAGTGTCTCTGGCACACCTAGAATTCAGCCTATGTGTTAATCTTAGCAGTACAGAAGCGCTGACCTGACTTGATTACAGTGAGTTGGGAAATGACACCAAAATCTCCTGTTATAATAAGAAAAAGTAGGTGAATTCAAATCAGATTTTCTCACAAGGGAGTATACACCGTTTTCAAAAGCACTGGAATTTCTGGTGCGAGTGGGAATCGCCAAGACTAAAAGTTATCTGAAATATGTAAACCCCTATTTACCAAATCATGTTTATTATATTAAACATATTCAGTAGACAGAGAAGACAGTGTGGGCCCTGATAAAGAAAGAAGTCACTAAATTACTGATGCAGGGGTATGTATTTGAGACTCAAATGCAGACTCTAACTCAGGCAAGAGAGGAACCTCAGCCTGGAAGATGAAACAATATTTTACGTGAGGTGCTAGAAAGCTTTTAGATATAGCTGTAGACCACTCACAACAGTTAAACAGGTTGGAGAAGGCCTACTGGATTACTTTCATGAAACAGAAATATTGTTTCTTATTCAGCTGTTATGACTGTCTATTGTTCCTGCTCCATTTTGCAGAGAATATTTTTACATCCTTTATTGTTATAACAGCAGGGAGAGGTATTTTTTTTTCAATTACTGTGAAAGTCACTGAAAGTACAGTTTTAAAGTGACCAAAATTGTTCACATCAATGCATGAAATTTGGCAAATAATTACAGCTGAAAAAATATGGAAGCAGTGTAAAAAGATCTGAAATGTTTCATTTTAAAATCAGCAACTGCTTATTTTGACATATTTTAATGAATCATGTTGGATTTCTTCTTTCAAACAACATTTTTTATTGGCAAGTGGTCTATATTTTTTAAAGACAAAATAATTAGAGGCACATAATCTGGGAACAAAATGCAGCATTACAATGAAAAATACACAGAATAAGTTCATTTCTTATTCAATGTAGAAGATTTTTCTATATTTTTATTGCAATTATTGAACTAAACCGAATCATAATTTGCTCTGCTATATTAGTAATAATTGTAGGCATCAATATCTCAGTGTATGGCTGTCAGTTTAGACCCAATTATATTTTGGAAGGAAAAAACCACCTCATAAGTGTGTGACAATGCAATTAATTTGTTTTTTCAATGTTTACAGGTAACACAGTGGGCTAAAGGTATCTAGACCATGTATGAATGCATGACCAGCAAAACTCAGTCCTCAGAGCTGAAGTATATTAGAGTAAGGAATGAGGGCAGGATTGCAAATAGGCCTGGCTTAACTCAAACTGTCCTTTGAAGATGTACAGGGTATGACCAGGCAGCTTTGCAGAAAAACCTGCCATGATAAGAAGCTCATCCAGAGCCCACAGAGTTCATTGAAAAACTGACTTAAGGCATCCTGCATAGGAGCTTGCTGTATTTCGTGGAGATCTGCTGAAGAAGCAGAATGGAATAGCTACACAAGCAGAAAGCTCATGGCACTCAGAAGTGAGTATCTAGAAGATGTGTTTGGAGCACACCAGACCCCAACTTCAGAGAATTGGCATGGAAATGGAACACGCAGGGCTCATAAAATGGGCAGAGAAGAGTTAGGATATGTGGCACAATTCCAGGGTGCGCAAGTGTTAACTATTAAAAAAGCTGTGCTGATGCAAAAGACAAAAAGGATTTGGACCATGTTCTTTCACTTATTTTTTTCTGAGCTAATATATAGCTGATCCAGTAAAACCCCACCAAGCATCTGTCAGCTCCTGGTTGCAGCACAGAAATCCTCAGCATAAAATTCTGCTCATGAAATGGTGGGGTCCAGGCCTTTGTACAGAAAACATCTGATCCACCAGTCAGTTAAGAGCCACCCCACTACAAGTTTAAACCTTTTCTCCTACGTTGCAGTAACACTATAATGATTTTGTAACTGCTTATGCAAGTACCTCTGTAAGTTAAAATAGCTCTATATCCCCTTAGCTTACCACTAGTGAATTAAAATTTGCATGTGCCAAATTTTTCACATTTGTGTGAAAGAACAACACATTTGTGTGAAAGAGGGGAAAACAGAAGGGATTAGTCTTAATACCTTAGGGCTAAATAAATATTTACTGAGTTTGATTCTGTTGTCATTTCATGGCTAATGTTAAGTACAAGGTGACTGCAGTATTGCTGAAAATGTACAAACAACATTAATCTGCTGGGTTTCCCTTCATTTTGAAATGTATCATAGATTCCAATTTCATGGCATGTTTTGATTTTATATATCCCTTCCCAGGTGAAATAGCCATTTTTTGTCACCTGTGACACTTTAATTTCTCATATATGCTTCTAAAATGCAAGGCTCTTTTTCCCCATTTAGATATGCCTTTACGCTAAACTATGGCTGAGATTTACTGCAGCAGCAGCTAATTTTTGACTCAGGCAGCCAGCTATTTTCTACAAAATACTCCCTGTGTTAGGATTCCAGACTACCCATAGATCCCTCCAAACAGGAATGTGATCATTCAAAAACAGCTCTCCTACTAACAAAAAGAACTTTGTTGCTCTCTGTGTATAATTCAGCTGATAGTTAATTTGATTCATTCAGAATAGACAACTAATGACATTAATATACCCATGTAGGTGCAAATGTGTAACTTTCTGATATTCTATATGAGTAAAAATTCATGGGACTGATTAACAAAATAGAACGTTTCCTACATTGTTTGCCTCCATGCAGGGTAACTATAATTCACAGAATTTGCAGGTGTAGGCAAAGATGACAAATTCGTGTGTTGTAAAGTGCAGCACCTTCTGCTGACTAGCTTCAGACATTTGCAAAAGAGAGGTTCATGCCATTCTCCTACTTTTGGCTCCAGACTACTCCCAAAGTCAGTTGAAGGCGTTAAACTTAATTCTCAGTGTAATTAATGGATGGAACTCCAGCAACACAACAGATCCAGTTTCAGCCTCTGAATGTCTGAGACAGATTTTTTGATTTTTCTTCCTGGAGAGAAACACAGCACAGAGCTAGGGAAACTGCACTTGCTCACCCATGGACTGCATCTCTGTAGCACATCCAGTTGCCACTAGGAAACCTTGTAAAGGTGCTTGGTGGTGCAGCCACAGTTTATGGCTAATTGCCTGTTCAGAAGGTTATGGCAACCTCCCTTGAAGGTATATTACATGGCTTTGTCAAAGCTTTGTAACAGTTGATAGCTTCTTAAAAGGTTTAGTAATTTACAAGGAGTGCCCCCCTTCTCCCGTCATAACCCTCCAGAATAAAAATTTCACAGCAAGATAGGAAAAACTCAGCTAAGGTTATTAAACTGTCACATGGATTGCACATAAAGACTGAGGCTCAGGATGAACCTATGGACAGGTAACGGAAGTGTCTTTTATAAGGTGTTCTTTCACTTGAAAAACATTGAGGGATTAATCTGATAAAAAATGTGTTTATTATTTCCATTCTGGATTTTCTTCAAAGACAGTGTATAGAAAAAGACATCTTTGTAGTGCCGTGCATCTCAACCTAAATGGACAATCAAAATAAAGTAGATGAACATACCTTTGAACATGCTTGCTTCTAACTTTGGGCAATTAGAAAAGCTGAACTAACTAGCTCAGATGTACGCATTGGCATTATAGACATGTAAATTAGGGAAAGGGAAGTCTTAGGAATATATTGTGGGCTGAGATTAATCACAATTTTTGCAAGTCATTTATGTATGATGTTTGCACCTGAACAGACTTTATGTGAGTGGAGACAAGCTCAGTGTCCTCTGTACAGGCATGAAAAGGAAATTGAGAAATGTGTGAAAGTGAAAATGGGCTATAGTTTATGAGGCAAAGGGTGGAGATGCTGCACCCTTTCTGACTACAGCCCTCTCTGGTCACTGCTGGCTGTGCGCATTGTCTGCTGTGCTGTAATGCCAGTTGTTGGCACCACGCTGTAGCCAACACAGACTCAGAGCAACTGCAGAAGGGAAGGTGTAGCATTTCTTGCCATTTGTGTCCCAGTGCTGAATCTTTGAGCAGCTCTGTAGTGGAGTACCAGCTCCACTAATTGCCAGAAGTGACTCTTGTTTTCTCACATGGACAAGAAATACAGTAGCTCTACCTTTTGGAAGTTCTGAATTCCTTACTTATTTCTGCTTATCTGAAGTTGTTATATTCCTGTCAGGTTTTTAAAAAAAATTTTTACTGTCCCATAAGAACATAAACACTATCAGCACTATACAGGGAAGCTATTGAGAGCAACAATTTCATGGAATACTGAAGAAGTAAGGAACAGCCTCTGTTGAAACCTTGGAGGCACTAATACCATCAGTCTTCTTTCCAAACTGAGGTTTTGTCTGACTTGAATCACAAGCATAACTGTGCATATGCAGCTGTTGTATATACATCTTTTAATGTGACACACGTACAGGGTATCAGGCTCTGAAGGACACAGAGGCTCATTTGGATGTTGGTAAAAGGTTTTGTGTTGTTACTCTTCTCTCCATGTGTATGAGGACGGAAGTGTACACGTATGTGTGAGTTCATGTCTAAAAGCACTCTTTTCTGAGATTTACCCTTGACTAATTATAAAAAATGGTGCTACAAACCCATTTTCCACTCTAAGTCTTCTCCCTTCAGAGGCATCCATCTCAAATGGGAAATCTGGATGGTGTTTTCTCTGTTTTCTGGCATCCCATAAGAGAAGTAATTTGCAGAACATACCCTTACATTTTTAATTCACCTGATAAAGCCTTTAGTTCCACTGAAGGATATAGTTTGGGAGAGCTATGCACACTGACATGCAATCAAAGTAATTTTTTGTGGACCACCTACTTATTTCTTTTCCAGCTTAGTGCCATACACTAAAACATCAGTCATGACACTGAGTAGTTTCTGAACCTGAGGAATGTAACATTTGTCAGGTTATTATGAAAATTTCTTACCCATATCAAACAATAGATTTAATATCAACTGACTCCTCTGGCTGTTGTAACATCTCTTCTGTACTTTTCAGAGGGAACATTTTCATTATTTTATCACAAATAAGATTAATATTGAGACAGCCAGTGATATGTCTTGATATTTTGATAGAGTGCAGACACTTTCTGTTGAAGAAAAAAAAACGGCCTACCAAAAACAGTAACAGGAAGCAAAATTAAAAAATCTTAACAAACTACAATCAGACATGGTGATGTTTCACAGGTGCTCACAAGACTTTAAAGTTAGGGCATCAACTCAACCAACTGAAGGCATGGGTGTTTGGAACAGATACCATGGCTGAGATATTTTAAAGGAGTAAAAATTAAAACCCCAATGGAAAATTTGAGAGGATCTAATGGAAACATATACTTCTAAAATATGGTTTGACCAGAATATTGAAATTTGTGAGTGTAACTAATTCATTAGGCACTTTTAGGATCAATAATGACCAGAAGTTTGAGTCCTTTGGATAAGCTTGTCTGTAAAACAGGGCAAGTTAAGCAGAGATGATCTCTTGTTGCCATGATAGAATTAATTAAATACTGTCTCAAAATTAAGTCTTGGTTGAGCATCTTATCTTTACATAACATGCTCTAACATATTCTATCCTGTTACTATTTATGGTCACTGCTTACTCAGAAACGTAAAAGATAGGCCAATAAAATATATAGAGAATACTGATATATAAAAAGATGCCCAAGTCACTCCAGAGTTCAAGCCAAATCAGTTTCTTGACAAGGTGCATTAAAATCTTATGTTCATCACCCCAGATGCTTATTTTTATTATTTTCATTTGGGTCATTACTTCTCTTGTATTGTAGCAGGCATAGGGCCGGCTATGGCTCTGTGGAGGAATGTTTAGAGATAAGTATTTGCTGAGTCATAGGAATTGAACCAGAAGTCCTCACTCTGGTCCTCCAGGCCTGCTTATCTCTCTGTGACCCCACAGGCTAGTTTCCATAACCCTTACAATTGGTCAGTTTCCAATCCCCCCTAACCCTATAAAAGGGGCTGTTTTGGCCCATTTTGTTAGAAGAGCTGCATTCGGACCCTTCGCAAAGCCCTCAGAATAAACCATCGTGGAACATTCTGAAAGCCAGCCTTCTCCTCTCTCCTTCATCTGCCTTCAGAAGCCACAGCCAGCCAAAGCCTCTAGCAAGCTAAGAGCTGAAACCATAAAAGAGCTGATATCACTAAGAGCTGACAATCACTGAGCTTGCTAAGAGGCCACGGCTGTGTGGTAGTCTGGGCTAGGTACTCAGCTCCCGAAGGGCTGAGGTATCTGGCCTTAAGACTGCTTGCCTGGGGAGCTTTAACCCTACAGGGAACCAGCTGTTTAGCTAAGAACTGAGCCCCTGTGGCTTCATTATTGGCTACATGATATTCACTTTAAATAAAAATATTTTTTAAAATGTTTCTTACTGTTCAGGGTAATGATGGTACAGAACTGCCATCTTCTACACAGGGATGCTAAGTGAAAATAAGAAAGTGCTCTAGACATAAATATTATGGTGACCGCCTCTGTAAAAACTATGAGTCTAATTTGTGTTTCTCAGGATGAAGAAATGTGTGGCAAAATTAAAAAAATTACTGGTTTGAAAAATGAAAATCAGTGTTTAGTCCTGCTTAATGCTCATATGTATTAGAGAAAGAAGTGCACTTCAAGAATGCAATTTATGTTCCTTTTTGCATTCTTGTGCAAAAAAGCAGCCATTAGACTTTCAGTGTTAGAGCTACTCTTGATATTTATCAGACCTCTGAAACCATATTGATACAATTCTGTAGCCACATCAGTACCAAACATGATCTCTACCTTGGATATATTAAATTCTATCCAGACTGTAATTTACACTGCCATCACTATCAGTTATACCACAGGTGTGTCCAGGACTTCAGAATAAGTGTAGGAAATGTAAGTGCCCACACAAGCATTCTGTATAAAAACATTCTATTATCTTACCATTCACTGAGACCCTAGAGATGTACAATGCAGCTTAAAAAGTGTGCAGAGTGATAATATTGGCAATATTTCCTGCATCATGGAAGCATGGGCCATCCTTTGAAATTCTCCTAGGAGACATAAATTTGGTAGCCAATCAAAGCATCAAAATCTAGGATGTGAGCCCCGTAACAGACCAAGTTTTTGAAGCAGTCCTACAGCTTTTTATAGTCATAGAAAAGTGCCCCCCACCCCTTCTGATTATCATTTGAATGATATTTGTTTCAGAACTGGTACCTAAGGAAAGTAAACCTCTTAGGTAAATTATCTGCTAGATGAAAGTTCACCATTCAGTGTACAGTGACTGGATTTTCTTGATGGAACCTCCTTTATCACCTTTCTGTGGGAAACAGGATTTAAGGGAGGACAAAGTGGTCCAACATAAGAAAAAGTATGAGTATCAGAAAATCTTCTCTTTACGTTTTTCTGTACTAGAAGTCAGGGGGAGGGAGTCTGCGTATGGGGTACATACTCACATTTATTTATGCAAATAATAATGTAACTTGAGGTTTCTCTTTCACCTCGTAATATTTGTATGTAATTCTTGCATTTTCAGTATCCATGCCATTGTAATACCATGGTGGTCTCTGAGTCACTTCATTACATCTTACTGAAGAACACGACTGACTCATGTTTGCATTCCCATGACTGAAATAGCTTTGGAATCTGCATCCAGGTTTCTCTTTACTTGCTTTGGTCTTCTCAGACTCTTAGTAGAGGAGATTTTTGTAAAATGCTCGTGGTTTCTTCTGTGCAACATTGTGCCAATATCACTTGAAAATTGCAGACAACTTCAGTGTACAGACTGCTAGGAATTTCTGATCTTTGTATTCTGCTGCAACGTGAGCCTGGACAAGTTTGTCTGACATGTGAACTGTGCAAAATCTTTTCTGAGCTTTTTTAAAGCTCTGGTTTTATCCATGGGAATGCATGGCATTTTATTACTTCCAGTCTGAAGATCTTTGTTGTAACAAGGGCAGAAAAGCAGAAACCAAAAGCTTAGTGAAAGAATTTTAGTTAAAACAACTAGGTAGCTAGCTAGAACTCTGATCACCTTGACTTATAGCAATTTTGAATATAAAACATATAGTAAGAAAACACATTTGTTCATAGAATACATACACTAAAATAATAAAAACATATTTTCAGATTCACATTGAATTCGTCTGTGTTTTCCTGATATAATATTTGTTAATTCCAGCAAACTTCATCTATTTATTTGAGGTGATTTAATAAGTGATTAATATAATTTCATTATAGCTGGACAAATGCAGACATGTAGAAAGTAAAATATTGACAATTCAAGTGACTTCTTTTGTGACTATGTTGTTGATAGTGAGGTTGAGATGAGAATCACTTCCAATAGGTTAGTATTTTAGGTGAATGCATCCCATTGTATAGTACTAGCAACTAGAAACAAGACGCTGATGTCAGGCTCTGTGAAATCACACATAACATTGTATACAGCCTTATGTACTATTCAGGAAGTGATTGCTGCAGAAGGGAGGAATGAACTTATTCCCCAAGAACTGTATCAGGAATATTTTATACAATTCCTGTGACAATTATTCTTGCTTTTTTTTTTTTTCTTTCAATTTATTTTTATTAGTTAGCTCCAGAGTAAAATCTCACTAATCTTCCAGGGAAGCTATTGGGCATTCTAATGAACATTTACATACATGTAAAAAGACACAGCTGTCTGAATATCTATGGTTAAAACTTGGTTGTTTTGATACAAATCAATCATACAATTTTGATGAGGGAGTGTTTTTGGCTATACGTGATTTACATGAGCTACTTTAACATTAAAACAAGATATCTGATTCTGTGAGCTGCAGATTATTTCCACTGAGAAACTGACTATTGTACATTCATGTGTCAATCAGTTAATATTGAGAATATTCAAGTATTTGCAGAATGTAGATCTAAGGAGAGAGGTTCATATTAATTTCCCTTTGACTACATCTTTCCTCTCATGTTAGAAGGTGACTGTCCCAAAGAATATTTACTGGAATATCTACTGATGCATTATATCATTGCTGATACCTTTCAATCAACGTTGCTGTTACATGCAAAAAATCCTGTAAAGCTAGGATAAAAGCTTTGAAGATAAGAAAGATTACCATGGGAATGTCATTATTTGGAGAGACAGAAGTAAATGCACTCCCATAAAAACCTTTAATAATTGTTTTACATAAGTGCATATCAAAAGGGAAAGTGCCAAGTTCAGTAGGTGCTAAGGTTGGGGGTTTTTTTGTGTTTTTTTTGTGTTTTGTTTTTTTTTTTAAATTTGTTTTTAGTTGAGTCAGGCTTATATACCAATTTAGTTACTTCAATTTAGATTCTCATTTAGTATAAAGCATGGCAGTTTTGCTAAATAAGTGATACTACATTGAAATATATAGTAAATACCTTCTCCCCTCCCTTCCTCTCATCTGCCCTCCCTTCTCCCTCCATCCCTTGTTCCTCTTCCCTCCCTTAACCTTCTGTACCTTTTCCCTTCCCTTCCTTTCCTTGCTCTCCATTTTCCTCTCCCTCTCATCTCCTCAGACCATTTTCTCTATGACTTTAGATATGTATTCATTATGAAATGTGAGTATCAAGAGTAATAGACTTTATAGGATATTGTAACTCTCAAATATGAAGAAGCTAACTTCATACTTATAAATTGTATCTCCAGTAGAAGAATGAAGGCTGAATCTGAGTTTTCTTTCAGCCTGGCTGAGAGTTGAAAAATTCAGTATATTTTAATTAAAGTAGCCTAATCAAAGTCCAGATCATGCTCTCAATTCTTTCTTTTGTCAGAGCAGAGGAAATACCAGGTGTGCTAGACCTGCTATCTTCCCTTTGAACTACACAAGTCAGACATTCCAACTTACAGCTGAAAGTTCAGTTCCCCACAGCTACCCTGAAGGAGGGCAGGCAAATATCTGAGTAGTCATCCTCTGCTTTGGCTGAAATTCTTTGCAAGTGAGACATTCTAATACAGACAATTGTTTATCATCAGGAGCAAGAAAACTATTCCACATCTTTTCCCTCCCATCCAGGACAACTAGGTGTGACAAGAACTATGGGACTTAATTTGTGCCCTGGTTTGTAAAGGAAGTGAGGTTTTTGGGAGTTTGTGGTCAAACCAATAGGTGCTCAGGTTTGAACATTGGCACCTGGTGTGGCCACTGAGGATATGTATATGCTTCTGAGAACACAGAGGGGTTAAAAGCAGAGAACTCCCAGGGGGAAGCTCCCTTGGTTCTAATCCATGAAAGAGGCTGAAGCTCCCCTGCCCAGCTGTGGGCTGGGCGGGGGAGGGGAAGCCACACAGCTGGATGAGATAGGCTGGGCCTTGGACAGAGAAGGGAGGTGAAGGCCCCTGCAGGATGGAAGGAACACTGAGAGGCATCGGGCAGCACTCCCCCACCCTGGGAGGGAGGGGAGGAGAGAGAGAGAGATGCTTGTACCACCTTGAAATTTTCTTATCATGTGCTGGCAGCACAGCAGCTGAGAAGGAGAAGGGGGGAGCAGTGAGAAGGTGCCCAGCAGGGCAGTCGTGGGAGTTCAGTGCTGGCAGAGCCCTAGATTTTAACCCTTTTCTTAGATGATAGAAACTGTACAAATGCTGATCCTCCTGGAGCTGAAAGGGAAGAGAAATAGAGATGAAATAGGAAGAAATGAGCAAGTGTGATGAAAATCTGAGCAAGTGAAAGATGTTAGAAGAGTTGAGAAGAATCCTAGGTGGGAAGAGATGATGGAGTGGTCTTTAGCTAGACTTTTCTTGTATAGCCATGGACATAACCATTTTTTGCTGTGACACAGAGACTGCATTTAGTGGGAGGCAATGGCTTGGGGCCAAGAGCGTGCGGTGTTGTTATGTGAAGGAGTGGCGTGAACAGAGATGACGGTGAGGAAGGTGGTAGTGCCCTCGATCTTCAGTGAAGAGGAAGATCTCTATTCTCAAGACTCCTCGGCCCCAGGGAGTGAATTGGGGAAGGACAGGTTCCCGGAAGTGAGAGACTGTGCTCTTTATGGAACTGTGCAAAGCATCCTTAAAAAGAGAACCCTAGAAGGAGTTCTGGTCCATGTGCAGTGGTGAGAGCACTGTACATGGAAGGAAGATGTCATGATGGCAAAATGATCTCTGGGCGGTGCCACGTGTGACATGGAAACACACGAGGTTTCAACTGTGTTTCCAGGGGAAGCCTATAGCACAAAAGAGACTCCTCTCTTCTTGATGAACTGAGAATTGATTATCTGAAGGGTAGTGACAGACTGAGAGTTGATTATCTGAGGGGTGGTAACTGGATTGATAATCCAAGGTTTTGTCTCACTGTGCTGTGTTGGAAATTTGGTGGGCGGGGAAGGAGGAATATTTTTGGAAGGTTTCATTCTGAGTTCTGTGTATGTTTCTTTTTACATATAATTGTAGGTTAATAAAGTTTTTTCCCTTTATTTTCTAAGCTTAAACCTGTTTTACTCTATTTCTGGTCACATTTTACAGCAGACGCTAAAGAGAATATGTTTTCATAGAAGCACTGGCATTGTGCCAGCGTCAAAACATGACAATTTGTGAGTTATAAATAGGGAAAGCAAGCTTCTTCTTTAGTTATAATTGTGGTGCAGCTTGGTAACAGGCTACCTATGTGCACACCAAATCATTGATTTCTTGAGGGGTTCAGGAATATCCCAGCTGTCTCCTCATGGATGAGACAATGGACCAAACTGAAACTAAGTGATTCACTGGACCTTCATAAGGCAGTAGTTGACTGATTGTTATTAGAGTCCACCCAGTGGGAACTGTAGACTGATCTAGAAATTGCCCCCGATGAAAGTAATTTCTATGCCTAAATATGTTTATTGACATCCTGGCTGGAGTGTACCAGCATATTCCCATTGCTAAAGTGATTGGATTGTACATAGATAAAACATTTGTAAATAGACAGTAGAAACTATTCCTCCAGAAATGGCCATTGTGGAACATCTTACATCTGTAGCTATGATATTTAAGAAATGTTTTCTGTGTGGGGTGTTGGATCTGCAGCGACTTATGCAGATGTTATGCTGGTCATGTAGGGCCCTGGCCTGCTGGATTATAAGAACTAAGCAAAAATATGGCTTTAGGGGTCTGTCCTTATCCAGGGGAAGGTGGCACTGCAAGGACCCTTGCAACAGGTACCCCCATTGCTGCTGGCCAGTGGCTGATTGTAATGCTCTGTAGATTTGATTGCCCATGCAAATCCAACCTTATGCCAAAATCCTGGTAAATAATTTTTCTTTTTAGCAAGCAAAGCTCTGCTAGTGCAGTAGACTGACTAAAGAAGAAAAAAGTTGATTTCTTGAAGTCCTCTGGCTGGTGAAGCATAATGAACCTGAAATAAGAATGGCTTCCAGCCGCATGGAACAAAGTGAGCAGTCTTAGGTCAGAGCTCCTCTGCTGCTTCCCCGCTGACTTGGCTGGCTCCCTTCTCCCTCCCCTCTCATTGCTGCTTGCTGTTTCCAGAGGCTTCTGGGTTTCAATAAACCCATCCTGCAGCTTCTCCAACTTGCCTACTGATGTGACTTTGGAGCCAACTCTGAGACCTGATTTGATTATGCAGGAGCCACTGGCTTGTAAACTTAAAGTTTGATCACTAAGAAACTTCCCCAACTTAATATTTTCATAGCTACTTTGATCTCCATAGACTTGGAAAACCTTTACTTGAAGAGATAGGTTGTACAATGTATGTCCGTTTGTAATGAGATCAATTTTCAATCCTCAGACTGAAAACACAAGCATGGTATTTAATGCATTACAAGGCAGATTTTGGGGTTTTTTAAATTTAAATTTAAAAAAGAAGGAAAAGGAAGGTGTCCTAGGGTGACATTAGGATGTTTGTATCCCCATTCATGTGTGTTATTTATGCTGGATATTATGCTCTGTGCCTTTAAGACTGGCTCTGCAGAAAGTTTTGTTTTGGGCCTCTTATCAGCCACTTGGCGGGACATACAGATAGTAGAGTACATAGTGCTGTCTTTTTGCTTTTTGCCCTGCTTTTTGCTTTTGCTCTTGCTTCTGCTCTGCTTCTGCTTTGCTTCTGCTTGCTCTTGCTTTTTTCTCCCCCTTCTCATTAGTTAATTTAGCTAAACAGTCCAAATTCCTTCCTGGACTGTTTCCCCTTTCCTGATTGGACCTACCCAAACCACTCCGGACTGGGACCTGGGAACACCGAGAGAGAGAGTTTGCATCTTGTGTCTGCAGCAGCTGCCCCAGCGCCAGAGAGACTGATAACAGAGCGAACACTCCCAGGAGAGACTTTCTGAATTTGTCATCTTTTTCAGAGTGGTGAAACAGAGGTGTCATCCAGTATTGTTCATTTTGTGTGCTGGGGGTGCTGTGCCTGTTAAATAAACAGGTTCTTTCCACTTCTCTCCGAGGAATTCTTCCCGAAACGGTTGGGAGGAGGGGCCATGCAGGTTTGCTTTCTGGAGGGGCCCCTTTTTGGGGGATTCTCTCCCAATTTTGCCCTAAACCAGGACAGAAGGGAAGCCAAAGCAGTGAATGCAGGAGTGGTCAGAGGGCATAGGCCCAGTTAAACAATTTTCATCTTTCAGCAGTCAACACGCACAAGCTGAAAGTCCAGAGCTTCTCCCAGGAATTTTACCACTGCCAGGCATTCCTAATGGAGCAATGTGTAATTTTTCACTGCTGAGAGCAGTGTAGACACTCCTGTAGATGATGATTACAGGTAATGTATAACTGCGTTTGTCAAGTACTTGAGGCTGTGGTGAAGTGCTACAAACTTCTACTTCAGGGTCATACCTTCTTTTCAGAGCAATCTCTAAAATCACAAAAATACCAAACAGTCAAAATCACTAACAGGAATTGTTCTTCCCAGAAACTGCTGCTTCACAGAAATTAACTGTTTGGTGTTTCTTTTTTTATTTGTTGTTTAGATCATAAAACTGTGGTATACTACAGTGCTGTAAAGACAATTAAAATTGAAAAGATGAACATGATAACCAAGCTGAATCCTGAGAAATGCCAGTTGGGTAAATGTCTCAAGTACTACCTCTACAACAGCAAATACCTGTAACCTGTTGAGTGCCCCAGACTTCAGCACACTGGGTCACTACAGAGGAGATGAGCAGAGGGAAAGCTAGGAGGTTTGCTTTCTGCTCTGCTGGAAACTATGGGCATGCTAATGTTGAAGACTAGGAGTCCTGGCACTTGGGAGTTCTGATACTTGTTTTAGGAAGAAGTAGAGCAGTCATGAATATACAGAGTTCTGTACCTAAGTCACAGGAGGGATTCAAAGGGGAACCAGAAAGATGTGAAGTCAAAGCAATAATGTTTCCTCTCCACCAGCTTTAGACACTGACACCATCTGTACTGGGGGCATTATAAAGCAGTTGCAATGATCTTCCAGAAATTATTTAAATGAAAAAATTCTATGAATAAAATAGAAAAGAGTTTAAAAAAATCATTTGGAGGAAAAGTCCCAGAGGGCCTGATTTCCACCTGTGAATATTGTATGTCTTTACAGAGTAAAAGTCCTCAGTGTGCACTGGTTCATTGTGCACCATGCAGACATCACTGCTCGTGTGTGTTGTTTGAGAGCTGATCTTACAGTCTTCTCTGGCCAGTTTAATAAACAGTGAAGTACAGAGTGCTTGGCATCAAAAGTAGCACCATCTGTTCTCAAAGCATGGATCCTCATCTCAGGGAAGGGAGCTGCCGTTGTTTTTCATGAGAAGGTAGGTAGTTGCCTCATTGGAGGTGAGGCTGACCTGGAGTTCTCAGACTATTATTTACAGTAACAATTTTATCATTCTCCACACTGTTCCTTTTTTGATAAGCCCCAGAAGTTATTTACAGTTCGAATCATTCCAAGGTTGCTGGATATTATAGTAAGAGAAGAGATTGTGAGGCAGTGCAGTTTGCATGGTGCAGCAGCAAGACATTTCTCCAGGTTACTGCCCTGTAGCGCTACATTCAATAAAGCAAAGGCTGGACCAAAACTCCTACAGAGCAGAGGGTCATGGGCTGATTTCAATTGTGGTGCAAATAAAGTAGTTGGCATTCTTAGTGAGCATTTGCTCTTGTTCCACCTGAAAAAGAAAAATCCTTTCCTGCCACTGGGAGCAGGCTGGCCAACTCCTATAATCTTGAATAGAGATACAGGCTTAAAAGGTAGTTCAATTTCAACAAATGTAATGAAAATAAGGGGTCATAGGGGGGAACAAGACCCTTTTTTTTAAATGGTAAATGCTACCATTTAAGATCCAGTCTTAATATGAACGTGAAAATGCTCACATGAAGGGTGTAATAAATGTCTGACCATGGCAGAAATTTCATTTTGGTCTCAGAATGAAAATGCCAAAGACAGTGAACCATGAGATAACACTTCACAGGAACTGAAGCCTCATCAGTCTGGTGCTTGTGGAACCTCCGGTGCAATGGGCTTTTTGCTGGGGACCTTCTTCTACCACTGGGAGTTTCATCTCATTTACAAATCCCATGGGTAAAGTACCATGAATAAATGGAAAGATTGTGAGATAGCCAAATGTTATAGCAATAGAATAATAACTAATGCCAGAATTTATGAGTTCTTAGGTGTTGTTTTTCTAAAAACTAGTAGCCAATTTAATAAACCTGGGTGCTTCAGTCAGTATCTGCATAGCATAAGTAAGTGAGACTTTTTTTGCCACCTAAGGTATCAGAGGGGCTGCACATACTGTTTTTTAAAGTATTCATAAACACAGGATTGCTATGGTATCAATTACACTAGAAAATTACCAAGAGCCTTCTATCCTGAAGTGTTTAGCAAATTAATTAAAATATCTGAATCTTCCTGAGTCCAAAAATTCTTTTTTTCTTAAAACCATAATCTTCTTGTTGTAAATAAGGGGTCCAGTCACACAAAATAATCCAAAGCCTTTTGCAATGCATAATTCAGAGAAAAGACTGGTTTTGATTCAAAGTTGGCTAAGCTATTTGTAGCAGGTAGGGACAATAGCAGGATTTGAAAGTGGTCAGCTGTTTGAAAGATCCTCTGATAGAAATCTGTGAGGGAGAGCAGCAGTTCACTGTCTAGGGAGGACTTTGTGAAAAGAAAGTTGTTCACATTTGTGCATTTAAAAATAAGCATCTCTGGAATGAGGTTTTTCTAGGCCTCTGTCAGAAACTGCAACTCCAATTTGCTCCACTATTTACATACATTTAAATACAAATAAAATTCCAAATAGTTTTAGCAACCGTTGAGGATGAAGCACAGATAAGCCAAGGAAGGGTGGACAACTGTCATTAATATTCATTTATCTATGTTGCCAAATCACCACTTTTAAAATAAGGGTGGGAAGTCAAACAGAGATGTTTAATTGGGTAAATAACTTTACTGCTTCCTCATGCTGCTGAAAGGTAATTCAAAGGATTTCCAGACATTAATCTTTTCATTAATCCATAGGAAATCCTTGGATGATGAGAAACAGTTACAAAGTGGACCACAGGGACTGCATTATGTAAACTGTGGGGCTAATCCAGGGATTTGAACATGGGTATCATGTCCTGACTGTCTATTCAGCTACTGGTTAAATTCATCTTGCAGCTAGTTACACTGAAGGATATTCAGTGTGGCTTTTAATGCACTTGTGCAGATAGTGTCTCTGTCAAAAACCTCTATGAGCTATTTACAGGACATTTATATCTGCACTTCAGACTGCTTTGTTCTCTTCTGGTGCCCTTCATTTTCTCCAGCCTCTTTCACAAAGAGATGTTAAAATGCTGATATGTAGAAGGAACACGTTAACTCAGACCTTTAAAGGATGGCAGAAAATATGTCCAGATGCAGAACCACCAGTGTAATCTGCAGTATGAATGCTACCAGCTTTTCATTGATGAAAACTATCATGCTCAACAAGGCACTCCTTCAGCTTTGTAACTTCCCTGAGCTCCTTTACAGCATTGCTCGGAGCCTGTAAATTGTGTATCTTCTCCTAATTTGACAAAAGAATAACTGTGTCTTCAGTGCTCCTTGTCTAGCAAGGACCAATATTTTTTTTGGTCCCTCAGTTTACCTATTGTTGACTTTAGTACCTGAGTGTTCCTTAGTGATTTTCAGATAGATCAATATTAAAAAGTGTTGAGCTGGACACTACTTTCAGATAAAATTTAGACATTCCTTTAAAAAAAAAAAGCTTAATTTTTTTAAAAAATTGAGAGCTTGTTCTAATGGTGGGAAAAACTCATGAGTCAGCAAGGAGTGATCTAATGTTTCTAATCTAATGTGTCTCACAAATAGCTGTATCCTAGGGTTTTAATGACCCAAAATGTAATGAGGTAGAATAAATCAATTATGGTTGTTTCAAGTAAACAAAATTATACTACTTCTATCTTTTTAATACTTTCACTTAATTTGTTAATCATTCCTTATCGTAAAAGACTTTTGCCTTTTGATAGAGGAGAAGCATACAGGAACTTTCATTCTCCATAGAACAGTGTAAATGAAATTCAGGTAAAAAAATAACCATTTAATTTCTTTCCTGAGCTGTTTGTTCCTTGCCTGTGTACAGAGAACCATAAGAATATTTTAGGGAATACGTTAGGGAAAAAAGCAAGAGAAGCAATTCTAGGATTTGTCATGTATTGTGTTCCCAGGAACACAGAGTCCGAACAGGTAACAACTTTACCTATGGCTTTCTTTCATCCCTTTCCCTTCTCCTATCCATTCCCCATCCCCACCTCTGGTCTGTCTGCGCTGGGCACACAGAGCAGGGGCACTGAGGGAGTCACTGTGACCCTCTCAGGGGAGAAGGCGCTGAGCATTCTACGGGCAAGTCTCTCTCTGTGCTGCTGACACAACTCAACAGGCTTCACATGAGGAGGAGGAAATAAGAGAATCTGTGTGAGAAGCAGATTGTGCTGGGGATGGAGACCTGCACTAGGGAACAATAGTCCAAGGGTCTCCATCTCCATCCAGCGTTGCTCAGGAACCCACAATGGTCCCCCTGCCCAAGTCCAGCTGATGGGGTCCGACCAGGCCATGGTAGTGACTCATTTCTCTTGCCATAGATGCACTCTGGGATTTTAACAAGCCAAAGTTTTACAGTGACTCAGTGGGGGTGAGAGAAAAATCCACCTATCTGAAGGGACAACATCCACATACTGATGAAGTAGTCTAACACATAAAATAATCACCTAAATCAGCCCAGTTAGTAGAACAAGAACCAAAATTTGTTGCATATATATTTTCTCCAAAGCTTTGCTCTGAGCTGTTAAGGCTCTCACAGACAGCCCAGCAGTATATTTTGTGACCAGACTTTTTGTCTTGGCTGACTATGACCAAGTTCCTAAATCCATATTTTGGCAGCTAGCTAGGAGCTGACAGAGCACCAATAAGCCCGACTGAAGTCATGGCTTTTGAAAACCAGGCTTCCTTCCTTTCTGCACTCAAAATCGACTTAAATGCCTTCATTTAACCACCTAAAATTGAAAATA
The DNA here is from genome assembly GCF_027477595.1 of Haemorhous mexicanus. NCBI lineage: Eukaryota > Metazoa > Chordata > Aves > Passeriformes > Fringillidae > Haemorhous > Haemorhous mexicanus. The sequence continues at coordinate 19,739,697 of NC_082342.1, read as the reverse complement.
TTGTCTAAATAGTTTACATTAACCATAAATTAGCTAGAACTGTCAGCTTCAATAAAATAAATTATATCCACTCCCCGCCCTGACCAAAGTTGCTTTTTCTCTTAAGATCTGATTAAAAAAAGATCTGATTCCTTGTTTGGCATGTGCCCCCTGAGCAGTTCGTGTGTTTTCAGAGCCCAACCTCATTCTCCTCCTGCCCCTTTCACAGCCACATTGAAGCTGTGCCATCAAGGAATCAGCTTGTGCACTCAGTGGCAAAGACAGGCAAAGAGAATACAGCAATTTTCTTTTTAATCCTCCTGTCTTGTCATCAGTGATGCAGCTTTTTCAGATCTTTAATTGTCTCATTCCTGTGGAAGGCATACCCCAATCAGAAACCACTTTCTTTCTTTCTTTACCCCATCAAAAAACTTCATCCTAGCTGTTAATTTTCTCTCTCTTCAAACCATATTAACTTTAACATGCATTGATGCCTCCTCAAACCTTTGTTTGACTTCTCATCTCCTTTGTTTTATACCCCAGAAATGTGAACTTCTACATCTTGCTGTAATTCTATTACGTTTTCTTCTTAACACATGTGATCCTAATCCAGTGCCCTTATTTTTGGAACTTTCTAACTTTCCCATGCAACTCATTTAGAATCATTAATCATTTTCTGACTCAATTTTATTTCCCTTTTTATATCTTCCTTTCCCTAATAAGAGAAAAGCATGAGCAATGAAGAAGAAAAACCTCAATGAAGAAAAAAAACCTCAAACATTTTCATCAAAAAAGTCCTGAAAGCAAGCCTTTAGCAGGCAGACAGCCATTTCAGAGAGCAGCACACTCTGTAACAGCAGCAGCAAAACAGGGAAAGTTCTGTGCAAATCAAAACGAAATACCAAAATCTCCACCTGTACAGGTTTATGTTAGTGATGTTGTTGAGAACAGTCTGCACCACCTTTAGCTTGCAGGGTAACGTGCCTTTTCCACTCACTGCAGAAAACAATACAAAGAATGAGGCAGCACTACCTGAGTGCAAACAGAGACACCCAGCAGAGCACCAGGAAGTGACTGACTGAAATGTTCAGAGGTGCCCAAGGACTCTTTCAGCACAGAAATATTGAATGTGGTGACACATGAAGGCACTAAAAAGATGAAGCCAGTGCCAAACTTCTCTATTTTCCCTTGGGCCTGAGGAGAGCAAACACCACTAGAACAAGTAGAAATACTTTAATAATAAAGTAGAAATTCTTATCCTAAGGGCTGCAATAAATTAGGCCTCCAGTGCAGTGACTGCTGCAGAACATCTGCAAGGCAAAGAACTGCTGCAAAGTGTCCTGCGTGTGGGCATTTCCCTTACTGCTAATGTGTAATTATCCCTGTCCCCCATGACTGCCCCTGCCTGCTGTCACAGTCCCTGTGATGCCCTGAAAGGGGACTGGTGCAGTGGGAGCTACAGAGCCAGCTTGGCACAGGAGCTCCAACATCAGGGAGACAGGAAAAGAGCCTGGGAATGATCTTCCAAGTGAGCAGTGGGATGAAACTGAACCAAGCTTTCCCTCTCACATTCTTTTTTCCAGTCTTGAAGATTCATCAGCTTCATGTTGAAAAGCCTCTTGGTGCTCACTGGAGATGGTACTGTGCTGATGTGCCTGCATGCCAAATATGCTGAAATTTCCTGCTGTGGAAAAAATGAACGAAGCAGAGGACAAAAGAGCTCACAAGTGTATTCCTAATAAAAATATAAACACCACAAATGTATGGCCAGATACATTTGGATCACATTGATTTGACAAGTTCCTGCCAGCAGTAAGAATGAAGGAGAAGTCAGCAAAGTGTCATGAGCATATAGTTACAAACCACTTTTTAACTGCATCACATGGCCTCAGGCTACTCTTGTAAGGATGATTATTTTTCCTTTGTTCAAAATGTGCCCAAAATGTTTGGCAGAGGGGATCAGCTTAGCTTCACAACTTGCAACTTAACAACTGGCAACATCTTCAGCTATTTCTGGCATAGATAGGAGATCCTCAGACTTTTTGCATGTTCGGTCACTTTGATGACTTAAGTTTTAGCTTTCACATTATCCAGATTCTGTTCTGCATTAGTGTATAACTCTGAACTTCATATAAAGTGTTAGCTAGTCCTCTTCAGAGTTTAGGTAGACAAAAAAATCCTTTTCCAGCCTGAGAACCAAGGACACCATTGCAGTTTCAGGCCCAAAATGTATAAACAACAGCAAATTGAGGAGAGAATCTGGGGGATAGGACTTCATAACTTGGAGCTGTCAGTGGACAATTAACCCTAATATGCAAATCGACCAAAACGTACAAAAGTGTGAAAACATGTGACCTGTTGTCCATTTTGGGTGTAGCCTTAGCCTTGTACTGCCCAAGGTGTATTCTTTGAAGGCCTTTTAATAAATACCTACTTTATTCCTTTAACACTGTCTAGCCTCTGTTCTAGGCTCTCTGTTCAAGGCATCAACTTGGCCTGTGAAGACTTAAGGTCCTGCCCTGTCACAAGGCTGTTTCAGGGTCTAATTAATGTGTTTTCACCCATACACATTTTGCTTTGCTGAGCTGAAACTTGTTAACTTCTTAACAAAAACTTATTGTATAGGCTTAAAGCCCAGCTTTTAAATCATTACCAAACCATTTACCTGATTCATGCCATATGATTATTTCACTTTACAGCTTCTGAAGACTAAATTTGTTAAAATTCTGTGATCTCATGTTCACTTTAAATGACCCCTCTGTCTGATAGAAACAATGCCATTTATTCCCATCCCTGGTGGCATTTCTGCACACAGAGTCAGCATTTATACATCTAATGTTCCGGAGTAAGGAGACCAGCTCTGAAGCCTATAGAGGAAATTGTCTTGGATTCAACAATGCTGTTGTCAACTTTCAGAATTGCAGATACAAAAGCAGTTGTGGGGAAGGGCAAGATGAAACTTTCGGATTTGGATTCAGTTCAAAATCTGCTTCAGATTGCAACTGATACAGAACTTTATTTATAACTCCAGACTTGGATTTCTATTCATCTAAGTGCATGGAAATATTTCTTTGTATAATTATCTCCATTCACCATTTTGAAAGATTTGTTTGCATTTGCCACCAATGTAATTCAGGTTCAAAATTCTTTGTGAGGACACACATCATCTCTGACACACCCATACTTGGGTTCAAAGCTCAGGTATAAACCCCCTCTTCACCTTCAGAAATGAGACGTCTTGCATGTGGGAATATGGGTTTTCTACACAATGTGTAGAATATCCTGTTGTGGTTGGTTTTGTTAATTTTTATCTAAGCATCTCAAGGAAGCCATCAGCTGTAAGCATATACATACTTTGCAATCCAAAGGAAGGAAAAGTGAGGAGTGCCATCTTTCTGATATCTTTGCAGAAGTCACACCAATAGATCCATAGGAAACTGTATAAATTCCACTGCTTTAAGAGACAATGATAATTTTGCATGTGTTTGACCTTTGTTAGGTTGGATTTTAGGTCTCTCTTGAGCCTGATGAAAGAACTAGCAAGCTCAGCAACTTACACAGCAAGTGTTAAGCAGCTAAGCGTTATTTGCTTGGATAAGCAAGCTTTCTATATGGAAGCCTTTAGTACTCCATACACTTGCTAGAACTCATGGAACAGGATGTGCTTTTGAATACCAACAGTATTCTGGTAATGATAAGCAGGCATTAATTACTCTCAGCATACTGAGCATATCTTCTACATTTTACAATATAAACATCAGAAAAATGAGAAATTAAGTAACACTAGATGAAACCTGACAATACATTGCATTTTTATTACTTTTTTTTCTGAAATACCTATTGCTTTAGAGATGTGGATGTGAAATATATAAAAGGCTGCTTTACAAGCTTCTACTTCTGACTCTGCTGTGTGATGTGTCTGTCCCCTTAGAACCTCTCCCACCTCCGCTGAATTCCCAGGTTATCCAGAGCTACCACCCTCCTTCTAGGTTGTTTTTCTGTTGCCAGCCCAGTGGACATGTCATAAAATATCAGGATACCTCCATTTAGGGTAGATTCACTCTGCTCAGCTATGAGCAGCCCATGTTGGCATGGCCCTCTGAGGCTATTCTGATGCAGGAGGGTTGAGATCAACCTCTGATGGGTCAGGTCATAAGGTAGGCTCAAACTCACTTCAAGTAAGCTGAGACTATTCTCCCCTCCCTGCTGTTCTGTCTGTAGCACTTTGTAACTGCTTTGAAGGAGTTCTCAGCTCAGTATTTCAACCTTTTGAGCCCATTCTAGTAAGCACAGCTCATTTTTACTGTTGGCAATATTACCATACATTACATTAGAGGATGCTGATTATTAAGACATGTAGTAGCCAAAATAAAATGTGATTTAAAAAAGAAAACATGAATGTGTAGGTAATGTGTAAATATTTGAAAAACACAGTTCATAAATGGTTCTGGACTAGCACTATGGATAATCCTACTGCAGAGAGCTGGAAACAGCTGCCCTGAAAACAGGACCTTATCTGATGGTTGTTGCAAACTGGTGAGTCAGTTAGTGGCTGGTCTTACATCAAAGTGGATTAAAGAGGAACAAATCCAAGGTTGCTGGTGGAATTAAGATGAGAAACAGTAATAAAAATGGAGTAGATCAGAAAAGAATGGATATCAACTTCTCAACTGCTGAGCAACAGACTGGGCATGCACACTGTGTAAGAATTAGCCAGGAGGTGTAAAAACCCTGTTTTTCACAAGGGGATTAATATAAGATAAAGCAATTAAGATAAGACCTCATAATAGTTGGTGTTTCTCTAAGAGAAAAAAAGTATATGATGTTTCTTTGCAGGTAATAAGGATTCTGAGCCCTACTAGTGTCCCTGTTATTACAGCACCACAGAAAATGAACCCCGCCCCTCCAGCTGGGTTTCTGTCATTGTTTTATTCCTGAGTAAAGAGCACCTCCAAAAGCACACTGCAAAGTGAGGTCTTAATTCAGTATGGACTCAAGGAAAAATGACACTTGTCAAAGGACATAGCAAATGTTAAAGTGTATAGTGTGGATTCTTGAAGATCTCCCATCTAAACTCACATCATGCCCTAGGCTGCCAGACTGACATCACAGCCCATGTCATCATGGGGCATATACAAAGCTGTTGCAAAGCTTTAGTGTTGCTGCACAGAGAGAATGAATTGCAGATTCTGGTCATTTGGATGGGCTGAGTAAGGTTTGCTAGATCGAGATATGGACTTCTGAACAAAGAAAAGCATTTAATGAAAACCTGATCTTTTCTTAATATATATGAGTAAGCACAGCAACTTCCACTTATATAACTCTTTTCATGTACTCCAGAGCTCAGAACTTCTTAACAGTGAAAGGTGAGTTTTTCTTTACTTATGTTTTAAAGGAAAAAATGAAGCACTTGGAAATGACTTGCACAGAGTTGAGTCATAACTGGTCAGTCTCTTGCTGTCATTGTCATATGTTGCTGAATCCTCTTTACTACCAATTTAATAGTTTATTGTTTGGGTTTCTTTGCTGTCTGCATACAGAGGATCAGTTTACAGCAGTTGTAGAATGATTTGCTATTTCATTATATAGATTTGTTCTGCAAGCTTTGAAATGTAAAAATAATTCCTGTACTATTCATTGTAATTTACAAATATTTAGTAAAGGATGAACAAAAAACTTGGTAGCACATATTTTTGTTTTGAGATCGGAACTGGCTTACATAGCTCTCACTTTGTTCTCTTGTATAACTTTTTCATGGTGCTCCATTTTTAAATCTTATTCACTGTACAAACAGTTGTTGATTCACAACAGAGAGAGTAGTATGTTGGGAGGGAGTGGGAATGGGCAGTGAGAGCTGCCCTATCCATCTTTGCTAGTCATAAAAAAACCATGAATATTTCAGTGAATTAGCTGTGTCCTGGACATGCTGAATATAAATCTAATATGTATTTTAGACATGTAACCCAGATATTGTAAAGATTCAATGAAAAAGATGCAAAGTCTTTATCTTCAGGTCACTAGTTCAAATCACAAGTAAAATATCTGAGGCCCATTTCTTTGCAGAGGAGTGCTAATAGCACTGATGTTTGCTTTTAGTTCTCTTATTAAATGGGCAAGAGCAGAGGGAATGCATTACCCGCTCTGCCCTAGAGGCAGGTCAAGGCTGAGCACATTGGCAGGTCTGCTGCTTGCTTTGTCCCTATTGAATAGAGAGAAAATTAATCCCTTGGGTAGTGAATGTGACACCCTCTGACACCACAAATTCAGGCAGTTGGAGGAAAGGATGCAAAGTGTCTATGGATTCGTGCTGTGTAAATCAAAAGACACTTAGAAGTAGTTTGTATTGGACAAGGATAAAACTGATGCAACACAGAGTCACACCAGCTCCTAGCTGATCAATAAGAATATTCAGTAAAGCCATTGCAAATGTCCAGCTTTTAATTGGCACATAAAATTTTATGAAACAGAATCATCACATAAACAGTGACAGCATGTAAAAATGGCGCCAAATACACCAATATGAGCTTAATGGTAATTCTCACTGAATGTATTTCATAAGAACCTGTTTACCAATGATAGCCTTCATGAACTTATATTGAAATAAAGGCTATTAAATTGAAGTCAACCCATGAATTTATTACTACAAACATTCATTATTTTATGAAGCAGCTTATTGACGTTCCTTAGCCTGCATAAAGAATTATGAACTCTTGTTACACTAGCACACCATGGCTTGGCTTTAGATTACAAATTCATCACTGTGTTCATAAGCTCTCAACAGTGTTTCTTTGCTTATGTGTAAAATGTGTACACATTTACCAGTCTTCCTAGAATCATAGCTAAATAGAAATCATTATGTTAAAATGCCAGTACCTGGCACTCTTTCATATGCAAAAATGAAGCTCTAGTTCTATTGAAAATGAATTACAGGGCTGCATATAATCAAGGACTGCTTTTTTTTCACTGTGTTAACAAACAAAGTTAAAATCTGTGCATGTATAACTGTACTGTTACAACTGACTCACAAGTCAATCTATAGTTTTATATAGGAGATTTAATCATGGGTTTGAAGTTTCAACCTGTGCCGACCTGGTGATGTTAAGTTTTCCAAAGTTCTCACAGTCACTAGTAAAAAAAATGACTCTAAATAGCCAAAAGTGGGAGGACGGAAAAAGTCTGAAAGATCACAAAGATTTGTTTTGACTCTGGGAAGACCTAAGCAAGAAAGCAAAGAATAATGGAGGTTCTGCCAGTCATTAACATTTTCTTTCCATGTTCTCCCAGAACAAAACTGTCTTCCTAGATCTTGTGAGTAATCTCACAAGCAGTTCTTATTTTATCCCTTTTAGTGAAAAATATAATGCTCTGTCATGCACTTTTCTCACTGAGGGGCAGATGATGGTGCTGACCGCTGTATAAGACATTTTTCTGGTCTACCAGTTGCTTGGTTATGGTTTACACTAAAAAACATTTCAAATGAAGTCTTCTTAGAAGAGCTGGGGGCCTTGAGTTGCAGTGTCTCTGCTGCAGCCATGCTGAAAACAGATGGATTGCTGTACAGTAGCCAAATATTTTTCTCATCTTGTGTTTTGTGAGATACCATATATGCTCACACAAATAATATAAGAAAACACATTATTCCAGAATCCTGGAGACTTCTCTGATGTGAACTGATAAATCAGTTCTGATACGAGCAAACAGTTCAAGTCCAAATGGCGATATTCAATTATGTGAGATTTTCACTTGTCAGTACATTCTGATAGACCCATTTATTATGTCAAGATCTTTTTAAAATGGACCTGAACATTGCTGACAGCATAAATTACATTAAAACTTCTTTTCTGATTTGAGTTACTTACTCTGTGTAAGTCTTGTGCTCCTGCTCCTGCTACTTTGGGAAGGACATTTGTATAACATTTATCACATTGTTAATCCAGGACATTAAAACAATATAACTGGGTTCAGTAGTGAAATATGGACTTTCCACATGTCACTGCATGGGAAAACAAACTTACATGTGCTTTTCATAAGGTCTGGGCAAGGTCCTTTCTACAAGAAAAATACAACATTGCTGTGCTCCCATTATTACAAAGGGAGCCAGAAAACTTGCTTAAAAAGAATGTATTCAGTCTTTCATTCTTCAAGAGTCTTCTAGTTTTGTTTGAATGAGGTATTCTCCTCCCATTCTGAATTATTTTGTGATGAAAGAGTCCTCTTTCAATTCCTTCATTTTTTTCTTCAGTCCTGTCAATTAATGTAGTGTGCACTGGCTGATAGTATTTCTCTCCTAGGAAAGGGTGTGCTCCCTATTATACTTGTGCTCAGGTGACATTCTCCACCAGTTGCACATGTTTAACTCTAGAAAATTTAGAGGGACAGAACCTTCAACAGGTAAAGTATTTTACTTATGCGTAGGTATTTGGTATACTGGCTTTTGAGAGGTAGCTGTGTATGACGCTTTCTTCCACATTTGAAAATCACTGGCTTACTCTGTGAAAACCAGAATCCAATGTCAATTTGCTACCTAATTCTCCCACTTAAATGTATATATATGCATATACATGCATATACAGATGCTGTGGATATAACTGTGGATAAAGAAGCTCTGTTTTCTCCTGGGAATCACTTTGAGGCATCATTTCTATGAAAAAATGAACCAAACCAAACCAAATTACATTACTAAAATTTTGGCTTATAAAGATTTTAGATAAATTTCTATTTTCTTTATTAAAAATGCCTTTAAAGTTTATTTCAGCTAATATGTAAGTCAGCATTTATAAACAAAGAAAAAATTTAGGCTAACAGAAAATAATGAGGTACTTCTCGTACCATTGACATCCCTGGAACTTGGGGCTGTGGTCGATAGCTGACATTCGCAGATAAATGACACAGGTAGCTGATAGAGACAGCATGAAATCATTGTTTTGTCTAGAAAACTAGCTCAGCTAAAATGTAACTGACTGTGAGAAAATTCAGTGATGCTATATTTGCAAAATCATTTCTAATTGCTACATTAATCAGGAATGCAACCCAGTTTTCTGACTTAGTAATTATACAGTCATGTAATATAAACTGGAGGTGAATTAGCTGGCTCCATAGTCTGGGTTCTCAGATGTAAACATTTCGAAATTTTGTAATGAGAATCTATGCTCTCGGTCAGAATTTGTTTGGAAGGTATGTTCTAATTTGGGGGAAATATATCCTTCAAATAGACAGAAATGTTACCAGAATCAGAAACATGTGCTGATTTTAGTCTCAGCTTAAGCATGTGTTTGGGCACGTGTGTGTATATTTCAAAGACTGTCACAAGGACATTATAACTCATTTCCTTCTAATATGCTTAAAATATTTTCTTGTGCACTGTAAATTTTACTGTAAGAACAACAAAGCTTCTAGTGAGATAGCTACTTGCTCAAACATAAAAGTTAAAAAAAAAAAAGAAAAAGAATTTTCTTCCTCTGGAGTTAGAAAGGAAAAACATGTGTGCATACTTCATTCTGAAAATATTGCCTAATTCTCATTAGAAGTCAGGTGACATTAGAATGAAAAAGTTTATACCAGCATGCCCTCTGCAAAACTGTTCCTGTATCACTGAAAATAAGACACAAAAAGAACAACTCTTTTTCAGAGAGAACAGGTGCAAAAATCATGTTTGGATGTAACAAGGAAAAAAACATTGATGACTTCTTGTTCTTTTCCTTAAAAATAATAAATTTCTTCATTTCCCATTGTAGAATTTTCAAAGCCTCAGTGTTAAAACTAAAGCTCCAGTGCACAGATTTGTGATGAGATTACTTTATTTCTGGGAGAGTTCACATGGTGACTGGCCGTGCAAAAAATGGCAGTTTCTTTTCCTCTTCTGCCAAAGGTTTTTCTTTCATTTTCTCTTTTTCTGGGGTGATGTGCAAGACAAAGATTCGCATACCAACATTGTAATGCAAAGAATGAAGTAAAATATTTCTATTAGAAAAAGAAGAAATAGTTTTCTGTTAAGTTTTACTGCTCCATGTAAGCAAATGCTAATAAAATATAAACCCATGCAGTAGTTCTTTTGGGGTGAGGGATTAGGTGCTTAATGTGAGTCTCATGTGTAAACTTATCTGGTGCTCCTTGAAACTCAGCTGCGATAACAGAAAGAACATTGCTCCAGTCCTTTCTACTCCCTAAAAGCTTCATATTTTGAGTGTATGGGGTTTTTCTGTCTTTGACAGAGAATTATTTATTGCCATTTAATTGACAGTCATTTTAAAAAGTGCTGACATAATACCTCAAACTTCAAGACTTTTCATGAAATGGCTGGAAATGAATATTGCAACAGTGTTCTTGATAAAATGCTACTTTTATTTGAAAATTTATTATCTTCCATGGTGTAACGGCTGACTGTTAACTGAAGATTTAAATTACAGATTTTTGTTTGAAAGTTTCTCAAGTTTCAAGTGCCTTATATACATAAAATGTACTAGAGATTTATGATAATATATAAATATCTAATATGAGACGTTGTTATTTGGTTGTTGATGAGAAGTTTGGGCAATGAGCAGGCTTCTTCAAATGACCAGGTTAAAAAATCCTAGAGAAAAAAGTTCTTAGTCATAAATTCCCTTCTGTTTTTTTTCCTAACACCCATTCTTTTTAATTATCTAGTCTGTTCCACAATGCTCCACAGTGTCACACACATTACAGTGTGTGACTTTTACAAACTCAGGCATTTTTCAGTCATTGGTTATCTTGGTAGCCGTAAATAGCATAGTGCTCTTCTTTAAGAGTGCTTTTTTCTGAAGCCTGAGAATTGAACACTTTGGAGTTCTTGGTAATGTGTGATACAAGACCTGATAATATGTAAGCCCCAAAAGAGACAAAATCAAGAGGTACAGCAGTCAGGCAGGATATACAAATTTTTACTGCTCACCTGGTAGACTGTTGAAGCCATGTCTGTGTTAGGGGATACATCCTGCTGGTTCCTCCATGGATAGCAGGCAGCAGGTAAACTGACAACAACTGATAAGAAAACACCTGCGGAGAGGACTTCACTACAAATCCCTTCAACAAGGGTACCAGATGTTTCCAGCCTGCTTTAGTCTTAAGCAAGATGTCCCAAGGACAAAACAAAAATTTATGTCTATTTAAAAAGGACAAGGATCCCTGATAAACTTCTTTGAGTGGATGGAGAGAGGCTGGTTTTTGGTGGCTGGAAGAAAGAGCTTGCTAAATAATTAGCTTACCAACCACTGCATTTCTGCAGAGGTTTACTCTGTCACAAATGTAATAATTAATGCACTTTATAACAATCTTGTAGCCTACTACAAAAGATATTTCACTCTTAATAAACACCCTTTCCTGTTAGGCTCCCTAAAGTCTCCATTTCTTCTTTTGAAGTAGGGTGAGAGGCTTGTTTGTCAGTGGTGGGAGCTGGAATATCAATGCTTGCATTTTTTCACAAGATTGCAGATGTGCGGTAAGAATAGCTATCAATAATAGTTGATGCAAAAATAATTACATTGACATGGATGTTTTTAATGGGCATTTCAGTTCACATTGTTCATCTGGGGCATACATAATGTTGATAGCTAGGTTTGAATAAAGTGTAGTTAGCAGAAACAGCTGAATGGTTATTGAGTTATGATGATGAAGCCAAAATGAATGAAATAACAATACTGAGCCCATAGAATTGTTCATAGTGGCACTTTTTAATGAAAATAACAAGCCTTAATAACAAGCCTTTGGCTGCTGTTTTAAGGAAACTTGAGCTTCAACATATAAGTTTGCCTCTGTAAAGACAAGTAAAGTTATATCATCAAGAGAAGCCTTATCATTACATTTATTGGAGGTAGGGGAAGGGAATAATGTGTTATAGAGTAAACCAGTTAGGATTAGACTCTGATTATGTCCATTTAGCACTGGAAATATGAAGAGGACTCCTGTGATCTCATGGAAGTTTGCTGACTGATTAATACATATGCACCTTTACCACTTTCAGTTTTTCCTTACTCTCTTTACGGGCAGAAGTTTTGATCCCATAAAGTAAAACTTGATGTTAATTTTCCTAGCAGCCAGTAAAGACAAAATGTATACTTAACCTGTTTAGCCTCTTGCTGTTGAGTTGTCAAGACAGATTGCTGAGAGACCTGATTTGGTCAGAGCCAAATGGGGGTCAGCCTGAGAATGTCTGTGCATATGAAAATATAAGCTCATACTGATATAAATACAGGGCATATTGCATTTATATTTGTGCATCCTGGGAGTGTGATCAGCAAGCAATACAAATGAACTTCCATTAGTGTGCCATAATATTCTTCCTAAATTTAATTGTCTTGTATATCAGTAGTCAGGGATCCGTCCCACCAATATGGATGTTTGCATTTAAAAAAGAAAAAAAATTTGTTCAGGCCCACCCGTGCAATGGACGGTGGAAAAAGATGAAACTTATTTCCCTTTTCTAGTTTGTCATATGACATATATGCACATAGTTTTGAATGTAATTGACCATTGATGTGGACAAATTTCAAAATATAGCTTAACTCAAAGTTGGTTTATGACTATCTACACTAATGTAACAAAATTATTTTGAGATACTTTACCAGTGACCTAAAGTAGATCTCATTTTTCTCTACCAAAAAGCTAAATAATCTTCAAATTATGAAGTTTAGAATAATTTATGCCAATACACATATTCTAAGATTATAATCACTGAGCAAAACCCCAGTTAAATTAATACCTGTATTCATACCTCCATGAAAAACCCCAAATGATTCCCTTAAAGAGCAGAAAGAGGGACTGTGGTTATTGATAATTGGCTTTACCTGCCCTATATAATTTCACTGTTAAATGCAGGTACCAGAGCCCACTCCCAGAGCAAGTCCCCAGGATCCTCAGTGAGTTTTAATCCTGACACAAGACATCTACTGATGCTGCATAAGATGTGCCTTATTTTCCTGCAATCAGATTTGATTTTGCTATGTAGACCTAAATTCCATTTGTGTAGAAAAGACTGTGGCAGGGAACAAAGTGACTCTTTCTTCCTCCCCAAATGGAGACTTTTTTTCTTGGTTTGAGGACTGTGGCTTATTTGTTTGAAAGTCATTGAAAGCACTTGGCTTCTTATCATGCTTCTCAAATATGAGAGAAAGTTATCATAAGGTAAAATGTAGAATCTATATACCTTGAAGTAAAAGTTTTCTGACCTTTTGTTAATTATTAATACCATACATCTAGAAAATAACGATCTGCTTGCCAGTGGCAAAAGAGCTTTAGAAGACAGTATTCATGTTTGTCTGTGTAGAAAAGGTACCCTGAAGATGCTGATGGAACTGAGCCATGAGTCAAGTGATTGTCAGATATGGGGGGAGGGATTGTTGGCTCAGGTTGAGCTGTGTCTTTGGAGTGCAATGTACCTGTCACAGGCTGCTTGTGGCTAACAGCTTAATAACCTGAAACTGCCTGCTCTAGGACAAGAAGGGCAATACAGCCTGCACTTGCTTTTTACATTTTACTCTTCCTAGGAAATCACCTGTAAAACAGATTAGTTGTATTAATAGTGGAATGTAATTCTTTGCCAACTTCAGGAAAAAAGGAACAAATTTAAACTAGCTTCAATAGATGACAAAAGCATGGTAATATGATGATACATTGCAAATACAAACACAATAAAATATTCTCTACAGATGAGGTTTTAAAACAGGCAGTGAAAAAATAAACTTCACAGCTTGGTCTTAGTACTCCCTGAAAGCATTAAAATATCATGCTAGATAGAAGTTGATTTTCTCTAATCTAAGGCTTTCTAGGGCCAGAGAAGGTCTCTGTGATTAAAGAAGAAATAGAATGATGGGTAAATTACATTAAAATTATGTAAAATTGTTGTTACTTACAACCCTGCTCATTCGCTAATAGTTCAATGTCTACAGTGGTGGCTTCGATGTAGAGAAACAACCTTAAACTTCCACTGTGATTAGAGAGGACAAAAAAATCCCCAGTCCTTCCTAGTGTTTGAGCTACCCTAACTCGGTGATGGGAAAAGGAGAGGGTTCATCATATGTGAAGACACAGTTGTTTGAAGCATTTGAGCTATAGTAAAAATAAGACCATCTTTTAAAGACAGCACAGCTATTAAATAGTAATGAAGAACTGAAAAGCAACTCTGCATAATCACCATTCAGCTAAATGATTATTTCACAGATGGAAGAGCAGATGAAATTCAGCCAAATGATTTTAAAGGCAAATGAATAGGCAATAATGTACTTAGGAAGCATTAGCCTCTCTTCATTCTCAGAGACAGTGACCCATTGTTCACAATTAATAAAGCCCTGAGGCACAAAGGGAACAAGGATAGTGGCTGCCTAAGATCTGTTCAAATCCACACAATAAAACAAGAGTAGAAAACCATATGTGGCACTGCATCTTAACAGAGATTCAAATTATTTTCATACATGCAGATTAAAATGCAAGCTCTGCTAAATTTTGACAAGTTACAACTCTCTTCTTGCATGTGATGAAAGTCACTTTTGCTATAAGTCTAAGGATCATTGGTTAGGGAGCAGCTTGGCTTTCCTTTGCTCACAGGCCATTATAGGGCTGGCACAAAGCAGCATAAAAAGGAGTAACCAACCCTCAAACAGCAGCTTCTCCTTGAGAGCTGAAAACTCAGAAATAGTGCACTATCATCTGCTGGTAGTAAAGCCAGCTCAAAACAAGTAATGCATTGTGTGGGCAAGTTACCTATGCCAGTGAAAATCAGAATGGGTGGCCTCAAGAGATAAGTATATATTTTAATTTTGTTAACTGCCATACCAGCAACTTTGACAAAGGGAAAATATCCAGCTGCACACAAATATTACCTCTGTGAGGAAAACCCAATGCTAATAAGTCCATTAGTTCATCTTCATAAATGAGCTTAGCAACATTTGTTACAACTTTTATTCTTTGGGAAGCCAAACATAAAATTTGGTCATTTGAGTTTTTTTTTTCCCAGTGTAGCTATTGATTTTGTATTGAAAAAATAGATCATTATATGGTCTTCCTTTTGAGGATGTTTTACCCTCCAATATGTGTCAAAACCTAGTTTGCACACTAAAGCTATCAGGATAGTTGTTTAAAACCTGCCTTTTATTGGGCTCTTCCCCTTGATGTTTTCTATTTGTCAGCATAGTGTGATGTATTCTTCTTGGGATTTTAATCCCATATTTGAATGGGGTTGTCCCCAGTTTTGAGGCATGGCATCTAGCTGGTGACTTTGTGAAGTAATTGCATTCACACAGTATGTGATGTCTGTTTCCTGTGAGGGTTTGGTGCCACCCTTAGAGCCAAGGAGGATGCCAAGCTCTGAATTCAATTTGCACTGTAAGCCTGAAAAACATGCATGAGATAAGTTTGGACCCAACATCCAAGATGTCTAGGAAACAACCTTAGGGCATGAGCAAAGAGCCAGAAATTAGTGGTCTGCAAGTATTGTGTGACACTCAGTCTCTTTCCAGATGAGAAAAATCTCTACGGAGAAGCAAAGCAGCTTATGGGATGGGGATGGTGTCCTGGAGTGACTTTCTCCCAAATTTGCCCTAAACCAGGACAAATGGTGACAGGGCACAGAAGATAACTTCTGAATTCCCAGCATAGCAGCAAAAAAGGCAACAAAATGACTGTGTCATTGCAGCCATTGAACTTTGACTTGCCTCTAGCAAAGCAAAAATGGGGAAACACTATTCTGACTTGAAATGATGCAGAAAGGTTATGAAAGTATTTGAACTTATTGTGTAAACGTGGCAAGTGGCAAGCCTGTAACTAAGAATGCTTTGGTGTGCCTATCGTAGGGACTAAGATGGATCATGATAGAGCTATTACCTGAACTCCAGATGTTTTCCAGAAGTCCTGAAGCACTGAAATAATTTTCCTGGAACAGGGAGGATCTTGGGGAAAAATTGTGCAATAATGAGCTAAAACTCCCCAAATACTACAGGTAATTAGCTCGATTTCACATGCAAAAAGTAGATTTCTGAAAGAAACACCCTGAGCTTGCATTGTTGTAGTGACAAATACAGTGTGTCATCATGTGGCTACCAAAGATGGAGCAATACCAAATGCCAAGATACTTCATGTACGGTTTGCTGGTTTTGAGTGATTTTGATCTTTAAAGAAATGGAGAAACAATGTTAGGGGGTGGAGGAGGAGGTATTGATACTTTTGGCTATTAGACAAAGAGATGTTGTTATTGTAGGACTTAGAGACGGTGTAAAAGTATCAGCAGAATGGGCATGCACATGACCAAAAAAAATTATTTTCAGAGATAAAGCCTATGAAATGATCAAGACATGTTAGGCATATTGTGGTCCAGTTTGCACATTAAAGATTAACTAAAAGTATCAGCAAATATTTAAATTTTGTTGAAAATTCTGGGGCTGTGTATGAATGAGCAGTAATACTGCTAATGAATGAGTAGTATTTAAATTCTGTTTTGGTCACACCTGAACTAACTGAAACTTGGATTTACCATGTTCATTATGGGTATTTTTGACTTGAAGACTTTTGAAACGTAATATTTCCAGTATACTTTGAAAGAATGTTCCAATATGCCACAGTTTCAGTACAAAATAAATATCAGAAAAAAATAGTATTTCCCTTCCTTGAAGGGCATGAAAAACCAGATTCTTTTTCCTGTATTGTTGTATCTCTAAGAGTAATAGAAGAACCATATGGTTTGGCTTTTCTGTTACTAAGTAAGAGCTAAAATATGACTGCTGCTGCTGCAGTGAGAGGAGAAATTCATATGCCCAACAAAATATCATGAAAAATATAACATAATGCTGTATAAGAGGTTAAACTGGATTTTTAACATTTATTGCCCTCCCATACCATGGAACTATGAAATTTAAATGTAACTGTTTGTGTAGCCAAATTCTGGGAAGGATAAGAATTGAGCTTTGTGTATGTAGGTAACATAAAAGCGAAAAAAATTGACTGTGTACTAAAGAGCAGGATTGAGGAGAGGCCAAACACTTTAAACTTCAGGATACAAAAGAGGAATTTTTATCAAAGTTAAATTGCCCAATTTTAACTCTTGAAAATGATGCACCTGGAGCACTTGAAAGCTGCTAAGACAACTAAAAGCTATATAGGGGAAAAAAAGTCGTCCTGGATTTTAAGCCATTAGCAAAACTAAAACAAAATCTTTCTGTATAAACATTGTTGCATATGAATAACGACTTCTTTAACATGGCTCAGAGGGTGGTAAGAAATCTATAAGGAAAATTAATGAAGACTGACTGCTATTGGGAGTAGGTAGCTGATAATCTTTGGGAACATCAATATCTAGAAGCACTGAAATGGAAGAGATGACAGTATTTCAATTGTGGATCCTCCCATGTAAGCACTAGCCCAGGCTTCTGGGAAAACAGGACTGCCAGGATCCAGATGAAAAGGAGCTCAGAGAACTCTCCACATTGCTTGTCTTCATGCTTTGAGTGTAGTGGGAACACCTTTGTGCAGCTCTAGGATCCTAGCCGTAGTTGCAGTCTTCTGCATCGCTTGTTAGCTGTTAGGGCAGAATCCCTGTGCTGTGGCATGGATCCAAGTTCCTCGCAGTCTCTCCCCTCTGGCTTGGACAGCAGCACAGCCTGGCGAGAAACCTGTTTAGAAAAAGATAAGGAGTCAGGATGCCAACGGAATGATCCAGAATTTACCAATTATTGTCATTCAGTACTCAGCATGAAAGCTGTGGACTATAGCAAAAGAGAAAATTAGACACATTCAAAGGTGTTATGTTAAGGTCACCACTCAAAACTAGAGATCTATGCTCTTTAAAGAGATATTGCCATTTATTTCAATTTGAATACTAAATTTATTGTTCTAGGAAAACTTACATCATTCTAGGGAGCTTGATGTAAAAAACCAGTAATGGTCAGGTGTCAGACCACCAAACAATGCATATTACACCATTGTTCTCTGGTTCATTCGAGTATGATTGATCCTATTTCAAAGTTTAGCAGAAGAAGACAAAATAATACTGCCAGAAAGCAGGCATGCTCCTGGCTTAGTAACAGAAAAGTTAATCAATCAAAGAAACTGAAAAACTAGCTGAGCAGGTTTTCTAGGGCACATTGTAAACTGAGAAAAGCAACAATAAATAGTAGAGCTGTCCTGAGAGTGGGAAGGACAAAAGAACTGAAAATGAAAATCTCCAGTGTTTATTACACAGAGAGACTGCATGATTTGCAGTAAGATATTCCCCCCAGAAACTATAATATTTGTGCATGAAGTGCATAGATGTACATGGCATGCCAGGCAGGGAGAAGGAACCTGGCAGAGAGCATCAGTAATGTTTTCCTAGAGTGGTGCCCAGGGTTACTAGGGAGGAAGACAAGACGAGCCAACATTAGGAGGAAGTTCGACCTGCAACCTATGACAGGAAGTGTGAGAAAGTGCACCCTTTGCTGCTGTGTGGTCATCCATGGCACAGAGAGGAGGCATGGCAACCTCAGTTCTGGTCGTGTGCAAAAGTGAACGAGAGTTTATATATCTTGCAGAGATGTCAGCCTGCCGTGACCCTCAGGTGAAGGAGTTCCAGAACAGGTGGCAGCATGGCCAGATAAGGGTCACTTAGTCAGTGCCACCACATAGTGTTTGGAAATTCAGTAAAAATTGAAATGGGTCTACCAACAAGACTTCTTTTTTTTTTTTTTTTTTTTTTTTTTTTTGTTTCAAGCTTTCTGTTGGATGCACATGGCTCCATGTTCACCCTTCATATAAAATGATGAATATATAACTGTGATAGATTTATGGAAAACCCACTTCTATTGAATAGTTCAAACACACACAGAGTATGTTTCCTGTTAAGAGTAAGGAACTTGTTGCTCAAAGGAGGTTATTTCCATGAATCAGAAACTACAAACACACAGGTAGGGAAACTGAAAAGGAGGTTAAAATCCCAGCGTGACCCTCTAAAATGGTATCTGCATTTATGGTATCCTGATAAACTTGTGACAGATCTTAAGCAGGAGTCACCCATTTGATTCGTGTGCCACACTTCAATAGTTAACTTGTTCAGTTAACTGTTTTGCTTAACAAGTGTCTATATCATGTGGGTGAGGTCTATTTGTCTGAGGCATGTCTAGAACTGATCTTATAATGAGAAACAGTTGCACAGAAAACTTGACCACAGTTAGTGGAAATAGGCAAGCTAACTCATGCTGCAGGTTGGGATTTAACAAGAAACTTAAAGGAAAAATGCTTGACAATAACCAAATATCTGATACCAGAAAAACAACTTGTATTAAACTTTTAATAAAATGAAGTATTCAAAACTGTACACTTACATATGCACTTTCATAATTTGATTGACTGAGCATCACTTGCTTTGACAAGGTGTGAAATTTAATGGATTGACAGAATAAATAATTCTTTAAAAGTAGCTTCATAATTTATACTGGTTTGTAAGGTAGTGTCTAACTGAAGACACAAAGAAGAAGGCAAATGGAAGATAGCCTTGCAGTAATCTTCATATAGCCTTAGACTGTGGAAAGCATTAATGTTTCAGGCAATAGGCCATGCAGTGACCCCAACAAGAATATAAACGTGTTTGTCCTCTGGATACTTTTCTTAAAAGACTAAAACAATGATCCATATCAGAAGTTTTAAGTTGATTTATTGAGTTCCTATTAAGCCTCTAAACAGGGCACAAAAAAATTAATTGGTCTGTTTGAAAATGAATTGTTGGATGTTCTTTGTTCCTCTTGGGAAACATGTAATCCTTGGAAGGTTCTTTTTTTTTTTTTTTATAGCATGTTGTTGTTGTTGAGTTGCATGGAGGTTTTTCTTCACAAGCATTAAAGACCTTTCATGAAGAACTTATTTTGTGAAGTCTTGTATGAAAGGAAAATAATTTTAGAGAGAATTTATGCCATAAATTTGAGTGTTGTTTTCAAAAGAAAAGTTTTAAATTCTTTCTAAAGAAACAGTAAAGATAAAAAACCCCCAAATCTTACCAAATAACCCAGTATCTTTTCAAGCTGGGTTAGAAGTTAAGTGGTGGAGCTGAATACTTGACAGGAAGTTTTTCCAGGCCACTTCTGTGCTGCAGTAGCAAAGGAGTGAATATGGGTTATTGCAGGCCCAGGGCCATTGTCAGCATGGAAGAAGATCAAACTGATGCAGAGTAGACAAAGTTGGAAATTGGTAGAAGAAGTATTAAATAAGCACTCCTTATTAATGAGAAAAAAATAAAGAATGTTAGAAATTTCAGAGATTAATTAGTTTATTTTTAATAATTCATTAGTTAATTTTCAAATATCTAATCACATCTAGCAAAGATCTGTCATGGGACCTTTAGTAAATATATAAATATTGAATAAGATAGGCAAAAGTACTAAGAGCACTAATAATAAAATGCACTAAGACAAAGCTTGGCGGCATCTTTAATAGAAATCAGAAGTGGAATATTTTGCAAAAAAAAAAAAAAAGATATAGTAAAAATGAAAAAAAATTCGCAGCACAAAAGGCAAGGTCTTGTACTTGTGTGATAGGGGATAATGTAAGCTGGTAGTCTCAGTCTGTTATGGCCTAAAGAGAGAAAACCTTGGCTCTAACAAAGGTTGTTATAGGCAATTCTAGAATTTGCCAAAAGTGTTCTTGGTAGAGAATGAAGCAATCACGCAGTTAGGAGACTTCTTCAATCTCATTTAGAGAAACTTATGCACTGTTGCTTCAAAAGGTTGTTCATTTACATGAGGATAGGGATGACCAGCATAATGCCTGGGAATTTTATTTTGTATACTGATGAAACCTTGCAGAAATAATAGGATTAGATGTCTCTAATGCACAAGTACATTTAAAAATATACCACAGGAGAGAATATAAATGAGCAGGGAGAATTGGGTGTTTTCTGCACTGTGTCTATGATAGCATAAGCTCAATTTGATGCCTGGAGGGTTTTTTTATAATGAACATGCTGTAGAACATATTTTTTTCCCATCATTTGCTGAAAGCAGGTTGAAAATAATGGGAATATAGAAGACATATCAGTAATGGTAGATTGTGTAATAACCTGGGTGTCACTCTGATCAGTAAAGGTGCATTGGTACTGCTTATTTCTTATTTAATTCTAAAAGAAAGGGAAAAAAAACACCAAACATGGTTGGTATGAAAACATATTATTTGTAACAGGGGAAATTTGGAGGACTTTTGCCCTTTGGCAATGTCATGCTTGTGCTCTGTTTTGAAGGCAGTGGTACACATCTAGCAAACTGAAACCTTCAGCCCCTTGCAACAGTCAACTTTGGCTTGTTTAGTTTCAAGTAGTAGAGATGTACTCTGAAAACCAATGGGCAGGGACAGAACACTCAAACAGCAGTGAAGCAAAATTCTGCTTAGATTTTGTTTCAATTTGGTTTCAATTAGGCTGTGATTTGGGATGAAGTCTGCAGAATACATTGAAGCAGAGATACATTTTTCAGTCAGCTATTTGTTCTTTAGCATCTACACAGCATGCTTCAAATAATAGGATGTTTAAGTTTACTGACTAAGTGTTCATTTGATAAAGTAAAATTTTAAATTAAATCACAGGCATCAGAAGGCATTTACCTTTACCCATTAAGTGAGAATTAACACAAGCCTATAAGATAAAAATAGTAGAACCCTGAACAGAACAAGAATGCTATTTGTTGAGAGGAAATAACTAAAATTGAGTAGCCGGAGCAGATATATGTTGAGGTGTGTCATAACAGCTAGGATGAAAGTATGAAATAACAAGCAAACAATTGCTTTTGAGGAGGATTGCTCTTTTGTACATACTTGTAGCTGACTAAATGTCACGAGTCCTGCTGTATTGCCGCCTCTCTGCTGAGCATTGCCATACTGAAAATGAAGCAGGCCAAATTTAGGAAAAAGAAAGATAAGTTCCTGGAAGGAAAGTGATGATTAGAAATACTTCTCCAGCAAATGTGTTATACTGATGTAGCTCTATGGCATAAGGTTCAATTCGTCTGATTCCTTGTTCTTGCAGACTCCTATGGTGAAAGGAGCTCTGGGAATGCAGCAGCTTAATGAACAGAAAGATGAAGGAGATAAATATCAGAGCAAGCACTGCTGGTGTGCTGAGAAACTAATTACATCTGGTGTCTGTAACCCAGAATGGTAAAACTCTCAACTAGAGAATGCCAAATAGTCATAAAATGTGTTCTTGATACCGAATTATCCAGGAGAGGAGCCCAAACCATCAAGGCACAGAAAAGGCATATGGCTGTGTCCACCTGAGACATGGAAACTGAGGAGTAACCAGTGTCAGAAAGGCAAGTATGCAATATTTGAGACACTTGAAGAGACAATAGAGGAAGTTACTTGAAATACTTTTCATTACAAATTAAAGACTTTGTAGTTATTTGAATTATTCTAGATTACTGAAAGATTAAGGACCATGCTTAAGAAGAGTATTTCTTTTGCACAAATACATTAACTACCAAATTAAATTTGCCTAATCAAGCTTAACAATGTTACACACTGTTTCTCATTAAAAAGTAACTATTGTAGAAAAAGGCCACTTGAAATGGAATGGTAAGAAGATTGCCAAGGTTGCACCCATCTGACACACAGGTGTATGTTGATACTACCGCCTAGCACTTGCCACAGAAATAAAAAATTTTTTCTCTTGGAATTTTTTTCTGCTATTGAAATGCATAAGAAAAATAGAAGTATCACGTAATACCACAGCACTTCTGTTCATGTTCAGTAGACCAGGCCTCCAACTCCAGCCTTCTTAAAGCAGGTATTGCTCAAGCCTCAGAACAAAACTCAGCTTGAAACATGAGGGCAAGACCAATACTGTGAAAATTAGCAGGAAATTCAGATAAAGAATTCAGACCATACTTAGGATTTCTATGCTGAAATGATTATGACTTAATACAGATATTACAGTTCTTCTTAAAAGCATGAGAATTATTATGATCTTGATTTCAAAGTTTGCTACTGCAAACACTTATGGCTGCAGGATGCTTGCTAAACGGCCTCAGGCATGGCTCTATTTCCCAAGAACATTTTGAGTGGAAAAGAGATCTCCGCCTATTGATGAACTACAACTTGCCAGAAAGACAGGTAGTTTCTCAGATATTCTTTAGGACTTTTACCATAAATATATAATACAAACTGGAGAAGTTGGCAAAAGTGATGTTACTTACTGCCTGCATGTTAGGAGTACGTCTCTGTTTCTCCCCTACCCCACTCTATGAAAACACTGAGGATTAACTTTGTAGTTCGGATGAAGCAGGCTGGCGAGGGACAGATCTGTTAGGCGCAGCCCACCACTCTTTATTTGTGTTCTGCCTATTCAGAGCAGGAAGGAGGAGTGTTATCTTTGGATTTTGTCACAACAGAGGCTGCCTGAAGGTTTCCTGGCATAAGTGTTCAATTTCGTGACCAGATTTTTCAATTTGGTGATAAAAACAAGGATGTGTTTCAGGGATCTGGTGAGCTGCTCCCCATGCCTTTACAGGGATCCCTCTATGCTGCAAAGTCACAGGGGATGATGGAGAGACAGACACAAGCTGAAGACCGAAAGGAGACCTTGCTGACAGGTGTATGAGTAGCACCTAACTGGTGAAGTAAGGCTAATGAGGCAAACTGGATTTTAGGAAGAGCTGGTCTCATAACTTGATGTAAGAAGGATATGTATATGAAAACAGGGCAAATTTACAGGTAGTGACAGTAGCATAAATTAACTCCTTAACTCCCTAAAATGATAAAACTAGTAATTCCTGACTGGTGTTTTTCTTTCCTTGATCATCAGATGTTTTTCAGTTTTTTCTTTAACTGTTTTTTCTTTAAAACAACAAAATCCTGGCTCTAAACGATGTCTTTCTTCATCTTCATTCACTCCAACAAGCAGTGTAAGATGATGAAGATGTATTTTAGGTTGGACTCTGCAGAAGAAATAAATATGTGGCCCATAAGCTAATAGCTAGAAAATCCTTCTTCGCTGTCTCACTAGTTTCAAGCTTCTGTTGAGTTGGTAGAAGTTACTTAAGCTCATACACTAAACTTAGCAAAACCAGACTTGAGCTAGGAGGGTTTATTAGCACAGAGCTGAAATGAGGTGGGCCAGCAGAAATAGCTTCTGGCACTATAAGGTGGAGCCACTAAAGCCAGTCATCCGTGAGTAAAGTGAAGTTCATAAAACACATTCCTCCTCAACACATCTGCTCCTCTGCTCCCAGGTTTTGGAAGAAAATTCTGCCTGAAACTATGCTAACAGACACCAGTAAGCCTTTCTGTCCTCCTCATTATGTAGGAATCCCAAGACTTTAATGAAGAATCAATGAAACAAAAAAATATGGGATCACACAACTGTCCAGAAAGATCTGAGAGGTGGAACCTGAATCCTAAAATATGGCCTTCCTGAATGAGTTTAAAGCATTTAGCTACATCAGATGAGGTGCACAAATATGGTCTTGATACCTAAGCAGAGGAGAACTTTAAGTGCTTTTAGCCATGCTTCTAACTACCCAGCAAGCATGTTCACAGTTAGTGCTGTACTAACAGTACTTTAGGTAGTACATATATGAAGTGCAAAACTTTAAAGTTTATATTTTAACCAGCAAAAGTTAATAAATGAGCAGGTTATGTTTCTTATGAAGAAGCAGTAGTGCTTACTTTTTGAGATTTTGCCCAAGTGAATAGTTGAAGTGAAGATCAGAGTTATGAATGGGCTTTTATTTCAAAGTTATCCTTGCACTTTTCTGGAGAGACAGACCAAATTTTGAGAGCCTCTAATTTGTTTGGAGTGGCCAGTTCTTTAGGGTTTGCATTTTGTAGTGTTGGGAAAACAGAGACTGCTTACTGCCTGTCAATTTTGTTTTAGTCTGTTTCATACATTTACACAAGCTTACAGTGAAAAAAACTCATATTTTTTACTAGCAAAGAGAAAGGAATACATTCCTGATTACACAGATTAGAAAATACTGTCATTCTGTTATTGTTAGTAAAATCATCACCTGAGGCTCAGCCTTTGGTCTGGTGTGCTAATGAATAATTTTCTTACCTTTTCCCCGATCACTGGCCAGATGGACACTGGTGTTTTTCCATGGCTATTTTTCTCTTACGTAAAATTCACACAAAACTCTTGCCTGCACTGAATTTCAGTGATATCACCAGGTTCTCTAGTGACCTCCTGTGATAAATCTTTAAAGGACCTGCTGCCTGTGGACAAAACTCCCCATCTCAACTCAATCAGGTCTTCGGATCTCAGCAACAACCTAACCCTTTTGGATAATTATCCTGATTCAGCTGTTCAGAAGTCTTGCTTGCAAATGCCCTAGGTTATTTCTCAGGAGCCACTGCAGCAGCACAATCCTATTGACAGCAGTTCTGAATCAGTAGTAATCTCAAATAAAACTTGAAAGTAAAGCAAAGTTTGTTAATGTGGCAATAAGTCAAATGAGCCAAGAGCTCTTTATTGGCAATTAAAAGCTTAAAAGCTTAAACTAGGCCAATAATCTGTACTTTTCTTAGAAAGTGCTGTAGGTAGTACGAAATGAAGCATTTGTTAAACAAAGTGTTAATGGAATAGTTCAGAGAAGTTAGACTTGGGAAGCTATGACTGCACTGCAGTTGTGGATGCTTGGCCACTTGTACCTTTAGCCTAGGCCCCCTTTCATGGTAGTTCAGAGCCTCTCTGGGCTTTCATAAAGCTCCCTTTGACAATCTGGATATTGGATGTGTCTGAAATAAACCCCATCTGCTTTCACTTTATGTCCGTATTGTTGCATAAAGATAAATAGGTAATTTTTTCTTAAAAAAAGCTTGAATTCTATGTTGTTTTACAAACAAAGTCAAATAGATTGGTTTTACAAAAGCCTGAATAGCCTTTATGTAAGAAAACCAAGGGCAAGATCAAGTTCTCTTGTTCTAGTAGAACAGACAGCACCAGCTGCCACAAACATTCTGTAGTAAAATGTGTTCATACAGAAGAAGAGCAGAAGAAATCAACAGAGAATTTCCTATTAATCTTGATTATTTACGATTAATACACCACAGCCTGTGGAAATACAAACTGCATGTACACAAATTTATTGGATAAAATGAGAAATCTTATATTAGACATTTTATTATCTTTAATTTAAAAATCTGTAATATTAAATGCACTAATAAAAATGTTACAGCACTGGAAATAAGAAAATAATGTACACGTGAAAAATCTGAAAATGAATCTTCAGTTTGTGAAATTTAACATAAAATACTCCAGTTCAAGCAAGCAGGCACAGGCACAGAATTGAAACTGTTGGAAGGGTGGACAAGCTCTGTATATCTTTTTACAGGATAAAAGCAGTCTGGACTCAAATTTTTAATGAAAATATCCTTAACATAAGTTTCTGTTTATGCTTGTCAATATCTATGCTAGTTAAAATTTTTTGTTAACTTCAGTCTCTCCAGTCTCTCTCCGGTCTTCTCAATCTGCAACATTTGCAGTTGGCTAAAGAACAAAGGAGACAGAGTAACTTGGAGAAGAAACACCAGGGTATTTTCCCACAGTTCTTCATTCAAATATTTGAATTGTCTTAATAGTGAAGTATCCCACCCATAAAATACTACCAGGTCTTTAAAGGAAAGAGGTTAAATCATATATGCAGTAAAGGCCATTCACTCTATATACCTTTTAATGATGAATTGTTTTAAATATGAAATACATTACTGTCATTTATTTTGCTATAGTGGTGATGAAACTAAAAGCCACATGCTGTTTAAAGTATTTTTCTTTTTAACAATGCTGTGATAATCTGACCCAGTCAGAATAAAAACAAAATATGTGTGTTCTCATTGGTATTAGAATAAGCAACAAGGAGAACAAAGGAGCTGTAATCACTGTAGGATACAAGTGAATCAAAGGATATCTTGGATCAAAATAGTTTCTATGCCCTTCATTACTAATTTATAATTTCTTTGTTAAAAAACTGCAGTAATGAACAAAACCAATCAAAAGCACAGACAAGAACAATATAGAGCTGTGTGGAAACACACTTGAACTTGTGGCTTCTTTGATGCCTTTTGTTTGCTAATCCATATGTCAGAAGAGCATCCAGGATTTCTGAGCAGAGTCCTGGGATTTAGGCACACCTGACTGACTTTTTGTCTCTGTGGCCACATGCTTCGTGTGCATGACAAGTCGGTATCTCAATGTTTTATTTAGCACTCAATTCCACTGTGTGCCGTGGTCTTCAGAGGAGCAGTCAGCTAATTTGATCTTGGCTATCCTCTTACACATTCCTGGCCCTGCTTGTGTCAAGGTCCCTAGTGCACTGCAGCATACCTGCACTGATAATTTAGGCCCAGCTATACCTGCTCTGTATGTGATCATTTTGCTCACATGCCTGGGTTCAATGGTAGGAGAAGCTAATGATATGGATGGGGTGTAGATGACTCATGGACTGGTAACCTCTGGAACTGAGAGCATGACACCCAGCTATTCATCAGGGCTCTCTGGGATGAGCACATTTCTATGGAGAAGATGAAGTGTAGACCCTTATTCAAGTCATTTACCATATCAGCAGGTGATTCTCATGTTAGTCTCACTTTTAGACTTTTCCTCTCCTTTTACTCCTGACATTACAAAGATTGTAGCAGGACTGTTAGTGATGCTGTGAATACCAGCCAGTATCATAAAGTGCTAGAGAACTGTAAATATTAGTGTAAGTTGGAAAACAACAAACAGCAGCACAAGGGGATTCTTGTTCTTTTCTATAGAGGTTGTTCTGCATATGCAGTTGCTGCACCGATGTGCTTCAGTCCCCGAAGCCAGGAGAGAAGCCAGCTCTGTGCTGCAGTGCAGTGCAGCTACAGCAGCCTTGCCATGGCTGGATACTGTCAGGAGCCTGCTTACAGCCAGGATCCTTTCCCATCTGCTGCCTCCTTATGATGTACCCACCACCTCTACCACCTCTAAGCCATAATAGCATATATTTGCAGTACTGCTCATTTCTAGCTCATCCTGAGCCACATGAGAGCTCCTTTCTTCTTCTGACACAATACAAGACTCATTAAAAATGACAGCAACAATGAGAACCATGAAAGACTTAAAAAGCAGACGACTTGACACTTACCCACTACCCAGTGTGTTTTTTCCCATACATGCAGCAGCTCAGGAGACTATCCTGCCAGGGAGGTGCAGTCCCTCCTTGGCTGTCCCATTACTTTCCTCAATGGAGCCTGTCATGTCCAGAATTCTTTCATATTATGTTGCTTCCTCTTTTGGTTTTTTTTTTTTTTTCTCTTTTTTTCCTTTAATTGTCCCTGCATTTATGAATTCAGGGAAGAATTTGAAAGAAAAGTAATGTAATAAGTTGAAACTGCTTCTTTTCAACAATTTGATCAGTCTAATATCCTCAGGAGCTTTTGTACATGTCTGCAAATCTAGAACATATTTGAGACACATTTGCTACACAAACTCTGCAACAAGAGGGTCCACCCTGGCTTATTGATATTTCACTGCATTAGTGTTCTGAAACAAAACACTAGGAGGTATTTCTGGGCATCACCTGAGAGCATATTGCATTCCTCCAGCTCCACATACCTTACTCCATCTTTAATACACAGTGCCTGCATGAGCAGTGGCTCATCAAATAACCTGCCCAAGGCTGAGCAAGACTTTGAATAATATTTTCACACTCAATTATAATTCTGTTATTTACAGACAAGTAAATATTCAGGCTCTTTGCTTTTAGTTGAAGTGGGAGAAACAATTCAGAATTTTCTGGTGAGATCCATTCTTGACTTTGATATTTAGTAGTTTTTATTTAAGGCGCTAGTTAATTTATTAGTTCCCTAGTCCTGTGGAGAGATTTAACAAGAATAATTTTATGAGCCTGTGTTAGTGACAGGTATAATCTCTTGGTTTAATTTTCCAGCTAAAGATATTTCCACT
The DNA here is from genome assembly GCF_027477595.1 of Haemorhous mexicanus. NCBI lineage: Eukaryota > Metazoa > Chordata > Aves > Passeriformes > Fringillidae > Haemorhous > Haemorhous mexicanus. The sequence continues at coordinate 19,710,833 of NC_082342.1, read as the reverse complement.
GCTGGAGCCCCATTAATCTGATCTTCAATATCAACATTCATTTGAAACAACATCACATGGGCTTCTTTCCCCTGAGTTGTAAATAGCAAAGAGAGAATTGAGCTAAGCAGTTATGTGAGCATATGACTCAGCTCTGTTGCCCACATCAGAAGAGTGTCAGTTCTATTAAATAAACAACCAATTTGGCCAGTTTTCCTGAGCCCTCTCCACAGCTGAAAGCATGTGTAAGAGTAAAGGAGTGAGGAGATACAGCATACTTTGCTTTCTAATGCAATATACATAACTTCAGTCTGACAATCAGAACCTTTCTAGGGAAAGGTTGAGCATTCCTCACATGTCCAGTTACAAGGAGTATTTTTCCATTAGAAAGGAAGTTTTAAATTGGAATATCACATTAGAGAAATTTTATCCTAGAATGCCTAGTGGTTTTGATTTTTCTTAAATCCATACTAGTGCATCACCTGCAGTAGTCCATCTATGTCACTATTGAGGAAAGATTTGCATGATCTTTCATGATAAATTTGACAGAGCTAATGCCCTACATTTCCAGGGTTTTCCTTCCGCATGCAAAAAAAAACTGGAAAAAAGAAAATTACTCAAACAATTTAAAAAATATTCTATGCTCCTGTCAATATCACTGAATCAACTTCATTTATACATCAGATTTTTCGTATATTTTTTCTTAAAGGTAAAATTAATCCACATTTTCCATTCAAGAACAATTTCAAATTGCATAGTTCTAAGCAATGGCCTCTTCAATGTTTGTGATGGCAGAACCAAACAGATTTGGCCAAGATTTCCAAGATGCAAGTACAAAAAGTGCCTTATATTTCTAATTTTAATAGTTTGCAAATCAGGAACCTGATATTCAATTTTTGCTGCTACTTTAGCTTGTCTTTTTCTTTAATACATAAACAGAGTCACTTGAATTAAATTAAGACTTCTCTCCATCGCGCTTTTCAGACACTTTTATCATATTCTGTTGCTTAGACATTGGAAACAAGAATACCTTGTCCCAGTTAGGAAAATTTAATAGATTCGACTAAGCATTTCTCTGCCTTCCCTGCATGTGCTAAGAAACCAAATTCTTAGCCACCTGTTCTGAGCAAGCTGCATGCCTGCCTTTTTCACAGACTCAGAGTTACATTGCTCAGCAATATACAGACGGAACTGGGGGCCACTACTTTTCCATTGCAATTCTGGGTCATTTGGGGCCATCATGCAAACCTATTCATCCTCTTTGAAAAGACGGTGTTGAATCTTCACTCCTGCATGTTCTGATTTGGAAGACAGATTCCAAATGGAGGCACTGGAAGCAATTTAAGAACACAGCAAAAAGGACATTTGAAAAAAGCTGAAAGGAAAATCACATTTTTGAGACTCTGTCTCTCCTTTAATTGCAATCACCAGTCAAGTGTACATAAACTTTTCCATTAGATTTCCACCTCGAGGTTGCCCAAAACACTCAACTTCTTTAAAAATTGAAACATTAGACTGATAAAACCAGACATCCTGTGTTCCTATTCACAATCCTGTGTTGCTTTTCTGATTCCTTTCTGAAAAACCCATAGGTGAACTCACTGACCAAGTCTGTTGGTTTCACGGCTGTGTCAGCTCTCCTTTACTCTTCAATAAGCAATGTTTGCCAGCTGCTAACCTGGCCTTGAAAACTATCTTATTCTGTCTTGAAAGCTATCATATTCTATTTTTTTACCATTTCCCTATAAGTTTTGGCTCAATTTCAGAGTAAAAGCTGTTTACCCAGATTTACTCAAGTGCATATCCCTTCAGGTTGTTTCAACTTGCCAAATCTTTACTCAATTAATTTGTCTTTTCCAACTTGAATTCTCAGTTGTAATAAATACTTACTTTATTGCCACCATCTAACAGTAGATATGTGATTCCTTTGCAATCTGAAGAAAAAAACATTTTGAGTTTGCTGCCATATTACTCTCACTTTGAAGAAACAACTTGCATCTCCAGAGACCTAAAATTTCACTGGATTATTCTTCTTTTATCTTTCCTTCTGAATGCATTACCAGATTCTTATTTAATTAATTTTCATTTTTTCCCCATAGTCATGACTTCTTACAGGAAAGTAGAAATTATAGGTATGTTGATTTCAATGCAAATAGGTAGCTCTTTCTAAATGTATCTTATCTTCTTCATATTAAGCTAAATGTATTGCCTCATTTAGGAGGTAAAGAACATAATTTAGGAAGGTTTAATAGGTGAGTACTGTAAAGTCCATTTGAATTTCATATTTGTGCTTCCCCCTGAACTAGCTTAATTATGCTAACATCTGAAGGCAGTGCCCACTTACAAAAGCTAGCTAATGAAATACTGATATTCAAACTCCTACAGAATAAGCAACAGAAAATTTATCTCAGAGCAATTATATATAGGGAAATTTTGGTTAAGAATCTTCATATCAGCCCATTTCTGAATAAAAGCCTCCTTTAGTTCAGTGATTCTAGTCCAACCATACTACTTTAAAAGACCATCCTGTACTTTTCCCTCTTCAGTATTACCTTCAGATTATAGCCTTTATGTTCCATACTTCTCACGCTTGAGAGAGTTGTGGAATGACTTTAAGAAGATGACCCTTTAGAAAGCCAGTAAGCTTTCAGAAAAGCCTTGTAGTATTATGCTAACTTCAGCCTATAATGAAAGATTATAGATTATATGTGAAAGATTATATGTGCTTTAGCAGAAAGGAGTTGCTGTAAGCTAGGATGGTAAAAAACATACCCAAACCCTACTGTTTTCCTACTGTGGCAAATTGCATGACCAGAAAGGAGGAGAAACTCTTTTTGCGGACCATGTCAAGTTTTAGATAGTAAAAACCACATGCAAATTAATGCATTTTATAAACTGGGCCCAGCTTCTATTTCAGTACACAATCTTCAATAATATTAAGTAATACTGAAAATTTTTGTTGTAATTCAAATGTCTTAAAAACTGTTTACACTATTTATGTACAGTGTCCTAAAAGCTGACATTTTTCAGTCAAACAAAATAACTAAATTTTTGCTTTCTTTCTTAAAAATGTAACTGATATACCTATTGCTAAATATTACAGAAGTACCAAGATATTCATTGCCATTTATGAATATATCAAAATCACCTAAAATAGAGTACCCAGAAACCAGGGAGCTACCATAGATATAATCAACTGAAAGAACAGTGAAGCAATCCCAAGCATGCCATTAATAAAACATGATTTCAATTTTATTGTAAAAAATTGACTCATCTTTACTAGTTAGAAGATTTTAACAGAATTCAGGGAGGCTTAACATAATACAGTTGCCAATCAAAATGAGCTTTTCAATCAAAACCTCCTCTTAGATATGATCTCACTGATTTATAACCAGATTGGAGCTGACCAAGGGTTCAAGGTAGGTCAGCTTAAGCTGTGGATGTGTAGGAAGCTGTTGCAAAGCAAGTTAAGGACTCTACCTTTGGCCCCTGTTATCTCAGGCTCAGGCTAATTGAACAGCACTTCCCTAAGCTCTGAGTCTTTCTCTCAGGTGGATGAGAAATATATAAAGGGGGCAAGGTTTCAGAGAGATAATAAAGCATTGGGTGTCAGATAACTGTAACTTAGAAGGAAATGAGAAAAATTACCCTGACCATGAGAACACCCAGTTACAAAGTGAAATTTTAAGAGAAATAGAGAGGAGCCAGGGCTAAAAAAGAAAATGCAAAAAAAAGATGAGATCTATAGCACAAAAATCTTTAAAATGAAATGTTTGTTATTCATCACAGGTATGTTTGGCTCCTGTGAAAATTAGTATACAAAGGAACTGAATCTCCTGTAAGATAAGAAATATACCATGCAACTTGCAAATTGTTAATTATAACAGCAATGTTGTAGTGTCACAATGCAGTAGTGTCAGATGTCTTCCTAAAAGAAGGTAAATGTGGGAAGTTGTAGCAGAATGCCAAGCATCCCTCTCTCTATGAAAGGGGAATCAGTCTCTGACAATCTTTTAAGAATATTTCCTTGGCATACTAATACACGCGAAACAGCATTTGAAAATCTGTTTGCTTCCATAGCAATGAAAACCTATGACCCCAGACAAACGGGAGTTTTAAAACTGGAGCTATGGGGTCCCATGGTAAAAGTAGCTATGGGGAGCCATGCTGAAACTGGGGTCCCATTCTAAAACTAGCCTTCTGAAGACAGACTGCAGTTGAGTTTTTCATTATTTCCATGACTAAGGGATGTCTCAAATGGAAGTAATAGCTGGAGATTAATGTTGGCTTCATATTTAGGTTATCTCTAAGTGAAAAAGTACTTTGAGGCACTTTTGTATGTTTCCAAGATGTGATCAAGAACTCAGTCCCTTGTGTCCAAGAATAAACACAGTCCAAAATTCGCCTGGTGTCTTATTACCTGGGGTAACATAGCCAGCAGAGTCCTTCTCACTGGTATTCACTATTTCTGGAGAAACAAGAGTTTTGAAGAAAATTAGTTTGACTGCTTGCAATCTTGACAATAAGAGAATGACAGGGCAGAAGAGTTTTCTCACCCAACTATGTAACTAGGTGCACTGAATGCCAGGATCTGGAGCAATATTTTTCCTGGTGAACACTTCCCTGTGCTGCCTGATAAAGGCAACTAGTCAAAAGATCTCCAGGTGTCGGAACTCAGGACATCCCTCTGGGAGTCGGAGTTTCCTGGGACCCTTGCCAGGAGGCTCGGAGACCCTGGCACACAGCCCAGAACACCAGTGGGTTCGATTACGAACCATGGAACAAATTGTCACCTTTATAGAAAGAGATAAAAGCCACAATAGTGTAAATAGTGTAAGAATAAAATAATTACGGAGTCTAAATGTAGGTTTTAGGATTTTTGGTATAGGGGTTTCTGGGGACAAGATGGAGGGATTTGGGCGTGTCTAGCCTTTCTTCTTCTTCTTCTCTACCTCCATCTTGTCTAGTGATGTTGGCACTTTTAGATTGGTCTAGAGTAGAAACCCACTGTCTAATATAGATGATAGGTATTGGAAAATAATTGTAAATATTGTACATGTAGTTTGTAGTATATAAAGATAACACCGCCCTGGGGGTGGGTAGAGTGCCTGTGACTGTCCTGCCGAATGGATCTCAGCTGGACAGGGAGAAAGAATTTGATAGATAAGATAAATAAACAAGCTTGAGATCAAAAAAATGAAGAGCTCTGACTCCTTCTTTAAGCACCGGGCTGGGAAAAGTGACTTTTGAACTTTTCTCGGTATCACTCTGACCAGCTAGAAAGAGAGACCCCGGCATCCAGGAGACAAGGAACATCAGCTTATCATGTGAGGACTCGAAAAATTCATGCCTGTAGGACTTCAAGTAGTCCATGAGTAAAAACCAATGGTTTAATTAACTCTTGATTATTTCTTGATGTAGTTAAGTGGAAAAACCCACTATCAGCAATTGACATTAAAATATAATACTCTCTAGACAATGAAAAGGAGGAAGCAATGTAAGTTCTGGTGCTGTCTTTATTTCTGAAATAAACGATCCATGTGATGCATTTTAAGCAATTTCGTATGCCAGCTAATGAGCTGGGTTACACAGTTGTCTGTATATCTCATAACTAGGGTAGTAATTATTCTGCTATTTTGTTACAGCTGAACATTACGTGTTATGTGATAGATCTTTGTCTTGATTTAGTCTAACAATTTCAATAGCAACATAGAATTTAATGGATCATACCTCTTGATGAGAATATAATACTCTTTTACAGGAAAGTAGGTCCCAAAAAAGTTGCTAATGACAGAAGAAAAATACCAATTAAATTCTTTGTGTTTTTGTACTATTATACTACTGTGCTTTTTGTGTATGTGGTAATGAGAGGCTAGCTGACAGAAAATTCTGATTTTAAAAAGTTACTTGGTTAAACAAGTGTACTCTTTTCTAAATGACAACTACAAAGTTCTTTTTATGGCCAAAAAGAACTTTTAGAGTGGCCAAAGATACCACTTTAAAAACTGCAGGAAAGGACAATTTTTCGATTAAAGAAATGGGAAATCATTCAGACTAGCAGAAAAGAGGGATAGGTGGATTGCCTGGGGAATAATTCATGCATGTTCACCACGATTTCTGACATTTTGGCCTGGTTGCTTTCAAGTCAGCCTTAGCAACTTGTAATCACACACTCTTTTATAATACAGCAGCTACTCTTTTTCCTCTCCATAGCTCTGGGTGAGTGTCTTTCAAAACTCAGCCTAACATTTTGGTATTTTAAAATTATGACTATAAATGTAATGCACAACTTGGCTAAAGAAGTCTTGAAATTATTACAATTACTGTCTTCAAGTTCCAAAGGTATTAAAACTGGACAAAACACATTAAATTTTATATATACATCTATATATACAGATATATGTATATAAAAGATTACATTTAGAACAAACTAAAAACAATAAAACCACAATGTCATGATCAAGTATAATATAAAAGAAACAAAATAAATAAAAATTTGAAATAAGTAAAAATAGATAAAAATTTAAGATCAAACATGTGTACAATGACTAATTTTTGAATGCATTGTGCTTCAATCAGTTGTCCCTATTTTTAATTTAATTTCTTTTGCAAGGGCACAGAGGAAAATCAGATGAGGGGAACATGTCAGACCTTTGCTTCAAAGGGTAATTTTCCAATGTCAATAGCAAATCTTTGTCATTTGCAACATAATTTATTGGCATTTGAACTGGAGTATTTGAAAGTAATTTTTCAAAATCTGCTTTCACCACAAACACTTAGAAAATAAATAATGTCAATGGAGGGAAAATCTAACCCGAAAAATATTTTGGTGAAATTTATAAAGTTTAAGAATTGCTAAGCTTGGTGTGCCCTAGCTGAATAGGAAAAGATTGCCCTATTCAGATTAAATTTTAACTTGCATTTAGGCTAAAGAGTGAAAAATCAAACAAAGCGACTTATACAAGGGTGCTCACTTCTACAATTTGGGCCACGTAGTAGATTCTACTGCCATGAGCATGACATGAATAAATGATGTCTCACTAATTGTATGTTTCTCAGCAAGCAAAAGAAAGCAGTTCAGTTTAATGAAAACTTTGCACTAGGTGGAAGTCAAATATTCACCTCTTGCAGCGCAATCATGTCTCAGAGACCTTATGTCCTGTAATCTCCCAGTGAAACAAGCGCAGTGTATAAAAAGACATAGAACACATAGTAGCTTTAGAAGCTTTGGATTATGTAGAAGTTACAGGAACATTCACAGCAAGGAGCTGCTGAAGCGGCTTCTTTCCACTAGTTGCTCACTGCAAAGCAAATCAAATATGTAATAGTTATGAAACTTGGTTTTGCCCTTTTCTTGTCCTTTTGTGTTTTTATTGATTTGGTAGCTACATATGATCATGGTTAGAGACTGGATGCTGAGCAGGCCCTTTCTCTGACTGTGGTCCTACGTCTCTTAACTTATCTCTGTTGACTCAAGTCTAGAAGAGTTTGTACAACATTGGGTGCAGACTTTAAATCCATGGTTAGGCTCATGGAAACTGTGCTTTTTCAGATTCACATAAGCCACTGAATGAGTTAAAAGTGATGCATTCAATGTTTTGTACTGACGTAGGTGTGTAAAGTCTGTGTAGGCATTCCCAAATCTGTTCTTATCCTAAATTGTGTCCTGTAGTAGTATTGTTTAGATTTGTATTCAGTAATTTGTTGGTTCCTGTCAGGAGAAATAACTGTTTTGAAGAGACTTTGTTTATTTGGGAGATATGGGAGCCAAAATAATTTTCCTGTGGTACCTGACTTTCCTCAGGTACTTTCTAACTAGCATGATGTCTTCATTGATTCAGGTGCATGTGAAACTTGTGAGGTAAGTTCCTTGTAATTATGGCTCCAGATTTTTTTTTTTCTTCTATGAGATACTGCCAGTATGCAAACTAATGGGGACCGTGTTTTATTTTTATCTTGGAGAAGCTTTCAGGAGGCAACCCTAGATCCTGAATGAATGAACTCCTCTTTTCAGCAGTAAGAAATTACTGAGGGAAAAAATGTATGCAAAACCTAGGGCTTTCAAGCCTGAGGTGTAGTAGACTATAGGGAAGCTGGAAGGGCAGTGAAGTTTCTATCCTCTGTCAGGTAACTAGAAAGTCACTGGCAGCCCTAACTAAAATTAATTGAAATCTCTCATAATGGAGGTCCTTGGTAATGCTGGAGATGAGCAAGGATTGAAGCTCTCTCAGGGCCTCAGAAGTGAAGACAGAATTCTTGGCCCCAGCCCTGCTCAGCTATGCTCTGCAGACATCACTTCTCATCTTGTTTGGCAGGAAAAAAAAAGGAAAGCCTTTTTTCTGAGCAGCAGGGGCACAGATGCTGCAGCTCTGCCAGCCCGTGAGCATGCACTGCAGTCTCTGCCATGAGGAAAGCCCGTCTCCATTGCCCACAAGTGCAATGGATTTGCTCAAGAATGGAATCTCAGAAACATTTATCAAAAAGGCATTGTTTCATCAGGTCTGCTGTAGCTCCCAAGGCTGACTTGGGCACAGTTGATCCTGTTACCCGGTCCTCAGGTTGCTCAGAGCATAATTTTAGCCTGACAGATGGCAGGAAAACATATTCCTTGGGCATCTGCCAGGATATGTTCTTGGGATGTGGGTTTTTGCAGGGTTACAGATACCCTGGCCAGCACCCAGCTGTGAGCACAAGGCTGTAACACACCTCTTGGCTGGTCCTGGTGGAGAGGTGTCCCAGGACAGCTTGCTAATGCACCAGCCCCATGGGAAGGTGTCAGCAATTTTGCTGAAAGGTTGTTTTGCACTTCTGATGCTGGTATCTTGCAGTCAGTCCCCCTGCAAGCTGCTGCCACAGGCAGCTTGCTGCCACATGTTCTTAGCTTGTTGTTGGCAGATAATTGTTTAGTTACACAGCTCATTTTCCTACCTTTCTCCTCCTTTCTGTGTATATGTACAGGTCCTAGGTTTAAGTTACTTATTTCCAGAAATATTTGCCACATGAAGTCTCTCCGTTGCAAGGTCTATCAGGAAATATCTAGACAGAGATAGATTTTTCTCCTGCAAACTCTTTAATTATAAGTTCCTGAAATAAAATCAAGAAGCAGAGGTAGAAACCAATAGCTGGAAATGTAAGACATTAATTATTCTCATGCCATGGTTCATTTGTTGAAGCTTGAATAGGTGGATCTTTTACATCATGCAATATATTTTCTTCTGAGCAATGAGCAGCAAAAAAATAATCGGTTCTGCTCCCAGATGAGGAGGGTCTTTTGATGCGTGGTGTTCTTAGCTGACTGCTCAGACATGTTCCCAGATGATAAGAACACAGATCAAAAATCTTACACAGAAATGAACTAGAAAGCCTTTAGGACCAGAGTAAATACTATCTAACTAGAAAATGAATTCTGATAGGTTCCTATCAACTTTAATTACTTTAAGACTATTATCCACGTAACATGCTTCTGTGGAATTTCTACAGAACAGGTTCATTTAATAAATGAAGAACTTCATAAAAAATATTCCCTAATTACATTCATTACAAAATTTAACTTAAAAGAAAACCAGTAAAGTTTCTGCTGTTTCTCATTAAGACAGCAATTAATGAACAGTTATCTTAAGCCTGAATTAGCAAGCAACCTTTGCTTTCTTGAATGTGACACCTGAGGCATCGTTTCAGTGAAGGAGGATGTCTTATACATATTCGGAGTAACTGTCCTAAGTCTGCAATTTGAAAATCATGTTGCCATTTATTAATGATGTACTGGTGTTGGAACTATAACAGATATGGAAATAAACATATTGAAATAGTACATGAACCAAAAGAAAGGCAAAAGATGAGCTACAGAAAGGTGCATTTGGATTAATTATTTTCTTTGAAGAACTCTACAAATTAAATAGTGCATGAAGTCACTTGCTGTCACACAACTTACCACATTGAAAGGTCTGCAGTAAAAATACAGTTTTTTGTCTGCCTTTGCACATCTCCCTAATCATTGTCTTTCTGGACTGATTTCTGTCAAGGCAACTCTATTCTCTAGAATAGATGACACATGGAAGAAATATTTCTATTGTTTATCAAAGGAACCAAAAAGAATTAACATTTCTGTATTTTATTTTTTTACCAAGCTGTACTTAAATTCTCCGCCTCTTCTGTCTTAGAAATGGGCAGGCTCCCGTATTGCGTCTTATCCCCAACCAAAGCTTAAGGTATGCAGGACTTAAGAGCTAATTAAATATGTTATGAAAACTATTCCCTATATGAAATAATTTCCCTAGATAGCAAAAATGATTTGACTTGTAAAGAAATGTTAGCTGCATACAGCTAGAAATTCTTCAATTAATTAGACACCTTATGTTGCAAATGCAAAGATAAATAACTTATGTAGAAAATGCATGGATAAATTCTTGAGTTAATACTTTGAGCAGTTAAATGCCGATAAAAAGTGTCTTAAGTAAACTGTTGAGACAATATGATGCTTAATATCATTTGGATCAGTTACATATGTTTTTCTTCAAGCCTAAAAGTAAATAACCTCTCACCTTTTGGTTTGATAACCTTTCTCCTCAACAAAAGGTCATTTAAGATTGTTGCTTTTTCTCCAGTTTGGTCCTTCTTGGAAGAAATACAGATTTCAACTCTCCTTTTTGTAGGTTATCTAAGACTCATACCGGAAAGGTCTGTTCAGGGCAAAGCAGAGGGATGAAAAGGTTACAATGACCTTTTCATCCCTCCGCTTTGTCGTGAAAGCAGTGGCGTTTTGTTGCTGGGCTATATAATTAGGACCTGCTTCACTTCGTTAGATCTCAGGCACCCTGTGGGGCCAGTAACAAATTGAACCAAGTTTCCAAGGAAAGCTCTCTCTCCTGTGTGCAATGTCCTAATTAAAAAATTAAGTCATTCTGAATTCTGACTTGGACAGGTTTAACTTTGATCACAAAGAGACCTGCAAAAAGAATTGCTTTCTTCTGTAGGAAAACTCCAACATGTATTGGAAAGCTGTATTAATCTGCCCCACTGGGGAAAGGCTCTCAAGTGTTGAGAGAGAAAACTCTAATATGACTGGGAACTAGAATATCACTTGTGTAGGTTTCATGACAATTGGGAAAAATTGTGAAAACAGAAAAAATTAGTACCCTACTTCCACAACTGCTTTTTTGTAAACAGCTAATTACAAAATGCAAGAGTGAAAATGGAGGGCAGTCAGCTTTAACCAAGATTTTTTTTTGTCAGATATCGTCCTTTCTAGTCAGAGACTGATTTTGCAGGAGAAATTGAAATGACAATTTCCTCTCTAACAAAGAACAAGTAAGAGTAATGAAACTGATTATGAATACTATTGTTAATCAGTGCTGGATGGAAATAATTTCTGTGCTTATGTAGTTGACAAAATGCAGGTCAGGTCCAACAAAACCTGTAAACCTCCCTTGGGACTCCTGTTAGCCAGGATGCTAGCACGGCAGTTTCCATTGCTCTCTTCACTCTCTGCCATCCATACTGACAGTCAGGACAAAGCTACACCAAGTTAATAATAAAGAAAGAAGATACAATAATTGCAACCAACTAGAGATTTACAGATTATTACATTTTAGGTCTTTTTACCCCCATAAATTAAAAGTGCTCTCAGTGGAAACATATCTACTATTCAGAGAAACAATATGACATAATTAGAAAAAAAATGTCCTTTAAAGAAGATACTTTGAAAAAAAAAAAACTGTACTCAAATATCTACAAGGCCTGGAGGAGTATGAAGTAAAGGTTGAAGAATGAAGTAAAGGTTAATAGTAAAGGTTAATATCTCAACTTCTGACTGCTATGTGAAAAAACACAGTAATTTACACCTAATAACTGGGAAATAATGCCCTGAAAAAACACAGCTAACACATCCTTGCTAAAGAACACAGAGATTTTCTCCAATCTAGATGCTGAGGTCATCTTAAACAGAGTTGGCTATGAAAAGACCTGCTGTCAGTAACATATTCAGCAGTAGATTATGGAGATTTACAACTCGTGTACACATTTCTTGTGCTCTTCACATGCAGCAAGTGTGATGTGGGAATCATTGGGCCCACTTCCTTTGGTCATATCTGCACTGGCAAATCTGTAAAGTTGAGCTCAAGGATGGTAATGAATCATGTGGGAAAGTGGAGGGAGGAGTAAATATCAAAGTTATAATAAATTAAGTGTGGCAAGCTTAGAACAGAAATAATAGAAAAAGCTAGTCTAGGTCAAGAACCTGCAATCTGGGGAATTGCTACAGATTGGGGAAAAGGTCATGGAAATACTGAAACAGAAGCTGTGTATTTCACTACAAAATTTAAATATGATGTTTCAGCTGTGGAATTCTAGCGCTTGCAGGACTAAACGTTTTACCAAGTGTAACCCAGATATTATTAACATTTGGTTGGACTAATAATTTCTTTTTCCCTAAGTAAAAGGTCATCTGCCTTCAGGAGTCACATTTTAGAAGTTATACTCTCAGGATTTGTTTTAACAGTATTGTATTTTTTTTTAAAACAAAACACAATTTCTGAAGGGATAGTATAAGACAAAGGAGACAAATGTATGTCAATTGAAACCATTTGAATAAGCTTGGCCTAGATGGGATGGATTAAGTTCCTCTGATGCAATAAAACTTGCTTTCTGTATACACATAGATGGGCTAAGTTTTGGTAACATCAAAATGACAGACTTTCTAAATCTAGAAATGTTTTTCTAAGTTTGAGGTCAAAACACTGGAAAGGTAAGGGCTTGGTAAGATTCACTGTGTGTTTTTGTGATCAGGAGACTTTAAACAGTAGTTCTGATGAACTTTCTAATTATGACAAGGGTTTTCATTTTCCCAGTTTTCCCAAAGACAATGAACAAGCTTTAGTTAGATATGTGTCATGTGTATAAGAACAATTGCAGCCCAGCAAAATATTTCTAAGCATTTTGCTGCCAGTACAACTGAGGCAGATGAGAAGGATTAGGCAGTGTATCTGTACAGACCAAGGAAAGCTGGAACTCAGCTGGATCCTGAGAGGTCTCGTATTTGCTGTTGGTCAACTAAGGGCTTGAGTTTTGGACTATATCCCTGTTTTGTTAGTCTTTGTGTTTCATCTATCTTCCAGCTAAAGAGAGGAAGACAAAAGGAGCAATACACAAGAAAAACTAAGCAAAGTTTGAAAACAGGGCAATTAAGGAAGGCAGGTTTTAAAACTAACTTCTCTGTGTCTATCTTGCTGTGCAAATGCAGGTTGGTCCTGAATCTCTTGAAAAAGCTCAAGCAGGAACATAAGATCAGACATTTCAAGGGATCACATAAAAGGAAATTGTTTAAATGAACCTAAGTGAAGTTAGCTTTGCTATGTTCAAAGCTTGAGAGCTCCTCTTTTGGCCTCCCTTAAAACCTTAAATGTGTGTCAGGTTGCTATGGCATTAGGTGGCAGTCACATCAGCAGCTGAGCCACTCATTCTGGTTTTATTCTTAGTTTTACTCGCTATGAGCAGCCATTTTTCTGCTTGACATATATGTACTAGAGCCAACAATCACACAAAGACAGTAAAACAGAGGACTGGAAGATGGGAAGTCACAACCATTGATGAGTTCTTGAGATATTTAACTGGGGGGACCAAAAGGTCTTTAGGGGCCGGGTCAAAGGACTTAAAAGAAGAAAAACAAGTTAAGGCATGGTTAATGTCACCTCTGCTCTATGTGGCTTACCTGAAAATGTAGCATGCTGAAATGAAGTGCAAGTGAATTAAGTAAGGCTCCAGCTGGCAGGGGGGGGCTGTTTTTCTCCTTTCTCCACCAGGTTATAAATGACTCCAGCATTTGGCCTCACCCTGAGGTTCAAAGGCTATGAACCTGAGTGACTATATATTTTATGTGAAAATACTGGAAGAGCAAAGCCCTGAGTCAGGACAGTGAGACAGAGTGACAGGTGCTTGTTTCCCCAAATCCTTGCTGAGCCTTGTGTTTCTCACTGATGGGATTTTCAGAGGGACTGCTAGGAGTGCCCAGCAGAGACCTGGTGCTAGAATAGCACAAGATAGTCCTCAGTTGTAATCTTTTACAAACGCTTAACACAAAAGTAAACTTTATTTGTTTCTTTGGTATAAAATCCATTGGTATGACTCATACTAGCCCCAAGGCTTTCAAAAGCTTTTGTAATACAGTAATAGAAGAAGTCACTTCATCGTGGAGTTGACTCTTTGCTTAAAATTTCCGAATCCCTGCAACAGCTGCAGCTTCGTTACTTGAGGGGGTCTCTTGTTGACCCACTGCACAACATATTACACAAGCAACAAATGCTACTTTTGTATATTTGTCTGCCTTTTATATTCACACTGTAGGAGAGGGGCTGCATGTGCTTGATCAGTGTGTGATAAGCTAGTTCAGCGTGGAGGGAGCTGTGAAAATATATTCTGGTTGGGAATATTGTGACAGCTATGATAAAGATGCGTTACTTAATTACCTTTGAGCATCTGGCTCTTCCCACAGGGTACTTTGTTTGGGAATATGATCTCTACAAACAGCTTCTTATTTCATGCCCAAAGAGTAGTAACTGAATGCACTCAGACAAATTTACCATGAAAGTATTGTATTCCCCTTATCTTTGGACAGAGGAAATTCTTCAGGCAATGTTTCCTTTGATCGCTAAATGCCAACCCAGCAGTCTGCTGCTGCAGCAGAGATGAAGCTGTAGGTATCTGTCTCTTCTGTCTTGACAGTGTGGCCTAAACCAGAGATGCATGAAATTCATTCTCCTAGTGCCTTGGCAATGACAGCCAGGCATGATGACAGTGAAACTTATTGTTGCAATGCTGTTGTCTAAATCTAGGGAGAGACAAGGTGGCATGCTCATAGCACACAGTCTGTGGTATAGTCTACAGACTGTAGTGGGAACCCAAGGAAAAAGGAAAAATCCTCATTGTCAGGGGGCTGAGTTTGCTTGCTTTTATAAATTCCCTGAAAGTTGGCCTGTAGAACAGCAGCACTTCTGCCACCCAGCTAAGATTGGTGCTGTAAGAATAAAAGCAGCATGAATCACAGTCAAAAGTCTAAATAATAAGAACTTGGGGTTAATCATCCCTGTTGTTTATGGAAGTATGGATCTCTTTCTTCAAGTCCTGCTGAAGGTGTCCATCTTGTCATGACAAGCAGACACACTGTGTTTTAAGCATGATTATCCAAATTTAATAATTATTCTTGCTATAAAATATGTTTTTCCAAAATTACTCTAACAGATATTTGCCAGGTGAGATACTCTGTAGATGGGTTAAGCACTATATTATCCTGCCTGAGTAATGAATATATTCAGACTGGTTACTGTTCTTTCTTGCACCAATATATTGCTCACGCTGGTTAGGAAATCTTTATGGACTTTACCCTCCCCAAAGGCTTCAAACCGAAACTGAGTCACAGTTCTGGGTTTAAAGTACTTGTAAACCCAAAATCTTTAAAAATCAGAAGGAAAGGGAGAAGTGCAAAATAAATATGTGCCATCGACCCTTAAATTATTTAACCTTTTTAATAAGGGTTAGGGAGTATAACTGTTGGTAGTTAAACATTTGACAAGTCATTTCTAATGAAGAGCAAAAATAATGATTTTCTGAACTCCTGTTTTGGGGCAATGAAACACAGCAATGCAGGAAAATATTCTAGATTATATTTTTCTATCAGGTTTGATAGGAGTGACAATACTCCTAACACACAGAAGCTTCAGAGAGCTCCTGGCTGAGCTGGGGGGAAGTAACTTGTCTTTTCTTGAATGTAGAATTGCAGCCAGTCAGTAACTACTGATCTGCTTCTTCAGTCCTAAATCTGCATCTCATAAGTGTGTTCATAGCTAACTCTGAATTGAAATATTAGAAGTTTTGAGAAAACAGATGACAAGAATCAGATGCACAACACAAACTGATTTTGCAGAGAAAATACCAGTTCTGAACAGATGATGTTATGTCCTGTTATCTATACTCATGCTGGTTGTCAGAAATGTATCAAAATCTGGTACCCAAAAACATGGGAAAAGTAGTGAGCACGCTGCTACAAATCCATGAGAAGGTAGCACAAGTGCTAATTGTACTGCAGGAAAAGCAGAGCTCCAATTAATAAAAAGATGCTAGTTGACTTCAGGATGAGATGTGGATCCACCAGAAACACCTCAATTCATACCCATGGGTGAAATACTTCTGTCACAGAACTGGTGAAAATTGTTTTGTGTTATGTCATGGAAAAGACCCAGGACCTCTGGCTGGTGCTCTCAAAACTTACAGCAGAATTAGGCACTGGAAAATGAAACCCCTGACCATCCCTCAGTATCTCACATTAGCTGGGCATTTTAAATGTTCAATGCGTTGCTTGTTTTGAGAGATAACTTTCCATGTCATTGTTATAACGTGTATTTTAGGACTCAGAATCCTTCATATCCTTAGATGAAAAAGAAGAGCACCTGTGAATACCATCAAAAACATTAAAATGACCTTCAACTGAATTTCTAGGCTAAATGCTCAGCTCTCTATCACTTTTGTTTCTTAATAATGTCAGACTGGTAACTTATATTTGAATGGATGGACCAATATATTAAAGGTATTTTAGGATACAAAAGCCATCAAAGTTAGGAACTCTTGCTCAGATATGAGAATCATCACAGTTCAGAGACCTTTGCAGAAATGGAAGTTGCTTTCTGTGGTTAAAGTCCTATGTGCTATAAATATAAAAGCTGAAAAAGTGTGAATTTATACTGACTGCGAACAGAGTGATAAAAAGGTTTATATTAATCTGGATTTCCCTTTCAGACTGTTAGAGCCAATGTGGCCTATTTTCAAGGACCCTGGCAAGACCTACTGAGCTGTGGCTGAGGTATCTGTGGCTATAGATAAATAAATATTGCTTGACACTTTCAATTGTGATTAAATTTCCATTTCAAAACAACATGGATAGCAGTCAGTCACTCTTTTTGTGGTTCTGTCATGAACTTGACGTAGCCTGAAATCAAAGTGAAAGCTTAAATTTAAATGCTGGGTATTACACTTGCCATACGAGAATGCCCTAGATACATGTCTGCACGTGACAGAGCCTCCCTTACTCCAGCCAGCTGAATGTAGTCTCATCTTCATTAGCAGGAGAACTGAGAGTGAGACATCCTGTGCTCCCAAGGTGGCTCTTCAATATTGGTGATGAAAACAGAGGTGGGAACAAAAGTTTCATGAAGCCAATGAAGACATAAGACATAGGATGTTTCATAGGAAGTGTAGCTCAGCCTTGGAAGGCTCCAGAAGTTGGGAGTGCCAATTTGGAGAGGTGCTTACTGTAAACGTAAGTTCACAGGTTTCTGAAGGGGAGCTGCAGCTCAAAACATAGGCAGCACTGATTGACCCCTTATCAATCAAAATGTGACTCTGTAGCAGAACTATAGACTTTGAAGTTTGTGATACTGAATGTTACAGTTAAAGATTATATGGAAGGAACACTAAATTAACCAAGTTATATCCTCACCCTGGGAGTTTCCAATAATATTGTGAAGTTTTGTCCAGGGTTTTGTCTGCAGCACAGACCAGGCTTTAAGGATGGCAAATCTGACACATTTCTTGCATACTGCTTAAAGGCAGTTTAAAAAGGCTCATGATAGATAGAATAAGACAGTGCACTCAGTTTTGCTTGCCATACAACCATTTTGTTGTTGGAAGCTAGTGCTACCTCTTTTGGTGATTAACCACCATTAGTTCAAATTATTATTAGTTTAATATTTGAACTACTGATTTATAGTTTTGGTAACGATAATAAAAATAATGAAATGAACCTCACCTTCTGTTAAATGTTGACTTAGAGTTTGAGAGATAAAACTTAAATAGACACCTGGAATTTCATAATGAACTTTTATTTTACCTTAGTGCAAATATCTTTACACATAACTGTGCCAAAGCATAGGAAAAAAATTGCACATTTGAAAAATCATTGCATGGAATCGAGACCCAAGGAGCAATAGCACCTCAAAATAGAGAGGGGAACTGGCTAGTCTAACTGAAATGGAGAAAAAAGATGGACACAGATTTAAATTTATTTGGAAGGAAGTTGAGCATTTTTTAAAATAGTAATATCAGAAAGAAAGGTTTTTGAATCCAATGTCCATCTACAAACTTGAGGGAGCAAAAGTTAAGTTTCAACCCAGAGATAAAAGGAGGCAACTGCCGTGGCTCCATTTGCAGCTTTTGTGTTTACACTCCAAGTCCTGTCTGAGCTGAGAGATTTTGATTGTGAGCATGTTATGTTGCAAAAGGCTGCACTGTTATAAGAATAAAAATTTCTTCTGGCATTGCCAAAGACAGGACCCAGAAGGGAAAGAATGCAGTAATGAGGTTGCCTTAAGGCTAACCCTGCATATTGAGCTGTCAAGTCTGAGAGAAAAGACACATAGGAAGTCATTTTTCTACTTGATGTGCAATGGTAGAATTGAGGAATGAAAGTGAAAAGCAAAATTAGATTCAACTAGCAGTACTTAGGAGGTAATGTAGTAAAAATTGTAAGGGTGCTAGGAGCCTTTAGGAAAGAGATGAGGCCCTTATTTGTGTTCCTTGAAGTGCCTACATTTCTGTAATTCTACATTTTTCTCTGACATATTTATTTCTATATTACTTTAAAACACTGCCTTTGTAGCAAGTAAGAATTGCTTACAAGCATAATAGCATCACCATATCAAAGTAGCAATTTAAACAGCAGATAATGAACAAGAGAAGCGAATCTACCTTTGAAAAAAGTCAACAAAAGGTGAGCAAATTATGTTAATTTGTGGAACTGACAAAACTTTTACTAACTCATAATGAAAAATTGGTATAACAGCAATAAGTACATTCAAACAAATGTTTTGATTGTTTCATAGTTAATTGGTTGACTAATCCACTGTTTTTTGGGTTTTTTGGTCAGCCTTCAGAACACATTAGGGCTTGCAGTGGTTGATACATTCTTAGACATCAATTTATTTTGACCATTCCTCATTTATGCAAGTTCTAGACTACTACAAAACCAAAATTTGAAATCCTTAAGTTTAAGATATGGTAAGAAAAAAAACATGATTTGTTTTAGGAAAATAGTAACGAATGATATTTTTTATTTGATAAAAATTAAATAATATAGCTGGATCTCTTCACTCACTCAAGCAACCTTCCTTTCTAAACTGTGAAAAAATCTTACAAGGTATGTGGTCACATTGGCATTATCCCTAGCCTTTCCTCATGTTGTTAATCTTGTTAACCTTGTTAAATGCCCCTATGTTCACATTGCTCTGATGCATGGTTTTACTGCAGCTGGTCTCAGGAAAATTTTCTGTAAGTATCATTCTGAAGTGAAAAAGCAAGTAATTTTCTTGAACAATTTTATTAAGATGATGTCTTCACCATTCCTGTAATGCATACAAAGAAGACATCTGCTTGACTGTGCTAACATTATTTGCACTGATGCTGATTTATCCTGTTTCAAATCAAACCCTCTTTCATCATGGACATGGTGGCAAGACAAAAAATCCTTCCTTTGTAATAAGGAAAGGAATGTGTCATTGAGGCCTATGGTTTTGCACATTTTCTGCAGTTTTGTGTTTGTTTTGAGGTTAAAAATCAGCTGCTTGAAACTGTGGTTGTGACTTGGAAAGGATAGAAGAGTAGCATGGTGTGTGTTTTTAATAAATTTTCAATAGATCAGCTCATCTGCTTGTTGTTCAAGGCTGGGAAACAAGTAATAGTAATCTGTTTTTCTGCATTTGTTCTCTAGTTTGTCAGGAAAAGTTGTGTCTGAAGGGTTGAACAAATTGCAACCATCTTGTCAGATAATGTTCTGAAATACATGCAGTATCCACCTTCCCTCAGTCCCTTATGGTTTCAACAGGAACTTTAGTCTTGAGCTATTTCAGTAGATGCCCTATTTAAAAGCATATGCAGCTGGGAGTGGGCAAAGAAGGTGCAAACCGCCAGTGTTAACCCTGCGGGTTAAACTGAAATTTGCTTTTTTCTAAAATTTAACAGACTCCACAGCTTACTTTGTTTTCCAGGCATTTCTTATTCATATCTGCTACTCTTTCTGATTCTATCTGCTACTCTTTCTCCTCACCAATGATGGTAAACAACTGAGGGGATATAATTCAGCTTTGACAGGGAAAGAAAGTGCCTTGAATTTGAAACCTGGAAAGAGAGAGACTAAGCTGATAGGGGAAAGCAGACTTCTAAGCAGAAAGATACTTATTTTATGTGCACAAGAAAATGGTCATTCAGATGTATTGGTTAAAGCATGTACCTCATCACCAAGCCCTGAATAGGAACTTCCTTCTTCCTTTTCTCTCCGTAAGTATTACACACGTTGTGCCCCTTTGCTAGCTGGCGAATACACTGCCTGGCTCTTCAGTGCTTGCTGTCTCTGCCTTACCCTGGCTCTTGGAAAAAAGATTAAGATTTAAACAGGATTCCTCTCAGTCCGGGTGGCAACTGGAACAGAGCACTGGGGGGGAATATTTGGTATCACTAGCACTATTTACATAAGATTTACTATTTTCACAAAAGAAATTGAAGATATTCAGGCACCCACACTTTTGAGCTTGCCGAGGTATGATGCTGACCTTAAACAATCTAAATTCTCTAAAATATTCAGATTATCAGTAGCTCAGTTCTTGACAGGCAATCAAATAGTATTTACCAAAAAGGGAACCCAAAGTATTAAAGTCCTTTTTGCATTTTTTAAATAATATTGCTCTTGTCTAATAAAATATTAACCAAGTTAATTTTTCATTATACAGGCACTGGACTCGAGGACTTATTTTAAAGAATAAGTAGTTCAAGATTCAACTAGGAAAGATTACCACCGGTATCAGATTCTTCTAACTGCCTTCCTATGCAATTCAGTGAGACTACCAAAATCTGTAATAATTTTTTACACGGTGCTGTGTCTATAAAATATAAATCATTAGAATTATGCAGATAATATTTCTTTTCACAGTACTATACTTGTGGTATATTACTTGTGGTAATAGTCACATCTATAGCTAACAGATTTAGAGCTTTAACAATATTTTTTTTTTAAAGAGTAGAAAAGAGGATTGATAGTGCTGTCATATGTGTTTGCTTAGTACTACCTGGCCTGCCTATGTTCTGTCACACTGAAGAAAAAATGCTATGGGCAGCCCTGAATCCTGTTTTTCCTGTGTGATTATAGAAAGGGGTTTGACTGCCACCTTGCTCTGTAAGAACGGGAACAGAAATCTGGCACCAAAAAATAGTAATGGGAAGTAAAACTCAATGCATTTAAATGAGGAAGTGAGAAGCTGTATTGAGTAACTTTTAAGATCTCAGTTGTTAGTATTATAGAAAGCTCCTCTTGATGTAAAGAAATTAAAATCAAAGCTTAGTTACTTTGAAGACTGAAGTAATTGTGGAGCACCACTTAATTCAACCTACAAAAGCACTTGTTCTTCAGTTACTTTTTCTGTAGCTTTTGAGCTATGATTCAGTTACAGCTGGTCTGTGATGGAAATAGAAAAAGTTGACTCAGTTTTTCCTTGTGGATAGACTTATCCAAAGCCGGTAAATTCCTAGGTAAAACTGGATTTGGGAGAAGTAGAAAGACATTACAGCCCTTCTATTGTGAGCAATGGTAGTGTAGGCTTCCCCTTTGCTGTTGCAGGAGAGTGCTCTTTTTAACAGTGATGGCTGCAAACCACCACCAGCAGCCCTCTGTTGTTCCATTCTGGAACAGGCTGTGAAGATGCTACATACTCAAGAGCATTTCCTAGTTTATATTTCTCCTTCATTTGGCCAGTTTAACATGCTTTAGGCATGGACTAGGCTTTAGAAGGTGAAGGCATCTGTACTATTTTCCTGATATACATGAGGTTAGGTTGGTTGAAGTTGCTGCGCCTCCCTGCACTGGGATCAGCAAACTAATCTAGCTGGGGAAGAAAAATAAGAAAAAAAAGTGGCTCATTTTGAACATTGCTGCCAATTAAGAGGAATGAGGAGAGAGCAAGTTGCCACAGTTCCAATGAAATAAAATAAATCCCAACTAGGATAGGGAGACTTACTCTGCTTCCCAAGCCAATTCAGCTTTTGCAGCCAAGTCCTCCCTCCCATACCTCTGGTCATCTTTTGAAGAGCAGGATGTTCATTTTCTATATTAAGTATGTTGACTCTCACTTTCAGGGAAAATGTTACTGGACCCTTTGTGCCAGGACTGGCCAGGCACATCAATGCACAGTTTTAGTGAGATGGCTTTTGAACATGCATATCCTCTGCATAGGCAAGAAGATGTGGGTGTGCAATTGGTAAAAATAGGTGAGTTTCTATTCTTTTGAGATAGTAACAACCACAAAAAAAAAAGAGGCTAGGACAGAAAAGGAAATTATCTTGCTTTGGATTCTTGTGCTCTTCTCATAAAAAAGCAATAACTATGATAACTATGGAAGAAGAAGAACAATATTAAGCTGCTGATGACATTTCAAAGTTGTTCGTCAGTAAGAAGGCACATACAAGCTGATCTTTAACAATTCTATATGTAGCAGTAATTTGCATTTGTAATATCTCAGCTTACTGAGTATAAGTTGAGCATTGATCTTCCTTTTTTTTATGGTATGGTGCAAAATTATTTAACAGCTATCTTGCAGATACATAAATCAAAATTAATATGTGAAATTACTTAAGGGGGCTATCCTGAAAACCTGCAGCTACAGCTTTTCTTACAGAAAAGTCTACTTATTCAATGCTTGCATAGTTTAACCTCACTAAATTGTTAAATTTTAAAATTTTTAAGACTTTAACCTGCTTTTGAATATTTTAGTCTGATGAAGATCAACTGCAAACACTATGCCAATTACGCAAACAATATGATTACAATAAACATATTGCAGTCAAACTGTAGGGGAAAATTTCCTATCATAAAATCTATAAACCCAGGTGTCATAAACTTCCAAAGCAGACAAATACTTAACAACTAACAGTGAGGTACTAAGTGAGTGACCTTGGCTGAAGTGCTGACAGACTAGCATAAGTCAAAGTGATTAAAATCAGCATCTTGGACTTCTCTGATGGGTGCTACTGGTAGACCTGATAGATCTGCTGTATTTGAAAAAGTACATAAACTCTCTCTAATTTTCAAGCAGTATATTGTGCTTTCACTGGTGAAAAAATGGGTTTACTCCTGCCCTTGTTCAAGCAAAACTATATGAATTGCAAACTTGTCAGTAATGTAACATCACTACTGCATTTTTTTAATTGACATAGATGTCACACATTTCTCTACATCTCAGGGCTACTCAATTCTGCAATACGATGACTGGGATATTCTATTATTTTTTGCTTGTTCTAATGTACCAATTTCTAATGCGAGGGAAGGAGAATGCTGAGGTCAGTTTTGTCTCTTTACTAATCTACTGCAGATGAACATGTGTCAAATAGTACACATGTATCAATTAATAGGGACAAGACAAACTACTTATTGAATTAACAATTTGTGGATTTAGATGAAGGTTTTAGACTACAGGGTATTAAAACTTGTTTGAACCATCTGCCCTTCCATGGCGTGTTCAAACTGCACTGAAGAAATGATTCATTTTGTATCTCATAGAACCAGAGAATCATAGAATGGTTTGGGTTGGAAGGGACCTCGCAGATCATCCAGCTACAACACCCCTGCCTTGGGCAAGGATGCCAACTTGATAAGTCAGGGATTTCAGAGCCCCATCCAGCCTTGGCCTGAAACACCTCCAGCTACGAGGAGTCCGTAACATCTCTGGGCACTCTGTTCCAGTGTCTTCTCACTCACAAAAGAATTTCTTCCTAATATCTAAACTTCAGCCTAATCTGTACCTACCCTCATTCAGTTTATAAGGCCATATATATATTTATAAGGCCATATATCTCTTGTCACTACTTGCCCTTGTGAAAAGTTCCTTTCCATCTCTCTTGCAGGCCCCTTTAGGAACTGGAAGGTGCTATAATATCTCCTCAGAGCTTCTCTTCTCCAGATGTAACAGCCTTTCCTCATAGGAGAGGTGTTCCAGTCCCCTCATCATCTTCATGGGCCTCCTCTGGACTTGTTCCAATAGATCCATGTCTTTCTTGTGCTGGGGACCTCAAAGCTGGTGGAGGGGTCTCACCAGAGCAGAAGTGCAGAATGCCCTCCCTTGCCCTGCTGGCCACCCTGCTTTTGTTGCAGCCCAGGATATGGGTGGGCCCTGAATATGGTTGGCTTTCTGACCTGCCAGTGCACACTGCAGGGTTACACTGAGCTTTTCATCACACACGCACAGCCAGCCTGTACTCATGCCTGGGCTTGGCCTGACCCAGGTGCAGGACCTTGTATGTGGCCTCGTTGAACCCACTGAGATTTGCATGGGCCCAGCTCTCAGGTTGGTCAAGGTCCCTCAGGATGGCATTGTTTCCCTCCAGCATATGGGCTGCAACACTTAACTTGGTTCAGCTGGTTGTTTTTGTTTTCAAAGAACTCTGCTTACAGACCCCTTATAGGTCTAATTTTGCTAAGATAGTAAGGATTTGATTTTGCTTGGATAATCTGCTTTGCTTGACAACATGGTTGAGGACTGAAAGCCTAGATAAACTCAAAATCTCAAGGAGTGTTCATTGTAAGAAAACAAATTTAGATGCAGGAAGAAATAAATAAGGCATAGCTTAAAAAATTGTTTTCAAATTAATCCTTTTGAAAATCTGTGTAATTATGGAAAATAACTAGATAAACTGTACCTACCTAACAAAATGTAACCTTTGAACAGAGATAATTTCCTACCTTGACTGAATTAGCAAGATTCTGAAAACCATGCTTTAGCAAAACAGCACACTACAGACACCAGCTGTCAAAAGGAGTTAGTAAGAAATGCTTCAAACTTCCTTGCTCTTAAAAATCTCCTTACAGGTGCTATCATACATAATTAGTTCTGCAAACTGTCCTACTGTCAGCATCTAATAGCTCATGTCACAGTGGGTAGACTAACTGCTTAAAAAACAGTCATAGCTTGTGACCTGAAAGCTTTCAGAAAACTTGCATAAAATTCAGCCTTTTTGTAGTAGGTAGTGTTTTGTCACCCTATCTCCACAGCCATGGAGAGCTACACACATTTTAAAGAGGCAGAAGGAATGGGAGAGGGGCAAGTGTGGGACCAATCAAATACAGCTCACAGATGAGGTGTGAAAAGCATTTATTTTCAGTTGGAAGTGTGGGGTGAGGTTTTACCACATTGTGTGTTTAATATAATGGGAAGCAGTTAAATTGCAGCAGAGCACCAATATGCCATGCAATGCAGTTGCTCATACAAAAACACTTCACAAGCTTCTGGTGGTATTGGTGCACTTTATATGCATGAAGCCACCACTGTCTACATGTGTAGCATTCTGATAAAGCTCCTAGTAAACACTTAATCACCATCTGCAGGACTGTGAATAAATGGAAAGGTCAGTAAAGACCACAGGTGGAAGGCTAGCCTACAATAAAACAGGAGAGTCCTTAAAGCCATGTTTCTTACTGAGACTTTTTGTTTATTTGCTGTTTTACTGTGAAGCATCCCCATCTACCTCCCACTTTGGAAGCAAAGGGGCTTTTGACTACAAGGACAGAAGCTCAGAGAGGTGGGGTAGAACACTCATTTTTGGGACTGCTGTGCCTTATCCTGCCTGGGTCAGCCACACATGGTAAATGTGAGGCTACAGCAACAGACTCAGTAACAGCCCTGCTGTACCCCCTTCCTGCTCCCTCTGTGGGGCCAGTGGGGTTTGAGTAAAGCCTAACTTGACCTTGCCGCTCCTCTTCACTGGATCTTAAAAAATGTGGGATGTCCTTGATCCTCTGGCAACTGGTAACAACCAGCCCAAGCAGGGGGGAGCAGCACAGAACAAGAGGGGGCAACTCATTCCTATACCTGGAAAGACAGCTCTAAGATTTCTGGGAAAAAGCAGGAAAACCTTGACAAGGAAGTCCCTAGAGCTTGACGGCCCCCTATCCACACCTGGGAAAGTGCCAGATGCGCCCAAATTGAAAAAAATTGGGTTGAAAAATTGCTTGAAAATTCAGCAAGGAGGAGAAAAGCTTTAAGGACTGATTGCCTTGACCAGTCCCAGGTGGTTTAGGTGAATTAACTTCTTGAACAATCTTTCCTCGCCTGAAATATGTGCTTATTTTCTAAAATAAAAGTCAAATGTGAAAATGAATTTTTTGTTAACATATCTTTTTTTTTGTTTTCAAAGTTTTGTTTTGGGATTTTTAACAAGATTTTGTTCTCAATATATGTGGGAGGGAAAGAAGGAAAGCTACGATTGATACAAATGGAAACAAAGGGGGCCCACTGTGTAGAAAGCTGGAGTCATAAAAGGAGAAGGGATGTATCTTTGGTCCTTACATTTTATTGCTATAGATGAATTGCTGAGACTGAGTCTATCTGAGGAGTGGGGCTTCCCTCTTTCCCTAGAGCCCAAAGCTGTGCTTAGTCCCTTATTTGTCTGTAAATACTTTAAGAATTGTGCCGCAGTCCCAGGTGCACTAATAGGTGTGCAGTGGGCTGACCCAGGCCAGGTGCAAGGCAGCCACCTAAGCTGCTCTCTCTCACTCCACTCTGCAGCTGTTCAATTATTTTTTTGGGAGAACTACAATCTCCTGTGGGCAAGTAGCTGTTCTGCCTCTTCAGACTCCTGAGGGTGACTGCATTAAGCAAGTGGCTCTGACAATAGCAACAGGAGTAGCAGCTCCAAATCAGAGGAAAGTTGGGGCTGAAGATCAATGGAGAATGGCTACAGGGGAGGGATAGGCAGAAGCTACATCTCCCTTCCAGAGAGATGTGTCTGTGTTGTCACTTGCCTGTCGTTCTGCAGTTGCTGAATTTACCTGGTGAAGTGCATGGGTGGATTCATTTGCTGTGGGGCTGCATCTGATGGATGTCTGATGGAAAAAACAGAATGAAAATTAAAATACAATGTCTTTTGGAACAAAGTGGGTGTTTGACTATTTGGTCTTCCTGGGCTGGAGGCTTTCTTTGTAGCCAAGGTGGCAAAGCCTCCCCAGGTTGCCCCCTTTCTTTGGCCGGCTGCTCATGTCTTGTTTACCTTGATGGAATGAATAGTCTCCAGTATCACCATGAGGCAGACATGAAAACATGTTTATCTTCAGCCTCTTCTCACCAAAGTTCAACTGTGTTGCAACTAATTTAAAATACAGTTGTCATCCTCATGTGGATAAAGGGAGGCTTACCAAGATTCCTTTTCTTGGAAGGAGACCTGCAGGAAAGATCTGCTTGTCAGAAAAGACACAGGGAAGCATTGTCCTTTTGACAGACTTTAAAGAATTCTTACTTTTTTTTTTCTATTACCTAATCCATGTTGCTAAGTGCTGGCAGATATATGTAGGGAGGTTTTCACAGCAACCAGAGGCAGAATGTGTCTTTCTATTGGACAGCTAATGAATACCATAGAAAACAGCAAAATTAAATATGTAGTCAGTGAGTAATTTCATTCCATGTCCTGATACTGGTACACCAGTGAGGCACACAAACTCAGAAAACAAAGAGGCTGGTGAGCTAGGAGTAAACTTGTCACATGGTGTCAGTGACCTGTGTGTGCTGTGGCTAATCAGGGCACAACTCTATAGCTGTGTGGTTTGCATTTTGGCTTTGTGCTTGACCCAGAGGCTCCCCTCACTCTGGTTACACTCTGTGCTTGGTGGTGTATCTAGGCAAGCTGCACCATGTACATGTTGCCATGAAGCTGCCAGAATGCTCACCAGTAACTACAGTGTGATAGTATTTAGTATTTAGCCTGTATAACAATAGTTACATATATACCAGATATTTTGAAATTCTAAAAAGAAAATAATTTAAACATTTTGTATATGTATTGCAAAGGTTTAATGCAAAATTTTAGCTGTTTGAATGCTTTAGGAGTGCAGGATGCATTGGTTTATGATACTGATTATGGAACATATTTTTGAGGAATTTTAAATTCATGTAAAGAATAGTTGTGACAATTTCCTGGGAACTCACTGTAGAGGAATGTGTATCTGTGTCCTTGTTTGTTGTCTTACGGCCCTTATAAGAAAGCTTTTATTTTTTCAAAGCACAATTTTGAATGAAGGCCTTCAGGGGACCTCCAGTCCCATTCTATTTTCTGTGGACTGAAACTCTTGGAAGAGTACGCTATCTCATTTTTCCACTAGAAACTTTATGACCTCCTTTATTATACATTCTGAGAAAGCCCATCTTGTCTTTGCGTTTATTTTTCCTAAACACTGTTCTGAAGCTGAGTTACGAGTATAAAAACAGGAGGCTTGGGAGGACAGTATATTTTAACTCATGAAGCCTCAAGCCTGAAATCAGAACCATTGTGTTTTTTCAGGTGTGTGGTTTTTCTTAAGACACCAGCAGAAGTTCAGCTGCTCTGAGATCTGCAGGGAGCTTTTGTGAGTATACGGCTTCTTCAGGCTGAATATACTGCTTAATTATGTGTTGCAAAACAGGCACTGATCTGCAGGGTTTGAACTAAGCTTTATCCTGTGTTGTGAATAAAAAAACCTGTAGTCACCATAAAGGACTATCTTAAGTAGTCAAATAGAGACCACTTACAACACAGGGTGGCTCATCAACTTTCTACTGTTTGAAACCAACCCATAATTTTATGCCTGTGAGTGTGTTATACAGTATGATGGCCAGCAATACTAAGATGAAATCCTTTCCTCTTCCTTGCTCTTAAACACAGCTTTTAACATC
Organism: Haemorhous mexicanus; assembly: GCF_027477595.1. Taxonomy (NCBI): domain Eukaryota; kingdom Metazoa; phylum Chordata; class Aves; order Passeriformes; family Fringillidae; genus Haemorhous; species Haemorhous mexicanus. Next base: position 19,682,136 of record NC_082342.1, on the reverse strand, counting down.
TCCAGTTATTGTTTCCCTTTGGAATTGCTTAGCTCCTTCTTAAGTAATATGTTAGAAAATCCTATTTTGAGAAAGTGATTTAAGGCATATGTTAAAAAAAAAAAATCTACATGTTCATTTGTGTCCCTGACTTGGAAATATTTCTCCTTTTTTAAAGGCTGTCAAGTCTTCAAACACAGCACAAATTAACTTTTAGAGGATGTTCAGGTATTTCTGTGCTACAGGAAGAAATGCCAGGAGGATGTTTTGGGAAAAGGAAAAATAGCACACTTGAAATTCTGTATTTAAATCAGATAAGTTGAAGTATGAGGAGTAGTTACAAAGGTTAGTTACTGAAAATCATATGAGTGTCCCATATAAAGGAGCAAAAGGATATATGCATCAACCTTCATGTTTCATAAGCTTTAAGTATCCATGGAATTGCATGAGGCTGATGAAAATTATTTTCTACTCTGAATATTGTATATATGTGTGAGAGCTTAAAATAGTTGCTTTGAACTGGCAGGAAGGGATATGCTGTGTAAGAAATATTTTGGTTAAAGGTGAATTCATGAAAAATAACTTTGGTAGCTTATCTGAATTTTTTTCAATTAATATTCTGATGAGTCTTAGGTATTTTCAAGTGATTTCATACTTAAAAACTAAGAAACAGATGGTTTAGTACCATCAGTCTGGATTTCTTGGGAGGAAAATATTTTCTGAACATCTATAAAGACACTGAGCATTTATTCTAAGTAGCATATTGATATATTAATATTTTGTTTCTTAAATTGAAATAAATTTCAGTAGCTTCATGGCGATCTTGTGGATCTGCACTTGTGGTTGTCTCTTTGCTTGTCCTAATTTAGAGCAACCACAGCTCTTTGACTATCATTTTAATCATAAAGAAAAATTAGTAATAAGGTAATTTCCAAGTACTAATTTTTTGTTTGTAATGGTTGGCTAGGTCTGAATAAGTTCAGCTCTATTTGAGTATGTATGTGTCTGGCTAGGCTGCGAAGAAATGAGAAAACAATGTCTTTTTTATTCAGCCAATCCCAAAATTATTCATATCTGTCAACACATTCAAAACAAGCTTCATTTCTCCTAAACCTTATTGATGACTTTTCCTTTGCCAATTTCTCTGTAAGTTTTTATGCACTACTCATCTTCATGTCTACTAGAATAATGCTGTTAAAACTGCAGTAAAACTTGTATTATTGGGTATTTTAACTTTGAAGATATAATGCTCTCCACCAGTAATGAGTGCAAAGAAAAAAGTCATTTATGTGCTATAGGCTGCAGAAGTGGTAATAATTGGAATGGTTAAAAGTACCCGCCAAAGTACATGTCTGTAATCTCCTTAAATGACCTTTATAAATATCAAGAGATCACTCTATTTTCTAAATCTTAATTTGTTCAATTATACCAAGGTAACAAGTATAATTATAGTCTTTGAAAATGCATGCTCACTGAAAAATAGGCATGTAGTTTAATTTTTTTTTGCTAGTGTGGAATATTGACCTGTGAGTACTGAGAGATGTTCTAGCATCTGCTGTGCAAGGAACAGTCTACTATGAAGTTTTCTTTGAAACTGGAGCAAAGTTATCTTATCTCCAAGTGAATTTATTTCTCTATACTGATTTTTTCCTTGGGCCTTAAAATTTGATCTTGGTTTTGTAGCCTCTCTATCAATCTCAAATGAAAATACCTCTAAAACTTTTCCAGTATTAATACCTAGTACACCTAGTGATAGAATAACTATAGTGATAGAATAACCATAACATATTAACAAAAATGTTAATATTTAGGTTTGAGACAGTTGGATGTGGGTGCTGCTGTAGGAATCTCCATTTGGCACTGGCACCCAGCATGGTATCTGAGGTTGTTAACACATTTGGTTAAGGGATTTTGTAGCAGGTGGTAAGCAGGTCACTGAGGGTGAACCAGCCTGAGTTGTGCTGCTGTCCCAGAGTACGTATTAACAACATACCGTACGCAGCATTTTTTTTCTATCTTTTAAAGTCAATAATAATAGAAATTCTTGAAGTTAAAACAGTTTTTGAGTTTGGTTAGGGTTGGTGGGTTTTTTTGTTTTTTTGAGGCACTGTCAGACCTTGCAGGTCAACTTTGTTCTGATGTGGAGGTGTCTTAAGGGGGTGGAACATTCATTGGGTGTAGTGGAAGAAGATGCCCAAAGAAGATTTGATGCTTCAGTAGGTTTAGTGTGTGATTAGAGGAGCTGAGCATCAAGCAGATTTTTATGATGCAAAATTTTTTAATTGACTGGCATTGATGATTGCTCATGGATTGTGGGACTGCTTCCTCTTGTCCAGTTAAAGTGTGAAACAGACCTAATAACTCTTCTTGGTATGACAAAAATAAAAAAATACAAGTCTTGTTTCTTGTGTTTTCTGCATGTGAAAATATTCTGCTCTTCCTCTGACACTGTGATTCAAAATTGCAGCAAGATGTAAGGAATAGCCTTAATAAATAAAAATGGACATAATGACATATGAATATCATATTGGCACATAATAATCGCTAGAAGACATAAATAATCATTAGCAGGAATTTGTATATGGTGGTGGTATTTGGGTAGGTCAGTTTCCTAAAAAGAGTACATCTTTATAGTATTTCAATAGGCCCCAAATTATTTGGGTATTAGAGGCAGCGAGTTGAATTTGGACGGCATGTACCTAGGTTACAGTATGTTGTGTCTTTGTCTGCAGCTTCCTTTTTTGCATGTTAAATAGTTAACCAAGAGTATATGTTTTCTATAGTTGCCATCCATTGTAATTTTAATATTTTTTAGTAAATTAATTTATTTAGATACCCTAAGCACATACTCGAGGTTCTAAATTTAATGCCATCACAGAACTGAATGCATTGAGAAGGGCACTTGGATGCTTCCCAGTTTGCATGTTCACACTATGCAATGCTCTGTTAGAAGGAGCAAATCACAAGTGACGTGAGTAGAATGAGTATAGTCATTTGGACTAGAGAAACTTAAATGTTTGATAGACAGTCTTGTTTTTTTCCCAGTATCATTTCAAGACCTCTGTCCTTCCACGTGAAGTGAAGGAAGGACTAAGTTACTAACTTTCAATATTTTTCTTTCTCTTCATAAGCAATCCTTAGACCTGTGATACATTCTAGAAACATATCAAGAAAGCACTGTAAGCACTGTGTCAGGCCGGCTGCCAGGATGGGGTGAATAATTCAGCTCCTCCAGGAAGACCTGCCCAAGGCTGGGGTGAGTCAGTGAGGAGTGGTGGGGAAAGCAGGTTGAATGCCTCCATGTTAATCCGGGAAATAATATGGCCTTCCTAAATCCCAGCCTAGGCAAAGTGTCAAAAATGAGCTAACTGCTATCCCACAGAACTACATTAATAAGTAGAAAGTTATTCTGGTTGAAAGGTCGTATCAGGCCTTCCTATCAAGGGCTAAGACTGTGATTGCCGTATCCTCTGATGTTTTATGCAAACACAAAATCTAACAAATGCAGTAAATATTTTGTAAATAGATTTGGTCTGATAGCTTTTGACATTTCTTATGTGCAAAAGGAAGCAATTAAAATAATTGTACTCTTGTTCATTTGATTTTTGTCAAGATGTTGATAATAGGATTAGTGTGTGCTGCTGCTGCTGCTGGGTTTTAGTGGACCAGCATAATTTTCTTCAGTTCAGCATGGTTTATTCCTTGCCCTCCTAGCAACTGGTTAGAGCAGTAGAGTCGTGTTTTCAGTGTAGGGGGAGAAATGCAGACACCTGTAGAGAGCAGGTGACTGATGTAGCAAGATTTTAACTGTGACCCCACACTGCAACACAAGCTTATACCACACCTTGTGCCAGTTCTTGTTAGGTTATTCAATGTGAATGCCTCTTCTTGGCTTTTCTCTATTTATTTTAATTAAATGCTTTATAATTTAGAAACTGGGACAGTTATATCAGTTTCTTGGCTGGAGAGGTAGACAGAATGAGGTGGAAATCCAGTATCAAGATGTAAAATCAGTGTTGTATGTAACCTAATGCTCAAGCAGGTCTTATTCCAAAATAAAGCAGGAGGCTGCAGATTAAACACAACTTCACAAAAGTATTCTAAACAGAAAGATCCAAAGAACTACAAAACAGAATGTAATCCTGCATGTGGCACTTAGTAGTATATACTAAATAACAGAATAAGTTTGCATAGGTGTATGACATGGGGAGACATGTTAGAAGGATCTGGGTCCTCAGATTCCCTGAGGGAGCCATGGCTGATGAAATGTGATGGAAGGGTTCAAGGTCAGCCAAGTGGGGTGTAAGGGAGAAGGAAAAGGAGATGGAACAAAGGAAGCAACTGGAATTCCATAGGAAGTAGATGCCATCTTATTTTGAAAAATTCTTGGCTGCTGTTGCAGATTCCCTGAAAAGGTTGATACAGTGTCAATAAGAAGCAAATGAAATACTAAAATCGATATTTCATTAAATAGCAGTTTAATATATTTTTTATTTCCTTTTCTGTGCATCTTATCACATATACTCATTCTGAATATTCTGTGCTGTTTGGGACCCTGTTGTCTTGGTCTCTGGAAATGAGATGCAGAAAAGGGCAATTTTTGTAGCGTTGAGTGAAAGTCAAATGTAAAAATTAGAGTGAGATTGAGTCCCTTTATGGAGTTTAAGTGTATAGGCACAGATGTTTTGAATACAATTTTACTAGAGCTACTACTAGATAACTGTCTTCCTGGAAGGAGAGGCATACATAGCCATCATTCTATGTACATATATTTTATGTGCCTATGCTATATTAATAATATTAATTTTAAAATTTGTTGATGCTGCTGTTGGAATGATGCTCAATTGGACTCAATACAGATATTACTATGGGATTACAGTGAATATGTGAGCTGCAAAGCATTTACTTGATTTAGTTGACTAAACAGTGCTTGAAATTTTATAAAAGATATTTTTATTCTTTGTGCCAACTGTCTAATAGCAATGTGGAAACTCTTCAAATACTAAATTCTTGTTACTCTGGGCTTGACTAATGAGTAGGAAACAGAGTGGTGTTCCAATTGCTCTAATTTGCCTGAGTCATTATGCCAATTCGTTTGGCATAGCCTGTACACAGTAGTCCTGCAATGGACATTCAGATTCTGATGTCAAATTTGCTTTACTCATAGATACATTTACTTTCAGACAACTCTAAGTATTTCTTAATCTGACAGTTAAATTACTGCTTTTTTTTTCCCCCGTGTCTTTGTGCCAGTAGAATTTGTACCTTATTGAGCCTATTATAAATGTTGAAGAATTAAACTATATCAGGAGATCTGATATAAGATCAGAAGAGTATCATTAGTAGTATTGCTTTGGTGGTTGAAACCAGTATCATTTTTTCTTTTACAAAATGTCAGACATGGTAAGTGACAATAAATCTATTGGACAGAATACTGGCTGATAAAAACCTGTGATTTTAAATCGTTTATGTGAATGGGACCCAGTATAATTAATATAAGGCAAAGAAAATCTATACTTTGGTCCAATATTAGAATTTATTCAGAATTTACATTGAAAATGTTGTATTTGAAAAAGGTTTTCTGGTGGGAGATTGTGAATTCTGTTTAGCTCTAAATGATTACAGGTATTTGGGAGTTTTTTTAGCTTTCCAGCCATGTATGCTCCTATGTGTCTTCTAAAATGCAGAATTATCGCATGCACTAGAGGTCTGGAACGATTCTACTGAGCTAATAATGCCCAGACTGGTATTTGCCTTGTAATGCTGTAATGTTTTGTTGCTATGCAAGAGAAAGCAGTAACTTGCTAATTTAAGTCTAACATTCAGATACCATTCTTCTTTTGTTCTTAACATAGGTCCTTGACTAATCAGGCACAGTCAGATCATTTGACTTGGCTGAAAGTTCCTGTAATTTACTGGCTTCTTAATTTAGTACTATGAAACTGCATAGTACAAGCACTTGTCTCATGAATGTGTAGCCTATTATATTTCATAATTATTATATTTGATTTAAATAAGATAAATCTTTTAATTAAAACTTTCCACTGAAGGCAATGAGAGAAGTAAAAACAGTGTGTGTGGAGGAGCTGTTACTGAAGGGTTTGTGTGGCTTTCCTGGCTAGTGGGATTAGGTAGCACTTTTCAAAGTTGTTAGACTAAAATACAGGAGTGATGTCTATGATAAGCCAAATCATTGAGAGAGGGTTTCTAATATTAACTTACCCTTTTTCTGCATCCCCTAACTCTTTGTTTAGTTATGAAGGGTTTGGAAGCTCAGTTGTTTGTACATTGCTATTCAAGTGGAGCTCTGGGACAGCCTGTCATTAATATACCTATGTTCACCTCTGGTCTTGCTTCTTGTTTATAATTATATAGAGGAGGAAATTTTTGGATCCAAATAGTTGCTGGTCACACAAGTTCTTAGGAAGATTTCAGACTATGCATGATGTGGTTAATCCAAATTTTCATTTGAAACTAGGCCTCATGTTTTAAGTTACACCTTCTAATTACTCTGAAAGAACACAGCCCAAGTAATTAGGATGGCAATTAGAATTCAGCAGTCAGACAGCATGATCCTGATTTATGTTCTGAGCCAATCTCTGAATTCCTCTATGTATAATGAAAATACATAGCTCAAGTATGATCAAGTGAAATACTGGTAGTTAACAAAGTGTTTTCTGGTTGCAGTCACCAAAACACAAAGCATAGGAGCAAATAAAATAATATTCATTTATCTGCTTATCCCATTCAGGGAATTAGAACGCTACTTGTGACACTGGGAAGCATATTACAAATATAGAAGGATTTGGCCTTGATCTTAAAGATTTTCTAGTTTGCTTTCCTGCCATGGGCAGGAATATCTTTTACTAGATCAGCTTGATCAAGGCCCCATTCAGCTGACCTTGAACATTTCCAAGGATGGCACATCCACAACTTCTCTGGGCAACTTTGTCCCATGCCTTTACAACCTCATCATGAACAACTTCTTCCTTAGGTCCAAACTAAACCTACACTCTTTCTGTTTAAAGTGATTGCTCCTTTTCCTGTTATTTAAGCCTTGGCAAAAAGACTCCGATTCTTATAAGCTCCCTTTATATATTGGAAGGCTGCAGTAAGGTTTACCTGGAGCTATCTTTTCTCCAGGCTGAAAAACCCCAACTTTGTCCTCACAAAAGAGGTATTCCAGCCCTATGACTTTTGTGACTCTTCTCTTGACCCACTTTATAACAGGTTCATGTCTGTCTTTTACTGAGGATGCCAGGACTGGATGTAGCACTCCATGCATAGTCTCACAAGAACAGAGAAATATAAAGGGAGAGAAGTAGGGAAGAAGCTAGTGTTTCAGATAACTAACAATCAGGCTACCAAGTGCAGAACTAATTCTAAATGTGTGGTAAATACCTTCTTACAATTGCAACGTGCAGGTTTTCTTTAGAGATGTGAACAGCCAAATTAATGAACAATGAAATGGAGCAATACTCTTAGACTCCAAATGTTTTCAGTTTTATTCTTGGTTTCTGGCATTTCCCCTATCCATTGGCCCATAATTACTTATTTGTTTAAAATTCAAGAGGTACCTAGGGATTTAAAAGCTAATGAGTCCTTAATCATGGTCAGTAATTCTAATCCTATTCTCTTTGCAAGTGGGAGAAAAATGCAACTGCAGTTTAAAGAAGAGTCTGCCTCCTTCCCCCTTCCCTTCTAGATACTTTGCTTATTGCTTTCTTCTCTCTTGTATCAGGAAGGTCACCTTCATGATAAATGGAGAAATGATTGGGGTCAGTTTTGCATATCCATGCCTGTGTTTGTCACATGGATTAACATGGATTGTGTTTCCAGCATGATTTATTTCACTGTCAGTGTTGGCTGCGGAAGTGCGGGGGAAGGAGTGGAGCCCTGAGGGGGAGTGGGGCAGGAAGCAGGGAAGGTGTCTTTCCAGGGTGCAAACTGACCATAATTGCTTGTGTTGCTTGTGCAGTGCTTAATCTGATATCTCCTGTCAGTTGTCCTCTATTAAGTGACAGAGACAAGGGGATAACTTTTCATCTCCTTGTTTCTCACTCTGTCACTTCTATTTTAGATCTGTTGGTTGCCACCTGTAGGAATATTAAATACAAGTGAGTCTTACCACCTGTCCTGGGAAATTTTTGGTAGGACAGACATGATTTTCCTTGATTTGGAGTAAAAATATTTCCTGTGAGTATATCCCATTCTCCAGCTAAGAGAGTTTTGGCTGTGCCACATGGTCTTTATGATGACATGGCCTAGTAAGGGGAAGACGGTGTTTCTGAGGTGCAGGTTTTCCTCCAGAATGGAGGGGGTATGTGGGCTGATTATTTAGAACCCATTGTTGCTGTCCATGCGATCCATTTCAACTGAGCTGAAGTTCCTGCTCTCACCTCCTGTCTCCTTTCCACATGATGCTGATTCTTATGATCACTGGGTAATGAAGTATTTCAAGAAATCACAGTTTGAAATCTTACCTATGTGTTCAAAGAGGTGTAAATTACATGGTTCTGTGTTGAGGGGATGTGTTGAACAGTGAGGATAATTATGACTATTCTATTAGGAGTCCTTTCTACAGGGATCTAGAAGAAAGGACTGATAGGGTATTTTGTCTGTGTTCTGCAAATAAGCTTTGTTCTGCCTTGGTGTGCCCTAGGCTGTGCCCTAAGAGGGTAGCAGTAAGGGCACAGCTCTTCATTTTGTAGAGGAGAACTTAGAGAACATAACTGCAGCCTCCCAAAAGATTCTTTTATTTATCCAAACTTAATTGGATAAATAAAAGAATGCTTAAATTTAGTCTTAAAGCTACAGCTGGAGAAAGACTTGAGTCTTCCAGAATGGGACTGGGACTACCATTTACTGATAGTTACAAAGGTGATCAAATATACATGAATTCAAAAATGCAAAATGAGATAGTAACTTAGGGATCTCCAGAGGTCCTCTGGTCCAGAGCCGTCCTCAAAACAGACTAGTTTCTAAGTTGTCTTTTGCTTTCTTATAATTCTTTCTGGAAATGATTAGTGGGACTAAGCACAATTTAAAATTGTAAACCTCTGCCTTCCAATACGGATGGCTCTTTCATAAAAACAGTCTCTGAAGCCATTCACACACAACATTTTGGGGGCTCTAACCAAGGTGGCAAAGATCTAACTTGTGACCAGAATTTTTCAGATATACTTCTAAGAAGAATTTTTAGTTAGTAATCATTTCAGAAAAGTTTCGAAAGACTTTTCATTTTTTTCTATTAATCAATAATGAATTTGGAAAGAGGCTTTTCTACACTTTGTGATCAGATGTTTTCCACGTAGCCAAAGCTGCATCCCTTCATGCAGACCCAGCAGAAAGGCACAAGCATGTGTGCCTTACAGGGATGTCAGTCCATGGCTGGCAGTACAATGAATGCGGGCACTAGTGGAAGAAGTTACAATGGGCTGCCAGCAAACACATTTTTAAGTGACAGCATATGCATGCTGTGAAGTCTGTTGTAGCCTGTGCATGGTGTGGGTTATGGAAGTTGCTTTCAATAGACAAATAGGTGCTTTAATGACAGAAATGGGGCATAGTATCTTGAAACCAGATAGGGAGACTGTAACAGCTGTTCAGCTATTTCTTAAAATGCACCCTTACTACTATGGAAGAAATGCAAGACACATGGTGAGACTGCTGCCACTATTTATAGACGACCCCTCAGTCCCAGGAGAAATTTCTTTCATTTATGAATATCACAGCTTTAAAATAAAAAATCAACATATTTTATGGGTTACATTTATGTATTCAGAGTTGTGAATGTGTTCTATCATTGTCGGGTAGATGCCAATCCTAGATTTAAAACTTCTTTTTCTCTCAGGGTAGAAACATATTATTCACATCTGGAGCTCACTAGAAAGGGACATTGAGAGTTGTTTGGCAACTTACATACATAATTATTTCAGTACTTGAAGCTTCAGTACAGGAGCCCCAGTAAAAGGACAAAGTACCTCAGATTTCATGCAGATAAAGCTAACGTGGGTAGAGTGAAATATCTTTTATAGCTTGTATGGAGTATGAATAGTATAGATGACATTTATTAAACATGTAAACTGTTATAAGTGTTTATATCTAAAATTTTGTGCCCTCTGTAGGCAAAAATTTTGTTTTAATTTACCCAAATTAAGACCAAGCAGTGAGAGAACACTAATCAAGATTCTTTTTCCTGAAAAAATAGACTGGTTTAGATATGCTTATTATATGTATATTTCACCTCCCAAAGGTACAGGTATTTCAGACACAGCAAGGCCATTCAGAAATTCAGAATGTTGCTAGAACAACAAGTTCAGATCCTTAGAAGCCTTCCTGAAAGAAAAAACTGACTGTATTTTGGACCATCAAAAAGAGTGTGGCTCACAGGAATTTTGGATGCTTGTATATGTCCTCTTCCAGACATAATTTGTTAATTGTTTTTAAAACTGTTTGGAACTGCCTTTTAAAGCATATCTTCTGTTCTGAATTGTTGCTCCAAATACATTTAAGTGACTGACTTCTGGATTTCATTCTGATTCTCTTTCCTCTGTCAATTTGGAGTGGCCCAATTAGACCTTTTTAAAAGAAAACCTCAGTATCAGGCTTATTATTGCACTGAATTAGATACTTCTTTATATTTGCATCATTAATATTACAGGTCAACTTTTTAAAACCTTGACTCTTTGGTAACAAGTGTTGCAGACAAATTGAAAAATTGCCATTCTGCTTACAAGCAAGAGAAGACTCTCCAGGAAGTATATTATGCTGCTTTAAGTAAGATATTCACAAAGTAATCGCAAGGAGCTAAAGACTATTCAGAATTTTAGACTGTGGTTTATAGGAAATAGTAATTTGCATTAATGTCTCCCATGTTGCAAGAGTATAGCCAATCGTGAATCTCACTACTTTCCTTCAGAAAGTAGACATGCATCTGTTAGCTATCCAAAATCCTATTTTAAAACTTCAAGGGACCTCCAAGTAAATCTTAAAACTTTGTCAAGCTTTTGTGCTTGTTGTGTCCATAGCAGCCCCTGAAGAGAAAAGGCAACCGGGTCACAGCTGTTCCTTGAAATGAATCGTGTAATTTATGCTCAAGTGGCTTTGGGGTCACAATACAGAGATACAAAATCCCCAAGAGACGAAACAGATTCTTTCATCTGCATGATTTAAACAGGTGTTGCCACCTTTTATGCCAGCTGCCAAATCTTGGCAGAAAGCAGGGCTAAGGAATAGAAAACGAAAATAAAGCAGCAGTGTATTGTCCTGAAATGTGTATATCACTGGTTGGTTTTTATTCCACATGGGACTTGCAGAAGTGCATAAGTAGGAAGGAGATGCCATTCTGTTTGCAATATACTTTTCTGACCCTTGGACGTACTGAGTGCTAATCCTCAGCTAGCTGATGAATAATCACTCTAGGCTGAAGAGTTGGAAAATGCTGTATGTATTTTTGGGTGGGTTTCCTACCACAATAGAACTGAAAGATAAATGTGGATTGAAGCTGAAAGAGAGCTTGGTTTTGTTTTCAAAATTCAAACGTAGTTAAAGGCAAGAGTTTGGCACAGAACTTGCAATTCTATGAAGTCATAAGTTCTAAAATAGGTAAGTGTGACAAGTCTTCCTTATTTATAACAAAAGGTTTCTATATGAATTGCTGGTTAGAAGTACTGGAGTAATATGGGTAACAAAATACCTTGCTTACAGTGTGCATTTATGAGGAATTGCAGATGCTTCTTTTTGATCACTGAAACAGCACTGGAAGTTCAAATCCTGAAGAATAAGCAAATGTGATATATACAGAGATTAAGAGTTTGTGCAGCTGATCTATATAAAATTCTTAAGGGAAAGAGGAAAACCATAACTCCATATAGTTACACTAAAAAGAGACCTTTCAAACTTAATTGTATGGGTAATTTTTCAAGACAGAATTTGAAATTGGTATGAAAAATCTTAAAAATATACATAAAAATAGTAAAAGTAGGTCACTTTTATTACTGCAGTTGACAAAGAGTAAGTAATTTGATTTTCATGTAAACCTTGTTTCTTTTTATTGAGAAAAATATTCAGTGTAATTGAGGTGGGTTTGTAACAGGATCACTGGTCCTGGATGTTGAGGAGCATTATGATTCCTCATGTGGGTTACCTGAAACAAAATTTGTTTTATGTTTTTCAGGGCTTCTTTCCCTTATGGGAAGAATTGGCTTGATGCTGTTCTGGAGGAAAGAAAAATCTTTGATCAGGCTGCAAACTCTGATTTTCAGAGGAAGTATGTAATAGGATTGTCTGAACACAAAAAATCTGGAGCTGATAATAGTTGCTATATTGCTGGTTCCCAAACTTGTAGACTTCAGATATTAACTATTCCAAGGCCTAACACTTGACACAAGTTTTCTCTAAATGTCAAGCCACTGTCTTGGTACATGGAGTTCATCTTATTATTAATATATTTGATGAGCTGCCATTTCAATCTTCAAGTATTTCCTTGGGGGAGCAGGGAAAGAGATGAAATCTGTGGTTCTGAATTGGCAAAATTACCAAATGCATCAATTTGTCTGAAAAGGTGTATGAAACCATAGGGGATTTCTTCAACAGTATTTTAACACTACTAATAGTCTTAATGGTCTATCATAATACTGTATAGCCATGTTTCTTTTTTTTCACTTTCTGTTTATTGAAAGTAATTAGTGAGACAGCTTGGCCTAACTCAGTAGATTGAGTGTAGAGATGTAACCTGAAATAACTCAGTTGCACTGACAATTTTGCTGTCACAAAATAGAGGTAAAAGTTGCACAGTTAGTGAATGACCTGAAGTTTGGACTTTCAGGGCTGCATCTCTTATTGACAGCCTGGCTACTCAGTTGCAGACCATAGTAGATCACATAGTAGGCTTTAAACAAAGAAGAAAAATGGGTCTTATAGTATATAGTTGTATAATAGTTTGTATAATTATATGTAATATATTATAAAATATATTTTGGTATAATAGAAAAATAAATTAAGACTTTTGCTCTGTATAGTTGAATTTTTTCTTCCTGCCAGTCTCTAGGAAATATCATGGGCTGATGGGGATTGGCTTGGTTTAGAATTCAGATTTCAAACACATTGTCTTTAAACTTGGAAACTAATTGGATTCACATTTTTTTTCTCCAGCTGCTTACAGCTCTTAAACTCTTAGTAATAATTCAATTCTTCTGAATGTTTTCACTGAAAAAGTGTTCAAATGCTCTTTACTGTAAATTAAACAGCATGGAGGCACTGGTTAATTTTTAATAGTTTTTGCATTATTTGAAATTTTTGATGCTTTTGTTTGCCTTGCATCAGAAGTAAAACTGATCAGCAGTTTAAAAAAAAACATCTTTCTTGTCTTGCTTAAGAAAGTTGATGTAGAAGTTGCGGTGAAGATGAAGTAACATGATCTGGGCACCCTGCTTCTATAAGCACTGCTGGATTTCTGACTGTCTACAGACAACCCTTGGCATGCGATAGAAACAAAAACTAAGGAAGTCAGAGGAAAGCACCTCTGAGGACTGTTATTTAACAGAAAAATAGTTTTTGAAAATTTGCTTATTACATTTTAGGCTTTCTATATTGGAATCAGCAGAATTCTATATTCCCTGTGTGCTTCTTCAATTTGCATAAAACATTAGTTTCCAAACACAGGGAAGCACTGGTTGTACCGGCTCATTGGATCCTGCTATTTAACCATGTTTTAGGATGGTGTGCTGCTACAAAGTCTTGCCCTATTTCTTGCAATAGGTCAGACTTAATTTCTGAATATTGAGTCTTTGTATTTCCTAGTTGTCTGTTCCAAGTTCTTAGTTTGCAATGTACAAAAGATCTTTAATGCTTCCTAACACTAGATGTAAAAAATATTTTAGAGAAAGTAGGAAAATAGGAGAGGCTTTAAGCTATGTTGCATCATTTGGTACTTTAGGAATGGCCAAGAGGGTTCGCATTTTTTCTGAACTGAGCAAAATTATATGAGCCAAATTACAAATTATTAATCAACCTCTGATAAAGAGCATTTCACATCTGCCAGTTTAGGCAGCCTACATTTAAACTAATACTTTCTTTAGGAGGAATTGCTAATACCAAAAAGAGAATTTTATTCTATTCTTGATGTCTTAAGTGCCCCCAGCTGTGCAATTGACAACACCATATATGGGTTTTGCTTTTACAATCATATTTTAGAGACATTAGCATTTGTGCAGAAATCATCATGCTTACCCAAGGTTGGTGTTTTCTTAGGTGCTTGAGAAGCTTTACAAAACACAAAGCCGAACCTTTATATGGAAAGCTATACAGGACTACTTTTTAGGCTTAGCTAAGGTGCTGCTGGTGGAATTCAGAAAATGACCATTCACTTCAGTGAGAAGAACATGTAGCAATTGATATATGCAGTCTCCCAACAACCTGGAGAGACGCACAAGTGCCTCTTGTGAGCCTTTTGGCAACTTCACTCCATGTCCAGTCATGCTAGTTAAGCAGGGGCTTAGAGAACAGAGGCATGGAGGAAGCTTGTATTAGAAGAAAATATACACTGTTGCACAAGATTCAAAGGTCCCTTGTGTAGCTGCCTAGTACCTTTGCCATGATACATCAGATAAAGTTTAAAGGGATAAAGTAAAGGGATAAAGAAAAAGGAGAAAAACCTCACCATCAGCATGGAATTGATTTAATGTAATGTCCACATTTGCATTCCCTACATAGTTCTAGGTGGGATTAGTTTATAGGTGGGATCACTGCCAACCAGATAGTAAGATTAACTCACTTTTCTAGAGGTGGCAGTCCAACTGGAGTGTATATCACTTGAGAATCTACAGGCAGGAGAACCCAGTGGCTTCTGTGTGTAATGCTTTGGATGGCCGTGCTGCACTTACAGCTACCTGCTGTCCTTGCCAGGTCTATGTCCAAGAAACTTGTTAGATAAAAGGGCAGGGAAGCTTTCAAAGTCTGTGGGAGACTGCCTTGTCACCTTGTGCAACTGTCTTTGCTGCTCTGGCCTGAGCTTCAGGCAGTTCTTTCTAGAGTATGTAAATACAAACCTTCCTTCTGGTAGCTCTGACTCCACCACCCTGGCTGCCAGCACATGTGCTTGTCGTGATGCTGGAGTCCTCTGATGTCTGTAGAGCTGTGTGGTATTCCACAACCTGCTGTCTTCCCCCTTCCCAACACTTCTTGCAAGGGGGTTAAATGCAGTGCAGTAGCCAGAGTCACTGCTGTGTAATTCAACCATTTAACTATGCTGAGTCATTTAGCCATTTAACCAATGCTTTTGAACCAGAATTTTCTTAGTTGACCTTAGGTTAGAAACTCAGCGCTTAAGCATTGCTCTCTCTGCTTTAAAGTGGTTAGATCATACTTTTAATAATGTACACTTGGATTGCTACTGTACTTTAAGTTGACATAGTGTTTTCTTGGAGGTTTATAGGCATTTCCTATTGTTAGAAGACTGAAACGAGACAAAATGAACCATGTGCTTGATTTGAAGTAAATACAACTTATATTCCATCATTTCCCTTGGAGATTCGTTTCACCTGCTCAAATTTGCTTTTTCAACAAAAAGAAAGTGGATGCACAGACAATACAGAAGTTTTGCCCCAATATAGCAGTTCAATTAAAAAAAATCTGTTTCTTCTATCACTTCCTGAAATTTGCAATTCCTGATAGTGGCATAAATATAACTATCTGTTCTTTTAGTTTGTAGACAGGGACATAGTTGAATTTTTTTCAAATTGGTTTGATTTTCTTGAGCTTGAGTTTAATGAACTTGTGTGAAGTATTATAGTACACGGCTATGTCACCTTGCCTTCCAATTTACTGTCTTCGCAAATCACAACTTTTCAGTGTTTTGCTGAATACTCATAACATTTCATTTGAGGTTTGTTGAAGAATATGGGGTGCCTTCCTTTCATTTAGGATGTCCTTTTCATGTGTTACATGTGATTATGTCTGTAAAGCAGCGCTGTGCTTGTACCCATAGATGCAGAAAACTAAAATATGTTTAGCTCACAGCGGAATGAAAATGCAATTGCTACTTAACCACTGTTGTTATTGCTCATATGTAAACTAGTTCAGTAGTTATCTGCATTAAATTATTAAATGGAGTTTAAGAAACAGAAGCTTCACAAAGAAAGAATGAATCTGATGGATAAAGGGATAAAGTCATCTGCAACACTTTACTCTGTAAGGTAAAGGGTGC
This sequence comes from Haemorhous mexicanus, assembly GCF_027477595.1. NCBI lineage: Eukaryota > Metazoa > Chordata > Aves > Passeriformes > Fringillidae > Haemorhous > Haemorhous mexicanus. The sequence continues at coordinate 19,665,950 of NC_082342.1, read as the reverse complement.
AAATTATCCTTTTGTCAAGAGCCAGAATGGCTAAAACCAGATCTCTCAACAAATTGTCAAAAGAGTAAACCAGCTAATCAAGCATGTTGCCATTTTTGAACAAAAATTAGGACTTGAATTTTGACATGTATGCACCTTGACTTCTGTGTACTTCCTTAGCATCTTTGAAACCAAATATATTACCTCCTTTAGTGGCTTTTGGACAAGAAACTCTATGATTGATTTTGGTTTTCTGATGAATATTTTACACAGTGCAGGAAAGAATTTGTAGTGACATAAGCAACTGTCGTGGTTTGAGGGGAAACGAGTGTTTTTGGGATGGTGTGGTCATGCCAATCGGTGTCCAGATTTTAATATTGGCACCTGGTTTGTACACTGAGGGCATGGATACGCCTCTGAGAACACAGGGGGTTAAAAGCTGTGAACTGCCAGGGGAAGTTCCTTTTGAGTTCCAGTCTTGGAAGTGAATGGAACTTTCCCTGCCCTGCCCGGCTCCGAGCTGGGCGGAGGGGGGGGGGGGGGGTGGGGGAAGCCATGCGGCCGGAGGGAGGTGGGAGGTAGGCCAGGCCTGGGCCGAAGGGTGGAGGAGCATTGCACTGCGAGGGCTTCGGGCAGCCATCCCCCATTCCCCCCCCCCCTCCCCCCGGAGGGAGAGAGAGAGAGCAGCCTGTGCCTGTGATAGCGCGGCTGGAGTAAAGGAGAAGGGGGGGGTGCCCAGCAGGGCAGCCAGCCGTGGGAGTTCATGAACCAAACCGGCAGAGCCTGGGACTTTTAACCCTTCTTGGGACGATGGAAACCTTGCAAATGCTGATTCCTCCTGGAGTTGGTGAGATTGAGAGAAGTTGAGAAGAATCCTAGGTGGGAGGAGATGATGGAGTGACCTTTGGCTGGACTTTTCTTGGATAGCTATGGACAGAACCCTTGAGTTCCTGTGACACAGAGACTGCATCTAGGGGGAGGCAATGGCTCAGAGCCAGGAGAGTGCGGTGATGTGAAGGTGTGTGAACAGAGACGACGGGTGAGGAGGGTGGTGGTGGTGCCCTCCGTCTTCAAAGAAGAAGAAGAGGAAGATGATCTCTGTTCAAGAGACCCCTCAGCCCCAGGGGGTGAAACATGGGGGGGACAGGTGTCCCAAAAGGAGAGGAACTGTGCTCTTTTTTTTGGAACTGGACAAAGCATCCTTAAAGGGAAAAAACCCTAGAAGCAGCTCTGGTCCATGTGAAGTGGTGAGAGCACTGGACATGGAAGGAAGAGGTCACGATGGCAAAATGTTCTCCGGGCGGTGCCACACGTGACACAGAAACATGAGAAGTTTCAACTGTTTCCTGGGTGAAGTCTGTAGTGCAAGAGGGAATCCTCTCTTTTCGAAGAATTGAGAATTGATTATCTAAAGGGTGGTAACGGAATTAGGAAATTTGGTGAGGGGAGGAGGAGGAAATTTGGAAGGTTTTCATCCTGTGTTCTGTGTGTTTTTCCCTGTAGCTTTAGGTTAATAAAGTTTTTTTCCTTTCGATCGAAAGTTGGAGCCTGCTCTGCTCTGTCTCTGATCACATCTCACAGTAGATACCAGGAAAAGAGGTATTCTCATGGAAGCACTGGCATTTTGCCAGGCTCAAACCACGACAGCAACCGTAAAACTTAACCAGGAAAGCTTCTCTTCTTTTCAAGTCTCTTAAATGATGTAAATTGTTATCACAATTTAGGAATAACTGCTAAGTTTTTAATCCCATAAGTGACAAAAAATGGAACAACTGATGTTTTCTATTTTGAAATGAGCAGATGGTGTTGTACATCTAAGTGTAATTGCAGTGTGGGAGACTGTTTTGTTTTTGGATTTTTCTCAGTTAGAGATTAATGCTTAGAGTTTTCTGAAGGGGGGTAAAAAGGATTGTTGTCAGATTTTATTTTTATGTACCTTAACATTCATTGCATAAATGCTTTTGTCTGTATAGCTAATATGGCTTGCTTTGATAGATAATGAAATTGATGCAGTTGCAAAGGAGATGAATGGAAAAAAATCCTGTGTGGGGATTTTTCATATGAGAATTTATTATTAGCTTGTTTGTTCTTGAAGTATGGCTAGAGAGTGAGAATTAGGCAGTTCCTGCAAGGAACTACCATGCTGTAGTTAAACTGTAACACCTCACATTGACTAGCTTTTGAGAGTGCTGCCTTTCTGCTTTCAGGAGGCCTTGTGACAGTCAATAAGTGCTAGGAACCCTAACTAGTAGAAATGAGTAATTTATGAGTTTGATTTTTGTTCTGCTTGAGCCTTACAAGTTTTAATTGACACCAGTAAAGGCTTTTTAGTTGTGGCAAGGCATGAAAGAATCTGTTAACTGCTCCTTAGTGGTTTTGGAAGTGTGTAAAAAGTATAGGTAGAGTCAAAGAAAGAATTCACAGTATTCGCTGAAATGTGTCATAGTGAAAATCTGAAACAGACCTAAAGTTTGAGGACTCAAGAATAATTAATTGAAGGATATCTTCAGCAGTAGTATCATCAGCATGTGTGAAATACAACTCGAAGACAGAGGTTTTAACTGGAGGTTTATTGTTGCTGTAAAATGAATGTCAGACAACCAGCAGTCCAGCTTGAAGCTACCTTGGCTCTGAATCATTCAACCTGATAGAGGTTAAGGAGAGTGAAGTATTTCTAACCCACACTGTTGCTGGAGATAGGGCTTTTTTGGTTTTTTTTTTTCACTGCATACAATATTGATTTATTCCTAAAATAATCACAATTGCTCCTTCTTTTAGGAGAGGTTGTAAATATTGAATTTCCCTTTATTTAAGATGTAAATTTTTGGAGTTGTCAGATGACAAGTACAGCAACGGCTGGCCTAATTGTTTTAAAGTGTGTGAAGTCACTTTAGCCCTTAAATCTTGTGGAATGTGTCCCTGTGCAGGGAAACAAAACTTGTTGAAAATTATTTCAGAATCTCAGGAAAGAATTCCTCTAAAGGGAAAAGGTGGGGGCGAAAGAGCAGAAAGGTACTAATGAGGCTCATTGCTGGTCTCTGATGGTGGTATAAGATAAATAAAAACACCCAAAGCAAACACCCTCAGTTTTTTAATTCCTGAATGGACAGTGCTCTGTGTTTATATTTTAAACAGTGTAGTCAGTGGAAAAATAGTGAGTACCACTTCCTCCTATTCTCAGATAATACATGGTGTTCAAAGTGCCCTGCCTATTGTGGATCTATGGGTTGCATAGTCAGGAAAAGAGAACTGATGCTTATATAACACGCAAGTGCTGTACCTCTGCTTGCTGTGGAAATATAGCTCATTTAAAAGTAATGTTAATTTCCACAGAGTGAATCACCAACCAAGGAATTACACAAAATGTGGAAAGGCTCCGGTGCAAGAAAATGTTTCTCTATACAGGAAGGAGATAACAGGCAAGGTATAATAATCTTGAAAATCCTTAGTGAAATGTGCAAGATGGGTGTGGGTTTCTAACACAAGAAACAGGGCTACCATCAAATGAAACTTGACAATTGGTCCAGTATCTCAATAGAAGATTTCAAGACTACAGAAGATTGCTTTAAAAATGCAGGATATTATAGTCTCAGAAATTGGAAAGTACTAGAAATAGAGTGAAAAGGAACTGTTACTGGTATCTGAACTGGTCATAACAGTCTTGAAAAGCTCACCATATCTCCTTTAGAAACAAAGCATACCATAAAAGCTCACTGATTTTCAATAAGGCAAAATTCTGCATATAGCCCTTTCTAAATAAAATGCTATCAACTCAGCCTGTCATTCAGTTTCTGTGGCTTTACACCTTTAGAGGGCTTCTGTCAAGCTACTGAATGTTTTTTGCTATTTTAGACTTTTGCATGTAGCCAATGGGTTTAAAAGTGCACAATCTGCTTCTTGATTTTGCAAGTTGCAGCTCTGGTATGAAGCCCTTCCCATTGCTGTACCAGAGCTCTGAGATGAACTAATCTGTACAAATTGATAGAAAATGCCTGGTTACTGAATTGTAATTTATAATTGTGAATGCTTCAATCATGCTTTAAGATGGATAATTGACTAGTAAATAGCTCAGTCTTTTGGCTGCCAATGTTTTCTTGTGTGCCGTACATTTTTATTAGTCCCTTCTTCTTTAGGACTTTAGATAAGATAGCTGTTAATTTATCTTGTCTCCATTCTCAGAGTATTTATCTACTGAAGTAGCTGATAGTGCCTTTCCAAGGCTTGTCAAAAACTTGAATTAAAGCAGGGTATTAATGATATTTTGCTTAAATAATTTTTTTGGGGCTTCAGCACTTTATTTTAAGTTAATAAATGCCAAAAAACTATTGCACTGAGCGTTGTTGTACCTACAGTCTTAGAAACACTAGCAGGGACAAGCCTGGGGAAAATACCAGAAGGAAAGCAGTTTTCTGTGAAACAAGTGACAAGAGACTTCCTTCAAAGTGATTTCCTGCCTTAATGATTGTGCCGAAGGTGTTGGTACACACTAGGAAGCATGGGCTGATTCATGTAGCTTTCCTTCAACACAGGTGTCTTGAAGGACTGTCCACAGCTTTTAAAAAAAAAAAAACAAATGGCAATTTGCTGGTATCAAGTGCCTTGTGTTTCTGTATGGTAAGAGTCCTGTGCTGCAATCTGGGGGCTGCAGCTTAGGGAAGGTGGCAGGGAAGGGGTGATGCTCCCTGGCCCCAGCAGTGGGGTAGGCTGGATACCCATCCTATATTCCTACAGCCCTCAAGTACAGGGTGTGCGTCCTTGCTGCCATTGTGCGCTGCACTTCACAGAGGAACAAATATGAACTAGCTGAAGCCAACAGCACACAGAAATAAAAAACTCGGGTAATTGTGATGCCTAGACAGGCTTTAAAACCTCAGAAATACTTTAAGCCTTAAAGGACATCCAAAACCTTAGCTTTTGAAACCTGACATTGTATTGCTAATAACTGACGGGCAAATGTAACAGAGCAGCACTGATTTGCCATTGTCAAGATGTGGGAAATATCATACACTACAATAAGCAGAGCAAATAAATAACTATAATTATGTTTTCTTAGCCTTCAAAATTGATTTTAATGGTTCAGCCTATAGGCAACGTCCTTTACATTGGTCCTCCATGTGGAAGCTGAAGGTGTTAGTTCAACAGCTGGATTCATTAAATAAAATTACTTAGAGAAAAAGCCATACATTGAGAATTGAACAAAAAACTTCAATAGTTTTAAGGCGAAATTAATTTTAAATGCCAACCTGTTACTGTTACATTGCAAAAAACTTCCTGAGTCCCACATGGTGAAGAATGGGGGTTCTTAGTTAAATCTAAACTTCACTTAAAATGTGTGACATGTTTCTTGTTGTTGAATTACTAGAAGGAAAATGGCCACGGTAAATTGTGATAGGAGACATCAAGAGTAATTGCCAAAATATTTTTCTACTTTTCTTTTTTTTTTTAACTGCCATTTGCCCTGAGAGGAAAATACCTTTGCTGAAGAACTTCAGTGCCATTGGTTAGCCATCCCAATTTAGTGCTGCTCAATTCTTTCCTATTGTGTAATTCAAGTAGAAAAGTTATAGGAAGCCAGCCCATAATTAGACAAATGCCAGAAAAAAATACCTGTCTTTATGCACCAGCTTTGAATGCTTTGTATATGTGAGGTGTGCAGGAAAATATTTCCTGTGAATTAGCAAAGCAGTAAAAGGGGTGAAAAAAGGGACCTTCTGTGGATAGAGATAGGAGGAGCTGCAATGAATAAGGGGTAAAGCAGGGTCACTTTGGAACAGTTGGTTAGAAAGGGTGGGAGGATCCCCATAACTGATGACATTTGAGGCTAGAAATTTACCACAAAGATGTTTGACAGCCTTCAAAAGTGATTGCTATTGATATGATTCTTGGTTTATCAGCAGTAATAGAAGTCAGATTTAACTACCTCTACTTCAATGAAGAAATTTAATATATAGTGATAACTTGAATGTGCTATTTCTGCTTCATGAGTTACCTTGTGTTGTTCAACGCTTGTACCACATCCTCAACAGAGTGTTATGAAGGAGGCCTTTAATCAGAACTATTTTGTTTTAATGATGCTCTTTAGTCTCACTCCTTGACAGCCAAATCTTTGCTGATATCACTCCTTGACAGCCAAATCTTTGCTGATTGGGAAACATTTTAAGGCTGCTGTCTGTTCACCTAATTAAGAAAATGATTGGGTCCCCAGAGGGACACATCTCCCTTGGTGAGGCAAATGATAGAATTGATCTCCTGCTGTAGAAAAACCAATTGGAATGTTTTGAGAATGTCTCTGAGATCAAAGTATATTTTTAACTTTCCTTTGTGCCTCAGCTGAGTTAAACCAAAGACAAGCATAGCCCAACATACATATTTCTATTGAATGAAATTAACCACTATGATAAGTAACATATTTGTGGCATTCACACTGAGATATTCATCCATCCTGTGCCTGATGAATAATAAGGTAGTCAGTGGTCTCTCAGATGTATTATAGTGCTCACCTAAAGCTTCCTTTTTTCAGAAGATGCTAATAATAAAATGTAATTCCACCTAATAATCTGCACAATGAAAAGGCAGGCCAAAATTTAAATGCTGAGAAATAGAGGCAAACTCAAATAGTTTAGTGAAAATTTCCAGAGCTCTCATTGAATTTGTTTAAGTTCAGGGAGTACATGCATTAGGAAAGTAAAAGATCTAATACACCATTGAATCTTACCTAGTTTAAAATAAAACAAAACAAACAAAAAAACCCTAAAACAACCCAAACCCAGGAAAGCCAGTAACAAAAACATCCATCTTAATCTTATGTTTGAAAGTAATTATTTTCCCTCTTTATGTCAGACCAGGACAAACTGTTTTTATCCATGCCTAGCTCAGTAAGTAGTTAAGGGAGTAAAAGCATGTATATGTCACTGTAATGTTGGGAAGATGGACTGGGAGAAATGCAAGTCACTAGTAAGAGTATGAAAGCATAAACAATGAGATTTCAGAGTCCTGTATCACAAGGAAAGGTCTGTAAACCAACATTTTTCTAAGCTTAATTGTATGCCCAACACCCAGAGGTATAAAATAGCTATAGCATATGGCTCACGCTATGATTAGTCTCATTTCTTGAAATGCTTTAAAAAAAAAAGTAAGATTTGTGTTCTCTCTATACCATCCATCTGGATATTAAAATTAAGCAGAAAGGCAGTCAGACCTATTTCAGGACTGTGGCATTTCTCAACAAAAAGCGTATATAGGAACATTAGGGATAATCAGTATTCAGTTAATCTTAAAAAAAAAAAAAATCCAGCCATAATACAAACAGAATTACCTTCACTTTGTGTCATTACAAATAAAGGTCACTTAGCTTCCAGAAACTCACTGGAAAGCTAATACAACCATGCCTATGTTCCCAGAACCTGGATGTAGCTTATGGCTACCTTTAGTTTGGCTGTTCAGATGGCTGAAAATGCAGAGTCAAACTGTGTAAGCAGCAGATTTCTAAGAAAGTAAATTTATGTACTGACTGGGAACCTGCTCATCCAAGAGATTGTACAGCAAAAATTTTTGGCTCTGCTTGGGTGGAATTGAAGGAAATGAATGCACAGCTTCAGTTGGTGTGAGACTGTATTGCTGCTTTGAATCATCAAAATGTCACAGGACCATCACTCTACTGACATTGCTAGAGTTTAACCTTACTCAAAAGTCTGCACTTGGGAATTGGTAGAGAACAAAAGAAACTGATTTGCAAATTTAAACCTCTCATGAAAACACACACTTTGAGAAATATGCATATCTGACATGCTAAGAATAAGCAAGTCTTATTTTGATTTTTTTTCCAGCTTGAACCCCTGGTGATCAGTGTTCTGTGATGAATAGGCACACTAATCCTAAAGGAAGACCTAAGGAACTGAGAATCATTAATGAACAAAATATACTGGTAATAGCCCTGCATAAAGTTTTAGGCTATTTTAGTCTTTAAAAGTGTATTTAAATATACTTCCGGGAAAGACGAAAAAAACCCAACTCTGAAAGCTTCTGTTTTGCTTTTTTGGTGATTTTATTACAAAGTACAACAAAAACCTATAAAAAATAAAAAAGATAGATAGGAATCTAAAGAGCAAAATATTGTCCAGGGAAAGTAGTTTCACAAGCGAGGTTTTTGCAATTTTTATCTCTGATGTAGTTGGCTTAGAATTTTTTATGATATACAATTGTTTCTCCATAATTTTAATTATAATCTGAAATTTTATGGTAATATCACGGAAGTAATTTTTTCTTTTCATGAAATCCATAAGTAATGCTCATAATAAATACTTAATGTAATGTCATCAAAAAGCTGGAATTTGCTAGTTTTGCTCTCATCTTACAGAATACAGATGTTAAAACTGTGGTTGAATGATAACGAGAACTATGTGAACTTGAATAAGAGCCTGATGGAGATGTATAAACAAAGCTGAATTTGACAAAGAACGTAATGTGGCTAAAAGGCCATTCATGATGTATCATTCTGGACATAAAATGGAATTATTAGTATTAGTAAGTGGTGTGCTTAACATGATTTTCTGTACCTTTTTTCCTATAAACTACATAATGTGCTGGTTTAGGTTGTTTATTCTGCTAAATTGTAAAGGAGACCATTCTTTAGAAATATATTGGGCTGGAGTGACAAATTGGTGTACACCTAATAGCTAGATAACTCTGAAACTGGGGAATTTGGACCCATCAGAGAAGTTACAAACTTGTGCAATATATTGGAACCAAGAGGCAACTGTGTTCAAAATCAGCCACTTGATTTTTGCATAGTATAGGAGGTCTTATTACTCATAAAATATCTTTCAAGTCTCAGAAGCTTGAAGTAAGATGCTTGTTCTTTCACTAATACTGGGCATAAACAGACCAATGCAACAAGGTAGTGCTATTTTATTGTGAAATATTTTAGGTAGCTTCTAAATTTCAAAATATCTCATCTACAACGGAGCTACATTGCAAAATACAAACTGAGATCTGCTAAATGCTGCATGGTTCACAAGTCTTAGCTACAAAAAACCCTCAAACAGATCAACATGCCATCATCTTGCTTGTTGACTGGAGTTGACAGGTTACAGGTTGTGTCTCTTCAGCTTCAGTAGCACTTTGCAAAATACAAGACCAAAAATGAGGTATGGACTCCATCTCAAATAATTTCCATTTTTTTGCTCAAAATGTATAGTTCTGCAGGCTGAAGGCACCCATTGTCCAGAGCTTTGTACATGGACTTGAGAAAATATTGGTGGATGAGGTAGGGTCTGTGCTTAAGGCTGTAAATGTATTATTAATTCTGATCAGTGTAAATCATGCTGTATATGGGTTTTTTTTATGATTATTAAAAAAATGGATGCAAGACAAAATGTCAAGTGAAACTAATACACAGGTCAGTGAATACAAAGCATTGTATTATAGGGTCTATAAATGGTTTTATTTTTTCCATAATTTCAGTTGCATACTACTTCTAGCAGTCAGTAATTAGGCAAAACCTGTGGCATGGAAATAGCAGGTGTACCAAGAAGGTCAAAGACAGTCTTGGGGTGGGAAGATGAAAGGGAAGCAGTAGAAAGATAAACAAATATTAATATATAGATAAGTCTGAAATGCATCAGGGAAGTCTAAAATGTTTAAATTCTGGCCAAAATCCCTGGATCCCAAATACTGCAAATAGCAAAATCTAAAACTGTGTGAAAGTTTAAAGGCAATAAATTCAACCTGCTATACAAAGGCAAATTGCTGAAAGAAGAGCAGCAGAGAACATGGAATTGCTGATCCAACAGGCAAACATAGTTTTCTTGTAAATATAAGCAAGATTTCTTTCTGAAGAAAAGGTTTTTGACCTCAGTGGTCATGTGTTTTGGGGCATGATCCCAACCAATATCCAAAGGAATGTGTGTTAGTCACTTGAGCTGGCTACTTCACTTTGACTGGATATCTCATTTGGAGATTGAGATCAGCATAAGTTATTCTTTTTATACCTGATAATGTTTGGCATGGATTGGGTCCTTTCTCCAAAGAAAGTGCTAAACAAAGATTGCCTAGAACTTAAGCAACAAAATGATGTTGAAAGACAATGACTTGTGCAGGAGTTTTTTCATTCTTGATTTCATTTCTTGATTTGTCTAGAAGAAGTTAAAGATATAAGCTGTCTGCTACCTTTCCCTGAAAGCAGAAGATGCGCCTCTGTTAAAATATTGGCAGTATAAGACAGGAGGAAGAAATTTAGTCTCGCCTTTGTTCTGCAACATTGACGTACTTGACATTGCTGGGAGGAGATTTGCATCAGTCTATATGGTCATACCTACAGATAGAATTGCCTTGGCTGACTTAAAAACTCTTAGTTAAAGATTAAGTGAAGTGTAAGAAGAGATGAATACATGACCATAAAAATTAGAAAGAACCTGGCCTTCAGTGTGTGTGTAACTGAAGATTAGCTTCATCAGTGCAAGGTGTTTTCCACCTGCGCTGTGGAGAATTTCTGTGGTGAGTTACCAACGCTCTGTATAACTGGGCAGATCAAGAGACACCTTCTGCTGATAATAAAACATTTGTGTCATGTCTAGTAATTATTTTAAACATTTGATATTCTTAAACACTAGAGGTAAAGTGACATTAAAGTAATAAATTGCTTAGTAGAAAAAGTCACTGCTTTTGTTTTGCTAATCAAAATTTTGGAGTAGGTTCTGGCTCTCTAACCTTTACCAGTTCTACATTTCAATTGTACAAGTAAGTGTAGAAAAAGGACCAAGCCCTCAAAGTTAAATATGGGGTGATAGTGTACCTGTGGTGAAATGGAATCTAAAATATAGACATATCTCTGACACAGTTTGGAGTTGCTATGATTATTAGTAAGCTCTTGATTTACCCAGCACAGAATGCCTGAATTTTGTGCTGAAATGCACAGACCCCTTCTGATAAATGATGGTGTTAGTAATGAGAGAAGGGGACAAAGCAATTTAGTCAGTTAAGCCTTCTAGGAAAAAGATACATGCTGCAAGAAAGTATGAGTGAAGGCTAATCTAAGGCGTAAAAAGGAACCCAAGCTTTTCAAATTTATCAGAAAAGAAAAAGAGTAATTCTAAGCATCCTATGTATAAGTTGAAGACTAAAAGCCTTGACTCATATTTCAAGCCTAATGAAGAAAGTTTGTATGGTTAAATGGTAATGAAGATCTTGAGAAGGTATATTACATAATGGTGAATACCTAGATGAAGATAAAATGGGGGAGCTTGAAGATATGCAAATGACTTTCCATTTATGGCAGTGAAATTACATTATGCACTCATTAAGTTGACTTCGGGTTACCTCTATGACAGCAAAATTAAAAATAAGAAAAATAGTCATATGCAGCGCTTGAAACATCAGTAATTTAAAAGGAACAGCATTAAACAGCCTTGTAAATGTCTTAGAATATTGTGATTTATAGCATGGGTGAATCACACTTACAAAAAATAATGCTGACCTTGCTACCCCTCGATCTGCTAGGAGACAAGTACGATCTGTGACAAGTCAAAGCTTTTTTTATACAATTAACTTGTTTTTCTGGCATCAGTTTTGGATACTTAGTAGAGAAGTACCTATAAATCCTACAAAGTAAGGGATGTAGTCCTTGGTGCTACCAGCTGCAATAAGCAAGTGGGGAATTATGAAGCAGTTGAAGTTATTTTAAGGGCTTTTATTTGTGATTTTTTTACCCTCTCTTAGATGTATATTTTTCTTTTGTTAGGACTGAAGGGAATGAAACTTGAATGACTGAGATACTTTTGAAAAGCTAGAAAATCTCTCTATAGTTCTATTCAGTGTATAATAATTAGATATGAATCTTTTATTTTCTTTTGTGGAAAAATATATGGAGGAGGAGCACATGTCACTCTGTTTACTAGTGAAGCAGATTGTTTCTTCCTAAATGCACACTGAACTGGGAGGAAGAAGATCTGTCTAGGAACAGTCAGAATGGGACACACAATATTAGAATTGGATAAATTGCTGTAGTACTGAGCAGGCATACTTGATGCAAAGTTTCTTTTTTAGCTACCTGAATGAGTCATTATCTCACTTCAAAAGATGCTTCCTGAAAGCTGTTTGTCCTGTTAGGGGATATCTCCATGTTTCAATACCTGTTCTAAATACAGCATGGATTCAACCGGCACTCAGCTGCAAGCCTTGTAGCGAGGTAAAGCTGGAAGATGAAGATGTGATTATCTGTGCCATGGTTAGACATAGACACCAGCAGCAAGGTCCCAGTATGATACAAGGTCATTAAAGAAGTGATGACAAAAAGAAAGTTCAATCCATTAGTTCATAGGACAGTTCATTTCATGTACTAGGATCCTGTAAGCTGTTAGCATTCACATAGCTTGAACACCCATAGAGACAGAAGCCAAATTCTGTGTTTCAGGCTGTGGGAACCTGGAAAAAGATATTCCCATATTGAATCTTGGCTGCCTAAAAAATGTCTTCAATGGAAAATGTTTAAAAGAAGTATAGCAGATGTCTAATCAGTATTTCTAAGACTAGTGAACAGTAGGCTTTGGATAGAGAAGTAAGTTAAAAGAGAAAGTAAAAATAACAATGTTTATCTATTTTGAAGGTATGATTTGAAAGTATAAGATCCAGTAATCAAGAAAAGAAAGATTTAACTTGGAGGGGAATATTCTATCCTGTGCTTTCTTTTGACCAAAACTGTATATACTAGTATACTAAATATACTGTGTATACTTACTATATTATGCTGAAACTTAATTCTATATTATGCTATTGCATATCATGCTACACATAGAAAAAAAAAGAAATTATTTCACAGTAGAGACCTCTAACTATCAACTTGCTTCGTACACCCAACGTTTTAGCGTTAGGGTGCATATTATGTCAATAATTTCATAATTTGTGGCCAATCAGAGGAAGGTTCATAGAAACTTAGCGCAGTTAACAGCCCTATCCCTTAAGGTGTGCTGAAATATTTATCTTCACATGCTGTATCAAAGAGCAGCAAAAAGCAAGAAAATAGGTTGGGACCAGTCCTATCGATATTGTTCAAATGGTGTACAAATATTACACAGCATAAGCTGCATGTGAGCATGCCCAGTTAACATATTTTTTATTTGATGCCCTTTTTGTGGGGAGAAAGTGGGAGAGAGAGAAGGAACCTGAATGCAATTGGAGCTGTAACTAAAAGCACTGACTGGAATAATTCTCTGTACTTGCATATATCTTGTAAATCCACAAGCTTACCTGTTCTGTTAATGGACCATGAAACAAAACGTGACTTCAGGTATTCAAAGCAGGACATGTTTAAATACCTGCCGGTAAAAGAAAGGTGAAATTCAAATTGATCTGAACTGATGATATCTTCAGGAACCAGTGGGCTGCTTTACAATAAGATTGACTGGAAAAATGAGAGAGCAGTGACCAATGTGTGGCTGGGGTGCATTGAGCACCATCCTAGGGTACAGAAAGAATTACTGTGGAAAGTTTAGATTTTAAATCAGCAGTGAATCTGGAAAATTCAGATAGTCAAAGTGTTTTATGTTGGTATCTCTGTAAGAGTTGCTTGTATGAAGACTACAGCTAGATGAGAACTTTAACAGTGAACTTCTGCAGTATTACTTGCACTCTTGAGTCAATGTGATCTCAGTTGTGTGAATCGCTGTAGGCAGCATCCAAATCAGAACTATAAATCTGAATAACCACACAGTAAAAAGGGTTTACTCTTGCTTGGTGATCTGAGACAGTGCAATGTTCTCTGCCAAGGTCAAGTTTGCAGCAGATGAGTTGAACCTAAAACACAGACCTTATTTTAATGTTTTAAAAACTTAAATCAGCACCTTCCTTGGCTTTGTGGTACCTGATGGCTGTGTGAGAAAAGTTTTGGGAAACAGAATTCTAGAAATGGTTTACTCAGCAGAGCTTCTTGTGAGCCAACCAAAAGCTCTTCTGCCTCAGTGGGAGCTCAACAGGGAAGTGCTCTTGCAATGTGACATTGTGGCATTTAACAGTCAATAAAACCAAAGAAAAATGAAAGCAAAACATTTGCCTGATGAAGCATAGAAAGCTACACTCCCATATTTGGGGGAAGAATATCCTTGTAGGCCAGCTACAGAATTGATGTGCCTTTACGGAGCCTCAAAATAAGCTTTTATTTTAGATGATCCCTTCTCTGTGTAGAGAGCGAAGTCCTTTCTCAGCATCTGCTGTTAAGTCCTTCACAGTGTTGTGGCTCTTGAGTACAAGTAAGAAGATTCAATGGTACTTTTTGGTTGCTGGCTGTATTCCTAAACTCCCTGAATATCAGAACTCTTTAATCAGGATGTTTCTGATGTTTAATGACCTAGTCCAAAAATGCCTCTCTTGCGAGTGCCTGTTGAGGGATCTTTTGCCGTGTGTATTTCCATGAGCTGTACTACTTTTTCCATAAATTTGTGTCCCTTCTGAGATAGTGAGATTATTTTCTCGTGAGGTAGGAAACATCTGGGAGATATACATTAGTTAGGTTTCTGTTAGAATTTGGAAAGCAGTCAACACACGAGATATTTTGGAAGAGGATAGTAAAATGTGAACAAACTTTAAAATGTAAAAGATGAGAGGAATAGAAATCAGCAAAGCTAAGAAATAACAGTTGTAAAATCATTCATGTACAGAATATAAAGGAGAGGGATTGCAGGATTAGGTATCTTGAGTGGAATTTAGCATGTACTCGACTTTGGGGGGAGGAATATGCAGATCAGTACTTCAATTGCCACATCAAGAAATCAATATTATTGCCAATTTTTAAAGCTACTTGTTAGAGCTTTAATAAGGAGATCAGTGGGAAAAGGTCAAACCTTTTAATGAAGCCTTAGAGATTGGTAATGAAAATGTGAGCAAAGTAAGAGCATATTGGACCCTTTAAGTCTTAAGGCTAGCCGATTTGTCAAACAGAACAATGACAGGTTTGTCACTACAACTCCACATGTGTGTACCCTGCAGGAACAGGATTAAGGAAAGGAATGAGGTGAGTGTGCCAAATTCTTAATGTAACTGAGCTGGCCTGTCTTGTTCTTATCAAACCATATTGTTATATCCATATATTATTATCCATTATATCCATATATTATCCATTATTATAACCATATTATTATATCTTACCATATTTGCAATTATGGCCATACATTATTCAGTTTTCCTCAAGCCTTTTAACTAGAAATTATGTTAGTTCAAATACTGAACTGGAAATAACACTATGGAGGCAACTTTGTAAGCATAATGGGTAGACTTACATGAGACAAACTGAATTTTAAAAAAAAGAAGTGCTGTAGAAAACATGAGTATGGATGAAGCTTCTTTTTTAAATTTGCCACTCAAAGACACACAAGACCTGAAGCCCAGGAGAATTACTTAAGCATTTAAATCTTTAAGCACATATTTGTCCTCTTGAAATTTTGAAGATTTCTAATCAAAAGGTTCAATGGCTTCCTGTAATGTCATGGAAGTTACCAAATAAGGTTCTAAGACGCAGGTGAGGTCTGTAGTTATATCACGAACTTGAACTGAGTTTTTCTGTATCATCATGATCCTTTTGATCCTACAAAGCAATGGCACTTGACCACAGCTAAAAATATGCTACCTGACCTGTTATGAGAACATTCACAAACAAACAACCCATTGCTGTTTGACACCTTGGACATGAAGGATAGGGACATGACAAAAATATCAGATTATAGGAAACAATTCTCATTACCATGATAGGGAAATTGGAATGTTGCCTTAGAGGTCCTGCGAAGGTCATGCTGTGTATTCTGAAGCTGATCACTGGCAGAGCCTTACTGACTGCCTGGGGTGCTCTGTGTGTGATGGAGCAGGAGGATGGTGAGTGGCTCAGTGGAAGGCAAGTGCCATTTACTAAAAATAAGGAGAAGAGAAAATACCTGAATGTTGTGTCAATGTCCCACTGCTTTGGCTGACTGTGGTTAGTATTTAGAAACAAAGCTGCTTGTCACTTAATCCATGTCCATATAGGCTACTGTTGCTTCATGAAAACAAAACTTACTTCTGCTGGTCAATTAAAACATATTTGTGCAGAGCACTTAAAAAATAAATCATGAAAAATATCTGCTCTGTCCATGCTGTAGGTTTTACAAGGTCCTGAGTGATGCAGCTCAGTGTAGAGCTATTGATGTGGTTTCCCAGAAGGCATAATGACAAGATGGAGTTTTTGGCACTTCTTTGAAAGAAAAGTTATGACATGCAGATGAACACTTACAGATTGGGATATAAGCAGTACAGTATTAGTCATCCTTATTACAAGAAAGTATTGCAGGTGGTAGATTTTGGTGATGTCTTACTGCCTTTGTACAGTGCTAGATCAGTTAGCAGATATTCAGCAGTATAGCAGCTCAGCAGGGAGAGACCTGCTGAGTAAAATACTACTAAAAGTAGTGTGTGAATGTTGCAGTATAGATTTAATTCCTTGTGCTCAATGAACTAATGGGTGAGGAACGAACAACTAGAATCCTCCAGGGAGTAGAAAGATTTTACTTAAGGTTATTTATTAGACACCTAAACTCAAAAATACTGGCCAGTCAACAAAAGGACTGATGCCATTTCGTAGCATTTTGTCTGCTATTTCAAAGGCATGACTTCTTCCTATTCCCATACCCCTATTATTACTTTAACTTTAGGTTGTGCTGAAATGGGCAGACTTGCCAAGTCTCTTGAGACTACTGTAAAATACTTGAAAATACTTTGTTTTCAGTCTTGAACTTTTGGTATCATAGGTGAAAAATTTGCTAGTATTTTGCATTATTCTTGCACAGCTTGAAAAAAATTAAAAACTTGGATATGAGAACTATTTCTAATACTTAAGTATTTTAAGTAATGCACCACTCTTTATTCAGTTGATTTAAGATGGAAGGGAAAGTTAGAATATCCTCAAGAGAGGTTTAGGCTGAGTATTAGAAAAAGGTTCTTCCCCCAGAGGGTGTTTGGGCCCTGGAACAGGCTCCCCAGGGCAGTGGTCACAGAACTGAGCCTGCCAGAGCTCAAGAAGTGTTTGGACAATGCTCTCAGACACGGGGTTTGACTCTTGGGGATGGTGCTGTGCAGGGCCAGGAGTTGGACTCGATGATCCTTGTGGGACCCTTCCAAATCTGAGTATTCAAGTGATCAACTCTTGGCCCTGCACAGGATAACCTGAAAGGAAAGCCCCAAAATTTACACCATGTGTCTGGGAGCACAATGGAAAATTTTGTGGAAAATCCAGTGAAAAACAAGGGTGATGATAGAACCCACAGAAAGGCAAAGTTCAAGTTGTCTTCTCCTTTTTCTTTCAGGGCACATTATGCTCTCTCCCCTACCCTTGTAGTACAAGTATACCGTTAGCTTACACAAAGCCAATAGAAAGGCAAGAAAAAAAAGCTTAAATTACATTTTATTCTGTCAATCTGGCCTCTTCACAAAATCTGATAGATAAATCACTTCTGTTTTTTTTCTGTCTAGAAATCTTCCAATCCCCAAATGGTGTCTTAGATAGTTTCCAGTTTAATTTAGTTCTGAAAAGTGTTCTTAAGGTGTTTTTACTGATTAGTACTATTGTACTGAGAAAAAAAGCCTACAGCTTTAACTGCAAGTAAGACTTCTTCCTCTCAACAGCTTTCTGGCATGAGCAGACATAGTAAAACTCTTTATACCTTAATTAAGAGGAAGGAAGAAAGGAAAGCAGAAGAGGAACAAACCTCCCTCTGTTGGAAACAGAAAGTGTGCCTTCTGATGGAAAACAAATAGTTTGTTGTTATTTGTTACATGTAGAACCTTCAGGTGCAGTATGTGCTTAAAAATATACACTGATATGATAATGCTATGGTTGAGTTTTTGTTAGAATGGAAAAAAACCAAAGCCATTTGAAGATGTGTGTTGGTATAGCAATGACTGTGCTTAGATGCAGATGTGGTTTACATAGGGATTTTCAAATCATCATGAATGTTGCCCATCTATAATGGATGAGAAATAAAATGAGTTTGGTGTTGCGCCCATATCTTTCAGCATACTGTATACAACAGCGATTAAATTTTTATGGAAAAGTAACAAAGAATAGGGTTTTTTCTATATTATTTTGCCACTGTAGATGCTCACTTTTTCTGTGATAAATGTCAAAAAAATTACAGTCTTTTCGAGCCATGGAACTGCATTTTTACATAGAATTAAACATTGATACTATCAGTTGCTGTTCTCAAGAGGCTTTTTTGTTATATTAATCTTGTCAGTTCTATTCTACCTCATGATCTTTTGCAAGTAAAAGCTTGTGGAAATTTTCCTCTCTTATAGTTGAAAAGCTTTTTGAGGTTCCTTGAGCTCTCTGACCTTCCTATATGCCTATGGAAAAAAAAAGGTATAACAGTTCTAAAATGGAAAACCAAAGTGCTGTGTGATAAAACCATATTTTTTTTTTTTCAGTTACCTCTCCATTGCTTTTGAAAAGTCCGACGCATGCAGATATAAAATAACTGGATTGAAAAACGAAAACCCAAGTGCTGCTACTCGGCCAAATCATTGTGTGCTACAGGTTTCTATTATTTTGTGCATTTGAAGACTGATGGTTACAATTAAAATGCCACAACAGCATTAAGTTCAGGAATAATTGTGAAGATGATTGTAAAATGTTTCCTTTAAGTATTTACTGACATGATATAACTTTTCTAATAAAATGATTAGGACAAAAAGAATCACCTTTTAACAGTTGTGCTGCTAGTGGCTGAACAGAGCAGCTGCTTTGTAGAGTTGTGCAGTAAAGACAGCAGCTAGAAGTGGAATTGCAGTTTCCTGTTGCAACATGGGCACTTGAATCAGAACTTTTTGCTGGTGTCAGCTCTCTTGCAAGACATTTGCCATTAGGCTTCAGTCATTAGGAATGACACTAGGTTAGTAGTGGAACACTGGGTGAGACATCTTGTAATTTAACTGGACTAGAGGTGTCTTGGAAGAGGGAGAGGTTTACTAGGCTATATTCTTTCATGGTAGAGTGTTTATTGTCTTCAGCACTATCTTTTTGTGTTTGCAGGGGGCCTGGGGCTCCAGACAAGGGTCTCCGAGCTGCATCGTAAAACAACTTTTTTGTCTGGATCTGATATCTGTGTGAACTCTCCATCAAAACAAGACCCTGAAGAAGACTGAGGCCTTGCTTCAGTTGAGGGATGCACTAATTGCATAGCATGTAGAGGTTTTGGCTGGAAGAAAAGAGGTGTGAATGTCTTTGACTGGGGTGTATTTCTGTAAATCTCATTCTCCATTTCCCTAAAGACTATGGGAGTTCTCACTTTTCCAATAAAATAAGGGCTGCTTGAGCTTAAGTAGGCTACAGTACTTCTTGAGGGTAACACTAAGGCCTTCCCTCAATATTTAATATTCCAAATTATTAGTCTTTTGCATTTCTTCTTAAACTGGAAGTGCTTGCTTTCAATGCATGGAACTTGAATGATTCTTTTCAGAATTATTCTTCAAGTAGTACCCAGGGACATTTAGATTGTTAGATTGAATAACAGGAAAAATTTCTTCACAGAAACGGTTGTCAAGCCTTGGAGCAGGCTGCTGTGGTTGAGTCTCTAGCCCTGGAGGTATTAATAAGATGTATAGATGTGGCATTTAGGCATGTGATTTGATGGTGGAATTGACAACATTAGGTTTACAGTTGGATTTAAGGGGTTTTTTTCCTAGCCTAAATGATTCTGTGATTCAAAGTGCATGACCATAACGTTAAGACCAAGTAACTCTAAGTGTAATTAGCTGCTTTTCTGAAATGGCTTGCCACTTCAACAGTTTGTGTAATTATGGAAGAATTGCTGCTAAGACCAAGTTAATCCTAAAAAATGGGCGTCATGCCACTGGCACAGCTGGCTATAATCCCTTTGTAGTTACTAGTAGAAAAAACCAGCTGAAAAATGGGATTTGTCTGATCTTTAAGGGCACACCTACCTTAGGATGAAATAATAAATAAGTAAGAAACACTTATATTTTTTCTTTGGCTGGTAAAGAAATTTAAGTGACTATCCAGAATTGCTACCTATTATATTTACATTGTAGTTCTAAAACAGTTTGACACAACTGTAGAAATAGTGCTTACCTGGAATGCCTGTCTGATTAAAATTCATTAGGAAAATTGTTAGTTATTAAAAATATGTGTAGATATATCCTGTATTATTAGTCTGACCTCTTTGCTACCATGTTAATAGTCCTAGTAAATTGTTTCTATATACAAAGCCATTAGTGTGCAGCTAGTAATTGCTGCCTATCAGCATGTTTTAAGACTTAAGCATTTGCATTTAGAAAAAAGTTGTATTTCTGCCTTTTATGTTCCTCTGAAGTTTTCCACGCTGGTCTAGTTTATCATGTGCACTTACAATTCTATAAAATGAAAACTCATTCAAAGGATAATAATAATCTTTGTATAATAATCTCTGTGCTTCCTTTTGATGGCATTGTTAAAATAGTTTTAAAGCAAGAGACAATAAATAGTTTTAAATTATTACTAGTTTCTGCATAAAATTGACAATTAAAGCATTTACTTTGGTTGTTGTTTTTTTTTTTAATAATCCAGTGTTCAGATCTTATAATAGTTTAGGAGTATTGAATATATCTCTGAAGGCATGTTGCATTTTCTTTGGCTCACTTCATTCTTGCTTCTCCCATAGGAGTTCAGTTGTGAAGAATAAGCCTGTGCGGTGTTCAAATACTTTTACTGATGTCTTTTCTCTAAGAATGGGTCTCAGAATAGTGCGCAGAACTGGTATTTCTTAATTTTATGCTGGGGGGAGGGGTGCTTGGTAGAATGAATAAAGTATGGTAAAATTGAACTTGCTATCTTGCTATCTGTAATTTCAGGGGGGGAAAAAAATGTTCCTTGATATGATTTCTGGAAAAAAAAAAAGCACATTCTAGTATCTTCAGAGAACAGAAAAATTTGTGTTGTGAAATCACTGTGGCTATTGTGTTAACATGGAACTGAAGCTCTGAAGTTAAATATAAAGCTTGAAGTTGCAGGGTTTTGGGGTTTTTTTGTGTTTGTTTTTTTGTTTTTTGGGGTTTTTTTTGTTGTTGTTTTTGTTTTTGTTTTTGTGGTTTTTTTTTTTTTTTTTTTTTTTTTTTTTTGTTGTTGTTGTTGTTGTTGTTGTAGTAACAACACTATTTCTTGTTGACCTGACCTGTAAATTACAGCGAGGGTAATGCAAAACACACATTTAATTTAATGGTTGTAGTCCGAGTGTTCGTTAAATAATGAATAGGTACTTCTAACACAGCCAATGCTTTATTGTTTAAAAAGAGTTCATCTCAGATGCAACTTTTAAAGACTTGATTAAAGTAATTGTTGTAGTTGACTACATTAACTTGTTTGATGTATTGGATTTTCATGTTTTCTTCATCTTAATTAGAAAATATTTAACTATATCAACACTGCGTATTTGAGTAATGGGAAGGAAGACCTGCTAGCTGCAAAGTTGTCTTCTGTTGCCTGCAGCTTAATTCTAAGAAGGATATGGCAGTAATCACACCAAAGGGCTTTGCCCCGCCTGGCATTCTCTCCTTACTTTAGATATCTTAATATACCAAAGAGATTCAAGGAAAGGCTGGAACTTATGGTGCCTCTTGGCACTGCCTTTAGAGAGCAGGAGTGACTGTTGTGTTTCATGTGCAGTGTTGGTTTGGTTTTTTTGATAATACAGGGAAATAAATTTAAGTTGGGTCACTTTTCAAGCCTGCTGACTGAAGAAAATACTCTAATTCAAGCTGCTAGCATGATGGAAGAGGTGTTAAATTAGCAAGCAGATTTTGTATTTCTCTTTATCTGCAGCTGTTTAACTTTAGAAAAAAATTCAATTTTAAAAATGCCGCTACCAAGAAAATAAAATTTCTTTTGACTTTTTTTTTTCTTTTTGCCTCAAACTAAGTGAAAGACCTTTGCTGCTGTGGCAGCTGGAGAAAAGCAATAAGTAGGTAAGCAGCTGATACACGTAAAAGCTGATAAAAGAATTAAACTGGACTTTGGATTGTAAAATGGTCTCAACTGGTAAGTGCTAGGATTAGTGTAACATTAAAAAAGTCACCCC
This sequence comes from Haemorhous mexicanus, assembly GCF_027477595.1. NCBI lineage: Eukaryota > Metazoa > Chordata > Aves > Passeriformes > Fringillidae > Haemorhous > Haemorhous mexicanus. The sequence continues at coordinate 19,643,889 of NC_082342.1, read as the reverse complement.
AACATAACAAAATAAGTTTGCTGGGGTACAACTAATGTGCCATCTTACCCAAAAGGTAATAGCACCTCTGCAGCATAAATATGTGTGCAAGAAAAAAGAAATTCTGTCCAAACTTGTAGCAATACAGCAACTGATAGTAACTCAGTGTTTTGAAGATGGGGAGCAAATGAGGAAGAAGAGCAATTTATACTCACCACAGAAGTATTCATGATGTTCTTCAGTTGGTGTTTCTGTGTTTAGACACTTTTCCTTGAACAAGTATGTCCTGACATTATAAGGACAAATTTTATGTGCTTGAAAGGCAAAAATAGGGAAAAAAACATCCAGTGGTTTATCTGACATAAGAGAGACCACTTGGAAAAGAGCAGTACAAAGATCTGTGGTTCTTCTGTGGTACTGTCTCCTGGCTGGGAAGTATAAATACTTCTTCAAATATTGTGTGAACTGTTATTGATCACGTAAAAATCATTGAGCTTATCAAAGTAAGATATTTTTAAAAGGATGATTGATGTCTGGAAGATAATTGTAACCTCAAAGAGACAAAACAAGTCTCACAGAAAAATGGCAATATTTTAGTTTTGCTGGTCTCTACCTCTTTAATGTTTCTCTGATTTTAACACAGAAACCATTCCTTTCAAGTACTTCTAAAGTGTTTGCTAAAAACAGAAACTGAGACTTGCCACCTACAGTCATATTCAGCCTGGACCACATGACTGCAGGGCTTGCTGTTTGAAAGTCAGGGGAAGTTGATGGCACAGTGAATTACATTTATGGGGTCACATTGTCTTGAGGTGAAGAGCACAGTACATGTTAGCATTGATGCAGAATAGGTCTGATGCTTCTTGCCACCTCTTGAAGTCATCCTGGAGATAAGGCTGTAAAGGAAGCAGAATCTGATTTAAAGCAAGAAAGCACATAATGTCAGTTTTGTTACCGGTGTCAGTTCTGCTCTAAAAGCCAAATAGTGTCGGAGAAGCTCCTGCCAAAGGTTTGAATTATATGGCTGAAATCGATCAGAAACAACTGAGGGTGATTAGAGACAAGCTCAGATGGAAACCTGAGAGAACAGTTAATCAAATTTGTTCTCCTTCCCTAAACAAGTCCTGTGAGAATGCTTAATGAAGTAAATTGGGCTGTTACAGTCTGAACACTTTTGTACTTCACTTTTTTCCCATTCTCCTTAACTTCTGCATGGGTAATACCTGTAAGCTGGGTTTGTGCAGTCATCACAGTGGAATATATGTATAGCTAGCTCCTCAAATTCTCCATCTAATCAGCCAGCTAATTGCTGAAGGAAAAATTTCTTACATTCCCAGCCTTAGGCTGTATGATTTGAGCAAAGTATGAGTTCAGCTTGACTTGAAGCTTTATTTTCTGAAAAAACAAAATTTTCTTTTAATCTCTTTAGGCAATTATATGATTAGACAACAAAAAAGAAGTTAATGAAAAATAAAAGGGAAATAATTTTTTTGACTGCTGGGAATTAATGTAAACTATAAAGGAATAAGTTACTCTTTCACAAGGTAAACTGACCAACAAAAAAAAACATAAGCTTTGTGGAATTGGTTACTTGAAAGAGTTCACCTACTGCTCAAAAATGCCAAAGGACTAGTTCCTAAATTTTATTCATGTTCATAATGCTTGTATAACTTAAGGAAGTGACAGTATTAATTCCCAGACTAATAACAGCAAAGCACAGTCAAACAAGAGTCTCATGAAATGCTAGAGTTCATGGGTTTTGTTAAGTTGATGTCTATTTTCCCTCTGGTGTAATGTCCCATAATTTGAAAGATAGGCATATTCAGTATGTAGTAGAAAACCTGTAGTAGAAGAGACCAGACATGTAGTTTTGTTAGGTGAAAGAAATAATTGATTAGATTTTCACTGATCAGCCTGAAATCAGGGTTTTTCAAATGAACCAGGCTATTAAAGATGAAGGAAACAATTATGGATGTGCAGCCTCTAGCCCTGATTCCAATCAGCAGTACGGGACAGGTGGTCCTGCCACCAGGCTCTGCTTCACTCATTAAATGGAGAAGCCTGATGGAGCTGACCTGTCTCACAGTCATGGGTGTACTCTGTGGTCTTGGCAAGGTGTTCCTGTGCCTGACAGAACATTCTGGTTCTGAAATAGCTATTTAGAGATTATATAGGCTGTGGTGTTCACTGTAAGACTTTGAAGTTCCTTTTCTAAAATAGCTCTTATTTGATTATAAAGACATATCTAGTTGAAAATTCCATAATGGGTGTTTACTAAAAGCATTCTCAGTAGAGAAGAGGAATGCCATCTCCTAAAACATGTTTTGATATGGCAGGACAGATCTGGGCAACATGTTCAGAAACCTGCTGAGTTTAGGATGGCCACTTTAGGAATGATGAAGGTGGAGGAGATTCCTGATTTTGCTAGGCAAGATGAACACTGGGCATAGGGAAGAAAAGAGGAGGTCAAGATTGTCAGTGCTGTAGGCTTTTTTTTCTGCTTAAGTCACAAAATTATAGAATGTTAAGGGATTGAAGGGGACCTTAAGGATCATCCAGTCCATACCCTGCCCCCCCCACCCCCCACCCAGCCCAGGGCAGGCTGTTCAAGGCCTTATCTAACCAGACCTTGAACACAATGTCTCACCACCCTCACAGTAAAAAATTTCTTCCTAATATCTCAGCCTCATTTCCCCTCTTTCAATTTATACCCATTTCTCCTTGTCATCACTGCAGTTTCTGATGTAGAGTTCTTCTCTGGCTTTCCTTTCCTGGAGCCCCCTTCAGATACTGGAAAGTGCTAAGAGGTCTCCATACAACCTTCTCTTCTTCAGGCTGAACAGCCCTGGCTTTCTCAGCCTGGAATAGTGAGTCCAGTTCTGGTATAGGGGAGTTGCTCTAGTCCTTTTACTAACTCTGTGGCCTCCCATGCACTTGCTCCAACAAGTGCCATGTCCTTCTTATGTTGGAGACACCAGAACTGGACTCAGTATTCCAGGTGGTTTCTCACAAGAGCAGAGTAGAGGGGGAGAATCACCTCCTTTGACCTGCTGGCCATGCTCCTTTGGATGCAACCCAGGATTTTGTTGGCTTTCTGGGCTGTGAGCACTCACTGTCAGCTCATGGTGAACTCTTCACCAGCCATCACCCACAAAGCCTTTCTCTGCATGGCTGCTCACAATTGCTTCTCTGCCCAGACTGTAGGTGTGCTGGGACTTCCCTGACCCAGGTATGGGACCTTGCACTTGGCCCATTTGCATGGGCTCACCTCTCCAGCCTGTCCAGGTCCCTCTCGATGGCATCCCTTCCCTTCCCCCCAGCAGGTGACTACACCACACAGCTTGGTGTCATCAGTGAACTTGCTGAGAGTGCATTCGGTCCTGCTGTCCATGTCCCCTACAAAGATGTCACTCTGAAGCTTTTCACAATAGCTTCAGTGACATATCTTATTGAAGCAACCCTTCTCTGAGTTAGGAATCATTTAACCTGGAAATGAGGTCCTCCTGCAAAGGCTTTGTGCAATCATCCTCTGCAGGTTGCTTTGAACAGCAGAACAAGTCAAGTAAGAAAATCTCATCTATTATCAACTCCTTCATAAATTTATTTTAATGTTGTTTTTTTAGAGGGTGTTTTAGAGGGTGAATACTGATGAGCATGTCACAGATGCTTGCTAGTATAAATTAAGATCACATGAGGTCTAAAATATTCCCCAGAAACTGAGATTGCCAATAAGCCAGAGGAAGGCCTGTCTGAGCAGGGAAACAGTATACAATGAAGAGATGCACACAGGCTCCAAGTGCAACCAGAGGCAGGCTGTTCATGATAACAGATTCTTTACAGAACAATTTGGTTTATTAGCAAGTTTTCAATTTGAAGTGCTAACCAGCCACTCACCTTCACCTATTTAGTTTATTCTGCTTAGCAGTAATTTTGTCCATAGGTAGTACACAGGCAGTGTTTGAGAATGCTTTTGTATTTTTCCCATCTGGGAAGAGAAATAAATGTTTTTAAAGACCAAAGGGCATTATTTGCTACGTAAATTGGTCCAAAAAACACAGACAACACAAGTACACAATATCTTGCCATTTCAACGGACAAAAACTTTATCTTGGGCTGTGCTAAAGAAAAATGCACTATCTTGCACAAAAAAAAACCACGCACTGGTAGGCATTATGCCATACACTTGTAACAGCCCAGTTTCACCACCAATTCTGAGTGTGGGCACTATGAGTCAAGAAAGCCAGTTACTGCCCAGAGAGCAGCAAAAAGACTGATTAGAAGTCAAGAATGAGGAGGAGGTTAGGGGGCCATACTGAAAAACCAGGGGTTTTTGACTAATGAAATGAGGGACTTTAAGAGTAAAATGTTGTTGGGAAGATGAAAGCAATGACCTTCTCTTGCCCCACCCCTGTGGGGTAAAGAAGACATAAGTCAGAACTGCAGCAAAATATGTCTATGGTAGGACTGAGTTAAACTTTCCAAGGATTAAGCTAGTTACACATGGAATTAGGCTTTCTGTGGAGCTGGTAAAAGTTCCAGTAAAAGTGGTGGGAGATGAGTTTACACTTCCGTCAGTGTGAATGATTTGGATCATTTTGGCCTGAGCTGAGGTGCAAGGTCTCCTGGGACAATTTCCAAGGCTGTGTGATATTTCTTTTGCAGCACAGAGTATCCCCATCAAGATCATGGTAGCTGTCTTAGGCCAAGCTGAAGGGCTGCCCATGATAACTATAACAACCACATGCATTGCCTTTCTTCATATGTTGAACAATATATCCCTATGTATGAGATACTTAGATGATCTAAGCCATTGGGAGGGTCTGTTTGCTTGTCTCCATAAAATTCAGATAGGTTTGTAATCTAGAAAAATATTTGAAACTTAAAGTCTAGCTGAAGATTTATTTTAACACTTCTCGTAACAGAACAATTTATTTTTTCATTTATTATTAGTAAATTTTTCAGCTCAGTTGCATTTACCATCCTGTTTTGGCTATGTGAATTTGGGAAAAACTTCAAGCTCAATATTTAACTAAATTCCTTATTGTGACAAGGCACTTGTGACAAGGCACTTCAGAAACTAGTCAGAGTCTCAATATCAAGTAAATGAACCAGTTCTTGAAACTTGAATGGCTGAGTGAGACTAATCAAGCCTGCATCATGGTCTATTTAGGAGCTCAGTAGCTGCTCTGCATTCAGTGTATTAAAATTGGGAAATTGAGTCCCACTTGGATCTAGACAAAGGAGGATTGACCATGCTTTGTTTGGAGGTGGATGGATGAGCAGAATTAACTCCCTGTGCCAGGGTGTGACCCAGAGTCATCGCCATGCGCAGGATTTCTGGTTTCCTGGCAGCACTGTCTCTGTGTTGCAGCGTTCCTAACTTTACTAATAAAATAAGATCCTCAAAAGCAAGATTAGCCAGGACATAACATCTATCCCTTATCTGTTAATACCTTGGTACAAACTCCCATGTACCTTTCTTGTTTTGTAGTTGTAGTATAAAACTTCAGTCAAAACTTAAGTGTACAAGTCAACAACTCCTGCAATTGATATACAATGGCAATTGGGAACTGTTGAGGTAGAAGCTGTGGATTTTTCTTCTTTGACTGTTTTAGTGACTTATTTTCCTTCATCAGTTTTGATCATGCATTAAATACGTCTGTGGCTACAGGTAATTTCATTTCCTGAAATAAAAAGGAAAGGGCTTTGTTTTATGTGATATTATTGTTTAATATTTCAGAATCAGTATTGATGCAACTTTGCTCCAAATTCTAATATAAGCTTCTCAGGGATGTCTGAATTGTGCTGAAGCCACTAGAATAAACCCCAAAATACTTCACTGCTTGATTATTTTTTATAACTTTCTGAGAAATTTGCAACTCCTAAATAGATATTCTTGATTTTAGGACAAATCTGAAATATGTATTGGTAGTGACAATATTTCTATTAAATAAATTATGCTGAATAGTTGATTTACATAGTGAATAACTTATTTTTTGCTGTCAATCTTCAACAATGAAGAGGATAAGAGGCTGGATTTGATGAAACAAGTCAGGCCACATTCCTTGGCTGTGACATGTTTGACATGTCTTTCTAACCTAAGTTTCTGCATTTTTTGTGGCAAGAAAAGAGTCCACATGCTCTGTTTAAACTGCAGAAAAATATTTGGACTTTGCCTTGAGTCAGTTTGCTGCATGTGGCTCTTTTATGTTGTATGAATTTCTTCAGATGCTAGATGTAAGGTGTAAATTTCATGTGTTGGTTTGACAACGTGCATCAGGCAAATTTTAGTAACTTAGTGGTAATTTTAGTAGTAGAACAGAGAAGAGCATCATTGTCAGCAAGTCCAAGGGAATAACATGGAAACACATGTTTTTGACTGTGCTTGCTTGAGGCAAGTGAGAGCATTGTATACAAATAAAGCTTCTGAGGCTGTAGAGTAGTAGAAAATATGTGTATAAATTATGTTGATACTAAAGCCCAGCATAGCAAGCTTCTTGGAGTAGCTACATAACTTTTAGTGCCCATAAGGCAGACTACATTATACTTATCTTGAATGAGTACATGGAGTAATTTGATCCTCTGCTACATTGCCAGCAGCCAGAAAATCTGGGCTTTATCTTTTGCATCTTTCTATGAAACCACTTTAAGACCTGTTCAGTAATCACTCCAAGTTCTGTATCATAGTTTGAGCTATATCACACAGTCAGACTGTTTCTTTATAGGTTTTCCACCACAGCATAAGGATTAATATATTTAAAAGAATGCAGAGAGAACTGTTCTGGTCATAGAAGGGGAAATATCCAGAAAAAAAATGAAAGACCTTTATTTATGGGGAGGAAAAATTATTCACTGCTTTCCTGTCATTTACAGAAACATGCTTTATGTCCTGTCCTGCAAAATTTTATCTTGATTTAATGCAATAGGCTGTGGAGGCTGATGATTAAGCAGAAAAGCATATTTAGCTAGGCGTAATCTAAGTGTCTACTAAGAAGATCTATACTTTCCATATTTATTCTGTGCAATGGAAATGAAATGTGAAAAGTAAAGAAAAAATCAGCTCTCCTGTACCTGGACTGTTGCAATGTAAACTGTTTGAATGACATCCTTAACTCAGTTATTGACAGGATTAGAAATATTGATAATGAAAAATAAAAATTAGCTGAGCTTAAAGCTTCCAAGTATACAAGAAAAATCATGTTTATTAGCAGGATCTCCTTACACATGATAATGCATAGTTCCTTAGGTATGATTATGGGAAAATTATATTCTAATAATTGTTCCAAACATGTGTAAAGACACCTATGCCCTAGTATGACAAATCTGCTATATTTATGGTGGTGATGACTAGGCTTTTTTTGCAAAATGATTGTGAAGATCAGTATGAATGTATTAATTAATCTCTTTGTACATTCACTTTTCAGTTCAGTACCTTGAATTGTATTAGGAACTAATAAGCCAATGAAGTTAAGAAAATGACTATATTTCCAGATTTATGTCAAAGAACTATCCATGATGACAAAGATGATTTCTTTTTAGAAAGAAAGTAGTGTCTTAGGCTGTTATGTTGGCATCAAATAAATCCAGTATTATTAATGACTGAAGGAATGATGAAAAATTTCCTATAGAGGCCAGTGAGACAAAGCAGAGATATTCTTTAATGTGCTTCTCACTCTTTAGTAGGTGCACCTAAATTTTGGCCTCTAAAGAATTTTTTAATAAGTACTAAACTGTTAGTGGCCAACTTGAAACTAAATTAAATATCAGGTTAAAACTTGCAGGTAGCATTTTTTCTTAGGTAACTTTTTTTCATTTTCCCCTGCAAAAGAATTGAAGAAATAAAGCCCTTTTTTTTTTTGCTTTCTTTCAATTTCTTAAAAATGGTTTTATCTTCTTCTGGACTTCCTCAATATAATTTCTGGGTTTTCTGTCTCTGTACAGGCTATTAGTTTAACAAACAGGCCAAAAAGTTGAACGCTACCTGTAGTATATACTTCTATCAGAGGATAAGTACAATGTCTGGTTTGATTGATTTTCTCTATAGCAGTAATAGTGTATATTGAGGTAACATATAATACAATTCAAGTAAAACTCAAGCAAATTATGAGGAATGCAAACTAGCTATTTGAAAACACAAAGCTTCTTAGTACAAAGTAGATCAAAATGCTTGCATAAACTGAACTTACTTCTCCATCAGAGATACCTGATATGAAATGATACATGGAAATTGACTATTTCTATATAAGTGAATTTGTAAGAACAAATGTGCTGCTCTAAATATATCCAAATCAACTTTGAGACTCCAAGCAATTTTTATAAAATCTGATTCTGATGCAAGGTGTGGTTTCATCTTGGTGTGATTTAAGATTGCTTTGTCACATGCCCCCATGGAGTTTTCCTAGTTGCTCACCACCGAGGTAGTGAATTTTATTAACTTGAGTAAAATATATGTATTTTAAAAATTATTAACTTATACCTAATATAATCTGGTGGTTTGGCAGTTCCCTCCTGCTTCAACTGGAAATATGCCCACAAAAAGCTAGTTACAAGCAATATTTAAATTAAGTTCTGCTTGTTTGGAACTCAGTATTTTGTATCTAAGGATATAATTTACTTCAATTTTTTTTTGTTATTCTTGGATGTCGATCATGTGACAAAAATTCCCCAAAAAATCAAACAATTTCATTGCAGTTTATATCACATAACATGAGGGAATGTTTTCCTTTTTGAAGGGCTGGTGGGTATTGGTAATCCATGTTTGAGGATTTCTCCACAATGGGGGTGTTTTCATGAAGTTCTTATTTTTGAGAGGACTTTTAAATGTCTTTGTTCTTGTAAAACCCACACAAAATGCAATAGAAAGAAATGAATGAAACACAGCAACACTAAAATTGAGAGTGAAACATGGCTAGTCTTGAAATAGACCACCTAAACCCTGAAGTGCTAATAATCTCATTCATTTGAATTTATTTTGATTAAGACTTGTCTTTCCTGAGGACAGAGTCTGACCAACAGTACTTTATTTTCAAATCTGTTACATTTTGCTTTCTGGAACCAAGATATGTCCATGTTAATGAGAAGATGCTGTCTGCTCAGCATTTCTGTAGTTTTGTTATTTTTACTCTTTGAAATAATAGTCATTGAGTGGGAGAATATGAGATCCTGCTCAGAAAATATAAAATCTCAGTTACCCACATGACAACCTTTTTAATAATAAATGAGATAGCTGTGATTCAAGGCTTTTTCTCCTGACACCCTGACTAAGACACCTTCCTGCTATCTTCTTTCTCTGTCAAACAGATACTGCTTTTTGAATGTGAAGCCCCTTCAAGGGCACTTAGAATTTACTGACCCACTCCCGATTTGGACATCTGGATTTGTCAGAATGTCCTGTGTTATGTTGGTTATTAATTAGGGAGGGAGGGAAGGAACCAGAGGTGTGCCACCCTGATCTGAGCATGAAGTGAAGGGGTGCTCTCTCAAGGTAGTTCCCATCCCTCCTCTGCTTGCAGGAGGAGCAAAGATCTGTGGGGTTATTCTGAGTGCTACTGAAAGGTACTGACAGCTGAAGGGGTTGCACAAATGCTCTCATGTTGGTGTGATGATGCATCAAGATGTGGCACTTCTCCCAGTCTCTCCTGAGCAGGTGAGAAATAAGGGCAAAAACCTGCTGTTCATGCTATATAGTTTAAATATCCATCTGATTTAACTGATATTACTACATCTGAGTCCAAATGTGATTTAAAGCCAGCTTCCTTCCTGACCACATCTGTCTTTCTGAGAAATTCAAGCCATTTGCTATTTGTAGGAACTGGTATAATGTGAATCAGTTGGATTTAGCAAGCATAAATCTATAGATCAAATTACTGCTATGTGTTACTGGAAAAGTAACAAAGAATGCATGGGCATTTAGGTGGGCAACAGGAAAAAAACAGCCCCAAGCTTTCATTTGAATTATGTTTATGACTTCTCGTTTGAACTGTTCATACAATATGTAATACTTTCCAATATCCTGGTCCCATAAATATTCTGAGTTTCAGAAGAAGTCCTTTTAAACCATTGCTTCATACTGCAGAAAAAATAGATAATGGAAGTACTTGCTTGTACTTACAGCAGCATTAGTTGCTGTAGTCACATATTAACTCACTGCTTTGGGACTATTGTATGCATGGCAACTAAAATGTGACATTCAGCATTGGTTTTACTTTTCAGTGTGAAGTTGTTTGATACTTTAATCTTTTAGAGGATTATTCCCTTTTTATTATTGCACATTTGGTATACACTTTGCCTAACTTTTAAGTATTTTCCTTCAGTTGAACAGAGTAGTTGCTGTTTATCTTTGATAGCTTCTCATGTTATAGTTTACAAAGCATCACCTGTTACAAATGACCAGAAGACATAGCATTATTTAAATATCTTCAAGTAACCTCTTAAACTCAATATTTTGCATATTTTCAATCCAGGTGGATTTCTATGATAATGCAGGCAAATGTAGCTGAATATGGAAATGACCCTGGTTTTGTACTGTGAATATGGGAATCTCAAATTTTCCAGGAACTTGTTTGTTTGGCTAAGAAAAAGATACCAGATAAGCTGTATGGAAATGGAGGTTTCAAAGCACAGAAATAAGTTGTGTGCTTTTGAAACTTTAAAAACTAGCCTGAACAGAATAATTTAAAAACACGATGTGAAGAATTTAAAAAAACAGAAGATGGTCTATGTTCTGGTTTGCTAGAATAAATCTGTTAAGCTTAGCTGGAATGGAAGCTTTTACAGAAAGGTTGATTTTTGGATACTATAAACTTAAATGTAGAAACTCTTGCAGAAATCTTTGGACATGTTAGTATATGCTTTAACTGAAAGAATCATGTTGTTAATTAAGCAGAAGAATGAGAATGCTTAAATCTAGGATGTCTTACTGCATTTATTGCTTTCTGTACTTTTAGTAGAATATAACACCTTTCCAGCTACTTCCTCCTACAGATATTTCTTGTTTACCTAATTTTAAAATTGATATTGGGCAGGTTGAATATGTTAGTCAGCTGGGTATAACAGAAGGCCCTCAATAAAAATGATACTGAAAAGTACCTTGGCTTACTTCAACCTTAAGATTTCTATAAAAGTTCTCTTCAGTTTTGTGTAATATTAGCCATTATCATCCCTCATACTGTTCGACCATAAATGATCTAACAGCACTTTGTTGATATTCTTATGAGATTTTAGCGGAGCATATACTACTTCACAAAATATCTCAGCATTTTGCTTTCCTTCTTTTCTGACTTTTAGTGCTGGTTGAGGCTAGAACAATGATATGAAATTTCACATGCAGTAAGTCTGGGATTCATGCAGTTAGGTAAGTAAATGATACAGTAAAACGTGTGCACAGTTGGGTTCAGAGCTTAATGCTTGGGCTATTATGCCAGTAATAGGAGTCTGAAGTAACATAACACAACGACTTGAAATACTGTATTGCTTTAGAATGGAGGCTGCTTTTCTTTTGTAGTTCAGGAGTGTTTTCAGTCTTTCCCTAGTATCATAAAGCATCTAATGCTAAATATAATCATGAGTAGCACTCACCTAAATAATGTCTTGCTTGTTGATGGGACTTTTGTGCCATGTGCACAGGCAGGGAGCTAAAAGATTAAGTTATATAGGTTTTCATTTCAATGTCTGACTGCTTTGTTTGTATATCATTCTCAAGAATTATGAGTAATACATCTCTTAAGCCAGAGCAATTGAAAGGAGATTTCAGTAGCTTAAATCCTGTAAATTGTAGCTGAATAAAATACAGTATGAAGCTGAAGTGCCTCATCAGACAAGGGCTGAATAGCAAGAGCAGAGCAAAAGCCTGGAGTTGGAGAGGTAAGTGAAATAACTGAGAAGTAGTTTAGGTGATGACACAGCATGAAAAAACTTGAACAATAATTTTCTAATTAACAAATAGTTATTTACTGTCTGGTGAGTAAGCAGTAGCTTATTCTGTTGCACCATCTTACAGGACTTCTTTACAGGCAAAACAGCTAAAAATTTTGGGGTTAAAATTCAACTTGAAACAAAATCAGCCACTCTCTCCTATATCTCTCCTATTTTAATGCAGCAGGAGAAGGTCTTTGTGCTGCTGTTGTAACAATGGCAAAAAGGGAAGAAGCAGGAAACGCACCTATCAAAACCAGTGTAAGGTTTGGGAGGTAGAATGATGTTGAAAGAATGGGAAGGCATTTTTAGCAGCTTCTCCTCAGAGCAACTTGGGAATAATGAGGCCAGGGAAGAATTTACAAAAACAATCAAATCATTTGTGTGGCTGAGACAAAGGATTTGCCCATGTGACCCAGGAGAGGTCTGGCTCTGAGTTTCCTGTCCATATGTGGTGCAGTTTCTAAAAAACAAGATAACATTTGGATGAGGATCCAGAGGGAGATACAAGGATAATTACCGCATTGGCTGTCTTGACTTGTCACTTCACAAAACGGTTTGGGTTGAAAGCGGCCTCTAAGATCACCTGATTTCAAACTCCCCTATTTCAATGAAGACAGCTTCATCCTGGGTGTTTCTCAAGTTCAAGCAGTAACAAAGTTTGTTCAGTGCAGTCTCTCCATCTTTCCTGAAACAATCTCCTGGTAAAGACAAGTCCTTCGAAAATCTAAGCTCTCAGATAGAAACCATGCAGATATAATTTTGATGAATAAACATATTTAACTTCTGACTGCTGGTACACTACTTTGGATGCCAAAAATTCACAAGAGAAAAATGAAATGTGTCACATTTCATAAGTCCAAGGAAAATCTGGAGTTGGATGGCAGGCTCTTTTGAAGGGGCAGTCTGAATTATAAAAGCTTGTCTTGCCTCAATTCCTACCCTGTATTATTGGGGTAGTATTTAATTTCTCATAGTTGTTTTTTGTTGGGTTTTTTTTCAAATTGTATAAGTAGCTGGATCAAAAATCTATACTCAACATATTTCCAAAACAATCCCATCCTCTCCTGATTGTCCTGATAGTAATTAGATATAATGTTGAAATTTTTTTACTGAATAATCATTTTTTTATAAAGCTGCAATTCAAATATCTGTATTTCAGTATTAATTTTTTTTTTTTTTTTAGGTTTTGGAGGATAAAGAAGTATGGTTAGTGTTTTGAAATATAAAACAAATTAATGAATTTTTTGATCATTTTTTTACAAGTCATGAAAGAAGCACAAAGTAGGCTGCTTCTTTACCAAAAAGTTCTCTCTCCTTAAAACACTGCCTATTGATTTATGTAACCTGTATTTGGTTTGTGCTGTCAATATAGTATTATGAATAATATAATTTAATTTCTTCTTCTTAAGCTCAGGTAGTTCAGCTGTAAGATTTTCAGACATCTAAGAAACATGCTGTAAAGAGCTGCAACATGACCTTTTGTTTTCTGTATTTCATAGAAACTTTGTCTTGGCAAAAGAATGCATGCTTATGAAAGGGGCACTTTTATTTTAATTTCAGATGTAAGTAATCCTTTTACATTCAGTATTTATTTAGTATCCTTCTACTTGTCTATTTCAAGCTTCTTTTGGTGGCCATGTACTCCTCATCTATGAGCTGATGCACTGTGCGTATTGCTGAATAGGGATTTTCATGCCTTCGAAGTCTTCTGTGTATCAGAATGAGGATGTTACCATATAGTGCTGGATTTCACACAGTAATAAATGCTAGTAGCAAAAAAACTAAGTTATTGGTGGTCTGACAAAGCAATTGCATAAAGCTCTTTATACAGGAAACCATTAAATTTGTCTATGATTTCTTCTCTAAATTAATTTATTGCAAGTTTCAGATGAAATATCCGCTAAGTTGTAGTAGAAGTACATTTGAAAACTTGAAACAATTGTTGATAGGCTAGGGAGAGACTTACAAAAGAGATTATGGTGCAAATACTGTCTTTTGCCTAATGGAGGCTGGAGAGAGGTAGAACTCTGGCCATTCCCCACTGGTCTCACTGATATGTGAAAAAATGCATAACATATGAGCAGCCCACTCAATATGAAATACATAAATAATACCCAAAATATATAAATATGAGCAGCCATTAAAGTGCCCACACTGAGATTATCAAATCTCAAGGAACAGTCATGTTGTCTAAGATTTCCAGTTCCTCACCTCTTTTAAGAAAGTCAAGTCACCTGTTAGCCAGGTGAAAGATTATGAAAATGTGTGGCCACCCTGGATGTACAGACAGGCTGGGGGATGAAACTCTCGAAAGCAGTGCATGCAAAGGGACCTGGGGCTCCTGGTCCAAGGCCCGATGGATCTGGGTCAGCAGTGCCCTGGCAGCTAGGAGGGCCAGTGCTGTCCTGGGGGATATCAAGCACAGCATCACCAGCTGGGTGAGGGAGGGGATTGTCCTGCTCTGCTCTGCACTGGGGCAGCCTCACCTGGAGCACTGGAGGCAGTTTTGGGTACCTCAATATAAGAAAGAGATAAGGTTACTAGAGACTGTCCAAAGGAGGAGTATGAAGATACTGAGGGGTCTAGAGGAGAAGCCATATGAGGCCTGGCTAAGGTCACTCAGCTTGTTCAGCCTAGAGGAGAGCGAGAGAAACTTTATGGGAGTTTTACAGCTTCCTCATGAGGGGAAAGAGAGAGGCAGGCACTGATCTCTTCTGTGTGGTAAACCAGTGACAGGACCTGAGGGAGATGCCTGGAAGTGTGTCAAAAGAGTTTTAGGTTGGATATCAGGAAATGGTTCTACCCCTAGAGGGTATTTGGGCCCTGGAACAGGCTGCACAGGGAAGTGGTCTCAGCACCAGACCTGCCAGAGCTCAAGAAGCCTTTGGACAATGCTCTCAAACACCGGGTGTGACTCTTGGGGATGGTGCTGTGCAGGGCCAGGAGTTGGACTTTGATAATATTAGTGAGTTCCTTCCAAATCAGGATATTCCGTGATTCCATGACATTTTTATGATGTTATAATTTTTCATCATAGTGTTTCCCCTCAGTAATGATCTGGAGGGAGGTTAGAGTAGCTGGTATTCAATTTAGCCAGATACACTAAAAAACTGGGAAAGAACTCTTTGGAGTGTACCTTTATCATATTTTTTGAAGAGTTGGGAAATTTCCATCAACTGGAGAAAACAGTTTCATTTCATTACTTAGAGCATTAGGAAGGTATTGGATGGGAGGTGATATAGGAAAAATCTGTAATTAACTTTCTCAACAGCAGTAATAATGCTAGACAATATACCTTATGGAAAGTAAATCTTATCAAGCACATGATTGTTACATAGTTGTAAATGCTCTTAAGACAAGGCTCAGCTCATCTGGTTTTTCACCAAAAGGCAGAACAGGCTAGTGACGCAGTCCAAGGTAAAAACATGAAAATGTTTTACCTGACAAAATTAATATATTATTTTAAGGATGGACTCATCTAGTATGTTGTTTTATAGTACATACTGCAGCTGTGGGCTCTTGAATACTTTTGGTCATTGTTTGGTCTCGGATTGCTTAATGTTAGAAAAGTTTGACACAGCTTTGATGCATTGGGGGAGCAATAAGTAAATAAAATAAAACCGGCATGGTACCTATCCACAGGAATTGCTGTGGGACATCACTCTGAATTGGGCTTTGGTTTTCAGATAGCAATTGGAAGTGGTACCACCCAGTCCTGCAACAGTTGTCACGGGCTTCTGGGAGGACTAGCTCCCTGTTTTGTGCCACTACTGAAAGCAAAGGGCAGCTCTGTTTTATATAACCCAGTAAATATCAAGCAGTCAATTGTATTAGCTGTACAGGTATGACAACACCAGGAGACCGAAACCACAACCAAAGCTGCAATGCATCCAAAAGTGAATGAAAGCCTGGTATGCCTTCCAAGGAGGTTAAGATGTATAATTTGAAAGGGTTGTTTTAATCTAAGTATTTTTGGGAGGAAGAGTCTTTTGACTGAAGACTGTTTGTTAATATAGCAGTAAGTGATGAATTCTGTCACTGAAATGAATGTATTTAACAGTGTGAGCAACAAACAATAGAAATGTCTTAGCCGTGGACATGCTCACTTTAACCTCATTTGACCTTTGAAAAATTGTTTCTCTCAAACATTTCTTTGAGCTGCAGGTTTGACTTACAGACTTCAGGCAGAAATATTCAAGTCATTTGATTTGTACCAAAGAGGTAAGGCTCAGAGTTTTGCAATGTTATAGCTTTTAGAGTATAGGAATCTTGTTTTACAATGCATGGTTAGATTGCTTGACCCAGATCAGAGCTTGCATGCATCCCAATTATTCTTCTGTACTCATCATTCAGGCGAGAAGAATTGACTTTGGCTGTTTCTTATCGGTGCAAGTTAAGCTTTTTTCCAGTAAAGTGTTCAAGGCTTTTGAGATTTTTATGATCCATAGGATTGCAAAGCATGTCAAGTTATTCAAATGCAAGTGCTGAAAGAAGTCTGACAATTAGTGCCAAAATGCAATAAAAAATGGAATATTAGATGAAACTGTTAAATGTTTTTCTAAAGATGTTTATGTAAAGCAAAATTCTCATGACTAAATATACTTCATGTCACCATGTTTAAATAACTTTACCCAGCAATCAGTGCAGGAAACTAGCATGTTGATCACAGAAGTTATTATTATCATGCTTTCTTGATGTATTGCATGAATAATTATGGTAGCTTGAGGATTGCACATTAAAAATATTACTGATAAAAAATAAAACCAGAATTAAACCAGTGAAGTCTGCTTATAGCTTCTCATATAGTACTTTGTCTGCAACATTGCTAATCCATGGCAATCTGCTATGTCCATACATCTCCTGAGGCTTTCACACCCACTGGCTTGCATTTTCCATGAAAATCTATATAGAAACTTGAATATTCAAGTTGAATGCAAGTTTAATTTTCCTTCTGTAATTTAGTCTAAAAGTGATATAAATGATTGATTCCTACTCTGCAACTTGGAACAAGCTGTTAAAATTACATGGAATAACTGATAAACCCATGAAAACTAGTATGCAGACAATTTAAATATTCAGTTTCTTTCCTTCTCTTTTGAATTTTTTTAAATCAAGCCAAGTATCTATTTGCATGTGGAGAAAATTAATAATAATAATAATAATAATAATAATAATAATAATAATAATAATAATCTAGTGTAATTTCTGATTTTATACTATCTAACAATGTGCATGTCCATGAGTTTGACTTAAAAACTGTTTAAAATTTTTCAGCATAGTCAAGAATGCTTGTGGTGGCTTAAGTATTGAATGGCCCTCAGCCAAAAAATACAGTGAGACAGTAAAAAATATTAGTACTGGAAGAAATCTGATATTTGGTACAGACTGTAAATGTGTAGTTCTCAAGTCAAGTGAAGTCTTGGCAGCTGTATTTCTTAGAATATGTGAGATAGAGAAGTTCCTCACTAGAATCTGTAATTATAAAAATTAGAGTAAGAATGAAAAAGAAAAGACATCAGAAAATCCCAAACTCATAAGTATACCAAATCAGACTTAAAATGCCTATTCCTTTCAGTTTCTCAAATTTTGCTTTATTTCTTTTTTTGGTATAATATAAACTTTAAAGCAGTGACATGGTTAATCTCATGTCACATATACTTTAATTCTTGAAAAGTGTTTTCTGATGATAATTCTTTATTACAAAAGAGCTTGGATTCTCACTGGAACCAACTTCATCTGAACAACAAAAACAGTTTGATCAAGAAAGAATTGATCTTTATGACTGGTGATTAATACCATTAACCCTGGTTCAGTAAAGATTTCTGATGAACAAGTTCAGTTCATTAGGTCAACTCTCATTTGATCTAAATTATGCATACATTATGTAATTGTTACAAAATTGTTCTGAAGAAAGTTGAAGACTTTAGTGGCAGGAATTTGATTCTTATTAGAAAGCTCTCAGGAGGGAAGCTGACATGTCTAATAAGAAACTTAGAGAGAGCTTTCTATATCATAGTACCTTTCTGTCAGAATTGAGAGGGCTCATTAGAACTTCTAAAACACATTGCCTTAGTAGGCTGACAATTATTAGTGAATAATGAAAACACATAAGTGAAAAATCTAAATGGAATCCTATGGAGTTTTTGTAGCCTAATATTGGTTTATCCCCTTGCTAACATAGGCTATATTAACACTCTGCAACCTCACCATTAAAGGGTGGGATTTTTGGTGGGCTGGTAATGCAAGGTGCTGAAAGAGATTTGTCTTGTAAGACTATTACCCACTGGCTAACACACTGGGTTGTAGCCAGCTATTGAAAATTAGGTGGGATGAGCCCTGGGAGAGGCAGAAGAGCAGAGCAGAATTTTATAAGCATGTACAGCTGAGGAAACTGTGCTTAAAGGCAAAAGCAAGGTTTTAAATTCATTGAAAATTTCTTGAAAGCTGTCAAATTATTGTCAATATATGTAGTCAATTACTGTGGAAACTAGCATGTTTCTTTTCTCTTCAGTCTAATTTCGGCCATCTCTTGTGTAAGTAGAAGAGCAAAGCTGAATCTTAATCTAAGAACATACTGCAAGTCAAAATAATTAAGCCAAATAACTTGTTTTTAAAGTGACTGCTAAATAGTCATAAGTGCTGAAATGAAATTTTTAAAAGTGAATTTTTTACATGACTCTCAAACTTTTAAATGGCCTAAACAATCTTTGATATCGTGTTTGGAGCACTTCAGAACATTTCCCTGTTTAGCTGGTAATTACCTAAAAGTAGAAGCTATTAGCTGCTTCCAGGCTTAAAGAAAAATATTAACCAGCAAACTGACAGTGAACTGCTTGGGTAATGAATGGTATCTTCACCAAGAATGTCTATAGCAATTGTCTATCATATGTAAACCACAGAAAAGATTAATGGTGTTGAAATTGCATCATGAAAAGATTATAGAATTTGTAAATGTTAGGTTTTCCTGAAGAAGAAAGTTCTACTCAGATCTTTTAGGGATAAGAGATTGTTATTTTGGGGGTGGAAAAATCTATGTTTCTGGTTCAAATATATTTTTAGCTCTTTTGTCAGCTTACAGTATGCAAACACGGGCATGAAAATTTTTTTGTCTAAACCTCAAGAAGGTACAGAACTAGTATAGAACTCTGGATTTCAGCACCTCTATGCCTTTGTTCTGTGGCTTATAGGGTGTGCATCTTTTATCAGTTCAATGTTACTTTATATAAAACATCTTTAAGCTATCTGGAATACAGTTTTGGTATAATATCACCAAATAGCAGAATAGTAATTACTATGTGCATCTGCAGCAATTCTCATTATTCTTGCTCATGTTCAACCCAGGAAGAAATTGGCAAAATTTTTTTAGACTACCTAAAAAACCTCAAAGTGTTAGATTTTTTCAGACTATATATAAGTGTATGCAAGATTACCAGAGTGATAACTGAAATTTGGCCAGTAAAACTGAAGATTTCTTAAGAAAACATTTGGGAAAATTTGTTTTTGGACACACTTAGCAAAATATTCAGACTTTTCAGACCATGCAGGAAAATATAAGCTACCAACAGCTGTGCAGGTAGTATGCAGTGCAAATACTGCTGTCTCTGTACAGGAACACTTCACACCAATGGCCATATCATTTGGGAATAGGGAGGTACAAGCTGGATGGCATATGATCTGTTGCATTTTGAGAATGAAGGAAGCTCCAAGAAAATCCTGCAGGGCAGCACTGCAAGCAAAAGAACCATGGGATGGGCTGGAGGATGTGGTTGTGTGGATGCAGGCAGATGTAGGCACCGGCATCCTTGTAGGGCGACTCTCTCAAAGCTCTGGTCTCAGTCAGGATTCAAAATCCAGGACTTTATTATCCATGTGGAAAATAAAGGACTACTGTTTGAAAACCCATTCTGTAACGCAAAACGAAGCTTTCAGCTTTCAGATTTAAAAGATCCCAAACAGGGGTGGTGCAAAAGTGTGGAGTTTCAACAGTTTTTCTATCCTGCTGACTTACTCCAGCTGCTAGAGCAGAGGGACCATTATGAAAAATATATGTCTTGTCAAATTCTAGCTCCTTTTTCACTACACAGTTTATGAAACAAATGGTTTCCTTAATTTAGTATGCTGTCAGGCTTTTCTTCTCATGTTTATTGATATTTTTTCCTAAATGCAAATTCCAGTGACAGGATGATACTTATGCTAATTGAGACAATTGAAAGTTCTGGGTTGTGAGGGGAAAATGGAGTTTTTTTTTCTGTTGGTGAGAAACTAGCTTTTGAGCTTCTGATAAAAATCTAGTAAGGAGCTGTAGGATTTTTATTTTTGTTTCTCTCTAGGTAAAAATATAAAATCTTGAATTAGAGTAGTTTGAAGACACAAGTGGTAAATATTCTGGAATCGCAACAGGAAGCAAGTAATCACAGTCTTAGCAGAGTTGTATCATATGGAGATCTGTCTTCACCTTTCAAGCTGACAGTAATTTTTCCATTAAAGCAAGCATTGCATTGTAAAATCTTTTCAGACTCACACCTACCAAATACATTTCATATATTTTCTTAGTACTCTTTCTCCTTAATTTCAACGTGGACAGGTTTGAATCACTTCAGCTGGCAAATGTGGCAGTACCATAGGGCTTTAGACAAGGAATGAAGTAGTAAAAGGGTCTCAGCTCACTACCAGCTTTTTTCACTGTGATACAGAATAAAATGTCATCGGTTTCAACTATGTTTGCACTCAGTCTGATATTGCTACCCACAAGGCATCTGCTGCAAGATTCAATTTTGTCACACCAGTAGGTGTTTTTACCAGGAGAAATAGTTTAATGTGTGCAGTTAATGATAGGACACGTCTGCTGTTCTGCTGTCTGCATCTATCTGGATGTAAATATTTTACATAAGCTTAAAAAGACAAAGGCTAACATGATTTCTGCTATTTGTACACAAATCAGTGCTGCAAAGGGTAAAACATCAGTCACATTTCTCTAGAATTGGCTAGGGATATGAAAATCTCTAATAGCTTGCTACTCAGATTGCATGCACACATCTCCTGGCCTCTCTTAATAAGAAAGATGCAATCTCTGCAGGGAGAAAGAGATAAAAGACCAAAGAGAGTAGAAGATAACATACTCACCTGCTGGAGATTCAGAGTTGCTCTTCATTTTTCCTTATGTGCTGTAATGGATCCTGTTCATCAGACTAAAAATTTAATGGGTGTATAGGGCACACAGGGGAATAGATACCAACTAAGTAAAAAAGACTTTGGATTGGAGAATCATTTGAAAAATGATCAATATTCACTATTTGAATAAAGAAACAGACAAAAAGGTCCAGAAGAGAGCAGCCTGTGTGCCTAAGTGACCCTTTGCTGTTTAAGATGTACAGATCAGAACACTCTGCACTGTTGTTTAACTGCACATTGCCTTTGCCTTTGGCACTTGTATTTCTTAAGTACTTCAAAAGCTTGAAAACTGAAATAATAGGAATAACTGGAATATGGGGCTTTTCTTCTTAGCTTTTCCATTTTCTTTGTATTTATACCAAATAACCATTTCCCTCTTTGCCAGTTAATTTAAATCTGGAAAAAATACTAAACTTTGAAAAATGAAAGTGAATTTTAGGTTTTTGGTTTTGTTTTGTTTTTGGTCACTAACAACTTCTTGTCACCTTGTTAGGGCATACAGACTGCTAAAATTTGAATTTTAGTGGGGTCATGTGCCTGGATCAACTGCTGGAGCTACTTTTAGGCAAGCCCTATGTCAGCAGGGTAAAGGGAGATGTGCACCATGCACTGCAGCAGTACCTTGGGTGCGCAACAGCTGTGTTGGCAGTGATTAAATCTTTCAGAACATCACTTTGTGCTGCAGAGGAACACATTCTGGAAGGCATGCTGAGTAGGAGGTTCCAGTGTCCCTTCCTCCCTCTCAGATGAGCCAATGCATCTCATATTTGGCTAGAAGCACTGCAATTTTTTCCTGCTGAATGTTCCTAAGACAGTTTGCTTACACTGTAAACCAGTACATTCAAGTTGCACTTATTCCTTTTGATGAATTGTTGCAAGTTTTTTCCTTCTAAAATGACTACTTTATCTTGAAGTGTTAAGGAGAGTTTAAAAACATAAATCTGAAGTCAAGAAAGCTTGAAGCTTGAGAATTGTACAAATTCATGTTTTTGATTCTTTCAATTATGCCCACTGTTAAGGAGAGAGAAAATGGAGTTCTCTCACCTATTTTATATACTGGTATAGATTTGACCCAAAACAATCATTTAAAAAAAAAGGCAACTGAAATTCACAGCCAAATTGAAGGCAGCTACCTTCTTTCTTCCCAGTCAAATGTACTGGTTAGTATGAAATGACAGCTTTGAAATATTATAGCCACTAGACTCCCTATGACCAGTCACTTAATGTGGTGCTCTGCATTGTTGTAAGGTCTTTTTTTATACCAGCTTTGTTGGTATAAAATATGACTTTCTTTTCCTTTTCTGTTAGTTGGGAAGACACATGTACTGCCTCATAGGAACAGCTTTGGGGGCCCTTAAAAGATTACACATATTCATGGCATCTGCCTGGTTTTGGTATTTTTTTTAATTTTTTTTTTTTTACTTTGTGAAGATTTTTTAGCACATGCCTTTCATTTCTGAATATAAAAATGTCTGTTCTTGGCTCTTTTCCTTGACTAGTCCACTTTCATTCTAACATATTTTTGTGTCTCCCAAGGGCATTACATTGGGTACTTCTAATCTAAACCTTGTGAGTTTTTTTTCTTCCCCTATTGTTAGATAGTAAAAGATTTTACACTTGCTGTTAATTTCACACATTCATGGTAAGGAAGAATGGTTATCATTGTTCTAAACATGAAGCTGTATTTTTATTTATTTTGCCTTTTCATGTGGGGCTTGGGTGAATTAGTGTTTGTACAAGTGACATGACAGGATGGATCATTATTTCTATTGCTGCCCTCCGGGGAATTCACTAAATTGGGTTTGAAGATTGTGATATTTTCAATTTCAAGTATGCTGTTCTCTAATGGCAGTTGCTTCTGCTCTTTCTTTCTCAATTTTCAGTTTTTTCTGTCATAACTGTCTTTCTGTCCTCTACAAGTTCTGCCAGAAAATCCATGTTAGTAGTAATGTTATGTTCACAGCATCCAAATATGTACTTACAGAGCCCAGGCTGCTGCTTACAGCTCTGAAAGTTGAAGCTTTTCCTAACTTTAGTAGGGTACAGACTAATTTATTATTTGAACTTTGTATTTGAATCACAAAATGGTTATGGAGTAACATTTCATCAGATGACAGGAATATATTTTCCAGTAGTTGGAGGGCAAGGGTTCAAACACAACCATAGTGATAGTGGGTTTTGGGTTGCTTTGTTTGAGTTTTATGTTTGTATTTTTTGTGGGTTTTTTAAGCAGTGGTTTCCTTTAGTAGTGGCCTTCACTTAAATAGGCTGTGGTAATCTCTGCTTTATAACACTTCAAACAAGTAATGTCCAGCCTTCTGTCTTGTTTAGTTTTCTTTTTGTCTTTGCCATGTGGAAGAGTAAAATCTTAAAAGTCTGTTACAAAACTGGCTTCAATATCTGTTTTCTTTTTTTTAATGCCACTATAATCCCCAGGTTCTTCTGCTTCCTTCTTTATTTTGTAGCTGTAAATGTGTTCAACTTATTTTTACTGGGAAATACAGGTTTAAAAATAAGTAAGCTTGAGTAGAATTCCCACAATTAAATACATGCTGTCTGAGGGACATGGAATTGTTTCTGCTAACTTTCATGACAAAATATTCACAGGCATGGAGAGCAAATAATCATGAGCTGCTTTTGTGTTAACAGTAATCCAAAGACACTGTTGCCTTTGTGTCTTTCTTGTTGCTGGATATGTGCTGTGTGATCCTTGGCTCTTGTATGTGGTCTTTTCAACCCTATGAAATACTTTGCTTTAAATAAAACCTATATTTTAATTTAAAAATATCAGAGATGCATTATAATATATTAAGATTTTGCCAACCTTAAATGTGAGTTATGTTTTCTTTAGTAATGATTGGTAGTGAGCATCTGTGATCATGACATTAAAGGGCACCTTGTAGCTATGCTCTTAGATGCATAATCAAATGGATTAAATACTTACTCAAAAACAAAAGGAAAAAAATACCAAACCAAAACCAAACTAAAAATGTTCTAGCAAATCCAAGCCCCACCTTCTGGCCTCTCTGACATATTATCACAAATTGTTGTGAAATTAATCATAAATTACCATCCCCATCACTGGCCATCATTAACTAAATTTCTGTAACATTTCTGAAGCTGAGCTTGACACTTGCAAATTCAAACAGGGTTTTAAGGTTTTTAAGCAAATGTTATACTCCTACATTATCTTGGACAGTTGGGCTCAATCTCAATAAGTTATTGTATCTTCTTGCTTTGTATTTGTTTTACTGAACAATTACTGTATCAATATTAGCATGTGCTATTTATAATAGGCTGTATTATTATTGTGACTTGAAATAATAATGCTTGTAAAACAAGCTACAGTCCCTGGATAGATTAACATTTTTATACTGACTTTTCTATTTAGCTGTGCCATCCTTACTTGAAGTCCCCATGAAGGAGATATTCAATTTCAAGGCAGAACTCTCTTGCCATTTCTTGCCATGTTGCAGTCTCATCTGCCTATCTACATTGAATCCTAAAAGTATTTATGGAAGATCTAAAGTTATTCTTTCTGAAGGAAGAGTGCTGAATATTCTTCTGTCTAATATCAGTGAATTGTTGCTTTGGGAATGAATTGAGAAGTTTCTAAAGTATTTGCTCTGGCATTGCTTTAATTTCCAGAATTACTGGTAACCGAGCTTCTTGCAAAGTCAGTTCAAGCTTCTCCTTCACTTTCTGGGACATTGTAAGATTCTCATACTTTACTGCCTCAATGGTAGTATCTCATGATAGTCAAAACTTCCTCATGGCAATATCTGGTGATAGGTTCTTCATCCTAGATTACCTTGAAATAAATGTGTTTTGGTGCCTTGGGCATCTTTTAAGAAAGGAAGCCCCAGTGGAGCAAATTTCTAAGTGTGCTTAATTTCAAGTCTTTAACATTTGTTATATCCACACTATTAAATGCCTACATTTTGGCTAAAACATCTCTAGCTTTCTCTTAAAGCCCCTGCCAGTTCAAACTCCAACACAGTGAGGAAGGGCCAGTAGCTCCTGGCTGAGATGAACCTTCTGAGCTGTCCCAGTGAAGTTGCCACTAGGCAGCTGGTATTTCACTAGAGATGAGGAGCTCAGATGCTTGAGTCATCATGTTATTGGTGCCTGGAGGTGTCAGGAGCTAAATTAACCTACAGGATACACTGATACCTGCTGTCAATTTTTGTTTGGCTGCAGCTGGGAGAATTTCTCTGAGGATGTCAACTTTGCTGTGGAGAACCTTTTACCCTCCTTTGCACTAGCAAGGCTCCAGGAGTGGCCTGCAACAGTGTTGTTGGCTGCATGCCTTCTCTTTTGATAATGTTACAAAGCCATACTCATGGAGTAAATGCCATACTCATTGCTGCAAATCTGACCTTGGCACATTGACATGGCAAGAGATAATCTGGAATGAAAAAATGTTTGCTCTGAAGTTCTCTTTTTTAGGGTCTTGTTGCACCAGCTGCAGTTTATGTAATGCATATGAATACAGGTAGAATTTCCTTTGGTAAGGTCTTGCAAACAGCACACCCAGGCATTTTCTATTAACTCCTGAAAAGATCTTGCTGTGCTTTATCTGTAATTCTAGTTGCATTCCCTTGACAGCAGGAAGACATTTTCCAATGCAGGCATTTACTGCTGCTTGCTGTCCTCTCTGACTAGTGTGTGTGATATCACCTGCAACCTGTACTCCTCTTGGAAGTGAGGTTCAGCATCCAGACTAGCCAAACACAGAGATATTTGTAGTCTTGTTGATTCATAATGATGCTGGAGACTAATGCTTGAGATGTTGTCTGTAATGTAATTGTTAAATAATAAAAAAGTGCAAATATGATTGTTTGCAGGGTGATCTAAAATAGTTGTTCTATTAGTCTGGATGGGATAAAAGCAGAGTGAGCTTGACAACAAGTCTAGCACTCTGTAGTTTGAAGCAACACCTTTCAATCTGACATTAACAGTATGGCTGGAAGTAGGAAATAGATGCATTGAGAGTTTAGGTTAAATACTATGCTGTATAACTTAAAGTTATAATTTTAATTGTAATTGTCCACCTGGACAACCGGTGTTCTCTACCCTAGTAGAGAGCTTTTAGCACTCAGCTGTGTGAGCTTCCCTCTCAACTCTGTCCTTTGAGCATTCAGGTGATGTGATTCAAACTTTTTAACGCAGAAAAGTTCTTGAAAAAAGTATTGTCCTGAAATGCAGTTGAAATTATGAGTTGTATTCTTTTAGAGGCAGGTGAACTGAGTGAGGTTGGTTGAACACATAAATGCTTTTCTTTGTGTAGGTCTTCTACGCATTTTGCCTTGGGTTTTTTTTCTTTTGTTAACATTTCGGATTGTCCACTTCCCAATTCAGAAACGACCTAATTTTTTTCATTTATAAAGCTGCTATGTCGCCTATCCTGGCCAGCAGACTATCCTTCTCTGCAGTCATATGTGAAATTTGGTTATAGTCTTCAGATAGAATGAATATTCAAAATTTTTTGAGATGACTTAACTGTATGTCATTGATTAAGTCTATTTTAGCTTATAACTGTAATCAGAGACAGTTTAACTGTCATTAAAAAACCAGTCTTGATTCAACCTATCTTTAACTCATCCTGTGGTGTTTGTGTTGTATGATTAAAACATTGGAGATTTTTCTAGGCAGACAAAAAAACCTGTCATGAAAAGAAATGTATTGATATTTTGATAGAAATATAGTAATCTAGTGATTAAATTATTTAGCTACTTATATGTCATGCTGTAAATGTACTTGGTACAGAACCCTGCTTATGGAAAGTACTTGTAGCACCCCTACAGGTTACATTCCTTGGGGGTTACATTCTCTGGGGAAGTGTTTGCCTCCATGGTTAGAGGGCTTCTGTACTTTTGTTGTCTGGACGTTTTTCTTTAATTGAACTATAGTTTTGTTCTCAGCAGGTATTTATTTTTCAGTTACCTGCTGGTGCTACTGCAGACTTGGAAAACAAGTTGGCTCGCTCAAAGCCTTGTCTATTGCATTCTGATACAATCAAATAGATTTCCAGATCCTGTCTTCCATAGAAAAAAAAATCAACAATCCTATGCAGTTAGAAAGTGTCACCCCTGAAAAGTCCCAAAAGGTGGCTGGTGTCATGCAGATGAAGAATTTACTTTATGTGTTTAGTTACTCATGAAAGAATGTTGCCATTATTACCCTCTTATAGATGAAGGTCTTGTAAAGAAATGGGTGAGGGTCTCATGTGCAACATGAACATGGGTAACAAAAATGCTTTTGCACCCAGAAAGAAGCCTGAAAGACAGTTATTTTGACCCTGCATATAATGTGGGGATTGCTTGATCCCCAGAAAAACAACCAAGGCCTCACTAAACCCTTGTCTTCTGCATGATGCAGCTGGCATTTTCTGCCTCAACTTCCCTGCTGTGGCTGCTAAAGGCACAAAGGTGTTTTACTACTGGTGAGTGAGGGTGTAGTGAGGGATTAATTTTCTGCCCCTCTCCACAACAAGAAATCCTGAGAGTAAGAGAGAGGGGATTTTTTTTTTTTTTATGTTGGATTTAAACATGCAGCTATGCTGCAGAAAGGTTAAAAACAAAAAAAGAAAAAAGTTAGTTTGTGAAGTTAAACCAACTTGGATACTTAATGCAGTACATCAGTGAATGCACAGACAGGGTGAGCGGGAGATGACAAGACGGCATTGGAGGTAACTGAGTATTCTCTAACTGTTTTTCCAGGTGATGGCTATCAAAAAATGATGTCATTTTTAAAAGTGATAGTAGCTAACTTTTGTTACATTTATATAGTGTTCTCTTGAATGCACTGCTCCAAATCTATCTTGTTGAATTTTTATATGTAAAGTAGATTTATATCTTTTGCTTGAGATCCACCCATTGCCTGAATTAATTTTTAGGATAGAAAATGTTTTTCCCTTTTCCTCTCTAATGAAATATAGCATTCCTTCCTTATATTAAACTACTCTTTTGGACCAATAAGTCTCTGCTGACCTTAATCAAAGAGGGCATGTTTATTCAGAAATTCATATGGAGATAAAGTATTTTTAAATAGAAAAAAATTCAGTCCTGGCCCTTGGAAATAAAAATCTCTCAAATCTAACTCTACCAATTGGTATAAAATATCTTTGTGTTAGTTTGTCCTCTCTGTTGATGAGAATCTGAAGTGATATGATTGTGTGCTGTGCCTCTCTCTGGATCTTAGAACAGGACCTCCTTGTAGATCTCCCAAACTTCACCCATTTAAAACAGAGGCTAAATAACTCATTGTGATTTTTTTAAATGCTCCTTTTCAAAAGATGTATTGCTTGTTATTGTGATTCATTGTGCCACAAAAAAAGAAATCAAATTCTCGTTTATAAGAAATACTAAATAAGGTATCCAATATATTCAAGTTCTGTTAAAACTGCTTATGAGTGGTACTTTATTTGGTATATTTTTTTGTTTAAATGTATCACAGCTGTGGATAAATATGAAATCAGTAGTCAAATAGGATAAATTGTTAATCAGTAGTCAGTTATGGTATTTTCCTCTGAGTAACATCTTCTAAAATCTCAAATATTGGGATGTAGTTTTATGTGTTGCAAAGTTTTATGAATAGGCTAGTAAAAAATATTTCCCTAAGATAGTTCTTTAAATGATTGAGAAATTTTTTTCAGGATTTAAATGGTTTATTCTTCTTTATGTACAGTTTTCTTTCATAAAATCTGGTAAACTACAGAAATAGCAGCATTTCAAGCAACTAGCCTGAGTGGTTTAATACAAATCATAAAAAGAATAGTCAAAACTTTGTCTGCTTTTGTGATGTCATTGGAATGCCCCATGTGTTGTGGTTATAGCTATTTACATTAGTCCAAATATTTGTATAATGCACAAAGTCAAAGTATAGGGTGTTAAGTCGAGAACTACCATTTTCTTTACAAGAGAGGTGTTAATTTCTATGAGCTGATCACATCTGCATTTTTAGGGAAACAACATTCAAGCTTCCAAGTTTTTTAGTAAAACATGCATAGCACAATATACCAAGGAGAAACATTTGCTCTTTCCTTTGTACTTGTCAGCTGGTCTTAACTGTAGAACAGAACCAAAAGAAACATCTCTAATTGCTATGTTAATTCCTTTCTGTGAAGTAGAGTGAGCTTCCCTATCTTCAGAGTAGTCCGGACATATCCTGAAAGAGGAGGCAAAATGGTGGTTTTAGCTCCTTAGCTAAAATCACCTGTAGCTCTGGTGGGCCAGTCAGCATGCCCAGGACACAAGTCAGAGGCTCTTGTGAGGTGTTAAATTCACACCTAGTTGGAAGGTAGTTTCACTACCCTCTCTTTTGTGGTAATCAATTAACAAATGTCTCTAAAAAAGCCCTGCACATTATTCAGTGTATTAGAACCTTATGCTTTCAAATTTCTTTTCCTCTTTTCTTGTCATGACCTCAAATTGCACTGTTTAGGCAATTATTTCAGCTCTATCATAGACCAGAAAACAAGTTCCAGTAGTGGCAAACTAAATACATTTTAAGAAAATCTATTTGGTCAGAAGGGAGGAGAAAATAGCAGTGCAAACAAGGTCATATTAGCAGTCCTTGCTTAGGACAGCTTGGTCTTGCATTCACTTTGAACACATTTTTGATTACTAGAGCTTGCCTTTTGATTTCTGCATTCCCAGACACATTTGAACCTTGAAAGGTGGCCTTAATACAACCATTTATATACTCTTGAATTCAAATATCCATTTGAAAATAAAGCAATAAAACAGTGAAGTACATCAATAACTGTGTCAGAAAACAAGGAATTAGATGATTGTTGATGGATGACTACATGATTTTGATGTCTTATTGTATGGAGATTGCCATGTAACCTGGTGATTTTTGTTTCAAACTATTTATGAACTGGCAGGAATGATAGGCTTTGCATTTAGGAGTGAATAAAAATGTCAGCTGAGTACTTTTAAGTTTTATTGCAGTCTTTTGTAGAAAACCAAGCTCACTGCCTGAGCTCTTTTTTTCTCTTTGAGGTTCCTGGGGTAGAAATCAGGTTGTACTTGTTATGTCTGCAGGTAATATTTATGATGGGCACTAATTGATTTGATGGGCATATTCTGAAAGACAGAAGGCACTTTCAAGAATTTTGCAATAGTTTTTAAGCAAAATACATGAAAAGACATGCACTGTTGTGGGACTTTTTAACATATTGGTCTACATTGTTAGCTTCAATGAATTTGACTGGGAATTCAAAACAAAACTTGGGCAGACTCAGAATAAATTAGAATAAAATCAAAGACAATACTTACAGGATGACCTGTGAGGAAAATCTGTAAACTTTCATACAGTTCTAACTGACAGAAATCCTGTTCTCATGCTAATATAGTCAATAATGAATAAATGTGGGAACAAAAATACAGTGAATGTGTTGTACAAGCAGAATTGTGCTGAACCAGGCTGAATAATGGTGTTCTCTATGGGATGCCAGCCAGCCCCTTAATGCTTACTGCTGCTGCAAAAGCACTTGCTAATCCTGCACCAAGAATTGTTTTTCTAAATCATGTTAGTACTTTGATTTCATTGTAATAGATGGAGGCAAGGGGGGTTGTGTCTGAGGCTCGGGACAGACAGCGTGCCCCTTTGGAACCAGGGTGCTTTGTAATAGTGTGTCATGCTGGAATTGCAGCTGACAACACCCTACACAAAGAGCAGAGGCTTGGAGGAAACTGTCTAATTCCCGGGCTCTTTTCTCACCTGGGAAATTTGTGTGCTACAGACCAGACTAATGGTGACATTTGTGACTCTCTTGTCTTGAACGTTTTTTTAGTTGCAACACAAAAGGGTGACAGTTGTGCTAACACTGTGTGAGAGGAAGAAGGAAACAATAGCTAGTCTGGCTGCCAGAATCTTGAGTTTCAGGATTTAGCAATGCCATCTTACCCTACAAGGAATTTCCCTCAGAAAGCCAGGTTTTAAACACTGCAGATAAAATACGCTGGGTTCATAAGTATTTAGATGTCAAGGAGATCTAGCAGAAGACATGCATTCAGAATATCTTCATTTTTCCCTTAAAATCCACACTGAACTCTGTTCTATTTTGCTCATCAATAGCTAAATATTGGGATGATGAAAGGAACAGAGTTTTATTTAGCACCAAATATGAAGACCTGTTTGTAGATGTATCTTGGGATTTCATAAGGGTGACTAATAAAGAAAAGTCCAAGTGTTCCCTGATGAGATTTCTGTTTTTAGGAGATTGGAGAACATTGAAACATATGTAAATATGAACTATTGCTGAAGACAACTGAGGAGTTTTGTAATAATACTTAGTACATATGGAAGGACTGAGCTCTGTGAATAACTTGTGGATAACTTGGATAACTTTCCTACCATGGCTTGTAGGAAATGATCTCTCTGCTCAGTGGAAGACAGGGTGGTTCAGAAAACATGACTGCCTGGCAAGCTACCTAGGAAAGGCATCAGAATCCTCCCATTACTTTCTTTTGTCCACTTGTTGCTTTTTAATGCCTCGTTGAAGGGAAGGTGATCTTTTGCAAAATTCTCAGCAACCAAGCCCAATGAAGATAGGCAATGATGAGAAAGGATTTCAATCTCTTTCAGAATGTACAAATTTCTATTAAAAATATGAATCCATCTAAAATATCCTTCCCAAAAACTATTTTAAGGTAAGTCTTCCTGGAAATAAAGTCATTGGCTTAAAAAATCCTATTTAAATGAATAATATAAAAGTTAAGCTTTTTGTTTGTAAGAGATGTTCTGCTGGTTTGGGTAATTCCTGAGTGGCTTTTTTTAGTTTCAGTATGAGCCATTTCTTTGATCACTGTTCATTTCTCATCAGCTGTGAACCCTCAGATACCCTTTTATCTGACTCGGGCATCTTTATCTTGTAGGCATAGAATTCTAGGCACAGAATTGTACAGCTAACATTATTATTCATAAATTGCTTTAATTAAAAGTCTCTGGAAAATCAACACTGAAGTATCTGCCTGTTATAAGTAAGTTAATAAACATTAATTTGTCTTTCTTCTTAAGAGAAGCAAGTGTTACTGCACAGTACTTTTATAATCACAGTCGAAACTCCACAGAACTCCATCATAAATCAGATTAAAAAATACTTTCTTATAAAGCTAAGTGACCTTATAGATCAATGTTTCCAGATAAGATCCAGCATAAGCTACTCCAAAGACAGAGAGCATCAATCTTAGGTGATTCATTTACTCAGCTTCTCCCAATG
This sequence comes from Haemorhous mexicanus, assembly GCF_027477595.1. Taxonomy (NCBI): domain Eukaryota; kingdom Metazoa; phylum Chordata; class Aves; order Passeriformes; family Fringillidae; genus Haemorhous; species Haemorhous mexicanus. The sequence continues at coordinate 19,611,593 of NC_082342.1, read as the reverse complement.
CAATTTAGGGAATAGACAGTCTCTGCAACAAAAACTTTTCCCAAAAGGCTGAATATTTATACTAAGATGTTTTTAATAAGTACAAAAATTGCATCATCTCATGTGTAAGAGCTTTGTATAATGCATTTGAAAAATCAAATAAGAAAATTTAATGAGCACAGTGTTATTTTTTTTAAATGAACCATTTCTCTTTCAAAAGCAGTGTTTCTCTTTTACTTCAATATGAAAAAAGGTAACTTCCTTGTTGTGACATCAACTAGTTTTACTGTCTTTCTGTTTTCTGGGAGATCCTTATTGTCAAATTTACTGTATGCACATTCACAAGCAAGTTTAAGAGTGATGACTTTTACTTGCCTTGACTGAAGGACCAGGAAGTGTGATTTGCACAAAAGCACTGGAAGACAGGAGTGATCCCTTTTTTCTTAATTTTTTTTTTTTTTTTAAATTTCCAGTACTGACTGCCTCTATTTCGTGGGTGAAAGAGTTCTTTATATGTCAGGAAATAATTTTAGGAATTTGAATGCAAAGTGTTTTAGAAATCTGAACTTAAAACCTAGATCTGTGAAATCCTATGTGGTAATTTCTTTTTATTTTGCAAAAATGGAGCAGAGGAAATCAGAAAATACTATGTCAGTCTTCTACTGTAAAACATAAAATTAGATTTTTGGGAAAAAGTATGTTATATAGAAGAATCACTGCTTGCAGTCTTGAGAGGGAAGATGGGGGTTCAGGAGTAGGGAGTGCTTTGAGTGTGGGCCCTTGGGGATGGGCAGATGTGGCAGAGAGGGCACCAGAAGAAAGGTTAAATTTCCTTTGGTCTGTATTTTGAGTCATGTAGGGGGAGCAGACAAAGAAACCACGGTAGAAAAAAGGGGTGGAAAAAAAGCTGAGCTGTTTAGAAATCAAAAAATAATTGTTAAACAAGGTAAATGACTTTTTGTTTGGATTTTTTTCCTCTATAGGCCACTATGTCAGAGAACATCCAGTCACTCACTATTATGGAATCAAACATACAGTTGGTATTTACAAAACAGGTGGAAGACTTTGTTTCTGAGGAAAGGCTTATTAACCGCATTAGAAATCATGAACAAAAGCTGTCAAGCTTGAGCTGATGAGCAGAATTCCAAAACTACTACTATTCCAAAATTCCAGGACCTACTCAATAGCAGTGATTTGTTTGAAATGCCAGTATACATTTAAAGCATGAAATAGCTTAAAGTTTGTCTCTGGGTAATCTCATTCCTTCCCACTGTGTTTCTTTGATTTCCACAGCCTAATTTAGAAGTTTCCCTAGTGTAAATTAAGACATTATCTATATTATGGTAGGCAACTGAGTTTGGGTGTAGTAGAAACCATAGTTAGTCACTACACTGGGCAAAAAAGGTAGCCTGTGTCACTCAGCAAAAAGTCAGGTGATGGTTACTTTTGCCTTATGAAGGACATTTTCCTACAATAGACAGTACAAACTAACAAAAGCTGGTAAATAGTGTGTTTGTGAGAGCAGCTCAGAAAATCTAAATCAAGTATGGGAAAAATACCAAGAAATGTACGTGCTGGGTTCATTTTTTAGGTTTCTTGGGGTTACCCTCTCCAAGTAGCTAAATTGTTATTCTTCAATGGATTAATATTTAGGTATCAAACTGTAAATACCCAACCAAGAAATAATATTTTGCAACCTTTGGATATCTGGACTAAGATTAGACAAAAGATGTGCAACTTAGTTCTTGCTCAAAATAGAGGCTGGTGTGACCCTCTTGGCCTGTTCCTCTGTACTTTGGGCAGAAACCAGCCCTGGATTTGATTGGTTTGGAATTGGTGTGTGTTGACTCTGGGGATACTCAGAAAAAAATTAAATGAGAAATTTCTGAGACTTGTGGCTTTTCAGCCATTAAGATAGCAGGTTGGATCATTCTTGTTTTTGAGACTACTTGTTATCATGAAGTGAAGTGACCTTCATGCCTGGGAAATTCCTGCCCCTCTTCCACACTAGACTGTACTGACCCAGAAAGAATAACAGTTCCTAGTGACTCTCTCAAGTTTGGTTTCCTTGAGTAGCCAGAGTGAAAGAAGGTTTTGGCTTTCTGGATTTTCATAATTAAATGGCAATTAATGTTTTCTGATAAACAAAATAATCTAAATAAATACTGCTTCAAACTCTCCTCTTTTGAAGCTTGCTTTCTTAGCTTTGTTTTTTTTTTTCATTTCTCTGGAATCAAGGTAAAATTGCTTTCTATGTAGTGAGAGTTTTTGTTTCCCAAGGCAGTCAATACCATTAATCTAAAAAAAGAATGGTTTTTTTTTCTTTTTATCATTTTTTTGTTAGCTTGCTTATGACAAGAATAAAAAAAAAATAGTGATAATTGCTATGAAGCAACACCAACAGACAAATGCACTGCAAGGCTTCGTGCTAACATGCTGCCTGTCAGTATTAAATGTGTTTACTTTTCAGAATTATTGTTACCTTTAGCTGCCCGGAAGAAAAAAATTAAAGCTGTTAGCAGAGGTAATTTCCAACGACATAACAATTAAGAGAAGGTGTGTGTCAGTTTGTTTAAATAGGTTTCAATATATGTTATTTTTTTAACATTAACTACTTCTCAGGCAAATTAATCCTCTAAAATACAGCTTTCGGTATTGAGTGTTACTGATTCAATGGTTATTTCTTATGAAAATGATCATAAATTGAGATGCTGGGGCAATTTAGGGTTTCCAGTACAGAAACAGCTGTTAGCAGAGACTGGTCGTGTACATCGTGTCAGGGAGGGTTTACTGCAGCCCTGGGTTAGCTATTTTGGCATTCCATGATATGCAGCTCAATGGCTGCCCAATATTTAAACAAGGGGAACAGCTTGGATTTCAGGCCCTGAAAGCTCTAACATTCCTTTCTTGCACACTCCCAGAGGGCCATGTGGTGCCTTTGATTGTGAACAAGTAAACATTAGTCTGGTGGCTTGAGCAATTCAGGAGATGAAATGAGACAGAAGTTGTCTCTGCAGGTGGGTTAGCAGCTGCTGCCAAGTGCCTCTCTATCTTACTATCCCAGAGCAAGCCTCAGAGATGAGCCTGAATAATTTCCGTGTCATATAAAGACTGGCAAGCAGCAGGAGTGATTTGTTCTGATTCTTGTGAAAAAGATTGATGCAGTGTTTGTTTTTGAATATTTGAAATTGAGAGAGAAAACCCCACTATTTTAGTTCTCCAGTCATTTAAAATCTTTATACAGATATGCAGATTCCAGCTCTTTTAAAAATCTGGTTGCAATCAGTAAGCAATTAACCCTACAAATGCATCTCTCCATAGTTTAGCTATCAATTAGCTCTGTCTTAGTGGCTCACAAACAAGACGTAGGAAAACCTGTTGGAAATAAGTTGCTTGGAAATATGATTAACTGGCTTATTTGTAGATTAATGTTTTTGACAGAAGCTTTAAGTAGGGAAGAGCAGGATTTCATGTGGAAATAGCTTTGCAAAATTAAAACCACTTCTCCCACTGCAATCCTATTCAAATCCTCCTGCTCTCTCCCTGTTTTTATCTGTAGGTTTACCATATTATTGCTGCTACTTGTATATCTTAAACATGAGTTTCCCACAATGAGCAAAGGGGAGAACAAGAAGAGAAATTACTATATACTAGTAGAAGACAAAGAGATTTTTTTGGGAAAGAGAAACTATTCAGTGTTTAGCTGAGTTATCTTCATTCTTTAAATGTCTCATGGAAACTGACTTTTCCAGTTCACTTTTGTGCATCTCAGTAATTGAAAGAGGGATGCATTTCCCATCATCTGTACATTGCGTGCATCAGCAGGACATTTCTGTAAGTGCATATCTGTGATGGTAGAAAAAGGTTTGCTTGCTAAAAATCCATAGAAAGCAGATCAAATATGTTTCCTCTATGCAACAGAATCTTGAGCTGAGATCTAGCTGGCTTTTATGAGCTAATGAGGGTCACTGTGGGTCAAGACTTGAATGGAGACTTCCAGGAAAAACGGAAGTATAGTAGCAAGTATTCTTTACTGTATCCATAAGAGGTGCTTGCCCTTTGACTCAGTGATACAACATAGCTAGAAAGATACTTATAACAGTTTATGAAGTCTTCTGGGTTGGTGTGCAAACAGATCAGGTGGTTTTAGTGTGTGGAACAGCAGCTTCCCTCTGGGAGGTCTGGCACAATGTAATATCAGGGCATGTAAATATCTGGTACTTCTGATGGGCAATAACACAAGCTGGGGAAATAAAAACTCATCTAAATGCTTCAACAACAAAGCAGCTTGATGGAAAGATCTTTTTTTCTTTCATAATTTACCAATGGTGAACAGATACAATTAAGAAGTAAATAGTGGAATATATTCTAAGAAGCTATAAAGGCCACAACAGCAGATGGATTAAGAGCAACCGAGTAACTTCATGCAGAAATTCATTAGTGGCAATAACATATGAGTTTTGAAGGCAATCTTCAGACCATGAACAGCTAGTTTGCCAAATCTAGAGAATACACCATAAGAAAGATCATTCTGTGCATGCCTTACTTCCTAAGCTGACTTTCCTCAGTGCCAACTCTGTGATAAAAAAATTCAGGAGATATTTTCCTAACCCCACTCATGCAGCCATTCCTACAAAAACATGCACAGACAACAGAAGGGCTGTTTATAAAGCAGAATGAACTTTGTTTTGGTAGTCCATAGCTTTGAATAAGACAAAGAATTATGAAGAGCTGGGAATTTGTGAACTGGCACTGGAACAAGGGAAGTGAAGAAAGCAGAAGAGCGAAACTCAGTGTATCAGGGAAGAATTAAAGGTCTGTCAGTATAACTTTATTTCATCACAAATCCATTTATATGTGATAAAACTACATGTAATTAACTTCAGTTAATTTCTGTTGTAGAAGAGATGGATTTTTTTAAGCTTTAGTGAATGTTTCTTTTTCAAATCCTATTTCTGAAATATTGAATAATTTCAGTTTATTACTATAGTTTCCTATTAATGCAGCAGATTACCAGGTGACAAGGACCTGGACCAAGACCCAGGTTTCATGATGTAAATGCCATTTAGTCAAATGTGAGTGCCACTGTGCATCTGAGGAAGCAAGGCAATTAAGGAGTGTTTTGTTTTGTTCTTCCTTGATAATCATACCCAGACTACTTCAATTTCCTGATCCCTTGTGAGAATTGCAGTGTGGAGTATAAGACTTTGCATCATGTTGCAGTGTTACCAGCCAGCATAAATATTGCACATAAACTGAAAAAAGAAACTCCAAAAATCAATAGAGTTGATGACTTGAACCTTTGTGTGGAAACAATAATTTTGCTTTTCATCCTTTGCATTCTAGCCTTAGACTTTCTCTTGACAGAGAGATTTTCTGAGTTTTTACTCTAAAATTCAAAATAATGCATGCTGAAGTAAAAAACTGAACATGAACATTGTAAAATGAAAACCTTGAGATTTAGATTTGTCCAAGAAATTAGGCATGCATGCAGTTTTATGAAGAGTGCAAGTTCTGAATTATGTGCTATTATCAAAAGTTCTGGAATAACTCAATCCAATCTTTAAGCAGTCTTTCAAAATAGTATTCTAATTTCAGCTGAAGGTACAGATTCCTGTTCAAAATGAAATTTTTAAGACTTCTCATAGCCATCTTCAACATGTAAATGAATTAATGAAACAGCTTCTGGTTTTCATACAAATTAGTTTCAAGTAACCCATGGAATCCCCATGCTAGCCCTGAATTTTGTCTGTGGCAATCTCTTCCTTCCCATCTCTTGTAACTCCTTATGGGTATTAATAAGAATAATTGCATTAAATTGATCAATGTAAATAATCCATGCATTAGTAATGGACTTTTGGTCTATGAAGCAGACTTACATTTCCCTTGGCAGTGTTAGGGAGCACACAGAGAGCAGCAGAGGCACTGATCACATATTTACAGAGCTCTAAGCACAGAGGGAAATTTTACAGTATGTTGGCAAGAGCACTCCCCAAGCAGCCCAGCTGAGCTGCTGTGGCTTAAGGATGAGACTGTTTAGCTCCAGGGGAGCAGGGCTGGAAGTGATCTGTACTCTTTAAACTGAACTAGCTTCCTGGTGCTGAAGTGCAGAGGTGAGCCTGGCGTAATTGCCTACTCTTTCTCTGCAAATAAGTGCAATGGTTAATCATATGGGCATATACCTTCTGTACACCTTCGTTTTAGTAATGTGCTGGGATCCAATGCTACCTGCAAAGAACAGCCTTCTGGGGACTCAATAAATAAATGTGGGATTTTGTTTGTCAAAATAGTGTTTGATGGTGAATTCTTCTTCCTTCTTCAGAAGATAAATCTCAACCTTTAACTAAGATGATGCATTGTTGCCCTTTGGGGCTTTGAAATGGGGCTGCTCAGTATGCTGAGGGAGGTTAAAAAGAAGCTTTCTAAGACAGGTTTTGTGTTAAATGAGAAATAAAAACTGACTCGAAGAACCTCTCTTCAGCAGGCCAGTTTCACTTAGCAGATCTTTCTCAATAACATTTAAATAATGATGAAAATATAGGACAAAATGCTGTTGAAGGGGGAAGAAATGGATAAGGTGTTTACCTATAGCTACTCTGCAGAGTTTTTAATCTGTTTTGTCAATTTATATATGCACAAGTGTTGACCTGTACCAGCAGGTGAAAGGTGCTGACAGAGCCCTCTAGCCCTGCCAGCCTAAACTTTCATAGACCAGTATGTTTTGCTTTGTTTTTCACTCTTTCCACAGCTCCTCCTGTTGCTACAAAATTCTGGTAAACAAAAAAGTCTTTATTTTGAGGAAATTCACACAGTGCAGCGAAGAAAGCAGTAGGTAAGGCACAAGGTGAATTCTTTTCCTTTTTAACACTGCCCAATAAGTTGTTAAGGATTTGGCACCTCACAGGTGCCAGAAATATTTGCATAAAGTTTGTGTGTCTTTTGAGGAAATACAAGTATTTGACATAAGTAAGACATAATTTTAAATCCTGTGCTTGGGAAAAAATATGTGTGTGTGTATAAATATATATATTTATATATGTACATACACATATATATTTATATATATATATATATATATATATATATATATATATAATTGAGTTTAATAAATATGGTTTTCTGATACAGATGTATGTTTGCTTAGAGATGTGCTGTATCAGAGGCTATACAAAAGTTAATTTGGTGCCATCACATTAATTTGGTGCCAATTGTGCACATGGTAAATTTGTTAAAATCTGTGTGGGGTTTTTTTAACTCCTATTTTTGATGAAGAGTCAGGACCTCTCAGTGGCACATACAGTGAATATGAGTTCTCTGTGAATATGAGTACTGAAGCCCTGAGGATTTAAACAGAAAGGGGATTTAAACAGAAACATTGTCACAGCAGAGCTAGCAGGAGAAGCTATGGAGTGACATTTAAGATACTAGTTTCCTCAGCGGTGGTCAGATGATGGGCTGCTGCAATGGTATCTGTGAAGGGGAGTTAACAACTGCTGTTGGTGGATGACCATATTAGACCTGATTCCTCAGGTACTTGTAATTAGTGTGTGGAGAAGAATAAGGTGCAGAGGATGGTGATGTTTGTCATTCTTGATGCACAGCAGAAAATGTATTAGTAACAATTTGATGGTGGAATACCCAAATTTATTTTCTGCGTGTCTTTGTTTGTGCAGTGCTGAAAACTATCCAAACCTCTGTCTGAGCTAGATATCTCGTACTGTTTCTGCCACATATAAATCCCAAAATTAATTTTTTACTGCTACAGAAACAGCAAGAGGTACGCAGAAATGTCTCGGAGAAAATTTTTTCATTCCAATTCTTGTACATACCAAAACTGAACCCTAAATAAATTACATGCTAGAAAGGATTCTTATGTCCCCTGCTGAATTTACATGTCCATGGGTATCATAAAGAATTGCAACTTCACTATGCATGCTTGATTGTGTATATTACAGTTCATTAACCAGCCCTCAGGCTGACTAATTGTGCCAGATGGTATAATTTCTATGTGTACTTGACTTACCATGAGTGTTACTATCTTGATTCTAATATTTGTATGTAGTAAGTGTGTGTGAGGGGGAAGGTTTTCTAATTCACAAGCACCTTCCCTGAAAAGACCAATTGCAGATGGAAACAATTTAATGAGTTGTGATTCCAGATATATCAACATGAATGTGAACAGTCAGCATTCATCGAGGGAGATACTGAACAAAATTACAACCTTCAAAAAGCTCCTAATCAACCTTTGAGCATGCTGCTTTGCAGTTGTGGGGAGGCTCATGACCATGCTGAGGGCAGGCAGGAGCAAAAAAATAATGTTATAATGTTTCAAAGTTTACTTTATTGATGAACCTCTAAAATACATAATTGTATTTTATTTGGTGTAGACACACAGATATACTCCATCCAATTTTTGCACTCTCCTCTGAGGAGAATTGCTCCTTAGCACTTGGGAAATTTGTCCCTTCTTGCTCACCTCCTCTCCCCAAGTTGATATGTGAGAAAATTTTGTCAGGATGAACATGAGATTGCTTTCCTTATGGACTCAGTATGACATTGTGTGTTCCCTTCAGACTCTTGGATTAGAAATTTTTATGTTTAATTTATGTAGGTAATTTTTCATAACAGATAAAAAAGTTAAATAAATCCCAACAAAATTTCTAAGGGCAGTGAGTGGAACCACTTCATGCAGCCTGAATTTCACAAAAGAAGTAAGTTGCAAAACCTGGTAGGGCCCTTTTGTTGGAATTATCTCTCCAGTCATCTTCACACAGTTCAGAGCCTGTGATTTCAGAGGGAAAGAATGATTACTCAAAGGGTTCCTTCTGTAAATATGTTTTGTTCAGGAAAAAAATAATTTGAGCCAGGGAAAAACCCTTCAATTGAAAGAAGATAACAGCAGGACATTCCTCTATTTCTTCAATCCCCCTTCATGTCTATTTGGCTTATAGAACTTTATATCCTTTCTGTAAAATGGCTGTATTTTTATTGTGTAGAATATACTTAACTGTGTGAAATTCACAGAAGTACAATGTTTTATGCTCTTAGCTTCCTCCATAGGCTGTTTCTTTAAATATGTGTCACAGAGTTAAAATATTAATATTCAAGGCTTTGAAACTGAAAAAGTAGAGAATTTCAGAAGCAAAGTTTATACACCTCTAAAGAAACTGGAGACACTTAGTATATATATTCACTAATCATGTTGATAGGAACAAGAAAATGGAAGGTAAAGATCCTGAGCTGTAGTGGGATTGATTTTTAACAGGCACAAAAAATCTCTGACTGTGATACTAATATAAACAAATAAATCGCTGTACTAACACTTTTTTTCCCATAAAATCAGAGTTGCAAGACAAAAGGTCTAAAATAAATAAAATTCTTTGTTTTCTGAAGCCTAACAAAACTATTTATACCACCAATAACTGCCAGATAAACAGATTTACAAAAGGCATATTAAAAAGCAAATCTTCCTGCAAGCTACTTTAATTTTGTCACGGCACAGCACTCATAGTTTAATTTTAGCGGTAATTAAACCCCTTCTCTTGAGCATCTGAACAGAAATGGCACATTCTTAACAGCTTCTTGAAACATGTTGTACTTTTTTGGGGGGGAGGGGTAGCAGGCAAGGCTGGATAATTTAATTTATTTTAAAAATGTGTTTTGGACTTTTGTGCTTGGGAGGCTTGTGTGCCTGTTGCTAGGTTTGCCTTTCAGTGCTATGGCAACCGCCGGGAAGCGCGCCGCAGCGGGAGCTGGCGGCTGCGCCTTGCATCCCAGAGGATTCTGTGTCCTTGGGGTTAGCAGACAGACCTACACCCAGGGGTTTGAGGGGAGATGAATGCTTTAAATATCCTGCGGCTTCAGACCCACCTGCCAGTCTTGTTCTCATTCTTCCTGGGGGCTGAAACTGGCAGCAGAACCTAAGCAGCAACTCCTTGGTGGAACAAAACACATGGGCAAGGAGAAAGATCTGGGCAGGATTTTTTAAGCTCATTAGGAAACCTCATAACCTCACCTGTCAGTATCTTGAATTGTCTAGAACTATGTGCCAATGCAACTCATGGTATTTGCACGAGATGCCTTGATAACTTTCAATATTTATTCCAAATATTAATTACTGGCCTTCTGGCTGATTGAGGTGTTTACTTTTCTGAATGCAGTAATTTTCTATGAAAAGCTGTGTTCTTGCAAATTGTTGCTTGAAAAATAGGTCTCTGAGCTGTGACCTTGCCCCTGAGTGAATAAGAGACAGTGAGCTTGAGCACAGAGCTCTGGGATGAGCTCACAGCCCAGGGAGACCATCACCCTGCCTCTTTCCAGGCTTCAGTGTTTGCCTTGGACATACTTTGATTTAAGCACCTTGCTCCCTTGGTTTTGAGCTCGAGATTGCATGACCTTATCTTGTTGGTAAATGTTTACATGCATACCATTCCCAAAGGAAGTGTGGTTTTACCCCTGCTGCAAAAGCACATCTGCTCTGGTCCCTGTACTTATCTCTGCCTGGCAGCTAAACCCCTGCAGGACTTTTCTCTGTCCCTCTCTGATGGCACCCAGAAAGGGGTAGTCACCCCAAGGTCTAGCCTGGCTAGAATGGGACACACAGTCAGTGGCTGCTCCAGGGAAAGGATTGCAAGATGTGGGGCAAGGGGTGTTAGACACCCCTTACAGTCTCTCTGTCTGAGAAGGTTTTTAATTTAGAGGCAGTAATTCTTGGCTGAGTATGGATGATTGCATTGCTATATTAAGAGTGCTTGTTGCTCCTCGTTTTACTTTTGTGTGTGATTTTGGAAGGTAAGGGCCAGAAAGAGGTTTGTTGCTATTTTGGGTTTTTTGTTTTTAAAATATGTATAACTGTTTTTTTCAAAGTCCAAGATAATGCAAGCACTGACTTCTGTGATGTTTTTTCACTTGTAAGTAAACATGGATTTTTTTTTGCTTATTTAAGGTACATGTGTGTCATGGTTTGATATTGGCCAAAGACCAGGCGCCCATGAAAGTTGTTTGCTCACCATTTCTTTCTCACAGCTGGACAGAGGAGAGGGCAAAAAAATGAGCGAAGGGCTCATGAGTTGAGATGAGGATCAGGAAAAAACACTCTAAGGGCAAAACAGGTTCAAATTTAAAGGTATAAAATAAATTTATTATTAACAGAGCCAGAGGAGCATAACAAGAAGTAAAATAGGCCTTTAAAACACGTTTTTTTCCCCCAGCCCCTCCCTCTTTCCTGCTGACACTGCAGAGAGACAGTGCACAGGGTTTTGTTTTGGTCAGCTTGACACCAGAGATCTTTTTCTCTTTGCTCAGGGAGAGGAAGCTTTCCTCTGCTATGCCGTGGGATCCTTCCCATGGGAGACAGCTCTCTGTGAACTTTTCCAGTGTGGCTCTAGTTTCATGAGCAGCAGTCCTGCCAAAACTGCTGCAATGTGAGTCCCTCCCATGGGCAGTCATCCCTAAACTGCTGTGGTGTGGATCACTCAGCCACAGGGTACAGTCCTCTAAGGATAGCCTGCTCTAGTTTGGCAGCAAGAGCCCTCTTTCCCTATCTCTGGAAGCAAGGGTTCTCTCTCTCCATTCAGGTTCCAGCTGTACCACAGCTTCCTCTGGCATCCAACCGCACCAGCATGAGCACTTCTCCCATGGATTGCAAGTAGATCTCTGCGTCCCCTGTGGACCTCATGGGCTGCAGGGGCACAGTTTGTTTCACCATAATCCTCGCCACAGCCTGGAGAAGAATCTCAGCTCTGATGCTTGGAGCACTGCCTCACCATCTTTTTCCTGACACTTGCAAACCCTCAATACATCCAGCAGCTAACTTCCAAGGCACAAGTGTTCCATCACTCACTTTTAAAAATTAATGTATATCATTACTTTTAGCATTCATTATTCATCTTGGCTTAGACTTTGGGCAAATCAGCTGCCCATGTCATGGCCTTGATTTTAATTTTCTTCCTCTTTTTCCATCTTACTTTTCAAGATTATCTGGTCATTGTGAAGCATGACAGAGGCAGTAGATATAACCTAGAAGGAAACTTTTCCTCACTTTGAGGTCCCTGGTTGCTGCAAGGAGCAGCACTGGCTGCGCAGTACTTCTGCCCCGGTTTATTGGGCACTTATTGACTCTCAGCAAATTAGCACGATTGGATTAATTCTGAGTTACTGATGAGGGAACGATGTCCTTACACTGTTCCATTTCAGTCACTTGCAGGAGGTTTTAATTTTTTTTCAATATGCAGTCAGAACCCAAGGAAGCTGATGGCAGCCCTTGCTGTGAGTCAGGAGGAGAGTAATGGGAGCAGTACTAGCAGTGGTAGCAGCTTGTCCTGCGTTGAGAGGAGCACCAGGGTTGGAATGGACCTGTGAATGCCTGATGGGGTTCCAGGGTGACTGAAACCCTCAGGCTGTGTGTGGGGTGGCAGCAAGGACAGACAGCTGTTGGAGGGAAGGGCATGCAGCTCTATAGATGTCAAGATGCATGATGTGCCCAGGTTATTTGAGGCTGTCTGAGATCAACAGTGATAATGTCTGTGGGAGGGGCACACAGATAGAAGACCTGCTCTGCTTGTTGACTGAGTTTGAGATGCAGTGAGGAGGTTGAGTAGCATCTGTGAGTTTGAGAAGGTGGCTGACTGATGGAACACTGCTGTCCTCTCCGGAGCAAAAATGTTAACTAGGTACAACACTTGGCAAGGGGTATCCTGCACTCTCTCCCCAAAAGGAAATCAGTCTCTACAGGGGCCAGGGAGACACCTCTGTCCTTGTCTCCTTGCATCTCCATGCGCCCTTACACAACAGATATCAGGCTCTGCAGTTGGATGGACTGGGACATGATGAGGTTGAAGATGACCCACACATTGTTAAGAAGTCATCAAAGTCAAGTCAGCTTATTTCCCCTGTAGAGAAATGCATTCAGTGCAAACAGTGGTGTGAGCAGCAGAGCAGCACCAGCCAGGTGACAGGACACTCAGAGACATGGCAGGAGCTGACAATCCCAGACTACTGCACACTTAGACTGTAAGAGTATAAAGAACAGGGTTTCATTTAGTTTATGTCTCTCCTCAGAGGCACCTGAAACATTTGAGTTGCTATGTTGTTGTTTAGTAATTGTATCAAGATTAAATTATTTGAAGGGTCTGTGAGTCTGAGATTCTGCTATGAAAAACCTACAGTCAAACTGGTGAGGAAGCCTGCTCTGTCTGTGCGTGTGGGGTGTGTAGCTGTGAAGTGGCTTTAGTTCCATCTCAAATGGTGGAAGCGGCTCCTGCATGACTGAGCAGAGAAGTTTTCTTAACATCCACATCATGACTGCCTCCATGAAGAAATAAATGTAAATTTATAATTATGAGAGAAGCAGCGGGTCTGATCTACTGACCAAACCTGCTGCTTCTCTGGGGCTTGTGTTAAAGATATTAACAGCAGACTTCCTAGCCTGCTACATCCTTTTCATATGTCTACCAATAAAGTTGTAGTTAGAAGTCCAAGGGAGATCACAAGAGACTTCAAGACCTTGGGAAGATTGGAAAAGGGATTGGAAATGCAGGTAACGTTTTCCTCTGTCCTCCCAGTTGTAAGCAATGACAGTGAAAGAAACAGGCAGCCTGTCAATGCCTGATCCTGAATGATGGTGTGTTAGTGTGGGCTTTCATGCTGCACCATGATGTAACTGAGCACCCTGGAGCGTATCTAACGTGTTTGTATGTGAAGGCAGGCAGTATGTGGGATAAACAAAGGAGATGATAGCTTTGCCTCTGTCCCAGAGCCAAGACATCACTGCCATAAGTGAGACTCAGTGGGAAGAATCCAGTGATGGAGTGCTGTGGTGTTCACAGGCTCCTCAGGGAGAGGTGGGCGGGGCAGGCAAGCAGGAAGGGATGTGCTGTACATAAAGGATGAGCTGGACCATACAACACTCTCAGTTAAAGATGATGTGGTTGAGAACTTCTGGGTAAGGACCGGTACAAAAACTAATGAAATGAATGTTATCAGAGTTTACCTTGCCAGCAAGGTAGCAGCAATGTATTGTTCTAGAAGGAATTAAGGAAAATCACTACATCAGTCACCCCTGTCCTTATGGGCAATTTCCACCTCACAGATATTAGCTGGGACTATCATACAGCAGACACTGAAAGGGTTAAAGAAAATCCTGAAACACTTTGAATATTACTTTCTGATACAGGTACCAAGGGACCTGACTAGCAAAAATGCCCTCCAGGATCTGTTGTTGGTCTGAGGATGAAATGATGTTTGGTGCCTATCTTGGCCCCAGTTATCACAAAGTAGTAAAGTTTAAAATCTTTGGTGATATGACAGAGCTCTGTTTGCAGAGCAAACACCCATGGCTTTTGGGAGAGCAGACTGTAGGCTGCTCAAGGATCCAGTTAGTAAGGTCTCATCAGAATCTGCTTTTGAAGGAATTGGGGTCCACAAATGCTGGTCAGATAGTTGGTCCTGACCACAGGGACAGATAATTCTAGCTCATCAAAGTATATGGACTTTGTCAGATCAGGTTTCACAGGAGGATGACAGAGATACCACCACTGAGGTGAGAAAATTCATATGGCTTAAAACTCCATTGGATTTGAAAATGGCAGTAAGATGTGGGATCCCAAAAGGCTTTAATCATGTTAACAGCAAAAGGAGGACTCAATGAAACATTGATCTGTTACTTGATGAGGTTGGTTAGCTCACAAACAGGAATGGAGATAAAGCAGAGCATACTAAAAGAGTTATTGATATTATTGTGAGACCTCTCATTTATCAACAGTCTTGAGAATCTAGATAGGTCCTGGTAAACTGGAAGTTGGCAAATCAGTCCAATTATTGAGAAAGGCAAGAAAGAGGACCCTGGTAGTTGTAGGACTATCAGTCTGATTTGATGCCTGGTAAAGGTATGGAGAAAATTGTTCTGGGAGTTAGTTGAAAATGCTTGGAAGACAATGCAGTAATCAGTCAAAGATGACATGACTTAATGAAGTCAGGTTATTAACCCAACATCCTCTTAAAAGAATGTTATCTACCTAGTGGACAAAAGGAAGGTAATGAATATGTTGTTGTTTTGGTTGGTTGTTATTTTTATTTTGAGAAAGCTTTTGATACTGTCTTTGTATCCTTTTGGGCAAGCATAAAGCTAGATGTGTGCTATAGGATGGATGAACAATTGGCTGAAAGACTGGGCCCAAAGAAAAGTAGTGAAGGGGCAACATCTGGCCAGTCACTAGTGGTGTTCCCCACAGCTCAATTTCAGGACAGGTTTTCTTCAGTGCTTTTATCAGTGATCTGGACATAGGAGTCAAGTGAACACTAAGTAAATTTCTCAGTGATACTAAAATGGACTGGTGATTCCCTCATGGGTAGAGAGGCCTTACAGAGAGATCCTGGTAGACTGGAGCACTGGGCATTCCAACCATATGAAATGTAGCAAGCATAAATGCCAGGTTCTGCATCTGGGGTGGTATCATCCAGGACGTGTGTGCAGACTGGGGGACGAGAGGCTGGAATGTTGCCCTCAGGAAGGAATCTGGGGTAGGATGCTAAAATCAAAATGAGTCAACAGTGTGCCCCGGTGGCTAAAAAGGCCAACCTTACCCTGAGATAGGAGCAGAGGGGGAAATGCCCAAACCTCCTCTCTGGTGTCTGGTGATGCAATGCCAGGGAATGGCTTAGAGCTGCATTGAGGAGGTTCAGAAGGGATATTAGGACCACTGAGAAAGGGTTTAAGCACTGGAACTTCTCTAGGGAATCTCTAGGGATCAAGGCTCTAAGCCTGTCAATGTTCAGGAAGTGCCCAGACCGTACTTTTAAACCTAAGGTTTAACTTTTACATTACTCGGTGTATTAGCCAGGAGTTGGAATTAATGATCCCCACAGGTCTCTTCCAAGTTAGGATCTTCTGTACACTTGTTTTTCTCTTCCAGCTGAAAGAAGATGATGCACATTATGACATTTATATAGTAGAGTAAATTACATTTGTTTGTTTTTTCCACATGCCTATATTTAGTGAAGAAAGGAAGCTGCTTTTCACGTTCTTGTTTGTAATGTCATGGAAATAAGAAAGATCTGGAGAGAGAATGTCCTGTTTCTAAGTTTCCTCACCATAGTTTTCAATGCATTCATTCTTTTCTTACCCTCTGCCATCACTTAAAAGAATAAAATCTGTTAACAACAGGCATATGTGATCAACAGCTCCTCCTACTACAAATCTGTCTTTAAGCTTCACTTTTTGGCAGTCCATCCTACATTAACCTTCTGCTACAGTTTATATCAAACCAAAAATGCAGTAACTATGGTGCTTTGCAAATGCGTGTGTTTGTGAAATTATGAACTTCTGCATTTGCTAGTCTGTTGATAGGGTATGGCTGATATCTACTGGCAAAAGTACAAATGTAGGCTCTCTGAAAATTGAATGAGCAGTTACCTAGAGATGCACAAGAAATTCAACTTTCATCCATTAAGGAAATAAAGCTTTCTGACTTAGGTGACATTTTAGAATAAAGTAACATCTTCAAATTCTGAAGATTCAATAATTTCATTATATAAGACAAATAAAAAATGGTGCTGAACAAATTAGTGGCTTAACTAAAGAAACAACATGGTCTGATTCCATTCTTTGATTGCTTAAATTTATCCCTCTTTTGGATAGGGTTTTAGGTAAGGTTTGGTTTATTTCATTACAAGAAGGTTAACATCCCTTTTTGTAATGCTGGCTTATAGAATTCTGCTCAGCTGTGGATGCTTGAGGTTTTTGTGTTGATGACCATAGACTGATTAATTCATTCTGGTCCATTTTCAAGCCTGTGCCACTCTATCAAAACTGTCAAATATATTTGTGTCTTGAGGGATCTCCACCACTCTGAGGGCTTTTTTATTTCTTTATTCAAGCAGAATATCTGAAAGGGAAAAGTATGTTGAAAGCTAACAAAGAAAATAAAAGATTTAAAAAGAAGCAACATACCCACAGGCTATCTCTGACTAACAAGAATTCAAGCGGCTGTGCTTTTTTCAAGTGAGTGACCAAATGAAGCTTTTCTGTTTGACATTCTCTTCCGCTTCTTCGCCTGTGTCACACAAAGACTTTTAGTCTCCAGCCTCTGAATAAAATCTATTTTCAGGTCAGGCACACCTCACACTGGAAAGGGAGAAATGCGGCAGAGATGAAGGAAGGTCCAAAGCTCTAATACATTTACTTCCAGACATGATATGGTTAACCTGTTTACTAGGACAGGTCTGAAAACTAATGATAACTCTTTACTTTCTAAAATAAATGCTACTTCTCACCTTGAAGTAATTTCAAAAGTGATTAAATATTCATGAGTTTTTCTTCAGAGTGGGATAAAGGCTTCTCCAACCTAGTTGTGTCCTTATCGATATTCATGAGAACAAGGATGATATCTTGCAGAATAAAGAACACCCAAATTTATTTTCCGCAGAAGGAAATAGCATACTGTTTAATGAGCTGAGAAAAGAGTAAATCTTGAGCAGTTAGAAGGCAGCCCAACATGCATGGTTCTGGAGTTCAGCTCTGACAAGTATGTAAGACTCACTGTAGCTCATTGGCATATAAACCCTTTTAAAAAAACTGATGTAACTAAACATCACTATGGTGTGAAAGTAGTTTTTTTTTTTTTTTTTTTTTGTGGTTTTGTTTTTTGTTTTACTAGACTCATATAGGAAATAAAAAGGAGAATTCTACATAAAATCATAGGGTGATTTGGGTTGGAAGGGACCTTGAATATTGCTTAATTCCAGCCCATCTCTTAAGGGCAGGGACACCATTCACTAGACCAGGTTCTTCAGAGTTCCATCTAACCTAGCCTTAAACACCTCCAAGAATGGGGCATCCACAGCTTGCCTGCACAACTCGTTCCACTGCCTCAGATGAATGCATTCATGCAAATAAATTAATATTCTTTTATACCAGTTAGGTGTCCAGATAAAAGAGAAACTGCAAAGAAGGCTGTGAACCTCTGCCCTTCTTTTTCCTTCCTAGTGGGTCTTCATGCTGCATATTCTGTCTTCAGCTGCACTGCAGTCTGGTGCTGTCAGGTGCCATCCAGTATCATTTAACTCTGATTCGCTTTCCCTCTTTGCAAGGGATCAGGGTAGCAATTGCGCTAATATATTTTGTAATCACAGATTTTAGACAAGTTTAAAATGGACATAAGAACAATGCCTATAACAAAGAAGGTTGGTTTATTTTTTTTTTTTTTTTGAAATCACACTGGTAATACCTGTTAAAATAGTTATGTGCATTTCTGGCTCAGCAGAAATGACTCTTGTGCCAAAGACTGAGAGTATAACTCTTTGGAGAAATTAAAATTATCTTATTATCTTAATTTGATTTTTTGATACATGGGCATAGAGGGGTGAAATTGTTTTCATAATTTTTGGGTTTGTTTTGGAGTCTCTTTTATACATAACTAATACTCTAGGACTCAAGTTTGTTTTTTTGTTTTTCAGGCTTAGGAGCAACAATAAAGCAATTCTGATAATTCACCAAATGGTGAAGCATTACTTTAGAGGATTCTTTTTTCTCCAACCTGAATCAAGCAAGGCTTTTTCTTACAAATATTTTGTACCTATGTAGTTATACCTCACTTATCAGAGAGACATTGATTATAGGATTCTTAATTGTTTGAATTTTGTTAATCCACTCTATAAAAGACAACTGTTGGAGGATGGAATTTCCTTGAAAAACAGGGAGGTTGATTTCATTTTGAAAAGGGAATAATGTATTTTGTGAAGCTTCTAAAGAATAAAAATGTATAAATTATGCCTTGTTAGGATAAGATGCTTTAAATGCATAGGGCTTTAAATGGATAGGGTTTGCAGTGTATGATTTTCAAAAGTAAGGACTAGTTGGGGACTAATTCAAATAAATGTTTTAGAACCATATCAGGAACTCATCTAACCCTGTGCTGGCATGAATGACAGTCCTTCTTCCCAATGGTGCTGAATAGTAGAGGCAGTTACAGCTGAATTCTAACAGAAGTTGGAGGTAATGTGCTGTCCTGGTTTCTGCATTTCAAGGCAGGCACAGGGGATTTAATTGCTGCTCTTGTAACTAGTCAAAATTACAAAGGGAATGCAGTAGCTGAGATTGAAAAATTTGTGACTCTCTAGTTTGAAGCAGAGTTGTCTGTGGTAGGTTATGACTGAGGTTTATAAAATTGGTGAAGGCAAGAGATGAAGTGTTGCTCACTAAATCATACCACAGAAGAACTAGGAAATGAATTTAAATAGATAAACAGATAAGTATGCTTCAGTACAGTGCATAGTGGACTTCTGGATGTCATGGAGGCAGACACAATGTGAACAGATGCAAAAAAGATGGACAAACTGTGAGGGGTGACTGGTCCATAAACAGATAGGGGATAAGCAGGGATAATTTTTAGCATTCATAATCCAGTTCTTGTAGGTACTAGGGGAGCACCAGAGTGATGAACTCCAGGTAGTGTTGAGAATCATGTGTCCTCCTGCCACTGGGCAAGGTTCTCCATGGCTCTGGCCCAGTAAGGTGGGTCTTGTGCCCTTAATACAGTAAGGGCACAAAAGTGTTTGTTTTCCACTTAACAGTATTAAGTGGAAAACAAACAAAACAGTGGAAAATTTCATGTAGTGATCACTGAGGTTTTTTACCCCTGGGGAGGAAGGGGTGAAGCCCAAGATGCATTTTGAACTTAATGCATAATTTTAGCTTGGGCCTCAGCTTGCTAACCTTAGCTGTCATTGCTATTTTGACCTGAAGCTGAGCTGCTGGCTTGTGGTTTGAAATCCCAGGCCTAAAAATGACATTCATTTTAATGTGCAGTACTGACAGAATGGTGGATTGCAGCTGTGGGCAGGGGCTACCTGTCAGCCCTGAACCTGCTGCTGTCCTGATGTAATCAAAGCCAGGCTGCATGACTGCTTTGTCTCCTGCCCTTTTACTAGGCAGCAAAGGAAATCTTTGCCTTCTTTCAGCTGAGAGTGGTGCTACTTGCTGCTCTCCTTCAGCCAAGGAGAGAATGAGGAGGAGAGAGGTTCAGTACTTGGCTGGAAGGCAAGGCTGCCTTTGCTACCTCCCAACTGAGATTTTCTTTTTTTCTTGACTGTGTGAGTACATAGTTCAGAATTGCTCTCTTGTTGCTTTTAGTCAAATCACAGAGTATAAAGTATGATGGCAGAGGAGTTCTTGGGCAACTACCTTCCTCACCTGATGATGATGATAAACACCAGTGACTGGAAGTCTCTATTGAGACCAGTGTCTGCTTGTGTGAGTGCTTTACTGATGGACTAGATTGCGGTTATTGGTTTGAGTGGAAAAGTTATTGTTGCCAAGAATAGTTATCTCTCAATAGACCTGACCTTGGCATAGGCCCTAATTTGGAGATGGCATTGGCAAAATAATTTGACAACATATTCACAATCATAATGTTTACCTATTTGAAAACTTTGAAGTCTCAGACTGAAAGATATGTATAATTCATGGAGTTTAAGCAGTCATAATTTTTTCTTTCTTTCTTATTTTTTAAGGATTGGATGCCCAGTGTAAAGTAACATATGCACAATTTAGCTATTCACAGTGTTTATCCCAGTATGAAAAGATAGGGCCTGAATAAAAAAATCTGAGTTGCTGTTAGTGTAGATGATCATTAAAAGTCCTTCATCCTAACATGCAGCAGCATGAACATACTAATTTTAAAATACTGATGTGTTGGTGAAGAAGTGTTTGAAATGTCGAGCAGACTCTTTTTATTATCTCCTGTCATTGTCAGTTGTTGACCTGAATCACACCTTCAAATATGATGTGAAAATAATCACCACATAGAGTATACCATGTAGATTACTTGAACAGAAGAATATTATTTGTTCAGGAACCAAAATATCGGGAGATATTGATATTATTAAAAAAAAAAATTCTGCTAAAATTGGTTAGAAGCAGAAAAGCTTACCATGGGATCATATAATTAAGGTGTGGAAATCAATGTTGCTTGGTGTCAAGTTAGATCTTCTTAAAGTAAAATCAGGAAATTATATTGATATGGCTGGACCTATGAATTATGGTATTTAGCTAGAGGAGTAAATTACAAAAGTATTATGCTCTCATTTCCGTTTCTGAAAGTGCTCTTTGCTGCTTGTACATTGGGCAAGCCTTGGCTGCTGGTTACACTCTGTGTGTGCCCTCTGTGGTGACAAACAAGAGTTTACCAAGGACAAAGGTCTATCCCTAGGAAACATTGTTATACTTGTAACTACATTTATAGACAAAAGCAATTGGTTTATTGGCCTGAAGACACCTTTGTCTGTTTGGACGTATTTTTTGTAATTGAGATGTAATCTTCCACTTCATAATGATCTTGAGAACTGTATGAACTGTATATATTTGTGACACTTCATTTAAAAAATAAGGCAAAGTTAAGACAGACAAGGCTGCAAGCAGTGGCTGAAACATAGCACTGTGGATTTTGCATTAGAGGATTACTCCTTATAGCGTTTTTTTCTTTCAGGTTTGGTTTCACATTTAAGTACTCAGCTGTCAGATATTGATATGCACAATCCTGAGTAACTGTACTGTCTCTGTGTGACAGGGACTCCTGTTGTTTGCCAGGTCAACATCCGGCTGAAATGATTTTGAAAACTATTGGAAGTTTTTAAAATAATATGAAATTTTAATCTTTTTTTTCAAGTACCCTGCTTAGAAATTGTTATAGGGCTGCCGGAAAATAGAAATCCTGCAAACTGAAATGGTTTTTATATTTTTTTTCTTTCCAGAGGAGACAGATGACCATTTTATCTGAGGACTCAACAAAGTAACCCAAATTTTCAGAGGCATTTATAGTTATAATTGACAAGCCCAGCTTTTGAGGAGGATGTTATCTAGAAATCCAGTATAGAACAGTTTTGACTTTATCATACCCAAGTTTTAGAAACTGAAGCAGCCACTATTTACCTGGGAAAAAGTCCCGGCAGTTTTTGAGGTAAAGTTGATGTACTCACACACCAAACAAAGGTATTCTGTTGTGAAGAAGTGTAGTTTTTTCTAATACTGTATAGAATATATATATAATATATATTCTATATATATAGATATATATATTCTATAATATATATATTATATATATTTTATATTTCTGTAGTTTTTTGTAGTAAAAAAAACTACAAAGTATAATTTTTTTTTTTTTTGCAATGTTTCTGCTTGTAGCTTCATCACTTCAGATGCTATGTTAATACAGATGCAGAGAAAGGGAAGCAAGTTCCGTCAGTTGTCAGGTATTTTATAAACCCAAGATTTTCTGCTCATCTCCAGTCGGCCAGCCATTGGCATATGCATATTCTGAACCAACTGTATTCACACTAACCACATGTTCTTTTTTTTTTTTTAACAGCTTGACAGTTGGAGCTTTTAGGTTGGACTCAATGACCTCAGAGGTCTTTTCCAACATAAATAATAAGTGTTGATTTCCAACATAATTGTAACATTCCCTTGGCATGGGATTTCTGTCTGACAAGTGTTCTATTCTTTGTTTTCCTTCAGCTTCTATCTCTTCAAAAGTGTTGATATTGAGCCACAGCATTTGGAATTAATGATAGATGATGTGTTTAAGTGTCTCTGAAAATGAAATTCACAGAAAACATCTGAAGAGCTGGTGATTTTTGGAAGTATGTCTATTAGTAATGATGTTCTCATTCTAAAAGGGGGATATTTAGGAATCCCTTTTGCAAAATAAGCTATTATTCACAGCTTGAATATTTGAACTACAAAGGATAGATTGCTGGTCTGAGCAAAGTTTTAAGAGGGTAATAAGCCTATCCCTGTGATAGCAGCACATAAGCCATCCAGGATTAGTTATGAAACAATTTACCAGCCTACTAACTATCTGTATTTCGAAAAGTCTTTCTTGATGCGAAAGCAGCTAGATGCAGTACACTGAGAGGAGTTGAAGTAACTTTGAAGTTTACTCACTCTGACCTTAAATGTAGGCCTTATATGCTAGATTCCCAAAAACTTTAGGAATCTAACTTTAATATCTACATTAGACTAGTTGTCAGATTGTGTTCAGCCTCACAGACTGCTATGTTTCAACATGACTTGAATAAGCTTATAGATCATGGCTTTAATCCCAGAGATTTTGAAGTAGCACCAGTGTGTGGTTTAAAATACATGGGTATGAAACTGCTGTTGAAAATAGAATACCGTGGATGAATAGTCTTTGTTACATATATAGGACTTGCTACCATTTTTCCTTGAAATACATTTCTGCAATTAGCTGGTACAAGAAACATGGATTGATTGCAAGTCATGGCTTAAATCAACTGTGCAGTTAAGAGCGTGACTATCAGCTAATCCCTGGACCCAACTGCCTAGAGATTAGCTTCCAATAATCTTCAATATACCCTCATCACCTACTCTTCAGAGTATGGCTTTTGCATGTGAGTAAGAGCCACAAATACAACTGGAGTGCAAGGTTGATACTGTTCTGGGGAAAGGACTTCAGCTGCTGCCTGCATGCTTTGTATCTCTTAGGCTAAGCCAGCAAGCACGGAGGCTTGGGTCCACATTCCCAATGAGACACACAAGAAATCATGGCATTAATAAATTCAGAGTCAAATTTGTCAGAAAATAAAATATAAGAATATTAACGTACAGGTAGGTTTGGACCTGCTTGCTTTTTGTTTTTCTTCACTCTGTGTCTTTTGTTATGAGCAGACCCCACACAGTGAATGAAATAGTTGCATTTATTACTGTAGTCTTTGGATTTATGTGTATTAATAAAAAGGAGCTCTTGACTTAAAAGCTCAGGAGAGAATAAAGTATTGCTGCAACTCCTGGAGTGAGTCAGAGAAGTGGCAAGTGCCTGATGCTTTTGGGAAAAAAAAAAAAAAAAAAGAAAAAAAACCCAAAAAGAACAAAGGAAAAAAAAAAAGAAAAAGAAAAGAGTTTCCAGAGAGAAATCAGTATCTTAGAGGTCCCACCCACAGCAGATCATCAAGGGCTATCAGAGATTTCTGGCTTTCTCTAGGTACTGGTTGTTGCCCTCACAGGGAAATGGTATTATCATGCCTGAAAGGAGGATTCCATGACCACAGAATAACAGAATCACAGGCTCACAGACTCACTGTATCACAGAATCAGAGAATCCCAGAATCACAGACTCACAGAATGAATTAGTTGGAAAAGACCTTTGAGATCATCAAGTCCAACTTATGACCTAACACTTTCTCATCAAATAAGCCATAGCACTGAGTGCCACATCCAGTCTTGTTTTTAACACATTCAGGGACGGTGACTTCGCTACCTCCCTGGGCAGATTATTCCAGTGTCCAATCACTCTTTCAGTGAAGAACTTTTTCCTGAGGTCAGCCTAAGCTTCCCCTGGCACAGCTAAAGATTTTGTCCTCTCGTTGTGTCAGTGATTGCCTACAAGAAGAGACCAACCCCCACCTGACTACAAAAACCCTTCAGGAAGTTGTAGAGTGTGATAAGGTCTCCCCTGAGCCTCTTTTTCTCCAGGCTAAACACCCCCAGCTCCCTCAGTCACTCCTCACAGGGTTTGTGTTCCAAGCCCCTCACCAGCCTCGTTGCCTCCTCTAGACATGCTCAAGTGTCTCAAGGTCCTTCCCAAACTGAGGGTCCAGAACTGAACACAGCACTCAAGGTGCGATCACTCATTCCCATTCAATATTCATCACGGGTATTACAATCTCTGGGTTAGCATGGGTCCAGTTCATTCAAAGGTGTTTGAGACCCAGCTGGATGGCTGACTGAGCCATTTGAGCTATTGCATATGGCTAGAGCTCTGGCTGGCTCACTCTTAAACAGGGCTAGGCACATCTTCCTGAGTGACCCTTGGACCTTTGGTCTGACCTTCTTCTTTAGCAAGGGAACTTCACTACACTGGGAGATGGTGGATGGTCTGGGCACATGCTGGGAGATCTGCAGACTACTGCACTGACAGTTCTTAAATAAGTGTGTGCTTTCTCCCTACCTCTTCTCCCTTTCATATCCATGCATGTGAGGGTGTCCTCATATCTCTTTCTGCTGCTAGGGAGGATGAGCAGGTCACAGCCCATGAAACAGCTGTTTTAAAGGGGTATGCATGTGATGGTTGCTCAACTGAGTCAGCCAGACTTGAAAACAGAGCTCAGAGTTCTAGTCATTCCCTCATTAGAAGCAATGACTTGGGCTTTGCGTCTTCTGCATAGCAGCAAATTTTCTCAGAACATGAAGGATTTGCCTCTTGTCTCTTCTCTGACAAATGATGCTGAAATTTCCTAATGAGAAAATTGTTGGAGAGATCAGGTTAGTGGGAGGCAAGGAGGAAAATTAGATCAATAGTTCTAAGTAAGCTTTCCTTAGGACCCAGTCTTTAAATAACCTTTCGTATCTTTCCCTTCTCTTAGAGAAATGTGTTCCAGTTCTCAGTCCTTCAGCAAGTGGCAGAACACTTTGCTTACATGCAACATTGAGGGATTGCTTTGGTAGCATGAGTCCCATGTTGCCTAAAGGAAACCCTTGGTTCTGTTTCTAAACTTCACAAATTAGGCAAAGTGGTGTAGGAGAGAGAAGGGAGAGTCTTTACAGGCAGACCTGTGAAGCTAGTTAGCTTATGTTCACTCAAAATCAATGACCTGAATGCTGAAACCTAAAACATTTGCATTTATTTTTGACATAAATTTTTGGATCCAGTCCACTTTTTGAAAAGTTTGCTTCTGCTTCTAATTCAAGATAAAGTATTTTAGAAATAAGGTGGGTATCAACATGTATTCCCTGGATAATTTCAAGGTGGAGTAATAAAAAAATGAAGGAAAAAATAAAATTTAGTTCAATTGAAATCAATACTTTTTGTGCCGGCAGGTTCAAATGTGCCTGCACTAGAATCACTATAGTTCTTTTTTTTTTGGTTTTTTTTTTTCCTCCTGTATTGCCATGAGTTGACTTGGAAGTTGACAGTGGAAATTTTTTAAGTAAATGGCTCTCATCTTCATTTGTTTTTTGAAATATTGTCTTCCCACTGAACCATTGTGAAACTTCAGGTGTTTTAGGAAACGTGGTTGATTAGTTCTGTAACTTTTGATCCATCATTTTTATATTTTTACAAACCATTCATGCAGAAAGCAGATCATGTAGGCAAGTTTTTCCAGTTTTATCAAATCTAGTTGAAAACAGCAACAAAAAATAAGTCAAGAAGCTTTGTTGATCCAAAACAGATATTCATATTTCTGTAAGGTTAGACTTGCAACCATTCTGCAGTATTTGGAAATCAGGCACAAGTTCACTTGAAAGTATGAAGTAAATTAACCATGAAACAAGGAAAGCTATGGCTTGGTTAATAATTCAACAGCATAGTTTTGTTAGTTATCATTTAACAACTTAGAAGACTATGTGGTATGAGAAAGAAACATGAAAAAGGCCAATTTTGTGAGACAATTCCAGATTGGGGTTTAACTGTTACATCATCTTAGTAAAATGAAACCAAAGGCTTTGCTAACTATGCCAATATTTCCTGTTTCTGCATACAGAGAATAGACAGGGACATATTTATTGTTTTGAAACAATAAATGAAACAAGTGCATTCAAATATATTGTGTTGCTGTTTAACATTTTTGCAAAAGAGTAGCTAGATATGTGTGGTAAGACTTAATTTCTTTTCAAGGCTTCACAGTCTTCCTGACCTGAAGATTTGACCTTGACCAAGAAGGGTATTAAAAACCCACTTTTACTTCATTTGATAATTTGTATAATGAAGTTGCCTCCTGGGTATCCTCTTCATGGCAATGAACTACTCAGTGCTGCACAAGCCAGTCATGCAGCAGGTACTAGGAACACACTGGAACAGTGGGAAGATGGATCAAGCAGTTAGCCAAAACCAGTGAGTAAAAATACAAAGTAAGAAAAACCCTTGCTGTGAGAGCTCTCTGGCTAGGGATCAGTGCTGCTTTGCACACTGAGCTACTCTGACCAGTTTGAAATTAGTGCTGGACATCCGCATCCACTTTAACTACAAAATGAAGACTGGCTCTTTTCAAAACATGCTTCCTCTGTGTGAATCAATCATCTTGTGCATGGAGCTCCTGTGAAAAGGAGGTCAGAGTTACACCAGGTATCTGTCAACTGCCCTCAAACAGGCCAGGCCAGGGCAGTGTGGGGAAATTAACCTTTGAGACAAATTTTTAGAGTTAGGGGATGATTTCTTGACTTCTTGAATTTTTGATGAGAATTTTACAAAGCTCTTTGAGCGTTTCTAAATGATTCATTTATGTCCCAGACAATCTTCCCTGACACATAAATTGTCTATTTGTTTTCACAGTCTTGTGAGTTTCAGAAAAGACAGAATGGATCAAAAAAATGTATCTCTAATGGATTGTATCTCTAATGGATTGTATTTGGCCTGAATTAACAAGGAGTAAATCATAATCTATGAAATATTTAAGTTATAAGCTACCAGATAATGGTATTACAATGAAGTAAACAAAAGTAAAATAGGTCAGATAGGTTATATGCTGGTAAAAGCAATGATCTCAATTTGTTTCTTGAAGGTTCTTTGTGAATCTGGATTTAACTTCCCAAAGAAACTGTAGAGGAACTGACAGAGTAGCTGTTGGCCAGCTGTGTTGAATAGACCAGACTTCTGAATGTAAACCAATAAGGAACTATAATTACTTGCTGCCCATTTGATAGGGATGCTGAGAATTATCTTAGCATTGTGTAAAGTGCTGGAAGAATTGGATGACATTTGGGATTTGACTTCTGGTCTTGACTCAAACTATCAAATTCTTTTTTAATACCAGCATAATACACAGTACATTCCCCATGCATTCTTACTGTAATTTTTTTTTTTTTTTTAATTCTTGTCTGAATTAGGCTGAGTTCTCTTGTAGTCATTATTTACTTCAGTGAGAATGAACTCATCTTGTGTTTTAAATGGACATGGGACATGATCACATGGGAGGTGGGGTTAAAGGGGAGGTACTACATAGTTATTTCTTATTTTCTTGTTTTTATTGGAATTAAATTTAGCTCATTGATTACATTTAAGTAGTTAGGAAGTTCATGCTTTAACCAAAGTAAATTCAGTAACAGATAGATTGGTTAGAGAAAAAAGAGTGTGTTTTATAAGTAATATGAAGTCAAACCCACAACTTAAATGTTCCCACAATTTTTCTTCTTGGTACAAAATAATACATTTGCTGGGAGAAGTTCCTGTGAAAATAGGAAAGCTAACTCTAGATTGTCAGAACAAAATGGTAATCAATGTAACTACTTCAATAGAAATAGCCTTTCTTAGGTTTAATTTTGTGTACTTTAGAGATTAGAGTATTCTGATTTTCCACTTGGCAGCTCCAATTTACCTAATAACCAAATCAATCTCAAAGGCTAAATCAAGGCTTTACTGACACCTCTTCTATTCCATCGTTACCTTTGTGGCTGTTACTCATGTAGAGACCTAGAATATAAAAGGCAATATATGTAACAGTTTCACAAGCTTGTGATTTTCTCCTCCATACAGAGTAGTCAAGTGTAATTAAAACATTAATTACATTGGAGGACAGGAGACACTAATTAGAGGAGCAGCTTTGTTCAGACTGAGATGATGTTAGAACATGGGAGGTTTTTGTGAGGCAGAATGTCCGGCTAAAGGAGACATCTTTAATTGGAACTGGTGTGATATTGCTGAAATAAGCAGACAAACTTTTAAATACTTTCAACTGTGGCTGAAGGTTGAACATATAGGTTTCTTGTCTGGATGCTGAAGAAAGTAACTACTATATTGATTTTGCTGTGTAGAAGAGTTTCGCCAGCAAATAAGGAATTGTAGGACAAAAATAGCAAGTAATTATTTTTGTACAACTTTATAACAGGCCCTAGTGACTAGTACTGGTATTTTAATAGTTTTGCAGAGTACCATCTGCTGCCATAATCAATGAGGTAAATAAGACCTAAGTGACCATCTTGCGCCAAAGTGTGTGTGTGTGTAGGAGCATGTACACATACTGGTCATATTTGATGTCCACAGTCAGTCTTACTGTATTGCATGTCAGTGCTTGCAATCAAAAGGTCATCGATACCCTGAAATCATCTGAGAGGTGGATAAAAAAGGCTCTACTTAATTGATGCTTCCATTTTTTTGAACAAAACCTGAACTGCAGATGCCTCAGAGGGTGGATCAGCATAGCTGTCATGCGTTAGCACGCAACAGTGAAGTGGGAAGTGACAACTGACTGGAACTCATGAAGGAAAAGATTTGTACACTGTGGGGTTTTAAAACTAAATTAAGTTGATATTTGAACAAAACTTGACAATACCCATGTTCTGTAAAAGAGCCATGGGACCTTTGACCAGAACAAGGACAGAAAAGAGCTGTAAAAAGAATCTAAATGATAGCTGTACAGTACTATATATTATAACTTTATTATAGCATCAGAAAAGTTGGCTCGAAACAGATCAGAGTTGGGGAAGAAAAGCACTTCTGCAAAATTCAGCACCTCGTGTGGAGAAGGATGTTAGCTACGTGACACTTAAATAAAACAACAGGCATTAGACTTGAACTCCTGAGAGAAAACTACAGAACATTTGCAGCACCATTACTTTTACTCAGCTCAATATATCAAGATTTTAGATCAGGAAATTCTAGTTAACAAGTGAACTACGCATCTCAGTCATACCTCTTGGAGAAAGATGAGATCAGTGGTTGAATACTTCACTCAACATGTAAATGAGAGTACACGTGATAAAATCTGAATTACAAGGAAATAAATCCAAATAAGGCTGCTGTTTTACCCATTTTCTACTAAGCATGAGAAAGTTCATTTTGGAAGTAGAGAAGGAAGTATAAGGAATTTCATCTCAAGCTCTAAACCTGTGACATTTTATAATGGAAAAAGGTAAAACCCCAAAATATGTCTGACAATCGGTTGCCTCAACAAAATAATAGAAGATATTTACATCTGCCCTATGATTTTAAGAGGAGGACATATTTTAATCTTCTTTAGACTTCATTTATCTGTCATTTTTTTTTGCAAATGGAATTCCTTCTGAAAAGCTTAACATTCATTTTTGTACAGCTGACTCATAGCCCAGTTCTGGCACAAAGAGAAATGCCCTATTTTGAGCACTAAGGTGATGCATCACTCTTATCCTGCGCACAGAGCACACTGCATTTTAATTAAAACAAATGATCTTATTTATTCTGCATTCTCAAAACAAAAAAGGTGTATGGGGGGGAAGCAGGGAAGAGAGATGGGATTAACCAAAAAGTCTGTCAGCAGAATAATGATTTTCATCCACTCCTGAATGGGAAACTTGGCATGCTAATTCTCTGCTTAAAATGTGCTATAACTTTGGTGCTGAGAATCTTGTCTGAACTTCATTTTTCACAAGTATGAAGCAATTAAAAAAATCTATTTTAAGAATATGGGTTCTTTACATTTTCTTGTGATTATGTGTGAAACCTGGTGGTGATGGGTGGCTTTAATGGGTTTTCCTGCAGTGTTGGGACAGATGATTAGAATCCAAGGAAATGTTAGTCACAGCAGCCTGTGGACAGGTCAAAGTTTGTGAGCTAAGTATAGCCCTGCATAGCCTTACTGAATTTTTTTTTTTTTTTACATGAGGGGTAAACATACTTCTGCCATAATTTTCCTGATGTAGGGTCCCTCTGAATAGCTCTGCAGGTGGAAATGAACTGGTACTTTTGTTCATTTTACAGTGCTTCTTCAGGAGTATATATAAATAAGGAACAACTCCAGCTCAACCCAAAGACAGCAGCTAGTGTTATGAATTGAAGAAGATCTGGGCCTTTAAGAAGAGCGTCACTCATGAAGGCCTGAAAACCCAGTATATTGGCAGCAGATGGGAGATAAAACAATTCTTGCCAATTACTTGTGCTACACCATGCTGGGAGAGATGCTGTTATGTAAGTGTCTCAAACTGGGGAGGGGTCACATGAATAAGAACAGAGTTGTACCTGATGCTTTCAGCTTCTTGAAACAATGGACTTGAATTAAGATTGCCCTAGTATTTCCCTCCTTCCACCCTTTCCCTTTTTGTGCCAAGCTTCATTAGCTCTGTGGTTTTATTTCATTCGGTTTTAATGCTTATATAGAACCAGAAACATTTTCAGACCTTTCATGAAAAAAGTGAAAGTAGAAATACTAACAATGCAGAGAAACTCTTTTAGTCAGTGCAGAATTGCCAGAACTTGCCAAGAATAGTGATGTCTTGTTGAAAAGTTTAAGTCTCTTAGTTGACCCTGGTTTGAGCAGAGGTTTGAGCTCAAAGGCCTTCAGAGGTCCCTTGCAAAATGAATTTCCAATGTTTTTATGGTTTTAGCAGGATGTTAACTAGTTGGGTCAGAAATTTCTGATCTGCCTCTTAGATACAGTCTGTGCCATTGGCTTCCAGGATGGATTTGGCTGTCCCACAGTCCTGGAATTATGTGGAGGTGAAAGAGTCTTCAGTTGCATGGCTAATTCTGGTTTGCAATACCAGGCAGTTACCCTTAGTGCACAAAATTCTGTAAAAAAAGTACTGCCATTCAGGGTCTTTTTTCCTCAGCAATGCCTCCATGCTTGGAAGGACCTGATCTGCTTTGATATCTTCAGTGTTTGGCCTGATTTCATTGTTGTGACCACATTTTCATTATTTGATTGCAGATGAGCTAGCAAAAGTAGTTTATTTTCACTTGTTATTTACCTATGTTTATAACTTTCTTGTTCCTCTGAAATTCGTTGTTATTTTATTGAAGCAAGCTGACCTGAAGATATGCTGAAATAACATTTGACATAGGAACACAACAAATATTCCAATTATCTATACCTTCTGAAATCCAGGATTTACTGGATTTGCAGGAATATTTTCTAGGCTGCTCATTATTGAGTAATGCAAAACTTATGTACAAACAAAATATGTGCACTGACAGTGAAGGCCTTCTGAGTGGTTTTTATCAAGATCCTAATATTTTACAGGATATTTAAGCTGTGTGGTGAAGAATTTACTAATGAACAGTAACTCCTCTATAGTTTTCCAGAATTCAAATTAGGTTTTTACATATTACTCCTTTCTTATAGATGGCGAATGCAAAAACAAAAATAGACTTTTTTTTTAAGCATAAAGGTCAGAAAAAGTTGTTCCAGTTCTTTTGAAGTGTGAGTTAACTATACAAAAACCCAGTAATGTCACGTACTTTATTCACATTGATATGCTTGTAATTGAGTTTGGCATAGCAGTGAAGTTTATCCTTTAATTTTGTGATTTCAGTATGGCTCTCAAAAGAAACCTATTTTACCGAGTCATTCTGTCTTGGTCTCTCCTCTTCCTCGTAACATTTAAATGTTTTGACCAGTTTTTTTAATTTGGGTGATTCATGGCATTTTATGATGTGAAACTGGGTGGGCAGTATAGAGAAAAACCATTAAATATGGTAATCTGAAAAGCATACACCACATCATTAGCTCACAATATTAGACAGCCAAAGGTTTAAAGGAGCTCAACATATTGAAACATGGCTTGATAGAAAACTGAGCTCTCTTACTTAGGCTGGAGATTAGAATGAAATTTCTGGAGCAAAAAATATGTAAAGCTTTTAGTGAGAGAAACTGAAAAAATAAGTATGGGTAAGTGAAACAATGGTGGAAATGAGTGGAAGTATTCAAAGCTATGACTGTACCTACTAATCTACATTTTATTCACTTTCTGATTTGATTTGTTTGAAAATTGCTGGTGTTCAATAAGATTGCAGTGTGTGTCTGTCAAGACTGAGTAAATGCCTACTGTATATTACGGATGCATTTGCGTATTGTCAAATCTGGATGGTATGTCACAGGACAATTTATGTAAAATACATTCAGCCTTACAGAAGGGTTGGGGTTAGAGGAGACTTCTGAAGGTCATCTAATCCAAACCCTCCACTCAAGCAGGGCCACGTAGAACAAGAATCACAGAACAATGTCCACATCTGCAAGATCTAGATTGATTCAGTTTTATGCCCTTTATAATTCATAAACACTTATATATATATATATA
Organism: Haemorhous mexicanus; assembly: GCF_027477595.1. Taxonomy (NCBI): domain Eukaryota; kingdom Metazoa; phylum Chordata; class Aves; order Passeriformes; family Fringillidae; genus Haemorhous; species Haemorhous mexicanus. The sequence continues at coordinate 19,578,616 of NC_082342.1, read as the reverse complement.
TATATATATAGTGTGTGTGTGTGTGTGTATAATATTAATGCATACATTAAAGCATATTAGAAGCATAATAATACCACAATTTTTGACTGGATACAGTACTTCAGGGAAAGTTGTTGGTAAATGTGGAAAACTACTTCAAGAAAATTTTAATAACTGCATCTCCCTGTTGCAAGAAAACAAACTTCTAGGACCTTCAGATCTTTCAGAGAAATATTATAAACACTGCTTTTGTCTCTTTTCCTATTTTCCCTTCATAAATACAGCTAAGATATCATATGAAATTGCAGGAATCTCTTTCATTTAAAAATAACAGCTTTCAGAAAAAAGAGTAATTTTGGGCACAAAGATCTGTGAAACATTATTTTTTAAAATACACTTGTTAGCAGCAATTTTAATGCAATGAGCTGTGGATGGTGACTTGGACTTCTTGTTTCTGCTGAATGTATACAAAAATGAGCTTTCACAGCTGACTGAAGAAAAAGCAAAGAAAACAAAAGATGACCATAAAATTGCTTTTAAGGATCATCTATGCTGCCAGCTTCCAATTCCAGTTTTCTTCTCTAGCAGGCTCCATTAATTTTTTCTGTAGCTATTTTGTTTCTTGTATGAAACAATAAGATTAAGGAGAAAGTATTAGTGAGTGGGCTAACTGTAGCCCTGACACAATTTTTTTTCAAACTGAAATTGTTCTAAAAGACATTTCAATTTAAAGTAGAGAACATTAAATTTTTTAAATTACCAATTCTCTTACCTCCTTTTAATTTTTTTTTTTTAAACAGGAGGAATGTAGGATCTAGCACACTTTTGTGTTTAGTAGTAGAGAAGTGGACTGTTGGCTAACAATTTAAAATGACAGCAAGTGTGGAGGTAGTCTTTGTTGGCTGCTTAATTTGAAAAAGTGTTGCACCATAACTTGGCTTCCACAGAGTAGCTGAAGGTGATTGCTGTCTTTTGAAAATATTTCTTAATTGCATTTATTGATTTTTTTTTTTTGTAATAGCAAAGTATTAAATTCTTTCTCTACATTTTCCTGTTTTGCAAAATGGAAATTTCTTTGCCCGAGACAGAAATGTATATTTGTTTTTATGCCCTTAACTTGTATGATGTCCTGCAGGTTTTTGCAATAAACTTTCTATGGCCACAAGAGGCTATAAAACACATCTCTTAAGAACTGAAGTGATCCTTGTGATTTTGCAGCCTGTTTTTTATCAAACACCATGATCTTCAGGATGAAGAAATTGAAACCTTGCCTAAGTTAGGGGTGTCTGATTATCTTAGTAGTCAATCCTCTGTTCTCCTGGTCCTTTATTTCAGTTTTCCCAGTTCTTCTATCTTGATAAAAGCCACATTTTTAATCTACCTTGATACTGAAAGAAACAGCTGTTTGTGTGTTTCATAGATGCAGTAACAAAGCAGAATAAAATATTTTATCTATGTGTGTTTTGAAGTATTTTGCAACACCAATATTTGCTGTAGTTGCACAAAGGATTACTTATAGCATTGCAAATCTCGAATTATTTTCTCCTTTCAGAGTATCATTCACAGGTGTTATGTTAGAAATTGCTATTTCTTAGTGCAGCAGTTTTTGTTGATTTCAGTCATAAACTAGTAATGATGAAACTGTACTCTGAAGAGCATGGTCACTGAGAAATAGTGGGAGAACCAGTCTGAATGAAGTATTCCTGAATTTGTAGCGCTGTACTGGAAGTTGTTTCATCTCATAGGTTTCTTACCTAAGAGATTGGCTAATAACTGTTTATGTAGTCTGTAGTTTGGCAAGGAGGAATTTAATTGAATGCATCAGACTGTCTTCTAACTACTTGGGTAGAAATAAGAAAGAAGCTTATTTATTGTCAAGCAAGTGGCATAGAACATTTGACCTTTTCTGAATGTACTTCAGTATCCCTAATTTTTTCAGGGACCTTATGTACTTTCACAGCAGCTTCTTTTGAAGAATTAACTTTTGGCTTTGGGCCTGAACAAAAATTAATCTATTCCTATGTTTACATGTCCTAACTGTTATGTCCCTTAAGTGTAGTGACAACATGCCTGTGGGTTATTACACTGTGTATGAAATGATGGGCTTTTGGAACAGCTTTCACATATTGCAAGTATTCCAGAACAATTTCTAACAAACCTCAGGATTGTTTTATTTGCAGTCAACTTTCACAGTGTCTTCAGGGATCAAAAGCTTAAGCAGACATTGATGAACTGATTAGGTCTACAAAGTCAACATGACTGATGTAGCAACTTGCAGCTTGACTTTCTTTATGTTAACCTCCTAAAAACCAGATTGGATCCACAAACTTCTAATTTCTAACTTTTAACACAGCTATGCAAATTGCCTGCAGTTTCACTAGGAGGTGTGTCTGTTGAGAGTTACCTTATATGAACTCCATGATAGGCCTATAATGTAAAAAATATTGTGCCCACGTGATTTTTTACTATTAAATTAACTAAAGCTAAAATTAAGCAAATGAAACAGAACTGAGGGAACATTAGTTTGGATAGTGATTGGTCACAGGCAAAATTCAGCTTGTCTTTTTACAGAAATACATTTTAATGTAAATGGTGTATTTAGATTTTTAATTTGTGATGGAGTGAAATCTATGTGTGTAATTTGAGTCCAAAATCTAAATCCAAACCAGAACCCAAAAGAAATAGAACTCTATCTTCCAAATCACAAGAATTATCACAATTTATATGCATATATATGTGCTGCTCAGAATGACACTGTCTTTTGCCACAGCTGATATCTCCCCCAAATGTGTCTGCTCCCAGTGTGGTGGGTTAACCCTGACTAATAGTCAACTTCAAACCAGCTGCTCATTCCTCCCCTATGCTCCCCCTGACCCTAGCAGGATGCAGCAGAGAAAATAAGATGAGAAAGCTCAGAGAGGTTGCTCACCAGCCATGTTGTTGGCAAAACAGACTCATCTTGGGGAAAAGAACTCATTACCCTGTAAAAGAGATTCAGGTAGTGAGAAACAAAGAGGTGGGTATTAAAGTGCCACATTTTCTTCTGCCTTTCCTAGTCTCACCTCTCTATTTTCAACTCCTTTACACCCGGGTCTGTTGTTTAGCAGGGGAAAAGGTGGGGTTATGGTCAATTCATAATTGTTCCTCTCTGCTGTTCCCATTTCCCTTTGCTGTGGTGTGAGATCTGAACAGGCTTCAGAGGAATCTCAGCTCCAGTGCCTGGAGCTGCTGCTTCTCCTCTTCTGGGCAGTCTTCTCCCTCCCTGTTGCTCTAACCTGGTTATCTACATCCTGTGCATCCACAAGTGGAGGACTATTTGTTTTATGAAACCCATAAGGGCTTTACCAAATGGGGAGAAATAGTTTATCCAGTATATTTTTAGAATTATCATGTACCAGTTCAAGTAGCAATCTTGTGTTTTGTTCAAGTTTCATATTTTATCACATTAGTATAGCCTTCTACAGTGATAAATTTGGGATCAGTGTAAACTGCTGATTGTCAACAAAGAAGTCATATAAATTAATACATCACTTAAAGGTTCAGTTGTTTCACAAAGCTTGAACACCAGCTAAATTCTATCTAGTAGAGGGTTTCAGAGCCTAGTATTAATCATAAAAATCAGTCATATAACTTGTGGGTCAAAGATTTCTCTTAGTGACTCAGAAATTGAACTGTGTAGATCTCAGGACAAAAAGTGTAACAGCTTTGTAAAATCAGAAGTACTGTGGCTTTTCAGTAATTTCAATATATCTTACTGCATATCTGTGTTATAACACAACATCCTTTTCAATAAATTAGTGGATCAAGCTTGATACTGTCTTGAACCAAGTTTCAATGGTTTTTTGTCCCATTCAGGGCTGGTATGCAAGATTTCACTACTGATAGAAAGTTCTTCAATCTGGTTATCTAAATAAGTTAACATTTTAGGGGGAACCCAACAACTTTTTGTTAAAGTTGATCATTCTGAAGGACTTCTAAAGGGCACAAACTGTTTGAATATCCCCTGAAAGACACAAATTAATTTGTGCTGAGAAACAGATTAGACAACTAAAGATGTGATAAAAAGAGAATTAATCACTAGGGTGTCTGTCTATTGATATACAGATAGAGATGTGATCATTGCCAGTTTTAATCAAATACATTATCTCACAGACATGCAGAACTCTCTCTACAAAGTAATGCCACATGTTAAGGACTTCCTGCAAAGATGTTAAATTATAAAAATAATTTTTTATAAAATTATAAAATAAAAAAATAAAAATTACGCTTACAGTTCCTTTGACATCCTCAGCTGCATTTGGCAGCTTCATTAATTGTTCAAGATGAAGAAGAGGGATGCATGGAAGCTCTCCTAAGATTCAATGCCTTAGGCAGAGGTTTTACACATCCCAAATCCAGAAGGAGTTGCTTTGGAAGGTTGTACTGCTGCTGATGGGCAAGGCACACAAGTTTCTATTGCAGTGCAGGTTAAGGGGATAATTGCCCACTTAGGGATCTTTGAATTACATAAGAAGTGGTAAAGAAAAGGAAAATTGAATATGCTGCACTGATCTATGAAAACAAAATTTTCTAGGGAATTTATAATTCAAGGATCAGAATTGCCTTAAGGACTACCAACTGAAAGATGAAAAAAACCCTGCTATAGTTGGCCCAGGGACCCAGCCTGAAAGCTGCATTCACATCTTGTACCCTTCCTGCAAACAGGTGTGATGCAGGGCTAAAGGGGAGGAGCCTTTAGCTGGGCAGGACAAAGAGCATCTCCAGAGTGCCTGGTGCTGAGATGGAGGACCTGATATTTATCCAGTGGAATCACATTGAAGAGAAGGATGGTTGGGAGTGGATTGGCAGAAAAACAAATATATACTAAAAAATTCTTGGAGTTTTAAATCTTAACAGCAAAGTTTTTTCACAGGTAGATCTTGACTCCTTTCACCAAACCTCTTAGCCCAGAAAAGGCTCTGCAAATGTAACTTTTGTGTTAATCTTAAAGGCACTTCCAAAGTGCAACATGAGAAATCATTCTCTATGAAACACCAACAAAATTGTTAGAATTGGCTATATAACTCAGTAAATTGGTAGACTCCTGCTGAAAATACTGAATTTCTTTTGTTGGTCTTATCAACATCAGTCAGATAAACAGATTGTGCAGAAGTTCTTCATCTTTGATTTTTAGTGCCAGAACATAAAGATAAGACCACCCACAAACTTGTTGCTTACATCTCAATTTGTCATCTTTTTCTCCTGTATCTTACTGTGTTTTTAATGTCTTGAAAAGATAATTATGCTTCAAAAATCCTTTCAGTAACTGAGAGTTAAATGCCCATGAAAATGAAGGTTTGTCACTGTACTTATCAAGTGGAAACTTGATAGTGACACTGGAAGGAAAGAAGAAAACTAAAATTTCCACAAAAATGATAATTTTTAGAGAGTTTAGCATTTTTTCCTTACTCAGAGATTTCTGTGATAAATATTTTTCCGCATGAGTCAACAAAGACTGTGTTATATTTTGCCTATTAGTGTGTTATTCTAAGGAGCATAGTGTCAAATAGCTGTAACAGAGAGTGCAGCATTAATTATTTGAGTTACCTGAGGGCCAGCAGAATTCTGGTGAGCAAAGGGTCCTTCTGGTCCTTTGAAGTTAGTTTTTGTACAGCTTCATATTATTATTTGTTTGGAGGGATGTAGAGTTATGTAGAGTTAATTGTTATTAAAAAAGTCTCATTTGAAACAGGGGCCTAGAGTGGCTGAGTCAACCCTTCCAAAATTGTCTGCAAAGAAATTGTGGCACCATTTTTCATTGCAGTGGTGAAAAATATAGCTGTTCTCTCCTGTACAAAAGCTTTAGAAAAAGTTTTCTCAATATTGCAATTGTCAAAAATGGGAAATGATATCTCTCCCAGAAAACTCCATTTTACACTCTTCTCTATATAGGTAGGATCAGTTTGGCTCATGCATGAGTGGCTAGAGTCAACCCTTCCAAAATTGTCTGCAAAGAAATTGTGGCACCATTTTTCATTGCAGTGGTGAAAAATATAGCTGTTCTCTCCTGTACAAAAGCTTTAGAAAAAGTTTTCTCAATATTCCAATTGTCAAAAATGGGAAATGATATCTCTCCCAGAAAACTCCATTTTACACTCTTCTCTATATAGGTAGGATCAGTTTGGCTCATGCATCACAAACTTAATGTGGGAGAGAAGACATTTTTTTAACATACATATGTCTGGGTCCATAAAATTTTAAATGTAGTCAATTGTGTCACACTGTATTGTATATGAGATTTGTTATTCTAGCACACATTTGACTTGAGATCTAGTGGAGGCAGTTTTGCTTTCCTGGAGAGCAGTGTTTATTTTTTCCTTCACACCTAACAAGCTTTAATATTTCATGTCTTTTAGAAATTGATAAGATATACTGTGGAAAGGTATGTTTTATTTGTTTTCAGTGCTTATGTCTTAAAATATATTTATGTAAGTACTTGCTGCTCATTCACTATAAGAGAAAAGGTGAACCTGCTCACAAACGCACTTCCCAGCTGTGGATGGGACAGAGAGAGAGAAACAGCAAGCGTTTCTCACAGCAGCTTGTGAGAAATTTTAGCGAGCTGGAAAAATGTGATAACCTGTTGACTATAAACAATTTGCAGGTACTGTTTTTCTACTTTGTTTTTCTGTTCCTCTCAAGGACAGTGCTTGAGAAATAAGCTTTTGTTAGCCAATAGAGTAGAATCTATCGCACCACTCTATAAAAACTGCATGGTTCTTTTGAATAAAGTCCTGCTTCGCCTTTGTTACGATCCTGCCTCTCGTCTGTTCCTGCCCCGACCCTGGTGCACAAGTGACACCCAACTAGACTTGTTCAACTTCCCCTGTGCAGGAGGAATAATCAGGGCTTCCCAGTGGGTAGAACTCAGCAACACTGCCTTTCAGGTGTCTGTGTGGTGAATGCAGACACAGTACTTGTGAAGCTGCTCATAATAAAAACAGCAGCAATAATCTGTAGCCTAAAAAGTTAGGAACAGGGGATAGCAAGACTTTTCTATGTGTCTTTGAAGAGAAAAAATAGAAGATAGGCCTTTAATATGAGGGGAATGGTACTTTGATAAGTTGAAGTATTTTTGCTGGTGAGTTTCATGCCACCTTGATTGTGGAAGCATGCACCCTGATTGTTCTTTTGTGCTCAGGTTTTGTGGGATGCTATTAAAAATATGGTGCTTGCCTGGCAATTGTAACTTTATTTTTAATCATTTGCTATAAATTAATTTTATCTCTGATTAGCTTTTAACTGGATATTTTACTTTGGTTTTGACTCTGCTTTTAACAAAAGCTTTTTTAACTAGTATCTTACTTGGGTAATTTATGTATTTTAAATATACTGGATTTAACCATAAAACCCTCTTTATGTTGGAACATAATCTGGCTAATGAAATGCCACAGTTGAAGATAATTCAAAATTAGCTGGTATACAAGAAACCTGGACAAAAGGCAACGGGGGACCTGGTCTTTGAAAATGGGGAGCCACCAACTTAACTAGTCATAGCACTGCTTGGGTTTCTACACAGAATATTGTGGCAAATCACAAAACAAAATGTAGACATGAGCTGGAACCATCATGTTCTTTTCAGGAGTTTGTGTTGGAGCAGCCTGGTCTGTTTGCAGGACAGCTAAAGGCCTTGTGCATAGAACAGCGGTAGATGTCCCTGAGCATAGAAAAATGTTCCATAGTGCACCAACTGCTCTCAGATGAAAGATTAGGAAACACTGGATACGGGACTAATAACCCTGACCCTAGGGTAAGCAGGCAGAGAGAAGCACTCTGCCCAGCCTCGTGATATGAGCAGTGCAATGGGCCACAGTGGCTTAGCCCTGTCTGCGGAAAAGAATTGCTGGATACTCTAAAATCAGAAGCAAGTGAAGAATGAGGGATAGCAAATGAAGCAGCCCTTTTCTCCCCCTTTAAATCCGAGTCCAAATCAGTTTCTAAGAGTTTCTCACTAATTTCTCGGTCCGCTAATATTTTAAATATATCTTTGCAGATTTTGGTCTGACTTCTTACCCGAAATTAGTAAATCAGCCGTGAAAGGCAGAGTCACAACTTCATATATACTCCAGTGTTCTCCTGACCATTTATTACTTCTTAACTCCAGTCTATTTGTGGTAAGAAAGATAACAGATGTTTACTGTCTGATACTCATTGTCCTCATTAATCACCATTTGTACTGAGGACAGGATATGGAGAATGAGATTTCACTGCCCATCAGGAGGCCTGTACTGGGAGAGTATCTTTCCAATTTCACCAATGATGTGTGTGGTTTCAGATTAAAAACAAGGACAAAAGAGTCACTCACCCCTAGATAGAGGCCCAGTGATATCTTTGGTCCTGACCATGGCAAGGGGACTGTAGAGAATAAATCTGTGCATTCCTTGAAGATAGCTGCCATTGTATGTATCCCAAGCAGAGCTTCTAACAGCTGGCCTCTGCAGAAATTTGTGCAATTTTCAGGACACTAATATTTTCTTACTGTAAGAACCACTTCTATCAGATTGACCTTAGTGTATAGTGAGGCATCTGCCTCTGGAAATTGCTCCATGTGAATGAATCATGGTTGCTCTGACGGTGTCTTTAGTTGATCCATGTCATGGAGGCCTTGGTGCTTGCCTGCCAGTTTACATGGAATTTTTCTGGAGTGTTCTGTATCTAATGTACTGACAGGTTTTGTACGTGGATGAGGTCTCAGATGGAAACAGGTAGACTTTGTGCTATGATTTAAAGGCATCTAAAGAGCTGATCTAATATGCTTTCCAATATGCCATAAATATCATCTCAAATGCATAGCTGAAGTGGTTTAGCCACTTACATCCTCTGCTACTTACTGTTAATCTTCCTTAGAGATTGAAATTTTGGCTTTTCAACTGAGTTCTTGCCTTGTTGAACACAAGTGTGTAGATTTTAAACCCAAATATTGAAAATGAAAATTGCCCTGATTTTGCCAAGGTTTGCTTGATGCAAGGCAGGTTGCTGTGCACGCACTTGTCCTGATTTAAGCACAGTGAAAATCAGTCAGGTGTCCTGAAGTCAAAATGATTTGCCTGTATTATAAGTTTAGTAAGGGTTCTTCCTACATTGTCATAATTTCTAATGCCTTGGATTTTATTTGCACAAAGGAATTGTCAGAGTAAGATGTCTCAGGGTAGTTCCCTTGTTGCAGAGGGTTGAAAGCATAGATTTTTTTAAGTACTAAAACATGGTTTTTGCTATAAAAATTTGTTTTGGATTAAAGAGTAAGTAAAATTGAGTAAATAATTTCGTTTGAAAGACTTTTGTACCAGGATGGGTTCTAATTACACAAATTTCAGCAATTGTGTTCTGTAGTTGTTGTGGGCTTAAAATAATTATTTTTTTTCTTTTGTTCTGTGCAGTTCCACAAGTATGAGAACTTGCAGAGGTAATTTATTACTGTTATTATTTGTTCTAAGACAGGTAAGGCAGAGTATCCAATTTGCATGTTTTCTCTGCTGCAAAAATTCAGTGTTTATCATTTATCTACTTTATATTTTTATATAGATGAAGGTGGTTCTATTTTTCCGTGTCTTTGTCTAATTTTCTTGAATTATCCTTCTCTTCTAATTTCCTTGGTCTGGAGGTTAGAAAATAAGTCAGAAATACTCTTTCTTATTCTGTTAAGTGTACTTTTATTTCTATTAATGCTGTAGTTTAAATGGACTTTGGAAGCTCAGAAGAGATACAAATTCTGTAAACAATGATAATTCTTCCCAAAGAAGCTTCCTGGTGGTCTTAATTTTCATAGGAGGTGGCATGATAATTATCCTATCCTCGGTGGAAGAGAAATAGCTCCAATTCTGAAATTTGTTCTTCTTAAAATGAGAAAAAAGAAGTATCCTCTATTAATGTCTTAGTAGCAAGTATTGAATATATTCTTTTTCCTATTTCTAGCTTTTAAGTCAACTCTCCAAGCCAGAATGAGGAGCATTTTTTGAACAGGTTAACTTACAGAAGAAATCCCAGGGTAGAGCTTAATAACACTGGTGCTTAAAGTATTGAGAGATGCAGGGGTGGGGGGAAAGGGAAAGAATATGAAAACACCTGGGTGTCAGTGAGAACTTTTACCTGAACTTATAAAACCGTGTGAAGAGCAATAGGGTGATGAGATGCGAAGCATAACCTGAGGGGCTAGAAAGCAGAAGTCAAGTAAAAATGCTCTATGTCTTACTTTAAAGTATACTTTTTATATCTTTATTTTACAAAAAACACATGCAACCACACAGTCTGTGCATTTATAGTGAAATGATTTTTTTCCCCCAAGTTGTTAATGAAATCTCTTTTGAAAATGGAGCCTTTAACTGAAGACAGATTGTTGACAAGTCAACTTTAGCCAGGCAAATACACACAAATTTGTATATTCTAACTAACTTCAAGGAACTTGACTGGTGACTCTGCAGAAATGATACATGGAAAGTCACAGCAAATAAATTTTAAACCTTAATAGCTTTGGGCTTGATCTAGGGTTGGCTCAAAAAAAACATGTAGGACTGAAATTAAATTAGTTAGTCTGTTAAAACCTAATAGATGAATCATATAAGAGAAGACTGAAAAAAATCAGTCAAAAACTGTATTTAAAGGTAGTGTTTAAATGGAATTTAGATTGCAGAGGAAAATCAGTTGGTCTTTAAATATCTCTGCTACGACCAGGTCTCAGCTTCCTTGTAATTAAAAAAAATGGGGAGTGGGGAAATATTTTAACTTGAGTTAGTTAATTTGGTTTTAAATCCTAGTGAAGATGTTTTAAAAGAGTATTTTCTGTATGACTAAGAAAGCTGAGAAAGCCTCTATGATCTTGTGTTAAGATTTACCTGCCATGTTAAATGTGAAAATGACAATTTGAGATGCCTTCAGTAAGGCTTCACTTTGGATTAATTCAAGTTGACTAAGACAAGTTAAATTCCTCGTCCATGCTCCCTGACTAAGGACAGGTGCTTGGTTTATAAAAATAAGAAATGTTAGTAATGACTGGACTACATTGAAGGAATTTTACAAGAGTGATTGGTGATACCGAGTGTTTCAAAATCCTAAAGAAAATATTGCTTTAAAAGAAGCACAAAAAGACACTGACAAAAAGGCTTCAGAATAACCACTGTGCTTACTATAAAGAAACCCCAAAGTGGTTGAAATGGGAATTCAGTCAAGTTTGCTTTTGCGCTTGATGTGAAGGCATCTCTTATTGCACTTGATGTCATGATATTTAATTTCAGTCTTGGGGTAAATATTCATAATGGACTAATTTTTCCAAATAGGCCCTTTTTTCCCACAAAAGATATGTCACTTGAATTTGTTATGGTAGGTGAACATTAAGAACAAGGTCTCTTCCCTCATGGAGGCGTGTTATTGTTTCAGCGTCTGTAAAACTATTGGAAAACAGATATGAAATACTTTTCTTTCCTCTTAGGAAAATAAAAGAGTCTTCATTTTTGCTTTTCCAGTGCAACTGTTTCATTGTGTAACCAGTACCATGTGCAAGCTTTTTCAGAAGTTTTGCACAATTTTTTTTAATTTCTGCAGAGTATCTAAAACAAGCTTTTAAAAACCTGATGTCTGGAGAAAGCAGAGAATATTGCTCAGAATTACTGCTTTACAAAGTGCAAAAACCAACTGTATGAAAATGTCAGTGTCCCATGTGGTGACCATATGTTAATTGCTGGAGTAGACCCACAAATACAGATGTCTTAGTGTAGCATTCCTCTACTACAGAACTAGAGAAAAACAGTATTTGGGGTTAGCAAATTCCCACCTTACTAGCAGTGAGTAAAATTCCAGATTGTATTGAATGGGGATGTTTCCTAGCTTATTTTCTAGCTGGTTACTTTCTTGATTCTGATGTGGTTGTCTTTCAGCTTACTTCTTTCACATGATTAAATCAAGACATTGTGTTTGCAACCAAGTAATACTACCACTTTTCTTTTTCAATATATTGTGATGTCACTAAGCATTATAAAGCCCAGACTACTTGCATTTAGTGTTGAGTGCCACTTAATGATTTTTTCTTTCTTCAAAAGTATATCAGATATATAATCATACTGGCAAAATATTAAAACACTCTTGGTAAACTTGTACTGATATAGTATTTACTATTGAATTTGGTCCTAGATATGTTTTTTTTCTGCTGCTGTTCTGCTGTTTCATCAGAATAGAAATGGATTAGCACATATTTATACTCTGTTATCTTTTGTGATTGTGTTGGTACAGAACATGTTTAATGGACAATTTGTCTAATATGGACAATTTTTGCATTTCCATGTGTTTGCTAGCTGCATTATGTTAAAATGCAGCATACTAACTGAAGCTGAGCCAAAAAATGCCTGATCTTAGACCAGAAATTCTCACTAGAAATGTATAAATGTGGAAGATAACATCTGATTGAAAAGTCTGGCTTTTGCCCTGTGTTTTCATATTGAAAGTCCCCTGGCATAATTTGATGTTTTCCCTCTCTAGTCGGGACAGCTCAGCTAAAACTCAGCAAGTCAAGTAAGTGTAGAACTCAGACCAAGTAGTATGACACTCTTCTACTTCAGATAACTGCTTTTTTCTGCTTTCACTGTAAATTTGTGCAAGGGTTTGCTATAGCTGTCACTGCCTTTTTTGGCGAGATAATACAGAGTCAGGAAATACAGGCTAAACTACTATATACAGGCTAATACTAATATTAGAGCTCAGTGGATTGTTTTTGTTTTGCTATAATCCCTTTTCTCTGCAGAAAAATATATGAAGAAGGTACAGGGAAAAAATTCCATAGTGTACACACAAGGAAAGGCATTATGTCTGCGGATGAGCAGAAGTCTAAGGACAAGTAAATCTTTTAAGCTGTGATTGCAGTTGTCTTAAGTTTCAAAGCAGGTTGTTCCAAAGGCTTAGGAAAATAGATAAGCTTTAATGATGCCCTAATGAGCTAAAGGCACAGACACTGGCTTATGAGTAGGAAGTAAGCAGTAACAGTGCCTGTCCAAAAGATCTGTTGGACATTTTGCTCAGTGTAAAATGCTGGAGTCTATTTTGGTGGACAGATTTGTGGTGCCTTTGTACACCACACTGTGGGGTATATTGCTATATTGCTGGTGGTAGTATCCTAACTGGAAAACTCCTACAGACTCATAGAGAACTAATGCACACTCTAATGTCTTTAATAGGATGGTGGTCCCCCTGGAAGATGCTGGGTCTCATTCTTGCAAAGGGAAAAAAGATAGTGGGAGATTCTTTGTTCTGAAAATAGAAACAAGATCTTTGAACAGTTTGGGACATTTGGGACAATGTAAACAATACTTTGTTTACTACTGAAGGATGAAAGTGTATGAATGTGCTATCTCATTAATTTATTAAATATAGTGATGTGGAGTGGGAAATTATGTGTGGTTTGGAAAGTGAGGCCGAGGAGCTACATTTGATAAGTACATAAGAAATAAGAGTAATGGTGCCTTAAGTTGGTGTTTCTTGCAGCACAGTAATCACAATGTAAGTGAAGAGAGTAATTGTCTTTGTTATATCCATTGATGTGGTTTATTCCCGAGGTCTATGGAAAAGACTGCTAAACATGTAACACACTAACTAGGCAAGCATCATTCAATGTTATGAATGACAGTAAAACATTCCCAGGGCAAGGGATGTAAAGAAATAACCACATCCAGGCTGAGGTAGACATGGAAATAAGCAGCTGGAGAAACCAGTGAAAATAACTTTCTCTCAGAAGCCCCAACTTTCAGTCTTTTTTCTCATGTCTGAAGCAACTGCTCTGTCAGTTGTCTGTGCTAATGTCCTTTTCCTTGGGGGATTTTTTTTAAACTTCTCTTGTCAATCTCCTTTGAAATGATGTGGTGTTGAATATCAAAGGGAATAGCCTTTTGCCGCACTGGTCTCTGATCTGCTGTACTATCAGATTCCCAATCTTTTCCCAGTTCTCTAATAATTTGACAAGGGATGGAAATCCTCTATTTTATGGTTTGAAGGGGGTTGCATTACTTATACAACCCTGCTTGAAAAGCATGGTCAAAATAATCATTAATAGAATGGTAAGGAAAATCCTTTTTGACCAATATGGGGGAATTTCATACAAGGTCAGTAAAGTTGTTCATATGTTGAAGTGAAACAACTTTCACAGAGTATTTAGTAGAAGTTTTTAATACAGCCAGTAAAACACCTTGTTCTGAGGCTTGCAGAGATCCCTAAGCAGAGAATGAATCTGTTAGCCTGCTTTAATAAAATTTGATGGTGCTGAAATCATCTGACAAGAGTTTTTAAAATAATCTTAAAGAGACAAAACAAACCCAACTTGACTTGGAGTGGTGTCCGAATTTCTGCTCTTTGATCACTTTAGAGAGTCACGGGGTGACTTTATAGTCCTGAAAATTGCTTGGAAAGTTTTGCCTTGGTGAAGGAGGCTGCGCAGTAGAGAGGTGTGGAAGCTGATTATTATTCATCATTGCAAATTTCACAATTTATCAAAAAATAGCAAAGTTCTTAGGAGTCTGGCCTTGAACGGTTTACTGTGGGTGGGTGAAAAAACTATATGGTAATGCAGAAGACTTATTTTATATCAGAAAACTTGCTCGGGCTTGAGAGTGTTGGAAGATGAAGCAGAATGTTCTGTAAAACCCAAACAACGCGGCCTTGGGTCTTTGACCCTATTAATGGATGCCAAAGGCAGTTTTCAATTCCAGAAGGGGACCACTGTCCATTCTTAGAGGTGAGTGTTACTTAACTGCAGTAAATAACTGCTCAGATGCCAGCCTAAGAATGGGATCTTAAATTAACAGCATTATGAAGCTTTTTCATGTTTAAGCTGCCTGAAGACTTGTGGGCCCTCCTGTATGGACCCATACTGCTTATTTCTGTGGGCAAAGGAATGCTGATCTGAAAAAATGAAATGCTAACTTCAGAGTATTTGCAAACCTTACATCTCTCTTGGCAAGAGTACGGGTCAGCATATAGAATGCTTGAATGACTGCATAAACTTGAAAATTGGAAGATTAATCTTAGAGCTGGAAGGAGAGAGATTTGGAGGTCAAATTGAAACAACACCATATGATTCAATACATCACTGTATAGTACAAAAAATGGCCTAATAATAGAGTGAATACCGAAGTTGTTCTACTTTTTTCTAAAGAAAAATTGGCTAAAACTTATGAATATGTTATGAGATTTCTGATACATTTTTCTAAACTGTATGTTTCAATGTCTTCTTGTGGTTATAATCTTGCAGTAAGGTTTGTTTTTACCTCTCTATTTTTGTGTCATAATATTAGCTAAGCATGCTGGGTTTAGAAGGAGAGTTACCCTAATTGTTACATTTCCTTGGCTTCATTGGCTGAGATTTTTTTCATTTCTGTATACTTTTATTGAATAAATAAAGCATTCTTGGCCATCAAGTGTCAACATTACTGCTGAGGAGACACTGCAGAGATAGAAATGCACATTTACTAAAATGGAATTTTTAATTTCTCTGAATGTCTACTGGGAAAATATTGCTTTGTTCAGAAGGGACTATGTGCCACTGGTTGTGAGTTTTCTAGTGAATCAGGATTTGTGGAAAATTATAAGATTCTAAACATCAAGCCTTCTGGCTTTCCTTCACTTCTGAAGCATGTATGGATATCTGTGTTCAGGGAAGCCCTTGGGCTCAGAAACATCCATGATTAGATGTCTTGCCTTCTGGGATTCCCCTTCAAACATGAGTTTTCCTGGTTGCTTCCAGGCACTGTATTATAGATGTTTGAATTAGATTAACTCCAGGATCCAGCACTGGCTTGATGGAATATCCATCCCATGAGATAAAATGATAAATAAATATCCCTGGACACAGCCAGAGTCCATAATTGTGTATGGACCTGATCAGCTGAATCAAATGTGGTGGTGGACTCTTCTTTGAGTATGAGACTGGATTGGCTGTTCTGTAGAGATCTCCTTCAATATATTATTTAATCCACTCATCCTTCCTTGGATTTAAATTTGCACCAGGAAGCATGGCAGCACCAGCATCTTATATTGAAGCTGGATATTTGCCTTGACTTCTCAGCAGGAACAGGTGCAGAGCATTGGTCTGATTGGAGACGTAACTGCAACCAGGTTCTCAAGTCATGGCAATGTGGCTTTGTGTCATTTCTTCTGCCTTTGTGGAGACAAACTCTCTAGATTTCCTTGCGCAATTGCAAGAGTTGGCATAATTTGGTATTTTGAAGCAAGCAACCAAGACAATTTTCTTTCAGAATTAAAGTTTCCACAGACATAAATTTCTTTTAAAAAAACCCAAAGAGCAAAATAAAACTCCGTTGGAAACTTAACTAAAACTTTTTCTTCAAAATTATTCCATTTCTTATCAGAATTATATCAATCCTAATAAAAGCTGATGAATCAGTGATAACATATTTTTTTTACAAAGCCAGTCAGTTATCTCCTGAAAGACCAACACTAGATATTCTATATATTTTAACTGGGTTTTTTTACTATGATTCAGGGAAGGATTTACATAGGTTAGCCAAAGATCCTAATCTTGAAATAGCTTTACTTTTATATACTCCTCTTGTCTGAGGACTTTTCCTAAACTGCTAGTGTAGTTTTTTGTGTGGTAGATTTTTTTGGTTTTTTTTTTTTTTTTAATGTTTTTCTTTTCTTTCCATAGAAGAAATATGTTGGATTTGTAAAGATTTTCTCCCCTATGAACCAGAGAACTTGTTTTACTATTTCAGTTTACAAGATATCAATTTAGAGATGGAATATTTCTCAAATTTGAAACTCAGGCTTATTTATTCTAGACAGTACTAGAAATGTAATAGGCTTACTATAAGCATACTACAGCAAACCATCAGGTCCCTATAAACTGATGTTATGGCAGATAAAACAGGGGGTTTTTGCAAACAAAACCCTGAAACAAAATTCTTAGGAGGAAACGCTCGTTCTTAAAAATCTATTAGCAGCTAAGCATGTGCTGTGAAGATCAGTGCCAGTGTTTGACACCTGTAGTTTTACTTTTATTTTTTGGAATGTTACATAGAATTCATCTGCATAAGAGATGGAGGGCAGAGCTTTGACTTTGGTATATGCAACTAACTTCAAATTAACAACATCTCAAACATCCCAAACAACATCAGAACATCTCAAAAGGCAGCTGAAATCATGAAAGACAAACACAGCTAATTATTACTAATACAATGTTAACTATATGAATGACAACTAATCCCTCCTTGATATTTTATTACTGTTGTTTCCATTTCTGATCATCCTTACTTTAGAATTGAGAACAATGCAGGGATTAGTTTAACCATTTCAGAGAGCTATGCTCCTCTGCTTGCCAGGCCCCTTTCCCTTGCTGCAGTTTTATTTTCCAAACACAGTAAACAGTTACAGACTGAGTAATTGTAACCTCTCATCACCTTTTCTTTTCATGTTTGTTTCCTGCAATAAAGCAGATTTAATTCCATTCATTTATTCAGTCTGACAGGTGGGTTACATCAGTACAACATGAGAATGGGTAAGATATCTTTTTGCTGGAAGCCTTGCAATCTAGGTAATTTTATTTATTTTAGTATAATAAGCATCTAATCCATGGTCAGACACTGCCTGGAGCCTCTGTTTATCTGCAATGTTGGAAGGGATTTTATTCATGCCATGTGTCTCAGAACCTTATGAGTCTTGAAAAAGACTGTAAGCCAGAAACAATTGAAAAATCAATTCTGCAAGAACTCCTTCCTTTTTGGAAAGTTTGCCACTTATCTAGGCTCTATATTTAAATGGTCAAATGTAAATAAACCTTGGGTTTGAGTTTCTGAGCTACTGTCAAAAGAAGTTAGTCAAAAAAGAAGCTGGGATGTTAAGGGAACTGGGAAATTGAAAGTCTTTGAGTTAAATATACAATACTGGTAATTCAGAAAATGTTGATGCAGATGCATTTTTTCTTTTCAATGATAAGTGTTGTACTATTCCTTAGCTTTTTTAGAGCTGCCTAACATGTGACCACAAAATTACCTGTCATTTAGAAAAGCTTAAAAATTAATGCCCTTGAAATTAGTAGAAACAAATCTATTTTTTAAAGAATTTGGAATTTCTGTGTTGGTTTTGTTTCTGTGATGACTCAGATTCACAAGGAAAGATCACATAGACATTGCTTATTTAGCTGTTTAAATAAAACTGGTGATCATCCTTTTACTGAGACTTTCCAGTCACTAGCTTGGTGTCACGAACTTTAGTTCACCTGAGCTGGAGACCTGAGATATAATCTGCCCAGCCTCAAAAAATCAAGTTTCTCCAACCTGGATTGTGCTTTATTTCCAGTGAGTGGGGCAGGCTGTTTTCTATCAGATATCTGGTATGCAGATCACACCAATCTCTGCCTGGTCAGGCTTCAAACCATGAAAGAATAGGGCAGCCACCCCTTGGGTGGGTTTACTCTGCTGGGCAGATGAAACCCTGGTACTGGGCAGATGAAACCCTTTCTGGCCCAGGTCAACCCCGTTTCCTAAGAAAGCTGTCTCCCTCGGACCATACTGGGCAGCTATTCCATGAGACATTTCCATCTCCTCTTGAAACTTGTGGTGGATAGCAGTGAGTGAGTGTTTTGGGAAGGAGCTAGGTGGTTCACAGGTAGATTGAGTTGTAAAAACCTCTTGTCTTATCTTAATCATCTTTTAAAAAGGCTTTCAGATAGAAGAATAGGGAATAAGGGTGCTTCTGTGCAGATATGTATATACATACACATACTGACCCATCCAGCATGTCTTACCTGGGTGAGGAAAATATCTCTCTCACCTGGCCACCAGATAAGGGCATTACAAAGATATTGATTAACTGGCAAATTGATCATATAAGTGAGTCATTTGCATTTTCATATAAAAATCACCTCCCTTTGTCTTTTATTCCACATTTTTATAAGCATTGTGCACAGATGAAATGCCTCATCATTTGAGATAACATGACAATGCCCTTAAGAAAACATCTGATAAAATTTCAAAGGATTACTGCAATTATAAAGGCAGATTTTTCTTTTTTTGAGCTTTTTGGATGTTGTTTCTTGGTTTTGATTCATACTTTTCACTGTTAGACATAAATGGCTCTCTCCCTTATTAGTTTTGTCCTTAGTTTACCAGATGCTGCTTTGGTGAGTATTACAAAATCCTGCTTTTCATTGCATGTGAAAAATACAGTGTAGGTTGTGTTTTTTATTTGATAGCCACCATCAGTTTTCATGATAGGTTAAATTATCCTACTATGTTTCATGAAGAGGAAGAGCCTGATTCTGTTTTGATTTTGTTCTTAATCCTCTGAGGCAGCTGAACATCTAGGAAATTTCTCTGCAAGCTAAAAGAACCAAGTTGGTTTCAAGTTGTTTATATGTAAATGTTAGTTTAAATATATTAGGAATGGAGTTTGTCCAGTTATAAACCAGAAAAAAGGGATATAAACTTGTAAAATTCGTGGAAACTCATTGATGTAAAAGTCCATTCTCATGATTGAAACTTTCAAAATGTATCTTTGAAGTAATAAAATATGGATTTCTACATTAAGCAGATGATTACTTAGGGTATTTTCTAAAGATTTTTTTTCTTATTGAGCAAGAACTTAGAAAATATACTATATGGGAAGATATATAACTGCATGTTTCTCAATAAAAAGTAAAATTCTTCTACTTAGTTACAAAAAAATTAATGAAAAATAAAAAAACAAGACTCTTACAGAACTGTGATATTCTTTGAGTAGAAGTTGGACAATTTTTAGGCTGACTTTAATTCATGCTATGTCTGTAATCTTTGCCTCTGATATTGACCAGTGTTCATATCTCTGTGTTTTTCTAGATTTTCTTCTGGGACTTTCTAGATGTTAACCAATATGATAATAAAAAATTAAGAAACTTAACCAAAATGCTACTTGCATTTTGGTCTTCCGAAGTATTTGTGATGCATTTGTGTAGTAAAAATTATCTTCAAAAACCTCATTCCAAGTGTGGTGTATCTTGATTTCCCATGTATTTTTATCTTGTATCTACATTTTTTTGTTGTCTGAGAATGAATTTTCTGATTGAAGTATTTACCTCTGACTTTCAAAAAAATATTTCTTGTACCATATAAAAGTTGATCTGCTTTAGTCTCTGAAATCTCTTTTCACTGCTTAGGTACCTGCTTTGTAAAAAGCTATAGGAGTATAATGGTTTACTAGTGGTAAGAGGTTTTTTATCAGTTGGAATAAAATTTAGTAATGAAGTTAGAAATGTCTTGGGAGACAAACACAGAGACAGCCTTATGCTTTGGGTTAGCTTCAAAGGCACTAGGCTTAAAAAAGGTTCTCTTATAATCATAAAATGATATTTTAAGGGACCCTTAAAAAGGATCTCCTTCCAATTTCCCATGGGCAGGAACACCTACTAGATGAGGTTACTCTGAGCACCATCCAACCTGTCCTTGAACACTTCTAGGGATGGGGCATCCACAATTTCTCTGGATGGAAAGAAAACAGGTGAGGACCTGTTCCAGGGCCTCACCACCCTCACAGTCAAGAATTTCTTCCTAATATCTAATCTAAACATGCCCTCCATCACTTCAAAGCCGACCCCTCTTGCATGCCTGGGAGAAGGATTTTTTTGCTCTGCCCCACTCCCCACCACCTGCATATCTTGGGCAGCTCTTTAATCCTCTTCTGTTCTTTTGAAAGGCTGCACAGCATTTCAGGATTTTAGCAGGTTGCTCTAATGAGATCCAGAACAGAGCTGAAGGACAACTGAATAAACAAGCCTGTTGACAAATCCTTAGGTCCCCCTTGCAAATACTTAAATAAAGCTGCACTAGTCCATAACACTCCAGGAGCACATTTAGTTAGTACACTAATTAAAATCAAAAAGTGAGGCTTAACCCAAAACTTAAGTGCCTGAGTCACCCATGTGACCATGCATATGGAACAGGGGTAGTACTGTTCTGCTGGCATGAACATCCCCAGAATCAGCAGAGAAAAATGTGTACCCTAAGTGCAGGGAGATTAGTCCTGGCTAGAGGGTGTTACAAGATGAAGCAAGATGTAATAAAGGGATGAATAACTAGGACTGGGGAGGAAAATTGAGGGAAACATGGTTCCAGTTTTCTTTAAATTTTATGCTAAGTTTTTGTTTAAAAAGTAATTCTGAATCTAGCAGAGTGTATGTTTGAATTGTTTTGCTTGGACCCAGAAAACTATTTTTTTCAGAGCTGTCACAGAGATGACGTATTAGAACTTTTAGGATCACAGAAAAAGGAAAAATAACAACTTTTTTTTTTTTCCCCATGGACATTTCAAATGCCCAGGATGAGTATTTATGACACATGCAACCATTCCTGAAATCAAAGGCTCATTAAAGCTGCAGATAGAATGCACTAATTAAACGGTTAGCTGTAAGTTTATTTTTTAACATTCTTTTTATGTTGACATCCACAAATGAACACAGCTAGGGTTTCCTACATTGCCAGCGCTGTAGAGATCTAAAGCAGCCATGGCTCTTGGAGCTGTACAATAAAACTTGTGTTTGCTGTTAAAGATCCATTTTTTTCATCATGCAGACTAAAGGATCTACTGACAGTGGGCAGTGCTGTTTTCACTTTTCATGTCTGTACTCTTTCCTCTCTGAAACAGCTTTGCTCTTCTTTTTGTTGCTAAGAGAAAGGGAATGTTGCTGGGTAAAAAGCGTCCAGCACAACTGTCCTCTGTCAGATGTCAAAATCATTCCTCCTAAATATTTTCATGTGCTTACAGTGGACAAGTCTTAAACATGAAGGAAAGGAGAGGTGGAATTGGCCAGCCTTGCTCAGTGATGTTCAAAACACTACCTCCAAATACTCTACAGTGTACTCTATAGTGTACTTTATTTATTCCTAGCCCAAACAAAGGATAAAATACCAGGCCTAAAACTTCAGGGTTTTTTTAACCTTACTAATTTAGAAGTGAAGTGTGCTCTTCCATGTTAAAATGTTTCATGTTAGTGCTTTGTGGTCAGAGTGTGCAAAAAATCCTCAGAAAAAGAGCAGCCTGGGGTGTGGCTGAGGCAGTGGTTTGTTCCTCCTAGGTTTGCTCTTGAAACTGTGAGCATCTATCCTGTTGCTGAGGGCTACAATGGTGTCTGTGTCACATGCCAGGAGCATCAGGCAGAGGTGTTTAGTGGGTGGTTGGACTGTCCTTAGCTGTTTACTTCGCTTTACTCCATAGTGTAGAATTAAATGTTCCAGTTCACAGTTTCTCAATCACAGGATTTAGATGGCTGAGAATGTGTAAAGTGAAAAATCTCCTGGGGGAGGAAAAGGCAGTCCCTGTGCCATCCTAGAATCAGAGCTGTGTGTTCTCAGTTATCAGCAGTACACTGCTGGAATATGGAAAAGACAACTCTGGACCATGGAATATTTCTCTTCTTCATTAGACATCCTGGGCTAAGGATGCTCCAGGACAGGTTGTTGTAACTTACACTGTGTGTGCTCGTACTTGTGCACATTTCATCAGCACATTTGGTAAAGACTTCAAACCTATTAATTGTTATTTTCCACTAAAATGGTTTGTGGCTTGGAGAAACACTGAAAATTAAATATAGGTAGGTAACTGCTGCCAGCCAGGGGCTATGTACAAACCACGAACGGGACGGGACTGCTGTGGAACATGCCTTGAGCTGTTTTATTTTTCAGCATCAGTCTCATTACATGGCTATGACAATGGGAAGATGCCAGCAGCTCACATCCCAAGCAGCAGACAAAGAACTTAATGTTACAACTTACTTTATAACTTTTTTGACCAATCACACAAAGCAGAAGCATATTGACAGTGGTTCCACCCAACCACTATAAGCACACGTACCTTTACTTAAAATAATGCTTGCTTATTTCAAATACAATGCTTGCTTGTAAGCCTTAAAACACAATGCACAGAGCTCCATTATTAAGCTTCAAACTTCCTCATATCTTGCTAGATAAACTTTTCTGCAGCTTAGGAAGTTATCCTAGACAAGCGTTAACACACAGACCGTTGTTCTACTCGTCCTTGCTTTTCTACTTTTTAAATAATTTTTCTGCTGACCTATCTCATGGCTACTGCGTAGCTCTAATCACAGTTCTGCTGTCTCTGAGGCCTGCCTTTTGTAGCTTTCCCAAAACCCTCTGATTTTATGGATTCCCACAGGTAACAATTGGTTCAAAAGAAGTTCCTAAAGGCTGATGTTTTAAAAAGCTAAAGAAGTTGAAAGGAAATGGATAAACATTATGATCATTTTATCATGCTATTTGCATGAAATTATGTCTAGATTTTGGCCTATCAAGACTTTGTTCTAGCATATCTGGGTTGATAACAAACTGTTTGTTTGTTATTGACCTAAATTATCATTTCTGTTGTCTTCAAACAAAGAAAAAGCAAAAATAGTGGATTCATAAATAATGATGTACAGCTGTGTGTTAATATGGTCTCTGCAAAATCTCTGGATTGGGTCCTTATATGGGAGAGTTGCACCCAGTGATGTCTGCTGTAAGGAATGCTTCAGCTCCTCTGGTCATCCACAAATCATCATGAACAAAAGGGGAGAAAATTGGCTGTATTTCTCCCAAGCTGTTCTGCCCCTAGCCTAAGCCTAACTTTGGTCAGGAAAAAACAGAGAAAGGACTTGTGACTTTCTTTTCCAGAATTTCTGTTTGCTGGTTTCCAAACACAAGCAGTTTTCCTTTCAATTTTACCTCTGAACTAATCTAAAATTAGTTTTCGAATACCTTTGGGTTTTGAGGTAAACAACTCGTTTCTGGGGTGCTTTTTTCTTTGACTTCACAGAGTTGCATTAAGCAGTATGATTCTGGAGATCCCTGCCTGTGGTCCAGTCATACTTTTTGGCTTGGCAGAGCAGGGCTGTGAGACCCAGTTCACATCTGGAGCCAGCAGTGTCCTGTCAGCACAGGGAAGCAGCCCAGTGATGCTCACCAGCCATGCTTTAATCAGTGCTTTGTGTTAGGACCTCAGCTCCACAGCCGCAGTCCCTGCTTCAATTCAACTTGCAAAACTGTTTCTTCTTGGAGAAACAAACACAGTAAAAGTCAAAGGTGCTTCTAATGATAAGAAATGCAAATGAACAAGTCAAGGTGATTAAGGAGTTTTAACCACACCCTCCTTTGTGTTGAGCTCACTGTCTACTGTGTAATTATTAGAAATCATAAAAGTCACTGTCCTTTTTTTGTGTCTTGCAAAACTCAGCTATTATCTCACTCATCTCTCTCATGGCTTGAGATTACAGCTGGGTATTCATCCCCTTCGTTTTAGAAAAGAATGCAATTTGAAGAAGATTTTCTTTTATTTTGTCTTGCTAGTTCTGTGTACAAACAGCTCGTATTGTCCTCAGCTAATGAAGTTTGTTGAAGAGGCAATTGTCAAAAGCTGAAATGCACAGATAAGATGTTCTTCAAATCTTAACTATTACCTGTGACACTCAGGGAAGGTTACTATACTGTTCTTGCCTCATACAATGAAAAACTTTCTTTAAGGTGATTGAAATTGATAGTAATGTAGTGAATAAATGGTAAACAAAACTGGCTTTATAGTTGGAAATTTCCTTAATAAATCTGGATGCAGTTCTGCCTGGTGCCATAGACAGCATTTTTTTTATACAAAAAAGCAAACCTATCTTGTCTCAAAGATTTCATTGATCAGGTATCAGAGAAGATACTGAGAGAAAATGCAGTTAGGGTGGTTTTTTTTAATACTTAAGCTAATTTTATATGACTAAAATTGTTTGGGTGATTTTTATTCTACAGCATAATGATTAGTGATGGACTTATGGACCACCCATCAAAATAACAATCTGTACTGAAGGGTTTGGCTATGGGAAGCTATGCTTTGTAATATCATGTAAGGGCACTTAAAAGTATTTTTTAGGCAGAAAAGAAGTTTTGCTTGCTCTGTGATTATAATAGAGATGGTCTAAACTTTGTGGGAGTAGAGACAATAATTCTGGTCAAGTCTGTTAATGTTTTCCTGTAAAGTATTAACTCTTCTATGAAGAATTAATCACAATACATTATTTTATGGATATATTTTCTGATTTATTTAAGACACTGTCAGGTTTATGGTGCGGGATATTATGTTCTAAATTCTCAAGTTAATATCTCCAAATAGTTACTGTTGCTTCTGAAGCTCATTACTGTCTAGTGATTTCTCTGTATTTTGCTGCTTTTCTTAGCATTACTGCTGGTTGCGAGACACTGTTTGTTTGTTACCAGCATTAGTTTCTTAACCAAAGTCTCTTTGGGTAGAGAGACTGGAAGATGTCAGAGACAAGATGAAGCTAAACAAGGCCTGTTTTCATGGGAGCTTGGGACTTTATATATCTTCTTTCAAGTTTTCAATCTCCTTTTCATTTAGAAACATATTTGGATGAAGCTGGATTGATACATTGTGATAGCTAATTTTTTTTTTCCAAGTCTTGTGAAAGAGAGCTTGATTTGATGACCTTATTGAAAGTTAATTACTGCTAGAAGATTACTGAGAAACTACTTAATAAAATAAGCAAGAAAGTAGATAACAGTCTAAGTCCTAAACAGTCCATAAAATACTGGTTTTGATGTAGGTGAAGAAGACTTTGGACTATTCTGAAAATAGGCAGAAAAGAGCAGGAAATTTTACTTTTCATTAAGAAGAATGCTAATTTATGTTCTTACGAATGTGGCTATTTGAGGTTTGTTTTTTATATTTTGGTGATATAAGACTAATAAGAAATGTGTTACCTTAACACTAGTTTACATAATCTCTGAAATACTCTGCATTTTAATATTTTTGAAGGTGATATAATTGACAGATGGAAGTAACAGCCAGACATAGGTTCTGTCAGTGTGTGGATGTAGTTTCAACATGCCTTGGCATACAACACGCTATGGATGATTTGCTTTCCTAGGCACAAGTTACAGATGACCCAGTAACCTGTAAATATCAAAGTGCAGCTTTGCACAGTGTACTGTGAATGACTGACCTAACCAAACACAATCCATAGCTGACCCAATCTCCTTTGTATGTTAACAGTATGTTCTCACAGTGCTAGTGTGGTATTTCATGTATTAAGTCAGCAGAGTGCCCAAGGATATTGGTTCTCCATCAGAATTGCAGAGCCCATCTCAAGTCTCATGGCATGTATGAAAGCTTTCCCTTGTGCTAGGTCTGTATGCTCATGAGCTAAGCTACCAGTCCAGTTTAAGAAGTGTTGGGAACTAGTGATGGTACTAGGCCAAGAGATTGCTTTGTTGCAATTGATGACTTATGTTCAGTCAGTCCAGGGTTACCTACAGATAGAGTAACTCTGGCAGGTTTTTTCAACTTGAAGTTAGGCTGTGTTTTTTGTTATTCCTAATGGATTTTACCTCAGTTTACTTATCAGTTTACGTTGTGCTAACAGAATCTGATCTGTTTTTTCATGTATTGAATGCAACATCACCACAGCTCTTGAAACTGAAGTTCCAGACTTACCTAAGACTTGACTTTTTTTTTTTTTCTGTAGTCTTGGGGCCTTATTCACTCTAGTGCATCAGGGCTCAGGCTCTTTGCTGGCAGCCACATCACACAGCACAGTTTGCTGCCTGATTCTGCACTGGGTGACCACATATGTGGTTGCTTTTTAGTGACGTCTGTGGGAAAGGAATTTGGGAATATGATAGGGAGCTGTAGGGAGGTGCCTCAGTTTCCACTAGGGCAGCACTTGTTCATTGAGCTTCACTTCAGATCCAAGTTTTACTGGTCTCGGGGGACACAAACAGAATGAAGGTAGATTGCAGGGTTTTGAGAGATTGGAATTTTCCCTTAATGAAAGGGATGTAGGAATGGACACTTACAGAAAGCGAGCAATTGAAAGAAGAAGGAAATCTGGTTCTCTGCTGCTTTTTCCATGTGCAAGGTGCCACAATAGTTCTCTTTACCAAATTTATTTGTTTGACTAGTTAGTCCATCTTCCCTTTCAGTTTAAATGAATAATAGATTCAAGCAAGAAATTAAAATGTCTCAAAGTAGTTAATATTTTTCTGTTAATAATCTCTGTAAAATCTCCCTTTCAAAATTCAGTGATTGACCTATCATCTCAATACTCTTGCTTTAACTAGACATGTCACTGTTTAGGCAGCTCAAGTACCATCTCTGTTCACCTGGCACACCTGCTTTTTGCCTTAAACTGATGGCTGCACAATCTCCTTCTATGAGTGGAAGGAACAAAGAAAGTAACACAAGTAGGAGGTGAAGAAAAATTTGTCAGGAAAGGAAAAGTACAACATGAAGTCCTTGTAGACTATGTAAAAACAAACTGAGAGAAGAATGTCTGTCACAATACACTGCAGATAAAAAAAAGCATTCAATATGAACTGCTGCATGCTACATTCAAAATGGCTCCAAACTTTATGTATCTAGTCAAATTTCCTCTGATCTCCCAGGGACAGGTTTATACACTGTAACTTTACAACTAAATTTTATGGCTAAAAATCACCTGCTTCACTGTATGTTATGTAAAACGGCACATTGAAACGATTTGTCATGTTTCATTATGTGAGCTATTGGACTAGTGTGCATTTCTGCTTTTTTTTTTTTAAAGAAAAGTATGAAAAAATTTAGTAAGAAATAGTCAGAAAATACAGCCTATAATAGTGTTTCCTTTCTGCATTTAAACTATTGCATGTGAGGATGGGTAATACCTTATTACAGGGACAAAAAAGGCAAAGGACTTATACATGACCTGTGAATCTTTGTAAGATGTGCCTGGTGGAGAATGGGATCCTAACTTCAGATGTCATGACTAAAATATTAAATTTGTAGCTGTGCTGTACATGCCCTATGAAACTGCCAAAACCCACTGTGTAAGACTGAGGGGGAGGGTAAATTACTTGGAGGTCCCTCTAAAAACTCAAGTGCTATCCTAGAGATAGAGAAGCAAGATGTTAAATCTCATGATTCTGTTGTTTCCCAGTGCAATATATGTTGAAAATCTACATGGCAGATCGATCAACCTGGAAAACTAAACTGCAACAGTTTCCGTTCTTGGAACAACTATTTCAGTCCCTAAAAATATTTCTAGGCTTCTGTGCAGCAAAGTTTGAATTTAGCTTTTCAGTATGCTAACAGATTAGAAGAGACCTGAATTATACTCTGAAACTGAAGAGTCTGTGGGCGATCTGGATTTGGGCCACTGTTTCATTTATTTGTGTCTCTGTTCTTTCCCTGAAATGAGTTTTTAACTAAAGGGAGTTGTGTGTGTATGACAAATGAAGATCATTATAAATGTGTGGAATTTGATTGAAATCAAATTCAGCAATATTTTAGGCATTTATTACCCCAAAATATAGTCACCAAGTAAGCAGGGGTAAAGGGGAGGACTAAATTTCTAAATTTTTGATAGAATTACTGTGATGTCCAAATGTGTTTTGGAGTATATGAGAGGAGGTAGAGAAGTAAAACCTTCACCATTCTGTTTAGTTGCCTCTGGTGCTTGGGAAAGGGATTGTTTTAAGGCTTCAGTTATTAATTGCATTGGGTGAAGGCTTCTGTTCCTGTTAATATTTCCATTCAATAGCTCTGAGATCCTGGGAGAAAAAGGTAGGACCTGCTCAGTAGATATCAGATGTTAGTTTTCTTTGTCTGCAGAGCCAATTTGCTTTTGAATGTTTAGGAGGAGTGAACAAACCTCAGTATCATCATCTCTGTATACATGAAGTTCCATATTTGGACAAATTGTTTCCAATGACAAGCAATTGAAGGTGGTTGATTTTTGATTTTAGTTTATCTTTAACTGAAGCTTCGCTGCCACTGCTTGTCATAAGACATGTACGCTATTATTTGTTGAACTTTGAATAATGCAGGCAGAACTTCTGCCCTTGATTTTGCCAAGTCCCATAAAAACCTTCGAGAGATAGAGTGGGTCCTCTTAGAATTCAGTGTCTTCCCTAGGTGACAAAAGCTGTTTTATTTTTCTAAAATAATACTTTTACTAGGAACTGGGATTTTTCAGATACCAACTCAGATATTTCTACTTGAGGGTGTTATTTTTCAGATAATAGGTTCATTTCTTGCACTTTGGTGCATTCCATGTTTTGAAGCAAGCTATTCAAATACCTCAGGATGCACCAGTTATAAATGAGTAAAGTGTTTTCTGATGAATAGTGTCACTTTCCAAGGTTTCATAGTGAAAAGACTAAATATAAGTTTATAGATTAGTCCCAGGCAAAAAAACCCAAAAAAACAAAAAAAGCAGAAAATGTAAGTATGACCATGGAAGCTGACCTGCCCACACTGAGCCATATGCACTGTCTGAGTGAGACAAAGGCCAAGAAGCCAAGGAGAGAAAATCTCTAGGAGCCTATTTCTTTATGTCCATTCAACCTATCCCCTTCCCTACATGAAGGGGCTAGGCTGAATGGACATAAGGGAATAGAGAAGATGAGGGTGGAAAATTCTTACAGGCATTGGAGAAATTCAGAAAGCTGGCAAGGTGTTTCTTTGGATAATTACGTAGGTTTCCAGGAGCTATAAAGCTTACAGTTAATTTACAAAAGGATCAGACGCTCTTAGTGATGTCAAATCAACTTCTCAGCTGCACTTGCTGTGATTTTTGCAAGGCAGAGAAATGTGTATTTCTGCTGCTTCTACACCTCTGTTATAGATGTAACCCACATTTATTAAGTGCTTTTAGTTTTATCTCTTATCTCACCAGTAAAGGGAGAGATTTGAAATTCCCTTGCAGCACACTGAACTAAGAGATATTTTCAGATATGAGGAATGCAAGAACTAATGAGTCAAAATGGATGGCAGCTCCTGACTTCACAGACTAAACATCTGCCTGCAGCTGTATGTTCACTAGGGAGCTGCAGATGCCTAAGTACAAGATACATAAACATATTGATGATTTTTGCAATTATTACAGAGATGTAAACTGTGTGAAAGCTTTAATTTTCATTTTCATTATGTATTGCCTTTACTTTTTGGGAGTTAGGGTGTTTGGACATTGTCATTCACACCATGGTTACCCTACGGTTTGCTTTGATTATTCAGGCACTCACATGGATGTGTGGCAGAATGTGCCTCTTAAACAGTTTCCCAAGCTACCATCTGACACCTTAAGCAACTGTATGCATTCCCATAGCCCAGCATGGTTGTAAACTTAAATGAATTTTCAGCCTCAGTGTAAAAGTTAATAGCAAAATACCCATTCAACCAAAAACCTCCTGTGCTACTATTATTTCCTACCTTTAAAACTTTCAGTAAGTACATGTTATTTATATATGAAAGTATAATTGTGAGCTGGTATGGTATCTGAGCTGGTAAGTAGTGACTAAAATCAGCAGGACATAATTTTTTGGCTGTCTCCATGCACCTAATTTAGTATGTTGTTGCCTAAATATTTGTTTGATATATTGATATCAAGCATCTAAGGATCTAATTCTCATATTTAGATATGGTGATAAGTAGTCTGGTATAGGACTGTGCCATTAAGAGTGTAAATCATCATAGCAAAAACATTATACAGGTATACTAAGGGTTTTAAGAAATAAATGTTCTTTGTGTCATTATTCATGTTGTCATTTTTGTTATGATATTAGCTCTTTGTTGGTGATACACCTGTGCAAACAGATGAGCTCTTAGCTGAAGTAGTGAGGCAATCACCTCAACAGAACAAAATTTAACACTGTGTTTATAATAGGATCTTCATGTCTGATATGCTTTGAGTAGAAGCAAATGTTTTGGGTGGTTATCTGCTGTTGTTTGGTTTTGTGGATTTAATGATTGTTCCGTGTGGTTTTGGTTTTGGTTTTGTGTTTGTTTGAAATACTGAAGAGTTCGCCATGTAAAAAATAATTTAACAATTCTTAAAATACTTGACTCCTTTCTACTCCACAATCGAGAATGCCCATATCAGTTTGAGCACCAGTGCAAAACATGGCAACATTTCACCAGGAGTGGAAAAAATGCAAGATTTCACTTGTACCCCTCTTGTTTTGTTGTATATTCCTTTGTGACAAATACTGAAAGATTTTACTAATAGGACTGCCAGTAAATCCCTTAAGATTTTGTTCATAATTTTATTTTGGGCTTTCTGATTTTTGTTTGGTCTGTTTCTGATACTAGCTTCTGATTTTTCTCTTTCCCTCAGGCCATTAAAATATTGCTCTAGATATTGTCAGGCAATAATTCACTCATAATTACTCATATAGCACTTTGTGCACTGCATATTATCTTGTGCAATTATTTAACTAAAGCATAGTACTAGGATGCCAAAGCAGATAGATGAATCCAAATTTCACTAGGAAACACAAAACCTTTGAATTCAGCTGCAGAAAACAGAAGACTCATTGACTGTAAAAAGAACTGGCTTTTGGGAATGATGCTTATCTGCATCACTACTATAAATGCATTTTATTTTGAAAAAACTCCCCAGAGGGTTCATGAGGCTTGTTTGTTTGCTTTTTACTATAAATCTGGTTGGGCTCAAGGGTTTCTATTAAACCAGTGTTATGAATACAGCCTACTGGCACAATTACTAAGAAAGCTTTTCAGGTAATATTACAAATAAAATTGCAATTGAGTTACTACTTATTTAAACTAACTCAGGTGCCGGCAGAAGTTGAAGTTTTTTACTTAATTTTTTCTTATTGTTTCTTGCATCACGTTGTGGCTTTTCATGCATTTTGAAAACAACCTTTCTAGAGGCATCAAAACATTAGCAGAGACCACTATTAGCTGAGGCAGCTAATAACTGGTAGATGAGAGACAATAGTTTCCTCACACTGTGAGGGGGTTTTTAGTTTGATTTGTCGTTTGTTTTTATTGTTGGGTTTTGGGTTCTTTTTCTTTAAGCTGCTGAGTCTCTCTGCTCTGTCTTTGGCCTGGAGTTGTCAAGCATTTGGTCATTTTGATGCTGGAGTTTAGATTTATGCCTTCAAAAATATGAAAGTGAAGTGAGTTAAAGCTCAGCTTAGGTATTTAGGTACCAAAAAACTTAGAATATACCTCATAAAAATAAAACTGATATCTTGAGTTAATTGCGTATGTATTTAATAAACAGGGGCTGTTTCCATTTGGGAAGCCACATTTATAGAAAAAATGTTCCTCTCATTTAGCTGAAAATACTTGCCCGAACAAATTTGTTGTTCATGTGACTGAGCCCCAAAAGTAAAATAAATCAGAACTGAATGAAATAGCTGGATTTCTTCCAGGAAACTTACAAATGTATTGGAAAAATTGAATATGCAATGAGAATTAAGGTAAGAGTATAAAAACGTATTAAATTCAGTTAGCAGGATAATTTAATAAATTTCTAGTCTAATGAAAGAGTAGAATGCTGTCCTTCCACCACCTTTATTAACGTTACTAATCTTTATTCATTCATATGATACTGATCCTAATTCTGTTCATAAAAGAACTTCTGGGATACTGCAGCATTAGAAGGATATGCTAGCCTGTGAAAAGGACTGTAAGCCTGAGGCAAAACCAGGGAAGGCAAATACTAGGAGTGTAAGGCTGATGCAGTTTCTTTTCCATCCCCCAGGTCTCCTAAACTGCATTTCAGTTCACACATGCACATGCTGAGTTCTTAGTCCATCAGCATGATTTAACTGTAGAAATCTGTGTTAAAAGTGGTGAACAAAGCAAGATTAAATCCATCTGTTCTTGCAACAAAGTGTTGATGTTGTGGAGATGCAGCCATGTCATCCAGAGAAATTGCTCTTCATGGGTAGAGTTGGACAATAAGGAGACATTTGGAGGAGAAGATGGGAACAGCTGAACTGCAGTGAATTTCAAGGAGTATCAAGCCTGGAGCAAACTGAAGGCACAAGCTTGTCACGGCAACATTTATGCCAAGCTCTTGAGAAATTATTTAAGTAGGGGTTGGTTTTCTTTTACACACTTTATAACACATACTAAACAAAGTAATTTAAATTGAGGTGAAACCAGTAGGAGCTCTGTGGTATCTGTAATTCAGTATATTCTGTTTGTTTTTTTAAATGAAAATATGCTGTACTGGGGCAATATTTCTACGACTGAATTTTTCTAAGAGCTGTTAGGCTGTGCCACCTCTGCATGTCAAGCTTCAGAGCCTGAGGCTGGTGTTTGAGCTCTGGCACACTGAGCATGCCAAGCGCAGAGCCGCAGCACCCCTCAGAGCACCTTGTGAGCAGACAAACCAGCCAGGAACGAGATCCAAAAAGGGGCATCTCCTACTTGATTCCTATTCAGGTAAGTTGGGCTGGGAGCTGGGGCTTTCACGTTCCCCAAGAGCAAGAGCTTTCATGTCGCCCATTTTAGCTAAAGTGCTTTTGAATAGTTCTTTGTTGCATCTCCCTTATCCAGGGACTGGTACAGCCAGCCAGTGAAAATATCTTACAAGCAGCACAATTTTACAGTAAACTGAGTTTTTGTTCTGCATCAGTAAGAGATGCCAATATTTTCCAGAGGACTTGCTGTTTTAACATAGTTGGTATGATTCCCCCTGTTTCCAGAAGTTAGTTGAGAAGAATGGTCAGTAATTTCCTCTGGAGACGGAGAAGAGAGGTAGATTTTTAGTGTTAGAAAAGAATTTACAATATGTCTGAGTTTATTTATTGAACAAATTTTTGGGATAAAATTCAATTTTTGATCCTTGATTTCAAGCTCATCTGTTGAAGGTATGTCCAAGAGGATGCAGTCATTGACTGTCAGTTTGCCCATGTGAACTGCAACAATGTCAGCAGATGCTGTGCTTTTTCTTTTCCAAAAATACTTCTTCCTGCTTGTGTTCAATGAATCTTTGTTTCCACAAAAATATATTTTTATATTAATTAGTACTTTAGTCTCTTCCCAGCCTCCTCATAGGCTGTGTAAAGAAAGCAGAATAGTTGCATTCAGAATAGAATAATAAATAAACCAATTAAATACAATTTAACAAATACATCAGAAAACATGGTCAAAACCAAGCACAACCCGTTTCTTTTCACCATCCACTTTCTCTTCCATCAAGTGGAACATCAATTTCCACTGCTTCTAGAAAAAACTGAAATCTCCTCAGTTTTTAACTAAACTCTTTCACTAGAAAGGGTTTACGGTGCAGTGAGGCAAGCAGAGAAGGAGTGCAGAACAGTGAGAAAAATTAATTAAACTGGACTTTTTAATGTCACCTTGTTTTCATATGTGATTTTTGCTTTTAAATGCTTTTGTAATGTATCTTCACATCAGAAATCAGAGTGGACAGGGAAATATCACATTATTTTGCAAGAACACAAGCTCCCAGAAATGCTTTGTGTCTTGGCAGGTCTGGAGACAGCCCAGTGCATAGAGTTCCCTGCAGAACCAGACCCCCCAGTTCACTAACAAAAGCCAATAAGCAGGTAGCTGAGAATTTGGCTGCCTCCATTGTGCCTTCCAGCAGCTGGCAGTGCAGGAGCCACCAGCCAGGACAGTTTCAGCCCTGGCCTGGCAGTCTGGGGCTCCTTGGTGTTTGAGCACCAACCTGGCAGGTGCCCAACAGCTCCAGTGTTTCCCTTCTCTGGTATCTGTAAAAGCCACATTCTTAGGCAGATGCATGGAAGTAAGTTCGTATAAATTAGCCAGCTTCTAAAATATCATTAATGTGATAAATGAGCAGTTTATCACTATATTGTTTTCTCTGATTCTACTCTGAAAGCGTGTGAAAATATTCATTGGATTGTTGCAGTAGCATAAGCACCTGTGGGATGCTGGGGTTGCAGGCTCCTGACAAAATTGCAGTGGGATGCTGAAATTCTGGAGTTCAATAACAGTACTATCTGTCAGTCCCAGAATGCAATGACAGCTTGTAGCTCTGTAGAGTATTGAGGTATAAAAGTGATTTTAAAATGGCATGGTTAAGAGAAACATGACACTGACAGTTGGAAAGGTCTTTAGGTGACATTAATGCTGTTTAAAGTTGTGAATAAGAAAAGCAGTGATAAGTGGTAAAGCTTACATACATTTGATTTTTAAAATATGTTACTTTGTAAGTAAGTCATTGATTTTGAATGATAATTGTGATGCTGCTTTTGAAGCAAGTAAAATTATATGTGGAAAGCTAGAGCAAATCAAGTAAATGTGATTACTGCTTGAAGTCCTCTTCAGAGGCTTTTTTTTTTTTTGTAATAGTTTAAGCTTAAGCTAAAGTGGTTTTCTAATGGATAATGCAATATTTCTGACCTAACAGTAAGAAATAAAAACTTTACCCATTTCCAAAAAATGTCCTAAAAGCAGTATTAGGTATTGAAGGATTGTTCTTGGAGGTTTTTCTCCTCAAAGTGCACTTGAATATAATTTGATATCTTTCGTTTGGGCTGTCTGAACAGTCCTCTGGAGCTGATAAAAACTGGAAACGAGGAGTAGAGTTGTCCTAGTTTTGAGATGGCCAGAGGAAGCTAATGGGGGGGATCTGCCACAAACAGTGATGGGATGGTTTAAAGACAACCAGAGGAATAGCACAATGTAATGAATGGCATTGGGTGGAAAAGTCATGCACTCTGGTGGATGCTGACAAGGAACAACCAAGCAATTCAACAGGCTTTGCTGGAGGATTTTCCTCCTAGCTCTGCCTTTATGTCTCTTGAAATTGCTTTAAGAGACACAACTTTCTGACTACAAGGAGACTTCTGCTCCTCCTAGAGCTGTACTACAGTAAGGAAAACTAAAAGCAGAGTATTGCTGACATAACTGAAGGATCATTTCAATAAACACTAAAGGGGATTGACATAGAGCTTGAATTTACAAATCTGCGCAAAGGACCTCTTGCATCTGAACACTGCATTTCTTAAGAGCAGTGATTTTCTTAGGAAGTTGAAGGAAGGAATTTTAGCAGAGCCATCAAAATTGAAATACAACACAAAAACTGCAGCTCTTTTTTTTGCTGTTTCAAAGCCTTGATTTTCTTCTATAATTCAGTCTCTGGGGAGTTGAGAACTGGGATAAAACATAAGCCAGTAAACTCTCTACAAAAATCACTTCAAGCACTTGCTCAAAAGTGGCCATAAGTTAGGATGGGATTTGAATGTGACTTTAAGGATGTCACAGAACTTAGCAAGATGTGCCACTTTTTCCTTCTTTACGTAATTATTTTTTCTAGAAGTGTTTTATCTGTGAATTTTATACAGCAACTTCTAGGGCTCCCACTTTTTTTACCAGAAATATGTCTTTTTAGAAGTCTCTGCCACAGTCATGAAAGCTGATCTGCCACATATATGAATTAGGATATTTACAGGACAAGAACCAGGAATATATATCTTGACAGCTTTGACATTGTGTACTGAGAAATAACATGAGATAAGGAAAATTAATGGTAGTAGCACATCAGCTAGTATAAACGTGACTGGCAATTTTTATTTGTGTATGCTTTCTGGTTCTGAGCCATTGAAATTATGCAGAGAGTAAAAAAAAGTGACAACTTGAACAGCTGCCTATTGAAATTCAGTGCTTGATATTATGAAATTTTTAGATTGGTTTCATCCTGTAATTTTACTGGTCGTCATTGTGACATCTGCTAAAAACTCTCATGGTAGATTTTTCTAACACATTTCTCCAAGAGCATTAATGATTCATTATTTGGTCTTGGTTTTAGAGGTTTTTTTCATGCTCCTTGCATGTAGTGATTTCACAGGCTCATTATCAAAGTTCTGGGGACAAAATGATCCCTGGTGAATCTTTCTCAAAGCTGAACTGAGGGCAGGAGGAATGAGAACAGCTAATTGCTAACATTAGGAGCAACTCTTTGCTGGAATCATAATGAGTCCAAACAGAACTACTGGATGTGAATGTGCTTGAAAAATACTAAGTTTAAAAACTTGCTTAGGTACCCTTCTGTCTAACTTGCAATCACAAATGATTATATTTGTAAAGGCTGTGTGCTAAATTTCTACCTAAGTTTTGAATTTTTATTAGTTTTAATTGATCTCCACTCATTTATGATTTTATCTCAACATTCAGAATTCTACTTGTCAATCATATTTTGATGTTGACTAAGACTGCTTAAATTTCTGAATACTACCCTCATTTTGCCTGAATTACATGAATAAAGCACATAGGAGGGGTGGGGATTTACCAGATCAAGAGTATTTTTTTTCCTGTCTTATTATCTTTCTGCTCTTCATGATAATTTGTTGGTTCTGAGTCAAGTGGATGCACACCTGATATTTTATTTGGGACTGGATGCTTGGAGAAATATCACATCTGAGGATGAAGTATCAAGTTGCTTGTAGCCATGTCTTGACATAACCAAGGTGCATAAAGCATTGAGTAAAGATAAGGTATGTTGATGGAGTGAGAAGTATCACAAGAAGGATCAGTAGAAATTGCTCAATTTCAGACTTGCCTTATAGCTTCTAGAGTCTAACTGGCATAAATCAAGGTGTTCCTCTATTTCTAGGGATCTGAGCATGTTTTCTTCCCACTTACACTTGCTAAAGAGCTTTAAGGCTCAGCTTTGCATGTCCGCACAGCAGCAGTGACATGCCAATATTGCTACTGTGCAAGGAGTTATATATCACAAGATAAAAGTTATTTGTTTCAGTGGATAGGGAAACCCCACAAAGATATTTTTTCAGTTATTAACTTTTTGAGGTCTTCATTCTCGCCCTAATATTTTCTCCTGGATAGCTGGGTATATAGCTCTGTTTCTTACCCACTGCTCCTGGCATTGTTTCATTCTGCCATAAATTCTGCTCTGTTTTCTCTCAGGTCTATGATGATTGTTCTCCATGTGTTTTTTAATTTGTACTACTTTCCTATCAGCAGAATACTAAATTTTACCTAATTCTTGGAGCTTTACTGGAATCTGAGATACTGTATGCTCATTTTATTGAGAAGGATTCCCTCCCGTGCAGTTCATTATTACCTTGACTCTGTGTGTAAGCTGAGCTCTGTGCTGCCGTCATTTTGTGAAGTCACCTATCACATGCATTGCAAAAATCTGAAATATCAGGAAGAACACTGGGAAGTTGCCCATTTTTAAAATGCAATACAACTGACGGCAGCCTTCTTTAACTGGCCTCCATCTTTTGATCATTCTTGAGCTATTATGCTTCACTTGAAGCATAACAAACCTTTGTTATTGTCTGGCAATCTAGGCCAGTTGTAGGACTTAACAGCTAATCAGGGTTTGGAGGGGTGAGGGGGCTTGTGGTTTTTTTGCATGTTTGGCTGGGTTTTCATACCTCTTCATTTTGGTGAGCCCTCTCTTGCAGTTTCTGTGCATCTTTCTAAATTTTATATTGATCCTTTAATATGTTGCCTTTTCAGTATTGATTCCTACTTGAATCACAGTACTTCCTCGATCTTGCATAATCTGAATTTATTATCTGGTTTTTTATTCCTTATTTTTGATCCAGGTCAGAGGAACAACTCTGCCTCTCCCATACTCTGAAGGACAGCCATTTGGCATTGAACATAAGCCTGTGTAGAGCAGTTGTTTGTTTTGTGAGAAGATGAGACTCAGGATCTAGGAAACAGGGAAGGTGGTGTGGTTTAGCCCTGCTGGCAACTAAATACCATGCTCAAGTTGAGAAAAATTAAACCTTGTGGTTGCAATAAAATAATTTTAATAATTGAAATAAAAAAATAAAATATACTAATACTACTAATAATAAAAAGTGCAATGATAGGAAAAGAGAAATACACCTGAGAGAAATAAGTGATGCACACTGCAATTGCTCCCCACCCTCTGACTGGTGCTCAGAGGAGCATCAGTCCATGAGCACTCAATGGTCATTTACAGCCAACTCTCCCCAGGATATATACTAAACATGATGTTTCATGGTGCGAAATATCCCTTTGCAAGTTAGTCTCAGCTGTCCGGGCTGTGCTCCCCCCTGGCTTCTTGTGCACCTGCCTGTGGGCAGAGCATGGGAAACTGAGAAGTCCTTGGTTTAGAGGAAGCACTACTCTGCAACAACCAAAATATCAAACTGTTATCAACATTATTCCCATACTAAATCCAAAACATGGCACTTTATCAGCCTACTAAAAGAAAAATTAAATCTATTTCAGCTGAAATCAAGACAGAGGGTTACAGGAAAAGGAATTCAAAGTATAGGGTTGTGTACTCAAGAATATGAAGAGCTGAATTCCATGTGATTAACAGAAAAGTAAGAAAATTATCAGACCACCTAAACCCTAGTGTTAACTGTTGATGTTTTGATCCAAATATTTTCTTGTTAATCAAACCCAGCGTATCTTTCTGGTCACTGGATAATGATGTCGTAAAGCTTAGATCATTAAAACAACCCACCCTTTTTGCTCTCAGGATGAGTACATAGAAGAGCAATTTGCAACAGTAGATCAAAGAACCAGTTAGGTTTGAAAAGATCTTAGAGATCATTGAGTCCAATCTGTGACCTAGCACTACAATATCAACTAGACTGTGGCACTAAGAGATAAATCCAGACTTCAGAAATTAAAATTTAACACGTGCAAATGAATATACTATCTTGAAACTTACCCTTACATCTGATTTGCTGAATTTACTTTGATTGATTTGACCATGTATTAAAATCTTCTGACAAAGCAAAAGGAAAAGCAGAGAAGAAGATGCAAAAATTACATAATATTACATAGTAAAGCCAGCACTATTTTATGTACAAACAGTTGTAATTACCAGCTGCTGGCATTTTCTTAACTTGCATTTGGGTGCCTGAAAGTGGTGCCTTGAAATTGTGCTTTCAAAGTGGTAGTGTGAACTGGTGTAGTTCTGTCATTTGCCATTGTACTTTATTCCTGTGGCTGAACAGGGTCTGTTTTTACTCAACCAATTTGAAAAGTCTCTTCCACTATGCATGATAAGTTCTGGAGTCATAAAGGATGTATTTTCTTTCTCAGGCCACCCTACTACCAGCTTTTGATGAAGGCAGAGCAGCTCTGTCAGTAGAAAGATAATTTATCTCTAGGGTTTTTCCACCTTTGTTGTTTTGCTCTGACTGGTAATGAATTTAGCTGTTTCGTGACAGAATTGATGGTGATATGGCATAGGAGCTGTATTTGCTTCTTCTGATCCAGTAAAAATGCATTAGTTGAATGATGCTGTAAGGGATGTGATTTCTCTAAATAAACACTTGAATCAAGTTCAGCAGTAAATGCTATGGCTCAACAGTCATTAAGAGCTGTTTACATATTTTTAAAAATTAAAATAAAAAAGCCAAACTAAACTTCATGGATTTGCATGGCATTTGGCTTACGCATTTCTCCTGGAGGTGCATATGAAATTTTAGGGCATTTATTTCTCCATCTACTGTCTCTCTTCATTTATTCAGCAAATTTGATTTTTTCTACTGTCTGTATTGGACTACTACTTGATTAAACTGCTTTATTACATTTGCTAGTAGCTTATTTTACTGTCATTCAACAGAAATTAGTTTTTACTGATTGGGTGAGTACTTCAAACCCAGCAACACCTACTACGAGCTTTATGATGAATTCCTTTGTAATTCTGAAGCATGAAGAATATCATTTTACCGGGACCAGTATAAAACAGTTCTTGGTTTTAGTTATTTAATATTATTTGGTTTTGTATCATGAAGTAATGATTTTGTTACAGAGTTATCAGGAGTATAACTAAATTTAAGCTGTAACTTGTGGAATACTCAATATCCCTTTAGAAGCTGTGCTAGTACTGCTTTTGCCAAGATAACTAAACTTATTCAGCTTTGAATCAAATTCACTCTTTTCTGTTTTCATTGCTCTTCTTGATTGCCTTGCACAGTGAGTATATAGACTGAAGGTTAATAAAAGCCAGCTTATCAGGAGAGGTAATTTTATTCTGTGTGACACAAAGAACAGCCTGTGTGTGTTTGGTAATTTGGTATTTATATTGTGTAATAATTCCTCCGGAACGGCTGAATTAGACATTGATTTTAATTTGATTTAAATGAGAAAAAAGTCTTTAAGTGTGGACAAGGAAGAATAAAATAAGTTATTGTCCACGTTTCTGACACAGGTTCTGAAATTGGATATATGAGAAAATGGAAAATCTGTATGTGCTTTATGTTCTGTTGTGTCATTGCTTCAGGCTGTCTTTTATATACACTTAAATATTCTATTAAATGCATAACATTTTAAAAATATACTGAATATTTGACATGATGAACACCTTCCCTTGGAAAGTAAGCTCTGGAGACAGAAGAAATATGTTGGCTTCAAGTCCCTCATCAGACAGTGTAGCAAGAGGGAGGGGTTTATTTAAGGAAAAAATTATTTCCAGAAAGAAAAATTAAATTCCTTTTTGAAGGTGAAGAAGTGAATGTATCTGCTTACCACTAGCAGGCAAACTGAAGGCTGTTCCAGCAGACTGTGTTTTGTCCATTTGTTAATGCAATTACTACCATAGTATATGTGAGCCTAATAAGATTGGATACAACTAATCTTAGTATCTTTGTAAGGCATTTGTCTCTCTGCTGAAGTGGGTTTTGTATTTATTTTTCTTTGTGCTATTCTATTATGAGCAAACAATATAGCTTTCTATAGGTGGAAATAAAACTGATTTTCATCTCTGCCAATTGCTTAATAATAGTACCATGATTTTGCTTTTGTTTGCCACCATATAAAGAAAGAGCACCGACTGCTCTGGGTAAAATTAGGGTTTAAATAAACCTCTCCAACAAAGCTTAGAAATTTTGTGAAAATCATGATGATCTTTTCCCAAAAAGGATGGCACTAACTCCTATATAGGCAAGCACTACTCTAGTCACATTCATCTTTCTGCTTGCAATAATACATAAACACAGAAGTCAGTGAGCTAAATGTTAATACCAAGCAATATTCAGTGATGCATTCTTGAGCCACATTTAGATGCTTGTATGAGGAAATATTTTTTTTTTTTTTGTTACACTTGCCTAGCAAATAACACGGAAGTATCATAGGTCTAAAAAATGTTTTCAAAGCAAGCTTCAGAATCCCTGTCACAAGGAGTCGTTCTTTCATCTAAATAACCCTGTAGGATTTTTCCTGAGTTAATAACTTTTGATTTACATTCAGGTTTTACTTTTGGGCTTTTCTTCTACTTGATTAGTAGGGTAAGACTAAATGGATTTATTTAAAACAAACAAGCAAACAGCAATAAAAGTGGATCTGGACAAGAATGAGCAGGTCTATTTCGAGTTTTATGGAAGAAGGTCCTTAAGGCAATACAGATGGCATTCTTTGCTCAAAATGAAGGTGGTCTCTGCTTTCTGCAGTGTCCAAACTGAGAATTGATAATTTAGTGGCTATACTAGATACTAGTGGCTTTTATGTCCTGTATTGCCTTCTAGTATGTTTTTTCAATCCATAGATTGATATTACATCAGGGTACCCCTAGTGGAGACCCTCAGCCCTTCTCAAATGTCAGGAGATGTGCAACTGTTAATGAAAGAATAGTTTTCATTGACCATCACAATATTTATCTCTTTAGAGTTTCTCCAATACCAGTAGTACCAAAGTACTTTCTAGTCCCCCTACACCCACGTTAACTTAGAGCTTTGATTTTATTCATTTTTATTTACTTTCTACCTCATTAGAAAACTTATTAGGTTGTGACTTTCCGGAAGAAACTATACACAGAGCAATATACTGTACTTTTCTGTTTAGTTATATTCTTTTCTAACGTGCAAAGTAAACCTCTGAAGACTTCATTCCTTCATTATACATTATTTTATTTGCTCTTTTGAGTATAATGAGTTTGCAAAACTGTGTTTTAACCTCAGCATATGCTGCTGTAGAAATGGAACCATTCTTTGCGGCTTCTTTGAAAAATCAAACTTGGAAAGGTCACCAGGATCAGAACTCTGTCTTTAAAATCTGTTACTTTAGATAGTCATTGAATGTGACAGGTGTAAAAAATACTGAGGTAAAAAAATATATTAATCTGTGTGCTAACTCTGATAAAACTTGAAATACCCTCAACATACAATTTTCTACGAAATTGGTCAAAGCAATCTTTTCTAACCTGCTTATCTACAATTAACCCTTGAATGCATCACAAGTCTAATGCATTCATGTACAATTCCTAGTCTTTCAACAAAACCACAAAACCTAGAGCAGATGTCACTTGAGGGGGAAAGAGGTAGGGGCACCCCACACCATTACACATGAAGTTCTGTGTAAAGTACCTTAAAAGTAGCTATTTTTGAGAGAGATGTTTCCTCAGGTAGGAGACAAAGGGCTACTTTATGAACTTTTGAGGCCTGAGGACTGATACTAAAGAGTAACTTTCATGTTTGATCTTGCTATAGTGCAGATAAGAAATCTAGAGATAAGCATGTGGTGCACAGCTGTGAGTTTGATCTGCTTAGAATTTCTTCCCTGATGTCTGTGGATGGAAGTTAGTTTGGGCAATTACACATGTTTTCTGATCAGGTTCATGTTTAACTGGGGATTGAAATGTCAAGTGTATATAAAGTTTTGTTGACCCTGTAGCTGGAGGTAAATCCTCTCGGATTTGTTTTCTCCAATAGCATCTCAAATTGGCCATTTGCTCCAATAGCATCTCAAATTTGAGGGAAAATATGTAGTTGGAAAGCTACATAGCAGGATCCTAAGAGAAGAATTAGAGAATTTAGACTCAGCTTTTCTGAACTATAGTGAAAAAAAGCCAGGATATTCTGATGGCTTGATATATCTTAATTTGAACAAATTAACACCTGCCTGTGTAAGAGGCCTTGTTCAGCACTCCTAGCTAACACTTAGATCTTCTTGGTTTCACCTGGAGAAAACAAGCAGAAGAGGTGGTGTTTGAGAAAGGCAGAGCAGGAGGAAGGTGAGGAGTCAGTCATGTGCTGTGCAGGCTCACAGCTGCCGAGTTCCCTGGGTTAAGTTCTCCTTGCTTTTCTGTTAAGAGTCTGGCAATGCTGGGGCCAAATATGACTAGTTATAAACATTAAGCTTTCTTGAGTTTTAAGTCTGTCTGGAAAATGCCTTAGCATTCTCTAAAGTGAATTATAGGTGGGGAGATGATTACAGCTATTACACGTATACATGTTCAGGCATGCTACAAGTGGCTTGGCAGTGTCTCTTACTTCAAGGTTCATCAATCTTTGCCAGTTCTATGAACCATTTTAGGGACAGTTTTATTGCACTACCTTTCTCGTTAATTAACTACTAGCTACCATAAAACCTGCATCTTTGTGTATATGCGTATGTGTACATTTTATTCCATAGGAGATCTTTCATACAATCTTTTCTGATTTAAACATTTTCATCTTTTATCACAGCCTCAGTAAGGAGAATGCTGTTTGGAAAGGGCCAGACATCTGTTGTACTTTTGTATGTATTATTTAGTAAGTGTTCTCAATGTCTTTTAGAAGGCATCAAGCGTACAAAGTACTTTGCAATCCTCAAGCAATCTTGTCAAGAGGAATCAGACTATGTTCTTTTCCCGTGTTGTCTGAGAGCTATTTGATCTGTAGATGGCTGTTTTCTTGGTCTGCTGGATATCACATTACTGTGCAAGCCAAATCTACTGGCTCCATCAGCCTAACTGGGGTGATAATTAGTCATTGATGACAAGCAGCTTCAGATGCTCTAAAGTGGGGGGTTGCGTTCCCTAGATAAATACATAAAAGCTTGTTGCCTTGAGATTCAAGAGAGACTCAAGCTACACTGAGTTAGAGCAGATTCAGGATGTCCTTGTGCTGTGGATTTTTAAACAGCAGGATATTTACTTAAGTCTCATCTTTACATTTCAATAATTCATTCTAAATAGAGAGCCCCCCTTTCAAATATGCTGAAACAGATTTTGTGGGTGGAAGTTTGTTGAGGCAGAAAAATCTCTTAGAAAGTCAGGAGTTTATCTCCTAAAATTCCAGATTGGTATGTAGACACTTTCTTTTGGGGAGGGAAAGTTTCATTCCTA
Source organism: Haemorhous mexicanus (assembly GCF_027477595.1). NCBI lineage: Eukaryota > Metazoa > Chordata > Aves > Passeriformes > Fringillidae > Haemorhous > Haemorhous mexicanus. Next base: position 19,533,801 of record NC_082342.1, on the reverse strand, counting down.
AATTACCCTGGCAAGCTAAAGAAAGTAAGGTATGGTGAAATTCTGTTCTTTCAATTCTTTACTCTCAAGAATTCTCACCTGCTGATTATTGCTGCCATATTTGACTGTTTTCATGTGTGACAGATTTTACTGTAAGTGGAACCTTCTATGAATGTGGAGGTATTAAAATAAGAGATAGAGTTGAAAATGTTTTCTGGATCTGGATCTCTAAGAATTTAATCTGTTAATTGATGGAGATTGTTCTTATAATGTTTCATTTGTTGCCATTAAACCATATGTAAATCATGAAGAGAGAATAAATTGTCTTGTAATGTGTTTTGACTGGGGAAGCCAAGTAGTAGAAGATTATAATAACAACAAAACAAACGCTAGTGAGTTGCTTTCCAGAAAGGTCATTAAAATAAAATGAAAAATTAATTGGACTGGGAATTCCAGATTGGTATTATGATGAATCTCAGATCCAGTGCAAAGAGTAAATTCTGTGTATTAGAAAAAACTTATGCCAGGGTTGTCCCCAGCTACACTAATGTAAGAAAGATGTTTTACTCTAGAAGGAACTGTGGAATGAGGGACTTAAAATACAGCACCACATTAAATATTACCATCAGTGCTGAAGAACTGGGATTTGAAAAGTTTACACACAGTAAAAATGGATTCATTTAAAAACAATGAGCCAAATTTGGGAAAAGATTGATTTATCATGTGGTGATTTACCTGAAGAATGTTAAACCTGATTGTTTTTGGTATTTGCCCCTTCCGTTAGAAGGTGGAAGCATTTTTTAGGAATGTAATGACAGTAGTGTAGGTAGTAAGAGCAATGATGAGGATGAGAGAAAGGTTTGTCTCAAAGGAATGGGAACTAAGCACCATCTGCTGACATTTTTAATACAGAAAAATGTGAAAATTTACAAGAAAATAGTTAGGGGGATTCTTCAGTGCAAGCACAGGGCTTTGGAGCTTGTTGCAGAGGGCACTGCACGCCAAGTGAAGAACTTGAGTTCTGCCTGCTCCTGAACTTGCCACAGATCTGCTGAATTACTATAGTTTAGACCCACTTTGTCTTTCTATGTCTATTCTGCCTTTCCTTGTCTTGTCCTCTACCCAACAGTCCATCTAAATATCCAATACGGTTGTTTAACATGTTGTATTCCAGTTTGCTTGGATAACACATAGTATAAGGGGACAGTTGGATGTTTCCATATTAAAGTACTATTCCACCAATATAAGCAGAAATATGAGATTTAATATGACAGCACTTCCTTTAAACTGATGTACATTTTTATTCAATGTTGGAGGATGGAGCTAATTTTAAGCAAAACCAACCTGAGAAAAACGTATTCCCAGCCTTAGGAGTTTCAGAAAGCTAGGAATGATGAGGAAATTTGGTACATGATGTTGTGTTTCTGAAACATTGGAACTATAGAGAAATTTTGGAAAATCCCACAGCTGATAAAATATACAGAAATTACTAGTGTTAACAATCCTTTTTCCTTCCTGTGAAAGATACTCGTCACCCTAATTTAGGTCAAACAGCAAGGAGAAAGATAGTCTAGGAAAGACAGAATTTGTGGAAATGTTTGGCTCCAGTATGAGTTGTTATTGAGAGATACCATCTTAGCAGAGGCAATAACACTGAAGGTTCAGCAGAGCCATCTGTGACAGCTCAGTCCAGGAATATCCTGGCACACTTGCAAAGCACCAGCTGAAATGCTGCTGTGGCAGATGAGGAAGCAGTTTGTAAGTCACTACTAATATCTAATTGCTGAACATGTGTCCACAGAGCAGACCTCACCAGGCTTTGCTGTAATTCCAAACCAGAGTTCCAGTACTGGTAAAGAGTAAAAGGAAAGAGACAACTGAATTGGCACAGTGGAGGATCTTTCCAGAAGTTACTCTTGGCAAATAGCTCAAGCAGCATGCTGGGATTTGGTATCTGACAAGTGCCAGTATCTAAAATGAAGGAAGCCAAATTATTTCAACAGTGATTGCTTGCCTCACTTGGTTTATGAAAAGTCTGAAAGAAACCTTCTAATTTACAATTGAGAGTTACATTTTTTTTTTTTGTTTTCATGATAAACAAATAGTAAAACAGAGGTTGAGCAGCTAAAAGACCTGTTGGAGGCCAGAGGTCCCCATGTCTCACTAAATGAACACCAGTAGAATGTATATTTCGCAAAGGGCTTTGTGAATTTCACTTCAGTAAATTTTTACAACAGCAGCAAGGCCAATCAAGGCTTCATGTTTTTTCTTACACATAAACATAAAAGATGGGTCATCTGGGTCAAAGTGAAATGAATTAATAACTAAAGAAGAACTTGATATATTCAATATATATTGTACTTTTGTATCTTGTTGCTAATAGAAAATGTTTATGATATTCAGCAAACAGTACAGTCTTAAAACATACCTACAGTTTGAGTTATCAAGGGTTTTTAGAAAACCCAAGAAAAAGAGATACTCAGAGCTCTGCGCTCTGGATTCTCTTTGACTTTAGAGTTTGGGATTGGAAAAGGGCTTTCCCTTATGAGGATGGTTGCAAAAGATTTCTCTAAAACTGCTTTTACTACACAAAGTGGAGAAAAGTCTATGGGAATTGGTGATGAGTTCTGACACCAGGAATGTGATCTACCGTGTAGCTTTTGACCCTGCATGGTGTGGTGAGTTGATCCTGGCTGGACATCAGGTGCCTACCAAGATGATCTATGACTTCCTCCTCAGCTGGACAGGGGAGAGAAGATAAAATGAAAGGCTTTGGGTCAATATAAGGGCAGGGAGAGTTACACACTGGTTACCATCTTGAGCAAAACAGACTCAAGCTGGGGAAGTTATTGAATTTGTAACCAATCAGACTTGGATAATGAGAAATAAAACAGATTCTTAAAACACCTTCTCCACCCCTCCCTTTTTCCTGGACTTAACTGAACTCCCAAATTTTCTACCTTACCCCCTTATTGCCACAGGTTCATGATAGATGAGGGCTGCAGTAACAGAATCACACACTGCCCTCGCTGCTCCCTCCTTCTCAGAGGGATGACACCTCACACTCTTCACCTACTCCAGCACACTTCTCCTACTCCTCACACAGCTCTCCACAAACTTTTTCTAGATGGGTCCTTCCCACATACTGCAGTTACCCACTAAGGGTCCCTGCCATGGGGTACAGTTCTTCAGGAATAGATTGTTCCAGCATGGAATATCTGCAGGTCTACAGATCCTGACAGAAGCTGGCTGCATCATGGTCCTCCCATGGGGTCGCATCTTCCTTTGGGACCCACCTACTCCAACATGGCCTGTTCCATGGGCTGCAGGTGGACATTTGCTCCATCGTGGACCCCCATGGGCTGTGGGGGCACAGCTGCCTCACCGTGAGCTGCACCCTAGGCCGTAGGGGAATCCCTGCTCCAGCAGCTGGAGCAGCCCCTGCCCCTCCTTCTCCCCTGACCCTGGTGGCTGCAGAGCTGTTTTTCTCACATATGCTTATTTTTCTCTTCTCTGGCTGCAATTTTTCTTGTGCAATAACAGTTTTCCCCTCTTGCAAGATTATCCCAGAGATGTTGCCACCGTTGCTGATGGGCTCAGCTCCGGCTAGCAGCAGGTTTCTTTGGAGCCACTTGATGTTGCTCTATCAAACTTGTTGAGGAAACTTCTAGCATATTCTTACACATCCCAGCCCTGTGCCCTTCCCAACGCTCCTAAACCTTGTCACTCAAACCCAATACACAGTGTTATCTGAATGTGTGCTTTTCTGCCCTACTCCATCAGACCACAGCTGCCATTGCTTCTGAAAAGATAGCAGAGGTGTAGTTTTTCACATACAGAACGACTTTTCCTTCCCCAAACTGTTTGTTGTTCTCTTTTCCCACCAAAGACACTTTCAACTTCCCTCAGCATCTTTCTCTCAAGGTTGTGTACTGTTCTTCATGTTGTGTCAAGCCATCCTACTTTGTCAATGACCTGAGTTTCTTCCAGCCAGATTTGTCTGCAGGCATAACACAGCAAACACTGTGCCACAGTCTTCCTGCACATGCAGTTCTAGTTCCTGAATGCCTTGAGGTGATGCTGATTAAATTCACCAGCTTGAATAAAGCCAAGCCAAATTCAGATCTTATGATATATACCCTCCTATGAAATTTATAGACAGTGATTAGTTTTCTGGCTAAAGATGTAGAGAAATCCAACCACATCTCAGAGCAGAGGATGTCTCAGAGCAGAGGCTGCAGTAGGTTGTGAAGCAGCAGCAGCATGAATCTGTTAGCAGGACCTTGGCAGAGGTGGGATGTGCCAGTGTCACCTTGATTCTCAGGAGGGTTCCTTGGTGCCTGCTGAGCTCCACACAGACAAGCACAGGGTGGCTGCCACTGTTTGGAATATTAGCTCGAGAGCAGAGCTGAGGGTACACTTCACTACTTATAGACAGACACTCAGCGAACAGGTGATGTCAGTCTACAGAGGTGGACTTTCTTGGAACCAAAAGAGGCTCTGGAAGGCAAATGCAAAGTTGTACGGACTATAGCTGGCTCTGGGAAAATCTTGCTCCAGTGTGTGCCTGCAGCAGGACATGATTTCCACGGCTTGGGTATATCTGGTTCCACGGCAGTCACAGCTTTACTCTCTCACCTTTTTTATTTCTGATATAATATAACCTTTAGACTTTGAAATATTCACCACTAGACAACACAGGCATCTCAATTTAGGATAACACATGGTAAATTCCAGTATCATTTTGTAGATAAATCAAAACTTTCTGAGAAGTGTTTGTGCATAACAACTATTTAATGTTCTTTCAAATATATGTGTGTACTTTATTGTTGTTTTGATAGGGTTGGGGCTGCTAGTGCCTTTATTTTCCATTGCTTTTCCCTTTTTCCTTAAGTACCTAAATCCTATATTCTGTAAAATTTAGCCATATGTCTTCAATGAACACTGGCCTGCCTGCATATCAGACATTTGAGTTGGTAGCAGCTGGGAGAATATCAATGAGTGGTAGCCTGTGCTATTATAATGTCAATGCTAGAGTGGGATGGAGAGGGTGCTTATATTCACAGTCTGTTTAAAATTGGAATGTATCACATTTTTTAAGCTTGTTCTTTCTGCTGAAAGGTTTTTTACCATTTTTCTATTTCAGAGATGAAGTCTCTGGCAAAGAGTAGTGTGAAATTTTAACCATCTTATTTCAAAAAATCGTAGGGCTCTGATCATATCTTTAGTGCTTAATTACTTTAAATTCTTTATTTAACTCAAGCTACTGAGTCGTTTGTTGAAATAACAAAGTGTGCATGTGCAGTTTCTTTCTCACATGGGAGAATATAATGGAAAAACTAGAGCATACTATGCCAGGAGAAGATGGTGTTATGGCATGCTGCCATCACCTGTCCATGGCTGTCAAAATTCTTGGTGCAGTGTTTATCACACTGTGTGCATGTATTGATGTGCTCTTAGCACATGTGGAAATGGGGAGCAAAATGCTGCATGTACTATTTCTATAGGGATCTAGTAATAACACTTTGCCTTATATACTCAGCATTGAGGTTCTCATCCTGAGAATTGACTGCAGACCTCAAGTGTTGTGATATGGATATTTTCTTTCAGGCATAGATGGAGTGTCTGCATCAGCACTGATCTTAATACACTCAGAGGCTTAGTCAGAAATGAATGTAAGAAAGACTAAATAAAGAACATGGCCATTCCAGTGATCTTAGCTGTATCAAAAGAAAGTAATCTCTCCCATTTAATGTGTCTTGTGCCTTTAATTAAAGCAGATGTATAAAGTTTATGTGACCTTGGCTGGTACAGTGGCAAGAATAACTACAAGAGAGGAAAGAATTAAAAGAGCCAAGGATAATCTAAACTGCTTTTCAGCAGACAGTGCTGACAACAACACAACAAAAACATTCCCTCCTAGAAAAATCGATGATCTTGAAAATCATCACAGAAGATCTAATCTTGACTCCTTTTGGTATGCCTACAATTGGAAGGCTGCTGATGCATTGGGGTTCCAGGGCAGAACTCTTTTCTCTGCAACCTGATTATTTGCTCTGTGCCTGAAAATTCCATGGAAAAAAAAAAAAAACAGGCATGATAAAAGTTCATATTTTTCCACCTTGTTTTCTGAATGAAAGGATAAAAAAGTTGCACGTTGGTGCTTCTCCTTTCTGTAGACCAATTTTGTTCTTTCCCACCACTGAAACAATTCAGCTGAGTTAGAGGACAGGTGAAAGTATGCTGGGATGAAAAATTGAACTCCGCTAATGGAAAAGCCAAAAAATGTCCTTTGTTTTCATAGTGGTTTTGATAGACTGGAATTGAGGAACAAAGGGATAATTTACATTTGGTTTTGCTAAACATGAAGAATTTTTTTCTGCATTTTAGAAATAAGTGGTAACTGTAAAAGAAGAGAATGAACAGTCTCTAAAACTGATTTCTGAAAAGCGTAAATAAATTTTATTAAAAAATCTTTCAGGGCAATTTTTTTCTGTTAATTTTTTTATTTATCTCATATTTTCCAGTAACTTGAACCAAGAATAATTACACTATAATACTGTGTAAGAACTTGATATTTATGCTCAAAAATACTGCATATCTATCCTCAAGATTAAAATGCTTATATTTAAGGAAATAATATCTCAAGTTATAACATTTTAGTATGGGATTCTTCCATACCAAAGCCAGGCTTGCAGCATTTGTATTCTGTGAGTTACAGTATTCTGTATGGTGTTTTAACTTGGATATGGAGGAGACAAGCTCATCAATAGGGAAATGGTTATTGCAGTCTGAGTAAGTAAGTAATGGGAAAGGAAGATAAGAAACCTCCTTCTGACATCTCCCCCGGCCATAATCACCTTGTCCTGATATTCTATTTGCTCTTTTTTCCTTCCACTTCATACCTTCAGCAATTCATGAGGAAATTTTAGAAAATCTTTAAGCTGACAGAGAAAGTATGACCACCTTTATGAGATTTATGGAGTTTATGTGTTTTTTGCTCCTTTAGTAAAAAGAAAAAAGGAAAAAAAGGTGTCCTTTTTGTAGTGGTTAACACAAAATAGAAATAAAAATCTGCCCAACCTTTTTCTGATTTCCTTTCTACCCTCATTATAAAGATGTCCCTATATTAAGTCCTATCATCTGACTTTAAAAAACCTAAATGTATCCTCCTTGGAACCCACTGTCAGGCATCTTTGTATAGTAGAAGAAGAGGAATAATTGGCAATCCTTTGATGATACTTGATTTTCCCTAATGGAATAGTGGCAGAATTCTTCCAGATGTCATTAATAATTGTCAGTATGAGAACTGTTACTGCCTGAAAAGCCCAGGAGCATTCAAAGATGTAATGGCAGCACGGGCAGCCCTTCCAGCATATTTTTCTTGTGCCAGGAACACTGCTGAATTAGCTGGAAAGGCATATGGACTTTTTATTTTTCCTTAGCATATCCAATTGCTGTAACAAAATCTCAAACTGTGAAAAATTATTATTGAAGTTAATCAAAGGATCTTATAGCAGTAAGACCTGAAGGATTTAACTCAGGAGCAATTTATGGTTTCAATCTGACTACACAAGACGACCTTGTAGTTTTGGAAAAGTTGTCTTTATAATCAAAATTGGCTGCTACATAATAAATGTGCAGAAATAAGTTTGTGAGGAGGTTATCTCAGAAACAAATTTTTATGGTAAAGAATTTTATTTAATTATAAAATTAAAGACTGATCAGGGAAGAGATTTAATATATATTCAATGCCAGTTGGTCTGTGTGTAGTCACAGTGACCTAAGGTCAAGAGCCATCCTCAGAGGACACCAAGTTTTATTCTCAATCAAGTAAGAGGCACTTTTGCAAAGTAAACTTTATTCAGCTTTAATTAAAATCAAGAGTAATCTACATGATACTTCTGAAATCCATGTTCAGATGATGTAAGAGTATAGTTGAACACCACATTTTACTTATGAAATGTGGAATAGTAAAACTTCTTTGGTGCAGATGCTTTTCTGGTTTAGAAAGTAAGTTGTGAGTGTGGGTGGTATTATTTACTATTTTCAGACAGTATAAAAGCTCAGCAAAAAAAAGTCACTTATGATCTTGAAATGGCATTAAGTGACATTTGAAATTATGAACAGACCAATAATTTGAGACTATTAGACTAAAGAAAGATCCTTGTGACTGACTGAAACTTGGTATAGATTGATGATGTTGCCATGTGGAAAGATTTCATTTTTTATTTTGTCCACTTTAGATAAATAGATAGTGATACTTTCATTATCTATCAAAAGAGTGGAGCTTTATGGATGTGAGCAAACAAAATATGGCACAAATGTGTTTTTATAGACTGTTGTCACAAATGTTTTCAGGAATCCTAATTATAATATTAATTTTAAATAACTAGTGCTCTAGATTACATAATGGTATTAATTGGTGCAGAGGGGTGGAGTGGAAGGAAGTATTGGCAAGCAGTGTAGTTCCTCCTGATGTTCAAAGACATAGTGTGTGCTTAGTCTGCAGACATCTGAGAAAGCTGTCTTTGCTATTGGCTACTGGTCCTGAAATTCTTTTCTCCAAAGATGAAATTTACTTAACTGACACTTAACAGCTCCAAAAGGTGTGGTGAGGAAGAATAATATAGTTGTCAGCTCAACTGTGAACTTCACTAGCTGTGTGCTTTGTACCAAAGCAAACAAAATGAAATGACAAGTTGTTTTCTTGGAATAGAAAATCTGAATGATAGTGTCAGAAGTAGTTTTCCCAAAGCAACTTACTTATTGGAGGCGAAAAAAGCCAACAACAAAAACCCATTCTAAAACTATAAGCATGAGTGCTGCTGAAAGAAACTAACACAGGTATTTCAGTGAGAGAGATTTCCTTCAGGAATCTCAAGGCAATGGTAGTTTAATGGAGTGTCCATCCTATGTGTAGCCTGTTGTCAGGAAAAAGGGTAGAACAATCTGAGGAATATGATTGGTAGTTACCCTGAGAGAATGAGTGACATAGTTTGTTTCAGTATCAGAATGTGTATTGAAAATTTATGAAATAGTAAAACACGGGGAGATATTTTTTATTATTGCCTAATCAATCTAATATATGATACAGGAGCTTGAGATTTTAAAATGAAAAACATTATTCAGACAAAGGGATTTTTGCAGTAAACATCCATCTTCAGCTCTGCCATGTATGCGTAATGTAGCCTTTGAGAGATGACTTAAGACTGTAAGCAGTGAATAGCGTCATCAGAGAGTGCAAAACTGTGGAGAAACTGAAAGCTGTGTCTATGTTACAGGTAAATCAATATACATTTAAACTACATTGCTATAACTGCTTGGAGACAATATGAAAGTATTACTAGAGTCTGGATGTGACAAGTGACATTTTTCAGCAGTGAGCTCAAGAAGCAGACATATGAATAGAGATGAAAGGAGGCAAAAAGGAAATTCTGCTGTTCATCAAAAACTGGAGAGCACATAAAACTGTCAACTGTAAGAAGAAAAAAACTGTCTACTGCTTTCCTTTTCAGTTGTTGCTGCTTAAGTGCCAGCACCCACCATCCTTGAAAACACTAGTGGAGTTGTGTTATATTTAATGCAACTAGATTTGGTATCGGGGATAGAGCTGTTTGGGCCTGGCACGTTAAAATTCCTGAGTAGTACAGAATCATTCCTCCAGGTCTGCATTGCTGACCATTTCGAAGGCCTCTTTCTAGAGAGATCTCCCAGTTACTCTTGTTAGAAGAGCAAAAAAATATGAAAATATTTTCCTTGCAGCCAGTCTTATCTCATTATTTCAACTGAACCTGGAGATATTTGAGATTTACAGAATATAAAAAAAGGTAGTGAATGTTAGTGAATGGAATGCATAGACATGATGTTTTGCTCTGGCGGTATTCCAGGTATCTTCCATAGCCATCCTATCACTCCCCTCCCCAGCAGGACTGGGGAGATAAAAGAAGACATTCTGGTTGAGATAAGGACAGGGAGGTCACTCACTGAGTGCAATCACAGGCAAACAGACTCAGCTTGGGAAAATTAATCACATTTATTTCAAATCAAATAAGACTAGGATACTAAGAAATAAACAAAAACCTAAAACACCTTCTGCCCACTTCTTCTTTCTGGAATCAACTTGACTCACAATTTTTCCCTACCTCCTCTCTCCATATTGGCACAGGGGATGTTGCTTCCTCCTCACATTCTTTGCCTGCTCCAGTGTGTGGTCCTTCTCAAGGGAGACAGTCCTCCACAAACTTCTCCAATAACAGTCCTTCTCACAGGCTATAGCTCTTCATGGACTGCTCCAGTATGAATATTTTTTCACAGGCTGCAGGCCTTCAGGATCAGGTTGGTCCAGTGTGGATCCTGCACAGGGTTGCAAGTCCTGCCAGCAAGCCTGCTCCTCCACTTTCCATGGCTCCACAGGTCCTGCCAGGAGCCTGCACCAGTCCCACAGGGTCACAGCTTCCTTTGGGCATTCACCTGTTCTGTGTGAGGTCCTCCATGCACTGCAGGGGCACCTCCTGCTTCACTATGGTCTTCAGTTTGGGCTGCCGTGCGACCTCAGCTCTGGAGCTCTTGGAGCACCTCCTCCCCTCCTTCATTCACCTTGGTGTCTACAGAGCTGTTATTCTCACATATTCTCTCTCCTCTTTGTGCTTGTTTTTACGTGGGGATTATTTTACCCATCTTAAATATGTAACCCCAGAGTCAATACCTATGCTGCTGAGGGCTCAGCCTTGCCCAGCAGTGGGTCTGTCTTGCAGCCAGCTGGCACTGGTTTTATCAGACATGGTTTCTGTCCTGTTGTCACAAAAGAGAAGCCTTCCCCACTCAAAACCTTGCCACACAAATAAAATACAGCTGATGAAAGTGAATGCAGTCATGCAAATGAATTCAAACTTCCTCAATATGACTGGACAAAATTGATGATCAAGAGCTGCAATTGTCAAGTAAATGCTGAAGCTGATTCCTTTGCGATGGAAAACCAAAAGAGCATAGATGAAAAATTCATTATTTAATGGACCATCTTTTTAAAATAGATTCCTTGAACAGGAGTTGAAAACCGTTCCGCCATTGTCTGTTCAGTTGTGCAATGTGTGGCACATGAAACCAAGACTGGTTATTTCAGTCCAGTTGCTGATGAACAGTTGTCTACATGATGAAAAAAAAAACCCCATGTTGTATGCAATCTTAAGAGCTGTACCCAGAACTGTATAATCTCCTGTGCATGACTGTTCTTGCTATTTAGAATGGTGAGGAAATAGAGGACCAGCTGAGATGGTATCAGGGAATATTCTTTTGTCACTTCAGAAGTGAAACTGCTTCTGTGAAGAAATAAAACTTCAGCTGGTGAGCATGAGAGTCCAGATCTTACTTAAAGTTCTCAGAGATTAATGGTTAAACTCAAAAGCAAACTTTCGAACTATAAGGACAGTACAAATTCCCTCTTGTGTGTATAACTCTAGTGGGTGTTAAAACATTATTGTTGCTAAAAATCTTGCTACTATTTAAAAAAACTGATAAATCAGAATAGGGTGGGGAGGAATACTGAGCCTTTCCCTTAATTTGTAATGCTGAATGTGTCATTAGGGACAATACACAAATCCTTGCAAGACTTGCAGTATAGCAGTTCTCTACCCTAGTCAGCAATGTGTAACCAAAAGTACAATCCCATTGACTTTACAGTGCTTGTCTCAGGCATTTCACTGAAGCATGCATGTTAAAATTAACATGAGCCTTAAACTTTGAAGGGAGCTAGGATTTGACATTCATTAAAAAGGAAAGTTAGGACTTGAGCACTGAGTTTCAGCATTAGTTTCGGCTCCAAGAGATTATAAACACAGTGGTTAGGCATTTTTTCATATGAGTAAAGGTTTATATTGCTACGGATTAATTACTTTCCATTAGACTCTACCAACAAACAACCTTGCTTGGGACCATAACTTGAAACAAAATGGCTGATTTCATGTGTCTCTTTACACACAGAAGAAAAGAGAGATGTCTCAGTAAAGGAGCCTGTACTGCAGATCTGCTATCCTACAAAAGAGGCAGCAATGTGTCGTAACTACAGAAGCCTCTGAACTTTGATATCTGACTCTGCTGTTGTAAAGTCTCATTCACTTTATTTCTTGTTGCACAGTGCCAGTCACATTTGAGATCTCTTTCCTGCTGGTGTGAGGTGATTTTGTCTAGTTGTTCCTTTGGGGTTTTTTTCTTATTTTTCAATCACCAAAATGACAAGTGACTTAGTGTTTAATTTAATGTTATCTGACATAGGTAAACATAACTGGATTGATTCAGTCATTAACAAGGAAAAGCTAGTAAGAGTAAAAAAGGTGCTAAGGAAACCAAACACAAGGAACCCCCTCAAAGGTGTATGATGTAGACTGTGTTTTGATTGAATTATTTTTGGTCTCTCCTGTTATTTCTGTGAAGCTCTTACATCTACTTGAAAAATCTCATCCAGCTGAGCTTGCTTTTAGTTGACAAGACTAACGCATTGTGACACACAAGCAAGGTTTCTTGCACATAAAAATTACTGTTTTATTTGAAGGAAGCTCAGGGTTTTCACATTTCAGCCATGGTTGTGAACACATATAAAATGTATTCCTCTATGGCAGCAACAAGCATAAAGTTTGGCAGCAGAGGATATGTAAATTCTGCTATTCTGCTAGAGGATAAGACATTCTGCTATTCACACAAACTTTTGTCCTGTAAGTCTAATACACTTTTTAAATCTTGTTAACATCACTACTTTCCTAAGCTGGAATTTGATGGTTTTTTAAGGGACCTTGGTTTCATACAGAGTTAACTCCCTTGCTCCATAATAATAATCATCATATGACTGAGATAATACTATGATGGCCTATTTATCTTTAATTTATTTTAACATTACTACTGAGCTGGCGTAAAATAACTAGCCTATATGTCTGCTCCAGTATTGCAATCTGGGAGGATAAGAGAATACAAGAAATGAATACATGAATAAGATACATGGATTATAAGCTAGCCTTACCACCTATAAAGAGTCGAAATGAGCATTTTACTGTCTATATTGAAAAGGTTTTTTTGCTGGTATGGTCCCTGCCAATTACTGTGTTGCAGGTACTACTGACATGGAACTTTATACCTGAAGGCTGCAGAGAAATAGCTCATTTTTCTGTCATGTAAAAAAGGTAGAAACATTGGTTTGGTTCTGTGTGATTATTTCTGTGTTTTGCCTTACGTGTTTACTGCCATTCAGTGTCTGACAATTGTATGCCCTTTCCTCAAAAGCTGAGCAGAGGCAAATATTTTTTGCAGGAATTGAGAGAAAAGTTTCTTTTGGTTCCCTTTGTGTTTAAGGATGATAGTAGAGAGATCATATCAACTCTATAATGTGTGCTCTCACCTAATCAGGCAGTTTTGAAAAGAGGCCTAAACACAAAGGAAGCACAAGTTGTAATTTCCCTTGGATTTTCAAACTGGAAATGTACTTTTTATTTTTGTCATCTTTCGTCCCATATAGTCAACAAAGCCTGCCAGTACTCTAAGCCAACCAATTGCTCCTCAGAACTATAGAACATTTTCATATCATGTTAAAGAAGTAAAGTTTCCAGATTCTTTGTGAGTTAGAGTAGAAACTCTGATTTTAAACCAACTTATTTTTGAGACACTACTGAAACCTCGTGTCTGAGGCACTGTTGCAGAATGAAAAGTCATGGACAAACTTTAAATTAAAGATCAAGTTCCAAATCTAAGCTTACCTTTGGAGGAAACAACATGCTATGCAAATAGCATCAAGATTAACCTGATCCATACACCCAAAGAAACCCAGAAAAGCTCACTTTATCCATAATGGCATATGTTTTGAAATGTTATCTATTCTGTCTATAAAAACTTATCCTAAGTAAATAGACATTTGCATATCAATCTGGATCGTTCGTCTGAACAGCAAAAGATAATATTTTAAAAGTTCATCACATTTTACCTTATGCCAAGGAAGATTAATCTTAGTATAGCCAGGACACCTGCGAAATGCAATACCCAAGAAAAGTGAAAAAATGTTTCTTTGTTGTCTTTTACTTGCCTATTAGTTGGTTTGGGTTTGACTTGACTAAATATTGTTGAGTTGTAGATTTGAAATATGTGGTATTTATAGACGCAGCAAAAGCTTCTCTTAAAGCACTTGGTAGTCCAGCCACATATTTTGTTTTTGAAGAAAAGTGCCCTTTTCCAAACCCAATGCCCTTTGCCATGAACAATTAATACATTTGCATTTGCTAATAGCTTAGTTGATATTTCAGTCCAGAATTTAGATACTCTGATATAACCTCTTCAGTTCTTCCAGCCTTCCATGCTGTTATTCACATTTCTCAGCCTGAATCAAGATGAAAGTCATCTTAACCTCAATGGTTCTGTAGAAGCACCAAAGTAACTACCATAAATGCTTAATACTATATTCCCAAAATTTGCTGTTTAGTGTTTGATAAGTGTAAGCATTAGACAAAACCACTTTTTAAAAATGAATAAGCAAATTATATTTTCTATTGAGACACTTAAGCGAATCCCCTCCTTGGACTTTATTACTACCGATGGAGACTATGGCTTTTAGTTTTTAGTTGGCAGGACGTGCTGCATTAATGACAAATTGCACTAAGATATTCACATTGACTTTGGACTGTCCCTGAGTTATCAGGGCTCTCGCCTAAGGAAAACAAATACTTTCTTAAAAGGATCTGAAAACTTATCTCAAAACAACATTACAGCACTGTTTTGGGACCAAAACCACATTCATCTCATTAAGTTAATAAATCTCTAAGTTGACACTCTTTTCTAGATTAAATTTTGTTTGTTGGAACCAATTTTTATCTAAATATTTTAAGAAATATTGACTAAAAGATGGCAAGGTGTTCATCTTGTGAACAGCTCCCTGGATAGAAAAAGTATCTCTGTGTTACTTAGGCATTACTTCCCTGCAGTGGCAGCAAATAAAGCCAGTAAGAAATAAATGTTTGTAGCAGAAGAAACCTCACTCAGAGATTTAAAAGTCTACATATCAGAAAGAGCAGGGAGCTCTATGTTTCTTAGTTGACCATACTGGTCTGACACAGCAAAATTCTCTGGCAGTCTAGATCTGTATCACTTCACTCACCTGCAGAAACCAAGGTGCAACATTTATTGAGTTTCCTAGTCTAGCCACAGAAAAAGCATGTTAGCTTCCATGTTTGTGTGTAAAGTAATGTAGGTATTCAAATTGTTAGACACTGGGTACTTTAAGAAACAATTTTCCTGTAGATTAGAGCAAGTTTTCTTGTTTCCTTGGGTACTGACATTTTAAAATATATTTTTCAGCTAGCCAAATGAATCATTCTTGTGAGCTGGGAAGCAGAAGAAGCCAGCCTCTGCTTTTGACTGACAAGCAGCTGCCGGCCTCCTGAAGTTGTCTGTGTTATAAGGGTCTATCTGGGCAGCCTCAGGGGCTGGTGCTTGGGGCTAGCAGTGCTTCCCAGAGGGATGAGCTAAATGTTGTAGTCTGCAGAAAAGCTGTGGTAAAGAAAAAAACTGCAGGTATCAACAGGCTGCTGAACATGTGATGCAGAGCCTCACAATGTAGCTCTTTGATGCTCTTGTAGCATCTGAATATTTGTAGTATTTTTGTCATATGTTCCACATGGAAAACCTTCTACAGATGCTGTTTTGCTGTTTAGGGTGCACAAGATGGGAATGTCTTTCCCTTGTTGGTCACATGGTCAAGTGGTCTGAATCTTGTGACCTTCTCCTCCATACCCTAAAAACTCACACTGCTGACTGGGTTTGAAAAAGACTGGAAAATAGGCATCAAGCTCCTGACTGTTATTCTTCCAGAGCATACTGCCCATCTTGTTTAATAGGCGCAGTGTAATTGATCAAGAATAGTATATTCTTCCTCTAGATGCAGGAGAGGAATTATTTATCTGGAGAAAGGACAATTTACAATAGCTCAGTTTCATTGGTGTTGTCTTTGTGGAACACCAAAAAGAGAGGGATGCATGATTTCTGTGCTTGTGGCAGGATCTTGTGCTAGTCCTCTAACTCTTTGAGATCAGAGGCGTAGCTTCTAATGACAGTAGGAGAAGGCTGGCCAATAGGTCTCCTTTTCTAGGTTTTGGGTTAGGATTAAGTAGCTCTTGATAATAAAAATTAGATGAGAATTTTAAAGAGTTGCCTATCTGAATCAGAGGTTATTTATTTTTAAAATTCCCTAGTCAGTTTTTTTCTAGCTGAGAGGTTGCTCCTGTGAATTGTGAGTACAGTGGTTTGTTTCTCATTCCTTCTCTCTCTCAAGAGTGAAATCTTTCCCATTTATTGATTGATTCTTCATTAAACTGTTACAAAAATAAACCCTGAAATAGTTTTTTTTTTACTTTTCCCCTTTTCTCCTTAAGTTAAAGATTCTTTTAAATAGGCTGAGCCTTCTTTAAGGATCTGAAAACTGTAGAAGAATTACACTTTTCAAGTATATCTGTGTACTACTGCGTGGGAACATCTTAAGGAATCTGTTTAAAAATTATATAGACAGGAAATCCATCTGAGATCTACAGTGTATTCCAGCCTCTAAAAATGGGCCTAGAAAAAGTGATTCATCCTTTTAACACTCTGTGTAACTAGCCAAGTTGTATTTTATTGGTATTCTAGTCCTAGGAAAATGCTGTGACAATTACACAATACTAATCTGCTGAAGTTAAATTGACTCCCAAGATTTAGCTGGATGAGTGAAACATGAACATTAAAGTACTCAGATGCCTGTGCAAAGAGTGACCTAATTATCCTAGATGATGTTCTTGTCTTAAAGCAAAATGTTTTTAGCTTTTCATTCTAAACAGTGAAAAGGATGAGTTGTCTTTGATCAGCCTAGTGTTTGTATACATAGGCAAATCTAGATCACATGCAGGCATATAAGAGCTTTCCCAAATCCAGAGTTTCATGCAAAAACATTACCTACTTGAGAACCCTAGGAAAAGCTTAAGGAGTCAATAGGAGATCCGGGAAGTGCTGTGTTTCAGAGTCATCCTTTAAAAAGCTTTGATAAACAGCATTATTTTGTTTGCAGCATTACCAAAACCCTAAAAACACCCTCAAGTTATTATTCTTCCATTATCTTACTTTACTTTTTTTTCAAAAATGGAGTCCAATTTAAAACTCGTAATCTTTTATTCAACCTAAAAAAGTCTATCTTGGGGTCCTCTCTTTTTTCTTTTTTTAATATAGGATTGCAATCACTCCTTAGTAGCAGAATAAAAGCAGGTTGTTGTTTGGGAATTTGTTTTGTTTTGTTTTGTTTTGTTTTTTGTTTTGTTTTCAGTTATGTGATGTTCCCCTCCTGATCAGGAAGGTAAAATATAATCCTTGAAAGATCTTTTTCTGTCTTTTTTCACTGGAGGCATTGTGAGTGCCTGGTTTTTTTTTGCTTTGCTGGTCTGTCTAGCTTTTTCAGTAGCCAAGTTGTTTTTTGGTCCCTTAGGGGCAAAGAATCCCCTTCTTGATACTGAATTCAACAGTTCGGTATGTGGTATTCTCCTTAAGAAGGGAAAGTTTCTAAAAGCTAAACCTATATAGAGAACTTTGACTGCTCTGTTATGACCACAGACTTCATCACATATGCCACGATTCCAGGAAGAATGGAATGGAATGGAATGGAATGGAATGGAATGGAATGGAATGGAATGGAATGGAATGGAATGGAATGGAATAGAAGGTGGGTCCCTAATGTGATTGTTTTTAATTATTTACAATGCTGAGTGTTTTTTAATGGGACTTAGGTACCTCTGCTCCAGATCATTTCTCCATCTCTTGCCTTCAAAACTCAACAAATTGTAGGGTTGCAGCATAGTTCAGCACTAATACTCCTTCTTCCAGCTCTTAAACACTGATGATACTTAATTGGAAGATGTGATGGATATTCAGACTTGACACCTTTTAGTTTCTTTTCTGTTTCTCTCTTTTTTTCTTTCTTTTTTTTTTTTTCTGGACAGTTTTGTTGCCCAATTGGAAATCTATTGTTCTTTTACATGTCTCTGCAATGCTAACAAGCTTGAAAATAAAATAATACTTAATAATCTAGTAATGATGTATAACTTGGAAAACGAAGACCACAACTGTATTATATTTTACTTCGAGTTCAGATGAATATACAACCCCATCCAAAGTATCAGCCTTAATTTGTAATGGGTTTTCCTCTGCTTTTCAGGCCTTTATAGACAAAAAGAAATTTTCTCCCATTTCTCAAATTCATACACATCCCTCTCATACACATTCTTTTTTATATGTTTTTTAATGCTCAAAGCCCTACAAGGAGAGGAGCAGTATCAGCCTCTTACAAATGAGGAAACTGAGGTACAGAGCATGGTAGAAGCCAGTCATCTCTAGCAGGGATGTACTCAGCTGCAGGGAGACCAGAGTTTCCAGAGTCCAATGAAAGTGATCTCAGTAGTGAACCAGTCTGGGAATCCTTCTTTAGAAGAACACTCCATATTAGCTAGTTTGTTCCTATGTTTGCACTAGACTCAGCTAGTTTCTTGAAGCATTATTTACAGGTGGGTATTACATAGCACCTTGGCTTATGGGAAATTATACCTTAGGACTTGATATGGTGTGTTCTGCTAATTTGGGAAAATCATGAATTCATGCAAATATCTATAGAGAAAGTACATTTAAAAAAAAGAAAAAAAGGGAAGTGATTTTAATGTGTCTTCCCCTGTAGAAATTAGCCCATTCCCGGTGCTGTTGTACAGTATAATTGTTTCCTTTGTGTTGCATGACATAGAATGTTGTTTCTTTTCCCTGACTCACTGACACTTGAGAAGGGCAATTACAGTAATAAATTTATGTTTTTAGGGAACTATAAAAGTGTGTCAAACACAAATATTTCACCTGATTGTTAATGTTCCAAAGAGCTGGGTGTGCAGAACAGTCTTGACAAGAAATGTATGCTAATGTGAGATGAATTTTATGGATCTGAAAAAAAAAATAAAGAAATAAATCTCAACAGAACAAAACATATTAATAATTAAAAACAAATACTAGAACATAACTCAGGAGGTGACAGCATATGCAGCTAGTGTGACTCATGCAATAGGCTCCCTGTATTTATAGCTGGCTCTGAGTGTGGTTCAGAAATTTTTCTGCTGTTTTGAGCATGTCCTCACTTTTGTATATCCCAGCATGGCCACTTCTAGCTAAGTTCAGCAATAGGAAATACTCTTCATTTCTTTCAACAAAAGCAGAAAAAGTTTGAATTTCCCTTGATAAAAGGCAATAAATAATTTAAATACAGATCTGGGAAGAGAATAAATGAAGCCCGGAGCAAGCAAGCTTATCTTCACAGCCAAACTGCTGGCACTGGGATGCTCAACTGCCTATTATTTTGTACTTGAACGTTTGGGAAGCAGAACAGCAGAACTGAAAGGCAGGTTCTCTTTCAAGACCATTATTTGGATAAGGAAATTTTCTCCTTGTGCAAATGTTAATGCCTGCATGCTTGAATTTTGTACCCGATTGATGAGTGTGATGCTTTCAAACTATTATCATTCTTTGGTGTATTTTCTACATGTTAATTGAGCACTGGTATAAGGGAGAAGAATCTGTGTGCAGTACAGAATTGTTATTTTGACTAGGTGTAAGCCTATAATTTTTCAGCTGTGTCTTAGCCGTACTTTCAAACACATCCTTAAATGCCTTGTGAAGAATACAAGCCTATAGTCTAAAATCATAGTTCTTTTGAGATATTTTGCTAAAAATGGTCATTGAGCTACTATGAAGCAAAAAGAGTAATTGAATGAACAACACTCCATTAAACTAAATAGGTTGTGTGAGTATTCTAATTATTGTGGGCAAAACTGATTAACTTGGTCTTATACTCTGGACATATATTTATGCAGATTGCAAGAAAAGGAGAAAGGAATCCTTTCTCAGTGATGAACTCATCAGTGCAGGGAAGCTCGCAGTGGTGGATTAGTCTGGAAAAATTAGGAGTCAGACTTGGCTGTATTCTTTAATGGAAATACAATCAGCAATACATCTTGATGAAATGTGCACTGCCATCACATAATACCCATTTGGAGGTGAAGTAAGGGCTGGAGGCAGTAGTCCAAAACCATTAACATCCCCCAGGGTGAATATAATAGGATGATAAATGCTTGCTGGGAAAGGATTCATTTCAGTTTTCAAATGATTTTGAAAGTAGAACAGAAAGTCAGTAATTTTATATCAATTTAGTCAACCCATACTTTAATTCAGTAATGAAAGACTTTATGTCCATCCAACCTCAGTGTATATGTAATGCCTGAGTTAGGTGTTGGCATTATTTTTGTTAACTCAGTTTCACAAAGGAAGGTGTCAGGGTAGGAATCCTTCTGGTGTACAAAGTGATTCATTCTTCTACAGAACAGCATCAATCTACTGAGTTTCTTTAATGGAACAGAATAGAAAGGCAAGGTCCCTGGACAGATATTTGGGTCAATAGACTTGCCCTGACTGCATCCTTTCTTTTATTTCTGCCAGGAGTGATAGGGGCTGAGATGGATCAGAAACAAATGTTCATCATGGATATTTTAAAACCCTTTAGAGAAGGAAGGAAATGGCCTGACTATTTTGGTTTTTATACAAGGACACAGTGCTTTAGCAACTTATTTTTCAATTAAAAGAAAATAATTATGCAAGATATTTGGAGGTTGTATAGATGCTGGAGAAACTTAGTACTTCAATTTATCTACTCTTGCTACAGCAATAGGCACCTTGTGGATGACTGCAGAAGAAACATTTCATTTTAATTGGATCACTAAAGTGTCATTAACCCCAAAGGATTAAGTTTTCTACAATATACACTGTATAGGTCATAGCAGAGAGAACAATATAATTGTGTCATTTTATTTTAAACCTTCATACTTTTTAAATCATTTTCCCCATTTTAAGGGATATGAAAGTAGAGAAAGCACTGTTTCTCTGCTTCTGAACGGATGTAAGAAAATGTTATTGCTTTGTCTGAAGTATTGGGCTTTGAGAGAGATATTAAAAAGAAAATTACTTTCTCATGAGCTATCTTGCTAATAAATCAGAATCTGGTACCTACACTACTCATAACTGAAAAAATGGGGCATTTTTTTACCTCTGCTTAGTAAAACTATGCTGCTGCAAATGGATCCAAATTGACAAATATTTATGTGTATGCAATTAGTCACTTAGATTTCACCTTTCGGTCACTGCCATATTTATTAAGGAGTTTAGTTCTGCTGGGCAAGTACATAATGGACTTTGCAGTGTCTCAGCACACCTGAATCCTTGGAAGAGCAGATGTATCTAGCACACTGTTAGTAAAGTAGCAGCAAACACAAATCTGTGAGTTCTTACCTTTGACTTAAACGAAGTAGAGAAGTAGAGATGACACTTGTACTGCTCTCTACCTCTTTAGTTTACTGCTACCCTGAAGACAGTCAATAATATTGCTGGTGCATAATATTTGTATCTTACTACTACTTTAACTAGTGTCCTCTTATCAAAATTTAGCCACAACCTTTCCCACAAGCTCAAATTCTCTCTTAATGGTGTTCTTGTGCTTCTGGAAAATGGTCAGCTTTTATCAGAGATTTAGGAATGCTTTAGCTTCTGGCTAGATATGGTATGAACTAGAAGCCTAAGAGAAACAGTAATGAAATCTTTTTGTATTCAGAGTGGGTATCAAGTGCTGACTCCTCATGTCTGTCACTACGGTGTTGGAGAGAAATGCTAATAATGAGATAGGATGTAAGCAAACAAGTTGGTTGAATATAGTATGGATACTTAAGGGTTTTTGTACTTGGACAGTTGATGGATAAATGAAAATCCTTCTTAACTTTGTATGTTTGTGTTGCAGATGTAGCCAAATGTCTTGCAGACTGTCAGGGAGTGGACAACCCTGCATGGTCTGGAAAAGATCAGTGCACTGCAGGCAATGTGCCAGCAGGCATGAAAACATCAGTGTCTGAGGCATGGAGAAAAAATTCATGTGGTACATCTCAGCTGTAGGAAAGGCAAGCCTTGCTGATAGCAAAATCCACAAAGTCAAACACTACCTGAAAGGTCACTGTGCTGAATCCCAGCCAACTTCAGTTCACCTAAAATATACAAATACTTGGGTTAGTTCTGGAGTCTGAGAGCTGAGCACAAGGAGTGCAAAGATGAATAATCTGAGTGGTAAACCCAGATGTGCTGCATATGTCTTTCATTTGCTTTGCAATTGTGCTTCTTTCTGCTGACATTGTTGGCATGGTGGTTTTGCTTTTGCAGTTTTTGTACTCACCTCTTGAGCTTCCAGAGATCTGAGGGAGGATAGTTACAGTGTATTATTAAGTGTAATATAAAGTACATTATTTAATAAGGGTAGCATAAAGTGTATTATTATTCCTTCATGAGGAAGGAATTCCCTTTGTTAGCTGTGTCTCTCCTAAAGCCTTTTCGGGAGATGCCTACTGATGAGATTCAGGGTAGTAGCTGGCATCCATTTCAAAGGATTTGCTTAGGCCCTGAATCCCGATATATGGCTCCCTTTAGCATTGCTACACCAGTTTTCCAGCAACTGAACTGAATACTTGTCTCTGATATGTCAGAGGTGCCTGACAGACTGCCACTGCTAAATTACTCAAGGCAGGTACCTACAATGACCATTCTTTCTGTTCAGTGATACAGGGAATCTGTTAGCCCTGGCTGAGAAAAATGCCAGACTTGTGGGAGAAGCAGAATCAATTGCCTGCAGGTAATGTCTTTCATTACAGAACCTGTGAAAGAAATTCGGTCTCCCTTCAGAAATTCTCTACCACCACTTCCTATTAAACCTCTCAGATTTATCCTAGAGACAATCCTCTGGGACAACTAATTGTGTGTAGATGTAATGGACATCATTCCTTTTTTAGAATGGTAGATGAGTTGTAAGTGTAGTATCAAGCTAGCCTTTGTGCTTGCAAAGGACCAAACTAGCCTCCTCCTGATCACTTTTCCCAAATTTGGGATATCCAGAATTACAATTCAAATTTTAGGGGGAAATTGATGCGTACTTTGACAGTATTTTACTTACCACTGCAGGAACATAAAAATGGTGTGAGGTTTTACATGATCTGCCTTTGAAGGCAAGGGTAACTTAGGTTATTGCTAATAGGTTGTTTGGGGTGGATTAGAATGAAATGACACAGAGTGATTGGTGCTCATAAATATATCTATGTGTTGGTTGCAAAGGAAAAGAGGTGTGTAGCTGTTTTTGCTATTATCATCAGAAATATAGTAATATCAAAGCATAAAAGAAAGCACTTCAGAAAGGGTATAAGGAAAATTAAAAAAAAAGAAGGATAAGTGTAGATAGGAGAGAGGAAAGATCACCACTCCAGTCTCCAGTGACAAGACTTGATGTTTGCAATTTTGGTGTCTATTGTTTGAAGTGATGCTCACAGTCTTTATCTGTCAGAGGTGGGAGAAGCCCATGAAACACAAAGTTCAATGGATTAATATACACTTAGTTTTACATGTAAACACCAGCTACCTCTCCTGGGGGGGCAGTCTGAGGCAACACTGCAAATCATGTGGAGTCGTCTGGTGGAAGGCCCCGGAAGCTAGTCTGGGGGCACTTCAGGCATCTTTGATGGTTTATGACCCCTTCTAAGGCATGAGGGCTGCCTCACTGAGCCAGTCATGCCCCATCAGAAGGGATGAATACCTTCAGGCCCAAGTGTGAATGTCCGGGTGCTACCCCATGTAGAAGTTTCCCATGTGAGCCAGGTGTGAAAGGGGGGATGTTGACATGACAAAAACCATTATCCTACCTAGCAGGATCTGCCTTTTTACTCTTCCCCTATCTGGCTCAGAACCTGGCTTGTTGCTAAGCAAAGGTCGGTTTGTTGAGGTCATTCTCTAGTGAGGGATGTTCATTTCCTCTGTCTTGCACAGATCAGAGGTTTTGCCACCAGACATAAAAAACTCTAGTCCTCAACGTCATTTGAGGGGTGCAAACCTGCCCTCAGTAAAGCACCTGCTGATTTTGCAGATGGCTGAGTTTTTGAGTCCTTAACCACTAACATTTCAGTGTCTGTCAGATGTTTACTCATTTGACAAGAGACTATACTAAGAATTGTTGGAGAGTCAGCAAGCAGAGAAGTGGCTGATGTGATTTAACTGCCTTTTCAAGTGATTTAGATTATAGAAGTTTGAGAAAGGATGTGCTCTAGTTATAAAATCTCTTTTAAATACTCCTCTATTAAAATAAATAAATTCCAAAGAAGAAATAGCTTAATATATCCTTAAGAGTGTTTGACAGCTCCATGCTGATTTTTTTCACAATGGCATTTTGCAGCTGTAGCTTTATGGAGCTGGAGATGAGATCTGGGAGAACTGAGCTGAGGGTCAGGCTAGAGAAAACTAAGAGAATGGGATCTTAAAGTTAAACCTCCCTAGGCAAGTTTCAGGTCTGAAAATGCTTGTTCGCCTAGGCTTTACTATGTGAAAAAAAAAGAAAGTTTTTTTTCAATCGGAGACACTCCAGTCTGTACCTCTCCAACCTCATGGACTGGAGAAAAAAGAAAGATTACATCAATTTTAGAAAGCATTTTAGACTGCAATGGGAATTAATTTTTTGGCTGGTCTGGTTTTATTGGTGACTTTTTAAAACAGAAGATAAGCTATTACTCCAACAAGGATGTCCATTCTGTGCCAGGGCATTGAGGGAAGTGTTGATGTTCTGGATTCCTAAAATCTGTATCAAAAGTGCTATTGTAATTTTAGTGGTTGAACCAGGCAAGATACTGCTGTCTGCTTTTTTCACAGAATTTTGTCTGAATTTGAATTTCTCCAAATGCAAAACTCCAAGAATTTTAATTAGCGACTCTTAATTTCTCCCTCATTGGTCTTTCCTAATTTCTGAGCTTTAAAAAGTAGAGTTATTTAAGTATATAGATAGATAGGTAGATAGATAGATAGATAATTTTTTTTATTGCATTCTGTTAAGCCTACAAGTAAACTTTCAAAGACCTGTGTTTACAGCTGCAGTGCTGAATTATCACTCAGAGTAAGAAAGACAGCTGAATTCCATATGCACATTGCTATCAATTTTTGAGTATTGAGGATTAATTTACTAACACTTGCCTTAATGTTTTAGTCAAGAACTCTTTTTTTATATAATAGACTGAAGTGTCATTCTTAAAAGGAGGAGTAGTAGAAAAGAGGAAAATGCCTCTCAGATGAAGAGGAGAAAAGAGGTATGTGTCACCTTTGACTCACAATCCAGACTTTTGCAGCTGTCCTGTAGTCACGGACAGAAGTCTAAAATAGAAAAATGGCAACTCAGAAGGAATAAAATTATGCCTTGATGACTCTCCCAAGGATAGTTTGAGCTTTAAGTCAAGGCAAAGAACACTGATTCAAATGCAAGATGCCATATCTTCCCCCCTTTTGTTGTATACTTTTCCTCTGAGGTTCCTCTTGCTTCTGGTTTTTCTAAGTGTGTTGCATTTCTTAGTAAAACTGGGGATTGAGACAAAAATAAAAGTGGAAAAGTGATGGTGAGTGTTTTATATTAAGGACAAAAGTTTGAAGGGAGAATGTAGCTGAGAATGAAAATGTGGGGAGCTGGAGCTCATTTCACCCACTGTAAAATACCTTCTGCAAGGTAATGATGAAAATGTTTTTAACTCCCAAAATGAGGCTGTGAGTCAGCTAAACCCTCCTGTTCTGATCTAATAAGTCTATTGTAGTTTTTGACTGTGAGCCAGCTGTTCCACACAGAAGGCCCAAAATTTGTCTTTCTTTAGTAGCTGAGTGCAGCTTGCCAGGCAATGGTGTGAGTGAGGGGCCAGTGTGATGATGCAGAACAAATGAGTCCATCAGACTCCTTGGTTCATTTGCTTGAGCTTTTTCCAAAGGACGGTCACTTTAAAATGTTTTCCATTTCTAATTATGTGGCCTAAAAAATTGAAGCCATGTAATCAAAACATTATCTTAATTACACTAATTACGGACCCTTACACTGAGAGAAATCTCAGGATATTTCTAATGTGAGCAGCTAATTAAGGTCTAGTAGAATAATGACAGCTTAATTGCTTGTGTTTTGGGGAGGTATCAGGTTAGAAAAAACTTGTATATAACCTGTTATAATATGGTTAAAATAGTCATATTCTTAAGTGCACTTAAGATAAAATTACAGTCTCTAAATTGGTTTAATATCATCAGCCATCAAGGGAAGTATCTTTAACTTAGGGTTCTTTATTGAGAACTATATTTGATAGAGTGTGCTTCTAGACCAATATGAGGTACTTGATTTGTAAAACAGGATAAATAAATGTACTGTTTAATATTATAATTAAATAGCCAAATCCTATTTATTATTAATTTATTTATAATAATTATATATAATTAATTTAATTATATTAAATAATATATATTGTTATTTATACTTGAAAAGCTACTTTGCAGTTTTAAGTTTTCACTAGAGAATTACTTTTGAAACCTTGGGAAGGCAGTCAGTGAAGACAGACCTCTAATGACTTGTGGTCACTCTTTGACTTTGGGAATTGAGTTTAAGCATATCAGGTCTTTTGACAGGAAGGTTTGTTAATGCTCTCTCTATGCTACAGGATACACAAAAATTTAAAAAGTCAACAAAAAAATAAAAAAATAAAAAGTCAATTAAAAAAGTCAAAAAAATTTAAAAAGTTCCCTTGCTGGAAGGGCCATATCAAAAGGAACATGTGATAAGGAGATAAGGAATCCCTCAGACCTCTGCCTTAGGCTTCATACTTCGGTCAGGGGCAAGTTTCCTAGATTGGAGGAGGAGCTGCTGGGTCACTGCCTGCTAGTCATCATGCCCAAAGATTCTGTTCATGCTTAAAGGCAGAATTAACTCAGAATTAATTCAGGCTTACAGGCTGCATAAAAAATTTGCTTTGGTTTAGAGGAGGAGAAGCTTGAATTTTATTTTACTTTAATTGGGTTCTTTAGCTTTAAGCTGCTTCCCAAATGTATGTTTAGTAAGAGGATGAATGAAGAGAGTTTTGGTTAAAACAAGCTGTTTGAAACCTGGCAGTGTCTGACTGAAATGGTCCGCGGCTCCTTTCAGTCATGGTGACAAGACAGGCAGTTACTGTATCTTGACTTCCAGGAATTGTTGGGCTCTGGAGCCATCCATAGGTTTTAATTTCTGAGTCCATCTTCTCCTGAGAAGCCCAGGGATGACATTTTGGTTCAGCTGTGGCCCTAATCCTGCCCTGAGCAGAGCCAGGGACCCCAGCCCATCTGCTTTGGCTGGGCACCAGCTCGGGATCCTCGAGGACTCTGCCTGCCTGTGGGAGGCTGTGCCTAGATTAGCCCCAATGGCAGCCCTGCTTCTCTGCTCTGTACCTTCACAGAAGGGGTTGCAAAGCCTGTGTTGAAAATATCTCTGCTTATAGCTTAAGGAGGGTATGTTGGAGTGTGGGGAGGAGTCTATAGCTGACCAAACTTGGAGGGAACTTCTTCAGAAAGGGACTGCATTGTCTTGGAGAAAAAGTTTATGCTGTGCCCTCAACTGCTCAGGCAGTAATCCACAACCTTAAAAGGGAAAAAAAAAATGGACATAATTAAAAATCTTACAAATCTATGCTGTGAAATAATCTATTTTCTGGGAAGATTAATACGATACAGGCAAAGGCCTCTCCTGCCACAAACTGAGAATACTGCCTATCCAGTTCTGCTTTCTTCTTATGTCTGCAGGAGATTCTGTCCATTTCCACAATTAAGCTGTTTAACAAAGTAATTTTATTTGTTGGAAATTGATGCTCACCATTAGACATTTTTCTGTGAGATTCTTGCAGATTAGCACAAACCTTGAGAATGCATGTGGCAGCTCTTGGGTGCTGTATCTGTGGATGAAAATCACCTACAGAAATCACAGAATCATAGAATGGTTTGAATTGAAAGAGACCTTTGAAGGTCTTCTAGTCCAAATTTGCTGCAATGAGCAGGGGCACCTTCCACTAGACCAGGTTGATCATAGCCCTGTCCAACCTGACCATGAATATTACCAGGAAAGGGGTATCTACCACCTCTCTGAGAAACCTGGTTCAGTGTTTCACCACTCTCATTGTGAGAAATCATTTCCTCACAACTAATCTAAATCAAGCCCCCTTCAGTTTCAAAGCATCACCCCACTTCCATCACAACAGCCCCTGCTACAAAGTCTGTCCCTGTCTTTCTTATGGGACCCCTTCAAGTACTGGAAGAGCTCATAAGGTCTCCTAAGAGCCTTCTGTTCTCCAGACTGAACAACTCCAATTATCCAGACCTTTTGTAGTCACTTTGAGGTATTAATCTCCAGAATTGTTGAGCATTTATGAGAATGACTGGGTTTTCCCTTTAAAAGTGGATGTTGCCCTGAAAATGATAGGTAAATACTTGGCGTCTCTTTTGTGTAGGGATGAAGGCAGGAATGAAGAGGTTTTTCATTAATTTTTAAATTATATTTCAATTAGGTCCTTGATCTATTTGTCTCATGAACAAGTTACGCCTACTAGTGATTGTGAGACGACTGTCCACTCATTTTTTCTGAATTAATATTAGTAGATATCACATGGTTTGGAATAAACATTCACTCTGAAGCCCAGCTGGGCATACAAACTTTCAGGCCAGCAGCAGTAGATGATGAAGCCATTCAGTACCTCTTTGATGCCTCAGGGCAGACATCATTCTGGGAAAGAGGGGCTCTTCATTGTAAGGTGCTCTGTCCACCTAGCCTTCCCAAAGTTTTAGTCTCAGCTCCATTGACACAGAAGTACTCTCTTCAACGCTACATGTTCCAGGAATTCCATTGTCACCTTTCCTCACATTTTGAGTGGAGTCTGTTGTATTTTTGGCCTTCCAGTTGAACCAAACCTAATCACGCACTATCATCATTGATTGCAACATTCCTTTTGAAATACTTCAGAGACTGTTTTCAGGTTCAATTTTGTGTCTCTTGGTCATAGTCTTGTTTAGTGTCATATCTTCCGCACTGAGAACAATTCAAAGCTCAGTCCTTAACTTCAGCTTAATCCTTAGCATCATCTTTCTTCATTGTCATTGTCTCCATGTGTGATGTCTTCTTTCCTTCCTACAATACCTTTCATTACTCTCCAAATCAGAACTGTCTTAAGGGGAAACTGTAGTCATTTTTCTTTGATTTCTTAGACTAACTAGCAATAAAAGCACAGGCTGTGAGCTGGGTACTTTCAGGCTTGATTAGATTTCAAACACAACATTTTTTTAGAATAGCAGCTGGAGGAAACAATAGAAGCTGCAGAGGTAAAGGAACAAATTGTTCTGATAACATTTAAAAGTACAGTGAAAGTTCCTGTGTATGCAAAAGCAAACAAAGCCCTGCAGCCTTCTTTTACAATGTCTACATCAAGTCTTCTTTCTGAGACTGTGTTTTCAGCTATTCTCAGTCCCTCTATCTACAAAACAACTAAAACTCTTCTTGTCTAGTGTAGAGCTTACCTCTATACATAGTGGTGTTGTTATTTTGGGACTTCATGGATTTTAGTATTCACAGAAACAGTTTATTCTTCTATATCTTTCTAGATGAGAAAGTAGGAGTGTAAAATTATCAGTGGATAGAACTTCAGCTGTGAAGGACCTCAAATTGACTTGGAGGCTAGGTTAAAATCTAATATTTCATGAATAATTCAAGCTGTCCTGAATTAGTGTGATGGTTCCTTGAGGACACATCCTTGGTTGCAACTGACACATACGGCTGTCACTTACATACTCAGCTTTTCATGATAGAAAAGCAATAGAACATTTTGGAAGTTCTCTGGTGCTAATCTCGTCATCTTATTGAAGTTGTATTTTTTCCATGACTGAAATGAACGTCAGGAATGGGAAGAGTAGAATCCTTAATTGAGAGTGTTCATGTAACCCAATGTGGCAGCAGCTCTCTGGCCAGTGAGCTGCACATAACTTTCCCAGGCCTTTCTGGGGAAGGCTGTGAGAAGATCAGAGAAAAAAATGAGAAACAATTCCTATCTTCATTTGCTGCACCTGTTGTTATGAACATGTGGACTGTGTTATGGAGATTTGTTTACCAGTGGGTGGTTTTTTAATTAGTCAATGGTGATGGCGTTTGGATTGGAGGACCAATTAGGTCTACCTGTATCGTAACTATATATAAAAGCAATGGGTTTCTTAAAAATAATATATTCTAATAAAGAGATTGATAAGCCTTCTGTGAACCATGGAGTCAATGCTAATTATTACCAGTTCGGGGATGCCTCACAACAACAACCCCGTAGCTCCATTTGCAGTGTACATTCCTCTGTTGAGATTTAATGGGTCCTCTTAGTTCCAAATGATATGCCTGGTCTTGGTTCTTCAGACACTGATCCCCAGGAATCAAATTGCCAAAACTAGTCTTACAGCCACAGCCATATTGCTGCTCACTTCTGAAGGACTGTGCAGGACAGCTGTGATCTGAGCGAGCTTCTTTGCAGGCTGGATCCAGAACATGTTCCCTGAGCAGGCATTTTGTACCAAAAATGGGAAAGTTTTTCAGAGCTATGCAGTGGCCTTCTGGATCTCCATCTGGGATCCATGGTCTTTGTTCTATGGAGTGCTCCTGATAAAGTAAAACAGCTAGTAATGCTTTTAGCTGACATTGCTGGTAAACAGAAACCTGGGTAAGCCTGCAGTAAATAAAAGGTTAAATAGTGAGTCTCAAAAAAAGATAGTTAGGATATGACTGTTTTTAGACTACTTTGAATGAGCCTTTCTCACCTCATAGCATTTCAGT
The DNA here is from genome assembly GCF_027477595.1 of Haemorhous mexicanus. Classification (NCBI taxonomy): domain Eukaryota; kingdom Metazoa; phylum Chordata; class Aves; order Passeriformes; family Fringillidae; genus Haemorhous; species Haemorhous mexicanus. The sequence goes on along the minus strand of NC_082342.1, from coordinate 19,503,056 downwards.
GAGAGGCTCAGCACTATTGACAATGTGTTTAATACCATGTCTTTTAAGTTTTTTCTTAATACTCTAAATTCATAATTATGACAACTGAAATTATTCATCCAGTTTAATTTTGTCTATTTGAATACACTGGAGATTTTATTAGTTGCTTGCCCTCACACTTGTCTACTTTAAAAGTTACAGATAACTGAATATTTCTGTGTTTATGGTCTCTATAGCTGGGTCATGTCAGTTCTCATAATCTGTGAAATTTTAATAAAGGAATTTAGGATGAAGCTTGTTATTAAGTGTGGGATGAATCCTGCTATTAATATTATGATACTTTTGTAGCATAATATTAGTAATATGTTACTCTTGCCAAGAACATTCAAGTCAACAAACCTGAAAAGAACACAGGAAAATGACTAACAGTTAAACATGGATTTGTTGAAAAAAAATTATGTCAAACCAATCTAATTTTCTTCTCAAATTCTCCCAGGGTAAGAGGCATTGTGGTTAGAAAAGAGATGGTATATGCCCTGGACCCTGAATTTTCTCAGGCTTTGTACACTGTCCTATATGACAGTCTCATTAATAGACTTCAGAAACATAATGTGGAAGAAATTAATAAGGAGGATGCAGGGCTATTTTGAAAACTTTTGAGCACTGTTTGTGATTAACTGTCAAAATGAAAGAAAGAACTGACTGGGATTCTTCAAGGACCAGCCTAGGCTCTAATGCAACTCAACATATTTATTAATGACCTGGATGATGGAATAGCCTGTGTGTTATCAGATTTGAAGCTAGGATAGACTGCAAGAATGACAGAAGACAAGGTTAAAAATTAAAATGATCTCTACAAAATGAAGAACTTGGCTGTAACAAATAAGTTGCTTCTCAAGAGGGAGGAATCTCTTTGCAGAAAAATTAATGATCAATCCTACAGCATGATCTTGGAGGGGTTCACAAGCTGAGAGGCAATCAACAATTATGTTGATGAGGAGAAAGCAAACATCTCCAGTGGTCTATACGAACAGTTGCATGCTGTCTGCTCTGCACTGGTAGGGCCCTGAAGTACAGGAAGGTTTCAGGCAGATACTAGGAAAATTACTTTTTCCATGTAGATGTCATGCACTAAAACAGATTTTCTGCACAAGTTATGGCAGGCAGTAAGATGTTTTATAAGTAGGAATCAGAAGGAGCATCCAATAGGGTGGGGGGATGGACTTAACGAGTATTGTGTCATCCGCCCTGCTCTCCTGCCTGTTTCTGGCATCTCTAAGGAAAGCCTGGAAAAATCAATGACCTGGATCAGGGGCAAGGCTCATGCTAGACATTAATCATAAGCTGGAAGAAACTTATGCCACAAGTGCTCCAAACACAAGTTTTACCTCAATCTGCTGATCATGGAGCTTCCCAAGACTAGAGTAGAAAAGATCATCCAAAGTTTTGTAGGAAATACCATATGCTGACAGTTCATACATTCACGGTGACAAAAGAATGACTGAAGGAATTCCCTAAAATTAATTCTGTAATGTTTCAAAAGCTTGTTGTAAATGCAGTGAAAGTATAGTTGGAGATTTAAGAATTGAAAAGTTGAATTCACGGCAAATTAGGTATTTCTGTAGTCTTGAGTTGTATAGTCAAGTAGGTAGGTATCTGATGAAACAGGGATCTTCTCTCCCTAATTCTAAATTAAATGCTGACATACTTGGAGCATCTAATATCTTTAAATTATATACAGGGCCAATATACTACCCCTTGAATTTTCTTTGCTAATCAAAAGTCCACTCTCTTTTACAGTGGCTTTTTATTTCAATATTAGAACAATGCACCGCACACATTTTCCATAAAAATGCAGTTGTAATTATTCTTAGGAAAAAGAATATAACAAAACACACATAAAGAAAAGTTTATGCTCTGTGATTTCAGCTGTTGGCTTTGAAATTGCCTTTGATTGTAGAACCGTATAAACTCTGCATTCTGGTGGTGGTGGCAGACAATACCCCCCAGCACCCTCTTACTGTGAATGATAAGAGAATTGTCCCCTTTTTTCTCACTCCCAGAATGTCTCCTAATCTGAAGTGCAGATCACCACACTGGTGTGATTGTGTTCACCCTTGTTTTGGTGTCTGTGGGTGAATTAGGGTTTAGCTAATTCACCCACAGAATTAGCTGACTCCTAGAATACAAATAACTCCCCATGACTGCAGGTATGGCAGAATCAAGGGCATTTTAATTAACTGATAACTAACAAATTCAGAAAGAAAACCAAGCAATGCACTTAAGAAGATGATGTAGTATAGCAGATTCCTAGAATATTTACTAAAGGTGAGAATAATGAACAGAGTGTCTTTGGCCCCACATCTGAACATTTTGAAAGTTGTGGAAATGGAGAAAGTGGCAGGAATTTTTACTGTTGCTTTGGCAATGCATAGATCAGGATTTTATGATTTCTGCACCACGAATATAAAACCCTGTTGATTTTTGAGGTTAAACAATTAGCAGAAGAATTCCCTGCAGCTTCTGAATAGGCTGAAATAGTTTTAAATATATAGAAAAGATATACTGACTTAATAAATTGAAACTTTTCTCTGGAGTATGTCTTCACCTTAAATCCCATCTCTTTTAAAGTGTGTTTTTTTATTAATAAATGCTGTGTTTCTTTGAAAACAAAGGGGTTTATTTTCAGTACCATCTGATGGGCCTGCCTATGTCTGGAATGTAATGCCATTAGTCTTATATGTGACTAATGAACACCAGTTATTCTCCAGAATAACTGTGACACATATGTGGAGAAGACTTTCATGTGTTAATTGCTTGACCCTGAAATTAGCACAAGCAGATGGGCCTGAGCAGATACTGAGGCTGACTTGAGGCAAAAGAAGAGACCACTAATGCACTCAGTAACATGTAGTGTGTGAGAAACAATTTTCTTGATTTAAATATTTTATTTCTCTTTCCCATCAACTTCACTCTTTTAATATCTTGAGTCTGGCTGATGTGAGAAGGATACCAGCTTAGTTATTTACCACCTGTAATTTGGTACACTGGAATGATAAAGCTGTAAGGTAAATTACTGTCTAGTACCAAGAACATTGAAAAAGATATTGCTTAATTATAAAATGAAGTAGAAACTTTATTGTGGTCTTTCTTCACAGTTATAAATAAACTGTTAATTGCCTATATCCCTGAGTATGTGAGGAGAAAGATAGTGTTTACTTTTAATTTTGGAGTTTAAGTAAATTTTAAGTTGTCTTTGTTTCAGAAATATCTTGTGTATAGGTTACGTTACCTTCAGCCAACCCAGACAACACCAACAACTTCCAGCCTTTTATGTGAAGTAATTCAGCACCAAATGTCATTCGCAGTCTATGTCATATGAAGAAAAGGGAGCTGACTGGGGATTTGGGGGAGGGAGAGCAGTTCTGTAATAGTTGTGGCTGATACTTGGTGCTGGATTGCTGTTTGACTGCCTTGTACTTGCAGTTTCTTCAGCCAGTTCTTCCAGGAGGTGTGTCACAGGGAAAAAGCAGCCTGTTATTGGCAAAGATAGTTTGACCTCATTACTGAGGCAGACAAGTGTATTCTTTAATCATAGCCCTAAGGCCTCAGGAAATCCTGGACTTTTTCCAAGATCAGCTGGGATTAGCCTAGTACTTTGATGTTGCTGTAGACATCCCGTGGAGACTCTAGTGGAAGAGAGTGAGTGAATACTGACTGGCTGTGGTCCTGGGTTTCTTGGGCAAGAGAATGATTTGTGTGGGAGAAATTGGACCAAAAAAGAAAACTCTTTCATGCTAATTGCAATTTCCAATGGTAAACCTGGAGGTGAGCTGCCACTGACAGGCTCCTAAACTAATTAACCAAATAGTCCAGCACCCCATGCTGTGTAATGTTACACAACTATGCATATACAACTCCGCTGAAGATTTATTCCGACCCCAAACTTCCAACAGGCTCTGCTGAAGTCAAAAAGGCTGTTTGAAGTGTCATGATGATCTGCAGTCCTCCTGTCTGATGCACTACATGCTTGACTCTAATTAACGGTAATCAAATAAGGAAAACCTTAATCAGCATTCAGCATCTATTACCCTCAACTTAGCAAAGAGAAAACATAATTTCAGAAGAGGAATAAACAAGTGGTATTGTGTGGAACTATAATAAATCCTTTTAAGTGGCTTTGTGAAAAAAATGTATTGTTGTAATATACCATTAAACAATGAACTAAGGTCATAAGGGATAAAAAGAAAGGGTTGAGGAGGAAGAAAATCCCATGATATCCAGGCTTGGCTTCCATTCAGTCCTGTTTCTGTAATGTAAGAAGCATTTTTTATCTCTCTTGGCTTTGGATGTAGAAAGTACAGTGTTGGTTATATTGCACTCTTAGGAAATTCAAGCAAAATGTTATTTTATAAAGACTTATACAAGACTTATACTTAAAATGCTACCATGCTCATTGCAGTCTATAAATACTCATGATCTTGTGATGGGGACTTAGGTGGGGGGTTCACACAGGTATCAGTACCCACCACATCCTGATTTGATCTATATGCCCTGCTTCCCACCTTCATAGCATCTGAAGGAGCCTTTTTAAACTTTTCAGGGTGGTAGAAAAGTCATCTATTAGACAATGTTCATCACTAAATGCAAGCTTTGAGCCAAGAGTCCCTGTACCTTTATGCTACACTGCTTCTGGGTTCATGAAGAGTGCCCAGAGAAGAGAAAGGTTCTCAGAGAGGCCTATGGTCACTAAAGTTACCTGGAAGCTTCCTCTGGTCTAGAAGATAGAGATGTTTTCAGAAAATCATTTTCTCCTTTGAATGACTACAGATGATGAGATTCCTGACCTGCCTGGGCATCCAAAGAGCATGCCCCTTGATTGTCAGTTGTTCATTCCTTGCCCACAGATATAATCTTTCTGCTACATCTGAATAATTGTTTTGCATCAAGTCCTTTGAACCCACTTACAGACAGATATTGCAAATGCTTGTCTTCAAATTCTTTTTGTCCTTTCCCTGTGTTCCCAAGGACATAAATGGATGCTCTGTGACTGAAGGCCTTTATTTCCTCTTAAGTACCATGAGTTCGTGCATAACTGTAAGCAATTTCTCTCCTGACTGTGCAATTTCCCTTGGTGATGCTTAAAGGAACATTTCTAAATTCTGTTTTTAAACTGTTAGAAATAGCTCTCCAGAGCTTCCACTGCTGAATACTAATAACTTTTTATATTAACATAAAAGGTATCTTTTTCAAAGATCACCATTTTAGGGGAAGGTGGTAGTATATGCATCTCAGGGGGCATGGGGAAGCTGTTCTTAGGCTCATGGAGGTTTTTGCTCTTTTTCTCAGCTTCCATAGTTTGGTTAATGTTAAATGAAATTAAATGTGTCAAAGGATCTGTGGTGAATTTTTGCTAATGTGCATGCAAGACTTATCAGAGGGTGTTAGAGAATGCTGATTTCTCCCAGATGCATGTAATTTTAGCACCTACTCATCCTGAAACTTATATTACTTTGTCCTAGGAATTTTTATAACTGAAGCTGTTGTTGGTGACTTTGGTATTTTTGTGCAAGCCCACATGGCTGCAAGGAACTGCAGAGAGATGTACATAACGGAACAAAGGGCAAATAATGGTCTGAAAAACCCAGACTGCTGTTCAATATGTCTGGAAATCGTGTGGCTGTAGGCAGAGTTCAATTAAATAATCTTGGGTTTGTGTAGGAAAAGAATTTGCAACCACTGACTTGCCCCTCAAAATCAGCTTTCTTGTTTACCTCAAGAATATAATTCATCGAATAAAACCTAAGGTGATCCTGCTAGGCCAATATATATCCTTCATTCACGAAAGCTGAGCAGTCCAGTCACACAGGGCCCTGGAAGGTGTACCTGGCATGACCTTTTCCCACACCATGTTGTGTAAGTGTTGTGAATCTCCAGCTAGACCCAAGTGTGACTGAGTAAGTAGAAAATGCACTTCCTGTCTTTCAAATCAGCCCTTGCTTTCAGAATTCCTTTAGAAACATGTTTTGTGCAGTGAGCTGCAGAAGTTGGGGGAATGAGTTGAAATTTCTAATATGCTTAGAATATTTGAAGAAATATTTTTTTCACAGGTACATTACAGGCTGGATATTGTCAAACACTGCATTTCTAGGAATCGGTAAGACCTAAACACATTCATTATTGCTTCTCCTTCATCGCACCACTTGATATTTTAATATTTTGAAGAAAAGTGAAAACTAATCCACACATACAGCAATATTTTTGGCTGTTTAAATTTCTCCTCCTGCAACCCAGGTGCCAAATGTTTCCAGTCTGAAAGATTTCACTGTGATTTAAAAGCTATCTGATGTGTGATGCTGTTCCAAGGAGGAGCTGAGGCTCTTGTGAGTGGAGTTTCACTGCTTAGTAGCAGAGCAGATTGTCAGTGTCCCCTTGTCTGCTGAGCTCACATCCCGGTTGAAATAGATGGTATTTGGAGGTCACAGCACCCAGCTATGAAATGTGTTGACACAGCAGGGACTGCACTGCAGGGACTGCTGCATTTCCCAGGCGAGCTGTGCTGGGGTGGGACAGGAAAGCAGCTGGATACAGCGACTTCTGCTGCCACTACTGACAAGCTGTCAGGTATCATGAGCCAACACACTGTGCTTCTGATCTGTGAATCCTCTGGCTTGAACAAAAAATGTTCAATGTCTAGTACCTCTCATCACAATTTTTTATGAAGCAGCATGAGGTTCTAGGCTGGACAGAACTCAGGAGTGAGAAATACTGCAATATGTGGTTTTTTGATCTGTTTCTGTAGTTTTTCTCTTCTACGCTGGAGTAATCGATTTCCTCAGAGACAAAATATACAATTACTCTTTGTGCAGACCTGTCAAAGTTGAAATGTTGAAATTGGTATGTAAATATCATTCACTACTGTTGCATTAATTGATGACTGAAATGAATCATTTTAGTCAGATTGTAGTTTTAATTTTTATTAACAGGGTTTTAAGTGCCTGGACCTGGAAAGCACTTATACACTACATCAGCCAGATTCCATAAGGCAATATTACCCTTGTGATGATATTTTAATGAATTAAAGTAAATCCAAGACTTCTAACACCTTAGATTTCCTTACTTTTTCATTAAGTATTTCATTTTGTGATTTCTAATATTCATAGAATAATATGGGAAAAGACCAGTGACTGACACCTTTTAAGATTAAAAATGAATACATATAAAGTGCCCATTATATTCTTTCTGTTTTCCTCTCTTTATTATCTTTATTCCCCAATTCTTTTGGTGTACTACAAACATTCAATTGGTCTTTGAGAACTGGGAAAACAGGGAATTGTTTCTTTCCCCAATGGAGAAAGAATGCATGTTTTAATTTTCACTCTTAATTTCACCTGTCTCTGCTGCTTTTGGCCGCAAATACATTTTCATTGCTGTTTATTGTTGTATGCCATAGTCAGTGATAACATGAATTGTTTCTATCATTGATATTTTAATATCACTCTGTGAATCATTCAAGTTTTAAAAAAATTCAATGCTGCCATTATCATTCATATTTTCTTACTTCCTTCTGCAGAAATGTTAGGATCATAGTCTTTATCCTCTGGTAATGCAGAGAATGAAGCATCTTGAGAGGCTAAATCAATGTCTCTGAAATTTTGAAAAATCTCCTGGAAATGTTTCTTTTAACTGTATAAAAGCCTGAAATACCTACTTCTAAGAAACTTCTTAAAGCCAGGGTAGTCCAGACACCTGTGCCACTTCTCTCAGGTTTTGTGGGAATGCCTCTTGTGGTACCTCATACTTCTCATTTTGCTGGAGTTGGTGGGCCTTGGTCCTTAGTGGGTGTTTTATGCGACTCTGAGTCACTGAGCTTTCATTAATGTAGGTTGATCAGACATTTCATCCCAGGAGCTGCAGTATTTTGCAGCACACCTCCACGTTTTAAGTCTCATAAAGATCAGGTTAAAATAAATCTGCTGCACAGCTTGCATCTACCCTGAATTCTTCCACAGTGGTGGTGTGTTTCTGGTAAAGCAGCAGTGAAGTATCCCTGGACAATTGCTGCAGAACACAATATTTTCCAGTGTGATAGGGTTATTGCGCACACAGTAAGTCTAAACTTCTACCGCGTTTCTTGCCTTTTTTTTTTTCTTTTTTTTTTTTCTTTTTTTTTTCTGTGTGTGATGGACTGTCTCTGTTCCACAGAGGATGAGTGAACTTTCTTATGTTTTTCATATGGGCCACTGACATATTTTAAAATGAAACTGAAACACTGAATTAAAAGAGATTCTACTTAGAGAGGTATGAACCAGTTCTTTTGCATTGGTCTTAAATGCATTCCTGACTTTGTTTGGAAGTCAGATTTGATTAAATTTGATGTTTCTCTTAATAACTTTTGTTTGCTCTGATGTAAACATATTGTAGCTGGATACATTTTACAACTGCTGCTTAGAATGTGTTTTTATTAAAAAATCCCAGAAGTTTAGATTCCATGTTTATTTTATTGCTTTTTTTTTTCTCTGTCTAGATCTTTTATCCATAGTAATATCCATTCTCTTAAGAACTTGACAATTTATCCTTCACTGAAAAACTCCTACCTTCAACATCATAAGGGAGAGTAATTTTTCTTAACATCACTCTTTAGCTCTACTAAAAGATGTCAAAATGTCTGCACTTCAGAATGAAGTGCATGTACACTATCAGCACAGCAGATAGTGTACATGCAGTACTGCTTTCAGATTTTAGAAATGTCACTGTAGTTTTATTGTGAATTATCACTGACAGACTTGATTTTAAGAGTTAGAAACCAAGGTATTAAAGGGAAGAATGTGTCTAAATGAGATGATGTAATCTTAAAATGTGAGTAATTACATGGTAAATTGAGAAGACTCAAGTAATTCAGTTCAAACTAAGACTCTTCCAAACTGTGGTTATTTTAACACTGAGTTAAGTATTTTGTTCATTTATTTTAAGTTGTATTTATGTGACAGTCTGCCTGCATATATTACTCTTCGTTGTTGCAGAACAAAGAGCATCAACGGTGTTGACACATGGATACACTTGGGTCATCTAAAATGCCTCTAAATTATTTTGTAGTTGTGTATATTGTATATGATTTCCAATCGCAAAATAAGACACCCAAAGTGTCATACAAGTGCCAACAGTTTTCCTGTTTCCAGAGCCACAACAGTGCTGAGCACAGGGATGTTAATCAGCCATTCTGTGAACTGCTTCCCTTGTCCTATTTTGCTAACTTGCCTGCTGACTACTGAAATCAAAGTTTCTGCCAGAGATCCACTAATTTTTTTGTAGGAACTATCTGTTGTTAAACAGTCCTTTTCTGTACAGTTCAGATCTCATTTCAATACATTTCTTAGATAAAATATACAGTATGTTTCATGTGAAATATCATTATAATAGGAAAGCAAACTTACTGACTTGGTTTCCAATGTAAATTTTTTGTTTAAAAAGAATATTTGGATATTACTCAAAACTTTGATCAGTAACCTGGATGCCAAGGGATCCAGACAGTACTGGTTTATTCAAATGAACACACTGCTTAATATCTTAGAAAAGTTAATTGTTTTCTGGGCTTGTGGCCTATTGTGACCCAAAGATACAACTTCTGAGAAGACAGCTGTTAAAGGAAGCAATACAGAATGAAGACATAATTTGATTATTTCTTCACCAGAGTAGTCTGACTTAAACAAAAAATATAACAGAGAGGGTATGAACTGAAAGACTTTTCTATCAAACCAAGTCCTAAGGATCAAGAAGTGAAAAAAATAAGGGTGAAGGAGGGAGGGAGGGAACTTTCAAAGCATACAAGGGATACAAAATAGAAATGCCATTTTCTCCACAGAAGAGGAATCCCTACAGAAGTGGGTTGATGGCATTTTGGAATTAAGCCTGGAGGGAATGGATGTTTAGTAGCATCTAATACACTTCAGCTGGCTGCAGTAATGGTCCTCTGGGCTATAACTTTCCCAAAACAATGAAACACAAAATTCTTCAAATAAAACATACTGTGTGTCACAGGCAGTTTAAGCTCCCTCTTGATAACAATTCTGAATGTAAAACCCTTCTCATAGGATTATTTGTGTGACAGTTGTCACAGGTGCACCTCTAAAACACTAAGTTTAAAACACTGCACAGGCTTGTCTTTGCCAGAGTGCAAACAGTTTTTCCATTTCATCTGACCTACAGGTCAGAGAGCAGAGATACTTTTTTGTGCTAGATACGTCTGCTGTTCACTGGGAAAATGGGTTGGGGAATATACCTCCCTGAGGTTTTTGCTGGCACACAATGGAAATTTGGGAAGGGAGAACTGCAACTGTAAATTGCCTGCATGGGAAGTCCTACAGGGGTAACTGTGGATAATATTTAGGTGTGTGAAAAAGCTTTTAGACTTCCAAATAGTTCCAAAATTTCAGTGGCTTTTGTGAAGCATGTAAGCCAGATTCAGAATCACTCTGCTCTGGCTAGACCAAATCATTCTTTCAAAAAAAATGGGGCTGATAAAGTGCTAGACTGATCTAACAGAGGGATAAAACCATATTTGTTTTCCTCACAAGTTTATTGAGTTTAATGTAGTTTTATTGAGCTCCAGTTGTTTTCCGCAATAGCTTCCTCTGTCTTCTCATCAGGAGTTTATGAAAACTTAAAGTAGTTAATTCTGTTTAGACATTAAGTATTAAAGAGGTATCAGTACTCCCCACATGATTTACTAGGCACAACAAGACAAAATACTGTAAGCAACCGTAGTCTTTAAAATGTTCTTTTCATCAGGCTGTAGGAAACTGGAGGGGTTGTCTTTGTGTTTACCTAGGTCTGTGTCTCTTCTTGGCTGATAACAAGCTTCTCTCTGACACTTGTAATAGATGATTTTTCAAAGATTGGGATTTTTGCTAAAGATAGATTGCTGAGAGCCAGGAGGCTGAATTCGGCGAGGTACATTTGATGTAAATGGTCAGGCAATTCACTTGGCTTGGATTTATTGCTTTGCAGCTGCCCTGCCCTCACCCTCCCAGGCTGTGCAGCAGGGCAGGACTGTGTTGTCCCAACCCTACTGTGATACCAAGAGTCCAGGAGCATCCTGGAGCTCCACTGAGCATCATCTGTGCTCTCAAGGGGTATCTACACATGATTATCTGCACCGCTTTTATCTGCACAGCTTATTTCCAAGTCCAGGACACTTGGAAATAAGTTATCACATCTGCCTCTGCTTGTTTGGTTGGTTCTGGGGTTTTTTTGCTTCCTGGAAGAAGGAAGAGTAATCATGAGATGACAAGCCTTGCATGTTTGCAGCCCAGTTTATTTTTTCCAAGAGTGTATTCTGAATTCTAGGTGTGTTCTCAACATTAAATTCCCTTCTACCTAAGGTACAGTGCCATGTTGCCACTGAATTGCCTGTCAAACAGCCAGTTGCTTAATGCTGCTTGGAAGACTTCTCATGCTTCATGCATATTTTGTTTGTTGCTTTAAAGTTCTTCAGCAACTTATTTATTAAAAAAGAAAGAAAAAACAAAACATAAAAAACTCCAAAACCCAATAAAAAGCCAAAACCAAAACCCCTAAGTTTTCCTAGCACCTGCTATGCTGATGTTTTGTTTCTGTGTCAGACTCAGGTCTTGTAACTCTGTGTGTTGATTAGAGACTTAAAGACTTTCTGATTTTTTTTTCTCTGCTTCATAAAAAATATGATTGATTACAGATGACACTGACACACAGAACTAGCTGGAAAAAGTTTTAGTGCTGGTTTTGGAGCCAAATCTAAAACCTCATGTGTAATGCTGAGAGTCAGCAGGATTTTCCAGATTTGCAAACTGTACAATTACCAGAAGGGTGTGGGGGGAGGAATCTAATGTCTGCATGAAAGCAATTGTAGAGATATTGCAGGCTGTACAAACAGTTTCCAGGGTTATTTTAAAAGAATCTGGAGTACATAAAAAGCCTTCAAGGAAAAGCTGTGTATCAGACGATTGGTGCCACATTGCTAGCAGTTGTGCCAGAGACATTTGAAGAATCACTCTGCTCCATGAATATCATGATAGTAAACTACTGTACAACAGCTGTCAAAATACATATTGATGAATCTTGACATTCCCCAAGATTGTCAGTTCCTCTCTTGCTTTTTTACAGGAAGTTCATTAATTTTTAATTGATGGTTTAGACTTCTAATCAGGGTGGCACTTAATTATAAAGATGCCACACAGAGTTACTAAGATGCCATTTTTCATGTTCCTTGTCTTGTTTCTTGGCTCAGGTTAAACTCTTGCTAGGATTACTCAGTGTGTATTTACAACTACTATGATTGCAAAATGGGCATAATTTTTCATCAGCTTTGTATCAGTTCTCCCCAAGACAAATTATATGCCAAGGTGGAGTCCTTGTAGTCTTGTATCCCCGTGAACACAATGACACAATTTACAAATACTAACATGCAGGAATTATTCATGTAACAGTGTGTATTTATGCAATGGTCTGATTTTAATAAAGTAGGATAGAAATCTAACTTTTTAAAAATAAATGAGCAAAACCAACCTAAGAACATTAGGGATACTTTATGTGTTATTATTTGCTTATCAATGAAGAAAGGTTTTGCTAAATCCATCTTCTGCTTATTATAAAAAACATTATAATAAATTTCAATGTTTCTGTAACTAATATATAAGAGAATTTTTCCTGTCTATATATTTTTTTACCGCAGCAAAAAGCTGATCTTCCATGTTGAATGTCCTGTGTCAGGTTTCTAATGGAAGCTTTGTTTAACTCATGGTGATTTAAGGACAATGACACAGAAAAGCTATGAACTTAGAGGTGATCGCTTTTAAATATGACAAACTTAACCCACTTTAGAAACAACATACAAACTATCAGGTGCACAGGCTGCTTGTCAAGTTGGAAAAGGCAGTAGCAAGCTCCAAAATCCAATACATATTGGGAACAATCTTTATGACTTCCACTGGGAAGGCAGTGAGATTGATATAGTGTTTTTTACCTGTAGAGCACAGAGTTGTTGGGAAAGGAGTTGAAGTAGGTGTCTATATGGGAAGGATAAAGTTATGATTTGAAATGCCCAGTAGAATTGTGATTTATCACTCAGAAATAAAACACCAGGAAATTGAGGGATTGTTTTTGCTGTCTCGCTGGCAAGTATACATTTTTGTCTGTTTGGAATGGTTGTTCAGTTTAAGACACAGAAAGTTCAGGGTAAGACCAGAGGCTTTTAGCAAAATTCTTAAACAGTGTTTTGGTGCTTCTGTCAAAATCTGACTTAATTCCTCAGAAGAGTGCCCTTCTGTGTACAGGGGGTATATTCCTCTCAGAGCAAAATTAAGTCTGACGGTGTGGTTATATAAAAGGGATTTTCTTTGGGGATGCTTCAGATATTTACTGGGGTTTTAACAGGAAAATATATGCTTACCTTTGGGGTTTTTGATTATTTTAGTGTATATTGCTACTTCTAAGCAACCATTTTTGTGGCTGGTCATGCTAAACGAGAAATTGGTAGTGATAAGGGAGTATACTAAATTTGCTCATTCAAAAGAGGAGTTTCCAAATTTATGAAGTAAACTAGAGTTAGAAACCACTAATTTTCTTCACTAGTTTTGTGAAGATAATCAGAATGTCATCTGAATGTGCTAGCTTTACCACCAAAGATGTAAAACTTGTCTTTCAAAATTGGTGATGTAAATGGTGCTATATTTTGGGTCCTTCTTGGTACTTCTGTGTCTTACCATATCCAGTTCTATTTTCTACATAGGATGTGCCAAAGAAAAGGTTGGAATGATCTTCTCAAAAGGATAGGATGCAGCAATGCTGTGACCAATACATTTAATTCCTTTCAAAGAATATGACTTCGTACCAGTTTGCATTGAGTCTGGGACTGCCAGTGATGGTGAATGACAGTTAGAAATCAGCAAATATTATGAGCTGTTATTAATTTCCCTTACTTTTTATTCTTGTGCCAATGGCAGAACTTTCTGTCAAAAGATCAGCATGATCATGGCATTTAGCACAATGACTCAAAATTGTGTATCAGCTTGTTCATAAGCAGCCAAAAAGCTCACATAATATGTAGCTCAAAAATATCTCAAAAGCATGCTTGAAAATTTCCAGATTAACTCTTTTCTCACCTGCCTTAAAACATATATCATATTTCCATTAAAGTTAATCATACAATGAAGAACCATCACTGGAACAAGCAGTCAGAACATAACATTGAGTTTCACTTATTTTCAATTGTGAGCTGCAAGAAAAATAAATGCAAACAGGGAAGAGAAGGTATGTCAGCAGAGATAAAACCAAGGATAATCACATTTAGCACTAAAAAAACTGTGTCTGACTTATTCACAAAATTCCACCTGTGAAAAACAGTCTTTTCTGGGGTTTCTGGCTCCTCTGACATTTGATTTAAGCCGGAATTAAGCAGCCCTTATTAGAACTTTGGGGAAATGAATTATGCATAATAAATGTACAGTATGTGTACCTGATATGCATGCCAGTACTGTATACTCTATTATTAACATCTAATTATGTTGATGAATAGCAGTTTAAACTACAATTTTTTAGAGCTATAAATTTTCAGTTCTAATGTGCTGCCACTTGTAAGTTTGCTGTGTTTGAAAGCCAAGGTAGTAATGTGGCAAGTGTGGCTCACTGACTACCAAACTTGTGACGTGGCCAAGGGCAGGGGTGACTCTGGGTCTTGGTGGGAACAGGAGAAACAGCAGAAGGAAAGTGGAAGCAAAAAGCAACAAGGCAACATGTTTTTAAGACTTTAGGTGAATTAAGTTCTTCAACTAAAGCTGTTTGTGGTGTGTCAAGCTCTCAGGATGGATACATTCTGGCAAAACTGTAGTGCAGCTGGAAATACTTGCCCCTGGGCTGTTATTTGTGTGTTTGGCAGGAAGCATTGATTTAGGTTTCATCTTCAGAATACATTTCTATGCAGGGTTTCAAATTAAAGTCAGGAGTGAAATTAAAGTATTGGATTAACTCATGTCATTTTTTGAGTGCTTCTCTCTATCTTGAATGATAGAACAAACCCAAAATATGAAGTGCCTCTATCAAGGCATTCACAACTATTTAAGGTTTCTGTAGGATCATCAGTAGTATCCCATACCTATTTGGCAAAAATATTCAGGTCTGATGAGAAGTGGACAGGGCCTTCCAACTGAAGTTGTTACTGTGGGCTTCCATCTGGAGCTGTGGGAACAAATCTGGGATGCTTGAGCATGGGCTCTAGTTTTCTCAGTGACTAGGTGTCATTGTCTAAGGAAATAGATGGCCCAAGAGGAGAATTAGAGAGGTTGGCTCTTTTTTTTTTTTTTCTTTTTTTTTTCCATATTCCTTCGCTTTTTAAATTTCTGTGGTGAATCTCTCTTGAAACTTCATTTGTTTGGAAGTAGATGGCACATTGCAGGAGAAAGTATCTGGCTGCTCCCAGGATGAGGGGCATAAGTGAGTGTGTGTTTTTGAATGCATTATCAGCAACTTGAGCAAATTTTTGGCTGACAGATTTTCTGTTGGAAATTAAATTTTGACTATAGAGAACATGATGATGAATAGCATCCCTGTTTTGTGAATTTCGTTTAAGTACTAAGCATTTTTTTAACTAAATGAAAAATACTTTTTGGTCTCGCAACTAAATGTGTCCTGACTAAACAAAAATTATGTGCTTTAGCTAAACTACTCAATAACAAATGTTGCCCTCTCCTGTGTGTGATGCTTATCAGAAGCTCACAGGACATGTATTGACTGGAATATAATTTGGTTGCATACCACATTCTCTTCCATAGTCATAGTCAGGACCTCACCCACAGAAAATCTGAGGGAGGTGAGAAAGAAAGGTGTTGTCCCTTGATAACCTGTAAATCAATTCTACCACATCCTTTAGTGGAGGGTCTCAGTTAAGCCCTGTAAAACATTGATTCATGGATAAAAATAAACATCTGCAGAAAGACTGTGTAATAAAATTAGCTTAATTTTTTCAGGATTCACTGTAGAAATGGAGTATTCCCCAAAGAGTTTGAAAAGTTTCTGTTATTCTAGGATTTTTTGCATAATAAAATGTAAATTATTTTAATGTAGGCTATTAATTTTATTCACTAAAATAGTCTTATTTCCTTTAATAATGTTTTATAAAGCATTTTGAACAATATGAAGGGAATGAGACTATTTTGAGTTGCAAAGTAATCCCTTTTAATAATTGCTCATCTTTAGAGGTATAATGTCTCACAGGATACTTTAAAACTGAGAGTATGAGCTAGTATTGCTCTTCTCACTAGACTGGCAAGAGCAGGTCTACTGTCTTAACACTTACTCCTTGATTTGTCTAAAAATGTAATCAAGTCTACTTCATGCTGCCCTTACAGAGTTTTGTTTAATAGGTTTCTCCATTAGACATTCATGCCCCAAAGGTATTATAATGTATTTTAGTTTTACATTTGAAAGGAAACAGTTACAGTACTTGCATACAGCAGTATATTGAGTATATTTTTTGAGCAATAAATGTGAAACAGAATAATGATATAATAAGGCCTCTAATTAGATCAGTGACTGTGATTCAAAGTTGGGTCCTGTTGGATTTTATGAAATCCTGTGGGGTTTTAAATGCTGCCTGGGCTGACTTTTGACATGAGCACAGTCAGTGAGTCCCTGACAGTTTTGTCATGAATTGAAGTGTTGAGTATATTTGCTTTTAGTCTCAGTTTAGTACATATGGGGTCTCAGGTCACATTTAAAAGCAAGGTTCTCGATCTGATGGGTGCCAAAACAACTTAGGGACACCAAGCCTAAAGCTATGAGTAAACAAAACCAAGCAATGGGAAATAATTTATTTTTCTCTTTTGTTTTCCTTGACAGAAGTTTTGGACATATCTTACTGCTGTTATTAAGGTTTTTATTAGCTTTAAAGTAGCTCTCAGATATAACTGCTCATTTATTTCTGGCTACATACTGTAATCACCTTTCGGTGAATTGAAGAACTTTGAGGTTTTGTACCCTTGTTTTTTGGCAACCCGCTTCAAAAAAATGTTAGAATAACACCTCACCTGGAACTGTGTGAGATTAAATAACAGTTGCTGGAACAATTGTGTTTCCGCAGTTCCAAAATATTTGGCACAATGGATTTTTTGTGGTTTTTTTACATTTTGCCACTGTGGGAATTAACTTTTTCATTACTCTCTTGTCCTTAGGAGTAGGTGTCCCTCCTCTGTCTGACTCAGTTATCTGCTGTAGCAGTTGGTGGGGACAGTGTGAGTCCTTGTGTGTGTTCTAATAGGTCTCACAGGTATTTTGGTCTTCCTCCATCAGAAGGAGAATTTCAAAATTCAGTGAAAGTTCTTGACATTTTTAAGAAGGGATGGAGAGGCAGTGCTCTAAAATATCAGGGAGTTTACATTTATATATACATATATACACAGACATTTCAAAGCTCTTTCATAAGTAAAACCTTTGCTAGGATTACCTTCATCTTGCAGTTTTGTAATGAAACTCATATTTAAAAATACTTCCCCAGAAGGCTATCAAGACACTGAGCATGATCTACTAGTGAGAAATTTCTCCTCATTTCCCTCCCAGGGGGAAGCCTTAGAGTTATGTGGAATTTTTAGATTTTTATTTTTATGCCTTATAGTTTACCTGAAATTGAGAAAATCTTTGTCATAAATTTAAAAGACAAATAAGCTCTCTACAAAGTATAGCAAAGGGTATAATTATATTCTCATCATTATACAGGGGAAGCATTTATGAGTAATTGGTGGTTTAAGTAAGCTGTTATGCTTCCCTCTTTTAAGCACAGCTACTTTATAGCACAGCTTCAAGTGTGGGTTTCAGCCTGTTTTTTGACAGCAAACTCGTATTTCTCTAATTGTTGCTGTGAACATCTGCAGCTGATGTCATGGTCTTAAGCTGAAAGGACTGTGACCTGTCCTATCAAACAATATGTGTAGTCATCAGCATGATTTTACAATTAGCTTTTAATTAAACGTGGCATTGCTCTTGCCTTTCCGGTTCCCAAGGCAGCACTGGGGTCTGGTTTTGTTGCTGAAAATCCAGCTGTTGTCCTTTGAGGCTGCTCATGCCACCTCAGACTCCTCCCATATTTTCAGCATGCCATTTAAGCATCTGCTTTGCCCTGTCTAGATGTTCTGGATCCAATGACTTCCTTTGCTCAGTATTTACTACAGTTAACAGAATTAAATAGAAGCCTCAGCTCAAAATCCTTGGCTTCAAGTTTGTCCACTACTTTTCTTCTAGTTTTTTGCATTTCTAGTTTTAAATTATAGTTGACCTTTTCTTATAACATAAAGTTGTAGGACCATATGGTTTTGCTGGTAAAAGTGTGTTATGTCTAAATATCTTCTCTGATATCTGAGCAATAATACTGCCCAAAAGTTTCAGCAATAGATTCTGAATTTTTAGAATAGTTATCCTGTTTCACACTGAACTACTTGGACTGAGTACAGGATTTTCAGTTGCTGTGTATTAAACTACACAGAAACAAAACTGTGTATGTCAGGCTTGTTATCTGTCAGTGTAGGCAGCAGTGAATTACTCACTGTGGGTGAGTTAAAAGTGGTTATAAGATTTGGTGTTAATGAACAGCAGTGAAAGTAAAACATGCTTTTCATACTAAGTACTTCATTGTGAAAAAAAAGCAAAGAAACCATGTATTTTTGTTCATAAGCTCTTGACTTGAGTTCAATAGAAGCAACACGACCCAAATGTTGTGGCAATTTCTGTCACTGACTGTTTTGATTCTCAAAGTGGTGCAGCTATTTAGAGAAGAAGTGTCAAGGAAAAGCAGTTGTACACCCTAAGGCAAAGTGGCTGGGTTAAGTTGTTTAGGTTTAGGGGTTTAGATTTTATTCTTACTTGGGATAAACGTAGACATGTAAACAACATCAGGGTAGAGTGTAGGGCAGGACAACTTAATGCTATTTTAAGCACAGTCCAAAACTGGCTGAAGCTGATGGCCAGGCTAGTTTTTTATGTCCTCTTGAAACTTTTGATTTGTCTGTTCCTAAAAGAAAGATGACATATTTTGTGTGTAAGTGGGAATTGCACAAGGACTGCTTTGTAACTTGGATTCTGGATCCAACCACTGCTACCTAAATAGTATAAAACATGGTAATGGCTTTTGAGAAGATCTTCAAGGCCTTGCTTGTCTCAGCGCTTACTGGAAAAAAAATTTACATATTCAAAAGCTTGTCAGCACCTCTGGTGTGGGTTTTCCTCTCTGTCTCTCCATATTTAATACCTTTCAACTCACAGGTTGCCACAAATCTGACAATGTTCCTGCTCACTCTGAAGGGACAAATGTACTTCAGCACTGGGTGAATCAAAAGATTGATCAAACGACAAGTCTTCTGGTCAAACTACTGTGGTTTCAAATGCATATTGCTATGACTGAAAAAACCCCCAAACTAAACTTAATGTAAACTTATCCAGTTGCCTGCATGTTGGTTTTTTGGTTTTGGGGTTTTTTTGAGAAGTGGTTCAAGGCTGTTGTGTGTTAGCAGTTCTTGGCAAATCCCAAGTGCTGTAAATTCCAACTTCTTTCAGGTACAGTTATGATTTAAAAAAAAAACTGTGAGGTTTTATTCAGCTCTTCAAAATAGAAGAGAAAGAACTGAAGAGCCATGATTTAAGATAAAGAGTGCGATTGAGCAGTAAGTGCATTTGACTATGTTCCTGTGGCTATTTAAGAAATATAGTGATTTGGGAGTTGCTTTATGTCATGGTTTGAGCCTGGCGAAATGCCAGTGCTTCTATGAGAATACTTCTTTTCTTGGTATCTACTGTGAGATGTGATCAGAGACAGAGCAGAGCAGGCTTTAACTTACGATTGAAAGGAAAAAAACTTTATTAACTTAAAACTACAGGGAAAAACACACAGAATACAGGATGAAAACTTTCTAAATTTCCTCCTCCTCCCCCCACCAAATTTCTTAATTCCGTTACTACTCTTTAGATAATCAATTTTCAATTCCTCGAGAAGAGAGGAGTCCCTCTTGCACCACAGACTTCACCTAGGAAACAGTCGAAACTTCTCGTGTTTCCGTGTCACGTGTGGCACCGCCCAGAGAACATTTTGTCATCATGACTTCTTCTATGTCCAGTGCTCTCACCACTGCACATGGACGAGAGCTGCTTCTAGGGTTTTTCTTTTTAAGGATGCTTTGTCTAGTTCTAAAATAAGAGCACAGTCCCTCTCTTTTTGGGACACCTGTCTCTCCCAAATTTCACCCCCTGGGGCTGAGGGGTCTCTTGAACAGAGATCATCTTCTTCTTCTTCTTCTTCTTCTTCTTCGAAGACAGAGGGCACCACCACCACCCTCCTCACCCGTCGTCTCGGTTCACACACTTTCATGTCACCGCACTCTCCTGGCTCTGAGCCATTGCCTCCCCCTAGATGCAGTCTCTGTGTCACAGGAACTCAAGGGTTCTGTCCATAGCTATCCAAGAAAAGTCCAGCCAAAGGTCACTCCATCATCTCCTCCCACCTAGGATTCTTCTCAACTTCTCTCAATCTCACCAACTCCAGGAGGAATCAGCATTTGCAAGGTTTCCATTATCTTAAGAAGGGTTAAAAGTCTCAGGCTCTGCCGGTTTTATTCATGAACTCTCATGGCTGGCTGCCCTGCCAGGCTTCTCTTTCATGCCAGCCGTGCTATCACAGGCACAGGCTGCTCTCTCTCTCTCTCTCTCTCTCCCTCTGGGGGGGTGGGGGGGGGGATGGCTGCCCGAAGCCCTCACAGCACTTCTCCACCCTTCGTCCCAGGCCTGGCCTACTTCCCTCTGGCTGCTCAGAGCTGGGCAGGGGGAAGTCTCCCCTTGTCCAGGACTGGAACTTATAAAGAACTTCTCCTGGGCGTTTACAACTTTTAACTCCCTGTGTTCTCAGAGGCGTATTCATGCTCTCAGTGGACAAACCAGGTGCCAATATTAAAATCTGAACACCAATTGGGGTGACCACACTATCTCAAAAAAACTCATTTCTTCTCAAACCACGACACTTTATTTTAAGAATCCCTTAGCTTTGAAGTCAGTAGCTACATGCCAAATTACTTAATTTGAAACTGATGTGTGCAACTCAGGGAAGAGAGATTCCAGCAGCCACAGAAGCTTCTCAGGTGGTTTACAAGTTCTGTGAGATGAAATAGGTGGAATATAGAAAGCAGCTCTGCAGTCTGCATTCAAACTGTGGTCTTTCTGCTGGGACTGACAAATGGGAAATGTTATGTGCTCTAAGAAGTGAGCTGAGGCCACAAGTTCTTCCCATATGCCACTGAGCTGCTGCCAGAAGTTAAAGACTTTTAGCCATTCCAATTCTGAGCCTTCTTTATAATGAACAAATAGTGACAAGCTACCTAGCTCATTAATCCTAGAGCTATGAAAAGTCATTTTTAGCTCTTTCAGAATTATTCCATGCCTCTAGCAGAAGGATTTTACCGCTTCCAGAAGGCTGAGTGATGTTTGGGAAGCAGACTCCTGGAAGGAGGCTAGGCAAGCAGACTTCTGTTCAGTGTGGGTTGGTTTTTTAATATTACACTATGCAACATAGCTACAAGTGAGGAAACATTAGCTTTGTTCAGTGCTTGGATTAATAATTATTTCTATTTTCATTTCTTACTTTAAAAGAGAAGCTAAAATGATTTTAAAGTAAAATTTTAAAAAGTCTTCTGGCAATGAGTAGTGAGACTCCTGGCATCACATGGGACACACAGTCAGAGGGAGGATGTACTTTCAGGTCACAGGTATGCTCCATAAGACATCAAACTTGCAAACCTGCACATCATAGACAGCAAAGTATGTAACAGGGTACTGGAGCTCATCCATAGTGAAACCAAAACCCAAACTGCTTCTTGCAAGTACTGGAGCTAGCTAATTTCCAGCTGTGTTTCTAGAGCCACTCCTACTCCTTCCCCACCTTATTTTTCATTCTTTTTGCATGTAATATGAGATTTCATTTCCACCTGAGTCTGGGGTGTGACAGTGTGACACAGACTAAAGGACTACACCCTTTTGAATCATTACATCCATGTAATGGTCCAGGGCTCCTATGTGTATTCCGCTATCATGGAATCTACCGTGAATTTGGCCTCAAATACAAAAGAAATGTTTAGTGAGAATGCTTCAGGGCAACAGTTTAGTCTCTTCATAAGTCTATGGTGTCATTTAATCAACAAGTCCTTGCACACTCTGCTTTGCAAAGGAGGCAGAGAAGGAACACAAACTGTGCCAGACTGAATCACCAGCACCAGAAACCCACACCCTGTATCAGATTTTACTTGCCCCTCCTGGGTTCTGCTGATTTTTTTTTAATCAATTTTCATCCAACAAATTGATATTGCTTTCAAACACAGTGTTAGTAGCTGAACTTCAGTGCTCCAGCCCCATTGTGTTAGGTCACATTTCACTTCTGTAGGAAGTGGGTCGAAACACAGTTCATGGCTGAAAAGATAATTTCTTATGTCTTGCTTTATTAATAGCTGACATTACTGAACGTGTCAGACAAGGTCTCCTTCTCCTACATGCTCTCATATGCTCGCCCTCTTTCTTGCATTTGCCCTCCTTGTTGCTCTTGCGATCACTGTTGCCTGCTCTCATGCACTTCCTTGCTCTTGTCATGCTCTTTCCCACTTGGTCTTGCTTCCTCTTCTTGCTCTCTCCCCCTCCCATCCTGTCTCACTCACCCTCACTCTTTCTCATGCCCTCTTGCACACCACCTTTTACACGCACCCTCTTTCTCTCCATTTCCCCATTAAGCTGTCAAAACCAGATTCCCGATTTCCAGCTGCCTAGAAAATCCTTTAAAATACCTTCCCAATTCATAAGCACTTAGAGATGCACATCATACTCATGCTACAGGCCTGTCTCTCATAGCCTCAATTACCTTGTACATATTGTTACAGCAAAATGTTTTTTTGAAAAGTGAGACATATTTAATTGGATTGTAGACTGACTCACATTTTACAAAATAAGCACCAACATTTTATTCTGTAATTACGGTCCTGGAACACTTTCTGGTTCTTCTTTCTCCTGCAAACTAAAGCTCAGTGTGGATTGTGCATATGATTTTTGGCTTTAAGTAGCCCCAGTCAACTTTTCAGCAGTTTCAGCTGTCTGACATACCTAAAAGGGAAGATCTACTTTTAGAAAGTTTTATGGGATTATTAAGTCCTGAAATTTATTTTCTTTATTTCTTGGAAGAAACAAAAATGTGAAATGACCTCATTATTCATACTTCACCTTATTTTTCCCTCCCCAGTAAGCAAAATGAAAGACCAAAGGTTGAATATTTTTCCATTTTGTCAGAAATCTGTTTCCTTCAAAACCAAGGTATTCTTATTTATTAAAATAGGCAGACAGCTCAAAGTCACTTGTGTGGGTGTGTTGGTTCAATTTACTTCCTAAAGTAGGCAACATCTAATTTAATTTATTTTGTAGAATAAGTCTTAGATGTGAAACTGTGTTTGTATTCTCAGAGACATGATACAAGTGATTTCTTACGTGTCTTTGTTGTTGAGGGAATTCTAAGGACACACAGACTCAGATCCCACACATTAAACTCCATTTCCTTGAAGTGTCACATGAAAATAAACCACTTGTATTAATGTATATCTGTGATTTTTCTGCCTGTGATTGTTCGTTTAGTAAGTACAGGTTTTGTATGCAAGGGACATACAAAGAAATGGGGAGGTTAAAAGGGAACTTGCAAAGTATAAAGAGAATACTTTTTCAGCTGAGTGTGTTTGACTCACTTCATTAAATAAGTCTTAAAGAGTAACTTACCAATGTCACTACAATAAATTCATACTTGGAGGTCACAAGTTCTAATCCTTGCTTAAAATCTGACTATACTGGATACATGTGTTTAATTCTAAAGTCCTAGGAATAAATATTTTGGCTGATTTTCATAGGCTGTGGCTGGATCAGTGGTAGTAATGAAGGCTGTGTCTTTTGCAATAAGTATTGGAATTTTTTTTTTTTTTTTTTGTGATGGGCAAGCAAACAAGCTAAACTTGTGTCTAAAGCTAAACCTTTTTTTTTCACAAAACAAATGAAAAAGCTAATGGGATTTTATATTTTGTGGTTGAGTGCATAGCACTTAAGACTATCACAAGCTGTAAATGCCCCACTGTTCTGTTTTTCTTGCTGAGTTCCTAAGCACATATGGGTTTTTTTCTGCTGGAGAGCCACAGGAGTATTGGATACACACCTCAGCAGGATGTTCTGAAGAAAAAACAGAGAGAAATAGATGGGATGAGGTTTTCTGGCTAAGACTGACTAGAGACAGGTTGATGCTTTTTCTAAATCAGTATATACAATTGCATACAAGGGCAAGTAACTTTCCTTTCATGCAAACATTGTCTTCAGAATATGTCTATTGAGCTTGTAGTCAGCTAAAACATGTTTGACAAAGCCATTTTGACCATCCTTAATGATTAAATATGGCTATTAACATAGAAGGGATTAAATAATTACATTCTATAACACTTTATATGCAATTACCTTCCAGTGACCCTTGCCTTTTGGCCCAGGAATATGTGACAGATGTCAGCATAGTTTTTTTAATGGATATTTTTAATAACTTGAAAAGAATATTTTGTTATATTCCTGGTACTTGTGCACAAGTTTAAAAGAAGCACAAGAAGATGAGATGTGGTTTTATTTTATATATTTTTCTGAATTGTGACAGTTGGATATTATCAGTATGCTGTCTGTTAGCCAATATTGTAACACTCTCAGCAATAATTCATCTAGTGGAAATATTTCACTAAATTCTAACTTCTGGTTCTCAAAAGAATTTGAATATTCTAGGGTTTTGTTTCTTTTTTTAAAAAATTAACTGTTGCAGTCCTTTTCTAGTGGGAAGCACAAATGGGTGCCTTAAATTACTACAAACATAAAAGCTAAATTGTCTTGACATGTTCTGGGGTAGATTTTGCCAGCCCTAAAGGGATAATTTAATGAGCGCATTCGTTTCTGGTGTATTTTCTCCAATAATGCAAGCAAGTGGGTTTTTTTCTTTTTTAATTACTTGATTGAAGACAAGGTAAGTCTTTTCAACCATTAAATGAAACTAACATGCATGTTCCTTCTTCATAAAAGCAATGAAATCCTATATTTTCTCATGTGATCAACAGTTTGGCTGTTTTTTTTTTAAAACCAAACCAAACTATACCAAAACAAAAAAGCACTTCTGCCATAAAGAGGAATTTCCTAAAGACATTTGGAGAAAGGGAAATAATATTTGAGAGTAATTTTTAATATCACTCTGATGCAGTACTCAGTCATCCTGTGGTTTTGCCCTTTCTATCAAAAAGTCCGTGGAACCCTCTTGTTCTTGGTGAGCAGGAGATCATAAATGACCACATAAATGACCCTGGAGTCTGACACCTGCCTGTTTTTCATCCCCAGCAGACTTTGCTGTTCCTGAAGCAACTCCATTAAGTACAGCAATAGTCTAGAACAGCAATGAGTCTGCTTCCTAAACAACATGGTCCCTAAAAATGTTTGCCTTTTGTTTTCAGCAAAATCTTTACTCTAAGCAGATGTAGAATTCACCTGTAATAATGCACTGTGTATTTAAGATACTACAAATATCAGTGAACAACCTTTAATAGGACATAACTGTTGTCAGGATGTGTTGGTAAAGGTTTCCCAGAAGAGACTATATTTCAGCTAGAAAAGGGCAAACCTGACAACTTATTTTGAGATTAGAAGCACAATCAGTGGGAATGTTCCACCAAATGCACAAAGAGATATTGAAGATAATACTTCATCTACAGATGAAGCATTGCCCTTTCTCCAAAGTAATATCTAATTATTAATGCTTGCCCAAGAATAGCTGTGCTGCTTCATGCGTCTCACCTTTTTAATATCTGCACTTTTAGACTTGGTCTTTAGGAATGGTAACATCCCCCATAACCTTTAGAGTTTAATTTTTGGTATAAATTATGTAAAGAAAAATCCTTTATTAACCACTAACAATGGAGCTAGCAGGTCACCCTTGACAGTGACTAATAATCTTCAAAGAGAACTCTATGATGAAAAAACAATTGCTGAGACACCAGTGGCAGCAAATCAGAAAGTTATTAGCACACATCATATTGTCACAGCAAAAACAGCATGCCCAAGTCTTTGTTGAGAGAGTAAGGGATTTAAGAATTTAGGGGAGACACATTCAAAAAGTTTGGCTTTCTCACTGCTGGTAATGGGTATGGATGAAATGGTTATATGTGTCAAGGGGAAGAAAGGGCCCAATTATCCATCCTAAACAAGCTTTAGCAGAGCTTTATCCTCACTTGATACTGATACTTTCTACTGGTTACTTTGCCTGTGCAGTGGGACTTGGATGAGCAAAGCACTGACACTTGCAGCAGTTACACCGGATGAGAGAAGAACACAGTAAATTCTATGTTTCTGCACAACTCCATGCCTCAAAAAGTATCAGCAGGCAGTGTTTTCAAACATGTGAACAGTTATCTCTCCCTCTGTAAGACCAATGATCAGAAAAACTTGGATTCTGGGAGTTTGTGTTCATATTTTTTGTTTATGGGAAATCTCTTATTCCTGTTCTTCAGTAGGTGCAGGAGACCTATAAAAAGCTTTTTCTTATGGAATTGCCATGAGGTGTTCAGGTATTTCTAAACATTAAATAGGTGCTGTGTTTATAAAAAATGAAGAACTTGGTTAACGTTGAGAATTAGTAAATGGATGAACTCAATGACATATTTCCATTTGTTGTCTCCATCCCATCTAAGCTAACCCTGCAAAATTTTGTTTCTTTCTATTCAGTGTTGCAAGAACATGCATATTGTAAGTTACTTAACAAAAATTCTCTGATTCTTAGTTAAGCTACAGATATGCAAGGCTCCAGATGTTAGCTTAAAGCTCAGATTTACTGCAATTTCAAACAGAAGCTCTCTGCTTTATATAGCAGAAGAAAAAGAAGACTTTTTTCTTTTCCCCTTAAAGGTCATGTTGTTTTTCAGAAAATGTCCTCAGTATTTCTCCTTTGGTCACACTGGGATATTAACCTCTGAGGGCAGAAGCACAGCAGGCTTCCTTCAATGGTCTAATTGCTCTTCATCCCTATTCAGGGATGTGCTCTTTCCTACAGAACTGAGGAGCAAAATTGACAAGATTACTATGACCAGTCATCTTGTTCCAGCACAGCCAATTCATGGATATTTATGTTACAGTCTGTAAGGATTAGTTGCTTCATCCTCCTAGAAACGGAATTGAATAGAACCTCATTTTTCTGGAGATCCTGATGTCTAAAAGATGGCCAAGAGTAGACAAACTAGTAAAACAACTCATTAGACAAGTGGACAGGGAGATGGACTGGAAAGAAGCTGAACTGCTGGCCTCAACATATTGTGATAGTGACTTGAATTCTTGCAGGATGCCAGTCCCTGGTAGGATACCCAGGGATCAACACTGTGGCTGGTGCTATTATTCCTGACCTAGGCAGCAGGACAGAGTGCAGCCTGAGAAAGTCTGAAGGAAATATGAAAGTCCAACTGGTGGATCTGATGGTGGATACCACAGATGTCTGTGCTACTGTTTGAAAGTATCTTAACAGGCTGAAGAAATGGACCAAGGAGAAGCTCATAAAGTTCAACAAAGACACGTGCAGGATCCAGAGGAGAATAACTCCACGCACTAGTACAGACCAACGCTTGAGAAGCAGCTTTGAAATAAAGGTGTTGGGGGGCCCAGTGGACCAAAACCATTAAACATGAGACAGTAATAAACCCTCATGGCAAAGCAGGCTGCATTTGGAAGAACACTGCCAGCAGCTGTGACCCTGGGTTCCAGTCTTGCCTGCTACGTCAAGAGTTCTGTGTCCAGATCTTTCCTCTTCAGTAGAAGAGGAGACATGGATATACTGGAGCAAAGGGCACAGTGATTGAGTGAGTACATACAGGGACATATAGAGAGAAGCTGAGAGCTGGGATGGCTTACCCTTAAATGAAGGCTCAGCACAAGGAAAACATTTTGCCATATGCAGAGTCAGAACACTGGAATAAAGAGAAACCTACTGCCTTAAAGGGTTGTGGAGCCTCCAGCCTGTGAGATATTCAAAACCAAACTGTTCATGATCCTGGACAACTTGCTGTATCTTGAGCTGAGGGGTTTGGACCAGGCAGTCACCCAAGATTTCTTTCTGAGACAAGCTGTGATTCTGTAAACATGGTACAATCCATGAATCCCTGGTACAGTGGTAAATGGAAACAATTACAGCCTTTTCATGGAGCATGAGGCCAGTGGTTATTTAGCCTGAAGGTAGACACATTCCGCTTTTGCCTAAACTGATCCAAACAAATGGGAAGAGAACTCTAGTTTTATTGTGCCAGACTTGTTTTCTAGCTTTTTCCACAATATTGACTCACTTAAATGGAGATAGAAATTAGATTTCAAGTGCTGAAAATATCCAATTAATAGAGATTGCTGAGCAACTCTTTTGCAAAGCTCCTAATCTGCAAATACTTTTCCAATCGATAGCTACTACTGTTCAATATAACCCCAAGGTGACTGTATTCTGTCAGCTGAGAGTGAGACACAGAGCTCTTGAAAACCTTGAAAGATTCATGTCTTCAGGAAAAAAATTTTTTTTTTTTTTTGTTTTACGATACATCCTACAGAGTGGCATGAAATTCAGCATTCCTCATTCCTTTCATTTATTGGTATAATCATCTCTTAGTTGCACAAGTTTTCCAAAGCGCTCTTTTTTTACAGTTCATACTATGATTCAAGGGTCATTCCCTGATGACCCCTGATGGGTCATTCCCATCTCTTGGTGGGAAAATGCTTGCACACCTTCCCCAAATCCTTTGTGTCCTCTCCTTCAGTCATTAACTAAGTCCAAGCCAAGAAGTGACGTCTTGAGAATTTCCAGTGGTGCTGTGGGTGGATTGAGATTATTGGCAAAATTCAACAATGTGCACTACAATGCATTTTTGCTGTAGTAAGTTTTAACCTGCATTTCATGATGAGGAAAGCCTCTATGAACTCACCTGCAGCGTATAGTGGTGTGATTAATGAATATTCATGCAGAGAAAATGGTGTCTGCTCTGACAGACAGAACAGTAATCGGTTTCAGGATTGATGAACATTTATGCTGCAGTCTACCCCAGACTGTGCATGCCGGAAATATTAGCACCCTGCTTCCCTTGTCAAAGCTCAAAATGAGTGGAAACAATTTTTTTTACATTTTTTTTTCTGTGCAAATTGTTACTTGCTAATTTTACACTCTTTTTCTGCCAAGTCTCTCTCAAGGTGGGAGATTACTGTATATGGTGAATTTCTTAGTGTTGTCTGGAAAAAAGCGTCACTGGTTCAGATGATGCTCCAGACTAGTATGGAATTGGGAATTGCTTTTATTTTATTTCAGGGTGCATCAGAAGTAGCTGTTTTTCCTCTATGACCCTGATCAGAGGGACACCAGTGCTCAGTACCTGTCATTCAGGCAGAGGGAGCAGTAAAGCTTGTTCAGCACATTGCTCCAAAAGGAGCCACAGTCACACCAGGTCCCCTGAAATCTCTATTCCTATAAGATAAAGATAACCAAACAAGAGGATCACTCAGGAAAAGGCAAAATTCACAGATCCTTGAGGGGGAAAAGAAGAGATGGATACATTTCATGCTTCCAAATAGCTTCTCAGTTACATCTTTCATTTATTGAAGAGAGGTATCTGTTCAAAACGTATTGTAGAGAAAGGATTAAATATTCAGACAACAATGTGCTGAAACCTGTAAGACAGAGATATCTGTTACAGGAATGCAGTGGAATTCCAGATTGAAAGGATGAATTCTTGCATTCAAAACTGGAATGCTGTATATGAAACTTGTTTATTTGCAACGTGTTTTTCCGCAAATGTATCAGTATTTCAAAAGCACTTACTAAGAAAACCAGATGGATTTACTGATGGAACAGGGCTGTTATGGATTTGATATCATATTTCTGTTGCTTGAGAGAAAGTAGGAAAAATTGCCCTGATATGTAAAATTGTTGATTAATATATAAGTACTTACACATGACAATCATTGGGTAAATCCCTCTATTTTACTGCAGGGATTACAGAGAAAATATAACACGCAGAAAAAATTTTTGTTAATCTATCCACATAACAGTGGAGATATGAAATCTTTAAAAGGCTCAAGATAGACTACATAAGACTGTCCTTAGTCAGCTTATTTTAAAATACAATGGGATCACATTTAAAACCAATTTTAGCCCATTGATCAGATGGAGGTTGAGAGATGAATAGATTTTTTTAATCGTTAGAGTAGCAGCCCTTTGTATCCGGCGCTTACCCAACGGTCTGCAGTATGCCTTGTGAACATTTCATCAGTTCTTGCAGGGCAGCAAAGCTGTACTATAAGATGCTGTTCCTGATGGGCCAGAAAAAAACCAAACCCTCAACAAAATTATGTTTTGCAAGTTTGCATGCAACACAGCCTTTCTGAACCTGCTTACTTCTCCCAAGTCTGCAATTGAAATATTTTTCTGAAAGTTGGGGATATAAATGCAAGAATAGGAGAGGACTGTACTGTGTATGTATGTGCGCCTGGGTCTCTTATTGTAGGAAAAACCCTTTTTCCTTTTCATGGCTCCTGAGATTTATGCAGTTGGCAAGCATTACAAGTTATAATTGTGAGTCACTGGATGTTAACCCAAACACTCTCTTTCTTTGCAGGCATGGAATAAGCAATAGGGGGGAAAAACAAAGGGGCAAAACAGCTTGCTTGGTTATATAAACAAATCAAATGACTACTGCTGCCCATCAAGTTTTTCACTGCAATAGGGACTCACTTCTCCTGGTGAGTTGCTGGTGCCAAAACTATTACACGTTGTACTTATCATCAAATCAGCTTTCTATACTAATTAAATCTCTTGGCGTCCTCTCTTGGCATCTCTTGTGCAGACTGACTGTAGCTTTGGACACAGGCATAAATATGAGGCTCTGTCTGTGTAAATTCTCAGTACCATTTATTTTGATTCCTGGAATGTGAAAGAATAGAGCTTAATATTTTCAGCTTCTTTCTGCTACTTTAATTAAAATCAATACCTGTCACTGTGAAAATGGATGGTCTTCCTGGACAAGAGCTATCGGCCTGTTCAGAGAGAATGGAGTGAAGGGAAAGGCATTGTAAGACTGTGAATTGTCTTACCCATTATATATGACATTGAGATCTTTCAAAAACTAGGTTTTTGCATCTGCTATTGAAAGAAAAGGATATATGGGAGTGAATAGTATTTAAAAATATAAAGCTTATCAGGAGCTGTTTACTTTTTAACACAGTCCCAGAGCTGAATATGGAGATTTTAAGCATTGACCCTGACTTTTGCTGATGCTGTATTTTCAATCTGAATGGGTTTTCAGAATAAATGGGAATCACACAGAGAACTCTGTCACTGCTTAGGCTCTGTTTTGACAGTCTTCATTCTGGGTACTGACCACTGCATCTCCACAATTCAGGTAAAGATTAATTCTTTAAAAGTGTGCTTGAACTACTGGTCTCATTTGGGAATAAATGGAATTTATATTTTAAGGTATCATTTATATTCTTTTTTCTACACCAGGTAAATGCAGAGAGTCTTCCTGCATATGGAATTGTTTAGTGTGTGGAAGACATCCCTGGTACAATGTACGTAAGAAATTAATATATAAAATACAACCTGTAAACAAAGCAACAGACTCTATTTGGCTGTGTCTTTCAGAAAGATAAAAAGCAGTTTGGCAGTGTCATAAAAACAATTTGTTTCTTCTCTTATATTATTCCTTCTTAGTTAGGCCAATCTTTTTTTTATTTAATTTTTCCCACAAAACTCAGCTTATCAGAGTAACTTTTATGGCCACTTGTCACCGTTAGGCCGGACGTGACACACACATGTGACCAAGGTCCAGGAAGAGAAAAAGTTTTTATTCTGTGTGTTCTCCAGTTTATATACCCTTAACAAAGCGTGATCTTAAGTCATTAACTACATCACAATAACTTATTATATTCATTGGTGCAAAGCAATCAGTGTTAATATATTTGGCAAAAGTTTTACAGAAATTTAATAAGGCATGTATACACATCTACTTAGGCACATAGTCTAGCTTGCAAAAATTCTCATGTATCTTTTCTAATCGATTTCCATGCTGACGGCCTTGTCTTCTTCCTTGCTATGGATACACCCAAAAATCATCAAGTGTTATTTCTGCTATTAACGCAGCTTTGCTTGCAGGCCAGCTGTCAAGCATGTCAAGCTGTCAACCATGGCCACTTTCTTTAAGGCAGCAGAACTTCCATGAGTGAAGATTGCTTGCTTTAGGATTTGTGGCTGTAATGCTGGAATGGTCTAAAACTCTAAAGAAATATAAGTGGGTCTTAGAAGGGCACAAGTTTGCACTCATGGAAAAACAGAACAGTGAAGTTCCCAGTAAGGCTGTCATAAAGCAACACAGTTTTTAGCTTAGAAACGGATGCAGGAGACAGAAAGCATAATTTGGATGCCAATTAAGAAAAGTCTACTTAGCTTTGTCTGAAGTCCATTTAAACTTTATATTAGCCACAAAAAGGAAGTTATTGATTAAAAATTGACTTGTTATCAAGCAGCTCTTAAGCAGGACACTTGATTTCTCTTTCCTATCATGGTCTGTCTTCTCTGTATTCCGCACAACTGTTTTTTTTCATACCTGCTAAGCCAGTTGGACCATTTAGTGAGTAAAAGCTAAGATTCAGTGTGTTCATACCACCATGTCTATCTTAATATTTTGCTTGATAGGCAGGACAGCTTCTGAGGATAATGCTATTGACAGAACAAAAAAATACAAGGAGCATGGGAGTGTTGGAATTAGAGCTGTCTGGAAACCCTGGTAGCATTAGTTTTCCTTATTTTCTTCTTAAAGTCCTGCTTGACACCTTTGTCTGCATGTATGCAAAGCTGCAGGCAGGTTGCTGTACCCAAATGGCTGGAAATGCTAGTTTTTTCTGCTCAGACTGGCCTCTGTAATGACACCGAAACGAAACAGCACAAGTTCCTTTTTGTTACTAAGACAGCAAGGCTTGAAGTAATATTACTAATTCTCACTGGGCATCTGTTGGTGGATGAGACAGAAAATTCAATCTTATTTCAGAAATAACGTGAATATGTAAAGAAACTTAAATTGAATATGATAATAGATCTGTTCACAGATCTGTTCCCCCATTTGTAAAAAGACAATGGTTTTTGCGATCAAGTGTTATATCAGGTTGCATTTAGTTTGTTAGGACATAGGCTAGTGAAATCTAGACTAAAAGTGAGTAGATTGTTGTTAACATGCAGCAATTGCATGTGGCAGCTACCAAAAGCTGAAATAAGTGTTCCATTCTACATATGTTTCTATAGTTTTATACATTTTATCTTCTGCTTGACTATGTCTTGTGTCAGAATATCAATATTTCTTGGACTGGTATTTAGTTAGATATATTATAGTGTCTCAGAATTAACTGTTACCTCAGGAAGGAGGTATGAGAAGTGTTCCTTGTTAATGATCATCTCCTAAAACTTTGGAGATAAGTGAGTAGAAGATGGAGTCTGAGATTCATTCTGGTTTTTTTGCTTAAAAACATGCAGCTGCATTTTAAAAATTATCCATAATTTTGAAAAAAAAGAACATTTTCTCTTTTAACTGAGCACAATGTGGTGCAGCTAAATCATGTATTACTGGATATGGACAAAAAATTTTGCCATCATGTTTTGGATCTTGATCTTTGTGTTCAAGATGCACTCCTGCACCTGAGGTTCTGATTGCAAGCTAGGAACCTGTTCGATTTTTGTGTTTTGTGTGACTGTGATTAAGGTCACGTTACAGATTTCAGCTGTGATTTCAGTTTAGAGCCCCAGGGTATGCTTGAGCCCTGACTCTCTGGTCACTCGTGCAGCAGAATTCATTGTCTTTCACCAGTCTGAAATTGTCCAATTGTCTCATCTTGTTCTATACAAACTGAGTGCTCGAACTTTTATAGTTGCCTTTAGCACAAGCATCTGGGACCTCTCTGCATGGTTTTTTGCAATGTACATGTGAGGCCAAATGATGGGAAACTGGGATTAGGAGAATTATTCACATTTTTGCTGTTAGGAAATGGAGAAACTACAGAGTGTCTTGGCACTTCCCTGACTCTATTCAGACTTGTCCAGCACAGACAAGTGCTGTGGGTATGTTGTACTTACAGTGTTACTCAAGTCCTGCTTTAAGAAGCTGCCCTGAAACTGGTAGGGATAGAGGTGGGAGCAATCTCTGTGTAGGATTAGCACTGCAGGCCACATTAAAGTATTTTTCTGACTAGTATGGTGATTAGTATTTTATCCATGCAATATGTTAGTTATTCATAAGTATACTGTATTCTTGCTAGCAGAATATGAAGAACACACTCTGTGTCTGAATAAATTCCCAGGAGAGGGAAAAAATCTGGGGAGTATGGGAAGTCTGGAGCAGAATCTGATGTGTAACATGGGCTTACTTTATGAAAAAAGTCCTCAACAAATCAAATATCTAAGTCTAGAGACGGAAATATCTTTTTGGTTACACAGAAAGAGAAAATTTTCACTGAGACTGGCTGCTTGCTGACCTGGCCAAATACATGTAGAACATAATTTTTAAAATTATTACAACTGAAGTGTTTTGTTTTCCATATATTATTTTTCTGCCTGGATGCCATTTTGTCTACTGTTAAGGAGATGTAAGGCAAAAACTGAGTTATTGCAGCCATGCAAATGGGATGGCTCATGATGTTTAACTGGTCTAAAAGGAAGTAAATTATAATTACTTGACAGATTGAGTAATAGGTGTTTTATTTCTTAATCTCTCTAATTTCATTACTACGAAAGAGAACATTCTCTTATAATACAATGAACAATGGCATTCATTGGTTTTTGTTAGAAATGTAAAAAAAAAGCCTGAAGAATTCAGAAAAACCCATGTTTTTTGTGTTTATGTATTCTGGATGCTAGTATTTTTCAAGGGTTTTCTGGTAAGGCTTCTTTTCACTTTGTTATTTTGCACAGTTCTTCCTGAATGAATCGTTGTGTCATATGGACCTTCACTGACTGAAATCTGACCTTCTCTATTTGGAGATGTTGTAAGGAAAGGCACACGGTCGGTGTTGGTAAGTGTCATGGTTTGAGCCTGACGCAATGCCAGTGCCCCCATGAGAATACCTCTTTCCCTGGTATCTACTGCGAGATGTGATCAGAGACAGAGCAGAGCAGGCTCCAACTTAAATTCAAAAGAAAAACACTTTATTAACCTAAAACTACAAGAAAAAAAACCCTCAGAACTCAGGATGAAGACCTTCCAAATTTCCTCCTCCTTCCCCCACCAAATTTCTAATTCCGTTACCACCCCTTAGATCATCCACTCTCAGTCCATCACCCCCCTTTAGATAATCAATTCTCAATTCCTCGAGAAGAGAGGAGTCCCTCTTGCACCACAGACTTCACCCAGGAAACAGTTGAAACTTCTTGTGTTTCCGTGTCACGTGTGGCACCGCCCGGAGAACATTTTGCCATCGTGACCTCTTCCTTCCATGTCCAGTGCTCTCACCACTGCACATGGACTAGAGCTGCTTCTAGGGTTTTTCCCTTTAAGGATGCTTTGTCCAGTTCCAAAAAGAGCACAGTCCCTCTCTTTTTGGGACACCTGTCCCCCCCATGTTTCACCCCCTGGGGCTGAGGGGTCTCTTGAACAGAGATCATCTTCTTCTTCTTCTCTGAAGACGGAGGGCACCACCACCACCCTCCTCACCTGTCGTCTCTGTTCACACACCTTCACATCACCGCACTCTCCTGGCTCTGAGCCATTGCCTCCCCCTAGAATGCAGTCTCTGTGTCACAGGAACACAAGTGGCTCTGCCATGGCTATACAAGAAAAGTCCAGCCAAAGACCACTCCATCATCTCCTCCCACCTAGGATTCTTCTCAACGTCTCAATAACTTTCACTTGCCTATTTCCTGCTATCCCACTCAATCTCCTCAACTCCAGGAGGAATCAGCATTTGCAAAGTTTCCATCATGCCAAGAAGGGTTAAAAGTCCCATGCTCTGCCGGTTTGGTTCATGAACTCCCACGGCTGGCTGCCCCGCTGGGCACCCCCTCCCTTCTCCTTCACGCCAGCCGCGCTATCACAACAGGCACAGGCTCTCGCTCTCTCTCCCTCCGGGGTGGGGAATGGGGGATGGCTGCCTGAAGCCCTCGCAGTGCTCTTCCACCCTTCGGCCCAGGCCTGGCCTACCTTCCTCCGGCTGCATGGCTCCCCTCCCCCACCCAGCTCGGAGCTGGGCAGGGGAAGGTCTGCTCTCTTCCAAGACTGGGACCTAAAGAGAGTTTCCCCTGGGAGTTCACAGCTTTTAACCTCCTGTGTTCTCAGAGGCATATCCATGCCCTCAGTGGACAAACCAGGTGCCAATATTAAAATCTGAACACCGATTGGCGTGACCACACCATCCTGAAAAAAACCTCATCTCCTCTCAAACCGTGACACTAAGGATTGGACCAAATGGCCTCTCCTCCTGGAAGTAAGATCCTAAATAGTTTTAGGGCTGTTTTGCAAGCTCATACGAATTATTATTTGTCAGCTCCCCATGAACTGGATTAGAACTGTGGTTGCATATAAGTTTGCAAGGTCTCTTTTTGTTGACCCTAAGAGCAGCATGTTGCCACCTTTCACAAGAAACAGTAAACAGAATGCAAGGCTCTTATGAAGTTCAACAAGTCCAAGTGCAAGGTACTGCACCCACGGCAGGTCAAGCCCAGACATGAGACCGGACTGAGACATGAAGTCATTGAGAGCAGCCTTTCAGAGGAGGACTTGGGGGTTCTCATGGATGAAAAGCTGGACCTGAGCCAGGAATGCGTGCTTGAAGCCCAGAAGACCAAACACTCCTGGGCTTCATCCAAAGCACTGTGAGAAGCAGGACAGGGGAAAGGATTCTGCCCCTCTGCTCTGTCCTTGTGAGACCACCTGGAGAATTGCATCCAGCTATGGGGTCCCCAGCACAGGAAAGACATGAACCTGCTGGGGAAAGTCCAGAGGAGGGCCATGAAAATGATGAGAAGGCTGGAACATCTCTCTTATGAAGAAAGGCTGAGAAAGTTGTGGCTGTTCAGTTGTGGAGAAGACTCTGGGAAGAGCTTAGAGCAGCCTTTGGGTACATTAAGAGCTTTTATAAAAAAGAACGAGAGCAATTTTTTTAATGGGCAGATGATAATAGGACAAAAGGGAATGGTTTTAAACTTAAAGACAAGATTTAGGTTAGATTTTAGAAAGATGGTCTTAACTGTGAGGGAGGTGGGAAAGTAGAACCAGTTGCCCAGAGAAGTTGTGGATGTCCCATTCCTGGAAACATTTCAGACCAGATTGGGTGAGGCCCTGAGCAACCTGGTCTAGACAGGGATTTGGGAATTAGATGAATTTAAGGTCCCTTCAAACCCAAGCCTTTCTATGAAATGACTCTATGACTTCCTAAATTCCCAATTGTACCTGAAATATGTTTAGCCTCAAACTAATAGTTTTTATGGGTCTAATCAGCAAGAACTATAATGTTTTCACAGGATGCTCCTGAGTGCATCTAGTTATGGAGGTTCAACAAAACCTCTTTGGATACAGCAATTTCTGAAGCATTGTGATTCCACCTTCTAAATTAATAGCTTTAATGTGTCATAGCTATCTTTCCCAGTCATCAGCTGCTTTGTAAATCATTGCAGCTGATAGCATATTGGGTTCCCAGAAAGCAATTACACAAGACTTTTTTGTATTTTCCCCCTCATCTCTCATTCTATCTGAACCTGCCTCTTTTTCATGTTAATTTTAATGTAAACCTTTTTTGTTTGGGTTTTTTTAAGTCTACATAGTGTCTGCAGCATTAGTGGTGCCCTGCAATCTGGGGCAGACAAGTTCCATATCAGTAATTTAATAAGCCATGCATTAAAAAAACACAGCATAGATTTATTTTATTTTAAAATTGAATAGGGTCAGCCGTGTGAGCAATGTATCTGCCAACTACTGTCATTGTCTTGCCTAGGCAAGCTCATTTATCTTCATTATTAAACAACTTAAAAGGCAAAGAAGTTGGATGACTTAAGGGAATGTTATTAGGACACAAAATCTCTGATGTCTTGCTTAAATCCAGGCTGAACAACTTATTAGACATCTACCAACAGTATGCAGTTTGGGGATGCAGCTAAATATACAACTGTTATTAGCAGGTGACAGTGGAACAGGCAGTTGTCACATCTGGGAGGTCAGCACAGTTAAATCAATCACAGTCAGGGTGTCTGCAGAGAAAACAATAAAGGTGTAAGCTTGTAAATTCTGACAATCACCAACATTTGAGGTGCATGCATTCAGTTGCAAAGTCTTAAAATTTAAGGGCCACTGACTGGAAATCTTAGGCATAGCTGACAAATCTAATTTTTTTTCTACCTTTTTAAACCTATATTCTTTGGCATCATGCGGAATGCTTTATGTTCTCTGGTGGGAAACTATGATTTGTGATATATGAAACAGTTCGAATAAGCCATTTAAACCAGTAAAAATTAGTGAACAAGTTGTTTAGTTTTCCAGTCACTTAATTTCCTATACCATCAATTCAGTAGTCCTATGTCAACTAATATAACATCAATTTGAAAATGTAGTTTAAGCATGGGCACACAAAGAGGTACACATGCTGGATGGTGGGGAAGGGTGTTCTCTGCTGAAGAGCAACAGCAAAACCACTATAAATTAAAATCATATAATCTGCCTTCAAAAAATCCAGCATTAACTTCCAAAGCCTTTCTGGGACCACTAAAATGTCTGTATTTCCCAGAAGAACCCATTACCCTAAGTGTATCTCTGTGGACTCCAAGAACTCCGGCTACATTTGAGAAGTATTTCAAGGGCAGCTGCTTCCTCTATGTCTAAAAAGACTGTTGTTTTTCTCTTTTTCTGAAGACAGAACATACTTGAAATGATCTGTTTAGAGGAGAAAAAGAAGTTATAGAATATACCAAGTTTAATGTCAAGACCTGCAAAGCTACCTGTCATGTCAACTGTAGAACTTGGACATTTCTATTATGAAGCAGTTTGAAACACTTAAATGATAAAAATTGATAATAGAAAACTATTGGGGTCATGTAGGCTTCTCAGTATTCAGACTGCAATAAATCTTTCTAGCTCTATTGTCCTTTTTTTCCACTGAAGCAGAATGTTTCCAACATTCTTCTCTTTTGCTCCAGAAGACTGTTTCACAATACACTATACCTTATTGTTTACCTAATTTCTGACACTTTTTACTTTGTTGCATAGAGGACCAGAGATTAATTAGCTTGTTGTTTTTTTTTTCTTTCTCTGTGCTTTTGGTAATGATGGGAATATGTATTTCCTAGATGAAATTAAGCGCCTGAAATTGCTGAATCAGGCCTCAAGTCTGTTCTATAGACATGTCCTTCAGCTCTGCACATAAAGAAATGCAGTGAGTTATAATGCTTCTGCTTTCTTCTTACTTACTCTTTGCAACACAGAATACAATGTATGGTAAAAAGTTCACTAAATAGAGGTCAGTAAAGTCTGGGAAGGCAGTGAAAGGTTTTCCTAAAAAGCTGTCAAAGCAAGGAGTACAAATTGTAGCAAGGGCCTATGATGCTTTGCTGTCTTGGTAATGCTGCAGGTATTTCATAAGCAGCAATTTTTTTCTCAGTGTTCCAGGTGCCAGGGTGCAGCCCTTTTGTTGGAAGTTGACAGCAAGGATATGCTGTCTTAGATAGCATAGGTTCTATCATCATCATCATAACACAAGATTTTGTATTATCAGAGCTTCATACCTTCTTAATGTTCCTCACAGGCAGGTCCTCTACACACTGACTTTTCCAGTTCCTCACAGTAATCAGACTTCTCTCACTCCTCTTTCCTTACTCTTATGTAGCACTAGTTCTTATTGACTACAGGTGTAGCCTGTCAAGATCAGGCCTGCCTCCAATCTTCAGCAACTGGTTCAGCTGCAACTCATTGTGGGACAAGATCACCATCTATAATTCTTCACCCTCTACAGGGGTATATGAATGTATGAAGGCTACTTGCAGAAAACACTGGGAAATTCTTGAGGATGCACTTATTGGGAATTTGGAAAATCAGAAGTAGCTGAATAGTTGTTTTGACTGTGAAGTTGATAACACAGTGCTGCTTAGACCCTTCCCAAGACTCCCTCTCTCACATACCTCAGAAAAGAATAGGAAGGAGTGCTAGCCCAAGGTTGTTCTCTTCTCATTAAAGCATTGGGGTTTTTTGAAAGATAAGTGTGGTGATTGTAAGAACTGTGCTTTTACTTGGCCTACCAAAGGAGCAGAGTAATGAAACCAAATCTCTGCGTGAAGAGATTGGGAACAAATTAATATCAAAACTCTGGGGCATATATTACACAAGACTTAAACAACTAGGCAGAAATAATTTGACAAGAATGTCCCTTATTAGAGAAAACAAAGATGAGTGCACTTGCACAAACAGGAAGAAAATAAAATTAAAAATATAGTTTGAAACATTTTTTCCTTGAGTTTTACTTTGTCAAACATTACATTTTACTGAGCTACTTAAGAAGACTATTTCTATTTAAGCATTGAAGATTAAAGGCCAAAGATCAAATGGGCTACAATAATTTTTAAACAAATTTTTAAAAAGATAAAAATATTTATGAAATATTGAAATTATTCAAAGGTTATAAGTATTGCTTCAGTACATATTTCAGACATTACTATTAGTTTTGACTTTATTCTTGAATGAAAAACTATATTAGCAATATTATCATTATTCTAAGAGGAAAAAGTAAAGATGTGAGTTCTTTTAGCAGTTCTGCTGCTGTTTCAGTATTTTTCATTTTGCTATTCTGACTTCTTTGTATGAAAACCAAAGGAATATAAAAGAACTGAAACAACAGGATGGCTGATGGCATATTAGCCAGTAACTACTGTATCAGTGCTAACACTGCCAATTTATGAAAGAAGAAGCAAACAACAGAGAAAAGTGAAAGTCTTTCTTAGGTAAGGGTTTAACAGAGAAAAGTGAAAGTCTTTCTTAGGTAAGGGTTTATCTGCCAAATTAATAGGCAACTGTTGATGTTGCTGTAGATTTAAAATAAATGTATCAAATATTGAAGCCATTGGTTGATGAAATAGCAAGCTGTATGAATGAAGGAAAAATTACAGATTTTCTGTGTTATATGTTATCTCAAAACCAACAGCGAGTGCAATCAAATTTATGAAGGATTGATTAATACTGTTCTCTAAATTATTTCTTTTATTGTTTTCCTGATAAGCAGTCACTCAAGGAGATCAAATTGTTTAGACTGGGGAGAAAGAGACTCAGAGGTGACCTAATCACTCTCTACAACTTCCTGAGAGGTGGCTGGAGCCAGGTGGGGGTTGGTCTCTCTCTCCAGGCAGCAACTGGCAGAAGGAGAGGACACAGTCCTAAGCTGTGCCAAGGGAAATATAGGTTAGATATTAGGAAAAAGTTTTTTACAGAAAGAGTGATAAAGTACTGGAATGGTCTGCCCAGGGAGGTGGTGGAGTCACCCTACCTTGATGCGTTTAAAAAAAGACTGGATGTGGCGCTCAGTGGCATGGTTTAGCTGAGGTGATAGGGCATGGGCTGGAGTCAATGATAGTGAAGGTCTCTTTCAACCTAGTCATTCTGTGAATTCTGTGAATGTATCCATAGTCTGACTTTATTACAAGCTGAAAATATGTTAGAAAAAAGGGGCAAAATTTCCTAGCTCTATATTATTTTCCTGTGGGATTTTTTTTTCTTGTTTGTTTGTTTAGGTTTTTGGGTTTTGTTTGGTTTTGTTGGTTGGTTAGGTGTTTGGTTGGTTTTGGTTTTTTTTCTGGTGGAGTGTAGTGGGCTTTTTAATTGTGAAAAGCAGTTGATGGGAAGAGCTGGGCAGAGTTTATCAATTGTCCAACTACTGTGCTCTCTGAGAACTTAAGCTGTTCACTGAGAGAAGTGTGTCTTGGCATTTTATAAGCATAGTTCTTAAGAAAGCACTTAACAAAAAGAAGAAAAATCTAGGCCTAGCATAGATAATTTTGTTATCTCTGAATACCTCACTGGAGTAAGCCCTGCAGTCAGACCAACTCACGGTTCTTAATAATGATATAATTCTGTAATGCTTGTACACTGAGTGAAACTAGCAAGAGACCATCCATTTTGAAACATTCTGCAGGTGGGACTAATAACTGCAGCTACAGTCAATTAGTTAATTAGTTATTGGAGTTAATTTAGCGTTAAAAGCTTGATGATAACCCCAGAGCCAGCTGTAAAGCTTATCTCTTTTAGTTCTTGTCAGAGGCTGTTCTGAGCCCACCAGAATCCTATTAATACATATCCTGTCACAGGGTTTCTGATGAACAGAAACCAGGTATTTTTTTACTAGGAAATTTCAGATTTTTTTAGGATTTCTACACACAAAGTATGTTTTAATGAAAAGTATTATGGCAAAATCTACAGCTTTTTAAATGAGAGACTTTTCTTCCACTTTAACCTTATGATTTGGTAAACTTCAAGAATGCAGCAAAGCAAAAGGGTTCCCTAGTGCCCTGGGAGAGCAGCTGGGCTTGCTTGTTTGAGGAAACAAAAACCAAAAAACCTGTAGTGCTGCCTTCTCACTAAATGACTTGCAGAGGGGTCCAGT
The DNA here is from genome assembly GCF_027477595.1 of Haemorhous mexicanus. Taxonomy (NCBI): domain Eukaryota; kingdom Metazoa; phylum Chordata; class Aves; order Passeriformes; family Fringillidae; genus Haemorhous; species Haemorhous mexicanus. Next base: position 19,460,363 of record NC_082342.1, on the reverse strand, counting down.
GGAGAAAAGCTAAGGATGGCAGCATGCTGGAGAGAGAGAGAAGACATGAGTCTGAGAGCTTTCTTTACCCAGCCAAGACATGTAAAGAAGTAATAAGTTTGGTCCAAAGCAGGACTTCAGTTTCTTTGCTTAATTATGTGGGACTACCCCTGCTCTCTTGGAATACCTAAAATAAACCAGCTTGAGATAGCGGTTAACCACAACAATTGCAGAGCTTGTTTGCCTGACCTAGAAAACAGGGGAACAAAAGCACTCTTTTACTGCCATTCCTGACCAAAACAAAAACAATCATCCCCATTCCCAAATGCAAGACCTAGAAGATCTGATCATCCTCAGATTAAATATGCAAATTTTTTAGACAAAATAGTGGACAATTTTCTTTTGCTGAGTTGCCAAAGACACAATATTTTTTCTGAAATATTTGCAGATGTGTGTGGGGGAGCAAAAGGCATCACAAGGATCCATGGGTGCTGTTGGAAAATCAAGGTCATTCCAGGGCTGAAGTGGCTTCCAGGACACCATGACTGTCTTCCTGAGATACTGAGCCCTGAACAGTATCTGTCTTTCTTTAGGTGTTTTACCTCAAAGGGAGAAAGGTACAACTGCTCCCAAACCTTGAATTCTCAGGGCTTGTGAGTTTTGCTTTATCTGCCTTATTGGAAGGTGGCCAAATCTGCAGATGTTTTTTAGTTCATTTATAGTTTAATTTCATTTTCACTGGTTAAAGTGACTTAGAAAACACCCTGCTGCAACTGACAACTTTGTCAATAGATAACATCTTGCAAACCATAAATGTTGGCTTACCTGACTTTTTTTTTAGTTTTTTTTTTTTTTCTCAGAAATAGCAGCTTTGGATGCAGAATCCAGCTCTGGAGCAAGTCAGCATAGGCCTTAAGAGGTAAAAAGATACTTTCCATATTAAGTTTATGGGGAAAATCTTTTTAGAAATTGTCTAAAGATTGATAATTTCTAGCTTTTCTCCTTCAGCTTCTATTCATTCAATATCCAACCATTAGGAAAACTAGAATTTTTGAGCTATTGATGTTTCTTGATTCTAAGGACTATATGACTCACTCAGGTTTATAGTTTTGTTACTCAGTGATCTTTTTTTTAATTTTTAATAACCAGCTCCTTTTTTGGAAGGGTGTGCGGTGGGGGCGGGGAGGGGGGAAGTAAGGAGGAGGCTCATTACAATTTTTGATAATAAACCAAGTTGTGTTGCATAAGTGTTAGCTGGAGTGAAACTAGTTGCTAAATGTAGATGTACTTGTATGCAAATGTCCTTGGCACCAGGCTCAACACCACCTTTCACAAACTTGGACCACCATCATGACGTTATTTGTACGAAGCACGTGAACTCAAGAGTAGAATACAAAAGAAACTGCTAAGGCAGCTGTTAAAGATAAAAACTAGTTTAATTTCTTAACTATAGCACAGCTTCCTACTCCGTTCTCTTTAACACTCAGCTCCTGGGGTCACTCCTGTGAAAGCATTTTCTGTTGTGCCAAGACAAAACCACACATAAACCACAGGGAAGATACAACAATTATCTCTTATCAATATATACAATACATATAGTAACGAGCTGGGACTATCATTTTTGGGTGGAGATTTTATGTTTGCTGTTCTGGTGTTTTCTCTCAAGAGTCTGTACTGGCCAAAAATCTTCCAGATGTGGAAGAGTAAAATTCCATGGCATCTTGAGATGGAATGACCTACAATTTTGCTGATCTGACTTTGTTTTTTGTCACAATGCTGTCACAATCTTACTTGAAAACTCCTAGTAAAATTTCAGCTTGTCCCTTTTCTTTCTGTATTCTTTTTTTATTTATACTTTTTCTCTTCCAGGACTTGGTAACTTCAATTAAGCTCTTGCTAAACACTTGCTTTCTGACTGATGTGGGAGTACAGCTATGGTTTCATCTTTAAGTTTTTTTTCATTAAAACCTGTCCAAGTCACATATTTCCCCTCTTCCACTATATATTTAGGAAAAATCCATTTGAAGTTCTACTTATACTCATTATGTACATACAAATTATGTTTGAAACTAAGCAGAAACTTCTGATTTCTGAAATTTTAATTGGGAGCTGTGAGAGCAACACAGTTTTGCCTATATTTTTACATTGCAACTGAGAATTCAGTCAAAATTTAGCAATAATAGGATGTATAGAGCTAGTAAATCGCTTCATCTTTTTGTTGTCAGAATGAATTTATTTCTTCTTTCAAAGCTATCTGGATTCAACAGCCTTGGCTAATTTAGCAAATGTAGTTTTTCAGTGCCCTATAAAAATGGTGATTCTGCTCCCCAGCTTGATTTTGCTAGGTAGTGGAACCATGTGTGCTTCAGTTGTGACATGCAAAGTTTAATACATTTTCATTTAATGTCTATTGAGCTTGTGGAGCTTTTTTTCTTTTTTTGGCCTGGGTTTATTGCTGTTGTAAATAACAAAATGTAAGAATATAATATCACAATAGGGAAAAAAAAAAAGAGGTTTGCAGAAAAAAGACAAAAATCTTCCACTTGTGCTCAGTGTTGGCTTCATGAAGGACTAATCCTAATAAATCAAGGAAGAAAAAAGTCTTGCAAAAAGTCTTCTGCTCTTGTGATCTCTTCAACTATGGTTCCTTATTGCCTGTATTTTAATATTAAAAAGCATAAAGTTGTTACACAGGCCTTAGAACTCTGAGCCCGATTTAAAGAAGGAATGGCTAATTTCAATGTTGTCTTCTCAGGCCATTAATTTTACAGACTATGAGTGTGAATAGCTGGAAGCAATGTTCTCATTCTTTTTAAATTTAAGTTCCACTTCTGTTCTTTTCATGGTGACATTCTTGCACTTCTGAAAGGGAAAAAAGGAATAGTGGCTGTTGCAGGAAAATTCTCTAATGCCTCACAAAGGAAACATACCTATTTCTCTTGTTCTTAGGATAACTAATTTGGGGGCTTTAAACCTTATTTTGCATGGTGTTCTCATCTATTTATAATTTTATGTGTGTCTTTGTGGCTGCCTTCCTTAAAATATTTACTTCTGATGATAGTATAAAAGCTATTCAAAACAGAGCACAGTCCATTTGACTGCTGGTTATCTATTGGCTGTCTATTGAATGTAATGTTCAAAGCACTAAAAACAGAACCATGGTGTGCAGCACCTTGCTCTGTAGTGTGTTGGATAGCTTATTTTCCCTGTATACTTTGCACAAGAAAGCAGTGGAAAAATCATCTTTTAATTTGAGCAACTTTTTCCCTGTATACTTTGCACAAGAAAGCAGTGGAAAAATCATCTTTTAATTTGAGCAACTTTTTGGAACCATTTTATTATTCAGTCTCTACATTCTGAATGCTATATAAGACCATGGCAAAAAAAAAAAACCTCTTACCTTGCAAAGGAGGTGGTTTCAGCTCTGTCCATTATGCTCATATTCTTCCTCAGTCTGAAAGTCTCATCAGTGATAGTGCCAAAGGGAGTAGCTTGGCAGCATGAGTTGTTTGGCAGGGTGCTCATAAACAGGGAAACATTCTTTTGCTTTTTGTTAAGGAGAAAAGAGTATGAGTCATTAAAAATTTCTCCCAAACTGCTCTTTGCTGTATTGATGACACTTGTACAAAACAGTAGTCATGAAGAGCTGATCCTACAGTCACATCTGTGCCAGCCCTGAGGTCTCTGGTCACTTAACTCTGTCTCCCAGCTGACTTTAACATTTGTGTCACCTTAATCTACAGCATGATCTTCAAACTGGAAGTGTTTAATTATTCCAAGTTGTTAAAACATGCTAGTTTAACTCCTCAGGAAGCCTGAACCAAAAGTATGACAATGTGACCAGATCAAATCCTGTTTGTGTTTGTGCTGCACTCTAAAACACCTATCAGGCTTTGTGGTAAAGTTTTCATATTCTTGCTAAGTTATTCTGGACTTCATGATGAGAAATGAATGTTATCTTGCAGGCTTTACAAAGTCAGAAATATCTGTGGTTTGGTACTTTGTCTTCACTTCACATGCTATTTCATACCTTTTTTTATTCCGACCAGACACATTAATAAATACTTTTCTAATTTAGCAGCTTACTATGCTTGAGTTTCTCAGCTTGTTTTTTGTCTTCTTCCTGTAGAAAGATGAATCTTTGTGAATCCCTGGCTCCCTCCTAGGAGTTGTTTGCAACTAATATCTTCCCTAGTTGTCTTTTCCTTGACGTGTTTTGGAAAGGGACTTTATTTTTAAGACTACTGTCATTTCCTCCTGTGTTCCTCAGTGGATTATTTCTCTTTCTTTTTCCCTCTCCCCTGAATATGGCTGTTTAAAATATTTCTTTCTTGACAGTTCTTTACCCAAGCTTTTTTCAAAATATGAAAATATTCCTTTTAAATACTTCCCAAAATACTATTCAAAATGTACAAAATGTACTATGCCTCCCTTTTGATAATTTTCTGATTGCTTTTTCCTCATTTTATTTCCTTCTTGGGAGAACTTGTGTTGTTTGTTTAAGTTTGAAAGTGTTATTTCCTGACCAGCTGCCATTGTTTCACACAGGCCTTGGGAAGACTTGCTAATTATCTGTGCAAATAATGAGGCCTTAGTCCAGATGGAATCAGATCTCTGATACCTGGCTTTTGAACCATCATGTGGACTACCATCAGATGTGGGCTTGCAGAAAAATGTATCAGGGATATAGCTCAGGGTAAATGTATCTGCTATTTGTATCTGCTATTTAGGCCTTAATCTTTATCCCTGGCCACTGCTTCACACCACGACTGTAGAAATGCGTGTCCTATTTCATTTGTGTAGTTATCTTTCTATTCTGGGCATATTTTCTGGTTTCAATAGGGAATACTATGTGGTAGTGGGAATGTGGTTTCAGTAGGGAATACTAAATTGTTAGTCTTGTTTTTTCTATCTTTGTCATTTTATAAAATACAAACACCTAATTTCTCTCTCTTCTTGTAAATCTGAATGGTAGATCTGTGGCAATTCAGCTAATCATGTCAAAGATGAGCAGCTTTGGTTCATGAATTGGAATGGAAAACTTGTAAAACTGCTTGTAATAGACTCTCCTGGTCTCCATCCCCTTGCCAGACTTCTGAAAATTCCTTTAATAATCATGTTATCTTCATCTGATATTTTCAGTTATTTGGGGAAAAAGAAGAAAAAAATTTCCTTGGGGATTCATTGTGCCCTTCTCAAGCAATGCAAAGCAGAGTTATGGAATGCCATAACAAACCTATTTGTCTAAATGTCCTTAATAGTCACCAGTAACATATTTAATGATCTGAAACAGTCATTGTTAGTGATGGTTCTTGTAAGTCTTAGGAGATCATTTCTGCTGTTCACATTTAAGTGTTAGATGAAGCTGCCAGACCAGATGGGCTTCTGAAGAGAGCACAAAACAGACTCCTCCAGACAACAGAAAATGGTAGGACTAATTCCTGTTTTCCTGATAATAAAAGATGCCATGGGAAATTATCCTTATAATTTGAGTGTTGAAATTAGATATCTAAAGTCAGAGGAACATTACCAATTTTGTTTTCATGTCCTTGTTTTTTTTGTTTCCCCATTATTGTGCGCTTAATTCATAGTGTGTCAAATTTGTGGATGTATATAGTGGCTTCTTAATTCAAGCATAGCTGGAAGCTTTTTGTGGTTATTTTCGGCCATCTGGAACATGAACCTTAATCTTCCTAACTGTATTTTGAAAGGGCTGATGGACTAATTTGCCAGAGTTTAATTTGACAGAAGAGTGGTTTTATCTGTTCTATCAATTAAAGCATAGTCTATTTGTTATCAGTCAACAATATCATTTATAATAAGTACTGTAACTGTTAAATGCAATATGTTGCCCATACGGTGGCTGTCCTGTTGTTGTCTCTCTCTTCAAATACCCTTTTTTTTTTTAATTGAACAACCTATTACTTTTGCTTAAAGCATGGTAATCAGGAATATAAGACTGAAATATAACCAGGAACTCAGCCCACAGAACTCTGATGAGTGTAGAGGCTTTAATGAAGCAGAACAGAAAGCAAAATGGAATCACTGTCACAACTACTAAAAACTTATTCTTTCAAATTTAACTAAAGAGAAAGGGTTCTTACTGCTATTTTAAATCAATAAAAATATTGTGACCAGTACATGTTCACTTATCCTGAAACATTCATTTCCAGAGAGCAAGATCCTACTTTGTCTGACTGTACCTAAAAAAAAAACAACAAAAAACTGGAAGAAATATAGGTACTCTTTAGAATCTTTCATGGTTGGGAATATTGTTTTAAAGGTATGTTTATATTTCGTAGTTTGAAGCTTTCCACAAACATATTGTGGAAGTTTATATTGGTGCCAGTCCTGCAGAAATGCTTTGAAGTGAGCTTCCAGCATTACATATAAGTAAAAAGTAGTGCTGAGAACAATAACATACATGTTTCTCTCATTCTTCTGAGTTTTTCCTGAGACTATTGATTACAGTAGCTATGAAGTCTGCAGGTGCTGTATTTTTCCTTGCTATTGTGCTATCAGTACCTGCTCTGTACTGACTATTCCTAACTATCAGGAAGTTCAGCCAAGAGTGACTGAGACTTCACTACTGAAGAACATGCCCACAGTATAGGTCTCACAATTTCTCTCTGTGAAGCTGGTGCTGATGAAGATTTACCAAAAGGGAGAAGGGTGCAATTAGAGGACTCCTCCCCTCTTTGGACGACTCTGCTTTTTAATATGTTTTATGAGCTGTGCAGCATGCTTCCACCCTGTGTTTGGGAAAATATGTGAATACCCAAAGGAAAATAGAATTTGCAGTGCTGAGCCTTGCAAAGGGACATGGGCAACTTGGAGGCTCTCAGGAATATTTCATCCTTTTAATTTAACTCCTGTGTTTTCTGAAGCTGATCAGTATCAGGGAAATTGAATTGGGCTTTGGTGTGCCAAGCACTGTGATTTGTAGTCACAGTGTCTCACAGAAAACAGTTTGTTGAGTGTACTCAAAAGTCCTAAATATTTGAAGGAGTAAGCTGCTGACAAGTTAAAATGAAATAGTAATTGTGATGTTACCTTGATAGCAATTTCTGTACTTTTTTTGCTCAAGAAATTGTTCCAAAGCACTATGAGAAAAGGAACACTATGTCAAGTTAACATTTGTTTCAGGCCATGTGCCTGATTCTCCATCTGGAATCCTATTTTCAGGCAGTCTGTCTGGACTTTTGAAGTCATTCAAGGCATGAGGTACAAGACTTGCATGCACAGCTCCTGTAGAAGTGGAAAGCTGATAGCCCTGTCTGAGGTCAGACATGCTGCAAATGGGCAAAGACCTCCAGAGAGCTCTGCCGCTATACCTTATACTTGGTCTGTGCTCTGCCTTGGTAGTCTTTCAGAGTCATATACTGCATTTTGCATATGCCCGATCATTTGCACCATCTGCATCACAAGACTGTTGAGCAGAAGAAGGATGAGCACTTGGATAATTGATGTCAGTCTTTTTGGAGCAGGAACCATTACTGAGGCACAAAACTCAGGAAACCAAGATTTTGGCATTTATGTCAACAAGAACTGTCACAAGTGATGCTATGTCCTGATCTTTAGCAACTCACATTTAAATGCATGTGCAAGGTGTAGAGTTTGTAAGTAATTTCTCTAGAATAGTGATGATGTCTTTATGGGCATTGCAAGGGAACCTCCCATCCTCAGATAAGAAAAGAATATAGGAAATAAAGTTTGTGCTATATTGTCTCAGCTGTTGGGTACTGGAATGAGTGGCTCATCCTTGCAGACTGAGGACTTTATATAAGCATTTGTCAAAATTAATCTTGTGGCTACTACACATTTTAAGGTGCTCCATTTTGGATCCTGATAAAGGCAGTCCCCAGGGCTTACTGGAGTTGTGGTGAAATGACCAACTGCAATGCTTATCATCATGACACAATAGCAAATATTTCAGTCTGGTAGCTGTCATTTCCCTTAACCCTTTTGCCAGCAAGTGTAAAATTCACTCAAAAATAATTAAAAAAGAAAAAAAAAAGAGAAAATAAAACAGCTCTATGATAGTATTGTTATGGCTTGACTCTAGACCCTAAACCTCTATCTCATAGTGCAAAGCATTCCCTCACAGATCCAGGTGTGGTCCAGTCAACAAAAGGAAGTGTCAGACAAATAGACATAATGCTCAAAATATTCTAGTGTTGACATGGAGGATCTGATTGGACACTACAGAGCAAATTAGGGTAAAAAATTGTGGGTTTAGTCCCTGTAAGAAGCAGCAGGGCTGTACAGTGCTAGTCTACAGCTCATTTCACAGTGAGCCTAACACTGCAAAATTTCAGAATTGCCATGTACCCTGTTCTTCATGGATTAGGTCCAAGCATAAGCTGAATTAGACCACAATCCGCCCAAGCTATGCCAAATTAAAGTCACTGAACTATAATACTCACTGTGAAGATGTTGTTTTATTTTTGGGTTTTGTGTTGGCCATAAGCTGTTTACAGGAACTTGCCAATTTAGGCTGACATAGAAAATTGTCTTCCAGTTACAGTTCGGGAGGAGGGTGATAGTGGTATACTGTCCAAAAATTTTAGAAATACCTAATACTTTTTTGGATGATGCCATTAAAAATGTTACGAACTCTACACTGCTTGGGGAGTTAAATTATCTCTTTTGAGGTATGAAAAAAAATATTGTGGTCACTGAAGAAACCAGATTCATAAAATCTCTCATCTTACTGTGATTTTTTTGTAGTTTCCTTTAGAGATTAGCAAACCAGCAGCCTTTGCATAACTCCTGCCACCGCCCAGCAGGCGAAAAGGCAGAGGGTGAGCAGATGGGTCTGGAGCCCTGACTGAGGGCATGGATGTGAGTTCTCAGGCCTCAGTCATGCCTCCCACAGGCCTGTAAGTGGTGGGTCCCAAACAGAAAGAGGCTCCAGCTGTGGCTGCATTGTTCTAGCAGCAGCAAGAATACTGTATGTGATTGTGCAGTGCTTTGGCTTAACAACTTCTTCAGTTTGCACTTCACCTAAAGTGCAGAGAAAAGCACAAGTATATATTCAAACACACAGAGATGCAGTTGTACATTTTTCTGTATGTATATACACATCTGTTCATGTATATATATGTACAAACACATTAGGCACATAAATCTGCATCACCAGAAAGTGTGGGTATCTTATACCGTGATGAGAATATACTACTTAAAATTTTCATCCATACTGCTGTGGAGGAAAGAAATAGAATTAAAGCCAGAAAGAGGTGAAGAGTTTGTGTTCAAATGAAGGATCCTGGTATGATGGCAATTTCCTGCATCCTACTGCTAGTCTAAGAACCTCTGTAAAATATCTTTCTATAGAATACCCAAAGATCACATTAGTGTCCTTAAAATATCCCTTAATGACTCCTGATCCTTTCTACATGAAACCCAAGAGCATTTACAGATAGTTCTATCATATTGCATCCTATGTTTTGGAAAGAAAACGATGAAATTCAGCTGACTGCCTTCTCATGAGCTTGCTAAATTATCTATAATTTGGAGCATTTAATTTGTGGGTGAGTTTGGATAATTAAGCATAGTCCATTAGCTAAAATTTATAAGCATTGCTACCTGCACAGTTCTGTTCCAGGAGAAATGGTTTTTCACTTTTTTGGTGAGATTTTCCTTTCACAGAGGAGTTTTCTAGAAACAATAGCACTAGAAGAATATGAATATTTGAATATCCCTATAAATTGTTATCTATCCATTACAACATTTTTTTTCAAATACCTCATCACTTTTCTGTGTTTTTCGTAACACTTGCTTTCTGCTTTTATTTGATTTTTTTTTTTTTCCCAGGGTTCCTATTTGAGGAGATAAGGACTTGAGAAAATGAGAGGAGGCACTCTGGTTTTGTGTTACATACTGTTAATATAAATATTTTACCTCTTTTTACCTCTTGATTCTAATGATTATTGGAAAGTTGTCTTGTTCCACTTTTAGCATGAAAACTTCAATAGTTCCTTTAGTAGGTGTTTCTCAAAAGACCAAGCTGGAAATCCAGTCCCCGCTATCTCCTATTGTGGATCAATCTATGGCCCCAACAAGAACGGGTAATGTGCTGTGTCATTGCTTCCACCCTGAATTAGCAAGCTGTGTAGCTCTATGGCAGGAGGTGTAGGAAATTTGCCCTGGAATATTTCTCATTTCAGAAGGTAAGAACAATTATCCTTGGAGCTCGTTAACACCTTGTGGTTAACTAAGTAGGGCTCACCAATCTGAGAAAGTGCGAAATGTTTGAATTGTATTGGCTCTTTTTCCCAAACTACTCCTATATTTTTCCCGCTTTGTTTAGACATGGGATTTTAACAGCAGAGATAGAAGCACTTTCTTTGCCCCTCAGTGTTCTACTCTCTCTTGTGCTGCTGCTTCAGTCCTTTAAAAGTCTCTAGACTGTAAAGTGCAGTCATGTTCTTTCAATATAGTCCTGTGAGAATTAAAAAAAAAAAAAAAAAAAAAAACCAGAAAAAACCCCAACAAGCTCAAACAAAAACCCAATAAACTTGATGACCAGTGGCTCCTCCTTCTTAATGTTCCCTGACCATTTCAACAAGAGGCGAGTGGGAACCCTGATGTTCTCAGAAACTTTCCCAGTCCAAGCAGATAGAAACCAGGGTATTTTAAAGGTTTCTGCTGGTGATGCATTGTTCACAGGGGTCTTTGGATGAGGGAAGAGACGAGAAAGTTGACTCCACGTTCAGAAGCCTTGGTTTATTATTTTATGATATATATTATATTAAAACTATACTAAAATAATAGAAGAAAGGATTTCATCAGAAGGCTTAGCTAAGAATAGAAAAGGAATCCACAACAAAGGTTTGTCTCTGACCTAGACAGTCTGGACACGTGGACCATGATTGGCTATTAATTAGAAACAACCAGATGAGACCAATCACAGACCCACCTGTTGCATTCCACAGCAGCAGATAAGAATTGTTTGCATTTTGTTCTTGAGGCCTCTTGCTTCTCAGGAGGAAAAAATCCTAAGGAAAGGATTTTTCATAGAACATGTCAGTGGCGTGCTGGGAGATGGAAGATATACCAGAAGAATTAACAGTTTAGTGCTGGGCTCCTCGCCTAGGATATGGGGGCTGAATTGCTATTAGACACTGGGCTTACCTCCTCTCAGGCAGCTACCCTGATGTGATCATCACAGTCTTCTTATATGTTCAGGCCTTTGGGGCATGAACAGTTTTCTAAAGAAAACTTTGTTCTGGAAAGCTGTTGTGTTCCCATATGTGTTTAGGTTTGACAGAATGTTAGTAAAAATAAAATCTTTCCCTCCCCTGATTTTTCACTTAAAAAAAGAATATAAGGGTTGAATATTTCCACTGAGCAAATACCAAATACTTGGAGGATCACACAGTTTGAGCTCAGCCTTCAGGAGAACTAAAATAATTGGAGTAGCTCAGACCAGTGGGCAGCACTGGGTGTATCTTTGCCTTGCACAGGGCAAGAAGGAGAAGCAACACAGCCAGTTCAACACGTCACTGCATTTGGGCTACTTGGTACAGCTCAACCAATGGACCCCAGGGTGATGGCTCTGTTCTGGGGGACTCCTTCACCTTCTTCTCCCTCTTGGGGTATCTCTAACATCTCACCATCTTGCTCATGAAAGAGAGGCCCATAAGTGTTAGTTGAGTCAGTAAAACACTTAAGCCTGGACATTACTTGGGCATCAGGGCAGAACTGAGCAAAGCATACTGAAGTGCTTACAGGTGTCCCAGTTTTCATAAACTTTCCCTTGGCCAAAATGACTTGTTCTACCCTTTTGTGATATTCAAAGCAGGTAAAACAGTAATTATTTATAACCCCATTGAATAGCTGCTAACTCTTCTTTGCCGTGCCTTAAAATTTATGGTAACATATTTTTTAACTGCAGCAATTTCCCACCAACCTATACAAGGACGTAGAATACAAAGAAAAAAAAAGTGGGGCTAAATCAATCTCAGATGATTAAAAATTATTATTATAACTGTGTAAAAGTGTACATTCATATGAGACATTTAAACTGGAAATGTGTAGCAAATCATGTGGGCAGGAGAAATGTCTGAACTCAAATGGCAGGGCAAGTCAAGGGAGCTTCCTCCTCGTATTTTTGAGGGTAGTTGCTATTTACTAGCCCATGGTAAACATAATTACCATGGGCTAGTAAATAGCATTACAACTGGCAAATACTAAAGCAAATCCTAACCAGTGTGCTGGGGCAAAGTACTTTCCATTAGCCCCAGTGCAGCTGGGGCTTGATCTCTTCTGACAGCTGCCCCCCTACATTCCCAAATGTAGCCTGGCCTCTCTCCATGTCTTCCCCCTGCTGCTGCTGGGCTAGAGCCATGACTTTTTTGTGTGTGATGAGCATGTTTAGCTCGGTGCTTCTCTGAACAGGGATTTGCTGCCTCAGTGACCAGTAGTTTTTGGGACCTGTCTGAGCTACTTCTGACACCAGGAAAATTTGCTGCCATGTGTCACTTACTGTCTCTGTGACTGTTTGCCCAGTGGCTTGGAGGAGTCTATGATATCCTCAGTTTCCATAACCTCTTCTGCTTTCCTATTTTTCAACAGTGCTCTGACTTTTTTCCTATACTGTAGGACACAAGGATATTTTGGTGTTGTACTTTCAAATAGTTGAATTTCTGATGAAAATGCCTTGGTCATTTGCACTGCTCACATGAATTTAATTCACATGAAAAGGAATCAAAGAAAATGTTGTGTGAAAAATACATCATAAAGAATAGGCAAGGGACACAGTTAATATATATTTGGTTATATTTGTTAATATAATATTTGGTTAATAACAGCAAATCAGATAAACTTAAATACTATCTTCCTGATGCTACGAGGTGAAATGTTCTTCTCCCTTTTCCAGTTTCATTTCTAGAGACGTATTGTGATTTGACATTTAAAATCTTGTTTTATGCTACTTTTGGTTAGGAGGGGTTAGTGAGACATTGTGATGTCCTGCTTCCAAAAACTAAAATTAGGTTTAGGAAAGGTGGGTGAGGGGTGCATATGTAGTCATATACACCCAAAGACATTCCAACTCTGCTGCTACCTTAACAGGAAAATACAAGTTTCTTGGCTGTGTTTATTTATTACCCTCCTCTATAAACTAATAAAAAAATATTTTTTTGAAGTAGCTCAGGAATCAAGGCACTGTAATATTGAAGATAATAATTATTTAATAGTGAGCAGTGCTTGGTCTGAGAAACTTAGTTTCTTATGAATATATCCACATTTATAGATATCTTTCATTAATAAGAGGTGGTTTAAGAAGATATTTATTTTAAGTTCATAAGATTTAGTGTGGACTTGGCAAGCCAGTATCTGCTTTGGATTTATTTGAAGCAGATGTTAAGCAGAGAGAAGAAACTGACATGTCTGTAGTGGTTCCATAGCTGTCTGAATTATTGTTAGAATCCCAGCACTGGCACATCTCTAATTTAATACACGTTTCAGCAGTGACTGTGGTAATAAAATCTGAAATGCCTCATTCTCCTTTCATTAAAGACAGGAGAAAAAAAAGAGATCTGTATCAATATGAACAGAAGTGTTCCTGACCAACATGAAAGCATCCTTTTATGTAACAAAAAGAGACTAATCTTTTTTTCTATCTATTGCTCTATCTTGTTATTCTACAAGCTATCTATTGCAGGCCTGTGTTTCTTTTCAATCAAATGTTATGCTATGACATAATTCTTCATGCCCTCAAATGGTTAATTGCAAAGTTGAGTTTCCAAAGGACCACGCCTCACTTCTGAACTGAGCAGCTGAAATCGCAAGAGAGAGACAAAAGATGAAAATGGCTTGGATCTGAAATTTAGGAAATTAATAAAAACAGGATCAAAATCATGAGTTACCTACTGCAAAACCTATCTGTATTTGAAGGACAGAGGCCTGTCCTGCACTTCAGTGAACCACAACAGGCATCCTATCTGGTTGGGGCAGGCAGCATCAAGGGGTGAGGCACAGAAAGCCCCCAGCATGGATTCCTGCCTCAAACAGGGGCTAGGTCTGCTCAGCATCTTGGTCTCTGAGATGGGGTTGCCTTCTCAAAGCTGACTTGCAGTAATAAAAACGGCTAATGCCACCTCCCTGTGCTGCCTTCTTTTAACAAGTATCTCAGATTGTTTCAGCTGCTTGCCAGACAAGCATTCCCATTTTGTTTAATGGTACCTCCGAAAAAATGGGTTTGAGCTGACTTCCAAGAAGACAGGTTTGAAATAAGTGGCAAATAGAGGCCATTTATAAGTCTGCAGAAGCTAAAAGTTAATTATCTTCCCAGTATCTGAACAGAGATTATACCACTGTGTTTTATAGCAGAACCTTCTGTAGGGGGGTCAAACATCTGCTCAATAGAGCAGCCCACCACCAGGAGTGTGTCTGATTAATCCTGCTGTGCTGTGAAGGGGCATCAATTCTGTCAATCCCTTTGGACAGTCTTACACGTTTCAACAATTATCTGCTGCTAAGTTACTATAGTAAGAGTTGTAAATAAATGGGGGGTTTTAGGACATTTATATCTGTGAATTTGCTGCCTTAGCATCTAGTTTTAGGATTTACCTATTATGTTGCAAATAATAGGGTAGGGAATTCATAATTTTGATGAGCTCTAATTGTACAGATAATGTTGGTACAGTTATCCATTTATGAATGCTTTGATCACTTGATACACAGTAATTCTCTGATTTAATGCCTTATGCAGTACAATATAACTCCCTCTCTTGATATAAGAATATACACCTCAGAAGGAAGTTAATTGCCTTCAGAAACAAAAGAGAATTTAAACTTTAGGGCTAATTAAATTCTCATCTGCAGTTGTAAATTATTTTTATTACATTATACAGAATGTAAGTAGGATTTATCTGCTTTTCATTAGAAAATAGTATCATATAAGCACAGTAAAATGTTCCAATGAGACATTTTTCTATTACAATAAAAATAATCCATTGAACCTTGTTATGTTTAAAATTTTTTACTATAGTGAAGCATGTGCAAAAGTCAGAATTATAAATAAGCACAACTATTCAACCAAAGAATTATAACATAGCTAGAGAAACATTCACTGTTATTTTGTTTCACTTAAATTCATCCCAAAAAAAAGTGCTTCATCAGAAATTTAGGGATTTATTATTGGCTACACATTGATAAGATTGAAAAAATGATTAATTGTGTGCTGTGGTCATCTGGGAGAGTGAAGAAACATTTTGCCTTATTAACACTTGTCTATAATGCCTTTTAAAAGTTCTAAGTGATCCTTCCAATTTAGAGACTCAAGTAGTTAAAAGCTGTGGTTTTTTTCCTAAGGAAGATAAAAAGAAGGAAACATCTATGATGACTCACATACACTAAACCCAATTTGAAAAAAAAATAAGCTAGACAGAAACAAATGCACAGCATACTCTGTGACATCCTGCTCTATTGCAGCAGATTAAGTCTCTCTCCAAATTGCTTTGAGCACTTCTAGAGGGAGAACACAAACATATGTCGATGTTTTGGTGAGTCACTTCCTAGAGACAGGATATATTCTCATCCCATGGTCTGTCATTAGCTGGCAGAATTGGACAACACTAACACTTTTGAGATATGACTGTCCAGTTTGGCTGCTTGCAGGAATTTTAGGTCTGACTTTTCCCTTTAGGTGAACCAAATTTTTGCAGCTGTTTAACATACAAAAGAGGTGTTCTCATTCTACGAGGAGAATGGCTTGTATAAATGGGTAGTTTATGGAAAGGTTTTGTCAGAAAGCACTTTAATAGAAGACTATAACTAGGACTTGGATCCAGAGAAGTACCAGTACTCATTACTGGTACTATGAAATATTTGATGTAAAGATTTTTTTTGCCTCTTCGTTGTTTGAGTTCTTTCCCTAAGCATTTTTTGGGTTTGATTTGTTTGTTGGATTTTTTTGGTCAGAAAAAAGAGATTGAAAGTATTTAGTTCTGAAGCTTTTTCACAAGCATCCCACCAAGTTGTCTTTTAAAATTTGCCCTCTCCAGAAACGATTTAAATTTGTTAAATTTTCAGTAGAACTCGCAAAGGAAAAAAATATTTTAGTTATCACTGTTGTGAAAGGAAACTATAAAATATAAGCAAAGAATATGATTAAAATTAAAATTCAGAATAAGATAAAAATCTAATTTAGAGAAATTTTGTAATTTGGAGATTTTGAAGCATTACATTTTGAAGTTCTGCCTTGTCAAAGTGACTTTTGTTGAGTTATACTTGGCAAGAAACAAAGCAGAACAAAAATGATGGTAAAACATACTTGCTAGAACTTCATGTAAGTGTGCTCCTTCTGCTACTGAAATTTTTGTTGAAGGGTTTTGGTTTTTTATAATTCCATGAAAATAATTGTTATAAAATAAATTTTCAGCCTTAGGAAGACACAATTCTTGACACTCCTGGTATCTAGTGGAGAATTCTCTCACCTACAGGGATCTATGGCAATAGTAGAAAGGGCTTTTCCCTGTATTCTTGAAATTTAAATTGTGGATATACAATTTGAAGGGTTTTTATGGGAAGGAAAAGTAACTAATATATTTTTTTCATTCTATAGCCCATTATGTTGCACTGAAACTGTCAAAATTTTAAATGTGTGTGGGCTTTGCCTTTTTCTACATGTGGCTTTTCAGGAGTCTGGCTTTTTTATATTTTCAGGTTTAAAAAGCAAAGCTGCAACAAATGACAAACACATGGTGGGACAGAAATAATAAAAAAACTGCCAAGGAAACACACATTTTTCATGGTGAAACATTTACATTTTAGTATACAATAGTAACATTTGTGATTATGTACATGTTGTGAGATGAATTTAGTTACCTTTGCAGAGAGGAGTCAAACTGTGAGCAGAAAAATAGCCAGTGATATTTGACTTGAATCTAGAAAGGCTGTTAAGTTAGATTTACATTTCAGTAGAAATTTCTATGCCCATCTTTTCCTCTAACATATGAGAATATTCAAACATTTATGTATTAATCCTTGTTATAGCCTTCTAATATAGGAAAATAGTGTCAATTTGCCTGAAGAAGGGAAACTGGCAAATGGAGAGATTTTAGTGTTTGAATTAAACACCTCATCAACAGCATCAATGCTGCTTTTACCCATGAGGCATTGTTGGTGCAGATACAAGTACTTATTAGACTGAATAAAATGGTATACTTGACAGATCTTCTCCCTGGGTGAAACTTTTCATAAGGGGCTATCTGTGTAAATGAAGTACTGGTCAGGAATTGCAAGGAGCTGTGGACAGCCATTCATTAGAGATAGGTATTTCAGGCTAGAGTTGCTAGAAATAATTCAGCTTTATTATTTTTTTTATAAATTTTAACTTGTGTTGATATTGCAATGTGTTGATGCATTGAAATAGCTGGTGGCTTGGACCTTGGTGTCACATCAATGGCAAAAGGAAATTACCTCCTTTTATAGACTAAGCTGATGGTATTGTCTAGCATCTTTCTTACTGACCTGCTTGTTGGTTGTGACCAAGTCACATATCAAGAAAACATGATGTCCCTCACATTATCTTCTTTGAGTTATATGCATGTAGCTTAATATGCCTGTCAGGTTAGATGTCAAAATTTAGATCCCATGTTTCATCTGCAAGTGCCCCAATAAATAAAAAATATGAAGGACAGGACTCTTCTCTGTTTGACCCAGCCTGTAAGCTGAGTGTTCACTCTCAAATGACTCTGAGAAGTTAGACATTCTCATTTTCTCCTTCCCTTCTGTTTCACAGTGAAATGTGTTGGCTAGGAAGTAACAGTGAAAGGGCTGCTAACCTGAAGAAAAGCTTTCAGAAATGTCCCTATGCTAAATCAGGAGGAAGTCAAGACCTTTCAGCTTGTTGTGAGAAATTGGAGGCAACAGCCTAGTGGAAGAGTTATCACCTGAGACTGGGAAGAAGAGTTAAATTGCTTAAGAGTCTGGACTTGGCTAATGTAACTTGAATGACAATACAGTAATAAAGAGTGATAATGAAGAGTGATAAAGTAACGCCCTTCACACAGGGTCATTGGCTAACTGAGGACAACATGCAGTGCCTGATTAATTCCTACCTATGCTTAAGATTTTTTCCAACGCAAATTTCCATCTAGAAACATCATAAAATTATGTTTGGCATAAAACTTTCTCTAAATATTCCAGTAAAAACTTTGCATGCATTATTGTTTACTTCCTGTAAAAAGACTTTACACCAAGAAAATTGGTTTTATTTTCATTTCAAAGGACTAGAATCCAGTGTGTGGCTTTTTCTTTTCCCTGGTTGATGCATGGTTTTTAATATATCCATTTTTGACTGATCTTGAAGGGGCTACAAAATGGTTTCCTCATCACTCAGATGTCCATGGTGGCTCAGTAGTCTGACTGTGATTACAGACTGTAATGTGTTACCTCAGCATTAGACTGGGGACCATGGAGTTTCCCTTCTACACTGAAAAATTAATTAGGCAAGAGGATGGAGGCAGCCTAATCTTTTAATATAGTTCTCTTAGGCTCTGTTACAGACAAACTCTGTTAAGTGATGAGCATGAGGCATAATCTGATCAGAGCCCAAAGCCTGTTCTCTATGCTGAGCTCTGGGTGTCCCAAGGCAGAACAAAACTTCATGTCTGCAGGAGGTTCTAGGGCCTCCTCCTGATAGTATTATGGCAAAATAGTGACTGCACTTCTGAATAGCATGTTTCCTTATGATTAAAGTCTGCAGAGTTCTCTCTCTTCTCTTAATGTTTTTCTCTTGCTTATTTCTTACCTCTCAGATCAGATTCCTAGCTCAACAGGACCAGGTATAACTTCACTTAACAGGTGAAATGTGCTAATAGACTTTTCATTAAGATAATACCTAACATGTTCTAGTCAAATACCAATATCAGAATAAAAAACAAATTAATAATCGCCTTTTCACTTGAATCATAGCTTGATTAATGTTACTAGCAGTGCCAATATTTTACTCAGGTTTATTTGAGCTTCTAAGGAGCAGAATGTGAAGCAGAAAAAATATCTTTTTTGTTCAGAGTAACAAATAAAGGATTTTAGAACTTACAGAAATCCTTTTTTTCTTTTCATCCATTCTTCTATAAATTATTTTAAGTTTTCTTCCCTTGAGTGTGGCACAGGAAAATCATCTCCACAATTACTGTGTGTTTATCAATGCTTGCAACTCTGCATGCTACCACTGTTTAAAGCCCATTTAAAGTATTCCTGCTGGCAAATGTCAGACTCATGTGTAGAGTTGACATCCTGCTCTAAATCCTACCCCCCTTGTCCCTCTGAGGGAGACTTATGACTCCAAGAGCACAGTCAGAGCAGAAGAAGTGTTCCAGCCTGTGCACTGGCAAGGCGAGCGGGAGCAGCAGAGGACACGGGGAAGCCGCAGCTCAGCCCCAGAGAGGTACTGCAAAGTGAGAAGCAGCAGGAGAACTGCCAGCAGCACACTTGAAAGCAGAATACAGATATGTTTGTACATGCCTTCCTGACTGTTGTCTCCTGACCTTCCGTTCCCCATCCGCCCATGCTGGAATTACCATAACCCACTTTCAGGACAGACACTTCCTCTCTCCAACTGGCTAGTCATTTCAGGAGAGCTTCGTTGTATGAATACTAAGTTAGTAGAACTCTTCCTTATTTCCACTTCCCTCTCCTGCTGCCTCCCATCTCCTGTTCTAAAACTTGGCAGCCCTAAAATTGTGACACCTTTTCCCCAGCCATGTTGTGCTTTCTTCCTTACAACTCTCATTTCTTCTATGGCGCTGCACTCAGCAAGTAAATAAGCTTTTCTAAGAGCTTTCTTTTTTGAAACCTAAAATTTCTCCACCAGTTTAGCAGTTCATGTCTTCAATAGCACTTGCCTTCATGATTCACAGAGGTTCAGTTCTAAGAAGGAAATATATCGGTAGTATAGAGCAATTATTATGTTTTTCAAATATTTATTTATGGCAAGCATTTTAAGATCTTGTGTGCTGTGTCCCTCTGTCTGTTTATGGGTGCAAATCTCTTCCCCAGTTATTTTTACTTCATTAGCATCTAGAAGCCTCAGCAATGGCCCAGAATCCTTTAGTTATATATACTGGGGAAAAACCTTTGAGGAATATACCCTTTGAGGAAATCAACATGATCATAGCAGAATTCTGAACACCTTTTACTTGTTACCATCTGGTTTTCTGGATATGTATTAAAGGGAGTGTGAATGTCAGCTGTTGGAAGTACATACGGGAATTTTTCATCTCGTAAGACTTCTTTTCTAATTTTTATTATTAACCTGAATTCTGAGGGAATGTACATGTTTAGGTGACGCAGACTGGAGTCCTTTTTCCCTTAACTAGAAATATTACTGAGGCAGCAGCTGCTGTACATTTTTCTGCAGCGAAATGCATGCATAAATGTACAGCATATTAACTAGATTATTTCAGTGGAAGTACATAGGTTTTTGCTGAAGACAGATTATTCTTAAAATAAAATTATACACACATGCATGTACATATGTACAAATGCTCACACAAAAATAGTCTAAAAGCAAGAACAGCCATGATGATTTCCATTTCCAAAGTAGAATTAGAATCTATAAGTAAATCAGTTTGGCCTTATAGATTATAGTAACCCAGTAACTTAGTAAATAGGGAGAACATAAGTGTAGAAAATGTAAAGAAATGAGACAAAACTGCCCAAAACTTCTTCTTTGGGGGGCAAGCACTGAGCCTAGGTGTAACGTCAACAATTTTATATCACGCTTAGAACCAGCATCTCAGTGGCAGACCTTCACATGTAACTGTGAACAATATGTTTGCCCTCCAGCAAATAAATCAGTGAGAGAGTAAATAGCATGGCAGGAAAAAACAGAGTGAAACACATTTCCTCCTGAGACGCAAGCTCATCCTTTTCATAAATTAAGAGTGTAGGAGAAATAGGTGGAACATTCTACTGCTAAACAAATGCTTTAAATGTTTGTTATAAACAATGCTCAAGCAATCACAGGAAATGTGGGGTTCAGATTGAGGTATTCATCTCTTCAGATGTATACCTAAGAGGAATTTTTATTAATTATACTGTCTTGTTGGGTATTTAAGTCTAATATAAAGAACCTATATTGGCTTATCGAACGCAGACTGCAGTTTACCTTTAAAACACACAACACAAAAATTAAGATGAAAACTCTCATAAACTGCAGTTAACTTGAGAACTTTATTAGCTATTTGGTAGAGTATAAGCTGAGGGAAACAGCAGGTACTGAATGTTTAATAAAAACATAGGAATGGGGTGTTAAATTGGCACATCTATTTTGAAATCAAACTAGAAAAACATTCATCTTTTTGTTAATCCTTCCTTGATTTCCAGACATTTCTATCTGTATTTCTAATCAGACTCACTTTGATGATAAATATATAAAGTTGGTTGTCTTGTATTTGTGACAATGGCCTGAAGATGCAACAGCATCCCGAGAAAGACACAGTTAATATCTCTTATTTAGACCATCTGAGGGGAAAAAAACTCTCACCAGTTTTTGGCCTAAACAGAAAAGCTGTATAACTAAACCTTAAAATAGGGTACGAGTGCCTTTGGTTTTTTACCTGTGTTTTGAAGGATATTTTAATTGTCAGATCTGCTGGTGAGTAGACCTGCTTGAGCCTGAGAGCTTGCCTGCTTTTCCAGCTGGTCCCATTGATGCATACTATCTCTGCCTCACCAAGTTATGGTCTCACCTTAGGTATAAATATTTCAAGGGCAGAGATATTTTTCTCAGACATTTTATTAATAATCACATAGTACTTGTATATTGTCCCCAAGATACTAGAACAACATGAATCCCCTCAGATGTCAGCAGTGGCTGCATTTAAGGTCAGAAAATGCAAACAGAAGGGGAAAAGTGTGCTATCACAGGCTCAATGAATTGAATATCATCAATTCTTGTTCCAGCCTCTCCTTAGTTTCTTGCACATAGCCCAAGCCAGCAACAGTGAGGAACAGTTTCCTAAAAATAATCATGCAGCCAAAAATACCAATGCACTAAATAGTGCAGTTGGACTACATACTTGAAGAGGGTAAAAGAGTCTGTGTTACAACTATAGAATGAGACCTTGATCATCTTCCAGAGTACATATCCTCCTACAGAGGATTTAGTTTCCTAATTAAGGCAGTTCTCCACAAGCTTCCTTTATATAGTAAGCATCCTTCAAATCAGTACTGGTAAACCTAAATCAGAAAAAGAAAAGCAAAAATCTAGTATCTGTGTTCAGCTACTAAAAGCTCTATTCTGCACACATTATTTCAGTAATTTCTTATTTTAATGAAATACGGATTATAAACTGTGTTAGCATTTGTCTGCTTTAATTTGTGTATATGCTAGGTTCTAAATTCCATCACAAGGATTCCCTTAGTCTCTCAGCTTACCATTAAATGTTTTTAAAAATGCTCAAGTGACCTGGCTGAGAAGGTGTTCAAGATGGTCTCTTGAGGAAGCAAGTAGGTACTCTCTAATCTTCAAGTTGAAAGTGGGGACAAGTCATCAACACAAGCTAGATGTTGGGGTATTTTCTGCCAGTACCTTCTGTTTGACTGTCATCACAAGATGTTTAATATCTGTGTATTTGATAGTTTTGTTTAAAAGTATTGTTTAACTGCAAATGTTACTGGGTTTGGTGCAGAACTTTCTACTTCTCCTAAGCCATGAGGATTCCAGTAAAAGTACTTTGAAATTACTGGACAGTGTTCAGTGAATGAGGTAAAGAAGTGATGAATCCAGGGAAGGGTTCTCCTTTGAGAGACAAGTGTGGGGTGAGACTCATCAGATATTGGTGAAAAGAAGCATAATTGAGTAGAATATTCCTGGCTGGTACCATATCTTTCCTTAGACATTACAGTACCATACTACTTCAGTCAGATAGTATATTCAACATGGATGTAGGAAAAGAAACATTCCTAGAAGTCAGGAACTAGTCTTCTGATCAATTTCCATAATCATAAATAAATGACAATAAAGAAGTGAACAATCTCAGTAATACAGGAAGGTTTTTTCTAGCCTATAACCAGGTCTCAAACACAAATGTTACCTGGGTATTCTCTTATTTGTAACTATGCACTCAGAAAATATTTTCTAGACTTTGAGACAGCCATTCATTAAGCTCAACTTTGAACCATCTTCAAGTGAATTATACGTATGTCTGGAGCTGTTTGCTCTATCACAAGGTGTGTGCTCTCAAGTCATGTGACCATTTTTTCATCCTTTTCCTCTTTAAAGAAATTATGCTGGATCAGAGCAGGTGGATAACAGCAGATCAACAGTCTTTTCTCTCAACAAGTTTGATGAACTAGGAAAGAATTCAGGATAGAGGTGAGGGTGACCATGCTTGCCACAGCAACTTTGACAAAAGGACAAAAACCCTCTTAAATATAAAATAATCAGTTCCTTAAAACATACTGTGTGTCTTTCTTCATAGAGAAACATTTACTTTACTTAGATACATTAATAATTTGAAAACTCCTTCCCTCCTGCTATCAAAAAACCCAACACGAGAACAACAACAACAAAAAAAAAACCCTAAAACCTCACAAACCCAAAAAGGATAAGTTCATGTGTTTCAAACAACTGTCTTTATATTGGAATTGCCATGCCATGGAATAATGCTAACATTTTGGGGAGCAAAGCAGCTTTTTTATGTCATGCTTCTGTTTATACATCAGATTTACATCAAATTCTCTTTCTTCCATTATGCCTCACATACAACTTTCCACCGCTACTAGAAAACCTGATCACCTTCATCTGCTCAAATCATCTTCTTTCCCTTCTTCTCTCAAAGAAAACCCCTCAAAGTCTGTTATTTTTGCGGGCAGCTTGCTTGCCAAAAGCAAAAGTCATAAGAAATAGCATAAGTACTTTCTAGGAGTAAAAGAAAAGTGGTTGTTTGAAGCCTTCTACTCTTACCCCTTCTCTTTGCCTTGAATTTGTGCTTCTTTCTTAATTATGATTTTACCTATTAGATAGCATTGATGGTCTATCAGCTCTAATATCTTATCTCTCACAAACATCTGATCTTAGTGCTTCAGAGAAAAGTGAAAAGTCTACGTTGGCTTTGAGAGCCTGAGATATACTCAAAGGGACCGAGCATTTGACTCTGGTGTCTACAGTCCTCAGCCAGCTTTGTGAAGTATCAGCTGGGATTTCTCTTGCCTTAGTAAAACTAATATGCATTAAGGGTACTGCCAGTAATCCATCATCTTGTAAATTCATAAAAATTGGATGAAAGAAACAAAATATAATATGATTTTTCAGGGGATGAAATTGTAAAATATCTTCGTGTTTTAAATTTGAATTCAGTAGAAGCTGAGGTTTGTGGAGTTTAAGAACTTACTGTTGATTTTTGTACTTTATATTATTTGTAAGTGCTCTGAAGTTCTGGAAATCTATAATCTGTTTTCCTTTGTTTACAAAGAATTTGAAACGCAATCTTTGCTTTGTGAAGGATTTTCTAAGAACTACATTTAACCTGTACTGTATTCAGAAATTCACCACCACAGATGAGGGAATTACTGCTTGCACAGTTACAGGTATTAACTCTCTCTTTTGGAAAGCACAAATTCATAAAGAGTATCCCATATAGAGAGAGTGTTGCAGGTGTTTGAATATCAGACTTTAATGTAGCACAATGTTAGAAACATAGCATTATTATCTGGATTTTTTTCATAGTAGAATATTAGTAATAACATTTATTCTGAACCTATTTGGTAAAGTGCAGCCAAATCCATGGTTAGTACAAAAATTTGCTTATTTTAGCTCTTGTTGCCCAGTGAACCTTTTCATACATAAATGTCTAAATAAATTTGCTAAAAGCTTGATCTTGTGGATTTCAGGCTAAGATAGAAATGCTACCAGAATTATTTTTGTGTGTGCTCAAAAATTGCCCAGATGGTTTCAACTTCAGTAGTGGTTACCCAGTATGCTGTTCAAAGTGAAAATTATATGAATCTCTTTATTTTAGATGAACTCTTTCAATATGATACTCCTACATCAGATCAATGACAGGTGCTAACACTCTGCACTGCAAACCAGCACCTGCTTTAGTATTGATTTTCGTTGAATATGTATCTGGGTGGTCAGTTAGCAGTGTGCTTTCGGAAAACCCCCTAGTGCTATAACTGTATCAACCACTACACAAACTCTCAGAGATATTTGACCTCAGATAAAACTTTACGGTGTATATTTATAGCTAGCACCAGAGTTAAATGGGTTTTAAAATGGATTCGTGTAGTCATGCTAGGCTGCTTGTGAGGTTATCAGTTTAGCAGCTGGGCTTGTTTGCTTGTTATTATTGTGAGCAAGAGTTATGAGCTTCAGTTAAAGATAGAGCCAATCCACTCCTGGTCATAAACCAGCGTGGATAGGCTCAGGTTTTCAGCAGATTTCCTGCCCTCTTCTTCCATGCATTAATAACAGTTTCTTCATGTCAAGCAGGCATGTTGTTTCTTAAGACATTTACCAGAAAACAAGGATTAGAAAATCAGAGCTTCTCAAAACAAGAAATTTCTGTCTTTTTGGCACAGACTGCCTTTTAAAAATACAGCAAATTTGTTGCATGTGTGATGTCACTTTTAAAGTACTGTTATATATTTTCCTCTTTGAGATGGCATCTACACAGAGGAAAAAAAGTCCATTCTGTAAATGAAATTGCCTTTTTGCCACCCTCAATTCAGACACAAAGTAAAAATCTCTTTTATCTCAGTGGCAAAAGCAAAGGTGTGTTTTGCTTTCCTACATTTCCTACTGGTTAGCCTCAGTCAGGTGTAACAGACATGCTTCCTGATGCCTAAATGCTTCTACATCAATTCATCTACATCGTTTTCTGCATTACCTAGACACTCAATCACTCTTCTTCCATGGTTGCAGAGGTCTCAGAAATGTGCTGAGCATGTCCAGCATACAGACTGAATCTAAAACTATCACAGGGTCTCTATGGCATATGCAAGTATCTTGAATTGATCTTAATGCAAATGTTCTGCTAGGTTACTACAGAGATGATGTTTTTTAGCCAAAGCAGGAAGGAATACAATGTCAGTGTGCTTGACCTGCATTTACCTTTAAGTACACAGCAAATTCAAGTCCTAGATTTCTTTCACAATCCTTCTATTTAATTTCTTGACTGGTTTTACTTTTGCAAAATTTCTTTTTTTGAAATCCACAACACCTGCATCATATCTATTGGTTATTTATTTCCCCTTGGGTAGGAATCACTGAAAATCTCCATTGTGAGGTTTGTGATGCAAGCACATTCACAAAGCCAAGAAAATTTGGGTTGAGAACATCCTGGGAAGAAGAATGTTGGTGAGAGATGGCTGCAGTGAAATGCTGATGCATAAAACCTTAATATTACAAGCTCTGGCAAGTGCATTGTGCTGGGCAAACTGTGATGTGCTGACCCAAGGGTCATGCAGACAAAAAGTTAAACTGCTCATTTCAGTCAAAGTAATGGGAATAGGCATGTTACAAATAAAAGGATGCCATCAAGCTGCCTTTGTAGCACGATCTGCATGTCAATAAAACAGGTTTACATGAGAGTAACCTTCAGAACATTATTCCTTTCCATTGGTATATATCTCTTAAGAATAGTTCAACCATAGTATTAGGAATTACTTGGACAGGCCACAAGAAAATTAAATTTATATATGTGCAGATTTCTTTACCAGGCTAGTCTTTGTAATGGCATAGAGTAATTAGCTCTTGATACTTCTTTTCCTTCAAAGAAGTGTGAAGTATAGGCTAGAATCAAGAATTCCTGCACGGCTAAGACTCACTCCTTGGAGGAATGAGTGAAAGATTTATACTCTAGAATTTCTCAAATATCTGGAGGTGGGAAAACTGGTTCAAATAACTATTCTAACTGTTGGCTGTTTATTTAAGCCTCTCTCCTCTGAACCTCTGAATTTATTTGTGGTCTCTGAAAACATGATAACTTTTACTGGAGCTGACATAACACTGCTAAAAGAGAAGAGGCATATTTTTTCCACTTTCAGAATGAAAAAAGTTATGACCAAGTCTGTGACATATACATATAAACCTGATCTTTAATGCAACACTCTGCTTACACTAAGATTGTGTTCATTTACATCGTTAAAAAGTGACAGATAAAAACAGAATAAAATATGTTAAGTCAACCACAGTGCAAATTCATGATCATCATATTACATGGTGACAGCCCAATATGTCTTGTTTTGTCTAGTGACTTTCAGTACATGTGCAAAATGTTAGAAATTAAAGCTGCAAAATTCATTCATGTAGAATCATTGCTACATGTAGATATCAAAACATTTTGTGTCATGGATATGCTAGTGGTGTTCAAAATGCTATAAGGTACTCAATACAAATTGAGGTGTTTGTAGAGAGGATGTTCAATATCTTTAAGGAAAATTCTTGGGTCTTTTAGTCAGCAATTGCAATTGCATTAAAATATGTTCTTTGTAAATGCCTTTGTGTAATTAAATTAAGTAATTCATCCATTGGGAACCAGAAAGTTAAAGGTTTGATATACAACCACTTATTTAATTTTGTGTAACTGTGTATAAGATAGCTGTTGTGAAAGAGATTATGTTTATCAAGTAACACCTATTTGTGGAGTGTGGCAGAAGTATTTGCTTGCTTAAACCAGTGAATTGAAATAGAATTTAGCTGTCACTCATCTAGAAATGGCCCCTCCCCTTTAGCAGTCTCCTCTTCAAATCTTAGAATCATAGAATAATGCGGGTTGTAAGGGACCTTTAAAGGCCATCTAGTCCAATCCCTGCAATGACAAAGGACACCTTCCACTAGACTAATTTCCTCAGAGCCCCATCCAACCTGGCCTTGAATGTTTCAGAGGATGGAGCATCTACCACCTCTCTAGGCAATGTGTTATCTAACACAAACTTGGAGATGGGACAATTCAATGCCTGTGTAAAATGTTGCCTGCCATGGCTTGCCTTTGATATATTCTTATTGAAGCTTCTATATATTAATTGTATGCATATCTAAGTGGAGAATAAAAAAAATTTTATCGATGCTCTGAAAGAAGGAGTCTGTGAAGGGATCTGGTAATGGGATTAATTTCAGAAATGAAATTGCTGCCAAAATTATCAAACTAGATACATGTATATGAGTTCATTAAAATATTGCTATGGGAGGGGTTTCTGTGAGAACCAATAGGAAATTATACATTAAGGTTGTCCTCTCACTTATGTACCTTACTATAAACACATGTAAATTGCAAATAATTATTCATGCATGGAAACAATAGCATGAAAGAGTACCTAATGATTGGTGTCAACTTCTTCCTCCTCTTCAGTACTTCTTCTCATCTCCCAGTAGGCCCTGACATTTCCAGTTTTGAAGCCACAGTTATTCAATGTCTTCCTGCTAAATTGCGTGCGACATTTCAATGCATAAAGACTTTTGGGGTGAAGACTTTTATAAATAGGTCTGATTGGGCTGATAACTACTTCTGATCCAGACTGAGTGCCATAAAAGACTTCCAGCTGTTATTACTTCAAACTCAGCAGCCCCCAGAAACAGCCACGATGTTTAATGTATGTTTTACAGAAATACTTGTATAAAGCTATTAATTGAAACTATTTGTAGGATCCATTCAGAGTAAGACTTGGTACTGATGATGAATGGCTTCATTGTGCTAGGTCATTATGGTCCTAAGTAATTTTGTTGGTTAGTACTTTTCCTTTTATACCCAAAAATCAAATAATAATGATGAATTGCAGAGAAATGAAAAAAGGTATAATTGACAAAATAGATTATTACACCCTGTGACTGGATGTAATGAATTGCAGCAGGAATTAAAGACAAAGCTTTGCCAGTTAAACTGAATTTAATCTAAGTAGTGAAAAAGATATTTCTGTAAAGCCCTAATCTTTTTGGGTTATCTAAAGGTAATACAAAGTCCACAGACCATACATCTTTAAACTAGTAGTCTTCAAGGGCCTTAACCCTAGAGGTTTGATTTTTAAGAAGTATTAGGTCATGACCAAAATGGTTAACCACAAAATCAAACCAGAACCAAAATCAGACCCTGCCCAAACATGCTAAACAGGCTTTTGTCGGTTCTTGTTTGTGCACAGCCTGCCTCCAAAGATTCATCTGGCAAAATAAAAGGCCTATTCAGAACAGAGCAATGGCCAGATGATCAATGCTCAGCATCCCTTAGTGGTATGATCAGAAATGCACAAGTTTGAGCTAGTAAACTGGCAGATATTTGATGTGGCCATGGTTCAGACCAAACTGAATACGCGAGGCATGTGTATACTCTTCCTGCCCTTCCATATCCCCCCCAGCCCCTTTTTCAGTAAATGCATTGAGGTTTAAGCCTGTGCTCTGTAAAGTCCAAATGTATACCGCTGGAGAAGTAGAAGGATCCATTTGATATCTTATATCTTTGTGAAATGTTGAATCATTCAGTGATACAATTGTATCTAAAATGGTTGGTTTGCATCTTTTTAATGTTTTATCACATTCCTGTCACCATATGTTAATAAGGAAAATGGCTAAAGAATTCCAGAAATAGAAGGGAGGTAAACTGGTCTTCCTTCATTAATAATTGGGAGGACTTGCTACACAGGAGATTTCTAAAGTATGGATGCTTTGTTAATTTTGACTTTCCCCTTGCAAATATATTCATCTGCAGTCCAATAAAGATTTAGGAATGATCTTGTAGCTTGAAAATTTTAGTCTTTTAGCTTTCTAAACAGGCTTTAGAAATAATTCCATGCATTTCTTAGCAAGGAGCCTGTTAACTAGCTTTCATTTAGATTGTGTGTTCTTTGCTTTTCAGTTTCTTCTATCCATGAAAAAAATAAAAATACCCCAGCAATAGAGCTCACTGAATAAAATCATTCCAGGAGGTGTAAAAATTCAAACTCAGAGTACAAAAGGGAATGTTTCCCATGTAGGAATTGTGGAATGCTAATAAACCTGGCACACCAACTTGCTGCAGCTCCTTACAAGTCCTGTAATTCAAAAAGTTCACCTTGAAGTTTGCATATAATTTTGCAATTCATTGTAGATGCAACTTTCTTTGTTAATACTGGCATTTTTTTTTCATACCAAGAATGAGACAATCAGGTTTCAGCAGCAGTCTTGTCAACACATTAATTTCTTTAGGTAATTTTTTTTTCCTCATGACTCTTCCTCTCCCTCTAACCTCAGTTACTGTGATATAACCTTATTTTATTGTCATTCTCCTATAACTCCTGCTATTGTCAACACACATTGATTTTCCAGTTAAACACACTGATTTCTGAGCTTTTTGTATTTCATTCCAATTGGACCAATCTTCTTTCTTTTACAGCACTTAAAATACTATAAATTTAATGGTTTAGGTTTGGTGGGGGTTTTTTGGGGTGGTGGGGGTGGTGGGGGCGGTGGTTAATTTGGTTAGGTTTGGTTTGGTTTGATTTGATTTGTTTGTCAGTTGGCCTTTTTTGTGGACAGCTGGTAAGGCAGGGGATTCCAGCCCTCTACACAGCTCTCATGACAGCCCAGCTGGAGAGCCCACATGAAGAACCACCAAGCACAGAAAGGAAATGTTGGAGGAACTCCAGAGGAGGGCCATGAAGAAGATCAGAGGGAAGGAAGACTTCTCCTATGAGAAGAGTTTGAGGGAGTTAGGGTTGAAGAGTCCAGAGAAGAGAAGGATCCAGGGACACCTAATAGTACCTTCCAGTAGCTAAAGAAAGCCTACAAGAAAGGTGGAGACAGAGTTTTGACAAGGGCAGGTAGTGAAAGGACAAGGGGGAATGGCTTCAAATTGAAAGAGAGCAGGTTTAGATTAGGTATATGGAAGAAATTCTTTCCTGTGAGGGGTGGTAAGGCATTGGAATACACTTCCCAGAGAAGTTGTGGATGCCCCATCCCTGGAAATATTCAAGGCCAGGTTGGATGTGGCTTTAAGTAATCTGGTCTCATGGAAGGTGTCCCTAGCCATGATCAGGGGTTTGTAAACTGGGTGGTGTTTAGGTTGCCTTCCAACCCAAATCATTCTATGATTCACTATTTCTATCTACCCACTGTCTCCTCATCTCCTGTGCTAGGATCCTGTATGTTTCAGATCAATTACTATGAAGCTGAAAATTCATTAAATCTTTGGGATATTCTGTGTAGGCACTTGCCATTAAAAACAAGAATGGAAAGAAAATACAGATAATGCAGCAATTGGTTATAATTAAGCATTAATATATTTTTGTGCCTCTTTTATTTTATTGTTCTAGTGTATGAGGAATACATATATTATTTAAGAAAATAAACCAGGAAATTTGGAAAAGTGTTTCCTTGTGAATTTAAATTGAATGTATGTAATATTTCCAGGGATCCCCAAGGAATAAACTTTACATTTCTTTTGTCCCTTCTTGAGCATTTTTACTGTGTGTATGAGGAGGTATAAAATGCAAAATAATAGAATCATGTAATATCCTGAGTTGGAAGGAACTCACAAGGATCACTGAGTTCAAGTTGTGGCCTTCACAGGACACCCCAAGAATTATACCCTGTGCCTGAGAGCATTGTCCAAACACTTCTTGAGCTCTGTCAGGCTTGGTGCTGTGGCCACTGCTCTGGTGAGTCTGTTCCAGTGCTCAACCACCCTCTGGGTGATATCAGGAATATCACCTATCCCTGATATCCAACCTAAACTTCCCCTGGCTCAGCTTCCTGCCAATTCCTCAAGTCCTGTTACTGGTCACAAGGCTAAAGAGATCAGTGTCTGCCCCTCTTCTTCCCCTAGTGAGGATGCTGAAGACCACAATTAGGGTTCCCCTCAGTCTCCCCTTCTCTAGGCATGTTGAGCAAATGATGAGCAAAAAAATAAATCAAATGTTTAGACAATTAAGTATTTATTTCATTGGTATTTAAAGACACATTGTGAGGGAGGCTAAGGTATCTTAATCTGACTTGGAAATGGGTATGCATCCAGGTTAGGTGTGATGGCATGCACAAAATAATGCTTCAAGTGTTTTAAAAGACTGGAAAGTAAATAATTGGGGTCTAGTTTCTGTGGAAAGGTAAATGAGATTTCTGCAATTTTAGTTTCTTGCCTTCTTCTCCCTCCTGCCCCTATCTGTTAGGCTGTCTTGAATGTAAATGATAAAATTTTCACATGACACCTTCAATAACAGTCTTAAATTTTGAAAAATCTGTATATCCCCCTGGAAACATAGCGTGAGATATAAGCATATAAAAATAATTTGAAGAAAAAATAACTCACCTGACTAAATTCTGTCTGAAAAACAATTAATCTCTATTTGCTCCTCCCCAGAAGACAGCTGGATATAGGGAGGGAAGATAAACACCCTTGACTTTACTTCTCAGAAAATATCTGAACCATGACCAAGAGGAATTGCCTCGAGGCATGAAAGAAATGGCGCAAAACATCTATTCAATCTCTTCTCTTCTACCATCACCACTTAGTGCAAATTTATAGTATGAAGCATTTCATGTAGATGACTTTTCAGGTGAGGACTGGGCTACGGCTGATTTGCCTTTCTCAGCCCACTGGACAGGCACCTGTCAGAAGGTAACCATATCTGGCAGCTGTTGCTGCAGTTTTCAACTGCACAATCTAATGCTTTGTAACTCTACACCTGCTGTCATGAAATTTAAGAACCTTAAGATGTAAAAGCCATACTGTATTACTAATTGCTCTCCTGCTTCACCAGTGTATTTTTCTCAACCAGCATCAACCTAGGGGCTAAGAAAAATCTCCTCAGCCCCCACAAGCTGCAGCAATTCCTCAGTTTTGGATACTTTTGAGCACAGACCTCTTTCTCTCACCAGAACTGGGCTTTATATTCTGGCTGCAGTTACATCACACACAGGAGACAGTTACAGTCAAGCTGTGTCCACAGAAAGGCCTCACATTTCAGGGAAAACACTTTCAAAACACTGAGGGAGTTGTTAATTACTTCAAAAATTACTTTACTTCAAATTGCTTCAAATACCTTTCTGCCTGGCCATTGAGAGCATTACATTTGGGACACAGTCTGAAGTCCTGATCCTCTGCAATCGTGGGAGGTGAGCTGTAAAACAAAAGAGGCACAGAGGTGATTTGGGAGGAGTGTCTCTCTTTAAAAGGATGTTGAAAGTCCTCTATTTATATCACTTGAGGAAAGAGAATGAAAGGAGTGAGAGCAAAATCAAAGGCCTTAGTGAAAGGATTATGTACAAGAAACAATAGATTTTTCAGTGTCTCCGAGTATAGCTGGGCTGGAGATAAGATGATGTAAGCTTCAGGTATACCTTTCCATGGTAATGGAGGATTTAAAAAACAAACCCAAAATCTATATAAAATGAAATAGCATATATTTATGAGCAAAACTGTATGTTTTGTTCATAATAGCAGGAGACCAGATTTAGTATACCTGAAAATCTCATTAATCTTCTGCTTTTAAGCTACCATTAATATAGCCATCAAAAGTCAAAATTATATTTGAACAAATCCTCAAAAGTGTATTTAACTACTTACTGCTCTGGAAATCTCTGTGAATGTAAAGAGTTAGTTTGTTTATCTGCCCAGAAATTGTATAATAGAAAAGTGTGTTGGATGGATTATAGAGTATTACACCACTGTAGATGGTATACCATTGAGCAGCTCAATTGTTTGAGTTCTGTGTCTGACACAGTCCAGGTATGAACGCCTTGATTGCCACTGGAAAGAAAGATTGCAGGAATACAGATTTTTGTTCTTGTCTGCAGAAGATAAAGAAGAATAACATACACGTTTGATAAAATGGGAATGGCAAAACTGTCTAAAATATTCTCAGAAAGGCTGCCTTCGAGGAGCTTTTTAGAAAGGAGGTAAAATACAAAAATCTGTTTTTACAGTAGCTGCACATTGATGGAGCTAGAGTTGTTGGAAGGAAACTAGTGGGAAAAAAAGAGAAAGCATCAAAAAAGTGAGGTATATGTGATGTGCTGATAGCATGATTGTGATAAGGGAATGATAAATAACCATGTTTAGGGTGGATGATCCAGTGAAGGATAGCAAATACAGAAACTAAGAAAGGGAGAGAGGGACTTGTGCTTTAACTGAAGATAATCACAAATGCTGATATTCTCTTTAAATAAATATACCTTCTTCTCATTTATTCTTTTTAAATAGGAAGAAGCAGCTCAGTTGCCACATCAGATGATGAAATTAGGTATTTTATTCCCTGACTAAATCTTCCATCTGGCAGCAGTGTAAGAACATCATGATAATAAATATATTCTTTCTAAAAGCCTCTGACATTCCTCTACAGGAACTCTCTGTCAGATAAAGTTCAAATTTTGATAATTTAGCTAAGTAAATTTTTTGGGTAGGACTAAAAAGCACAAGTTGACATTCTTTCTTGCATAAATGCTACCTAATAATTTTTGCAGTTATTTTTAGACTTTGAAAAGTTCAAAATATGTCTTGGCAGGACCACCAAGTTGTAACCAGGACCACAAAGCTCAGCTGAAGACTGCTCTCCACTGGAGTACTGCTGAGGGCAGCAATCCAGCAACCCCATTCTTTGGCACTGGAGAGGCTGCACCTGGAGCACTGTGCCCAGTTTGGGGCGCTTCAGAAGATTGAGAGGCTGAGGTACTGAATGGAGCCCAGCAGTGGGACGCAGGCTGGTCAGGGCAGGAATGCAGTATGGAGAAAGAAAGGCTGTGAGAGCTGGGATTGCTCAGCCTGGAGAAGGGGAGGCTGAGGGTAAGAAGCCCTGACTGCATCCTGATGGGAGTGTGTAGGGGAGACAGAGACAGATGGTTTTCCACAGTGTCAGGTAAGAGAATGGATGCAAGCTGCAATGCAAGAAATTCACATTTGCAATTGAAGAAAATAAATGTCCCTAAAGAATTAGGGCAGGTTCACCACTGGAGATACTTGAAGCATGACTGGGTAGGATCCAGAGCAAACTGATTGAATTCTGAAGTTGGATCTAAGATCTTCAAAGTGGGTCCTGCTCTGAGCAGAGAGAGTAGACTGAATAAACTCAAAAAGTCCCTTCCGTCAAAAGCTGTTCTACCTTCCCAGGAAAATTCAGTTATCATTCTGATAAGGAGATATTTTCTCATACTTCAAATGGGTAAGCTGAGGCAGCAGTTACATAGGCTGCCTAAGGCTACAAAGCTGTTTAGTGGCATCAGATTTCAGTAAATGTTTGCTTTAAACCTTTCTTTTTTCTCATTTGAAATATGCCTTCATATATTTTCTTAGAATCTGTGTTTTTCCCAACTTACTGGGTCAACTCTTTTTTTCACAGACTACTGATCCATGTAGTACTAGCAACATTGAATATACAACTGCTTATGTACTCTTCCAGGTTGATCTTTTAATTGACCCTGGCATATTTTCATTTGTTGCAATGTCAGGAGGGCATAACAGTTTCACTGCATGTGTGAATGAATATACAAAGGTTAACCATTGCCTTTCAGCAGACAAAAGAAAGCCATAAGCCATGTGAGTATGCATTCATGGATTCCAGATGACATCTAATGTTTAAAAATTATTATTGTTTAAATAAATGTGAGGAGAAAACTAAACTGATCTTATATACACACACTATATATAAATATGTATAGATATATAGATATATAGATATAGATGATATAGATATAGATATAGATATAGATAGATATAGATATAGATACACATACCAGACTGATTTGTTAAAAAAAACCTACCAGCTTATAGGAAATGAAAAATGTTGGCTTTAGGGAGCTCCTGGGGGAATTTTCATTCACTGCTCCTCAGCCAGGCTGCATGCTGACACTGATTTCCTGACATATCAATCAGCTCCTGAGAAACAGGTGCCGCACACAGCCTACTTTGTAGGTGCTATTTAGTGCCTTCTACTGCCTTACAAGTGTATTATGATTACCTATGCCAACTCAACCAAACGGTAAGTTAGGGCCTTCATGTTTATATTTAAAGGCTTTGTAAAGCCCCTAGTAAAGTAACAGCTTCTAGTAACATGATAGGCGTGTTACTTGAATATAAACTAATAATCCTGTTCCTGTGAGTGTTGAAGATTTTGCTTTGCTTCATTTAACAGTGCTAAATATTTCCAAATTTAAAGATGCTGAAAGTTTATTTGCAAGTCCTACACTCCTTCAAGTCTGTTAAACTGCAGGCCAGGGTCTCTCCATAGAAGTCAGTCAGAATTTGTCTCATCCCATTTCTATTTCTAATTGAAAAATTGTGGCTCAAAGCAGAGATGAAAGAGTCAAATCATAGTCCATTTACTAGAAAGAAGTTTATGCTAGTTATAACAATATTTTTTTTTTTAATACAAAAAAAAACTATTGCTAAGTGCTTGCATATAGCACAGCTGTAAATTCTTTTTTATCTGTCTTGCTGCAGTTTGTGTGTCTGTGTTTCTTGTCTTGTTGTGATAATTGAAGAATGTTTTTTCTTTATTTTTCGGAGCTCTACAGTGCTGGCATTTATCAAGAGAAGACACACAGCTCAGCCTTGCATAAATAATGGCACAGGGCCAAGTGCAGCTGAGGTGGTTGCCAGCACAGCTCCATCAAACTCAAAAGAATCGCACCACGGGTGAGTTTGGCCCTAGGCTCAGGTCATGGAGGACTTTAACATGACAATTTTCAGTAGTGCTTCAGCTGTTTGAGGTAGTTGAGTCTGGGTTTGCTTTTTGGTTGAGTACTGTATTTTGTTTCAAATAAAGGAGCTGAACTTCTGCTCAGTGGGGTGAATAGGGCTTTTGTAAGTGGACTACTTCTGCAGTTTCTGTCCTCACTTAATCTGCTGTGAGTGCTAAATAACTCAATTTCGTAAGATATCATGACAATAGTATTGGGGTCCAGTGAATTCCTGGGAAGATGCACTGTGCTGAATATTTTGTGGGGTTTGCTCTAATCTTGTACTTAATATATTGTATTTTACGTGACAAGATGCTGCCTGTTGCCTGAATGCCTGCTCTCTTTTACGCAGGTTAGAAACCCTCAAACAGCATTGATTTTTAATGGTGCCTGGTTTGGTTTCTCTCATTGGCCATTGTATACATACACCTGTAGTAATCAGCTTCACAAATAAAGAATGAATTAATAAATAACTTCTAGTGTGCAAGAATGGAATAAACTGAGTTAAGCATGTTGTAGTAGGGCAGGTCAGTAAGTTTATAACAGTATTATAAACACACTAAAAAGCCAGAGACTTATCAGAGGAAGCCAAAACAGATTGTATGTTAAATTTGGGGATGTATGAAAGAACGGCAAACCAATCCAGATGTCAGATTCATATTGCTAAGCACTGCTGAGTCAGTATCTCAGCATTAAATAGAGGTGTCTGTCACTTGAAATACATTATAGTTCAGGCCTGGATTTATTAGATCATTGTTAGATCATGATAGCAGCTCATCTTTTTTAATAGTAGGTGTTTTTCTTAGAGTCAGGTGTCAGGGTCATGCAGTGAAGTGAGAAACTGTGGCATATGTTTAAATCAAGTGGCCCCAGAGATATGTCTTTGGACTTGAACAAGTTCAGTGCCTACAAAAAGAAGGTAATATGTGAAGCAAATGTGCAAATGTGAAGAATCTCAATGACATTTCAGGGTTTTTTGTTTTTAAATATCAGATTTTATGCCAATATTTACTTGGAGGAGTAGAGAAGAGAGAACTAAGATAATGATAATAAAAACAAATTGTGGAAAACATTGTGTGAAGAGGAATTTAAAATGCAATCAAATTAACAGTTCAAGCTTCTGCAGTTTTGTGTCATATTTTACATTTCATAAAATAATTTTTCTTCTTCAATTGGTGGATAAAACCCAACCCCTTTGGAAATAAAGTGTCATTTAAAATAATAAATCTGTTTACAAGTTTATTACAGTACACCCAAAATTTTTTATTTCAATTATTTTAAATTTTAAATATAGAATTCTTGCTTGTCAGTAGACAAATGTTATATATTATCCTGAAGAAGAATATCTACCTCTAAAGTGCAGATGTAACTAGTTCTTGTAGCCTAGTTAATAATTTGGAATCAATAGATAACTCTAGAAATGCATTTAATCATAGCATTGGAGAAAGTGCAATAAAATTTTATAGAAAAATCCTTGTCTCTTTTACAGAAGCAAAAAAAATCCAACAGAACTATTCTTTTTAAAAAGCATGCTGTTAAATAAGAAAGACTTGTTTTATTCATTATTAGTTGAATTTTCTCAGACTTTTGCTATGAATATTCTCAACAGGGATTCTTTCAGGGTAGAGGAAACCCAACAACAACAAAATACAAACCTGCATCTCCTTTTATGGAAAGAGGAGTAAAAACATTATTAAATCAATGTGTTATTCTATTAATGGATAATAAAAACATTAAGGATTAGTCCTGGGGAAAACATATCCCCACACCTGCTCGTGTCCCTGACTCGAATTGCCTTCACTCTGTGTACTTCCACTCTAAGAGACAGCCCGAGTAGCAGACCCAGGGCTGTTCTGCCATTGAGGCTGTGCACTGTGCAGGCTCTGAGGGTCTCACAGGCACATCTGGCTTCATTAAATTTTCCTGTCAGCTATAGCCTGGAACTACTGTTTGCTCTCACCTACGCTTTGTTCCACTGGCTGCTGTTAGCCAAACAGAGCAGACTGTGGAGGAAAAGCCAACAGGGCCTCTGACTGACTCTTCCTTAGAGGCAAAGTTCACTGCAAGCACTTGGAGTGTAAAGCCTTCTTTGCACCTGGCTTCTAGACCCTCAGCAGTGCTAGGGGTAGCAGGGACGCCTTTTAAGCTCCATGGCCACGGCCTTGACTCTGTCAGGGTAAAAACCAATGCTAGACAGATGATAAAGTAGAAATGCAGCATGCTCTGCAGTGACAATTTGTAATGAGGTTTGCCAAGTTATTCAATTTCTGAATAATATAAATATTCCATTGGAAAATCAACCCTGCCGATAATAATGGACAGATTACAGAGAGAAAAACCAACTGTGTGAACAGTATATAATCTGTCTGCGACAAACTGTAGTAGGTAAGACCTCCAAACAAGAGAAACTAGGTGGTCCTTTCTTTGACTGAAGCCACTGTTGCCAATCTTCTAAGCTAAACACACATTTCACAGCTTGTTGCTTCTTGAATACATTCAACTGAGTTCACTTTGTGTGCCAAGTACTTGTTCAGAATACACTGAACATAACATTTAGTTTTTCTGCCAAAACGGCCTCTGTCAAGCTTCCCTCCTGCATTTAGCCAGCTACAAAAACTGTTCCTTGCTAGTGAATTCCAGTACCACAAGTGTTTTCCCTGAATAATTATAGTAAATGCCCTTCTTTTATTGCTTTATAATGTGAATGTTCAAATCCCCAATATTCCAGAGGAGACAACAAGGCTATTCCTGCCTTGGTTAATAGAAGGCTTGGAAAGAATGTACAAGCTAATACTTTGCTTGCCTTCTGTTATCTCTCTCCTTTAATTTTCTCAGTTTTGTGTCAAACAATTCATTAAATCATGTCCTTAAAATCTTTCCAAGGAAGTGAGGAGATTCCTTCTGTTTGTGCTACATGTGCAGCCTTAAAGCAGCTTCCTTTTCGGGCAAGTCTGCACCTGCTTGTCTGTTATGTCCCTGGACAGTCTGGAATTATACTTGCAAATATAATTGTCAACTTTTGTAGGGATTCAAACACAGTGACATGCATGCTAATTCTCCTGTTGCTTCTCAGCCTCAGGATAAATCACAATAATTTCCCTTGAATTGTTCAGAGGAACACTCAGTACGGGGCACAAAGTTGGGTTTGGTCACTCAGGGTTAAAACAATAAACACTTTAACTAATAAATTTCCAGTGTCTGTCTAGGAGACACTTTTGGGGGTTCTAATATAAATGAGAAAGTGATGCAGTTTGGTTAAGCCCTGTAAAAAAAGCCTTAGACTAGATAAGGATGACAATTATATTAATGCTTTCATTGCAAATGTGAGGCAAGTGTATATTTTGGCAGTAAGGAGCAATCTGAAATCATGAGCTCATCCTTGCCAAAGCTGTATTTCTAAGGTCCCTTCGTATTTAGGTGTCTAGCTGCAAAACCATACCAGCAATGCACTAACTTTCAAGTCACAAGTAGTTCCCATTAGTAATTTTTTTTAAAATTTTGAGTCTTGGTTTGCATTCCAAATATATTCAGTTGCCTGACTTGCAGAGACGCAGCAGAAGTTTGGCTCCACAAAACAGTATTGCTACCTTAAAGATGACATCAGCTGCCCTGGATCCAGAGCTATTGTGTGAGGGTGGGTGACACCTGTATTGGGTCTGGTGACCCCAAGAGGGGTGTGAGGTGCCCTTGCACTGAGGGCCACTGAGTTCCGAAGAAACAAACATTCCCAGCTCCACCAGACACTCACATTCCTTCCCTTGTGCTGGTGCCAGCGGTGGGCTGGCCCTTGGAAAAGTAGTTCGAGGAGTTAAACCAGCAGAAAATTAACCCTACCAAAAAGAAATTAAGTAGTCTTCTGTTTAATAAGTGTTTGAGTCTACAAGAAGAATGTTGTCACATCTCAAGGACAGTTTGCAGGTAAATCTCAAAAAAGCATTGTTAAGTGATTTGTGATGAAATTATGGGAGTTGCAGTTAGCAAGTTCAAATTTACTGGAGTCCAAGTCTATAATCACCATAAAGAAAACATTAAGAAACACACAATCGGCTCTGCTTTGGCTTCTAGTATTTATCTCATCTGAGTTTTTGAGTCTGAGTGAGGCAAACAGGACAGAATTTTTTTATCAGCAATGTATAGATGTCTGGCCATGCTTTAACTGGTTGTCATTCTTCTGCCTCTTTCCTCTGCTTTCTGAGGATGTTCAATTTCTCCAATTATTT
Organism: Haemorhous mexicanus; assembly: GCF_027477595.1. Taxonomy (NCBI): domain Eukaryota; kingdom Metazoa; phylum Chordata; class Aves; order Passeriformes; family Fringillidae; genus Haemorhous; species Haemorhous mexicanus. The sequence continues at coordinate 19,419,566 of NC_082342.1, read as the reverse complement.
GTCTTAACCTTGGCTCCCCTACACTTGAATTATGACTTCTAGAGCATCTTTTCACTAAGAATTTTTGTTTAGAACAGCTCTGAAAACTCTCTGACACTTCTGAGCAAGATCACCACATCTTGTCACCTTTTTACTTCTGTTTTGCCTTAGACAGGATTTAATGGTGAAGCTGTAGTAAGCCAGATACAAGTTCTGGAGGAATGGTACATTTCCAATTAGTTTCTGACGAATGAAAGCATTATTATAGAATAATATAAGGCTCCAAGTTTGTCTGTTTTTTCTCAGCCGCATCAGTTGTATTAATAGGATTTTTCCTTGCCAATGGGACTCCTCACAGGTTTTGCAAGCAGTGGCTTCATAACCTAGTTGATGAACTAACAAACAGAGACCTTGGTTAAGGTGAATCAGGCAAATTTACTGATGAGCAGATTTAGAAAACAATTCTGCTTCAAGGAACTTCTTTTAACTTCATATTTCAAATCAAGACAAACCTTAGTACAAATAAAAAAAGTCAACATCTCATTTCACTGTAACTAGTTTAGCCTATTTTGTGAAAATATTATCAGAGGCATTAAATTATTTGGAAGAAGGAGAGGATATTGCATGTTTAGGCAATAAAGGTTTGCATATCCAGAAGGTGGGAGTCATCTCCTTGCTGGGTGAACTGTCTTGAGGGTTGCAGCCTTCTCTGAGCATCAGAGTTATTTATTACCCTGAAATAGAAATGAGGTTAATCAGATTTTTTTGAAATGCATTTCAAAAGGAGTTTTTATCTCACTCAGAAGTTCAATAAATTTATTGGAGAACACCAGGAATGAAAACAGCGCAAGAAACTGCTGTTTGCCTACCACAATGAATTCAGTGAAGCAATTACCAAAGAGTTACAAAGATTTGAGGGCCTTTGCCACTCTGGGAATACTGTTGAATTGGCTCAGCCTACAAGACAATGAGGCTGTTGCTGGCTCAGCTCCTCTGTCTGCCCAACCACCATGCACAGAGATTTGTCCACGCTGTTTTACATGTGCATTTTGAAACACTGATATGAGTCACATATGACACAGACATGTAGGCCTGGTATCACACAAGTGGTATGCACAACATACTGGCTTCCTCATTCTCTATCTCCTTTTTTCCCTCTGGATTTCACTCTGCGGGCTGCAAGAAGCTTGTGCTTTGGCTTTTGGAAGAGAGCTTTTCTCTATCTCAGTTTTATGTTATTTGAGGTATTCATATGTTAATGCATGCATTTAATGCTTATACTCATATGTATAGACACATGTAAGCAGAAGACATATGCAAAAGTTACCAGCATGTATAAAAGCTTAAACTCTTTTTTTTCCTTTTTTTTTCTTTTCCTTTTCAATATAAAGTTATTTACGTTGGATATCATATCACAGTAGTGTGCATTGCCAGAGCATCTGAGTTTTTGGTTGCCTCATATTATTTTTCTTTTTATATTACATTTCCACCTCTCACATTAACTGTTCCAAGAGACTCTGATTGCCACCATCTTTCTGCAGTGTAGCTCTGTTTGACAGCAGGTATTGAGTGTGTGTTCATAAGCACTCCAGCTCTGCCTTCAAATTCAGGGCTCACTACTGTTTGTTTAGAATGCATGTACATTCACACCAATATGTTCATGCTAACATGACTTGTCTCTCCTATCTGGTTTGTTTCTCCAGGTTTTGCCTTCTGCCCCAGGTCGCCCTTACCCTTCAAGAGTACAAAGGCATGTGTGTCAAAGAAAAGGGAGCACATAATGACTCCTGCTCTGTCAGGAGAAGCAAAGAAGGCCACTGTTCTTGCATTGTACACTTTTTCTTTGACAAGTTATCAGATTTTGTTGATGTCTTTACTTGTTCCTTGCAATGGAATGTCTACTGGCTTCTTAATGAGGTTTTGAATTACAGTCTCTGCCTCCTAAACTAAGGGTGTTAAACATTTACAGTATTTGAATAAATATTCAGCAGATCAGGAAGTAACCAGGGGTGGAGAAAGGTTTTCTGTCTCACACTCATACACAGTTAATCTCATCTTGTCCAGGACCTAGAAATATATTTATGCTTAAATCTTCATGTTTTTCACTTCAAAGCACTTATTTTACCCATCTTAAGAAGAGGTAACAAAGTCTGGCTTTCTGTAACTTGACTGTGTAACTCTGCCAGTGGTGACCTTTGAACACAGGAAATGCTATGGTCAATTTTGCTTTGAAAGTGAGCCACAGGTAATGGAAATATGGAGATTTTGCTGTTTGCTACAGCAAGAGTAAGCCTGTGATAAAGTTAAGCCTTTTGATTCTTCATCTTCTCTCCCTTTCTTTTGCTTCTTTCCCTCACCCCAACCCCAGTGAATTTGTATATGGCGAGAAACACTAATTTGAACTGCAAATTTCACACCAGTCATTGAATATAGGCCAATACTGGTGTCATGATTTGTGTCTTGCTTGGATCAAAGTTCTGCTGGCTGAAAACAGCTGCTGTTTTGAGGTGTTACTGTTCCTTCCTACCTCATGCTACTTTTTACCATTCTACCACCAAAACTGAACTGAGAAAAGCCCAGAGCACTCCTCAGCCACCCAGGTGCCAAGTCCATCTCCTTCTCTGCCACCAAGCCTTTGACACTGACATGCCAAACTCTGTTCACAGACCCTGGTGGTGGTACATCAGCCTCTGGCACAGGATGGTGCCACAAACCTGCAGACACCCATCTTTCCCACTACCACAGATGTTTTGGCTGTATACACCGCTCCCCTTGGCTCTGGGCAAAGATCTAAACACTCCCCTGTTTTTCCAGCTGGCTGTCAGAGACCGCTGCACATTATCTTCAGGGTTTTAATTAGTTGTTTGCCGTAAGTGTGCAATCCATTCCCAGTGTAATCACCCAGTGGCAAATACCCTGCCTAGGGAGTTCCTTTCCTGCTGAACTCATGTTAAAGATGCCGGAAAACACAAGGTGTTCCCTTAAATTTGAAGAGTCCTGTTCTTGACCTAAGAACAACTGAATTTCACTGAGACTACATCAAAGGGAAGTGAAGCAACCTGAGACCACAAGTAAAAAATAAAAAAAAAGATAAATACATGCCTTTTTCACATTTCCCTAATCCAGTTGAAACCCTAAACATATTTACTTTCATAATGCTTACTGTGTAGTTGAAGGGTAAAGGATACAGTTCATTTTGATGTTTTTATTCATATGCCATTTGTGCTAAAACACTAGGCAGTTGGGGTTTTGTTGTTTCTAACAAATACCAGTCTTCCAATTCTTTTTAGTGACAAAATTTCCATTTATTTGATCATTTGTATTTTAATATAAAAAAACTGTATTAATTTGACATGAATTTACTTGTTTTACACCTTTCAGTTCTAAACTCAGTGGATTTGTCCTTTTGTTTCAATCACACTCAGACTTTTTATTTCACTGTGAGATCGTATATCCCAGCTGAAGGAGTAATTTCAAACTGACATTTGCCTTTTGTAATCCTATGTGGAATTGCCTAGATAGCTAAACTTTGTTCAGCCTGTAACTGAAACAGGAAGATGCAGATGTCAACAAACGGGTGGCTCAGTCTCAGATGGCTCCATACAGCATTACATCAGCAGCAGAAGTTTACCCTGAATGACACATTGGCTTGGGTGCACTCCAAAGCAACAGAAGGACCAGCATCGTGGCTTAAGCTGTCAAATTGCTATACCCTGGCTTTGCTAACATGAGTTTAATAATGACACACTATTTGCCTAAAGTACAACTTTTCATTGACACTTTCTAAATTTCAAATAATCCCTTGTCTTTATACCTAAGGTTTGATATTTAAAACCTATGAGAACTTCAAAGACCAGCTGACAAAGTCATGCTGAGATGAATTGTCTCTGAGCCTTACCAACATTAAGGCACTCTGAGAACTCACTTTCAAAGTGTCTCAGATTTGGTGTCTGGAAAAAGTGGAATCTGGTGCCACTATCACAGAGTGCCTTAGTTACATGTGTCTGAAAGAGGAGTGGCTGCACACATGGCATGGGACTGCTGCTTCAGGAAAAGGCACGAAGGGACCACTCAGGCATTTGCCTGGAAAACCATACTGCAGAGAGAGAGTACCTATTTTCTTAATCTTAATAAAAGTTAACCAAATGGTGCAAAACAGTGGAGAAGTTATTTGCGCTCCGAGTGTCTACACTAGATCTGCAGAAAGAAAGGACTTTGAGGTATGATCTATTAAAGCACTGACATCTTTTAAGGTGAGGAGGAAAGTTCAGCCACCGCAGAGGACAATTGTCCTTTGTTACTAGAGAGCTCAGAAGGAAAATTTATTACTCTCAGCCAAAAATTTAAGCTGGAGTCATGCCACCAGAAAGACTGTTTGCACAGTTCTGCTTTAATAGATTCTGTCTTGATACTTGGGTGAGAGACTAATAATATGACATGGTGTACAGGAGCCCTGTCCAATTCATCCCCTTGACTTCTCACATATTTTCTTTCCATCTGAACTTTTGTAACATTCTTAATCAAAGGTCACAGGAGACACTGATACACAGGTAAACTTTATATATGGCAAGGCAAGGTTATCACATCTGATAAATCTGGGCTCTCTCTAACATTTCAGAATCTCTTGGTAGAGAGGAGCTGAACTTGGGGTAATTCCCATTTTCAAGTAAATTCTTATAGCTACATGCATTCATACTCCTATATTTTTATATATGTATATTTACATACACTGTATATATTTGTATAAATTTATGCATATATATTTACATACACCATATATACATATATGCCCATTTTAACTCAGTAGGTTCTAGGAAGATTACAGCTACTCCCCAGTTAATTTTTTCAAGTAACTCAAAAACCAGTCTTGGGAAGGAAAAGAATAAAATTAATGCTTCCCATTTACAATCCAAAGGAATAAAATACCTCCATCTTTCATTGCAAAACTGAATTATTCATTTTCAAAACAAAAACCTTTTCAAGTGTGTTTTGAAATGTTCGTGGGAAGACAACATATTTCATTCTGCCCTAGCTTTTGCTGTCTTGCTCAATATGACAAAAGTCACCAGCAAAAGATCAGGAATAAACTGTTGTCTCCTGGAGGATAAATCCTCTCACATCATTGCTGTGAGCCATCTGCCATGCATTTTTAAGCATCTTTCCCCTAACATCAGTACTAAGTGGCTGCAGGGAGCACTCAGCATCCCAGGCAACTACCAACCAATTGGACAGATTGCTGGAAAACACCACTCTAAGAGCACCTTGCTGGGGTGAATCCAAAAGGAATGGCTATGCATTTGGGAAAAAAGGGTCATCAAGTGCTGTGGCTTTTACAGTGGTGCCTACTATGGCCTTCAATTATGTTTAACATGTGAATATGTTACATTTCCTACCTGAGGATTTTAAAATAATTTTAGCTTTAAGGGGAATATTTAGCTGATGGATAAAATAAGGCATACAAAAGGTGAAAAAATCATTCCAGCTGGCCTGCTTGGCTCTGGTAGATGTGCAGAAAGGGAATAAGACACACGGGACTATTTTCTTCACACTCATGTATTGCATGATTCAGTACATAACCTCCTTCAGCCTCCACCGCTCTGTTCCTTGGAAACGATGTCCCAAAAAGCTGGGGATGCTCTTAATGGCATTACCACTGTAACAAAATTGGGCTGGTACTAAACAATCACGGCCACTCACACCTGTTTCAATTGATGAAACAAAACTCTCTCAGGATGAAACAGATAAATAATAGGAAAAATAAGCCTTTTCAGATCAAAATTCTGAAAATACCATGTCAATAAGAAAAATACAAGAAAGTTTAAGAATGTGTAGTAATCTTTTGAGTAATCTTTGTCTCTTTTCTGCTTGTTCCATCACACTTTATCATGGACAGTCACTATACTGCAGCCATGCTGATTTAAATATTTGTGCCTTTTTTTTTTGTTAGGCTTGGCTTCCTGCTGTATTTGATGCAGAGAAGCCAATTTGGTTTTTTTCTGTGCAACACTATTTCAGCCTGTGTCCTCTGTAGCTTTCCTGCTGTCTCTTTTCCTCTCATAGTTATCACACTACCTTCCTTTCCACCCCTTTTGGGCTTGTTCTGGTTTGAATTACAAAGATATTATAAATTCTATTGAGTGTTGTTACAAAAATGTTTCTTTTTGTATTCTGAGGTATTGACCCCATTGCAGCTGAAGGCTCTTTTCAGGTCTAAATGGTGCATTTCTTCCAATTTGACCTGCTGTCTCACATGTGTCCTTTAGTAACATAATTTTAGAGCAGAAAAGACATCGAGATCCACTGTGGGGTGTAGAAAAGACCATAATCTTACAAAGCGAGTCTTTCTATTGCCTTTGACTGTGTGTGATTTTGGGGATGCTTCTTTCACAGGAACACTGAGTGAAACACCGGGTCTCACATTATGTGAAGAAGTATTTCGCAGAAACAAATATGAATTTGACCCCTCTTCCTCAAAGTAAAAGACAAAATTCCAGCTGATATTGGCCACAATAGCAACAGAATAACGTTTTGACACTTACACATAAAGAGGTATGTATAGAGACACGAAATACACAATCATATTGAGAAGCACATAAAGCATGTTATAAAGCTCTGGCATAGTAATAACTGAGCTGCTGAGCTCATTTGTGCCCTGTCAAAGAAAAATACCATTTCATAAATACATCCAAAGGTTTATGCAGGGGGACATTTGATCCTGGGAAGCTATCTCAGACAGAATGGGCTAATTTCCTTCTTTTCCATATTTGCCCCTGTTTCCTGGAAAAAAAAGAGGGTTTTGTTTAGAGGGATAGCCTGCCCATGCTATAATCTATGTCACTGGTAAATCATGTGCCTTGTGAGTATAAGGAAGCTTGCACCCTCATCTGGCTCTAGAACCTGTTTCCTAGGGCAGCTGCCACTTCTTCAGGAGGCAGTTAATACAACTTTTTCTATTTAAAATTTACTTGTTTACTCTTTAAAAATCCCATGTTCAAAAAAGTTGAATAACATAGTTCCAGTGTAGCTCCAGTTCAATTTTCTTGAAATCAAAATCTGTATCCTCCATACAATATAAAAAAACCACAAAATTTTAATACTGAATAAGCATAATTCTTAAGAGTCTGAAAGCTCAGCAGAGTTATTAATTATTAAAGTTATTAGTTATTAATAATCAGTTATTAAACTGACCACATAGCAGCTGAATCCTGGATGGCCTGGGGAAATAATGTCTTTTCAGCACCACAGTAATCAAATTATCTAAGCTTTCTGCAAACACTAATTTTGCCCCAAGATGACAATGACCTGGTTGACTCTTTGCTGTTCCATCCTAAAGCACTGGTACAGCCATGCTGAAAAACCTACCTTCTTGGGCTAGAAATAAAAGAACTGGCCAATTAGAACAAGCTTAGCAGTCCCCTCTCCTTTGACAAAGAAGAAGGCTTATTAGTTGGGGGCTAAAAGACTAAAAACCATGAAAAAATGTACTGTTTTCAGTCAAGTTCACAATACCTGACTGCCTGGAAATTGGAATCTGTGGGTGAAAAAGCACTCTGAAGTTCCTCTTTTGCTGTCATTTATTATTACTGCTGGGAGAAGATAGAGGTAATATGGTTAGGGGAAAGCTACCTCTTATGGAGAGGAGCCAGTGAAGATCTCATGGTTTGGCCCATAAGCATCAGCATCCCCCATCATTTGGGACAAAGGCTTTGGCCCAAGCCTTTTGTGGCTAACTATGTATAAATGTGGAAAAATGTGGTTTTGTAAAAAAAAAAAAAAAAAAAAAAAGGAAGGTTTAGAGTTTTTTTAAAAAACACATTGGTAATGTTTAAATTATTTTCTATTTTGGGCTGGCAGGTTATTAAACTTCCATTTTCTAATTCTAAAGTCAAAGTTCATTACTGACTATGAAAGTGTATCCCAGAATCAGACTGCAAAGCTCAGTCTCCACATATAAGGCAACAATTTAAGATGCCAGATTTACATTCCCGTAGCATTTGGGAGCATTAAAACCAGCAATACTTTAAAGTGTTATCAATGGATAAAATTAATCTGTACTCAGTTCTGATACAGCCCAAATGTGGAAGCCTGTATGTACAATGTGTGTGATATCTCTCCATCAGAGCCTAGTGTGAGGAGTTTTGAATGCCACACCTGAATGATCCCAAAGATTCAGAGGAAGATGAAGTGCTTGTAGGTTCCTAATTTGGGAGAAACAGGAAAACAGAGAAGAGGTTGGTAGTTTTTAATCAATGGTGACTACATATACAGCTTAATAATTCTCAGCCTCCCATAAAATGTCTTATCACCTCTACATAAATTAGAAGTTAACAATTCCTAAAATTAAATATCTTTTTATTTCTTTTTAATTTGCTTTGATTTCTGCTTCACTAGTAAGGAGAGCTACAAAATTTTCCTTGGCTAATTCTTCCCCAGCAAAGCAGGAACACCTCTTGGGGATCTGAAAGAATGCATTCTGGTTTTGGCTAGCAAAGCCTTTGTCTCCCTTCACTTCCATGTTTCCCTGGGACACCAGTCTGTCTTGAGACTTTCAGGAATAATAAAGAGATAAAGAAAAGCAAAAACTGAACTGTATTTTAATTCTATGCTCCATTAAACTTCTGCCAATTGCATGTTCAAGGCCATTGTCCCTTTGTTCCCATTTTTCTTCCCATGCACAGCCACGTGTGGCTGTAGGCTGCCAAGTGCTTTACTCCACAGCCAGTATCATTTTCACACAATGTTATGGTCTGTGGTTCTTCTGACTACCCAGAGATGCTTTTGAAAGTTAAAAATACTCTGTTGCAGTGAAAAATAATGATATTCTAAAAAAGGATATGTCTGACCTGTTTGAGTTGAAATTAAATATTAGGAAGGCCAGGATGAAAGGAGTGAAAAGATAAGATCTAATGATGAATCTATTACTGTGCCCTGGGGGCCTATTGACCCACTAGAGCTATGGGTTAAGGCAGGATGGATCACTTTTGGCTAGTTAGAAATCATGTAAAAAAACATATTTAAAAGCAATGCCTTCTGTAAGCCTGGAGACTGTGGGCTGTGCTGAGGACAAGGGATTCCAGAGACTGAGAAGGATTTTGGACATCTAATTTAGAGGAAGAGAGAGATATTTTAAATTAAGCATTGAGCAGACCTGAAATGCAATAGTTAGTTTTAATGGATATTTCTGAAGGAAAAAAGCAAGAGGATGAATGGATGAGAGAAATAACTGGCCATATTGGCTAGCAGAGGAAGGAGGAGAAGAGCATGAAGGGCAGCCAGAAGGGGGTAAGGGAAAGAGTGGCAGCAAGGGATAGAGAGTGAGTGGAAGAGGCAGGGAGCAGCTTACCTGCAGGGCTAGCAGCACCTGGACCTGCGTTAGCAAATCCTGCTGCTTAGCAAATCCTGCCAGCTCTATCAGGGAGCAGGGCATTACTGTGCCATTCAGTCACCGGGGGAGTTGATGGGAAACCTCCTCCTGCCTCAGCACTTGCTTCCCCAGAAAAACAAAACTCTTGGAAAATTTTGATCATTATGTATTGCAACTTGATCATATGCCTTGCTTGAGTATTTCTGCTTTTCATAAAATCCCAGGTCTTGATAGATGCCTCCGTACAATAAAAATGAGCTGGTGAAGCAGCAGATAGGTCAGTCTAATTTTCATCTGCTTCTGGGTGAGGCTGGGGCAGGTGTTTTATGGTGAACTTTTTCTTATCAAACCCAGTCCTTGAAACTGCAGTTAATTCTTGACAGAATATCTTCACTCATGTCTTAAAAATAGTTGGAAATTTAAGTTTATGTTGCAAGCTGACAAGAGTGCTGGACCCTGTGGCTTTGTACTATCACACTTACTTGCACCAAGGAATTTAACAGGTTACAGTTGAAATATCTCACTGAGCCTTCACCAAAAGCTTCTGCAGCCTTCCTGCTGTGACTCTTGCTGAGTGAGTAAGGATCTAAGCTGGTGTCCTTTCTTAGTTTGAACTGTTTTTAGATTTCTTCTGAATATCAGATTTGTCCTACTGGGTAAACTGAGGCATAAGTCTGGGAAAGCATTTTACACAAAAGGTCATTTTCTCCCCATTAGAAAAGATTACTGGAGAGTATGTCGTGTTCTCCCAGCAGGTACTGTCAAAGGCTGATGTCTGCCTCTTCGCAGGAGGCACAAAACAGTGTTAGATCACAGCTGCCTGGAAGCTTATGCTAAGGAAAGGAAAAATAATCATCACCTACCTTTTTAAATGCTGCATTGACACTCGCTGGAAATCAAAAACAACCCTGTCCTGCAGAGCTGACATTTGAAGAAATGTTGTGCTATTGGTTTTCAGTGTTTTTTATGGTAGGAAAAATGTCTTCCTCTGCCCTGTATTTTCTACCAACCTGTCAATTGCCAGGTTACCTGCACCCTGCCTGCCTTCTTTTGAGCCTTCTTTTGCTGAGACTTCACGTTTTCAAAAACATTTTGGTACCTGGCTTGAGGGATCTTTTAATGTGGCCTGCAATTTCTGATGCTCCTGGAAAGGCAGACCTTTTCAATTTGGCAAGATCCATTTAACTACAGGATGCTAGTACCACCTGGATTTAATTTTCTCCTCCCACCTCCACCACTTTGTTTTAAACTTTGCCAGGCAAAGGTCTCTTACCCTTTTCCCTTGAGTCTCCATACTTAAATATGAAGTAGTGCTGCGTAAGCAGTGTATTGGCCTGGTAAAAATTTCAGCCCTGTGTTGGGAGGTATAGCAGCTTCTCCCAGGAGGGCCCACTTACTTACATGTTGCCCAAAACAAAGTAATGAATCTGAAGCACTCTGCACCTCAAATGATGCTTCACTTCAAAAGTTAGAGCAACCTGAGCACAAAAGTGACATTGGAAATAAAAGAGCGGGGAGGTAGCACCCGGAGTCAGCAGTCCATGCTGCTGTTGCCTCCCCTTCCCTTGGGTGCTTTCTGCACATCATTAATGCAATACCTGCCTGCTCTGCAAATACAACTGTGGTTTCATCAAACACAGAGAATGTGTGACCTTGTTTTCCGGCTGGCCCCACAACACGTGCAGGCACTGAGTCTACATCCATTTGTTTGCTTGCACTGAGTAGGTTTGGACATGTGATCACCTTCTGGTACACACCTCCATGGTCCTTGAAATGTCAGAGAGAGGGGCTGCACAACAAAGAGCAAGGTGACTTTAATTAGCTAATGCATCACTACTGCAATGCCAATGCCTGTACATGTAGAGTTGGTATTCTGATTTCAGAAGTTAAAATATGCATTTTTTGCTTTTTAAATTTATTTTATGTTTTAATGTTTCATTTATGTTTACATTCTTTATTTTTATTCTGCTTTGGGAAACACTGCAATGCTTACTGGACTGCATGCTAATAAATATCATAAAAATTAGGTGAAAAATATTTGTTTCTTCTATAGCTTTACTTTATTTTTATTAGTAATGCTGGGTGAAGTGCAGTCATTAAGATACATATAGATGGATTGAGCATGAACCAGGTGTGGGAGAAAATTTTGGAAAGGACTTGACATTTGTGCAGTTTAATATCAATGGTAAAGCTTTTGACTTTTGTGGGAGCTGAGTTTAGCTGCTGTTAGGTGCTTTTTTTTTTAATCCTTTAAAAGAAAATGGAACCAATTTCATGCTGACTGTTCTCAAATGCATCAAAATATGTACTATTTAAGGCCTTTTCATTCTTTGACCTTCTTGCTGAGAACCAACGTCCACCTGTTTTTTTGGAACTACTTTGAATTCACCAATGTATCAAGGGAGACTTGAGAAAAATCTTCATTGTTTTAGAGAGCCTTACAGTTAGTAAGTGTCTGGCTGCCCAGAAAAACAAGGCTCTTATTTCTGAAGAGCTCACAGCCTAAACAGACATGGCTGCAAGTGGAGCTGACAAAGTAAAATGCCAAAGCTAAGTGACAAAGGAGGGAAGTGGGATGCCTGTGATTTACTAAGACAATTGGTGACAATGTGTGCCTGTCAAATTAGTCTTTATATTTTAAGGAAAAACCCTATAGCTGCACACATGATTGATGTCCTTCATGGACTGATTTTCTGGTGCTTAATAAAGAAAATGTCACTGCAGCAAGGGACAACTGAGGAGGGAGGCATGAGGAAGGGTAAATGCATGAGTATTTGCAGGACAGGTAAGTTAAGCAGCATCAGCAGAGGTGAAGAAAACCAGGAGACAGTGCAGAGAAGTGAGAAAATGATCAGTCATAGAGATCCAGGGTGAAGAGACCAGTACTGTAAAACCTGGCACACTGGAAATGGCCAGCCTGGTTGGGACCAAATTATCTGCTTTATATACCTTCACCGTGGATATTTCTGGGGCAGTATTTGTCATCTGTTTTTATGATTCTCCAAAGTGACTGTTAAAGTAACCAGACAAATACAGAAAATGTTTGTGGGGAAGCTCTGCATGTAAGTGGGGTATTTGCTGCTGAAAAACATTCCTAAAATTCCTTTTCTAGTATCTAAGTATTGATGTGGCCTGATGGTGTGTGACTGCCCTCACCACTGTGTCATTATCACTTTTACTAAGGATCACAATGGGCCATGGCTGAGGAGCCTACACTGGGTAAGCTCCTGTCAACCACAAAATTCATTTCCCTAGTCTCAGAAAAACACAAATTAGAAAATGTGATGCATGGCTCATGGCTTCCAGCCCTTGCTTGAATATTAAGCTTGTCACTTATGGATCTGTGATTAATTTCAGATTTGCTTTCTCTTTGTTTTAGTAGCTTAATGTTTTCTGCTGGAGTTACATGAGTGCTTCATCCTTTAATTTGTATGGTCCCAGGACACATCCGCTAAGCAAAAAAAATCTTGCACCCATTACACAAATGGGAAATGAACATACAGAAAACCCTCAGCATTTTGCCCTGATTCACAGAGGAAATCTATGACCAAATATTGCACTGACAACAGATCAGTGTAAGTGCAGTGACCAGGCTGCTCTGTTAATTGCTACTGGACTCAGCACAGGTGCTTGTAAAGCAGAATTTTTGGAATTGGGTAGGCCAGAACACATTCAGATTAGCTTAGGCATGGATTAGTTTAGGCTGTTCTTGGGTTTTCAGTACATAACACTATACTGATACGTATGAGAAAAGAGACTTTTCATGTATTTTTATGCATTACACAGAAGAGTCCTTTATACATTTATTTGCCTAAAAATGTTGACTTTGGGTCACAATTTGTCATGAAAGTCTCCAGTGTCCTATTAAAATCTGACAGATAAATGAAAAATTATTTAAATGTCTTACATTTTCTGGTCTAGCACATAGAAATTTTTAATTGGAACAAAAGTATGTTAAACTGAATTTTCAAGGAGGTAAAAATTCACAGTTTTTGACTAACATTGTTTCAACTATTTTTTTTTTAACCTTCTGCTCAGTTGGTCTTTCAGGGGTTTTGTCTTTTTTTAGATTCCTGTTTGCCATAAAAGTCTCTCAAGAGCTTCATTTTGTGAACAGGCATTCTATTAAATGTGTAATTGGATTCAATGAGATATACTTGCACTTTGAGAAGAGTTTTTCTGTCTTCCCTGTAGTTCTAAACTGTCTCTATTGCAGTGATCAGTAATGATTGTGGCTGGTGGGATAGTTCAGGTCAATCTGTAACCAGGAGTTATCCTTTGCCCATGGCTGAGGCAGGAGGAAAGTCCCCAGGTGGATCACTGAAGCTGAATGATCCTTAGCCTTATGGTGCTTTACTTCAGAACTGGGGCTAATCTCCTTTGCTGAAGAAACAGGTGGGCTATAGAGACACAGAGTGGCTATTTGACCAGAAGGAAGGACAGACTTCAAATCTTTGACATTATTCCTAAACAGACTGTGTGAAAGATGTATTCTGAAGAGAGAAAGGGATGTGGCTAGATCAACAAAAAGTTATATTACAATAATCTTTAATACTTTCAGTTATTTTTCAACAATTTACAGTTCCTTTTCACTTTTACATTGTTACTGTCTTAATCAGTTTTTACTTTAGGAGTGGAAAATCTGGTATATATACTTTCAGTGAAAAAATATGCATGGGCATATGGTCCCTTGGCTAGGAAAGCTTTGCTTTGAAGAAGCCTATTTATGACAAACTTCTTGACCAACTCTACATCTCCCTTCTTCCTATATGTATTTAGCTAGCCCAGAATGCTTCTCTGAGACAAGGTCTTTTCCTTGCTGCTTCTTTTAATATAATGTTGATGTCTTTGGCAAAAGAAACTCGAGCAGAGAGACAGAAACTGTAGAATGAGAGTGGAAATTTCTTGAGTTGGTCGGATGTGAAAGCAGTGTCTCTCTCTGACTCAGAAAAATTTTGTGGAAGGGACTTGAATGTGCTAGTTTGTTATGAATTTTACAAAGCCCCTAGCCAAGAATGCACATTGTGCAAAAACAGTCCAAACACTACCAGAATCACCATCTTGAATGCAAAAGAGGCTGAGCCAGACAGCATTGAACAGCTGCCCATATCCAGATTTAGAAGGTACCAGAAGTGATACCTTTTTTACACCCATCACATCTACATTAACTATGGAAAGAGCCATTCCCTTACTAAAACATATCAGCACTGCATAAAATCAGTCTGAAAAAAAATATCCTTATCAAAATAAAGCTTGCTATTAGAGATTAAATTTTAATGGGACTCTCATTTTTTCAAGCAAACCAGATCAAGCATTTGCCCTTTTATTAAAGCAGTAACTCCAATTTTGAGAGCTGTAATTAAGGGCATGTCAGTGGCCCAAAGAGTGCTCATCTGGTAGATTATCTAGACCTTTTACTAACAGACTGAGAATAAAATAACTTCCTAAGGTGTTTCTCCTCTCCCTCCCAACGTGAGCCATCTTTACATGCAACCAAGATGGTGCTCGTGGTGCTTATCAAAGGTTTATTCTCATGCTGGAATGGGAAGGTCAATATCCATCTTCAGGTGAGGAGGAGGGTCAACACAAGACTGTGTGGGTCTTGCCTTTTAAATGCCTTGTGCATTTTCACTTCGACTGAACTAGAGCTGCTTCAAAGGTTTGATGCAGTGAAAGTTGCTTGCAAAGGCACCTCTTGGATAAAGGGAGAACCCTGGAACAACATGCAGAGATGAGGCTGGATAGTCCTGATGTGCCTGGAACTCCTTACAGAGGGTAGGAGTATTAAATTATTCCATTGCTGGGAAAGGAATTCTGCATGAATTGGAATGTGGTGGCCTAACTGGGGCTTATTACTGGTTATATTTTTAAAATAAAAACCTTCACTTATTCTTTTGACTTCTCCCATTCAATTACAGATTCAAAATTGCTTTGATTCAAAATTTGGTTCTAACAGACAAATTGGTTTCCTACTATATTATCTTTCCTCAAATGTGGTCTTAAATACTACCATATAGCTATTTAGATCACCTTTTCATGAAAACTAAATTTTGTGATGTCATCTTAGGCTTTCCTACCCAATTCTGTCCCAAAATCATGCTGATTTCCAATGATGTCTTCTTGGCTTGTAACAAACTGTCCTATTTTGAAAGGGAATCACCAGGAAAGTGTCTCAGCAAACAATATAGCCAACTCAGTAGCTGATGTGCTTGAAACAAATATTTCTGCCAAAACTGGCAGGAATTGCATGAGTGCTAAAGCAGCAGGCAAAGAATTTCACAGCAAGTTGAACAAGTCTGCTTCACTCTATAAAGATTTGCTCCTGTCATGATCAACATTTTTTTTTTTTTTCCATGCAGTAATAGCTGAACTGAGATCTTTGTCACAAAAAGGTCTCTCATATGTCAGGTCTCAGAGTGTGCAACACTAGAAGGGGAAGAATGAAAATTCCTTGAATAAAGATGTCTCCCAAATACCTGTGTCATCTATGTGTGGGTAGCTTGTCAGGATGCTTTTAAATCTTAATCTTTCCCTAATTCAGAGCAATGCTTTAAAAAATTAAGAAGGATCTTCCAGCTACTTAATAGGTTGACTATGATACAGTTGATGGAAAAAATATTTAGCATTTTAAAAGCCTTCAAAGATTCAAGAGAGACATGAGTTTAATTCTTCCCAAGCCATATTGATTCTTACCTCATGCTCAGTTTGGATTGATCTGTTTAGAATGAAGATTTGGCACTAAAGGCAATTTTAAAATGTCAAAGACCCAGTGTAAAAAAAGAGTGAGAAAATGCACATAGAGAAAACTGTCATCAATATTGAAAAACATTTCCTTTCTTTTTTGTACTGACTAGGCTTCATTTGGTATTTTTAAAAATTGGTTATCCACATTTGTTTGGAAAAACATCTCATGAGCAGCAGAGGGGAAAGATTCCCAGTTACCACCATCAAGTGAGGATTTTCTGGCAGCTGCTGAAAGATCACTTTAATCCAGATGCAGGAAAAGGGACTTACTGCCTTTATTAGAGAAATAAACCCTCAATATGTTCAGCTTATGACCTACAGCAATCTGACAGAGCTGGAATGGTACACTCCACTAGAGAGGGCTACAGTAGTTTCTTATAAAGGTTGTCTCTTTGGCAACATTCATTTTACACTGCCAAGTTACTGGGACTGGCAGGCTGCAGTGGCTGCCTTGGTATTTCTCTATGGCCCTGTAGGACAAAGGGATAAGTTTTAGTCCTATGCAGTCTTTTCTTCTTCTCTCCCTTCTTTCCCAGCAACACAGACCCAAAATATGTGTTGTTTTCTTACATGCCTCTATAAATAGAGCTGATTGCTATTAACCTCCTGACATTTCTGAAATGGTCAGTAATTCTTTCTGTGTTTCTGCTTGCAAGATTGACTAAGTGTGACTTTGGCCTTTCTCCTGAGGAGACCTCTCTTCAAACTGCTTTGAATTAAGAGTGGGATACATGTGACATAAGGATTAGGAGAGAAGTTCCTTCATGCAGGAGTGCCTGAAGACCAGCACCAGTGAAACAGGTAACAAAAGCATCAGCCTGTGAAGAATGCAGAGTGAGGGGAGAATCAAGAGTCATTTCATCAGGGGGGATTGCAATTGATTGCAATTGCAAAATGGCCTATAAGGACATTTGCAGTTTTCTTGCAAAACTTTATAAAGGAAACAAAAATTTATAAAGGAAAAAAACAGAGGGACAGTGTGAAGTGGTGAAGAGAAGAGGGTAGGAAGAAACCAGAAGCAGAGACTGGAATATGCAGCTGTTGTTTCAGGTGCAGACACCAGCAGGGAAAGCAAAGGGATATATCCAGAGCATCTGGAGCCTGATGGAGAAAATGGAGGGAGTGGATGTGCAAATATGCATTCTGAAGGAAATGATGTGCCTCTCACCCTTCAAAGAGCTGGTTTAGACCACAGAAAATGGCCATCACCATAAGGCTGAGGTGACTTGTGTGGTAATTATGCAAAGTTCATAGCTGAAAAAATATTGAGTTGAATGCACTAGCTCTTTGGGTTTTAAACAAATCAACAACAAATTTGCACACATCTGTGAAAAAAAAAAACCTGAAAACCCATCACTGGTTTGTTTTGGAAAGGTGGGTACAAGAAACAGCAGAAAATGGCTGTTCCATAGCACAATCTCCTCTTTCATGACTTTATCCTGAACTTGCAGCTGTTGTTTCCAGAAGAGCTGCTGCTGCTCAGCAGAAACTGGCAATGGTATTGAATCATTTGGCTATGCACTTGTTTACACCAGAAATGCTGAGCAACACAGGATTAGGAAAACACACTGATGAAAGATAGGGGAGAATCAAGAATTCATTTTACACTCTGTCAAGATTCCCTTGTTTCTCTTTTTTTCCTCAGATCATATGGTAATGAGATTATTTTGTTATCCCAGTGCAAATGTTGAAAATAGAAAGGGTTGGAAAAACTACCTTTGTGTTTCTGGAAAGTGAGATGGGATTTCTTTATTAACAAGTTCATCTTTTTATTAGCATTGTATTTTTCCCATCCTAACAATCAGGCTTAGTTCTAAACCCAAATTTCCATGAAGGAAAACCCTCCAGAGGAAATTGAAATGGTGACTTTTATCTCTATTCATTAGTAATATTATTTTCATTTTGCTTTCAGCAGTTGAGGAAGCTTGAAAATCTGAGCCGGGCTCCTTGAGCAGGTCGCGGCGCTGGTGCCGGGAGGCAGCGGAGTGTGTGCTCCCTCTAGTGAGCTCTGATCCCGAACATCTGGGATCAGCCTGCCCGGGGCCTCCGGGCAGCTTCCAGGGCTTCAGCCATGAAGTGGTTTTTTCCTCAGGTAACATTCATACCAATTCTGCTGTTCTGTCTGTGGAAACTGCTTATACAGGCTGAGTCACTGCTGGAGCAGGGGAATGTGGAGGAATCCAGGTCGGCCACAGGTTTGCTGAGAAGGTCATTGTGCTCTGAAATTTTCTACACCTGTGTACAGTGTTTCTGAAAATCCTTTTCATCATACTTAGACAGCTCTTTGAACCTTCTTTCAATGAACAGCAAGTTTAAATTAAGGAGGAAGAGAGCATTGACTGACTTCATTCCTGTGCAACACTTTGAGATGCTCATGTAGAAGGAAATCTTAGTGGAAGATAGTCCCTGAAAGAAAACTGTCAGTGGTGGAGCACACTGCCAGTGCAGAGCAACTCCAACCTGATGGTAAATTGCTCATATGTAACCTGCAGCTCTGCCATTTGGTCATACTGATTCTATAGTAGCACTCGCTTAGAATATAAATATTGAAGAGGGAGGGGAAAGTGTGCAAAATCTAGTTTTTACTGGGTATTTCTGTATTTGAGTGGTGTAGAGATAAGCATACTCTCTTAAGGAGAGCCTGGGATATAAATATCACATATCAAATAAGAATTCACATGAGAAGTAATAAAACTGTCTCTTATATTTCAGACATGGTTCTCTTTCATTTCAGGGTCAGTAGGAAGGGTATAAATGAGAAGGAAGGGAAATATGTGTTGGTTTTGTCCTAGTTTATCCTCCATCCTTTAAAACATGAAACATAAAAAACAGAGGATCAAATTATTTAATAGCTGTATGTGATTGTTCACAAGGTTATAGATATCAGGGTCTGGGTTTCTGAAGAAAGATAAGGATTCTACTGAAATGGTTTCTTTCTTTTCTTGATCAGAAAGGTACCCTCTGACTGTTCTCATAGCAAACATCAGTCTTGAATAAGATAGGAAAAATATAGGGGTAAGAGGAAAATGAGTGAAATATTGTTTGGAATGTCCTATGAAAGCCCCTGCAAAATCTGGGTTTGGATAATCAAGTTATTATTTAAGTCAGGGAAGTAGAACATGACTTTTATTTAAAAACATGTCTGTGACAAAGCTGTTCCATAATGCAAATCATTAAACTCCCAATGCATTTTGAGTTTTGACCTGGAGGGAAACCAAGAGATTTCACTGCCTTCCCTTTTGGCTTCTGAAAACGGCAAAAACTTTGTAGCCTGCAGAGGAAACATCAGTCTTGGCAGCTCTGCACCACCTATTTTTGTTCAAACTCTAATGAATGGAAAAGATGTTGACCCCTAAGCACAAACTGCCCATTCATCATGATGCAATAGAAATATCTGAAGTTAGGTTAATAGTCACTAGAGTGTGATTTGTCTAAATGTTTAAATCCTTATTTAAAGTCTATAAAACACTTTGGTTATGGGCATATTTTCAAAACTTTGCACTGGAGACTAGGCAGAACCCTTAATTGTTTATGTATATTGAAGATTATGAAACTGTTGTGACTATTGGACTGGATTTTTTTATGCGTAAAATACATGTCAAGCTCTTTTAGTTTTCTTACACCAGTAGTTTATTTACTAAATTCTTCTGCCACATAGACCTTTGCACAAAAATCTAGCATTTAATAAACTCTCAAGTTTTCTTCACTATCCTTAGACAAAAATAATTCACAGAGAATGAAAGAGTAAAAAGAAAGCCAAAAATCTTATTAGGCAAAACTTTCCCAATTTTCAGTAGACATTTCATTCATGTATAAGAAAACTTGTTCCCCCGCCCCTCCCCCCATTTTTACTGGCAGGAAGTTTCAGAAAATAAGGATGAAGTTCATTAAGTTTTTCCCTCTCAGAAATCTTTACTAAAAGGCACAAGATATGTATGAATGGCATTAGAGTATAAAGGCTTCATGATTCCAGCTGCTGACAGTACTTCCGTTGAAGAAACTAGGCTTATCCATGGAAACCAAGGATTCTCCAGAAGAACTCCCTCCTTCCCCACCCCCTTTTAGCCATACAAGGACTAATTGTGGTGTCACCTGCCACAGGAATGCAAGGCATGTATCTGGCGAATCAAAAGAATAGCAACTGCTGTCTGCAGCATTCCTGCTCCTCATCCAAAATTGATGGCACAGGGAGCAGTTTACACAATCTTTGTCCTGCTTACAAGTAGGGGAGGGGTGTAACTTTTTTATGTGGCTTTTATAAATCTTTCTTTCAAATATGTATATGTACACATATCTTTATGGCAACTACACTTATTTTTTGGAAGAAATATAGTATTTATGTTTGCCTACTGTTGATTATATTCTCTAAGCATGTTAGAAACTTAAGATATTTGGGTATACAATGGTGCCATTTCCTTTTTACTAACAGTAGCTCAAATTTTCTTGTAATGATGTGAAAGTTCTGGTCCACTAAACAGAAGATGACTACTGTCATCTTTGTTTGAAGTAGGAATATTTCCTCTGCTCCCTTAGCTGAAGTGCCACTCTTTGAAGAGTAATAAGCTAGGCATAAGTCCAACATTTTATCTCAATTCTAATATCATACTTTGCTTTAACTTGTGAGAGAGTTGCATGTCTGGAAGGCCACCAAAATTGGGCCCTAAAGCATCAAGCCATCTGCAAACCAAGACAGGGGTGTAAATTGACTTTTGTAGTTTAGGTACTCTAAACAGAGCTATCTAATACATAGAAAAGAAAGCCTGTGAATATAGAGCTCCTGTTGCCTGCACCTCTGTTTCATACAAAGTATGTACATATTGAAATGAGACAAAGCTAGTAAATAACATTAGGCATGAAGAAACAAGCCCCTGCTGTTCTACATGGTTCATTTTGATTCTGTGGTTAAAAAAACCCCCAAACTATCTAAAAAACAAAACCCAAACCAGCAAACAACAAAAGCTGTATTTTTTTCCTTTTCAGAGTGGTCACAGAGCTGAATGTTCATGTCTTGTTTAGGTACATCATCATGAAAGAGCATCTTTGTTGCCTTTCCAGCAGGCTAGAACTGGTTCAAGAAGATGGGAGAAGCAACAACAACAATAAAATTTTTAAGTTGTGATATTAATTTTTATGAGGTTTTTTTAACTGCCAAGTCGTACTCAACTATATTGCATAAGTGAATGCATTCCGAGCTGTAGGCAAGACAAATGAATGCAAATATATCCTCACAGAACAGCTTGTAAGAACATACCTTTTTATTTCTCTTTCCCTGATTTAGGTGACTAAAGATATCTGTTCCTAGAAGCAGTTTAAGAGGCCCAACTGTCCTTCAGACAATTGCTGAGACATTGAAGTTAAGAAAGTAGCTTATGCTATAATTTTGTTTTCGTATATGCAATATGATGGCTTTCATTCTGAGGAGGTGGTTCTATGGTAGACAAGACTCCAAGACTCTTCCTACATTGCTTGTGTGTAGGCTGCTTCCATTTCCTCTGTTTGGGGGCGAAAAACTTGTACATGGTGATGGGGTAGCAATCTTTACACATGCATTTTGACAATACTTGTAATATATTGAGGTTGTGAACAAAAGTTGCTCTGAAAATTTTAAAATAACAGCCCTGAGATTCAGCATCTTAAATTTCAAAAGATGACCATTGAGTCACACAGGAATGGAATGAATGTCCCTCTAAACCATGTACAAACCTTTATATCCATGTACTTCTTCAGTAGTCATTCTAGGTTCACAGTGATAAAAATCAGAATAGCACTTTGCTTCTTTCTTCAGCTGGGACCTGCTTTTTCACAAGTTACTACCTGAGCTGAAGATACACATCCATGTGCCATATAAAGCCTTACTGTGCCATATGAGGTCTTACTGTTTAAGAGCCCACAACAGAACATAACACACACCTCCACAATTACCCCTCGTATCAAAGCCCAAAGCATTGTTCCATTGCAGAGTCTACAAGATTTTTGCTCAGATGACAGGTGCAGGTTACATTCATAACAGTTAAGAAACAAAACAGATAAATAAACACACTCTGGCACCTAAGCTTTGCATAACAGTTAGTACCATGCTGGGGCTACTTAACAAAATTTAGAATAGAAACAGTTGACTCATTTTATCACTTTAATGAAGGGGAAAAAATGCATCAGAAATTGGAGAGCTTAGTAAAAATTTTGAAAAGTAATGGTTAAGTTTAGAGATAAAATTAAGTACGCTTTAAAGACTGCTAAAGGGTACATTCCACAACCTCTATGGTTTTTAGCATAGATATCAGTTTCTGGAAAACAGATACAATCTTTATAGCCTACAGATAAAATTGAATAGGATGTTTAGAAAATATTATTGCAATTAAAAAGCATATTATTTCTTTGTTGATTATATTATTTAAGATATGTTATATGAATTATTTAATCCTGACATTACAATATATAGAGAGAAATATTTTAATTTATCTTCAATTCAGATCATGATGCCACAGAAATAGCATGAGAGAAAATATTATCAAGTCATAATTTACCAGATTTGTGCTAAAATACTGAGGTATGAGCTGTAAGAATGACCTTGATAAGTTTTAAGTTTGTTGTTGTACATAATAAAAGTGATAAATAAATGCATACATCTAAATTAATACTTGGATTTTCTTTCTTCTCTAGGACAACAGTGTAAAGTCTGAAGCACTGTGTGTAGTGCTAGTCATCCAGGCCCAAAAAAGCTGAACTCTAATTACAGCAGGAGAGGACAGACTATTGGAAAAGTTATGTAGAAATGCATTTTCTTTTCAAATGAAAAATTAAACAGGTTGACTTGTTTATCTAGCAAAATCATGACTGCAACAGGATATTTTCTAGAATACATGGTACAATGTGGGAAAAGAGACACCGGGGAAAAAAGGGCAGTGTTGATTTGAGGATAAATCAGTTATGAATTAATTTGGAATGAACATTACACAAATTTCCAGCAAGTTGCAGAGCAGTGGGGTCACAAATATTTGACCTTACTTGATGAATGAAACAGGGAATTATGATGAGACTGCGTGAAATAAAAAGAGTTGGCAACAACTTTACCCTTGTCTTGCTGTAAACACAATGTAAACTACCTGCAGATTTATTCTGAATTCAAGGATTGTTAATTCTGTTCACTTTCCCTACTTTCTCTTAGGTTACGGCTGTTTGACTTCTGAAAGAGACTTTTCAAATGGGAGTTCCAGTGCGGTGAAGCCAAGCCACACCATGCTCGATGGTTTCAGTGTCTGTTGTTCCTGGTTGCCTTGTGTCAGCAGAGCCAATGGTGTCTGCAGGAACAGCTTGGGAGCTATCCTCTTGTCCAGACTGTTGCCCTAATAATTCAGTTATGCTGCCATCCTGTAACTACAATTGTCTCCCTTTTTGCTGAGAAAACTTTAAGCTAAATCTCAGCCTGAATTGCCTTGAATGTTAAGTTGCAGCTTTGTTGTAGTTTGAATGCATGATGTCTTTTAGGCTGTTTCTGGCAGGGCTTCTGAGTACTTTAACAAAGGTGGGTGAAGTGTTTCTTCTGTTGACACACGTTTCTCTATGAGCAGTCACAAGTGTGAGCTCTTGGTAAGGATGGCAAATTCAGTTCAAGTACTTTCTGCCCTCTTCTTTTTTAATACTCAGAAAAGCTTTTACAAATTCATAGTTATTGCATTCTGTCTGACTTCCAGACACATATTTCCTTCCTGGAGATGAAGAGACTGCAATGCAGGAAGTTTTTCTGGTTTGGTTTTTACTCTGGTAACTTCAGCAGTCTCACCAAGAGCTCAGCACCTCAGAGAGTTGCACAGGTACAGTGAAAAAATACTGAAGCAAAAGCTGGACCAAGCAGCAGAGGATCTTCTTGATCCAGCTTTGATGCCAGAAGTGTGTTTGTGTAGCTATACTATTAACATGATATTAAACCCCATGTTTAGTGCAAGACTAATTGGATAGCTGACAGGTAATAAAGCAAGGGCTTAAAAGATGGTGGACTGGGCATGTTTCCCAAATCCAGAGATAGGGCTATTCTGGGAGCTTGCTAGAATCTCCCTCTCACGGGTATAGCCATCTATTAAAAAGCAGCTATGTACATTTACATGGGTTTGGTTTGTTCTTGTAGCTTAGATGGAGGATTCCTAGGTACAGCTTATGATATCCAAGATTGATGGATTAGGTATGGCTGTAACTCCATTAATTTTCACTGGCACTGGCAGTCCTCTGAGACTAATCTGGGAGCAGGAGACTGCTGGCAGGAAAGGCATCTGTCCCATTCCTGGTGTTTGTCATATGCTGGTGACAGGCTGGATAGGATCACTAAGATTTGCTCTGAAAATTAGGGAGAACCTTTCAACATGTTTGTGCTTGATGTTATTGGAAGATCCCAGTGGAAGACAGACCTGTGCCTGGTTTAAGATGACTTTCTTCACAGATTAAGTTGCAATTGATCGGGTTTATTTTCACAGCTGTTCAGCTGTGATTAGGCAGTACTTTTTGGCTGTTGGATACAGCAGGCCTTGGGCACAGTGTGTGTAGATGTTTTCTTTTGTAATAGAGCTCTGCGGATGGTGGTTTCATGGCAGCATGCTAGTGCTGGTGTGGGTCTGCCCTGGGAGTATGTATACACTCTCAGAAAGTCAGGGCATGATTCTGCCTTTGATGACCAGGACGGCCATATGATCTTCTCATACATCTCCAGTTCTTTCCTCTTCAGCTACACAAACTAGGTAAAGACATAAGGACAGTTTCTAGGAATCTGGCTTACACCATAAAGATAGGATTAAGTGGGACTGTGAAGCCCTGTCATTACACTTAGAGGCAGGTGGACCTTGGACACCCAATGAGATGTCACAAGCCCATGCTGCTGCATGGGAGAAGAGAAGGACTGACACTGAGCTTCACCCTTATCCCACTTCGGCACAGGAGTAGAGATTTCCTTAGAGGAAAATATCTGGATAGTGTCACAAACATATTTTCTGAAAAATCCTTCGCTAGAATTTTTTCTCCTGAGAAGCTGAGAAACCTCAGAGGAAAAGAAAAACAAAAATTATCTGCTGGTGTGGAATGCAACTGGTGAATCTTTCTTTGGTCCATGTGAGTTGTTTCTACTTGATGACCAAACACAGGTCCAGCTGTGTTGGGATGCTGGTCAGTCACAAGATTTTATTATCATTCCATTCCTTTCCTGTTGAGCCTTCTGATGAACTCCTTTCTCTTTTCTTTAGTATAGTTTTAGTATATAATTTTCTTTTAATATAATATATATAATAAAATAATAAATCAGCCTTCTGAAACATGGAGTCAAGATTCTCATCTCTTCCCTCGTCCTGGGACCCCTGCCAACACCGCCACAGGAGAGTCCCCAGTAAGAACAGTGTACATAACACCATAAAAGTAGGTAAAGAGAGACGGCTAAAAGGGTCTCCTCCAGTCTTGCCATGGGAGCAGCAAATGTCCTTCCTATTTGCAATGGAGGAAATATTACATAAAAAAAAATTGAAAGGTTTTGAAAAATACAATTTTGTGAGAAGTTAGTGAAGGAAGATACTCTTCTGAATTCACTATTTAACATATTCAGCAGTCAATGTTAAATTCCTGCTCCTAACATTTGCAAGTGTATCGGAGATGTGCTCTGCCAGACTGTAGAAGCAGTTCTTCAGAGAGATCAAGAATACTAAACAACAGAATTCATTTAAATGAAATGCATTTTAATATGAGAAGAAATCAAATAATGTGTCTAGAAACATAGATCAACATTAAAAAATAGGGGGAAAGAAAAGTAGTGACTCTGAAAAAGAGATTAGAGGGGGCATTGAATCAGTGTGATGTCCCTACAATGACAGGAAAGGTGGCATGTGCTTTGAAGTCGGGGAAGAATGTATGGAAGCAATAACATACATTGCTCACTCAATGTGTGAGTACAAGTTAGAACCTGGAAATTGTTTCATTTCATACTTTTTAAAAGTATATTTAAAATTGCAGAGTGAAGAAAGCAATAATAATTGCTAAAGAGGAAGAGAAAAAGCTGTATAATGAGATACTTGCAGATCAAGTTGTTCTTTATACTAGAACAGATGGAGAAATTACTTGATTTGTATATAAATGTTTCATGGGAAGAACAAATGAATACGAAAGTGCTCCTAAATTATCAGAGAAATACACAACAAGAACTAATAGCTGGAAACTCAATGAGACAAGCTCAAAATTAAGTATTAGGCAGGAAGTTTTTATTATTATATTTATTTAGCTGTTATTAACCAGTGGCAAAATGAACACAAATCAACAAAAACAAGGGTGGGATATCTTCAAATTATGAACCAGCTTTGAGCTATTCTCCTAAATACAATTTAAATACAAATACAGGCTACAGACAGAGATTCTTTCCCTCCAAAACCTTGTTTTACGAATTGTGTTGTATTTAAAATAATGTAAGCAGTGAGGAAATATTCTTTCACTCCTTTGGTAATATCCTGGAACACATTACTTGTACTGTTTTTCAATTGTTTTCCATGTGTTTAGCATGGAATATCATTATTGATATTAATTGAACCTAATCAGGCTTTCTTATTACCTCGTGTGGTACACTGACCTTCCTTGAGCCAGACTCTTCCTAATTCACAGTCTACCTGGTTTTGTGGCTATTTTTTACAAGGCAATGGAAGTAAATGTGAATGACACCAGAAAAAAAAGAAAAGTGTTAAGGTTTTTGTAACAAATGAGAAAAGAAATCCAGAGGTACAGGATCTGAGAGAGATGCAGAATTGCTAAGAACTCTAGAGCTGCCCAAATGCTGTGCCGTCTCTCCATTTCTAAAAAGTAGCATAAGCACCAGCTCTGCTATGTAAAAGACTCAGAGGACTGCAGTCTGTATAGATTTTGGCTGGGGGAAGAGTTCATTTTCTTCCTCATAGCTACTGTGGTTCTGTGTTTCGGATCTGTGCTGATAACAGTGAGAAGTTTGCATGATTGCTGAGAAGAACTTGTACAGCATCAAGGCCTTTTCTGTTTCTCTCACCTCCCCATCAGCAGCTGGGCTGGGGAGCACAAGGAGCTATGAGGGGACAGAGCCAGGATAGCTGATCCCGGGATGTCACACACCATATGGCATCATGCTCTGCATAAAAAGCTGGGGGAATGTCATGGTCTGAGCCTGGCGAAATGCCAGTGCTTCCATGAGAATACTTCTTTTCCTGGTATCTACTGTGAGATGTGATCAGAGACAGAGCAGAGCAGGCTCCAACTTACGATTGAAAGGAAAAAAACTTTATTAACCTAAAGCTACAGGGAAAAACACACAGAACACAAGATGAAAACCTTCCAAATTTCCTCCTCCTCCCCCCACCAAATTTCTTAATTCCGTTACCACCCTTTAGATAATCAATTCTCAGTTCCTCGAGAAGAGAGGATTCCCTCTTGCACCACAGACTTCACCCAGGAAACAGTCGAAACTTCTCGTGTTTCCGTGTCACGTGTGGCACCGCCCGGAGAACATTTTGCCATCGTGACCTCTTCCTTCCATGTCCAGTGCTCTCACCACTGCACATGGACAAGAGCTGCTTCTAAGGTTTTTTCCCTTTAAGGATGCTTTGTCCAGTTCCAAAAAAAGAGCACAGTCCCTCTCCTTTTGGGACACCTGTCCCCCCCATGTTTCACCCCCTGGGGCTGAGGGGTCTCTTGAACAGAGATCATCTTCCTCTTCTTCTTCTTCCAAGATGGAGGGCACCACCACCACCCTCCTCACCCGTCGTCTCTGTTCACACACCTTCACATCACCGCACTCTCCTGGCTCTGAGCCATTGCCTTCCCCTAGGATGCAGTCTCTGTGTCACAGGAACTCAAGGGTTCTGTCCATAGCTATCCAAGAAAAGTCCAGCCAAAAGCCACTCCATCATCTCCTCCCACCTAGAATTCTTCTCAACTTCTCTCAATCTCACCAACTTCAGGAGGAATCAGCATTTGGTTCATGAACTCCCACGGCTGGCTGCCCTGCTAGGCACCCCCCCCTTCTCCTTCACTCCAGCCGCAACCCCCTGTGTTCTCAGAGGCGTATCCATGCCCTCAGTGGACAAACCAGGTGCCAATATTAAAATCTGGACACCGATTGGCGTGACCACACCATCCCAAAAAAACTCATTTCCCCTCAAACCACGACAGAGAAGAAAGAGGAAGGTGGAACGCTGCTGCTTGTTTTCCTAAGTCATCTGATCCATTCTCCTGATGGAGCCCAGCTTTCCTGGAGATGCCTGAACAACTGCCTGCCTATGGAAAGTGGTGAGCAAATTCCTTGGCTTGCTTTTGTTTGTGTGTAGAGCTATTGCTTTACTTCCTAAACTCTTTCTCTCAATCCTTTACTTTTTTAACTTTTATTCTTCCCATTCTCTGCCCCATCCCACTGAGGGCAAGTGAGCAAGTGGCTGTGTGAGGCCTAGTTGTTGGCTGGGGTTAAACCACAATACAGACTTAGTTATTGAAATGAAATTGTCCAATATTTGTACCATAGGCAAAATTATGTGGTAGTGAATGAGCAGAGTTACATTTGGTCTTAGAGATGGGCAAAATTTAAAGCATGGTCATAATATAATTACAAAAATCTGTTACTCAGCCTTCTTCCTCTCCTTTAAGTGCTGTAGTCTGCAATGCATAAATTATTTTTCTGTCTTTACATTAACAGGCCAAGTTCTCCATCATGCTCATAATTTTGATTTGAAGAGTCTCTGTGCTTGAAGTATTTCTGTTTTCCTCTGGTTCTAGCTACAATCTCAGCATCTGTCTGGACAGCTTTGGTTCTGCAGTAGTTAAACATCCTGTGACTTGTTTTCAGTTGTCACATTCCTGGTCCTTCCAAAAGGCACATATGGGCCACTTAAAACTTTCATTTAGCTCATTAGTAATGTAAGTGTAACTTGATGGTATGCCAGATGCTCTCCAGTTCAGAGAAATATGCCCCTCTGAGTGTGACTCTCTCCTATGAAATCTGCTTTCTGCAGCAGATTTCCTCAGACAGATCAAATTTCTTTCACGGCTCTGAAGAACTGATTCAACATCCCCTTTTGTACAGTTTGCAGAGATTAATTGCTGTTTTGTGCTCTGCTCCCAGCCTCAACCCAGGACATGCTGGACATTGATACTGGAGCACCTTGGCGTGGCCCCTGAGAATAGGTTGCTACAGAGATCTCTTCAGGGTCCCAGAGAAGATGGCTGAAATACAGCTGCAAAGCACCGTCTGGCAAGGGAGAACCTTTAGGTTTAAAGTGTATGGACAGTATCAACTGTCTTGGATACTGATTTCACTGAACATTCTTTGCCCTTAGCAACATCACCATTGTGATACAACAAGTGTGCTATTTGTGAATGGCATATTCAGTGCTATTTTTCCTTCAGTCCTTACCCAATAATGAGGCTTTCTCCATATGCTTTTCCAACCAGAAAGGAAAATCTTTTGTTTATAGATTGATCTACTTAAGGAAATGTGGTGCTGCTTCTTGTTTCTTAAGATTCAAAACTCTTCTAGACTGTTTCTTCTGTGTAAATTTCTAGGGGAATGAGTAAGGAAAAGAAAAGGAAGACAGAGGGAATATTTTAGGCAGCTGTTTGGCAATCTGTGAAATAATCTGAGGTCTTAGCCCCACAGGTGTCCGTGTGACATTCCCCATCATTATTTATAACCTTTTTGCTTTTACAAGCAAAGAGGGCAGGAATGTGCAGGGAGGTTAAGCCAGCTACTTTCCCATGCCTAGATGTAGTACTCCAGTTAACAGACAAAGATACTGGGAAAGAATATTGTGAAGGCTGTGCATAGGGAGCTGGTGGTCTCATGCCCCCACATGGCACCTAATTTTTGGAAGATAGGGAAAGGACTTTTAGCTTCCAGATTGGTTTCTATAGAGCCTTTCATGAAAACTCTAATCTTGAAGATTCTTCTTTCCAGAAGCCTTCAGATATAATTTTTTTTCATCATATAGAAAAATAAAATGAATATACAAAGAGTTCATATATGGGGTTTCACATTGGATTTTAAAGCTGAAGCAGTGTCAAGACTGGTGTGAAAGTAATTTCATTAATTTTATTAAGTCGATGATCAGTTACAGCTTTTATATCTGCATCAAGATTGGTGAACTGTAAACTTATGTGGTAAATTGGTGAGGTACCTTTTAAACCATGAAAAAAACAACATTAGCTGCAGTGTTCAGTATGTCTGCTTGTTGTAGGCATAGAACTGAATACAATAGAACGGCTACTTTCAAACACAGCTGCCATTTTCAACCAGGTGGCTATGCTGAACAGATGATTGCATTTTGTTCCCATGGAAATTTGCCCATGGGTTTAGCTATTTATAGTATCTATTGCTGATGGAAACCATTATAACCTGGGTGAGCAAAATTGGGAAGTATAACAGTGATACTTAGGAAATATATTTTTTTGATAGTTATTTTCTTTTTA
Source organism: Haemorhous mexicanus (assembly GCF_027477595.1). Classification (NCBI taxonomy): domain Eukaryota; kingdom Metazoa; phylum Chordata; class Aves; order Passeriformes; family Fringillidae; genus Haemorhous; species Haemorhous mexicanus. Next base: position 19,389,040 of record NC_082342.1, on the reverse strand, counting down.
CTGTACCTTTTTTTCTCTCTACATTTTTCACTACATTGGCTGTCATTCAAAAACCTAGAGTTCACTGCCCACCCTGAAAATTTGCTGTTCCTTGACTTCTTTGGCCTCTATCTCAAAAGAAGGATATTATAACTAAAACAAGGGTAGACATTTCAGTTACTCCAGACTCGGTCTTTAAAAGGTGGAGAAAGCAGGTTCATCAGAGTGAAAATTCAGGGAATGTTATTCCAGGATGAACTCTGTAAGAAATCTGGGCTACTCTGTAAGAAGTCTGGGTAAGACTTGTGTGTCTGTGGCATATTATAAACATGTTAAAAGCTCAGAGAGAAAGGTGTGCATAAGAAGGCACTTGCTGCTAATAAAATGGCTTTTAAGCCCTTCTCTCACCTCCTCCTCAGATGAAGGGATGCATAGCAAGGAAAACTGATAATGGATTTTAAATTATTCTGCATTAAATTTTACTTCCCTGTGATTTGTGGCTACCTCCTTGTTACTTAAATGCTTTAGAGAAAGTGCTCTGCAGACCCCACCTATACTGATTAACTCAGGGGGGTTTTAATTTAGCTTAGATAAATATCATACTTGCTTCAGATTAGCCCAGGTTAAAAAATGTTCCTCCTCTAGGAAAGAAAGTCACCCTGCTCAATAGAAGCCAAATCGTTGTGTTTTTTTTTTTTTCTCAGGAGGTGTCTCAGTCTTGCTCAAAGACTGAGTGTTCCTAGTGATGGAGAGTGTCAGAGCAATCTGCTGTGACAGTGGCACTCCTGTCTCTTTCCCAGGCTCCAACACTACAGAGCATCATGATGCTGCTCTGGTGAGTGTTTTGCTGGGCTAGCTGGGATCTGTGGGGCCCAGGAAGAGAAAGGCTTTTAACGAGAGGAGGAATCTCTGCTCACTTCTGCAGAAAGTAGAATGTGGTTAAATTTTTTTCTTGTACCCTTCAAGTACAGGACTTCCTTGCAGATGGCAGCTCCCTTCAAGATCTCGGCTGGCTCTCCCAGCCAGCAGCTGTGGTGTGTCTACACAAATCCAACGTGGGCATTTGATAGAAAAGCCAAAAGAAAAAGTGAGAAATTGGTGCATCCCCTGCTCCACTTTCTTGGAAGAGAAAGGCTGTGCCGTGTTCATGCCCATGTGCCAGGAGACTGGAAGCTAAGATAAAGCATGCAGGACAGACACTACTGTCACCATCATTGCAGAAATCATGGCCATGAAGCACGTAGATGACTAAATGCACCATTATGTGCTGCTACATTTTACGTTGTGTCCCTGTACAGCAACATACTCAACATCCACATTTAGTTTGAATCAGGTGTTCCTGATCACCTCTTGGAGGTGAATGACTTTATCATCCCTCCCTACCAAGCTTTGCTTCCCCTTGCCAAGTGCTGTGACAGCACATGAGCTGAACTCCTGTCAGCTGAAACCTAGCTGGAAGATGCTCTCCAGCAGTTAGTGTGTGCTTTCTCCACAGAAGCAAACTAAAGCAAACTAAACTCTCACAAGATATGCAGTATGTGAATTTCGGGTCCTTAACAACAGATATTTTCCCTTTTGTTCTCTCCTATTAGTATGATTTAGGTGCAGGTGTCAGGAACATATACAAGAAATTAACTGTGTTTACCCAGTTTTCCTCAGAGAACTGATTTATGATTTACTGACCAGCTTTCTGTTGTTTCCAGATTGCCTTTTTCCTTCTCATTGTCTTCCACTTACTACTATAACTGACAGAGTCCAGTCAGGAGAGGAATTAAAAAATTTGGGTCATTGTTTGACTATATGGAAGTGAAAGTTGAATCTTATTAGGTGGTCAGTCAGTAAAAATAATCAATTTCTTCTTCACAGATAATGTGATTTTCTCTGGCCTTGCAAAATGTGTGCACACTTGACAATACACCTTGTATTTCATGCCCCAGTATGCAATGTCCATTTGCTTCTAACAATTAAGCTGGGGATAATCTCTATCAATTTTGTAATAATTTTCTATTATATATTAACAAATGAGATCAGAAATTATACACCCTTACTCTTGTATTAGTTCTGTGCAGATGTATTTTTAAAGTTCTAAATTGCACAATGCAGCCTAAAAACTACTAACTGCCTACAAGTGCATGCTAAGGAATAAGTATGTAAAAGCAGAAGCACTTGTTTTATCTCACAAGCTTTTTGAAATAGGAGAGGAAAAAGCCCTTCTGTTGAAGTGTGGAAAGCCAGCTTGTTGAAGTGCTATAATCTATCCTCGGAAGGATTGGGAAGGATAATTTACTTGAATCCTCTGCAGAGGCATATTGTAATCCTTACCAACTGTTATGATAACAACCATTGCAGTGAGAAGTGGTTACAGCCCAACCAACACAGATAAGGCATGAACACAAAGAGACAGGCTTCCTCTGAAGAGATGATAATGCTATAGCCACAATTACGTTGTTCTCTAATTCCTGTCAAGCTGCTTCAAGAGTGGGGGAGTCAATAAAACATTCCTATCATAGACTAGAGGCTCATTTGTATTACCCAACAAAATCAATCAAAACAAAAATTTCATTTTCTAGTGGCCTTGATGTAGGTTCCTCAATCATTTTCTCATTAAATATTTCTTGGATAACTTGTGATGCTCACTGGGGAATGACTAAAATATTTTACACATGATGATAAAAGATTTTCTCCTGGTACTATCAGGGAACATTAGGATTTTTAGCCTCTGAAGCATAGAAGCTATTAAAGCGTCAGGAATCTGAAGATCCTATCTTTGGCAGTGTAGTAAATGTACCGATATCAAAATTCTGTGCCTAATGCTGAAGTCATTAAAAAGCAAGAATGATTTCTTCAGTGAAAGCACACGTTCCTAGGTAATAAATTGCCTTTGGAAAAGCAATGCCTGTCAAACGCATGAAAATTTTCCATTACTCTGTGATCTTCCAGAAAGTGATTGATAAATATTTTTCAATTCATTTCCCATTGCACTATTTAATGGACTTGCTTGTGCTTGGTTGCTCCCCATTAAGTTTGGTAGGTGTGCGTGTGTGATTAGGTTCTTGTTTTACTTAGAGGGTTCCAAAGATGTAGCCAAATTACAATTTTATGGATTGGTTAAATTTAGCCACTTGCTAGTTTTATTTTCTCACTCATAGGTCATTTAAAGAAGCCACTGTATTTTTCCCACATCATGCAATAGTATAACAAGTAGATAAAATTGCTATGTCTTCACACTGCACAAGACATGTGAATCTAATAGGACCTGTAAAATTGACTCAGAAAACCTTAGAGAGACTTGAGAATCTGGGAGTTCTACTTAGGTCAAAGTTGAAGTAGAAAATTTGCTCTTTCTAGCCCATTATGTCTCTGAAGGCTCCATGAAGGTGATACTCAGGAATATTACTTTAGAAGTGAGAAAAAGAACATACCAGGAAGGATTTGGTTTAAGAGCTGTCAGGAGGACCTTTGGTATGAAACCTGGATTTTTGTGCTGGCAGTAGTGTCAGCCCTTAGCTGTTCCATGGACTTCCAGAGCAAATTGTGGGTGAGGGTGATGCATCTGGTTTTGGTAGTGGCAGAAAATGGGAAATTATAGCAAAAGCATATAATCTAGGTAGAGGGTCTCTGGGAAATTGGTCTTCACTGAGCACCTTGGTAGTGGGAACTGAGACAGTTTCTTGAGGCTGCCTTGGCTCTGGGCCAAGAGCAGTGTAAGGGAAGACCTAAAATCCCAGGTGGACTATTCTGCTGGATTAGCTCCAGACTACATGTAGTACTGCCCCTGTCTCTGTGCCACAGCCTCAAAAAGCAGCAACAGGAAAATGCTGCAGCTCACGAGGTGCTCATACAAATGTCAGAGGACAGAGCTTGAGCAGCTGATGGGACAGCTGATATCGTGACAGTGAGCTCTGATCTGATATAACTGAAAAGCAGGCACGGCTTCAGAAGGGTGGGGTAAGGAACAGTCCTGACTATGCTGCAGCTGACTCAGATAGACTTTTGAGGGAGAGTCAAGTGTTTATTTGCGACCAGAATAGGACCATTTTAGTAACAAGCCTTTAAAAACATTTCTTACCAATTTTCCCTTTTCATCCAGTGAAAGGATTCTGTACTCATCTGCATCCAACTCCTTGTAAAAGGCTGTCTCTCTTTAATGACTATGTTCCACTTCATCCAAAGATTAATAGCAGCACAATTATTAATTGTGAATTTATAGCCTTTTGCCAAGGTAGGGAGAGTGTAACTGCTCATAAACATTAGTTCCAGATGAAATGTCACATTCAAGGTCTCAGCTGTGAAGCTGTGCTTTTAATTAATTTTCAGATTTTTCATTCGTTCTCAGAGATATCACAAGAATCAGCAAACACTCATTTAATCTCCATGGGTTGAACCCTTCTTCCATCCTTCTGGTGGTGGTTTGTTTGCATAGATGACTGCATTCTTGAACCCACTGGCACAACAGCCAGTTTCAAGGGCCTTTGAAAACTCTAGGAGCCTTTTCCACAAAATCAGAGATCAGAGGTACTTGCCACCTAGCAGCAGGATTTGACTGCAAAGACTGCCAGCCTAAAGAGATGCAGTAAGGAACATGGCTCAAAAGAAAACCAAACCAACATCTAAACACCTTCATGCTGAGAGCATCCTTTAGCCCATGTTGTTAGCTATTCCATTGTTTTTTTATTCCTGCTAGAAATGGTTACAGAATAAAAAGCTGCAGACTGTCAGATCATTTTTGCACACTGATCAACATTCCTGTGTTGATCTTCAACAAATTGAGATGAATTTTTGACACTGAGTGTTGCAGGGTTTTCCAGCCCCAGAATTTTCTTCTTCTTGGCTCTACTCCCATCTATTGGAATTGTTCCAGTTTTCCATGATTGATTATAATATAAATAATTTATAAATGTTAATGAATTGGAGAACCCTTCAGCTAAGCAATTTTAGGCATTGTGGGGTGTAAGTAAGTTGCCTAGACTTGTTGATTACTTATGCCCATGTTTAATCATGGCAGATGTGGCCTTTTTAAACTATTTTACAATGTTTTGTATAACATAAAATAGATGAATTCTCATTTGATAATTCTTTTTATAGAATGTAAATATCTAGTGAACATTTTAAATTTTGTCTGGTGTCATTCATCATATCTCTCTATCTTGAAATGTATTTAATCCTTAGTCAGGTGCTTCTTATTAAAAATTCCATTTTATTGTTCTTAATTATTTTGCCTATTGAGATTTCACTGAGTTTTTAAATTACCATGCATTGCTCCCATGACTTAGCTGCTTCTCCAGTTTTTCCTTTCTTTAAATATTCATTTTCTCTATATTCTTGCAACTAGGTCTCTTATCAGTAGGATTTTTTTTTTTTTGCTGGTATTTTTTTGAGTATTTTTTCTTTTTTCTTTATATATAAAGTGGTGGGACATGGAGGTTTCTAGTAGCATATCAGTAAGTCCAAGTTTATAGATCTTGAAGTTATTTAATGGATTCTAAGCAAGGAAGAAATGGCTTTTAAAGTTTTTCCCAGGGTGTATATATATATATATATATATATATATATATATATATATATATATAGTATGACTGTCTGTATATTCTGGATGCACGGTGTAGATATACGTTGACTATGATTTTCTTCCATGGATGAAGACCAATTTTGGTTAATGCTTATTTCCTTTTTGCCCCTTAAGGAGAAATTCAGGTTTGAGTCAACTTACATTGAACAAAACAGGTCCCTTGAGTATGAAATTTGTCTATTCCTTTTTTCTTTTCCTTTTTTTCAAACTCAAATATTGAATTCCAGCTTTTTGAGATGTGTGATACAATCTTTCAGCTTAAAATCAGCTATGACTTGTTCATTCTGCACATTGTAATTGCAAGTTTAAGGAATAGTTTTTCTTGTTTTCCAGTGGGATTTTTCTGATCTGGGATAAAGCTCATCCATCTCTTAATTTTACTTTAATCAGTTGCAAATTTAAACCTCAAGTATTTTAAATTTATTAATCTGATTCAAATTAAACAAATAAGTATGGTGGGCCCCAGCTTGCAATGTTGCATTGGAAAATAGAGATACCATGTGCCAACTTAGTAATACGAATTGTTGGTTTATTTTAAAGTGTGTGGTCTTTGTGGAAACACAGCATCTTAATGATAGTAGTTTCCTTGACATATTTATAAATTGTAATCAGGCTATGAAAAATGCAACAACGAAAGTCATGGTGCCAGAGACAAGGAAAAACAGGCAAATTCCAGCTCAGTTCTCTCTCCATTGTAGCGTGAGAAATCAGTATGTCAAATTTTTGTGTAATCCTCAGACAGGCCTGAGAAACATTTCTGTTTACATATTCACAGGCTTATCACAATTGGTGTTATATTCCCTTAAAATTAAATAGTAAAGGGAATGTGCTTGAAAATTATTTTATATGTGTTGATATTATGGTCATACTCAGATGATACTGGAGAAAAAGTCCCTTTAGCCTGACTCCAGTCTGGTATGGAGGTGTGTCTCTCACAGCTGCCTCTGTGGCACCAGTCCCAGCTACCTTCAGCATGCCACAGCTCTCTAAGCCTTGGTAGCAGACAGGAGTTAAGGATAGTCTAGTAATTTGTGCTTTCCTGCCTTTTTTTTTTTTTAGTGTGTAACTATTTCAGCATAACCCCTTTGTTTTGCTGAGATTAACTTGATTTGCATTTTTAAGCATCTCAAAAGGAAGCCTAATAGGCACTAGGGCTCCCTATTTTCTTGAAAACAATAGATTTAAATAAATTAGAGTTCCAAACAAACCCATCAGGGAGTCAGCAGATGAATCTGGGCATCCCAGAATCTGGAATGTTTCCTTGACATGTTTCAAGAGCCAGGGGAAGGCTCATAGCATGACAAGTCAAAGGTCTGTGGGGGTGAGGTTGCAGAGCTCATTCACTGGCACACAACAGAGCATGGCAACTGCAAAAACAATCTCCAGGGTGGCAAGCAGTCCAAAGTAATCAGGATGCTCTAACAGCATAGAATGCTCTAAACACTAAGACTCTTCCTTCTCATTGCATAGTATGAATGAACCATTCATTTTAATCTTCCCATCATTCCAGCAAAGTTTTCTTAAATCTGATCAGGTTTTTTTCCCTCCATTCATATATGAATATTAACACTGCTAGCCCCTTTTGTTTACGGTCTGGCCTCAAGCCTATGTGTACATTTTTGTGTTTATATATATATATATATATATATATATATATATATATATATATATATATATATACATACAGACAGGCAAGCATACATATGTGTATACATATTAGAAAAACATGTTCCTTTGTGCTTAAAGTTACTACATATGTAATGTTGTGAGTCTGACGTTTTGTGTGTGGCTGGAAAAATGCTGCTACAACTACATATTTTCCTTTTATTCTAACGAAATTAAACAATTGCTTCTGGGTCTAGGCAGCCATATGTCCCTTACAGTCCTCCTAACAGCTGTGCCACCTTACCACCTCCCTAGATTTGTGTCAGTTGTTCTCACAGGCTAGATGAATACTTATACACTATGGCAAAAGTGGGCACAAATATTGCTTTCCTTCTCATTGCAATCAGATCCCAACAACCTTCTGAGGGATCAAGGTATATGTGAGGTCATTTTTTCCTGTGTAATGCCAAGGAAGTGAAGCAATTTTCATTTATGCTTTAGGCAAGGGTGACAGTGCCGGTCCAAGATTTTTCCAGTTTGCAGGCTCAGAGACAAGGTTGAAATAAAGCACAGTATGGATATTCCTTTGTTGCTCTCCCAGTCCTAGAAAAGCTCTTGGGGAGGGAAAATAGGTTTAAAAGAGAGTGCTAAGATGACTGTTTCTGAAACCAAAAATGATCTACTGGTTTATGCTTCTGGAAAAAAAAAAAAACTTTAAGCGTTTAGCGGTTTTACAGATGGTAGCCAAGATCCTGTCCTTGCACCCTCAGTGGCAGACAAGACCTTGATGTTTGTTTTAGTGTTCATATTGCATCCTGCTCTGGAAGCACAGGGTTCTTTTATTGAAGATGAGAGACACTAACAAAGGGTTTTCTGAAAGGGCTGACAGCACCTGCTGTTATTAAACTGAATCTCTTCCCTTTTGGACAGTGAGGTTGGGGGTGTGTTAGTGGTGGTAGCTTGACATTGAAACACAGTTGTGTGCCTGTGCAATCACTTTAGTGTCCAAGCATGATTTGGCACAGGGTCCTGCTCTCTCTCTCTGTGCTGGGGAGGCAGTGAATACCAGCATGGCAGAAAGCAGAACTCTGGGCATTTTAATCTTCTCAACCAGCATATTTGCCTGGCCCTGCATAGGGAAGCTGCTGGTATACAGATGGTGAACCACTTTCCAGAGCTGTTCCTCTTCTCTCATCTACACATGCCCTACATGGGCACCCACTAAGCCAGGAGATGAAGGAGGCGTTTGATTTCCTTGTAAGAAATTAAAGAATACATTAAGCTGAATTTGATAACTCCCCACTGAGGAAGTATTTTTTTCACAGAGCTGTCAGCAGAAAGCAAGAGTGTTACATTCAGTTTATGAGCAGTGAGCCTGTTGTATCAATTATCCAATGTTTTTGGTGGTGGCGTGCCAAGATTATGCCTCTTGGTTTGCATGGGCTTGACCAGCCTTCCAGTCTGTGCCGCCCTGAGCTTTGGAATCATTTTGCTTTGAAATTTGAGCTTGCTTTAGGCCACGATGAGCAAGAAAGGTGGCAGCTGCATCAGTGTCTGTCATTAAAATCTGCGAAGTTGAGTAGTGTGTTGATGGCAGCAGGGTTATTTTCTATTTTTCAACAATGTGAAAGTTAAGTCAGATCAATTATACATCTCACTCCCACACTACTAGTGGATGGACAGACAAGGGGCTTTTTCAGCTGATGCCTAGTGTGCTAAGTAAAGAGATTATTCCCCTCAGTTTGATTCCTTCATGTAACGAATGATAAGTAGATTAATCAGTGGGGTAAAAGGTGTGACAGATAACAAATAAATTACGCAGTGTAATTTTGCGTGATGCTCTGACACATGGAAGTAGGCATGTGCTGATGTGCAGACTTGCAGTCACTTCTGATTGTGCCTTGATGTTTCAATAAGTTGTGCTTCCAACTGATTTCATAGATGCTCTTAAAATTTTAGGATCTTTTCAGGGCACAGAAAACCCTTGATAAATCCTCTAAATGAGCCTTAGAACTGAATTTAGTGGGTTCTTGTTTTGGTTTTGCTTCCAAGGAATAACATTCTATTACAAACTGTGATATTTGTAGTTTTCTCCTAACTCCCAAGGACTGCTTTGGCTTGTGGGGAACTGCTGTCAGGTGACACAGAGGACAGGCAGGTGTCATGCAAGCCATCCTCCTGATCACTGGCTGTAACAGCAAGGCAACAGCAGAGGCAAGGCTTTGCTTCATTGCAAATCAGTATTGCACTCATATTAATAAATCACCTGGCATAATGAATGGTGAGGAGGAAAGGTAATAATTTTAATCTTTTTTTTTCCTGGAATCCGTGAGCCAATGGATTATCAAAACTCTGTTTAGTTCTTTGTTTGTAAATGGCCCCTTCTCAAAACATTGGTAGATTGACCAGTACAATATCTTTTCTTCCATTTTCTTATTCTCTTAAATTGTTCTCTGATATGATGGTCAGCAACTCTGCTAATTAGTCCCTCCACTGACTCTCTTTAGGGGTATAAAAAGTAACATAATTTTTAAAAAATCACTTTATATGCAGTATCTTTTCTTTTTTTTTTTTGCTAATCCAAAAAATAATAGCTTATAGTCATGGGATATAATTTTTTTAAGTCTATGGATTTCAAATAATTCTTTAAAAATGTAAATAATGTGTACAAGTAACTGCTCTCTTTAAAAATAAATATTTTTCTGATATCAAACGGTGCTAAACACTTTCAAGTTTCCCATTTGACTGTGCTGGCCAGGTAATCTAAAAGCAGTCTTCCTAAATTCATAAATTGTAATTTATCACATACATAGCTTCTGGTGTTCACTTTCTGTGAATAACTCCTGAAGGATTAAAAAAAATGGCACAGTAAAAATAATACTTGCAGCAAAGGATGGACTTAAAACATCTAACAAATTTAAAACAGGAAGTGTCTTCCACTGGTAACTAATGTTTTGAATTCTGGAAATATTGTCAAGGTTGGCTCAAAGCTTTATTTTATCATAACCATGTCATAATGTATTATTAGATATGTGTTATTTTTCATTAGTAAATTGTAGCATGGATGAAAGGATACTGTCCATCAAAACAAATTTTATGGGATTGTTGTACATTATTCTTTTATTTTCATTTGTGTTATTTTTGCAAATGTTCACTTGTTTTGAAAGATCAAAAATATAGCAGAATTTCCTCTTGATTGTAGTGAAAGCCATTAGTCGTGTTAATGAAGTTATGGGGAATATTTTTTTATTACTGATTAACTGACACAATTAGTAATAGGAAAAATAAGTATCAGTGGTCTTAAAAAAATAAATGCAAAGATCTAACAAACTCTGAGTCCCACAGGGACTTTTGATATTGGAAAGGATTTTTAGGTCAGATGAATGTTTGCCTTTTGTCCACATTCTAGCAGATAATGTAATTTTCTGAATTTATTCTTACTGTCTCACTTGGTTCCATAATTTTTTTGATCCTGTTAGGTCAGCAGTGAGACAGTAAGAATAAATTATGTGTAGGATAACATCGAGGTCCTACTGGAAGCATCAATCCTTTACACCATGACTGTCTTTGGAATTGAAAAGTGCGGTGGTACTCTCAATTTGAGATTACATGCTCCTGTCTTAGGCATTTTGACCTCAGGTAGCATTTGTTTAGAATATTTTTTGGCTTTTTTTCTGCATCCAAGCAAGGAGCAGTCTGACAGAGCCCTTACCTTACATACAGCTTTCCTAGGTTAGATTGAATTTTCTTAACATCAAGTGCCTTTTAGGCTGCTCCCAGGCTTCCAAGACAACTAAAAAATGTTGTGTGATGTGACGCAGAACCTAGAGATGACCCTTACTTTTCCTGAATCAGTGGATGGAAGGGCCACAGGTTTAGACATAGGGCCATTAGTGTTTTCCATTTTGATTATATATGATTCCACCACCATATGACGATGAATAGGGTCTCATCATGTCTCATATTTTACTTAATTTGGTGTGCTTTATTTACTGTATTGTCTTAGCCTGCCAACTTCAGAAATATTTATAAAGGAGATGTAGCTGTAGCTGTGGTTTTTTTAGCAACAGTTTCCTAAAGACAGCCGGTAGAACAATGTGCACATGCATCTTTGATTTAAAGATTTCTTTTCAGGCACAATATCCTTCCTCAGCTAAGTTAGCAGACTTCAAAGCTAAGCACAAAATGAAAACAATTGCTCAGGTACCTACCAAGGAAACCACCTCTGAAAGAAAATGTCATAAGTATGGGCAGAGTAGAGACAGTTGATAAGGCAGTTATCTTGCTAAGGGAAAGAAAGAAAATATAATTTCTACTCTGTGGAACATGGAAAGATTAGTGGAAGAGAAAGGATATTATACTATGCCATGAAATCACTATCTCTGTTTAATCCTTGTTTTCTGGTGACTAGAAGTTCAGACTGTTAGTTCTAGGCTCTCCTTTGGAAGGCGTTTCGGAGATCTTTAAAAATCAGGACTATGAGATCAAAGGTGGTATGCTTGTGAAAAGTGCTCTTTATATAAAATGGGGATATTAAATCTGCGTCAAGAGTTTTCACACAGCTGAATCTCAAACATATTTCGTTTAGCACTTCTAGTCCTCTGAGTGTGTCATGCTGAGTCCCACAGGATGAACTTCTGAGATTGGAAAAGATCTTTTAGGTCAGATGTATGATTGGTTTTGTCTTCACTCTAGCAGATAGTGTAATGTATCTTGTTAAATGGGATTTACACTGGCTAAGTCTATTGACATCTCCCTTTCCATCTGTAAGATAGCTGTGCCTAATTGCTACTGCTGCTGTGCTCAAATCCTCAAGTCTATCCTAAGTTTTTATTGACTCATTTCTGAAATTCCATGTTGTTCTTAAAACTGAAGTCAATCTCATTCACTGTGACAGTACATCACAAGTGGGTAGGGGAGTCCTAGAGCACAAACTGCGGCCCCAGACATGAGATCTGCCCTGGTGTGCTGTCCCCACTCTGGAAATAATATTTTGATTAGTTAAGGACTTCTTGACCCCCCTGGACTGATCTTATGCAACCTGGCATTTTCTTATTCTGTGAGATTCCTTGCTTATTCTGCATCTCTTTCACTAATCTTGATTCTTTAGGCCTGGAGAAATGCCATGGTCAGGGAGATGCTCTGATTGTTCAGAGTTGCTCAGGTTGCTCATTAGTTTAGGTTGCTCAGAGCCCCATCCAACTTGGCCTTGAACATTTCCAGGGATGGGGTTTCCACATCCTCTCTGGGCCAAGAGCCTCACCACCTGTGCCAGAGACTCACTCACCCTATGCCAGAGCCTCACCACCCTCACAGTAAAGAATTGCTTCCCCACTTGTCCTGTCACAACCTGTCTTAGCAAAATTTCACCCTCCAGCTTTCTTGCAGCCCCCCCTTAGGAACTGGAAGATGCTATAAGGTTTCTCCAGATCCTTCCTTTCTCCAGGCTGAAATACCCTGTCTCTCTCTGTCAATCCTTGTAAGAGAGGTGCTGCACCCTCTGATCATATTCATGACCCTTTTCTGAAGTCACTCCAAGAGGTACACTTCTTTCTTTTGCGGGGAATCCTGGACCTGGATGCAGCAGTCCAGGTGAGTTCTCACAAGAGTAGAGGGGAAGAATCCCTTCCCTTGCCCGGCTGGCCACACTGCTTTGGATGCATACCAGGATACATTGGCTTTGCTGGGTCACATTGGGCTTCCTGTCAACCAGCACCTCCAAATTCTTCTCAGCAGAGCTGCTCTCAACCCATTCTCCTCCAAGCCTATATCCGAGCTTGATGGGACCTTCTTGTTGCTCAGCTGAGTCCTGGGCTCTTCTCCCTTCCAGAAGCCCCCTTGCTCCAGTGGCAGGTCTGTTGTCACCACGCCTTTCCTGGCTCCATACATACAATGAATACTGAGGGAAACAGCATAGCATCTGTGACACCAAATAAATGATTTTAGTTTGTCATTACAGTTGGGCAACAGTTAGTGGAAGACCTGGATACCATTTATTCACCAACATTCATTTAGGAGTTAGGTGTCGGGAAGGTGGGATTATTCATTCAATTCATTTATTTCTTATTGTCATCTCCTTAAGAATCTTCCTTGTCTGTGCTATTATTCAAGAAGGGGTGCTCATCTTCAACACCTTCTCTTTGACAGCAGCCACTGTGGGGTATTTCTGAGGGATGCATGGAACTCCAAGGATTGATATCTCAGTGCAGTTCTGTCTCTGCCATGTGGGACAGGTGTTTTACTGAGACAAGAGTCAAGGGGCTGTGGCAGGTTGTTTCTCCAAGAAGTGGTGAAATGAGACTACTGAAGTAATTAAGAAGTTGTTTTACCACTCTGGTGATCCCTATAGAATCTATTACCATTTTCACATTAAATAAAGGACAGTTAGATCTGACATACTGTCTTCAGAGTTCCTACCTGAGATGATGACAGAGAACAAATTAATTCCAGTTTTATTCAGTTTAATTAAACCATCTCAAAGGTGTTACATTCCTTTGGATGTTCTGATCTTGTTATTATTTTTATTTATTGCGACAATATACCATTCTTAATCTGCCTTTTGCTAGAAATACAGTGATTTAGTTAAACTTTATATTCCTAAGTAAGAGTCTGGGATACACTAACTGAATAGTATTATTGAGCATAGATGGTATAACAGAGGCTGGTACAGATACTTCCAACATAGGTTGGCAAATATTTTCAATAAGCCTCTTACTGTTTTGTTCCTTGGGAAACTATGATTGTGATTAAAATGTCACACCTGAAGCATTTCTTGTTCCTTTTTTCCAGATTTTTTGAGCATAACTGACTATTCTTTCATTACTGCATAACTACTGTTGTTACCTATTCTTTAATAAGTTAGATTGAAAGTACAAAATTATTTTATTGAAATATTTTATTACAGTTTTGCAAAGATGGAAACCTATATAATGAATGAATCACTTTGGCACACTCATGCAGATTAGTAATTCAACAGTGCATTAGTTATGCCCATGTTAAAATAATTCCTTTTATTTAGCAGAAAAGGCTACTCTAGCACACGAGGTAGTTTTATATTTATTCATATGGTTTTTATAGAGCCTGTTGATGTTATAGTGCCTGAAGAGGTTATTATAGTGCCTTTGAGTGCCTTGAAATCAATAATGCATATTTACTTCGATAAAACTCAATTGGTTTTACTTCCATTCTATAGAAAGAAAAGTAAAAAATGTCAAACCTGTAATTCTGAGGTGGCCCAACCTCTATCCACGGGTTTTTACCAATCTTGATCTGTTACTTTGGACCACTCTTGATGCTAAAGGATAGAGAAGTTGAAACAGCTTTTTGTTTTGTTTAATCCTACTTACCTGTTGCACAAGAGTCCTCCCTGTGTATCAGGTAAGTTACTCATTTGCCCTTGGAGCCAGGGGTGGAACTTAGTCATCTCTGAAGACACTGGTTCCTTTAACATGCTAATGAAGGTACAGGGAGGAAAGCTGAACACCAAGGAATAACCCTGTACCTCGGTTTTGGGCAGGTAGAGAAGCGGTTTCCTTAATCCTGCTTGTAGAGTTTTCCCAGGGGCTGCTGGAACTCTGTAGTCTGCCTTTGCTCCGTCAGAGCAACACAAGAGCTATGACTCTGAAGTTCATTCCAGATTTGTTAGAATTATTTTAAATCACTGTATTTCACAACTAAATGTGGGTTGTAAGTGAAAAAAAAAAAAAAAAGTAAGGCTAAATTAATAAATCAAGTCCAAATATATTGTTTTACTAGAAACCAAGTATTCTATCCGTAGTAAAATTCTATGGTTAATGTTATTTATCCTATTTTTTAATAATAGTATTTGACCTCAGCAACTAAACTGAAAAATCTGATTTCTAAACACAAAATTGCCAATCTTAACATTTAATTCAAAACAATATTTTTAAATAAACATTTTTATTTAAGTTGGGGTTTTTTGACACCCATTTATCTTGTTTCAAAAATATTCCTTGGATTTTAGTTAATCTCAAGCAATGTTTTGGTTTGCTCAAATGTGCATATTTCAGAAGACTTTATTTACCAGAAAAACTTCACTCAGTTGAAATTATTTGAGTTGAGAGATCTTTTTCTTTGGCCCAGTCTGAACCTGGTAAGTGAATTATTTTGCCTGTTGGTACCAGTGATGTAAAAAGTGTCAGAAATAATGGATATCTCTGTGGTTGGAGAGCAATGGCTGATTTCTACAGCCAGTGTACCACCTTCTGCTGAAGCTGTCATCTGCAGGCAAGTGATTTCTAGATCCATCTGTGCTATTTGTTTCAAGCTGTTCAGTGGATTCTTCACAGTCCTGTGCTGGCTTTTTTGTGGTACTGTAACAGTAACCTAACAAATCCTCTTTGCCTGCACAAAATCAGAGGATGGTTAAGTTTTAGATGTTGCTACAGACTTACATATTTCTTTATGGCTTTCAACTTTTTTTGCTTTTCTGAATTTGACAGGTTTTCAGCTCCAGTAGGAGGTAAGTATTCACTGAGGGCATTATAGCTCTATCTTCATTTTTCTGCACTTTCCTACTTCTCATCCTCTCTTCTGATTTTCTAATTCAAAAATCAAGTCACTTTTGCAATTTCTTTGTAATGTATTCTGTGCAACCCTTGTTCTCCAGCATTTTTAGGAATTCATGTTGCCTTCTTAATTGACCTGTCATTTTTGGACTGTATCTGTAATTCTTGGGTGATACTTGGTAACCATTCTGAATTCTGATGAACAAAGCAGAAAATTTAAAATCTGCAATACTTTGGAGACGATGAGCTGTCTGCAGGAAGGATTATTCAGACTGGTTACTAAACCATCCTTGCTCATCAAACATGCACACATAACTACGTATTTTGAGTGTGAGTTTGATTTGGTCAGCTCAATCTATTACATCAATGCTACAGTTAAATTAATCTTTTGACATAGACAACTGCAATTTGAGATAAAGTGCAACTATGTTAGTCAAAGGCAAAATACTAGTATAAAATCCTGGCTTGCCTCATTGCTTAATTAGTTTCATAAATATGTGTTTTTACAAAATTGAGACAATGGTTTTGAAGATCTTAGTTCTTTTTTGCCCTATGAAGTTGTAATCCAAGCTTATCTCTCTTTTCCTTCCTTTTTCTCATGCAGAAGTTTTATAAGCAGATCATTCTAAGCAACTGGACTTTAAAACTAGATATGTAGGTGGGAGTAATTGCTCCTCAGAAGCTGAGATGATTTTCCAAAACAGGTGTGTTTTAGTTTGCTTTTTTACTGTGTGTGTTCTTGACATGAGTCATTTCTGATTGGTACAAAACTGTGATAAGTCTTCTGTCAAACTTTGTATCTTAATGTTGCCTATAGCATCCATAATTTTAGTATTCCTTGCCTGACTGAAGTTTTCAAGAGTAAACAGTGCTGAAAGAGTTAATATGCTAGGCTACAGGCCAGTTATATTACTAAAAGCAGAACTGGATGAAGAATCAACATTTCTCTGACATTCCTTCTCCTTCTTCACTGCACATGATCTGTTAATAACAACCTTTACTAGATTGATCTCTACCAGAATTCTCATTATTTGTCCTTCTTTCTCCCTCAAAAAGAATATGGTAATATCTGTGCAAAGAACAGCCTGTAGAAGGTTATGGTAGGCACAGTTAGGTCTCCCTTGGAGGCTTTCAAGAAAGGGTGTTCTTGCTGGTGTTCAGATATTCCCATTTATAGGATCCTCACAATGCTATAAGGAATATCTTGCTGTTAAACAAAACCCCCGGAAGTCCTTAAGACAGATCAAGTCCAGATGGATGAGTTTTTTTACAATGTTCAGAAATTTAAAATACTGACAAGAGATGCATATGTAGTAAAAAGGAAGCTGTTCTGTTAATCTGTTAGCCAGAAAGAAAACATCCTCCTTTCTGTTAGCCAACCTGTTCACACTGGGTGATTTTTGGCTCAAATTCTCAGGAAGGCATTATTGTCCTGTGTGCTCATGAGTATCACTAGATGCAGGACCTTCCAAATCAATTGCATTAGACTTTGAACTGATTTCCTTGGAGTCTCTACATATATTCAAATGTTGGTTTCCATGTCTATTCAGATCTGCCTCTCCTTTCCTTCCCCATTAAATCTACGCTAATGCAATAAAGAAAGAATCTAGCTCTTTTTTCAGGAAACGATTACTGAACATTTACCCCCTTCAGAAAGACTAAAGCAACTTCTGACGGATCAGGCACTATCTTCTGAACATAACTGCCTCTATTAAACTTATTAAGGGCAAAATAACTTTCCCTGACTCCCCAGCTTGCACAGACTCTCAGCAAGCACATTTCACTGTGAAATGCCTCTGTCATTCTATTATCAAATACTAAATGGACAGATACACTCCAGGCAAATAATACCCATTAAATGAGCACATGCCTTCCATTACTGGTTGTTGATTTAGAACAGATACTCTGTAAATCAGCTACTCTAGAATGATACTCTGTGGGTTTCTATTGTAGCAGCGGTCCCCGCCAGGGAATAACAAGCATTGCCTCTATGATTGCAGAAGGCTGATCAATCACTTTTTGTTACTACACTATGCTATACCATTAAGAAAAACCCATCACCCTTGCCAGACAGTCACAACATACGCATGGATCCAATTGGTCAATGAATCCAAAACATCATCACCAGTGTCCAATTAAAAAATCATACTTCGGTAAACAAATCTCCATAACACATTCCACATGTGCACAACAACAGGTGCAGCAAATGAAGATAAAAATTGTTTCTCATTCTATTCTCTGAGCTTTCTCACAGATTCTCAGGAAATCCTGGGAGAGAGGTATGTCTCTCACTGTTCAGAGGATATGTAATTACTGTGGGTTTCAGACAGACAGTCTTACAGCTGAGAGAAGCCATAGCTAAAGTTTTGGAGCAGGAAGAGTCATAGTGCCAAAAGACAGCTATGGAGAGAACTTTGGTGCACTTAAATTGCTGTGTCTTCCCTTAATTTGGAGATTGGTCAACATACAGAATTGGAGCATTGCAGCAAACATTTAATATTTATGCAGTGGCAGAGGCTCTAAGTGTAACACCCCATTTGATGGTTGAGGCAAAAATGTTCCCCTTCACTCCACAAAAGTGAAATCATATTAATTCACAGAAACAAAAACAAAAGGATCATTCCATCAAGTCATACTCTTGAAAAGGTCAACAAAATGAAATTAGTCTCATCTTCATGCTAAAACCTGAAAGATTTCCAGGTTGTCCTGTCTGTGAATTGAAGTCTGGCTTCTGTCTGTGACTCTTCATTTGTAGATAAATGCTCCTAAGAGATGATTTCACTGTAATTCCTAAATCAAAACAAACTGGGAAATCCACTGCTGTTTGTGCCAATATCTAACAGTACACAGCATGTGTGAGTGCATAACATTACTTTGCATGCTGGCACGAGCAATGGATCAGGCTACAGAACAATTACCTTTACTCTAAAATTGTGCCTTCTATTATAGTGTCTTCAGTTTTAATGAAGATCAACTGTGACAAAGCTACACGGCGTAATGGAAGTACCAGAGTGAAATTGCTTTTTGAAAACAAAAAGCTGTTTAAAAAGCCACAAAAGGACTGGGGGAGCCATGAGTGAATTTTCTACCCTAACATTTTGGCATTACTTTGTGGAACTTTGTGCTATCAGCAAGGAATGAAAAATTGCAGATGACATCTACACCTGGCATTTGTCTCCATTAGCGATTAATGCAGGGACTCTGTTCTCTTGGCTTAGTCTCCAGCTGTCAGGTACTCTTTAGGAGAAAAGAGATCAGGGAGAAACCAAATAGATTTAGGCTTCCTTATTTTGAACCAGATTTTCCAGTGAAATCTATAGGCAGTGTTATACTCACAGTCTTAAGGAAACTATTTCATTGTGGCCCTGTCTGTCACCTCTCCTTCAAAGCTGCTGTTTCATTCACTTGTCTACCATGGGAATTTTCTGCCTGTCGTTTCATATCAGGAGTTATAAATCAATTGTTATACTTGGCCTATCATTCAAAGATGATGGAAAGCCTGTGGCATAGCTGTGTTTTGATAGAGTTCTGTGTCTCAGAAACAGGAGGCTCTGCTGGTAGACAGAGCCTGAAGAGTCCTTCTATCTGCAGTGGGAACAGCAGCCCCTTGGTGGAAATTCAGTGAAGCAAGAAAGTCGGAAGGTGGTTCCTCTGCATGTCTCAAAGGAACATCCCACAGACTGCCAGCAGTGATCCTGGAATGGCTGTAAATGGTTCCAGATTCTCTATCTCCTCCTTACTCAGAGGATAATATCCAAGAACTTTGTGCTGAAAGTTGATTGTTTTTTCTTGCATTGAGCAGGAATGGCTGCAGCTTAAGAAGACAAAGCAGAAGTATTACACCCCTAGATTTTAAACGCATTGATTTTAGAGGTTATCCATATCTTTCTGGCATGTTAGGGGCACCAACTCAATATCTACTTGTTGTAGCTCCCAGGAGCACTCCTCAACTCCTAGAATTGGAGGCACACTACAGCACTAACCCAGCTCTGTAGTTTTTTGGGCAATGATCTCCACAATGTAAACTTGGGCCAAATTTTTCCAAGGGTGCTGGGGCATGCTATGGTTCTCTTTCATGGCTGAGTTATAATTGTTTAACGAAAGTTTGCTGTTTTACCATGGTCATTGGAAATATCTTTGAAAGACAGCATAGAATGCAATAAAAGAAATAACAGGACTGAATAGAAAACCAAGAGTTGTTATAGCAACAGATGAAGGAGATTTTTTTTAACAAATTCATGTACTTGGATCTTAGAACCCTAACATAGCTGTAAATAAGAAAGTCTAAATGGTACCTCTTAGTCTTGTGTGTGTCTGCTGTACTTGCACTCCAGACTGACCAAAGCTGAGTGCCTGTATTGCTGCCATCGTAAGCCCTAGCTTTCAAGACTCGTTGAGGATCCAAGCCTCGGATATATCAGCCCAGCCCATCAGCTGCTGTAATCAGGACGAGGTTTTTGGAACACAGTCATTTGTACTGAAGCCCATGTGGACCAGGCTTCCATCTGCCCATGAGGTACTGTGCAGGCACAGCCTAGCTGAGTTTGCCTTGTTTTTCTGTCAGCAGCAGCATTCTGGAGATCCCAGAGATTTAAAGCAGAGTGCTTTAAATGAGAGATGGCAGCTGCTGTGCCATCTCTCACCTGGCACGGGGCATGTCTAATCCACTCACTAATAACTAAATGTCAGCTGCACGAGCCTGGATTTGAACTAGCATTCCTGCCCCTTGTAATGCTAAAATAGTACCTACCACAAGAGTAGGAGTTTCCTCACACACAAATGTAGGAGAAGGGATTAGAAACATCCACAAACAAGGCATAGATGAATATATGTTCCGCTAGAAACCAACCAGATATTTGACCTCAGGTTCATATCTCTGTAAACATGTATCTTGGCAAAATATCATTCATTTTCTCAAAATGATGCAATAAAAGCCATTTCTCATTCATCTCAGCTGTCTTGTTCTGTTATGTTACAAATGATTACTGTTAATTCTATGTTTAATTGTGCTTAGCATAATTTATTTGCTATCCAGTGTTTTTAACTATTGGATATAGCAAAATATGGTTGTTTTTTCTTCTGCTTCCTTCTGCTTCTCATTTGTGGATGCTGAAAGCAGCTGGACCTGTTCCATGTGAATGGAAATAATTATGGGCATGTACAACAAATTCATTAATTTCAAGAAGGTATCTCATGTGCAGCTTTGCTTGGAGTACTCTTCATGAATTGTCTTCATCTTTCCTGTCCTTACCAAATTCCTTTCTTTTAGTTTTCTGAAACAAACCCATTCTCTGAGAACTTAACTCTTGCCAATAGGGTTTGCAAGCAAAATGCATTTCAACTAAAATTGTTAATCATGACATGTTTCCTTAACCAAAATGCCTGTCCCAGAGATTCTGGAGGAAAGGGAAGTCCTGAATCTTTCAAATGCAATTGGAGCAGTAGGACTATTTTGTACAATGTGAACCCAAAAAAAAGCAATTTTGCTCAATGTCATTGTCCCATACATTTAAAGTATAGTTTTCCTGGGTTCCAAATGCAGAGCACTCAAGACACTGTCGCTTTGATTTTTTAAGATTTTCTAAGCCTTCTGATGTTGACATTCTTGTAGAGAACTTTCTCACACACTTTCTGTAAATAACTCATTGTTTTGTATTCTTTTATGGAGGAAGAGAAATTTCATGGACTGTTGGATTGTCCAGTATCGTTGGAGAGGTGGCACTGTCACCCTCCAATCCACTGTTGCTTTTAAAAACCATAAATGTTGGAGTCAAAAAATAAACTTCCCTTTTTCTCTTCCCCTTGAGAACAGCAGTGTGTGCCTGTGTTCTTTCGCGTCCTATAACAACAGGACACAAATACTTTATTTTGTAAAGTTTAATAGTCTGAAAATAATCCATGTATTTCTGCTAGACTCACTTTTATTTTCCTCTTGGTTTTGCCTTTTTAATCCTTGTGTGCCATTTGTCAGTCACTTATCAGACTAGGAGTAAACCTTGTTCCATTGGTGCCTAGAGGTTCTGCTTGCCCTTGAAGCCACTGCTGGATGATTCTGTTCAAATCTTACCCTCCAAGGCTCCCAAAGTGCTTGAGTAGGAATCCACATGAAAAACCAAGCACAAACCAGGGTGCTGAAGTCAGGCAGCAACTAGGAAGTGCACCATGATGGCTTTCAAAGAGGGTAAGAACTGTGCATCCAGCACAGCAGCAGATGTGTTCAGGTCTCAGTACATACACATTAGTGTATGTATTTCCATGCCCTTTCAAGTATGAGAACGGGGACTTGTGTGCATAACCCTGTGGTACAACTAAAGAACTTCCTGAGGTACGCAGATGGAAGTTGCTCCTCCATCTCAAAATCAAATTTGATAATGCTTTCATTACTGCCTTTTAAATATACTGGTTTTGATCATATCAGGGAATGTTTCCAGCTTATCATTATTCAATTTATGTTACTTTTGTTTCTTATTTACCCAAAATACACACTGTGTGAATAAATGAGATTTTTCATTTTCCTTAATGGAAGGAAGCTTTTGAGGATGTCTCAGCTCTTGTTCACTGTCATCTGCCAAACAGAATAATGACAAAATACAAGGCAGTGCATACATTGCATCTAATGTGATTAGTCTTCTAATGCAGAGGATGTAAGGAAGAACACTGTCAGCAAGTAAAATGGACACCATAGTAAATATTTAAAGAGTGCAAGGCTACTCTGAAATACAAAAAAACATACAAAATAGCAATTTTTTCACTGTAGATTCTGGTCCTATGTATATGTAGTACTTAATTACCTTAAGGGGGAACTGCAGTGAGACTGCATGGAGATGGAGTGTTGGGAGAAGCAACATAAATTTGGTATGGCAGGTTATGATTAAATCCTTACCCCAATTAGATTTTGCAAAGGTGCACTTCAGGCAGCAATTGGAAATATGGGAGGTGAATGGCAGTAGAAATTTAAGAATCTATTTATGTTATAATGCACTGTAGACCTCTCCGCACAATTGTCATGGTTCAAATCCAGCTGGAAATGAAGCACTACACAGCTGCTTAACCAGGCAAAAGAATGTAGCCACAAAAAAAGTGACCTCAGTTAAGAACTGAGTTGTATCTTCTACCCAGTGTTGAAGTGGGGTCTAGCATTTTATCTGATTTCTGAGTTCTTTTCCATTTTTCTATGAAGGGTTTGATGATGGGACAAAGAGCTTTTTTGTTTGCTTTTGTGAATGGGCCTCCAATCTATGCACTGAACCTCAATAAATGGATAGTGCTTTCACAGGCATGCCTGGGAACTTCTGGATTTTATGATCCAGATGGTTCATCTGAGATCTATAAAAGCAAAAAACCCCAAACCATAATCTACTATTTGCATATGCAGATGGATCTTACCATCTTCTGTTTCCCAGATAATATTTCTTGTATTTTAAGCTTGTCACAATTAGGGCTGGTCAGAATTGTCTCAATTTTTAAATTGTTATAAATTGCTGATTAGAGTTGTTTTTAAAACCTCCTTTTTTTTTTTTTTTTTTTTTTTGTGTATGTGTGTGTGTGAAATACTCCAGCAGTAGTGCTATTGATAATTATCAGCCCATAATGGAATTTTTGCTTGAAAGAGAGACAGGCAAAATATTAGATGTAGCCTGGAAAATCCGCAGAATTGAAGTGTGATGGAGACCACACCTGGGCCAATCACTAGCAATACATAGCTGTATGCTATGTATTGCTAGTGATTGGCCCAGGTACCTGCATGCAGACTATTTTGAGCTGTGTGTACATAAAATCCCTATTCTTCCTAATGCCCCTTATCAAACTGAAAAGCTGTGCAGTCTTAAGATCATATGAATTAAAAACTCTCCCCAGCTTACAAACATCTGAGGATGTAAAAATTCTTGTTTGTTAGCAAACTTCAGCTACTCTTTCCTGATCTCTAACCCTACCACAGCTTACATGTCAGTGCAATGTTATTCTGATTTGAAAAACTTGTTTAGGAATTGAGGAGTTTTTCTGGTGTCACAGTTCCAAAATTGGGGTATATTAAAGGACTGTGTCAAAAATGCATGGATAAAATTTCATAGTTCTGTTCTCAACTTTTTGAACTATTCTGGTGTCTTCTGTGAGGGGAGCTCCCCAGAAGGTCATAAATAAATTTCATAGAAACATTTGAGTTCTTCATTTATTATTTTCTCTTTTCAGCTTAATCCAAAGAACAGATTTGATTCACAGAGAAGAGATTGGTTTTGGCATTAATTTCTAAATAAAACCTGAGGATGGCAAATTCTGTGTGTGTGCATAGACTCACAGTAGGAACTGAGGCAATAGACTATCCTGTAAATGGTCCCTAGTTAAGTATCATTTTCTTTAAAATGTCCCTTTTTCTCCATAACTGATATCTTTGGATAGATAATATTTTGCAAGCAAGGAAAAAAATCAGCTGTTTCAGTAGGGACACACATTAATTTAATTGCTGCTATTGCATATTTCCATATCAGCGAAGTACAATCTGCATTATTTTTCTAGTGTCATAATATTCTTTCCAATTCAATAGCATTCTTCAAAGTGAAAATCTCAGCTGTTTTCTGTTAGTCTTCCACCTAGGAAGAAGATTTAAAATCAGTTGTATCAGCAGCTTGTTCATGCTGGCATTTAGATTATATTTTCTTCCCCCTGCCTAAGTATCCTAATGTCTTTTCCTGTTCCCTGCCATGGCTCCACTCATGAAACAGCCACACAAAATTAAAGATTCAAGGCTTTCTTGCAGCAGGAGTCTTTTTCAGGAGAATGGGTATCTAAAAAGCTATGTGTTAGCAACAAAAAATATTCCACTCTGATTATGGAGATCTTGGCAAAAATTTGGTAATGGCAGGATTTTGCACTAACTGACATGGAGTGAAAAAGTTATGTGGGGACAAAAAAGAGTAAGCAATTGTTGATGTGAATGTAGCAGACTTTGTTCAGTTTCTTTAGTGACTTTAGGACTCGAGAGCATAGATCTTCATACAGTCCTAATTAAGATGCCAGGGGAAAGAAATTATTTAGATCTCTGTTTAGTATTCTGTAGAAGTGGTAAGTCCTACAAGAGTGTCAGTTAGATCCATGGACCTCTCCAGGGAAGGAGGAGAGCTAGGGAAGCATGATGATTATTTAATGCATACAAATGCTGCATAAGAATAGTTATATCTAATGAAAATGCTGCGGGGTGATAGCCACTGTTTTTATTTGTCTCCAACTGCAGATGATATGTCCTGCACCTTTCCTCTTTGTGCATGTCTTCTTTGGAGTTGTAAATGTACAATTAATGCAGCATAGAAATGTGCACTAGCTATATTATTGAAAGTTATCATGGCATTAACTTTCAAAAACGAGTAGTAACTTGAAGTTGAAGCTGTATAAAAGATTTTCCTGTGAGGAACTCCATCATACAAAGCATTGAAATTTATTTCAATATTATTTTATTGGAGCATTTTAATTACTATGGACAGATAAGCAGGTGCGTCCATTATCTTTGCAGAACATTTGTATTAATAATGTCACTCAATTTCCAGTGATTGCCACAGAATATTCTGTCCCTTTTAAGAGCTTTGTTTAAGCTTATACGCAAAAGCCAATCTTCTACAGGGCCCCTTCTCTTCCACTGGGCTCCCAAGTCGCAGCTGTTTTGCTCAGCTGGCTGACAGCCCTCCCTTAAGCAATACCGCCAAAGAAAACAGAAAAAAATCCCTCCTGGAGCACATCCATAATAGCAAGTTCTGAATGCATGCATGGTAGACAGAACAATAGTCACCTTTTTTGTTTTAAGATAATCCTGCTGTTTATAAAATGTGACACAAGGTCATTTTCTAATGCAAAACTGTACTTTGAATTATTTACAGGTACTTCTGTGGGTTTTCTAATTTTTTTTTTTTTTTAAGATCCATAACCTGAAGCCCAGCAATTTATTTCAAAGCATAAATTTGCTTCTAAGTGGGATATTTGCAGCTATGATAAAGGATGAAAGAAGAAGATATATTCTAGTTTACACATCCTCTTCAAAAAAAATTAAGTATCAAGTTCTAACACTGAATTTGAAGGAGCGATAGCTTTCTTGCAATACTCAGCAAAGCCTTACATGTAATGTTCCTGGTTTGGAGTGATATCCAGATTTATATGTTTCAAGCAGGAGTGATACTTTTAGTGGATAAGTTAGGAAAATAATTATTTATGGATATCATTTATGCTGCACTGTTCTGAGTTTTATCTGTGGGAGAGCCCATCTCTGTATTCAGAACACACATAATGAAACAATGAAGAAATTCAGGGTTTGCTGTAGCACCACAAGAAATACCCATTTCAGTTAGTAATGAGATTTTTAAAGTACTGCTGAGAAGATTTCAAATATCTATACTGGCTGCAAACAAGTTTTGTCCTTGAGTTATCTTGATTTCGTTTAATTCAGGACAGTTCAGTGTTTGTATTATACCTCCACAGCTCTCAGAATTTTACATAGAAAAGGGCCATTAAGATCATTGCACTCCCTCTTCTTTGCAGGTCAAGGCAGTATCGTTCCTTAAATTGCATTTTTATGGCATTTGCCTGGCCTTGGTAAAGCTTTGTTAGGCTGATTTTAAAAAAGAGCAGCTACAGGAAATGACCATACAGAATGAAGATGAGAAGGCTTCCAATTTTGGGAGCTGATAAAATTGGATTGTGGTATTTATGCCAAAATGTGGCAGGAGTGTCTTGAAAAGTGCATTGGGGATGACTCCTGCTGATAAGTGTAGAATTGCAAGTAAGGATGTCCACTTGTGGCTTCAGGTCATGAAAACACAAGTACTTTATGAAAATCAGGTTTATGACCTTAAGGTTCTGCAGTTGTGCACTGTGAGGAATGAACAACCTTTTAGGATGCTGACACAAAAGTGAGAGAATACTAGATTGAACTCTTATACGCATCTGTTCAGGTATTTTCTCTTGAACTCTGAGTCTTAGATACTATTCATACAGTTGAGAAAAATTGCAACATATCGTCCTAATTTTAAAATTAAAACAGATTTTGGGTTTTATATGGAAACTTGTAAGATTTAATTTTTGTCTGCTGACTAAAGGGAAGCGCTTTATCTGAGGGAAAAGTTAGGAATTGCATAGCAAGCAGTAGAATGGTGGAAAACAGGATTTATGCAACTTAAGATACCTTTACTTTCTAATTCTAGTGCAATTATGAACAAAATATTAAAAATTAAGATAATTTATAATTTACCAGAAACAACTAATATGATAAGTGTTCTGCTCAAACATCTGTTTTTAAAAGCTTTTCTACAGCTTTTTCTGGCTGCAGTCTGTGGTCTTATTTATAAGTTGCAGTTCTATTTGGAAAAGGCACAGCTGTTAAAAATAAAGAGGTAACAAATATAAGCATTTATGTAAGTGACATTAGATGGCTTACCATGTATGGTATATGGTACCATATATGATATATGACTCAAACAGATTGGACAGTTGCTGGTAAGACTGCCTTTACATAAAATTCCCTTCTTTCAGTATGTTTTTTTATTATTATCATCATCATAATTTTAATTTTATGAGCTAGTTTTGAAATATTAGTAATACTCTCCATGCTGCCCTCCGACTTTTAAATCCACAGCTCCTTCACTGAAATGTTAACTATTGGCATCTTTCATGTGACCCTTTTATTTTACAGTCTCATCCTGTCTTTAAAAACTTTTTCTCCTAGATTTATACATCCTATGTCTTCCTCTTCTCTGTAAATCAAGTGCCCCTGTAGATTTTCATGGTCACCTTTTAGTTCTTTGATAAACACTAGGAACAGGAAAAACACCTAAAATGCTATTTAAAGTCATCAGTTATGGCTTCTGGAAATGAACAGGGCTGCTCATGGTTGAGAGTTCCAGTCTCTCCACAAAACCCCAAGGAATGCTCTCCACAGCTGAAATCCCTCTGCAACTGAAGCAGTTACAGACAGTGGGTTCCTCAGGCTGAGGTAACTGTCCTTGTGCTTACACACAGCATATGTGAAGTAGTGTCATTTATTTTGAGTTTCTGTCATCTGGAGAATCCTTGATGAACGTTTGCTGAGTTCCTTTGTTTTGCCTTTTTTCTTGACAGAGGGATTGGCTCCTGAGAACAGGATTCACACCAGTCTGTTAGCGCAGAGCAACATTCCATATGGCCACATATTCCTCCTCACTGGTTATAAAGGGTGCCACAAATGAGTTGATGTGCTCATCCACCTCCTCTGAAATTCTGAGAAGAAGAGAAACCCTCACTAAGGCAGGATGGGCAGGTGATACAGCTCCATGATGAGCAGCTTCTGGGAAAGGAGTTGGAGTAGGGGCTAAGGGTGAAATGAGAACTCGAAAGAGAGATATTGTTACAAATTCAAACCTCAGCACTGTGCTATGAAGGAAATCAACTCTGTCCCAGTCAGAGAGAGTACACACACCAGGAATGCTCAGTTCACAAAGGAAAAAATACCTCATTCCCCAGCCCTTGAGGCCATCTGCAGCCAGCTCTACAAACGTCCCTGTGAGATCCCAAACCAACTTGTCGGTTTTCTGCAGCATGTAGGGTTGGGCATTTTCTGCAGGACAAATTCTGCCCTAATAGGTGACATGTGTACAAACACACTTGACAGTGGGGTTTGGGTGGGACTGATTTCCTCCTGATGTTTACTTAGGTCATGAATGAGCAAACAGCAATAGCATCTTTCCCTCTGTAATGTGGTCTCAGTTAATTGGCAAGCTAGGAAAAAAATAGGGAGAAATTTCTAGTCATGGCAGTCTGCTACTATGATGGTTAACAGTACATGGATCTGTACAAAAAAAAGAAAGATCTTAAAGGGGCTCTTGAGAGAGGCAATCTACTTGGAATATTTTTTCCTCTGTCTACACAGGATGATGTATATAAAGAAGCATAAAAATACTAAACACATGTGAGCTTGTGAATGGGAATTTGCTGGCTGCAATTACACATGTAAGTCAGACTTGAAAATAAACCATTTAAAAAATTAATCCTGCGCAGAAGACCAAAAGAAAAAGGAGAGTGACCACTGTGAGAGCCAATAATTTGCCTATTGTTCATATACCTGAACACCTGCTATATCCTGTGAGTTTCCTGGTTACCATCAGGCCTGCCTTCCATGTGGGGTTTCTCTCCAGTAGACTTCAATGTAAGGGACCAGAAACAGGGGCTACTTAATATGAGTGCTGCTGGCTGTGTGTATAAGGGTGCTCTGTATTTTTTCTTCCCCATTTTTTGAGAGAGAGCAAGCACTAGCTAGTATCCTGGAGCTCTTCCTTCAATTAATTACTAGACATTTTAATAAAAGAAAATCCTTGAACAGAACAGAGTACAGAGTTCTGAAAACCATGTTTGTTCCACTGACTTACAATGAGCTTTTTTTCCTTGTTTTTTGATTTTTAAAGTCATCAATACAGCACCAGTAGCTTCATTATACCTCAATTTCAAGCTTCTCTCAATTCCATGGCTTTCTCTAACTGTTGAGGTGGTGTTTGTACAGGGTAGGATGAAGAATGAATGGTTAATTCTCTTCTTATATGCTTCAGTGTGTCCACTGCAAAGGAATCAGGTCAGGCTGGAGGGACTGCAAACCAAAGCCAAGTGCTGATTGATCTCTGTTGCCCCTTTTCTGCTTTTTTCTCATGCTCTACTGGTATTCAGCTGTGTCTCAGCATCTCCTTAACTTCTCCAAAGCCAAAGGTAAGTCTGCATACAGAACAGTATTGCTTTACTTTCTTCACCTGTAACTGTATTATACAGGTTTGTCTAAACACATATTGTCAAAGTCATATCCCTGGTATGTTATGGTACAGGGAAATGCCTCCTCCAGCCTGTGGTGGTCTTGTGTCTATTGATGCAAAAATCCTCTGTGCTGAGAAAAAAAATGTAAGGGCTGGATGGGAGTTCAAAAGTGAAGTGACTTTTCAGAAGAAAGAGAACACTATGATTACAGTCTGGAAAGTGAATAATTTTAGGTTAGTTCTCTGTATAATCTTCTGATGGTGCTTGAAACCATCTTAGTGTGAGGAGGTGTGAAGAACGATTGCTGTTTCTCTGGGATGGAAATGTGGTTTATTGAGGGAATTATGCGTCAGAGTTTCCATTGTAACAGAACCAATAAGGGGTGGAGTGAAGAAGTTCTTTGAGTTTGGTGGGGCTTTTGTTTTCCTTTGATCCCTTCAAAACAGTATGGGCTGATTTATTTGTCTGAATTGCTATCAGTGAGGTTCTATTTATCTACAGAAAAAGTGCAGCTGCAGCTGGCACAGGCATAAAAAATGTATTTGTATTTTAAGCACCTGTCCATCAAGTGTCTTACCATAAATTCATTTCAAGCAGAGAGATCACTAAGTGACACCTTTTCATCATTATCAAATTAGATTTGGACAAAAGATGTTGACATAAGATTCATTGACTTTGCCATCACTTGTGAAGCACAGACCTTTCCTATCTCTGCACACAATTTAAGACCACAGTCATGGTCTGAAATAGAAAATATTTTGCTTTTATAAAAAAATAATCTGAAGATTGGAATGTCAGCTGCTCTTCTGTCTGTGAGAAATCTGCTTGTCACCTGGAGGAAATAGTTAAAATGGCTCTTGCAGAATGCTGATACTGATCTCTGGTGTCTTTTAAAAGTGCTTTTAAAAAAGGCTGTAAGTCTGACTAGTCTGTTGATGAGCAAATAGCACTGTGCAGGATTCGTTCTTCATCTGAGACAGGTTTTTTGACAAAATTATGATGGGACTGTACATAATAACACTTGAACTACAGAAGAAACTATAATTTCCTAAATAGGACATGGGGATTACAAATGGCAATCCAGAATAATAATGGGGATTAGCTAATTAAATTTTACCTGTACACGCTACTTTCTGTCTCTTTTTCCTGTTTTAGTTAGAAGATTCAGACATGGGTGAGTTGCTTTTGATTAAAATAAAAACTATAGTGCTCTCATCTTCAAACTCAATTAAAAGTAATTACCATTTTTTGAAAACTTTTTCAAGGCAGGGAACTGCAGGATTACACTTTTACATGTTCTCAAAAGTTCCTTTCTCTTGGCATGCAAGCAAGTTGCCAGTCATCGTAGAAAACGTTTTGGCAGTACCTTCCTGACACTTCTGTGTGGGAGGTGTAAGAAGAAATAGGGAGTTCGCTCCTTGCTGCAACCATTCTTTCAAGAAGTGAGATTTTTGAGGTGGAGTTGCTTCCTAAGAACTAAGCAATGGGGGTTGTCAAAGATTTCCAAAGGGGAGAATAGCAAGAGTTATAGAATGGCCTTGAAACATAATATTTGTTTAAAACTTTTACTACATGAGCAATAGCCTGTTGTAAACAGACTTATGTGGTATACATGATCCATCTTACACCCAACTCCAGCCAACTTCTTCAACTCTAAAATCCAAATTCTGTGCTTCAGATGCTTTCAGGGCAGCTTTCCTGACTTGCACTTGGAGCCCTTTGGGTTGACTGACTTGTGCTGGGAACCCTGGGGGACAGCAGGGAAGCCAGGAGCAAAAAGGAGTGATGCCCCAATCACAGCTGTCTCCTCCTTGATGGCATCTACAAGCCTTGGTAAGACAGGTTTCTTTGGACTCTGCACAAATTCTGCAAGGTCAAATGATGAGTGGAGGGTCCCTATTTCCTCTGACCTCATGGGGTCTCCTAGCTGTGTCTGAACTGCCTCTCCAGAGCCCCGTCTGGCTCCATCTTCTGTCCCGGCCAGTGGTGACATACACCAGGTGACAAACACCCTGATCCTTGTTTAAAAAACATAACCCCCAATTTGACCCTTCCTCAGTCTTCTTTGTCCAAACTGTTGTGTTGCCCTTTTCTGCTTCATGTCAGGTCTGCAAATATAAACAAAACCTCACAGCCCTTCCCCATGTACATGATGGTTCCACCTTTGAGTATGGCTTGGTATGATGCCACCTCCCATTTTTGGAGTTATTCTGCGCAGGGCCAGAAGCTGGACTTCATTATCTTTGTGGATACCTTCCAGCTCAGGATATCCTGTGATTCTATGATTTCTTCTTGCTTCCTCCTGCCAGGAAGGGAGATCTTTACAGTAACAGCCACAGCCATGTGTGTGATCCCAGAGCATGACCTGAGCCCTTTTTTGCATACAGACTGGAGTCTCCTGTGTGGTGTCTTTTCAGCAGGCTTGCCTCCTTACAGTAATCCTGCCTAAGAAAGGAAGCAGCACAGCGACACACTGTCATCATGGCTTGTGTAATGATAAATAGTCTGCTGGCTGACTAAATCGCTTGGTCTTCCCCATGATAACCTTAAGCCAAAAAAAACAAGTCTCAAGAGGGAGAAGAAAAGACGTCTTTTAGAGGAACAGCATACAAAACTTATAAGTTATTTTCTGGGAAAGAATGCTCTCTGTGCAAGATCTTTAAAGTGTGAAGGTTTTAAAGGCATGGGGATGAAAAAGGTAGTAGCTCAAAAATCCAGACATTTTATTTTTTGAAAGAGAAATATTTTCCACTCCTTTTAGTTCATTAATTTTTTCCTACTTTTTCCTACTTTCTATGTCTTGAGGCCACATGAGTTTCCAATTCCCAGACAATGTGATCAGAATCACAGTGTTTTGTGTGACCCCCATTCCCCTCCACCTGCACATGGCACATTTCATCTTTTCTCCTTGCTGCCCTTCTGCTCACTGCACCTTTTTGCATGAGCTGCCTGGACACTTGGCTGTTATCTCACAACCATTTGCCCCAAAAACCACTGAATGAAAGGGTTCATCTGCAGCATCCAAAAATGGAAACACTGGCACAAATATTCATAAAAGTCCTTGCACAGAAATGCAAGTAAATTTGAAATTAAAATTCTATTCAAATTCTATTGAAACTAAATCTAAAAGATCACATTGTGCTTCCACTTCACTATTTTCAGCTGCCTCATGCAGACACTTCCCCTCCTCACCTGTTCTGTGCTTCTTTGTGTCCCAGCTTCAGGCTGCATCTGCCAGACATGAGCTCTTCCCAGCCAAACTCACTCACTCCCATGGATGCTTTGCTCTCCTGGAAGGAGGCAAATTTATTTTTTGATTCAGTTTTTACTCTCCCAAGCCAAATTTCTTTCCAATGTATTCAGCATGTTGTGTTTCCACTAAATAAAGACTTGCTCTCCTTATGTGAGAAGAAGCTCAGGAGTATTTCTGTTGCAAAATAGGGCCCATATTTGGGGTTTAACTATGTTATTTAACTGTTTCTACACTTACCAAGGAGTTACACCTTCATTTTTCTCTGTTCTTTTCCCAGACATATCAATATTAACCTCTGAATGTGAAATGTGTTTATCTGCCAAAGTTTTTAGTGGATACCAGCTCAAAAATTGACTAAAACACCTGTCCAAACCACTAAATCAGGAAAATACATGCAGCTCATTACTAACTCTTGTTACTAGGCATGATGGTAATCAATTGATTTAGGCTGATTATTGGCTGATTTGAGAGGTGTGTTGGGCTTTACAGAAGGTGTTAATATTGAGACCCAGGATTTATTCAATGATATGTTGAATGACTACCAGGACTGATGTCATCTTGCAAGAAGAAATTTTTGAGTCATCCTATGTAGTTTTAAAAATCTGAGGCTCTTTTTGGAAGAATCTCTTTCTCTCACCATTATGATAGTACTATGCAGAGGAAGAAAAAGTCAGTGAATTTAATTCAAACAGTCTGGAGCTTTGTGGGACAAAATGAAACTTGGTCCAGAAGCTAGAATCACTAGTAGTAGCTGTAGTTTCAAAAAGGCTGTGTCAATAAGCCATTTTGCAGATTTAAATTAATTTCATATCCTTTTGACTGACCTGATCTCCTCTGAATGTGCTTAAAGAAAGTATTTCCTCTGTAAGTGTGCCAAGGCCACAAGGTTGAGGGTTAGTGCTAAAAAGCATCTCCACTAGAACATGGAAAGGAATTCAGGTAATTCAGATGGTTATCTATGCATAAGTTAGTAAAAATACAAATAACCTCTCTTCATGCAACTTTCAACTGGAGTTGAAGTGACATGTATATCCATGCATGTATATTTGTGGGCTGAAAATTTTAATTGCTCTTCTGCTGGTCAATAAGGTGAGTGCCCAGCAGGACCTGTGCTCATTCCTCCTAAAAGCAAAGACAACATAACAGGATCTGCAGCAAAATTGCCAGCTTGGTATTCAAGATTAAATATGATTTTATAGTTTCTAAGAAATGTAATTTAAAAAATGTATAAAAGCTGTAAAATTAAAATAAATACATAAACCCAACTGAAAAAAATCTCAACTCTTATTTTCTTCAAATTGCTCAAGCCTTCTTCAGTGACATTGAGCCCAAGGAAGAGATTAAAATTAAAAACTGAGTTTCACTCTCAAAGGAGACACTGCTAGCACATTATTATATCTGTCTTTTGTAGGGATTGTTCTATTCTACCTGTGCAATCTTCACATGGATTCATCACTCTCCAATATTTCTACTGATGAAGTACCTGTATAACTGCTATCGTTAATTATTTTTGGAGGCACTGCCATACCATATTAGCAGGACATCCATACATGCTGAAAAGCCTCAGGCCTCATTATCACCTTGTAATTCACTGACACTTTCCAGCCTTTTTTGGAAATCCATGTTCCCACTGTGAACTGTTATGCCATCTTAACAGACAACTCTTCTGAGTTTGAAAAAAAATCTGTGGTAAATATTCACTTGCATTAATGCAAGCTTGCAGATCTCTAAAGCCCATGGTTTAGCAATCTCTTATTGGTCTATTCCATTTAGCTTCCAATCTAGGCAGTGGGGAGAAGAAGAAAACTAATCAGATATAGATGATATAGATATAGATATAGATATAGATGATATAGATATAGATATAGATATAGAGAGAGAGAGAGAGAGGGATACATGTATATAGCCTGTCCTTGAGGAGAGTTTCTACAAAACTGTTGTTTAGTCACAAGCTAATAACAATCCTGTCACAAGATAATGAGACAGAAACACATTTTTTGCATTGGACATAATGATTGGTAGGGGTGCTGCACATCAAGTGATCTTGTACTAGAAAGGTAATGCATTCACTTCTGTCCTCTTCGGTGCTGTGAGCTATATTCTGTGAGCCTGAAACACACGTTTCAGCATGTCCAATTTTAGGGTATAGTAAGATCAACTCTAAATTGATTGAGTCCTGATGCTGCAACACTTGTATGAGAAGACATATCACTTGTACCAGGGTCAAATGCAAAGGACAGGTCCAGTCTTTGCCAGCCAGTTTATTGACACAGATGAGCTACTTTCAATCCTTGCTCAGAACCAGAACTGACATATTCAAAAGATTTCTCTGAGAGTTCCCATTCTGGACATCTGGATATTAACAGCAGTCTCAAGCTAGCAGATTTCAGGGCACATTTGTTCAATTTTCTCGGAAAAAGATTCTGAGAAAACTTGGCTTGCCAAGGCTGTCTAGTGAGCTTCTGAAACAGATACAGTTATCGGTTCCTGGTTCTCCTGACCCATTTATTCTAATCAACCGGCTACAATGTACAAGGTGATGCAGTCTTCTTCTGTGTAAATCTCTATTACTCATTAATAGTTCTTTCAGAAGCTGATTTTAGGAGGCTGTGAGTAAATTTTCAGCATGCGTTGGTAACTGCCCCTCGATTTCCAGCATGCAATTTTACATGTTAGTTAAGGACTGAAAAGAAAGATTCTGTCAAATAGGATCCTGTCCACAATTGTCACTGCTCCCATTAATAACATAGCTTCAAAACTTTCACTGTGGGAAAGAGGGGTCCATCTGATGAGCAATTCTCTCAAAATCCTTCAGCCTTCTTTTCTGGTATCAGACTAGCATGCCTAAAGTACAAAAATTATAATTTCAAGAGAAGGGACTTTTTTGTAATTCTCTTATTTTGTAATTGCTGCTGCATATGCTGTTCCTGATACAGTTGACTTGACAGATCAAAGTGTCCTAGATTGACTATATGATGCTTTTATCCCCAATTGTCTCGTTCCGTTTATGCTGAATCGTAAGTTTTGCACCTTTAAGACTTGCTTCAAAGATTGAGGGGGGGAGAGGAGGCGCGCAGTTTGTTTTCAGACACTGAACTCACTCCTACACATTCCTGCTCCTGGACTGCATGGTTCTGCGGATGAACAGACGGCAGGACAGGGCTCTCTTTTTTTTTCTTGCTTTTTAGTTAGTTTAGCTAGCTGAGGCAAAGAAGTTCCCTGGACTGTGCTTTTTTTTTTTTTCCTTTTTCCCCTTTCTCTGGACCTGTTCACACCTGCTTTGGACTGAACAACCATAAGAGCACCAGCAGCTCGCATCGGTGGGCCGGGCTGGGCCTGGGCCATGGCATTTCTAGCGCCGGAGGGACTGATAAGGGACTGAGTGAGCTGAACTGGAATCTGGGGAGGGGACTTTCTGGGTTTGTCATCTCCTTTGGAGCAGCAAGGGCTTTTATTGTTTAATATTAGGTTTTATTGTTTAATAAACAGTTTTTTTCCACTTTTCTCCAAGAAAGTATTTTCTCCTGGACCGGTTGGGGGGAGGGGTGGTAGAATCCGATTTCCTAGGGGGGCCCTTTGGGGGTTCTCTCCCAAATTTGCCCTGAACCAGGACACAAGGTAACCTGGACATTTTAGTGAGGCACAGAGTAATCTTTGGTTCCTATAAACAGTACCTGTAGTTGTACTTGAGCTAGATGTAATCCTCTGGCAATTATTAAGAGAATGAAAATAGATTTTAGCTTGGGGCAGAGAGGATGAGAAAGGAGTATGAAACTGTGTAATCCTGAATAATGAAAAGGGAGATTATTTTCTTATTTGTAGAAAAATTATTTCTGTTATCCACAAAGTATGATATTGAATTGTTTGTACACTTAGCAAAAGGTAATTGTTTCAAATGATTTATGAGTAAAAGCATGGGGGTTTTTAAATTTTTATTCCTCTTAAGTTCACTATTTAAATGTTTTAAATAGGCTCTTCCTCATTACTGCAAGTCCTCTAAATTAAAAACCAAAAGTCAGCACATGTGGCTTTGCTATAATGTAGTTGCTTTATGAGATACCATTGGAAAATTCGGACTGCATCCTGCCCACATTTTAATGTGGGGCTGTATAGGTCCCAGGCCATCAGGAAGCTTGTGGTAGATCTTTTGGCAGTGAGCCTCCTGCCTGAACTCCACAGCAAGGGTAGCACCGTATATATTTCAACAGAGACACCAAGAGGAAGCAGCGCTTTCTAGTTCTCAGTGCTGTGTTCAACTAAAGCCAGTTTGAAGTTACAAATAATATCTTTTTTAAGTATTTCTTCTAAATAACTACCAAATCAATTGTTTTTCAGCGCTAAGCAGCTACCGCCACCATCCATGGTTTTCTTTTTAGTCACTTTCTTTCTGTGCTTGTTTACTTGCCCTCAGATAGTCCTACCTTCATTTTGAAGATGTCACAATAACTGCCTTCTCATTGCACATTGCACAGTCCAGCCTTGCATTTATGATAATAGGATTGACAGCAGTTGTAAGGATGTTTTATAAGCCTTCCTCGAGTGAGCTCCCTGTTGCACAGCTGCTTTCAATCACAAGCAGAACATAGCTGAATTATTCAGATAGGATTTCACATACTTATTCAGTTCTGCCACGGAGGCAGTGACTGGCATGAAATCACCTTAGCAGTGGCTGCTATGACCAGGAATAAGGAGGTGAATAGAAAGTGTCACTCCAAGCTGACTATCCTGTGACGCCTCATAGAGAAAGGAGCTTTAGGAGTTGACCCTAGAGGGCTGAAATTCATCTGTCTGTCCCTTCTTGTCTCCCTGTCCCTGTCTGGATTGACATTGGCATAGGGAAACCTTGCTCCCCTTGGGAGGTGGTGATTAAATTTGCATTACGAGTCTCAGTGAGAACTTGTTCTATCTCTAAGGCAGTCAGCTGCAGCTCTCAGCCTGCTTAGTGCTGCAGTGGGAAGTGGCTTGGGCTTGGGCTCAAACGGAACAGATATTTCCTATGTTGTCTTACATTGATCACCTTTACAGATATCCAGCTTGATACCACTCATCTCTCATAGAAGGAATTGCTTCACTTTTTAGCAGCTGGTAGAAAATAGGCTGTGCAGGTTTGATGTAATACTGTTTGAAATTCATATCTCTTCAACAGTCTTTGAGGCAGAATAGTAATTATTGATGTTTGTTTACTTAATAATCACATACAAAGACTGCTTATTTCCTGGCTGAACTTTTTGCTTTTTGGATAACTTTCTATGTTTATATTTTAACTACTGAGCTCATGTTCTCTAGTGCAAAACACTAACAATTTATTTCACAATCTACATGAAGTGGTTGTGGCAATGCACCTGCCTCAGGTGGGTGGTTTATATACTTAAT
Organism: Haemorhous mexicanus; assembly: GCF_027477595.1. NCBI lineage: Eukaryota > Metazoa > Chordata > Aves > Passeriformes > Fringillidae > Haemorhous > Haemorhous mexicanus. The sequence continues at coordinate 19,350,981 of NC_082342.1, read as the reverse complement.
CAGCCAACATAAATTGCTTTGAACACAGCTCACTCTTGCTGGCAGCCAGCAGCAGGTGTAGATTAGATAAGCATTTTGTCTTAGCTGTTCTGGTTTAAATTAAGGCAACAGAAGATCAAATGTAAAGCAAGGCACAATATTAGTGTGATTCAAGCTCAAAAGGTTTATGCATTAAAATTATCTGGGACCAGGTTCAATCACATGAACTACAGCAGTGATGAAGCAGTGCATAGAACTTTAATTGAATACCAGTTGCCACTGTTCTGTTTGAAGAAACCATTTCAGGTCATAAAAAAGTGGTTTTTTCTCATTACCTCTATATACTCACCTGCTGAGTTTATAGACAACTGTATCTTAGTACTTATCCCACACTCAACATTTGTAATGTAGATTATATATCTACATTACTTGGATTCTACAGCTTTTTCTATTCACTGTGTTCAGAATGACTTGCTTTTCTCATTAAAAGAAAGCTATGGAGTACTAATCTTTTTCTTCAATTATTATTGAAATGACCAGTCTTCTTCTCCTGTCATGTCTGACTACAGTGAATTCCTTCTCTGTTTCCCTAACAAAGCAAGGCTCCTACAACCATGTTATCTCCATAGGTACACATTTATCCCTTATGCCTAGCCACAGTAATTTTTTAACTTGTGGGCTGTTTTCAATTCAACTTGACAGAGTAGAAAAGATTGCAAAGGCAGTTTGATTCTTCTAAGATTGGGAAAATGAGGGATACAAGAAGCTGGGGAAATAGGCAAGTGCTCTGAGGAAGGATTTGCAGCATGACTGACTTGCCACTCCCATGGGAGGGATACCCTGTAAGGGCCTTGCCTGGCAAAAAGCTGCTGCTGGAGATAGATATCAGCAATGAGATATCTGGAAATCCTGATTTCTGTCATTCTGTTATTTTAGTCACTATGTTCACATGAGTCAGAAAGAGTTGGAAAACCAGGCTGCCTGGTGGATGTTCTTCATCCATCCAGTTAACATCTATACAGAGACAAACCTGAATCTAGCTTCCTGTGACTCCTCTTCCTCTCTGCATGTTCCCTCTCTCTCAAAGGAACTCTGTTCTCTCTAGCCTCAGGGAGCTCTGGTATTTGTGTGGCTTAGGGGTTTTTTCCTCAAGAAAACTTGCAGTATTCAGAAAATAATAATAAATACTACTCTCCATTGCACCAGAAGCAAAATGCCCTGAGACCTGTAATTCCACTCCCACAAAAAGCCCAGATGTACTTGAAGTTCTCTTTAGTTTAACACTATTCCTTCGTTTTCTCATTGCTAAGGTATTGCATGTGTAGAAAAAGCTGTGCTGCATAGAAAAAGCAAGGAGATAAAACTTGTAGGTGGAAACATAAAGATGTGTTGGAAAAGTCAGCAGAAAAGGGTCCAGCTTTACTTGTGTTAAAGTGCTGAAATAATATGTGAAGATAAACAGGGAGCAAATTCACAGAGTAAATATTTTACCCAGTTATTAATAAATGCAGATGAAGGAGTTCAATATTCAAATGCTATGAAAGCCATTTGCGCATTGTCATGAGTGGCATGTATTTGACAACACAAAATAAGCACCTCATCCTCCACTCATGCGTGCACAATTCTTCCCATTTAATTCAGCAGGGATAATTATCTGAATTACTGACATTAGCTTGAAGCTATGGATTTGCAGATTGAGTATTGAGTCTCTGGCTTTCAGAACAACTCCTTTAAAGGAATTAGTCATGTTTAAGTACAACAGATCTGTCAAATTGCATCCCATGGCATTGTCTGACTTTTTGGTTGCAAAGCCAGCTTTGTCAAGACTGTCCTCTTGGCAATAGACAGTGGTTATCCTAATTTCATGGCTCTGACAACCCTAAAATGGCTCATAAGGGTTAGGCAGTTAGCTCACTAGCTGATAGCAGATAGTAGCTTATAGCACTTCACATTGCCTTCCACCTCACTAATGGACTTCGTCATCACCACTCCAGGGATGTCTACTGTCCATCTGCAAACCAGCTCCTGAGCTACCCCCATTTTGGTTTAACTTGACATGGAGGCATGAAAACTGCAGTTAATGCACAGAGAGATCACAAACCTCTGCCTTGACAGAAACTACATCAATTAGAGAGATGGGCAGAAAAGAGCAGTACTCCAGGAACAGGTTCACAAGTGGTGTGAGCATCAATGCCTGCAGAGTTGCACCTTCTCTGGGACCAGCAAGATGCTCAGCTGGAGCAGGTGCATCCTTGGAGTTTTAATGCATATCCACTTAAAATAAAAGGCAATATTTATCCTTACAGTCCTGCATTTTGCTATAAATTGAAGAGTTTCAGTAATTCCATCATGTCTGTGCTGCTGCTGAGGAAAATACTGAAATCTTTTGGGTCTGGAGCCCTAGCTTATCCAAAATTGACCAATGCAAGAAGGCAGGCAGCAGGGACAGGCCACGACTGTGTTTAACCAGTGAGGTCTTTAGTCTATACATCACTTGTCACCCCTTATCTTTGAATGAACTGTTCATAATTAAGTAGTGTGACTAAAGATCTAAAATCCTACATGGCAAACACTGAACTTGTACCTCATTTATCTCTTTCAAGTGTTTAATGAATTTTCAGCTTCAGCTAATGAATAATGGCAATTTCAGGCCCATTGTCCTGTGCAGGGAAATTAATAACGGCCTAAGGATAGTATCATACCTACAAGCATGGTAGATTGCCAAAAAGCCAGATTTCTTTCTAGAAGATCCAATATTATCTTCAAATTTGTCCCAGTTAGTGTACAGTCCATATTCACAAAGAATCCTGAAAGCACAGCATGAAGAAACTGCTCTTTGTGGACAAAAAGCAAGTAAAAGTTTCCTTCCTTCGCCTACCCTGCCATTAGGTTACCATACATTTTGTTTTCCTCAACAGGTCATCTTTATTCATACAGAAATTTTGACCAAGTTTGAAAAAGCTTTTAATTGCTAGCATTATATTAATAACATATAAAAGAAACATAGAAGCCTCATCCTCTCTTCAAAGATGTTCTGAAATAAGGTACATTAATTAATAGGAAACAGGAAACTTCCAAGCACAAGAACATAAAGAACATTTGTCACCACCATTTTCTTTATAGAAAAGGAGTCGTGAATGTTTCTACCATTTCCTATTTCTGTGGAGTAAGAAAAAACAACTCACAGTAATAGCTATGAGTTCAGTTCACTTTGGCATTTGAGACCAAGTACAGGAGATTAAATGAGGAAAGAAAAGCGTTGACACAAATGAAAGTGTACTACCACACCTACTACTAGTACTTGAAAAAATGGAAATGCACTTGAACTACAGAGGTATACCTGAAGCAAATGTGCTCTACTTCTCTCATCCATACAAAGTGATGGGTTTTCATTTCTTATTCACCTCTCAAAAATGTTTAAGGAAAATACTGAGAAATAAAAATGTGGTTTTCAGTCACAGCAGGAATGCATGTCTTCAAACAATTGTTTAGTCAAAATAATGTTTTACATGAAAACACTTGGCATTTTTAAACCAAACCTGCTAAAAGTTCATGGTTGGTTTTCTTCAACTTCTTATTCAATTTACCACAACCTACATCTCACTTCTACTTTTGAATATAAAATATGCAGTATTTATGCATAGAATTAGTGTGTTAATTTTGGGTTTAGACCCAAGTGGGATGAGATAAAGTCATCTTATCAAATACATAATGGCAAATACATAACATGCCATATCCTAACATCGCCAGATACAAGATGTGTAGGATTTAATAGCTTGTTGCTGGAGATGAGTCCTGGACTGCTGTAGTTGCTCCATGTAGGATCTGATGTTGCTGCTAGAAAAGATAGAATAAATCGCTTTTAGAAAAAAAAAAAAATCACAGAATTAATTTAAAGATCCTGTCAACACCTGTAGTCTTCAGATTTGCGAGCTTTTGCAAATGTTTTCTTCTGGAAGTACAGCCCCTGAACCAGATTCCTGCATAGGTTGTATAGGCTTTCCATTTCAGAATTATCACTAGTCAAAAAAAAAAAGGTTGAAAAGAATTGTTCTACTTTTCTATAACGGTCTTTGTAACTTCTAGCTTGGTGCTTCTTTGCTACTATATGGCTTCTCAAAAACTCTAGATGTCAATTCCTGTCACATTAGAATTGGGAAGTTTATTTCAGTCTGTGAGTTAACTAGCCTTGCTTTGAAATCGTAACCATATTTCAGTGGGAGTGCCTGCAAATGTGTTTATGTAAGTGGCTTTAATCCTGTCATACGACAATCATTAGGATTATCTTTCTGGAGGCATAACTCATCCTGAAGTCTGCCTGGCAGCTGCTGCAATCACAGCCATCAAGCACATGGATGCACAACCAGTAATTAGACAAAGGGCTTTTCTCTGGGAGAAATTTTTCTGATGGGAAAGACAGCGGGTTTTTTTCAGAAAACTGAATAAAGGGTCTTCAGGTAAATTTGTCATAAGGCAGAAGTGACTGCTATCCACCCATATCAGTACCAGAAACTGTGAATGAATAACCTGGTGCTTCCTTCCTGTTGCCCAAGGGCACCAGCTGAAGCCTCAGCAGAAGGGAAAGTAAATTATTGCTTTTAGCGATTCTCTCCTCCTTTGCTTCTGCTCAGAGTAAGTGAAACTGGTGTCACCTTTCAGGTGGAACAGTCCTGAAAAGCTCAGAGAGTCGCCAAGTCAAATTCCTATCTCATAAAAAATAAAAGGTCATTTCAAAAGCTGCATTTCAAAATGAAACATGTTTTCAAAAAGAAAGGCACTTTCATCAATAAAATTTAAAGCATATGCAATTCAAAGTATATTAGAAGTTTACCCATTTTCCTATTAGTGGTTTCAGTTAGACTGACAGATTGTTGTCTTAGTAATTATTTTAAGCACTGAAACTGTAGAGTTTAGTTCTACCTGCTCCTGTTTTTTTTTAAGGACTGCAGTAACTTCACAGGAAAAGTGTTCCACAGGAATAATGTGGGTACTGTGCTTGTCCAATGGAATAATTTAGTAATTGTTCCCTAAACTTGAAAAAATTTTGTTCCAAAAATGTGTCCAATTTTAGTACAATCCTTAACAATTTCTCTGAGATAGTTTGCAACATTTCATTTCATGTACTCCTGTGCCAATCTATAAATATTGGTTTTACCAACTGCTATGTCTCATTCTCTGTTTTGTTCTGCTGAGGTTTTAGTCCACACTGAATATAGTTTTGTCACTGAAATAGATGGCATTTTTTATCTTTTCTTTTTCTCCTCAGGAATTGCTTTCTGTCTGCTTTTTAAATCAACTCTATAGGAAGCAGTTTAGTTAGAATATATATTCTTTAAGCCCTTAATGAGCTTTTCCAAAACATACTTTAAAAAGACTCTATCACAATAAAATGACCACATTTAAATAACCATTAAACTTGGACAGCAGAAACAAATCTTCTTTAATTTTTCAATATACAATTGGGTTTTTCACTGTATCAGGTTATGACACTATAAACCAATTGTCAGCAGTTTTGTAGGGGTCAGTTTTACTTACTTATGTACACACAGGCTCCAAGTCTATGAAATTCTCTGTTGAGAAACCCCATCGAACACAGCTCTTGAAGGATCAAACGCAAAAGGGTCCAAGTCCATGTAGTATTGTGCTGTTTCCCTCAAAGCTGCCCATGATTCACTAATCTGAGGGAGATCAATACAGAAAGGAATATTCTGAGCTTTAATACTAAATAAATATTCTCTGTGACTACTGAGCAGCCTTGCCCATGTTGATAAATCAGAAAAATTTCCTCCCTTGACCCTAAGGATTTATGTTACATATTAATTCCAGACCCACGCTTTCTTTTTCTCAGTAGGTGCTGCATGAGGAAGGAAGATACCTGTTCAGCCACAGTGTATGCCCACGTGTTCTGGCTGCTGTCTGAGTCCCAGTAGCTTGGAGAATATGGTACGTGTCGTTTGAGCCGCATGAATTGATTCGCCGATTCTTCTGTCAGAAAGGGTGCTCCAAGGACACTCGAAACAGAAGCTGGTGAATATTTATAATATCATAAAAATATGTTAGAATGTGCACTTCAAAAATACGCTTATATCCACAGAACACGGTTTTGAATCTGTAGTTTATTTAATAAAAATCAAAGGTGGTCCTACCTTAGATTCACAGAAGAATATTTCTTTTTACGCCTGAAGTTAGTAAAACAAATGTTCTAAATCATTATTTTGCTGTTGAATCTGAAGTAAATAAATTTACAACTTAATTAAGGAACTAATTTATTTTTAATGCTGTAAGGGTTTGAGCTTGGCGCAATGCTAGTGCCCTCATGAAAATGCTTCCTCCATGGTGTCTGCTGTGAGATGTGATCAGAAATAGAGTAAAGCAGGCTCCAGCTTAGGAATAACAGGGGAAAAAAAACTTCATTAACTGACAACTATAAAAGAAAACACACAGAACTTGGGATGAAAACTTTCCAAAAACATTCCTCTTCCCCCCACTAAATTTCCAATACATTCACCCTCAGATCACCATACTCTCATTCTATCACTGCTCTTCAGATAATCAATTCTCAGTTCATCAAGGAGAGAGGAGTCCCTCTTTTACCATAGGCTTCCCCTGGAAACACAGTTGAAACTTCTCGTGTTTCCATGTCACACATGGCACCGCCCGGAGAACATTTTGCCATCGTGACATCTTCCTTCCATGCCCAGTGCTCTCACCACTGCGCATGGACTAGAGCTGCTTCTAGGGTTTCCTTTTTAAAGGGTGCTTTGCCCAGTTCTAAAAAGAGCACTGTCTTTCACTTTTGGGACACCTGTCCGTCCCCCACCTGAAATTTCACCCCCTGGGGCTGAGGGGTCTCGAGAACAGAGATCATCTTCCTCTTCTTCCCTGGAGATGGAGGGGCACCAACCACCACCCTCCTCACCCATCATCTCTGTTCACACCGCTCCTTCACATCACATCACTGCACTCTCGGCTCTAAGCTATTGCCTCCCCCCCGAAATGCAGTCTCTGTGTCACAGGAAGAAAAAATGGTTCTGTCCATGGCTATACAAGAAAAGTCCACCAAAAGCCTCTCCATCACCTCCTCCCACCTAAGATTCTTTTCAGCTTCTCTTGTGGCCCATTTCCTCTTATCTCACCTCTGTCTCTCTTCTCATTCAACTCCAGGAGGAATCAGCATTTGTAAGGTTTCCAGCATCCAAGAAAAGGGTTAAGAGTCCCAGGCTCTGCCTGTCCAGAACTCCCAGGACAGCTCACAGCACATCCCCCCCCCTTCTCGGCTCAGCCCTGCCCGGCCGTGCTATCAAATTTCAAGGTGGCAGAGGCACAGACACGAGCTCTCTCTCTCTCTCTCTCCCTCGGGGGGTGGGGTGGGCTGCCCAAAGCCTCTCAGGGTTCCTCCACCCTTCCATCTCACAGGGGCCTTCACCTCCCTTCTCTGTCTAAGGCCTTGGCCTACCTCACCCAGCTGCATAGCTTCCCCTCCCCCGCCCAGCCCGCAGCTGGGCAGGGGAGGTCTGACCTCTTTCACCCACCTCTTTCACTTCCCCCTGGGAGTTCTCTGCCTTGAACCCCCTGTGTTCTCAGAGGCGTAACTATGTCCTCAGTGGCCACACCAGATGCCAATATTCAAATCTGAGCACCTGTTGGTTTGACCACAACATCCCAAAAACCTGACTTCCTTTCAAACTATGACAAATGCAAAATTTTGTTACAAAAATCCTCTAAGACTGTAATTGCATTAGTCTCAGGAGTGCTGAGAGCCTAACATTTTTTTTTAAATAACAAAAACCCTACCCATGAATGTATCGATGGTTTCTGAACCTCCTGGTTTATATATGATATTTACTCTCATTGATATCAACATAGAAATTGCATGCTTGGAAATTACTTTCTGAACAGAAGATATTGCACTTCTAATCTTGTTATTGCACTGCTTCATATAGCTTCTGAGGTCACCATAGATGCAGAAGGAGTCCTTGCAGATCTTGAAAAAACATTCTTCACAAGGTCAGAATTCCTCTTTAGCTTCATATAAAAGGTCCTGGTACAGAAAAAAAGCCTTTTCCTTTTAGTCCCAAGTGTTTGAGACAAATTAATTTTGAGACATTAATTTAGGGCTAAAAGAGTCCAAAATCGTATGTCAGTCCAAATCACACAATTTTTAATGAACCACTGATTAAGATGGAACTCAGATCCATCAGCTGAGCTGAGGCCAGTGTCTGTAAACAGCTGTGCTCCAATTTAGTCAAGTGGGTTTAAATGGATACTTGAGAGTGACCTGCACATACTTGGAACACATGGGGCCAAGAACTTGAACCCTTTTCTAATATGTCTTCAAGTAGGAGCTCAGCAGGGCAAGCTATAACCTCACTCACAGCTCTCCTGATTCCTGAATTTCTCGGAGGAAAATCTATCTGGGAGTATCAAATATTGCTTTCATATGCAATTTCAGTTGAATCCAGTTCACTTGTGGATGATCAGGAAAGCCAGCAATAATTACAATATCGTTGCTTTTTAATTTTTTTAATAGAAGAAAATGTTTTCTGAATTCATATAGGTAGAAAAAAATGTGAGCTAGAGTGTTTGCTGCTCCTTTTCACTTTGTTTATTTTCAGTGCCAAAAATGCTTTAAAAAGAAGACAAGAAAGAGTTTATACAGTAATGAACAAAAAAAAAGTGAGGATGGTTGTAATCTTTGCTCTTAATATACACATCAAATAGTACTTTTCTAAAGTTACTTAGCAAGCAATCACAGTCCCAGTAGTTCCTTGCTACTTCAGTTTCTTCATATTCCAAGTTACTATAATCATTAACTGGAGGTAGAAGTTTTAGGATAGGGAGTTTTCAAGGAATACGATCTTCAAAAATATTACCAACTCCATGAAAAAAAGTTCAGACATTTGGTGGGAGGCTGGGAAAGAAGAAAACATGTTTCATGCATATGTCTATTAAACTGCTATACTTGTATTCTAGAGCTGCGCAAGAGAAAACTAAGCTTCTGCCAAATTTCAACATTCCTCTGGCAATTTACTATTTTCCAATAGAAAAATCTATGAGCTGTTAATTTCTCTTTAGTGAATAGGGGGATTTTTTTTTTTTTTTGGTATTAAATATTTTGTAAGCTCATGATTACATTTCTGGACTGAAATAACTGAACTGGGATCAGAAAATGACTCATTAAAAGGCTTCCGTTTTCTTTAAATGTACATATAGTTAGTAAGGGCCGTTAAACATTACATTTTATCACCAATATGTGCTCTGGCCCTCCAAATTTGAAATAAGCTGAAAAAAAAAAAAGAAGATCATTAAGCAGCTTCACTTTTTTTTTTTTTTTTGTGGCCAGCATCTTCAAAAATGATCTTTTCATTCCACAGGTGAGACAGTGAGGTGTTATCTTGGCTACTGTGGTGCAGAGACCTGCATCTTCAGGGTATTATATATCAATTTTTAATATATAGTGTGCTCTGGCTGCATCTGTATCCAATGAGAAATGTCACCCCTAACTAGGCTAAGTACTCACTTTGATTGAAGTGCATTTGCCTGCTCTGAGGAGAGGCAGGTATGCCAGCACTGCTCTTGGCTCTTCTTGTCAATGCTGACACCCAGTTCTTATTCTTTTCTAGCTGCTATTTCATTTCCTGGGAGCTGTCTCTGCAGAACTTGTCCCCAGCTGCTGGGGCACTCCAAAAATGCAGAAGTACCAAGAGAAAATCAGATAAGTGCCTTTATATATCACCTAATCCTTCAGGCTTATCTCATTCTCTCTTTGTCTTGCTGTAAAGATCACAATAAGTCTCTGAACATGGCAAACTTCATTCACCTCTGGAAAAACTCCAGTGAGATAATTTCTAGCATAACCAGAATTAGCCCTGTTGGTCTTTCAGTATGGCTGCACATTTGCTTGTGCTCAGAGAAGGCAAAGTCTTCATTTAGCTCTAATGTGGACCAGGGGCCATCAGACCAGCTGTCTCCATCTGAGTAGCCCCTCTGAATGCAGTGTAGTTTTCATCAAATGAACTATGTCTTCCTTCAATTTAAGTTTCTTGGACTGGGTGTAATTTTCCCCCTCCTTTTGAATAGCTTAACAAAATATTGTGGAAGGATTTGCTTTATAAACACACAGTATTCCCGAAGGAGTGCGTCTTGTAGAAGATTAGCATACTAACCAGGAGATTGGAATTTCAGAGCATCTGATGTGAGACTAGAGGGAGTTAGAAGCAGGTGGGTGATGTTAATAAAATGTCTCATAGTGCGTAAAGCTGAGCTGCATAAAATTAAGAACTTCAAATTGTACTGAAACAGTTAACTCAGCTGAAGAGCAACCAGACAAGTTGTAATTTTTTTTTGGTTTGAGGTTTTGGGTTTTGGGTTTTTTATTATTCAGTAGTGTTTTCCTCTCTTAGATAAATATGTGATTTGAAAAGTACTTTTAGATATAAATGTCCCAGTGGGAAAATAGGAGGAACGTGTGTGGAGGGTGAACTATTGCTGAGGTTCTATCAGCTGCTACCAGTTAGAGTGTTTCCTTTCATCATCTCCTGAAGATTCACTCAGTGTTCTCACATGAAAAGCAAATTATACAAAAAAATTGGCTGGTTTTAGCAAGCAGATGCTTAGCTCATGTAATTATTGCCTTCAGCAGATAGTTTTGTCTATCCTGTGCACCTAAAGACATTGTCCAGAGGGAAAATTGTTAGTAGTCATTATTACTACCATGCCTTCTGAGCATCTAATTTTGGATTACTATGATCTAAGACTAAAATTGAGAAGAGATGATGACACAACCTTGCCATCTTTGTCAAAAAAGCAAATGTGCACTTAATCCAGCATTGAGTATATTAAAAAAAACCAAACCAATGACAAAAGTCTGATTATGAAAAGGCATATAAAATATCTTGTAATGTCAAAGTAATAATAAAAAATATCACAGTATAGCAAGCAAACTGCACTCAAAATACAAAATCAACCTGGATACATCTTAAATTACTGTGCTTTAAAATCTTTTCATCCTACATTTGAATGGAAGCATATTTCTCTTTACAAGGATAGATTTCCAGAAAGCAACATACTCAGCTTGGTGCAGCCACAAAATCTTCCCAGGAAGACATCTATTTCTATTTCTATCAGCTGAATGTGCAGTGATCCACTTCATCACACAATCAAAAAGGTGATTGTGTGATTAAGTTTTGACAACTTTGCCTGCTAATGGACCTATTTAATTGATACGCGTTTTCTTCTGTAAAAGTTAAGTAGAAATAAGCCATTGTGTGCTTCATAGTCTGGGGAGAGCAGGCAGGCCACAATTTGCACATCTAATGGCAGAGTTTATTGATAAGAAGACAAATCTTCAAACTTGCCTTTGTACAGGATATGCTTCTTCCACTCTCTACCCCAAAGCCTGTTTTTATCCAGATCAGCTCTATTGTATAAGTGGTAAGGAGCAAAATTTGGTCTTAGGACCAAAATTTATCCCTGGTGTGCATCTACCACAGGGAAAAGTGCTTTATCTCTGATTTGTTGTGATATTTACAAAAAACCTGACAATTAATTAGCAGTACTTCAAGCACTCTCTGCGCACACTATTGTTTCTTCCTAGTTTCTGACCACTTGAAAACACATTACTTAAGTTAATACCAATGTAAGTTAAATGTCAAATATTGGAAATTGCTCTGGGTCCTTTCCTTTAGGTCTAATACCTCTTCTTATTATTGTCTATGGTGACTCTGGTCAAAATCTCAGCTCATGGAGGTAAGGCTGCCAGTCTTATCAGCTCTTTAGGACAGAGCTCGGACAGAGGCTAAACTTGGACAGAGCTAAACTTCAACCTTGCTGAGGTGGCAGGTGCTGACGTGGTAGGAACTTTGAAAAGTAAATCAAGTCTGCAGTTCAGGTGTGTTTCCTAAGACTATGAGCCAGAATGGACCACCTCCCCACCACATTTCAGCTATCTGACTTTCTAAATTTAAGTTCCCAAAGTCAGACCACAGAACTCAGTCTGAGGACTCAGAATATCACAGTGCAAGAGCTGAAAAGAACATGGCAGCAGCTACTTCTCTCCTCACTCAAGCATTTCTCTAGATTATGTAGCATTCCATGGAAATCAAGATATGGCTGTCAGTACAATGCATAAACCAGCTAGACTGCAGCAAAGACATACTTGTGGATTCTGCAGGCCAACTCTGGCCCAGATGTCACCTTTTTTCAGTTGAAAAGTATAATTGTATTAATGTCTAACACCTGCACATTGTTTTTTAAAATTTTTTTTTCTTAAATGCTTGTATGTACATGTCAGGACTCATCCCCATATGGGCCAACAATTGTTGGCATCAGTTCTTGGCACCAATCTGACTGTTACCATCATACTACAAAACTTTTATACCCTCTCTCTGTGAGTTCCCATGGGCAGCTCCTCTTAACACTGACTCCTTCACTCTTCCTTCTGCACAGCCAGTTGACACCTTCCAGTCCCTTGCATGACTGCCTTGCCCTTACTGCTCCACACCGCCAACAAACTCCAGCTCTCCTCTTTATCAGCTAACCCACTTTTTTTATAACACCCATCCTTATTGGACATAGCTGTGACCTATTAAGGGCAGGCCTGTTCCTACTCTTTGGTAATTAGTACAGCTGCAACTCCTCAGAGATGAGATTGCCTTCAGCACTATCTCTATTCTCCTACAATCCATCCTCCCACATGTACATAGGCTTTGTATCCTGGAATGTTTGGATGATAACAAGCCATAAAACAGAATTAAATCAGTAAGATTTGCTAATACCTGTTGACAGCAAGATTTAAAGCCATTGATTAGGTGCTTAAACTCTTTCTATATCACCCAGTCTTTGAAATTTTGGCCTTATCTGTTTATTTTTCAAGCTTGAAGTAAAATAGATTTTATTCTTTGATAATTCTTAATTTTATATCACAGGACACAAAGAGCTCTCTGGTTCAAGAGATGTCATTAACAATCCTTAGAGCTACAGCATCAGCCTTATTCCTTCATCAGCAAAGGCAGAGAGGTTACAGACACTTAATGCACAATTAGCTATTGAACATATTCAATATGTGTGATGATGCCAGGGGTTAGGACAGTTTTCAAGCATGGGTAAATAGCAAGGCAATTTGGCAAAAATCCTAGATAATCCTAGGGAAAGAGCTACTTCCACCGTAGAAAAGTATTAGAAAAAGCACCAGTCTATTGGTCCTCTCAGTGTGTCCTGTTGAGATTTCCTTTCTACATCCATTTGAGGCAAAACACCCCCATCAGACACCTGAAAGACTTCAGCAATTATCTCAGTGCCAAGACATCACACTCCTACCTCATCCCTTGCTGTTGCACTCTCCAGAAGCTAAAGCAAAAGGTCCAGAGCCCCTATTCCCAGTGCTGTGACCGTGGTTTACTATGAGGAGTGATTTATAGCAGCTGAATTGAGGGCATGAAGAAAAATAAGATTCTCATGAGAGTCTTGTAGTCTCTATTTTACTTCACCACCACTTTCACTGTTGCTGAAAAGGATTTACAATTAATGAAAAACTGAACTGATTGTGATAAATTAAATTTTTAACAGCTCATTAAAAACTAGTTATAAGTAGTTCTGCATGTATTTTGGAGAATAGAAACCTGAAAAAGAGGGAAAATCAAGACAAGAGACATAAAAGAGATGAAAGTAAAGTCTTCCAAAAGGAGGGGCCACAAGCTGCTGTGCTCCCAGCTTGGCCTCAGGTAACACTGTTTGTGCTGTAAATGACCTCCAGTGGAAGGGAGGTGAAGTTCAAGAAGATAGGCAAGTACTCAGGAATTGTACCAGTTCAACTGAAGATCAGGAAGGACAAATAAGGGGAAAAGATTTATAGGTGGGCTCAAACTTGCAGAAGAGACAAAGTCCCTTTCCATCTCCTTATGTCTCTAAAGAGCCTCACTGCAGCCAAAACTCAGTTTCATACAGCATGGAAGTGAATTCACACCACAAGAGAGATTGTACCTGACTGTGGTCCCAATTTACAAAACGTTTTTCAATAATGCACAATTAATTATTGTCTCCCTCATTCTGCCTTAGCTACTCACATCATGTATTTACTGCATGTGTATTGGAGCACTCAAATCTAAGAAATGCTTTTAATGCATGCACGTGGATAAACCATCGTGTCAAGATGCAGGCAATCACTTGGGAAGTCAGCTGTCACTTACTGCCTGCCTGGTTTGTTCTAATTTTCTGAGAAACAAATTAATCCTGCAGCACGTGCATCACTGATCATTGACTGTGCCAGTGTGTGCTGCTTTGGGAAGAGCATGTGGTAGATCTGCCCCATCCATTTTCCCTCTGGTCCAAGTTTTACAGGTTGAGTCTTGTTTGTAGATGCTCTGTTACACAGTGCTGTGAAGGATCAGCATCCAGACAGCCTGAGTGCTATAAAACAAAGTCTCCTTAAGAAATTCAAGCCAGGTATTCCAGAAATCACTTGTGAAATATATTATTTTGGGTCCTTATAAATGCATGTGAAATTGTTTCCTACAAACAATAAATGTTGAGATAAGAATAATATTTAAAGAAGATTTTGTAGAAACGGCATCGAGCTCTTTTTACAATTTTAGCAGTTCAGGAAATCATCCTGTAAGAATGCCTTTCAGTCAGAAATGCATCCTTGTTCCTTACATATATCCTTATGAGCAGTAAAAGGCTCAAAAGTATTCACAAGGAGCAGAATCAAACTATATTTCACAGAATTTGGCATGCAATTGCGCTCACCCACTCTCCTGTATGTCCCTGCTGCAGTGATTTCCAGTTAATTGTCTTCCTTTGGTGCTGTTCTGGTGGTAACACAGGGGTTTTTGCCAGCTATTTAACAAGCATGAAGTGAATGACATGAGATAGGGTGCCAAGCACTTACCTGTAAACAGCAGAGCAGACACCAAAATTTGAAACATTTTCAGAGACATGGAAAATTATTCAGAAATGGTTTCATTTGTCAAGTGAAGAGAGTGATACAGTTTTATACTTTGTTATCTTTAGGTTTATGAATCATTTACCAGATACGTGTAAGGGGTTGGTTCAGGCAGAGGGCAGGGTACAGTGCTTAGTTCAGATTTGTCCTATATGCCTCTGTTTGTACACTTTGGACTTTGCAAGCTGAGCCTCTAATGAGCCATAATGGCTCATTATTGTGTGGATAGATTTACTTCTCTATAAGTTTTATGGTGCAAAATAGCAAATTGGGCTTGTTCTATGAGCATTTAACAGGTAAGCCCCAGTCAATCAGTCTTTCACATGACTATTTTCCCCTTATGCTGGTGATAGGCACAAGCAGTTTATAGTTTGATGTGAATACAAATGGTGTTTGAGTTCACCTGCTCTGAGAGCAGTGAGAGTATGCCATATATTTCAGCTGTATACTGCTCAGGTTAAGAAGATAAAGCTATAATAAAATTGACTGAAAAAGCACTAATCAGGGAAGGAGGGAAGAAACTTGGTTTCTGACCTGAGCCAGGCAGAAATCCCAGGGTGTCTTGTTGCCTCCTGCTGTAAGGACTCTGTAATGTGGGACACTATGAGTTCATGCTGTCTTATCTTTCCCACCCATCCAGTTAGCTGTTGCCTTTTCATATTCAACTCACCTGTTGGCAGTTGTACTGCAGAGCAGTTTATCTTTGTAAGCTCACCTACACCAATGATAAGAGAGCAGAGCAAAGCTGAGCTCTGTCATGCGTTGGCACGCTTAGGTCTGCAGTCCATCAGCACAGGCTGGCGTGTACTCCGAGGTCTTCATGTCAGGCAATCAGACCCTGCTGACGTTACAGGTCAGGGACCAGGCTCCCTGCTAATGGGCAGTAGTACTTCATCCTCATATACGCCATCCAGTCTAGAGAGTGCATGGAGTAAAGGTTTGCTGGGAAGCAAAAGAACATTGAGTTATGTAGTTACAAAGCCTAATAGTTTTTTATTGCACACAGCTGGGTAGGAGGGCACACTATTGAACAGCAGGTCTAACAGTGTAATCCTTAACTTTGCTGTACGTCATGTCACAAATCTAATATTATTTTAGTATTGTTCCAAAAAAAAAAAAAGAAAATCAATCCATCCACCCCTGGTAGCAAATTAAATATGGAGGCAGGTGTTCTGCATTCTGGTGCCATATTAACAACAAATATTAATTATCCAAACTTATGATCAGTTTCCCCACCTTTGAGCTACTATATTAAATTTTAGATGCCAGCCTTTTGGTGGACTAGAAAAAAAGATGTAATGACTGGGATATTTGCTAATAGGTGACACAGAACTCTCAAAAACTGTAGATCCCCCAGAAATAAGTTCCAGGAAAGCATACAAGTTATCCTTTCATCTCACAAACTTTGTGGGTCATTGCCTCTACCCTTCCACACTTTTCTCTTAAATCAGCCTGCATTTCTATTGCAGCTTTCCTCCCACAGGTTTTTCCTCACAGTTCCTGGTATAATGATTGGAAGAACATGTTGGTGTGTCATTTTATATTTATTGCAGTTATATCTTCTTTAGTGTGCAACCTGCTCACAGAGGTGGTCTCTGCTAGGGATATGGCACAGGTGAAAAGATCAGCCGGCAACAGATCACAGGGAGACATGCTGGACTGGCAACAAAGGCCCAAGTCACCTACTCCTCCTCTTTCATCTTAGGAAGCAAGAGGAAAAGATGAGGAAGTTTTTTTAGGAACAGGAGTCGAAAAAGTAGTAAAACAGTTAGAGGCCATAAATCCCAACTGATTCTGAGTAACCGAAGTCCAGGCTCCCAGAACCTAAAAACATTCTCTCTCCCATGATTTCCAAATAAAACCTGGAGAATATGACTTGTCTATATCCTTTACCAAGGAGGCCTTGAGTCTATTATGGGAAAAGTCCTCCCCGGGTAACAAAACATGATGGGGATGTTGCAATGCCTGGATTTGGCTCTGAGTTCAGAGCATAAGGCTTTCTCTGCTGTAAAGTAGAACAGTGGTCAGCTAGATTAGGCTTTGATACAAGATCTAGGAAGCAGCTAAATTACAGGTAGCATGTCCCCTAGGACATAGAGATTCCTGACACCTGAACATTCCTCCAGTTTTTCTTTGTTTCATCCTCTATCCTGCCAGGTTTACTTCTCGTTTGTTTCAGGCCTTGCTCTTGGCCCACACTCTGTCTTGTGTAGGCTGCCCAGCTCTGCGTTCTTCCCCTAAGACACATCTTCCGTCTTGCTGTGTGTTTTGCAATTTCACATAAAAAGACGTTATGCTTATAAAACCCAGCATCTTTAGACTGAAGAATTTTTAGATCTCTTATGAGGAGAGTGGCTTTCCAGTGTGATTTTCCTTTCCTCCTTCCTTTGGTGTCCTGTTTCCCATATCCACAAGGGGTGTTCAGCTCTGACATTCACTCTCTCCCTACATCCTACCCCAGTCATGCTGTTGCTAAGTCTCACTTCTGCTCACAATAGCCAGTATTTTTCCTGAAGCCCTCTAATGTATACGTAGTTTGGGGTTTGCAAACACCCTACTGGCTCACATACAAAAATTTTCAGAAGACAGATGACTTCTTAGCAGTTCTTTGAGGGCATTATATAGGCAATCTGGATATCACTAAAAACCCATGAAAAGCATGAATTTTTTCATTGAATGTAAAATTTCAGCTGTTAATCACTAGCAGATTAAGGCTGTAATTTTTTGGAAGATTTGTAACTTGGCCCAAAGGCTCAAATTTTCATATGGAGGAATCAATCATTGTATCATTCTCTTATGATGTCCTCCCTCTCCTGTCAGACTTCTATTCCCTACTTTAAAACACAGAAAGCTTAGTTAAAGGAGTTGTCATCAGAATATTCAGTGCAAATTAACTATCCCACACACATCCTCATCTCATTTGCAGAAATTATCAAGATATTGACTAAAGTGGTTCCAAAAATTTCAGCTTGATGCAGATACCTTACATAGTAAAAAAACAAAATTCAAAAACAGACCAAATTGTAAAAGTTCAAATGAGTTTTAGGTGAGTGAAAGTAGGATTATCTGAAGGGACATTTTAGGCAGTATACAATGCTACCACACTTACCAAGAAGGTGTAAGGTAGAGTTCAAACAGCAGAACTCCATTCGGGAAAGATCAGACCATTTTTCCTTTTACATTTCATAGCCTTAGACAGAAAATCACCATCATATTTCAGAGGAAATATCTGTGTTCTTCCCATAATACTATTAATTATTTTTCTTTAAGGAAAAAGAGTAAAACCCCAAACCTTAGCTGATTGTAAGTGAAAGCATTTTAACAAGAAAAGGATTTAAAGAGGTTGGATTCATCTTAAAAAACATCCTGAGGAAGTTGATGGTGACTAGCTATACAATGAGGTTTCCAGCTCCTTGAATGATTATTTTATTTATTTTTCACAGCTGGAGTGGTAGTAAAATATTTGAGAGGGTAGCTGAATATCCTTAAGATTTTTTGTTGCTTCAATTTGACTGAAAGCAGATAACATAGAAAGTTACTGGGAAGGAGAAAGCCGGTAGGAAATCTCAGTTGGGTTGGGAACAAAAAGCTGAACAACTTGAGCTGGAAAATCCATATTCTTTCTCTTCTTTGGCACCAGCTTCTCATCTGCCTTGGAAACTTGATTCTTTTGGTTCACTTTCACCAGCTAAGTATAATGCTAATCTATACAATTTTGTAAACCTCTAGGTAACTGTTGAAAAATGTAATCTTCTGATGTATTCAATATGAAGTTCCTCATTTATTGTAGCTTGTCAAACACTTACCAGTTCTCTTTGTTCATCTCTAAGACATCTTTAAGTAAATACGCCAACACCAGTGTTTAACTTCAGTGTTTGTGCATCTGAAAATGCCTGTTGTATTGATGTGGTATCTTTTCAGAGTACAGAGGAAAAAAGTGCTAGGTAATATTTAAAGGAACATGAAACATATAGAAAAACCTCTCTCAAGAAAAAGGACTAGGGAGAGGGAAAAGAAAATAATGACCATTGTTGTTGTGACCAGTACCCCATGACCTGTACAACCAACATGTTGAAACTCAGGACTTAAAATTAGAGGCAGTAGCTTAGTCTTTAGTGTTTCCTGACTAATTCTCAACACCTTAGTTTTGTAACCACTTTTAATATCCATAGATGAACAAGTTTCACCACTGAACCCTGCTCCTGATCATTATTTGGGCAACATTTTCTCTGTTACTTTTGTCTTGTGGGAAAGCCTGGCATAACTCTACATCCTATTTCTTGCTCGGTGGAAAGGCAGGAAGGCTACAGTTTGACCTGTTTTCAGTGTGCGTGCTGCTGCAGTTCGGTAGAAAAAATGATATTTGGCAGGAGTTTTGAAAACGTACCCTATGACTTTCAGTATTTTGTGTCAGTCACTGATTCCAGTGAATGTTTTCTATATTCTGTCCCAGAGCCTCTGAGCAGTGCAAGTCTGGAAAGACACCTGCAATCGGCCTGGCTCTGAAGGCACGTACCCACACAGGAACTTGGGGCAGCACACTGGTTCCAGCCATGGCAAGTAGTGCAGGAGAAGATACCTCTCTGGAGTCATCACTGCTGACTGACTTACCTTTAGAAAATATTCTCCCCTTGCAGAAATTCATTATTCCCTATTTTTCCAAGGTGACAATGTAAAGGCAGTTTGTATAAATCTGTGTGCAGTGGAATTTAACTAAGACCCAAAGAGAGGTCTAATTGTGAGCAAGTTAATAGATCTTTTATTAACCCCTACTTCAAATATATGTCATATTTTGAAGTAAGCCTACTAGTACAAGGTGAGGTATTTAGCACAGCAGGACTATGCACTTTACACCTTCTGACTTGGACATATGCTTTAGTTTAGTTTTTTCTTCCAAACAACTACAGCTCCACAAGTCCCATCCTGCTGCTCTTGTGCTTAAGCACTTTGTTCCTCTTACATTTATGACTCCCAAGGCTCAAGTAACTCTCTTTTCATGGTGGGAGAAGGCATGAATGCTTTATCTCAACTTGTCTTCCCAGAATTGCACTCTGTAAAACTCTTACCTTCCAATGGCATGTACTCTTCATGTACAGTTTACCAGTTCCAGGAGCAGATTGTCCACAGTATCTGCACAGCATGGCCATGTCTGAGGCAGAGTTCCCACACTTGTCTGCAGTCCCTCTGGCTTTCTGGGTGTACATAATAGTTTACAGCCTTGTTCTTTCCATGACCACTGGCATTTCAAGCCCCCTGCAAATATCACCCACTGGCTCAAATCTCATAGTCCTTTTCTTAACATGTGTTGAGTCACCAGCACGCACAACTACTGATGGTGGTTTCCTTCCTCTAATTGGTGCAAAGTTTAAGAAAGGATGCCAACAGCCAGATAAGTGGACTAGAAAGCTAATCACTGCTTTAAATGGTCATCTGCTTCCCAAAGTCATGACTTTCATATCTGACTGTAATGCCTGAGAAGTACATTTCTTGTTGCTGAGATTGTGATGACTGAACTTCTAACATTCTTTGCAGAACATTTCCTATGGTACAAACAGTGTTTTACTAGAATTTCAGCAACTTCATTATGCTTTACAATATGACTGATTTGGTACCTGTTGAGTGCCTTATTTTCATGGGATAATATGTGTCTTCAATGCAGAGTGAAATTAGAGGAGCAACAAGTATGTGGATTGCATAGATTTTTTTAACCATTGAACTCAAGTACATGTCCCAAGGTGTAACCGAGTGACCTGCTTAGTCACCCTCACTGATAACTGAGACACTGGCCTTGTTCTCAGTTCAGAATGCATCTGTTCCAATGTAAAAAGAAAATACAGTGGCATCAGAGTGCCCAAGAAAGTAGAGCAGTGTGCGAAATCTCCAAGAGGCTGTCAGTGTTTACCATCTGAATGGTTTCTTCCTGTTCTGCAGAAGATTATGCAGTCTGGGTGCCTTTTCCTATTTAAACTTTAGGTTTCTACTTTAAAACCTCTCATGGAAGCATGACCTGCAGTTCTCATGGCAGCAGCCAGAAATTGTCACAGCATTCCAGAGAGGTTGCTACTGTCTTATCTTGCTGCAGTGTAGATATTAGCTGACAGCTCTTGGACCCATTCTAATCTATCACTTCTGATCCACAATGGAAAAATTCTGGCTTGCAAAAACAAAGCACACACTCCATGATCCTCTTGATGTAGCTTAAAGCTACATCCAGAATCTTCTGTATGTTTTTCTTGTCTTTCTGCAGCAGTGATGTAGGAATTGTAGTAGCTGCAACTTGAAACAATTTTAAATACATAATTTTATGAGATCCTCCCCTTTTCTAGAAATTAATATATATTGCTTCCCCTAAACAGATTTGGGATGGTGTTTATGAAGTCAAGATGATCTTGGCAGGGCAGGACCTGATGAATCTGCTCTCTCTAACATGATGCCTTGGAGGCAGAGCATGTGAATACCATTTCTCAGTTAAAACAATAAAACGGTTGGGAGTGTCTTGTGCTGTCACCCCTTTTTACTTACGTAGTGCCACAATTTCTAACAGCTATAAACAAACAAATGTTTTAGTTTGTCATAGAGTCAATTTTTATTACTTCTTAAAAGCTGAATAACATGCAGCCAGAAGAATTGACTTTGATGTATAGGACTGAGCATCAAACTGTAGCCTGCATTCTCACAGTCCTGTTATACAGCTGGGAAAATTAGTGTCCCAATGAGAAATAAGAAAAATTCTATAGCTAGAGCAATATAAGGAGCATTTTAGCTCTGTCACAAACTACAGTAGGAATTAACTGTCATTGGTGTGACTTATGCCACGGGTTTATTTAACACAGTCAATCTGAATCCTTCTTTTGTGAAGTCCATCTGTTAATCTGGCTTTGATCCTCCTGTCACCTACTGTTGCTGAAGGTGGATGAGCTGATCCTTATGCACACTTGGAAGATAAGACTTGGGTTTAAATCTCATATGCTGGTAAAACATGGATAGATGCCCTAAGAATGGAGCTACACAGGTATGAAATGTGGTTAGATCTCGCTAATTACAGTAACACAAGTCTGCATAGCTCCAGCTCTTCATAGATCATTCTGTGACACTATCACAAAAGGAAGGGGGTGCTATAATAGATCAAAAAAAATATATATTAGTATTACAACTCAGTAGAGAACAGCCCTGGTAATTGCAGCACCATTTTAAAGGGTTATTAATGGATATACAGAGTGCAATATAAAAAAAACAGGTTAAAATGTAGTTTGAGATAGAGGATTAGATGCCTTGGTCTGCATTTTGCTGCTTAGAAATTCCTGACAGAACCCTTTGAATTATGTGTTGGAATCACCACAAAAAGCAGCTCTTACCTGACTCAGTATATCTAAAACTGAGGATATTACTCCTGTTCATTAACATGGCACAGTTATTTAGTACTGCTAATTAATTCTAGTTCTTAAAAACATTCAAATTTATTTATTTTAGCTCTACTCATTACATCCATAGTGACTGCAGATATGTTAAATAATTAGCCATTATTATGTTTTTAAGGATATATTTTTCATATTTGTGGGATATGAAGTGACCATTGCAGTGAGGAAAATATCAACTGTCAGCTGGTTGGTAAAAGCTTTTTCAAAATCAACCATGCCTTACAAAAGTCATACAGGAATTGATAATGATGTCAATGAAGTAATATAATTCAAATGTTTTGGGTTTCAGGTTTGGTGGTTTTTTTCATTGTTTCCTAATGAGAAAAAGGATTTCATTGGGTCACATGCTCCATGGTTGTGTTTCCTTTGCTATTTCAGGAATTATGTCTGTGGCTTATCAAACTCAAGAAAATACCAAAGACATTCTCTGCATTTTATAGGAAAAGTAACTGTTGCAACTTCATTATGATTTGTCTGATTGGTCAAAATTACAATAATTATTAGCACTAAATCTGGGAAGGTATAATCTACTTTGGCATGGAGACACAGTCTCTGAGCCTCATATCTTAATTTCCTACACATACACAACAAACAGGAACACAGAAATCAAGGTTTATCTATAAACTTTTGCAATTGTTTCAGTTAGAAGTGGCCACTAGTCATTTCAACTCACATACAGTAGACACCATTTTTAGTTGCTGGTTCATGTTGACTTGCCCTTTTAGCACAAGTTCCTCAAAGGAGCAGCTCTGTCTAACGTTGTGTTTCTTGTCTCCAATGACCAAACAGCATATACCTCTAAAACTCTTTATCATGTGTGCCAATTTATTGTTTTCCATTTTTTTATTATGATAGATGAATTCTTTAACATAACTGCCAAGAATGCATGAGAAATTGTGCAATGTACAAGTTACTTGCTGAAGTTACTTCATAGCATGAGAGCACAATAGCTCGCTAGCAGTACAGGGGGAAATAGCAAGTTTAAAATAATTTTTAATGTAATTTAAAAACCAACAAAAATAGTTCCCAGATTAATTATATCCTTTTTCTTTTTAATCAAAAATAAGTCAACTTCTACAAGAAGTAAAACTATTTTTTTTAAGTCACAAGATCTAGAAATTTACTCTTTATATTTCAAGCACTTGCAAAGTGCAAAGTGCCTGGATGCAAGATTGAAATATGTCAAGATAAAAGAAAGTAGCGAGTATTATTTAACTTTCACAGTAGAGGATCTGTATTTAAACAGGAGGTGGGAGAGAAATTTCTTATAACTGAGTATTTCCAGAAAGTCATTAAGTAAACGTGCCATGAAAACATGATAAACAGAAATAGTATTTTGACAAGGTGTTAATTCATCAGTGTGCTCGATGAGCCCAAAGATTGAAAAAAATTGTCCAAGCTTCTTAATGCCTTCCTGGTATTCTGGAGGCAAGGGAGGAATACAAAGTTCATTTGAGATTTACTTGTGAAATAAAGGATAATATAGATAATGCTATACCTAAATATCTCTCTACTTTGTAAAAAGGTGGTGTTCTTCAAGTTGCCTATTGTCAGGCTGTGTCTTGAAGTTCATAAGTGAGACTATGAAATGAAGCAATTGGAGAGTATTTCCTGCTGTGCCTTGCCTCTTGTCACTGACAAGTCTACAGAAAACACCTGGGCTTACCTCTGCCTTGTCCCATTCCTAAGAAATAAATGTAATCCCTTGTAAAATTGTTCTCCTGTCCACTTTTTCCCCCAGACTACATGCTCTTGATGGTGGTGAGACATAAGGGAGAAGATCTGTTAAAATATGTCATTAGAGGATGGGATAGGAAAAGGTAACTGTGATGAATCCATCTTTGAGAAATCTCTTCCCTTTGGATCTGACCAGACTCTCGCAGCTGGAAATGTGAAACTCCACCCACACCAGCAACATTCAGGTGTTAATGAAAATGATCAATAAAATGACGAAGTATTAGCCCTCAAAGGCACCCTCAAATGTCATGTCATTCCTGAGATACTGTAGACGCATCCCTGCAAATTCCCTCGGCAAGTGTTGGATGTCTCTGATGCACATTTAGTGAAGCACTTCCCTTGGCATAAAAATCAGATTGAAATATCAGGATTCTAAAAGTTGCATAGCAACATCTGGAAGGTCTAAGGGCTATTTTATTGTAAGTGTCCCTAAGATGTTTAAGCTTTCTGACCTTCCCCTTGCATCAGTGGTGTTCTCTCCTTCATTTCTCTTGAAATATTCAGTAGCTTGCCTTTTAAATCTTTCCACCTCTTAATCCTCTCATTGTCTCTCTTGATATCAACCTTAGCTGCTGATGTGACAGCTTTTTCTAATGCATATATGTGAACTAAATGGTTTGGATAAGAGCCAAGAAACATCTTGCCTCTTGGAGAATTGTAGTAAACAGGTATTGCATTAAGACCTTGCTACTCAGAGTTAAAAAAAAAAAATCCTAGCAAACTACTGCCTGAACAACAACTTACTTCTACAAATCATGTAAAGGACACACAGTACTCACAGCTCTTGGTCAATCCCACTTGCTTCCTGAGCTTCAGCATCCCTGAGCTTCCCACAGATGGGTAGTAATGGCATTCCTGCAGATGACTTGTAAAAAGAAAGCTAAAGCTTTTTCGCATTTTTGTTCTGCTTTTTTTATGCTTTTTTTCTTTTGACAAGGACTTTAATTAGGGAATCCCTCCCCACCTGGAAGAGCGAGCAACAGAGCTTTCTGGCACTTCTGGCCTTGGTCAGTGGCCACTAGGTGCTGACAGTGTCAGGATGCAGGGTGGTTTGATGTGTTAGACATCCATGTGCATCCCAGCTGCTCCCTCCTGCTAAAGCTGGGCCGGTCCCTGCTTGTATAAGCAATGCCATCCATTTACTGAGGACAGGCCCAGGATGGTGCACTTGGAAGGAAGCCCAGCCTGTCTTCACTGCTGCTTCCCTCCTTCTCAAAGAGGAGAGACCCAATCATCAGTATCAGGATTGAAATGAGGAAATAGCTCTCTTTCCCCCAATGTTTGCATCTCAGGAGGAGGGAGTGAAAGGGGAAAAAGTTTGTTCTGATTGCTCCTGTGTGGGAGAGGGCTTTGGCTCCAGCTCCCCTTGCTAACACTCTGTTAGTGTTGACATCTACACAGCTCCTCAGAGGTGATGTTTTTCATAAGTCGTAGAGGGATTTTGAAACAAAAATAACTTTAAATAATTCTGTGGATTACTGAGAATTTTAAGACCTTTGAAGCCATGTACCAGCACTGGCTAACAGCTCCCCCAGGCAGCCTGGTGTGGTCCTCAGGCACTCTGGGGGCTGCAGTGAGAAAGGGGCAACTCCTGACATCCTGCTGGTTGGGGCACCTCGGTGTTGAGCTGATGCCTTCAGATTCCTCATGGGAAGTCTTTAAGGCATGGTGCCTGTGTGTTTGCAGGAAACCTTCTGCCCCTGCATCGAGAATCCAGCTGTGCAACAAGAAAGGAGTGGATAAATTAGGCAGCCCAAAATTTTCCCTGACACAGGCTTTTGGTTAAATATGTTCTGGTTCTCTCCTCTGGGGATCTCACAGGGGAATTCAGAGAACTTTCTTTGAGAGCAATACTCAACTAAAAATATTTTTGAGAACATATATGTTAGAAGGATTCATTTTTCAACATAGAGGTCCTGTCAGTGACTTTGTAGCGTTTATTTTCAGAGTGACCAAACTTGACATATTCACTGGTAAGCACAGTGAGCCCCTTCATAGGGGAAGTGACACTAATTGCCCCCGGGAAACATATGGAGAATGTACTGGTCTGTAACCAGATATTCTGTTTAACACTCCTGCAGGCACTCTGTCTCAGGAGTTGAAAGCTCAGCTTCAGAAATGTCAGGTAATGACATTTTCATTTCCCTTTGAAAACTATCCCACAGTCATATGGATCTTGCCTGTTAGGAGCCTTTTTTCCCCCTTTTTTTTTCCTCTAAACTGTTTTGTGCTTCAAATAGAAGACATGCAAAACTATATGTTTTGCATTTATGTGCAAGGCTATTTCTTGTTATTATGGACATCAATGAGCCTGGGAAAGTACTATTTCTAGGTGAACTGTTTTCCACTGACCTTTCTAATCTTTGTCATTGGTAGAAAGGAATGTCTGCTCCACATAGCTGAGCATTATCAAACATGTTCTGCCAGTTATCTTACTAGAAACTTGAGCTGAGCTGATCTGTTTGATTCCCCTAACAGCACCTGTTTCTGACAATAAGGATCCAACAATAATTTTTTATTATTGTTATTATTACTATATACTATTATTATTATTATTATTATTATTGTTGTTGTTGTTGTTATTATTACTACCCAGGAGACCTATAACAACTTTTTTTATAGTTTTATGACGTCTCAGAAGCTAGCCTTCACTTGTGCTCCTCCCTTCTTCCACCATGTGTGTTATTTCCTCTGCATGCTGCCAGGAGTATCAGATGTGGCCTTGAATGGAGGTCAGCATTTGTGTAGCTCTCATCAGGTTTTTACAGGATGCCATGAAAAGTTTCCTTTCTGCACAGCTTGTGACAAAATGAAATACACACATATGTAAAACACGACATTAGTAAATGGCAAAAAATTGACTCGAATAGCACATCAGAACATTTTATCAGCTCTCTTCTGTGGGTGTAAGGGAAAATTTTCAACCAAAAGAGTGTTACTTTCCTGATTTTTTTTTTCCCCAATGTGTAGAGGTGAGCTAAAAGCAATAGCTATCATGTGACCTTAAGTAACGTAGCTACATGAGTCCTGAGCTGCATCGGTAAACTTCTCTCTGCTGCTGAGAGGTAAATTTATTTAAATTTTTGGAATACCATACACATATACTAATTTATTATAAAAGGAAAAATATTTCTAGATCAATGAATATGTGTACATTATTTTTATTAGAAGAAAAAAATCAATATGAGACTGGGGGGATTGCTTTTTTTTTGTTTCTAAGATGACTCTGCATTTTTTAAAGGAATGTCTGATTGATCTTTAGAGAAGCCTCTCTGACTTGCTTTAAACAGTAGCACCACCACATGTCAGGAAGTGGTCAGAGGTGCAAAATACCATATTAACTCTTAATCCTCTGATTAGAAGATAAAAAACCATAAAAGTACGCTATAAGGAAAATTTTCAGTAGCTTTTATTAATTAGATAAAACCAGGATATTAGTTCTATTTGCAAGCCAGAATAATTTTCTGGCTAAATATCTTTCCTATGATTCTTCTTCCTTCATTGTTCAGTTTTAAGTAATTTCTTATACAGCAGCTAAATTGTATAAGGGGTTAGAGAGTCTCCCCTGACTGCTGCATTGCCCTTTCTCCAGAACCCACTTGTTTGCTGCAGCCCTTGTTGTGTTGTCCTTTTGGTTTGTCTCTGCATGTTGTGGTCCTCTGGAAGAAGAGGTAAAGTGAAAATCTAGCCAAAACCCCTAAGAATTAAGAATTAAGTTTGGGACTGTCCTGCTCTTTTAGAGATGTAGCCATAGTGAAAAATCAAAAGAGCACTTGAGAACACTCTTTGCTCTGAATTCGCCAACTCTCTTATGCTGTACAGCTATTGCCATGGAAAGCTGACCTGCAGCAGTGCAATTCGAGCATTAAAATAAATTGTGGCGTAAATGAATGCATGTGACCTTTTGCTTTGAAGTTAGTGAGGGAAAAAGCTTGCAAGGGATTCTCATTTACTTTCTGAAAAATATGTAGAACTTTAATTGAAACATGATTTGAGCATTAATTCATGTGCTTAATTGCTTAATTCATGTTACTGAGGTGTGGCTGGCACCTGAATTCCAGTCCTTGTATTTTGGTTAAACCAGGTAAAGTGTAACCACAGAAGATCAGTTATCTGGACAAGGTTATATATTATTTAAATCCAATATTTTAAAGGAAACTGCCATCAACACCATCTCTCTGCAAGAAAAGAGTCAAGACATATTTGCATCACCGCATATTATAGTTTTCTACATGGTCCCACACAGTTTCCTGAAGTTCTTTATAAAAAATGGCTGCAATGGTAGTAACTTTAATTGGTTTGGATCCTCTGTGGTAAAATTTTGTGCTTAATTTTGCCATTGTGTTTTGTAATCTCACATGTGAACACCATTAAAGTGTTCTGGTATGACAGTGCTCTCATTCATGGGTTGCTCCTCTCTGGGTAAAAAGCCACGCACTGTTGTAAGGACTTCTTAGCTGTCTTAAAAGTGTTTTCTGGATTTCTCTTTCTGTGTCTTTATTTGTATGTCTCTTTTTAAGACATTTGCCCTTTTTCTAGTAGCCAAATTGTGTTGTAATAAAAAAAGTGTCTTTGTTATTTGATATCTCTACAACTGTCAGGTAAATAATGCAAAATCTATCTCCTGGTATCTTTAAATTTGACACAGGCTGAAAATAAGCTGTTCTTAATATGGTATTGCCAGGTATTTTTGCAAGCCAGAGCTTTGTATTTAAGCCTTTAAAAAACATAAAGTATGTGGATTTTCCTAAGAAACAGAGCTCTTTTCTAGTTTCAGTAGGTACCAGTACCTCCCAGAGCTCCCAAATCTGGATGTGTTCCCCTTGCCACAGAACAGAAAATCAGGCTGGTCTCTGTGAGGCCATTCGGCTCTCTGATCTCAAGTATAAGACACTTGCTGTTAACAGTTTTCTCCTTATGCTAGAAATGGGAATGCTGCCCTTACCTTTACTGAAGATGGAAAATCAATATACTCATGATCCTGAAGTATCCAGAGAATTATGCCAAATATAATGCAAATATTGGCTAACTTTAATTAAGTATTATATATATTATGTTATGAATAGAATAGAATAGAATAGAATATATATTTATGGTTTTATATAGGTTTATAGAATATTTATGGTTTTATATATGATTAGAGGGTGGATCCAGCCATTGCAATTTGTTTTCTTGTCTCTGAAATTCTTCTCTGGCTTCTATTGGTGACTTGACACGGCTGGAAGGGTGCACATGTTGGCTGCACTGTGTTTGCTGAGCAGGAGGAAAATGTGTTCGATTCCCACCAAGCTCAACAGATAAAAATATACCCTTGAGTTCCGATAACTGCTTTGTTTTGAAGCATCATGAGAAAATTACATTTTTGAAATTCTGTATTGCAAATAAAATTTGAGGTATTATCTGATGAATGCCTCATAGGAACAACTCAGTAAATGAAAAGCCTGTTTGTATTTCAGACAAAGCAAATTATTTCATTTATTCTGGAAAGCTTCCTAAATGGACTTGAGACTCCAAGATTATTAGCTATAATTGTCTCCAATCTTAAAAAGTTGTTCATTTAGTGACAAATTCCAAAAATCAGACAGAATTAAGTATATGGCTGTGAGTAGTCAAAAACTAATGAGTTAGCTAACTCAGTGCTTAGATTACAGTTGTGGCTAATAATGCAGATGAGTACTCTGGAGTACTTATTTTAGTTATCTCTAAGGAATCTTCAGAAATTTATTTTTTTCTAATCATCCTGCTTCCCATTGTCTTTTAGGTGTTCAGAAGAATGATATCAACTGTTATTCATATTCTTGCTTTGTATGGATGGACTTTCTAACTGATCTAGGTAAGAAAAACAGACAACTTCCTTGGTACACAAATTCTGCAGGGCAGCCTGAGATTGAAATGGTTGTTCCCTTCTCCAGAAACATTGGTTATGCTGGAGTTATAAGGAGCGCAACTGCACTAATACTGCAAATTTAACCTCGACACATCAAAGTGCATCAGATGTATTTCCACATTCTTTAAAATAGAGTAGCATGTTGATAACAAGCTTTTGAGAGTAATCAGTTCTTTCTTAATTTTATTGCATGTGAATATTATTCTCTGAAAAAGAAGAGATAACGACATAAATACTACCCTTAACTGTTTTCTCAGAAAGCAGATCTTAACTAGGCAAATTGCTTTTCCTGATTTGCCACATAAGCAGTTTGGGTAAAGCTTTCAGTTAACTGTCTCTTCAGTC
Organism: Haemorhous mexicanus; assembly: GCF_027477595.1. NCBI lineage: Eukaryota > Metazoa > Chordata > Aves > Passeriformes > Fringillidae > Haemorhous > Haemorhous mexicanus. Next base: position 19,320,674 of record NC_082342.1, on the reverse strand, counting down.
TGATCAAACTCAAGGGTATTTAAGTGAGTGATGTTTCTAAATCAACATCAACATTTATACTGTTTTGCAAAGAGCTATCACTAATGACCCTTCTTGCTCAAAGGCTGGCTCACTGTCTGCTGTTCGAGGAGGGAAAATCAGATAGATAAAATGGGCTGTGTCTGACCTTTGTGCACCAGAAAAAAGAAAGAAACGTAGTAGAGATAGAGTAGTATAAAATCTTATACTTTCACAAGAATTTATTTATGTTTCTGGCAAAGACAAGAGAGAGTGGGTCTGTGTCCCTGTGAAAACTCCTGGGGAGCAGAAGTCTGAAAAATATTTCAACCTCTCCGTAGATGAGACTCAGCATCCTCGCAGTTCATATGCTGGCGTCTTTAAATGCCTGTGAGTAAGTAGTGGCCACCAACAACAGCTATTGGATATTTTCTCATACAGTCAAAGCCTCAAGTAAGAAACCCAATGTTGTGGTTTGAGAGGAAATGAAGTTTTTTTGAGATAGTGTAGTCATGCCAATCGGTGTTCAGATTTTATTTAATATTAGCACCTGGCTTGTCCACTGAAGACATAGATAGGCCTCTGAGAACACAGGGGGTTAAAAGCTGTGAACTCCCAGGAGAAACTCTCTTTCAGTTCCAGTCTTGGAAGAGAGCAGACCTTCCCCTGCCCGGCTCCAGGCCAGGCAGGGGGGGGGGAGCGGAGCCATGCTGCTGGAGGGAGGTAAGCCAGGCCTGGGCCAAAGAGTAGAAGAGCACTGCGAGGCTTCGGGCAGCCATCCCCCATTTTCCCCCCTCGGAGGGAGAGAGAGTAAGCGGCCTGTGCCTGTGATAGCGCAGCTGGCGAGAAAAAGAAGGTGGGGGGGGTGCCCAGCAGGGCAGCCAGCCATGGGAGTTCATGAACCAAACCAGCAGAGCCTGGGACTTTTAACCCTTCTTGGGATGATGGAAACCTTGCAAATGCTGATTCCTCCTAGCGTTGATGAGACTGAGAGAAGTTGAGAAGAATCCTAAGTGAGAAGAGATGATAGAGTGGCCTTTAGCTAGACTTTTCTGGAATAGCCATGAGAGAACCCTTGAGTTCCTGTGACACAGAGACTGCATTCTAGGGGGAGGCAATGGCTCAGAGCCAGGAGAGTGCAGTGATGTGAAAGTGTGTGAATAGAGATTACAGGTGAGGAGAGTAGTAGTGGTGCCCTCCGTCTTCAGAGAAGAAGAAGAGGAAGATGATCTCTGTTCAAGAAACCCCTCAGCCCCAAGGAGTAAAATTTAAGAGGAGACAGGTGTCCCAAAAAGAGAGAGACTGTGCTCTTTTTTAGAACTAGGCAAAGCATCCTTAAAGGGAAAAACCCTAGAAGCAGCTCTTGTCCATGTGCAGTAGTGAGAGCACTGGACATAGAAAAAAGAAGTCACAATGGCAAAATGTTCTCCGGGCAGTGCCACACGTGACACAGAAACACGAGAAGTTTCGACTGTTTCCTGGGTGAAGTCCATGGTGCAAGAGGGACTCCTCTCTTCTCGAGGAATTGATAATTGATTATCTAAAGAGTGGTGATAGTCTGAGAGCGAGTAATCTAAAGAGTAGTAACAGAATTAAGAAATTTGGTGGGGGGAGGAGGAGGAAATTTGGAAAATTTTCATCCTGTGTTCTGTGTGTTTTTCCTTTTAGTTTTAAGTTAATAAAGTTTTTTTATTCTTTCAATCTTAAGTTAGAGCCTGCTCTGCTCTGTCTCTGATCACATCTCACAGTAGATACCAAGAAAAGAAGTATTCTCATAGAAGCACTGGCATTGCACTAAGCTCAAACCATGACACCCAAGAAATTTTCAGCAAGTGCTCTCCATCTGTAAATGCAGATTCGCATCTGCTGAGGAGAGATGTGATACCAGCACAACAATAAAAAAGAACGGCAAACATCTTCATGCTATAAAAAAAATAAAACCCTCAAAAACGTTTCATGTGTGTTAGGGGGAAAATTATAAGCCAAAAACCCTAAAATAAATATCATATTTCTGGAAAAGAGTTACCAAGGGTAGGAAACTGTGACTGCAGAAGAACAGTTTCCTATTAGCTGTTTTTTTCTGTCCTTCATGTCACATGTTACAATACACAATGCATGGATCTAAATTTCAGATATGCTTTATATGTGTTTTGTGTTGCCTTTGGTAACTTTCCCACTCCAAATATATAACTCAGTAACAAGGATGTTGATAAACTCTTACAAGAAAGGACTGTGGATAGCAGCAAGTGTGATCTGGGGTGTTCCAAAAAATTTTGTTATAATAACAGTTCATGATGACAGCACTGAGAGCCAAAAAGATAAGGAATATTGTATGAGTTCCATTTGGGGTTAATCTATTCCTGGAAGCATGCCATAGTCGTCCTCCTTGGTTTTCGTTCATTTTTAGTTTTGTTGTTTCAATTTTGGTTTGGTTTGGAATATTTTTTTTTTATAAGAGAAAAATGTTTCCTTTGTTGAAAAAGTAAATTGTCTTTCTCAGCTGTTTAGTCATTTCTCCTTGAGGTAATGAAGTAGTGCAGCAGCTTCAAGCATTCCAAATATCCTTATCTTAGTTAATGTTTTACAGATTTTGAGAATTTGGCAGCGAAGGCCAAATAGCAGTTAGAACATATCAAAAATTTTAGAAGAACCTGCTATGACAATAACCCTGTGAGAAGGACAGTTCTTTGAACTGATCTATATTCATGCACTGGATTTCTTATTTGCAGTCATTCAATGAGTATGGTAGAGAACAGATCTGAACCCAGTTCTTTAGGCTGAAAGGTTACAACAACAAAGTAGTTCAGGCATTCTGTAGGTTGGTAGTGGATATCAATTGGTTGGTGTCTGGGTGATCAGCCAATTTTGCTACCTTTTTCAGGGGTAGTCCTTGAAAAGATCTCCACAGAAATAGTAGTCAGCAGCATACATTTCAGAACTATTAATCACATGTCTTGAAATGAAAACTATTAGCAGACTTCTCTCTGTTTTTATTTTCTTGAGCAAAAACTAATTACAAATGCCACTCTTCTCATCCTTTCTTTTGTGAGGCTAAATATCTTGAGACCAATTCTTTCAGTTGTGATTTCTCAAAGAAATTAAACATTCAAGAGTAAGAATGTTTATTTTCTATTCATGGAAAACTAGTGCATGGAGTATACTTTTAATTATTTTAGATAGTTGTCCTAATGCTTTTAGAGTGACTCAGTGCCAAAGAACCAATCACAGATTATGTTTCTTCATGTTGAGGAGATGCCCCTCACTTTTAAATAACTTTTTAAATACTGAGGCTGAATTGATGGAATGATTTGGTGCCTTCTGTGGTGCAAAAAGTACACAAGCTCCCATTTTAGTGGTGATAGCTTTACAATTATCTAAAAATATCACTAATGTGCAGACATTTTAATGTGCAGTAACAATGCAGTATCATTTATGATGCCATGTAGTCACCACTTTTTATAGTGTTCAGTTCCTTAATTTTCTCTTTGGTCAGGTTTACCATTGTTAAAATACATCCAGCAAATGCCATGCTAAGTGACGCAGGCTAATACAACAGAAGTCAGCCAGATCTACTACATTTTGAGAAGAATTCATGTAAATACTATGTAGACATTGAGGGGTTTTTTTGCCCTTCACTTGCCTTTGGTGCAGTGTTTTTTTAATGTCTTTACATAGGATGCAAGAATATTTGTTTTAGCTTGTGCCTTACACAAGTGACAGAAATTCTTGGGGTTTTTCCCTTCACCTTTACAGTTCTGATTTTACAAATACTTTGAAGTTCTCCATGATTTCTCTCAATTTCTTCTCTCATTGCCTTTGCCTGAATCAGCACAGGGTGTTATCCTAGTTATGGTGTTCCAGGCATCTAAATGAGGCAAGATTTGGGAAGAGAGATTGGTGTACTTCCTCCTCCTCAACTCTACTTCTGCAGCAGAAAACATGTATTTACATCACTAGTGGCTTTCCTAGCAGGACTATGACCTGAAACTATGAGCTTTGCTTCCATGGTTTTGTCTGAACTGAAGCAGACCTTAGAAAATAATATCCTTCTTTGTGTATGTTTGAAAAATTAATATTTTTCTCTAAGACCTTTAATTTTTTCAATGTCTTAAACTTTGGGGCAATGGAGAGCCCAGCTATATACAGAAAAAATTTGAATGCTGAGCTGCTGGGCAGTTGGCATGGCTTCATTGGGCTACTGGGATCATTTCTTCAGCAGACTCAGCAGGAGCATGGTCTGTTATTACAGCAAGCAAATAACGCCTCTGGAGGTGAAAAATAACATGGAAATGGTGCTACTTTTTTAATAAAAAGGAATATGGAGGACTGGTTGTAAAAATGAAATCAAGTATGGAGGCAGTAACAAGGTTTGGTTGTAGAAAATAAATGGGACAGCATTATGGCAATACTCAGGCATTTTTCAGCAAGGTTGGAAGAACAGTAGAGAAAACATTTAAAATAAATAAATAAATCTACTGTCTATGTTAGCCAGGATTTTTTGACAATAACTACCTAGAATATAAGAAAAGGCAAGTTCAACTCTTAAAAAGGAGGAAGCCATGCTGGAAATAGGGAGTGCTTTAATTAGTGATCAATCTTTGTATTTATTTCGGTGGTACTTTTGTGTCTTCCAGTCCATAAGGGTAGCTTCAAATAGATTTTTAAAGCCCCATCTTCCAGTGATGCTTTTAGAGGAAAGTTCCAAATTGCTGGGATTTTTTTTCTTTAGAGAGCATGTCAGATATGTCAAAAAACCTGACTCTCAGTTCTTAGAAGGAATTTCTTAGAAATCTTGAGCTGAGAGGAAGAAATAGACTAAACAGAAAGGCCATACCTGGTGACCAAAAGAAGCTGTGAAAAAAATAAAGACTTGAGGCTGTGAAGGACAAATCTGTGGAAAAGCTGCTGGTGTTCCCTGTGCACAGTCTCCATGCTAATCTCCCATGCTTTGTTGCAGGTTTCAGCAGGGAGCAACAGTGAGCACAAAAACAGGGAGAAATGGGGGGGCTGAATCTTTGGTCCTGGAGCAGAGCACGCTGAAAATGGGTGAAGAGTTCCCTGAAGCCACACTCAATGGGCAGGAAACACAACCTTGTCCTTCATAGTTGGCCAAGAACTGCAACCAGGAAATGGCTAACAAATCAACATAACCAGGGCAGAGGAGCAAGTCTGACTCTGTCTCTCCCAGCAGCCCATGCTTGTTTCCAACTTGTTTTTCACTACGACTCTTTCCACACTGACAGCAGTTCCTGCTGATTTAGTAACTCTCCTGGACAGCCATGCCTTGGACCTGTCCATCTATCATTAAATCCCGCCAACTAGTAAATTTTCATGCAACATAGCCCCAGTATTCCATTATAGGTCTTGTTTCTAGCCAAGCATAGTGAGTATCTATTTCTGTTAGATTCAGCTCCAGAGAAAATGCTCAACTGAATCTTCCTTGCAAGGATCTGAGAAACTTACTGTGAAGAAAATTTACAAAATCCTCTAAATTTACACAAAACTTGTGGAGGTCACCTAGGACACTCCAGTCTAATAACTCTGTGATGATTGTGTCTTCTTTGCTTATTATGCACTTCATATTCACTATATCATAGTGTTTTCACTTTGAGATCTGCAAATAAACTTATTTTCATGTTAAACATTTCATCCCTCCAGGATGGCAATCACTGAAAGACTAGGTAGCTATTACTGTGTTTTGATCCACAGATGAGAACATTTCTTCAAGCTGAGAAGGCAGTTGCAAATCACTTGCCTTCTTTTTTTTCTCTAGACTCTGGTGAGCAGATTTGCATTATTGTTGCACTCTTGGATATTTTACTTTTCAAACCAATGCATTTGAAAGTTCAAGTAACCTTTTTTGTCATGGTGGGAATTGACTTAGATTGTGTGGTTACTTATAATTTAAGTAAAGTTCAAATCACACTGGCAGGCAAGTCTGTTTAAGCGTAACCATCTGTGACAAAAAAAAAGCTTGGCAGTCACTGCCACCTAGGGCAGTGAACATGGTCCAAAATATCACCTTAATATGGCCCTCTCTTTTTTTCCCATCTCTCCAAAATGTATAAAAGTTGCCACATAAGAATATAGGTCACTTATGCAGGTCTTTTAAAAGGGCCCCTAATCCTTAAAACACATCTTTTACACAGAATTGCTCCTAAAGTAAATCTTTCTATACCTAATTAATGGACAGATTCCCACTCCTGCTGGGACCTGATCCAGCTCTCTCAGATGTCAGCACAGAGACTCTGACTAAGTGTACAAGCTGAAGCAATCCATTATTTAGCAGCTAATTTGTTAATAGAGGTCCTTAATGGAAAGACTGATCATTGGCCCTATCAGTCTGTACCACAGGTACATATGTAAAATGTTGCTGAGTCTTGTCACGGAGGTCTGAGTAAAAGGGCTCTGCTAAAGCTTCTGCTTTGTGTGAAATGCAGCTCAGCCAAAAGAAGATATTGGAATTTCAAACCCCGTACAAATGGCACTGTGTGGTCCTGGGTTTTCTGGGTGTTCAGCCTATGTCAGATATATTCAGGTCTAACACATATAAATGCTGGTGGCATAGGTTCTGTAAGAGCTTTGAGTAAGTCTTTAGGAAGACTTGCTTCCAGTCCTCTTTGTTTGTGATAAATTACAAGTGTTGGCATGCTGTTCCTTGTGTGATGCATGAACAGACTTGATTTTTATCCTGATCTGGTTGTCAGGTTTTTATCAGGATTAAGTTTACTGCTGTTTAGATGCACATTTTCTTGCATCCTTTGTAGCTGCAGAGTCCAGGAGTAAATTTTTCAGTGTTTAACCTTGACCTTATTTCTGTCTTTTCAAGTTAATGGTGTTTGGCCAGTGCTCTTTCCCTGCCTGCTGCTTGTAATCTGCTTGCTGGCTGCAGGGTGAGGTGCAGATTGTACCTGTCATATACACAGCTGGATTTCATAAATGATTCACACCTATTTTCAAACAAGTGCGCTTTTCATAAAACTCCTTGTAGTAGGTGTTTTATAAACTCAGCAAGCCCAATGAGTCTGACAATATAAATCAGAAAAGACCAAGGCTCTGAGGGGTTTTTTTATTATGACCTTGCCTGTCCTTAAACCTAGATTTCAATCACAAAACCTGCCTTTCCAGCTCAAACTTCTGAAACTGGATCACAAACTCGTGGCTTTCCTCTTTCTTGTCTCATGTTTTCCCAGTGGATTTACTGTCACAAGTAATTCTTGCTCTGTGCCTTTATTTTTGTATCCCACTGAGCTTGACTAAGGGCTCTTTTAAGGAATTCTTTTGTTTGGGGTATATAAATTTAAATATTTGGGTTCTATCTAGCAGCGTTAGCATTTCTCCTACTTCTTTTTCTAATTGTGATAAGTGCTTAATTATAATAACTGCTTAAGAATAATAAAGTAATTGTTCCTGCTAGGCAGTTTTCCAGTCAGAGTTGTAAAAAACTTGTAGAGTTGCTACCATTTTTTGGGTAAATTCAGAACTTATCCAAGTATTTGTGTGAATTTTGTAAACATTTAAGCTGAAAACAGATATCTAAAGTCAACTGCTGAGCCCAGTAGAAAGCAGCACACGTAAAACTTGAAAGGTACACTTGGTCTGGGGAGCGATATCAAAGTGTGGGTGACATTTTGGAAAATGCTGAGCACAAACTTCTTGGGATAAAGAGGTACAACAAAGACTACTGGCTTGAAGAAAGTGAATGTTCAAGAGTTGTGGTATTAACATAGTGAAATCTTTAGCTCCTGCCCTGAGGAGTTGCTTTTCATTGCTTGAAGTCTCAAGCAGGTGGCTGCCTGCTAAGTAGTGTCAAAAAATGAGTCGCTGTAGGTTTCCTGCTTTGAATTGGAAAGCACTTTGGATCAGAAAGGATTTCAGGAGCCTAAGCCTTTCAGTTTCTTCAGCATAAAGCAAGTTAGCTGATGTCTTCTAGATGACCTCTGAAAGTCACTTGTAATTCTTCAGCAGGCTGGAGCCCCTGCTGCAATGCCACCGCAGCTCGCGCCACATTGTGATTTGAGACTCCTGGAACAATAACCATCCAGAGCCACCCTTGCTGCAGATGCTAGGTAAATATTAAAATACTTTTTGAGTGACCAAAAAAATCATTCCTGCTGAAAATAAACTACAGTTCTTCTGTTCTAAATATGTGGAATAGTGACAATATTCACTTTTCCCATCATTTTTGGAGTTGTATCAGTTTTTAGCGTAGTATTAATTTTATTTGCATGTCCTTCTTTGTTCGATCACTTTTTAAATATTAAGCCCATTGTCTTGGTTCTCAGTCATATTTAATGGACTTTTCTGTGATTTCTTCTATTTTAAGTACCTATTGCCAGTTCTCTTTTTTATGTATCATATTTGATTTTCCCCTTTTTTACTTCATTTTACGATGAAATCAGAATCTCTTCAGATCTTATAATGTGCTGCTACATTCTTACATTTGTTACAGATTGAGAAAGAGATATTAGAGTGAAATTAGGTCTAATCAATTCTATATATTACCTCCCTCACTCTAGAGTTTAGAGCTTTGTTCAGTTGGTCTTTACCTGCTCTTTTTTTCCCTCCACCAATGTGTGCTATTTCAAAATCCTTTTATTTAGTGTGGAGAGGCAGGTGTAAGGCAAAAAATATCAATCCAACTGATTCTTGATTGCCTTTAATTCCTAAATTGTTTTTGTAACTTGCTCAGTAGTGGAAATGTCACAGAGTCACGTTAGTTGTTCATGTCAGCTAAATTCTATGTGCTTTCCACATTCCTCAGCTCCTACACAAAACATGTCAATTCAGAAGAGTCTGTGCTGAATGCTGTCATTACTGTTCAACAACTCAAATGCTCAGGTTTGAGTTCCTGGCTTTTATATCTCTTTTTCTTCATTCACTAATTCCATAAGAATCAAAAATGAAAAAGGGATGGCTCATGCTATAAATATCCAATTTTTAAGTCTTGTTTCTTTGCATCCATAGAAATTGCCATCTTCATCTATTCTTGGCTCTTTCAGGACTGGCATCCTTTGAGCTATGTTCCTCCCACACCTGACGTTCCTGCTGGTTTGGGATCCAAGTCTGCACTTCAGACTGTGGTTGTTAAGAAAATTCCTTCACACAGACAAGTGGCAAGCAAAACACTCTATATGCAGGACCAAGATGCTCACAATTGTGTCTACCTTTCAAGGAGTCTGACTCCACATTCCCTACCCACTGATGTAAATGTTTTCTTTTTAGCATAACTTAAGTTGTTTAATTGCAGCATGAAAACATTCGGTGTATGTTCAATTTCCAGTTATTATCAGTGTCATTTCTTGTTTGGTTTATGTGCCACAAAGATTCTTTTTTAAAAAATATCATTTTGTTTTGACATTCCAGGTTCTGCATATTTTGAGCCGTGCTGTTGCCAGTGCTCTGTGGGTGTTTGGTCTCTGGGAACCCTCTGGACTAAATAAATGCCTTATCATTCACATTTTATATCTGACATATTCTTGAACACTTCATTGCTTCAGGTCCAATATTTTGTTCTGCCTATTTTCAGACTCAGAGAGAGTCATTTTGACTAACTATAAGAATCTTTCAGGTAGTATGAAAAATTTGAGCTATTCATACTCCTGTCGTGCTGTGCTGCCACATTCCTTTGTGCTTTTCTTAGTAAGTGCTAAACACTAGTTATTGATTAAGAACTTTTGCTGCAACATATTTCACTTATTTTTCCCCTGTCAACATGGTCTGAAGGTGTAGGAAATACTTCTCTGAACTCCTGTTGTCTTAAAGGTTTCTGCAATAACTAAAATTTATGGCTCTGAGCTACTCTGTGATCCCATAAGGCATAGATAGATAGATAGATAGATAGATAGATAGATAGATAGATAGATAGATAGATAGATAGATAGACAGACAGATAGATATAGAAAATAGATAAAAAAAACAGCATTCATTGAAATTGCATATTTGACTTACTGTTCTTAGATTAAAGAGATTAATCTTTTGCTAAAAGCACAACTATATGATTATATTTTTTTCAAAGTTTTTTAACCTCCATGCTATTCGTCTAGCTCAAAGTGAACTTCACATTGGCCAATCTTTTCTTTAGTTTTTGTCATCCACAAAAGTACACCAAAAGGGTCATCAAATGCTTGTTCACTTCATGGTCCTTGAATAAACAGAATATCTGTTGCTTCATAAAAACACTAGAGTAGCAGCATCCTTCTGAAGTAACAAACCTTGACTTTTGTGCTAGTCAGTCACATAAGAAAAGGCAGAAATGAACTCTTCAAAATTCCTAAGCTGCTGCTTCAAACAGGGCAAGCTGATTGACTTCCATGACTTTGGTATGTATCTGATACTACCTGATCTTGAGCAGGAGTACAAGTGCTGATCGGACGCCTGTGGCAAATCTGTTCCAGGGTCTACACAGACCATCAGTTGCTCCAGTTCATTTCACTGACTAATTATACCCCTTCCAATCATTTCTTATTGCTTCAGTAGGTGGAGCTGTAACACGTTCAGATTTTCCCTTGGCCAACATGTGCCATTGCTGGTGCACTGAGAAGCACAGCATCTGCCTCCCAGCACTGCACATATTTATCCCTTTTAAACAGATTGACATATTGCATCATATTTAAATTGCACATAAAAAGGAAATTCAAATTCTGCGCTCATTCTGCTAGTTGGGAAAAGCAATCAGTCTCTGTTTCTAATATGCAGTCATCAGGTCTTTGATGGCTGTTTTCTACTGTTCGAAAGAACACAAAACATTTCTAGGCTCAATTTTGATATTTTGGGTTTTGGGGAAAAATAATCTCTAGCACAGTACATTTTTCTTATTTTTCCAGTTGCTGGTTTGAAACAGTCTCTTTGGAGCAGTTGAGAATTCATGAAATCATCTCTTTAATTTTTTTTCAATTTTAGAAACATATCAAATCCACTGACAATTGTTAGTTTTCATGTTCTCAAGCAGTTTACTCTTTATATTGCCAATGACAGCTCTTTAAATAATAGAACACTATTGTATAAATGGACATTTCTGATAATTTTTGCAAAATTGCTCTTAAAAATTCCGTGCAAGTGAAAAAAAAGAAGAGCCTGGTAATGAGACTAATTCACTCTTCAAATGTTACAGCATCATTTGAACATTGTCACATCATCTCAAATCATTCTTAATTCTAAAAACCCTTTTCCATTTCAATTTTCTGTGGAAAGCTTTCTGCAAAAGCAATGAGAGTATCCAAATTAATTTTAAAGATCACAAAATTGCTATTTCCTTTTAGAAGAAGAGCTGTCTTCTACAGATCTCCTGTATGCAAAATTATCTTAATGGTATCTTCTTTCATCTTAGTATTCTCCCTTGAGCACTCTGAGTGCTTTCTAGTTCTCTTTGGTTGCAGCCCAGTATTTCAAGCAGGCATCAGAAACATTACAGATTTTGGCTCCTCTCCTTTGAGTTCTAAGAGCTTCTCTGATGGGGGCTGACTGTTCACATCTTTTCTCAGTGCACCGTATAACCCAGCAGTTCCTACCATTTTTCTCTACATTTTATTTTTCTAGGAGTTTCTAAGGTCCATGAGTTTTTCTGTCACTTCACTGCCTTGCCCATGGACTCCCCATCCCTCAATGTACGGCGGGGCTGCTGCAGTCAGTGTCTCTAGCCTTGGCCCTTCATCCTTGTCCTGTCTCTTGGGCACACTGTATTTCCCAGGGGCAGGAGGAATTTAAGGGGGTCAGAGGGATGGAGAAAGGAGGATTCATTTGCAGATTTAGTGTCTCTCTTGGCTAGCCTGTGTTGCCAGCTCCAGGGTTTATATGCCCAGCAGAGCTCAGCAGTTTGTACATTGACATATCTCTTGATTAAGGTGTGCATGCCCAACAAACCTCTAGTATAAACAAGGACTAGAAAAGAACCAATCTTTCATAAAATACCTACTTTTTCTTGTTAGTTCTTGTAGAAGATTTTTCATGATCTCTAACAGCAATTCTACATTCATTTTCAGATTTAAATATAGCTGTCTTATTTGGAAAATGTAATTATTGACACTGGTGTTATCCAAGACACTTTATTTGTTTAATCAGCTGAGTTGTCAGGTCGCGTTAGCAAATCCATTTGTATGAATCACAGAGAAGCTTGCAGCCCTGGTGTATCAGTTTATTTATTGGTACATGTGCTGGATAGCCTGGAAAATTACAATTCCTTTGCCACAGTCCTATGCAATTCATCATACACTAATACTTTTGAAAATCCCTGTGAAAATAGTACAACAAACATGAAAAAAATTTTGTGGATTTTACATTGGAGTTGGGCGGCAGACCACATTTTGAGGAACTCGCTTAACATTATAGCTAGCAGGTGCTGTGCATTGTAGAGCCATGTGTTACTGCTTTGTCAGAAGGTAAATTGGTCAAAATTGTGGTAATCCATTACACAGGCCTTAATGTATTAAGAAACATTGTATGTGCTTGCAACTGTCTTGAGGGGTCTTAAAAATCCACCCTTTGAAGAAAAGATTATAAAGATTTGCTGTACTCCTTCATAACATGTATCCCTTCACCTCAATCATCAATAAAAAGGCTGCAGTAAATGAAGTTAAAAGGCAGAAATGTAGCTGAAGATTGATGTGCAGTATCAACCTGCTGGCACTGCTTTGTTGCATTGTGTGCCCTCTCACATTGCTGTTTAGTACATGCTTGTGGTTTACAAAGGTGAGCTAAGCTTAAATAACATTAAAACTCAGTAACATTTTCTTGGGAATCTTCACACTTTGTTCATAGATCTCTATACTTCCAGACTGTTTAAAAACAGCAGCAACAGTGGTACGTGATCACTGTTTAGGGATACTGTCTTTTAGAGAAGAATCTTGCTTATCGAGTGAGACTGTAGTGATTGTTCTTGGAACTGGTAAGTGCAAAAGGATGGAAGAAAAGTCCAGTGTAAAGCATAAACAGGAAAATGAAAATTTACAAAATATATCAGTTTGTTAATGCATAGAGTTCTTCTGTGTATTTTCAGTTAAAAAAATAAAAGCAAACTTTTCACTTTGATCAACTGATTTCCCCATGGCAATGGACCTGAATTTTAATAGCTGCAATGAACAATTGCTTTTTCTGTGGAAATTTATTTTCTTTTCTCTTTCCCCACCACTTTTTTCATCCTTAAAAAAAAAATCACACAAACAAAAAACCCCAACAAACCAAAACCATAAAAAAAACCAAATGTACCTTTCTCTGAAATGTGTATATCTATCTATCAATACATATCTATATACATATACACATGTGTATGAATTACAAATAAAAAACTTGTTATTACTTCATAATTATAGTAAAGAATTGAATTCCAGGTTTCCTAGAAGAAAGAACTGGAAAACAAAAATTCTCAAGGAACCAATACAAAGTGAAATCCCTTTTCTGGGAGGCAGCCATCTTTTCATCGGTATGTACCCAAGTCTGCCATCCCATTCCCCTCTTGCTTTTGTAAAAAACATTCATCAGTCAGCATGCTCCTAAGGAATATTTTGGGTTTACTGAAAAAGTGTTTTCTGATTGTTGCAGGTTGCATTATTTGCTACTTCTCCTGCTCTAGGTCTGCAAGCAAACTGCACTTTCTCACTCAGACTGGGGTTATTGTGAGATATCCTGAAACGTGAGTGGGGAAACTCACTTCTCAGAAACGTCTGGCTAATTGTTGTTGGGTTTGTGCATATGGCTGGGGCTGGCAGGGGTGGCAGTGCCACTCTGCCATCTGCAGTGGCTGTAGCCACACAGCACCAGGCAGCTTGCAAGGAACAGGTGCCTCCAGGCAGTTCAGCCACGCTCCTGGTGGCTGTGCATGCCTGGAGGTGAACAAGCACTCAGCATCTCACAGATGCGAAACTAATGACTTTTAAATCTAATATGGCCAAGTTTTCATACCAATTATCAAATGAATGTTCCTATTTCCTGTAAAGATGCGCTTTATAATACTCCCAGCTACACTTTAACTGACTATCTGGTGGAGGCTGTCTGGGCAATCAGGCTGTAAAAGAAGCTAAGTGCCAATTAAAGCTTTGGGAAGCAGCTCTTTTGTACAAACCCAGCAAGGCACTGAAGCGTAGATAATATTGGTTATACACATCCTGAATTTCTGCCTTTCATTTCTAATACACTGCAGAGGCACCTGGCTTATAGGACCCTGGGCATTCCTGTGGAAAATCAACAATGGCAGGCTTTTGGAAAAACAATCTGTTTATTTTTAATTTAATTGTTCCAAACCATATCAAGAACAAGCTGAAGGAAAGGTTCTTGACATTATCCCTCTGGTGGACTTAAATGATAGAGAAGATCAACAGAGCAGTTTGCTGTTAATTACATATTTACTGTTACCAAGCTGGAAGTGTTTAGTAGCTTTGGGATCAAATTCCTTCAATCCTCCAAGGCAAAATCTTAAGCAATTGGGCTGATTATAATTCCCTAAGTTTATGTGTACTGAATTTCTTATACTTCCTTATGTTTAAATAATTGTATTGTGGGTGACAACAAATAAATGGTTTTTTCCATTTACTTCTTTCCACAGTCTCCTGTCTCTACATGTACACAGACTAGAACTCTCTCTGTAGCTTCTCTAGAGATGATAACAGCAAGGCTTTTTTCCTCTGCAAACATATACAACTTTGGTGAATTAATAGAAACATGGAAAAGGAGGACCAGCCGTAGATGCAGGTAGGTAAACAATTGCTAACCATGGAACTAAATTATTTATTCACAGCATTCGCACTTTTCAGTATTTGGAAGGAGTCTGCCATTTCTACCTGTGTTTTACAATTTATTTTATATTTACTTGTCAAAGCCATTGGTTTTTATTTTTTTAATTTTTTTCTCATCTTCTCATCTCACATCTGGTTTTGCTTTTTCTTTTTTTCTTTGTGGAGAGGAAATTCCTTCAAGAGGCCAATGTCAATGTATCCTGCTGTTGCTTTCAGCTCCATCTCCTCTATGAAAAGGTGGGAGCAAAGGCTTGGCAGCCTTTTAAATTTATTTTGATTCAGTTTCCAGCCTACAAACATTAAGAAGAAGAACCAAGTCAGCTTTCTGAATAAGGGGTAGCTTTGTAACCAACGTAAGACCCAGACTGTATTCTCTTTTACAGGAGAATGTAACTTGCTCTGTTTTACTTGATGCAAAATTAGATTTATTTTTCCTCCTTCTTCTCCTGAAAAAATAGCCTGCTTAGCTGTACTAGTCTCTGTACAGGAAAACATAGAAAGAATGTGTCAGGAGCTTGAAGAGAAACAAGGACAGAATGCAAAATATTAAAAGATTGGTTCTTCCATCTAAGGGACAGAGAAAAATGTTCTGGGATAATTGCAATGCATAAAGAAAGCAATGTCTCACATTCTGGTTCCATTTGTTAGAAGTGTGGGGAAAATTTTCCCCTGTGCCTGGGAGATTAATTTAAAACTATGTAAAAGTGGATTCTGGAGCCCGGAAGTGCAGCTAAGCCACTCAGGACAGCAAGTGTGTAACAGGCAAGGCTGCTGGTAGTTTATAAAGCTGGGGGTTTTCAGAGGAATATTCTGCTGTCAGATTCCAGCTGGTATATTCCTGTACTGGTTTCTGGGTGGAGCCTGTACTTGCTTCTCCACAACATCCTGTTAAAAAAATGATTTTTATGATTATGAGCTTGGGTCATAATTCCTAATGTTCAGAATATTTTTATTCATTTAGTGTATTCTTTTGGAAAGCATGAAGGAAATAGAGAGCCTGGATTATCTTTCTTGGCCAGGTCATCTTCAGAGTAGATCTCGGATATCCTTGGGAATACCACATGAGGACACCAGTATTCTGTAAATACGCTGAGCCCTTTTACCTCCTCCTCAGCAGAGCTGTGACTTTGTGTTCTCTGCAAGAACAACTGAAATCTAAAGCTATCTCCGTTATCTGTTAAAAACTCTACTTATCTTCCCTTTCAGCCAAGTGCTTTGATTTTTCATCAAGATTGCAGTAGGAATTCTATGGTGGCTCATATTCTCTGTATCAGTTACCAGTATTCAGAAGCCTCTGAGTTTTCTTGCTATCAGAAAGGGTAGATTAGTAATTTTTTTTCTTGCTTTTGGTATTATTTTCTCTCACACATTGACAGCTATTCAATGTCAATTAACAAATTCTTTCCAAACACAGCTTGGCAATTGCCATTAAACAGGAAATATGTAAAGCATTAAAAAAAAATTAGAAGCAACAGCCTGTTCATTTTTCACAATCTAGAAAATTATGTAAGTCAAAGAAGTGCTATCAAATATTTGGAATAAATGTAGAAAACAGAATTTAGGGCAGATATTTAAATTGTAACAACATCTGTGGGATCAGAATGCATGAAAAATTACAACCCAAAAATAAACCACAACCTTAGCAAGGCTTATATTTGGGAGTTTTTTAATCATTAGACCTTGCTTAAAAACTTACATGTTTTCTCAGGAAACACCAATTTTTAGTTGTTGACAAGACATTTACCAACATTTGTAATATCTGAAATTTGGGATATCTAAAATTATGCCAGGATAAAATCATTTGTAGGAGAACTAAAAAATAACCGGTTCTTGCTTTCTTCCAGGCCATCCTGCCTACGAAGTTGTTACTCCTGATTATGCTGTTTCAAGTTGGGGGTTTTGCTGGATAAAACCACAGGAAATGTCTTTGTTACTTCCTCAGGCTCCAAAAGCTCTTCCTTTCTTTCATCTGCTATACATTTTCATGTTTTTGTTTTATTCACTGCTCCACGTGCTTTGAGTTCCAGCTGGTTTTCTTTGGGTTTGGAGCCCCTGTAATAGATATGGTGGGTGTGCCTTTGGATGTACTGTGAGCAACTCGTGATACACAGACTCTTACTGGGAATGAAGCCCCTCGGAGTCATCCTCACAATGCCTCAGGTGGAACACTGGGAGGGCACAGCCACAAACAAGCCTGACCACTTGGCCCAGATGAGCAGGGTTTCTTAGGTTCTTGTTTTTCATGTTGGTTTTTTCTCTCTGGATGTCATTGCCAGTCCATTAAATATACTCAGTAAAGCAGAAGGGAAACACAGGGAGAGGACGTAAGTAAAAAATGCTACCCATGGCAATTTCTGGATAATTTTTTCATGCTGAGCATGAATAGTAAACAGATAACTGATGTACTTGCTGTCACCTTGTCTGGGAATATATGTAGGGTCAAAGACCAGTAAATGCCCTGACACCTCTTAAGAGGCATATTTGGTGTAGAAGGATATTAGCAATTCAAAAGCTAAACTGGGATCTAAGAAAGGTCATTGTCTGGTCAGCCAGTTTATTTTTGACCTAAGCTGTCTTTAATTCAAGAAACAGAAGGACTGGGATAAGCAAGTACAAACCTAAATGGGCAGCTGGCTGCCGGGTGATGTTGAAGCTGAGTCACCCTAAAGGGCAGCCCACTTGTACCCTCAATCAAGAGAGGAGAAGGTAAAGACAAGAACGAGAGAAAG
Source organism: Haemorhous mexicanus (assembly GCF_027477595.1). NCBI lineage: Eukaryota > Metazoa > Chordata > Aves > Passeriformes > Fringillidae > Haemorhous > Haemorhous mexicanus. The sequence continues at coordinate 19,303,222 of NC_082342.1, read as the reverse complement.
CATATCCTCTCTGCCCATATGATGCTTTGGTATCAGTGAAATCAAGCCATTTCTGTTACAATAGCAAAGAAAGAAAAAGGAAAGGCAAATAGAGAAATATGTAAATTTTAAATAAAATCTGCCTATGTATACTTGCAAATTAGCTGAAACCCTTGGTTTGTGCAAGTAAAAGCCATATTTTAAAGGTGGTAATCTGGTTTTTGTAATATTTCTTAATTCCTGTGTGTATTACAAATTTATGCAGTATGAATAAATCCTAAGCTTTCTCATGACAACTCAGGAGTGAAAGTAATGAACAATCTTAATACGACTTTCTTATAAATAAAACATGCTATTATGTTTTGTTTAGGGTCTTAAGTCCTCAGCTCTATGCTAGTGACTGGAATAATCATGTTCTGGTTTTAAGGTTGTGATTTTTTTTCAATAAAAGCATGAGTTTGTCACTCTTAAAAAGGAAATTTGTTCTATTTCAGGTAATATTTTTCTCATAGTTTGGGCACCCAGCTCTGTTTCTTGCTAAGTCTATTTTCCTCATCCTTCACTACTATCAAGAGCGTTCTTTTGGGGAGGAGCTTTTGGCTGCCTCAGAGGAGTTGCTGTCTTTCTATTTCAGCTTAGGTTTCCCTTTCCCCTCCCTCTTCCACCTTGGGCACAGAGGTGTTTTTGCAATACTTAATTAAGCAGTATCTAATAGATCAGGTGTGACAGAACTCCCCAAAATCTCTGTAAAAATCTTTTCACCCAGTTCCTTCCTGAAATATCACTGATGTGGTTGTTTCACAGATTTGTGTAGCTATAAAAGCTCTCAATTACTATCATTACACAAGTCTCTAAAAATATATTGATAGGCTTAAGTCTCCCTATTTCTGATTCTACTCACTAAACACAGCCCCAGTCTGTTTCTCTGGCTGACTACCTTTTTCCTCTTGTCCATTTTCATCTGTTTGTTTGACTCTGGAGGAAGAAAAAAAAAAAAAGTCATCACCATGGCCTCAACAGTAGCTGGGAAAAAAAGGGGTGAAGGAATGAAATATTTCCAGTACTCCAGTGTATAAATCACAAAAGCCAAAGTGGAATACCTGCTTACTTCATCCCAGTGCATCAGAACCCACTTCTGGTGACTTCCCCACAGCTCTGACCTGTGTCTGACAGCCCAGACACCTGTGCTGAGCTTATGCTGGGATCTCAGGGACAGTAATGTGGGGAGGAGAAGGTGCTACTCATCTTTTGCGGCTGCCAGTACCTCTGGGTGCAGCATTATGGCTTGTTTGTTTGCTGCTTATGAGATTTAGAATACTAGTGATAGTTGCTGAGTTGTATGAATCAAATGAAAAGCAATTTGGCTTTGGTAAAGCATAAAATCAAGCAGAAGTCCCTGCTGCAAAAGATGCACAGAGGCCCATAGCTAACCTGGTCAGATGTGTAGCACCCAAGGATGTTTTAAGAGAAGAGATGCTTGACTGGGGCAATGAACTACCAGTTCTGCTGTCACAAGGAACAAGGGTGGTAATTGCAAGGGAAACAGTGACACAGGGCGTGCTGTCATTAACATTTCCTGCCTGTCTTTGCCCATCATGCTGTGCAGCAAAGCTGTGGACTTTCTGTGCAGAATACAAACTGACAGAACTGTCTGGACACCCAGATAACTTGGCAGTCAAGTCTATTCACCTGGGACCAGGACAGAATTTTCAGCAGTTCTCAATGAGCTTTAAACCTAGAGTAAGAAAACAAATTATACTTGTGTATGCCATGTATACTTATCAACACTTCCTGTACTGTGTGCTCCACATACTTCACCAAAACAAAATTGTCTCATTCTTCTGAGACACATTCTGTCAGAGACAATGAAAGATGCGAAATATTTTCTGGAAGTTTACTCGGCTCTGTATTTTTTTACAGTAAATCTTCCATTGTTTCCTGTGATCTTGAGATTTTAAACAATTTATTTTCCAAACCTAAATGCCCATGGGTAGGTTTATAAATATTTTGGAGTTAAAATATGTAGGTTTTAAGCCTTAAAATTAAATATACTAAGCATTTACATAATTTAGGACACCATTATTATTAATTGCTTTGATACAGACATGCCCATTAAATTGATGAGAACTCCTCAAAATTTTATTTTGAGTGCCTCAATAAAGTTTTCTCAGAATTTAAATGCATCTGCATTCAGAAACCTTGCCTGATCTTCCTCTGTTTTTCATCATAGGAGATAGGAATATATTTAGCTTCAAGAATAATTATTTAGTTAAAATGTAGTTTGAAAGCTCCCATGGCACTGGAGATTTTTTAGGAAATGTATTTTACAAATTGGATCACTCCATTACTTATCTTCTTTTGCTTACATTTGTGTCTTGGGGTTTAGACAGGTGGGAATGTCTTTCATTCTGAAAAGAAATAACACATCTCTGGAGAGTGCTCTACTATCTATACTTCTCCACTTCTATTTTGCACTAGGCACTTAAAGCATGTCTTCAAATTATAGATATGCAGGAGTTCACAACTTACCTAGTGGAGTTTAATGATGAAGAGATGCTTCCTGTGCATTTAATGATTTTCAGAGGACTTAGCAGAAATGAGATAATCAATCTTGCTGCAACCATTATGTGAGGTAGGTAGTTAATTGAAAAAAAACATCCCTGATGCTTCTGTGGCCTCTGGAAGAAAGCCCTGGAAGGGCAGCACAATGTCACACAGGCCTGTGCCCTGGCAGCTACTTCCTTCAGTTAGCCTCTTGTCCAGGTGTGTTTCTTGATATGGATAAAATTTGGATAAAATGTGTATCTTCTTCAACCATAAACTCTGAAAACTACTCAAACATGTTGCTCATGCAGAGGATAACTGGCTGGTTTTGGTTTGTTTGGGTTTTTTTTTAAATACAAAGAGGGTAGCTTCATTCTGGAACATGTTTCATTTGTAAGTGACAAATGGTCTGTGAAAGCCTCAGGGGCAACACAATATTAATAAGGCCAGACAGCAGAAGTCCCCATTGCTGCTCATAGTGGTGAGCCAATGTAATTGGAACTACATAAAGTGAAACAGTTAGAATTTCTCAAGGTAGAACCGCAAAAAAGTCGTAAAAATAAAACACCTTGTTTCTGCTCTTTCCAGCACCTCAAGAATATACTGCCATTCTCTCATTTGATATTTTCCACATATGTTTTATTTCTTAATTCCCTCCTCCTTCATTTTTCACCTCTGCCTAAAAAAGTGTGTTAATATTTTGTAAAGGCTGATTTGTTGATTTCATTTTTGTCAGTTTTTGTTTGGTCACTTCTGAAGACACAAGAGACTGCAGCAGTTCAGAGCATCACTGTATACCAAGATCCCTTACTTCCAGAAAAGAAGAACGGAGGCAAAATTTTTAATCTAAGTCTAACCATCTAAATCTAACATTAATCCTCCTTCTTAACTCTTCTTATGAGTATTGTCTTACAGAATTGTGCTCCCTTTAAAGATGTCTCACTCTTCCTTGCGTACCAGAGGCATGCAAGGCAGGACTCTTCATATCAGCAACACACTGTGAGCAGAGGCCTTGCCAGCTTAGTTCAGGTTTAATTTTCAACCTTTTTTTCTCACAGCTTCCAGCCATCCCATGGAAGTGTTTATTTTACAGATGGTCAGCTTGACCTACTGACTTTGTAATAGGAAACTATTCCTATGTCTCAGTTTATCATAGCATGGTTAAACAAGTGCTGCACAAGTCACTCTGAAGAACTGAGGAGACAGATGTTTCAAGTCAAAAGTTTAATAAGAGGTGTCTTCAAGGAGAACCTCCTGTAACAGGGTGGGTATTCTTTCCCCTCAATATTTCTGAAATACAGTATTTTATTGTTTTATTTGTCTGTTTTCATGAAGGAGACTACTGTAATACCAGTAAGAGTGAAGAACGTGACATTTAAATGGCCTTTACAGTTAAAAAGGAAAAAGACACGGATGGTGTATGAAATTTTAAATGTCTTGTGATGTTTGCCCAATTATCCCTTTATCAAAAAAAACGAAATACTAAAGGCAGCAGCAATTTTAATTAAATAGCTTAGAATATATAAAATTGGATACGCTTAAAATATTGACAATATAATTTGGTTAAAATAAGGGATAATTTGGTTCCAATAATAGAGCATAAGCAAAAGGAAAAAAAATAACAGCGGGGTACGAAGTGCAGGGTCCTTGGACCCCTGACACCTCACGTACAAGCTTGCCAAACAAAATTCCCCCTTTTATGCCATATGTCAATGCCATCTCCTCCCATTTTCTATTCATCACACTTCTACCTCCGCCCTCATCACCACCTTTACCGCGCATGCTCCGCCACTCTTTTAGGTGGTCGCACCACTCTTTGGGGGTTGTCACTGAGGAAGGCCTCTCCTCTTCCTCGATGTCCTTTAATTCACCTTTGGGTCACACATGCGCACCAAGCTAGTGTAATGTAAGCCAAAACTAACATTTAAACATAAAAGCAAAAAATCTCATATAATTAGCATTTTCCTGGGAGCCAACCAGATTTCCCTTTCTTTCTGGTAATTTTTAGTAACTGTTATCTCTTGCTTTTTCCTGCTTTGAACATCTGCAGGAAAAGGGGGGGGTGGAACCCCTCCTCTCCCTTTCTTTCTTGTCATTACACCTTTTAACAGTTTTATTATTTCCAAATATTAATTACTGTATCAATATTGATTACTGTTTCAATTTTGTCAGCACAAATCATACCTATTTACCACAGTCTTTATATTATATATGTTCCTCTGCTCAGTGTAGAGTCAAAAATATAAAATTATTTTCTTCTGTCCATGAGATACATGTATTTTCATACACCAAAAATTGAAAAATTGTTGCAGAAGAACTGATTTTTTGACTTGTACTTGCGCATAATGCCCAGCCTATGTCAGTGGCAGAAAAGTCTCTGCTGCAACACAGAAAAACTATTGATAAACATTAAATGAACAGGACTCACCAAAATATTCCTTAGATCAGAACTTCACACTGCTCAATCTCAAAGTAGCATGCAAAAGTACTCATTTTCAGATTCAGAAAGACACAATGACTTCGATAATAAATTACAAGTCCTAAAATTTAATATCTGTCTGATTTTCCCTGGGCACTTGAATTCAAATGCATTTGAACACCTTCTGGAGCAAAACCAGTGGAACAGGAAGTTAGCTGGAGCTGAAGCTGTCGAGCTACTGCTTCCACAACAGTAGCACAATCCTTTGTGCATTTCTTTGACTCCTGTGACACTGAGAGTGTTGGAATTCAGTGGAGTGGAAATGAAAGCCAGCAGTGTGAATTGCAATATGACAGCAGATTTAATGGTTAGTAATTTCTCAAACAGCTTTAAGACGTTGGACTAATAGTTAGAAAAATATTGATTTCTCTCACATAGGAAGCAACATTTAGAGAATAATTTCCTTCCTCTATTACTGTTTAAGTCACACAAAAACACTCTATATAAAAACAGATTAATTCAGTTTTGACCAAGTAGGAACAAAAAGAGTGTCAGCATTTAAACTACTGCTAGATATCAATGAACTTAAAGAAATTCTACCAGAAAAAACAAATCACATGGTTGAGCAGTTTTGGCTTTAAATTTGGACGGGTGATGGAAGGAAATTATTATTATTTTGAATAACACATACTAATATTGCAAAATCCTGGCATAGAATGGCCTCTGTAAGCAAAATCAGACCTACAGATCATTATGCTCAAATTTTTATTAAGGGCAAAAGAAGAAGCATGCTATGCGCAATGCCAAGAATTTAATTTAAATCCAAATGGGAAAATTAACTGTCTAATTAAATAGTGTTTATTATCCCATTGAAGTCATCATGGAAAAAAATAAGTACTTTAAAAGAAAAAGTATAATACTACAGAGCTGCCATATTCATGCTTCCTAGTATCTGCTGCTTCTGATATTATGCTCAGACTTCCTGTGCCCCTTGGGCATTGAAGCTTTCAGAAATAAGAGGGGATCATGCAGCTCAAATCTTTAGCCATGAAAAATATGATCTTTTTGATTTCTTCTGCCTCATCTTGGGAGCCTCTTGAGTAATATTTCTGTGGTTTTTAATGTGTCATGCACCTTGCTTGCTTTTTATTGAGTAGTTCATGGTACAGCTGAATTTCCTATCCACGGTCTATTTCACACAAGCTGAATGTTTGTTCTCCATTCTCTTTGTACCTCTGCAGGACGTGTTGCTCAGCTCTCAGTCTGCATTTCTCCAGCTGACCATTGGTGAGTTGTGGATGGTGCTGGGGCTCCTGTGTGAAACTGACCCATCTCTTACCATCCCATGCCTGCACTTCTCTAGACCATCTCCTGTGTCCTACTTTCCAAGGTGCTAACATGCCCTGTCTTTTACAGACAATATCTGGATAAAACTATTGTACCATAGAAAGATAAGCAAAAATAAAGCAAATTAAGCATAACCACATGGTCGTTTGAAAAATTTCTATTATAGTTAAGCTGGGAAATTGCAGGCAGCTCAAGAAAAGCTTAGAAAAAGTAAACTTGGAAAGCTGCTCTCCTGAGACCTTGCAAACTCAATATTGCTGCTAGCATGGCAATACACTATGTACTGGGCACCAGGGCTACCCTGCACCAGCTACGAAATGATATATATTGTCTTCATTCGTATTGTGATTCCTGTTCAGGACATCACTCTCGGAAACATTTTGGAACTACTTCAGTTCATTTATTACGTGTCATGTCATGTCTATGGTGCCATATTTTCCCTCCTTGAAGGGTTTATGGTCCCAGTTTCTGACTTTTTAATGAGAAGCTGACAGCAGGTTTCAGTCATTCCTACTCCAGGATGGGCCATCATCTTTCACACTTCAAGTCACGGCACTTCATCTGTCCTGAGTGTTACCCCTTCTGGGATGTGGCAGTAGGTCAGGGAATATGAAAAGCAGGCTCCTCTGTGACGGGCTACACTGAAGGTTTGCTTTTGTTTTTAACAAGAGCTGTTTGCTTGCATTCATCTTGATACATTAAATTTATACATGGTCCAATGAATAATTAGTCATGAAGAATGTAGTTAAGTGTATTATTCAAAAGAAAGGGAAAAAAATGGGGCACATGGTTAGACATTAGGTTCCACATTTACAATAATTTGGTAACGGCTTTGATTTGCTCTCTCTGGTTGTCCCCTGATTTGTGCCTTACAAGGAGAGTTCAAACATACTCCTCTAGTGTAGAAGGTAGAGGCTCTAAGGACTTGTGCAAAAAATCCCCATGGTTTTGGAGGAAACTAATCTTTCAATTCATCACTTGAGTCCTTTTGATGTTGTTGTTCCTCCACTAGCTACCTTCCATATTGCCACAGTAATAAATTACACCCAGTAAAGTATGTGTAGAAATAAAGGTTGAATGGCCTTTTGTGTTTATGATCTGCTCTGTTATTGCAAATACATGTCTAAATGCAGCTGCAGGGAATTAAATACATATCATCTTTTGACAAGGAACAGCTGACAGCAAATTCCCTCAGTTAAGTTCATTCTCATGACTTAATAATAGGGAGTGGTTCTGTTCCATCTCTGCAAACATATATCAAATATTTATGGCTCCTGTTGGACCCAGCCTAACAGTGAACTTAATCATTTGAGCCACCCATCCTTTTCTCTCATGTTCATAGTTTCAGTTACCAGGGCCTCATCCTGGTGAGGGTAAATGGATATGTGACTGAAAATCAAGCAGCTTCATGGGATCTTATCAAAAAGCTGTTCTGTGTGGGAAGTGGAGGAGACACACATCCCATGGAGAGAGTTGGAGACCCTTTTCTTTGAGCAGAGGATACAAAGTCATGTTGGAGACCTGCATTCATGGAGTAGTTCTAGTCTGAAAAATTAACTTTGCAAACAAAATTTCAAATGAAACCTTGCTTCTGGTAGCTCTACTAAAAGAAACTAAGTGACAAGGAAATGCTGTTGTCCCTGTGATGCTCAGCCAGTCTCTTCACATCAGTGCTCTATTCTGCTTGTATAATTTTAGCACCATCTTTACAAAAAAGTGGCTTTTGCCTACCTCCATTGCAATTAACAACTAGCCTTTCTTGCAGATACAGTAAGCAGGGGTACTGTGCATGCATCTGAGAAGTGTGTGCTTCCTAGAGCTGACAGCTAAAATTAAAAATGCCTATTTTATCATTTGATATTAAAAGGAACAATGCAGAGTGCATTCAGAGAAGGATCTATTGTATAAAACAAAGCCTTTCTTCCAGTCACTCTCGAGACCAACACTGTGTGAGAACACAGTGCTCTGCTTTAAATCATTAAAGATAACTTCTTGCCAGGTAATGCAAGATAATGACAGCGCATGATATTCTTCTCTTGCTGCTTCTTTCTCATGTATTGATTGGCTCTATCCTGCAGGTTGATAGACCAGGATGCTTACCCTTTATTCCTCTGAGCACTTTGAAGAAACTACTACATTTGACAAATGACCAAAAAAAAAAAAATCATCTTAAAAGAGTCAACTGAGTCAAAAGCAACTGGAAAATCTGCTGTCAGAGGTGAGCTGTTACTTGAAGATTATCCAGCTTTCGACTAATTTGTGGTTTGTCTTCGAAAAGTTCTGCTGAACTCAGTCTGGATTTGAGAACTGAGCAGTGGATATTTTTTGTTTGTTTTCTGGGCTCCCTTCCCTCCCTATCTCCTGGGAAGAAAAGATAAAAAAGCCAAGTGGTTAAAGAGATTGTGGGCCACAGGTATTTGTCCCATGGCAGCTATGGGGTACCATCATCTAGTTAAAGATTATTTGTTTGAACACGCTTTTTGTAAAAAAAAATTACAAAAATATCTAAGTCTATCTGTTTTCCACAAAAAAAAAAAAGTTCTGACTGTACAAACATTAAAACAATGATGCTACATTTAATATATGAATGTTTTTTAAGTTTGCCTTAACTCAGAGGTTTTCATATGGGCATTAGGAATCTGCAATCAGCTGCTGTAACCTCTTATCCAAACACAGTGCAGATGCTTATAACATCTGAAATAATTATACATTATTGCCAAACAACAAGTTTGCTGGGAATGAAACAGATGTTGACAAGTTTGAAAGATATAGACCTTCTTCTTCCTAAACCTGAAATAAAGAAATCAGTGCTTGCTTTAAAGTAGTACTTCATTTAAGGAGTTTAGGTTGTTTAAGGAAGAGGATATATTAGTAGTTTAGCCAAGTTGTTAGTAACAGCCAAGCTTTTTCCTAAATGCTGTTAAGGAATTGTTTTCCTCAGTCCCTGGAAGGAGTGGTCAATAGTAGTTCAAATGCAAGTCTGTCATTCAGGATATTGAGCCTAAGCCCAGCATATGGTTTCCAAGGAGACATCTTGCCTTAAGAATGGTTGCATTAGATCAAGGGGCAAATGTTTGCTGTTCACAGGAATTTGCACCACAAAACCATATAGTTTAGTGCTTCTTCAGATGACAAAGTTCTTGTTCTCAGAAACAAACTTCTGATAGTGTGAGCTAGGACATCTGCTTGTTTCTGCCATATTTAGGGAACAGAAAATTATAGCTTGGTCAAATTATCATTTTGTGATGCATAATACCATTATTTTAACTCTGATTTCTGAATCTGTCTTTTCTTGAGAGAAAAAAGATCATAAGACTTTATTTAAATATATTTGATGTCTTATTGCTGTCTTAACAGTTGAAATTTTCCTTATGGACTAGATATGCAGTGGTTGCATAGTTCTAAAAATTACTTGGCATGTTCATTTTTAGACTACATCATTCCATCTTTCTGTCACAATATGCTCTTTTCCAAATTATTCCATTATTTTCCAGGAAGAGGACTGACAGAGTTTTTACTAATAATTAGAGAAGAAGGCACAGTGCCTCAGGTAATTTCTGCCCTTTGCTAGGTAGCAATAAAAGCACAGAAAATTGGTTCATGTTTTATTTGTCTTTATAGCCCCACAAGTGTATATTAGGCTGATTTTGTTAATTGATATGAAATCAGTTCTCCTGTGTCCATTGTGCTGTGTGCTCTCAACCTGGGAAGTGTCACACAAACCCTTCTGCCCTGTGCAGCAGCTGGAGCTGCAGTGTTTGTGCCATGGCACCAGGGGCTCTTCAGCTGCACAGGGAGCAGAGCCTGGGTCTCAACACCACAGCCTGCTCTGTGACAGAGAGACAGTTATTGGAGCTTCCTTCAGGAAGTGGGACTTCTCCACCCTGGGGTTTCCAGAATGGTAAGCGCTCTCTTTCCAGGAGCCCTATTCCATTGCTGGGACTTCTTTGTGCTTTGTCTCTTTGAACACTGAGGTGTTCAAAGCTGAAGGTGGATTTTGCACATAGTTTCTTAAATGTTTGCTTTCTTTCCGGATCTTTGGTAAAGTAGGAATTACAGAGTGCACCATTCTGCCATTCCTCAATCCTTACAGTTTTTTACGGAGTATGGTTTGATGTCTTCTCACACTCATTTTCTTTCCCATCTCCATTCACTCTATTATGTATCACTTCAGAAGATCAGGCTTTCCTTCTACGGCATGGAGCCTTCTCTCTTCCCCACTGTTAACTGCATCTTTGGCTATCCTGATTTTTCAAACTACCCCTTTTTGCCTGTCCACCGTCTCATAGCCCATGTGCTTTTTATCTCCATAGTGACATCTATCTACCTGTTGTTTCATCAGATTTTCCATTCAAGTCCCTTCATTCAGGGAAGTTAGTTCTGTTTAGGATTTCACCACTGCTCTCTGGGCAGTGCAACTGCAATCTGTTTGGTTGATTAAGGATTTCTGACCAGTTTATATAAGAATCAGATGCTTGAACACATGTCAAGTCTTGCAAAAGTTGCCAGCCAGAAACATGCTCACAAAAGGATAGTCAGTGGTTGTGTGGATTATCTTTGCATCTGTTTTTAATAGAAAAGCTGAAATCACTCCAGCTACAAGAAAGCACATTGACTCCACCTCTTACTGTAAATCAAAGATGACTCCGACGTTGACGAAGGGGAGAGAGAATGATGCATCTGACTCCATCATCCAAAGGCCAATTAATTACTTTATTATACTGTACTATGTACATTGTATCTAAAATAAATCTGCCAAGCACTCGCTCTTGCTCACAACTGCACAGAACAGCACTCATCTCCAATTCTCTCAAGACTGTCCCGTGACAGTCACGCACACACACACACACACACACACACACTTCTTGGCCCTGATAGGCAAAGGGAACAAAACATCCTCACTTGGGGTAAACAATCTCCATATTGCATTCTACTGTAGCACAACACAGGCACAGTAAGCGAGATAAGAATTGTGTTTTCCTTCTTCTCTGCTTGTCTCACAGCTTCTCTCTGTCCAGAGGCCATGGGAATGCCAGAACCTCTCATGTTGTTCTTTGCAAGGATAGTAATACTCTTCTCTTTTATCCCTTCAGCTCATCTGTATATTTGATCATTTTTCTGCTCTACTTAAGGAATTTACAAACAAGTTCCTCATTATCAAACATCACAGTTCCTATTTATATTTCTTTCTTCTCTAGAACAAATTACATCTTCCTATATAGTTGATACAGTGATCAGAAATTATGCATAAATTAAGTTACAAGTAAAATTATTTTTATTTCATAATTTCTCCTTTAGTTTGCCAAATGTACGTCTTCTTAGCAATATTTCCTTAAAATTTCTTTTACGAATTATGCTTCTCCCAAAGTTAACCAATCGGATTACTCTTAACTTCATCTAGTTTCCTTTTTTTCTATTCCAGCATCGATTATCTTTGTTTTTGTTGTGCATATCTTCTATATTTTGGAATTTAATTGCCTGGTAGCATAATCTCTATTTTCTATTTAGCCCAGTGTTTTCAGTTCTTACTTAATCCTGGTTCATTTCTGCCAAGTTGTTCACTCTCCCAGAAGAATTATGAGACAAGGATTTGGTAAAGTTGAGAGTTTAGAGCACGTAGAATATAGAAATGCACTGATGGTCCATAAATGAGGTAAATAAAGGTTTCCTGAGTCATCATGCACCAGCTACCACAGAAACGCTGAAACTTTACTTTAAAATTTAATTTGATTCACTTTTGTTACTGCCATACTGACGTTTTTTCCCTTAGAACATCTCACATTTATGTAAACTATATAAACTATTGGCTTTTCAGTCTGAGGGCAGTCTCTAGCTCCCAGAACTCCCTCTCCAGAGGGTAGAAAGGGTGCAGGCATTGGAGCCACCTCTGCTGAACTGAAAGCTTCCTGCTATGAAGGTTTCCTTTTTTTCCGTTGGACAGCTTTTTTAGTCCATATTCTATTGTACCTTCTTTGATTGAAATCCCTTGCCAATTTCTCTTGAAAAATCTAAATATAACTCCATCCTGTGAATTTGCCTTTATCTTAGTGGTAATACCTTGCAGTTAAAATAAATGTTTTTTCCGCTGTACAAATGAATAAGGAATAACACTTCAGCTGTGCATGGATTCAAAGGAATTTTGACAAATGTGTGCATTTTATCAAGGTGCTTTATACTACTTCTTTATACCATAGTCTTTTCAAGTAAAACACCATTGCTTTCACTAGAGTCCCTTTTTTCCAAATTCTCTCTCAAACTACAAAATCTTTTGAGGATTTCCAAGTGAAGAGGGGTTAAGCTCTTTATTTAATGCTTCTTGAAATTAGGTCACTTACCAAAGAATAGTAAATTAATTCCAAAAATGTAGTGATAGCACAATGCAGAAAAGTAATGCATAATATATACTTTTCAAAATGCAATGCTAACCTTTACTCTTAGAAAAGAAAAAAGAAGAGAAAATAGGCATTGTTACACATGGTTTAAGTGGTAGTAATTTTTTTCCCAGAAATGAAGTATAAATGCCTACATATATTTGAGAATTTGTGGGGGTTTTATGTATAAACAAAGTTTAGCTATTTTCTAAAAAATGAACAGAAATTTCTCATAAAAAAAAATTAGCTGAAAGTAGCTGAAAGCTGTTGCAGTAGTATTACATATGTCTTGCCATGTTCCTCTTCTCCCTTTAGAATTTTTTATAGCATTTCTGGGAGTAGACTAGGTGGTGAGAAGGGCCCTTGGGCTGAACCAGATCACAAATTTACCTGTAGGATTTTGGCCTCACACTTATGAAATTAATATATGCATTTATTCCATCAAGAAACACCAAATATAATTTTATGCTGAGTGACCACTCTTACAAAGCCAATAATATTTCCATAATATTCTTTGTGCAAAGAATATTATGGAAAAAATTTCTGCATAAAACATGTTTTTTATGTGTTGAAAATGTATGCAAAATAGAAATCCCAAAGTGAGAATAATTTAGTGTTGAACTAGTGTGATCTATGAAAATTTACCATGCAAACTGCTCAAATTAAAATAAATTTCTATTCCTGTTTTTGATAAGTAGTTTCACTTGATAAATTTGCATTCTGTTCATCCTCCAGTCTTCTGGAGAACCTGTTTAACATCTGACCTTGAGACCTTTGAGAAGAAAAAATGAAGGGACAGTTCATATTTTCATTTTCTAAGTTTCCTAAAAACAGAAAATACAGAGTTCAGGTGGTAACACCCAGGAAATTGTATGTCTGCAGATTGTGTGTTTGTCCTGCATGGGAGTAGGGAGAGGTGGTTTGATATTACAGAACAGGCTGAATTATCTCTGAGAAAGGAGGTGTTCACAGCTGAAGTGACCTTTTTTCCACCTGCTTTTAAGGGTAGTTACGCATTTGGAAAAGGGGGTTTGCAGCTTATTTCTGTAGGTGTTTCTTTGTGCTGCTGCATCAGGGGGCGTCCTGAATCTGAGCATTAACTTAAAATGTCAGTAGCTAACCTTTTGATCAGTCATTCAGTAAGTCTTTACCATTTAATGACAGGCATATATAATGAAGTGCCAAAATTTCACTCACCTTTTTCCTAGAGGGCTTTTCATTAGGACCACAAACAGCTAGCTCTTCATTCTGGAGGCAGCAGAGCTCCAGGAACAAATGTATTTCTTTGTTTGGTTTCATGCTTTCTAACAAGTACTTATGCTAGTGCTAGAATAAAAATGAAAATACTCCATGCACACAGTCAGCTTTTGGCTTAACATAGTGCAAAATAGAAACTTGTCCCCAGAAAAGTCCTGCTATGTCTCGCAGGGATAGTGTACCTCATTGGAAACCCATTTAGTGTTAGCAGGGAAGTAGAAAAGGTCAAACTTTACACTTATTTATGAGTTAGTCTGTAAAATCAAACATGGATAATTCTTAAGTAGTATAACCAAGCAGAAGCGGTGGAGGTCTCAGCATAGCTGGCCTCTTCCCTTCTCTGAGGGGTACATGAATGCTCACTGTCATAGTTTGAGCCTGGCGCAATGCCAGTGCTTTCATGAGAATACTTCTTTTCTTGGTTTTTATTGTGAGATGTGATCAGAGACAGAGCAGAGCAGGCTCTAACTTAAGATTGAAAGGAAAAAAACTTTATTAACCTAAAACTACAAGGAAAAAACACACAGAACACAGGATGAAAACTTTCTAAATTTCCTCCTCCTCCCCCCACCAAATTTCTTAATTTTGTTATCACTCTTTAGATCTCTCGCTCTCAGTCTATCACCACTCTTTAGATAATCAATTCTCAATTCTTCGAGAAGAGAAGATTCCCTCTTGCACCACGGACTTCACCCAGGAAACAGTCGAAACTTCTCGTGTTTCCGTGTCACGTGTGGCACCGCCCGGAGAACATTTTGCCATCGTGACCTCTTCCTTCCGTGTCCAGTGCTCTCACCACTGCACATGGACAAGAGCTGCTTCTAGGGTTTTTCTCTTTAAGGATACTTTGTCCAGTTCTAAAAAAGAGCACAGTCTCTCTCTTTTTGGGACACTTGTCCCCCCCAAATTTCACCCCCTGGGGCTGAGGGGTCTCTTGAACAGAGATATCTTCTTCTTCTTCCTCTTCAAAGGCGGAGGGCACCACCACTACCCTCCTCACCCGTCGTCTCTGTTCACACACCTTCACATCACCGCACTCTCCTGGCTCTGAGCCATCGCCTCCCCCTAGAATGCAGTCTCTGTGTCACAGGAACTCAAGGGTTCTCTCATGGGTATTCAAGAAAAAAAGTCCAGCCAAAGGCCACTCTATCATCTTCTCCCACTTAGGATTCTTCTCAACTTCTCTCAATGTCTTTCACTTGGCCATTTTCTTGCTATCTTGCTCTATCTCCTCAACTTCAGGAAGAATCAGCATCTGCAAGGTTTCCATCATCCCAAGAAGGGTTAAAAGTCCCAGGCTCTGCCGGTTTGGTTCCCATGAACTCCCACGGCTGGCTGCCCTGCTGGGCACCCCCCCCTTCTCCTTTACTCCAGCCACGCTATCACAGGCACAGGCCGCTTACTCTCTCTCTCCCTCCGGGGGGGGGGGGAATGGGGGATGGCTGCCCGAAGCCTCGCAGTGCTCTTCCACCCTTCGGCCCAGGCCTAGCTTACCTCCCTCCAGCAGCATGGCTCCGCTCCCCCGCCTGGCTCGGAGCCGGGCAGGGGAAGGTCTGCTCTCTTCCAAGACTGGAACTGAAAGAGAGTTCCCCCTGGGAGTTCACAGCTTTTAACCCCCTGAGTTCTCAGAGGCATATCCATGCCCTCAGTGGACAAACCAGGTGCCAATATTAAAATCTGAACACCTATTGGCGTGACCACACCATCTCAAAAAAACTTCATTTCCGCTCAAACCACGACACTCACAAAAGCAAGCACCAGAACTAATTTTATTCGATGGATCTGTTTGTCATTTCTCTGCCCAGAGAACTGTAGGGGGGAAAGGGCCACATGCAAAAAGTGGGTTCTAAAAGGTGCTGTACTCAGGATAAAGAGTTTCCATCTTCAAATAAAACTAGATCACCTGGATGATAAGCATATTGTTTTTTTCCTTTGGAACCATGAGGATCATCCCATGCTCCTGAGATGCAGTATTGCAGTTTTTTCATTCTCCACCTTACCTTTACCTCTACAAAGTGTTTCTTTTGTACCAAGCAGGTTCAAATGTGCTTTCAGAAACACTGAAGATTATGCAAATACTGTCAAAAGTGATTTGCCAGACCTACTTCAAAGTAAAATATTTGTGCTTTCTTTGTGAGCCCTGCTTGATGGCTAACCTACACCTCGCGAGAGAGGTGTGCAGGTGAGAGCCACACAGGTCTCCCCAGCACAGCTGTCTCCTGGGCTGCTGCTGAGCTGGGTTTGTGCAGCTCTTGAGCTGCTGGGCCACCATGGTAGCAGTCACTTGCTGCACTAAAGCTCTGTGCGCTAAACACCAAGAGATTACGGCAAGACAAACCTCCAAAAGGCATTTGTCACAAAGCGCGGGCTGATGTAAGACAGCCCCATGTACTGAATCTTGCTTGCTTTAGACTCATTGAAGAGTGAGTTTCTTGAAGGAGGGACTTTTCTCAGTATTTTTAAAAGGGTCTTTTAAAAATAAAATAAAAACAAATAAAACAAACCCTGGGCTGAAAAAGCTTTTGGAGTGTGTATAGTGATTGCTTTTGTGCTTTCTTTTCCAAGAACATGAGAAACCTAATTTCAAATTCTGAGGTAGTTTTAATAATTAAAGAACCACTGATTTTTCCCAGGGGATCATTTGTGTGCACAGGCCAGAGTGTCACTGAAACACAAGTTTTTCCTTTTGACATTTGACAGACAGAGGCACATGGAAGAGGAAACACAGTCAATTAAAAATAAAAATTACTTTTAAAAATCTGTTCTGTTAAATACCACATAGGGTAGACCAAACAATCAGATCAAACAAAGGGCAGCCTATGGTACAGTTGCAGGAACTTCTGTACTCAGTAAGTGGTATCTGACTTTATAGGAAGAATTAATACATTTAATGTTGAGCTGGTTTGGTTAGGTTTTAATGCATAAATTATGACATTCCTTAGCACTTCAGTGGACACTAACTTCCCTGGAGCAATCTCCAAGTCTCCCAGAAATAGATGTGTGCTGCTTTTGCTGTTGTTACATGCCTATTTTCATGTAATTCTCTATTATTTCACTCACATTCGCTGCACATCTAAACACAACTATAAGGTTAGCTCTAGCTGCTTTTATCATAGTGGTCATTCAGGGAACCATTAATATGGTAATATCCCTCAAGCATACAGAATTGGGTGTCTATTTAAAAATTTCTCTCCTAGGACCTTTACCCTGCACACTGATCTTAAAATTGTAAACATGGTGATGTTTAAATTTTACTGTATCTCATTTCTCAGTGGAAAGTTTTCTTGTAATTGTAGATACTGGCTATATGTTTTAATGCCTTCATTTTGAAACCAGCTGGTAGTTCTGAGCAAGATATGGATTTTTTTTTTCTATGGACAGAGGCTGTGTGAAATACCAAATTCAGAAACACGTTTGGTATGTGCTGTATAGTTAGCAAATGCTTTGGAAAAGGGCATTCATTTACTAAACCACAAATATTTCCACTCATCTTTTAGCTCACAAATGATGATGAAGATCATCTTCTGCAATGATAATTTTATTACAGTGATTGGATCAACTCAGGATTAAAGCTTCTTAGATTTGGCAGTAACCTCTTACACTACTGCAGGTCATGCTTTTGACAAGGGTACTAATTGCATTGCTTATGTGAAGGTTTGATTCTATTTGTTTTTCCATTAGAATAGCTCCATTTTAGAGACAGTTAGCTCATTGTACTTTGCTACCTTTTTTTATTCAGAACAAAAAATTAACTTTTCTTCAATTAGATTGTTCTCACATTCCCTCAAGTTTCAAAAAGATAGAACCACTTTTATTTCACATGGCTAAAAACTCCACCCACACACATCTTGAAAGATTAAAGACAGGGGAAGGGTGTATGTGTGAACTAAGCAAATGTCTTTGCCTTGGATAGAGACCAGGCTGCTCTTACTACAGATTTCATTCCTGAAAGAAATTGATAAGAATGGTAATGTATATACAATTAGAAAATAATGTGGTGTTATGGCTCCTATAATTCACCTTGCCCCAGATTTCTGTGTTGTGCTAGAACAAACAGAATGTCAGAGAGTAGTAAATAAAGCTGTATGTTAATACAAGCCTAAATTATAAGGCACAGCATGAGTGATGCTTTTAGTTAAACTGGCTGGGATAAAAATGTATTGGTGTGGTCAGTCTTCATGCTTTAGGATGCACATCAATCACACAAAAAGGTTGGGGAAAAATTTATCCCCTCCCAGCCTATTCTTCCTCCTTTCACTTTATTGAGTATAAGCATGACTGTTTGCATTCTGGTTTGTGCTTTTCCCTATTGTTGACTCCAGCTGAAGATTACATGAAATATTGGTTTAACCTGATAAAATAATGCCTGGTCATATTAGCAGCAAGTAGTAGAGAGGCATTATGTGGCCACATGTGAACTGATTAGGCTTTTATTGGTTTTCTGATTTTCTGAAAAAGAGGTGTGTCAGATCTGTCTTAGCAAGATTAACCTGTCATTAACCTAAGTGCTAAGAAAAAGATAATGGTTTGCCAGCCAATAAGCTGTTAATAGAAATTTTTTTTTTTTTTCTTAGAGTAGTTAATCAGTGAAATGTAAAAGCATCCATATTTTTCTACAAAATGTAAAAGCACTCATATTTTTCTACAAAAACTGCAAGCAGGATGTTGCACCTGAAAATGGTGCTTTAAAGAGATGCCTCTCTCCTGAAAGCTGTCCACTTAAACCAGAACTCTGAACTGGGATTTTTTAGCATGGAGGTACGTTCATTCATTTTCCAGAAATGTGATTTAAGATCTCCTCCATGCACCCCAGGCACAGAAGTGCAAGAAACATGTGGAATATCCTCTGTCAATTTCAAAGCTTTTTCAAAAGGAAACATATTCTGCAATGTGACAGAGAAGGAGACATCCCAGAGACTGATTTCAGATTATGAAGGCATTCAACATGCGTGTTTTTAAAGTAAAAAAACCTCCAGCCTAGCTTGGCTCCTATGTAATTTTGCAGGTACCTCTTCTCAGTCTCCAGGAAATCACCCGTTTTGTGAACCACAGATGCAGCTGAAATTGATGTGAAAAACAGTGGTCCAGAAATTATCTGTGTGAGGAATTTCTTTAAAATGCCAGAGCTGTTGTATGGTAACAAATTGCATCAAAATTGAACACAGGGGTGATGCTAAACCTTCTGCTGCTCAAAGAAACATCTTTTAAACTGGTGTCTTATCATGCTGTACTACCACTGCAGGTTGAAAGCATTTGTGCAAAAATATGAATTTACCATGGTTCTTGTAAACCATGACAAAAGGTTGTGCTGTGGCAGGAAAAGTAACATGGATGGACTTTCAATGTCTTAAAGCCATAATACTCTTAATATGGTGACTGAGCACTCTAAATCTCTGGCTTGGGATATCATTTGCCTTAATTACTTGTGGATCATCTGTCTTAAAGTTGTTCTTGAAAACATAAGGTTGGTGATGCAGTGAAAGTCAACTGAAAAATCTGATCTATAACTTCAATTAATATTTTCTTACAAGTAGTTACACAAATATAAACAACTTCAAAAAATATAAACCCCTCTAAATAGCAGGTTTATCTTTTTCTCTGTCTCTTTACCCCCCTTTCCAAATTAAAAAAAAAAAAGAAAAAAAATAGAAAAAAATAAGAAAAGAGAAAAGGTATTGATACAGTATATGGAGGGTAAAGACATTTAATACGTATTAACTTTCAGAAATGGAAATTTTATAGCCAAAGGCCAATTTCCAAAATCATGAAGAAATACTGCAAAAATAATTTTTTGAAAATATTTAGAATTGAATTTTCCAGAATAAAAAGGGAAAAGCATAAGAAGAAGTTAAATCAGGTAAAGATTAGATGGTATTAGCAGGTTATATTAATTGATTTGTTGCAGCATCTTGTCCTGGTTCAGGGCAAATTTGGGAGAGAACCCCCAAAAGGCCCCCCTAGGAAATTGGATTCTACCACCCCTCCCCCAACCGGTCCAGGAGAAAATACCTCCTTGGAGAAAAGTGGAAAAAAACTGTTTATTAAACAAGAAAACCTAAACAATATTAAACAATAAAACCCCTTGCTGCTCCAAAAGGGATGACAAACGCAGAAAGTCCCCTCCCCAGATTCCAGTTCAGCTCACTCAGTCTCTTATCAGTCCCTCCGGCGCTAGAAATGCCGTGGCCCAGGCCCAGCCCGGCCCACCGATGCGAGCTGCTGGTGCTCTTATGGTTGTTCAGTCCAAAGTAGGTGTGAACAGGTCCAAAGAAAGGGGAAAAAAGGAAAAAAAAAGCACAGTCCAGGGAATTTCTTCGCCTCAGCTAGCTAAACTAACTAAAAGCAAAAAAAAAGAGAGCCCTGTCCCGCCATCTGTTCATCCGCAGACAACGCAGTCCAGGAGCAGGAATGTGTAGGAGTGAGTTCAGTGTCTGAAAACAAACTGCGCGCCTCCTCTCCCCCCCTCAATCCTTGGAGCAAGTCTTAAAGGTGCAAAACTTACTATTCAGCATAAACGGAACAAGACAACTGGGGATAAAAGCATCATATAGTCAACCTAGGACACATCTCACTGCAGTACACATTGGGATTTTTAGAGCGCAATGAGTATTAAAACAAATCCTAATGTCATTTTTTAATTGAACAAAAGAAATCTGCACCAATTTTTGGCGATTTTGATGGAAAAGGAGAAGAACTTTCAAATCAAGGAGTAATACCAGTATGTATGGATAGCAGGTTTGCATTAGGAGTTAGCAGTTAATTTAAGAGCAGAATATTCCTGAGTTGATTGAAAGCAAAATAATTCTATTAAGCTAAATGTCAGTAAAGTTCTGAGTGCTTATAGCACACAACTGTTTGCCATAAGGGATACAAAGTTTGGCACTGAGCAAGGCTCCGAGGGTGTGTTACATCTATTATCGGACCTTGGAATTCATCCATTTTGGGGTGATATCACAGGAAGCCATTTAGGTTGCAGTCTTTTTGGTCAAGATGAACCACTGCTGTGTTACTTTTGTTTACATTTTGTTCCATGTTTTTCCTTCAATTGAATACTTGACTGCATGAAAATAAACTCATTTTCAAGAGGCAGCATGCATGATAGAATTGCAGCATAAATTAGTATCATCCAGCCTAATTCTTGCAGATCATTACCAAATGTTGGAAATTAAATTTCCCACCAGCTGTATCCTTTCTATAATAGATGGCCTGTTCTCCTGATGTGGAAACAAAAGTTGAGTCTATACACAGTACTTGGTGCTGTGGACAGCACCAAGACATCTTGAGGACACTTTTTTGTTTTACACCAATTTTTTATTTTTTTAATTGAGCAAGCATTCACCATAACACAAGTTTTACCCATCCTGCATCATTCAATCCTAATCTGTCTTTAATTCCTGCTTAAATACTATTCTGGTTGTCCTATAAATGGTGAATAGCTATAAACTCATCTCAAATGGCTATGCTTTAAACATTAACGTTTCAAAATTACTATATAATTCTCCCCAGGTATGCCACCCCCACAATGATTAGATTTTGTGATTCCATGGGAGTTTCTTTTAGCCCCTTATCACTGCCTCAGTTTGTTACACTTCTTACACTGATTTGCCATTCCTTGCCTTGTTCTCTGCACAAAGTCTTTCTCTCATTTTTATGTTTTAAGCCTTGCAAACTCTGGCATTTTGGCAGAATAAAATAAGGTAGTAATTTTTACTACTACTAAGCCCAGACTCTTTGTGAAAACTAGCCTGGGTTTTCTTAAGTTCCTGGATATCTGGCAATTTCACATGCACTGAGATCAGCCATTTAATCTGTCACATGGAAAAATGTAGGATACCTTTGATGGATAGTTTGCAGAATACGTATTATTCCTGCTTCAGAACTAGCTGAAATGTCTGATAATCATTATACCATGCTTTATCTCATTTTTATGTGTTCAGATAGGTAGCTTATTACTTTTAACACTTCTCATCATGCCTGAGTGGTGACAGTAATAGCTTCAGCATTGCTTTCTATTTGTAGGAATGTGTTGTTAAGAACATGAGTAAGTTACATCTGTCCTGATCCTTTTCTTCCTTGGAAAGCATGACATTGCTTCCTTTCCTCATCCCTTTAATCATCTGTTGAGCCTGGTTGACAATAGCTGCGTCAACACACTCAATGGCACAGATAAGCCTTCTCAAAACTGGATTGAAAACTCACTGTGGCCACCAGAGAGAAACAAGAGCTGTAATTGCTCTTCCTCATGCTGGGCTCTTTTCATCCTCTGACAGCACCCTGCTCTTCAGGAGCTCTCAGTTTTCTTTTCTTTAATTCTGGGGGATTTGAGGTGAGTTTTGTTGTTGGATTTGGTTTTCTGTTGTTGTGTTTGAGGTTTTTTGGTGGGGGGGAGAGTGTTTTTTTGGTTGAGTTTTTGGGTTTGTTTTTTTTTTTTTTGCTTTAAAAGTTAGAAGTTTGCCTGTCTTGTTTTGTGAACGAATAATTCTTGACTTTCCTTGACTTCTACACCAGACATCTAGCACCATGATTAACTTTTGTAACTGGTCTGATTTCATCGTGGATGATAATCAACTTTCTCTTATGGCAAAAAAAGTTTCAGTACTGTACAAAGACACTACATAAAACCATCTTTCTAGGGCATCTCTACTGATAAGCAGCAGTGCACATGGACAGAAGATAATCAATGCCAATTACACTGTGAAAAAGAATCTGCTATTCTCAGATGGTAACTTCTATCACCTCTATAATAAAGGCCTGCTACTAGCCCAGTTACAAATCCCTTTTCTTCTGAAATATGTAACAGTTCTCTAAGATAAAGTTTTGTATAATCAACCTAATATCCAAGAGCAAGTGTGAAACTACCCACTCACTTTTCAGTAGGCAATTAAACGGGGCAGTTAAAGCAGTTGTGTGCTATACAGGAATGACGGGAAATTGTACACCAGTAGGAATCTGTACCTCAGATTAAACCTCAGGGTTTTCAGTTTCTGTCTCCAGTAGACAGCCTGCACTCCACTGAGTGCTTTCCCTGCAAAACCAGTCTTGTTTCTACTTCTTCCTTTTCGACTTTGCATGTCCAAGGGCAGAATGAGCAAAGAGACTGACCTGGCACTGCTCTGGGAGGTTCAAGCTGCTTCTGTCAGATTTTCACAGCAGCTGTTAACACCCTCATTAGTTCAACCACGCCTCTTAGACGTCTCTATATCTGCTTATGATGTTATTTAGTAACCATCAGCAGACAGATATATTTAAGATAATTAAGTCAGTCAAAGCACTTAGCATTTGCAAAAAGTTTAATCTTTTTCACCAGATTTACTAAAATGCTTTATGTGTACTTACATATATATATATATATATATATATATATATATATATATATATATATATATATATATATACACACATATATCTTTGTTCAATATTGTGGCCAGCAACTGGGTATCCACCAGCCCCTCTCTCACACCCTCACCATCTCCATTCCCCAGGAGCTCGAGGAGAGAATAGGAATTGAAAAAGTGAGAAAAATTTGTGGTTCAAGATAAAGACAGTGTCATAATCTGTTTTATCATAACAATGAGCTGGTATTTGAAGCGGTGTTGATTGAAATGGGAAATAACTAATACACAAATATTTATAGCTCAGCTCCACCATTTAAAACCCATTAACATCAGTGACCCTGCTTCTGATGAAAATGGAAGCAAAGGTAAAGTAGGATGCAGCTGCACCTGATGAATCAGTAGCATCTGACTCTTGTTAGCTACAACCTTGTTTTTAATCAAAAGTAAGGTAGATTAACACATAGAAAACCTGAATTTATTGTACATGGAATTTTATGAGCTTTGCTTCAAAAAGAGTCTGAAGACTTATTTTGAAATTAGGCTTTTCCTAGATTTGAGTGTGATTTTAATTTAATCTTATGCATGGGATTTTGCCTTCTATACCCACTGAAATGATTATTTTATTCTTTTAAAAATTTAAATCACAAGTGCAGTCAATTTTGAGAAACTAATAATAATTCTACAAGCCACATTTTTGTTAATAAATGCCTTTTGATCTAAATTATACCTATAGAATTCCTGTTTATTATTATTCTTCTTCATTTACGGGTAATTTATTTTATAAATATTGGGTTAAGACAATAAATCTGACGTTATTGATGGAAAGTAGCCTCAACTTTTTTCAGAAAGAAGAGTTTAAAAGCAATTAATAAACACCTATTTTTTAAACTGAAAAATAAATAAGGTTATTTCTAAGACCCTGCTATTCACCCAGTGTATTAAAGTCTTGTCCAAGGCCTCAGATCCCTTAATCATGCTTAGTTTCAATGGTACATTTTTAGCACTTATTTAGAACAATATAATTGCTACTTTATGCAGCTGCAAGAATATGTAGCTGCTTAACTCCAGTGTGCCAAACACAACACGTAGCCTTGCAAGGCTTGGAGCAACATCTGCTCTCATAAATTTGCTGTAATAAGACTGCCTAGTCCAGAGTGTTGGATGCCTGACCCTACTCTTGTCAGGGTGGTTAAATGCAATGTAGCATTCAGCCAACTATCTTGTTCTTTTTTGGATGTATGAGTGTAGAGACATGTAGACTGTGTCTATGCAGAGGTAAGATAAATGGAAAAGGCACTTCCGTAACACTAATGCGGTGCTAAAATAGTATTATATCACAATGAGGTAGTATCTGGACAAATAATTTTCCTGTAGTACCTCAATCATTTATCTTTATGTGGTATCTTGAACTGCTGCTGTGTGCCACATCAATTTCTGCACTTCACAGTACATATCAAAACTGGGAATTGTTGCTTTGAATTTTTCATGTGCTTCTTTTAAAGGTCAGTGAATGGAAGCCCATCAAAGTTTTTAGTTCAGCTTATTTCTCAAATAATGTAACATTTCTGAAGATGGCAACAGTCAGAATGCTGGTGCGGTACTGAAATACTAGATATTTTAGTGTAAAATATCCAACACTTTTTTAAAATCCAAAATACAGAACACTAGGTGTTTCTTAAAAGTTTTAGTCTGTTTAACTTTATTTTTGTGCACAAGTGCCTATTGATGAATACGCAATGATGAATTTTGTTAACTTTTTGATGAATTTTGTTTGATTTTGCATGTTTAAGTTAATTCATTTCTAAGGTTTCACTCCACTTCTTATTTGCCCTTTAATAAAATTTACAACTCTAATTCACTTGTCTCCCTGCTAGAAAAGCACCTGTCTCCTGCTAGATGAAAGAATATGTTTAAGGATGACTTCTGCTCATCCCTGACTGATACTATTGAACTATTTTGGGCAAAACAAACTATTTCATCTACATTTATCTGGCTTGCACTATGTGTTTTACACTCTACCCTGCACAGCTAGGCTGTCAAGGATTCCATGCTTTTCCAAGAAACATATACTCTTGTTCCCAAAGCACAAGCAGACATTTAATACTTGAGCTATTTTCACTCCACTTCTTCCAAACTCTTCCAACTCTTTATCTTCCAGAGAAGTATTAGTACCACCATTGTTTGGAAGGGCTCAAACCTACTTGAACTTAGTAAGTTTTCTGTCAGCTCTTTGCTTTCACTTAGCTGTTATGCCTAATTTTGTTCTGCTGGGCTGAAGTGGCTAGGATAGTTATCCCTTGCTCCCTGCTTTCTGGACCAAGTGTGCTTTAGGATTGTGCTGCAGGATTGGAGAAAACCAGAGTTCCCCAGCGCAGAGCCCTGGGAACAGCATTCTCAGCCTAGTAGAGGTTTCACCTGATTCCAGAGCCCTGACTCAAAAATGAGGACGGCGTGTCTCCCTGATTTCAGGTTTTATTTTGACACTAACTGTGGTAGCTGTAGCATGTTAACAGCCATAAGAACTGCTGAGGAAGAGAACCTCTAACTTTCTTTAAGTTCTTCTTCTTCTGCTCTCTGCTTATTTAGTGTACTGAAGAAGTCTGTACCGTCACACAGAAGCTGGTGTAGTGACAGCGTTCACGGGATCTTGGGGTCCTCCTTGTGCATGTGTAGAAGAACACTGGAAATGCCAATCTCTCATCCAAGACAAGATTTCCTATGCAAATGTTTTAGAAATCCTGCTGTGCTCACCTTGTGTACAGATTGTTTTCAATCATTTTTTCAGTCTGTTTCAGAGCCTTATGGGCAAATATAAACAAAATTTGAGCACTGTGAAAAATACTCAGAACATAATAAACCTCTGACCAAGTTTCCACCAGTCCAGGACATGTGCCCTACAGTTTTATTCTAACCAGAAATTCTCAGGCACTCAGTGATCACTCTGGAATGTGATTTTGTAACACTATGCTTGGGTCAGAGTTAGTTTTGAGGGCTTGGCTGTTGTTTGTTTCTATAGGGGCAGTGCTGTTCATCCATGAGAGCAGTGATTTTAATAAGGAAGGGAACTGAGAGATTCCACCCGTCGCACGCTGAATTCCTATTTTACAACATTATATAATTCTAATCCCTGTTTCAGCCCTTCAGCAGGATGAAAGCGGCAGGTACTTGGCACTTTTCCTGTCACTATCTCTATAGTGTAATGGTGGATTTAGCAGGGTGAAGTGAGGATTTTCATCTCTTACTGCCTCTTATGTATGTCTCTGAAGCCAGTAATAGTCATCCCTCCTGTGGGTATTCAGGACTGGTGTTGAAGGGCCAAAAGACTGTTCCTTTTTCTGGACAGTGAGTTGAAAAAGCTGCAAGTAGTTTGCCCTTGGATGAGGGAGGAAATTTTTGCTTTAGTGCTGAACTCAGCACTCGGGAAATTGTGTGAATTGAATATGTAAATTTTTGGCAGATGTTGCATTTCTACCAGATTTGGAGGAGGAATGTTGATTTGAGAGTATAGCTTTGAAACACTGCACTTAGAATTTAAAACAGGTGCATTGTGGCAGCAGTGCTATCTAAATTGTCTTTGTCACTCTCTTTCACTTTCTACTGCATTTTTAATTTGGCTTGTGATGCACTACATGTTTTACATAGGCATAAAATACCAAATTTACTCACTTGGCAGATTTGTCTCATGAGACTGTCTGGTGTGTAGTAAAAAGCAAAGTGTTAATTCAGGTTCTGAATACAGAAGCAGTAAGAGTTTTAGATATATTCAGCCCATTTGCCCTCTGAAAAAAAGGAGAAGTATACTAACTTCTTATTTAAAGATTATCAACTTGTGAAATAAAAAAGTGGAGATATGAAGAAGTTTTAAATGTAGTTATCAGCAAAATGGTGACTCTAAGTTATTTTCTGAGGGAGAAAAACAGTTTCTTAATTAAAAAAAATGTTGAAGTCACTCAAAAACTTTTTAGTAATTTTGACAGAGGAAAAACTGATGTGTTTTGTTTTGTTATTCTTTTATTCAGTAAATGCAGTTTGTAGAAAAGCGAGAGCATGCTGCAATTGAACTGTCCGATTTTACGTTATACATTAAGCAGACTCTTCAAATGTGTGTTATAAGCATGATACAGCAGCCTTATCATTATTATGTGCCTGAAACTGAGCAGATGCCCAATAAAATTGCCAGAATCACCGGTGGTTCCCTAAAGTGACTTTTCTGCCAATAGGGAAAACTGCACTAAACCCAGCCTTTCAACACAATTCTGTGGGAAAAGACAAGAAACCTTAAGGCCAGAAGCACAGCATCTGAAGTGCTACAAGTGTCAGACCTGTTTCAGGTAACACTAAGCTTGCTCAAAGCTGATTTCCCTCGCTCTCTGAGTGCAGTGGCATAATAATTCAGTGTTTAAGGCAAGGTCTCACACAAGCTTGCAGTACAGTTTCTACGTGTGTTTAGCCTCTATTTGTCATTTTGGTTGCACTTGATTTATTGAAATGATATGACATCATTGACTGCTTTGCATCCCTCTTACGACATTCAGTAATTCAATCAGTTATTAGGAAACATGAATACTCTGTCTGAAAGAAGACAGAGTATTCATGTTGCCTTCACCCCTTTTCTCTGCTGTTACTCCTACTCTCCTTGCTGAACTCAGAACCACTATGCAAGAAGAGCCTTGAGTAAATACACCTTAAAATGTCCAGTGGGAGCTGCTGCAGCCCTAAAGCAGAAGGCAGCTCTTCATCACCCCTTCCACAGATGGAGACAGAGCTGTGGGAGGGGACCTCATCCCCAAGATGCCAAGTGACTAAGTCAGGTGTCAGATCTACACACACTCTGACACCAGCATGGTTTTACTGCAGCTCAAATCTCTTTCTGTGCTGCAGCTTCTTATCTGAAATAAAGGAATTATTTTTTAAAACATGGACTCTTTCCATCATTGAAGTATATTTAAAATAAAAAAGCTTTCTGCACTATTGGCACTGTGTGGAAGGCACATTGATGTTGTCAGATAGTGCAGATCCAGTGTGAAGACACATGACATAGCAAAAAGAGTTGGCCTGCTGTCCAGTTCTTTAATTGTAATCACAGCAAATTATACACTATAGAGGCCAGATGGTTTGGTTTCACTTTATACAGCTGGTTGAAAAAAGCCAGAATTAATTATCATAAAATTGAGAAGTTTTTAGCTACTTAAAAGTGTACTAAATTAGAAACTACCCATTAAGGACATTTTCTACTTCGTCTTCTGGTAGAATGGTGTGCACTGCAATCTTGTAAGCACTTTGTAAGTATGATTTTAATCTTTCTCCATAAAAGCCCTGACCATGTTACAAGAAGTTAAAACTTTGTGGAATTTAAAAGCATTGGTTTCATTTGTTGCACAGTTTGTTTTCCTCCACTGTATGAGGAGATAGCTGCATTACAAAGTTCTTAGTAAGATGCTCTGACTGAGTGACCAAGACATGGCTTTCCTGGCCCCGGTGCTTTGGAAATCTTCATCATTGATGTGCATTTGCTTTTATTGTCATTGAACTTTTCAGAGATCTGATGTTGGTTTTTTTCCAAACATAGAGAGAGAGAACTGTTAAGAGAACAGTTTTCCTGAACACCTGGAGAAAATCTTATATCTATGTTTACAGTCTGGGAACCAACAGCTGCCTGATTGTATTCACTCAGAATGCAGAGCTGCTCTTTCATGGGAAACCATGGTGACCCTGACTGTGGCATTGTCACAATTTTTCCAGTGAGTTCTGTATGGGAAGTGATTGGTTTCTCCTGTCTTTCCATGCAGACAGGGTCTGCTTTTGTCCCCATCCTCAGCTGTGCTGACATTATGGTTGAAGCAATGTGCAGGGTGCTAGGGAGGCTGCAGAGTGGCCTTGGTGAGGAGGGGTGAGGACTGCCCAATGCTGAGCACAGCCAGTTCCAGCTCATTCCACCAGACTGACCACAAGGCACAGCTGAACCCTGCAGCCACAATGGCAGTGCCTCAGGGAAAGTCCACATGAGAAAAGATCAAATGCTGCACAGTGAGTGAGGAGTGTGGGGAGGGTGTGAAAAATAGCCCTGCAGACACCAAAGTCAGAGGAGGAGAAGATCTTCTAGGTGTCCAAGCAGAGATTCTCCCTGCAGGAGATCACACTGGAGCAGGCAGCCTGTGGCAAGGACCACACTGTGGCAGGTGGACATGCCCTGAAGGAGCCATGGCCCATGGAAAACCCATGCTGGAAGGAGCCCACAGGAAGGAGCCACCCTGGAGGAAAGGAAAAGAATGCAGAGGAAGGAGAGGCAAAGAGGAGCTGTTATGGACTTACCACAGCCCCCATTCCCTGCACTGCTTGGAAGGAGGGAGTAGAGGCACCAGGAATGAGAGAGTGAAGTCGAGCATGTCAAAAAGGGGTGCTTTGGGGAAGGTTTTGTTTTGTCTTTCTTTCTCTGGTTGGTACTTTATTTTAATGGAGTATAAACTAAATTAATTTTCTCCAAGTCAAGTCTGTTTTCCTCATGAGAGTAATTGGTAAGCAAACTCCCTCTCTTTAACTTGATCCTTGAGCTTTTTCATCTTCTTTTCTCCCCTGTACTGCTGAGGAGGTGGAATGAAGAGCAGTTGGGTGGCATCTGTCAGCTGGCCACAGACAACCCACCACAATCACAGCAGAAATTGTTACACTTGAGGAGTCACTCTGGAAAAGTACAGCTACTGAGCTTGATTAATTTTACCACTCCAAGTTACATGTGCTTAGTTGTCATGTTTTGCCTCTGTGGACAAATTGCCACCAAATTGTTTCTACACTGTGCAGATGGACAATGAACTCAGAAGACAGCACTGCAACACCATTCAGAGGAGCTGCAGCTCACTCTGTTCCCATTAATAAGTTGCTTTCCTGAAGCTTCTGGAAACTGCTAGTTCAATTTAAAATTAAAAGCTTTCAGATACCTTTACAGTGAAAAGTAAAGATCAGATATTTACATATGAAGTTTGAATTGCTTCCCCATCAAGGACCCAGGAATTTTTTTTCAGAGACCTTTACTCCAGTACTGCAGACTTACTATTTTTAAATACTCCAATGTCATCTTTAAGGTATAAGAGGACAAATCAACTAACAGTATTCACCTGCTGATGATAAAGAGTTAATTTGCTCAGCTAGGGCTTCTATACCCTCCTGAATCTAATTACTGTTTTCTCTATTAGCTTTTATTTAGTTGTTTCTTCTTTACAAATTTTTTTACTCCTTTTATACGCACACAATACCTTGTGAATGTAAATGCTAATTATTTTTCTTTCTAAATAAGATTCTCCCTAAACAATTAAAATCATGCTATGTCCACGTAAAAAAAATTTCTTTAAAGACATGCTACTGAATAGGTATTACATTGCTTTGTGGATGCTCTTTCCAAGGAAAAAGAGCATGATTTTATTTCTATTCTTGAATTTATTAAAAAAACTATGTTCAAAACTTCAAGGAGCTTTTTTAAATTATGTGAAGTAGACAAACAGGTCAAGCCTAATTCAGAAAACTTGAGCATGGCTTTAGCTTTCAGTTATTGTTGCAAAATATTTTGACAGTCAAAACTAGCAAAAGAGTAATGAAGACAGAATTCATTTCACTTAACTGGGTTTTTTTATTATTTTTCTTTTTTTGGGGGGAAGCGTGAATACATTAATTTCTTTGCTAACAGCCTGGAAAATTGGTTTCAAACTCATTAATGCAAAGCAAGGATTAATTTTGAGTAACTCTTCACACTGAGAGGAATTACTCTAAGAGGTGTATCTTATGTTTTAGACAAATCATATCAACATGGTGATTTTTAAGAACTGTGATAGCAGAAAAACTATTAAAGGATCTATTAAAGGGTCTTAGTTTAACAGCTGAGGGGAACCTACCTGGTTTCATAAACAGAATATGAAATGCCCACTTCTTAAGCTAAAGAGCGCATTTCTTTTCATGAAATTAAACGTTCAGACAGCTTCAGAACACCAATCTGTTTTTTCCCTCCCTTTTTTTCTTTTCAAATTGTGATTGCAAATCTGAACCAAATTTTTCACAGCTTAGAGTTCAAGTGATTTACCCTTAATATTGAATGCTGATATTATTACCTGTTCCATGATAATGAAAACATTTTAAAAATGAAAAAAATAAGTCTGTAATAGATCAGCAAAAATGTCTGGAAACAAGGATCTTTGCATTCTAAATGCTAACAGAACAGATTTCCTTGCCTTTATTTTAATTGCATATGCTGATTAAGCACATTAAGTACATGCATTCCTCCTCTGAATACACTGGAGTTGTGCCTTCTTACTCATAGAGCCCAGCCTCTCAGTGCAAGTTCTCTAATGTGAATTTTTATCAACTTCTCAGACTAAAACACAAAGCAATACTCTTTGTCAATATTCAGTTAAAAGAGCACTCAAATAAATGTTGTTCCTGCTGGTATTTTTTCATATCTTAAAGTTTGTTAAGAATTGCAGCAGCCAGGAACTCCCTTGAGATTGCTGTGGCAGCATGAGACAACTTTAGAGCACAGTCAGAGCTGCCTAGCACAGTAGTGATAAAATTCCTCTTGAGGAATATAAACTATAAAAGATTGAAAGACCTTCATGCATCTCTTTTATTATCTCCATGCTGGTTTTATTTTTATGCATTGCCTCTGAGGATATAATATCAAATGCTAATAGTAAGATAAAAAGATATTATTTTCCTTTCTGTTTTCTTTGTCCTATCCTGTTATTATACTCTGCTCCTAACTCCTCAGGGTCCTTCTGACAGAAGAATACAGGACTAACAAAGTTACCAGGTTCTTTCAGTCGGAACTCACTAACATAAAAAAATTAGCATCATGGCTGGCCAAAGGTTTTGGATATGGTACAATGTAAGTTACTGGAATCACAAAAGTCCATTTTATATCAGTTGCTGCTGACCAGGCATGAACCATGGAAGGACCTAACAGGTCACTCCTTGCATGTCCTCTGTTAGGAATTATTAACCATGCTGAGTTACTAGCTGGTAATTCTCTACATGCTGAAGAATATTCATAGGAGTTCTCAGTAGTTCTCACTAGAAATATATTTTGAAGGGACTTTTGGGTTGCCTATATTCAGGATATAAAATGAAATGTCTGTTTAGATTTAAAAGATTTCATACTGTTTAAAAATGAAAGAGAAAAATTCTATCCATCACCAAATCCACAAAGCAGACTATGCTTGCAAACTGCAGCAAAGCTGTGAACTGCCAACATAGATTTCAAGGAAAACTTAATAGTCTGAGGGGAAAGATGGCAGAATTGCTGAAGTCCATTCACAGGATAAATTACATTAAATTACATTTAATTTTCAAATATTTCTTGTAATCTAACAAAAGAAGCAAAATGTGGCTGATTCTGGGCTTCCAGAGTTAGTAGCATGTTTGGCTATAAGCACAGATGCACACAGAGAGCACAGATATTCATCTTTGGATTTTTCGTAGGGAAGCATCTCCTGCTGCACTGGACTTGAACATGCTCGTGTTTCCCACTGAGTCCCTGTGGTTTGTGAGAGAATGTGGTGTTTTGTGTGCCGTGAATTCCTCTGCCTCTTTACCTTGCACTCATCTTGCCACTTAGATAAGCCCAGACTCTATCCCAGGGAGGGACGGACAGATTCCATGCAAATTGCTATCAAGTCAAATTGTAATTTATTAAATGTCAGAATTCATTTAAATGAATTCTGTTTAAGCATATTACATATGTTCTTCAAATTGTGTTTAAATAATCACTTACTAAATATTATTTGTTAAATTGTTTCATTAATTCCTTTTGGTGAATTTTATGATATTTACTATCCTTCTGAAGAAGAAAGAAGTTTTGTTATCCTATCTCTTTTTTTATACTTAGGTAGAGGAAAGGGGATGGTTGCCTTTTTTTTTTTTTTTTTTTTTTTTTTTTAATACTGAGTTGTGTGTGTTGTGTAAGAGTCACGGAAAGATTATGGTGTCACCTTAATACTTTATAAAGGGCTTTAGTAGCATTAGAATATTACTTAAGTAGCCTTAACAACAATTCAGAACCAACTTACAAAACCAGTTTTAAAAGGCATCTAATGAAGTTTGAGAACCACAAGAAATTATTATTAATTATAAAAAGAGAAGAGGAAGAATTAATGTTTGTCACCTAGTCATCTCCTCAAAGTAGGCTATCACAAAAATTTGTTGTCTTATTAGTTGATATCAGTAGAACCTTGCTGTCCCTTTATGCTTCATGACTTTGATAGCAGACAGATTTCTGCATAAGTATTTTTGTCATGTGAGAAAACATATACAGGACCTAAAACAATAACAAGGTATTAATTTACAGGTTTATTATTGTGTATTCAGACTTGTGTATTTTCACATACAAGCACACTGTGAAGCTTACAAGCAAATTAAATCAGAAAATGTCCTAATAAAGAAGCATTAAACCTGTGTAAAAAAATTATAGGAAGATGCAAATACAAGCTGTAGAGAAAATATAATTTACATGAATGCTTTTATGGTAAATATGCAATTTACAAATAAATCTGGTTTTTTACAAATAAACCTGGGTACAATGCAGGTTTGCCTGCATTGTACCCAGACATCCATCTAAAACATGTTTCAGAACACCATAATTTTTCCAAAATGATTGATCTTCAGTCAGTCAGTCTGACCACCAGCTGGATAAAGGTAAGCCAGTTAAACACTCTCTGGGACATGTCTGGCATAAAAATAGCCACACTTCACTAGACAGGTCTAAGATACTCAGGTCAACTCTCCTGTCTCTGGCAAAAGCCAGGAGACATGCCTAGGGAACAGGCACCCCGCAGTCACCCTCTCTGCTTCCAGCAGCCTATGGCCACACATTCAAAGAAGAGATTCAACAAATCAGTTAAATGGGCTTTTCCTGCCTGAAATTATCTGGATTTTTTTAACTCATATTTACTTTTAGCCTCCATACCACCTTGTGCTAATCAGTTCCACATTATAATTGCACTTTCTTCTTCTTTTTTTTTTTTAAGAAATCTAATTCTTTCTCAAATTGGTTTGCAGGAATGTTTGAAAGAATTCCTGAAAGGCTGCCTTGAGGTTAAAGGAAAATAAGATTTTCATTTCAGCGACCTGTGGGTTTTATGTCTACAAATAAGATCATTGCCTGTCACTGTAGTAAGGGGATCAGACAAAACATTCAAATGTTGCTGTCTTCCTACATATATATCTTTCCTATGTATCTTTAAGTCCAAATGTTTTATTCCTGTGGCTTGCAGAGGCTGATGGTGCTAATATATAACTATGAGAGAGACTCAGTGTGAATTTTGCTTTGGGGAAAAGCTGGGGTCAGAGTTTAGTCTCTTGAAGCTTCTCCCTATAATAGATGTGGGTTTCTGTGTACTGATATTGTTGTCCTCGTGCTCTGCAATTCTTAAGTGTCAAATGTGTCATTGAACTTTCCCCTATATTTTATAGCATCATCCATAGCAAACTTGAAATTTCCTACATACAGTCTATCACACCCTTAAGGCTTTTTATTTCATAACTTATGTTAGTAGCCTTGAGTCCCCACCATCACATATGAATGTCTAACTGCCGTCTGGAACAGGGCTAGGAGGTTCCAGGTGACATGGGTGGTTCTTTTCAATCATATTCAGAGGCAAATAAGCACATGCCTATTTGAAAGAGACACCAATAGACAATGGATTTCTGTGTGTGTAACCATTGATACTGGATTTAAGTCATTGGAACTAAATTTTGTTTTTTACTGTAAGCATAAATTCAGTTTTTTCTTTTCAGGCCTCACATTTATGGCAGAATTTAATTTTTTTTTTTCATCCTTTCTTGAAGCACCTTATATTCAGTCCCTCTGATAGGTGCTGCTTTTCTTTTCCATCTGCCTTTCCTCCCTTTTGTATTACATTGCTTGCAGATCTACAATATGAGTTCCCTGCTCCTACTCTCTCCCTCATTCTACATCTGGACTTTGTTGGAGGGTAATACACATGAAAAAATGTACTCCACAGCTAACATGGATGTGGACATGTAATAGGTCTGAGAAAATTGTGCTTTAAATAGAAAAGTAACTTTTCCTCAGAGTGAAAGTGAGGATATTAAATGGCTAAAAAGAACGCTGTTGCCAGCATAGCCCTTCTAATCTGTGTGCCCTTCATCACTATAATCCCTTAGTAAAGCTATTCTAGCAGGAACATGGCCAAGAACTCCTTGAAAAGCAGCTTCTTCTCCTACTGGCACCTAATTCTGGCTTCCATGTTTCCATTTTAGTCTGGTTTATTGCACTGCTTCTTGAAGTCTTCTAATGTTTTCTTATAATTCTTTTTAAATAATGACATTGCTGATAAGCATGTCACATTTGTTCGTATGCCTATTTTTTCAAATGTCCCACCTTAAAATTTGATAGGTTTTTTCCAGATTCATCAAATAGATAATTTAGAAAAGCTTGATGATTATCATGAAGACTTATTTAAATAAAATGTAGATTTATTTTTTTTTTACATTTTTACCTTCTCTTCTAGAAGGACAACAACAATGGAGTTCAGAGAGTCTTCCATGCTGTCTGAAGGA
Organism: Haemorhous mexicanus; assembly: GCF_027477595.1. Taxonomy (NCBI): domain Eukaryota; kingdom Metazoa; phylum Chordata; class Aves; order Passeriformes; family Fringillidae; genus Haemorhous; species Haemorhous mexicanus. The sequence goes on along the minus strand of NC_082342.1, from coordinate 19,267,409 downwards.
TCTATGTGCACTTTCAAGGACGGAGATGGCTAATTTCTTAATATTCCCATTTATGCTGTTGCTTTTTTCAGAAGAAAGTTTGAAAATAATTATGCACAAAAGAATTGTCTATGGCTTCTGAAACCTGTGGTTCAACGCTTTGATTTTTTTTCCTTTGAACACTGCTGTTATTTCGGGAGGCAGGGGAGAGGGGGGAAAGAATACTGAGTAACATTTGAGTTTTTTGAAATTTCCTCTTTTCATTGAACAAGAAATTTGGTAGATATACACTTGGGAAATTCTGTTTTGGCATTTCCAATTCCTAACTATTGAAAATTTAAATTTTATGAAAAACAATAAAAGACTGAAGATTGCTATTTTAAGCTACCTTTTTTTTGCTTGGTGTTCTTTGTTATTTAGAATATGGTATTCTTTGCCTGCTAGGGATATTTTGAAGTGACATATTTCCAAATACCACTTCACATGTTTCAGGTTCTGGTTTTATTCGGTATTTCATATAGAAAATCCCTGCTGCTTCTCGGTATTGAAGGTCTTGATCTTGTAACTGACAGGATGTTCGTGGGCAGCTATTTTTGCTCTGTCAAAAGTGATGCAAGGAATGAGTAGAGATTAGGAAAAAATCACATTTTAATAATAACTACAGTATATGTCTCTGTTGAAGTCCTCCAGGCATCCATGTGCACTTTTTTCCCCCTCCTCTCCCTCCTCAGCAGCACTGCCCTGGCTAGCTGCAGACTCTGGCTTATGCAACATAGGAGCAAATTTGTGCTGAAAGTCTGTTCCAGCAACATCCCAGCTTGTTGCCCTTTTACACTGAAGGCTGGTACCCATTTCTGAGAAATATCTTGCAATTCTGATCTTAAATGAGTAGCACATCACAGATCTTTATTTGCCTAAAAATACTGGAAGACCACATGAACCTGCATGCCGTGGCCCTAAACCTTATGTATCAGAGGCAGCTTGCCCAGCTGGTTCTGCCGCCAGGGCACACCCCATGGATGCACCACCACAATGCTCATCACTCTTGGCACCTGAAAACCAGGACTTATGATATGTCCAACAGCAGCATTCAGTTCCTTCGCTGTCTTGAGACCAAATTTGTCTTTCCTGACTGGTGATACTGCTTTTGCAACTGAGCGTGCAGGAGCCTTGGCCCAGAGGAAGATTGATCTTATGCAGCTGCACAGCACTTGAGGGCAATAGGACTGTACCTTGCTCTCCAGAGCAAAGCTGCTCAAGTGGTGCTCACCTTCCTCTGGTGAGACATCACTGCAGGCCACTGGTGAGACCACCACCTTGGCAGTAGCCTTAGGTGTAACAGCTGTGTTTTTACATTCCTCCCATTTAGTTTTGAACTACTGTATGCCATAGTACCTGCTGTGGGGCTTAAATGCTGTAAACCTGTACATTACTATGTACTGTAATACAGCACAGCCATTATGAAACTACAAGTTTCCACAAACAATTTTGAAGCAGCAGAAGCAGCAGTCCTGCACCCCCCATACTGCTGCCCATCCTTTTCCACCCTCACTTTTTCTGTTCTCTTGTAAAACCCACAATTGTGACACCAGGCAATGCAAAAATGTAAGCAATGTTTTCTAAAGCTAACTATATTTATTGGTATTCAATCTTATTGCAAGCTTTTGCATGGATCTGTTCTAACACTGGTCCCCAAGTGCAACCACAAACTCTTCTGCTGGCCTAAGGGAAGGGAAAAGATGGGATTGAAAGAGCAATGGCAGTGGGGAAGCAATTTTCAAGACAACATTCACTCACAGGAGACTCAGTTGCTTGTAGAACTGCTGTCTAAAGACAAGCTTTTTGTGCTTAGTGTACAGCCACTTTCAGTTTTTTCAGGTTATCCAAGTCAAATTGTTTTGCAGTTTTGACCTATAAAGTAAAATTTGGATCACCATATATACAGAAATAATAAAAAGGAAAAGTCAACTGCACAAAATGTATACAAGCTCCAAGGCAGCTGCACAAAATGTATACAAGTATTAAAATGGTTCTAAATTTTTGTTAAAACTTTATAAATTGTAAAAATAAAGGTTTAGAAACTACCCTCAAAGTTCATGCATGTTGCTTTTTCAATATTCATCCAGTTTAAACACCTTAAGCAACACAGATGCAAGCACAAGATGAGAACTGGTATAATCAGTTCATCTGAGGCTCTGCAGACTGACTGTGCACAAAGACTCTAATTAGCTGCTAAAACCACAGGGTACTAAAACTGGGTGCCAGTAATCTTTCTAGGGTGCTATATTTACTTAGTCTATCTTGGTAGTGATCTGTAAGAGGCTTAAAGTAGCTCTCAAAGGCAGAGTTGGTGTTTGAATGATCATTGTTGGGAAGCAAGAATCAACATTTGGATGAATTAATACTGAAAAAGATTACCTGGTATGTTTGATGCAATGGGTGCTGCTGGATCAGCAGATGACATTAATGCTATGGAAATTCACCACTGGTACACAAAGTTTATGAAGGAATGTCCATCTGGACAGCTTTGCCTGCATGAATTTAAACACGTCCTGGATCTACATGGACTTACTCCTGAAGCTAACAACTATGTCGAACAAGTATTTCACACATTTGACATGAATAAGGTAAGAATTCATTCTTGACTTCTGGGCTTTCTTATGGCTGTATCATTTGATGCACTCAGAAATATGTCTCAGAGGGCTGCAAGCTCCCTGCTCAGAGGTAATGGAAGCGACTCCATTAGAATAGAAAACTCTGAGCAGATAACCAAGAATGGCTGGCAAACCATGTTGAATGCTCTGTTCCCAGTATATTTTGCCAATTTGAAAGTTTTACACAGTCATTCTAATATATGCTGATGGTTTCTCATCTTTGAAAACCAGATTTTTATAGTTATTTTCAGTGTGCATTAATAATTAAAATTTTTATTTATATAGCTGCTTGAAAAATCTTTCTAAGGCAGTGGTGTTCAGCTGGATCCATAGGTATTAATGTTTTCAGTTTATGCAACAAAGGCACAAGAAGATTCCTTCTGTCATGGGATTCATTCTGAACACCTTCTGTGGCCTAATTCGGTATCAGTCAGTGCCCCTTTCCCAAAGGCACATGTGTTTGGTTTTGATCCATCATCCCAGTTTTAATGCTTAACATCCTAGCTCCTGCTAAAGATCTGTCCAGCAGCTGTTAGATGCATTGCTGTCTTATGTTATTCCAACGCAGCCTTCGTACAGGTTCCTCCTAGCCACGAGACTCACCCAGAGGTTTTTTCCCCTTAAGCCACAGTAACACTTCCTACCAAATGTGACAAAAGGAGTGAAGAGTCATCTGTAATCCCTAAAAGAGTCACAGAAATTTGGCTTAGGCTGAATTGCCAATGATACAAACTCAGCTTTCAGCTAACAGAACAGATGGGCCCATCTTGGTAGAAAAAATATTTTTAAAAAACAATAAAGCATTAATGTTCTCTACCCACATTGTTTATCCCAATGAGTTCAGAGATATGGAGTTATGTAATTAATTATACTTGTTTCAGAAAATGCTGAGTATGAGGTACCTTTTTTGTTTTTACATGCAACAGTGCCTCTATTACACTGTTTTCTTCTGTTTCCATATACATCTCCACTCCCAATTCAACTTGCTCTTTTGGAATTATGTAATTCTTTCTTCCATAATCCTCAAGGACTCTTCCTATAAAACGAGGCTCCTTGCATGCTCTTTTCTTCCCACTGCCAATTACCAGATGGTTAAACTTCCTGAAATTTGATTAAGTAGTACCACCTAACTCAATAAATGTGCTAATTACAGATGATGAGCAAACTTCCAGTCTGCCTGACTGGCAGAAATTGTTAATTTACTGTGCTCATTTGAATTAAAAATTTGACACATTAAATTCTCCAGGAAAGCTTTATGAATGCTAGCCTTCCTGGACAGCGCACATGGACAGTGTCTGAGCTCACCTAAGAGCTTTTCTAGTTTAAGTTGTTTAAGCATTTCCAGTTTAAGTTGTTTAAGCATTAATGTGCACTGCAAAAAGCCCTTCAGTGATCTTGAAAAGTGTGGGGAGCTTTGGATGTTTGCTTTTTATTTTGCTTTTTATTTTTGCTTTTTATTTTATGGGGGAACATCTTTTTGGTATTGTTGGTATTTTAGAAGTCCCTAATTACCTTTCTCCCATTACAACTAGCTTATTACCCATGGAGCAGTTTGCTCAAGTCACTTGAGGAATATTAAGATGTATGCCTTAAACTTCTCAGGTTATATACACATCAGTTAGGCTCTTGCTACCAATCAATCTCTCATCCCCTTCTCTGGTATCCCCAGAACTTTTTAATCAATTGGTATATTTCCACCAAATTTCAAAGAGCAGGCATTTCAGTTAATCACTTCCTAATGCTTTCATAAACTTTGGCAGCTGGATAGCAGGGACACACCCAGAATGAATGCCCCATTCACGCAGAATTAAGTTTTTATCCATTGTTTAAGGCAACAGCTGGCTGACAAAATGATCAGAAACTTGTTTTCTTTTGCCTAGAGAAAATACTGGATGGAGCTGGGGTACCAGTGTTTGGGGTTTTAGGAGACAAAAGACATAGTTTGTATGGGTCTAGGCTTTTGTTTTTCTCTTCCCATAAGGGCTTTTTTAATTAATATACCATGTTAGACAGAGAAAGATCCTTCAGTTTTTTATCAGTTTGGAAGTCTTCTCCCCATTTTAATGAAATTTAACAATGATTTGGCCTTCAGAGTTTCATAAAATCCACTGTAAAACTGGTTTTGCTAGGCTTAAACCTCATTATTTAATAATGTGCTCCCACTAAAAATCTGATGTTCATTTCCTATTCTGCAAGATGCTGTAACAATCCTCTACTAGCTACTACTAATCTGAGGCAAAGATTTTATTGTGTGCTTTCTTAATTGAGCTGCTGCTCAGCTGCAGCAATGGGACCAGGCAAAGTTATTTAGAAGGCAAAACAGGAATGGCACATTTAGAATTGTCAGTTACATGAGATTGTATAGTCTATATCGATTTGGAGATGGAAATAAGATGAAGAATGGGGCTTCCATTCCCAGAAAAACGGCTGGCAAGTTTTAATCCCTGCCCAATCTATTTATATAATTTAGTAGTTGGAAAGGCTTAAACACTTAGGAAAATGAATCAAGTGAACCAGAGTGTTTTATTAGAATGTTTTACATTTTTCCTTTAAATACTAATTAAAAACTCTATTTTTTATTAAATGGCAACAGTATAGCTACATTATTCAGATACAACACATAGCATCTAGATAAGCTGTAGCTCAGTTTTATGCTTCTCTTGCCTGAATAAAGTCTTGTGAAAGCCTCATTGAAAACCATGCGGCAAACGAGAACCAGGACCTCTCAAACAATGTGCCAGGATTTCATAAGTTTCCTCTTTGACATTTACACTGCATCTGTTTAGACATGATGTGTATATTTACCTATTGTAATTTATGTTTTCTGTGAAGTCATTCTGTGGGGCTTCAGGCTGGCTTAGGGGACTGCTTTACATAACAGAATGAGCTCGGCTCATACCAGCTTGCCAAGAGAAATGCATTTGTGAGTTCTATGGCTTGGCATGGCTTTCTCAGTAACAGTATCCTCACAGTATTTTTGGCCATTCTGACTGCATCAACACTTCTAAAGAGAGCATGGCTCAGGCAGAGCACAATGGAAAAGAATTTGTTTTCTGGATTCTGGTCTTAATGCAGAAAACCAGCTCAGGATTCGGTCTTAATGCAGAAAACCAGCTCAAGACTCCTTTCCATGCTTAGTAGAGACAAAGGATCTTCGAGATGACTCAGCTCTTTCCAAGTTAGATGAACCAAGTCTCTCTGCCCTGCCTCATACATCGAGGGAAAAGAAACTTACCTGAGTCAGTAGAAACTAACTCTTGCTTAACAGAAGATATTTTTAATCAGTTTATGAAAAAATCCTACACGTAAATCAAGGTTCTGAAGTGGCATAACACATACAGATGTAAAAAAGCTATAATGCCATTTTATTTTGACATTGAAAATTACACCATTAGTTTTTTGTTTTCTTCACCCTGTTCCCTCCAAACACACTCTGCCCTGAATTCTTCATGTTAATTTTCTCTCATCGAGGATTAAATTTTCTCTGCTGCCATGGTGGTAAAAATCACTGTCAGATCTACGACATTAGTGGATGAGGAAAAGAATTTGAGATGAAATTTCTTGCAGCATGCATGCATTTATTCAGGAAGTGAGATTCCAAGCAAACAACAAACTTATATTAATGCAAGCTTCTCCCTGAACCTGAAATTACTGAAGATGACTCTGTCAGCTTCCAGTTTCTATGATAACAAAAGTGCTATGCTTTAAATATTCAAATTTCTATCACTTTATTATCTGAAAACCCATCACTGAGCCTGTGAACAGAACATGTGTGTTAAGTGGATTATGCAAATGAAGCAATATGATTGTTTTTCAGTGTCTCCCTATGCTCTTGCTGCTTCAGAATTATATACATAAAGACATGTTGCTAGTTGTTTTTAACCTTAGGATTGTATTAGGAAAAGTACTTATACCATGCTTGGTTTAGATGGGATGTTAAATCAAAGTATGTACCTTTAATTGGAGAGCCATGAAGAATCTGATTTCCATAATAAGTTTCCTTCCCAAATTTCACTAGCTCTGATTTATACCCTTTCTTCAGCTGCTGTCATGTGAACTTCACCCATGTTTGTATTTAAATAACCTGATATTTTCTGTGAGACATTTCTGTGAGATCTGAACATTCCCCCCCCCCCCCCCCCCCCCCCCCCCGCCATGCTAATGATGGTGTATTGTCTATTTCAAGTCTAGCAAGAGTACCAAGGCTGCAAACCTGACACAAGCTCTTATACAATATGAGCATAAATGTCATGTTTTTTCTTCAAGAGAATCCCTGCAGAAGCTCCTGAGAACATCTCAAGGTCACTCCAGACAAAGAGAAGGACCCACCAATTGACAAGCTCTTAAAAAATCTCCTAAACAAGTTTGTTTCCTTTTAGGTGGGGATGAATGAGAGCATTAAAACCCTCAGGTTTTCCCCTTTCACTACTGGTAGGTTGTGTGAATATTTTTGTCTTCACGCTCCTTTTTCAAAATTACTTTTCCCACCACTTCTAAAGTAAATTCCGCTCAGAGCTGCATTTTCAGAAAATTACAATGAATCTTTACTAGCTTTCTTCTTTATTTTATCATTGCCATTTTTATTCTTATTTATAAAGCTTGTAAAAGACTTATGCAGGTGTTTTACTTCCCTATTCACCTCTTATAAAAAAACAACTTTTAAAGCTAGGTGGCGGAAGCAAGGCAGACTCCAATTTTTGCATAGATCAGAAAGATTTTTTTTTTTTTTTTACTTCAAGAAGATAAATGGAAAGAATTGATAAGTGCAGTCATTAAAACCCCACGAATAAACAGGAATAAGTAGATAACAGCTTTTGAGGGGAGGGAAGAAACAAGTGAAATGTAAAAAAAGTAAAATTTACAAAATCAAGGCACAAGTATAAAGAGATGGGAATAAACATTCAAGGAGCGGAAGGAGGAAATAGTGCCTCACCCCTTCTTTGTACTTTAATTGAAATCCTTGTGGAACTGAAAAGCCAGCTATGGAGAAAAAGTGTTGAAAAGATAGTTAGAATCTTAACTTGAGATTCATTCTCCATCAGAAAGAGAGCTGATAGCTGGACAGAAACAACACACAGGAATAAATATGGTTGTTTGCTCACTGCAGTGAGAAGGAGAGAGGGCTGGCAGTGGCAGCTTCAAGATCCAACCTCTGGGGGTGTCTCTCTGCAAAGCCTCTCCAGTGTCCCAGAAAAGCACTGGAACAGGGATTACTGGACCCAGAAATACCAGGCGCTCTTTAGCAAGAGCACAAGCCCTTGTCTTGCGAGCCCAGGCCACTAGGAGATGCCAGTGGCTCACTGTCTGCTCACCCCGGGAAAGACTTCAGGCACCAGGAAGGAAAATGTCTCCAGTCAAAACAATGGCCCCTAATTAGGGAACACAGCCTCGTCTTTGAATTAAATGTTTGCTGATGACTCTATTGGATTGGCTTTCCTTTTCCCAAAATGCTTAACTCAGGGGATTCTATTGCTATAAAGAAAAAAAATTGCAAAAAACATATTTCAAATTCCTTGTCAATAGCCGTGCTGTGTAGGCAGATAAAAACAGGAAGCTGGGATTTAGAGTTGTTTAAGGATCTATATGTAGCATTATTAATTGGCAGAATCCAATTTGTCTAAGTTGAAAGCCTTTACAAAACAGTCTGTGGCATCAAAACATTGTTGGGGGTGAGAGTGTATTTGGATCTATTACCATTAACATGAAGATTTCTGGAGATCTCCCATCTAGTTCATCAGCATGGAAAAGTTCCATGACTTTTTTCTTCTTAGTTGTCCCAGTTGGAGCCAGGACATTTCATTGGCCTGGATGAGAGGACTCTTTCACTTAATTTCTAATAAGACCACTGAAAAGTAGCAGGTTAGCAATAGCAGGGACTGTTAGTCACACTTGCAGTTCCCTGATGCCCACCTGATAAGGTGCAGCCCAAGCTCTTGCCCACCCTAAGTTTAGGAAAATCAATGAATTCAAAATAGCTACTGAAAGAAAATATTCCTGACTTATTCTCCTGACAAAGGAGGATGCACCTCTTCGGCAGCTAGAAACTTTGATGAAAATAACAGCTTCAGCAGTGGGTCTTCATTGTAAATCATGAACTAAAAAATGGAAAATGTAAAATTGGTTTCTCAGAGCACTTCCCATAATCATTGAAACTAAAGGAACAGCACTACAAATGGTTCTGTGGAAAGGGTAAGACTTCTTATTTCATTATGCATGATTTGCTGGTTTTTTTATAGGTACAGGCACACTGTAGCATGTGTGGCTAACAATATCCACATAATTACATCTGTAACTGGTTTAATGACCAAAAAAGCCCTCTTAGACTGGGTTCTGCAGAATTAAGAATTAAGACAGTTGACTTTCTCATCACCAAGATATGTTTCACTGAGCTATATTCCTAAGCCCCATGTCAGGAATAATGAAGTAGTACTACAAAAAGCAATCAGACATATTATGCTGTTATAGCTTCGTTGTTTTAAGAGCCTATTATGTCACTGCCTTCTTTATCAGTTTTAAAGCTATACAAAAACTCAAAGAGTTAATTGTTTGTCCAACAATGGTAGGAGGCACACAAGGAACATGGCTGTGAACTAGCAAAGTTGGGCCAGTGCTTGACCAGTGTTTTCAATGAAACAATAATTCAGCAATTGTATGTCCCACAATGGTGCCAGAGTTTAAACAGCACAGAAAGCAGCAATGACCTCTTTTTTCCCCATCCCCACTCTTGACTTAGTAAGAATTTGTGAATCCTCTTACCTCATGCTACTGGGTTGTGTCCTACTAGAAATTTATCTCATTGGGGCAAAATCTTTCTGGTTTATAAAGGAGAGAAGTACAGCCCTTAAAAGCAAGCTGCATTCTGATGAAGATAGAAGAAGGAAGGTCAGCTTGGTCATCCTTGTATCATGCATAGAAGAAATGCAGAATTTAGAAGCTGAACACTCATTCAAATTGTTAGAGAACTGTAGAGTAGTCCATAGGGAGAAGATGGTGATGGTTGGGGCCTAATAGTTTGGGTCTTAAAAACCAAAAAAAGCAAACCATGGAAAAAGAAAAAACCCTTAACAGTGAAAGCATTCAGAGGTAAATTTTCTGACTAGGATAGGCTATTCCAGCTTTTCTGGGAGGATAGCCTTCTCTTTCCAAAATTTTATGTCTTGTCCACATGACTCTCTTTCATTTGGGCTGTCTAGGTAGTCTCTCTGAAAACACCTCAACCAGATCTGCTTGAGCTGGGAGATAGGTCGCATCTACCTTAAGAGACATAAATGGACTCTGAAGTTGGCTACAGATGATGAGTGGCCTCATGCCTATGTGGAGTTGGAGGTACTAGAGGGAGATGGCAGGATAGGGGGAAGAAAACCATGCTCTGAAGTCAGGGATAGGGGAATGCCTGCAATGGTGCTTCCTATTGTTAGGAAAATTAATCCACAAACATCAGAGGTTTATGTCCAAAAAGGAGACAGAGGAGTCCTTTTACTTTATTCAAATAAAGGGAGAGGCCATGGGGCATTACTCTGGGGTCTCTCAAATTTTTGGAGGACGTAGCCTCCCTTTTTATCCAAATTTCCTGGCCACATTTCCCTTCTCTCTTTCCCCATTGGCTGAGGTACTGGAGAGGTACAGACTTCCCGGAACGCCTGATACCAGAGATTTCTCGCTAATGTATAACCGTCCCTTTAAATTTTTAATTCTTATGGAATTTAGGGGGTTTTTCTTCTCCATTGTTTCTTTCATCTTTCAATGTCTAATTTCATTAATCAGCAAACCTAAAGTTTATTTGTAAAAGCAAATATCTTTTTCCATTAATCAATCAGTGGAATCCTTCCCATTGTTTCTTTTACCTCCCAGTGGTATTTTTATCTACCAGCAGACCAACAGCTTGTTTGTAAAGACAAATCCACTATTCCTCTCAATCCCTCCTCTTTTATTTTTTTAATAATTGTTTTTAAAAACTTTAGTTATCATTGATTTAATTTTCTGTTCCTAGGTCTTTTTTTTGTTTGTTTTGCAATTGTTTGAAGAGACATCAATTTCTGTCTTTTTGTATCCATCTTTGGATCAGTAGGCATGGCTATTACCTGCATCCCTTTGATCATATGTTGAATAAATTGTACTAAGCAAGGGATCATACATGGTAAAAAATATTAGAGTTTCTACAGTACATATGAGAAAAAAAGCAGTTGTTTAACCCATAGTCTACCAGGTAACCACGAAAACATGTCCCATTCCTATTCCCATCCTTTCCATGTTTGGAGCGGTACATAAGCTAACTTTATTTCTTTTGTTATTTGTTTCACTACCTTTCCATTTTTATCTATTTGCAAACAGCAGTTTGAGTCATTTAATTTGCCACGCACTCCCCCTTCTTTTGCTAATAAATAGTCTAATACCACCCAATGCTGTAATATTGCACTTCTCATCTGAGTAGATTGGTCAGCAAGGAGGTCAAGAGCTGCACCTGTCTGGTTCATTATTACTTCAAAGACAGCTTGTAACCTAATTATCTGATTTAAATTATATATGGGTTTTCTGGAACGCAATATTAATTCATTAGGATTCCATGTTGCTGGTCCATAGTGTTGTATAATTCATTCAGGTGGCTATTCCTCTTCACCCCAACTAGGGACAGATCAATTGACTGCTTTTCTCTAATTAGATCATTACATACTTTGATTCCTAACTGATTTCCCTGAACTTGTGGTAGCAGAAATAACAATGGTCTAATATACCCTACATAACATATCCCTGACCAGTTTGGGGGTAACCTGTGGTAAGCATATCAGCCACAAATCCAGTAATGCCCTTTTAAAGCCCAGGTTCCATTGGCAAAGGGACCTTTCCAATTTTCATCATCAATGGGTGAGTCAAAATACAGCTTGCTTCTTGGGCCTAGTGGTCCCCCAACAATGGTTGCCCCACCATAAGAATCACAGTATTTGCATCTCCAAGCTCCCACCTGAGGCTTCCACCTGCAGTTACATCTCAGGCCTGTTTTGTTATATGTGGACCAGAATTTATTAAAAAGGGTTCGAGTTCTATTCTGGTGTTGCCACTTCTACTGATAGTCACGGACTACGTGTCCTACTTGTGGAATTATCTTGGGGGCAGCTTTATAAGGGGTCAAAAAACTTCTCCTTCCCCACTGCTTTACAGCCTTCAAAATCCTTTCGGTAATTAAGGAAGTTACACCTTACCCAGCTACCATTAGTAAGCTTTACATGTGCTTGATTCCATCTGCATTGACATCTGGAACAATCATAAGGAGAGCAGTTGGGGGTCCAACAATCTAAACCCAAAGATAAAGTCCAGTCACAAACGCTTTTTCTCACATATATTTTTCCTGATCTATTTAGACAATAAATGCCTCTTTCAGAAGAATGAGCTGCCATGGACTTCCTTCTTCATCTCAAAATCCTGTTCCATTATGGACCTCACTCAGGATACTAACCTATCATTTAGGCTTGACTGGGCTGGCCACCCATGGCCAGCTTTCAGATCTCCCTGGCCCTCCGCAGACCCAACAATTGCTAAGGTTAAACATTTTTGCTACTTCTTCTCCCAAGGTTCAATAAATTATTTTCCCAGTTTTGGCCCAAACTGACAATATAAGGGTAAGATTATTAGGAGAAACATTCTAATGGTATAACCTAATCTCCTAAATCTAAATTACATGATCCCTTCTAAAACTAAGAACCTGTAAACCATTTTCAGAGCAGAACTAAGGAATCTGATCTTTTTTCTCATGATTCCCTAGAGAGACAGTTTTGCTTTACCTGCAATGTGCATTTTCTGTATGCCCATGTTGTTCCATTGATTGCCCTTGAACCACAACTTTTTATTACGGGACTATAATTTTCAGTGTAAGTGTGTAGTCCCATTTTCACCTGTTTGTATGGTTTTTTTTGATTCCCAGGATATTGTACAGGTTGCAGAAAGGTTTTTGGCATCTCAATAGATACTGTAATTTTATCTTCACCTTTTAGAATCATCTTTGTTTGGTACAGATAACTCATTAGGAATTGTTTCACTGTATATATATATATATATAATATATAAAACATAAAATATATATGCAAAAATATAATATATATATACAAAATAAACAATATATACAAAAACATAAAATATATATACAAAATAAAATATATAAACTTTGTGGTTTATATCTATACACAAAGTAGTCTCAACACCCATGGTTTCAGCATTCTTTGAAATGTCCTTGTTATATTAATTTATTCAGTTTAGCTCCACATTGTCATCAATTTTCTATTTTTATTTATAAATAGAAATGCTCCAATGCCTTTGGCTTCTGGAACAGGTGATTTCTTTAGAATTTCCACTGTCTCAGCACGTGCTTTGTCTGCAGCTCATTAAGTGCCGTCAGACTATACAGAGGGTTATAAATTTTAATCTTTTTGTGCTTCATAAAACTCACCTTTCTTTTTATGTCAGGTGTTATATCAGCCAAATTATACCATTCTAGTCCCCTGCTAGGGGTGAGGGATGCTGTGAAACTGAACTGTAAATAAGATTATTTTTTACCCAGGCATTTTTGCTGTCTTTACAGGTGTTTTAGTTATTCCTATTAAGCGATACGGATTCTGAAAGCAGGCATTACTTTAAAAGCATTCCAACCTTGGCTTAGCATTCTCTTATAAGTCTTTTGCCAGAATGTACAAAATCTGACACAAAGTTGGATTTCTAAGGCCTTTTTTAAGGCAGCACAGCAGTCTCTCTCATGTGCTTCAATCACTGTGACCACACTTCCCCAAGACTTGCTATTTGGAAACAACAAGCAGAAGTAATGTATGGTTTTTTCAGGGGGAGAAAAGAGGAAGGAGGGTAGAGGGATCAGTATGTGTGAGCAACTCCCAAGTTCCCTGTGCCTAGAATGAAATCCAGTGACCAGTGTCTGTACAAGGTAATGTGAAGAGATGGAAGGGAACTGTTATTGCCCAGGAGAAAAAGAGAAAAGAGGAAGGATGACTAGCACTGGATGACTTCTTGATAGACAGTTCTTAACCTAACCATATCATGTCCAATTTTCAGCCTGCTTAAGTCTTGTTCCTGATACCCAGTTGTCTTGGTTTCAGCTGGTATAGAGTTCATTTTCTTCATAGTATCTGGTACAATACTGTATTTTTGATTTAGTAGGAGTAATATTGATAGTACTCTGATGCTTTGGTTCTTGCTCTGTAGTGTTTATCCTAAGTCAAGGACTTTTCATTGTCTCATGCTCTGCCATTGAGGAGGTACATAAGAAGCTGGAAGGGATCACAGCCAAGACAGCTGACCCAAACTGGCCCAAGGGATACTCCGTACCATGGAATGTCATGCTCAATATACAAACTAAGGGGAGCTGGGAGGGGCCAAATGCTGCTCAGGGATGGACTGGGCATCTCTCAGAGGGTGGTGAGTGATTGTATTATACACCACTGGTTTTTCTTGGGTTTTATTCCTCTCCTGCATTATTATTATTAGTTACTATATTTATTTTATTTCAATTATTAAACTCTTCCTATCTAAACTCACTAGTTCTACCAGTTTTTTTCCTGTTCTCCTCTCCATCCTACCAGGAGTGGGGTGGGGTGAGAGGGAGAGCACAGCTTTCTACAGCACTCAGTTGCCATTTGGAGTTAAAACACGATAGCTGTCTTTGCTGTTTGACATGATGACTGGTCATTTCTTTAAGAGCAGGGCAGGATGGCTGAAGAAGAAAGTTCAGAATTGTCATCAGACTGTGCATCCCCAAGAGTTTTGTCTGCTTTCCTTTCACCTCCCTTGTCCTTGCATCCCCTTCATTCACCCTCAGTGTTCTAGCCAGCGCACACCTGCAGATTAAATGCCTACACAGGGTGTGTTCCCATTCTCTCTCACTCACTGGGATCACACAGCAGGTCTAGGGCTGGGATGTGGTCTCTGCAGGAAAGGCAACACACTGACTATCCACTTTGCTCTATGTTCTTTGCCTATTGAACCAGTTTGGGCTAAACTGATGGCAATGTCTGTATCTTTCTGTTTGATCTTCAGAGGTTCATGGGCACCTGAGAAGTGTCCAAGGTTTCTTACTCAAATGCCACATTTTTAAGTATATGATAATAAACTTGTTGATGTCCTTGTGGAGAGAGCTGAAGCACAAACCATTAGGAGTATGGGAGCCCTTCTCAAAAACTGACCTGATCCTATAATATTGATTGTTCTCTGGCTGAATTCAGACTGGAGGATGGTTGCCATTTTTCATGGGCACTCACTTCCTCACAGGACTATGCTCTTAAACTCCCCTGATTATAAATGAAAAGGATGAGTGGCAGTGTCTTGTTTCTGTGTCACTAACATCCTGTATGTTTACACCGGTATTTATAGCTCCTCATTTCTTTGTCCTATAGTAACACCCCTGAGATGATCATCTCCTTGTATAAAAGCTAATCAGTACAGAAGTATTACTGATACCTAACCCCTTCCCTGAGCCTATGGAGGAAGAAGGAATTCAGCTCCTGAAAGCTGTAAAATAAAAAGCAGGACTACAGCACTGACCAAAAGCAAACCTTTTTTAATTTACTTACCAGAATAAGTTGATTCCTGTTAAGGAAATTACTGTAAAAGATTCCTTTTCCACTCAAATTCTGTGACAAGGCTGCTGACCAAAACCGTGTGTTATATCTGGAAACCCATGCTGAGAGGGAAGAAATAGGATATGATTTGCACACAAATACAAGATCCCACACAGCATATTTATGATAAAAGGTATATCGAGGAGGAATCCAAAGGGCTCAATTTTTAGAAATGCTTAATCCACTTAGCAAAGAGGACGTAATTACAGGCACTGCTTCTTGCACTCTCAACTTTTCCATTCCTATTTGCAGCAAAAATTATAGATATTCCTTACAACTATTCCAGAATTAGACTCGTGTGTTATTAAGAGTTTGTACATAATTCAAAATCAATCACTTCTACAATATCCTCTTTATTTTTTTAATAACAGGCATGTTTGTAGTCAACGGAAGCGTGATGAACTATAATTTGACCATGGTGCTCTTTGCCACAATTTGAAATCCCATCTATTTTGACTTGGGCATTAAAGGTAATCTCATGAGTAGAGATAGGCACTACATAAAAATAGAAACTTATGCTGTAAGATGTTTAACGTAGCCATTTAAAAGCCATATTAACCTGAGCTGTGGTCATGAGCAAGACATTGAACCCAGGAGATAGAAATGTGAACAGACAAAAAAGGGACGCTTACTGTGTAACAACATGGGCTCCCAAGAATCCTTACCAGATCCCCCTGCACAGATGCACCATTATTACAGCAAATTTATGAGAGAATGTCCATCTGGGCTGCTTAGTCTGCATGAATTCAAGAAACTTTTGGATCTTCAAGGGCTGGATCCCCAGGGAGACCTATATATTAAACGAGTGTTCGATATCTTTGATCTGAACCAGGTAAACCTTTTTTTTTTTTTTTTTTTTTTTTTTTTTTTTTTTTTTTTTAATCTCATATTATTGTTTTCTTTGTGAGTTGTAGTCTGCAGGCTCTTTTTTGTGCTATCCTCCCAAAACTGCTCTTGTGGACAGGTTTGGCATTAAGGCGCACTAGAAGTGAAAAAGTGAGACTGTGCTTTGAGGATTTGGATTAGGACTACTGTAGGACTACTGTTAGTACTTTCTGGGGACACTTAAAAAAATTTCAGGAAACAATTCTTAAAAAGAGAGGCAATTTCCAGATCACTGGTTATTTTTGTATTCATTGCTTATCCTGTGCTTGGATGTAAGCATATGAAAGGCTGGTGTGCTCAAAGTCAGTAAGTTCTCACAACAATGTTAGACAAAGGGGAAATGTGGTCTGCACATAACTGAAGTGCAGTGTATCTAAATAGATTTAAATGGATTTTCTCAGAGTACTATATTGAATGTTTGGCACAGGTGAAAAAACTCAGATGAGGAGTTCACACTCAGTGTACAAGTCACAAGACCAAATATTACTGAATGAAGACGTTCAGAAGTTTCTCCAGGCTATACTTCTAATTTACCCTTTTTTCTACTGCAATAACTGCTTATGATTGCAATCAGCTCTCTGTAATGTAGCTGGCTCCCAGACAGACAAGATATATTTTCCTTAGTAGTACAGACAAAGCTGAAGACACAGTCATCTGGTACTTCTGTGTAGCATCCTTTTCTAGGTCAGTCTTGAGCATTGCCTCATGTTTGTAAGGTCCTGGAGCTGGCCACCTGGAGCCCTCCAGTCATTGTGATGCTGAGTGGCCTGGGGCACACACTCTGCAGTACTGTGAAACCTCCGTATTTGTTGAGACTTTTAGATTCTGAATTAATGTAAAAGTGGGGAGAGTGGAATCAAAGCAGGTTAGAGAAAGAGCATTTACTCATCCTTTGCTGTGGCAGTGGCCAAAGACACTTAAAATAGGAATCATCTGCTAATTGCTGCTACTCTATTTGGTTGACACAACTCTACAGAGTTGTGTCACTCCTCTGCAGGCTGTTCATCACTTGTAGACAAAGTGGTTAAACTGCCAGACACTAAAACATCTGCTTTTATGAGAAGCAGAGCGAGGACAGATGCTTGGGGGGACTTAACATGCATTTTAAATGTAGACAGGAGGTATGTATGGCATCAAAACCAGAGAGGCATGAAGACTGCACCAGGACTGACAGCTGGAGAACACACTGCCTTTTGAGCACAGCTTTCGGGATTGCTGTTCTGAAAGATCTCAGCTGCCTCATCTGTGTCGCTGAACTCCCTCTTTTACTGCCAACTTTCTTGCTACATCTTTCTGAACTTTTGTCTTCATCCTTGTCTTCCTCAGATGTGCTAAGATCAATACAGGCTAAAGAATGGGGTAATGGCCAGAGTAATGACCAGGAATTCGGTCTCGCAGAAAAGCAAGTTCATCACCCTCCAATTGCTGACTATCACAATTTTCAGGAGCACATCCTCAGGGGACTGTGGGGTATGGCTGTATAGTCACCACAGGAGAAAGCATTTCCCCCTGCTGTCTTCTCCCTGTCTATATTTTGTAATTCTTGGGGTCACATATACCAGACCAGTGAGGGGTGTCCTGTTTGATTACACAGACTGGACAGGTTGGAATGCAGTCCCTTCACCAGAGAAGGTCATGTGTGTCCAGATGGTGTCTTAGTGTAGCACCTCTACCAGTCCCTACAGATATCCTTTCTTTTCAGGTGTTTCATAACTAGTTTTTCTAAAAATTTCAGCTTTCCATGTAATGTGGAGTTGAATAGCAAGGACATCCCAACCGGTAGATCAGTTTCCAAGCGCAAATTAAAACGAGGAAATAAAACCCCAGAAAACAGAGCAGAGAAATAGGTATTAAACAGTAGAGCAGCTGGGAATCAAGCTAAAGTGCAGCAAAGCTCAGAAATCTATGCTGATCTATAGCCTGTGAGCATTTGTAAAGGTGTGTTAGATATTGAGAGGATAAACCTTGCTAGGGAAAGATGTCAGGCAAACTAAATTAAAACTGGGATATTTGAGACAAACAGATTTTTTTATTCAGAAAAAAATGAAAAGGAGCAATTTAAGATGCAAGATTTATGTCCTGTGCCCATGGCAATTTTTTACGGTTTTACAGATCTGCTGTATTTTAATTTCTATTCAGTATAATGATTGTATTACTTTTCTTTTTCTAGCATTGTTAAAAGCACTCTGTTTTCATGAATTTAATTTTTTTTATTTATTACCATGATGAATTGCCACTGTGTTTAAGGAATACTTTTAGAAACAAGAAGCATTGATCAAATGCTTTTCAAATACACGGCTGTGATGTTTTTTATGTGATTAAACTGAGAATAAAGTGGCAACAGCCAGCTTCTTAGGGCAGGAAGAAAGGAATGTTGTATGTTGTTGATGAGGTAAAAAAAGAGGATCTCTTTATTCCATATGCTTGCTTTTTGTCCTATAAGCTTTCTACAGATTTTTATCTGCCCCAGGATTTTTGGAAAAAATGTAGGATTTCATCCTGAAAAGTTTTTAATTAAGTACAGATGCGTGAAGAGCAGTCAATGGATGGCTGACTGGGGGCATCACACTGTGGGCTCTGAAATGGCAGCTATTATTGTACAAATAAGGGGTCTATGACATTTTGTCAGAACATTTAGGCACTGTGCTATATTAAATAGATGCGAATCATTCATCTTCAAGCCACAGAAGTTATTGGATGTAAGTGCATAATGCACAAATTCAGCAATAATTTGGTCATTTTTGCTTGCACTCAGTTCCTTCAATATTTTAACAGCTTCTGTGTTGTAAAGATCAAAATTTTGCTTTCTTTTCTGCCACATTCTGTCGGCGATGGAGAGAAATGGGGAGACTGACTCAGTGATCAGAATCCGACTTTATTGTGGGATACAAACGCTTATGTACTATTTCAGGGAGACTAGTAATGTGTACTACAATGATTAGGTTAGAATCACGTACACAAACTTATGCATACAACAACACCTCTTGATTGCAGAGATTAATGAGATTTTCTTTTTCCAGTAAACTTCCAAAAAAAGTGTCTGATTTAATCTTGTTGTAATCTAGGTCTAATTTTCAAAGTTCTTTTTGCTTTTGCCAAGGCATCCTGTTATCAAATCTCTTATGTTAACCAGGTCCAAAATCCATAGTCTGTCTTGTGTCCCCTAACATCCCAATAACATTCTTTTCTGGTTTTTGTTTCCTAATCAAGGGGTCACTATCCCAGTGACTGGCGGAGTATACAAAACTTCTTGATAGAAATTATTCCCTTTGTCTTAAAAGTACCCTTCATACTAAAGTGCTGTTATAAATAGATGGTTGGCAAACTTGAACCTCCTCTCATGCTTCCTCCAGCTGACTTTTTATAGATATATGACCTGATTTTTTTCCTGCTCTAACCATGGTTTAATAGTGGACTTTTACAGTTTAAAATTGTTATGACTTCTATTGCTGAAGCTTATACAAATTATTTCGTTTAGGGACTAGTTTACAGTTTATCTAAATCTAGAGAAACCCGATATGGAAAACTTGAGTCACTTAATGTGGTGTTCTCAGCATAAAATGTATTATTCACATGTATGCTTCCATTTTCTTAAAATAGGAATCTGCTCAGAAAGCTCTGCTAAAGAGTTAGTCCTGTTATTAATCTACAATTCCAATTTTAGCAGCTTAATGCCTTGAGTTAATCTGAGGACATCCATGTTTGGAGGTATTTAACATAGATCAAGATGTAAAACACTCTTGAAAGGTGCATAGATTTTCTCCTCTGTGTTTCATGTGTGCTCAGTTTAAACTGTGTGCTCAGTTTAAAACCTCTAGCATGTAAAGTGTGGAATATTAACTTCATAGGCTGCTAGTGCAACTGTAGGATGTAACTACAGTAGTGAATTTCACCTTCTCATCAGCTTTGCTGCTTCCAGCTGAAGCCTGTTACAGACACTTTTCACCCTCTTAGAATTTTCAGCAAAAGCCCTAAATTCCAGTAAACTCAAAATAGTTTAAAAGGAATAATAGTAGCATGGTAAGATTTTTCTGACAATTTTTGATAGATTGATAGCCCATTCAAAAATCATTACACTCAAGTTATCCATACAAATACCAACAGGAATACAGTTGCAAGCCAAACCTTATAATTTCCTGCCTTTCTCTAGGTTGGAGATAAAAAAGTAGTTCGGCTCCCCACTCACAGAAATTAATGGCCAGTTGACAAATGACAGGGAAGAGGACAGAGTAATTTAATGCCATGCGGAGATTGTGGTCTCCTGTGGACTCAGCAGCAGGGAAATCATTCCATGCCGAAGAGGCAATGGTGCTGTGGCTGTTTGGCCTCTTGGGCTCAGTTATCTCCCATGCTAATGTGTGTACAGGTACATCTGTGAGGTACAGGCACACCCGTGAGGTACAGGCACATCTGTGAGGTACAGGCACATGCATGAGGTACAGGTATACCTGTAAAGTACAGGCACACCTGTGAGATGCAGGTACACCTGTGAGGTACAGGTACACGCGTGAGGTGCAGGTACAGCTATCAGCACTGCACAGGTATTTGTGACTCTGGCTCACCAGGGTGCCCCTGTTCAATGCATAAAGGCCATTTCCAGGCAGCGCCTGTTTCTGTAGGAGGTTAGTGACAAAGGCTGTGTCTGAAAACCTTTCTTCTGAAGAACATATTAAATAAGCACTAGTGTGTCTCTTGTGCAGACCACCAGTGGTTTCAGAACTAAGTGACCCTATGCACCAGGAAAACAGCTATCTTTTTAATTTTTTTAAAAATCTATCTGTAGATTTTTTGGGGGGGGGAGGGATGACGACTATCATGTGACGGTTTTTTCAGGCCTTCCTCGCCCTTTGTGGGATGCTTCACTTATAAATAAACATACAAACAAGCAAACAAATAAATATGCTAGTGAAGTTTGAAAGCCATTCTTCATCATTCTTAACAGCATTGAAAAATAAAGGTGCTGAACATTCAGAACTGTAATTGCAAAATTCACTTTCCTTGAGATTCTCATAAGGAGTGCAGAAGATAACATTTCAGCAAATATTTTGTTGATGACTCATACTTTAATATTTGTAAGCATTATTTATAATGACATTGGCATTATAATGACATTGGCAGGATAATAAGTGGTAGGTTTATCTTTTGCCACAGCTTTCCAATGAAAACTTTCAAAAATAATGTGTTTATTAGAATACAAGCGCAACCAAATTAATTTTTAAAGCATTTTCTTTCTTAGATTTGAAGAGTCCCTTCTTAGGGAAAAATTATCTCAGTCTTCTTCACCCTTAAGCTGTTTGTAATAAGAAAGGATAAATCTTCAAGCACATACAAACACATTTAATTCTTCCTACTTTTTTTCCTTCCCCTGCATCTCAGTCCACTCATAACTGGAAATCCTAGTTCATGCATCCTAATCATGAATTTTAGAGAGGAAACAGTTATGTTCACCGGAAATATCTCAGTAGCTGCCAAGTATACTGATGTATATTTGGTTTTCAGTGAGAATATATTTCAGTGCTATAATATCTGTCAAAATGAGGTTTCACTGATGTTAAAGGAGAAAACATATATAGAAAAATAATGTCTGGTGTATCCATAATAGATTGTAAGTGTTATTTGCTCTTAGGCAGAAATAAGGACAAAATCTACAGTCAGCACTACTACTATGCAACACTTATTCTGAAATATCTTCTTTTTTAAATCAGAAACCCAGATCACTGCCATTCATTTCCCATTAGCTTGCAGATAAGTTTTGCCACCACTAAAAATAAAAAGTGAACACTGTAATTGATTGATTGATTGATTGATTGAGTTCTTATGACCTCTGAAGGACAAAATTTGCATAGCCATTTAACAAGTGAAGCAATGGACTGAAAATGGGATGCTGCTGTTGTAGTTCTCTTACTGCTTCTTTTGGCATAAATTGAAACTAGCTACAGAAATAAGTGTATGATGCTTTGTAAGAAAATTGGATTTTAAAAGGTAGGATTACTGTGAAGAGTAAAGAAGATTAATAGGAATGTGGCACTGAGGGAAAATTATGCAAGTTTAAGGATTTTCTGTTAAAATTTATAAAGCATTGGACAGACCACGTCAGAGAACAGTATTTTCTGCTACTTCTTATGCAGAGATAAAGTTGGTAGAGGCACAAAAATGGACACTCCACAGCAGTTTTAGAAATATTTAGATAAGGAGCCACCAGCTGATGTCAATCCTTAATCTTTTTCTACTTTGTGTTTTTCATTTAAAATGTAAAGTAGTTCTCTGATAGAGTTCATCTGACATCATTATGCAGATTAGAGTGATTTAAAAAAAAAATTAAAATTAATCCATTTAAAATACAAAGAAGAAAGTTTTAAAAGGATGTTTGATGTAGAACAGATAATATAAAATGCAAAAATATGTTACTTCAACAGAACTTTGTTGTGTGTAGGGATGACTACATAGCAATGCAAACTAAATCCCAAGTTAAATCTTTTTTTTCCTTTTCTCCTTTGTTTTTCCTGAAGAATAACTGTTTCCCTTCACTCCTGACACTTTGAACAAAGCTAAGAAGTGTTGGGAGGCAGACCACCTTTCCTTTTTTCCTCATCCTAGCTCCTTCCCCACTGTCCTGCTGTGTCTTTATAATTCGAATTATCAAGTAGACTTTTCAGCATCTGATTTTGTGTTCTGGATATAAACAGATGTTATCTTCTTCTGGTTATAGGGACGTGAATGCGGTTAGCCAAGCACAACATCTTCAGTATTGTAATAGAAGGAAATGAGAGTAATTTGGCCATGAAATTCTCTATCAAAGCAGTGGTTGCACCTCATATTCCATGAAAAGCATAAAAATGTCCAAGAAAGATTTCATAATTTTCAGAGGTCTTTTGCTGCTGATTGTAATTTATTCTTCATTTGACTTTCAGCTGGTTTTTTCCTTCCACTTTTTCCATCTTGAGAATTGTATGAGAGAGAAGAATGTTCATCTCTATGAAGCATCTAGTCTAGAGATTCTGGTGAAGATATTATTTTGTTAAAGACTGCAGGGCCAAACTGAGCAGTTGTTACCTAGTATTATTGGAATATTTACCAATATAGCTGGACAGGATGTGCCTCAGCTTGTCTGGCCCTTGGTGCTGAACCAAATAGCAGCACTGTGGTGTTTTCACCCCAGAGACTTTTGGCAAGCTGTGTGCTGCAGCTGAGCACGTGGAGGCAAGTCCAGGCATGCAGGAGCTCCAGTGGCTGCAGGATGGATCTTCCCCCCGTAACAGGGTCTGCTTCTCAGGTGTGCCTCTGGCAGAGAAGCTTTAAGGTGATGGTGAAGGAAAGGAGTCGGTTCTGATGGAGGGTTTCGATCCAAGCTTTATTCTGGCCCACAGGCCTCTGAATCCAGCAACAGCTCCAACAGAACTGCCCGAACCGCGTGGTTGCTGTTCCTTTTAACCCCAGGGAGAGGGAGAGGGAAGGGGTAGGAAGCCCACCAACCAGGTACATGAGAGGTGGTCTTAAGGGACAAAGGACACCTGGAAGGCCCAATGCCCCCCTGGGGGCAGAGGGCATCCTTTCAATCTGCCAATCACTCCACGCCCTTCTGGAATGCCAGACAGTGCTGGGAGGGGTCAGAGAGGGAAAGGAGAGGTGATTGACACACCTGGAGGGAATTATCAGGGGAGGGACCGAGGTTCTGAGATAAACCCTGAAATCAAAATGCAACATAGTGTTTATGTGTTAGCTGCCTTCCACATGATCGCAGAAGGTATGAAGAGCTCTTAAAGGATTAAAAAAATGGGTACTACAGAGCAATGCTTCAAAAACTACCATGAACCTAAATATTAAGCATTTCCACTTCCTGTGGGATTAACTATAATGGCTCAGGATAACTTTGCTAACTGTCCTTTCCTGGAAAATATAATTTTCACTTGGGCTTCCTTTCCCAGACTGTCTTGCTCTGCTGTGTCCTCAGAACAGCAATAGCTGTTCTGGAATAGCAGGTGTGATATGAATTTTCAGGCTGCCTAAGCAGCCACTTAGCCCCTTTGCTACATTCTTACATGTTTGCAGGCATTACCAGAACTGACACAATAAAATTGGGTGCAATAGTTAATAGAAAGTAAGGATTATAATCAGAGGAAGATTTCCCCAAACTTTCCTGAACTACTTTCCTCTTTTGTGCCATGAATCTCTGAATAATTAAGCAAACATAAGTTCAGCAACACACATAACTTTAGGGATGTCTTCAGCCTGAAATTACTCCTTGATGCCTTTTCTTAGCCTACTCTAACCAGCCAGCTTAGGTAAATCAACAAGGTTGCAGCAGCAACATCTGCATGACACTATGGGGTCAATAACCATATAAACTGATATTGCATTGAGGCAGGATGCTTTATGTTATTCCTTTTCCACGGTTCTTGCATTGGCCCAGCACTTCCACTTTGCCCAGAGAAGTCTAACTCTTGCTTTTTCTGATTTTGAAGATTGTGTCACTCTCATAAATGTCTCCACAACAAGAAAACACTAGAAAGCTTATTTTTGTTTTATGACAGTCATTGCTATCACACTGTAGTCAGCAATAAAAGCCTGTATGTGAAAAAATTAATCAGCTTCTAAAACATGGGCTAGAAGAAAATAAGACTCTAGGTCGGTCTTAGAAAGAATTCTTCTCTCAGAAGTAACAAAAATCTACAGCTTTTCCTTCCTGATATATTTGGACTTTTTGAAGGTGACATGTAAAAATTCTGTTCCCATTAGTTTCAGACACAATCCAACAAAAGCAACAAAGCCAAATCATTTGCTTTTCCTTAATTTGGAGTAATGTTGCATAAAATTATCTCAAATGTAAACTAGCCTGATTACTGTAAATGAGGAGGTTAAATTACGCTTTGCTGTGTTAAAGACACTATAGTTACCTAATTTTTCTCAGTATGCTTAAATGCCTTTGAAAAGTGCAGAGCCTCGATAAAAACCTCCATGTTCTATGAATATTTCACCGGTTTCCAAATACTACTCTATTCATTTACAGACTATACTAAAGAATGCCTGTGTTCTCCTTCTAAACTGTCTCCCAAAATTTTTACATTCAATTTTATATATTGGTTCAAAAAAAAAAATTCACTAATATTATAAATACTTCACACAGTTATTGGTGCAATTTCATAATCTTAAATTTGTTTTCAGTTGGTTTGTCATGGGGCACACTACTGTGATAGTACAAACTTATCCTATAATAATGTGTCATTACCAGCTAAAAGCCTACATTATCATTAAAATCATCACTTGCTTAATGCAAGTACAGTTAAATTCTTGACTAAAGGATTTAACATTATGAGTTTTGAGTTATAAGCTAAAAGTTTTAGACTAGAGGTAATTCCCCAGTAGTGACACAGCACCCTCAAGCATGGGAGACCAATTCTTTACATGGGACATTAAAGAAATGCCTGGTATAACACTACAGAATTCAGTGGCCTTCTTTGTTCTGTTCTTTGTTTGTTTTTTTTTTTTTTTCCATTTTCAAAAGGGTAATTTGAATTTCCAATAAACGTTTCTCTTTAAAATCCAAATTTTAAAATATTCAAGTAGGTAAGTGTTACAGATTAATACTCCATTGAATTTTCCTTGCATCATACAGCCTTGATATGTAACTGGTTTGGATTAGGTCAGGGTTTCTTTGAAATGTTAATTTAAGTGCAAATAAATTCGCATGTATTCTGCAGCTGTCACTGAGTTTAAGAAGCATTTGGACCATGCCATTATCAGGTAACACTGTAATTTTGTCATGTTATGTCAATAGGCAATGGAGATTGACTTTGGACTATTAATCATAATTATTTTTAAGCATTACTTTTTAAATTTTTCTTAAGATAATGGGGAAATTAATTTTAATGGGAAACAGTTAGGAAGGTGCTTCTATTATTCAAAGAAATGGTAAGATTTCTTTTAAGGCATAACTGTCTTTTTTTTTCTATTTATTTATACATTAATTAAGAGTAAACCAGTTATTATAGTAACAGTCTACTATAATAATACAAGTAGCTTAGGCAATGATAGTGTATGCGTGTAACTTCTAGGAGCTGTCTTTCATACATCCCTTGAGATTCACAGAGCATTATATAGAATCACCCAAATCTGCCCAATAGAACATCTTTGCCACTAGAAAATATGTATGTCTTCAATGTACCTTTGTTGGGGATTAGGATTTTTCCTTTTGTTTTTTTTTCTTATGGAATTTTGTCCCTCTAGTTGGTAAGAGACAGACTAATGACTGATACCTTGTAGGTGTAGAAGAAGGGACTACAAGTGCTCTTGCCCCTGATAAGTTACAGTTGTACTAATTACCAGAAGAAGAACAGTCTTGCCCTTAATAGATTGCAGCTGTGACTAATAAAGATAAGTGTGATAAAGGGGGCCGGTCCCCAGTCAAGGGGAGCATAGAGGAAGAAGACCTTGAGGAGATAGAGGAGCTCTGAGGAAGAAGTATTGAGCCAGAGAGACATGAAGAAGCATGAAACAAGCACGAGAGATCCTACTGCAAAAGATTTGCTCTGAGGTTAGTCTGGGTCTCATAGAGCTGGAGCCTGCAGTCATAATTGAACTAGTAAAAGCCTCTAGTCAGAGGCAGCAAGGAAATACTTGCAGTCATATTCCAGTAGGATATAGCCAACAGTCAGTCTGTCAGAAAAGCCAACAGTAGGAACTTGCTGTAGTCAGAGTCAGGATGGCTAAACATAAAGAATAAACTGAGACCCTTTTCCCATTGTTAAATGAGAGTCTGGATCTTGGCTCATTTCTACCCCTAATGAAAGGTCTGCTGTTAACAGAGACAAGAGAAACGGCCAAGGTGGAGGAATTCATGGAAGGGATGGACAGCATGGTAATGATCCTGACAAGGTCAGGTGCACAGTGCAAATGTTGTGGGCCCTGGAAGAGCTAAGGCCATCTCAATACAGCACCTTCATTGCAACAATTAATGCCATGGACAACCAAGAGACAGTGGGTTCCATTGCCAACAGGCACAGGTATCAGAGAGTCAATGGCCCAATGCAGGCTCATGTCTCTGTTTTGATTTAGGACCTTAAAGAGATTAGGAAGGTGAAGAAGAACAGTGTGGTACCAGTGTGAGTCATAGTCCCCAGTATCAGAGCCTGATGTGCCCCAGCTAGGGAGAGGGAGTACTCCCCCTGAGCTGAGCTGTGGTTCTTCCTGTGTGACCATGGGGAAGACATGGGAAGGTGGGATGGGAAACCCACTTCTGTCCTGGCAGCATGGGTGTGTGAATTTGAAGAGGAAAACACTTACTGAGGGAGTTCCACTAAAGTGAAGGCAGCCTCAGTCTCCCATGACCAAGCTACCAGGTATAAGAGAAGGAAGGATGATCTGTTGGATCCCCTTGAAGGTACCTCTACCATGTATGTCCAGGAAGAAAATAATAACCAGGGTTAGAGGGTTATCTATCCAGGAAGAGGCATGGGAAAACCGGATCTTCTGGATGGTGTGGATCTGATGGCCTGGCACGCTGGAATCACAAAAATACGATGCCTTAGTTGATACTGGTGTGCAGTGTACCCTAATACCATTGGGACATGTGGGGGCGGAACCTGTTTCCTTTGACGGGGGAACACAGTAATTGACCCTGTTGGAAGCCAAGGTGAGCCTGACTGGGAAAGAGTGGAAGAAACATCCTATTGTGACTGGCCCAGAGGCCCTGTGTATTCTGGGCATAGACTTCCTCCAGAATGACTATTACAAAGACCCAAAGGGGCTTTTGGCATAACTGCTGTAGAGGCAGAGAACATTAGGCAGTTGAACACCTTGCTTGGACTATCAGAGAATCCTTCTGCAGCTGGACTTCTGAAAGTGGAGGAAAAACTAGTACCAATTGCCACCTTGACAGTGCAGTGCTGTCAGTACCAGATGAATTGAGATCCTGTGATTCCCTATCCACAAAATGATCTGTGAGCTGGAGAGCCAAGGGGTGGTCAGAAAACCCACTCACCCTCCAACAGCCCCATCTGGCCTGTGCACAAGTCTGACAGAGAATGGAGATTGACTGTGGACTATCATGGCTTAAATGAAGCAACTCCACTGCTGAGCCCTGCTGTGCTGGACACACTGGAACTCCAGTATGAGCTGGAATCCAAGGCAGCAAAGTGGTACGCCACTACTGACATTGCCTACACGTTTTTCTCCATTCCTCTGGCAGAAGAATGCAGGCCTCAGTTTGCTTTCACCTAGAGGGGTGTGCAGTACACCTGGAACCGACTGCCCCAGGGGTGGAAACAAAGTCCCATCTGCTATGGACTGATCCAGGCTGCGCTGGAAAAGGGTGAAGTTCCAGAACAACTGCAGTACATTGATGGCATCATTGTATGGGGGAACACCGCAACGGAAGTATTTGAGAAAGGAGAGAGTATATCCAGATTCTGCTAGAAGCCAGCTTTGCCACCAAAAAGAGTAAAGTTAAGTGACCTGCTCAAGAGTTCTGGTTCCTGGGAGTAAAGTGGCAAAATGGATGGCATCAGATTCCCACCAAGGTCATCAATAAGATCACCCCAATGTCTCCACTGACCACCAAAAAGGAAACACAAGTTTTCCTAGGCGCCTAGGTTTTTGGAGAATCCACATTCCCGAGTAGGGCCAGACTGTGATGCCTTCTTTACCCGGTCACCCGCAAGAAGAACAATTTCCGCTGGGGCCCTGAGCAACAACAAGCCCTTGCCCAGATTAAGCAGGAGATCGCTCATGTGGTAACTCTTGGCCCAGTCAGCACAGGACCAGAGATGAAGAACCAAGGTGCTCTACTCTGCAGCTGGGAACAATGGCTTGTCCTGTAGCCTTTGGCAGAAGGTGCCTGGGGAGATTCAGGTCACTGGGATTCTGGAGCCGAAGGTACAGAGGGTCTGAAGCCAGCACTTCTGTGATAATACAAACTTCTGCTGTAATAATTTGTCAATACCAACTAAAAGCCTTCATTATCATAAAATCATCACTTGCTTAATGCAAGTATAGTTGAATTCTTGACTGTAGGAGTTTTGAGTTACGGTCTAATCGTTTTAGACCACGTGAGGAAGATGTGACCGTGCTTGCACCACAGCGCGCCCTGCAGCTGTGGGGGAATCATTGCACCTGCCCTGCCCCGTGGGGAGCCAACAGCACCCCTGCCGGCTGTGGGTATAACTGCACTGAAGGGGAAAGTGCCTGCGGCTGTGGTTGGGATTCTGGCTCTGTTTGTTGCTGTTTGCCTCGTTATACATACTAGTAATGAACTGTTACTCCTTTTCCCATATCTCTGCCTGAAAGCCCCTTAATTTCAAAGTTATAGTAATTAGGAGGGAAGGTGGTCATATTTCCTCCCACTTTCCTTAGGAGACATCATTCTTTCAAACCAAGACAACTTTTCCTGGAGGTTTGTCCTGCTACGTTTTTGAATTTGTCAAACAAGAAAAATCTGCTAGGAATTTGCTGGGAAATGTGTTAAGATGTCACGGTGGCGTTTTTCTGGTTTTTTCCTCTCTTGCCTACTGCTTTAATTTGGGAAAGATGCTCCTGAAAGCACAAGCAAAGGCTCAAAATTAGGAGTGCAAAGAGCTAAACCCCAGCATACTGGAGAGGATGGCAGAGGGCTAGGTCTTTACAGTACAGCCTTCCTGGAGAGAGGCCCCAGCCTGGTGACTTCGTCTTCTCCAGCAATATTAAAAGAAAATTGTCTATGACAGCAAGGAGTTAGGGGGTAGTTGTTCATTTTAAAGAAATACAGTTGTTTGTCATCTTAACATTTTGGGTTTTACCAGGGTAGCTTGCAATTCTGAGAGCCAGGACACATAGCTGGCTCTGCATTTCCAACTTCTCCAATGCAAATGTCCTGGTAATTTTTAAGTCCCCAAACCTTGCAGGTCCACTTCATCTGGGCAAAGCAGAACCTTGTGTAACGGCCTGGTCAATACAGCCTCATCCCTTTACATAACCATGAGAGTGCAATGATTACAAAACCGCTTAACAATCTGCAGCTCCTAATTCCTGGCTTTGTTCTTCATCCTTATTTCATAATCTTTGCTTGCTGTGGTCTCCCCCACCCCATGACAAATGCCAGCTCTGTTTACTTACAAAACTTGTGATTCTAGCCAAGCCCAAATTCTGATATCAGATCTTAGGGAAGTATCAAAGTAACAGAGTTACAAGTAACTCTTTAGTTCTTCAACAATTGCATGCAACCTCTGAGGAACAGAAGAAAGTACTCAGAAGCAAAAACAAACCAAGGATGGTTGGACTCAATGATCTTTGTTTTTTCCAACCAACATGATTCTATAATTCTGTGATGCCATGAAACGGGGAAGAAGAAATGGAGTGAAATGAATCCTCCTTTAGGTTTCTGAGAGCAGAGAAAGCAGTGCTACATTTGGAATTGGATCCAGAAAGAAAGAAGCACATAGGATTAGCTATAAATTTCACAGTCATTCTGAGCTGTTTGACCCATGCCTCCTCCCTCTCCCTCAAGAGGTTTAAGGACTATTCTGAAAGACAGGCAGTTGGCAAAGAAGGTGGCTTAATGACCTAAACCCTAGGTTTGAAATACCTGCACCATTTATGTTTGCACACTTATTAATCCTGATAAACAATTTGAGCTATTCTCCTGCTGTTGGATTGAGTTCAGAGATTTTTAAGGAACAAATTTTGGAAATAAGGCACTGCTTATTGTGCCACTCCACTCTTGGTGGAGCCCACAGTGGTTCAAGTAAAATGATAAGCTCACTCACCATAGGGTTTTCAGGGACAGAAATTGTCCCTTTTGACATGCCTGGCCACAGCATGTGGTATGAGATGGCTGACTATGCCTGTAGGGGATCCTTGTCACTGCTAGAAAATCACTCTCAGGGAAGAGCTAGGCAGCCAAAACACCACGTTCAGATCACTCTGGCACAGCCTTGGATAACCATGCTGTTTCAGGTCAGCTGTGTATTCATAGCTGACAAGTCAATTATTTTTAATCTCTACTACAGTTTGAAGTCCTAAGAGTTTTTTAAGGATCTGTGAAGATTACCAGGGCTGTTCTGGAAGCCAATAATGCCCTCCTACAGCTCCAGGGCTGGAGTATTAATGGCCCTTGTATAATGTGGCAGTCTCACCCTGCCCAGTTCTGCCCCTGGGGACACACATCTGTGTCCTCACCAAATAATGGTGAGCAGCCTCCAGTAAAGGTTCAACTGACAGCCTGAAGCAAAAATCTCTCATAAAAGGACAAAATTAAATTCCTTTTTCCTCAGGAGATCCAGTAGCTAATGAAAAACTGAAACGGGCTCTGGGGCTTAGGCACTCACAAATGATAGTGCCCTGAGGACCAATTTCATACCATCAGCAAGCTCTACTTGCATTTTTGGAGCCTCTTTCTGTCTTTGTTGTGTGACTCAATCTGTTGCAAGAGGCTTAAAAAAATCACTCATCAGCAAAAGCAAAACAAGTTACAAAAGCACAGTATCAAAGGGCACAAACACATGCATGACCCTAAAGTGTCCTTAAACTTCTCGTTCAGCCAGTCAAACTGTTAAAAGACTAAAAAGAGGTCTACATTTTTATTAAGCCTACTATGTATAGAAATACTGGAGACTTTGAGGCATGTAAAAGAAGTTCTGAACCCATTCTTTTAGTATGTCTCCAGCCCACTCCACAGAACCACATTAGGAGAAGTCTGTCCTTCTATTTTGCACCACACCCAGAAGGGTACCCTGGGAACTGACTCCACCTGCTCCTCTCTGTTCATTTGGGCAAGGGAGGGTGCAGGACTTCACCATCCCTACAGGTGCCCACGGCAATGTGCTGCAGGCAAGGAAGGCAGAGCCAGCACCATGCAGACATGGAAAAGAAACCTTCACACACCCAAATTTGTCTTTTATACTAACCTGATGAATAAGCAGGTTTCACTAGCATTAATTTAATTTAATAGAAATATTACAAGTATTTGACAATTACAGAGTTAAACACCAAAAGTAAATAATTTGTATCTTCCACCACTGTTAATCATCTCTGCTTATTATGTTGTTGGGTATTATTTAAAATTTATTTTATTATTCTTACAGTAGCCATTTGTTTGTGAATTAATGACTTCCTAACAGGCAACAGATACATTGCTGTGCATGCTACAGAGAGATATTTTACAGAGCCCAGAGACACATAAGGACCTACCTAGATACTTGTATTGAGAATGATTGTAGAACAGCAGATGGGTAAATCAGTGCAGCAGTATTCTTTTAATAACATCATAACACATTTATTGCATTATTTGTTGTACTCACAGAACCACGGGATGATCTTAGGTTATTGTTACGATGTTTTTCACTGTTTAATGTAGTATTTTGAGATGCTACTGTAAAAAGTGTAATATTTCTCTTTATCTCAGAAAGTTCTGTATATGTGCAACAAGATCACTGTAGCCTTCTTTATCCCATAAATGTTTTCTTTTTTACCTACAATGTATGTTTTTTGGTGTAGAAAGGAAAACATTACATTTCTCATCAATGCTTTTGTGAAATGCTTCTGGTTCCACATCAAGTAGACAAACATGTCTAAGTCTTCTCAGTATTTCTGTTCCTGAGAAATAGAAACTGTCTGCTAGCTACCATGTTGTCACCGACATGTTTTATGAAAAATCCTTTCCTTAGGATTTTTCCCTTCTGAGAAGCTGAGAGGCCTCAGGAACAAACTGTAAACAATTCTTATCTGCTGCTGTGGAATGTAACAGGGCGAATCTGTGATTGGTCTCATCTGGTTGTTTCCAATTAAGGGCCAATCACAGATCACCTGTGCAGACTGTCTTGGTCAGAGACAAACCTTTGTTATTCATTCCTTTTCTATTCTTAGCTTAGCCTTCTGATGAAATCCTTTCCTCTATTCTTTTAGCATAGTTTTAACATATTATCTATCACAAAATAATAAATCAAGCCTTCTGATCCATGGAGTCAACTTTCTCGTCTCTTCCCTCATCCTGGGACCCTTGTGGACAATACTACTCCATGTCACCAGTAGTGTTCCCATGACTGCAGAAAGTGGCAAGGGCTTTCCTGAAACTACAGTTTCTCCCAGGTGTTTTTCAGAGGTGGGAGTTTTTTCATCCTGGCATTCAGTCCCTTCCTATTTGGGACAGGCCATAAAATCCACCAGATCAGAATTACATACCCAAACACATTAGACTGGTTATTACACTGTCCAGATTCCTGATGTTTTGTCAAAGCAACAATAGTGACACCAAGATGCAGAAAGAAAGCAAACAAAATTATATTTTCCAAAATCCCAAGTGAAATGTAAGGGAGTAAGAAGAAAATTAATCTGCTCATGGATATCCAGCAATCCTTAAATTAATCTGTAGTTGCAGTAAGCTGTATGAAATGCAGTAAAAGAGCACCAATGTAAAATGCAGTTAACCACATTCTTAATAGATATATCAAATCAGATTATGGAAATGGAATCAGCAAAATGCATTTTGACCTCCAGTAAAATACTTTATGAGATCCTTCTTGAAACAATACTTGCAAAATAGAAATTAAAGCCAGTGTGCCAAAAAGAAGATTAAGTTTGTAGTGCATGATATGACATTCTTGCTTAAGCATCTGTTTTTAACACTGGGCCCAATTTTGTTTAAAAATTATATGTAGTTATTGTCAAATTTTATTTAATCTTAAACAGTGGTTGAATGGTGTCTTTGCTGCATTTGCTTGTGATTGGAATTACAGTAAAACAAGCAACTACTAGAGCCTCCAGAGGGTCTGTGAAGCAATGGTCGGTCTGCACAGCTTATGCACACACCATTTCTGCGTGAAGGCTGAATCCAGTGTGTTTGAATACACTGGATTTATCTCTTAGGTGCCACTTTGCTGATCAGCCTTGCACAGAAATCAAAACAAACACTACAAGAGTATCCCAGGAGGTCTGACCCTGATTGGTATCATGAGGGCACAAATCAAGAGGAGAATGAAGAAATGAAAAAAGAGGATGGACTCCTATTTAAAAAAATATATCCAATATTTGAGAACCTACATTCACTTCCACAATCTATTGTGATTGAATCTAGGCAGGTAGATGTGTGGGGATGCTGCTAGGAAAATTAATCCACAAACATCAGAGGTTTATGTCCAAAAAGAAGACAGAGGAGTCCTTTTACTTTATTTGAATAAAGGAAGAGGCCATGGGGCATTCCCCTGGGATCTCTCAGATTTTTGGGGGACACAGGCTCCTTTTTATCTAAATTTCCCAGCCGCATTTCCCTCTGTCTTTCCCCATTGGCTGAGGTACTTGAGAGGCACAGACTTCCCAGAATGCCTGATACCAGAGATTTCCCTCTAATGTATAACCCTCCTTTTTAGTTTTTAATTCTTATGGAATTTAGGGATTTTTCTTCTCCATTGTTTCTTTCATCTTTCAATGCCCAATTTAATTTATCAGCAACCCTAAAGTTTATTTGTAAAACAGGTATCTTTTTCCATTCATCAGTCAGTGGAATCCTTCCCATTCTTTCTTTTATCTCCCAGTGGTAGTTTTATCTACCAGCAGACCCACAGCTTGTTTGTAAAGACAAATCCACTATTCCTCTCAATGGTTTAGGCATTTTGGTTTGTTTTCAATGGAAGTTTGGTCAGAAGAGCTCTCAATTTTAGTATATTCTAGCCCTTATAAATTCCTGTTTGTTGTCAGTCGTTGCATGCTCACAGGTTTGGTTCCTTGTCACAAAAATATACTGACAGGAGGTCTTCAAAAGACATGTAAGGTGTGGCACTTAGGGACACAGGTTAGTGATGTACTTGGTAGCTGTGGGTTAACTGTTGGACCTGGTGACCTTGAGGGTCTTCTCCAACCTAAATTACTTTAGGATTCTGATTTTGGCAATGAGTTGCCGTGCATCCTTACAGATCTTCTTTTCCTGTAGTACAATACTGAGGACTGATTAATGCCTGCCTGATTAATGCCTGTAAACCTCAACTGGCAAGATGTCTGTTGATATATGGCAATAAAACTAAATAACATGCTAAACTTACTGGATACTCATCCAACCTTCTCTTTTCATGAGAAGGTTGTGATTCTGATCACAAGACTAAATTTACCAGTTGTTAATTCTTTTTGTATGCACATGAGAAACAGTTAGACCAAGCAGGATCCAAATTCAGCAACTGTTTCTTCCATCCTAATAACATGTCTACAGAAACAGAAGAACCTGACTGTGGAGGCCTGTCCTTGAAAGGCTTCTATCAGTAGCTTGAGCAAAGCAGTAAGAAAATTAATCTGAAATCAATCTGAAATTCTGTCTCCCTATAAATATCCCCAGTCCTCAATATTTAGAGTCGCGTTTATGCCTTGAAGGCTTTGTATCCCATGCAAAATGTTTATTAGAGAGACTTGATTTTTATTTGGATAAACCACAGTACTTAGGGTTCATGCCAGAGTATTGGTTACAATTTTAAAACACTTATTACAGGATCCCTAAGATGAATAACACCTGGAACAGCTCTGGAAATCATATATAGTTCTGTAGTATAGATGTAAACAATTGCACTCTAGATATCTCATTAGTACCAAACCAGACTATCCCAAACTCCTCTTTTCCACATGTCAGTCTGTCACAAAACTGTTTCTTTTCCTTTTAAAAACTGTCAATAACAATTGCTCAGAACAGATTTGCCCCTCACCTCCCAACACCTGGATTTCAGGGGAGAACAAAACTGTCCTTCCTAATACCTTTTCCTGTAGCTCTTCCAGTTGAGCACATCCTTTTATCCTTTTTTGATACCACAGAAAATTTCTATATTAAGATGCTTCATAAATCAATGTGTATTGTAGGGACTTTGATGACCTGTTTCTGTGCAATTGCCAGAAAGAACAGAAAACCAGTGTTATTAAATAGGTGTGGTTTTTTTTCTCTCCCTCTCTCTCTCTTAGGATGGATTTATAGACTTCTTGGAGTTCATAGCTGCGATAAATTTGGTTATACGAGGGAAAATTGACCAAAAATTGAAGTGGTATTTCAAGCTATATGATGCTGATGGAAATGGATGCATTGACAAAAAAGAACTATTAAGCATATTCAGGGTAAGTAAGTTATGACCAATAGCAAGAGCATTTGATATAGTGCATTGCCCTGAAACAGTGGTTCATCATGTGCTGTAAATGGATTGTCAGTACTTTATCCAATGTTTTATGCTTGTAAAATCAGAATTAACAGTGGCTAGTAGTGACACTCCTGACATTAGTTTCTTCCTTATTGAGCACATCTCAGAAGCATTTTACTTTAAACCATAGTTCTACAGATAAAGTACTTTACTGAAAGTGAAATGTTGTAGAAACAGTAGAGACATTACTGTGATAAACTGTACTACAAGTCAGGGTAAGACAGTAGCAGCATAATGAACAAAACAGATGGTTACAAGTGTATGCGCCAGTCTATGGTGGAAAACTGTCTTCTCAAACTGATCTTAGAGCAAGAAAAATATAGATGTCAATAAAATATTACAATATTTTAATTTTTTGAAAGGCTTTTAGATTTGTTTACTACAAAAACCATTTTAAAACTAAATCACAGAAATATAATTTTAAATCGTGCAGTGATATTTGGATAAAAATACTTCCAAAATTTTCCAGAAAATGGGTCTACTTCAAACCCATAAAACCAAAGAAGTGCAATTATTTTTTTAAAATTATCTTCACAGTTTTCAACTTGATCTAATGAAGTAACATTATCCTCTTCATTAGCTGCTGTCATCCAAAAGTTGTGTTAAGGCTCCTTACAAATATATATGACTCAGTACTGCTCCCTAAATGTACAGGACTCACTACAGATCAAAGTTTTGCTGCAGGGAGCATCAAACCTAAATAGAGATTTAGTGCCATAACAAACAAGGAATGTACTTTTCCTGGATTCTGCATTACTGCTGGTGCCAAGCCAGTTGCTGTTAGAGACTTCTGCCAAAACTGAAAGGAACTGGAGCCAGATGGAGCTACCACGTCAAACAAATAAAGCTGATCACCTAAAGAGCAGCTTTCTAAAGATAGAAGGAGGCTGAATCTTCCAGATTTCTCCTTTGAGACTAATGAAATCTTTCTTTCACAAATATTCTCCATTAATTTTCACCCAGAGCCAATGAGTCAACGGTGTTTCATCTGGGGCTTTATCCAAAATGAGAATTAAAATCAAAATCCTTCCAATGTAAAGAATGTTTATTTTTTAACTTACCTGGTTTTAATACCAGTTTATACCTCTGTGTGTTTCCATCTCTTTTGTAGTATAAGAACTTTAACTTAAACCTGCCTAAATCATTGACCTAGACTAGATTTAAAATGGTGGGCCCAAAAAGAAAAAAAGAACAAACAGGCTCACAGCCATTATGGTGTGCCCAGCTTATAATAAGCATCAGTAAACAACAGCTTGTCCAAAAAGATGTGTAATATCTGAGACATTAATTTAGAAACACAGAAGTGCTATTAAAATTAAATCTGTCTCTACAGCTATGCAAACTATGGACCAACATACCACTACCAAATTCCTTCCAGAAAACCATGCACCCTTTCAACGCCCAGTATTTTCTATTTAAGGGGCTTCTGTGGTAGTCAGTGACACAAACACTTCAGGAACCACTGCTTCACTCTTGGCACTGCAATAAATTTAACTGTGAAAGGGATACAACTTTCTACTTAAGACTGCGGGAGGGTCAGACATATAAAACACCAAAAGTATGAGTTAGTAATAGAAACAAGTTTATGAAACTATTTTTGTAAAATTATTGCTGCTTTTTGAAACTGACAGGAAGTTGGGGCATTTGGAGGTGGCATTTTTATGATTTTATTTCGTCAAGAATTCTTTATCAGTGAATAGATGAATAATTGTTTTAAAATATGAGGTCTAAAATAATATTTGGAAAGAGACACAAAAAGAAACAAGTGGCACATATAGTGACTGATCTTACACAACACAGTTCACCTCAAGATAATTCAAGTGCAGAAAACCAAATTCTAGATTGTGCCCATTATATAATGCATATGAATGTTTATATATGCACATATTTTCCCCGTTAATGGGACACAATTTTGCAAAAACATACATTTATACCTTTACTCCAAATATTGAGTCCTATTGCCACAAAAAAAACCCAAAACCAAACAACACCAAACCAACCAACCAACCAGAAAAAAAAAGGAAAAAAGTAGAGGGGTTTCTTCTGGTTTTCTTATCTTCTCTGAAGGACAAGTAAACTGCCAACTTCCAGGACAGCCAGTCTGACTTTATTTCTGATTACTAAATTCTGACTTTATTTCTGATTACTAAATTAAACACATATTAGTAGAAAAATGACTTAGGCTTTCTCTGCATGTCCTTTCAGATGGGAAAAACAATACTGCATTTAAATCACACAGACCAAAGAGCACTCTCTGAAGGCATGGAACTCTCTAGGGCCAGATAAAAATGCTGATGTGGAATCGAAAGTGAATTACAGAGCAGAGGTACCACAGGGTTCTTCAGACCTTCAGAGATATGCAAATTCATCTGTAATCTCTAGGCTGTGTTATGTTAATTAAATTTCCAGTCCTTATTACTGACGATTTACTTGAAGTAACTATTTATTTAGTGATTTTTGAAAGGGTTTGTGAACTAAAGAGTTGCACTTCAAGTACTGCTTCTGACAGTGTATTGTTTTCACAACTTGATGGGAAAAACTCTGAAAGAACTTTCTGTGTTTCTGCCCTCAGGCAATCCAGGCTATTAATGGTTACACCAACATGAGTGCTGAAGAGTTCACTAACATGATATTTCAGAAGATAGATGTGAACAATGATGGTAAGAATCTAGGTTTTGTTGGCATTGGCAGGGACTCTTCTGCAAGAAGGGATTTGAACATGCAGCTGAAGGATGACTGGTTTAGATAACTGAAAGCCCAAATCTGCTCTTCTTTGCCCTTATTTTACTTCAGTTTCACAGTGGAGTGTAAGTCAACTGACAAAGGAATTACATGCAGTAAGAACAGCTCCTGCACTGTTCATCCAAAATGCCAGTTCTCAGGTTGCATAGTAAAATGAAAGTGTGATTGGCAGTGGGAGAGTAATATATTTGTGTTGGTATAATCTATTTTAAATCCTTTAAAAAAAACCAAATAGGATGAATGGTTGCACATGCTCTAGCATATTCTAAAGACTGGTGAGCAGATTGGATGTTCCTTGAAGTCTGACTGTCAATGAATGCTAAGGTATATGCTCATGGCTTTTCCTCAAGATACTAAATTAAGCCAGTTGGCCTTGCAGTTGGAAACTATAATTTCATATCACTGCTTCAGAGTTGTTTCTAATTGAAAATTTATTACGGATGAATGTCCTTCCTTGTACTTCTAATCATGGAGATAATCCTTCCACTGGCAACTATGTTTTACAGCAATTGCTGCAATCATTAGTAAATTAGGAACATTAGGAAAGCTAAAAAAAGCAAAGTCAGGTCACAGACAGTAATTTTGGGCAGTTTGGCAAAGGGAGGGGCATTTTTATGGTCTTATTTAGTGTATTGAAGTTACTCTTTTAAAGAGTTGTTTGCAATACATAATTCAGAGTATAAACAGTGGTCCTGTGATGCATGTAGAGGATGCCTTAGTGGAGGATTTTTTTGACCCACCTCCTTGGCCCATTCTTTGGTGAAGACAAATTATGAAAGGAGTGCAAATAACACAGTCAAAATCTAACCCAAATTCTATTTTAGGATTATTCACTGCTTTGACCATACGTTTACTGGCAAGTAATAGTTGTATCTGAACTAGACCATCTTTAGTGTCATACATTTTAGCAAGGAAAATCCAAAACATGAGGATTATCTTCATAGCAGCTCCGTTTCAAACAGTTTTCCATAGTTTCTTAGTTTTTAAATTGCTGGAAAGCAACAGGACTAGCTCCACTGAGGAATAGGCCAGGTTTTACCAAATTTAGCTTCAATTATGCTACCTCCTGTAGCTTATTAAAGAAAAGTGCAAATAGACAAAAAAATTGCAAAGTCCTTCCTTATATTAATATACAATAAATAATCCCATGGATTGTAAAGAACAATTCTTAAAACACATCTCCTGTTGGTTTTGCAATTTGTTTTCATTATCTCACAGAAATCTGAGGCCCATCACAGCAGGAGTGAGTCTGGGCCTGCCAGTGTAACCTCATCTGGCAACTGCAGTGTGGTTTGTATGCCTGCTATTGGTACCTCAAAATGCACAGCTTGGGATCAAGAGGAGGGAATCCAAGACCAATTGACCTGAATAAGCAGGAAAACGGGGCAGCATGTCCCTGTGAAGAGTCCAGGTACCCCATCTACCCAAAGACCTGAGTCCAAGGCAATACAGACTGAAGGAGAGGGGAGCCAAGAGGAGTGTCTGGGATAGGAGGAGAGTTCAGAGAAAGTGAGTGGATTAGTGATGAAGCAGGATGATGCATGCAAGTGTACAGAGATGGCTTGTTCTGAGTCTGCTTGTGGAATGATCATATAGGCTGTTGTCGAAAAAAGAAGAACAAACTTCCTCAGGGCTCTGCATGCCAGCTCTTGGTGAGGGTCTTAGTACTTTCATCGAAGCCTAAGAACCAGGACTTCTGTCAATGAGGACTTTCCTCTTTATATGAGCCTTTCACCAGTGTAGCAAGGACATATGTGACTAAACAGAAAGCAAACTTTACTGACTATTGCTAAAAAGGGGTTTTCACATTTTTCAAATGCTGATAGTTTTCCTCTTTCATGTCAAATGATGTTTCCAAGGCTGCCATGGACAAAAAAAACAAGACACAAAAAACCAAAAACAAAAACAAAACAACAACAACAAAAAATCAAAAACCAAAACAAGTAAACAAACAAACAAAAAAACCAACCAAAAAAACCCCAAACCTACAGGGACTACTTACACCTGAAAACAGCCAAAAGTCAGCACACTAAGCATTCACCAGACATACACATGACTGAAACTGCTGCTCCCCTGCACCCTGGGGCCTTAACTCATCCAGCTACTTTCCTCTTTGCCTGGCCCTTGTCATTTCTAATTTTACGGAGAAATCATTCATTGTTGTGAATTTAACAAGAAACTTTAAACCATTGTCAGAGGAAGCAATCTGGCTCTTCTTGTTAAACCAAGATTTATTTCTCCTCTTAAGGTAAAACAGTATCACTGGAATAAGCCCTAGACAGAGAACTGTGGACATTTCTGTGTACTATGCAAACAGACACATGCCTAGAACTGGCCTTTGTTGACAGGGAAAAGAGCAGGAAAAGAGGAAGAACATTAAACAATATTCCTACTCTTCAATAAAAGAGATTTTATTGTTGTCTTGAAACTTCGAAGTTATTAGCTGATTTTGACATGAGCCCAAAAAAATCACACTCTAAATGGCCATTTCAGTTCCTTGAAAGAATTTATCTATCAAACCACTTTGCTGATCTTGTTTTCCCTACATCTGATAATGGCTCTAAATAATCCTAGTAGTCAACACAGGGACTATGACCACTAATCCTTAGCAAATCACACCCTAATCTCTTTTAAAATCAGCTCTAATATAAATTCCAGTTAGCTCAGTGAGAATTGGCCAGTACATCCAAATTCAGCCCTGATACAGGCTTAATTAGAGCCCCTTAACACACATTTATGAGCACTTATAGTTGTTCAGACTTCATTGAAAGCTATGTTTGACCTGTTTTAACAGAAAAACAAGTGAATGAGGATCTGATTGATGCAAAGTGAGAAATCATTAGCAAATACTCTACCTGCATTTGCCTATCAGCAGCTTTCATTAGGGATTCAATCTGGCGTGAATGGTCATTTGTTCACTAGAGAGATTGCTGGGTTTCTCAGCTTCTAAAGATTATCTGACTTTCTTTTAGGGGAACTGACTTTAGAAGAGTTTATCAATGGTGTGGAAAAAGACGAGGACCTAATGGAATTAATTACTAAAAGTTTTGACCTTTCCAACGTACTCAAAGTCATACAGAACGGCAGGAGAAACAGCGTCTGAAGGATCCAGTCATGGAGGTGGTGTCTGTCTCATAATTTCAAGGAAGATAATATTTGCTATATTCAGAGAGGCTGATGTTGTCAAAGCCTGCCTGGGCAATACTGAGCAGCCTTCTCCAGGAGTAACAATTTTCAATCTTTCTATATCTCGTTCTATTTTCTTTATTCTTTCCCTTGCTAATGACTGTGGCAGCCACAGGAAAAAAAAAAAAGAACTGAAAAAAACCCCAACAACTTTTGCCTGCATATAATAGAAAAGATATTTGATGCAGTAAAAGGCTCTATGATCTAGATCTCTATTAACATGTGGTCAAACCCTGGCTGGCTAGCTGCTCACTCACTCCACTCTAGTGGGATGGGAAAGAGAATTGGATGAGCAGAAGTGAGATTACTTGTGGGCTGAGAAAAAAACAGTTTATTATGGAAAGAAAATGCGCACAAGCAAAGCAAAGCAAGGAATTCATTCAGCATTTCCCACAGGCAGGAAAGATGTTCAGCCATCTCCATGGAAAGCATGGATCCATCCAGCATAAGGGTGACTTGAGAAGACAAATGCCACCACTTTGAACATCCTCTCCCCTCCT
The DNA here is from genome assembly GCF_027477595.1 of Haemorhous mexicanus. Lineage (NCBI taxonomy): Eukaryota > Metazoa > Chordata > Aves > Passeriformes > Fringillidae > Haemorhous > Haemorhous mexicanus. Next base: position 19,224,720 of record NC_082342.1, on the reverse strand, counting down.
TCTTCTCACCCAGCTTTATATGCAGAACATGACTCCACATAGTGTGGGACATCCCTGTGGTCGATTGGGGCTGGCTGTCCTGGCTCTGTCCCCTCGCAACTCCTTGTGCACCCCCAGTCCACTCAGTGGTGGGGTGGGGTGAGAGGCAGAAAAGGACTTGTCACTGTGCAAGTGCTTCTCAGCAGTAATGAAAACATCTTTGTGTTATCAATATAGTTTTGGTCACAAATAAAAAGCACAGTCTCATACCAGGTACTATGAAGAAAATTACCACTATCCATACTGAAAACAGCATATTCTCTTCTGCTCAGACTAATGGATACAATAATGAAAATTATGTAAACTGCAACTTTTCTAGAAGACACAAAGTTAATATTTTTTTTCTTTTAATAATGTGTTCTTTAACCTACTATCTAAAGTGTGGGCACAAACTTTTAGATAGGACTGGGTTATATCCAGATGAATTAAGAACAAAGCCTGCTTTGTATTAACCTAACATTTGCTCTAATCAGTACTCAAAATTGGATTAAGTTCTCTGGGAAACACTTCAGCTAGCTTAATATTCCCAAGATGTGTACCCTCCTTAACAAGCTCTCTATTACTCTTGATTTTATTACATTTGTTAATTAAAATACTGTGGTATTTTGATGGTTTTTCCAGGGCTCAGCCACTGTTCTTTTAAATTAACCTTTTATAAAAGTGTTGGAATTAATTTTTTTTTGTCTTTGTAAAACAAAATTAGAAGTTCAAAGAATTGCAAAACTCAAATCATTTTGGAAGCGCTCCCAGAGATTTGTGTCCTTTGACTTTATGTCCTTCTTTGCAAAAAAAAATGTTTTTACTGGGCTCTTTGCCAGGGCTGTATGAAACAAAAGGCAATAGATATAGGGTCACTTGTACTTCTGCAAAACAGACAGCCTTTCCCTGACTAATATAGGTATCTTTGCCCTGTCCAAATACCTCGGTGAAAGCTTTTAGCAATGGAGTCTTTCTGAGATTTCTACCTCCTGTCAAACTGGCTTGCAATTGTCTCTGAATGTGGTAGCCAGGACTGCAGGGAAGGCAACTGCAGGTGGCATGATCACATATTCTTCATGTTTTTAGGAAAGCAGGCTCAAAGCACAACCTTACTTTGTAAATAACAAGACTAATTCTATGAACTGTAATGGAATGGCATTAAATGTGCGCAAAGGGAAAACTATAGCTCTTTCTGGTTCTATCAGTATTGATTCTCTCAAGTCTGTAACAAGTTTTATCAAATTAATATATTATATCATAGGACTAAGTTCTCCGTGAGTGACAATGCCCTGCAGGAATTACACTAATATTAAATACTGTTAGAAACAACAGAATTAAGCAAAATAATTTGTGGAAGGATTGGTGCAAGTTGAACAAAGCAGTTATTAAGACTTCAATATAAAAAAGTTTTTCTTCAAAATTCACTTCAACTCCATGTTCAGTTGCACATGAAATGTACTACTCCATCATCTACAGTTATTATCCCAGGTTCTGGTTGATCAATGAAATGTAGAAAGAATATGCAACATGCATCACTTGACATTACAAACAATTCCGACATTATAGATCTGACATTTGAATCTTTTACATCCTTAATAAAAAAAAAAAACAAGTGTATGAGATTGCTGCTGTTTTGAATTTTATGTTTTTGTATTTATTCATCTTTGACACATACATATGTCACTGTCAGCTTTCTCACACCCAGACTTCTGAAAATCACTGTTCTTAGTCTGATGCTTTTGTATTTAAAGCCTATGAGGGTCTTTCAGAATTCGCTTTACAATATTTAAAATAAAATGGTCCAATCTAAGCAGCTTGGGTGTATGGAAACAGCTGTATTTGGGATTTTTTGTTTTAAATTAATGAAGTGATAGACTTGCAAAATTAGATACTGGAAAAAACACCAATCACTTGTTCTTAAAATTTTAAAAGTTTAATAGTAATAAAATGGTTATAAAAATAGTAATACAATTAGAGTAATAATAATTTGGACAGTTTGAATTAGGACATTACGAGACAATAAAAACAATGAGTTACAGAAGTCCGGGCATCTTTTTCTGGGCAGCACAAGCCCGGAAAAGGACACCCATTAACAGAGGATTAACCTTTAAAAACAATAGCCTGTTGCATATTCATACACCTCATACATGATGCATAAATTCCATTCAAATACAGGATTCTTTCTGGTCATTGTCAACTTCTTCCTCATAAGCCTAACAGCATCATCCTGGCTGTGCAAGTTCGTTTTACCTGATAATGGAACAATAAATTCTCTTTCTCTGGAAGATGCTTTCCTGTGGCTGCCAACTCAGTGCGGCCTTTGTTTAGGAAAAAAGTATTCTACATAGCATAGCTTCTATTTTAACATTTTGTTATAACCTAAAACTATATTTACCACACTACTTAAGAGAATTAATACAGCATTACTTTCTAACACAACACGTATAATACTCATTTTAATATTTGCGAAAAGCCAATAATAAAATACACAGTTTTCACACTACTATCTATATACACTGACTCTTTTTTCATAAGTGGATTTTTTAAAGAGTATTTCCAGTTAAATTTGCCTAATTTTTCTGCATAACTGTAATTATATGATGTGAATTACCAATTCTGAGAGAGTTCTGTATTGCATTATAAAACAATGTATGTAAGGAAATTCTTGGTCATATGTTTTTAGATTAAATTACAAAGGTGTAGCTGAAATGCTCATTTCCTACACTATATTGAAATCATTTAGCAGAAACCTGTGTAATTAAGATGCAAGCATAGATGTATTTTAATGTAAAGACTGTGGCACATAATTACAAAAATTATTTATCTACAGTAACTCCACATGTTGGCAACTATACATAAGATTCTACCCAAATTTTTTTCTAAGTTCATTAACATACATTTCCTTTGACTAGTTAAACACAATTTGATCTCAAGCAGATGCTTGAGATAAATGCATTATGGCCATAACTTCTCTCTAAACTTGTAAGCTGCCCATCAAGCGTATCAGTAAAATCAGGTGACACATGGAAAACTTGTCAAGTGTGACCCCTCCTCCCAAAATCTTGTTCTGAAACAACATGATGCTGCAACTCATCATTCTGGAGGCAATTTGTAGTCACAAAGGTATACTGTAAATTGACCATCAGAATGCCTCATTGAGTTGCTGGTTGAATCGACAGCAGAAAAGGAAAAAGTAAGCCCAGTGTTAGTGCATGTTATATACACACCTCAGTAAACACTTCTGTGGTTCAGGGCATTGCTGACCTGATGATCCTGAAGGTGCTTGAGCCCACAGGGTGCTTTTGCTTAGAAGCCCTGCATGAGAGAAAAGGTTCTTCACCCAGAGACTGGTTGGTCACTGGATCAGGCTCCCCAGGGCAGTGGTCACAGCCCCAAGGCTGCCAGAGCTCAAGAAGCGTTTGGACAATGCTCTCAGGCACAGGGTGTGAGTCCCAGGGATGGTGCTGTGCAGGGCCAGGAGTTGGACTTCATCGTTGGATGGACCTGAAAAGTGACATCTCCTGCTTGGGCCCGCACTGATTTTTGCCTTACAGCAGCCATGTGACAGAAGAGTCAGCCACTAAAGGTAACTTAGTTATTCTAAAGGTGTTGCTGTATCACTGCTTAATTTTTATTTCCACCTCCTCTGCAATAGAATCATAGAAGTGTTTGGCTTGAAAGGGACATTAAAGATCACCTAGTTCCAAATCCCCTGCCACGGGCAGGGAACTTTCCACTAAACCAGTTTACTCAGAGCCTCATCCAGCCTGATCTTGGACACCTCCAAGGGCAAGGAGTCCACAACCTGCAAGACAATTCAAGACACCTAGCTAGGCAGTTTTTACTGTGCTTAAAAACAACACTGTATTCAAACAATAACTTTTGAGTTCCAAAGAACCATCCAGCTCCAGTTTGAAATTAAGGCCTGAATTTTTTGTCACATTTCAAGCTGCACAGTTTACAGAAACTCATGTCCTGTGCAGAATAGTGGAGATGCTGGGAGGACTGGATGGAGTCACAGAGCACCCAAAAATCATAAAGGAAAAGAAAGGGCAAGAAACTATAAAAGGGAAAGGAGGTAGCAAAGATCAGGCCTCAGCAAAGGAATATCATGATGTGACAATCTCTGTCCCTAAGGACATATTCTAAAGGTAAGTCTAAATGTCAAAGTAGGGAAAAGAGGAAAAGGAAGAAGAGACTGAGTCAATGGAGGGCACATTCATGTTCTGTACCTCAGACAACACCTGACAAAAGGTGCACAACAAAACCAGAAATATATGGTACTTAATCTGAGGTCTGTCTGAAATTTGGCTTTCCTTGCTGCCCTAACAGAACCAAAATCTTTTCCAACAATGCACTGAAGGTAAAGCTCAAAAGAGGTCAAACACGTTAGCCTGTATCTCTTTACCATCTCGTGTGCAAAAGGTAACAGTCTTCTGACATTTTCTAGAAATAAATAGTCTTTTGAAATTTTCTAGCATTCAGAAAAAATCAGATTAGCACTGTCACAAATAAAGAATCTGAAATAGTGATAATCTGCCCAGCATTTCTTCTGCACTGGTACTGCACCTGATTTCTCCAGTACCAAGGGAACTGATCACTCAAGACGTTTTCTGTTTATTCACTGAGAATGTTCAACAGCTCAATAAAATAAAGGTACTTTCATTGCTCCTCTCTAGATTATTTTCATTAGCTGTGCAAGTTAGTAAGGTAGCAACGGATGTGTTGGCATGGAGAGTTTTCCATGCTGTGGAAAACTGCTATTTATTTAGGAAACACAGTAAATTCTTCCTCACAAGTTCCTTCTGAATAGCAATTGGTAGCTGAGTGTAAGCAACTGACATAAAGAGAAAATGGTAGTATTTTAGATCTCCTATCCCATGAGCCATCTAGTCACTTGCATATACATAGCTATTACAGATGTCTTAAATTTCACCTTTCCTGGAAAACTCAAAGTACACTCCGAATGATAAATGAATATGAAATTGTTGTCCATTTGTGGTCCCATGTAAGTCAATGATCCCATTGATTGCAAACCAGAACAGAATTTCTTCACTAACATTTAAAGAATAGATCAAATCCTTGATTTATTCAGACTCTTATTAACCTTTTGTGTTGCACTCATTAAACTTTTATTAACCTTTTATGTATTTCAGTGGGTTACTGGTGAAGGCTGTAGGGAAGGAATGAAAGAAGTATTTTGAAACATTTTTTAAAAACAGGTGATGTATTAGAATCATGATAATTTTCCTTTTAAAGGCCAATGAAACATTAATGAAAAGGGTTGACACAGTTTTGAGGGCATCAAAAGAGACTAAACTCCCATCAGGCTTCAGGGACAGCTTTTCATTCTTATCATCCATTCACATGCCCTTCCATCTTTGTTACCAAAGCAATAAAAACTATGTGGGTTGTTTTCTTTTATTCTTTTACACTTGCAGCATACCTCCAGCACTTAGCTTTACTGGTTCTGGACAATATTGGAAGAGTTTGCACCTTTTCTTCTATTTTTATTTAAATATTTGACAAATTGCTTCTAATGTGGAAGATTTCAAACCCCTCCAATTTAAAATACAGATCACTATTAAAAAGCTGCTAACAGAGGGAATATTTGAACATTGCAATTAAACATGTTTTTATTGTTCTTATTATACTAAGGGTGCTCATATCAAAAGAGAATATTTTTTCCCTTGTCCTCATTTATTTTCTAATTAGGTCAGTCTTCCCTTTCATATGCTGTTCACCACCTCAGCCTCTAATGGCCATGTCAGTTAGCAATCAGATTCTACGGAAGAATATAATAATTTAGTCATTTTCTAAGTCATGAAAATATACACAAAAATACACAAAAAATCCAACATGATTTTTAACAATCAGTCAATTTTTTTTTTTTTTTTTTTTTTTTTTGTTATTTAAGATGGTGAGATTCCCAAGTACACAAATTAGGAATCGCTTTTTCTTAGATCATCAGTGGAAAGAGGAAGTTCTTGTCGTGGTAGGTCAGCACATGAGACCCATCATCGTAAGAAGCTTAATTATAAAAAAAAACAAGCAAAATAAATGCATAGTCTTGCTCCCCGAAAAGGGTACCTCCCAGAAATGTGTTCTGTCTGCCAGGGTTAGTAAATGCCTCTGGAGAACACAGTTATAAATATTAATTTGCTATTTTCTGGTGGTTTTGATTGTTGTAGAAAGTACATTTGTGCTCACTCAGATTCACGATGTGTTCTGCTGTCCCCTTCACAGCCTCCTCTATAGACAAGTGACAAATGCTGCCACACACTTGGAGAGAAGCTAAATGTGCACAATAGGCAAGATTGGAAGGGACCAAAAAGATCATCTGCTTACAGCCCTTCGCCATGTGCAGGGATGCCTCCCACCAGACCAGGCTGTACATAATCCCACCCAACCTGGCCTTGAACACTTCCAGGGATAGGGCATTCACAGCTTCTCTGGACATGTTCCAGAGTCTCACCACCCTCACAGAAAAAAATTTCTTCCTAATATCCAATCTAAACCTGCCCTCTTTCAGTGTGAAGCTGTTCCCCCTTGTCCTGTCACTACCTGCCCTTGTAAAAAATCTCCCTCAATGTTTCTTGTAGGCACCCTTCGGGTAGCAGAAGGCTGCAATTAAGTCACCTCAAAGCCTTCTCTTCTCTAGGCTGAACAATCTCAATTCCCTCAGCCTTTCCCCTGGAAGATGGGATTCCATCCCTTTAATGATCTTGGTGACTCTCCCATGGAACTCACTGATTGTTTGCATCTTTTTTCCTGTTTTGGTCTGCTTGTTGCTGAGGTGGGGTTTTTCCCCCTGCAAATCCTTTCTGCTTTCTTCTACTTGTCCAAAGTACTACTGCAAGATCATGGGAGAGGGAAACAAACCCTGAGAACAAGCAAGAGAGGACAGATAAAAATAGCTTTTTGGCATCTGGGGAGTAGCTTTGTGATAGAGAAAACTTTTTACTTACATATGTGCTACTCATGCTGCATGGTTTAATTTCTTTCATTTCTGCTTTGCATTAACATTCAAGGCACACTGAGACGAAGAATCTTCCTTTTTACTGAAGAGATATAATCAAGCATCCTTTCCTGTACATCTAAACCAGAGACATCTGGAAATGAGAGCCATGGTGCAAGGAGGCCTTGTGACACAAGGCTCTACTAATCACTGAAATACATTTCACATGTTGTGGTAATTTGCAGTAAAAACTGCCGCAGATGGTGTTAGTTAATTTCTGTGAAGTTTGTGAGATTAGTATTCGGCTACAAGCCTGTCTTCACATATCATATCTGTGATACTGAACAGAGTGCAGAGATGGAGCAGCCCAAATAAGCAAAATTTTTCTTAAAGGAGATTTTGTTGAGACTCACTATCACTGCAACCTCCATAGTAATCTGGGGACTAGATACAGTGAGCTGTATAAATCCAGTTCTAACTTCCCTCTATAAATAATCCTACTATATATCTGTAAATGATTCCTGATCGGCTGTTGTTTCTCCACACGCTGGTAATCCATGTAATCCTTTAAAACACACAAGCGAAAGGTATAAGGCCTTCACTGGCAGCTCCTTTGCTCCCTCCCAGCACCCATCTCCTTGCTGAGACCCCCCACTTAACAGTGTAAGTCTGTTTTGATCTTACCAGACATCCTCTAATCACAGAGGAATGTCTAAGCAAATAAATGTTAACCTCAGGCATCATAAGAGTAAGGCAGAAAAAGCAATTATTTTGTTTTCTTTCTGAATTATTTAATTGTGCCAGAAAACAAACAGAATCTTTAACTGAGCATATTGGGTTAAGTTACAGGGAGCACAACATTCGTCTTGTTAAAGCAGCACGATAAACAGACATGCAGCTCAGAGTCAGACAACAGGCGCTAGGGGTGCCGGATGATGGGAAGGACCATGGTGTAACAGGGTAGACTGGGAACATGTCCTCAAATGGGGCATTTCCAAGCACAGGTTCTATTAGGAAGCACTGTACTGGCTTGTGTAGCGGGTGTACGGCTGGAGCTAGGGGAGCTGTATGAATCCATAAGTGTGAGAAGCAGGATTGGATTAGTGAATGTAGGCAAGGTGCCTCAGGACACCACAGCTCTGCAGAACCCTGTGCTTCAAGACTTTCAAGGCTTTTCCTGTTCCTCTTGACCTTGCTCCTAATTCTATCTACCTGCACCCAAGCTACCCCAAACAACACATCACACGTTTTTATTTGCTACCTAGCACTTGTTTCCAGATCTTTTATCCCTTATGATTTTTTTTTACACTCCAATTTTTCAGCCACCTTCACACAGACACAATCTTAATTTTAAAGTACTCTTCCTGTAACACATTTCCTTCCACTTCCTTGCAGAGATCTCACAGAAGGCCACTGAAGGGTGGGGGCAGAAAGAGAAGGAGAGAAATTCAGAACTCCAGGCATCAATGCAACTGTCCTTTGCATCTCAGAAGTGACAGGCCAGACAAAGAAACTTTAAGTCTATGACACGTTTAACTGCTCATTTTGCAGTTCACAGTCATCAGGAGTCAGAGAACGGAGACAATCAGGACACGTCTTAAAAGTGATGCCACCCACCAACCCTTTAGCCATAAATTCCTATGAGCTTTGCAAAGGGGGAAGGATTCACAGCACACCCTTTTTTGGGTAGGATATAAGTCAATTTATAACACATAGGTGTACATACCACGTAACTCTGACTTAGCCTGCTATACAAAAATACCCAAGAACACCACACCATGTTTGAGGACTTCCTGGTGTGTAGCAAAGGTGCCCATGCCTTGTGTAACACTACTATCCTTGTTAATGCTGCAGTCTCGGTTATTTGGAAGCCACTGAGATACCTCTGCCCTGGCTACATTCACATCTCCCTTGGCAGGACAGATCCAGCAACAATTGAATTCCACAAAGAGTGCCACAGATGAAAGAGAAGCTGAGGATTGCTTCTTGAAAGGGGAAGGGAAATAGTAGCTCAGACATAGCTCTTATTTTGGTTTTGTTCTCCACAGCAGTGAGCTTAGCTTAGATAAGTGTAAGTCTTCACAACCAGAGCCCAGAAAGACAATTTCCTGTTTTCTCCTGGCAAACACTTCTGCTCTTTAACCCCATAGAGCCTCTATAACCAGACACTACCACAGCATTTGTGCCATTCTGAACAAGACCTTTCACTCCCTGCACACTCCCTGCACACAGTTTGCTCAGCCAACTGTAAATTTTTATGAGCAGTTTTCTAATTAAGACAAAGACACATCCTTATAATGAAAACAATCTTTTCTAGCTGAGGAATCATTGGAGTTTCTTCTGATTTGAGGGACCAGGCATATGTTGTTCAATCATGAAGACCAAATACTATTGTGATCACTTCAAAAGTATCTTGTGGGCTAACACTGGCTTGCCCAGCCATGGTTAAACAATTGCAAATGAGAAACATTCACAGCATGTTTGTGCGTAATTTGTACACTTGGTTCAGAAAGCACTGTGTATAAATCTCAGCTAAATCACTTGCAATGAACAATTCCACCATTCAGTACAGATGCTAAGCATTGGAAGCTTACAGAACATTATGGAAATGTATCTTCCGTCCTCAGGAGATGGGAGAATTTTCCTTCCTGGCACTGAAGGCACGCTTGAACGAGAATATGATTAAACTTTTATAACTGCTCAATGTTTTCTTGGCACAATCAACATTCTTTTCAATAAGCCCTCAGCCTGTTCTGGAAACACAGCCAATATTTGTTGTTCAGTAAATGGGATTTTACTCTTCATTCCCACTGATCTGAGCAACAGAATACATTGATCACAATGAGTACTGTGTTCAAATATTTTAAAACAATTTAATCGGCTCATGCAGGACAGAGGTTAGGTAGCAGTGATGATTACAGCACATCTTTTAGTGGTCTCTGTTACAGATGAATGTGCTTTTATACCACCTCCAATGTACCCAACTGCAATCATCCACTTGTGCAAGCTGGCAGGAATGAATGGGGTCACACGCCGTGGTTGCTTCCTTTCCTTCGAAGGCATATTGAAAGGGACACCACAAGTAGCCGCGCATGCCTCAAGAGGACCAGCATCCAGGGGGGAGATCCTGACCTTTCCATACTGACATGTGTGGGAGCACCTAGGGGAATTGCCTATGATTAGTTAAATGTTAATACTGTCAAGAAGGGGGAAGCTAGACCAGAACTAAGGGTGCGCTTACAGCCTGTTCACTGATGTGCCAACAGCATGTGCTCAACCCTGGGCAAATCACCTCACTCTGCACCTTGGGTTTTCTGTCTAGCAAGGCAAGGTTAATAATTCTTGCCATCTTTTGTGAAGCAGTTTGATACCTATGCAAGAGAGGCACGATGTGACTGGTAAGTTGTGGCATTTGTTCAGCACATTGGTGACACAGTTCTTTGCCAACCCAAGCAGGAGCTAGAGAGCTACTTCTACAAAATGCCTGAGAGAGTGAAGAGTTTGGAGCAAAAGTCAATCCAGACAGCTTCAACAGATGCTGAAAACTGAGAACAGTGGTGAGTAGTAAAAGGGACAAGAATCACTCATTCCTTTTCAAGGAAATTCTCATCCTTTGCTTCAATGGTAATACAATTCTATTAGATCAGATTTCTGAGCTTTTTACCCTGAGTCCTAAATGATTAAAAATTACTTTTGTTCTCTCTTCTGCATTCTCACATGTGATGGAAAAAGGATTGACATTTCTTGGTGATTGCTGTCCTAGTAATTGCTTATTCCTCTATCCACAGATGGAGTGGTTGAACTTGGGATCTGTCTTTATAAATGAGCTGGCAGTCAAACATATTTCAGTGATCAGAAGGCTTCAGAAATAACCAGGTTATACAGCAGAAATAACCTGCTGTAGGTTGAGTCCTGCAGCAGCCAAGCATCCACATGCAACCCAGGACAGAAGAAAACAGAGAAGTCAAGGTAAAGACTTAAGTAGGTGACAGAAGGGGGAAAACATCCCCCTTTGAGAACTGAGAACTTAGTGATGCAAAAGAGTCCTATGAGAACTAAGTGATGCAAAAGCAATGACTCATTATTTCCCATAAGAGAAGTCTCCAAGTAATGGCCAACCTGAAAGAAAAAAACCTCTCATCTTCTTCTTCCTCTACCCCAGGTTTTATTGCTGAGCATAACGTTGTACAACATGGAACATCCCTTTGCTCAATTCAGGTTTAGATGTCTTATTTGGTCTCCTCCTGACTTCTTGCATAGGTCCAACCTACTCACCCTCACTGGAGTGGAGGAGGAGCAGCACAGTGGGGAAAAAAGCAAAAGCCTTGGGTTTGCAACCACTGCTCAGCAATAGCTACACAATTACTGTCTTACTAGCACCACCTTCTTTAACCACAAACCCAAAATTTAGCAACCAAAGGGCTGCTATGAAGAGCTAGCTTCATCACGGCCAGATCCAGTAGATCAGAACCAAAAAATTAAAATAGTGAAATCCCATTCTGGCAGAGGAATGATTAGACTAGAACTAATAAAATTACTCCCAAACAAAATTACACATGCTCTTGACAACAGGGGACAGTACAAAGCCTTCAGAAAACAAGGAATCCAGTAAGCTCAGCCTTAGAGCCTGCTCCAAATGCGCTTCCAGCAGGACTGCCCACAATTTTCAGAAATAGGGAAATTTTAGAACTAATGTTATTAATCCCAGGGCTATGTTTGGAAGCTCAGCAACATTTTTGACTTGACAAGCAAGATCTTTTGATGCCTTCCTGATGGCCAAGTGTGGTTTTTTTTTTTTTGTTTTCTTTCATGCTTTATGTAAGCAGAGTTAACGAGTGCTTGGGTGTGTTTAATTATTATAAGGTTTGGAAACATTTCTCTGTGTAACAGACACTTATGCAGGGACTGCCTTATGTGAAGAAACTAATTTATGACTTTGGGTGGAGTTGTAAGTAAGGAGGTGTAAAATAGCTCTTTCTCTCCCACCTCTCAGAGAGCCGGGAAGGCATAGCTCCTTTGCAGAGGGAATGATAAAAAGTGCCTGCCGCAGCACCTGGCCTGTGCTGACTCTTTTACTGTGGAGTTTTCCTTGGATGCTCACACTTCCCTTCTCCACAGCTCTCCTGCACGCCTACAACTACTCTGCCCTCCACTCTCCTCAGTGGTTTTTTTTTTTTACAGTCTCTGAATTTCTAACTATATTCACTGGCTTGACACCAGCTGAGCTGTGCAAGGTTTTCTGGAAAAAAGCAGTTTTTTATGCTTTTTTATTCCCTTGTACAAAGAGAGAGAGTAGCATGCAATCCCAAAGAAATACACTGAAGAGAGAGGAGTTTGTAATTTCAACAGTCAATGTGATGTTTTGGCTGTATCTGAAGATCAACATTTACAGAAAATAGATGTGTAAATTGTCTTTTATATAGCTCTTCAGAGGTTGCTTTCAGGAAATTATTTATTATTCCAGATGCCTAAGTAGTCAAGGATAGCGACTGACTGGAAAAAGTTCAGAGCAGAATAGTAAAAATGATCACTCAGTGAAGATGTTTTGACTTTTTTTTTTTTTTTTAAGTGATAAGTGGATTAAAGGGATAAAATACAGCTTGAGGCTGGAGTAAATGATGAGCTGCGGAGGACACATACAGGCCTCTCCAAATATGAATAAACACCATGAATAAAACAATAACACACAGCAGTAAACCATAGGGTAAACAATGACACACTCAACTCAGAGCCACAAATTATTCTTCTAGGAGTCAAACTAATCAAAGTTGAAGTTAAATCTTCTGCCATATATTTCTGAATAGATCTATTCAACAGAAAGGCAGAAGATTTAGAGCTTGGACAGAACAGAGGATGAGGTTCTGATGTTACAAAGGCACCTAATTTTTCTTCTTGAAATGTCTTTTTCTGTATCATATTAATACATCCTCTTTTCTAGCAAAAAATGGCACAATGATCACTGTTTACTTATTACTATGTAAACAGTGAACATTGTGCCACTTTCTTTAGTTTGTCAAAAGTTTGATCCACAATCTTGCTTTGAAGTCAAAATAAATTCACCCAAGCATTAGCTAATCTTTGTTGACTTTGTGGTTCTTAAGGTCATGCAGTTTAAAATTTTTTTGGTTACACCTTATCAAATACACCAGTTACTGCTGGCTTAGGATAGTTTCCGTGCACAGTTGCTGAATGTCAATCTCATTTTCTCATACGGGTGATAGAAGAAATTTTTTGCACTTGAGTGCTCCTGTCACTCTACTGAAGTGTACCATGAATTCAAAATAGACAAAAGTAACTTCTGGATAAAATTGAAATAACTGGATCACATCCATGTTTTCCTAGGTTGATGATTACCTCAAATATTAAATAAGTCAGGGGCTACTTCTATTATTTAGGCTGTGAAGTCAGTGAGTCCTAAGCTAGAAAATGTTAGAGGAAAGTATTTAATCTCAGCCTGTGTGTGCACTGTATTTCATCCTTAAGTTATCAAAGCACTCAAGGGGACCACAGAACACCACGATGAAGGCCATGACAACCCTAAACCTGCCAGTGAAAAAACAGAGATAGTCTGATGCTTCTTTTTTAACCCCAAGTGACTTAATGATGCATTTTTTTTTCATATGATTAGCACTTTGAAAGTTGGAAGTATTGGATAGTTAGTTACCTGTTATTTCCTTTTATCCTTCTCTAAATGTGGGGCTCCAGGTCTCATTCTCTGCATATCATGTAAAGCTGGCCCTCAGTATGCATAGATTTACTTGTCTACTAATAAAATTCCTACTACTAGTCCAAACTAACCCGATATTTGACCATGTTGGAAGTATCAGAGAAATTATATTTCATCTATTCAAGGGAGTGAAATTAGTAGTATATTTTACCAGTGGGAAAGATTATAGGCACTTGCTTCAAACTACTGAGTGCTCATCAATTTTGTCAATCTGCGATACAGAGATTCTAATTTATTTAGGGTAGTTACACTTCCCCCCCCCCCTATTTTTAAATCTTAGGAAGTTTATATAAGCTTTGATATATTCAAAGCACAGCTTCCATCAAAGTGAATGTAAAGACAAAGTATTGAGAGCTTCTGCAAATCTATTCCTGGGTATGTATCAGGAAAATAAAGAACATAGAATTAGGCGCTCCTCAGTGAGATTCTGGGTTTTTAAAGATGATTTGTCATGCAGTCATCCTGGTCAAAATACAGTGACAAATGTAGGAGTGGGACCTGTTGTGTTACCTTGGAATTACCACGCTCATCTCTTCCTGCATGCTGAAATCAACACTTCAGTACTCTTCTGGCTGGCCTGCTCAGCATACACATGTGATTTAACCACTGAGAGCAGTATTTCAATGCAGTGCTGGCAGAAAATCATACCCTGAAATATGGTAAGACCTTAATGAAGAACCAGGAAAAGGGTAAGACCTGCCAGAAACAGGGTAAAGCCTTAGTGCAGATCTTGTCAGCTGTGAAAACTTCACAATCATACTAATAAGAATGCTTAAATGTGGATCAAATATGTATTTTTCTGAAGCCCTACCGCTTAAAAAAATAAAATTTAATACAACTTTATAATAAGTAAGTAAATAGAGGTCAGCTTTAAACAGTAAGGGATTATGAAAAATGCATCTGTCTTTACATTACCAAAATGGAAAATGTTTTTTTTAATGGGAAGTTCCAAGGAAATTGATTTGCTTGATGGTATTTTACTTTAAAAAAATCTTTATTTATGAAAACCAATGCCTACTTGAAGAATATTGGGAAGGAACAGAATGGTATCCAAAATACCAATGCCAATAGACAGGTAACGCTTTGGCTTTGCTTCTCCCCAAACTCCTGCAGGCTTCGCGGACCCGCTAGACAGCGACTGGGAAGGGCGTGACCGCCAGCCACTGAACAACAAATTCCCCAGCCCCCACTCCTCTGGCGGTGTGTGCCGAATCCGACAGAGACACAACATTCTGTCTGTCTCTGTCTGGAGCAGCCCACGGCGCCTCCTTGCCCTGCGGCGGCGACTCCCGCCGCCAGCGGCGGCCCCGCGCCCCGGCAGCGCCGTGCGCCGCAGCCAATGGGAGCCCGCCGCCAGCCCTCGTTGACAGCTGAAACAACGCCCCGCGCCGCGCCAGTCTTGGCGCCCAAAGCCAGGACTTGGAGGCGGGGTGATCGGGCACACAGCAGGGCTCCCAACCAATCAGAATATAAAGTCCGCTAACCGCGGATTTTCATTGGCTACAGCGCCAGAACTGATTTTAGCACAACCAATCGGACGCGGCGAAGCGGCGGCGGTTTGAATTGGGGCGGCAGCGGCCGGCCGCCGTGTGCAGAGTGGAAGGTGGCCTGCGGCGGCGGCGGTAACGGTTTTTCGTCATGGACTTCGATCCCACGGTAGAGGAGGGGCTGCGGCGCAGCAACGCCCGTTTCATGGCATCCATGAACCGCATCTTCGAAACGGTGAGCTATGGGGACCGAGGTGGCCGCCGGTTCCGGGCGCCGTCCTGAGGCGGGCGGGGAAGCGGGGACTCAGAGCAGCCGTGCTGTCTGTGCTGGGCCACGCACTCCTGTGCCTTGGCAGGAGAGGGCTGGCAAGAGCCAGGTCCCGGGATACAGCCACAAAAAGGACACCTGAGACTGCCCGTGCTGCATACGCGATTTAGTCATAAGCGCGAACTGACTTCAAAGTGTCCTTAATCCCCACTAGCTTGCGTTAGACGGGAGGTTTTCAATGAACCTACAGAAAGTGGGGGACTCAGTGAATCCTCGCTTGAGAGCCGTTCTGTGTTTAAGGTGGGGCCATGGTCCTCCTCCGTGCACAGACTTACGAGTTTATCCCGGCATGCGGCCTTTGCCGTTCGGGAGATGTTTTGTGCCGCCGCCGGGCTAAATCTGGCTCTAGATGGATTTTCTCGGCTAGTGCCGCATCGGATATTTTTACATGTCATGAGCTGTTGGTCTTAGCTGGAGGCTGCTTTTAGTTTCAACAACAGAAATTTGGGTGAAACTGTCAGAGAGCGATTTAACTGCATTTTAAAACTCTCTGGAGCACTGTTTTGGCACTGGCTGGCTTATGCCTGAGGTTGAGTGACTTGCACACATGCTTAAAATTCACCGGTTTCCTCTAGAAGTTAATATTTCCAGATTGCTGACTTACAGTTTTAGCCAATAACACAACTTACTGATAATTTCATGTTTAGGGTAAAAGAAAAAATTGTCCTAAAACCAATACATAAAGCAGACATTACAGATATTACTTTGATAGTTTGTTCTAATATTTAATGGTTCTTTTTCTTTAGTATAATCATCCTTTCGAGAATGACATATTGATCTCTATGGCCTCTCTTACATGTGAAACACCTGACGGTAAGAACTCCTTAAAACTACAGTGTTTACATACTGTATGTGTAGACTTAGTAAAGCATGAAAGTGTTGGCAGCTGCAGAATATTTAAGTGTGACAGATACTGAATTTTGTTCCCTAAGGTATCTTAAAGAATATGTAGACTTTGGAATATACCAGAGATTCCCCTGTAATGTATAACCCTCTCTTTTAATTTTTAATTCTTATGGAATTAA
Source organism: Haemorhous mexicanus (assembly GCF_027477595.1). Taxonomy (NCBI): domain Eukaryota; kingdom Metazoa; phylum Chordata; class Aves; order Passeriformes; family Fringillidae; genus Haemorhous; species Haemorhous mexicanus. The sequence goes on along the minus strand of NC_082342.1, from coordinate 19,208,177 downwards.
GAGGTATCCCCGGCCGGGGGTCTATATACAAATCACGAACAGGACGCGACTGCTGTGGAACGTGCCTTGAGCTGTTTTATTTTTCAGTATCAGTCCCATTACATGGTTATGACAATGGGAAGATGGCATCAGCTCATATCCCAGGCAGCAGACGAGGAACTTAATGTTACAACTTACTTTAAAAACGTTTTGACCAATCACACAAAGCCAGAGGCATATTCACAGTGGTTCCATCCAACTGCTATAAGAACACGTACCTTTGGTTAAAACAATGCTTGCTTATTTCGAATACAATGCCTGCTTGTAAGCCTTAAAACACAATGCACAGAGCTCCATTATTAAGCTTCAAACTTCCTAATATCTTCCTAGACATACTTTTCTGCAGCTTAGGAAGTTATCCTAGACAAGCGTTAATTGACAGACAGTTGCTCTATTTGTCCTTGCTTTTCAACTTTTTAAATAATTTTTCTGTTGACCTATCTGATCAGCTCTAATAACAGTTCTGTTGTCTCTGAGACCTGCCTTTTGCAGCTTTCCCAAAACTCTCTGATTTGAGGTTTTTCTTCTCCATTCTTTCTTTCATCTTTAAATATCTAATTTCATTAATTAGCAAACCTAAAGTTTATTTCTAAAGCTGTTATAAATGAGAAGATTCACTAGGCCAGTATTCAAACCAGCTCCAATTGGCGACTTTTCTTCATGCCAAAGAAAAGCCGCAAAATGGAGCTGGCTTGAATACCGGATGTTGAAAATAAAAAGCCACCGCCCTTGCCCCTCTGTCTGGAGCAGGGCTGCCTAGAAGCGGCCAAGGGAACTGAGTTCCTTGCCAGCCCTACCAAGATAGCAGCGGCCTCGCAAGTTCCAGCCGCGCGTTCCTGGCCACGTGGCCGCTCCCAGCGCAGCTCTCGACCCGTGGTTCCTTGCCGCGCCGCACGGGCCCGCAGCATGGCCCTGCAGGCTCCACCAGTAAATGGAGCAGCGCCACTCCTCGGAGACCACAGAGAGAGAGAGCTTCTCGCAGTTTTTCTGGTCCTTAAATACATTGTCATAGAGGCATTACCAGCTTCTCTAATTGGCTTAGCAGCATGCCTCTTCTCAGAGCCAGCCAGCGGTTAGTTTTGCCAGGCACGGGAGAAGCTTTCAGCAGCTCTTCCCAGAAAATCACTTCCGTGACTGGCCTTCTCCCTCTTCACCAAAAATCAAGCCCTATGAAAACTACCACATTCATGAACTGCCGTGTCAGTTTCTGTAACTTACTGGAGAGATCGGGGAAGTACCAGCTGTGCACCAAGGATTTTTACAGACTGGCAGGCTTACATTTCATGTGCATTATCCAGTGGGAGAGGAAGGAAGCATTCACAGAGTACTGCAATAGACAGCTTTGCATTTGTAAGGGTTTGGCGATGCTTTTGGGTTAGTGATCTGTGTTCACTATGGAAGGAATATGGATCTCAGCCCCGACGAGCCTTAATTGTGGCTTTAACTAACCTCAGGTACCATGGAGTCTGCATTCATCAACTAAAATCCAGAACCTAAAATCTTTTGCCTCTTTTCTCCTCTTGGTAGAATATGGGGCTGTAGTGCTCTTTGGATTTTACTCTTTGGATTTTAGCTCAGTCTTGTTCGACTCAGCATGTGATTATGTTTTTTGTCTTGCCTGACTTCTCGACTTGAATTGCCATATTCTCCTGGTTTGTCTTTCTCAAAATTTTTATTTCAGCAGATGTGGTGGTAGACAGTTCAGATTTGCTAATGCTTTCTTAATCTGTAATATGTTGTTCCTAAATGTTTGTTAGAGCGATACTCAGTATAGATGGTACTATGATAAGTGGTAATATTATTACTTTTTGGTTTTTTCTAGGACCTAAAAAATGGGACACGATGTCGAGGAAAGACATTAAAAAATGGAGGAGAAAATTGACGGTATTTAATAGTGCAGTCCTACATAGTGCAGCCAAATGCAGCAATATTTCTTTATGGATGTATAGATAGATAGATTATATTCTAATCTTGCCGTGCTACAGAATATTTTCAGAGGTATTGAAGAGGTCAACATCTGCTTTACAATAGAGTTTTAGGATAGTTTAATATGTTTCCGATGCATTAGGCTAAAATAGATGACCATTTATCAGTGGCTAGCACCACTTGTAAACCTGGAGAGATTTTTTTTTTTTTTTTTTCAGTTGCTGTCTGTTGGGAATGTGTATTTTTGGAACTCGTCAGAATGTGTTCCGTGCAGTTAATGCATTGAATCAATTTATCTTTGTTCAGGCAGTCAGCTCTTTGATTCTGCAGAGGTTTCTGGTTTCATCTTTAGTTTCTTTTTCTTTCCCTGTGAAATAATGCCAGATTAATTAAAGAATCTTTGCAGTCTCACCAGTCAGTGTGTCAGGTAAACCCATGGCCTGTATGGCGTGCCCTGGCAGTAACACAGAAGCCGTTCTGAACCCCACAGAGTGGGAGCATGAGGAATGAAATTCACTCTGAGGCAACATGAGTGGATTTAATGGAGACCAAAAAGAGGCTGTATTTAGGGTTCCCTTTCCACTCCTGGTAATGCCTCGTGCACAGTCTGCTGCTGCCCAAGTTTCCCAGCCTAATCCATAAAAGACTGTGAGGGAAATTCTCTGTCTTGGCCTCTTCTGTGGGCCCAGGTATGTTCTTGCAGGGACTTTAGCAGCAAGAGTAAGGGAAAAAGTGAATGATCAGGTAAGTTTTACTAGGTACTTGTGGCTTTTCTGGTTAGGCCAGGGGAAACCTGAGAAAATTGAATGGCCTTGTAGATGTGGGCTATGCCAAAGTAACTAAAGACGATGGCTATAATTATTTTGCTGTTCTTTTAATCATTCTGACTTTTTTTTTTTTTTTTTTTTTTTTTTTTTTTTTTTTAATTGCAGCAGATTAGTCCAAGGCCAAGGAGCACAGGTAGGGGTTTTTTGTTTTTTTTTTTAAATATCTATTGCAAATTATCTTAAGCCAAGAGTCTTGACTTTAAGGATGGTGTTCAGGTTCATGCTAAAGCCTTTAGGATACTCATTGGTTTTTGTGTGAGAAACCGTCTAATAAGTCATCAGCACTTACGTTCATAAGGATTCAGAAATGTCATCTAAAGTGTTCAAGATGAAATACATTATATTTCATGCTGCTATCAAAACCAGCTGATCAATTGATAGGCACCCCTTATCAATTAATCAAAGAGTTTTTTGTTGCATTGTCAGTTTTGCCAGGTAATCATTGAATCTTAAAGATTCCAAGCCTGACTTGCGTGGACATAGTGGTGAAATATGAATGTTGTTAGCTTTTTGAAAATTACTAGGTAAGTGGGCATGTTAAAAAATAGGTACTAAATTAATCTCATGAAGTTGCATAATGGGCTGTCCATAATTTAGCAGATTATTCAGCGTAGTCAATGAATCAGCATGTCTCCAGGAAAAAGTAGCATACAGTTACTTTATTGGGAATCGCTTGCAGAATAGAAATCAAAGCATGTCTGTAAGTCAGAGTGTAGATATGATACTACTTGGACGGGATGTGTGACATCTGGACATTTTTCTGAAAAGGAGCTATATGTTCCAGTAAAATATATCTCTCCAGTGGGATAAATGATGGGGGAGAAAATTTTCCAGTGTAGTAGAGTGGATCACACAGAATCGCTAGACTGGGAGAGACCTTCAAGCTCATTGGGTCCAACACCTCAGCTAAGTTGTGGCACCGAGTGCCACGTCCAGTCTTTTTTAAACACATCCAGGGATGGTGACTCCACCACCTCCCTGAGCAGACCATTCCAGTACTTTGCCACTCTTCCCGTAAAAATCTCTTTCCTGATATCCCACCTGTATTTCCCTTGATGTAGCTTGAGACCGGGTCCTCTGGTTCTGTCCTTTGCTGCCTGGAGAGAGAGACCAACCCCCACCTGGCTCCAGCCACCTTTCAGGAAGTTGTAGAGAGTGATAAGGTCACCCCTGAGTCTCCTTTTCTCCAGGCTAAACACCCCCAGCTCCCTCAGTCACTCCTCACAGGGTTTGTGTTCCAAGCCCCTCAGCAGCCTCGTTGCCTCCTCTGGATGCGCTCCAGTGTCTCCAGGTCCTTCCCAAACTGAGGGGCCCAGAACTGGACACAGCACTCGAGGTGTGGCCTCAACCAGTGCCAAGTACAGGGGAAGAATGACCTCCCTGCTCCTGCTGGCCACACTGTTTCTGACACAGGCCAGGATGCTTTTGGCCTTCTTGGTCTCCAGGGCGCACTGCTGGCTCGTGTTCATGTTCTCCAGTACCCCCAGGTGCCTTTCTGCCTGGGCACTGTCCAGCCACTCTGTCCCCAGCCTGTAGCGTTGCAGGGGGTTATTGTGGCCAAAATGCCACCGTGCCACCTTCACAAAACGAAGGTATGTTGGGCTCTGTTCTCTCAACGTTGTGTAGTTGGGTTTTTTTGGTGTTACAAGTGACATTCGTCTGAGAAACTTTTTTTTGGAGCACCAGAGGACAAAGCACTGCCTCGCACCGGTCTTCCTCCACAGCACTGCCAAAAGCTTTACGGTGGTCAGATACAGGCTTTGAATCACCCTAAGAAATCTAAATGTAGAGCTGGAAAATAAGGGTCTGGTACAAAAGGTTTCAGATGGTCCTGACCTTTACCTCTTGTTCCATTTGGCTAATGGGGCAAAGTAGTACAAAGCTGTGGCTATTAGTCTCTGATAAAACAGGGAAAGAAGGTTAAGGTTTCTTTCAAGGAAACAGTATTTAAAATTATTTAGAATAAATATTTTGCTAATCTTTGCAAATCTACTTCATGGTCTGAATATCCTAGAAGCTCTTAAGAAGTAGAGTTTACGTTGTTGTCTTAAATGCTAGAAAGTCTTGATCTTATCAATTTTAAGTTTAGTGTGCTCCATTTCAGATGACCATGGAAGGCAGAACAATGGATAATATGTGTTTTTGCAGCTTCTAATGTTACCTGAGAAAAAAAAAGTATTACTTTATTTCAAGTCATCCTAGGGAAGAAATTTCTAACTAAGTATTAAAGTTGGGTGAACAGCTTTCTTAGAAAAAAACGTAAGCCTTCCATAGATTTGTGTTTTTATATGTATATTTACATATAAATCTCACAGAATCTCACAGATTTTTTCCAGCTTAAGAAAACCATGCTTTGCTCTGGCTTTGTTCAATTGAAACACAAGGACCCACGAAGCCATTTGAACTGTCTGGTTGTGGTTATTGTTAGCCTTAAAAAAAGCCATACACCTTAAACCCTCAACCCAAAAAAGATCCATCTGTCTGTGGATTATTAAAGCTTGTGGACGGATTTTACTTACTCACTCACTCTTAAGTAGGCTGAAGTGTTTTAAATTAGGATACATAAAGGTTTGTGCTATTAAGTCTAGACATTAAACATTAAACAAACACCTATCAATGGACCCCTCCCCTTAGAATATAACTAGTGTTGTTTATTCCAACTCGCAATTCTGCATTTTGCTAGATTTGAGTTTTCCTATTTGGGTGGCATGTCCAGCACCCTCATCAAGTTTTGCTGATTCAAGTGACAGTCCTTTGAGTGCTGGGCTTTTTTTTTTTTTTTTTTTTTGGTTTTTGTTTTTGGTTTTTGTTTTTGTTGGTTTTTTTTCCCATATATGGCAGGTCTCAGTGAGGGAGGACCAGGTATGTTAAATTTCAGCCTCCCACAGAAGTGAAATTTTTGTCATATATTGACTGCTTAAATTGGCTTTTTTTTTCCTTGAGAGTCTTTTGGGAACAAAATGTGCTTTGTGTGGTGTTTCATAGGCCTTGCTCAGTAAGGGATTTCAACTGGACGCTACTTTGTTCTTCTAAGGCCCTCTGTTCCCAATCCAGATAGGTTTGGAAGAGGCACTCTTCGGCTTCTAAAAGAATTTGTTGTTAAGGAAGCATTACAGTAGTGTTTTGCAAAATAATGAGGATTAATTTCCAGAGACGGTTACAGCCTTAATCCAGAGCCTTCTAGTTATATGCTTGTTGAATTTTATGAGAGAATGGTTCTATAGCCACCGGTTGGAAAATTGTGCTTTAACTAATTATCAGTGCTCTGTGTCCAAACTTGGGGGGATCATGGCAGGTTTTTTACAGGACTTGTCCTGTGCACTTTTATGGTTATATACTTGATTTAAGTAAATAACAGAAGAGGGAATACCCTTTGTTAACACTCAGATGACAGCAGGTAGGGTTGGCCACTGAGAAAGGTGTCTGACAAATTTGGGCTAAAAGTTAAAGTAAAATTTCTTCAATTTCATGCCAAGAAGTTGAAAGTAATAGACTTATTTTGGAATACTCAAATGCTGAAGAGATAATTTTTGAAAGCTGCTTGAGCCAACCAAGGGTATCACACCCCGCTGTAAAAACAGCACACACAATGCGTGAAGGTATGCACAAGTGCCTTGAACGTGAAGCACACAAAACAGGTTTTCTGCGCTGTTCAACAGTGATAAAAAGTGTGCTGGAGTACTTCGGTTTGTGTTTCATTATGGTGTGATTGGCCAGAGTGAGTCAGAAAAAAAACCCAATTACTAGAGCCACTGGTGATAGGATGTAAATAGAGGGGGAAAAGAAAAGAAATTGAAAACAAAAATAGCAAGAGAGGCTAAATATTATGAAAGTAATAGAACTTTTTTTCCCCTCCCATCATGCTACGAAATATCAGAGAAGCAGAGCCGTGATTTTGAAGATAAGCACTCAGCAGCACACCAGGTATGGGTGCCACCTTGCATCTGTTTTCATGGAGGGTTCCAGGCCAGGCTGGGTGAGGCTTTGAGCAACGTGGCCATCACAGAGGGGTTGGTACTAGATGGTTTTTGAGGTCCCTTCCGACCCCAACCATCCTACCTCGGCCTCTTTGGGGAAATGTATTTATGTAGTCAAAAGCTAAGAAATCGTTTATGAGCAGGTGGTGCTGTACCACGATATCTGTACTGGATTGCGGCTGTATTATTAGGGTTTTTTTGAAGGGGGGGAGAGAGCAGTTGGATATAGGCTCTTTCACCGGCAAGTGCCTTTCTAGTTAGGCATATATGTGGGCCTAACTTTTTAAATTACTGTTTGTAAAATCTGTGTAGTCTAGAACAGCTTCTTTTGACTCAAAGTAAGTTTGTGACTAGACTTGTTAATAAAAATGGTGTGATTTGGTCAGAATTTGTGGAATACAACTGCGTTTGTTTCACTCCCACCACTCTGCAAAGAACTGAGCAAGTAGTGAAAGCAAAAAATTCTATGGGCTAATTAATATAGCTTAAGCTACCAGGCTTTAAAATTCTTTTCATGTGCTTTTAAGGAGTCTTCTGAGAACTCTGGGGCAGATACATCTGATACAGGTGGGTTTTTTTATTTCCTACTTATCTAACCTTTATTTAACTTGGTTGAGAAAAGGGAAGATAGCGAGGTTTTGACCTTGTATTCCCGAGTAATTATTTGATTGTCTTAATTAGTGGGAGCTGCCTTTGACTTTTTTTCATATTTATAACTAGTACTGTTCAGCATTTTTGATCCTGAGCAAATGCAAACTTCCAGTGTTTTTCAGAGATTCAGCTATGGCTTGGAAGTAGCCAGCAGTAATGGCTGAAAGAGCAGTTGCAGTAAAGTATATAGGTATTTCATTCTGGTATGAAATTAGCTTGTTCATCTACATAGCTGCCTCTAAGGCTGGCAATTACTTCCCTGTTGAGGGGAATGTTTCCTACTGTCATTGGAGAGGATAGCTTCAAATAAGCATTTGAATGATAAAGTAATTTCTGCCAATTTAGAAAGCACGCCATTTTTCTCAAACTGCTCGATGAAAGCTAGGATCACTATTTCAGAGGCACCTGTAGCTCGGCTTCTGTAAGTTCCTTTGCCTTTTGCACTTGTGGGATAAATGAGTGAAGTGCTTCAGACTCTGGTATTTTCATAGCAGCATGCAGTAAAATGATCATGCGCTTCTCTGCCTCCTCTTACGAATGGTCTGCGAAGAGGCTGGTGAGGATTTGTAGAAACCTCTGTGAGTTCCAGCTATCTCCAAATCCTGTAAGATGTAGAAATTAGATTCTTAGGGATATGGGATTGGATTCCTCACATAAAAATTGAGTGCACTGTGGTGCTTGGGATGTGGGGTGTTTTGGCTTGTGGTAATTTGGGTGGGTGTTTCCAGGGCTTTTTTTCTTGGTTGGCATTTGGTGGTTTTTTTGAGGTATAAAAGCTTGCCGATAGGGCGCGCTAACTTAAGGAAAGCAATCTGTCTTTAGCTGTTTTAGCTACATCTTTAGTTTTGGCAGGCGTTTTCCATTTTTAGTATCCATACAGAATACGTCACACTTTTCAGGGAAGGCAGAGTTTCTTCCTGGTGTTAGCCACTGGTTTTGTGTTGAAAGTGTGCAAAGCTTGTCTACAGCAGGTAAAAGTCAAGTGGAGCGGCTCTCACCTGGGCCTGCAAGTGTGATTCTGTCCTTAATAGGGAAAGTTACTAGGGTTGCCCTCTTGCTTTCTCAGAAAGTGGCATGGCAGAGTATATCTAACAGTTACTTGTATCTAGCAGGATCCTATCCCAGAAGACTGAATTAACTTGGAGAAAGGGATAAATAAGTTATAGCTTAGGGAATGATAGTGTTTTGGATGCACCTCCTGTGAAGTGGCTTTCTGTAATAAAGGTCATATTTTTAAGAGAGAAAGGTGGAAGTTTTCTTTTTTCCTCTCTGTTCTGCCTTTGAGGTGCAAAGGTGTTACTGAATTTCCCTTTTGGCCTTTAGGACCAAACTTTTAGATTCCCTGGAGAAAATACTTTTCTTTTTCCCTTCTGTGCTGGTGCCCACTGCTAATTACTGAAGTTCCAGTGATTTGAAAGTATGATTGCCAGCACACGTTGAAGGTATACTGAAATTCGATTTTTGAGGACTGACAATTAGAAGAATTTTCCACTTGTGTACAGATCAACTCATGCTTTGATGCAAGCTGTTTTTAAATAATTTATTAGTTGGTGTGATGGAGTCAACGCCTCCATGACACAGGAGTTGTTCCCTTTATCTCAAGAACTGCCCATTTGTGTAGCAGTCCAGTCTGTTCATCTTGGTGAACATTTGGGAAGCAGTCTGACCGGTTTGGGCCCAGTTGTGCTGGAGGAAGAAGATTGTATGGCAGGAAGGGTAATAACAAATTAAGAGTAGCATGACGAGGCAGTGATGTGGTAGCATCATAGCCAAGATTTTTTTTCACTCGCGATTTCTCCTCTCCTTTTTCCTTCCCCTCTGGTGAGTGCAGGGAAGTTTAGAAATCAGGGCTGAAAATGCACCATATATTTTATGCTCATGGATGACTGATTTTAGCTAAAGATGAATTGGAAGGTCTGGCTACATCAAGAGAAAAAATATTTTGTTGCATTTCATTCACAAAACCACCCACAGAATAACTAAAACCGAGGTAAAAGATTCTGTCTTGTTGTTTCATATTCTCAAGTCTGCCTTATTTCTCACTTTGTCAATCCTAAGGCGGTCTTGACAACAGGAAGCTACCAGGAGGAAGCATGAGAGAAAGTCCTTGCTATCTTTGTTGGGATATTTAGGAATATAGCGGGGATTGTGCATTAATGATTAATGAATCTTAGAGAGCCACAAAAGAAAGAGCTTTAAAAATATTTTACTCTCTGAAATGTTGAATATAAATCGTGAAGAACGGATGGCAAACAGGTTTTCTTTACCCCTCTTTGCTCCACTGAAGTCATCGATGGAGCCACAAACCATGCTTTTCAATTGGAATTGAAATGCAAACGTAATACAGTTAAAGTCATGGCGTAGGAAACTCTTTTCTAGAATGAAAACAGTGTAGTTGATAACTTGCACAGTGTGTGTTTAAAAGCATTTCTGGTTTGAGTTCAGCTGTGTTTTACTTAATATTTGCCTTCAAATTGCAGGTGGAGAAAGTGGTGCCGTAGCCTCAGTAGGAAGAAAATTTGGAGGAATTTGTCTCAAGGTAAGAATTTTGGGTGTCTAATAGAAGGTAACGATTCAACAGAAACTATTAACTCTTTGAATGGTTTACGCATGCCTGATGAGCTGATGCAGTCAGCGGAAGACTTGCTATCGTCTGCCTCTTAGTGCACATTTTTGGCAAGTGAGTGGTTCAATAAAAAGCGTCCCAGAGACCAGTGACAAGTGATGTTATTGTCTTGCTAGAATACCAGTGGGCCAGAGGAAGCCTTACAATGTGCTGCATCAACAGGCAGCCCTGAGAAAGGCTTTTTTATAGGTAAGGAAAAAGAGGAACCAGATGGATCATAAGGTGAAAGCACCTAGAAAAAAGAATGGTCATTCACCTGAGAGTCTAGCATAAATAGGTAACATGATTTGAAGCAAATGGTAAATGTGCAATAATGGCTGCTATCACAAAAGCAGGCTGGAATCTTCTGCTGTTACTTCCCAGACTAGACTATGGTCAGGACTAGCCAGACTCTTTCCAGGGTTGAGGAAAAATACGACACGCACTTTGTGTGTGCAGCCATTTTAATCCTGTGTTCTGCTTGCTCCAATAGCATTGCCAAAAATGGGATTTACTTTCCTTACTTGTCTAGCACTGTGCTGGTGTCCTCTCTCTGACAGCAGCTAACACAGTCTGCTTCAGAAAGTGACAGTTTGACTAATGGATTGCCTTTACTTACAAAACTCTCTTAGGTTTGACATTGAGGGTCGTTGCAGAGTAGGCCTTAATTTGTATATGACTTCTCATGGGATGTTAAGAGTACGAGTAGAGATTTGCAGCTGTAATTATCAGAGCTTTGTAACCATTTTTCATTTTTTCGCTTTTCTTTATTTGTGTGGGTGTATGTTGGTTTGTTGGTTTCTATCAGAGGATCTTTAAGGCAGTGTGTGCTGTTCCCTGAATAGTCTTGTTTATTATCCCTTATTATTTATCTTCACATGTAGTTCCTTCTTGGGATTTATGGGGGCGGGGGAGGTGGGGAGGCAGATTTTTGCCTAAAATGTATACATTAAAAATAAGTGTATGCAGGTTGCAGATCCTGATCTGAAGAACACTAGTTGGCAGTAAATCAGTTATAAATCAGAATAATCAGTTTGGAGTTGCCTGTGCCAATAATTTCTAAGTGTTTTAATAATTTTGTTTTCCTCTAAGAATCTGAATGTAGATGATGGACAAATCCTAGAGAAAAAAATAGTTCCAGTGGATGTGATATTACAAGGTGATGAGAGAAATTATCCCAAATGGATAACGGTAAGATATTTCTCCTATTCTAAGTTATTAGCTAGTTAGAATAAAATGAAAGCTCTTTAACTGGGTAGCAGTTAAATGAATTCTAACACAGCTTCTCTGTGGTTCTCCCATTGTTCTTCTACTTGATGTCTGTGTAGATATTGTAGGATCTTGGCGTTTTTACAGCTATGATATGTAAGAAAAGGGGCAAATGTTTTTAAATTTCATTTTTTCGTTTTTTTCTTTTACTTTTATATGTAGTTCTTGGAACCCTGATGTGCCGGTTGATCTTTTGAGCTGCCAGTTTTCCTAACAGTCTAAATCTGAGTTTTGTAGAGGCTCAAAGAAAAAGAATTAGCTCTGGTTTTATTTCGGGGGCGAGGAAGTTCAGTGGTGAAGTGTCGGGATACAGCTTCTCTTTTCTGCTGGAGCTGCCAGAGATGTGTAGATTACTGAAGTGCGTGTGTGTAGATATATATCCCTGGATAAATTCTTATATTTGGAGTAGGGATTAATACATGACATACGATGTATAAGTTGAAAAAATTATGAATAGCTTTCCAAGAATAAAAACTAAAATCTTCCTACTTTCTAAACCTTCGTACTGAAGCCTTAGACTAGATGTTTTCCACGTTGTCTGAACTTGGCTGAGCCCTTAAAGACCATAACTGTACATGACCCCGAACAGCAAGAGGCAAGGAGGTCACAACTAAGGTTTTGATGATGTCTTTTAACATGCAAAAAACTCAGGTGGTTTGATTGTTTTTTTCTTTCTTTGTTTTTCAGATTACAACTCCACGTTCATCAAAAAGTCGTCATTCAACTTCGCCAGGGCAAGAACAGCTTGGTACAATTAAGTCTTTTGTCTGTTGGTCAAGTGTACTTGTTTAAAATGTGGATTTATTAAAATTTTTTAGAAAAAATATTTCATTTTTGGGGAGGTTTTGGCTTTGTATCCCCATATAATTACTTGACTGCTTTAATGAGCCGGCACAGATTTTCAGTGGTGTTTTGTAGTATTTTGATCTGGTACTATTCAGCATTTTTGCTTCCTGAGCAAATGAAAACTTCCAGTGTTTTTCATAGATTCAGCTATGGCTTGGAAGTAGCTAGCATTAATGGCTGAAAGAGAATTTGGAGGAATGTATATAGTTAGCTTGGGGTTTAAGTATTCTGGTATGAAATTAGCTTGTTCATCTACAGAGCTGCCTCTAAGGCTGGCAATTACTTCCCTGTTGAGGGGGAAATGATTCCTACTGTCATTGGAGAGCATAAATTCAAATAAGCATTTGAATGATAAAGTAATTTCTGCCAATTTAGAAAGCACGCCATTTTTCTTGACCTGCTCAGTGAAAGCCAGGAAAGTTATTTCTCGGCCCCGTGGTTCCTTGCCGCGCCGCACGGGCCCGCAGCATGGCCCTGCAGGCTCCACCAGTAAATGGAGCAGCGCCACTCCTCGGAGACCACAGAGAGAGAGAGCTTCTCGCAGTTTTTCTGGTCCTTAAATACATTGTCATAGAGGCATTACCAGCTTCTCTAATTGGCTTAGCAGCATGCCTCTTCTCAGAGCCAGCCAGCGGTTAGTTTTGCCAGGCACGGGAGAAGCTTTCAGCAGCTCTTCCCAGAAAATCACTTCCGTGACTGGCCTTCTCCCTCTTCACCAAAAATCAAGCCCTATGAAAACTACCACATTCATGAACTGCCGTGTCAGTTTCTGTAACTTACTGGAGAGATCGGGGAAGTACCAGCTGTGCACCAAGGATTTTTACAGACTGGCAGGCTTACATTTCATGTGCATTATCCAGTGGGAGAGGAAGGAAGCATTCACAGAGTACTGCAATAGACAGCTTTGCATTTGTAAGGGTTTGGCGATGCTTTTGGGTTAGTGATCTGTGTTCACTATGGAAGGAATATGGATCTCAGCCCCGACGAGCCTTAATTGTGGCTTTAACTAACCTCAGGTACCATGGAGTCTGCATTCATCAACTAAAATCCAGAACCTAAAATCTTTTGCCTCTTTTCTCCTCTTGGTAGAATATGGGGCTGTAGTGCTCTTTGGATTTTACTCTTTGGATTTTAGCTCAGTCTTGTTCGACTCAGCATGTGATTATGTTTTTTGTCTTGCCTGACTTCTCGACTTGAATTGCCATATTCTCCTGGTTTGTCTTTCTCAAAATTTTTATTTCAGCAGATGTGGTGGTAGACAGTTCAGATTTGCTAATGCTTTCTTAATCTGTAATATGTTGTTCCTAAATGTTTGTTAGAGCGATACTCAGTATAGATGGTACTATGATAAGTGGTAATATTATTACTTTTTGGTTTTTTCTAGGACCTAAAAAATGGGACACGATGTCGAGGAAAGACATTAAAAAATGGAGGAGAAAATTGACGGTATTTAATAGTGCAGTCCTACATAGTGCAGCCAAATGCAGCAATATTTCTTTATGGATGTATAGATAGATAGATTATATTCTAATCTTGCCGTGCTACAGAATATTTTCAGAGGTATTGAAGAGGTCAACATCTGCTTTACAATAGAGTTTTAGGATAGTTTAATATGTTTCCGATGCATTAGGCTAAAATAGATGACCATTTATCAGTGGCTAGCACCACTTGTAAACCTGGAGAGATTTTTTTTTTTTTTTTTTCAGTTGCTGTCTGTTGGGAATGTGTATTTTTGGAACTCGTCAGAATGTGTTCCGTGCAGTTAATGCATTGAATCAATTTATCTTTGTTCAGGCAGTCAGCTCTTTGATTCTGCAGAGGTTTCTGGTTTCATCTTTAGTTTCTTTTTCTTTCCCTGTGAAATAATGCCAGATTAATTAAAGAATCTTTGCAGTCTCACCAGTCAGTGTGTCAGGTAAACCCATGGCCTGTATGGCGTGCCCTGGCAGTAACACAGAAGCCGTTCTGAACCCCACAGAGTGGGAGCATGAGGAATGAAATTCACTCTGAGGCAACATGAGTGGATTTAATGGAGACCAAAAAGAGGCTGTATTTAGGGTTCCCTTTCCACTCCTGGTAATGCCTCGTGCACAGTCTGCTGCTGCCCAAGTTTCCCAGCCTAATCCATAAAAGACTGTGAGGGAAATTCTCTGTCTTGGCCTCTTCTGTGGGCCCAGGTATGTTCTTGCAGGGACTTTAGCAGCAAGAGTAAGGGAAAAAGTGAATGATCAGGTAAGTTTTACTAGGTACTTGTGGCTTTTCTGGTTAGGCCAGGGGAAACCTGAGAAAATTGAATGGCCTTGTAGATGTGGGCTATGCCAAAGTAACTAAAGACGATGGCTATAATTATTTTGCTGTTCTTTTAATCATTCTGACTTTTTTTTTTTTTTTTTTTTTTTTTTTTTTTTTTTTAATTGCAGCAGATTAGTCCAAGGCCAAGGAGCACAGGTAGGGGTTTTTTGTTTTTTTTTTTAAATATCTATTGCAAATTATCTTAAGCCAAGAGTCTTGACTTTAAGGATGGTGTTCAGGTTCATGCTAAAGCCTTTAGGATACTCATTGGTTTTTGTGTGAGAAACCGTCTAATAAGTCATCAGCACTTACGTTCATAAGGATTCAGAAATGTCATCTAAAGTGTTCAAGATGAAATACATTATATTTCATGCTGCTATCAAAACCAGCTGATCAATTGATAGGCACCCCTTATCAATTAATCAAAGAGTTTTTTGTTGCATTGTCAGTTTTGCCAGGTAATCATTGAATCTTAAAGATTCCAAGCCTGACTTGCGTGGACATAGTGGTGAAATATGAATGTTGTTAGCTTTTTGAAAATTACTAGGTAAGTGGGCATGTTAAAAAATAGGTACTAAATTAATCTCATGAAGTTGCATAATGGGCTGTCCATAATTTAGCAGATTATTCAGCGTAGTCAATGAATCAGCATGTCTCCAGGAAAAAGTAGCATACAGTTACTTTATTGGGAATCGCTTGCAGAATAGAAATCAAAGCATGTCTGTAAGTCAGAGTGTAGATATGATACTACTTGGACGGGATGTGTGACATCTGGACATTTTTCTGAAAAGGAGCTATATGTTCCAGTAAAATATATCTCTCCAGTGGGATAAATGATGGGGGAGAAAATTTTCCAGTGTAGTAGAGTGGATCACACAGAATCGCTAGACTGGGAGAGACCTTCAAGCTCATTGGGTCCAACACCTCAGCTAAGTTGTGGCACCGAGTGCCACGTCCAGTCTTTTTTAAACACATCCAGGGATGGTGACTCCACCACCTCCCTGAGCAGACCATTCCAGTACTTTGCCACTCTTCCCGTAAAAATCTCTTTCCTGATATCCCACCTGTATTTCCCTTGATGTAGCTTGAGACCGGGTCCTCTGGTTCTGTCCTTTGCTGCCTGGAGAGAGAGACCAACCCCCACCTGGCTCCAGCCACCTTTCAGGAAGTTGTAGAGAGTGATAAGGTCACCCCTGAGTCTCCTTTTCTCCAGGCTAAACACCCCCAGCTCCCTCAGTCACTCCTCACAGGGTTTGTGTTCCAAGCCCCTCAGCAGCCTCGTTGCCTCCTCTGGATGCGCTCCAGTGTCTCCAGGTCCTTCCCAAACTGAGGGGCCCAGAACTGGACACAGCACTCGAGGTGTGGCCTCAACCAGTGCCAAGTACAGGGGAAGAATGACCTCCCTGCTCCTGCTGGCCACACTGTTTCTGACACAGGCCAGGATGCTTTTGGCCTTCTTGGTCTCCAGGGCGCACTGCTGGCTCGTGTTCATGTTCTCCAGTACCCCCAGGTGCCTTTCTGCCTGGGCACTGTCCAGCCACTCTGTCCCCAGCCTGTAGCGTTGCAGGGGGTTATTGTGGCCAAAATGCCACCGTGCCACCTTCACAAAACGAAGGTATGTTGGGCTCTGTTCTCTCAACGTTGTGTAGTTGGGTTTTTTTGGTGTTACAAGTGACATTCGTCTGAGAAACTTTTTTTTGGAGCACCAGAGGACAAAGCACTGCCTCGCACCGGTCTTCCTCCACAGCACTGCCAAAAGCTTTACGGTGGTCAGATACAGGCTTTGAATCACCCTAAGAAATCTAAATGTAGAGCTGGAAAATAAGGGTCTGGTACAAAAGGTTTCAGATGGTCCTGACCTTTACCTCTTGTTCCATTTGGCTAATGGGGCAAAGTAGTACAAAGCTGTGGCTATTAGTCTCTGATAAAACAGGGAAAGAAGGTTAAGGTTTCTTTCAAGGAAACAGTATTTAAAATTATTTAGAATAAATATTTTGCTAATCTTTGCAAATCTACTTCATGGTCTGAATATCCTAGAAGCTCTTAAGAAGTAGAGTTTACGTTGTTGTCTTAAATGCTAGAAAGTCTTGATCTTATCAATTTTAAGTTTAGTGTGCTCCATTTCAGATGACCATGGAAGGCAGAACAATGGATAATATGTGTTTTTGCAGCTTCTAATGTTACCTGAGAAAAAAAAAGTATTACTTTATTTCAAGTCATCCTAGGGAAGAAATTTCTAACTAAGTATTAAAGTTGGGTGAACAGCTTTCTTAGAAAAAAACGTAAGCCTTCCATAGATTTGTGTTTTTATATGTATATTTACATATAAATCTCACAGAATCTCACAGATTTTTTCCAGCTTAAGAAAACCATGCTTTGCTCTGGCTTTGTTCAATTGAAACACAAGGACCCACGAAGCCATTTGAACTGTCTGGTTGTGGTTATTGTTAGCCTTAAAAAAAGCCATACACCTTAAACCCTCAACCCAAAAAAGATCCATCTGTCTGTGGATTATTAAAGCTTGTGGACGGATTTTACTTACTCACTCACTCTTAAGTAGGCTGAAGTGTTTTAAATTAGGATACATAAAGGTTTGTGCTATTAAGTCTAGACATTAAACATTAAACAAACACCTATCAATGGACCCCTCCCCTTAGAATATAACTAGTGTTGTTTATTCCAACTCGCAATTCTGCATTTTGCTAGATTTGAGTTTTCCTATTTGGGTGGCATGTCCAGCACCCTCATCAAGTTTTGCTGATTCAAGTGACAGTCCTTTGAGTGCTGGGCTTTTTTTTTTTTTTTTTTTTTGGTTTTTGTTTTTGGTTTTTGTTTTTGTTGGTTTTTTTTCCCATATATGGCAGGTCTCAGTGAGGGAGGACCAGGTATGTTAAATTTCAGCCTCCCACAGAAGTGAAATTTTTGTCATATATTGACTGCTTAAATTGGCTTTTTTTTTCCTTGAGAGTCTTTTGGGAACAAAATGTGCTTTGTGTGGTGTTTCATAGGCCTTGCTCAGTAAGGGATTTCAACTGGACGCTACTTTGTTCTTCTAAGGCCCTCTGTTCCCAATCCAGATAGGTTTGGAAGAGGCACTCTTCGGCTTCTAAAAGAATTTGTTGTTAAGGAAGCATTACAGTAGTGTTTTGCAAAATAATGAGGATTAATTTCCAGAGACGGTTACAGCCTTAATCCAGAGCCTTCTAGTTATATGCTTGTTGAATTTTATGAGAGAATGGTTCTATAGCCACCGGTTGGAAAATTGTGCTTTAACTAATTATCAGTGCTCTGTGTCCAAACTTGGGGGGATCATGGCAGGTTTTTTACAGGACTTGTCCTGTGCACTTTTATGGTTATATACTTGATTTAAGTAAATAACAGAAGAGGGAATACCCTTTGTTAACACTCAGATGACAGCAGGTAGGGTTGGCCACTGAGAAAGGTGTCTGACAAATTTGGGCTAAAAGTTAAAGTAAAATTTCTTCAATTTCATGCCAAGAAGTTGAAAGTAATAGACTTATTTTGGAATACTCAAATGCTGAAGAGATAATTTTTGAAAGCTGCTTGAGCCAACCAAGGGTATCACACCCCGCTGTAAAAACAGCACACACAATGCGTGAAGGTATGCACAAGTGCCTTGAACGTGAAGCACACAAAACAGGTTTTCTGCGCTGTTCAACAGTGATAAAAAGTGTGCTGGAGTACTTCGGTTTGTGTTTCATTATGGTGTGATTGGCCAGAGTGAGTCAGAAAAAAAACCCAATTACTAGAGCCACTGGTGATAGGATGTAAATAGAGGGGGAAAAGAAAAGAAATTGAAAACAAAAATAGCAAGAGAGGCTAAATATTATGAAAGTAATAGAACTTTTTTTCCCCTCCCATCATGCTACGAAATATCAGAGAAGCAGAGCCGTGATTTTGAAGATAAGCACTCAGCAGCACACCAGGTATGGGTGCCACCTTGCATCTGTTTTCATGGAGGGTTCCAGGCCAGGCTGGGTGAGGCTTTGAGCAACGTGGCCATCACAGAGGGGTTGGTACTAGATGGTTTTTGAGGTCCCTTCCGACCCCAACCATCCTACCTCGGCCTCTTTGGGGAAATGTATTTATGTAGTCAAAAGCTAAGAAATCGTTTATGAGCAGGTGGTGCTGTACCACGATATCTGTACTGGATTGCGGCTGTATTATTAGGGTTTTTTTGAAGGGGGGGAGAGAGCAGTTGGATATAGGCTCTTTCACCGGCAAGTGCCTTTCTAGTTAGGCATATATGTGGGCCTAACTTTTTAAATTACTGTTTGTAAAATCTGTGTAGTCTAGAACAGCTTCTTTTGACTCAAAGTAAGTTTGTGACTAGACTTGTTAATAAAAATGGTGTGATTTGGTCAGAATTTGTGGAATACAACTGCGTTTGTTTCACTCCCACCACTCTGCAAAGAACTGAGCAAGTAGTGAAAGCAAAAAATTCTATGGGCTAATTAATATAGCTTAAGCTACCAGGCTTTAAAATTCTTTTCATGTGCTTTTAAGGAGTCTTCTGAGAACTCTGGGGCAGATACATCTGATACAGGTGGGTTTTTTTATTTCCTACTTATCTAACCTTTATTTAACTTGGTTGAGAAAAGGGAAGATAGCGAGGTTTTGACCTTGTATTCCCGAGTAATTATTTGATTGTCTTAATTAGTGGGAGCTGCCTTTGACTTTTTTTCATATTTATAACTAGTACTGTTCAGCATTTTTGATCCTGAGCAAATGCAAACTTCCAGTGTTTTTCAGAGATTCAGCTATGGCTTGGAAGTAGCCAGCAGTAATGGCTGAAAGAGCAGTTGCAGTAAAGTATATAGGTATTTCATTCTGGTATGAAATTAGCTTGTTCATCTACATAGCTGCCTCTAAGGCTGGCAATTACTTCCCTGTTGAGGGGAATGTTTCCTACTGTCATTGGAGAGGATAGCTTCAAATAAGCATTTGAATGATAAAGTAATTTCTGCCAATTTAGAAAGCACGCCATTTTTCTCAAACTGCTCGATGAAAGCTAGGATCACTATTTCAGAGGCACCTGTAGCTCGGCTTCTGTAAGTTCCTTTGCCTTTTGCACTTGTGGGATAAATGAGTGAAGTGCTTCAGACTCTGGTATTTTCATAGCAGCATGCAGTAAAATGATCATGCGCTTCTCTGCCTCCTCTTACGAATGGTCTGCGAAGAGGCTGGTGAGGATTTGTAGAAACCTCTGTGAGTTCCAGCTATCTCCAAATCCTGTAAGATGTAGAAATTAGATTCTTAGGGATATGGGATTGGATTCCTCACATAAAAATTGAGTGCACTGTGGTGCTTGGGATGTGGGGTGTTTTGGCTTGTGGTAATTTGGGTGGGTGTTTCCAGGGCTTTTTTTCTTGGTTGGCATTTGGTGGTTTTTTTGAGGTATAAAAGCTTGCCGATAGGGCGCGCTAACTTAAGGAAAGCAATCTGTCTTTAGCTGTTTTAGCTACATCTTTAGTTTTGGCAGGCGTTTTCCATTTTTAGTATCCATACAGAATACGTCACACTTTTCAGGGAAGGCAGAGTTTCTTCCTGGTGTTAGCCACTGGTTTTGTGTTGAAAGTGTGCAAAGCTTGTCTACAGCAGGTAAAAGTCAAGTGGAGCGGCTCTCACCTGGGCCTGCAAGTGTGATTCTGTCCTTAATAGGGAAAGTTACTAGGGTTGCCCTCTTGCTTTCTCAGAAAGTGGCATGGCAGAGTATATCTAACAGTTACTTGTATCTAGCAGGATCCTATCCCAGAAGA
The DNA here is from genome assembly GCF_027477595.1 of Haemorhous mexicanus. Taxonomy (NCBI): domain Eukaryota; kingdom Metazoa; phylum Chordata; class Aves; order Passeriformes; family Fringillidae; genus Haemorhous; species Haemorhous mexicanus. The sequence goes on along the minus strand of NC_082342.1, from coordinate 19,187,965 downwards.
CTGAATTAACTTGGAGAAAGGGATAAATAAGTTATAGCTTAGGGAATGATAGTGTTTTGGATGCACCTCCTGTGAAGTGGCTTTCTGTAATAAAGGTCATATTTTTAAGAGAGAAAGGTGGAAGTTTTCTTTTTTCCTCTCTGTTCTGCCTTTGAGGTGCAAAGGTGTTACTGAATTTCCCTTTTGGCCTTTAGGACCAAACTTTTAGATTCCCTGGAGAAAATACTTTTCTTTTTCCCTTCTGTGCTGGTGCCCACTGCTAATTACTGAAGTTCCAGTGATTTGAAAGTATGATTGCCAGCACACGTTGAAGGTATACTGAAATTCGATTTTTGAGGACTGACAATTAGAAGAATTTTCCACTTGTGTACAGATCAACTCATGCTTTGATGCAAGCTGTTTTTAAATAATTTATTAGTTGGTGTGATGGAGTCAACGCCTCCATGACACAGGAGTTGTTCCCTTTATCTCAAGAACTGCCCATTTGTGTAGCAGTCCAGTCTGTTCATCTTGGTGAACATTTGGGAAGCAGTCTGACCGGTTTGTGCCCAGTTGTGCTGGAGGAAGAAGATTGTATGGCAGGAAGGGTAATAACAAATTAAGAGTAGCATGACGAGGCAGTGATGTGGTAGCATCATAGCCAAGATTTTTTTTCACTCGCGATTTCTCCTCTCCTTTTTCCTTCCCCTCTGGTGAGTGCAGGGAAGTTTAGAAATCAGGGCTGAAAATGCACCATATATTTTATGCTCATGGATGACTGATTTTAGCTAAAGATGAATTGGAAGGTCTGGCTACATCAAGAGAAAAAATATTTTGTTGCATTTCATTCACAAAACCACCCACAGAATAACTAAAACCGAGGTAAAAGATTCTGTCTTGTTGTTTCATATTCTCAAGTCTGCCTTATTTCTCACTTTGTCAATCCTAAGGCGGTCTTGACAACAGGAAGCTACCAGGAGGAAGCATGAGAGAAAGTCCTTGCTATCTTTGTTGGGATATTTAGGAATATAGCGGGGATTGTGCATTAATGATTAATGAATCTTAGAGAGCCACAAAAGAAAGAGCTTTAAAAATATTTTACTCTCTGAAATGTTGAATATAAATCGTGAAGAACGGATGGCAAACAGGTTTTCTTTACCCCTCTTTGCTCCACTGAAGTCATCGATGGAGCCACAAACCATGCTTTTCAATTGGAATTGAAATGCAAACGTAATACAGTTAAAGTCATGGCGTAGGAAACTCTTTTCTAGAATGAAAACAGTGTAGTTGATAACTTGCACAGTGTGTGTTTAAAAGCATTTCTGGTTTGAGTTCAGCTGTGTTTTACTTAATATTTGCCTTCAAATTGCAGGTGGAGAAAGTGGTGCCGTAGCCTCAGTAGGAAGAAAATTTGGAGGAATTTGTCTCAAGGTAAGAATTTTGGGTGTCTAATAGAAGGTAACGATTCAACAGAAACTATTAACTCTTTGAATGGTTTACGCATGCCTGATGAGCTGATGCAGTCAGCGGAAGACTTGCTATCGTCTGCCTCTTAGTGCACATTTTTGGCAAGTGAGTGGTTCAATAAAAAGCGTCCCAGAGACCAGTGACAAGTGATGTTATTGTCTTGCTAGAATACCAGTGGGCCAGAGGAAGCCTTACAATGTGCTGCATCAACAGGCAGCCCTGAGAAAGGCTTTTTTATAGGTAAGGAAAAAGAGGAACCAGATGGATCATAAGGTGAAAGCACCTAGAAAAAAGAATGGTCATTCACCTGAGAGTCTAGCATAAATAGGTAACATGATTTGAAGCAAATGGTAAATGTGCAATAATGGCTGCTATCACAAAAGCAGGCTGGAATCTTCTGCTGTTACTTCCCAGACTAGACTATGGTCAGGACTAGCCAGACTCTTTCCAGGGTTGAGGAAAAATACGACACGCACTTTGTGTGTGCAGCCATTTTAATCCTGTGTTCTGCTTGCTCCAATAGCATTGCCAAAAATGGGATTTACTTTCCTTACTTGTCTAGCACTGTGCTGGTGTCCTCTCTCTGACAGCAGCTAACACAGTCTGCTTCAGAAAGTGACAGTTTGACTAATGGATTGCCTTTACTTACAAAACTCTCTTAGGTTTGACATTGAGGGTCGTTGCAGAGTAGGCCTTAATTTGTATATGACTTCTCATGGGATGTTAAGAGTACGAGTAGAGATTTGCAGCTGTAATTATCAGAGCTTTGTAACCATTTTTCATTTTTTCGCTTTTCTTTATTTGTGTGGGTGTATGTTGGTTTGTTGGTTTCTATCAGAGGATCTTTAAGGCAGTGTGTGCTGTTCCCTGAATAGTCTTGTTTATTATCCCTTATTATTTATCTTCACATGTAGTTCCTTCTTGGGATTTATGGGGGCGGGGGAGGTGGGGAGGCAGATTTTTGCCTAAAATGTATACATTAAAAATAAGTGTATGCAGGTTGCAGATCCTGATCTGAAGAACACTAGTTGGCAGTAAATCAGTTATAAATCAGAATAATCAGTTTGGAGTTGCCTGTGCCAATAATTTCTAAGTGTTTTAATAATTTTGTTTTCCTCTAAGAATCTGAATGTAGATGATGGACAAATCCTAGAGAAAAAAATAGTTCCAGTGGATGTGATATTACAAGGTGATGAGAGAAATTATCCCAAATGGATAACGGTAAGATATTTCTCCTATTCTAAGTTATTAGCTAGTTAGAATAAAATGAAAGCTCTTTAACTGGGTAGCAGTTAAATGAATTCTAACACAGCTTCTCTGTGGTTCTCCCATTGTTCTTCTACTTGATGTCTGTGTAGATATTGTAGGATCTTGGCGTTTTTACAGCTATGATATGTAAGAAAAGGGGCAAATGTTTTTAAATTTCATTTTTTCGTTTTTTTCTTTTACTTTTATATGTAGTTCTTGGAACCCTGATGTGCCGGTTGATCTTTTGAGCTGCCAGTTTTCCTAACAGTCTAAATCTGAGTTTTGTAGAGGCTCAAAGAAAAAGAATTAGCTCTGGTTTTATTTCGGGGGCGAGGAAGTTCAGTGGTGAAGTGTCGGGATACAGCTTCTCTTTTCTGCTGGAGCTGCCAGAGATGTGTAGATTACTGAAGTGCGTGTGTGTAGATATATATCCCTGGATAAATTCTTATATTTGGAGTAGGGATTAATACATGACATACGATGTATAAGTTGAAAAAATTATGAATAGCTTTCCAAGAATAAAAACTAAAATCTTCCTACTTTCTAAACCTTCGTACTGAAGCCTTAGACTAGATGTTTTCCACGTTGTCTGAACTTGGCTGAGCCCTTAAAGACCATAACTGTACATGACCCCGAACAGCAAGAGGCAAGGAGGTCACAACTAAGGTTTTGATGATGTCTTTTAACATGCAAAAAACTCAGGTGGTTTGATTGTTTTTTTCTTTCTTTGTTTTTCAGATTACAACTCCACGTTCATCAAAAAGTCGTCATTCAACTTCGCCAGGGCAAGAACAGCTTGGTACAATTAAGTCTTTTGTCTGTTGGTCAAGTGTACTTGTTTAAAATGTGGATTTATTAAAATTTTTTAGAAAAAATATTTCATTTTTGGGGAGGTTTTGGCTTTGTATCCCCATATAATTACTTGACTGCTTTAATGAGCCGGCACAGATTTTCAGTGGTGTTTTGTAGTATTTTGATCTGGTACTATTCAGCATTTTTGCTTCCTGAGCAAATGAAAACTTCCAGTGTTTTTCATAGATTCAGCTATGGCTTGGAAGTAGCTAGCATTAATGGCTGAAAGAGAATTTGGAGGAATGTATATAGTTAGCTTGGGGTTTAAGTATTCTGGTATGAAATTAGCTTGTTCATCTACAGAGCTGCCTCTAAGGCTGGCAATTACTTCCCTGTTGAGGGGGAAATGATTCCTACTGTCATTGGAGAGCATAAATTCAAATAAGCATTTGAATGATAAAGTAATTTCTGCCAATTTAGAAAGCACGCCATTTTTCTTGACCTGCTCAGTGAAAGCCAGGAAAGTTATTTCTCGGCCCCGTGGTTCCTTGCCGCGCCGCACGGGCCCGCAGCATGGCCCTGCAGGCTCCACCAGTAAATGGAGCAGCGCCACTCCTCGGAGACCACAGAGAGAGAGAGCTTCTCGCAGTTTTTCTGGTCCTTAAATACATTGTCATAGAGGCATTACCAGCTTCTCTAATTGGCTTAGCAGCATGCCTCTTCTCAGAGCCAGCCAGCGGTTAGTTTTGCCAGGCACGGGAGAAGCTTTCAGCAGCTCTTCCCAGAAAATCACTTCCGTGACTGGCCTTCTCCCTCTTCACCAAAAATCAAGCCCTATGAAAACTACCACATTCATGAACTGCCGTGTCAGTTTCTGTAACTTACTGGAGAGATCGGGGAAGTACCAGCTGTGCACCAAGGATTTTTACAGACTGGCAGGCTTACATTTCATGTGCATTATCCAGTGGGAGAGGAAGGAAGCATTCACAGAGTACTGCAATAGACAGCTTTGCATTTGTAAGGGTTTGGCGATGCTTTTGGGTTAGTGATCTGTGTTCACTATGGAAGGAATATGGATCTCAGCCCCGACGAGCCTTAATTGTGGCTTTAACTAACCTCAGGTACCATGGAGTCTGCATTCATCAACTAAAATCCAGAACCTAAAATCTTTTGCCTCTTTTCTCCTCTTGGTAGAATATGGGGCTGTAGTGCTCTTTGGATTTTACTCTTTGGATTTTAGCTCAGTCTTGTTCGACTCAGCATGTGATTATGTTTTTTGTCTTGCCTGACTTCTCGACTTGAATTGCCATATTCTCCTGGTTTGTCTTTCTCAAAATTTTTATTTCAGCAGATGTGGTGGTAGACAGTTCAGATTTGCTAATGCTTTCTTAATCTGTAATATGTTGTTCCTAAATGTTTGTTAGAGCGATACTCAGTATAGATGGTACTATGATAAGTGGTAATATTATTACTTTTTGGTTTTTTCTAGGACCTAAAAAATGGGACACGATGTCGAGGAAAGACATTAAAAAATGGAGGAGAAAATTGACGGTATTTAATAGTGCAGTCCTACATAGTGCAGCCAAATGCAGCAATATTTCTTTATGGATGTATAGATAGATAGATTATATTCTAATCTTGCCGTGCTACAGAATATTTTCAGAGGTATTGAAGAGGTCAACATCTGCTTTACAATAGAGTTTTAGGATAGTTTAATATGTTTCCGATGCATTAGGCTAAAATAGATGACCATTTATCAGTGGCTAGCACCACTTGTAAACCTGGAGAGATTTTTTTTTTTTTTTTTTCAGTTGCTGTCTGTTGGGAATGTGTATTTTTGGAACTCGTCAGAATGTGTTCCGTGCAGTTAATGCATTGAATCAATTTATCTTTGTTCAGGCAGTCAGCTCTTTGATTCTGCAGAGGTTTCTGGTTTCATCTTTAGTTTCTTTTTCTTTCCCTGTGAAATAATGCCAGATTAATTAAAGAATCTTTGCAGTCTCACCAGTCAGTGTGTCAGGTAAACCCATGGCCTGTATGGCGTGCCCTGGCAGTAACACAGAAGCCGTTCTGAACCCCACAGAGTGGGAGCATGAGGAATGAAATTCACTCTGAGGCAACATGAGTGGATTTAATGGAGACCAAAAAGAGGCTGTATTTAGGGTTCCCTTTCCACTCCTGGTAATGCCTCGTGCACAGTCTGCTGCTGCCCAAGTTTCCCAGCCTAATCCATAAAAGACTGTGAGGGAAATTCTCTGTCTTGGCCTCTTCTGTGGGCCCAGGTATGTTCTTGCAGGGACTTTAGCAGCAAGAGTAAGGGAAAAAGTGAATGATCAGGTAAGTTTTACTAGGTACTTGTGGCTTTTCTGGTTAGGCCAGGGGAAACCTGAGAAAATTGAATGGCCTTGTAGATGTGGGCTATGCCAAAGTAACTAAAGACGATGGCTATAATTATTTTGCTGTTCTTTTAATCATTCTGACTTTTTTTTTTTTTTTTTTTTTTTTTTTTTTTTTTTTAATTGCAGCAGATTAGTCCAAGGCCAAGGAGCACAGGTAGGGGTTTTTTGTTTTTTTTTTTAAATATCTATTGCAAATTATCTTAAGCCAAGAGTCTTGACTTTAAGGATGGTGTTCAGGTTCATGCTAAAGCCTTTAGGATACTCATTGGTTTTTGTGTGAGAAACCGTCTAATAAGTCATCAGCACTTACGTTCATAAGGATTCAGAAATGTCATCTAAAGTGTTCAAGATGAAATACATTATATTTCATGCTGCTATCAAAACCAGCTGATCAATTGATAGGCACCCCTTATCAATTAATCAAAGAGTTTTTTGTTGCATTGTCAGTTTTGCCAGGTAATCATTGAATCTTAAAGATTCCAAGCCTGACTTGCGTGGACATAGTGGTGAAATATGAATGTTGTTAGCTTTTTGAAAATTACTAGGTAAGTGGGCATGTTAAAAAATAGGTACTAAATTAATCTCATGAAGTTGCATAATGGGCTGTCCATAATTTAGCAGATTATTCAGCGTAGTCAATGAATCAGCATGTCTCCAGGAAAAAGTAGCATACAGTTACTTTATTGGGAATCGCTTGCAGAATAGAAATCAAAGCATGTCTGTAAGTCAGAGTGTAGATATGATACTACTTGGACGGGATGTGTGACATCTGGACATTTTTCTGAAAAGGAGCTATATGTTCCAGTAAAATATATCTCTCCAGTGGGATAAATGATGGGGGAGAAAATTTTCCAGTGTAGTAGAGTGGATCACACAGAATCGCTAGACTGGGAGAGACCTTCAAGCTCATTGGGTCCAACACCTCAGCTAAGTTGTGGCACCGAGTGCCACGTCCAGTCTTTTTTAAACACATCCAGGGATGGTGACTCCACCACCTCCCTGAGCAGACCATTCCAGTACTTTGCCACTCTTCCCGTAAAAATCTCTTTCCTGATATCCCACCTGTATTTCCCTTGATGTAGCTTGAGACCGGGTCCTCTGGTTCTGTCCTTTGCTGCCTGGAGAGAGAGACCAACCCCCACCTGGCTCCAGCCACCTTTCAGGAAGTTGTAGAGAGTGATAAGGTCACCCCTGAGTCTCCTTTTCTCCAGGCTAAACACCCCCAGCTCCCTCAGTCACTCCTCACAGGGTTTGTGTTCCAAGCCCCTCAGCAGCCTCGTTGCCTCCTCTGGATGCGCTCCAGTGTCTCCAGGTCCTTCCCAAACTGAGGGGCCCAGAACTGGACACAGCACTCGAGGTGTGGCCTCAACCAGTGCCAAGTACAGGGGAAGAATGACCTCCCTGCTCCTGCTGGCCACACTGTTTCTGACACAGGCCAGGATGCTTTTGGCCTTCTTGGTCTCCAGGGCGCACTGCTGGCTCGTGTTCATGTTCTCCAGTACCCCCAGGTGCCTTTCTGCCTGGGCACTGTCCAGCCACTCTGTCCCCAGCCTGTAGCGTTGCAGGGGGTTATTGTGGCCAAAATGCCACCGTGCCACCTTCACAAAACGAAGGTATGTTGGGCTCTGTTCTCTCAACGTTGTGTAGTTGGGTTTTTTTGGTGTTACAAGTGACATTCGTCTGAGAAACTTTTTTTTGGAGCACCAGAGGACAAAGCACTGCCTCGCACCGGTCTTCCTCCACAGCACTGCCAAAAGCTTTACGGTGGTCAGATACAGGCTTTGAATCACCCTAAGAAATCTAAATGTAGAGCTGGAAAATAAGGGTCTGGTACAAAAGGTTTCAGATGGTCCTGACCTTTACCTCTTGTTCCATTTGGCTAATGGGGCAAAGTAGTACAAAGCTGTGGCTATTAGTCTCTGATAAAACAGGGAAAGAAGGTTAAGGTTTCTTTCAAGGAAACAGTATTTAAAATTATTTAGAATAAATATTTTGCTAATCTTTGCAAATCTACTTCATGGTCTGAATATCCTAGAAGCTCTTAAGAAGTAGAGTTTACGTTGTTGTCTTAAATGCTAGAAAGTCTTGATCTTATCAATTTTAAGTTTAGTGTGCTCCATTTCAGATGACCATGGAAGGCAGAACAATGGATAATATGTGTTTTTGCAGCTTCTAATGTTACCTGAGAAAAAAAAAGTATTACTTTATTTCAAGTCATCCTAGGGAAGAAATTTCTAACTAAGTATTAAAGTTGGGTGAACAGCTTTCTTAGAAAAAAACGTAAGCCTTCCATAGATTTGTGTTTTTATATGTATATTTACATATAAATCTCACAGAATCTCACAGATTTTTTCCAGCTTAAGAAAACCATGCTTTGCTCTGGCTTTGTTCAATTGAAACACAAGGACCCACGAAGCCATTTGAACTGTCTGGTTGTGGTTATTGTTAGCCTTAAAAAAAGCCATACACCTTAAACCCTCAACCCAAAAAAGATCCATCTGTCTGTGGATTATTAAAGCTTGTGGACGGATTTTACTTACTCACTCACTCTTAAGTAGGCTGAAGTGTTTTAAATTAGGATACATAAAGGTTTGTGCTATTAAGTCTAGACATTAAACATTAAACAAACACCTATCAATGGACCCCTCCCCTTAGAATATAACTAGTGTTGTTTATTCCAACTCGCAATTCTGCATTTTGCTAGATTTGAGTTTTCCTATTTGGGTGGCATGTCCAGCACCCTCATCAAGTTTTGCTGATTCAAGTGACAGTCCTTTGAGTGCTGGGCTTTTTTTTTTTTTTTTTTTTTGGTTTTTGTTTTTGGTTTTTGTTTTTGTTGGTTTTTTTTCCCATATATGGCAGGTCTCAGTGAGGGAGGACCAGGTATGTTAAATTTCAGCCTCCCACAGAAGTGAAATTTTTGTCATATATTGACTGCTTAAATTGGCTTTTTTTTTCCTTGAGAGTCTTTTGGGAACAAAATGTGCTTTGTGTGGTGTTTCATAGGCCTTGCTCAGTAAGGGATTTCAACTGGACGCTACTTTGTTCTTCTAAGGCCCTCTGTTCCCAATCCAGATAGGTTTGGAAGAGGCACTCTTCGGCTTCTAAAAGAATTTGTTGTTAAGGAAGCATTACAGTAGTGTTTTGCAAAATAATGAGGATTAATTTCCAGAGACGGTTACAGCCTTAATCCAGAGCCTTCTAGTTATATGCTTGTTGAATTTTATGAGAGAATGGTTCTATAGCCACCGGTTGGAAAATTGTGCTTTAACTAATTATCAGTGCTCTGTGTCCAAACTTGGGGGGATCATGGCAGGTTTTTTACAGGACTTGTCCTGTGCACTTTTATGGTTATATACTTGATTTAAGTAAATAACAGAAGAGGGAATACCCTTTGTTAACACTCAGATGACAGCAGGTAGGGTTGGCCACTGAGAAAGGTGTCTGACAAATTTGGGCTAAAAGTTAAAGTAAAATTTCTTCAATTTCATGCCAAGAAGTTGAAAGTAATAGACTTATTTTGGAATACTCAAATGCTGAAGAGATAATTTTTGAAAGCTGCTTGAGCCAACCAAGGGTATCACACCCCGCTGTAAAAACAGCACACACAATGCGTGAAGGTATGCACAAGTGCCTTGAACGTGAAGCACACAAAACAGGTTTTCTGCGCTGTTCAACAGTGATAAAAAGTGTGCTGGAGTACTTCGGTTTGTGTTTCATTATGGTGTGATTGGCCAGAGTGAGTCAGAAAAAAAACCCAATTACTAGAGCCACTGGTGATAGGATGTAAATAGAGGGGGAAAAGAAAAGAAATTGAAAACAAAAATAGCAAGAGAGGCTAAATATTATGAAAGTAATAGAACTTTTTTTCCCCTCCCATCATGCTACGAAATATCAGAGAAGCAGAGCCGTGATTTTGAAGATAAGCACTCAGCAGCACACCAGGTATGGGTGCCACCTTGCATCTGTTTTCATGGAGGGTTCCAGGCCAGGCTGGGTGAGGCTTTGAGCAACGTGGCCATCACAGAGGGGTTGGTACTAGATGGTTTTTGAGGTCCCTTCCGACCCCAACCATCCTACCTCGGCCTCTTTGGGGAAATGTATTTATGTAGTCAAAAGCTAAGAAATCGTTTATGAGCAGGTGGTGCTGTACCACGATATCTGTACTGGATTGCGGCTGTATTATTAGGGTTTTTTTGAAGGGGGGGAGAGAGCAGTTGGATATAGGCTCTTTCACCGGCAAGTGCCTTTCTAGTTAGGCATATATGTGGGCCTAACTTTTTAAATTACTGTTTGTAAAATCTGTGTAGTCTAGAACAGCTTCTTTTGACTCAAAGTAAGTTTGTGACTAGACTTGTTAATAAAAATGGTGTGATTTGGTCAGAATTTGTGGAATACAACTGCGTTTGTTTCACTCCCACCACTCTGCAAAGAACTGAGCAAGTAGTGAAAGCAAAAAATTCTATGGGCTAATTAATATAGCTTAAGCTACCAGGCTTTAAAATTCTTTTCATGTGCTTTTAAGGAGTCTTCTGAGAACTCTGGGGCAGATACATCTGATACAGGTGGGTTTTTTTATTTCCTACTTATCTAACCTTTATTTAACTTGGTTGAGAAAAGGGAAGATAGCGAGGTTTTGACCTTGTATTCCCGAGTAATTATTTGATTGTCTTAATTAGTGGGAGCTGCCTTTGACTTTTTTTCATATTTATAACTAGTACTGTTCAGCATTTTTGATCCTGAGCAAATGCAAACTTCCAGTGTTTTTCAGAGATTCAGCTATGGCTTGGAAGTAGCCAGCAGTAATGGCTGAAAGAGCAGTTGCAGTAAAGTATATAGGTATTTCATTCTGGTATGAAATTAGCTTGTTCATCTACATAGCTGCCTCTAAGGCTGGCAATTACTTCCCTGTTGAGGGGAATGTTTCCTACTGTCATTGGAGAGGATAGCTTCAAATAAGCATTTGAATGATAAAGTAATTTCTGCCAATTTAGAAAGCACGCCATTTTTCTCAAACTGCTCGATGAAAGCTAGGATCACTATTTCAGAGGCACCTGTAGCTCGGCTTCTGTAAGTTCCTTTGCCTTTTGCACTTGTGGGATAAATGAGTGAAGTGCTTCAGACTCTGGTATTTTCATAGCAGCATGCAGTAAAATGATCATGCGCTTCTCTGCCTCCTCTTACGAATGGTCTGCGAAGAGGCTGGTGAGGATTTGTAGAAACCTCTGTGAGTTCCAGCTATCTCCAAATCCTGTAAGATGTAGAAATTAGATTCTTAGGGATATGGGATTGGATTCCTCACATAAAAATTGAGTGCACTGTGGTGCTTGGGATGTGGGGTGTTTTGGCTTGTGGTAATTTGGGTGGGTGTTTCCAGGGCTTTTTTTCTTGGTTGGCATTTGGTGGTTTTTTTGAGGTATAAAAGCTTGCCGATAGGGCGCGCTAACTTAAGGAAAGCAATCTGTCTTTAGCTGTTTTAGCTACATCTTTAGTTTTGGCAGGCGTTTTCCATTTTTAGTATCCATACAGAATACGTCACACTTTTCAGGGAAGGCAGAGTTTCTTCCTGGTGTTAGCCACTGGTTTTGTGTTGAAAGTGTGCAAAGCTTGTCTACAGCAGGTAAAAGTCAAGTGGAGCGGCTCTCACCTGGGCCTGCAAGTGTGATTCTGTCCTTAATAGGGAAAGTTACTAGGGTTGCCCTCTTGCTTTCTCAGAAAGTGGCATGGCAGAGTATATCTAACAGTTACTTGTATCTAGCAGGATCCTATCCCAGAAGACTGAATTAACTTGGAGAAAGGGATAAATAAGTTATAGCTTAGGGAATGATAGTGTTTTGGATGCACCTCCTGTGAAGTGGCTTTCTGTAATAAAGGTCATATTTTTAAGAGAGAAAGGTGGAAGTTTTCTTTTTTCCTCTCTGTTCTGCCTTTGAGGTGCAAAGGTGTTACTGAATTTCCCTTTTGGCCTTTAGGACCAAACTTTTAGATTCCCTGGAGAAAATACTTTTCTTTTTCCCTTCTGTGCTGGTGCCCACTGCTAATTACTGAAGTTCCAGTGATTTGAAAGTATGATTGCCAGCACACGTTGAAGGTATACTGAAATTCGATTTTTGAGGACTGACAATTAGAAGAATTTTCCACTTGTGTACAGATCAACTCATGCTTTGATGCAAGCTGTTTTTAAATAATTTATTAGTTGGTGTGATGGAGTCAACGCCTCCATGACACAGGAGTTGTTCCCTTTATCTCAAGAACTGCCCATTTGTGTAGCAGTCCAGTCTGTTCATCTTGGTGAACATTTGGGAAGCAGTCTGACCGGTTTGTGCCCAGTTGTGCTGGAGGAAGAAGATTGTATGGCAGGAAGGGTAATAACAAATTAAGAGTAGCATGACGAGGCAGTGATGTGGTAGCATCATAGCCAAGATTTTTTTTCACTCGCGATTTCTCCTCTCCTTTTTCCTTCCCCTCTGGTGAGTGCAGGGAAGTTTAGAAATCAGGGCTGAAAATGCACCATATATTTTATGCTCATGGATGACTGATTTTAGCTAAAGATGAATTGGAAGGTCTGGCTACATCAAGAGAAAAAATATTTTGTTGCATTTCATTCACAAAACCACCCACAGAATAACTAAAACCGAGGTAAAAGATTCTGTCTTGTTGTTTCATATTCTCAAGTCTGCCTTATTTCTCACTTTGTCAATCCTAAGGCGGTCTTGACAACAGGAAGCTACCAGGAGGAAGCATGAGAGAAAGTCCTTGCTATCTTTGTTGGGATATTTAGGAATATAGCGGGGATTGTGCATTAATGATTAATGAATCTTAGAGAGCCACAAAAGAAAGAGCTTTAAAAATATTTTACTCTCTGAAATGTTGAATATAAATCGTGAAGAACGGATGGCAAACAGGTTTTCTTTACCCCTCTTTGCTCCACTGAAGTCATCGATGGAGCCACAAACCATGCTTTTCAATTGGAATTGAAATGCAAACGTAATACAGTTAAAGTCATGGCGTAGGAAACTCTTTTCTAGAATGAAAACAGTGTAGTTGATAACTTGCACAGTGTGTGTTTAAAAGCATTTCTGGTTTGAGTTCAGCTGTGTTTTACTTAATATTTGCCTTCAAATTGCAGGTGGAGAAAGTGGTGCCGTAGCCTCAGTAGGAAGAAAATTTGGAGGAATTTGTCTCAAGGTAAGAATTTTGGGTGTCTAATAGAAGGTAACGATTCAACAGAAACTATTAACTCTTTGAATGGTTTACGCATGCCTGATGAGCTGATGCAGTCAGCGGAAGACTTGCTATCGTCTGCCTCTTAGTGCACATTTTTGGCAAGTGAGTGGTTCAATAAAAAGCGTCCCAGAGACCAGTGACAAGTGATGTTATTGTCTTGCTAGAATACCAGTGGGCCAGAGGAAGCCTTACAATGTGCTGCATCAACAGGCAGCCCTGAGAAAGGCTTTTTTATAGGTAAGGAAAAAGAGGAACCAGATGGATCATAAGGTGAAAGCACCTAGAAAAAAGAATGGTCATTCACCTGAGAGTCTAGCATAAATAGGTAACATGATTTGAAGCAAATGGTAAATGTGCAATAATGGCTGCTATCACAAAAGCAGGCTGGAATCTTCTGCTGTTACTTCCCAGACTAGACTATGGTCAGGACTAGCCAGACTCTTTCCAGGGTTGAGGAAAAATACGACACGCACTTTGTGTGTGCAGCCATTTTAATCCTGTGTTCTGCTTGCTCCAATAGCATTGCCAAAAATGGGATTTACTTTCCTTACTTGTCTAGCACTGTGCTGGTGTCCTCTCTCTGACAGCAGCTAACACAGTCTGCTTCAGAAAGTGACAGTTTGACTAATGGATTGCCTTTACTTACAAAACTCTCTTAGGTTTGACATTGAGGGTCGTTGCAGAGTAGGCCTTAATTTGTATATGACTTCTCATGGGATGTTAAGAATACGAGTAGAGATTTGCAGCTGTAATTATCAGAGCTTTGTAACCATTTTTCATTTTTTCGCTTTTCTTTATTTGTGTGGGTGTATGTTGGTTTGTTGGTTTCTATCAGAGGATCTTTAAGGCAGTGTGTGCTGTTCCCTGAATAGTCTTGTTTATTATCCCTTATTATTTATCTTCACATGTAGTTCCTTCTTGGGATTTATGGGGGCGGGGGAGGTGGGGAGGCAGATTTTTGCCTAAAATGTATACATTAAAAATAAGTGTATGCAGGTTGCAGATCCTGATCTGAAGAACACTAGTTGGCAGTAAATCAGTTATAAATCAGAATAATCAGTTTGGAGTTGCCTGTGCCAATAATTTCTAAGTGTTTTAATAATTTTGTTTTCCTCTAAGAATCTGAATGTAGATGATGGACAAATCCTAGAGAAAAAAATAGTTCCAGTGGATGTGATATTACAAGGTGATGAGAGAAATTATCCCAAATGGATAACGGTAAGATATTTCTCCTATTCTAAGTTATTAGCTAGTTAGAATAAAATGAAAGCTCTTTAACTGGGTAGCAGTTAAATGAATTCTAACACAGCTTCTCTGTGGTTCTCCCATTGTTCTTCTACTTGATGTCTGTGTAGATATTGTAGGATCTTGGCGTTTTTACAGCTATGATATGTAAGAAAAGGGGCAAATGTTTTTAAATTTCATTTTTTCGTTTTTTTCTTTTACTTTTATATGTAGTTCTTGGAACCCTGATGTGCCGGTTGATCTTTTGAGCTGCCAGTTTTCCTAACAGTCTAAATCTGAGTTTTGTAGAGGCTCAAAGAAAAAGAATTAGCTCTGGTTTTATTTCGGGGGCGAGGAAGTTCAGTGGTGAAGTGTCGGGATACAGCTTCTCTTTTCTGCTGGAGCTGCCAGAGATGTGTAGATTACTGAAGTGCGTGTGTGTAGATATATATCCCTGGATAAATTCTTATATTTGGAGTAGGGATTAATACATGACATACGATGTATAAGTTGAAAAAATTATGAATAGCTTTCCAAGAATAAAAACTAAAATCTTCCTACTTTCTAAACCTTCGTACTGAAGCCTTAGACTAGATGTTTTCCACGTTGTCTGAACTTGGCTGAGCCCTTAAAGACCATAACTGTACATGACCCCGAACAGCAAGAGGCAAGGAGGTCACAACTAAGGTTTTGATGATGTCTTTTAACATGCAAAAAACTCAGGTGGTTTGATTGTTTTTTTCTTTCTTTGTTTTTCAGATTACAACTCCACGTTCATCAAAAAGTCGTCATTCAACTTCGCCAGGGCAAGAACAGCTTGGTACAATTAAGTCTTTTGTCTGTTGGTCAAGTGTACTTGTTTAAAATGTGGATTTATTAAAATTTTTTAGAAAAAATATTTCATTTTTGGGGAGGTTTTGGCTTTGTATCCCCATATAATTACTTGACTGCTTTAATGAGCCGGCACAGATTTTCAGTGGTGTTTTGTAGTATTTTGATCTGGTACTATTCAGCATTTTTGCTTCCTGAGCAAATGAAAACTTCCAGTGTTTTTCATAGATTCAGCTATGGCTTGGAAGTAGCTAGCATTAATGGCTGAAAGAGAATTTGGAGGAATGTATATAGTTAGCTTGGGGTTTAAGTATTCTGGTATGAAATTAGCTTGTTCATCTACAGAGCTGCCTCTAAGGCTGGCAATTACTTCCCTGTTGAGGGGGAAATGATTCCTACTGTCATTGGAGAGCATAAATTCAAATAAGCATTTGAATGATAAAGTAATTTCTGCCAATTTAGAAAGCACGCCATTTTTCTTGACCTGCTCAGTGAAAGCCAGGAAAGTTATTTCTCGGCCCCGTGGTTCCTTGCCGCGCCGCACGGGCCCGCAGCATGGCCCTGCAGGCTCCACCAGTAAATGGAGCAGCGCCACTCCTCGGAGACCACAGAGAGAGAGAGCTTCTCGCAGTTTTTCTGGTCCTTAAATACATTGTCATAGAGGCATTACCAGCTTCTCTAATTGGCTTAGCAGCATGCCTCTTCTCAGAGCCAGCCAGCGGTTAGTTTTGCCAGGCACGGGAGAAGCTTTCAGCAGCTCTTCCCAGAAAATCACTTCCGTGACTGGCCTTCTCCCTCTTCACCAAAAATCAAGCCCTATGAAAACTACCACATTCATGAACTGCCGTGTCAGTTTCTGTAACTTACTGGAGAGATCGGGGAAGTACCAGCTGTGCACCAAGGATTTTTACAGACTGGCAGGCTTACATTTCATGTGCATTATCCAGTGGGAGAGGAAGGAAGCATTCACAGAGTACTGCAATAGACAGCTTTGCATTTGTAAGGGTTTGGCGATGCTTTTGGGTTAGTGATCTGTGTTCACTATGGAAGGAATATGGATCTCAGCCCCGACGAGCCTTAATTGTGGCTTTAACTAACCTCAGGTACCATGGAGTCTGCATTCATCAACTAAAATCCAGAACCTAAAATCTTTTGCCTCTTTTCTCCTCTTGGTAGAATATGGGGCTGTAGTGCTCTTTGGATTTTACTCTTTGGATTTTAGCTCAGTCTTGTTCGACTCAGCATGTGATTATGTTTTTTGTCTTGCCTGACTTCTCGACTTGAATTGCCATATTCTCCTGGTTTGTCTTTCTCAAAATTTTTATTTCAGCAGATGTGGTGGTAGACAGTTCAGATTTGCTAATGCTTTCTTAATCTGTAATATGTTGTTCCTAAATGTTTGTTAGAGCGATACTCAGTATAGATGGTACTATGATAAGTGGTAATATTATTACTTTTTGGTTTTTTCTAGGACCTAAAAAATGGGACACGATGTCGAGGAAAGACATTAAAAAATGGAGGAGAAAATTGACGGTATTTAATAGTGCAGTCCTACATAGTGCAGCCAAATGCAGCAATATTTCTTTATGGATGTATAGATAGATAGATTATATTCTAATCTTGCCGTGCTACAGAATATTTTCAGAGGTATTGAAGAGGTCAACATCTGCTTTACAATAGAGTTTTAGGATAGTTTAATATGTTTCCGATGCATTAGGCTAAAATAGATGACCATTTATCAGTGGCTAGCACCACTTGTAAACCTGGAGAGATTTTTTTTTTTTTTTTTTCAGTTGCTGTCTGTTGGGAATGTGTATTTTTGGAACTCGTCAGAATGTGTTCCGTGCAGTTAATGCATTGAATCAATTTATCTTTGTTCAGGCAGTCAGCTCTTTGATTCTGCAGAGGTTTCTGGTTTCATCTTTAGTTTCTTTTTCTTTCCCTGTGAAATAATGCCAGATTAATTAAAGAATCTTTGCAGTCTCACCAGTCAGTGTGTCAGGTAAACCCATGGCCTGTATGGCATGCCCTGGCAGTAACACAGAAGCCGTTCTGAACCCCACAGAGTGGGAGCATGAGGAATGAAATTCACTCTGAGGCAACATGAGTGGATTTAATTGAGACCAAAAAGAGGCTGTATTTAGGGTTCCCTTTCCACTCCTGGTAATGCCTCGTGCACAGTCTACTGCTGCCCAAGTTTCCCAGCCTAATCCATAAAAGACTGTGAGGGAAATTCTCTGTCTTGGCCTCTTCTGTGGGCCCAGGTATGTTCTTGCAGGGACTTTAGCAGCAAGAGTAAGGGAAAAAGTGAATGATCAGGTAAGTTTTACTAGGTACTTGTGGCTTTTCTGGTTAGGCCAGGGGAAACCTGAGAAAATTGAATGGCCTTGTAGATGTGGGCTATGCCAAAGTAACTAAAGACGATGGCTATAATTATTTTGCTGTTCTTTTAATCATTCTGACTTTTTTTTTTTTTTTTTTTTAATTGCAGCAGATTAGTCCAAGGCCAAGGAGCACAGGTAGGGGTTTTTTGTTTTTTTATTAAATATCTATTGCAAATTATCTTAAGCCAAGAGTCTTGACTTTAAGGATGGTGTTCAGGTTCATGCTAAAGCCTTTAGGATACTCATTGGTTTTTGTGTGAGAAACCGTCTAATAAGTCATCAGCACTTACGTTCATAAGGATTCAGAAATGTCATCTAAAGTGTTCAAGATGAAATACATTATATTTCATGCTGCTATCAAAACCAGCTGATCAATTGATAGGCACCCCTTATCAATTAATCAAAGAGTTTTTTGTTGCATTGTCAGTTTTGCCAGGTAATCATTGAATCTTAAAGATTCCAAGCCTGACTTGCGTGGACATAGTGGTGAAATATGAATGTTGTTAGCTTTTTGAAAATTACTAGGTAAGTGGGCATGTTAAAAAATAGGTACTAAATTAATCTCATGAAGTTGCATAATGGGCTGTCCATAATTTAGCAGATTATTCAGCGTAGTCAATGAATCAGCATGTCTCCAGGAAAAAGTAGCATACAGTTACTTTATTGGGAATCGCTTGCAGAATAGAAATCAAAGCATGTCTGTAAGTCAGAGTGTAGATATGATACTACTTGGACGGGATGTGTGACATCTGGACATTTTTCTGAAAAGGAGCTATATGTTCCAGTAAAATATATCTCTCCAGTGGGATAAATGATGGGGGAGAAAATTTTCCAGTGTAGTAGAGTGGATCACACAGAATCGCTAGACTGGGAGAGACCTTCAAGCTCATTGGGTCCAACACCTCAGCTAAGTTGTGGCACCGAGTGCCACGTCCAGTCTTTTTTAAACACATCCAGGGATGGTGACTCCACCACCTCCCTGAGCAGACCATTCCAGTACTTTGCCACTCTTCCCGTAAAAATCTCTTTCCTGATATCCCACCTGTATTTCCCTTGATGTAGCTTGAGACCGGGTCCTCTGGTTCTGTCCTTTGCTGCCTGGAGAGAGAGACCAACCCCCACCTGGCTCCAGCCACCTTTCAGGAAGTTGTAGAGAGTGATAAGGTCACCCCTGAGTCTCCTTTTCTCCAGGCTAAACACCCCCAGCTCCCTCAGTCACTCCTCACAGGGTTTGTGTTCCAAGCCCCTCAGCAGCCTCGTTGCCTCCTCTGGATGCGCTCCAGTGTCTCCAGGTCCTTCCCAAACTGAGGGGCCCAGAACTGGACACAGCACTCGAGGTGTGGCCTCAACCAGTGCCAAGTACAGGGGAAGAATGACCTCCCTGCTCCTGCTGGCCACACTGTTTCTGACACAGGCCAGGATGCTTTTGGCCTTCTTGGTCTCCAGGGCGCACTGCTGGCTCGTGTTCATGTTCTCCAGTACCCCCAGGTGCCTTTCTGCCTGGGCACTGTCCAGCCACTCTGTCCCCAGCCTGTAGCGTTGCAGGGGGTTATTGTGGCCAAAATGCCACCGTGCCACCTTCACAAAACGAAGGTATGTTGGGCTCTGTTCTCTCAACGTTGTGTAGTTGGGGTTTTTTGGTGTTACAAGTGACATTCGTCTGAGAAACTTTTTTTTGGAGCACCAGAGGACAAAGCACTGCCTCGCACCGGTCTTCCTCCACAGCACTGCCAAAAGCTTTACGGTGGTCAGATACAGGCTTTGAATCACCCTAAGAAATCTAAATGTAGAGCTGGAAAATAAGGGTCTGGTACAAAAGGTTTCAGATGGTCCTGACCTTTACCTCTTGTTCCATTTGGCTAATGGGGCAAAGTAGTACAAAGCTGTGGCTATTAGTCTCTGATAAAACAGGGAAAGAAGGTTAAGGTTTCTTTCAAGGAAACAGTATTTAAAATTATTTAGAATAAATATTTTGCTAATCTTTGCAAATCTACTTCATGGTCTGAATATCCTAGAAGCTCTTAAGAAGTAGAGTTTACGTTGTTGTCTTAAATGCTAGAAAGTCTTGATCTTATCAATTTTAAGTTTAGTGTGCTCCATTTCAGATGACCATGGAAGGCAGAACAATGGATAATATGTGTTTTTGCAGCTTCTAATGTTACCTGAGAAAAAAAAAGTATTACTTTATTTCAAGTCATCCTAGGGAAGAAATTTCTAACTAAGTATTAAAGTTGGGTGAACAGCTTTCTTAGAAAAAAACGTAAGCCTTCCATAGATTTGTGTTTTTATATGTATATTTACATATAAATCTCACAGAATCTCACAGATTTTTTCCAGCTTAAGAAAACCATGCTTTGCTCTGGCTTTGTTCAATTGAAACACAAGGACCCACGAAGCCATTTGAACTGTCTGGTTGTGGTTATTGTTAGCCTTAAAAAAAGCCATACACCTTAAACCCTCAACCCAAAAAAGATCCATCTGTCTGTGGATTATTAAAGCTTGTGGACGGATTTTACTTACTCACTCACTCTTAAGTAGGCTGAAGTGTTTTAAATTAGGATACATAAAGGTTTGTGCTATTAAGTCTAGACATTAAACATTAAACAAACACCTATCAATGGACCCCTCCCCTTAGAATATAACTAGTGTTGTTTATTCCAACTCGCAATTCTGCATTTTGCTAGATTTGAGTTTTCCTATTTGGGTGGCATGTCCAGCACCCTCATCAAGTTTTGCTGATTCAAGTGACAGTCCTTTGAGTGCTGGGCTTTTTTTTTTTTTTTTTTTTTGGTTTTTGTTTTTGGTTTTTGTTTTTGTTGGTTTTTTTTCCCATATATGGCAGGTCTCAGTGAGGGAGGACCAGGTATGTTAAATTTCAGCCTCCCACAGAAGTGAAATTTTTGTCATATATTGACTGCTTAAATTGGCTTTTTTTTTCCTTGAGAGTCTTTTGGGAACAAAATGTGCTTTGTGTGGTGTTTCATAGGCCTTGCTCAGTAAGGGATTTCAACTGGACGCTACTTTGTTCTTCTAAGGCCCTCTGTTCCCAATCCAGATAGGTTTGGAAGAGGCACTCTTCGGCTTCTAAAAGAATTTGTTGTTAAGGAAGCATTACAGTAGTGTTTTGCAAAATAATGAGGATTAATTTCCAGAGACGGTTACAGCCTTAATCCAGAGCCTTCTAGTTATATGCTTGTTGAATTTTATGAGAGAATGGTTCTATAGCCACCGGTTGGAAAATTGTGCTTTAACTAATTATCAGTGCTCTGGGGGGATCATGGCAGGTTTTTTACAGGACTTGTCCTGTGCACTTTTATGGTTATATACTTGATTTAAGTAAATAACAGAAGAGGGAATACCCTTTGTTAACACTCAGATGACAGCAGGTAGGGTTGGCCACTGAGAAAGGTGTCTGACAAATTTGGGCTAAAAGTTAAAGTAAAATTTCTTCAATTTCATGCCAAGAAGTTGAAAGTAATAGACTTATTTTGGAATACTCAAATGCTGAAGAGATAATTTTTGAAAGCTGCTTGAGCCAACCAAGGGTATCACACCCCGCTGTAAAAACAGCACACACAATGCGTGAAGGTATGCACAAGTGCCTTGAACGTGAAGCACACAAAACAGGTTTTCTGCGCTGTTCAACAGTGATAAAAAGTGTGCTGGAGTACTTCGGTTTGTGTTTCATTATGGTGTGATTGGCCAGAGTGAGTCAGAAAAAAAACCCAATTACTAGAGCCACTGGTGATAGGATGTAAATAGAGGGGGAAAAGAAAAGAAATTGAAAACAAAAATAGCAAGAGAGGCTAAATATTATGAAAGTAATAGAACTTTTTTTCCCCTCCCATCATGCTACGAAATATCAGAGAAGCAGAGCCGTGATTTTGAAGATAAGCACTCAGCAGCACACCAGGTATGGGTGCCACCTTGCATCTGTTTTCATGGAGGGTTCCAGGCCAGGCTGGGTGAGGCTTTGAGCAACGTGGCCATCACAGAGGGGTTGGTACTAGATGGTTTTTGAGGTCCCTTCCGACCCCAACCATCCTACCTCGGCCTCTTTGGGGAAATGTATTTATGTAGTCAAAAGCTAAGAAATCGTTTATGAGCAGGTGGTGCTGTACCACGATATCTGTACTGGATTGCGGCTGTATTATTAGGGTTTTTTTGAAGGGGGGGAGAGAGCAGTTGGATATAGGCTCTTTCACCGGCAAGTGCCTTTCTAGTTAGGCATATATGTGGGCCTAACTTTTTAAATTACTGTTTGTAAAATCTGTGTAGTCTAGAACAGCTTCTTTTGACTCAAAGTAAGTTTGTGACTAGACTTGTTAATAAAAATGGTGTGATTTGGTCAGAATTTGTGGAATACAACTGCATTTGTTTCACTCCCACCACTCTGCAAAGAACTGAGCAAGTAGTGAAAGCAAAAAATTCTATGGGCTAATTAATATAGCTTAAGCTACCAGGCTTTAAAATTCTTTTCATGTGCTTTTAAGGAGTCTTCTGAGAACTCTGGGGCAGATACATCTGATACAGGTGGGTTTTTTTATTTCCTACTTATCTAACCTTTATTTAACTTGGTTGAGAAAAGGGAAGATAGCGAGGTTTTGACCTTGTATTCCCGAGTAATTATTTGATTGTCTTAATTAGTGGGAGCTGCCTTTGACTTTTTTTCATATTTATAACTAGTACTGTTCAGCATTTTTGATCCTGAGCAAATGCAAACTTCCAGTGTTTTTCAGAGATTCAGCTATGGCTTGGAAGTAGCCAGCAGTAATGGCTGAAAGAGCAGTTGCAGTAAAGTATATAGGTATTTCATTCTGGTATGAAATTAGCTTGTTCATCTACATAGCTGCCTCTAAGGCTGGCAATTACTTCCCTGTTGAGGGGAATGTTTCCTACTGTCATTGGAGAGGATAGCTTCAAATAAGCATTTGAATGATAAAGTAATTTCTGCCAATTTAGAAAGCACGCCATTTTTCTCAAACTGCTCGATGAAAGCTAGGATCACTATTTCAGAGGCACCTGTAGCTCGGCTTCTGTAAGTTCCTTTGCCTTTTGCACTTGTGGGATAAATGAGTGAAGTGCTTCAGACTCTGGTATTTTCATAGCAGCATGCAGTAAAATGATCATGCGCTTCTCTGCCTCCTCTTACGAATGGTCTGCGAAGAGGCTGGTGAGGATTTGTAGAAACCTCTGTGAGTTCCAGCTATCTCCAAATCCTGTAAGATGTAGAAATTAGATTCTTAGGGATATGGGATTGGATTCCTCACATAAAAATTGAGTGCACTGTGGTGCTTGGGATGTGGGGTGTTTTGGCTTGTGGTAATTTGGGTGGGTGTTTCCAGGGCTTTTTTTCTTGGTTGGCATTTGGTGGTTTTTTTGAGGTATAAAAGCTTGCCGATAGGGCGCGCTAACTTAAGGAAAGCAATCTGTCTTTAGCTGTTTTAGCTACATCTTTAGTTTTGGCAGGCGTTTTCCATTTTTAGTATCCGTACAGAATACGTCACACTTTTCAGGGAAGGCAGAGTTTCTTCCTGGTGTTAGCCACTGGTTTTGTGTTGAAAGTGTGCAAAGCTTGTCTACAGCAGGTAAAAGTCAAGTGGAGCGGCTCTCACCTGGGCCTGCAAGTGTGATTCTGTCCTTAATAGGGAAAGTTACTAGGGTTGCCCTCTTGCTTTCTCAGAAAGTGGCATGGCAGAGTATATCTAACAGTTACTTGTATCTAGCAGGATCCTATCCCAGAAGACTGAATTAACTTGGAGAAAGGGATAAATAAGTTATAGCTTAGGGAATGATAGTGTTTTGGATGCACCTCCTGTGAAGTGGCTTTCTGTAATAAAGGTCATATTTTTAAGAGAGAAAGGTGGAAGTTTTCTTTTTTCCTCTCTGTTCTGCCTTTGAGGTGCAAAGGTGTTACTGAATTTCCCTTTTGGCCTTTAGGACCAAACTTTTAGATTCCCTGGAGAAAATACTTTTCTTTTTCCCTTCTGTGCTGGTGCCCACTGCTAATTACTGAAGTTCCAGTGATTTGAAAGTATGATTGCCAGCACACGTTGAAGGTATACTGAAATTCGATTTTTGAGGACTGACAATTAGAAGAATTTTCCACTTGTGTACAGATCAACTCATGCTTTGATGCAAGCTGTTTTTAAATAATTTATAGTTGGTGTGATGGAGTCAACGCCTCCATGACACAGGAGTTGTTCCCTTTATCTCAAGAACTGCCCATTTGTGTAGCAGTCCAGTCTGTTCATCTTGGTGAACATTTGGGAAGCAGTCTGACCGGTTTGTGCCCAGTTGTGCTGGAGGAAGAAGATTGTATGGCAGGAAGGGTAATAACAAATTAAGAGTAGCATGACGAGGCAGTGATGTGGTAGCATCATAGCCAAGATTTTTTTTCACTCGCGATTTCTCCTCTCCTTTTTCCTTCCCCTCTGGTGAGTGCAGGGAAGTTTAGAAATCAGGGCTGAAAATGCACCATATATTTTATGCTCATGGATGACTGATTTTAGCTAAAGATGAATTGGAAGGTCTGGCTACATCAAGAGAAAAAATATTTTGTTGCATTTCATTCACAAAACCACCCACAGAATAACTAAAACCGAGGTAAAAGATTCTGTCTTGTTGTTTCATATTCTCAAGTCTGCCTTATTTCTCACTTTGTCAATCCTAAGGCGGTCTTGACAACAGGAAGCTACCAGGAGGAAGCATGAGAGAAAGTCCTTGCTATCTTTGTTGGGATATTTAGGAATATAGCGGGGATTGTGCATTAATGATTAATGAATCTTAGAGAGCCACAAAAGAAAGAGCTTTAAAAATGTTTTACTCTCTGAAATGTTGAATATAAATCGTGAAGAACGGATGGCAAACAGGTTTTCTTTACCCCTCTTTGCTCCACTGAAGTCATCGATGGAGCCACAAACCATGCTTTTCAATTGGAATTGAAATGCAAACGTAATACAGTTAAAGTCATGGCGTAGGAAACTCTTTTCTAGAATGAAAACAGTGTAGTTGATAACTTGCACAGTGTGTGTTTAAAAGCATTTCTGGTTTGAGTTCAGCTGTGTTTTACTTAATATTTGCCTTCAAATTGCAGGTGGAGAAAGTGGTGCCGTAGCCTCAGTAGGAAGAAAATTTGGAGGAATTTGTCTCAAGGTAAGAATTTTGGGTGTCTAATAGAAGGTAACGATTCAACAGAAACTATTAACTCTTTGAATGGTTTACGCATGCCTGATGAGCTGATGCAGTCAGCGGAAGACTTGCTATCGTCTGCCTCTTAGTGCACATTTTTGGCAAGTGAGTGGTTCAATAAAAAGCGTCCCAGAGACCAGTGACAAGTGATGTTATTGTCTTGCTAGAATACCAGTGGGCCAGAGGAAGCCTTACAATGTGCTGCATCAACAGGCAGCCCTGAGAAAGGCTTTTTTATAGGTAAGGAAAAAGAGGAACCAGATGGATCATAAGGTGAAAGCACCTAGAAAAAAGAATGGTCATTCACCTGAGAGTCTAGCATAAATAGGTAACATGATTTGAAGCAAATGGTAAATGTGCAATAATGGCTGCTATCACAAAAGCAGGCTGGAATCTTCTGCTGTTACTTCCCAGACTAGACTATGGTCAGGACTAGCCAGACTCTTTCCAGGGTTGAGGAAAAATACGACACGCACTTTGTGTGTGCAGCCATTTTAATCCTGTGTTCTGCTTGCTCCAATAGCATTGCCAAAAATGGGATTTACTTTCCTTACTTGTCTAGCACTGTGCTGGTGTCCTCTCTCTGACAGCAGCTAACACAGTCTGCTTCAGAAAGTGACAGTTTGACTAATGGATTGCCTTTACTTACAAAACTCTCTTAGGTTTGACATTGAGGGTCGTTGCAGAGTAGGCCTTAATTTGTATATGACTTCTCATGGGATGTTAAGAGTACGAGTAGAGATTTGCAGCTGTAATTATCAGAGCTTTGTAACCATTTTTCATTTTTTCGCTTTTCTTTATTTGTGTGGGTGTATGTTGGTTTGTTGGTTTCTATCAGAGGATCTTTAAGGCAGTGTGTGCTGTTCCCTGAATAGTCTTGTTTATTATCCCTTATTATTTATCTTCACATGTAGTTCCTTCTTGGGATTTATGGGGGCGGGGGAGGTGGGGAGGCAGATTTTTGCCTAAAATGTATACATTAAAAATAAGTGTATGCAGGTTGCAGATCCTGATCTGAAGAACACTAGTTGGCAGTAAATCAGTTATAAATCAGAATAATCAGTTTGGAGTTGCCTGTGCCAATAATTTCTAAGTGTTTTAATAATTTTGTTTTCCTCTAAGAATCTGAATGTAGATGATGGACAAATCCTAGAGAAAAAAATAGTTCCAGTGGATGTGATATTACAAGGTGATGAGAGAAATTATCCCAAATGGATAACGGTAAGATATTTCTCCTATTCTAAGTTATTAGCTAGTTAGAATAAAATGAAAGCTCTTTAACTGGGTAGCAGTTAAATGAATTCTAACACAGCTTCTCTGTGGTTCTCCCATTGTTCTTCTACTTGATGTCTGTGTAGATATTGTAGGATCTTGGCGTTTTTACAGCTATGATATGTAAGAAAAGGGGCAAATGTTTTTAAATTTCATTTTTTCGTTTTTTTCTTTTACTTTTATATGTAGTTCTTGGAACCCTGATGTGCCGGTTGATCTTTTGAGCTGCCAGTTTTCCTAACAGTCTAAATCTGAGTTTTGTAGAGGCTCAAAGAAAAAGAATTAGCTCTGGTTTTATTTCGGGGGCGAGGAAGTTCAGTGGTGAAGTGTCGGGATACAGCTTCTCTTTTCTGCTGGAGCTGCCAGAGATGTGTAGATTACTGAAGTGCGTGTGTGTAGATATATATCCCTGGATAAATTCTTATATTTGGAGTAGGGATTAATACATGACATACGATGTATAAGTTGAAAAAATTATGAATAGCTTTCCAAGAATAAAAACTAAAATCTTCCTACTTTCTAAACCTTCGTACTGAAGCCTTAGACTAGATGTTTTCCACGTTGTCTGAACTTGGCTGAGCCCTTAAAGACCATAACTGTACATGACCCCGAACAGCAAGAGGCAAGGAGGTCACAACTAAGGTTTTGATGATGTCTTTTAACATGCAAAAAACTCAGGTGGTTTGATTGTTTTTTTCTTTCTTTGTTTTTCAGATTACAACTCCACGTTCATCAAAAAGTCGTCATTCAACTTCGCCAGGGCAAGAACAGCTTGGTACAATTAAGTCTTTTGTCTGTTGGTCAAGTGTACTTGTTTAAAAATGTGGATTTTATAAAAATCATCAGGAGAAATATTTCATTTCTTGTAAACAAAGGCTTTATTTATCCAACTGATAATTTTGATAGGCTGAATTTCAAAGGGAAGTCAGACATGATTTTTCTTATGGCTAAATGTATTTGGAAAACTGAAAGCAAATAGCTTGTCTATATAAATCCGGCTTTTCTTATGCAGCCTCAGGAACCAATATGCATAGGTAAAAAATTCAGCAGCATTCAGTTCACTGTAAGCAGTGGTTTTTAGTTCCACTTACTTTGAACTCAAGAAATGTAATATAGTAGCTTGGGGTCTGCTGGTAACTGGTAGCAGACTTTGTTCAGAAGCTTTCCAGGCTTGGTGCAAGCCTAAGACTTTGAGTATAAATATTTTAGGCTTAACAACTACTGAAATCATTATTTTCTTCATGGTTTATGAAAATAAAAGCTGCATTTTTTCTAGCCAAGTACAAAGCTTTTAAGGTAGACAGTAAAGAAGTGGCAAAACTTTTTGGATAAAGCTATTACTTCTCACCAGGAGTCAGAAAATTGCAATGTCTTCCTCTGCAGTTAATATCTGCATATTATGCTATTTCAATAGTGTGGTTTTTCCAACATGTAATTTCTTTCTTCTATAATATGTGAAGTCCATATGCTTAGAAGTGTATTAATTTATTTTTTTTACTAATCAGTAAGATTATCTAAATCAGATGCAGTTGGTTTTAAGTTATACAATATATTATTGCAAGTGCCTTAATAGGTTGGGATTTTTTTCTGTCTTCTTTTTTTGTTTTTTTGACTCATTGTAGTTTTTTGGTTTGCCTTTTTTTTTTTTTTTTGAATAGGCAATCGATCTATTTGCAGAAAGAGGCTAGAGTTTTCAAATGAATGTTCTTCATCCAGATATCCACAGTTACAACATTCTGCTGTTCCCATTTCATCAAATACAGTAGCCTCACCCAGGCATCGACCTCGTCCAGAACTGAGCACGACTTCATGTGATAGTATCCTTGGAGAATACCAATCTGCAGATGAGGAATGCTCCTTGAGCAGTACAACCCTTTTAGGCTTGTATCCAGCAATGGTAGCGTTATTTACAAAGTTCATGACAAAGCGTTCTCAGAGAAAAGCGTTGAAGTACATGTTTGGACACTTAAGGTCCAAGAGACGGCATTCTAGAAGACCAAAGCTCAATGTCACTGTAGACAAAATGAGAGGGTTCGGAAAGGCATCTGGAAAAAGCCAAGGAGTCTGCAAACACAGTGCTTTTCCTGATGTTATGGATAGAATAGGAGAGACATTTCTAGTTGAAGATAAATTACAGACTACTGACTCACCAAAAAATTTAGAATACACAAAAGATGAAAAATTTACTTACAAACACTTTTCAGAACCCAGTTTTAAAACATCTACTGCCAGTTCAGATTCAAGAGCATTTCATCTTGTAAAAGAGAAGAAGACTCAGAAAACTGACTTTCATGTTGGTACCTCAGAGTTGTGTTCATCTGCTTGCAGTTCCCATGGCAATAGAAACAATTCTATACCTACCACAAATTGTTCTCCTGCAAGATCATCAAATACTATGTTCATATATCCTCAAAAAACAACTTCTTTCCAGCACAAAGAGTCATTTTCCTCCCGGAAGCAGAATTCTTCAAAGACAGACAAAGAAATAGATGCTGCATTTGACGAACTCTACTACAGAGTGATTTCTGGAGAATACCTAAAGCCTTTGACATTGACAAGACCTCTTATAAACTCACAGAACCTTAAAGAGAAAGGAACATTAGTGAAGAGTAATCAAAGTGATTCTGAGAGGTCCCTTAAACAGTGTGATATAGAATTTGAGAAACTGTCTGGGAAGTCTATTCCAAGATCTCCTGGGCTTCAGACAGCTTCAAATTTCAGGAAATATGAAGAAATACAGATTCCTGAAACTGTAAATGCTCTTGTTAATTCTCCTGTCAGAACTTATTCTGCAATTTCCAGTGTTAAAAGAGCAGGAAATTTTCAAAACCATCCTCTTTGTTCACCAGTAAAGCGACTGAAATTTATACCAGGACATTGTTTTTCTTCAAGCAAATGTCAGATTTCCCACAGTAAAGAGGGTAATCTTCAGACAGGTGGCATGGATTTTTTGAGCACGTACAACTGTAGCAAGCCCAGCTTTTTTGCTGATCACATCTGTCATTGTCAGGTATTTAAGGACCTTGGGGGAAAAAAAAACCTGTGCATCTTTAGATATTTGAAGAAGGGCTTCAGAATTTATTAGAGCTGCAAGCGGTTTTAACTAGGGATAGCATACTTACGGTGCTTTTTGGCCAGTAGGGATATTTTACAGCTCTGGGGGCTTGGGGATATCAGGTCTCCTGAATCCATGTGATGAAGCTCTCTAATAAATTTTAAATGGTTCTAAATGAAAGTTTTTACTCCATTTTAATAGACCATGTCACTGGAAAGAATGGTCTCAGATAGTGACTCAGTTATAGTGTTGTCCTTCTGAAATAATGACATTAATTTTATAGATGGACAAGGTGAAACAAATTAATCTTTATAGGATTTCACAGGAATCACTGAACTTTTTGATTTAAATCAGACACTTATTTCCAAGTTCACAGTTATTTCTTCTGAGGCAAGCTGTGAAATAGTACATCTTTTAATGAATGTTAGATGTTGCTGCTTTATTTTCAGGGCTCTGGATCTCATGATTCTTCACATCAAAGTTTTCTTGATACTCCTGGTACTTCCCTGCAAGGTTAGTTTCAGACACTTTATTAATTCATGCAAAGGTATTTTCTTAAGGAAATTTGCTCATCAAAGTACTTCCAATGTTTAAATAGGCTAATACTTAAACAACATTCTGTAATGTTCATGCTACTCAACATTGTTCCTGCCCTTTTCATCCACTGTTTCTAATCACCAGAATCTGGGACTGCAGGTGCACACTCTGGTTGGCCTGGGACAATGGAGAATTGCAGCTCTCTCAGAAATGTAAGCAAGCGTCACCCAAGGTAATAATAGCCTCTTTTTAAAAGATATTTCAGAATGAATTCTTACTCCTCTATGCCTGCATTAAAGATATGGAGGTGACATGCATGCTTTTGTGGAATGAAAATGAGTGTGGGAGAGTCCAAGCTAATCATAGCTGCAGACTTGAACACTGAGAGGCAAGTGTCTGTGGTCAAAACTAGCCAGACTCCAGCAAGGAGAGCTGCTGAGCACAAGACAGTAAGATGACCTGACTGAATACCTACTGTAATCCTTATCTGGTGTTCATTTTAGAGGCATTTATTGTTTTAGATATGCTGTGGAGTTGTTTTGATTGTGGCTCTGTGTTTAAGCTGACAAGTCCTCTCAGAGAGGAGTGCAGCATAAATTTATTTAAAAGGACGTGCAGAAGTTGGCCTCTGTGCAGATGGGCATCATTAGCTGCATTTTGGCTCTGTGTGAACAAGCAGTGGCTGTTTGGAACATATCAGAGATCCTCTCCTGCTGCTATTATCACTGGCAGTGTATTTAGATCTCTGGAAGCAGGACACTCTTTTCAGTTCCCTGAATACTGGCCCAAAATGTCTGGTTTTCATAGAAAATAAGTAAGTTTTAAAGGATTATCAATCTTCAGATCTCTTCAATTTTTAATTACAAACATTTAATATTCTAAGGATTTTTAAATCATTAAATGCTCTCTAAAAATTCCTGATTTTATTTACCAAAACATTTTATACATGCTTTTTTGCCATGAGTGTAATTTGTCACCAGACATTATGCTGGCTTCCGAAGCTCATTCAAGACATATTTTCACTATGCTTGAGATTATCATACGGCTGATATCAATATTAACTGACAATATTTGAATTGGAAGGTCAAAGGAAGGCTGAAAGCACTTTTTAAACTACTTGTATGGAGAATTTAACCAGAAAAGAAGTTTAATGATGTAAAGAAATAAAGTTTCAGTTTAAGCAAAGATGAAATTGAAATTTAGAGGCTTACAGTTGCATACAATATTGATAAAGATTATATTTTGATTATTTCGTATATAATGAAATTGAAATTTAGAGGCTTACAGTTGCATACAATATTGATAAAGATTATATTTTGATTATTTCGTATATAATGAAAGATTGGAGACAAGCTGATGAGTATGCAAGGATGTTTCTGTGATGTTGAGTATGTCCACTTAACTGAGCAAAGTTCTTCTCAGTTCTTTGATTCCCTTTTGTTTTTCCTCAATACATTATCCTGTCTCCCCATACAAAACAGCCATTCCTGTTAGATTGGTTATTGTTTTAAAGGAAATGGGTTTTCTTTATTTAATGCCTCTAAGTGGAGAAATTAAGATTTCAGAGTTTTCTTCCAAGTCATCTGGAATAAAATCTATTTCTTTCTTCTTTAATTACACAAAGACATATTTGCTGATTTGTAGCCAAAACGGACTGTCAGCTGGAAAGCTTCCTGAAGCCTGTGGTGTGATATCTTTAGCTTTCTATGGTTCCCAGCCATTAAGCTTTTTAATGGCTTCAGATCCCTCAGACGTTTAATGCCTAGCCATGTGGAAAAATGCTCTATTTTCTAATGAATGGTTGTGAAAAGAGATTTCTGAAAAGGAAATGTTCATAACTAATAACATAACATAAATGTCCATAACTAATGTTCATAACAGCTCTTTGTGAACGCTGTCCTACAGCTTTACTGCTATACTTAATTGTCAGATGTAAATTCAAAATAGGAGAGAAAATATATGCAATTTCTTAAGTAATATGCAAGATGTTTTCACTTGTGTCTTTACTTTTATCTAGTTCTGAATGCATTCCAAGATTGCATCTCAAAGTTTAATAGATATACATAACTTAGATCTAGTAGCACTACTGAGGCTTT
The DNA here is from genome assembly GCF_027477595.1 of Haemorhous mexicanus. Classification (NCBI taxonomy): domain Eukaryota; kingdom Metazoa; phylum Chordata; class Aves; order Passeriformes; family Fringillidae; genus Haemorhous; species Haemorhous mexicanus. The sequence continues at coordinate 19,156,263 of NC_082342.1, read as the reverse complement.
AAAATGACATAGCATGAAAAGCTTCCTTTCCATGTGAAAGCACATAGGAAAGCAGACAAGGAGCCCTGCTGCTGTTGACAGTCAAGGTGTTCAGATACCTTGCTTTGACAATTTGTTTCAATTTCATCCTGTTCACTTGAGTTTCAGCAAATACAGTATTTTTGTGTAATGTACTCTATTATCTAACCAGAGGTTTTTTGGGTTTTTTTTTTTCCTTAGAATATCCAGAAAACTAAGCTACACTGATGGGAAAGACCAATTGTAGGAATCCCTTGGATGACTCTGGTTAAAGCTCACCAAGAAGCATTAATGCATCTGTTGCAGTTTAAAAAGTTTTGTATAGGTTGGGTTTTATTCAGTGTTGTTCCTTCTTCCAAGAATCTAGGATGTATAATTACATGTAAGCAATATACAAATAGTTCTGATTTACACTTTTTTGTAGTTCAAATCTTTGGGAAAAGGTTCATCCCTTTTAACAGGGCACTTCTTACTCCATTTATGGCTAAGTTGGATTTTTGTATTTTACAGTATTTCTAATAACTGAGTGTGATCTGTATTCTTTTTATTTGCTGATAAGCTTTGATTCTTACTGTATTAATAATAAGGAACAAGCTCATTTACCTGAATTGCTGCTTATTCAGGTTTTTGAGTGTCTCAGTACAGATCCAAATTCACTGCTATGTGCTATGTTAATGTTAACATTTTCTCAGTATATCACCAAAGTTCATATAATAAGATTTGATTCTTACTGTGTTAGTAATAAGGAACAAGCTTATTTACCTAAATTGCTGCCTATTCATGCTTTTTGGATGCATCAGTACAGACCCAAAAATCACTGCTATATGCTATGACTTGAGTCTGCTATGCAATGGTAATGTTAAAATTTTCCAGAGTTGATTGTTCAATAAAATTTTATACTGTTTAATAGGTTTGATAAATGCACTCTGTGTTTTGACAAAATTGTACCCGACACAGTATATGTTCTAAATAAAAAACTGTTCTGAACAAATACCTTCCTTCAACATTTTTTTTCTCCTATGTGAATTCTCAGGAGGAGTTTGTATACCTGCACAAGCAAGTCCATGAGAATGAGTTATGAGGGTCCCACAGTTTTTCACTGCTGTGTCCTTTCTTGGCGAGGGGGGGGATCGTTTTAGTGGTGTCAGATCAGGTACTTGCTGTTTTATCAGCACTGCCCCTTGTTAGCTTTCTGAGCTTCAAAAAAGGAAGAAATTGGTTTTCTTTGGCTTTACTTTATTTCCAGACACACAGGAGGGTTTTATTTTAGCTCTTAAAACCAAAATTTTGTTATCTTAAGTATTGTTCTTGAATAGGACAAGAAGCCAGCTCTAGTGAAGTTTTCTCTGCAATACGAACTTCTGCACACACATCCCATCCTTCATAATTTGGATATTATGTGTCTTTCCATGACAGTAGCAAAATACTGTCTTTAGAAATGCTCTTGGGGCTCTTTTTTCTTCCTTTTCCAGACATGGATGCACTGTAGGGAATATATTTTATGAACTATCTTCCTCTTGGATTTGTTGAGATAATTATTTCCCAGTATTTCTTTATACACTAGTATTGAGAGATTGCATAATTCATTTTTTTCTGTTCTAAAGTAATTTAGAAGTCAACTGGAATTGTGGTTTGGACCCGTTCTGAATGTAGTTATGACTTCTACACAGCAACTTCAATGCAGCTCAGACAGGAAAGGAAGTTAAGTTGGTTTATTCAACATAGCAAAATTGTCTTTGTGAAGATTACTTTGAAATAATTTAACGACGTTATTCTTGGAAAACCTTTTAAGTGTTGGAAGATCATACCAATGCCATGGTTTAGGTGCTAGCAGTAGCAAAAAAGGGAGAAAGTTTCTATTTTTAGAGTTGATCCTCCTACACCATGTGAGCCAGCAGACTCTTAGAAGTACAATACAAGCAAAAATCTGTTGTTTCTCCTAATGATACTAACTGCTAGACCAGGTATGTTTAGCCAGGTACATCTGCAGCGATTATCAAATGCTATAATTACTGCTGGAATACATCTGCCTCAACTGATAAAGATGTCAGTGTGCTACCTGATCTCTTGTGTTTTGAGTTCCATTCTTCCCTTCCAAACGGTATTGCTTTTTCCACCATATTTCCTCTTTTTTACTCATTCTTTACTGTTACATTGAACTGGTACTTGAATGCTAAGCTTGCTGTTAATAAAAAAAACCTTTACACTGCTTCTCTTTGCTATAAAAAAAAATTTTAAGGAACTGTGGAAAAACAGATGAGGTTACTGAGACAGTGTAAACCTAGAACCTAGCCCCTCTTCTTACGTTGTAATTAGTTCAAACTTGCTCTATATGTAAAGAATTTAACTAGTATATCATAGTTTATGTAGTCTTTCTCTAATGTCTTGAAGATGGAACAATATTGAACATGCTTTTTTATGTAAGGATTCAGTAGTCATTTGAAAACTACCCCAAAACTTGTTTAAAAAAAAATAGGTTGTTTGATTGCTTATTTAAGCAGATGGAGGGTAAAGAGCCAAAAGAATAAAGCGAAATTGTAATGTGGCAGCATTACAAATGCCTTGGAAATAGTTGATAGGCTATTAAAGATCATCCTGAGAGCCATAATCAATAATTTATTGGTGGCAATGATTAAATGTGAAAAGGAAATGCATATAGATATATATGGACAATATTTACAAAAATGCTCCTTGAACAAACTATGTTACAAGGGAAAGCACCTGATGAAAATTAGCATAAACATAGCTGGACTAAACAACGAAGACCGAGAACAGAAAGGAAACTAAATGTAGTTAAATCCCGTGAAGTGAACCTTATGTTACATGTACACTCATTGAGAGAAGTGGGTACCTCATTTCCATTAAATTAGTTACCAGATTGAAATGACAGGTAGAATTTAACCATTGTTTGGGGTTTTGGGGTTTTTTTTTCTGGTTTTTTTTTGTTTGTTTGTTTGGTTGGGTTTTTTTTTTCCATAGATTTATCTCATCCCTTGATGTGTCCATGCATTTCTGCTGTTAGAAGGTGTTGGCTCTCTGTGCTATGGGCCTTTTGTTTCCAGGTTTATCTCTCAGGACCTGACACAGTTCTAGGGCTCTGTGCGCTTCTGAGTTTTCCTTGGCACTGATTGTGGATTTTAAAGGCCACAATATCCTGGTTTTTTGAGAAGGCAGAAGTGTCTGACACCTGGAGGCAAACACATTACATCAACTTGCTTTATTGCTTCCTGCTGCAACTACTTAATGACTCCCAGAATACAAAATATAATATAAAACAGATACCCACTCTATAAAACTTAAAAGAGTTTAGTCTTCAAATAAATGTGCATACAGTAAGTGAGGGGTTTGGGGAAATAAAAAGCTCTTGTTGTTTTTGTAAAACAGTTAAGGATGGCAATGGAAAACCCAATAGGAATGCAAATACAGATGGACCATTGAATACAGGTGTATACAATATTAGACTAGTAGAGGAGTTGAGATTTGAGATGTATTCTAGTGTGGTTAGAGGAAACTAAAGATACACAAAGATTCTGCTAAGTCTTGCGAAATGTACAATTACTGCTTTAAATCAGCTGTTAAATTATTCTCCAATCATTGCCATAGACCAATCACAGTCAGGACGTTCACAGTGTGGAACAGCAGATTAGTTCTTATTTGATAAAACAACTAATCACCAAGTGTGCAAGTACGAAACACAATCTCATTTCAAAAGTATTGGAGTTAATATGGAATAAATAGTTGTACTCTGCTAGAGCTATATAGACAATAACGGGGTCTTTTAGGACTGCTTGAAAGTGATAATTGTTTAATAGAGGATCAGTTCATACTGGAATCACTACCATGTGAATGCTGAGCTATCAGCTTCTGAAACTCTTTCAAATTGTCTTCAGAAGGGCAGATCCATCTGAGTAGCAGTCTGGACCTATGTCTTGCTTAGTCTATAAATATGTTTGGCAGACAGTTTGGAACACTTACCCATTTCATACCACTGTTTAGTATGTCAGCTTTCCAGAATATTTTCTCTGGGCAATCATTGATCCTCCAGAATAAAAAAGCAAATCTCACTTTATGGTTACATATTTGGTTCATTGCATATTCAGTCCTCCCCTTTTGTATTATGAATCAAGCCCATTAATCTGATGGGATCATCGTGAATGGCTTCTACTTTCACTGTGTTTTTGGCAGCCAGCTGCTCACTGTTGAGGTAAATGCTAACTTTGGAAGCCACCATGGGGTTAGATGATCTTTCTTCTTCATCTTCCTCTAATGAAGGATCATTCTTTCTCCTTGGTTTTCTGCATTTTCCCTTGACACTGTGATCAAGTGATGCATAGCACATTTGACTGGCAGACTCCACCTGAAAGAAAATTCACTTTATGCTCAGTAGTTATCCTTGCTTTAAATTAATATCTAAGTCTTCAACTATGTCTATGCTTTAATCATAATCCTGCCTGCAATTTGCCTAAACTAGCTGTAAAACAGCTCATTAAAAGTACAAATTATTAAACTGTGGGAGAATGGAAAATGGTTCAATATAAGCTAATGGTAAATGACTGACAGTGGCAATGTGGAAAAATTGCTCAAGGTATCACTGGAAAAATTCTCTGTGGGAAAGAGGGAAGCTCATGTAATAAGTCTAGGTTCTTTAGGATGCAAGACATTATTTGATCTGGTTTTATTCTTTTTTATTTTTTAGCTGGAATCCCGTTATTAACAGGCTTTCTTTGTGCAGAAATCCAAAGATGGATGATTGTTGTCTATATATATGATCTCATTTTCAGTGCAAAATGTATGCTTTTTGTGTCTTTTCCCTGATTTTTGTGCTTTTCAAGCCAGATCATCAATGACTGTTGACATCGGAATGTCTAGATTTAAGAAGTTGTTCTTTACCTCCTGGAAATACCCTGTGAGACAGCCTGAAAATCCATTCCTATGAAATATGCGGCAATCAACTTAGGAAATTGATGCTAGGAATGCTTCAATTACAGGCAAATTTCATTTGAAGCTTTCATGCTTTTAGGCATACAGGTATCTCAACAAAGTACAAACCAATAGAAAATAATCTTTCCCTCTTTAAGGCATATAGATTTTGCACTGGACAGGAGAGAGCCAGTCAAACCTATGAGTATCACGTGATGCATGGTTTTCATTCTCGGTTTTCACTTGGTTGATAACTAAACCAAATAAAATTAATTCTTTACATTAGCCATGGATGCAAATTTAACTCCACATGATCTGTGTGCCTGTGGCTGAGCTTTATTATGCTGTATTGCATGGATCTGAACCATCTATAGTTATGCTTCCTTATTAATGACTCAGATTGAATGGAGGGTCAAGTTTGTACTGAAATACTTTGATGAACTGAGATACTAATGCATGGTAATTTTTGTGAGAGTGTGAAGATTTTTGTTATATACTCTTATAGGATAAATAAAGGAACTCTGAGACAGACCATGTTACTCTAATTCAGAAATCTATAACTAAAATTAAAGATACCTGTAGCGGGTTAACTGGTCTTTGAGGCTGGGACTTCATCTGCTCGTAACAACATTCTTCTGTAATTTATCAAAGTAGAAAAATCTTTTTATTAAGACAAGCTACTAAGTCTTAAATAATCAGACCAACAGATTTTCTCTGTTAGAGAATGCTCTAACATTATATTAAATTGATGCTCTAAACTCCCCCCCAGTTTGCTTTGGTAGGATGTTTGTTTTGAAATCACACACAGTTCTCTCCCTCTAATTATAGAGAGGTAAATAACTAAGAAATTCAGACACGTACTGTGAAAATGGAAATAATTGTGTTCATATGAAGGAGAGGTTTCTTATTATTTACTTATATGAGTGTCATTTCAGAGTGGTAGGAGGACTTCTTGCAATTAAGAGGTAGCAATGTAGTGATTAATTTTTCAGCACAGGCAGCCATTTCTTTGACTGAGAAAGAGGTTGTGAGTTGCAGAAGCTAGTGATTAAATTCTGTTCCTGAGTCTACTTCAGTTTTCTGTAAATTTGGTTCTAGTTATTTTCTCATGTTATATCTCATTTTAGCGGCCAGTAAAAGAGATTACTTCCTGACAGTTTTCAGACTTTTACAATGTCACTGCATTTGAGCATTGACTTGATTCAATTTATGCAAACTGTATGAAAAAGTTGGGTTTGTTTGGGCTTTTTTTCCCCTGCAGTTGAAGTGCTTTAGTTTTGCTTAGCTCCAATTAAGGCTTGCAGAAAAAGTCGTTCTCATTACTTAAATACTGCTTTAACTCTGTAAGGGCTTTGAAACCCTCTGCACATCCAGCTTTCACTGCAGTTACATGATGTTACAGCCTTTAATGTGCCTGCCAAGCTGTCTGCCCACCATTCAGCTGCTGGGCTTCAGCACATTTGACAGTGTTGCTGGTGATATGTGGATAGCCACAGCAGAGAGCTGGTATGTGTTTGTTTCTGCCTGCTTCTGTGGGAGCACTGACCTTGGACTGTAAGTAATATGTGGTTTAGATTGCTTTAATAGGCGTGGATCAAGCTGCTGTTTGAGATAATGTAGCTTTACATTTAGACAAGCTCTTTATTTTGAGATACTTGGCTGAACAGGAACGTATGGACTGTAAAAAATCAAATTCAGTATGAGATCTGCTCTTATAAATAGTAGTGTAGTATGAAGGTTTGCATTTCTATCCCAAGTATCTTTTTAACAATTTCAATTATATCAGTAGTTGAAAATATGTAGATTCTCAAGTTTGCTGTTTGAGAAATGCAAAATATGTCAGTCAGTCATTTTTTAATCATACATTTTTATAGCTACTGAATAGACACGTGTTCCTAAAATGAAGCTTACCTAAAATATCTTGATTGAGATTGCCGTAAACAGGATAATCTTCTGTGTGATAGCCATCATAGCTACAAGGGGAATGAAAAAATACTTTTAATTCACAGAATATGCTTTATTTAGCACCCCAATACTATATTTTAGTAAATGTTTTATGGACATATGCAGATTGTGTGTGTATATCTATATATAGCAGATTGTTTGTTATCTTATAAACAAAATCAAAAATATCAGAGGGGGTAGAAATGGCAGTATGGATATTCTAAAGAGAGATTTGTTACCTAGCCCAAAACTGAACTCTCCTTTCCTGTAACTTCATTAAGCACAAAGCTAATCTCAAGGCTATTTATTAAGCTACAGTTTGAGGTAGGGTAAGAAATATTGATGATCACTGAAAGGAACCCAATTCATGTCCTCTGAGACCACTCTGCAATACAAACTAAAGCACCGTATGTGTCTTTTGGGACAATGTTCTTAAAAGGTCCCCTCTTGATTCAACTAAAATACTTCTGTCAACACAAACAGAGAAGACTATCTGCTTTGCATTTTAAATTGCATGTTGTGTTTCATTACCTGGTGGTTGAAAATGTTTTTAAGTGGATTTGTAAAATGGGAATTGTTAGTGGGAAGCACTTTGTAACCTTCCTACTGCACTCCTATATTGCATCTCATCAAGGGGGTGAAGTCGTGCTCTAACACCACATTCAGTGGTCTTTTTCACTTGAACAGGAAGTAATAGACAAATATAGACTTTCTAATTTCAAGAAAATTTGTAATTGAGAATTGGTTTTGGGTAACAGGTGCAGGCTTTTGTATTTTTGTTTCAAGGGCCTTTTGTATTTGTATTGAGATGAGACTATCCATCTCTGTTTTCTAAAGTTTGGGCTTGGTTTGGGGTATTCTTCTGTGTGGCATAAGAGAGAGAGACTTGAAACAGATTTGCGTAACAGATCATGAGATATCCTACAGCTGTAAACAGACTTTTTTATTGCTTTTAGATGCTGTGTGTAAAAGATGGTTATGAAATGTAAATACATGTAAATTATTGCTCCACAAGTATTAACTATCAGACTATAATTTGTCACTGCTTTGTGAGAGCTGAGAGTTCTTTTAAATTATTATGGAATTATTGACTTTAAGTGATAGGTAAAGGTGGTTTAACTCAATACCTTGCACTTTCAGATAAAATAGTATTAGCATGCAATTATTTCATTGTTGATAAAATGACTGGAGGGTGTATCTCAGATGTGAATATTTTTTCCCTAGGTTTTTTGAAATTTTTTTTTCCACTACCAACATTTCCAGGCAGACTGCATGAGATATTGAATTTTCCTCTATGCCATCCCTCCAAAGCAATCTGTCATTATTTATTGCATTGCATATTTTAGCCTTGCCAGAAAAAAACTTTTTTATGCAACTTACCGTGGGTCATTCTCTTCATAGTCTTTAAGCATTTTAGCTAGAAATTTAAAAAAAAAAAGAAGTTAAGAGAAAATGAAATGTTATTTTAGAACACTTCAGTCTCAACAGGCATGGTTTTGGTTTTGTTTTAGAGAATACAGTTGAAAGCTCTGGGTCTCAGGATCTTCATTTGTCCCTCTACTTTTCTCAAATATTTTGTCAAATACAAAAAATATTTGTGTTATGGCCTTGTGCTGTGTCTACAAAGTCTACATTAGTTTACAATACCCAAAAACCATATTATAACATATGTGATTCATTATTTATTTCCTCCACATTCTCCTTCTCCCTCATTTTTTTCTCTCAGACTTTCTCTGGGGAGGTGAATTGTGTCAATTGTACAAAGTGATGGGTTTATTTATTTCACTAGTTCTGGTATGGCTGAAAAAGAGATCCTGTGATCCACACAGATGAAGAAACTGAAGCAGAGAGGCAATGGCTACAAAGAGATTTCATGCTAGAGCTTGATGAATAATTCAGGGATGCCTGACTTTCTAAACTCTGCTCCACGACTCCAGAATTTACCACAGTAAGCTCCAACTCGATGACTAATGCAGCATCAGCCACTCTGACCTCAATCTTAGTCAGGTTAGTTTTGTAAATGATTGTGATTCTTCCTCATAGAGATATCTGCCTAGTAGCCCTAAAACACAAACCAAAAAGCTCAACTGACACCCATCCGGAAAGACCTCCAGCAACTCTCTTAATATCCTGTGAATATCTGACTCTAATACTTGGTGAGCTCAGTCTGTAAGCACAGGCCTTCTCTTTATGTAGATTACATACACAGGTGTATCTAGCCTTGTTGAAGTCACCAGAGTTTGCCTGCCCACCCCTACATGTACAGCACAGGGGATGTTTTCCCGGTGTAAAGGGAATGGTGAGAACTGTTCAACTTCCTAACCATAGAATCACATGCATAAGAGAGGTTTCACTGGCACAATCTGTCAAAAAGTAAAAGTTAATTTCAACCAAAACCAGAGTATGACTGCAGCCATATGAGAGACACACTGGTTTAAGAAATACATTAGAATTCCGTTATGAAAAGCAATTACAATGTTTTTCCAAAATACACTGATAAGGCATAAAATCTGTATGAAATCTGAAATTCAAACAAGCATTCTGGAATTTGGGGAGGAGAAAATTTTCTCAAATGTATTTTCTATCAGTGCATCTACTTAAAATAATTTCTAAATGGAAATATAAATAATAATCAGTTTTAGGAAAGGTATACTTCCTAGGAAAGGAAATTGCAGGTATTAAAAATAGACTTAAAAAATAAAAATTTAGTCAGAGCTAAATTCTTCTTGTTTTGCTGATTTACCTTCAAAGAATGGATTTAGGTAGTTGTTTTTAGCAGTGGATTGGTCAGTTAGCAATCGCTCGGTAACCATAACTGAACCATCTCTCCTAAAAATTTTCAAAAGATAAATCCGTGCCAAAATATAACTTTAAGATTCAGAAGCATCAATTTGTCGACTTGATAGCTCTGAGCAAGGATGGCTTTAAACATTGAAATTTGATTCCTTACTAAGAGACATTACTTACCTTGCTTCTTTTTCATACAGTGTACAATATTCAGTGTCATTGAAACAAGCAGAGCCAAACTCAGTAAGGCCAAAACTCCCCAGACAGAAAAATGGCAGTCCATTCCTGTAACTGAAAGAAAATATACTATTTGTGTTGTCAAACATATTACTGTATTCTTTGTGCTTGGCTGGTTTTTGGTTTCTGTAATCAAAGCTGCTATTTCATTGTTTACTCTCTGACTAAGAGTATATTAATTATTTAGCTTGTATTGCTATACAAGCTAAATAATTAATATCAAGACCAGTTGCTAAATATTAAGAAAGCAACTTTAATAAACTTTTAGCAGAAATACTGTTTCATAGGAATTCAGCCAAAGATTAAGCTATTGGTTTGCCTGTAAGATGCAGTAAAAATCAGAAATTCATAAACAAAAAAGTCATTTTACTGGATAGCTTTGAAATTATTTTTGCAGCTGTCTTTAAGTTAGTATTTGCAGTAAATTAAGTAAATTCTTAGCTAAATTCTAGAGTTCATGAAAGTAGTTCCGAGTTTAGCCAAAACAAGTTTGCTGGATGTGTCTCAGAATAATAGCTAAGACTGTAACATTTTAACAATTCCTGAAAAAAAGTCAAAATTTGGTTATGTTTTCTTGCATTGTTTTCCAGCTATTAAAACCACTTACTTGTTCTTATTTTCTTGCCTGAGAAACCAGAGAAAGTGATGGCATCAGCTGGGAACCAGTGAAGCCCCAAGAAAAATTTCAAACAGCTCCTGGAAAATCACTTGGTAAAAGGTGGCTCCACTTATCTGAACAAAATCTTTTTCTCTAAACTTGCCACTCCTTGCAATAAGAAAGACAGGAAAGAACCCCCCTGCACAAAATGTGTTTTTTCATTTAATTAATTCTTTGATTAACCTAGTTTATACAAATTTTCCATCACAAACCATGCAGAAGAAAATAGCCTATTTGTGGCTGTCTAGTGGCCAAAATTATCAGCGTTGCTACGAATGGCCTGCGAAAGCCTTCTGTGACAGAGGAAACACTGAGCCAAATAAATGAGTGAAAGGAGCTTGAAGCTTTATTCTTAACTTTCCCCAGAGGCATATTTCATGTTCTCTGAGATTTGGAGTGTTTGAAATAAAGCCTGGTGCCTAAAACTAATGCCCTCTAATAGTGCATAAAAAGAAACATGTAGCTGAAGCAGAGCAGTCAAGGGGCTGTCATCAGGACAATACTGATCCTTAAAGCACTTTGTTGGTTTTTGACATACCTGGATTCCCTCGGGAAGCCCACATTTTGTTTGCTTCCTAAGCCAAGTTAAAGGAGTACAGGAATGCACTTTTCCATGTTGCTGGCCAAGGGAGGGTGGCAATGCATTTGCTCCTGCTGAGAAAACAGAGCTTTGTTCCTTGACTGACTGGGCTCCAGCTCAAAACCTTCTAACAGGTTTTGCCGCCTTATTGTGCTGGTGTTGCCAAAGCTCTTTTTGTTTTGTTGTACTCCAACCTCCAGGTGTTCTTAAAATGACAAAACAAGATGAGATAAGCCCTGGCAGTAAAAAATCACAAATCACCTGGGCTTCTGGGATGCAGGTTTCTTTCCTGATCAGAGTGCTCTTTTAAAAGGAACAACACAAAGCAAATAAGCTGTAATTTTCTGACAGACTTTTAACACTTTTTTTGCACATGGTACTTTCAGTGACCATTTATTTTTCTTTTTAAACTAAACATCTTATTGCCCTTCTTTTCTACTACTTGAGTTCTCCCAAAGGTGTTTGAGAGTTTTTTATTACTGCAGTACTTCTTTTCATGTTGAAAGGCACTTTTATGCAATGAGATACAGACATTTATGAGGAGAGACAACATCCCCATGGAGCAGCTATACATCATTCCAGTTTTTCAGGGAAGGAATTAAAAGAATGGGAGATCCTACACTGAGAAGATGTTATCAGGGTGCATCAAGAATCACCAGTCTTTGGAACCTGGTTACTTTGCAATTAGTGATATTATTGCATCTCGTGCAACCTGTCCAAAACTACAAGTCTGTCCAGAACAAGAAATTTCAGGATTCACTGTTGTGCCTAAATAATCAGAATCCTCTCATTCTTCTCCTGTCTTTTTTATCTTTTCTGATGTGATTGGTTTCCATTCTTCTCATGTTCATTTCATATTTCTTTTCCTACAAACACTTTTCCCAGGGAGCAGAAGCAGCATTGTGGCCTATGAGAAAGGAAGCACGTGTAACTGTGATAGAATCACAGAATCAACCACGTTGGAAAAGTCCTCTGAGATCATCGAGTCCAGCCTGTGACTGAACAACACCTTGCCAACTGCACCATGGCACTCAGTGCCATGATCATTTCTCCTGAATCACCTCAGTGACAGGGACTCTACCAGCTCCCTGGGCAGCCCATTCCACAAGCCACAACACTGAGACTCATTAGAACAAAAAGAGTAAGCAGGTACCAAAAGTACAATAATGATCTAACAGTGTCCTTTTTCTTCTTATAGAAGGTTGTCATTTATCTCTCTGATTCAGGAATCCAATTGTTGCTTGGTGCTTCCAGTGTAGAAGGAAAACTCTTAGCTTCAATTTGACCATTTTCAGTCCTTAACTGGCCCACTTTTTGTTGACAAGTATTATTTTCCTGTTTCAGTTTTTGATTTAAATTGAAATTATTATCTGGAAAATAGTAAAGGCTGCATAAAATTATTTTCTTTTTAGTTTTCAAGTTTAAATTCAATAGTATTTGAGCCATCCTACTTCTCAAGAATTTAAAAAACGTTTTACGGATAAAAAGATATACAACTTGGATTTCTCATAAAATGTACCAATGTTTTAAATCTCACAATCTATAGTTCTTAAGCATGATTTAGGAAGTTTCATGGGTTTGGGTAGATTAGGAAAAGAACATTTAAATTTCTTCCTGGATGAACACTACTTCGTTTATTTTAAAATTTATTTTCCATAACACTGACTTAAACATCTGCTTGTGTTTCAGTAGAATGTATACAAACATATGTGTGACTTCAGCTTTTTTTTTTGTTTGTTTTTGTAATACTAGCTATTTGTTTGTCAGACAACACTACTTATATGGGAGAAACAATACTTAGCCTGTAAAACCATAGTGAACACCTTGATCGGAGATGTACTGGTGCTCTTCTGAGAGCTCCACGCCATTCTAACATTAGTTTCAAGCTAATCATAATACCCAGATTTAAAATATGAGAAAATCTGATTTTATATCCCAGCTTTACAGATATGCAACTCCCAGATCTTCCTATGTCTTCTTGTTCTTACAGGTGTTTCTGATACACTGCTCACATTTGTAACTGCATTATTTCAATATTAACTACTTTGACAACAGCAGCATTAGAAGGAAAGCTGACCAACTGTGTGAAGAACAATTTGTCTCCATGGGTAACTACACTGCCCTCCTTAAATGTACAAGAGCAGATGCAACCTCTCACACTTAACAGGTTGTGCTAAAGACAAAAATAAGATAAGGAGACTGTAGATGGTGAGTGAGAAATAAACAGCAAGTCTATTAGACTAATTCTATTACATTCTGAAATGTTGTCTTTTATTCTATTGTCTAATTTTAATTCTCATGCAGATCATCTATTCTCAAATGGAGCAAAACGATAATAATCTTTTTTTACGTAACATATAATTAGTCCAAAGAACCATGACACTGTATTCAGGGGCATTCTCATTCAGCCATCAAATTGAATATTTAAAAAAAAGAATGTTGTATCTTTTGAAAAAAGTCATATGGAATAATTAGGCCACTTAGGAATAGGACACTATGATTCTAAAAGGATAAGCTCAAATTCCATCAGGGTTTTCTGTGACAGTCTATCTGTGATAGGAAAACTTCAGGGTGGTGGTAGTTTGTTACAAGAAATAATACTGAAGTCTTCTTAAAGTAATGTGCTCCTCTGTAAAAGGAAGATGTTCATTACATACCCAAGGTTTCATGAGAGGGACAACAATTCTTTTTATATTGTTAAAAGATTTTGGGATGTGTGAGTGGAGAAATATTATATTTAATAATTATAAAGATGACAGTATTTTGATTAACTAATATCAGACTCTCTCTAGTATTATTGACACATTCTTATGTTGCTGTTCTTATATTTATCTTTGAAAACCAGGTTAAACTTGGAGTAGCCTCCAAGTAGAATGTCTGTCTTAGGTAAGTTGCTTCATTTGGATAATGTTTTTATTTTTCTGACTTCAGGAATGGGTTACTCACCACCTCTTAGTATACATTCCAGTGTTATAAACTGAATGTACTAAATTCATGCCACAAAATACAGACAAACAACAGACCTTCTAAATACGTAGTTAATTGAGCTTTTTCTCTTTAAAAGTCTATTGACAACTTTCTCCACCAACAGAAACATGGGAATAGATAGAGTTTTGGTTATTTGTTCTTAGATTTTCTCTTTACAGGGTTCATTATATTGTCACTGGAATGCTGTGAGGGAAAAGAAGCAAAAATAAAACCCAACCAAAAAAACAAAAGCCTCCAAAACATTCTAATCTTTCCTGGGTGAATTTCTGCTATTCCTTTTATTGCAACTCAAAGGAGTGGATATAATCCTGTACTTACCTGTAGGGAGTGGAGCCAGATTTAACAATTCATGTTGGATATTTGTCCTATTAACAACATAAGAATAGGTAGCAGAAGTGCTATGTTTTGTTCCTCCTTGCTTTAATATATTTTGTTTAGATAATCCATCACAAGGGAGATAGGCTACCTCTACCAGGTTTTTGTACTGAAAAAAACGTGAGGTGAGGAACACAGATACCATCTAGCTGGACATGCCATCTGTGGTATCAACGTGTTATCCACAGAGGCAGATTAATTGCTACCAGATTTATGCTGATGATCTGGAGCACAGAATGGTTTCTTTCTTTTCTTTCCTCTTATTTTTGTCTACAAATTTGTTAAAGATTACATAAAACTGTCTTTCCACCCCCCTTCCAATTAAACATTGATATAAATAATATTTTGTTCTAATGGCCCTTAGAAAAAGAAACTCATTAAGAGACTGATGAATGTTAAATTAGCATTAAAAATGCTTCCACCTGTGTGAGCATTTAATACAGGATTAATTCTCTGAAAAAGATTCCTTAAACTGCAATTAATTAGTGCACAACTAATTGCTTTGTAAGATATCAGCTTCATACTTCAGAAGGGAAACAGTACATTGTAAAATAAGAAAGCCCACAGCACAGTATTTTCAGAATAAAACTAATGCCTTAGTTAATGAAGGTTTAGCACCCTGAGCCACCTTTTTAGGAGCCTGCAAATCTACCATAGCATTGTACTGCTCCTATGCTTACTAATTTAAAAGATAAGGCTTACCTGGTTCTGCTGCTTCCAGGAATACTCTCCTCTTCTTTATCCAAAAGGAAATCAAGTTACGTTGGCAGAAGTTGGATACTCTTGTTTTGAGCCTGGCAGCATGAACCTGTCTTTAGAGTTGCTGTTAATCTCAAATCCCTCCAGTCTTTTTTTTCGCCTTCTTTCTTACAAACAGGAAATGTGGTTCAGCTTTTACACGCAAACACACATTCTCCTTCAGTGTTTGCCTCCAAGAGAGAATTAAAGTATTTATGTGTACTCTTGTATTTACTGTCCACCTGTCTTGTCTCAGAAAGACATGTACAGGACAATTAGTTTCAGTTATGTGATACAAACCTACTTTTGAAATATTCATATTCACGTTCTAAGTCTTCTTGGGTTTAATGTTATATTGAATTCAACAAAAGTATTTAGATACTTCTTAAAGTAAATTACAGAACTATTTTACCTAGGAGTGCTATGTGACCCTTCCTCTCTTGTAGTTTCTAAACCAAGGCAGAAAATCATTGCTGAGAGCTTACAGTTTAGCAACAATAGGATTCAGAGGCATGATGAAGGAATTATAACACTGCCAGCTCTTGAAAGTCAGGTTAGAATAATATAATGTCATTCCTCCATTCTTTAGAGTTTATGAATCTGGGGCCACAGTCCAGTACAATTGTAGAAAGAAAGGATAAACCAGTATGTGGCTTACTATATATATTTGTCTTTAGAATTTAATGAAACGTGTCTGTGTTTAGGTAGAGAAGCCATTTTATTCTCAGAATCAGAGTAGCTTCTTCCAAAGGAAGTTTGAATGCTGAGCACTGTCATAGAAACCTTCTGTTAGCTTCTGATGTTTTAGTTTGGCTTTTGGGGTTTTTCTTCAGAGCAAACAGTTTTATTTCCTACAAAGAATGATGTAGAAGTGGGAGGGGGTTCTTATGAAAAGCATGTGAATCACATGATTGTGTTTGTCTTTTTGGAATACATAAACTGAAATAGCCCTCAGTGTAGTCTAATGAGCAATGTAAAGCTCTGCTCTTTCTCTAATGTGAGAAAATGTCCTCTGCAATCTTTGTTTACTTTGGATTATTATTTCTGTATTAACTGCCTTGGATTCAATGCTTAAGAAATAATTTACTGGATTAGCATCTTATTTGAACATGAAGGAACAGATTAGTCTTGATTAATATAATATATCCCATTCAAGTCTAAGGGTGGTATAGACTCTTAACTGCTCAGAGCTTTATCATAATGAAGTGAATAGAGCAGGAGGAATTAAGCTGAAAATACTTAGAATGGTGGCAATTCTTATCAAAGGAAACTGAACTGAGAGAGGAACTGGAGAGGGTGGAAGATGTACATTGTGAAAACAAAGACAGTTGCTTCGTTTCTCAGCTAGGAGCACGTGGAGTAAATCTGAGATCGGCAGAAGATTCCAAATAAACTGCTTATCAGCCTGACCAAGAAGCTTACAAGAAATAAACTCCTTTGGAGATAATTAGGAGCATAATGGAAAGGTGAACATTGAGAAGGCAGCAGGGGATTTCTGAGTCTGTAGTCCTACTGGTGTGTTAATAAACCTGCTCTCCAAGAGCAAATCATTCCTGTACTGTATCAGCTTCGAATGGCTGCAAAAGCAAAGTCTATTGGAATAATGTGAACTTGGTATGCTGTTTTGGGCAACATGCAAGAGACAGAAGGCTCTGTTAGATAGCAAGAAAATATTCGCTTC
Organism: Haemorhous mexicanus; assembly: GCF_027477595.1. Classification (NCBI taxonomy): domain Eukaryota; kingdom Metazoa; phylum Chordata; class Aves; order Passeriformes; family Fringillidae; genus Haemorhous; species Haemorhous mexicanus. The sequence goes on along the minus strand of NC_082342.1, from coordinate 19,139,337 downwards.
AGGCAGTAAAATCCATTGGGAATATGAGGTTTCTTTTTTTTCCCCTTTCCTGTGTATCAGTGCTACATTTAAAAAATTAAGAGAGCCAGTAGTCTGGGTAAAGTGCTGTTATTCAGGACAATACAGACAAGGACAAATCATTACTATATTTAGAAAGAGAGGACATAAGGCAATGCTACTTCATCCCCATCAATTGCATACAAAGGCATTTCCTCCTCTGTTTTAAGTCCCCGAGCTATAAATTCCTCGGTGCATATCCCAGCAAAATGTCTCTGCCTGCTTAATTACTTATGTGATCTTTGGTAAACATATGATGCTGGTATCTCGAGAAGAGAGTCTGTCTCAAGTGGACATCTGCCTTGGCTGGGAATAGCTCTTGCTAATGAAGTTCTTGGAGAAGGTAAACGGACCACAATTAAATATTGATGTGCACAGATGTACATGAAGGAGTGAGTCTGTGCTGAAATGGAGTCAAACAAACAGTACAAAAGTACATCTTGTGGTGTTTGCGAGTTGCCAGCAAGTTGTGCTTTTCTAAAACTGCAGAATGCATGTTTATTCTGGCTTCCTGAAGGTGAAATAAGTTGCACAACTGACAACACCATCAGGCCTCAAATGCCTACTTTATCTATTACTACTCAAATTGCAACCTTTCTTTGAAAAATCGTATTATTTTCTATTCTAAGTGCTGTAGTGGAAATCCCCTTGCAAAGAATGTAAGAGACACTCTTTGTAGTAGCAGTCTTGAAAAGAATAGGTATTCCTCCAAGATGTAAGTTATATTTCTGTTTGAAATGGAAATCTATTTTTAATAATAAAATTTCAGAATTTTCTGGGCAAAGTACAGCAGAAATGTTTTTAATTGGGTTTATGCTGAAGTGCAGTCTGCTCTGGTTCTAGTTTCACAAACATACTGGAGAAATAGAACTGTTCTTTCAAGCTGAGCATGTGACTCTACTTTGATGTTGAGTGCAGACCTGGTGCTCCTTGTGCTGTGAGCACAAATGAGCAACAGTGCTACAGGAGAGAGGTTGGTTTAAAATAGCTGGCAGAAAGAGTCAGGCTTTCAAGTGCACTTCAAATGCTGCAGAGATCTCTTCTATCTCTCGCAGTGAATTTTGTACTTAATGACAAAATTAAAAAAACTAATCAGGGTCCTTTGTGCATTGTAGACAAGCCTGTCCTTAATCACCGCTTTATTTAAAACCAGTGTTAAAGCAGAATGCTATCTCATTAACTGCCTCTGAAATTGTGGCTCCTATTAAAAGCAGTAGCATGGGTTTCCTGTGGGGAAACCACTGGATGTTTTTTTCTGAATGTTACAAAACCTTATTATCAAGGACTATCAAGAGAAAATTTCTTATCTTGATAACTCTGCACTGAAAAATTTCCATTGAAATCTAACACTGCATACTTGTGCAGCTTTAGGTGGGGTTTTCTGTGCTGCACGTTTTGAGATAGCAGAGCCGTACCTGTGTACTTAGGAAAGAGAAAGTAGACAGATGCCACTTCATTCAAAGCCTGCAGAGATAAAGTGTGGCTTTTCCCTTGACTTCACTAGATTTTATTTTCTGTTCAGAGAGACACTGTATCCTGAGAGAGCTGTAATCTCTAGTGATTTTTCTTTCAATAGCTTCAAGAAGAATGAATTTCCTATTAAAGTGCTATCATCCATTCACCTGGTTTTAGGGTTTTCTTTAGTTCCCTCTTGACACACTTATACAAGAGCGTGGGCAAATACTTTCCCCTGGGCAGCCAAAGGCCTGGCGCTGCAACTATTTCTCGTGTCAGACATCCTTGTGAAGCCAGCAGGCTCCACTCTATGCTTGGTAGCAAGCTTACAACTTTATCAACTTTGACCAAGGTGCAAGAAGAATTTGTGAGCAAGACAGCAACTCTAGAACACTGAGCTTGTTCTTTTAAAAGTTCCTTGTGACTACCACGGGCATGTTCATGTGGCTCTGCTGGACCCAGTGTAGAAAACTCAGACTGTCCATGTGGCCTGAAACCTCGTGGAGAATCACCCTGAACAGTCTAAGTACCTTGCTATGGCCTGAGCTGAGAAACTGACTCCTCATGGGTCCTCATTGCTGAAGTGATGAAGCTGACTCCTGCTCTGCAGTGTGTCCTTAACCAGCTTAGCCTTCATAGTGGACTTTCTCAACATGGTTAAGAGAATGTCAGAAGCTTGTCCTCTGTTTCCAATGGGTTAAACTTATTCTACCTTGAATGAAGCGTTCCCAGCCACAATTCTGAATGAAAATAGCCCTTACTTTGGGCGAAACAACTCCTGTGCTCTACTGAGTGACTGGTATTGCAGGGAATGAGTTCTTGTAACTCAGGATGCCATCTGTGCATTTGAATACTGTCTCTTCCACCACTTTTTGGAGCCTGTAATATCACAGCATGGTTCATGTTAGCCTGTTCTTCTGGGCACAAATAAAACTCTGAGCTCTTTAAAATCTGATGGAGACCTAGTCTAGGCTGTTTTGTTGAGGGTTCTTGTTAGAAGTCAGACTCTGGTGTTTATGTGAATGCTCCCACCTCACTTTTACCATGGCATTGCAGGTGAAAGCATTTGAACTACATTTCTCTGAAATCTCCTCTGTAATACTTCCTGAATTTTTTCCAGAGGGGCACTATTTCCCTCATGACACAGTTGCTAGGGGGCAGTAGGAGAACCACTGAAGTGGAAGTGCGGGTCATGCAGGTCTGACAAGTCGGAAACAGTGACAAGGAAATGAAAAAATGTATGAGCCTGCCTCAGCTTAATCTGTGATCGTAGATATTTACCAGTAAGCCAAGGCATCTCTGCAGTGCAGCTTAATGACTGCTTAGATCTAATTAATGTGTGTGTAGGTTAAGAGAAAGATTTGAAATAAAAACTGTGAAGCTAAACTAAGCCTTAAAAAGTGGTCAGTAATGCATTGGAGTAATGATTTTGAAGTGAATCACCTAACTACTGAACCTTTCAGCTTAACAGTGTTGTAGCTGCATCTCTATTTAAAGAAGTTTCTGGTAAGCAGATCAAAGTGCTCATCTTGCCACATTCAAGGCTGTTAAAACATTGTTTTCTTACTACTTCCTGTTGAGCAGCACGTTTGGGTACAGCAAAGCTTGTGCTGCTTCTCTTGTAGTTTAAACTGTCAGATGCCTGTTAACATTCACAGAAAAAATGAACACAGGTGCATGGAAAATGGTTGTCTTGTCCTACACAATGTGGAAAGCCTATGAAGTGACTGTCCTACATTGGCATGTACATTTTGGCGTTTCTCAGAGGCCAAAGTAGGTGCTGTTCCAGGAATTTTCTTTGAGCATGAGAGTCTTGGACTAAAGTGTCTGTGTGAAGGAGGCAGGGCATAGGCAGAACTTCTGTCTCTGTGTGAGAGATGAAAAATGCAGTCATGGACGCCTTTAGGTATTGTGGGTGACCTTACTCTGTCATGCACAAATGCTACAGCTGCAAAGGGAGGACTTTGGTTTGGAACTAGATAATCTTTAATGTTCCTTCCAAACCAAACCATTCCATGATTCTATGACAAATTTTTCCAAGAGAATTTTCCCAAGAGAAATGTCATGGCTCATTTCACTAAACTTACGGGTTAACAAGACCATATTCTTTCAAAACTCTGGCATTGCCAAAACACTGATAGGCTCTAAACAAGCTCTGTTGTGGCTTCCTTGAACTAACAAAATAATCACGTGACTCCAATTTTTGTTTTGTTTATAATCTAGGCTACTAAAGTTTTTTATTCATGTTCTGGCCTTCATAACTCTTATTTTGAGTTTGGTTAAGAAAGGTGTTTTTCTCTTTTATGAAATGTGCTCCTCAGGAGTATTTTCTGTCTTCTTTTTTGTGTGTGTGCAGCTCCCACTTCCATAGTTGATGACTAGGAAAGAGTTGCTCTGTGTGCTGTTATTGGTGCCAATAAATTATTGCTGGATTGCTTAGTCAGTGTTTTATTTGTAGCACTATATTTGCATGAGTGGATTTTCTCTTTTTATAATCTAAAGAACAAAATTACTTAATATTTAAAGGTGATAGCCAATTGTGTGATTTGCTATTTAGAGATTTCTGTTCAGATACTGAGGTAACTGATGCATAAAATAAGATGTACATCCTTCTACATCACCACTGACGTACACGTGTGTGTAGGTTCAGTTGTTCATGTCAGGTACGGCCAGGGAGAGCAAAGACATTGTGGCTGAGATGGGAGTTGAATGACTTCAAAGCAGCCAGCAGTGCTGTCCCTCTATGTCAGCTCTACAGAAATAGATGGCATTTCCATCTTGAAAACAGGCTGTCATTTATCAGAAAGTGTGCTGTAGCTGTGTAGTTCATAGAATACTCCTTAGGTCATGCTCTGCAGCTGCTGAAAAGAAAGGTTCTTCTCTGTGGAGCTCAGGATGGCAATCCCTTCAAGCAGAGGAGGCAGGTAGATCAAGCCATTTTCCAACCTTTCCTACACCTCCCTAATAAAGAGGTAGCATGGTTTTAATTACTATAGGGGGATAGAGAGGAAAAGAGAGCTGGATAAACTGCTGTACCCACACCTCAGTGAGGGAACAAAAAAAGTACCAGCATGCCTGAAGCTTGAAAGCAAAGGGAAACAAGCAAGAGATTAGCGTTAGTGTTAGTATTTGATCTTTGTGCACTGAGCTTTATTTTCTTCTCAGTACATAAATAAATGCATGCTTAAAACTCTTCATCGTTGCTGTGACTCAAGCATCCTGGATAAAGCATTGGTTTCAAATTTTGCTCTGCCATTTACTTGAAGTGAAAAATTTTTAGGAGTTAGAGCACCATACTAAAATTGAGAGAAGAGTGTAAATAATTTTCTGTCAGTTTTGAAAACAGTTATCCATTTTAGCTGAACAGTCACAGGCTGGGCTTTTCAGCTACTTGGGAAAAAATAAAAGTGGTAAAGGCTGACTATTCTGGTTTGCAGCTTTCTCCTGCTGAATGCTTTTATTCTGTGTTTAAAACCATGCACATCATGACTTTACATCATGGGACAGACAGTTCACAGAGGGTCACTGGATCACACAGAGATGTAAGGTTCTGATGTCCTTTGCACTAGTTTTCCTGGAGTTGTGCTCAGCTCAGTACCAATAGCAAAACTGTGGCATGAAAAGAAAAGCTGGAATCTTCTCTGTATGTACATGACTGGTTTTCTTTTAACCATTGTAAACTTCCAGAGTACATCAAAAATTTGCACTCATAAAACTGTTGAAGAAACATGCAATTTTGACATCAAAACCCAGAGTTTCTTTCTCCATAACTGAAGGCTAAGGGGATTCTTTTAAAGAAAATGTTGATAGCTTCTCTTTTTTTTTAATTGGGAGGAAAAAGCTCTGAGACCTCACTAAGTTTTCTCTGTCACTGGTTAAATGTGCAATTGGGTGCATGATTCTTAGGCTAATGCTGTGACTTGAAGCTAATTATTTTCCCTGCTACTATATAATGGAGTTCTGTATTTTAATGTGCCTGCTTATTTTAGGCAATCCAGAGACAAGCCTTACCAAAAAGAATCTGTACTGAGGTGCTTTTAAAAACCAGGTATTATTACAGGACTGTCTGTCTTGGAAACGTATCAAAACTCTTCATAAAGGGAAACCAATAAATACTGTGCACCATACAGAGCATGATCATTCACCCAGCCTTGAATTAGAATGCACCCCTCACCGAGCAGCAGCTCTGTGAGGTTGTTCACAGCCATGATGGAAGGGTAATACCCAGTAAAGGCAGATTGCCTTCTCCTGAGTGCAGGTAATTACAGTTTCCTTCACACACTGGAGTAACTTTTTTCTCTTTGCAAATTGATCTATGGTATATATGCAAAGTCTTGGCTCTGCATTTCATTTGAGCATCCCTGTATTTGGAAGATCAGGTCTCCAATGATTTGCTGAGAGCATTAATTCATGTCTAATTTAGCACTAGAGAAATCTGAAGATTAAATGCATTTATAGATAAATGTGCGCAGGTTTTCAGGAAGGGCATTGTGCTAGTGCTTCTACAATTCCTGGAGTGAGGCAGTTCCTACGCTACCTAACAGACTTGTGGTTTATAACATGACTTATTGTATCAACTCAGCAATGTTTCCCAGTGGCTGTAGAGAGCCTGACAAAGTAATTATGAAATACTATCTGTACTTTTCACTTTGATGCTAGTGTTTTTAATAATGTCATATAGATGATTTAAATGGTTAAATTTCAGCTTTGGAGACAAAGGAGGGAGCTGAGCACTATCAGACATCTCGCTAATGTGTGGCTGGCAGTTCTTAGAGTACCATTCTTTTGTGTCTCTGCTTCTCTGCTGGGATACCTGCTGCTTTGAGCATCCTGGTCCTGTGGTGGGTGAGGGACTCCCCCTAGGCTGAACAGCTGGCAGTTTGCTATGGGAAGGGTACATTTTGAGCACTGTCTTTTTTGACATGACTTGCTTCCCTAGCTGTAGAGCAGAGCTGGAGTGTCTCTCCTGCACTGATTCCCAAAGGAAAGCTCTGATGACAGTGAAGCATGTGATGGGAGACAATTGGGTTGTCTGAGGTTGTCTTACCTCAGATGAAAGACCTGACAACCTTAACAGGAAAAAGAACAGAGGCTTGGCTGCATGCATGAGCCTTTCACAGCCTGTCACTGATGTCTCCTAATACAAGGCAGAGGGGACTGCAAGCAAATCTTTTAAACTTAGAGAATGCTGACCAGGCTGTGAGGTGTCACCTGTGAAACTGGCATTTCTTAGAGGCAACTAGTTTCGTGAGTGGTCAAAGAGATCCTATCTCACTTCAGGGTTATTTTGTACAGATTGGCCATGTCCTTCCCTTCCCTTCCCTCACCAGCAAACTGAGGATGCCAATTAATTGGCAGCTGCCTTGCTGCAGTTCAGATGAAGATGTTTGTTATCCTGGAGTGGAATCAATACCTGTGTTGCTTTTATATCCAATGCCTGTGAATTCTGGCAAGCATAATGACTTTTCTGCTAGCTTAACCCCAACTAAGTTTTAATTAGGGGATTTTAAAATGGTAAATACATCTATCTGTTCTGTGCAAAGACTTTCTTATGATTATAAGCTGAGCAGCCAGAGCATCAGATCCTACCAGCAGACATCTGTGTTAATTTGGAGAGCTTGTCAAGCTCCTTTCTTTCAGGTCAGCTCTATTCTCAGCTCTGTACTCATCTTTCTGCCTTTTAGAATGCGTCCCATGCCCTCAGCAGGAACTAGAATCTTCCCAGTGCCAGTAAATTCTCATACTCTTTTGTTACCATTTCCTCTTCCCTTCTCTGTCCAAAGTGTGTCTTATCTAGAGAGGCCAGAGCATGGAGCGAAAACAAACCAATTTATATGTTCAGTAGACATCGGGTTAAGACACATAATTCAGTTTACCACAGCAGGGTGTCATTTCTGAGAGAGGTGTTTAAGGTACAGAAAGGGATTTTTTGGGTTATCAGATACATGGCTTCTGTTGGGAAAAAAAATAATACTGGGGTTTGTGTTGCTTCATTAGAATAACAAATGAAAAAGCAGACTGCACTGAGTGCCAAAGCTGTATTTATCTTCATCCCATATTTAAAGCTTTCTCAAGGCAAATATTCTAACACAGAAAGAATCAATGAAAATGCAGACTGAGACAGCAAGTTCCAAAGTCACTGTGCATGCTTTTCAGCAGCACATTTTGAAGCTGAATTCCTTTGCTCTCAGGAAATTCCTCAGGTTATGGATACGTGAGTTTAACAATGACTGTTACATCAAAGGTTGAATTGGATCATGAGTCTTACTGGAAAGAACAGCTGGGCAATACTGCAGGGAAAAGAAGGGCAAGATTCAAGATGAGAAAAAGGCAAAAAATAAAGAAAGATATGTGGGTGGAAAACACAGAGCAGGACTCTACTGATTTCAATACAGGATAGATAACAAAGTCCCCATGATGTGTGCCACACTTCATTAAAGTAGCCAGAGGCATTGAGCCTCAGATGATGATGCTAAGCTCTGTGGTGGAGCTCTTGGACAGCATCCTTCTGGAAATCTTTGGAAGCCCTGCTGCAAGAGCAAAACTGAACCCTTACATAAGGACTGTGCCAGGTCAGGGGCAACAGGTAATGGAGATATCAACCTTATCCATTTATGTGAAAAAAGCCTGAGGGAGTGTTGAATCCTGCCACTACATCTTTCTTCCCCTCACCTACTCTAAGGAAATACTGTGCCTCCTGCCAAGGACACAGCGCAGGCTCTAAACAAAGGCAAAAGAGAATAACAAACACACAAAAGCCCAACAACCAAAAAAACCCCAACCAAAAAAACCAAAAAAAAAATCCCAGGGCCTTTTCTGGGTTTAAAAAGGGAGCAGCTGAGGAGGAGTTCATTGCTGTGGGTCGTTCAGTGCCAGAGATTTAAAGACTCAATCTCAGGCCTCTGAGGAATAATACCTCCTGGCCAGGTGTGCTATGGAATTAAGGCAGCAGTACAGATTACAGATATTTGGAGATTTTTTTGGGTGGGGGTGAAATTTTGACTCAAGTTGTTTATTAGTTGGTTTCCCTTCTGGTGGGGAAACTCATGGACAAGTACTGCAGAGTATTGCTACCTCCGTGGTGTCAGTGCCACTTTTTGTGGTTTGTGGTCTTACTACTGTTGTTGTGGACTAGCTGCATTTTCCACAGCTCTTAACAAATTTACATATTTTATACAACGCATTGTCTTTAGAGCAATTTCTAGAGCCAGACTCAGAAGGAAGCCATGAAGAGAGAATGCTGTTTATAGAAGTCTATAGACTTTAAAGGCAACTGAGAAATGACAGAGTTCTTTTTCAGAGTGCATCATTTAGAGCACTTTCATGCAAGTGTGCCATCTTCCTTGATTTATGTGTATGTATATTTGGAGTTATTTTCTTCCTATTATCCCAGAAATTGATTCTCTTTCGTCATGCCTCTGAGCCTATTTACAGCCCACATGATATTCCATCATCTGCCTGAGTTACAGTGAAAACAGTGGAACAAATGCCCAGATGCTCCATTTCCAGAGCATGGAAAGGGCATTTGTGCCTGCCTGTGGAGATGAGGACAGCTGGATTTGCTGCTGGATAGATCATGCATGTCTCTGTTTTGGGTACCAGAAAATGGGATGGTGTTTGTGCTGCTTTCTTAGGATGTGTCCTCCCTCATTCTGCACTTGGAAATTTTATCTGAATGTGACTGATTGCAGTGTTTATGATTCTGAGAAGCCAAATAGGAATAAGTGGTGTAACAGAGGTGTGCAGGATGGTTTTCATGTGCCTCCAATGTGTTAAATTTAAATGCTGGCTGTAAACACTGTGCACCCACAAGCACTTGTGAGAGGTGGTGTCACTCTGCTGCTCAGGACAGCCATGGACAGAAGCATGGTGAGATGCCTTCAGAAGCACTTACAAAAGAAGAATCACATTAGTATTTACCAAGTAGTAGCCTTCCAGAAAGGCACAGAAATCCCACATGTTCTCTGCCTCCTTTGGTTATTTACCATGACAGATAATCCCAAAGTTCCTGACTGAACCCATTGAGCACTAATATGATTATTGTCCAGCCACCTTAGAGGGAGGAAGATCTGGCAGTTTAAGGAGATGAAGAAGAGTGTGTGGAAAAAGCACTTAGAGATTTCAGCCCCGAGCATAAAAGCACTGTGCTTAGAAATAACCTCTGAGAGAACATGAAGAGCACCATCTACTGATGCAGAAGAAAATGAACCATTTGTATACAAAGACTTTTTTTTTCTTTTCCTTCTCCTTAGACAAGTTGTTGGTGGTTTTCTGAATGCAGACTTTAATGTGGATTTTGATTGTCACTAGCAAGATATTTTAACTATTGACTCCCCTTCCTAATGGTGCTGATAAAGAGGCTGTTTGTACATGGTCTGTTCTGACCCTCAGCAATCCCGGCAAAGAAGGGGCCTCGTTAGCACCCTTGATATGTATAGATACGCCAAATATATCAGCTGCCTGCCTAATCCTTATTGTCATGGCAGTTGCTTTCAGTATCAGCTTAGAAAAGCATGCTGAGCTGCCATAGATCATCTCTTCCAGTGCCAACTGCCAAAGTGGTCTCTTTCCAGTGCCAACTCCCCTCAGCTTCCTAGCTAAGAGCTGAATGATTTGTGACAACCTTACCTGACAGTTTTATGTGCTCCATGCTTGGAACATTGCACAACCTGTATGCACTTGACACCATCACGGTTTGTTGTGCATGGGAGTGGATCATGAAGGTCCTCTTGCTGTCAGCTCCTAGGCAGACCATGGTGTGTTCACCTGAGAAACCATCTTAAAATAAAAATGCACTATTTGTTCCTCTGCATCTCAGTCAGCCTGACCTGCCCCTCTCTGCTAGGGAGGACTAACTCTATATTTAATCTTGTTTCCTCATCACTGACCAGTGCTCCATCATCAGGGCCTCTTTTTCAGTGTTAGATTGGGCATAAAGTTGCATCATTCAGAATCTCAAGTTAGTTAATTTAAGTTTGCTTTAAGGGAGCTCTGACAGGAACGATTAAACCTGCAGATATCTGTGTCAGATGTTGTAATCTTTCTATCCTGTCACTGCCTGATGATGTATGAAGAGGGAGCACAGCCTTGCTCCCTTTTTTACAGAAGCACAAGGCTCCCTCTTTTGTTATACACCAGCACCACTTAGTGCTGAGATGTTCCAGAGGTCACTAATGGCAAACATGTTTCTATAGGATTATATTCAATTTCTAAGTGAAGCCCTCATTTGTGAGGCTTTGTATTAGCACTTAATTAATTTTTGCTCTGTCTGTGCTTTTTCTCACCCGTCTACCTCCATTTCATAGAAATTATAGCATCTTTTCCTACTGGAACAGTATATTTGCAAGTACACAGCTTATATACTGGAGTCTAGGGTATAGCTCATGTTATGGGCCACCCCTTCCCAGCCATCAGCCAGTAAGTTCTAAAATTATAGATCCATAAACTGTTGCAGTTAGAAATTTGAAGATTCTGAGCATTCTGCATCTCTACGTTTTGTGAAATCTAGTAGATATGAACAGACTTAATAAAGTCAGAATATTAACAAGGGAGACAGAATCTTAGAACTAGTTATTCTGTTTGGTGAAAAAAACACAAAAGTGATCTTCAGATCTTCCAAGCTACCAGCTTCGAGTTTGTTTTATTTTGACATCCATTAATCAGCTGATTTAGTAGAGGGATTTTCTTCTTACCTTGTTTTCCAGAAGCTGAACAATTTGGTGTGTTTAGTTTAGTGCAGATGATTACAGAGAGGGGAAAGGATCTTTTTACTTGCTTGTGTCCGTTACCTCTGAACTGAATAAAAAAACATGTCTGGAACCATAGTAGCATCTCATTTCCTAGGAGGGAAAGGGACAAGTAAGCCACTGAACCATTCAAGTCTTCTGAACACATTCTTCCTAATGTCAGAGGAATGTAAGACTTGGATCAAGCTACTCTCCGAGATATAAACAAAAATGAGCAAAAAGAAATATGTAAGACTTTATGCATCATAGGCTTATACCAAATGACACTTCTGGCACCTTACACATATTTAAATGTGACACTTTGAATACAGGCTTGAGATGTGTCATAGCAAATTATTTCTTTCATTGCCACAGAGAGCATTTGGTGGTCTCTTTCTGAACAAGAAAATGCCAGCTAATGCTTGTTTGCAAACAGTAGTGCCTAAGGCAATCTGGGAGAGGGAGCACAGAACACCCGAGCAGAGCTTCTCTACAGAATAGGCAGCAGAAATTGTTGGTTGTGGCACACCAGGTTCTAAATGTTTGGACAAGAATAATATCCCGGTGTTTTGATGGCAGTTTTGCGAGTGCCAATAATCTCCACTGTCCTCCCCAAAACCCTCCTTGGCCTGGTACCTATGTGTTGCAGAAAACAACAAAGTACAGAGGTGACAGCTGCAGAAGGACAACAAGATCTTTGGGATCAGGGCACAGAGGAAAAGGAGACTCCTTTCATGTAATGTGCCCAGCATTCATGCATCAGAGAGGGACTAGAGTCTAAGTACCTTCATCTGGCATGAAAATGCATCAAGCTGAGGAAAGTACTGGCTCTTATTTCATTGTGAAGGGAAATATGTTCAAAAATACTGAATAACTTACAATGGAACAGCCCTTATCCTAATATATATTTATTTACATCTGGTTTTGACTATCACATACCCTCTGTTTTTCATACAAGAGTGGGGAAGTGTGGAGATACACCAGTCTAAAATTTCTAAGTTTGTCATAGTTATCTGGCAAAACCTGTCAGGAAAAAAGAATAATTTATTTGCTCTATGCTTAATTAAGGACATTTTCTTATTTTATTGTAAGACTTCATTGTAGATTCTTGTTCACTCAGCAAGTGAACTGAAAGAAGACTTTGTTGCTTCTTTTTTCTGCGCTAAATAATTTGCTGTTAGTAACTGATTTTTCTAGTTAAGAAAATCAAATGGACAATTGGTGACAATATCCACAGCTAAAAGAATTTAATATTTCACAACAAAATATAATTAGGACCAGAAACTGATCTCCAGATTGGATAGAAGGTTTTGTGATCCATATTTTTTTTGCAATGAGTAGTGCAGCTATTGTATCTTTGCATATTGACTAGAAAAAACTAATGATAGAGTTCAATTTTTAGAACTGTTTCATTATCTTAAAAAATGTGTGTAGGTAAAAAAAAAAGGCACATTTTTGTCAGGCTTTTTTACTTTGTATCTCTTTCTTCAGGTTTGAAGCTCAGGCAGATCTTGCAGCAAAGATTATGTTTCAGGAACAGCAGTGTGAAATAATTTACTTCATGATACTTCTCTTCTGTAAAATTCAAGGGTTTGGTCTTAAACTACAAGGAAAGATTTTTACCTGTAAAATTTAACACTCCAACAAAGTAAGGCTAAACAGAAATACAAAACAGTTCTAGCTGTGTATTTGTCATTTGTTCCATTCCAATGGCTCGCAAAACTTAAAATTTTGTCTTAAAATTTAAACTTTTTCTTGGAATTACTTTTCTTTTGTTGTAATCTACTCTTGGGAAGTTTGGGGAACAAGTAGGATAGTGAGACCATACATGTTGTCTTGGTTTTGATGTTGCTTGTTTGTTTAATAGTAATTCTAATGCTTGGATGGATATTTTTCTTTGTATCTAGAGCCAAAAATGTCTAGATAAAAAGAGCCCTAGCTCAAGGAATTCCCAGCTGCACATGAACACATTAAGTTTGAGGAAGGCTCGCTGTGCTGTCTATTCAGGCACAAAGGTAGGAGGGAGAACAGTGGGTGCCGAGGGAGGCAAGTCAGCATCTGGAGTTAATAACTGATCTAATAGCTGATCACTGGCAGCATGGGGGGCAGGTCCCCAGTGCCTGCCCAGGGGTTGCATCAGCACTGGTACCTTACTTAGCCCATATAATCCACTGAGCATTCAAACCTGCCACCACTTCCTGAGCCACTGTGGGGACACAGCTCTGACTTTTGCCTTATGTGGGCTCTGTGGGGACAGTTAGGCTTTCCCATGGGGGCCTGAAGTGGCACAGCCCCAGTGAGCCCAGCCCAAGGCACGCTGGAAGCACGGGTGCTGCAGGGGACACAGCAGGGCTCTGCCAGAGGTGAGTCCATGGTGCCATTTGCATCTCATGTCTAGCACTAATGACCTTCACAGATGTGTGTCCCCGCGACAAAGCCATTCTCTGGTGGTATCAAACTCCACATTAGCCAACTTACACTTATGCAATGACAATAAAAATGGCAATATGCACCTTCTTCTGTTTGAGTAGCTCATCTAGAAAGCTCACAACTGGAGGTGGTAACATTCACGGTATGAGTTTCCCTCCAAAACCTCACCTTAAATGAGCTCTACAATTGTCATTAAAATTGTTATAATGTTTCATTTTGTAATTGTGTGAGCAAGTATTTCTTGAACACCTTCTTGAATCTCCTGATTCCTAACCAGGTCACCATATGTTTCTTCCCTTAAAAATTGTGGATATCTAGTACATAGTTTTCAGAAACTCATTTTAAATGGTTGACTTTTTGTTCCCTTTGGGGTCAAAACTATTTGAAACCTTGGACTCCTTCAAAGGACAAAATAGCTATGACTAGTCAGACTAATGTGTCACCACAGTGTAACATGTTCTTCTGAGTTTATTATCAAAACAACTTTGACTGGGTCTACAGAGGAAAATGAGAACACTAAATGAAACAAGGACTGAAGAGACAGAAAGCAAAAGGCAAGAAAGATTTTTTCATCACTGTTGAAATGAGATGTGAAGAGATGTAGGGAGAAAGAACTGTGGTGAATTCATAAGGAAAGGAAGGTCAGTGGAGGAAGAAAGGGAAAATTTTCTGTTGATGCTTTAGAAAGGTTGAATCTTGATCCTCAGGGGCTGAAACATTTCCATCCCTTACTGCAGCAAGCATGTAGGGTAGGTGATTAGTACCTATGAGATGTGAAGTGACTTGCTGAGGACTTCAGTCAACTGGTGTCTGCTGCCTCTCCACTGCTCAAGATGCTGCCCACCGCTGCATGCCAATAAACCTCAACAAGCCTGAGGGTCCCCTAATGGAAAATGCCTTTATGGGGACATAAAGTAACGTGCAGAGCATTTAGCTCCTAGAGAAAAGCTCTGGGACTCTCTGTGAACAAGAACTGGCAAATTAGAGGAATTACAGAGTGGTTTAGCAGATGAATGACAAAGGTATGACAAAAGGTTATTGACCTTTCATGATATGCAGCCCTTGTTAGCAGCACTGCTGCACAGTGAATTATCATTTCTCAGGTCACTTGCCTGACTGGCTGATAAGCCCATTTGAACCTTTGCAATTCAATCCAATACAATTCACTAAACCCTCTTTAAATGTTAATTCTGTCCCCAACTCCTATCCCCTATTTCAGTTACATAAGAAATAAGTGAAGCTAAAGCCTATATTTAATTTTCATGCACAAATTAAAGGCTAGATGGCAATACTGTGCAGACTTCTTGTAGTAGTAGGTGAGCTGTCCTTTTGATAGTGAAAGCAGTGTGTGGCTGAAGATGTGGTATCCTGGAAAATTAATTTCCTTGGGAGTGTCTTTGCAGCAAGGTTCCTCCATATAAATATCTCTCAGCCAGTGTCCTGGACGTTGGTGCTTCTCCTTTTAATTCCTGAGTAATTTAGGTCAAGGAAGATAGTGAGAAATCGGCTCCCTTCTGAAGGTCAGGAAGAAAGAGTTCTAAGTAAATCCAGATCAAACTCATTTAGCAGCAGCTACACAAAATATGTTGGATTTTGCTTGGTGGGTTCATAAACTAACTGCTGGAGAAAATACCAGCAACAACTATACAGAGGAGGGTTATAATGGCAATTCTAGGCTAAAAAATAGATCTAATTCACAAGTCCTTCACTACTGGGATTCTGAGAACAAGCAAATCCTGCTTCATCGTTCACCCACACTTTTATTTTCAATGTTTGTAATGAGGGAATAAACTGGCTTGTGGTAAAGAGAGCAAGCTCTAGGAGGTCTGGTGACAGAATACCCCAAATGGCTAGAGGAGGGTACAGCAGAGCAAACAATTTGCCCCTGCAGTGAGCTATTTTGAATTCAGGATGGTGGGATGTGATCTCCTGAAATACTAAATATTGAATTCAGGGCAGGTGGTATATATTAAGAAGAACTCAGCCATTATGATATCTCATCATGTGGTCAGTACTGGTAACACAGGACAAATATTCTTAAAATAGTTCTGTATGATCTTTGTAGCTACATTCCAGCCCTGCTCTTCTTGGCTCTAGCACTTGCCTCATTACTGTGCTGCTGTAAGAGGGAGCACAAAGAAAAAACTTGCTTTTGTTGCTAAGTGAACCTGAAACGCTGCTGCATTTGGAGAACCCTTGGGCTTGCTGCTAGAGTTTGTCTGAAGCCCATGGATACATACAAATGGGATGGGGGATGTATAAAAATCCCATGAATACTACAAACCCAGCTAAATCCTAGGGTCTGCACAAATTCATTCCTCAAGTAGTGACAAAGTCTGGAAATTCTCTGGCAGAAGGAAATGGTGGGTTTATCTACTCTGCTCCCTTTTTCCTTTGCAAGAAATAGCCATCTTGTAAGTGGGAATATAAGTAGGTAACCCAACCAATTTCCTCCTGTGTCTTCTTTTATTCCTCTTCATGCAAGGCTGTCCAAAGAACAATTGAAAACCTGGATTACTACTCACTATGCAAAAATCCTAATTTTTTTTAACATCTAGTTTTTGGAAGCTACTTCATCACACAAGTAGCTTAAAAACCTACCTTAAAACAGAAATTAGCTTACAAGCCAGACAGGTATGTCTGTAGTTTTGGGGTTTCTTTTTTTCTCACTTCTGGCAAAACTACTGCAAATTGGAGAATGCCATATATTGAAAAGGACTGTGAAAAATATTTGGTTTTGATGATCATCTGTCTCCAAAATGAAAAAGTCCCATTTCAATATTCTTGCCTACATTTTCAATTTTGGTGCAAAATAATTTTACTTCAAAGTTTTTGTATGCTATGGACTAAAAGTTATTAATGCTTTGGGGAAGCTTCTTTGGACTGAAAAGCAACATTAATATTTTCTTCATATTTACTTACATTTTTGTGGCACTTGGGTTTTGTGAAAATCTTCCTGTCCTAAATTGTAGAATTATGGAGTCATTTGGGTTGGAAGGAATTGGGTTTAAAGGTCACCTAATCCAACCCCCTTGCAGTAATCAGGGACATCTTCAACCAGATCAGATTGCTCAGAGCCTCGTCCCACCTGACTGCAGGCACTTAGAGGGATGGGGCATCTACCACCTCTCTGGGTTGCCTACTCCAGTGTATTACACACACGAAACAGAGTGTAGTGAAATGCAGTTCTTTCTTTCCAGCAGAGCAGAGCTTTCTTTCCAGCAGTTTGTTCATGCCAGCAACACAAGGTTGTTTTACCTAGAGATCCATAGGAACTGTCTCTTGGTCTATTAGCTGTTTTCCTGCTAGATGCTGTGCACTACGTGGAGGCTGTCATGGCTCCTGGTCAAGTGGCTGAAGACATCCAAGAGCAAACCTGCTTGAAAAACAGTCATGTGGAGTAAAGTCTGTGGCAGGACTCCACCGAGGTCAGGTAAATATGCAAATTCTTGACTGCTTTTACTTATGCTGGCTGATATACAACTAACAGGAGTTACAGGAGCTGCTAGCCATTTCTGATGCTAGTGAAAACCTACACAATATCTTAGCAGAAGGGGGAAGGAAAAGCAGTGATTTGTGGTGTTCAGTAATTCCTGCATACCAATGGTGTCATGGTTTAACCACAGCTGGTAGTCAAGTACCACACAGTCTGAGAGTAAGCTTGAGGTTGGTCCACGATCACTGAGCACCTCTCTTGGGTTTTTAGCTGTCTCTAAGAGCACTGATACTTTCATAGAGGTAAGAAAATATTGTTTGAAGTAGAAAGAAAAAACCCAGCATCTAATCTACAGTGTTAATGAATGAAGGCATACTGAAAGCCAGCAGCCAAGTAGTACTTGACATGAATGGTAAGTCTAAAAAATGCACTGCTGTGAGAAGTGCCCACTGGATCAGCTGGGTGGCCAGTACAGCATGCAAACAATATTTGCTTGAGGTGCTCATCTTAGGATTTAGTTCTTTTGATTGGAAAGAAGAATTTTTGGTGGCTTGTTAAGATAATTT
This sequence comes from Haemorhous mexicanus, assembly GCF_027477595.1. NCBI lineage: Eukaryota > Metazoa > Chordata > Aves > Passeriformes > Fringillidae > Haemorhous > Haemorhous mexicanus. The sequence continues at coordinate 19,121,668 of NC_082342.1, read as the reverse complement.
GTATTAAAGCACTTACAGGGAAAGACTATTTTTTCTTCAGATCAAAGAATAAAACCCGTGAAATATACAAAAAAATTCTAAGGAACTTCTAATCAACTTTTGAAATAAAGTTAATCCCTTTACATTCATAAGACTTGGGATTTGCTTTCATTCCAGACAACTGAAATACTCTGCTGGCTCTGAGACTGGCTTGCAAGTTGCTACATGAAACTAAATTTTAAAGCTCTCAAGAAAAAAACAAGCAAGGCTTATGCTACTTGCATGCTGTGCTAAGCCAGTAAGTTTTTCAAAGAAAATGCACTGTGTCTTTAACTTTCCTGGCAAGCTACGGGAACAATAGGAGGAGACAATAATAATGTTTTTTAGTTCAGGATCATTCATCTTTCACTCTTGGTACACAGTCTTCTAAATTCATATCCATATATAATAAAGAATCTTTTTGTGGTTGTAAATGTCATCTGGCAGATTATTTCCTTTGAAGCTGGAAAGAACATTAAGGAAATCTGCAGGTATTTCACGCATTACTTTATAGCTGTATTGGTAAGTGTACATATTAAAAGACTGGAGTTAGATTTTCTTGTAATTAAGTTATTAGGTGTACATTTTAGGCAAGGATGTTAAAGTTCCTGGGAAGCCAGAAAGACAAATGCTGTCTCAAAAACTAGATGCATACATAAGTAACTATCAGTATTACACTGCTTGCCAAACATTGCTACAAAAACATGAAAATAGGAATAAAGGACAAATCTTTTATATATTCTAAACATTGCACAAACTACCCATGTAACTACTTTGTACTTAGTGTTCTGGACTAATGTATCTTTGAATATATGCTTACGTGTATGTGTGTATATGTTCTCACTGTCAGGCTCCCAGAATAATTCTGCAGTTTACAGGCATAATTACTATAATATTTATGTAAGATATTGTCATTGTTACAATTTATTGCTTTTTCTGCCCAGTAGGCTCCTTTCTTTGAGGGCAGAAAGGATCCTAGAGGAGGGACTTCATTTATCTATCAATGCAAAGTGTCAGACACATAGTAGGTAGGACTTAAAATGAAGTGGTAACAGGTAAGTTCTTTGTCTTCTGGCCTAATACTAAATAAAGGTTTGGGCCTCATGCAGATCATAGGCAATATCTATTAATCTATTTTCAAGTGATCTTCTTTTAGGAAAGCACTAAGCTGAAGTACCTTTTACGTACCTTTGTCTTCTTCAGCAGCATAGCTACCTAACCTATAAATGGTACCTCTTATTCCCCTCATGTTTAAACATTTCCTAAAGTTTCAATACACTAATTTCCAAACCTGTTCATCTGAGTCGTTGTTCCCTCTCCAGCACTTAGAATGCAAATGCTGTGAAAAAGTGTTGCATTAGAAAGTGCTAATTAGCTCAACATGAAGCACAAAAATGGAGAGTGTAGGTAGGTTATGTCCATCAACCTACTAGATATTTTCCTAATAACTTTCTCATTAATTTAGAAGTACATTTTCTAGTCTCTCATGGCTGTTTAAATGAGCCCTACAGTAGTTAAATAATATGAAAAGACTGAATGCTTTGCAGATCTCTAAATGGGCACTTGAAGTTATTTAAATCTTACAGCTGCTTTTCTTAGATAATATCTTCTGATAAACTAAGCCTTTTGAAAGCTCATCTTTCTTCCTTTTGAATATAAAAGGAGATCAAAACAGAGTATTTCATGGGAACACTGTAAAATCTTAAAATATGGAAAATTCATGCCTCCCATGAATAAACCAGAGACTGCAACAGGCTCAGAGGGAAGCGAGTTGAGTTTTGTAGTTTCTGGTAAGACCCTCGCTGCTTCAGTGGCAGGAAGGAAAGGCTGATTCAGAACCATTCTACTTAGCCTCACACCAAAAGGGAATTTGTTCCCTTATTTCAGCATCAGCAATCAATAGAATACATTCCCACTTGGATATTTTAGGATTTGAGATGAGTTAAGAACTTTCCAATCATTTTTCTAGCACTGTCTTGAAATACTGTTTCACAGCTTAGTCGAATATCAGAATAACAGAAGAAACTTGAGCCACAGAAACTCGAGACAATGTATTGTTACCAGCTTAGCATTGTGTGGTTTATAATGATAAACTGCTAGCACTTTCTTCTAGTTTCCCTGTTTTCAGATTAAAGAAACACTGCAGAGCAGCTTTGTCACACTGAGGTTTCAAGACCAAACTTTAATAGTGTACTTGCTTTGCATTTGGGTAACAAGGCCAAAGTGAGAACACAGCACGATGTCCTACAATAGCATTGCTGGGTTGTCTCTTTTTCAGATTATCAGAATTTTGGCAAAGCAACAAGACAGGAAATGTGACAAATACAGAAAAAAAGAAGGAACCTGTAGGAAGAATTGCAGCAATGATGAGTTTGAGATAATTAATCAAATCTGGCATTGCTGGCAACTGGTCACCTCTGTGCATCAAATCAAATTTTCCTTGATTTACACCTGGGAGATACATTTAAGAGGTATTTAAAAACATATTTTAGAGGGGAGAAAAAAAATCCGCAGTTACTCAGTTATATTTGACTTACTTTCTTCAGCTTAACAAAGGGTCTACCAGTTGAACTCAGGTTTCTCAAGAGAGTTCAGAAATATTTTGTTGAAGACTCTTTGCTTTATCGCAACCTTTATTTTTCAGATAATGTTGGGACAAAGTAGGAAACTTGCATTTTGTCATGACTCAGAGCAGCTGTTGCAGGTGTTGTGCCTTGGAATTTGTGGGATCTTACACTGATTATGGCATGCAAAAATAATTGCTCAGGAAATCAAGTTACATATGTCCATATACAAAAACCCATTGCTCGAATTTAATTGGGTAGGATTACAAGTGGAAAATGGCCTTCATTATCATAATGTTATTTTCAGTATACTGGTAAGGATTAGGAGTTTCTCCAGTGAACTTGCAGACCACACTCATCAACAGAAAGCAACAGCAACTCTCACTTCAAGAAAAACTGATTTACATAAGTAGCCTTGAGTCACAATACAGGTTTTATAAATTACTTTGCCAATCTAAAAGATGCTTGCTATTCAAATTATGAATCCCCTGTGAGTACAGACCAATTTCTCTGAATAGAGACCATGAAAACATCAGTAACTGGCATAAAACTGATGTATTGTGTAATAATGTTTCACATAGAACCTGGTGCTTCATTTATCATCAAAGTCTGTAGCTAGGTTTGGTACAGGTTACAAAAGAAATCCTGAATGCTTCAGTCACATCACAGATGTTAATAAAAGGGCATAATAGAGAGGTTGAGGGAGATGAATTTGGGATATAATGACTCCTACAAGCCAAATGCTCATGAAGATTAGTGGAGGAGGATGGATGGAAATCTGCTTTAGAATTATGCTGAATATCTTCCTACCTATAGCAAACTGACCAATCTGCTGTGGAAGAAGTAAATAGATACAAGGCAGGTTTCTTACCTGTCTACTTGCACAATTCAAGCTCATTTTAGCAGTGACGTATTACGAGTTGCTGGTTTTGAACATTAACTTTCCCCATGTACAGATCAAAATCACTGGGAAAAGTAGGAGTTAAAATCCAGCAGAATGCAGATTTGGTAGGAAAGGTGAAATGGCAGAGAGAGCAGGGTAGGAAAGAAGGGTGAAAGAGACAGGATTCAGGAAAGTCTAAGGATAAATGTAAAGCTCAAATGTAAAGCAACCCATATAGCTGAGAGCTGGGATGCTTTTTTTCCTCTTACAGTAACCCATGTGTGAATTAACAGTGAATGACTTAGAGAGTAAAGAGTTAAGCCTTCTTGACCACAACCTGGCTCTGTAACTCCTCTTACCAAGCCCTAGAGATTTAGTTTTATTTCCTTAAGAGCTCTTGGCATGTGTCTGCAGCATGGGAATAAGGTTGCTTCCTGCTAGCCCTGACTTGTGTCATGTGTGAGCAGTTAGATGTGACAAGAGAGACTCATGCATGGGAGGTCAAGGCTGTTTAAGTTGCTAGTCAGGGTGAAAGCCAACTGCAGCCTGGCCACTTTCCTCACTTAATGTACTCTGCTTTGCATCTGAAAGCAGCTGAGACAAAATTAAAGTAAGCAGTGCCTCTTGTGAAGGCATTCTAACTGCTCTTGCCTTTTTGTATCTTTAAATATTCTACTCCCTGATCCTTCTTCCTTGCCAAATGCTCTGCTCATGGAAGGGACAAAGGCTCCAGAGGTGTCCATTACAGTATTATGTCCTTACCTAGAACAATATTTTATATCTGTCATTGTTCATGTTGCATACAGGAACAGGAACATCAGCAAGGCTGAAATAGGATTTTTAGGTAATATATCTTAATTTCTAGGCTGTGGAGACACACGTGGGCACCTGTGCTGCATACTTCTAATTAACTACTGGGCATTCACCACTCCACTTCTTAGAAAATATTTATTTATAGAAAAAAAGGGAAGTATCTATATAAACTGCAGAATTTTAGCAAATGTATCAGGTTCCTTTTGAATTGCTTCTGAGATGCAATGATAAATTTTGCCTGATATTTTATGCCACTCTCTTTCTAAGGAGAAAACTACTTTTAACAAGAATGTAGAAGAGCATGCAGTTTCATTACTTCTCTCCTGAAATCTCAGATTATAGTTAATCCTGTGCTTTTCAGATTTACAGTTTTGATTCTCACAGGACTACAGATCTGCTACTGAAAGCTTTTCTCTCCCACCTCTCTCATCTTGATCCCACATGCTGTTTTTCAAGGTGACACACCACTCTTCAAACATAGGAGGAAGTGGGGAAGGAGGGGAGGGGGGAAAATCATTCCATTTTAAATTGGTGCAAAATGAAATAAGACTTTAAAATGTTACAAAGAAAACATTTAATCTCCCAAAGTATTACAGAGTCAGCACATCCCCAACTTCTGCATCCCCCTAATCCTATTAGATAACACCAGGAATAAGCAGCTGGTACAATAAAAAATGCCAAATAAATTATTTTGAACTGCTTAAAAGTATGAGAAAAAAACTCGTAAAATGGATAAAAAGCACTGGGAACGTGACAAGAATATGAGAGTATTCAGCCCCTAGTCTTGTGCATAATGGCTGTCACTCAAGTGTGTCTAGTTAAGACTTGGGGAGATATTCATTTCACTGGAGACTTTTTGATCTGGGTATCATCTTGCATGACATTTTTCATGAATTGTTTCTTTCTAGCTTGATGATATTTCTTTTTTTAGCTAAATGAAGAGAAGTATTTATGAGAGCTTTGCAATTTGAAAATGTTCTCAAGGAATATGATCATCTGAGTGCCTACATTTGCTTTTCAATGTGTCCTGTAACTCACTAGTCAGGAATGAGGAGATGGTGATGTGCTGCTACCTGGTGCCCCTGTTCCTTCGGATATTCCTTGCAGCAGAATGCTCTGGTAATTGCTGGGGTTTTGGCTTTTTAATCTGATACCTCTCCATTCATGAAGTGCAAAGTATTTACACAGCTGTCACTTCTGCCTGTCACTCCACAGAGGAAACTAAGGCAGGGAAGAGAGGAATGACTTGCACTCAAGGAGACAATGTTAATGCAGAAATACAGTTTAGGTTTTAGTCCCTGGGTTTTCTCTGGCGAGGCGTTCCTGTCTCCAGCTCTGCAGCAGAGGAGGGTTACTCACTCCCTAACAAAGGAAAGTGTTGAGCCCATACAATGTTCCTTTCAGATGCAAACTGTAGAAAGCTTCCCAGGTATCTAAACCCGAGCCAGTGAACCTACACTTGTAAATCACATCTGTACCAATATATTTTCCAAAATTTAGTTAATTTGCGAAGTTTGACTTCTGAAAAGTCAGATGTAACTGTGGACCTCCTACACCCTTATTACACTGTGGCAGTATTGATAAACTGTATAAAAAATTTCTTAATAGAGTCCCTTTTTAAGTTGAATTAAGGCTTTGGATGAGGTGGGTGGGTTTTTTCCACCTCACTTAGGACATATATGAATGAAACAAAACAATTACCCACAACTACCCATGGCTGTGACTATGCTAGATGCACAAGTTGGCACAACAGTAATGCAGACAAGAAACTGCATCTGACATCCCAGAAGAAGCCTGTGATGTCTTTTAATCCTAAACAGAAAGGGGCACAACTTTAATATTGAGATCCAGTCCTGGTAACTTTTTGCACACTTTCTTAAAATTAGGTCAAAATGTCAGTCCCAGCTACAAGCTGAGCCCAAATTCAGGAAACATGGAGGAAAGGGAAGGACAGGTGAAAAGATTTCATTGTTATAACCAGATCTACAGATTAGAAAGGAGTAGAAAATACACACCTGTGACAGGAATGATTTTAAAAAATCAGTATGTCTAAACAGCATATGTACACACCTTTTCTTTAGAAATCCTTTTTGCTTCAGATCACTTTGTTAAAGTTGAATATTAGTAAACAGGGAAGACATTGGCGGAAACTGACACCTCGTCAAGCTCTAAACCAAAATCCACACATATGCCATCACTGCTGATTGCATGGCATGAGTGTGGCAATGAATATAGGATTTCACTCCAAGATGTAAACTTTAGAAACCTTGATAAATGAGAAGTCACTTTGAGTGAACTGATATGTGAAATACATGATTTGTCCACCACCTTGCTACTACCAGGGTTTCTAGTAGCCACAGGGTGGCTACTAGGTCTCTTACTTGCTCCAAGCCCATGACTAGAGCACGCCTCCATGCCAAATCAGGAGTTTTGTATAGGACTATAAAGAAATTTGGGAATTGTTCATGGTCTCACTGTGTCTCAGCCTGTGGATAAGCACAGGCTTTCAGTGTCCATGAGTGCTGTTTAGATTTGAGGCTTTAAGGACATTGTGAATTTAACGTTCTTTCCCTGCATGCCAGACTGTTGTGGGGGTTTTTCTCTTTTCTTTGCTGGAGAGTCTTCACTTGCCAAGGTTTCCACTCAGAAGATGTCTTCAAACTTGTTTTCTCCATCATGTTCAGAGACGATGTCTTTAGTTTCAGCATGTGTGCTCAGAATACAGGGTTAGTTTCATCTGGGTGTTGTTTAGGAGCTGCCTGTTCTGGTAGACTTCAAATGCAGCATCAGACGGAGACCTGAGTATAAAAGCAAGTAGTGCTGATGTGCCATATTTAACACAGGCTGTGCAGGGAAATCAACCTTAAAAGATTTGTATGTGTTGATCTGCTCCTTCTCTAGTTCTTTAGTTAATGTTTCAAAATTATCCCTAGGTCTTTGTGGTAGCTTAAAGAATCATTTATATGCTGGTGTAATTGCTTATTAACATTACTGTACTTAAAAACAGCCTCTATTCTAAGCCTAAAACCACTGTTAAGATTGTGGAAGCAGCGCTGTTAATATTGTACAGCAGTTGTCAACTACACAGCCTTGGAGTGGGGAGATCTCAACTGTTGTCCTACAACAATATGTTTAACATCAGTGGTTTGTGTGCAGGTTAGGGGGAAAATCCTGCTCATTTTGTATTTCATGCAATTTATTCTGTAAAAAGAGTTTTTTAGGTGAACCTTTATAAACTAAACCTCTCACATCCCAAAATAGTCTTGCTTTGATTAAGCACCAGAGCTGGATACCCAAAGACCTGTTCCATCCATCATCCACTGAAGAAGGTTTGTGTGATCTGCCTTTCTGCGGAGCCAGGTGCCATAGGACTCCCTGTCATTTGGAGCACTTCCACAAGCACTAGCCACTGGGGGCACAGCAGCAGGTACCTGCTTTGTGCTCTCACCTGAGAGGGATTTATGCACGTGCACGTTACACTGAGATAATGAAACTATGAAACCCTGCTCAAATTTTAACAAGTGTCAAAGCACTGGAGAAACCTAACTCCAAGCCAGAGCATCTTTGTGGGAATATCCTTTTACTGGTTCTTGGCTTCATCAGAGGGTGAGAGAGCTATTACATTTTTCCAAGCTATTCAAGGGCTTAGAGATTTCAAAGTGAAATATTTCAAAGCAAGTTAAGGCTGTGCTTAGTTTAATGTGGAGCTGCAAAAGATACTTCTAGCTAACAGGCAGCGCTTGTGCTACATGAACTGTGAAATACTTTACAGCAGCAAAATACCCACAGCAGTCAGCACACCTTTGTGCTCTGGAGCATTTCTGAAAATCTAAAAATGTTAAATTCAGATTCACCTCTTCAAATATTATAGCCAGAAACAGCCCTAGCCACATTAGTTTATTGATTCAAGAAAACTGTACCTTTTTCTGCATGTATTTTAGAAAAATAAAAAAAAAAAACAGAAAAAAAAAGAGAAAGAAAGCTAGAGATATCTTCACCAAAAGCTGAGATCCTACAGAACTGTGTGAGAGGTGACTAATTAATGGATCTAGGGAGGACTCACAACTAAAGAAAGTGATGTAAATAATTATTTTTCAAATTTATGTGTAATAATCACTACAGTGAGAGAAAAGTGTTTTTGAGGTTAGGATCTAAATGGGAAGCTGGCTACATGTAGAACAGACCAAAGAAAATATTAATACTTCTGCAGAACAGAGATAAAATTCAATTTACTCTTTTAATGCTCATAGACAGAACAATCACCACATTCTTGTGCAAGAGGCATGGAAGCAGAAGCAGGTAGAGAAAAGATGGAGCACTGTGGGGGTCCCAGTTGTAGGTTTCTCTGGGTCTGGATTGAAGGCACTTGAGACAGTAATTCATGTTTGGACTCAAGTGTTTATTATTTTTTATCAGTAAATCAGTCTCACTACTGTGAGTTTGGCAGCTTTTCATTAGAAGGGACAGAATGACCAACAATCTCTTGTTACAAGGCCTTTTAACACTAAACTATCCAATTAAGAACTGACACCTGGATTATCTCCCCTTTTAACCCAGTAACTGACCCCACAGAACCCACAATGGGGACTTTTCTGCCCAATTACAAAATGCCACCCAAACCCATGAAGAAGGAAGAAGAAGCACGAAGAAGAAACCCAGGATGACACCCTATGCCCTCCATCTTGCTTCCATCCACAACATACTAAAAATCCCAAAACCTCAGTTTCTCACCAAGTGATACACCTACACTACTCTCTATAATCTTTTTCATGCTTTTGTGGATTCCAGTCTATCTTGAAGCCTGGGAAACTTTCTCCATGAATGAGGGTCAGAGTCAGTGCTCCCCTGGGGGTCAGGGCACCCCAGAGCAGACAGAGAAATATTCCTGGTGCCCTGGGTCTCCACAGAGCACTTCAGCCAACTCATGAGAACTGAGGTTTTAGAGTAAACTCTTGCTTTTTCAGTCAAGACAGGTATATTTTTTATGAGGAAAACATTATTTATTTCCTTTTCCCTTTTTAACCAGTACAATTCTCCCAAATTTGGCATAGTAATTAGTCTGCAAGCACCATGGAATAACAAACATAAACTTTTTACATATTATATTTAATTACATATGTCATACTTCCATTTCATAACTACCTTTCATTTATAAGCCTGTAAAGATCACTTTAATGACTTTTCAATTATTTTGCAATTAATTGCCTTTAATTTCCATGCTCCTTTATTAGGGATATCTGCAAATTACTTTGTAGATGAATGAGAAGTGTTGCAGAAAGTTCTACTTCTGTTTCTTTTTCTGAAAAACAAGCTGGCGAAATAGAGTCAAACATTCAGCATAAATTAAAAGCCCACACACATGACATTTGGAAAACAGTTTGTAACTTTAATTTTACATGTGATGATAGAACTGAATTGATGGCCTAGAAACAATACTATTGGTGAATACTTGGAGCTTATAGAAATCTCCTTAAGGAATGGCTTGAAGTATAGGAGCTCCAGATCTAGACCAAGAATTCCACCCAGCTCCTGGACTCTCATGATTAAATCAGAATGTGTTTTATTCTTGGTGTTAGGGAAAAAAAACACAACCACCAATAAAAAAATGAGGTGTAAATGTAACTTTGAAAATATTTGAGACAAAGATTTCAAATAGAGGTAAAATACTTTTATTTGCTTCAGCTCTAAAATGGCTTCCCAGAAAAAGTATGGCCTGTCATAGCAGCAGGGATACAGTATGCAGCTCTACAGTAGATGTTGCTTGTGCTGCTACTTCTCCTTTTGAACTGATAAACAAAGTTTTTAATTACTGAAGTGCTGTGTCTGAAGGCAGCCAATATTTGGTGCTTCAAGGGCTGATTAACATTTTCTGTGACCCACAAAACTAAGCATTTTCTCTTACAAACATCCTGGAGGAAAAAAAAAGCCACTATTTATTTTTCCAGATGGTGAGAGGGAATCTGCATCCCACTGGTAATAAGTAAACCATTTACTTTGATTTTTCTGTTGTTTGGATTCCTCTATTGTACTGCATTAGTCCTACATAGAATTACAATGCTCACCTGAACTAGAGGAAATAAATAACAGATGGGAAGGGGTAGCAGTTCAACAGTCTATAAAATATGTATGAAAATGATCAAAATTCTCACCAGTTATTAAGGCTTTTTGAAATAGCTGGAGGTTCACTAAGCAGAACCACGAGCTGTGACCTGAAAGAGGCACTCTTGCACTCAACTTCAGAGGTAGACAGACCAAAAGGCAAGCTGATTAAATGGACTCCAAAGACAACAAGAAGTCTTGTTTTGGCACGTGAAACTACAGAAGTGTTGCAAATTAGAGATTTCTATTTTAAAACTGAATGTCTGGTTCAGAACATGAGCTTTTTGCATAATTGGGATGAATACAGGTGTGCAGGAGTTCTGGAAGTTTAAGTGTGCCTCATCCTCAGAATATAAATGTGTCCTTTTTGCAATTGTTTTTACAAAGATAAAGACTAGATATACCAGCCTTTCCTTTACAAATTAAAAAAAACAGAGTCTCAGATTTAGATTTGGGTCATAAAAGGTGTAGTTGAAAATGAAGGATTTTAAGAAAGCAAAATTAATGTAGAGATTATTTCAAATTCAGATGAAATTAATTCACTGTAATTTCGTATGCATATTAAGTAGAAAGACAATTTGGGGGGGTGGAGAAGGTAGGAGCAAGTGAGATATAGTTGAAGACTAATGCATCCCACGTTTCACCAAATCAAGGAGATAAAGGAGCAATCTGTTATGGACTTAGGAGCACAACCTGCCTGCAGGAGGCAGCTGAGCTGCTCAGGAGGAGCCTTGGTGTTCCACATTGATGGAGACGTTTCAGGGACGTGCCAGCAGCTGCTATTCAGATTCAGTAAAAAGGAGAGCTTGCAGTCCATGAAGGAAGCAGGTTACTCCCCCAAGTACTACAGTTTTACACATAGCAAGGTCTATCTTTGATCTGTTTCATTGCAGTAACTGGGTGTGAAAGTGCATATATTGGCATGATATTCTAATGATACAGAGAAGAGCTGGCATTGATGTTTTAGAGATAGAAACTGAAATGCAGAATAGTTCTCTGCTCACTCCAGGTGCTAACAAACACCAAAGTTCCACCCTGCTGTACCTCATACAGCAAAATCTCTGAATAGATGACAAAATAGGAGATGATTTTAGCTTTTTTATTTATGCTACCTGTAGCTGAAAGGAAGTTCTATATATAGGTAGACTGGGCTGTTTGAAGGGTTTTGAGTAGCTCTGTGAAAGCTGCAGGGAAGAGGAGTCTGATTTATCCCTCCACTAATTTCACCTCTAGTCTTTCCTGCCTAAATCTTGCTCAGCCTCTTCCCACCTGCCCCAACAGATAAATTTCTCTACTGCACTCCTGCAAAAGCCCAGAAGAGAAAATGTAAGGTAATTTATAAGCAGTAGAGACCCTCAGAGCATGTAAAGGATGAAAAAGGTATTGGAAAATTGAGGGACAGCCTGAACCAAACAAATCTCTCTAATTTTGCAGAATTTCTGAAGGCTGTTGTTATCCTACAATTGAATGCAAAAGTATATCCTGGCTCCCACTTGTGCCAATAGAAATGGATCTGCAAATTGTTGCCCATGTGAAAACATTTCACATCAGTGAAGTAGCTGTAATTATGGTTTTGTCTTCTAAGCAGAGCTATAAAAATACTTCAGATTAAGGCCCATCCTAGATTGTAGCCATGGGGATTGACTTGCTATTTATTGAATCTCGTGGAGCCCGAGATAGGCTGTTTGAGGGGAATGTGCTTGTTCCAGCTATGGAAAAGGGGATGCATGAGCATGGCAATGTCAAGGTTTGCTTTTAGCCCTACGTGTTTTTCATGTGACAAAAGCCTAAAATCCCTTTCAGTTTGACTCACTGGCTATTTTTGTCCCTACTTTAGAAGGTTCCTATCCACTATGGTATTCTTCATGGGTTTAAAGTTGTGAGTACCAGCAGTAAAAGGCTATATTTTTAACTCAATAGCGAAATTATTTCTGTCAAAGTTCTATAACCGTGTAAGACCTGTAATAGATGTTCTTATCAAACAAATGGAAGTTTTTTTTTTCTTGTCAAGTAAAAACGTTCTCTAACTATGCCAGTTCTGTAGAGATCACCAAAAGAAGAACAAAACAGGTTCCACTTGGAAAGAAGAGTATCCTTCTGCATTTAAAAGTAATTTTCTCTCTGGGATTCTTGTTCTAAACTGTAAAATACCACTTTGTCTAGGTATGATTCCTAGTGTCAAACACATAGTATACACTCTGAAATTTTAAATTGCTCACTTTCACAGACCAAGCTGTTATGCTTTTCAGCCTGTATTAGCATTAAAAGTGATATCCCCATAAATATCAGTGTGAGTATCAAGGACAATGAAAATAAGCCCTGTGTGATGCAATCCTACAGGTTTTGTGCATTCTGGTCATGATTCTCCACAGCACTGAGTAGCATATATTTTGTCTTATATGCACCTATTGAACTCAGCAGGGATATTCGCATAGTTAAAGGTAAGGATGCATTTGAGCACTCAACTACATTCAAAGCAATTCTCAGATGTCAAGAATCTGTTTACAGCAAATAAAGTAACAGAACTTGCCAGAGAAAAACACTGCTTTACCTTTCAGAAACCATCAAAGTAACTAGTTACATACAACCATGGTTAATGAGCCTTTCTCCAAGGCTATACATATTTATTTAACAGACAGGGGAGTGTTAATGTACAGAACAGTGCAATGCAACTAAGTAGTTAAATTCTCAGTCTTGAATGCTGATAAGACAAATTTCAAAGGTAAGACTTCTACACACAGAAATCCAGCTAGTGTTGAGAACACAGACAATTACTCTAAATAAATGTATACGTAGGATCAGATTTGGACCAGTTTCTTAAGAGCCGGATCACAGCTCTGGAGACAACATCAAATGAAGACGTCCCTACCACCACCTCACCCCACCTGCACCTTGCTGGATTTTTTCTGTTAGCATGTCACTACTAATCAGTGAACTTCTCTTAAAGAACTCATTTTGTCCTTTTTTTTTTTTTAATTCAGAAAAGTCTACTTCTAGATCTTTTATTCTTGCCTTGCATGCAACTCATAGCAAAATCTTTCCTTTATTCTAGAATAATTCTCTTCCTTAAAAAAGTAGAGGGGGAAAGAGTTTTCAGACAAATCATAAGGTCATTTTTAATCAACTACTGTGTCAGGTTTGGGGTTTGGTTTTTTGGTTTGGTTTTGGTTTTTTTAATGTTGTTTCACTCTAATATTATTTTAATATGATAGATTCCATGAAAAATCAAATATTTTCAGTCCTTCCATTGTTCTCAAAGTTTAAACATACCACATTGAACAGGATCATTCAGCTAGCCTAATGACTGCTACTAATAAATAAGTTTGTGGTATAAGAATCCTGAAAAGCTGCCCTTTCACTGAAGAAAACACCCAAATATGCTTAAGAAGAAAAGAATGCAAGTTAAGTTTGCCCCTGTTCATTAGTAATATAAAAAAACCCACTAATTATACTAATTTTGTTATTAGAATCAACATTATAATGATCAAATAAAAGTTCAGACAGTGCTAACAAGGAAAAAAATATATATTTGTAACAAGTATATCAGTCCCATACCTTCCCACTGGACATGTAAGTTCTTCCAATGAGTTTTAGTTACAAAAAGTACAACAATTCTAAAACAGATTGTGAAAACATTGTTTAACATGGCTGCCAAGTTAAAAAAGTGGCACCTCCTATATAAACACAAAGTGTAACTCAGCTTTTTTTTCTGTTAATCTGTTGGTTATGCAGAAAGTACACATATTTTTCAGTTTTTCCCTCATGCAGGGATTCTCAGTGGGAAAATAAAGTGCTAACCACAGAGGCAATGTAAAGCTAAACCATTCTTAGAGAGGCTGGTAAGAGATGGCAGAGATGGGGAAACCTAACAAAATAAGTAATGAAGTAATGAAATAAGCCCATTGATACCATCAATCTTTAGGTAAATAATTTTAGAACAACCTTTAGCCTTAGGGAGATCATGTTTCATTTAGACATTGAATGAGCCAGCTGCATCAGCAAATTCTTCTCTCAAGAGTTACAATTTATTCTGATGTTGAGTGTTAGAGCTGCAGGCAATGAAAATTACTGATCAAAATCTGTATTTTTAAAATGTTTGCATTGGGTTGATAAACTTCAGTGAGCTGTAGTTGATGTTTCTTGAGGTAAGGAAACATCCGAGTATTATAATGGTCATGGTTTTAGTTGTTTGTGAACTTCCCTGACTTGATCACAACTTAACTAGCAGATCTGTCCTTCATGTCGAAATAACATTTCATGGTCTAGTATCTAACCAAAGGCCATGCTCTGATTCTATGCTTGTGGGTTTTTTTTTCATTCAAGAGCTCAGCCAACAGAGCTTTCCCCATTTGCTTCCAGGTTTTAGCAATCCAGAAGAGCTGACTGTAGGCAAGACCATCAGCATGGCTGCAGTAAGAACTGCATGATCCAAAGGGGGAATACTTATTGGAAGCAGTTCCTTCTGAAAATTGAAAGGCGTGAATTTACAGGGGATTGGTAACAGAAAATTACATGCTTATCAAAGGTAAGAGATATAAGCTCCAATTTCATTAATGCTGGTCTTTTGGACCTCTTGTTCCTCCTTGGAAAAGAAGCTTTAAAATCTGAGTTGTCACAAGTTTTTGAATGAAAACTTCAACACTGAGGAATGAAAACATTCCTCAAAGTGTTGAGGAATGTTTTACTTCTGTAACCAAGCTCTAACTTAGCTTTATTACAGACTCTTTGAAGGCTTAATCCTCTGAGTTTTGGCAACGATTGTAATGGTTGTCCCATTACAGTGAGTTCCAAAACAGGGAATAAAGAGTCCAAATGGTCCTGCTTTATTGAGGAGATTTTACTATTGCACTTGTCTATGCCAAATCAAGCTCACGCTACTAGTCTGATACATAAACTGCTTGAGCAGGATCTGTGTGCTTAAGGAGAATGGCATAGTGCAATGCAGAGTCAAACTGTTAGGGAACTCCTTCTGATGCAAAGGGCTGCCCACTATCTCTGTCACTGAGCTCTTCCTTCAACAAATACATAGATATGAGGTGCAAGGTCTGATCCTGAATGGTGTCAGAAAGCTGATGGTTTGGCATTTCCATTCCAAAAGCAAAAATCGGGGACCATTCCAAGCCATGCTTGAACATGTAACAGCCTGCCTTCTCTTAGCACATTCCCCAACATCAGTCTATTGTTTGTTTGGGTTTTTTTGTACTATAATTGAACATGTTCAATTAAAAAGCAAGGGTAATTTGTGTAAAGGTCTTGAAAACCTTTAACTATCGTGTGATTGTAGAAATGGTTTTCTGCCATATCTCTCTGTTTTGCTCTATCTGAACTACAATTTCTTTCTGGAGTCAGTCTTTGTCTGTAGCAGGCAGCCTGACAGGCTACATGAAGGGCAAATGGTGCATATTAGACCAGAAATCCCCAATTCTTCTTTACTGATCTAGAGCACATAATCATGGTCAGCCTATGAAGTCATTCTCGGCAACTGGGAAAAGGTTAGGACACCAATAGGGAATACATTTTTGAAGTTGTCAGAACAGGACTGTTAGGAAAGTGTCATGCTAAAACACTGACATAAGGAGGAAATCTTTTGAAAAGCACTGGCTTTGTGCCCCAAGCTTGTCAGAGAAATTTCCATAAAGATGCTGTGGCTGTTCTTCCAATCACTGTTTTGCCTGAATGGTGTATGGCAAGATGACCCTTGTGTAACACACGTAAGGGCTGAATTCATTAACCAGCAACACTGCCTGAAAGCTTTCTCTTTGCCTCAGAGCATGAGGGTGGTATCATTTATGGAATTCAAGACTGACAGATGGAATTATTTTGACCTTGCTTACACAAGCAAGGTTACGTGTGGTAGGTAGTCTGACTCTAAGTACAAAGAACATATCTAAAATGCTGGATAGAGGTACAGAGGTCAAAGGCATTATAAGCCATAGAAAGAAGTCACTTTAAAATGGGCAATAGTGCTTAGCTTGAGAAATCAGAAAGATTTCTTATTTCAGCTCCTTATTTTCAGTCATGTGCTGTTGAATCATGTGCCTACAAAGCAAAACAAGCACTAAATAATTTGCTCAAAATGTTTTAAGAATAGCATTTTAGCCTTTCTAGCCAGCATCCTCAGTTTGATGCATAATTTTTCATTTCTCTGAGGAAATACTATGACTGCTCAAAAGAGATTCTTCATACAAAACAGAGCTTGATTTGAAACCTGAGACAGAAGCTGTCTCTGCACAAAAAAAATTGTGGTTTTCCCCCTGAACACCATGTATAACACACCCAGAATATGCTGCAATCTGAATAGTACATTTAAACAGAGCCTTTGGTTTTCGTCCTTACTGCAATTGGAAACAGTACTATTCTACAGTTTCCATACTTTGACTCCACAGTAAATATTATTCAGAAGTAAAGATTTATAATTAAGTAATTGAAAATGTATGGGATTGACTAGTATTTAGGTGGCACTCAATTGTAGCTGTCTACAATAGGCTTAAAATTATGAAAGTTATTAAATGTAAAATAATAATTACCTTGTAAGGGCAGAAAATTACTGAGAACAAATGTTTTAGGGCTTGAGTCCCCTAATTGCTGCAAGTTTGCACCATTATTTTAATACGACAGATCACCTCCTGACTTGCACTGGAATAAAAGGAAAATTTTATTTCCCTCTCCATTTAGCAGTGACTAACATTATGACTGGATGTCTGTATTAGTAGAGATCTTATGCCTAAATTACAGATTGCCAAATTTGGTAATTACAAGACCTTTTCTTTATTTATTAATACAACCAAAGCTGATATTTTCCCTAAATGATTTGAAGTAACAGCCCAGAAAGCAAAGCAGTATCTGGTGCTACTTCAGCAGTATTCCACACAGCAGTATAGAATTAGAAAAAAAAATTTTTTTGACTGTTGCCTCTTTAAGAGCAGAATATAATATTTGACCAAACAGGATTCACTTGTGTTTTGGCAAATCCCTGAAGTCTTTAAGTAAAGGTCAGAAACTGATAAACATCCTTATACATATTTATGACTTCGTGCTTCTATATCAGAGTGCAAAATAATCATATCCTACCTGGGAGCTACACCTGGGATGTGATTACTGCTCCTGCTAGTATTGGCCTCCACCAGAAAGCAGGCAGGGCTCTTGTGGCCAGCTGGGAGCATGCATTTTCAGTGCA
Source organism: Haemorhous mexicanus (assembly GCF_027477595.1). NCBI lineage: Eukaryota > Metazoa > Chordata > Aves > Passeriformes > Fringillidae > Haemorhous > Haemorhous mexicanus. Next base: position 19,104,114 of record NC_082342.1, on the reverse strand, counting down.
GGAATCAAGAGTCACACTGAGTTCTGAGTCTGCCCATGTCATCTGGAGGTGGCCTTCAGCAGACTAAGGTCCACGACGGAAATACCAAAGTGCAAAGGAACTGACACCAAATTCAACTTTGCTTGCTACACAGCAACACTAAAACCACGTTTAAGGAACAAAAGGCCAGACAGTACTAAGACAGCTATTGGCAACCAGCTAATAAAAAAAGATGTTAACACAACAATTTAAAACGATAGTGGAGAGCAGAGCTCCAGTTTCAAAAAGCTGGACTTGCACAAGCACATTCTCATCCCCTTTAACTCTGTCATGTGAGAACATCACTATGCTAATGGCTTGGGTTTTTGTTGTGTTTACTCTCAAATGAATAAATGGAAAATCTGTATTAAGAAAGTAAACAAGCAAAGGTGAGCCTTGTTTTTTTCTGTGAACACCTGCAATAGAGATTTTAAAAGACTGATGTAAAACAAACCACAAGACACAAAATGAGTCAGAAGTATTTGAATAACAAGGAAACTTAAGGAGGTGCAGCAAAAGGCATTGGTGATTCAATAACATTTCTCAAGGTTTGTACTTGTACAGGACTTCTTACAGATAAACAAGGAGATACGCGGACAGAAAAGAACAAAGAATAATTGCTGAGACTCTTGGGGCACAGCAAATAGCCTGGAACTACAAGAGAAATTGTTGACTGGCAGTAACTACAGGCACCCAACTAATCCCTTCATATCATAAGCAAAGAAAGGAAAAATGAGATCCAAGTAAAAGCCAAGGGAAACCCCAGGGAAATTCCAAGTTTAAATGCTGAAAGCTTGTACTAAGTGCCTTGTTCTAGCCTGAGCCTATGAAGAGTGTCCTGACAAAACAGAATAAAATGCAGATTTTTCCCTTAGGGAAATAAATTAGCAGTTGAATTAAGAACAAATATTCAATTGTAATAATTCTAAATTACTTGAAACTGAACAATCAGAAAAAGGAGGAAAATACTCAGGCCCCATGTTCTCCTGGAGCACAGGAGAGCTTAATCAGATGGCTAGGGGAAACATTCCCAATGCTCTGCTGTCAGCTAGGAGGGATTACTGTACCCCTATCCAAATTATCCCACATGGTACACAAAGGCTGCTCTCTGTGTAAACTCCCAGTCTCATTTTGCAGGAGGAAAGCCTACGAAACTTTTCCAAAACAGTCAAAGTGCAAGTAGTGATTTGTAACATTGGGCAGATATCAGAGAAACTTCTCAAAAAGGTATTTAACTGTTTCCTTCTCTCTGCTTGGGGTGTGTGATGAAGCAGATGCAAAGGAAAAAAAAGAAGAAAATTACAGTGCAAATCAGGGCATTTAAAAAATTGAATTTCCAGTAGGAGAATCAGTTGAAGTTGATATATTTTACTGTGAAGCAGGCAATGGTTAAATCATTATTGCTTCTTAGAACAAATTTCTGAAATATTCAAACCCCAAACCCTGAAAAAAAATGATCTTTTCAAATCTTTGAGCTGAAACAAAAGAGTTTATGTTGGGTTTTTTCAGTCAAAATCATGAAAGAATCATAAATCTGAACCCTTTAAATAAGAAGTTTTGAATCAAAATCTGTATCCCCTTAAACAACTGGGTTGCAATCAAAAGTGGAACTTCATGGCACAAACGTATAAGAATAAGGCTTCCCCCTTCAAACCTTCCTCAAAACAACTTTTATCTTTCATAATGATCTTCATAATGACCTTTTATGTTTTCTACTGATTTGGAAATCAGATTTGTGAATTGTCTCTGAATGTTACTTCTGTTCCCTAGATAAAGTATACTTCTCATCTTGGCATAGAACAAGCTTGGGTTTTGTTTTCTGTAATGTAGCAAGAAGACAGATGTGAGTTGGTGCTCTGGAATCAGGACACCATGGTAAAATGACATTAAATCTGTAAGTAAATGGCATTTGAGAACCAGAAGCAGGTAGACTTTACTGGCAAGTCATCTGTTTTAGCTTCCTGATATGGATAAAATCAATAGATCCTTAGATTTCCAAGGAGCACGGTATAAATTGGCAAATAAGATGCAGAATTATTAAAGTGTCATATTTACTGTAAGATGCTCCATCAGTTGCTTTATTTTTGGGTTTGAATGAAGATGTGGGGAATGGGAGATAGGACCAAAAAATGCAAAACCTGCTCCTTTAAGTAAAACTGCTTTCACTTTGGTTCTTCTCTGGATGTGGACAGTGAAAATATAGTATTCCTTTTGCAAAACAGAAACTAGATTACTTCAGATTAAGTCCTCATTTAGTTCAAATTTCTAGCTAAATGTAGGTCAGAACACAGTCTCATTGACACTGAAGCAAGAAGCAAGCATAAACTGATTTATTGCTGTAATTCTGTGCCTACCTTGGTCCATCCATTTCCATAAGACCTATGACAGCTGAAGGGCACATGCTGCCTAGCTGTTGGAGAGGTTTTGTGATCTTCAGAACTCAATCAGTTGAAGTTGCTATTTCCACCATGCTGCTGCTTGTATAGCAGCATATTTACACCACAACAACAAAACACACTTGTTGATGTAAAACATTCCTCTCTAGGCTATTCGGGGTCACAGTCCAAGCCCGCCAGATGTACACAGTGCACCAGCAGCAACTGGAACCCGATCATTTTCATCCTGCAGAATGGGACCCCAAATGGCCATTGCTCCTCTCCCACCTTGCCCTGGCACCAGGTAACACAAGTTTGCTTCAGGGAATGTTCAAGCCCACTTCTGAGGGCAGGGAACTGCTTGGCTGTTCTGGCAAAGTTCCTTGTTGCTATGAAAAATGTCCAAAACAGGCAAATAATCTTGGAGGAACATCGGGTATATTAGAAAAATTAAAGGTAGCACTTGAAAACCAGCTTAAAGCTAAAAAGTTTAAAGTTTCCTCACTTAATCTATTCAAGAATTTACTAATTATATCGTACAGTTGTGTCTAGTTTTCCCACTGAGATCTGAGACACAAAATTATGAGCAAGCATTATTTATTGGCAATATTTGTGCAGAGCATCCTCACACCATAATGCTCTCTGGTCCCTGATGGCCATTATAAAGAAATTTGGAGAAATCTTTGTCTATGACTTGTTGGAATTCAGTGGTGATCATTATTTCTCCCAGTCCTCTTGCCATCCTCATAGATGGCTGTGCTAAGAAATCACTAACGCCTAGTCTGAATACAGCCTGCATCCACTCTGCAGGGCAGAAGCTGAACCATTTGACTGCCTTAGGCCCTGTGGCCTTGGCTTAGGCTTCTCCTTCTGTTTACAGCAGTGAAATCATCTTTGTACAAACCTGAAACATTTGACCTGAATTTAGGAAAGATGCGTACCTTTGCATCGCAGAGGTGAGGGTAAAACAGCTGAGGCCTCCTTGGCACGTGACCATCAAGAATTCTGTCATTTTCACTTGATAACTTGATTCCAACTGCTATGCCTTCATTATATCATTTATTTGTATCTCCTTTTGAAACATAGTTGGTCACGTAATGATAATATATACCACTACTTTAAAGTACTTATTACAAATAAGAATGGATTATACAATGCACTGGACTTCTCAGTGGGTTGGAACAGATTAGGCTTCTTTGTGAAAACTCTCTTCATCTCTCATCCTAATTTTGTAGCGCTCTTATAGACAATATCCAACTGCAGCCCAAATACACAGAATGGTCATACAAAATGTTAAGCCTGATCTTTCATCATGACAGCTATCATGCTGCTTTCCATTAAGGAAATAATGTTAGAGGCTTTTATCTTTATGAAGCAGGAGGTGACTAAATGCCAGTCTCTGATAATACAAAAGATCCCTGTGATCTTGAACCTGCTTTTAGTTTGTTCGTTCCCCACCACCTACACTTGTGTTTCTACAAGCGGCTATTCTGAGTAGTAATGTAGATTAGAAAGTTGATTTATACTAGAAAACTTTTAAATTATATTCATTTCCAGTCTGGAAACAGGAAAGAACATTATCTCTATTGATTTGGACTTTGGATAATATATTTCTCCACGTCTTTAAAAACATGATGGCTAGCAGTAAATTCACTAGCACTGATTGATCACACTGATACCCTGCAATTGTGAATGCCTGATTAACCCTCCAGTTATGTGCTTCTAATCAGACATAACAACCTGGCTATAGTTACAGCTACATCCAGAGTACAGGTTCTGAATAGCAGGGAAGGGAGCTCTAATTGGATAATTCAGATTACTTAAGAAAAAACATATGAGTAAAACAGCACCAGCAGGCTGTATGTGTGGTATTAACTGTGAACACACTGAGGGAGGTATTTTATGAAGCACAAGCTTGTGCTGTGACTGAAGAAGTAAATAGGCACTATAAACCCAGTTATTATTGCATGTCTGATATATAAAGGATGGAAGATAAGTCACTTGGCAGCTGTGACTTCTTATTCAATTGGCAATGTACTATTTTACAAGGGTTGGTCATTTGAGATTAAACATTATAAATAGTCACAGTGCCATCTAGAGACTGCAGACAGCTTTCAGAACTGATACTAGAGGAAAAGAGAAGGCTTTGTTGCCATACTTAAGTTTAATACATTATGCCTTGAGAACACTGCTTTTCACTGAAACAATAGCTTGTTTTGTGGTTATTAATATCCTGTTTTGATCACGAGCCTACTTCTTGTCTTCATAGGGTTTTTTTGTAATCCAGTCTTTTAGATGAAAATGCAAAGAAAACTGGGGCCTGGTGGAGGCAGGCTTAAGCAAAACTAACCTGACAACCAACCCGAGCCCCTGAAGTATTTTTGGCTGAAGTGCAGGTGTGGTGTTATACACCAGAAGGCACTAGGCACTCATGAGATAATCTGAGGGAACTTCAGAGTGAATGCAGGTGACACATGCTGTCCCTTGTTCTGCTTATTGGGGTGGAAGGCAAGGTTCCTATAAGAAGTATTGTGCACTTCCAGCCTTTCTGGTTAGGGCAGTGTTGGGAAGCCTGCGTGCTCAGTGTTGGCTGTGAAAACACAACCCTCACACCTACAGGAAGGAAGGCAGGCAGAGTGGCATGAGTGTCTGAAGAGCATTACCTCTCTCTGCTCCATAATGTGTGGGGGAAAAAACACCTGGCAAAAGCTAGTTACCACAAATACCAAGGTAAACAATCTGGGATTAGCAAATGAGAAAAGTAACACATTCTGATTTTTTTAAATTAAACCAAAGAGATTTAATTAATGTTTTCTAATGACAAGAAGCCACTCTGAATTTTACTGAGATCTGAAGCAAGAGTTGCAATCTGCCCCTGTTGACAGTCTCCTGCATCTGTGTCAATTTGGGATTCAGATGGCCCAAGAGGAAAGAGCCAGTTTTGGGAGTTGGGTGACATGGTTCATGGCAAGTCACGTGTCCAAAATCAGTTGGGTTATGTCTCCTGTTTCTGCGGAGAAGATGCAAACATTTCATTTAATCTCCACTTCTGGGGATTTGGAAACCCAGGGCCCACAGAGGTGCTATCATTTGTGCTTATGCTTCATATTTTTGGTGCTTTGAAGGAGAAGGAAGATTTGGAGGCTTGGAGGCTCTGCAGGTTATTTGTAAAGCCCAGCGATTCCCCAGAACTGGCAATCCCCCATTGCACCCTTCTTGGTGTCTGTAAAGCCATTTCAGAGCTGGGACTAAAGCTACCCACAGCCTTTACACTGGATGTTGTTGCACAACTGAATGGGAACTTTAGGAAAAGTTTATCAGGGAGATCCTCTTGCTGAGTCACAAGGTACAGGATGTATCATCATGCTTTCTAAACTCCTTCTCAGAGAGGAGTCGAGATGCAGCTGGATGCAGTCCTGCCCCCAGCCTTGGTCATTAGTTTATACTTAAAGAATTGTAGAGGTGAAATAGAACCTCTATCTGAGTTTGTCCTGCAGGATTTAGGACAGCAAACCAGATATTCAGTATTAATAAAATGAACTATTTTTAAAAAATTGTTAATGATTAGTTAAGAAGGTAAAAATTGAAAAAGTGAAAATGGAAAAGAACAAAAGGTCAAAAAGACAAAAGACTTTAATCAGAATTATTTACAACACAATAAAACTAAAAATATAGTGTACTTCTTATTAAATCAATAATATCAGAGCTAGCTTATCAAATATATATTGATGTTACTCACCCATACCAATGGCCATGCACAATCACTTTCACCCAGCCTTGAGGGGTGTCCTTGAGGGCCATCGCCATGTAAGAGAAGGATCTTCAGACACCTTAGAGAGGTATGCTAGAAATCCCTCCCGTGAAAAAGTTGGACTGGTCTTTTATAGTATAAAATGATTGACTGTCAATCATATACAATTACATGCTGTGCCCGCTGTGGTGAGCTGAGTTTGGTTGGGTGCCAGGTCATCAAGCCACTCCACCATTCCCCAGTTGGACAGGGGAGGAGGAATAAGATGGAAAACAACTCATAGATTGAGATAAGGCAGTTTACTAGAGCCAAAGTGAAAGTATGGGAGTGCATAAGCAAAGAGAAAAAAAAAAGTTTATTCTCTACTTCCCATCTGCAAGAGATGTTCAGCCATTTCCCAGGAACCAGGGCTTCAGCAGGTGAAATGGTTGCTCCAGAAGGCAAACATTGTAAAGAGCAAAAGTTGCTCTCCCTGTTCCTCCTTTCCTTAGCTTTTTCACATGAGCTGACACCCTGTGGTGTGGAATACCCTCTGGTTAATTTGGGTCAGCTCTCCTAGCTGTGTCCCCTCCCAGGATCATGCCCACCCCCAGCCCCTTGATGGGGGTGGAGTTATGTGGAGAGGCAGTGCTGATGCTGTGCCAGTGCTGCTCAGCAATACCCAAAACACTGGTGTATTATCAACACCTTTCCAGCTACCCATGCAAAGCACAGCACTGTGAAAGCTTCTAAGGGAAAAGGAACTCCAGCTCAGACCCAATGCACCTGCTCAGCAAAATGTGCTTTATTGCTGAAAAAGATTTTATCAGCTCTTGGATTTCTCCTACTCGACACTTCTGGCTCTCACACTCCTCTCAGCACCTGCATACCCGTACTGGTGCCAGCCTCAGCCAGGAGGCATCTGTCTGGCACTTGCTCATGATGGGTCCAAACTGAGATTGTTTGGCAAGCATTCTTCAACACCAAAAATCCTCTTCACTCAGTCCATCATTGCCAACTTGTAAATGAGGCAAAGTTTGAGCTGCTGTACCCTAGCTCAGAGAGAGTGTCCTGCTACAGATGCTTGAATACAGGACTTCTTAGCATGCCATGCAAATTTAAAATCTTCATTTTTCCCTTTTAAGCAAAGTAAAAATGGAGTTTGGGTAATTGAATGACAATAATAACAAACTGTGTGGGTTAAGGAAAAATCACTGGCAGATCTATTGGACCATCATTTCTCCCAAAAGTACATCTTGTTGAAGAATTACTCTTCCCCTGGCAGAGGGAGAGAGACACTGCTTTTTGTTGCTTCAGGAATGGGCACATAAGGATGTTTAGCTCTCATACCCTCACCTCACTATTTTGTTTTTATCTCATGAAAGGGTTTTTTCTCTTTGAGAAATGAAGGTAGAACGGTGCTAGAAGCTTGATGACTATCACAGCCAACCCAGGATTAGCTCCTGCAGGAAGAGCAATTGTGCATATCTGCATGCAGTGACCAGGGTAAGTCTCAGCCCTCCCTGAGACAGCTGGTAGAGTGACTGTGTTGGGGCACCAAGGATGTCAGAGCCAAAGGAAGCCCTACCACTGCTTTTTGCTCCTGCAGTTGCTGTGTGGCCCATGGGGCAGCCCTGCTCCTCCTGCACCACCACAATGCTGTCTCTGAAGAAACCAAGGCAGCCCATGTTGAGGTGCGTGTGTAAATCCCTGCCTTGCTCTCTTCTGTATGTGTTCTTTAACATATAAGAGCATTTGTTTTTGAAGTGACAAACCTTATACAAGGCTGGAATTGATTAATGAAAATGGGACGTATCAAAATTTGAGGCTGGCCTCAGCATCCTGCTGTAGCCCTCAATCCAGGGAGAAAAGTCAACACAAAAGGAATGCAGTGTACTGGGAGTTATTAGTCTCCACTGGACACCAGGTGACCATGTACCTGTCAGCCTTATTCTTTCCTGAGATGACAAATGAACCCTCCTTTTCTTTTCTCTCTCTTAACTCTGCTGGGTGAAATGTAAAAAGGGGGGGAAAATTATGTGTTCCAACCAAAAATAACAATACAAGGGAGCCCCATAGAAGCCTCTTGAGACTGGTCTCAATTATGGGTGCAATCCCTTCACAGAGTTACTACTAGAATTGTGATAAAAACCCTCTCTGCATCTTTTTAGACAGATATAGAGAGATGTGTATTGCCCAAATATAATATGCTGATACAGAGATGAGATCTCTCTGTTGATTTATATGAGTTACCTTGTTGGTGCCTTCTTAGCTTCCATACATAATTTAATTGCAGTTTAAAACAAATAACTGGACAAATTCTGTAACATAATCCAAAAATCAGTTTTCTCACTCACTATGAAAGAAATTTCTCATTTGTTTTGGGAATCTAAAATTAAACAACTGAGTACCTTTCTAAAGCCAAAGTCTACCCCACCTGCTGTTAGCCCAGTATTAGATGTAACCATTGCATACTTGCCTGTAACAAGCTCAGTGAGTTGTTATTTTATGAAAGTTGTTAAGGAACCTACAGAGCAGCTCTCAGTTTGAGAAGGCAGTTTAATGGATCATGAAGTGACAAACCAGCATGACAGGCCTTCCATATTTTTCAGCAGTAAAACTGCTGAAAAAACTCCTCACTAAAACAAAAAGCCCAGCATGTAGTAAAGAGCACGGGCTGCAGAGCGAAAGGGCCTAATAGGACTCAGAGTGTGTGCAAGAAAACAGATTACTTGATAGTCTGCTGAAAGGTCTGCAGTTAAAAATCACCTTTTAGTATGAGACTAATAATCTCCAATTTTGCAAGGAAACTTGTGGATAATATCTAGTTTTGCTGTAAATCCAGAAGTTCCACTTGCACAGTTTTAAGTCATGTTCAGGGCTTTTTCCATGGGGCTGGGGACAGGCTGGCACTCAGGGCCAGCACCAGGCAGGCATCCCTGAGTTGCCAGTTTCCTGGTGCACCTTGACTGAAAGCAGCTCCTGGGTCAGGTCACTGTCCCTTGGGAGCATCCAGGACACCCTGCAGCCATGCCAGTCATCCCTAGGGGCTGCATTCAGGGCCCTTGACATTTGTACGTAAAGGGTTTCTGCACTGCAGTTTCTCTCTTTTGGTCCTAATTACAGTTGCAGAACATTTTAATTTTTTTGTATATATGTTAAGTGGTGTCTCATAACAAGTCTTTTCTTCACAGGTGAGTAATAAGGTCCTTGCGAATTCATATCCAAACAGATGTGTTCTCTAGATCACAGAAGTGAGGTGTCGAGCTGCAAGTAGGACAGACTCAACAAACAACAGGGAGAGCTTGCCACATTTACACTGCCAGTGTGCCACATTGCAGAGATGAGCTGAACCACAAATGATTGCATAGTAAGGTGTATTTTCCTCCTTTTTAATGGAGCATATCTATACAGATAGATTATAACAGTCTTTATGTAAGCACAAAATCTTACCTCTCTCTCCTCCACAGGAGTTAGGTAAACTTTGTTGATAAACTCCCAGACTTCCAAAGAAAAATTGAAGTGTTTGTGCCATTAATTTTCATTTCTGCTTCCTCCTTCATGATTATTTTAACCAGTGCAGTGGAGTTATTTTCAGAGGCAGCAAGCCAGAGAATCATTGCACTCAGCTTTCATGCTGAGAGATGGAGCATTTGGATTTGAATATGAATTTGATAGTAGCAACAGTAGCAGTGGGAAGCTTTATCTTTGAAAGGGAGTCAAAATGGAACAGAACTGAGAACTCCATCAGCAAGAGAGTCTGTTATAGCTGTGCTGCAGTAGTTCAAGTCCTTTCTTTCTCCCCTGTTAATCAAGTGAGAGAAAGCATGTTCCTGCCTGGCTCAGCACTTCTAATCTAGGCATGCTGTAAAAACACAAAGCCCTTGGTAAATGTTGGCCTCTACTAATTTGTGTCAAAAACAACAAAAGTTCTCTAACTAGTTTGGGGGTCTACAAGCACTGATTTGGGCTGAAATGCTAAACTACAATCTAATTTCCTAAATTTTCATCAAATTATTTGCAAAATAATGAAATCTAGCAGGAGACCAGCTAAGGGTTAGGGAGAATGTTTCTCATGGAGAGAGGGCAGGTGCCTTTGCAGGCAAATAGTAAGCTGCCAAAGTGAAGCTCTTAGGCTCTGAAATCCACAGAAAAGCTGGGAATCCTCACATGGTCTCTACTCAGATCACTTTTATAAACTGCCCTTGGAAAAGAGAAAAGTTCTCTTGCTCATATACAACTGTGCTGGAGAACATCAAAATTAATTTGATCAGAGAAGCTGAAGCAGTGTGGGAAAACCATCCTGCAGTGCAGTTCATGGGCTATGTTCACATGAAAGTCATGGTACCTGTACTTCATACTGTCCTAATGAATCACTTGTCATGTGATCAGTGCTTGCTGATACGTCTTTAAACAAAGGTGAGTCAAATGGTCTTTAGATATTTTTCCCTTTTTACTATTCTCATCAGCCTTTGATTGTTTTTTAGGAAAATCAGGTTCTGTTTCATTCATTAATCTTTTTTTTTCCTAGTTCTCTTTCTTTCCCTCCTTTGTTGCCTTGCCTCTGCCTTTCCCTTCCCTTCCCTTCCTCAGCCACTGACCTGCTGGATGAATGTAACTGGCCTTGAGACACCTGCCACTCTTTCCCATGGTTTTAGTGATCCTCACTTTAAGGACTCCTTACAGGATCTCACTTATTCTTCCTGTTGCCTGCTGCTTATCCTGTGCCCCTTTTGTCTGCCTCCCTCCCTTCTATCCTATGATCTGCTCTGTTGTGATTTCCACTCTCCTTGAGGGATTCCCTTTGCTTCTTTCTGGCTTTCCTTTGAGGAATCACAGAAGATTTTGACTGAGACAACTGGCTAACCCTTTAATTAATTGATGTATTCTCTTGAAATCTAGGGCTACCAAGCCAGTTTTCCCTAAAATCATTCTTCCATTATGTTTTCTACCACAAGGCACAACTAAAGGGACACAAAGCTGAATGTCACCTTTGCTGGGGCATCTGTAGGTTCCCATATTCAGACTTCATCTGAACTTTGCAGCTTCTGTCTAGCAGGACATGTTTTTTCCCTACTGATTTTTACAGATAACGTTCCTATCCTGGCTGTCCTTTCACAGTATTTATCCTCTTATGTACAAGAACTGTACTCACCTTTGTACAAAAAATGTGTATCTTACTGTTTCTTTTTCTACATATCCACTAGTAACCATTTTTGGAAGTGGGATGTTGGCTTTTGGCTTGAACCAGATGGGCAGCCTAAGTGCTTTCTTTGCTCTTGATATGCTCCATAAATTTGGCTTTAATCAGTTCTCCTGGCCTATTCTTTTAACCCCATTTTTTTATGTCTGTGACTTAAACTCCCATTTGTGTTTTAGCCTTTAGCTTTAGAAAGTTGATACTTTAAAGCATAAGCTTCTGTATGGGTATTCATATCTGTCTTGCCCAAGATATGAATCCAAGCCTTGTGTAACCTGTCCTGTAAACTCCTGAGAGCTGGGACCATCATTTTGTCCTGTGCATGCCCTGCACATTCTTGGAGAGCCTGGTTCTCTGATCACCTCTCTGTAGTGCTGCCCAGACCATCAGTAAAGGAAGAGGATTATGTGAAGGAAGTTTGGTAGTTGTGGGATAAAAATTAAATGCTGGCACCCCTGTGGTTTAGAAAATGATGCAAGAGCCCTCTTAAGTTTGTGTGTTGTCATCCAGCTTTTTACATTCTTCAATGCCCAATTGCTATGGGGTGGGGGGGTCTTTGCATATTATGCAAAGATGGCACTGTTCCAATGTGGCAAGCTGTAGCTGTCATGTACACAGCATTCTGACAGGACACTGTAAGTTAGTGAGTAGGAAAATATTAGGAATGGTAAAAAGAGCTACTAATAAGAGAAAATTCTCAAGGTAAAAATGATGGCACTCTTAATATGACTCTAGATGTGAAGGACAGATGAACACCCTGGATGGAGTCTTGTCAAATCTTAAGACAAAAGCTCCAAGTTTTATAGTGCAGTTATATGTGATGGAGCATGTAGCGGAAGTACAGAAAAGTGATTAAGTGTAAGTGAGGTTTGTCACTTCCTACAGCTCTATTTGCACATTTCTTAACAGGAAGGCAGGACTTTGGGGGCATTATCATGTGAGCTAACTTCTTACTGCATTTCATTACTTGATTTATGTGATATTTGAGACCAAAAAATGATGTCCTAGAAGCTGAATTTTCAGGAAACATTTTTATATTTTTGTAGAAAAGATCTGGAACAGCTACATTTCTTCTTTCTGCTGCAATTAAATTGTTTTAAAATAAGTATGACTCATATATAAACAGGACATTTAGTATTGTTTCACTCTAATTCTCTCCAAGGGATCTATTAACAAGACCCTCAGTTACCCTGCCTCAGAGGCAGATCACAACACTTAAATACAAACATTGCAGCTATTATAATCTCAGGGAGTAATTGAATATGGATCACTCTGAACCCTGACAATGTGGTTGCCAGTGAGAAGGAAATTATTGTTTTATGACTCTATCCTGTAAGTAAACATTTAAGCAAAATTCAAGATAATTTTAAGACCAAAACCCACTACTTACACACATTCACCTTTTTTAATTGTTTGGCTCTGTGACTTTTTAATTCAAATTTTAGCACAGACAAGTTTGAACTACCATTCTCAGCTCATTTTGAACTACCACCTTCATTCTGAACTACCATTTTCTCTTTACTTGTATTTTAAAAAACAGGCAATATGTTATGAGAGTTAAAAAACAGGTTTTCCTCCTAGGTTTATATTTTATTAGAAAGCTAATGGGAGAGCTCTGATGCCTTGGGGCTCAACAGACAGCTGTAGCAGCAATCTCTATGTAACTGACGCACTAGTTCAATTTTCTTCTTAAATTTAAATCATAATGATTTTTCTTTCAGTGTCAAGTAAATCTTGCCATCAACAGATACTACCAAACTTACTGTACCTGTGTCCAGGCACAGTAAATTGCAAAAGTACAGCCTGGTGTAGATATTGCGCTAAAGCTGTAAATTGAAATTAAATGTAATTTTTTGCTGTAACAGTTCTTCTTGCAAAAACATTATTGGTTCTGTTGGTAGAGTAAGCCACAGGACTGGGACTGCCCAGAGACACAACTCAACAAGAATTGATATTTCAGAAGATTTAGCTAGAACTCAACTTACTTTCTGTTTTCTTATGTTGCGGCTGTTTTTTTCTTTTTGGCCAGATAACAAATGACCTTCAGCTCCTTGCTTTACTCACAACAGTTCAAGCACACTGGTTTTGCTTTTGACCACAGCTTTTATTTAGCCCTACTGTGCCTGATGACTCACTGAATGTCTGACCCTCACTGTTGTCACCCAGCCTAGCTTCTCCCCAGATTTCCTGTTTTACAGAAGGCACTGTCAAGAGCTTTCCTGTGCTAGAGCTGCAGCCAGGAGACATTGCAGAACCAGAGCTCCAAGTGTGCTTGTTAACATGAGCTGTCACTATGAAATAGCTAAGTTTTACAATAAAAGGAAGAAAAAAAAAAAAAAAAGAAAATTAGTCCAGGCAGCTGAATGGCAGAAAACCAACGAGCTATACAGTCAACAAGGACTTGGCACTGCTGCCAAAATGTTGCAGGTCTTGTTTCTCTACCACCTATTTGTGAAGGGAAGAGTGGCTAACTATCCTGCTCTTCTAATCAAAAGAATTACTTATTTATAAGCATCAAATTTTGTAGAAGTAGTAGGCAAAGTGGTGCCAGAGAAAAGTAAAGAGAACAATTGCAAGAAAAGGCAGCTTGTGGAAAGACTTCCTTCAGAAGATTGCATTAACTTCAGAAAGTGTAAGATTGACTGAAGAATGTGATTGTTTTGACATACAGACGATTTTTAGGAAGCAAAACTCTGTTTCTTTCCCATGCTATGGTAGAAGCAGGCCAAGAGACAGTCTCAGGAAAAAGGACTTTATTTTCCCCCTGTTCTCTGCCATCTGAAAGGATAGTCACTGCAGGAGGCTATCCTAGGAACTGTGAAATCTCCTTAAGTGGATGAGAATTAAAAAACAACCCAATTTAATTTTGGAATGGAGGAAAATAACTTTAAGCACAGATTAACAAGAGCTATTACGTGGTTGGTGTAGCTAAGATTCCCAGAGGCTCAGCCTGGTGCAACTGCCTCAGTCACCCAAACCCCACTGCCTTGGGGCATCACTGCCATTTCAGCTCCCCCAGTCTCTCATCATACATTTAATCAGACTTAAGATCATCAGGTCATATTTCTAACCACTCTTCAGACTTGGCTGAGGAGGCAGCCTGGGTATGCAGGTTTGTGTAAGCCAAAAATACTTGCAAGATTTGTTAAACTGGAAATGTTTGTGTTAGGAAATGTTTGCTCAGAGTTTACATTAGGCTACATTAAGGAACATGGAAATATATTGTTATGTGACCCCTCCATGCACTGTAAAGATTGAGTGCTGTGCCATACAAGTTGTGGTGAGGCTCATGGTGCAGCTCTGTGGTGACTGGCAATGAAATCCCCCACCTGCCAGTTCTTACACAGCATCCATCAACAGGTATCCCAGGCTGGGATCTGCAAGTTCTGTTGTATATTTGCCAGAAGCTGTGTGGTTTTGCTCTGGATTAGCCCTCAAACACACACACATACACATACACACACACACAGTGTGTGTATATATTTTAGTGACATATATTTAATCACATATATTGACTGACCAGACCATATTTAAAGCCTTTCTTCTTTCTCCCTCCCAGACCCCTTTATCTAGTATATTTCAATTATTTCTGCTTTTAAATCAAGCATTCTATCCTGTTCTCAGGTCCATTTGAATATTGCAGACAGGTGAGGTGAGGTGAGGTGAGGTGAGGTGAGGTGAGGTGAGGTGAGGTGAGGTGAGGTAAAAGGACAATGTTAATTCCTGAATGCTCTCAGGGAGCTGTGGAGACAACTGAGGAGGAAGGTGATTGGGCCAGTGGGTGGCGACTACTGCTGGAAGGAGAACCCAGTCCCATTTCTCCACAAGCACTTTCTCCTTCTTAAGATTTTTTTTAATCAGACAAACACTCTGCTAAGCCAACAGCAGGTAGCATGTGGTTACTGTTTCACTTTAAGTAAATTCTACACTCAGAGCTGCAAGATCTACTGAAACGACTGTCTTATATTTCTGTACCTAGGTAATGAGACCTTCAAGGAAAATTGTGAAGAATGTCTATTTATTACCTTCTTGAAAGAGGAATTTGCAGTTGTTTCCTATCTACCTTCCTTACAATGCAAGAAGAGAGCCTGCCTGAAGCAGAACAGTGCTGAGCAGTTGCTGCTCTTCATTTGCAGGGCTGGGTTTCTGGAAAAGCCATTCACCTCACAAAACCTCATGGAAAATGTTTATTTATACAATGTGTAGAAAAAAGGCCACAAACAGTTTTAACCTGAGGAAAATACAAGTGCATTTGATAAGGAGAATCTTTGAAACATAAGGATGTTTGTTCTTGAGGATGCTTACAAGACTGGGATATTTCCCTCCCAATATCACTATCCCTATCCCATTGGAGGATAAAATAAGACTTATTCCAAATGCAGCTGTCTGCAGACAGCTGAAACTGGAGGATCTAACTACATAAACAAGTTCATCCCCTTGGTGATCAGGACTTGTTTTATCAGTAAATTGTGGTCACTGCAGAACAGACCTCAGCGACAGCATCACCTTGGACTTGCCATTTCTTGGTTTCTCTCTTGGGATATCTTTTTTCGTTAAGTTTCTACATTTCTTTGAGACAAAACAGTACCTTTGTAGAGGTACTTTATTCCTGAAATAACTATGATACCATCTGGAAATGGTCGTAGTGTGATGCATGATCAACTTGCAGTTAAACACACAAATGTTAATGGAAGATTTTTGTGTGTGCAAAGCTGTCAGAGAAAAAACATGAATGTAACAGCTGCATGTAAAACATGGTTGATTTTGCTTACAGTGTTCCATCAGTATTTACCTTGGTTTTTTCACTGTTCTTTTTTCATTATGATGAAGATGACAGCAGTCCCTGCATCTAACACTGTTCCTCCAATAAACACCTTGTGTCATTCTACAGCTTATTTTGATGAAATTTGTTTAAACTTCTGCATGAACAGAGAATTGCCAATTTTTTTCTGGCACATCCTATGGCTTCATGACTGATGCTAATTAAGATATCACAAATACTTATTTTCTCTTCTCAAAATCACTTGTAAAAAGACAAGAGTGCTTTTGCATAATTTTATCCTCCCCTATACAATCCTGACTTATTCCTGAAGCATAGGAACCTATTTGCTGGGCTTTGAGCCACTTTAAACATAAAAGTTAACTTAAAAATGTAACAATACCTCAGTGTCAACTTAGTGATTTCAGAGCTTAGGGGTGTGATACATAACCCAAAAGTCTTCTGGTATAGTGTGACAAAAGTGTTTTACTTTTTGATGTGGACTGTGACCAGTGTAGACCAACCTTTTCCTGCCTCCACGGAGCTCATGGGCTGTCAAGCTGCAGAGCTAACACATCTCACTGGGGACAATTCAGTAAACAACACAGATGAACTCCTGTGTGTCCTTGGCACTTCCAACTTCAGATGTCCACAGGAAGCTGCCTTTGGAACAAGGTGTCTTCTCATGCTAGGCTTCTGACTTGCTCTAGAATTGCTTTGAAAGGCAATATACCTTGTTTTATTTGGTCCATGGAATTCCCATTTTTTCATGGAAATATAACAAGAAGAACCTGTGAAGAGCTGCTGAGCAAGAAGAAAAAGAATGGCAGCTATTTAATACGGGAGAGTGAGAGTGTGGAAGGAGCCTTGTGTCTCTGTGTTTTGTAAGTACTCTAATATTGATTTTTTATGAGATTTCAGTTGGATCCAAAAACAACAATCATCTTCTCTAACATTAATAGTTCTTCCCTGATATTAACAGACTCCAAGGGAGTGTGTCTATGTATTCAAGTAGTGCTGGTTGCTTTAGATTTCCTTTATAGTGACAAGTGAGGGGGTGGCATTTCCAAAAAGCCATTTTATGCAACAGATGATAAATGAACTATAGTCTGGTGATGCTGGTCTCTCTCTGCAGACAGTAAGGGGAGCCCAGAGAAAATACCTCAGCCTGCCAAAAGATACTAACTAAGATACTTACTCAAAGTAACTGCCTCTGTAATGATAAGTAAACAGCATTTTAGCACTGTTGAGACACTGAAAAGTCTCATGGTGTGTTACAAAACACTTCCTTCTTTGTGGACTTTCTGTCTGATAAAAACTCAGCCTTGTGTTTCAAAGGAATTTTACCTGATATAAGAACACAGGCTGAGACTGAAAATTACAAAGTTCTTTTTGAATTTATATGACAAATCCAAAGACAAGGTGGGCATAGAAAACTGCTGCTTCTAGGCCAAAGCTTTAATTACTACAATTAAAACTTTATTTTCTTTTTCTGTAGGGAATAGCACTTTTATTTCCCTTTTACTCTTTTCATTTATAATTGATCTGTTCATAACGCCTTCAAAGCTTAAAAACTAGAATCTAGGTCTTTGTTTAAACCTATGAGGTTTTGTACTCTTGTTGCAGATACATTTGAATGTGACATGAAAACCTTTTAACACATCTAATTAATGAACAAATATGAGAAGATGTTTTTATCAATCACTAAAAGTGAATTTGTTATGAAACAAATCAATGGAAAGGGGAGAAAAAGAGAAAGAGAAATGGAATACTACTGGGTTGGCAGGTAGAAGGAAGGAGATCTGCAAAATAACAGAACAAGTTGAAGATAAATAGTAAGTCGGGGACAAACAGAGCCCTCAGCAAGGCAGCAACAGGAACCTGCTTTCATTATAATGTGGAATGAGACAATGCAGGGGCTGAGGGGAGGGCAGGAAGGTGGGAGGGAGGGCACATACATGCCTTGTCAGAAGGGTCAAATGGGGAACCTGACACAGAGGAAGAATGACAGTGTTAGTTAGAACCTGAGTTAGACTTTGTGCCAGACCAACACAGTTGCTTTTCCTTTCATCTTTTTATTTTTTTAAGGGCAAAGCAGATTTGCCTTGTGATGTCTTGCAGACACTGTGGCCTGTCACATGTGCCTGCCACAATATTCATGTGCAGGCACATGAAAAATCATGACTTCCAGTTTGCCTCTGTGGGTTTTAGTGTTAAAAGCTGATAAAAACTGAAGTGTTTAATGGATTTGCCTATAATTCTGACATGAACAAATACCACAGTTAAACTGCGAAAGCGGCAGCAGTGGTACACAGATGATGGCTTGCACAGGCCAGAGCAAGGCTTGTGTTCAGACAGTACATGGAATAGTATTAGTGCATTGGCTGAGATTTGCCCCAGAAACAGGGCTGCCTGGCAGTGCTTCACCAGGCAAACTGCCCTAAAACTGTGGGGAACCAGCACTGAAACTCTTAGTGATGTTCAAAGGCAACTTTTGAACTGGCATTGCATCTCAACATCTTGTTTAGCACCTAACATGGTTTATGTGCAAAAATATAAATGTGATAAATCCTTCTCAAATTAACTGATCTGTGGGCAGAGACATTGATCCACTTGCTACAGCAAACAAACAAACTTTCTTGTCCTTTTCTACTGGGATATGGGGGGGAGTGCATTCCCATGGAGGACCTGGGAGGCAGAATGGTGTGATCAGTTCAAATGCATCTCTCCTCTAATCGGGCAAGGTGCACAGCTCTTCCTCCATAGCACACTGTCTCTTTCATCTAGAATTATCCCAGGTCTCAGCACTTCAGTTCAGACCTACTGTTTTTGCTACTGTTCTTACTGTTCAACACGGCATTTTCCCTCTCACCTCGCTTTTCTTCCAGACCAAACATTTTGTTTATTTGTACCCTTTACTAGCTCTTGGTAAGCACTTAGTAGTTAATGAGGAGATAGAAGTCTCCATTTTAATGGTAGTTTCAGGTTCATTTAGTAAGAATTACAGTACCTGAATAAATCCAGGCAGAAACTAGTTGATCAGTAAAGAAAAAGTTTCAAAAATGATCAGTATCTGGTATTTCTTTTTCTCACTTCTCTGTTTCTGTAAGCACTCACATTTGTAAAAGTACTTTTCAGCAAGGAACATGTATATTTACACAGGTATCTCAAGAAGACAAAAACCAAAATACGCATCCCTGTGATACTACTTTTTGAATTTAATTAAACTTATTATAACTGAAAGCCTTATTTTAATTTCAGTTCACAGCAACTTTTTTTGAAGAACAAAGTAGTTTATTTTCAGTAACCCTTCACTTCTGTGCAAGTGCCCTGAGCCAGGTTTCTGCCCCAAGATTCTCCTCATGACAATTCACTTCACATAGCCACAGCTGAAGTCCGCCTGATGAACAGGCACACAAAAAAACTTGTTTTCAGATGCTGCTCCCCCCTCTCCCCAGCCTCCTCAGTTGTTTGTGTTGTATATTTTCTTGCAATTCTGCTACCTTTTTTGATCTCAGTCACAATCTCCAGTCCACCTCCTGAACTGCTGCTAGTGTGGTATCTGATAAAGCTTTTCTTTCTGTTGACAAAATATATCCAAAGACATCAGTAGCCTCAGTGTTCAAACACGTGCTTATTATCAAAAATAACAATGACTAAAACCTTGGGAAATGCAAAGGAAGAATATTATTCTCAGAAGTAGGAGCCATATCGTCATTTTCTGGGTGCTAGTGACTGGAGGCCATTTTCTGCCTACATCTCTCCAATAATTCAGCAACCTTCCTGTGACAGAAATACAAAATGAAGGTTAGAGCAGTGAGGAAGATAAGAGAGAGATGAGAAGAGGTGATGTCTGTGGAATGAAATTATGTGTGTTAAAGGCCTGTGTTAGGCTTAGTTCATATGGTCTTTGAAACTCCTTGTCAGAGTTAACCTTGTATTTCAAGATATTAAACCTTCACTCATTTTGTAATCTCTAAGATCTCTTCTCTTTTGCTTTCCTGTCTCTGCCTCATTCAATTTTACTGCACTTCTCATGTCTTTAATACTGTTTACAGATATGTCCACCTGGTTAATATGATGTGTTACATATGCAATGTTTTTTCACAGCTTTGAGGACATCATCTACACTTACCGTATCTTCAGAGAACACCAAGGATATTTTAGAATACAGGTGAGTAACTCTCATTGCATCTCTAAAAATTGCATTAAGGATCATAGTTTTTAAAAAAATCATAAATTAAAATATCTTAGATTCATCTATGATCAATGATAATTTTAATCTATTATCATTTTAGTCTATGATCATAGATTAAAAAAATCAATAAACACAATACTATAGAAAACATTTCCAATTTGCTCTCTACTCAATTCTTATTATAGATGAGCTCAAAAAGTAGCTCTTGTGTTTGTAGAATTTCCTTATAATCTAAGTGGCTCTATTATTTATTAACCCCCTTTTTTCTCATTTGACCATTTCTTTTTGATAGCACTGATGAAATATCTATTACTTTTCTTACTTTCTCCTGTTCCTAATTACCTTTTTCTACTTGAAAGCACTGCTAGTGCATGCAGCATCTCATAGGGATTTGAGATATTGCAATGATCTTCTTGATTTAAAGAATCTATAATTCTGTGTGATTGTGAGGCACCTGAAGTGACAATGCCAAATAATGCTGCTTATTCAAGTAAAACAAGTGTAAGAGACACTAATGCATCAACCAAATCCCCAGGAAGTGTGAAAGGACACTTAAAAGCTGGCTCATTCCCCTGCTTGTACTAGTACAGCCAAGAGGACTGCCAATATTAAGCAGCATTTAAGTGGAATGAGGAAATCACTTCATAAAGAACACTCCAAGCTCTCATATGCTGGTAATTTGTTGCTTATTAGTGGTTTTGCCTGTGTATGAAAGACCAAATTTCACATGAAGAAGAATGGTTTGCTGACAAAAAAAATTCTGTTTTGGACTCTACCCACTCTACTGGGGTTATGCTGTCATTCTTGTCAGCAGGTAACTCAGATATTTTTAGACTTTTCAAACCCATTCTTCCATATAATATTTTGCCAATAATGTGAAAGAAGAATTCATTTCTTAAAAATTTTAAGTCGGATTATTTTGGCTCACTAAAATAATTGAAATAATGTATTGATGGTGGAAGAGAAGTTGTTTGGGTTTTTTTTTAATGCCAGATTCAGACATGAGCTTTTTAGAGTGCAGCAGGCTGGCCCCAACTAGCTAAGCATCCCCACAGCTGCTCATTCCCTCCCTCCTTAGCAGGACAGGGTTGGGGGAAGAGAACACAAAGAGCAAAAGTCAGGAAACTCCTGGACTGGATAAAATACAGTGTAATAGGTAAACAGGTAAAGCAAAGTCGTGCACACAAGCAAAGCAAAGAAGTTTAGCAACTCCTTCCCATCAGGAGGCAGATATTTAGTGAACTCCTGGAAAGTGAGGCCTCAGCACACACATAACCACAAACGTCCTCCCTTTCCCTATGCTTTTATTGCTGAGTACAGTGTCAGATGGGGTGAGATGGGACAGCCAGCATCTTACACACGCCCAGCCTACTTCCCAGGAGAACCAAGTGCAAGAAAGACATCCTTAGTGCTGCATGAGCACTGTTCAGCAACAGCCAAAACGTGGCTGTGTTATCAGTACTGTTTCAGTCACAAATTCAGAGCACAGCACTATGTAGGCTGCAATGAAGGAAGTTAACTCATCCCAGCCAGACCCAGTACACACAGGCATTGACACCCAGTCCATCCAGGGCTGAATGGAAGATGAAGGATGCAGAAAACCAAAGAAAATAAATACATGTTTCTTTGTTAGCTAGCAGATTAAGAGAAAGCCCCATTCTCTTTTAATGACTACTAGTAGGCTGCTCACTGTCTGTCACTGCCCTGAAGTCACAGCACTGTAAAGTCCGTGCACAGATCCCTGCAGGGCTGAGCTGCAGGAGCAGTTCAGTTCAGTCCTGTCATACGAACCCACGCTTAAAGAATAATTTTTTGTACATGTGCTTTGCTTCCCAAGGCTGATATTTTGTAAAAGTTTGAGTTCTGTTTGTCACCTAGTTATTTAAAGGCAGCATTTTAAGTGAGAACTAAATATGTTATCCCTAAACATTTGCTCTCAGACCAGAGTGCAGTGTGTAATGCTGTTGCTCTTCAACATTCTGCTGTAGTGGATCGCTGCAGCACACATCTATCAATAATTTAAATTATGTTCTTTTGGAAAAAAAAAGATGGTGAGGGAGGTTACTTTTAATGCCATAACCATGGCTCCAAACAGGTGTCCCTAGTGTTTTAAGGACAGTGCAATATTCTGTCACCAAACCTATTTACAAAACAGCTCCTTGGTAAATAAGAAACAACTTACCATTCTTTTCATTTAGGGGACTCCATGTGAGGGGAACTTGCAAACACATTTTGTTATCCTTTCCTTACAGACTTCTGAAGGTGTTCCAGAGAGGACCTTCAAAACATTAAAGGACTTAATATACACTTTTGAAAAACCAAATCAAGGACTGATAACAAACCTCCGCTACCCAGTGAAGAAACCAAAGGCCTTGCAAAGAAGCCAGAGGTTCAAGTCAGGAATGGACAGTGTTTATGATGGTGAGAAACTTAGCTCTGCCTTTGTAAGTTTTTTAATGACAGCATTGACAGGTTTGTGGTGAATACTTGTTAAATATTGTCTTGCATGGACAGAAGTTTTACATCCTCCCTTCCCTCTTATGTTCACTGAAATGGTTATTCTTAGCTCACAGGTTACTTACCTTCACCCACTACAAATGAACAAATTAAAATCACTAGAGATACACAATGATGAAAAAAGCTGCCTCCAGCTCTCTCCTTCATGGATGCTGATGCTTCTAGGCTGGAGAAGACTGAGAACCAGTTTTACTCAATGTACTTCTGCCAAGGTACCAGGCCCTTGCACCTGGGGGTTGAGGCTGTCCTTTACCTTCATTGTCCAGGTTTTAAGATTGTTTTATATCAAAACCTTACTCAGTTAGTTCTAAGATGGGCAGGCAAGCAAGCCAGCTTGTGATTTGTATTCAAACATGACTAAGTGATAAGCATGTAGCCTTGTGCTCAGAATCACAGCTTTGGAACCAGAGTTCAGCCTCTCATTGCTGTTCTTCTGCTAATTTATGCTCACGAGTCCCAGGTGTAGGATGAGGATATGATGCTTCTACCTGACAGAATGATGCAAATGGATACAATAAAGACAGAGGTTCTCATAAAGCTCTAGACTGTGTTGTATAGCCCCATGTCATACTTACATCTTTGTTTTGAGAAGCATGACTGCAGATATTGTTGATAACTTGCTAGTATATCTCATACTATTCTTCATATTCCTGCTGTACAACACACAGCTGCAGCATCCATCAGGCCATGGGCTGCAAAATAACTCTGAGACTGTTCCATGACCTCTGGCAGAGTGTGCCGAGAGCCCCAGCCAGGGCACATGTGAGTAAGGGAAATCCTTTTGCTAAGTACAGATATCATAAAGGAAACAAAACTTTGGAGTCTCCACCCTGCCCTGTGATTTGCGTCTCATGCCCAACAGCAGCTCAGCACGGTGGTGTGGGGCAGTGTTATGATCCAGTTATTAAAATTATTAGAAATGCGTCTGCCCGAATTAAGGTGCAAATGAGACTATATGCCAGTGACAATAGTTTGGGTTTTATTTGATAGTAAATATGAGAGGGAGAGAGAGAAAAAAGAGAGTAAAAAGAAGAGAAAAGAGAAGGAGGTGGGGGCGACAGAAAGAGAGCGACAGAAAATATCACTCAGTGAATCCCAACAATGTTCCTTTGATCCTCTCAGCTGATCTTCTTAGTGGTGAAGGTCTCCCCAGAATGCACAGAATCCAATGGCTTAATAGACATTATGGCTGGTTAGGAAAACCCAGGCACCTGCCTGGGGCAGGGGGGAGTTTGCCACTGTCTCTTACAACAGACTCTGGGTTTTTTGCATCACATGCAGTCCTGTAATGCAAGGCTTCAGGAACGACTCTAGGGGGGCACTTCAGGGAGTCTTTGATAGATTAAGGCACTCTCTCAGCTGCCTCTCACATGAATGCCCTGTGGATGGGGCCTTCCCAAGGTTGGGGGTTCCATAGCCAGTTTGTGTAAGGGAAGATGGGTTCACTGCCCCTGAGCAGAGGTTACGACACGCCAAAACTTCCTCCCCCCACCTAGGCTGGGGGAGAAATCTGTACAAACCTCCTCCCAGAAAAGGGGTCTCAGGGCTACGGCCTCCCCCACCTTGAAGTGAGGCAGAGATGATTCTCAGTACGGCGGCTGGGTTTGACTCACGTTCTTCTCCTTGTTTACTTGTTTGTTTCAGGTGAACGAAGAATGGGTTTTCCTTTATCTAATCTCAGTAGCTTGACTTATAGTCCAAAGTTCCAGTCAGGCAACTTCAGGGAGGGTTCTTTGGTTGTAGCTTCTTTATACAGTTTTTGTTATAATGAGCAGAACTTTATATCAAAGTTTGAGGCATGAACTATTTCAGACTCTGACAGGCCCTCTGTGCTGCAGTCGCTGGGATTTCACACACAAGAGCAGTGCAACTGCTCTGGCCAAGCTTCCCTAGTGCTGCATGCACTGCTGCAATTTTAGGGCCTGAGCCCCAGCAACCTTGCTGAGGGGAAGCTACAGAGATACATTTCCCATGTCATCAACATTACCTTGTCACCTGTATCACACAGCAAATATGCCACATTTGCTCTAAAAATGTTGCAGGGAGACAGAAAATATTGCAGTAACATGGATATATTTTTAGGAATTTTTGGTCCTGCAATAGGAATTTTCTAGAAGATGAATAGTGTCCTCATCTGGCATCACAGGGAGGAAAACAAACCCTTTTATTTCAATGTCAAAATATAGGTAGTCTTCCATAAATATGGAGGCTTTTTAGAAATAATCAAGCTACTTTGGAATTGTTTTTATTAAATTTTGATTTAAATTTCACTTATACAGCATTCCAAACTTCCCTCTCAGGCTGCATTATTATATGTCCACAGCAGAGGCTTATCTAAGTGTCATGCTCTCCGAAACACAGGCAGTGCCGAAAGCTCCCTAAAGCAAGCACATCCCTCACGTGCTCCCAGCAGCTGGCTTTGCTGCACACGTGGGACTGAGCGCTCCAGCGCGACCAGTGGAACACCTCAAGGGACTGAGGTCACGATCCTAGTGGTTGGATTATTTGAACTTTGTTTTCTAACCTAGGAACAGCTTTTCTAAGGGCAGCTGTTTGAAAAGCACTAGGTTTCCATAGCGGAGCTTTGAGTTCCAAGCGTTGAATTTCTGCCTTTTCCCTGGCTTCTCAAAAACCGTAACCAATCTTACAAAGCGTAAGAGAGAACAGGATTTTTCAGGCTTTCCTCCTTTAGTTGGGATGAGAACTTTTCTCTTGGGTATTTATTTACAGAACAAGGGATGCATTATGAGAGTCACAGATATCTCAGCTACTGATTTGATTTAGCAAGAATGGATGATTTCTGACATTTGACTGTTCCTCAGGAAGGAGGGAGTATCATGTGAATACAACTGTTTACAACAGTGTTTGCTGGCTCAGAAAGGGCAATGCAGGCTTTGCCTTTTCCTGGAGAATCCAGTCCATAGGGCAGGGGGCCTAAACGTTGACCCTGCGATAGCACACTGAGAAACCAAACTGAGTTACTGATACCTGCCCTGCCACAGGCCGTGCTGCTTCCCACAGTCTTTCAGAACAGCGCCTTGCAATGACTTTTTTTTGGTTTGTGTTGATTGCTTCACAGAAGTTGATGATGGCGGAGATTATGTCGATGTCTTACCCTGAGGGATCTGCACCTGACGGTTTTGGAAGCTGCCATTCCAGGATGTGCCCCAACGCGGGGCCTCAGCTGGGAAGACCTTCCAGTTGGTTGTCCTCTGTTCTAGATCTGGAATTACCTCCTCCTTTTGCAGACTAGCTTTGTCAGAGTAGCTGTATCTTCAGCCAGTAGATCTGGTACAAGCTATTATGCATGTTTGCTCAGCAATAACAGAAGTACTTTTTGCTACAGACACAAACACACACACACACAGGTATGGGGGAAGGTGTCCATGTATGTGTCTTCTAGTAGGTTTTAATCGGACAATTGTCCAAGATGTTGACTGCTAGAGTGAACATTCTGCTAGAAGGCAGCAATATAAATACATTAAATGAATAGGCATAAAGCAGTAATTTATGGCAGAATTGATAGGTGTTGATAAAAATAATATATGACAAAACTATTACCATTTTAATATGCTTTAAAACCCCCAAATTCTGTTATTTGCACATGATTCATGTTACCAATGAGGTTGGAGGAGTGAATAGTATTTCAGCAATGTCAAGGAATGCTAGTAGTCTGTAGCTTGAATACTGCAAATTAAAACAAAAATGCTGTGTTAAATCCATGCCATAAAAAAATAACCAACCAGAGGAAAATGGTTTGAAATGCTTTTAATGTTGAGGAATGGTTCTCGCAGATTACAAGAGGACTACAAGTTGTACATACATGTCAGCATGAACACATACTTTTTTTAATAGGTTCTATACATATGGAAATACTCCATTTCATTTTCTACTGCCATTAGTACTATGTATATGTCTTTTGTTGTTTGCTTGTTTTTAATGCAAGGATTTGCTTTAATATTAAACCAAATTTTAAATATTTAATAAATACTTCAGTTCTGAAGGTGGCGGCAACTAGCAGCCACAGCCAAAACTGGAATGTATGTCCTGAGTCTTCGAGTCACTACTACAGACTTGCTCACCATTTGAGACTATGAGGAAGACATTTATATTTGTTGTATGCTTAAGACCCCTTTAAGACAAATTATTTATGTATTTTAATGGGTAATACCAGTTAGATTTTCTTTTTCTATAATGTTTCTCTCACACCATTATTTGTCAAAGGAATTTTAGATCTTTCAGAGCTTTGGACTTCATTACGAATTTAACAGTGCTGCAGAGTTTTTGGCTCCAGGTTCAACTAGTATTTGTAGCATGAAAGAGACAAAAAAAAATAGACTATTAACTAACCCTAGAAATGCCAAGAAATACTAAAATATATGTCCAAAACTTCATTAATTGAAAAGAAAGTAGTCATCCATGAAAAACATACTATGGAACATAAACACCCCAGCCCTTGCTCTGTAGAAGCACATAAGTAATGTGTCTCTTCACTTGCAGAATCCAGCAGCCTGACTGATAGCTGGTTATCATAGGTACCAGACTGAGGAGCTGCTGTGCTGAGACACCCCACCTCCAGCAGCACGGCCCTCAACAAAGCACAACGCTGTAGTTTTTCTGAAATGACAGTCTCAGCAGTCCCCCAGGGGCTCACTCAGTCACACTTATGTTCAGCCTTGGGAAAAGGCCGAGTGACAAGGAATCCCAGCCTGTATCTCATGGTGCCTACTGAGTAACTCTGATGGCTGAGGAGAGGACAAGGGCCCAGCCGTGGTACCTTTCAGGTGGCACTTGACAGCGTGTTTTGGACTCAGACTTACACCGCCAGTCGAGGTGGCTGTAGCTCCTGGTGCAGAATCCAGGACTGAGGGTGACTTCAAGCCCACACTCCAGTCACTTCCCCAGCATTCCCTTGCAGCACTCATGTGAAAGAGGGGGACACAGGAAGGATCAAGGACTTAAAAAAGGAAAAAGAGACACAATAACATTTACATTACATTCATATTGCTCGCCTGTCCTTTATGGCAATGTTTGTCCTATTAACGGCATAGGAAAATACAGAGGCCGATACAGACCCTCCTACACATATCTGCAGGCCTAATAAGACAGCAATCTATGCACGAGTTGAGAAAATATGTTCAAAAGCTTCACACAGCAGCATCTACCTGCCAGCATCCGAAGGGTGGGTGGGTGAGTGGTTGTTTGTCCATGTCGGGGGGCTGAGTAATGGGGGCGCGGAACCTCTTGTACACTCGAACTTCGAGCACATGGTGTAAGGAAGAACGTGGTCCAAGAAGGGCGTGATCCCGCTGTCCCGAGGCGCTCCAGCTGCAAGGGGTAGGAGGAAAGGATTCCTGCTGCAGCGCAGGCAGCGGGAGCGGGCGCTGTGCCCGCAGCGGCCTGCGGGGGTCGCTGTGTGAGCCGGATGAGCAGCCCGGTCGCGGGGCCACAGGTTCGGTCCCCACCATCGCCAGGACACTGCTAAAACTTCCCTCTCCCGCGAGAGAGGCCAGGGAACCACAGGCGGGAGGGGGAGGCTGGCTTCTGGCCGGGCTTAAGCCCTCCCGAATAGGAGAGGAAACGGTCAAGGGTACTAGAAAGACAGCAGGAAGACGAGGCAGGGCTGCGGGCGCCAGGAAGCGACGGCAGCTACAATCAGAGGCAGCCCTCCAGAGGCTGGACGGCTGGAAGACTCAGCTGCCCCCGACCACAAAGAGCTCCGCTTAGGAAAAGCATCCCTCTGGATCGCCCCGACGGCACGTGAGCCCTAAAGCCGCTGTCACCGATCCAAGCGCCCGCATTCCCTGCATCCCTCGGCCCCTCCCCCGGCTCTCGCCACCCGCCCCAAGCCGTGGCCGCTGCCCCCCGCTGCCTCCCTTAAGCAAGATGGCGGCGGCGGCGTCTCCCGTGCTGCCGCGCGGCGGCCGCTCGCGCTCAATGGTCGTTGCGTCACGATGGCGGCGGCGGCGGGAAATGCGAGTGAGGGCCGAGGAGAGCGTCTGGGGGGCCGGGCCGCTATGGACCCCCCGAGCTGCATGAAGGCCCTGCTCCTCGCAGCCACGGAATACCGCGCCGCCAAGACACCGCACAATGCCGCGCTCCTGCAGCGCAGCCTGGAGGTGGGAGCGGCGCCCGAGCCGGGGGCGCGGAGGGAGCGGGGCGTGGGGAGTGCTGTGGTATAATGTTTTATGGTGTGTTTACAGAGGCGTGTTGTGAGTCTATATGCACTCAGGGCAAGCAGATAGTGTGGGTTACGGGGGACTTAATTTTTTATTGATCCCCTAAATTCTGGCTCGCGTGAATTGTTTCACAGCTTGAAAAACAGCCTGTGAGTAACGAATTGGTCTTGCATCTGGAGTTTTCCGGTTCCGCTCAACACGTATTTAGACGTGTTTTTACTAAGGAGGTAGACCAGTTCATTTCCCTGATCTTCAGGTACAGCTTTGTGTACAACTTATGTGGTGGCCTTTGAATTAATCTCCAAGTTACTTTTTCAAATACAGGTTTATTTTAATTGCTAGAACGTTTATGTGAGAGTTAATATCTCTCTTTGCTTTCTTCCCTTTATCGCTTGTAAGGAGATACAGAGGGAATATACAAAATCAACATTATGTGTCTCCCATATGCAAAATATAAATCGCGTCTACCTGTATTGGTGTAAAGGTATATAATTTTTGGCCTCTTCTTATGTAGGCTTCCCCTAGCTCAGGTTCCATTTTTTCATCCCAGTCACAGAGTCCTCCCAAAACAGCACTGACTGCCGCTGCAGATCCTCTCTGCGGAGTGCTACCTTTGGGTCCCTGTCCAGGCCTTTGGAAGGCAGGCTGATTGCAACGTGGTTATTCTTTCAAAATAAATAAACTTGGTACTTTCCAAGCATAAAGGAATAAAACCATTTTTTTTTCCATTTCTGCCTTTTTTTTTTCCCCCAGCACACGTGAGCATAAATATCCCACTACAATGACACTTACATTCTCAGTTTGTCAAGTAGGACAAAATCTATTTCATGCAACTCTGTGCTTCGATTTCCGTGTCAATTACATTGTTGCAGTTGAGTAAGTGAGGTTGTTTCTCTCCTTTCATCTCCAGGTTATCTCTGGACTGAAGCTTACCCGTTTTTTTGCTTCAAACCAGATTCTACCAAGTGAATGTCTCAGTTGCCTTGTAGAGCTCCTGGAGGACACTAATATAAACCCTTCTCTGGTCTTGGCTGTGGTTACTTTGCTATCACAGCTAGGTAAGGTTTGCATCTGGACTTTTTATCTTTTGTCTGGGCAAGGGAAGATAAGACAGATGCTGATTCTGTGTTGTGGGTGATTAATGTCTTGGAAGAAGCATGATGTGTGAAAGATGAACTATTTTTCATTGTAGTGGAGTCCTTGGCTAAGCTACCTATTAAGAAGTTTTGCAGTAAGAAGGAGATTTGAAGTCATCCCTGTGAATGACAATGATCATGCTTGTCAGAATTTATCCACTGGGTAGGGTGAGAAATTATTCTCTTGTCCTTTATTTTTGGAGCTGGAAAAGACTACTTTTTTAATCAAGTGAGAAAGGTGGCTAGGGCATGCTAGGATAGGGAGAAGTGGTGTCACATCCTCTGTTGTAATAACAATCAGTGGGGACTCAGTTTCCTCATGCAGAAGAAGCCAATTCTTCATTCTCATAACTGTTTTTACACAGTTTTCACAGACCTTGTGCTCAACTCCTATTGGCTAGTAGTTTTCTTGCGCCTTAATTCATTGTTTAGGAAATGCTTGTGTGTGTAGGTGTTAAGACTCTCTCCATCTACAGGTGTTTACATATTTCTTTGGTGAATTCTCATGGGACAGATCTATTGTTTATGCAGGTGCCTCTTATTTTTCCCTCTAATAGGTTGTTATGCAATCAAATTCTCATTCTTAGGATTTCTTCACATGGGAACTGAAAAGCTACTGCTAGCTTTAGCTAGAGTAGAAGGGCCTAAACCATATTTTATAAGACCTTTCTTTTATAACATCTTTACCTGTCTGCAGCAATCCTCAACTGTCATCACCTCGGTTTACCTTACCCACGGGAGTGTTTGCTGGCAGTGTGGGCTCTCCAATAGCCTGGCCTATGTACATTAAGTATCCCCATTGCAAAGAGGTTCTATTGCCTTTTGCTTGTGTATTGAGATACCTTTTTGGGGTTTTTCTCCCCCTCTATTTCATGGAAATGGGACTTCATTGTCCAGGGAGCTCTGTGCTCAGAGCACAGCCTATGTATATAGGGAAAAATTATCCCATCTCTGCTTAGTTTCTCGTCATATATCAGTGGTTATTCCAGATTTGAGTCCTTTATGATGATCCCTTGCTTATCTTCCTTGAGTCATGGAGTTTAAGCCTCTCTAAGCTTCCTTTTATGTTTTTGGAACAATTATTTTAAAATTATATTTGTTATGGGGTTCTGGAAAATTTTAAGAATTAAGTCCTCTTCCAAATGATCTATTGCTCTACTTGTTTTGCTACAACTCTTTGAGGATTGCCTAAGCAGAACTGACTTCTATTTATTTTTTTAACTAATGCTAAATAGCCTTATCAAGTTTTCAGTTTGAGTCTACCTTTCCACCATAGCATGAGGGAAGAAACTGAGCTCATCAAGACCTAAGCCTTTGAAGTGCAGGTTTCAAGATCTCAGAACTGAAACTTGGTAGATAGGAGGTAGACTACTCTTTCCATGTCCAATCATCTTAAGGAAATGGATTAGTGTTATAATTAACTGTATGTCCAAAAGTGAGGTAGAGAGGCAAGAGCATAGGAGCTGTCATTTGTTTGTAGTTACCTTTAAAACATAGGTGAATAACTGCTCAGAGGCTTTGGCTTCTGCTTCAGCTGGTAGTAGCTAATGCAAGTTTCTTTTGCTAATAATTCCTAAATTCCAGCTTCAGATACAGAGACTAGAGAAGCTCTCCAGGACACCTACAATCTGACTAGCGTGCTGGCAGGAGTGATTCATCGAAGTTCTACTAATCTGAGCGACCCAGTTTTACTACAGGTAAAGGAACTAATGCTTCATAATGTTTGGCTACTGTTGCATAATGAACATTATACTGTATGCATGTAATAACCCTTCAAAAGCTCTATTGGAAATAATGTGTGAAATAATAATTGGAAGGAAAGTTGGTCTTCGCTGTGTTCTTTATTTGCTGTATGAGGTGGATATGAGGAATTTAACAATTTATAGAGTTCTTTGTACTCTCTTTAATCTTACTGTGCTTCTCACAAAAGAGCCCCTAAAAAATCCCACAAAGCAAAAATAATAACCAACCAAAAAAAAAATGCTGCTCTTTAAAAATTGTTTCAAGAAGTCATTGTTGAGTGCTCAGAAGATTGATTTCCAGTTGAGGTATTTGGTTGTTTCTCCTGACACAAGCCGTTTCATAACACAAACCTGGAGATCATTTTGTCTAATCAGTACTTTGATAGGTAACTGTGAAAGAATGAAAGGAAAGCTGTGGCTGCCTGTTTTCATGGAGGTTTGCAGAGCATGTGTGGCCTCCTTTTTTCTGGTCAATGCTATCTGCCAGTGAATGCCAGGCACTATACTAATCAAAGCTTACGGTGAATGTCTGACTATCAGTTTGAACTCACCAATTTTAACCTGTCCTAAAGTTTTCTTTATTGTTTTCAAATATGCACAGGTTTTCCTCTAAACTTTCAGCAAGTACTTACTGGTTGCCTGTTGTCACTTGTCTCTTTCTGAAAAGCAGAAAATTAATTTACTAGTAGTCCTGTGGCCCTTGTTGTGTGGAAAATAAATCAGGCATCCCATAAAGATCTATTTTCCTGTGGTTTGTGTATTTCTCAAAGTGCTAGGAGTACCACAAGATCTAGGGATCCAAGTGACTCACCAGTCAATAGGAGAGATTTTGTAGTCACCAGATAGATCTTGAAGTTCTTAGATATCTAAATGGTGATGTTTTAACTGCTAACCTCTGCTGCGATTTTTGTCATGTTTGAGTGTATTGACTTCAGTTATGTTCCAGAAGAGTGCTGTATGAAGGACTTTGCTACCCTTAGATCTGTTGGCAGTCTTTAGAGCAAACCTGTTTTCCTGTAGGCATCCTTTCTACAAGAGCTTGCAAAGTGCTTATTTGGACTTTGATGAGACTTCTAGACCTTTCAGTAGGACAAAGCCTGTTTATCACTGACAGAATGGAGAACTTGCTGGTGAGGCAAAGGTGGAGAATTGAATGTGATGCCTTGAGAGGCTGACCTGGAACAGAGACTAGACAGAACTAAAAAATAAAGAAGGTATTTATTAAAAGGCCTTAAAAGGATACACCTTGGGCAGTACAAGAGCCTGGCCAAGGCTACACCCCAGATGGATCCAAAATGGTCACAAGTTTTCACATTTCTATAAGTTTTGGTCTATTTACATATTGGGGTTAATTGTTCAAAAACGGCTTCAGGTTATGGAGTCCCATCCTCCATGTTTGCTCTCTTCAATTCACTGTTGTTTATGCTCTTTGGGCTTGAAGCTGGTAACAGTTGTCCTTGGTTCCCAAGCTGGAAAAGGATTGTTTTGTCTGTCTACCCTGTGAAGACAACTTACTAACACTTAATATTAAGCTCAGAGTTACACACTAAGGCAGTACAGAATATGAAAAATATGAAAGCTAAAACACAAGGTATCAAATGGGCTGAAAAGGTAACTCCTCTGTCAAAATAAAATCTTAATAATCTTTTTGGGCTTTTACTAAGTAAATCAGTATGTTAGGACATACAATGTGCTTGCAGCAGCTTGTGTAATTGTTATGTTAATGTTAGAGTCTAAAAATTAATTTCGTTATAGTGTCTTGATATTTGTCCTTTCAGTTTCATCTTTTGTAGCATTCCTCCTGAGATGGTGTAGGACAAGCATGTGAGCAGCTTTCTGTTTCCTCAGGGTATTCAGTTGCTGCAGAGACTAACATACAATGTTCCCATCTTTTGTGCTGGTGCCAACATCGATGGATTAATTTTGTTTCTAATGCATCATGTGTAAGTGTGTACTCAGTGTCTTTTCTTATGGGAAACAGCAAGCTAAGTTTCTAAACTTTTTGAAGGCTTTTAGAGTACTGTACTAACCTGGTCTCCAGAGCAAGCTGTGCTCTGAAGTTAACAGACTTTCCTTTGAAAACCGTGTACTTTTTGCAGGTTGTCAAATGCAGTGGTTGTGGGACTTTGAGTGAAGGAATATCAATTGGCCTCAGCCCACCTCCACACCTCTGGGAGCAGGGAGCTAACAAAGAGAAAAGCCAGGAGGAAATTCATGCTTGTCACTAGGAGCAGACCTGTTAGATTAATAAAAATTCGATTCAAGTGCTCTTGTAAGAAATCTAATGAAACTTATATGTAATAAACAACCTCTGATAGTAGTGGTCTCTGATACTTTGGGGTTTTTTCAGATGTACTCAATTTAAAACTACCCACACTGCATGGATTACAATCTGAATTTTGCTTTGCATGGTGAAATGGTGTCTCATTAAAAAATAAGCTCTTGCCAAGACACAAAACAAAATATTAATCCCCCAACCACCCAGCTCTCCCAGCCCCCACCCTACAATTTCTTGTAATTAAATTCAGGATGCTTCAATGAAAACATCTTTTGGGCTTTTCTTTTAAGTCAATCCACTGAAGATGAGTTAACAATACCGTGTTTAGGACTCCTGGCAAACCTCTGTCGTCACAACTTGTCTATTCAAAGTCAGATAAAATCTTCGGTAAGAGCTTTGCTTTTGTGTCATGATTCTCCAGCTTAAGGGTAAGAGTTGACTCTACCAGGTAATTACCTTAGTACTTCTTTAACGCTTTCAGCAGTGATAACCCTGACTGCTTGTTCTGCCGAAGGGCAGTTGTTTCTCCCATGCTGGAGAAAATAACCAGTAGAACAGGAAGCTGGGTATCCTCTTCCCCTTGGTACATTGCTGTGTTGTTGCCCTTGCTTGTGTTGTGTTTGATTTTTGCAACTGTTCTCTGCAGCTGAAAAGGGAATTGAAAATTTGATCATTCTTTCATAGAAAAAACTAAATGTCATTAAAACATAAAGATTATAAGTTGATTTTTGGTAAGCAAAAAGGAGATTTGCCTTATAAAAAATAATTCAATAAAATAGCCCTGATCTTCATGCCAGGGTCCTTGAGCCCTCAAATACATATACATATCTGAACTGCTTTGTTCTTGTGTGTTCATAAATCCGTGCAAACATTTTATTTTTTAGTTCAGAAAGAGAGGTCTGCATAAAAGCAAATCTACATAAAAGCAAATGTTCTGTTTACCTTGGAAAAGAGGCAGGGGGTAAAAAAAGGGAGAAACTATTGTCAGATCCAATCATTAATGAGAGAACGGATAGGAGTCAATTTTCAGTGATTATTTTCTCTAATGGGCTTTAGCAAAATGACTTTCTCATCTTTCCTTAAAATAATTATGGAATTTATTCCTTGGTTGGTTCTCTGTTGTTTTGGAGTGTTTTTTCTCATTTTTCCTTATACAGGTTGAAAAGAACATTAACATTAATGCCAGCAGAACAGTGAAATTGTGCAGCAGAGCAGTGAAATAGCTTTCCCAGAGAACTGTTACCATACTAACATTTTTTTGTATTATTCATTATTTGTATGCCTTATGTATAAATATGTCAAACCTGTAAATTTGATGGGTTTGTAATATCTTTGTTTCTCCTTTTTGCTGTAGAATAATGTGAAGAGTTTCTATCGTACCTTAATAAGTTTCTTGGCCCACAACAGTTTGACTATGGTTGTGTTTGCACTTTCGGTGTTATCAAGCCTTACCCTAAACGAAGAAGTAGGAGAAAAAGTAAGTGTGTCTTTGAAGTTGTTTCTATTCTTAAGTTGTAGATAAAACCAATTGTCACCCTGGCCAAATAAAATCCTAATTCCAGCTAGTTTTAATAAGCAAGACACCCAGCAAAGTATGTGCCTATACATAACTTTCTTTCTTCTTCCTTCCAGCTTTTTCATGCTCGAAATATCCATCAGACATTTCAGTTAATATTCAGTATTGTTGTAAATGGAGATACTCTAACAAGAAAATATTCTGTTGATTTACTCATGGATCTTATGAAGAACCCCAAAGTTGCAGATTATCTTACCAGGTATGGCTCCATTTCCTAAAAGTATTTTTCCTAAGTTCTAGTTCAGTTTCTTTGCTGTATGCTATTTGAATTCTAAACCAAACACTAAGGGGGAAAAAAAAATCCCAAGATGCTTTTTGACTGTTGCTAGTTGATTATAATTATAACTGCTATATCTGAACCAAAAGGGTTGCTGGGTTACTAGTTTGACACAGAAGTATGACTTAAAACCTGTTTTTTTCATTGTCACTGGAGGAACATTGAATACCCTGTTCTGTAATGTTTTGTTTGGACAATGTTGGTAGTCAGACAACAAGATGAGTAGCTATCCTGCCTTTTACAGTGTTATATAATCTGGAAGTGGAATAGTATGGTTGAAGTTGCAAGAAGTAATAATTTTATTGGGGGTAGGGGACGTTAGAGTGGTTCTGTGGAGAGCTTGACTAGTAGTTCTGCAAATTCCACCAGGAGATTTTAGGGGCTGATTTTCAATCTAAATCAAGAAGTAACATGGCTGTAAAATCATAGTTTATTTTAAGGAATTTGCTTTCATTCTTAGTGATAAATAACTTTAAATATTTTTAACAATTGTTCTGTTTAAATTATCAAAAATTTAAATAGAAATTAAATTATCACAACCATCACTGTACTTGAAGTGTTTGGGGGTAAGAAGGAGAATAGGGCACTTTCATTCATCACTTGGTGTAAATGTCTAAATATGCTGAAATTTCAGTTTTATAATTTTTTTTCTTCTCTGTGCATGCTATAGATATAAGCACTTCACCTCTTGCCTTGGTCAAGTATTAGATCTTCTTCATGGAAGGGATCCTGATTCATCATCTAAGGTATTTATACTTTTTCTGTTAAAGGCTGAGGCTACATTCCTAATCTAGTTTCGCTTCTGTTATTATAAATAGGTTCCTTGTGTACAAGGGTTGGTCATGAAATACACTGTCTTCAGGACTCTTAAATGACCTACAGAATTCACCACATTTATATTTTCTAGTTATTCAAAGGTCTGTCAGATTGAATTTGTAATGTTGGATTTTTGCCAGATTGTGTGTCTGCTTTTAGGCAACAGATGTAAAGGCAAAAAACCAGCATAAACACCTTTTGTGCTTTGGCTATTAAGAAATTTCGGCATCTACCAGGAATGTAGTGTATCCTACTTTGCTCTCTAAACCTTGAATTAATACTACTCAGACTTCAGCTGGTGATCAGGGAACCCTGATGCTAATCTCAAATGTGTAGGAATAAGTGTCCTTGCCTTAGCTGAACAAATGGTGCCACTTCTGTTTAAGCTGCGAACTGTTACATTCAGCTTTGTGTCGCTACCACCTTATGTAAATGAAACATTGGCTATCTGTCACTAAAGGCTAAAATATGAAATGTGAAAATGTTGGGGCTAAATATAGCTGTGAAACAGATCTGGAGCTTTTTTCTATGAATGTGTTACACATCCTAGTTAATAATAGATGCTCCTATTTCTCTGTGGTTTTGCTGTTGTTTATTTGGTTTAGAGAGGCATGTTGACATGGAGCTTTCCAGGGTGGTTTTCTCTTTGTGCATGCTCTGAGAATGGATGCACATCCTGTCTCAGAATGGATGCATATTCCTGTCTCAGAATGTTTTCTCTTTGGCAGCTTTTTTCATGCTGAGTGTATACATGTTTGTACTTTTACTTGTATCACTAGCCAGCGGTCATGTCAGAAGAAAAGAATGCAATACACTGAATACTGTCACAAGCCTTCACAGTCCAATGAACTGTTTCTTCTGCTGACTTGGCTTTAAAGAAAGAAAATTATTCCTCAGAAAACTTTCAAGTGCTAAAAGGAGTTGCATAGAACTTGCATATATCTTTAGACTTGTGTTATGGGAGTTGCAGTTTCTGTATAAGTTCTTGATTTAAAAGCATTTCAACTCTTCTTCACTTCACACAGATCTTAGAGCTGCTGCTTGCCTTCTGCTCTGTGCTAGAACTGCGTCACACCCTGCGGCAGGCAATACTGGAACCAGCTGGCTTGGCAGTCTCTGCAAACACCAGACTTGTGACTAGCTCAAAGAGTTTTGAACCATCTGTTGCATTGGTGCACTTGTCAAACCAACCATTGGAAGGCTCTGAAGACTGCTCAGGGCTAGCATTGCAACTACTCAAAGAGATTTTTGAGGTACCAAGACTGATAACTGAGTTTAAAGAGCTTCTCAGAAGCTCTTATTTTTAAATTATTTTTAAACAACTCTTATAATTTGACTTGAAAAGTAGCACATACAAAAATACTTGTAATAAAGTTCATTGTAAAATAGTTATGTTGGAATAAACATACTTCATAAAACAACCATTCTTTTAAAGACATGCAGTATTTTAGAAATATGTCTGTGTTGTAAGTGGAAGACAAGGCAGTTTATGAAGTCATGAGGTAGGTAGAACACTATCAGAGTTCCTTTCTAGGACTTACAGGAATGAGGAAGTTCTTGCTTTTTCTGTTTCCTGTAAACGTCCTCCTCCAGTATGATACTGGTCAGCCATCTTAAACCTGAAATAGCAAGAGGCTGGGAAAGCAGGAACATAGACTGGTGCAGGAAGGGGTAGAGAAAGCTTGGCTTCCTTGTGTTGTACTTTTCAATATTGACATAAAATGTCTTTACTACAGGATGTTATCAACAATAAGAATGGTAAATCAGCTGAACACTTTATGGATCTTTTGCTGCCTGTTCTTCTTGATCATCTTCAGAAGCCAGAACAGATTGTGGATGAGCTATTAGTGAAGAAAAAGTGTGAAAGAATGGTCAAGGCTATTAATGTCCTCACAAATATCCTTTTAATGTGCTTCTTGGCAACTGATTTATTATTCCTCCACCACGATCTGCTCTAAGATATTAGAAGGCATGTTCACCTTGGGTCACTTTAATAGCTTCTAATCACAATAACTGCCCTAATTTTACTTAGCAGTGTCATCTTGCAAGATCTAAAGTAGCTTTCTAACTGCTGTGAAATTATTTTGTGATACAGTGGTGCCGGGTAAAATGTTGTGGCTATTCAACAGAACAGAAGCCCTTTGCAGATCAAAAACAAAGATGAGTGTTTTCCATTGAAATTGTGGGAGAATTTAGGCAGCCATCTTCTTGATCCGTGTAGTATTGTTGCCTAGCTAAGACAAGTGCAGCTCCCAGCCAAATATGATACAAATTTAGATAAGAGAAACTGTGAAAAATAACATGGAATGGTACAGTTTTACATTCCTCATTGAGTCCTTAGTGTCCACAGTAAGTTTAGTAAGGGGGACATGACTGCAGGGTGTAGTGCTGCATTCAAGCTGAGTTCTGTGGAGAAGTCTCTGCTGGCTCACTTTTAGGTAACTGAGTCTTGTATTAGGGACTGCCTGGTCCCTGCCGTTTGTTGACTATGCTTCTTTATGCCACCCATTTTATTAAGGCTTGCCTTCACTGTCTGTTTCCAATAAGTGTATGTATTAACTGAAAAGTGAAGCTTATTTGACTTGTTAGGTGTGATTTAAGTGCTTTATGTTGTTGGGTATTGCAAGCATTTTTAGAGGCTCTTGTGCTTTGATGCCCTAGCTTTTGTGCCCTAGCCTTATTATTATAAAATGTTGCCTCTTGGTGCCAATATCTAGGTATAGGTATATTGAATTTATTCTTAACTCTGCCTACTGCTCTGCAGAGATGACACACTGAAAATGCATGTCTCGAAGGTGCTGACTGCCAGCCAATGCACATGTCTGATAGAACACCAGTTTCCTTTTTGTGGGATTGATACTGGCTTTGGGATCAAATTGGTGGACTCTAAAATGTGGTGAGCACACATATTTATCTAAAATCTAATTAGACATGACTAGTGTGAGAGTTGTGATATTGTTGCAATGGAAAGAAATGGTAGTTGAAAGTACCATTTAAATCAATATTGGTATTAAATTAAACTTAGTATTTTG
Source organism: Haemorhous mexicanus (assembly GCF_027477595.1). NCBI lineage: Eukaryota > Metazoa > Chordata > Aves > Passeriformes > Fringillidae > Haemorhous > Haemorhous mexicanus. Next base: position 19,064,281 of record NC_082342.1, on the reverse strand, counting down.
TGGAATAAAAAGTAATCTTGCTGATCAGTTCATTCAGATAATGTTTTTGGCATAAGCTGGAGATCTACTTATGTGGAATAAGGACCTTAAACCTCATGCAGTAGTTCAGGCTGATCCAAGTGAAAGCTTACTAGGACTGCTAATGGCATGTGATTTCTCATTTTGATTTCATGCAACCAGAGTTCCAAAATATCATTATGGGGGGGGCAGTTGTTGCACTGAAAATTAAATGCACATTTCTTTCAGCTCAGTGTCATTATAGCTAAAAGTCAATATAGCTATAAGTTAGCTATAACTTATAGCTTAGCTATAGCTATAACTTATAGCCAGTTTCACTGGCCAAATCCCAGTGAAATATAATTGGACCTATAATTAAACACTCTTCACTTTCAACTGGAATTGGTGGTTTTGGTCTTCATTGTTGCCCTCCTTGACATGCTGGGGAAGCTCAGGCACATGTTCAGGGAACTCAGTATGATCTCTTTGGTTCTAGCATCATTGCCTTGCTAGATATATTTATTAGGGTTTTTTTTTAAATTGACTGGATTTGTCAGTGCTGATTTGACATATCTCGCCTTTTTTTTTTCCACGCAATTTGCTTTTCTACTTGGATGTTTACAAGCAAACTTGCTACTGATATTATTTTGAAAACACTTGATCTTATGAGCAGATTACAGCAGGATGTACCTGGTATGAAGGTCAGCTTCTACAAAATGTTACAGGTATGATTTTAAAATGTTTTTGAAATGTATCTGTGAAATAAAGTGTCACTGCACTGCAGTAGTTTTAGTTCTGTTTTGTATGGTTATCTCTGAAGTGGTAAAGCTTCTAGGAAAGTACAGTCCCTTATGCACAATTCTTAAAGGTTGTTTCACTGTTCTTCTAAAATAACATTAGTTTGCTTTTACTCTAGTCATTTGTTTTGGTAAAGCATATGAAATCATATTTGAGCTGCCTGGTAAGAATGATCCTTTTAAGACTGCATTATGACTGCAGTTTAAAGGTAGCAAACTAGAAAACAATTACCACAACAATACAATAATTTTTGGGGTTGATTACTATTAAATATGTACATCTAATTTGGAGCTTTGCATGGCCAAAACAGTTTCTGGTCAGATGATACCTTAATACATTACTTTATAGATGGAAAAGCAGTTCAGAGAGTCAAACACTTCTTGCTGTTTTGGAGATTTTTTTATTCCAGAATGGGAATTGTGTAATTTAATGGGTAACGATGAGTATTACAGTCCATGATTAATCTTTATAACTTCTGCTAGTGACCTTTTATGTTGAGTATCAAGCACTTGAAAACTTGCAGGAATTAACTAGCCTCTTTACCTGTTGAGTTGCCTTTAATGTAGAAGGTGATTTCCAATACTCAGAAGTATAGACTGCTTTTAAAACCATATGTCTTCTGTGGATTTCATGCTCGGAAACTTAGAAGGGCAAACTTTAAGAAGGTAACTTAAGTTTTGAATAAAACATATATGTGCTCATGGGCTTTGTGATGTTTTGCTAGTTTGTATTTTGTGGGGTTTTTTGTTGTTGTTGTCTGCTGTATCTTGCTTTGACCAAACTAATTTATTTTTAGGATCAGCGCTTGATTACACCTTTGACATTTGCTTTAACATCAGACCATGGAGAGCGGGTCCAAGTGGGGCTTAAAATACTCTTTGAGGCTGCACCCTTACCAGATTTTCCTGCCGTAGTGTAAGTATTTTTGTGATACTCTGGTTAGATTTGACATTTTTATGGGCTTAGTGATATTAATGTTTTTTGGAGTACTATTTTCAGCTCATCAGACACAGAAACTTTAGAAAAATTGTCCTGTTTCTGCTTTATGTGCACTTGTGAGACCACAGTGATCCTGGAGGCCAGAGGAAGCCATCACAATGCTGATGGTGTTCATTTTGTGTCAGATTCTAGAGAGCAGAGGAGCAATTGACTCCTGTCCCTGTGCTCATTTATCTGAAATCTGTGCTTGGAACTTAGGGTGCATCTGACTGTCAGATTTCTCTCTAATGAACTCTGTCAGGTATGTCATTCTTCAGTTCCTAAAGCTTTGCTCACCCTTTTGCAGTATCTTCCAAGAAAGAACACATTAGGGTAAGACACAGGCAGATGACAGTTCCGGTAGTATTTTAATAGGGTGGTTTAAACAATGAAAAAGTATTGAGAAGCTCTGTTGGAGTCCTTATTTCTGTAGATGTAATTAAATACAAAAAAAAAAAAATTAAATTGTATCACAACCTGGAGTTGAACCTGACAGATATCAAGGCAGCAAGAAAGACCATTACATCAGCAGCAAAAGCCAGACATGAAAATGTATGACTTTTTGCTGAGTGAAGCAGGGGACCTGTTGACAAAGGACATGGAAAAAGTTGACATACTGAATGCCTTGCTTGGTCTTCACTGATAAGGATTCCCAAAGGCAGAGCAACGTCCCTGAGAGCAATGGGAAAGCCTAGAGGAGGCAAGACATACTCTGGGTGGCACAGGGTCAGGTTATTGAACATGTAAACTAACTGGGTGTACAGGAGTCCAGAAGACCTGACAGGATGTGCCCTTGAGTGCTTAGGGAGTTGCCTGTTGTCATTCCAAGGCCACTCCAGAATGCCTTGGAAAATTCATGGTGACTGGGACAGGTTCCTGAAGACTAGAAGAAAACAAATGTAACTTCTTCAAGAATGGCAAAGATGATCAGTAGCACCCTGAACTGCACTTGGAGGAGTCCTGATAACAGGGCAAAGGAGGGAATTCCCCTCTGCTCAGCTGTGGTGAGACCACGCCTGTAGTGTTGCATCCAGGCCTGGGCTCTCCAGTGCAAGAGAGATACAGACATCCTAGAGTGAGTCTAGCAAAGAGTTTGAGGGATGAGTATGTATTACACAAGGTGAGACTGCAAGAGCTGGGCTTGCTTACTTTTGGGAAGACTAGCAGGCTTTTTATGAGTGTGTTGAAATGTCTGATAGGAACAAAAGAGACAGCCAAACTTCTCAGTGGTATCCACTGACAGGATAGAGATAGGCACAAACTGAAATATAAGAAAAAACCTTTTAGATTTCTTTAAATATCAGAAAAGAAACACAATTATTGTAAGGTGAGGTCAAACTGGAAAATGTTGCCCAGAGAAGTCATGGAGTCTTCATCCTTTGAGAGAGTCAAAATTACTAGGCACAGTCCTGGGAAACCTGCTAAGAGCAGGAGAGTTGAACTAGGTGGTGTGTAGATGGGTCCCTTTCAATCTTAATTATTCCATAATTATATGGGTTTGTGAATATAAGAAATATTTTTATAGTAGCCAATAATGAATAGTCTGGCTGAAAGAATGAAGGATCTATAAAATCAAGTATGTCTGGAATTGTACAATGGAATAGCCAAAGAACATATCTATAAATGCAAGTTAAAAATAAGCTATGCTCACTTAGGAAGAAATTGAGACAGCACTTCAGTGAAGAGGCTGGGATAGCTTAGTAATTAGGGAATTTATCAAGAGCAAAAATTTATAACTGGTGCCTCTAAAATTGGCTCTTAATTTATCATTCTTGTTTGAAACATGTTATTGGTACCTGCTTTGAAAATACCAGCCACAAATTACATGCAGACACTTGAATATAGGTGCTGAAATTACTTTTTTCTAAGCTTTTGAGTTCTCTTCCCTATACAAATTTAAACAGATTGCACTTTTTTCTGCATACTTAAATTTTGGTTAAAACTTACAAAATCAAGTGTGTTGTATGCAATACAGTATTGTAAAATAGAATTGCAGACAAGGAAAAATTGAGGTTTATTGATTGCACTCTGCCTTTTCTTGATTCAATCTTATTTTTATGCCCAATAAAAATTCTTACTAATGCTTTCTCCATCTTCTTTGATACAAACAGTGGCTAGTTAATTTGTATAATAACAGGTGAAATAACTTGTTTCTCAGGTGCATAAGAGATATGATCTGTTGCTCAAAAAGAGCTGAGCACTCTACCCTTTCTGATGAGATTCTGTATTTGTCTCTAAAGGTCAGCCATGTTACATTTTTTTCCTCTTTTTCTGTACCTCTGGCCCGTTTGAGCACATGCCCAACACACATCTTCATAAGGTGTGGTAATGCAAATGTGACTGTACATCTCATCTTCAATCCTTGCAATGGTATTTGTAGCAGGTTGTATCATTAATAGCCTCATGTTTATGCAGGCTGGGTGAAAGCATTGTAGCAAATAATGCCTACAGACAGCAAGAAATGCAGCACAGAGCAAAGAGAATCCAAATGCAGGCACCTTTGACCAGCACTACTTCAGTGAGGTATGCTTCATCCTACCCTTCAAGTAGTGACTCCAAAGCTTCAAATATTGAGGAATTAATACAAAAACTTCATTCTGGACTAGAGGTTGGTAGAATTTATATACCCTTGTGAAACATTTGACACTTTTTTAACTGGGAGGGATGGAAATGAAAATCCAGGTGTCAGACTACTGTGTGTGGAATAGTTAAGTTTGGTTTAGATTCCTGTCTGTTTGGAATGTGCTCTTTTTACTGAGCTCCTGAGCAGAATTCAGAGATGCTGTGTTGAGCTATACATGAGGGTAGGGCTCCTTACTGAGGGCCCTCTTCAGGGGGGCTGTCAGATGCAGTCAGCTGTCAGATGCAGAGGCAGGAGCCAGGTACAGTCCAACTGCTTAGACTTGCAGGGACACATACAAGGGAACCTCCTCCCTCTGCTTCCTAAGCAATAGCCTGTAATAGAGTAGAGCTACTGTGCTACTTTAGAAAAGTGTGGTGCGTCTCTTGTGTGCCTAAACATGCATACTGACATTCTCCTTTTGATGGCTATAGCTGACTCTAGCATTTGCAGTGTAGCTTTTGTGGCCTTCTTGGAAAGGTGCTGTTATTATTTCAGAAGGCAGTTTTTACTTCCCTCTGCAGCAACTTGCGTTGTGAATGAAACACCCAGCCAGGAACCACATACCATGTGCTGCTTTGTAGGCCATCTTGGCAGATACCGATTATATCTCCTCTTTCCCTTTTCTGTTCAAAGCAAGTTAGCTGCTTTGTAGCTGCTTTAGACCGAGAGATGGATTGTTGATTCTGTTTTCTGTTGGCTTAAAAAAACAGTTGCAAATTGGAAAAAGAAATTGAAAGTTTCTTGGTAACAGCTTGATATCTGTATGCGTGGTGTTGCCTCCAGCCTTAGCTTTGCGACTCTTATCTCTTGTTGTAACTGATAAAAGTGAAACTCAGATACCAGTTAGCTAGCAGAGAGCTGTCATCTCAGAGAGATGCCAGAATAACAGTGAAAAAGGTCAGGTGAGTCTTCCTTGGCTTACTTTTTACTATGCCACTGGATGCTCCCATTGATCATTCTTTTAAGGACTGCATGACAGTGCATTGCTGTGTTTATATTAATGTAAATCAAAGCAAGCACAGGTGCCTACACAGCACTAATGCAGCAGCTTCACAGTAATGTGACAGATTGTAAACCTGCTTCAGTTGTTTTGTTTTTTTTTTAGGGGAGAAAGTTGTTGATGAATTGTTGAGTGATTCTTTTCTTAGACCTTCTAATTAGTAATTCAAAAGCAATATAGACATTCATTTAAAATATCCAGTACTTGAGCTCTCTCTGTGTATTGTGTGAAGCTCAAATGCTTGTAAAAACATCATTGAGAAAACACTTTTCATAGTATCACTGTTCAGAGAGAATGAAGGGAATTTCATTCTTAGAGCTTTTCTTGGAGTCATTTCTATGTCCTTTAGATATTTTAAGTTTGCAAGTAGGAAAATAAACTACTTGTTTCATACTTTAGGGACAGAAAAATGAGCTGAGAACTGGAGCTACACAGGGTCGGTCCCCATGTTAATTTGCAAAAAGCATTCTTGCATAGTGGTTCAGGATGCTGCAGGCTTTTCGGTAGGTGTTTAATGTATGAACAGCTGGCATAGTTTGCGCTTGGTTGTGCATCAGCATCTGTGAACAGCTGCTCAGAACTGGTGTTGTAGCAGCACTGCCTAAGAGAAAATACCCTGAAATCACTAAGTAGCATTTTCACTTGACTCAGGCATATACTTTAGTAAACTCTTAGATCTTGTCGTGCCATACATGGTACATTTCCTCTAGTAAGTCACTGTAGGCTCTGTAGGTCCTCAATAGTATCCTTTCCAGTATCCTAGAAAAACTTTCCTGGGCCTTTTCTCTTAATATGTATGTTGAGAAAGCAACAGAGTATAAACAAGGAGTTTTAACCATATGCATTTTGTACTGTTAATCTTAGGGCAGATTATTTTAGGTGTTTTATGAGAGGCCTGCTAATTCTCCAGCAAAGATTGAACTAAGGGGAATGATTTTAGAATGGTGATTTTACCTTTTTATAGTGCTGGACTGATAGTCTTCTGCAGATGAATCCTATTAAGCCTAACCAGTTCAATTGCTCACAAACTTCCCCAAGGGTGAGGTGGATATTTTTGAGTAGATAGCCTCAGACACAAAAATGAGAATTCAGAAAGTCTAGTGGCAAGGAGAGTTCACAAAACTACTGAGCTCTTTAGTGACACATTATCTGTGTAAGTAAATTGAAATTTCCAGTATCGGTAATTGGAAAACGTTTCCACAGATGAAGGAGCCCTTGGCTGATGTGAGGATATCTGACATAATGGATGTCTATGAGCAGAAGCTGTCATCATTAGCAGTGAGTACAGCCTAATATGCATGGGGACACTGCAGTTGGTACTTTCAGAAAATGTTAATGAGAAATGTTCTCCCTATATGCAGTCTAAAGAAACGAGGCTGCAGGATCTACTGGAAGTAAAGGCAGTAGCTCTGGCTCAGGCTGAGAGGCTGATGGCTCAGTACCGGTGTCAGAGAGCCCAGGCTGAGTCTGAGGTAAGTAGAGGAGCTTCAAGGTGGGACTGAGTAATGATTATCTGGGTAGCTTTAACTGTGATCACATGTGAAAACTATACTGCTCATCTGTAAGCTGTGCTTGCAAGTTAGGGCAGTCCTAATTTTCACCATGAACATCCTGTTTTCCTCTGGACTGTTCTTTGGCACAGTTTTCTTTAATGTAATTTTCCTTACAGGATGTCAACAAAATTACCCTACTCTACTCATTATAATTTGTTAACCATTAGTGATAATTCAGCAATATTAAAAAGTAATAAACCCACTTACTAGAATTCTCTATCAAATTTGCTGGTATGTAAAGAACTGTTTCCTGTTTGTGCCTCTTGATTCACTGGTCAGAGATGAACTTTCAAATAAAGCTTGCTTTTGTGGGGTCTGTATTTGGGCTGCACATTGAAAAATGAGAATAATTTCTATTCTTTAAAGGTTATATTAAAGATTGTGCTACTGGTTACTAAATCCACAGCTAAAATGTATCATCTTGTACTTTGTTCTTCCCTCTTCCTTCACAATGTCTATAAATGGAGCTAAAGGAATTTAGTGAACCAATTATTTTGTAGTTAATATTAGGTGAAAGAATTTATTCTCTTAATGTATAGATGGTGACATTTTGGTGTTAGATCTATGGCCTCAAACATGCCTAATACAACTTGAGAAACAGAATTCCCTTTAATGTATGTGGCTTTTTTTTTTCTTTGTATTTGGGGGTGTCTTTCCACTCAAAGGCAAGAACTCTTGCTGCAATGCTGAAGGATGCAGAAAGAAAAAATGAAGAGCTTAACGATTTGCTGAAGGCTCAACAGGTAGAATCGGAAAGAGCACAGACTGATATTGAACAGCTCTTTCAACACAACAGGAAATTGCAGGCAGTTGCTGAAGAGCATGAAATACTAAAAAAATCCACTCTTGATCTCCTTCAGAGGTAAGACATGTAGGATCTCTAAACAAGTATTTCATATGAAAAGAGTTCTGATGTCCTTTACTGTGCTAGGCACAATAGAAGAGCAACAGTACATGCTGTGTCATGTTTTTAAATGAAAAGTTCATTCTTTTTTCTTCTGTATGCTTGTCAAGAAGGTCTTTCAGGAACTCAAATTTATGTTACATTTAACATACTTAAATTTATTAATGTATTAATGTTCAGCTTTCAGTGGAATGAGAATGGAATTGTAGGTGCTGACGGTCCAGTTCAGGAAATAGCACAAGCTTTGTATGAAAAGAGAGCATTGTTCTCTAGACACAGAACTAAGAATGCTTAGTTTCTGTTAGCATTATACCATGCTCTCAGTGTCTCTCTTTGATCTTACATGCTGTCTTGGTGACATGCTTGCAAGAGTTCTGGAGAAACAGCCAATATCAATGTGTTTGCATAATGTAGAACTTGTCATTGTTGGTCCAGTCTCTACCAAATTTGACTTAAATTAGGTAGAAGTGAGGTATGGAGGAAGGAGACACATTGTGTGTCCTGAATTGTTTATAAGCATTATTTCTTTGGGATCTTAAGCTAAAAAGAATATGTGAGACACACAAAGTACATAAAGATAGAAAATATTTGAAATTAGAATGTGCTTTGGAAGAATAAAGGCTTAAGAGAGCTCTGACTTCTCAACTCACAAGCTGACACTAGGTGTCAGCAAGGCAAAGAAACTGATAACATTGAGATCAAGTTTCTTGCTTAATAATGGGAGCAAGCATTATTGGACGATTTTGAAAGCCTATTGCTGCCAATAAAGGAGTCATTGAGGGTGGAAAATGTATAAAATTTTTTTTCACTACTAAATTTCTTGAATAAGTGTCTAGTCACTGTGGAAGTGCCTCCATTTTTGCTTGAATTGTAGGTAGTCATTCACTTTGTGAACATGTATTGTCTAATTCCTGGGAAATAAATCAGCCTCTGTCTAGTATCTAACAGTTTTAAATTCTCTAAACTAGGAAAAAAACTTTCTAATCCTTACAATGTGTTTCTAAAGCAAAAACTTACTTTTAAAAACAACCTTCATACTTCAAATATGCTGTTTCTTGAAAACAATCGATTAACTGACACCAGGGGATAGAATTTTCCTTTTGGTGGGAAGGTAGGAAAATGTTTGCTTAGAGCATGAAATCTGCCTCATAAGCCTGTATTAATTACACACTGCATTGTCTTCAGTATGTTCAGTTTTTAGTATCACAAGACAAGATCATAGAAGATCATAGACTAACTTAAAGGGTCCCTTAAGAGATGATTGACATACACAAACTGTTATAGATTAGCTCTTTGCAAATTTCTAAAGGTATTTATAGTTTTCTCAATTCCTAAAAGTTCTCTGCTGGAAGGAGGTTGCTTCCTGATCATGAATACTTCAGGATATGTAAGGGATCCTCTGATGTTTGGCTGGTTTGTTTGTTTGTCTGTTTTCTTCTTCCAAGTCAAGCATTGGAACAGACTGCCCGGGGAAGTGGATGAGTCACCATCCCTGGGGTATCTAAAAGATGTGTAGATGAGGCATTTAGGGACATGGTTAAGTGGTGGACTTGGCAGTACTGGATTAATGGTTTGACTCAATGATCTAAAAGGTCTTTTCTAACCTAAATGATTCTATGATTCTAGGTATATTGATTTAAAAAGAACAAACCCAAAACATCTAACACACTAACAGCCAGCTGTCACCAAAACCACTCAGCTGAACACCCCCCCTTCCAAAAAACACCTTGCTTGTCACTTAAGTGGGATGATTGCACAGATCATAGCAAATATTTTTATTTGGCAAACTATTAAAGTAAAAGCTCTCTTCAAAAGCAATTACATTTCATTTGTAGGTATGAAGCAACTGAAAGGAAAGGCAATATAAGGATCTACAGATTGCATGCAATTCACTAAATAAACATGTGGAAGCAATGATGAAACTAAATGAATCACTCACGCAGCAGAGTAGTCTTTTTAAAGCAAGTGAAAGAGTAAAACTAAATAGCACTTTAGTCTCAGTTTTTCAACTGTGCTTTAACTAACATCTTAGAAGTGAAGTTAGCCAAAGTTGCTTCAGGGTTGGTTTATACATTTATTTTTGATGAGAATCTGTTATTTTATATGTATATATATATGTGTGTGTATATATATATATATATATGTATATATGTATATATATTTATGTGTGTTATATTTTATATATTACTGACTTTGGTTTATTTTATTTGCTCCTTAATTGGTTGGAGTAATTGGTGAGGGAATATTGACAGACTTCAGGAATAGTATGAAGAGAAAGATGATGACCTAATTCTTAGGTGCACTTGGGAAGAGTGTGGAGGTGTTATTTTGGTTGTCATTGAATTCTTAGATGCTTTTATCATGCAAAAATTTCCTTGTATTTTCTTTTAGCCTGCATGTTTTCTCTTAATGTTGTCAAGTTGGGAAAAAAACCCAAAACAACTAACCCTACTAAGTGAACACATTTGAAAGTTAATTAGAAGTCATGAGGGGTGGTATTCTGCCTGTGGTAGAAAACATTTTTCAACTATAAAACCAGTATTACCTATGTCTTCTTCAGGAGTGATTGTAATTTTTCATTTTTGATGGCTTAAAATAGAGGTCTGGTGTATCTTTCACCAATGTAACTAAGAGAATATAGGCTCTTGACAGATTTTATTTAATACATAATTTTCAGAAGATGTCTTTAAAATATATTCATAGGCAGGCCTTGTATTCAGTTGAGAAATAAAATGCTGTTCTTGGTTTTACTTGGAAAGTTCACTTCACCCTTCCAGGCTCTTGCCTTGTCAGTAATCAGAGCAGTCCAAATCACTGCCTTGAGTTCTGATTCAGATGGAAAATTTTCATACTGATACATTAATTTGCTACTGAACAAATGTGGCTACTTACATCAAATGGTGCAATATGCAGCTCAGGGTTAATGAGGAGGTATTCTGATGAAAGCTGACCCTTGTTAATGCCAGTCTGGAGGAGCAGTTTATTATATAGGTACTCTTGAACTGCCACAAAAATGGACACACTGGAAATATATGTCCCTCCCTTTTGCTAAAGGCTGCTGCTTAGAAACTGGTAGATAGGAAGTGGATAAACAAGTAAACAAAAGTGACAGCAGATGCCATCTAGGCAAGGCAAGTGGCAAGTAGAATATGCCTTAGAAATTAGTCTAGCTGGTAATGGAAAAAGTAGATTAGCTTCAGAGAGTGTCAAGTGCTCATGTTAGAGCTGTATTCCTGGTAGATGCCAGTACCTCTGTATTAAATGAGTGTGGAAACTGAGGATTACCCAAACTAGTGATAACTGAGGAAGGCCTGTATAAAAGCTTTGTCACTTTTGAGTGTTATGTGACAATTTAGGAGATGTTCAGAATGGTATTTTTTGTGTATGGATACAGGGATAATATCTGAAACAGGTTTTAATAATTGCATTGTCTCTTCAGGAGCATAGTAAGAGCTAAAACCCCAGCATCCTTAATCACTAATGGAAGGGAATTTTTACTTGCATTGAATGCCAATTTTAGTTCTACCACAGTATTTTGAAATATTTGTGGCTGTGATCAAAGGCACCAGTTTCTGGCCTTTGGTACTCCAGGTGTCAGCCTTTTCAGTAGTTCCTACCATGATGGGTCATGGTGGCAGGAAGGAAGTAAGATCTATCTCTGCTCACACCATACACATTCAGAGGTTTGATGATTTGAAGCTCTTGACAGCGATAGGAAATAATACAAAGATCATTTTAGTTTCTTAGGAGAATGGTGGCATATATCATTTTAATAATTAAAATTTATTTCTCTGCACTTTTAGGAATGCTGCACAGTTAGTAGAAAGTGAACATCACAGAAATGAATTACAGCAACAGCTGCAGGAGAGAGATGGCACAATAGCAAGTAAGTCACCTACCTTAAGATCACTGAATCTAAGGAACTAACTGTATTAAATAGATGTTGTTATTATAGGCTCTAGATAAGCTGCTATCTCTTAATGAGCAACTTGTAAACCTTAAAAGTTGGGCACAGATAGATAATTTAATAGTTGAATGAAACAAATACAAATTTTAATCTTTTAGAAAGGATGCATGAAGTTGATTTCCCAGACTCGACTGAATCTCTGCATATTGTGTCCCTTCAGGATCTTCTTGCAACATGTCCATTAGAACTATTTTCTGTATGAAATGCAAATTAGAAGAGCTTAATTTAACTCTCTGCAAATGACTGGAAGCAACTACTAAAATTTTTCAGTAGGTGGCACTACTCAGTAATTCAATTAGCAGCCATGTTGAGTCTAAAAAAAAAAAATTAATAAAAAAACTCCCTTGTTTCCCAGGCCAATGCAGTATCTGTTTTCTAAGTTTGGTATTTGATCTTTTAATTTGTTCATTTTCTTAAGCCTTGCAACAGAATATAAATGTTCTGGAAGAAAAAATAAAAACTCAACAGAAAGAAAAAACAGATATGGAACTAACTATTGATATTCTTAGAAAGGAATTAAGTGAAACACAGCAAGCAAGGGAAGAACTGAGTGTCAAGGTAAGGAATTGTGCCTGCATTCCTGAGACTGGAGTTTTAGGTATCTGTTTAATTGACAGAGTTGGTAAATCAGTACTTTGGTAGCTAAGTACCTAAAGACCTTGGATTAGCTGATGTAGTAGTGGACAAGAACAAATTTTCTTAACTTTAATTGCGTACCTTTTGAGTTTTAAGTTAGGATCAAGTTCTAATGAGACTCTGTGTGGCGTGGTATGTGATTACATAATGTTGGGAAGGGAAAAAAAAAACACCAAAACTGTGGCATAATGTTAAATAACAAAATGTAACAAATTCCTCTCCAGTAGTTTTGACTGCTGAAAATGTAGGTCAGCTTTCTCTCCCTCCCTTTTTTCACATTGAATTAAGGCACATATGTATGCACCAAAATGCGCCTGGGGTTCTTTTGATCATTGAAATTCTAACAAAAAAACATTTTTATCTCCAAGAAAAGGTGTCTTTTTTCAAAAGAGAGATCACTTTGGCTCTACCAAGTCAACAGGATAAAGTTAATAGAAAAAAAACCAAACAAAAAAACCCTACAAAACTAATCCCCCAAGCTTTAGTGCAGCCTATGTGTCCTTGACTGCAAGTAAGACTCCCTCTAAAATCACAAAGCAGAGATTCATTTCGCATGCAAACTGATGAGCAAATGCAAAGTGTGCAGTCTGACAACCACGTTTACTGTATTTCCATTTCCTGGAAGCAAAAGCTTAATCTCTTCAGGCAATTTTATACAGTATATAGGAAATATTTCTTTTGTTCTCAGTAAATATTTACTGTTGTGATGCTTGAAATGAAATGTAGATGGTCACACAATCATAACAAAGGGGTGGTGCTTTCCCATGGTAGCCAACATTTTGCAGTGTGGCAGTAGCTGTAATCACTCGTGTGCACCAGCTGTACAGCTAGGGGAGATTTCTGAGACAAGCTTGTCATTTTAAAACTGCTTTTTAAATACTTGCTTAAGCTCACCACCGGGCCACTCAGCTTTCACTGTATTATTTGTTTTTCAGTTGGTAATAGAGGAAACGATAACATTTTGTTTGTTTCTGCAGGCATCTTCTCTGGAAGTTCAAAAATCCCAGTTAGAAGGATGCTTGGCGGAAAAAGAAGCGCTTATAAATCTGCAGAAGGAAAAATTGGACATACACACCAGCGTGATTGCAGCAATTCACAAACTAAGTGATGGCAAGCAAAGTGCAGAAACAGTGAACCTCAGTTTGTAGGGCTCTGTTTCCTGTGCTTTATGAATTCTGTTAAACGAGCTAAATTATAGTAGTGACTGCCAGCTTTGTACACAGCACATGCAGTTTGGTTGCCCTCTTCCATAATGCAGTTATTGCTTAGAAAGGTCAGCAGCAAAATAAAATGTTATCAGAGCTGCTGAATTAAGGGGTTTTATTGGAGTTTTGCAAACTCAGTTGGGAAAGAAACTATCAGTGTAATGGGTTAAAAACTTTTATTGTCAATGTAAATTTGCAGACATGGGTGCTTTCGCTTTAAATGTCTTGGTCATGAGGAAGGGGTAAGTAAATGTTGGGGAGGGTTTTGTTGTTTGGGGTTTTCTTCTCCTTTTCTACCAGAAAGTGCTCAAGTAAACAAATTCCAGTAGGAAATGCCAAGCATGTTAATAACTAAATTGATAAATGCCAGTTTGACTTTGTCAAATGGTGGAATGGGAGGGAGAAGACATCAACCTGCTCACCAGAGTAAGGTGGCAATAAGGTACATGTCTGCAGAAAATGGTAAATTAATCTTTAGCATTTATGTGACAGAATCCAGAGCATATAAAGATTGATTCCCACACACCCCCCCCCCAGAAAAATGTACTGTTTCAGTATGCTATTCTAAGCCAAGTGTAGCTGAACAACTCTGGGTTGCATAGAAAATAAATGCATGAACACATCAAGATATTTTGACAGCATTTCTGTGTTTTGTGGTAGTGTTTTTCCAAATGGTAGTGAATAATGGCTAATGGAACTAACAAGTAAATTGATGTCTGTTTAAAATCGTATTTAAAAAATATAATATGTTACTCTTTACTGTTAAAAAAAAAAAAAAACTGGAGATTTTTGTACTTCATTCATGCAAAGAAATACCTGTGTAATGGGTTTTGCTGTTAGGCATCATGATATTACCAGTTCTGTAATCAAGTTCCCAGGGCTGTTTTCATATTCATGTTATGTGCCTTATCCACCACGCTATTGGACTTTTGTTCCCTTTCCCCACAGGCTCTCTCATTTAGTGCAGGGAGTAGCTGGCACCAGCACAAAAAAGAGCTCTGCAGTAGTCGATTTTTAATTATCTGAGTCATGTCAGGTTGTCAATTGCATGTTCTACAAGCAGAGACTTTTGTGCTGACTTAGTTCTGAGTACCTTAAAGTCTCAATACAGGAGACTCCAGTACTTCTTATTTGAAAGTAGCTGCCTTTTATTCTACATAATCTGGAGAAAGTTTTCCATTTAACATGTGGTTCTATATGGCTTTGTATGTTATTTCGTTCATGCCTAAAAATACCCTTAAATGTATATTTATTTTTCTGTACTATGTGTTTTCCGTGCTATTTCACTTTTGATGTACTTACTGGGAATAATGACACAGTAAAGGGCTTGGAGTTGATGCTCTTCAATTCACCACCTGTTGTGTGTTGTCTTCATTTTAGCACTCCTCTTTAGTCTAGATTCTGCATCCTTTGATCTTTTGCTATTTCCCTGCTAGTGGTTTATTTTAGGCTTTCACTTTCCCCTTATTCTCCATCCCTTCACTTCTCTTTCACCACTCATTCTAATTGACAGTGCCTACCATTTGCTTTTCCCTGGTGAAATCTCTTATTGAAATTAGGAAGCTTTCCTTGTGTGCTGTTTGGATCTATTAGTAGAGTCTTTTTCCACCCCTGGAATAAAACAGTCTCTGTAATGGTACTCTTACTCATCCTCACCCTACATGCAAGAAGAATGGGAAGCTTTACCTGAACCAATTCCTAGCTTTCATTGTCCCCCTCACCCCATAGTTATTTCTGTTATAAACAAGGCAGAGCTTTGTGGTAGTAGTGTGGCCAAAATATCTGTGCTGAGGTATTTGTGCTGGCACATGCCAGCATGTCTACATGTCATGTAGACAAAAAACCTTTTCCTCCCAACCTTGTGAAACTTCAGCTGGAATTTTCTTAACTTCAGGATGAAGTTAATATCCTGCACAAACAGTAGGAGTTCGGAGCTTTACAAACTGAAAGCATGACTTTGCTGTAGGAAGTAGAAAGTGATCCTAAATGTAAGGGCTGGTAAGAAGGCCTGTTTAAAACAAGCAATCTAATGAACAGCTGCCCTGATCTTGGACAGATTTTTCAGGAAGTACTTAGTGCTTATGGTGACCAGTAGGATTTATTTTGTGATGGTGTAAACGAAACATAAGATTCTGAATAAAGAAATCTAGAAACCACTTATTCTACAGATTCAGCAGTGCTGGAAGTGATAACTGCTGGTCAGGATTTATGCCAGCTCTCTTTAATGTTTACAGTTTTCCTGATTCAAGCATGTCCTGATATGTCTAGAATTATCTAGCAGTGCACTTTTCTGGAATAAGTGGAGGCCAAAAATGGGACAGACTCCACTGAAATTATGACATCCAGCTTTATAGGTTTGGTTCAACAGTCTTGTGAAGATGTAGGAAGAGGTTCTCTGCTCCTTTTTCTTAGAGTTTATTGTTAGTAGCCAAGATGAGGTATTTTTAGGCCAGTACTTATTTCTCAAAAAATGCTTTCAACCTTGCAAAGTTGGTTTATATATAAATAAACTCCTCCATGCGCTCCCATCTGGTAACTTTTGAAATCTTCAGATTTGTTCGCTGAAGCATGCTTCCTTTCCATCTCCCTCACCAATTTCCCTGCTGCAGAGCACTGAAATTGGGAACAGTCTGCTAGCTTTATGTCCCCAGTGACACATCCTTTTCTCTCTACCCTGATCTAAATTGGATCCTTTCCTAGGAGTACAGAGAAATGAGGGGTAAATAGGCTGAGTGATGCCACACTGGAAGCTGTATATATGTTGATGTAAATATCCTGGGAGTCCCAGACCATGCCTCACAACAAGGGTCACTTTATTTGGTGTATGGAGGAAACTTTATTTGGTGTAGAGGCAGGAAGGAAGAAGGTCCAGAGGATCTTGAAGTATATTTGGGAGTGATCTGAAGTATCTTGTCAGCCAATACCCAATCTCAGTCCTGAGCACAGTGTACTGTACACATGTATGATAAAAAGCTCCAAGCTTTCTCTTTATTTAAAGAAGTGACAAGCCAAGGACAACATGTTACCTGGGAGTGGGCATTGTACTCTTGTTGCTTAGATGGACTTTGAAAGCACTGGTTGCTTGCAGGGCATTAAAACATCTTTTCCTTCTAAAGCTCTGTGTCAGAAATAATCAGTGTTTGAGGAATGTGATGGAGGTGGCTTGTGGATGCCATGGGACAGGGGAAGAGAAATAGCAAGCGTTTCTCACAGTGGCTTGTGAGACATTTTAGGGAGCTGGAAAGATGTGATAACCTGTTGACTATAAACAATTTGCAGGTGCTGTTTTTCTACTTTATTTTTCTGTTCCTCTCAAGGACAGTGTGTGAGAAAGATGCTTTTGTTAGTTAGCCAATAGAGTAGAACCTATCGTACCACTCTATAAAAACCACGCGGTTCTTTTGAATAAAGTCCTGCTTCATTTTTGCTACGATCCTACCTCTCGTCTGTTCCTGCCCTGACCCCGGCACACAAGTGACAGTGGCTTGCACATTCCTCCTTGCAACATGGCAAGCCTAGGGAGACAGCACAGTTTTGTTAGTTTGTTTTTCTGAGACATTTCCAGCATTGCTTGTATTCTGGGATAAGGAAAGAAGAGAGTACACAGAAAGGGGAGATTGTGTCACCAGATCCTAAGACAGGAATGAAAAACTCCCAGATTTCTTTGGCTGTATCATAGTTGGCTGCAGTTTTCTTTGAAAGTGATTGGCTCATGTTACAGAGACTCTAGTCCAGGCTGTGAGTTTTCACTGTATAATCACTGATTAAATTCCAAAGGATCTTGTAGATGTTTGAAAAGGTTATCTCTGCATGCAGAACAAGCATCTCATACTGCTGGGATCCCCCTCATAGCAGGGATGGCCAGCCCTTGATTTACCCATATGTTGCTAAGCCTTTATATGAGAGAACAAATACTGTACTGGTTAAATGTTTCTTTAGAGTAACTGAGCTAACAATCTGGCTTAGGTTTTTTTACCATGTATGAAGTTATTAAAAACTAATTTTCTAAGCAAACAACTCTTGTTTTGACTCAGTTTTACTTCAGAATAATCTGAGTGTATTCTTTGCTTATATTGATACTCAAATATTGAATTTCATCTATGTTTTACACCATAACCAGGATGTCCTATAAGGAAATATAAGGCTATTGTAATTTAAAAAGACAGAGGCTACTGATAAGCCTGATATTAAAAGGAGAAAAAAAAATCCAGTGGTGATCAGTTATAATATATTTTGTTTAATCTTGGTTGGAGTGGGGAAACCATCTCTGCTTGCTCATGTATCATGGTGAGTGCCTTAATTGCTCCACTTTTTATCCTTTGACGCGAAAGCTGAGGAAAATATCTTTGGTTTATTTTTGTCAAGTATGTAGTAATTCAAAGTGAATCAAGTTTTGAAAGAAGCATTTAATTTTCTTGTGTATATTCAGGATGAGGTGAAACAATGTGAATTTTGTTGTGGCTTTCTAAGGCAGTGGGAAATCTCAGAGTTGTTGTGTTCATTTCAGTATCAGTTAAGTGGTTTGCTTCAACACCAAAAACTCAGAATATGCTTTGAGGCACTGTGCTATTGCTTTAGTTGTGTTCTGAAAAGACCAAGCACCTGCCCTCATGCCTTTCACTACCCAGGGCAGAAGTTGTTTTTTGGGGGAGGAGTGTGTACAAATATGCTGGGAAACAGCATCCTTTCTGATTAGCGTCTGGCCAAAGTGCTCTGTATTTTTAGGCAAGGTGTGCTTAGATTGCACACTCTCTGGGCTGGCTGATGCGTGCTACCCTCTCAGATGACTGTTCTTCCCGAGACTGGTTAACAGGCTGCTCTGCTCTGGAGTGCCATGACAGAGGCTGCTCCTGCCTCTCCCTGTGTCAGCAGAACAGGGCTGCAGTGTGTAGTTGCTCAAAGGCTGCTGCTGCTTAGACAGCGCTCAAACATTCCCTCAGGAATGGCATGAGACTGTGTCAGGGGAGGTTTAGGTTGGATGTTAGAAAAAGGTTCTTCCCCCAGAGGATGGCTGGGCACTGGAACAGGCTCCCCAGGGTAGTGGTTGCAGCACCAGCCTGACAAAACTCAAGGAGCTTTGGACAATGCTGTCAGGCACATGGTGTGACTCCTGGGATGTCCTGTGCAGGGCCAGCAGTTGGACTCAGTGATCCTTGAGGGGCCCTTCCAGCTGAGCATATTCAGTGGTTATGTATGTGCAAAGATATGCCTGCCTGTAGCTATAAAACCCTAAGATAGAAAATGTAATGTGTAGCCTTTCTCAGTCACTCATTTCTGTGGGGTACTTACAGTATCCACATACAATTGCCTTCATAGTACCAAGATGCATTGGGGTAAACTGCAGTTTTGGGGCTCCTTATGTGAAAAGCTGAAAATGTCCATTTGTTAGTCCATAGCACTTCACACCTGCATGCACAAGTGTGCTTTCCATCGCTCCAGAGGCTGGTCCTGGTGGCTTTGTCTGCAGCTCTGGCATGCCATACTTTTATGTGCTTCCTCTCAGCATTTCCATGCAAATCAGGGGTTTCAACCTCTAGCCACATAGGAAATACAACCAGTTATGTTAGTTGTCTGTCTGAAAGTTGGTGTGTATGGCTTGCTTGCCATCACACAGGTACTTTGTAGTGAAGCCTCCTGGCATACTAATGCAGCAAGCAATTACTTGAATCTCAAAATCATCTTTCTTTTCCCACTTCTGACTCATACAGAAGGCAGCTTCTGCAACAGAGTGGAAAGGGACAAGCAGACAGCAGAGTCTCCTTCACCACCTGACTCTGCCTTCCTCCCCACGCAGACCTATCTCATAAGCGGAACGAGGCAGAGCCCCCAGGGGAAAAATAGCATCTAATCACAGCACTGGAAGCAGAGTGCTTATGCACGCAGGTGCTGGTGCAAGGTCACACAGCCTCCAATTTGCGTTCTATTTCTGAAGCCTGGAGTACTCAAATGACATTTTTCCTTCTCTCTTTCCCTCCTGCTCCCAAACCTTGTTTATTATATATCTAACTACTCAAGGCCTGATGATTCTGTCATCTTTATTCATAAGTTGGTGAGAAGAAAAGATAGAAGCTAGACCTAAGCTACAGTCAGGATTTTATTAGCTTACCAACTCTGCTTACAAGGGAGGATTGCAACTGACCATTGCTAGAGGGTGAAAAGCCTTTTGGCCAAACCCAAGCGAGTGCAAGTCCTGAGCAGCAGCTCTCCAGGTGATAACTTTGCTGTTTGTTGGAAGGTAATACTTGTTAAGTCCCCTCTATCTTTCCTTATTATCCTGTTGAGATAAAGCTGAGGTTTTATGTAAATAAGTCTAAGAGGGAAAGGGTTTAAAAGTAAAGTCTTAGTGTTAAAATATGTAAGAATTTTACCACTGTGTGTGATGCATGTAATTTAAAAAACTATTACACTACAGCCATGCAGTGTAATAGATGGATGTAAGAGTGGGGATTGCCCCGCAACCTAAGAAGCATGGGACTTGTCTTACACAAACTAGAGTGTCCCCTACACCACCACCTCGCCCAAGTTCTTCCATTTCTCAGAACTTAAGGTTCTGAGAAAGTAATTAGAGGAGAGATAGAAGGAATGGTCCTAATCTTTGGAAACTATTTTCCATTCACTGAAGTGCGATAACAATTTTAGATTGGGTAGCTGAAGTCTGGCGTTAGTCTTTGTCTGTTGTTCCGTGATAACATTTTCCTGGGTTTCTCTCAGACTCATTAAACATCATCAGTCCCAGGAAAATCTAACAAGGACATGTGCTTGGATGAGAGCTCTGCTGGACTGAAATATTAAACTATGACCATTCATAGCACTGATAGAAACTGGCAATTTTTTGTTGGATAGTTGCACTCATCTTCACAGCTCAGGGATTCCATGGGCTGCTGATGCCAGCTGGGCTTTGGTAAGTTCTGGGCTCGGGCATTTAGGTCAAACCTGTTTTACTGCTGTCTAAAATTGTTGCTTTCCACAGTTCATGCATATGTCCAGCTTCCCTTTCATTCAGTAAAGTACTGCGTAGCAATTAAAAATATCACAATATCTTTGGGCTTTTTCTTGGTCTCTGCATATTATTCTTCTATGCAAAGGTCTCTGTAACCTCTTTAGGGCTTTCTGGGAAAGGAGGTGAGATTTTTTTTTACAGGTCTGTAGTCTAAACTGCCATATGAATCTTTTAGTTTACGTATAATCACCACTATTTACCATAAAGAGCTCAACAACTAAAGTAGTACTTGCTGCATGCCCTTTTGAGGTAATCTTTGCTGCTTGGCTCAGTTCTTTAGAGTACAAGTGTTCTTCCTTCTTTGCAATGTTTTTGTGTCCATAAAGGGCAAGAAAGGATGTGTTTATTTTTACCCATTTAGAAAGGGATAAACATAGATCAGATCTGGGACTTGAGTTCAGCACTTGAGTAGCAACACTTATAAAGGCTGATCGAGACAAGTGAAATTGGATTTTGTTATCTTGTGTTAGAGGCTCTGGCATGCTCATATCTTTAAAGCATTAAAAGCTAAATGTCCTCAGATTCAATATCCTTTAGGCAGGAGAAATGCTAATGTGAATGTTAGCTACAAGTCTATTTTGCTATGAAACTCCATGAACTCATTGAAAATGTTTTTCCAACGTCTTAAAACTATTAATACCTTGACTAAGAAATTTTTTTGGAGATATTACTGCACATTGATGATGCATTTTTAATAACCCTGCCTAGGAGAGAGAATATTGGCTGGTTTATACTGACTCAAGTGGGTCGATAAGTGTGTAACAGATGTATGTGACATGTTGGAAAACCACTTACAGGACAAAAGCCAAGGTCACTCCTTGTCATGTCTGCAGCGTGTGGCAGAACTGCAGTGCCAGAACTCCCTCTCCTGCCCTTCCAGACAGGAGAAATCTGAACTCCTCTTCACATAGCCATGCATAAATGGATTGCCTTCAGAAGCGGAGGACTTGGTGGCAGGAGCTGGTTACTATGGCTATGTGCATTGCTCACTCTAAACTGAGGAATCAAGCCAACAATCACTGTATACATTAGCTATATTTGTATATGAAGGAAGCACATAGCCAGCAGCTGTGTGAAGGTGTCGTGATGAAAATCCAACTTGGCTCATGCCAGTCAAGGACTTGGTGACTTTCACGCCTTTAAAGCAGTGCAGACTGAAAGCAGCAAAATCTATGCACCGTGGGATCAGGTCCTTTGTCCTCCTTAAGCCTTTGTTTTGCTCTACAGAAAAGTTTCTTTTTTTCTGTGCTCCTAGTGATCATAGAACAGCCCAGGTAGGAAGGGACCTAGGAAGATCCTCTGGTCCACCCTTTCATGGGAAAGCGAGCCCAGGTGGGATTGTACAGCACCTGGTCCAATCACATCCTACAACTTTCCTGCAATGGAGTCTCTCCTCTGTCCCTGGGGTAGAAATGGCAAGTCATGATCCTGGCTTGGAAATTATGGAGGTGCTAGCAAGCCTAGGCTCTGGGATACAGAATATGACAAAAGCAACTCCTAACTGTGTTGGTTTCATAGTCCAGCCTGCAGCCAGCTACTGACTTGTAAGGCTGTCACTGGAGTCACTTCACCTTTGTCAAATGACATTAGAAATCGTCAGCAAACACAAAAGTAGCTGTGGGTGGTGAGATATCTGCAGCACAACCACAGCCTTATTTTTGTTGCTTACAGATTTAAAGTCCTTTGCCTTTCTTTTTTGAAACTACCCACTGAAGCGAGAGTTTCTGTGAGGTACCTAGCAAATTTTATTGCAGGGTGGCTGTCAGAGGGGGCCATTGTTTTTCCCTTTATCCGGTGCTGCATAAAGAGGTAAGTATTTGATAAGTGAGGGGTTAAGCCAAGGCTGTTACCACCAAAGGCTTGCTGAAACTCTTGTTGCTGTCTCCAGTGCCCAGATTTTCATGCAAGTGGGAGCAGTGGACTTGGGAATGCTCAGGAGGTGATTTGTAGCACACAGCCCAAATCGATGGAGCATTTCTATTACCTGCTGTCACTTGTAATTCCACTGTTAAGGCTGAAGAGGGTTTTGCACTTCAAACAGGGGCCGGATCTTTAATCCCAATGGAAAATAGAGCATATTTGCTGCAGATGTAAAAGCTCGCCTTTTAAAAATGAATTAGGTTTTGCAATCTACAAATATTTTAATTAGCCTGAGTTCAAATTAATTAAAAACTGGCATTTAAAGAATTAAGCGCTTGCAGGTTTTACAGAGTTTTGAATGATCTTAATGGAATAAAAAAGACACTTGGAACTTTCCATATAATTAAAAATAATTGAAATCTTCTGCCTGCATGTATATTAATAAATCAGCTAATAATTAAGCTAAGTTATTAGCAGTGGCTGTATTTAATGTTACATCTAGAGTATAGCCTAAAAAATTTTAACTAGTTCCACTATGAAACTGGAAACAATGCAATTTACCATCATTCTTCTGCAGTGGCTGGGATGTCCTTCTCATGGGAGAGACAGAGAGCACACAGACTTTCACTGGTGGATTAGCTGTGGCACTTAGCTTTAGTCTTGAAAGGTTAAATGGCTTAATGGTTGAATGGCTTGCATGTTTCTGCTTGAAATGTCACCCATGCCACTGAGACCTTGCCTGCTGCTGGGAACAAGAGAAAACTCCAGAGAACATTTGGTGCCGGTAGGATCCCTCCAGCATTTCTTTGTATGTGTTCTCCCTTTAGTGAAAAAAATGCCCTAACCCATATTGAGAGCCAAATCTGTGTGGAATGGGCTGCTTTGTGTGAGGCTTCAGTCAGGCAAACCAGGTGCCAGCCTCTTTAGAGTTTGGTGGCTGCTGGTTTTCATATGCTTCTCCAGTGACTCTGCCCTTATAATAGCACTCTGCTCCTCCAGAAGACAGAAATCTTGCACAGGAACCCCAGCTGGTGCCTCTCGTTCAGTCTCCACACAGATGTTTTGAAATAGGAACTTCCTGAAGGGGAGGGAAAAAAAGCCAGATAAAATGAATGAATGCTAGTGATTACTCATTCAATAAATCCAGAAAGGGGGAATCAGCTCTAAAAAGGCTCATAGGAGTACAAACACATCCCTTAGTCACAATCTGTCCTCACTGTGCCACAACATGAACACTTTTTGAGGACTGTAGCTGCATGTTTCTTATTTCAATTCAGGTGGGTTCCTTTTGATCTCATCTCTTAATTTCCTGGATTAGTGCTGCTTGGTTGAAGGCTATTGGAGGCAACATAATTGTCATATTTCTAACTGTTATTCTGTCCTTAATATTTTACTTCAAGCTGAGTACATAAATGCTGGGCTGGATTTACTTAGATCAGAAATACCATTGGTGTGGGAGGATGGTATATATCCTCTCTGTATTTGCATTTTTAATATTAATGATCTGTTCTTATCATCAGTTCACACAGAATTTTCAGCTTTTCTTTTATTTAGGGACTCCAATCTTTTATGGCTGGAAGATATTCTCTTAGCAAGTACTGAATTCCTTTTTTTTGATATTTGAGATCTCCAAAGAAACTCTGATAAACGTGGCAAGTGCTGAATCTTGTCAATTATGTCAGTGCTTAATATCTTTTGTCAGATTGCAGCAACAACCAAGGTGAAGTGTCCACACTTGTTTCATTGAGGGTTTTTGGGGGGAGGGAGGAGATATTTTTGGAGACATTACTGAATAAAGGAGGAATAAGATTGAAACAAATCTCTGGTAGCTATTCTTTTTTGCCCATATCTGTTCGTCTTGGTTTGTAAAAGTGGAGCCACAAGCAATGAGGCCTGTTGGTATTCTCCTTCTGCCACGTGCCTTCCGCCAAGTCCAAGAAGAGAAAGGTGTGAAGGGAGATCCCACGTCACCTCCTAGACCATCTTGTCATTAGGTGAGGGCGGGGAGGGAAAGGAGGTGACACTGAGAAAAACCAAATGCTCTGAATTTGCTCAGGTATGGCTGAATGACTGGTTTGGATTCCCTTGGAATGCCCCCACTCCAAGCAGCCCTGATGGCTGCCCCCCATTCCCCACACACATGTGCTACCTGTGCTCAGCTCCCTGCTGCGGACTGGACAGTGGGACACGGACAGGAACCCCGTCCAGTGAGGGCACACAGGGCCAAAATACCTTTCTATTGCTAATACCTCTGCACTTCTGGTTCTGATAACAGTGATAGGAGACACTTACAGAAGATAACAGGATTATGGCAGGTGTTGCTGAGTCCCAGAGCTTGGCTGTTGTGAAGGCATTCAGGCTGCCCTTTTTTCCATGTCATGACTTTATCAGTGATTCAGGGTCAGGGGTGTGGAGTTCATCTCAGCAGAGCCCCATTGACATGTCACACATTGTTACTGCTAACAAACAGGCTGTTGTATTGGGAATCGGGAGAGTGTGGAAGGTTCTGTTTCATTTGTCCTTTTGGACCTCCTCCCATAAGCCTCATTCTTCTTTTTAAACTGTCATTATGTCATTAAAACACATCTTAAATCTGTAGTCTGAAAGGCTGTGTCCTTTCTGGTTGGGGAAATATTTGGGTTTGAACTTTGAACCTCATGCATATGCTATGAAAAAATCAGTAAGACCTGTCTGCATTGCATGAGTATGGGACAGAATGGTGCCTACTACTTAAACGTCATTTTGTTTATTATTTCTGGGGAATGGATCTATACATCTGCTTTCTGATTAGTTCTCTTGTTGAAATAAATTCTGCTCATTGGTGTCATACTTAATGGGTATGCTTTTTACCTGACAAGGTACAGACATCTCGTGTGGCACTAAAAAACTGTAAGCAGTTCAGGTGTATTCACGATAGTTTTCCGCTTGTTGCAAATAGCTAAAACACAAGTCTTTGTCCAGTGAAGAGTGAGCCAAATCTTCCTATATAATTGGAAGTATAAAGGGCATTGCTATTGCCTTTGAATGTATCTACTTATTCTGTGGTGAACAACAGTGCCAGTTAGTGCATTACTCCTTACGTGTGCAGCACCTAAAATCTGCTCCTCTCATTCTTCATTCAGAATGAACTGCCATAAATTGCCATTCATTTTTACACAGGTAAAATTCCTACCTTTAAAACCAGATAAGTATGACAAAGATGACCCATGTGGTGAGAAGCCTGTCTGCCCATGGAGAAGGGTGGGACTTGCTCAGAGGGCACTGTCAAATTCTTACAGCCCTATTGCCTGGACTCTTCTCCTGGCCCAACAGCATGACAATGAACACACTGCCTAGTCCTTCTTTGAAGGTAATCTGCTTGTAACTCCACACAGAGAAAGCAGTGGGAATTGAATGCCTCACTATTTGTATGGATGTAGCCTCCACCTTTGCCTCAGTTTCCCTTTCCTAGAAAGGTGACAGCAATTCCGGCATCACACCATTTATTTAATTTGATTTTCCTTCTGATCATGATGTATTGCATATCTTGAAGTATGAAAGTGTGTCAGTAATGGATAAAGGTAGGCCCCCAGGCCATGCTGGCAATCCAATGGAAATCACCTGGACTTTAGATCTGCAGTTCCCTCTCTGTGGTTCTGGCGTGCATTTGGGTGATGACAACAGGGGGGATTTTTCTGCTCTGGAAAATCCCTGTTCAGCAACTGCAGTAGAAGAAGAACCAGAGAGTCTACCAGCACCGTATTGCTTGACAGGCAAGAGGCAGAATGATCCAGCTCAAAAAATACATCTTCCTTTTATTTTCTCTTTTTTTTTTTTAATAGCATATTTTCACACCAAAAATAGCCTATATTTTTCTCAAAGTTCTGTGGTTAATATTTTAGTTAGCCTCTTGCTGTAAGTTTGGATCCTCAGAAAAACATCAGGCTGATTTTTAAAACATGATATACACTTTTCTGTAGCTATATAAACAAAAATGTTATTTTGTTGCCCTTGTTGCAGGAGTTATTGTTTGGATCTCAGTCTCTTCTCTAGCAGAAGCAAGGCACAGCCACCAGACCTGCAGAAGGGATCTGGAAAGGTTAGATGAATAACAGTGTACACCCACAGAGTAGTAAACAGACTTTCAACCAAGATTGTTCCCAAATGTTCTGTTGGTGAAGAGATTTGAATAGATGAACCTGCTGATGAGAAGTTGCTGTGGGACATGCTACATAGATCCAAATCCAAGGTTTTGATGAAAATGAGTCACTCAGCTGGGCTGGTGATCTTGTCAAATGAGTACTTTAGTGCTTTCAGGCTGTTGAGCTACTGGTATTTGAAGTGAAGCTTCAGAGGGGCCCAGTGAAGCAGGGCATGTGTTCCATTCTTGTTCAGCATTTTTACAGCAATCTAGCTTTGCATCGTCATACTGGATATGTTAATATTTTCTTTCCCTTTTCTTTTCTAGACCATTGGGTGAGACTGAAATGCATATAACTACATACGCAGCAGATACTTTGCCTTTGTGCGAGAAGCCTCAAGTATATGATCTGATCTTTTTATTTGTTCCATCTCCTTCATTATTTTTTTTCCTGTAAAGACAAAGTGCATATTTCAGATACAAAAGAAAAAAAAAAGATAAAGAAAAATATATTTAAAATCAACTCGAGTCAATTCTGTTACAACAGAATTGGCTGCTGCTGGGGATCCAGTGTGACTCTGAAGAGAATTGTGCCTGTAGCCTCACTGGAGATCTCAGCTGCTGTCGTGCTTTTTATCACTGTTGTGATAAAATTGGTTATCCTCCTCAAAAGCAATCCCTGGCAGGTCTCGGTGATGGTGTCTCCATGTGTTTTGGTCTGGGTAGGCAGTGCAGCCTTTCGCCAGTGGCATCCATAGGTTCCTCTAGGTGGTCCAGCACAGCCTTTTCTCACCATCCCTCTCTCTTGTAACTCCTGTCATCTCATCACTCCTGGTTCTGCCCTCCCTGAACAGCTCCCTTTTCCCATCTCGCCCCGCTGTGCCTCTGCAGAAATTACCCCGGCGTTGGACACGATGTGCTCGTCACACAGGATGGGAGCGCCCTGTGCAGGAGAGAGGCTGAGCCCGACACACTTCGGGGGGGTTTGCTGGGGGCAGGATTTCAGCTCCAGCTCTAAAAAGGCTCATAGGAGCCTTTTTAGAGCTGGAGCTCTAAAAAGGCTCCTATGAGCCTTTTTAGAGCTCCAGCATCGGGGGAGCACAGCAGGGGGAGTCTGCCACAGCTCAGCTGTGATACAGCAGCACTGGCAGGGTCAGTTCTGCAGGTCTCCAAGGATGAGGCTGATTTATCTGGTACTGAGCTCTAAGTGTGGAACATCACAGCTGGGAGGGGAGAGGTTTAGAAAATAACTTGTTGCTTGTTGTCACGCTTATAAGTCTATATATATATATATATATAGATAGATAGATAGATAGATAGATAGATATAGATATAGATATAGATATATATAGATATAGATATGTATAGATATTTATAGATATACATGCAGATGTATAAATATATATGTGGGTCTCTCCTATATATACACTTACATGCACACACTAGTCGGTCATATTGCTGTTGGAGAGAAGGATGTCATGTCCATTTTTGGAAGTGTTTAAATTCAACTGACAAAAAGTGTCAAATCATTACGCCGTGTGAAAAGCACAGACTTGTGCTTTTTCAGGCAGAAGGTAATACTCCTGGAAATAGGTTTTCTTTAAAAACTGGCCTTAATATTTCAAGAAGCTGACTGAATTTCCAGCAGAGGTGACTAGCCCAGTGTATCTGTATTTGGAAAGAAATAATGTTTTGTTGTTGCTTACAGAATGTAAATGCTGAAAAACTCACACAGTCTCCTTCCTGCAGTGTTTTCCTGCTAAATTAACATCACGCCAGTCCCATTGGGTTTATTCCGTCAGCACTTGCAAAGTTAATAAAGTATCCCCATGACAATTGTTTCACCAATTAAACTGTCTCTGCGTGTTTTAGTGCGGCTTGCAGTTGGCATAAGGTAAACAAAAGATAGCAAACAATCCTTGACTGAAAGTCGAGTTATGACTCATAGAGTTACAGCAGCGAAAAATTGAAAAATCACAAAACCTCCTGTGCACGAATATTTTACTTCTTTCCCCCTCAGCTCCTCTGAAAAATAAGCTTCCACAGCAGCAAAACCAGGCAATCAGCAAGGACTGTACCCACCCCTACCCATACCTGAAGGGCAGGCTCTGAATCCTTGAAGCTGAAATATAAAAAAGCCAAAAAAGGCAAGTTGTCTTGCAGGAGCTTGGCACCAGGAGCTAGAATATGTTGTGTCTGAAGACCTAGGAGTATTTTAGGACAGCGCTGCCTATTGAAATGGAAATGTGATTTTCAGGCTGCTTGAACAGACAGAGTGCATCCTAGTCAGAGGCTGAAGTAGGCTAATGAAGTACCCTGTCTTTGAAGTTTGATTGCGTAATACAAACCCCAGAGAGACGCTTAGAAGATTTCTTTTTTGCTTTGCATTGATCAAGACTAAAATACTTCTGCTATTAGCTTCAGAAAGGTTTAATGGAATTGGTGGTGGGACTACGGTAATTCCAATGACGTGCTATGCAAACAAAAGCTTCGTTAATGAATACTCAAAAGATTAAGCTGAACTGCCTACATGCATTATTAGTGCTTTTAACTCCCTGCCTTCCCCCGGTGGTTATGGATAATGCAGAGTAGTTTACGGTGAGGTGGGGGAGGGAAACCCAAAACTCACTAACGGCAATTAGGCTATGTGATAGTTGGGAAAAGGAGGCACTGCAATTCTCAAAACATGCCATTAATCTCTGACCTGATGGACAGGGTGAGATGCTCAAGATCATTGGAGACGGAAAACTTCCAGCAGAGCACATTGGCGGAGTGGGGGAATGTGGTCAAATTTGGAGAAAGAAGAGTGACGAGGCACATGACAAAAGCCTTCTTTCCCTCCCCCAGCGCATCTCCAGAGCCGAAGAACTAAGACCATTTATTGAACTAGGCTCCCTTTTCATCTTCTTATTTTTCTTATGGCTTTGAGTCAGTCAGAGATTGATTTATCAGCGCTGCTAATCTGCACTCAAAAGGCTGTCAGTCTCACTCCCAGAAGCCAAGCTCTCCCATTAAAAACCTGACCTATTTAAACGTTCTTAAGATACCGTAATGATTGAATGTCAGCAGGGGAGAGGCAGCAATGACAGCTCTGAAATGTTTATTGTCCCAGGCCGGAATAGGAGGGGAGAGTGCCGCTGCAGCCCGGAGCACTGCGCTTGGTATGGGATCGGAGGCGGAGGGACGGGAGCTGCCAAGAGGGAAGATCAGCAACTCTCCTGTGGTTTAGAGGGTTAATGCTCTGAAGTCCCTGTTGACCCCATGCTGCTCAAAAGGGGAAGAGGTGGCAGGGCTTTGCATGTTGATAGCAGTAGATCGCAGATTACAGTGGCTTAAAAGCCACTTAAAACATTTTTGGTGGCTTAGGAATTATTTCTCCAGGCATACTTGTATGAAAGCAGATGCTTTCCATAGAGAGATTGAAATTTCCATTCTACTGTCACACCACACAGTAGCTGTCAGCAAAGAATTAATTGACCGAAAATATTTTAAATTATGGTGCTGAAAGGAAGGTGAAGAGATGGTTCTGATACCTCTTCAGGCTGTAGGTACATGTGTCCATGGCCAAGCACTGGCACTGCAGCAGGGGGAGCACAAAGGCTGGCAGAGACCTGAAAATCTCCAGTCTAATAATGGGAATCTAGCTGTCATAAACCTACTTTGAATGTACTGTTCAGTGCCAATTTTCTCATCCTTAAGAGATGTAGCAGAGTGCAGCAATTTTAAAATCTAAGTTTCTCTCCCCCTCCAGTTTTGCTTTGGGTCATCAGTGGCTTGAGGAATTAAAACATAATTCTTCACAAGACAAAATAAATCACTTGTACAGAGTGGGTCTGGCTTTGCTCCAGGATAAGATGTAAGCACCTTTCTTCTCCTGAAACTATTCCCAGATGGATGAACTTTCTCATCCAACTAAGTAATTTTGTTTCTTTCCCATTTGTTTTTTAAATAGATGCTGCAACAGCAGCATGGGCCAGTGACCAAAAAAAGCACCCGAGGAAAACAATAGGTTCTCATTCTTTTTAGAATCTTGTAGAATGATGGTCTTTCCTGCTTTTTTTATAGAGAAACACAGAGGATCCTGACTGCAAAGATGTTTTCTCCAAGCATCTGTCTCTTAAACTGGTGTCCTTCTCTCTCATTGATCTTGCTTTTCATGAGTGCCAGGTTTTTACAGCACACATTTTATTAAGAGTAGTCTAAAGGCCAGCTTTTGACAAAACCCAGCTGGCTGGTTATCTTTTTGCCTAAGAAAATAGAGAGGGCTCATAACTGAGCTTTTTACAGATCCAACATGTCAACTTTTCTATATTAGACCACAATATTGACACTATCTTCTGTCTAGAGCTGATAAATGTTATTGCATTCCTTTCCAGTATGTAATGTTATTAAAAATAGTTTAGTCACAAGAGCTCCTTATCAAAGACCCTTGTTTCCCTAGAAACAGTGACCAGCATTAACCTTTCTAAAAGTAGCCCCTGCAAAAGAAAATGTCTTTGGTTGTCCCTGTTACAAATTTAATCTCGGGAAAATGTGCTTCAATTTCTGTTTCATGTTAAGAGAAAGCAAATAAACTCCAGAAAGGCAGGATTAATGTGCAGCACCCATTCATATCAGGCTAGCAAAGAGAATAAATTGATTATGTTTGAACCAATTATCCGTGTCCCTTTCTAGGCGACACAAGCATTGAAATTGCTTTAGAATTAGCTATGGAAACAGTTGTTTGCAACCTCAAAAAAGAAAAGGGAGGCGTGGGAGCAAGATTGTAGTGCTCATGCAGGACTGATGAAAGCTAACTATTTGAAGAACAGAAAAGATGTTAGTGATAACAGTGTATTTGTAAGAAGATGGCTTCTTCTAAGAGATGTAGGTGGTAAATGAGAATATTGTGTTTGGAATAAAGCTCCTGGCTATGTAAGAGAGGAGCAAGAGGGAGAGAGTATCAGCATTTTGTATCCTCATGGCTTGAAATAATAATATTCTCAGTCTTCTCAGCAGATTAACAATGTCCATAAAGGTTGGTGATGCTTGTGATTTACCTTGTTTCCAATTATGTGATCAGGAGCATCTGCTTGAGTTTACACAACCACTCACTGTTCACTTCAGCAGCCAAAATCACCACCTCCCTATTCTTTTTTGCCAGATATAAAGCAAAAAGATGGTGATTTAGATCTGACATGGACACACATCTGTGCTGCAGGGCACCAAACACCTTTAAAGCAGCGGGCTAGGCAGCAGTTCTGGTATGAGTGTGACAGCCAGTCAAACTCTAGAACATGACACAAGCTGCTTGTGTTCAGGTGGAGTGCAGGATCCTTTCACAGATAAATTCAGGCCAGGATGGAAAGCTTCATCCCTAGCTCTTATCCCTGTCTCTGCACCCTAGCAGAGCACTCTTTTCTCCAGTCTGTCCGGAGGTGAGCATGTCTCTAGCACAGCAGTAGTGACTCTCTGTCTCTTGGTTGCATTCCCCAAATGCTAAAAATACCAAGTTACCAAAGTGCTCAAATCCTCAGAGCTGCCACATCAGTCTCCTATCTTTGAGCGTATCACTTCCAGAAATTCCTGTTTCCTACAAACCAACTTTGTCTGAACAACCTGTTCCTGTCCAGTCATCAGCATAACAGCTTTAAAAATAGCAGACTCACTATGCAGACATTTTTCTTCTTGCCTGATCACAAACCAAGCCACTTGCTCCTGTGGGTATCTAGGAATTCAATGAAGTTGTGGATAAGCTCCCTCCTTGCTTCCTAGGAATTGAGTTTTGTAGAGCACAAATATATTGTCTTCCCTTGTGGCCAACAAGCATTATCCACAGTATTTATTTTCCTTTCTGCTTTTATATTCAGCTTATGCCAGAACCAAAGGAAATTTATATATCTACCTATGCTGGTAAAAGCAAATCAGTCTGGCAGTGTCAGTTGTTTTGTTATTTATGGGTTGCAATGAAATGAGACCTGAGTTACTCATGATGCTTGTTTCACAGAAAAAATGAGTTTACAATAAAAAGGCCAGACATTGCCTAAATTGGGACTCATAAATTAGTTTCCTGATGCAAGGGACTCGCTAAAATTGATGCTTAATTTGTTCCTTATCTGTGATCACTTTCCTTGCAGAATCAATACATTCTTAGATTTCTTCCCTGTCTTGCCTTGTTCATAAACTGGGGAACACCTGTGTATTCCAAACCTGAACCAATAGTCTAGGCTTTAAAACTCCTGGGGCTCAAAAAGGGGTTTTAAACCCCTTGGCCGGGATGTGAGAACCCACTTCCTAGCCCTGTTGCTTGAAGGGAATTTGGCTCATGTAACCAAATTCCCTTAATAATCACTTATTCCTGGTGCAAAAAGCTTTGATTTTCATATTCCAGAGGAGTAATGTCTGAATAGTCTTAATTTGCACACATACACACTCACACACCCCCATGAGCCCACAGTAATTAAGTTCTGAAGCACTTGGAAAAGCAATACTTGCCCTAGTGAAAACACAGAAGCAGGAAAGCATGACTTCCATGAAGTCATGGAGCAAGAATGAAAGTGTGGCAAGGGGTGGCTGGGACCGAGAGTGCCATTCCCCACTGACATTCCAGACCCCCTTCGTCAGGGCACAGCCACCTGTGTCCCCTCCCTGGGCATTGTCTCCTCAGCTGGGTTCCAGTGGACAAATATAGGCATGGGGGAAAACTGCAGATGCCTTTAAACAGTTATCAGCAGTGACCTTGAGATAGGGGCATATAAAGCCTGGACCAGGCAGAGTCGTGACACTTTCTGTGTGCTCTCCAGGGTGAGTACCAACCTCTCTCACTTTTAAGTGTGGGTGCTGTGCTCTAACACTGTACCATGGGTTTGATATGATTAAGGTTTTCATGTGGCTTAAAGTTTTAGCAGTAGTATCAGTAAATATCTAGCCTGTGGTAGCCACTGTAAGATGCTGCTCAAATGGTAGAATAGCAAATAATGTGTTTCTTCTCTAACATCAGTGCATTCATTTAACCAGCTGGAATAACCACTTAAGGAAGTGTCAGGTCCCCTGTAATTATGCATCTGAGTGAAATCATTAGCCAGTGCCTGCAAGCCATCTTTTTTGCCTTCTCTATCATCTGTGAGAGATGACGGTTTATTTGCAATTTGCAATTTTAAGCAGCTTGTTGGTCCGAAGCATTCTTTAATCCAGCCTGAGTAACAACCCTTGGAGCAATACTGGGCTCCCTTTCCAGGCTTGGCAGTGCCACCACAGTTGCTCTTGCATTATCCCTGCCTGCCCTTAGTGCTGCAGTCACTTTCAACAGCCCCAGTAAAGACAGACAAAGTCCCTTTTTTCCAAGCCTGGGTGCACCATCAAATTGTTGCTCCTGGGCATGCCACTTCACTTTATGCAACAGAATAGGCTTTCCACAGGGAGTAGGCATTTTCAAGGATCTCCCACAGCTGATATACAAGGGCTGGCTCTTTCTGTTGTTGGCTACAACAGGTTGAAAGGGAACACCTTTAGCTTTAGCCTTGTCTTTCCCAACTATTCTGCATTTTAAAAATAATCTTGCATCCATAACAAAACAAAATTTCCCACTTCTTGTATCTGCTGATGGATTTGCCTCAATGAATTCTCTGCACCCCAAGGTGTGCACAGCCTGGACTCCAACCTCTCCTGTAACTCCAAACGGCCAGGCTGCTGAAGGAAAAGGATTCTCTCCCAGCTGCTAGAATGCTGCTTTACACCATAACATAATCATTGTAGTGGTCCACCCTGAACATGAGGGGGGAAAAAGGAAAAGATAAGGAGGTGATAGCTGAGGAACTGTCCCTAGGAGGTCTGCAAATGGAGCCAGGTTGCACAAAAGTGATTCAGAGCACTTTAGTGTATTCTAGGACTTGTGGGAACCCGCCTTGGGTCCTAGAGATTAACACTGGTGGGGCCCCTCTGGCATTTGCACATTTAATGTGAAATTACTCTTATGTGCTCTAATGCTGTTCTGTTTAAATGTCTGAACTGATGTGATTTCATTGCTCCACTAGAGATGAGACACACTTAGAGAGAGAGAGAGAGGCTATGGCATTGAGCTGTTTCTCCAGCTGGGAATTTTAGCCAGTTTAGATGATATTAAAATAATTGGCAATTGTTGTGCTTAGGTATGTGCTTAATCTTTAAAAATATTAAGGCTTTAAAAATTACTTAATAATCTAGAAAAAATTAGGGCTAGTTCTGAGAAAGAAAATTTTTGCTCTACAGCGGCAAGACAGAAAGTATAAAGCGTTTACTGCAGCAGTGGGAGAGGGCTGGATGTAACGCTTTGGCAACTCTGCTGTCTTAGACTTTATGTTCCCTAGGAGGAACATGTTGAAAAAAAGCTGCCTTGGTTGAGTTGATGAGGAGTTTTTATCTCTACCAGGATTTTGTTAGAAATAAATTGAATTAAATTTTGAAAGACTACAGTGTCTGTCTGATAGAGGTCTTGAAAATTTATCCAGCTGGCCTGGATATTGCACAGTAAATAAAATAAGGGAAGAAATTAACCTTAGGGTCACTTACACAGCTTTAAATAGTAGTCAAATGGTGTCCTGACTTAAAAAAACCCCAAACAAACAAACAAAAAAAAACCCCCTGAAATTCTAAAATTGTGTGTGTACACCTTGTAGCAGTGGAACTTCTTTTAAACAAGGGCTGGGAAACTTGCTGAGTAGTTTATGTGCATGTAAGTATTTATGTCTAAGTCTGTAAAAAAATCTCAAAAATAAACAAAAAACCCCCACCCCATTATATACATTTGATGATTTTAGAGAGTACAAAACAAATTAATTACTTGGCTGTACAAACACAGCAAATTAGTCTCACTGAGACCCATGTCCCCTGCCCTCTCTTTCACAGAAAAAGACTCCTAAACACCGTGCCCTTGTCATTTGAGAAAACAAGCGTAGGCATTAAGCTGGACCGATAAACTCAAAGCAATCTGAAAACATATGAAACCCTTGCACCAATTCTTCAGATACGCTTGCCCTCAGCTGTGGCCTTCTGCAGGGGGATGTCCAGCCTGGTGAATTCACAGGGAGCAGCACCAGCACAGGACCTCCCAGAGCCGCGTTAGTCCTGTTTTTATTGGCATGCTAATTCCCGAATCGAGAGGAACAGGGAGCAGAGCTGTTTCCAGCTCCAGTGCTGACTTTCTGCAGTGAGAGCGTGGGCATACAGCCCTGCAGCTTTGCAGCAGTGAAGTCTCGCTCCTTGTTTCCCAGAAAACGCCTGCCTGAGATGGTGCTTTAATCGGCTGAGCGGCACAGCCCAAGGGAGAGCTGCGGGAGAGCGTACCTCTGCTCCAGGCCACTTTGAAAGGGGCCAGAAGAAGCCCCTGCTAAGTGGTTTTTAAAATCACAGCTTCAAGTGGTCCCTCCTGCTCTTAAGCACCATATGTGCCACAAAAAAGAGACAAAATCTTCCTGTGGATATAACTGTGACCAGTGTTGAGGTTTAGAAGCTTTCAAGACCTGTCTGATTTTTAATAAACTGAGACAAGGAAGGGCTTAACTAAAAGTGCAGTCTAGTCCCAAATCTGTGTTAGGCATTTGTCTTTAACATTAATCATCCCTTTGATCAGCCTCCTGCCATGTTATGCTGAACTTTTCATATTGCCTGACATTGTTCACAGAATAGACAATTGTTTTGGTTTTTCCCCCTCTTTCTTTGGTAGACTGGGTGCCTTTCTTTTTCCTCTGTGAGCTGTGCCACCTTGAACCCTTGCCAAGATGATGGTCGATATGTCAGAGTTTGGGGAGGCTGCTCCCTACCTCCGAAAGAGTGAGAAGGAGCTGATGAAGGCTCAGACCGTGGCCTTTGATGGTGAGTTGCAGACTCACAGCCCTTTGTGCTGCCAGGGGCTGGTTCAGAGGGTTACATCTGAATGGAGTCAAAGAAATGCATTGCAAAGCAGGATGCAAAGACTCCGTTGTCACTGCTACGCTGCTGCTGTTGGAGGTAGCTGGTTCAACAAAGTTTGGGTTCCTTTATTCTGCAAAGCTATTAAAAACTCCTGGACAGGAAAAATTAAAAACAATCTATGGCAAGTAAGTGTTTATCTAGATTTAGAAGCAAGGTGTATTGGTACTGCTCTGCTAAGAGGGGAATAACCTCTCTGTCAGCTTTAGAAAAAAACAGCAGACATTGATGTCTCTGTGGCCTGACTAGATGTCTTATTTGTTCTGCAGCTTGTATAATAATGTGATGTTAGCTTTTAGTTCTCCTTAATTTATTTTTCATTAAATGGGTTTCTATGAGCCCTGAGGTCTAGTAGTAAGTGTGAATGCATCAACAACTGTGGCCTTTCACTATTCACAACAGTTGCTGTAACTAAGACCTAAAATCTTGTGCAGCTGCTCCAAACTCTAAAAAGACACATACATGACTAAATGTGAGTTGTTAATATTGCTGTTTGTCAACACAATACTTGGAAGAATGTGAAGGAATAAGGTTAAATCCGATAGATGGCAGTTGAATAATGTGGGTTGTATTCCTTGAATAGTTTGAAATTCTCTGTGTGACTTTTTAGCAAATGCCTTAATTTGGGCTTGAATCTCTGTTCCTCCATCTGCACACTGGTGATAATGATTATGAATTTCCCATGGAGGCTGAGGCTTAGCCAGCATTTGTGAAATATGCTGACACCTTGTGCTAGAAGGATCTAGAGAAAGCCGAGCAGTAATTTCAAAGGAAGACAACATTTGGGAGCCCTATGCCTTCTGCTTCATCACACATCTTCCCAGCACTGCCAATCTGCTGCAATCCCAGAGGTTTTGTGTTGCTTCTGCAGAAAAAGTTATCCAGCAATCTCACTTAGCTAGGCATGGTGTTGCTGTTTGATGCAAGGCTGTGAACCCTCAGTCTTCTTAATTTCACAGGGAAGAAGAAATGTTGGGTTCCTGATGAAAAGAAAGCTTATGTTGAAGCCGAAATTACAGAAACCAGTGAAGGCAAAGTGACCGTTCAGACAACGGATGGAAGGGTACAAAACTGGTTTTGTCTGATCTGTGACTAACAAGGCCACAACTGCAAGCTACAGAATTGTCCTTGTTTTGGTTTGGTTGCCTGTTTCATGAAATGGGCTGAGAATGGGAAGGCTCAGTAACTGATGCCAGCTCAGGATGGGATAACACATGAAAAACCACCAAGGGAAAACCAGCAATGCAGTCATGGGTCAGTCATCAGCCACCACACAGCCAGGGGAGGGCTGTGACTGGAGGTTTGCAACCAGCCAGTTCTGGTTTGGTGCCCAGAGCTAAAAACCCAGGCTCTAGCCAAAATTCATGGCTTCTTTTGCAGCCATAGCATCATGCTTCTTACTTCTATCATCTCAGTTGTCTCCCATTCTTCTCATACCTGTGGAAACACACGGTATTGCACACATAGGAAGAGACTGACCTGAAGAACTTCCCTCTGCTGGGGGAAAAATATGTTTTCTTCCATAAGGTGTATGAAGCAACAGAGAATCCCAGTGTCTTCAAATGTTGCTGTATTTGTTTGTCTTTGCAGACCATGACTATAAAAGAAGATGATGTGCAGACCATGAACCCTCCCAAATTCGACATGATTGAGGACATGTCTATGCTGACCCACCTGAACGAGGCGTCTGTGCTGTACAACCTGAGGAAGCGCTACAGCAATTGGATGATCTATGTAAGGGCCACTGCAGGGGTGGATTTAGCAACCTGCATTTCAAGTGCTGACATCGTGTGTGAACATGTTGTGTTCATGTTCATTTTACAACTCTGATAAGTCACAAAAGTCAGGTTCAACTGAATACGAACACCAAACTGAATGAGTAAGATGGTGCTTGGCTCCTTTGTTTTGCTTGCTTGCCTAGGAAAGGGGTGGTGGGGGAATTTTTTCTTAAATCAGAGTGCTGGGGAGACCCAGTTTATTTTTCCATCTTCTAATATTAATCCATGTCAACGCCAGCCATGGGGATTTCTTTTGCTCCCAGTTAGCTGCATTCAATTGTGTTTTAAATCAGTCAAAGGAATACATTGATTTTTACAGCCAACCCTAGCTCTGTATTTTGGTATTCATCAGAGGAGTAAATCCAACATTACCCATTTAAATTCTGATTGTTAAACATTTTCTGTGTTTCTCTAATAACCTCTTTATGAACATGTAGGGCCTAAAGCATAGCTTTGTTTGCAGATCAGTATAGGCAGAAAATTAAACTGGCATCTTGCCTTAATCTGTTTACTGGTAGGGGTGGATTCTTTTTCTTTCTAGAAAACAGGACAGAGGATTCATGCCAAGGCCCTTCATGAGCATGTCCTAACACTGTTTTTAGGGGAAGGGACCTGGATTTCACCTGAAACTTTTAGAACTTAATTTAACTCAATAATCTATGTGCATATAGTTATTGTGCCCATATGATAACTGGGTTTCTTTGAAGATATTGCTCCAAGCTGGGCTAAGTACTTGAAAAGTTACCAGCTGACACCAATTGCCTGGGTTACAAATCAAAGCTCATTCTTCCTCGGAGTGACCAGGCCCCAGAGAACCGATGTGTATCATCCAAAGAGCAACTATAAAGAGATTTTTACCAACCTGGCATCTCCAAAAGCTGAAAAAGGTTCCACAGCTTTGGGGCACAACACTATCCTGTGGTTTTTCTCTTTGAACACCCACCAGAAATTGTCTAGAGGTTCTTGCATACAATTAATAATGGAAAGTTGTTTCTCCCCCTAAAAATGAAGTTCAAACAGGGAAGCTGTGTCTTTCCATTGCATTGTCTGTTTTCAAGAGGAAACAACTCCCATGGAGCAGCAAGGGGCAAAATCAGACACAAGTCTCTTTGCTGCTCCTTTGTTTTCTGAAGGCGATATTTTAATTTCAGGTTGACATCTCAAACCCTTTTTCCCCATTTGAAAACTGTTCAATATCTGTAGTTTTGGTATGAATTGCAATTAGGAAGTCACTTAGCAGATCAGTAACTTCAGAAATTTAGAAAGTCTGAAATTCAATTCAGAAATCAAGCTAAATCAGCAGCTGGCAATGCCACATCCTACTTGGTTAACAAAGACTTTTTGCCTTATCACTTGAAAGAATTTTTTCACTCTGGCTTTGTGTTACTCTCTAGACATACTCCGGTTTATTCTGTGTGACCATAAACCCCTACAAGTGGTTGCCTGTCTACAAATCGGAGGTGGTTGCTGCGTACAAAGGCAAGCGGCGCTCGGAGGCTCCTCCCCACATCTTCTCCATCGCTGACAACGCGTACCACGACATGCTGCGGAGTAAGTGCCACGACCTGCCTCCACCGGCTTTCTCCTCGTCAGTCGGGCTGGTGTGATTGTGCTGCAGGGAAGTGGGTGAGAGCTCCTGCAGCATGGAACAAACACGAAAATAGTCCACAAGCAACAGGGGCTTGGCAGTCTGTGATGATTTTATATACGTGTGTATCCGTACACTTCTTTCATTTCTAAACTGCCCTCCCTGTTCCTGTGGCACTTCTGGTAACCATCTGTCAGGTGCACAAATGTAGCTGTCTGAGCTGAGTGAATGCAGAAATGGGGCCAGGTCCCAAATGTTTGTTAGTGCTTTCCCAAACTCAGAAACAGCCCTCCGGTCAGTTTCTGCTCCGTGTCATGACGCTGGTGAGATGTGTGCGTGCCAGCCCTGTGGCTGCCACACTAGCCCTGTCACACTGCTGCCGTGACCCTGACCTGCACGGGCACCGATCTGTGGCAGCGAACTTCCAGATTTCCCTGGGAAATTTCCTCGCCCTGACCCTGGCGTTACTGGGGAAAAAGAAGTTTATCAGCAGAGGGCAGCAGCGATGTGCTCACACCAGGGCCCGCGAGACAGCAGGATAAATCCAAAAGAGACTTGACCAGAACACATGGTGCTGACACTTGCTTTTAAAAAAATGAAAAAGCTTTTTGTGAGGGGACAAAACCACTGGGCAGAGGGAATGCGTGTCTGGCTGCAGAGATGCTCTTGTATCAGATAGACTCCTCAATATGTAGCCTGCCATAACGGCTGGAATTATAAGAAGAAAAGAGGAATTTAGGC
Organism: Haemorhous mexicanus; assembly: GCF_027477595.1. Lineage (NCBI taxonomy): Eukaryota > Metazoa > Chordata > Aves > Passeriformes > Fringillidae > Haemorhous > Haemorhous mexicanus. The sequence goes on along the minus strand of NC_082342.1, from coordinate 19,023,609 downwards.
TTAATGACTTGGGAAGCTGCCATGATTTAGTGTTTTCTGAACATGATTAATAATATATTAGGATTGCAGAATGTTCTAATAAATGCTTGTTTCTGATCAGACAATTAGGCGTGGACAATAGGCTGCTTAGTTCCAGTAGCATGGCCAGCTGAAAAGGAACATGCACGCATTTTAAGGAACAGCCTGTGAAAAAAAAGAGCAAAATTACTTGGGTTGATCTAGTATTGCAGGAGCAGAAAGGTCAGACATGAGCAAAGATACACTCAGGAGTAAGAGAATAAATTATTTCAGAACAGGAAATTACTTTCTTTATTATAGTTTCCCAGACATAGATGAATGTCTACAACTGACAGGTATTTAATACCAATTTGAGCAAAACACAAGACAAGGATTCAGGGCAGGGCTGGAACCCTCACTTCTGGAAATCATTCTAGCCAGTGTTTATCCTTCTGTCTTCATGTGATTCTCTTCTGTCCTTGCATGACTGATTCTGGTACCCATCTGCAATTATAATACGTGATTTGTACACCCTACTAAGTTTCTCTTTCTTTTTCTTTTTTTCTCTTTCACAGATCGGGAGAATCAGTCTATGCTGATCACGTAAGTTCTTCTTTATTGACTGATTTGAGACTTTGTTATTGTGAAAAACTTTGAAGAAAAAAACCCTGATAAAATACAAGTTGACTCTTAAAATCTCAGCTAAATTGCCTGGAACCAAGTAACTGTCAATTTGTCCATCTGATGGTTAACTTGACCTCCATGAGAAAGGAGTAGCTAAAGGTTTGATGGAGTCTGGCCCACTTCTGATCCCCATCTGATGAACTTTTCATGTAGGCAGGAAAACAACTCAGCAGGCAATTAAAACTGCTCCTTGCAGGATTAGCCTTTCTGTGGCTGTCATCTTTGGATGCAGAGGACTCCTTCTGTTCAGTGTGGTTACTCTTGCTTAAAGTTATGTCTCAGAGTGTTGTGTACATACATCCAAAGAGGGAGAGATGACCTAGGTACAAAAGATCAGGTGTGATGTTTACTGGCAAGCATGAAAGGATGGAGACTCAGGTGTCTCTACAAAGTTACAAGTGCTCTTGGGTGATGCTGGCAAATAACTGCAGCTTTTATCTGCTTTTTCTAGCTCATTAACTGTAGATATATGTACTCCAGAGAGTTAGTCTGGATGCTTGTAATTAAACTTCATGCCCCTAAAAGAAGCTTGGTGTAGGGTGGGTTTGTACAGGACTTCTGAAGAACAAGTCCCTGCTGTCATAGGACCGCACCTCTTCATTCAGTCAGTTTGAGGTATTTCCACAGAAATGGCTGAGCAACAGAAAAGGCTGCAGATACCAGAGTCAGTGAGTCTGAGAACAGCCTTGATGGGAGGGGCTGGCTGGACAGGATTTAAAAGGAGGAGTTGCAGCTGTTTGAGCAATGGTTTTGTTTTCTTCCCCTTTCCTCTAGCGGAGAATCTGGCGCTGGTAAGACTGTCAACACAAAACGAGTCATCCAGTACTTTGCCACAGTGGCAGCCCTGGGTGAAACGGGTAAAAAGAATGTAAGTCTGCTGCTGGCTGACTCATTTCAGACTCCCAACGTTCCCCTCTTTCTTGTATGACTAACCTCACAAGACTGCAGTACTGAGAGCATGCTGTTCTGAAGGGAGAAAGGCACACATGAACTTACCACACTCCAGACAGAGCAGAAACACCACCCCTGGCTCTGGACAGATGCTTGTTGATGCCACTTTTTTTTTTTCCTCAGGAGTTTCAGTTTTTGTGTGTGCTAAATATCCTTCTGATTGTGTTAAAACCAATCAAAAGATGGAGAGGCTGTAAAATATAAGATTTTTTTTTCAAATGGAAAATAGTCTTCAAAAAGACTAGGATTATAACTTCTCATCAAAATATCTGTTTCATTGAAAGCTTTTTTGTCCACAAAAAAAATAGGATTGCTTTGACAAAAGATATTTTTTCAATCAGCTTTTCTGTATTTCTGTTTGGATAAGTGCTGTTCTGCTTATAAGTGCTCTCTAAGGTTACAATGAATACTGTATTCATATGCTGCTTTTTATCTTGTGTTGCCATGAGCTTATTTGCTATGAGCTTCATTGCACTTGAAGGGTTCAGTGCTCTTTTGTGGTGAATTAAATGATTCCTGTGAACTGTATTTATAAGGCCAAAATTTCAGCCACACTTCAAGTCTGCGCACAGAACTCACGTCATATAAGTTCTCCTGAGGCCTGCAAGGCTTTCTTAAGAAATGGTTGAGTTATCCAGAGCCAGCTTCCTGCATGCAATGAGGCTGGTGCTCATTGTGGTGTCTAAAACTTGCTGTGCTCATGCAGCAATGGTGCTCCCATCCCAGGCTTACTGCTTGAATTTCCACTGTAGAAATCTACCTGGTTTTGCTCTGGAGATGTCCTATGATAGACCAAAACACCAACTAAGTGAACAGAGAAAAGAGACTGCCACTAGGTAGCAAGAATAAAAGAGCATAAATGCAGACAGACAAGTTCTAGGCAATAAGATTGTGCCCCACATGAACTTTTGGATAATTTTGGAGTAAAAAAGGGTGATGAAAATGCAACCTGACCTGAAAAACTACATGAAACATCTTCCAGCTGCAATACCTGGTTTTACACCATTGTGATGTATGGTGAATGCAAAATAATAGCTACACATGCTTTTTGAAGGCTTCAAAAAGCACTGCTGGTGTGTTGGTACCCATGAGACAGCTAACCTTGCTAATTGTTTTATTTTATATTGTTCTCTGTGCTAGTATTCACATTCTCTCTCTTTTTTCTCTTCATTGTGTTCCTATTTTGTCAACAGCCAGCTACAAAAACTGGGGTAAGCCATCAGCTTTGCTGGTTTATTTTTGCCTTGCAGAATTGGTGTTGGGCTCTGTCAGATGTGTCATGAGCCTCAGCATTTCATTTTGTGTGGTTCCCAGGTGAATAGTGAATGATCCCAGGAGCCTCAGCAGGAAAAGTCATCCACTTCCCAAACTGAAATCTGTGCGAGCAACAGTTAAAGCTTTTCTCATCTCCAGGAATACCAAATGTTACAAGCTCTGAGTGCTTTTAAATCAAATGCATTCTAGTGCTTGTCACTGTCTTCAGTAGCCCGTCTCCCACACACATTCCTCTTTCCTCGGATGTCCCCACATGCTCTGCAGTACAGCAGTACACGAGGTGATTTCTTTCGCACGCAGATGGCACAAGATATAAATCTGCAAAGCCAAACAGTAGGGAGCAGCAGAATGATGGAGGCCTTTTAAAGCACTCATAATTGACTGATGGTCTCGCTGTTCTGCCATTTCCACTGCGTCACCCCTGGTGTGAAGCTAAATAAATCACTTTGCTACAGAGGCTCAGCTCTGTAAGTGAATGCATGGCTGAGCTAGAGCTGACAGCTGAGTCTGTGGCCTGTAGGTTTCTCAATAGTGTTTCAACCTTGATTTCTAGGGAACCTTGGAGGATCAAATCATTCAAGCAAACCCAGCCCTAGAAGCTTTTGGAAATGCCAAAACCTTGAGAAATGACAATTCCTCACGTTTCGTAAGTCTTCAGCATAATCCAGTGACGTCTTATTCAACAGTGGCCAGTTAATAATACCTATGTCATAATCCCTTCATAGATTGCATTTTGCCCATTAAAATTATTGGATTTCCAGAGTGGAAAAATAGCATAGTAGGATCTAACAAAAACCTGAAGAGAAATAAAGAACAAGCAAGAATAATTGTTTAAACTGTTTAAATTGTTTAAAATTAAAAAAAAAAAAATTTAATTTAATTTAGAAGAAAAGCAAAACCCTGTTTTAGGAAGCCCTTCGAACAGCAGTGGTAGATCTTCCTCAGAACTGCCTCTGTATTATTTTCCTTCCCCGTTTTCCTCTAGGCTGTCTTTCCCTCTTCCTATAGTAGCTGTACTTTGCCTCTAAGTGTCAGAAATACAGCACAGCCCCTGCTCCCTCCCACACCCTCCCCTGTGCAGACCCGCCCTGCAGCAGTACTCCTATCCTTGAGCCATTAGGTTTCCCTTTTGAGCTCAGTGAACTGTCTCTGCTTGTCCCTCCGTGCTGCCATCACCTTGAGGCTCTCCTCCTCTCCATTGGGTTGGCAGGAGAGCAATCCTCTTGGGAGCTCTGCCTCTGCCACATTTGGTTGACGTTGTCTGAGAGGTCCAAAAGGAATGGCATGAGGATGACAAGCCTGAGTTTGGAGCCCATGCTTCCCTAACAAATCCTGTTAAAAATTAAATTGGAAAGGGTGGAGAGGACCAGAGGTTGTAAGCATCTGTAAAGCTACACAGTTGTATAAGGAGCTTGTCAACCGGAAGGGAAATTAATTATTTTTGTGTGTTTGAATATGAGAATCTAAATGAAAACTACTAATGTTTTATGAATTGAGAGAGATGGATATGTAAATTTAATGGGCAAAGCTGTGTAAAATCACAGCACTCTTCTGACATAAGTAGGTGCATGTAAGTTAGAGCTGCAAATGAGGAGAAGCCAAAAAAGGACCCTGTGTCTCTTAAGGCCAGGCTTAATGCTCTGAGTCCTGCATTACAGTAAACCTGCATCATGCAACTGAAGCCATGTGCTTTGCCATATCTTAGCCTGGCAGATAAGTACACTGTTATCCTTTCTCCACAAGCAGATTACATAGCTCTATTTGCAGATTTAGGCTTGGAAGACAGTAATATCATTGTTTGATATTTTTCATTGAAAATATGCCTGTGCAATGCCAAGGAGTTTGCATAAATTGATTCTTTGGGCCAAATGATTGCTTTCAAACTGCATTCTTTGTTTCCCTCTGTATATACTATATGCACTAATTAGAATATTCTTCTGTGTGAATTAGGGTAAATTTATCCGAATCCATTTTGGAACTACAGGCAAGCTGTCATCTGCTGATATTGAGATTTGTAAGCAGCAAACTCTCTCCTTTTAAAAAATACAATTGCTCATCTGAAAGCTGCAAAACCCTTTCTCACTGAATTTTCCTTTGTGCGACCAGATTTATTGGAGAAATCCCGAGTGATTTTCCAGCAACCTGGTGAAAGAGACTATCACATCTTCTACCAGATCCTGTCAGGAAAGAAACCAGAGTTACTAGGTAAGTGTTATGTGGATCCACAGCTTTTAGGAGCCTGAAAGAGTGGATAAGGAGTTAGGAGGCAAACCCATGTGCAGAAAGGTCCTTATGCTTCCACTTGATAAATCTGAACTTCCACTGTCAAATACAATCTTTTAGAGGTGTTGTTCCAGTGTCAGCAGCAGAGACCATTTTTCATATATTACAGATTAATCTAATGGGAATAAAACTCAGGCAGGACTTTTAAAACATGGCACTATAAAGGCAAAAAGTGTCACACTGAATTTGTGTAATCCAAGGTCTCAAAACATCTGGAAAATGCTATGCCTCCAAAGTATTTGTGGTGATAAAACTTTAATTATCCAGATTTTCATATATGAGAAGATTTGCTTATAGGTCCACAAAGAAAAGCTAGTTTCCTCTTTGTGCCCCAAGTGACAAAACTGACATTCCAGCATGTTTTGTAGCAGGAGAGAATGTTCAAAGCTGCCTGCTGCTGATTATGTGGCGATTACCCCTTTCAAGCTTCCCCTGGCTCAGCGTGGTCCCACAAACCCGCTGGAGAAGGGCAGAGGAGGGCTGAGATGCTTTGAATAAAACATTCACTAGTTATTTAAGTGACGTGGTTTGCTGACTTCAGTTTGTGCTCTGAAGGGCTGCATTTTGTAAAATATGTTGGAGGGTCACTTCATTGCTCTTCTACACTCCCACTAAGCCATAGCAATCATAATCTCTTTTGAAGTCATACTATTCTGACAGTGCGTGGTCAAATCCTTAACACTCTAAGATTTACATGGCCTAATTAATGGCAATTACAGGAAAGATTTCAAGAGAGCTTTGCTCTGAGATTCCTGTGATTATCCCTGTGCTGGGAAAATGCTCTGTTTCTCATAAACTCTCTGTGTGCTCCACAACAGCACACACCTTTCTGGCCAGCAGGAACATGTCTGCAGGCTCTTGAAGAGGTTGAAACCTACAGGGGTGTGTGTTTTGTAGACAAGAAATGTATGTGCTTGTATATAAACACATCCATATCTAAATATGGATAAGTATCAATAACAATAACTATGGACAAACATAACTATAGATAAAGTAATTTATATCAGAGTGACTACAGAGCAAAGACAAGCTTATAGAGAATAAGATTCATATTAACATATTGATAGCCATTTATTTATGATAGATGATATATATTTATTGATAGCCATATATTTAGATCTGTAGAGATGTGTGCCTGCATAAAAAATATTGAAATCTAGACTAAATCTCGGTCTGGGGAATGTGGGTGAAACTTTCAGCTGATTTAAGGAAGCAGGACTCTGGCTGTACTTTTAGAGGCAGCTAACTTTGTAGACAACAACTCTGTATCTTTGGGTTTTGATATGAAGGAATGACAATGGAGCAAGCCATATTCTGTCTTTTGTTTATCAAAAGCCAAGTGTCTTCTGCAAAGGGCGCTGGAAGTCGCTCTTCTCTGGGTCTGTTATAAAAAAGGAAAGCCATGCTCATACTCCCTGTCTTGGATCATACTAAAAGCTTTTTCACTTCACTATTTAGATGGTGAGGTGAAGTACCCCTAAAAAACATGTGAGGCAAAAAGCAGGACTATACAGGAAATTATGGGCTCAGTATGCTGCAATACATACTCAATAGATGTGTATGCACAGCAGATGCTAATATGCAGTATTTCCATATTCTTTTTATTCACTTTCTCTACATATTCAGACTAACATACTAGAATAGGAGAGCTGGTTTCTGCCCTGCAGTTATTAAAATAAAAACAACAAAACAACGCAGTAGTACAGAGACAAATGTAGGTTACATTTGATTTTTCCATCTCCATTTCTGAGGATAGCTTGAATGGATGGCAGTTTTGACCTTGGCAGTTCTTTTACAGACATGCTCCTGATCTCTACCAACCCATATGACTACCACTTCTGCTCACAAGGAGTGGTTACAGTGGACAACTTGGACGATGGAGAAGAGCTGTTGGCAACAGATGTAAGTCTGCATGGATATGACTTTGGGCTTCCTAGATCAGGGGAGGAAGACTACTGGGAGGAGCCTGACTTCTGTCCCTGAAACTGTTGGACAAAAGCAAAAGTAGGATTGGGTCTTAATTGCATTCAGACTGTGAAGCACAAGGTCTGGTAAAATGTTACGCTTTTGATTCTGGCCTTACTCAGTGTAATGTCCACCTTTTATAATTTTTTATATTTAAAATGCTAGATGCAGAGAGCTCTCCCCTGGGTCTCTGCCACTGCTGGGTCTTCAGGGTGTTCCAGTGGCTGCTTTGGGTGATAACAACCCTTGGCAGGATACTAATATCTTCCCTGCAAAGGTAGATCGTGGGGCTGCCACCACCACTGCTTTTGAGCAGGGAAGTGACAACATGTCTGTGTTTCCTTTTCACAGCAAGCCATGGACATCTTGGGATTTGTGCCTGATGAGAAGGCTGGTTCCTACAAGCTCACAGGTGCCATCATGCACTTTGGGAATATGAAATTCAAGCAAAGACCCCGAGAAGAGCAGGCAGAGGCTGATGGCACTGAAAGTAAGAATAACACCTAAAATTGCTCCTCAGCTTCAAAAGTCTGGCATGTACCAGGCACTGTGCTGAGGAAGCAGCTGCCTGTTTGCTTTGTTCTTGCACACTTGTAGCACTCCTAATCAGCCAAGAGTGCTGTACTTGCAACAGGCTTATTCAGTGGTGGATAACCTTGCTCAGCAGGAGATGAACACAGCCAGACTAACAGGATCGAATTCCATGTTTGAGACCATTTGCACAAAATGGTTGTGAAATCCTGCTGCCTTAACTTTCTCTTTCATGATTACAGGTCTTGCTTCTTTATTTTCTCTTATACTTGAAACTGTCTATAACTTGTGTGGAGATATGTTCTTTTCCCTAAGCCTGAAGAGCTTCTTAAGTGAGATTCTTGCAGCAACTGGGGTTTGAAGTAGTCAGATGACCTACCATAAGGGAGAGTACAGGCATACCTAACACAAATTAGGCCTTTATCCAATTTTTCTTTTGAAGTGAATGTACTTAATATGTTTTTTTAGCTGGGCATGTTTCCATGTAGAAGTTTAAAGCCAATTGAAACCTTATATCTCCTGTCCAGGTGCTGACAAAGCAGCCTACCTGATGGGAATCAACTCCTCTGATTTGATTAAGGGTTTGTTGCACCCTAGAGTGAAAGTTGGCAATGAGTATGTGACCAAAGGTCAAAGTGTTGAACAGGTAAGGAGTCACTTTTGTGATATTTGGATAGATGTCCTGCAAGCCTAGAGGATTTACCTGTAACATCTCAGAGAGACAGACAGCTGCTAGAAATATTAACATGAGCCTCTAGTACCTTTTCTCATTTTATATGCCCAAACTAGGGGAAATACATGGTGAAATTGAGGGAAACTGGGGAAGAGACTGACAAAGGAATACTGTCCAGCACAACTTTTGATAGAATTGTTTTTCTGATGTGTTAGCAGTACTCCAGGAAACCAGGTGCAGTAAAACCACATGGGGATTGATAGCTAATTCTGGATGAGGATAGTTACCTAGAAGATTGGAGCCATGGATTATTTATTCACTCATTGCTCATTCATTATTCATGTAATTTTTAATCTCTGTGTGACCTCAAACAGCTAAAGGCAATATCCACTTTAAGTTATCTCCTAATTTAAGGGAAAAGGAGTCCTTGGGTTGCTATGCTGCAGCTGTAGCAATATTGTAGAAGATGCTGCAGCGTTTTGGTTACAATAATAGTTGTATTGTATTTGGTTACAATAATAGTTGTTTGCAGACAGCCTGTGGTACAGGCTCAGAAAGTAGAAAACCACTACAGTGAGGTGTATCCTGATGATGCAGATGTGCACAAGCTAAAGAAGATACTTTAGACAGACTTTTCCTATTGCCTGCTCATGCCATAGCATCCCTCAAAAATTAGAAGCAAGTGTCAATCAACAACATGAGCATAAACCTCCACCCTTCTCTGGCAGTAGGTCTGGACATCATAGCTGGCTTCTGGCCTGTGAGTTTCTGCTATCTTACTTCCACAGAAATATAATGGATTAAAACATTTGGAACTTGCCATCCAGCTGTTTCCCAAGATGTACTTCATAAGCACTTTATCATACATGTTGGTAGACATCCATATATTTAGCAGTGATTTGAAGGAAATTCAGCAGAGATAATAGGAGAAACAGTGTTGTGTTAACTATACCTTGGTGATTATACAAAGCACTGGGAAATTTAATTTAAACTGTAAACAGACATTGAAATAGTCTACTGCACCAAAATCTTTGTGTTCCCCAGTGAATTTTATTTCACACTGCAGTGTTCTAAAACATGTATTTTAGGTTCTGTATGCTGTTGGGGCCTTATCTAAGGCAGTGTATGATCGAATGTTCAAATGGCTGGTGGTCCGTATCAACAAGACCTTGGACACTAAGCTGCCAAGACAGTTCTTCATTGGAGTCCTGGATATTGCTGGGTTTGAAATCTTTGATGTGAGTATTAATGTGTGAGGACTGGTTGGAAGGACATAAAAGATGCCAAGAGATAGCTCTTGGTTGGGTGTTTCTCTTTCTAAATGAACAGAAGACAAAGTGCTGAGAAAGCCATAAGGCAAATAATGTGTATGATTTTACAGGGAGGTTTTTTTTTTCCATTAATAGATATAAAAACCACTTGGCTGGACATGTCAATAGCTCCTGGGAACAAGTTCTCATATGCTTTGGGCTGTAAACAATTTCCTTCTTGCTGTTCTACCAAGTTAACTGCAATGCAAATGCTTATTTTTTCTCTCTTTCTGCAGTTTAACAGCTTTGAGCAGCTGTGCATCAATTACACTAATGAGAAACTGCAACAGTTTTTCAATCATCACATGTTTGTCCTGGAGCAAGAAGAGTATAAGAAGGAAGGCATTGAGTGGGTATTCATTGACTTTGGCATGGACCTGCAGGCCTGCATTGATCTAATCGAGAAGGTATGTACATGCCAAGGAGTATTCACTGAATTGGTTGGATTCAGGATGCTCCTTTGAATGTGTCCTCATGGCCCAGTGAACAGAGTAGGATAAACAGCATGACAATGACAAGTTTCTTGCCTTTCTACCTGAATACAGAATCAAAAGAAAATCAGTATTTGTGGCCACTCAGCTTTACCTTTGGAATTCTGCCTCAAAGAGCCAAGAGCAGCCAACAAGCTGTAACTGGTAATTTGTATGGCTGCATCATTTTCCCTGGTTTGCACTTTTCTCTTTCTCTTTCTGTCCCTGCTGTTCCTCCATTCAGTCTGTACCACATATGCTTAACATCAAACTCGTCAGCTTTTCAGGGCAAATGCAATGTTTCAGTCTTGTGCCCTGTACATCTCCTGTGAGGCTCCTCTTTCTCACATTACATGCTGATGTGCAAAGTCCTTTGTGCTCTTTCTACCCTGAAAAGGAAAGAAACCTCTCACCACTTCCCCAGCATGGGAAATGCCTTTCATTTTCCCTTTTTTTGGGAGTATAATGTGGTCCTGGTGGGGACACCTGTCCTCTGCTGTATAACCTTTGTATCTCTTTCTGCCATGTTTTATGGCACAGCATCTAACCCTGCTGATCTGTGAGGAAACATGAAATTTTGCATCTTGCGTTAGCAGGAAATTCATAACAGCAGAAGTAGAAAATCTGATTATTAAGCAGTCATCTATTTGATCACTGTCTTGTCCAAGGGCAGGATTTGTGTGCATGATCCTAATCCCTCAAAACCAATATGCCCAGTGCTATGAGGTTTGTTCATCTCTTCCTGAGACATGAATCATCATTATGATAAATGGTCCAGCTGCCCTGAAGGATAAATCAAACTCTTTCTGGAAGCAACCATAAAGCCTCCTAAGGCAGAAGTGACATACTGAACAGTCAAAGGTGACATACTGAATAGTCAATGGGGTGGTTACTGTTTTAACAGGATAGTCAAAAACTTCTTCCTCAGGTTAAGAAGAAATTTTGCAGGCTTAACATTCCAGGCTGCATAGCCACTGAAAGCAGGCAGCCTAAATGTTTCCCAACAAAAATGGTCTTAAATCCACAGCCACTGGGAATCCTGTCTATCCTTGAAGAGGAATGCATGTTCCCAAAAGCCACAGATATGACATTCAAATCCAAACTCTACGACAACCATCTTGGCAAGTCACCCAATTTACAGAAGCCCAGACCTGATAAGAAAAGGAAATATGAAGCTCACTTTGAACTCCTTCATTATGCTGGTGCCGTAAGTTCCTCTGCTGGCAGGCAGACTTTGTGTCAGAGGTCTTCCAGGTGGGGTTTGGCTGTAGCACACAACAAGGGAGGGTGGGAAGGATGAAGAGGGGAAGAAAGGAAAGGTGAGGAGTAAAAACAAATATCTGCTCTCTCTGCACAAGTGTTGCAGCAGAGTAAGATGCCACCAGGATATCTGCTCCTTAGATGCACAAATACAATGAAATAAACTGAGGAGGGCTAATAGTACTTTTGGTGGAAGTATGCCTTGCTTTGCCTTTATCACTTTTCCTCCAATCTGAGTAAGTCTAGTAATTAAACAGCGGCAGCATCTAGCTTTTCACCTCAGTTTCCTGGAAAAATGATCTGATTTCTGCTTGAACTCAAGGGATGGTTTAAAAAAAGAAAAAAAAGATATCACTTTTTACTCATTCTAGGACCAGTGTCAAAATAGCAAAAGGAAGTGTGGTTAGCTTTGATATGGTGGTTCAGTTTACAGTTTCACTGGTGATGAGGTGAACGAGAACATAATCCAGTACTGTGATACCTGAGCCAAAACTTGTCCAGTTTTGAAGTTCTGTTTTCAGACCAGATAGGCAGGAATAATTTGAGAGGGTCACAGGAATTTTTAAATCAAACTACAATTGAGAAGAAGCCTGCACAGCAGAGCAGGAATTTACCTGATGCTGTTAATTTCAAATTATAATTGAGCATTAAGCTAATTTTGTAATTATTAAAAGAAATAATGCTGATCTTGGTACTTATCTGAAGCTGTTAATGCATTCAGCAGAGAAAATTAGAATTTCTATTCCCTTGTGGTACTGATAATGGAACATATTTCTCCACTAAACAGAGCTGTGGCAAAGTCCTGGAGTTAGTTTGTAATCATTAAGATTCTATTAGAAAACCCCTATTGTTCCAGTGTAGCATGCTATTTTGAAGTTAAATTATTACTTGTGTGATTTATACTTCAGCACTTTTTAATAGCGTTCCTGGGACACCAATGCCACATGGTATCTCCACAGATAACCACATGGAGTCTGTGAGAAGATGCAGGGACCAGATAGTTTGGAAGGGGTGTGTGGGATTCACATGCTAATTATTAGGAAGAGAGGTTTGGGAATTAGGAAGCAGAAAACTGGAGGGGAAGTGATGAAAACCAGGGCAGCTGGTACTGCTTTGAGAACAGCTCTTCACAAAAACTCATTGGCTTCAAGCTGAACTGCAAAGAACTGCTGGCTGCTCTGAAGGAGAACATTGGCAACCTCTGGTTTGTTTTCAATGCCTTGCTGTAGGTTCCCTACAACATCATTGGGTGGCTTGAGAAGAACAAGGACCCGCTTAATGAAACCGTAGTAGGCATTTTCCAGAAATCCTCCAACAAGCTCCTGGCAAGCTTGTTTGAAAGCTACATTGGTGCTGACAGTGGTAAGCAGAACCAGCTCACACGGGCTTCCTTTGGGTTTTGGGATGCGTGTTTGGGAATGAATTTCAGAAACGAAGCAATTCTCTCAACTGCAATTGCCTCAATGCTAGATGGGGCAGTGACTAATTACTTAGATGGGCACAGCAGCTGTAGGAGTTTGCCAGTTATAGGAAGGAGACCATTAACTCAGCTAGGTTGAATGTATAGTACCTCTGAGCATAGAAAGCTGTGTTGTGAATAATCCAGTGTGAATTTGAGTATGCAAGTGTTCAGATATGCAGCCAAGTGTTGCACAAAAGATTGTGTACATAAATGCCAGTGAAAAAGAGCAGCTCCTGTTTCGCATGCTGTAGTACTCCTTCCTAGACCCCCTGAAATAAATAAGAAATGCCAAGTTTAAGAGGGAGTTTTGGAATATTTTATTGGATTAGTGGCAAGTACACACTGAAGGTACCAGAACACCATCCCACATTGGCCATAGTAAAAGGCTTTGCCAATATGTCTTCCTTTTTGCTAGCTGCTGTTTTTCTTTTATTTGACAATGTACATTGTACTAATGTACAATATAATAATGTATATCTGAGGACATATTTAATCTCTATTCTTTACATAGAACTCTTTTATTCATGAGAAGACAAGTAGCAAACATTCAGAAAATTGATCTTAAGTAAATAACTGGTATTCATTACAAAGATGTAGCTCTTATGCCCTGAAGTTGAAATCACTTACAGCCTGTTTATCAGAAACCTCATTTCAAGAGATGCTCTTGCTATGTATCACATGACACTTTCCTAGGAAGCAAGCAGGCTGAAAACTTCGTAATGGGAATGAGATGAAGCCGAATGTAAATAACAAACATCCTGCCATGAGCAAATCCTTGCAAGTTACTAGTGGCCTATTTGCCTGTGGATATTCTGGTCTGTCTGAATACTACCTTGCTTTTCTTTGGTGTCAGGAGAAAGGAACAGCCTGTCCAGATTAGCCTTTTCCACTCTCAGCAGTATCACCTTCTGAAGGGAAAAAGGCTGTCGATAATTGCATCAAGCAAATTTCACTCTTCACTTCTTTTATGTTGACAGGTGACACAATGACAGATCTCCTGGGAATGATCTGATGGCCCACTGCTTAAGAAAGCTGCAGCAGCTGCTGTACATTTTTGGGTCCTGTCATGAACCTGTGAAACTTTGTGAAGGTCTTGTCAGAAACTAGCATTCCTTGGGAGGATCTGAGTGATTCTGACTCCAAAGCTTTAAGCAAAATTCAGGGGATGCAAAGTTACTATATCTAAAATTATAAATATTTGTTTCCCTCTATTCTAGACAAATCTTACTTGCACAAGTTCAGTGTCTGCATAGCAGAGAATCTGTTTCTATACAGTACAATGTGCAGTAGAAATTTTCTGTAAGATTATTTTTCTTTAAGTTTTTCTTTTTCTACATCATCTCACCCTATGGAGCTTTTAACTTACTTTTGTTAAAAGTTTTTTTCTGCCAAATTCATATTTATGGGCTTTTCTGCATAAGAAATGATGCAGCATAGATCTGAAACACAAATGCAATCCAGAAAGTTTACAGTGGTCTTTGACAAAATTCCTAACTATGGACAGAGAGTTGCAAATGTGTGATGTATCATGCATGATTTTCAGAATGTCTTCTATAAAATTTGAGCAATCACAGCCTTTTAGTCAAATAGAGCAGCACTATTAAAATGGTCTGCTTTCCACACTCTGCCTGCACCCCTTACTGAGACATGGATTGATTTATGCTTCTTTTTTCCTTCTTAGGGGACCAGGGTGGAGAAAAGAAACGCAAGAAAGGTGCTTCGTTCCAAACAGTGTCCTCATTGCACAAGGTTTGCTACCTCTTTGAGTTAAGACAATGCATTGAAGAAGAATGTTAAGGGCTGTAATGAACAGGAAAAAAATGAAATCCAAGATTGAAATTTGACTTGTGGACAGGGTTATTTACCTTGGCTAAGGAAATACACTGTTATTAAAACTGCATGCCAGGGGCTGATCCATTTCATCATCTTGTAGCAGTCAGGACATTGTTCTTTTTACTGTGTTCAAAAAAGTTTCACAAAATGGAGCCAACAACCTATAACACTTATTTTGTTGCTTACAGCTTCATGCTTGTCTCTGGAACAGGAACTGATTACAAGTAATTTGCTAGTCGCTATCTGATTACTGCTTGTAATTGGATCCTAGGGTTAGAGTAGACATGCAAAACAAAAGATGTTGAATGAAGAGGCATAAAGCCTTTTGTTTTCTCAGCTATTCCCTTCTTCTGTGACTGGCATGTGCTCCTGGTGGAAGCTATCATTAGGAATCGTGGCTGAGGGGAAAACAGGGCTATTTACCTTTTTTTACCATTACTACCATTTCTATGGGTAACATTGAGGAAGACGTAATGCAGGTAAACCTCAGGTTGGGAAAGATGTAGTTACCCACTAATCATGCCATTTTATCTTGTTTGGAGATACTCCCCATGAAGGGAAATCACAGGAAACAGAGATCTGTATCTTACCAGCTGTTGAGGTGTGAAGGTGGCTGAAGGGGCACTCAGACAATAATTAATAAGCCCAGTACAGATAGAAGCCCACTTTCCAGCACACAAGCTGCTGTTAGTACCCAGCTCAGATTGTTTGTTGTCCTGACTAGCGTATGAGGAATCTGCAGTTTGCACAGTTGTGCTGATGGCATTGCATTCCACCTCCCATGGTCTCCATTTTCTACCTACTGAACAAAACACTTTCCCCAGAGCGTGGTGATCACTGAATGGCTGGCTTCTCCTGAGCTAGTTGGTCCCATGCCTGGGACATGTCTGATTAAGACCAATAAAGGGAAAATGTTTGGCCAGGAGACAAAAACCCAGCTTTTATGAGGAACAGGTGGAAAATGTGAGCTCTTCCCATTGAGCAGGGAAGTGACTAGGCAAAGATGCAGCTGGCTTTACCAAAATGCTCCACCAAATGATGCTGAGTCTTGCTTGCTGTTCATCTGGGGTTTTGAATTTCTGAGGTTGTAAGTAAAATACATATCTTCTTTGCTAAAACTGATGTGGAACCCTATAATAATGTTAAATCATACTTTGGTTTATTTGAACACATTTCTCTCTAATAATTTTGGTAAGCTTATCATTTTGTCAGAGAATTTTTAGAAAAATTATCTTCTTAAATTAACAACCAGCAAACCAAACAAACAGTGATTGGAATTCCACTAAACCACTAAAGCTAATCATGTTTTTAATGTGTCTGTTCTAGGAAAATTTAAATAAGCTGATGACTAACCTAAAATCTACAGCCCCTCACTTTGTACGATGCATTATCCCAAATGAATCAAAAACTCCAGGTATGAAAAAGACAATAGTCTTAACATTTTAGAATATTTCACTCTGTCATTTTATTACTTACTTCTGAGTCACCAGATTGTACTTAAATACTGTCTGTGCTTTTTATCTTATCCAATCATGCTGTTCTCTTAGGAGATGACATCTCACATTTTCCTTGGGGAAATGAAGATGAAGCCCTGTGGAGAAACTCCTTTTAATTTAGCCTTGTTTTCCTCCTGCAGGCGAAATGGATGCATTCCTTGTTTTGCATCAGCTCCGCTGTAATGGTGTCCTGGAAGGCATCCGCATTTGCCGGAAGGGTTTCCCAAACAGGGTGCTGTATGCTGACTTCAAACAAAGGTAATGCAGAGCTATGATTTTCTCCTGTTCCATTCAAGTTTACCTTCCATTCAGTTTGCCTGACTTGGATGGCAGAATTCTGCTCTTCCTTGTGTCTGTGTAGGTACAAAGCAGGAAATTACCCTGAGTGTTTTGGTTTGGTTTTTTAAAGTTTTTGGGGGAAGAGGGAAAAAAACCTAAAGCGTAATCTAAGCCAATTTTACACATTTTTCGTTTCTTATTAACAGGTACCGCATCCTGAATCCAGGAGCAATCCCAGAGGATAAGTTTGTGGATAGCAGAAAAGCTGCTGAAAAACTGATGGCATCTTTAGATGTTGACCATACCCAATATCGTTTTGGGCACACCAAGGTAACTGGAAAAGACTATCATTGCTTATGTAACAGGAAAAGTGATAGATCTGATATTTAATTTGCAGAATAGAACACTGCAATTTCTGGTGCTGGTGTTTAATGGAGATTTAATAATAGAAGAAACCAGCAAAATAGCAGCAAAATAGCAGCAAAGTGATAGTAAATTCTAAGCTGTGCTAGAGGAAATTCAGCTCTCTGGCTCCCACAGAGCTTTTATTAGAGAAACTCTTCAAGCAGACACAGTACCAGCTGATGGTCCATGCCCCCCAGTAAAACAATAGCTTATTTAGTATAATATAGGTATGTTCAAACATAGATGGATCATGAGATCAGCAGCATCTTTTGAAATGAGGCCGTGTGGAACTCTCACATGATCCCATTAGCAGGGATTTATGGGAGTCAGGAGTTGTGGTTCAGTTGACCTACAAATGTATTGTGGCGATAAAGTGGTTTGGCCTATTTAAAACTGGGGAGATAAAACCCAGTTTTAAAAGAACTCTGGAACTGTACAGTGAAGTCCCTTACGCAAGCAGTATTTGGCCCTCTATACTCGCCTAGGTTATAATGTGTCAATAAGAATACAGGGTGAATCATTTCATCAAGGTAGCTGAAATGTAGCTCTGATATAAATCCTTCTTTGTGGTGAACTGACATCTGTGCATGCACCAGGTGTTCTTCAAGGCTGGTCTCTTGGGCCATCTAGAAGAAATGAGGGATGAGAGACTTGCAAAAATCTTAACGATGATCCAGGCAAGAGCGCGCGGCAGATTGATGAGGATTGAGTTTCAGAAGATAGTGGAGCGCAGGTATGAAGGCACTCCCTTAAATCTTAGCAGATAATAGTAATTACCATTTAATTACAAGTTGAATAGAGATATTAATTACAGTCCCTAAGGCTATAGATAACCCTAAATTAAAAGCTTTAATTGTATGTGTGATAAAAATAATAGCAACTGTATATAAATTTCCTGCAGCTTTGGTGAAAATGAGATTTGGAAATTTTTTCTGTCTCTGAAAATAAAGCAATCTGGAGGAAGTTTCTTGCATTTCTCGGAAATTAGTAGAGGTTCCTAATATTGCTCAGGAAAAAACCTATGAAACCGACTGAGAATGAAAACAAAACCCCTCACTTTTTCAATTCAGGCTAAGATTTAGGGAGTTTTTTGTTTTCTCTTAAATCAGGGATGCCCTTCTTGTAATTCAGTGGAACATCCGTGCTTTTATGGCTGTCAAGAACTGGCCTTGGATGAAGCTTTTCTTTAAGATCAAGCCTCTCCTGAAGACTGCAGAAACTGAAAAGGAGATGGCCAATATGAAGGAAGAATTCTTGAAACTGAAGGAGGCCCTGGAAAAATCTGAAGCCCGGAGAAAGGAACTTGAGGAAAAGCAAGTCTCTTTAGTTCAGGAAAAAAATGATTTGCTTCTCCAGCTCCAAGCTGTGAGTAGACATATAGACTTATATACTTATTAGTCATTCTTTGAAACTCAAAGGTTTACAGACTAGAGTGTTAGTAGAATTTAATAAAAATAAGCTGTTGATACTGTCAGAGCCTTTCCAAAATTCAGGGCGGATGGAAGTTCTTATGTTTTAGCATATGTTTCAGCATATAGTTCTTACGTTAGCCCAGGTGGGCTAACAATACAAATGTTAACAGATTCTGTTCAAGGTACTGTCCACAGCAGTAACAAATGCAAGTAGTCTCCTATGTGACTAGTCATGCTCACCACTATCTCATCCTGCCCTGTTAATTACTTGTCTTCTGAAATCGGGAGGAGAAAATTTTCCTTGCACTACTTTGTTGCTTTGTATCAGGCTCCCTGACCAGTTACAGGCTAGGGGACAAGTGAGGGAGAAAAAAGGTCAGTCATTGCTATCCTCTTCCTTGTGCCACACCAGGAGCAAGACACTCTGGCAGATGCTGAGGAACGTTGCGACTTGTTGATTAAATCCAAGATTCAGCTGGAAGCCAAAGTCAAAGAACTGACAGAGAGGGTCGAGGACGAGGAAGAGATGAATTCTGAGCTGACTTCTAAGAAGAGGAAACTAGAAGATGAGTGCTCTGAGCTCAAGAAGGATATTGATGACCTCGAAATAACACTTGCAAAAGTAGAGAAAGAGAAACATGCTACTGAAAACAAGGTACATTCAGAACTTCACCATGTATTGAAAAGAGGCTGGGCACGGATTACCTTTGTGAGAAGTGCTATGGGTCTTCTGATGGTTTTACACTGTTTGTTACACAGGCCACAGTGAAGGATCAGTAGATACAGTAATTTGTCAGGTGAAAATCATTACCTTTGAGCCTAAGTTTCCTTTTTTTTTTTTTTTTTGAAGTGAGTCTTACTGCACTTCAGCTAAAGAATTATACCTATTTGTGGCATTTTTAAGTAAACAATATTCTGCTGTAACTATGATCTCCTCCTTAATCTGTAAATGTAAAATGCTCATCTCCTACTCTTCCCAGAGAGATTCAGAAGCTGGAGTCCATCAACAGGAGTGACTCTAAAAAGAATTTAGTATGTTTGAAATAATGTACTACCCCCACACCAAAAACTGGCAGACATTACTCCCACGATGGCAATTTAACTCAAAAAGCCATGAGGTGCTGGGAGGGGAGAGATCCCCTTCTTTCTCTTGTTTTCCTGCTTACAAGTTCAGACCAGGTAGTCATTTGAGACTATTCAGACCAGACAGAAATTTAATCCCTTCCTTCAAAGTCTAACAAACACACCTTCCTTTCTCACCCAGGTCAAAAATCTGACAGAAGAAATGGCAACACTTGATGAGAATATCAGCAAACTTACTAAGGAGAAAAAGTCCTTGCAGGAATCTCATCAGCAAGTTCTAGATGACCTACAAGCAGAAGAGGACAAGGTCAACACACTGAGCAAAGCTAAAGTGAAACTGGAACAGCAAGTGGATGACGTAAG
Source organism: Haemorhous mexicanus (assembly GCF_027477595.1). Classification (NCBI taxonomy): domain Eukaryota; kingdom Metazoa; phylum Chordata; class Aves; order Passeriformes; family Fringillidae; genus Haemorhous; species Haemorhous mexicanus. Next base: position 19,003,877 of record NC_082342.1, on the reverse strand, counting down.
CTGGCTCTTCCTATATGTTTCACAAGCCTTGTTTGACCATCACTTACAGTGGACCTTTCATGAGCTGAAAGGTTGCAAAACTGAAATATATTCCTCTCCTTTTAGAAATGTACTCCTTGTACTGTCTGTAAAAGGTATAATTACAGGAACACCACCAAAACTGATCTGTGTTCAGCCTTTCAAAGGATTGCAATGACAAGGGAAAATCCTCCAAACTTGCACTTGCAGAGTAATTGGCATGAAGTCAAACAGAACTTTGCCATTAAGAGACCTGTAATGCTTGCACAAATGTAAAGCATGGACTAACCCTTTTGTTCTATTTCTTTAGCCCCATATGCCCACTGGCTGCTAGAAAACAAAATCTGTAAACTAGAATGCTTGTGCTTAAGTGCTTCTGCTTCACAGCTCACTAGAACTCAGCACTAGCTCACTAGAACTGGGCATAGCCTATGTCTGACTGTTGTAAACAATCTGTGTTCAATATATTTATTAAGTGAATTTGCTTCTAAAGCTTGAGGGATCACTGGAACAAGAGAAGAAAGTGAGGATGGATCTAGAAAGGGCAAAACGCAAACTGGAAGGGGACTTGAAGCTGACCCAAGAGAGCGTCATGGACTTGGAAAATGATAAACTGCAGATGGAAGAAAAGCTGAAAAAGTAAGAAGTTGATTATGTTGTACCAAATAAAGCAGCACAGTTATAGTGTCATTTAAGAGCCTTCAGGTGTGTCATTCTGCTGGTAGCTGAAAGAAAATTCTATTATGAAAATGTGTCGCCAAGGAGGGAGGCAAAATAACTCTTGTATACATGACACCTGAAACATTAGAATTCATTAAACTTTCCTACATTAAAAAAAGCAACCCAGAAACTTATTAATGTTTTTCATTGCTTAGAGGAGAAAGCTGAAGAAATTCTATAAAGTTGTTCATCCTAACTAACGGTGGTAGTATTGTTAGGAGACCTGACTGTTAAATATGTTTTTCCATTGAGTCTGAAAATAGCATTGCTTTTGTATGACACAAAGAACCAGAAATATAATTGCACAAATGCATGCAGAGGCTTGGCTTGGAAACTGCTGCTCAGAGGAAAATGTGTTTTCATGCAAATTGCAATACATGAGAATTGTTTTCATTTTTAGACACGTTAGAAGTTTTATTGAACAACTCTTTAAAAATTTAAAAATCCTAACTTGAGGCTTCAAGGCAAATTGCCACAGTAGGATTTTCCTTTCTGTGCCAGGAAAGAATTTGAAATGAGCCAGCTGAATTCCAAGATAGAAGATGAACAAGCTATAGTGATGCAGCTGCAGAAGAAGATAAAGGAGCTTCAGGTCAGCTCACTTTTTTATTGTATATCTTAGGACAAGTTTCTCTTTGTGCCTCACTGAAAGATCTTGCAGAAACTTTTCACGGCTAGCTGCAGCTCCTCTTTGAGACACAAAGTGGTACATCTCCATAGCTTCCTAGACAGATCCCTTTTTTCCCTCAGGATGTTTGCTCTATAATGTTTCCTCCCAGTAGCAGGACAGATGCCCACAGGACGATAGTGGTTTCAGGCAAGGCAGAAAGGCTCTGGTGTTTTGTTTTAAGCAAGTAATATTGTTCCAAACCATGGAGGTGAGGGTAATTACTGGAGAGGAGTTCAGCAGTGATAAGAATGGATTTGAAATTTAGAGAAAAAGGTCAAAACACACAGGAAATTTTCTACAGAAATTAAAAGGCCAATGAAAATTCAGCACAGTCCAAACACAATGTCTGGACCCAAAAACAACAGCTCCACCTTTTTTTGTTAATAAAGGATATTTGTATAACTTGGATGTAAAGCGCAGATTGGTGAAAATAATCTTATAATAAAAAAGACTGCTTCCAATGAATATTCGTTATCCAGGCAGTTCTACACATTGCTTTATTGAAACCCTGTCTTAACACTCCTAGAGAGAAATTACTCCAGTCATGGAAGTCTTAAAATGAGAATTTGTTGCTGTTACTCCTACTAGCATGTGACTCCTCACATGTATTTCAGCTGAATGTCAAACCTGTGAACATAAGGTCAATGCAGTGGAACTATATGTCTTGAATTAGAACTTGCAGCACAATCTACTGCAAGCAAGATGTGACTCACCATCATTACTGTAGCTCAGGATCTGATTTACTGGCACAAAAGGCCAAGTCCATTAACTGCTGAGCTTCTGCAGTGAGGTAAAATGTGGGCTGGCAGAGGGTTTAACAGTTTGTAAGGTGCCTCATAGCCCTCTGATGGGAATAGCACTGACCCAAAAGTGTTCATGTTTCTCTGACAGGCTCGTATAGAAGAACTAGAAGAGGAGCTGGAAGCAGAAAGAGCAGCTCGAGCCAAGGTGGAAAAGCAGAGATCAGACTTGGCCCGAGAGCTGGAGGAACTGAGTGAGCGGCTTGAGGAGGCTGGGGGAGCCACAGCTGCCCAGCTGGAGATGAACAAGAAGCGTGAGGCGGAGTTCCTGAAGCTGCGGCGGGACCTGGAGGAGGCCACGCTGCACTACGAGGCCACGGCCGCCACGCTGAGGAAGAAGCACGCAGACAGTGTGGCCGAGATGGGGGAGCAGCTGGACAACCTGCAGAGGGTCAAGCAGAAACTGGAGAAGGAGAAAAGCGAGCTGAAGATGGAAGTGGATGATCTGTCATCCAACATGGAGCAGATGGTCAAGGGAAAAGTAAGTGTCCTGAGGCTTCCCAAAGCCCCAAAGTTACGGGTAGCTAAGGCTGGTCTGAAGGTTTCCCAGGACATCTGCTATGGCTGAAATTCTTTAGAAGGTGGTGTCTTGCATCATGTCTCCTTCACCCAGCTGGTGGTACAACCCTTCTTCCCTATAGATGGGACAGCAATTAAGATGGCCTGTCTTAAACACACAGTGCACCCTCAGTCCTGGGCATATTGTTCATCCATGCATCTCAGGGATGGGCATATTGTTCATCCATGCATCTCAGGGCACAAAAACATGCCAAATTAGGCTCCTCCAGGCTGGTGACAACTGGAGTGATGCCATCCACGTCAGGATATCTCTCACCCTAAGCAGAGTCCTTTCAGATCCTGCCCTTGGTTCACAGTTTTGATCCATGTTAGCACGGAGCGCAAAGCAAAGGCTTTCATGATCACACAATGCATTTTCACTTCCTACAGCAGAATTGTGGATTTTGTTTCCTGAGTAGATAATCTCAGAAGCTTTCAGAGCACTCAAAATAGATTTCTTTCAGTGCAAGTGAGGAAAAGAAATGTCAGTATTTTCAGAGTTAGAAAGCTGTCATCAAACCCAATTTATGATAAATGGTAATTAAAGCAGAATCAGTAGAGCAATTTTCATTGGAGGTGATTTTCCCATCTAGCAATTATGAAGTGGCTATGCCTGAACTTCATAGGCATGTCGCTGCTGCTGAAGTTCTTGCAGAGCCTTTTTACACTGTTGCTTACATCCAGAACACAGTTCAGGGAAAACAAGTGGGGAAGGTGATCTGATGGGTAGTCCCATGTCCTGGGATCATAGACATGGGGCTGCTCCTCCCTGCTACTGTGATATTTGTTTCTTTGCTATCTGCCATTCCTCTGAAAGACAAACACAGAAAAAATGATACATTTTGAAGGCTAGAGCTCCCAAATGATTGCCTGGAGGCTACAACTTTCTTTGTCTTTTCTCCTGATTCCCATTAGGCCAATGCAGAGAAGCTTTGTCGCACTTATGAAGATCATCTCAACGAGACAAAAACAAAACTGGAGGAAATGACTCGCCTCATGAATGACCTCACTACTCAAAAGACTAAACTCCAGAGTGAGAATGGTATGTGCATGTTCTGCCCAGATAGAGTGTTTCCCAGGAATTTATCAGGGCACCTCTGCACTGCATCAGTGAGATGTGTTTTGCAGCGGCAGCTGCTCTGAAGGTGGCAGGCTTGGGATTGCTGAGTGGAGCAGTAGCTTTGTGTCTTTTGACATTTCTATGCTCAGTATTCTTATAACCTTGGTAGGGACACCTTGCCTTGGACTGGCTTTTAAAACAAATCTGTACTCACATTTATCAGCATACAGTGATACAATCTCATGAGCCAAAATGGATGTGCCAGCTCGGAACCCAGGATGTGCCAGGCTGCCTAGGTTCCTATTGTTTTAGGAACAAGGATATGTGCATCTAGAAATACTGGAGGGAAAAAGGAGTTAGGCCTGTGTGAATCCCATCTTCCTCAGCCTGACCTTGAGCATTGCACCCTAGAAAATGTTCACATATCATCTAAATACCACATATCCTCTAACTTCTTGCTACATTTCTGGCCAGAGCAGTATTATTTAATTTCTGCATTCTCATCAGATACCACTGTTCTGGGTATTTTCAAAGACATATTTTTCATTTACTATTGGTTGTAACCTCTGTGTCTCCTGTAAGACTGTGGTTTTTGCCCTGCAGTGACACACTTCCTGTGCCAAATAAAGTTTTCCTTATGTATTCATCTGTTCTGTATACTGGTCTTTGTGAGGTTCTCAGGGTGCTTTGCAGCCCTCTGAAAAGAAGTCTGTGGAAAAGCAATATAAAACAGTGAAAAAAAGTAAAACCAGCTACCACTGCCCGTGAAAGTAAGCATCAGTCTAGTCTGATCCACAAACTGAATTAAAATTACTGAATCAAGCTATTGACAGTACAAAAAAACCCAACTGACCAAACAAGAAAACTCAAGTCATTAAACCAACCCCAAAAAAAAGGGGAAAAAAAAAATCTGAGAAAAGCTATCCTGGTGAATTATCTGATGGTTACAACTTTGGAAGAAGCTTCACAACAGGTCAATCACAATCACTGTGAGTTCTTTTCCTCAGCAGAATTGGACAGGCAGAACTACGATTTTTGACTGCAACTTTGTAATTTTCATCATCTTGCTCTTTTTTTGTTTGTTTGCTTATTTTTCAAATCTTGTGGCAGGTGAGTTTACTAGACAACTCGAAGAGAAGGAGTCACTGATAAGTCAGCTGTCCCGGGGTAAAACATCCTTTACACAACAGATTGAAGAACTTAAGAGACAGCTAGAAGAGGAAACCAAGGTAATCTGCGTCCCATTCCTTGAAATGGAATGGCAAAAAGTGTTCATATTCATGTAGTGTAGATAAAAGCTGAAATGAGGCATAGGCGTGACAATGATTCCTACTAATTGTACTGATCCAAGTTCCTGCACCTGACTGAGGCAAGTCACAAGAGAAGAGTTTGGGAAAATCATTGGCATACATAAATGCTAAATGAAACTTACCTAGCAGGACAGCCAAAATCTCAGATCTTACATCTTAAAAGTTTGGGTTGTTTCTCCAAAGTTGTTAAATTATCCTCAGTCATGATAGCTTCCTCCTCATATCACCAGTTAGGGATGACTTCAAACAATTTTCACCTTACTTGACCTGGACTGTCAAAGACAGAGGCAAAAAGGAAAAAAAGAAGCTTAAGCTTCCATTTGAATTTCTAGGGGCTGTTTGTTTTGGTTTTGCTGTAGGTAACCTTGAAATGTTGTGGCCTTTCTATCCCTGCAGTCCAAAAATGCCCTGGCTCATGCCCTGCAAGCAGCCAGGCATGACTGTGATCTCTTGCGGGAGCAGTATGAGGAGGAGCAGGAAGCCAAGGCAGAGCTGCAGCGGGCTCTCTCCAAGGGAAATGCAGAGGTGGCACAGTGGAGAACAAAGTATGAGACTGATGCCATTCAGAGAACTGAGGAGCTGGAAGATGCCAAGTGAGTTATGAGGGCTTTAGTGTGTCCTTGACTGGCAGAACTGTGCTCACCAGGTCTTATTGTGTGCTAAGGAAATAGGGTTGGAAAATTTCCTAGTTGGAAAGTCCTTCTGACTCAATGCTGTAATTTGGGGCTGTCCTTCTGTTCTTCTTATTGCTTGGGCAGGTCAATATTTCTGCTGAGTTCTTGTCTCTGGAGCAGTGGCTGTGGATACAGGGGTTTATTTGAGAGCCAACAAAATTAGATAGTCCTACTTAGTTACATCACACTCTCTTACTTTGCCCCAGCCCAGTACTATGTTTCCTTGGTCTTGACTTCCCTTTCCCGCTGGGAGATGACGGCTGCCCTGGAAAAGTAGGGCAGAAAGTCATGTTGGTTCACACTGTACAGCTGCTCCCAGTTACCAGGCTCAGGTTGCTGGGCAATGTCTCTGAATATCTCCAACTTCTACCTCTGCACATATCCGATCTGCAGGATCTTACCACACTTTCAGCATATTTTATTAACGTAGTATCTCTACGATCCTCTTTCTAAGCCGTCGTTTCTTTCCAGCACCTCTTCTTGCCAGGACTCACTGTTTTCCCAGTCTAAATAGCCTATGAACAAAAGCCCAGGGCATGACCAGCCTCCTAACTGGTGGTTGTCTCATATCTCTTAATTGGAGGAAAATCACACTGCCATTTAGAGCAGGGCTCATAAAAAATTTACAACCAGCCCATACTGGTTACAGCTAGTAAGTAGCTAACTGATGCCTGAGAGTTCAGAAGTTCAATTTCAAATATTCACAGACACACAACAAAATGCTTTGTCACATACCAGTATTCATAATTTAAGCCTTTTTTTCCCCATCATTCCCTTCTCTCTAGAGGTTCAACTTCCCTCTCTGTTCCTCTTCCCCTTGCCCCATCCTCATCCTCACCCCCTCCCTGTTTTCCCTTTCAGAACTGATTTACTGAGTTATTGCTTTGGTGTCTGTTTTTCTGGATAACACGGCCGCAGTGACACTTGGTCATTTCACTGTGTCTTCCCATCTGATAGGAAGAAGCTTGCTGCTCGCCTGCAAGAGGCTGAGGAAGCAATTGAGGCAGCCAATGCCAAGTGCTCCTCTCTGGAAAAGACGAAGCACAGGCTGCAGAATGAGCTGGAAGACATGATGATTGACCTAGAGAAGGCCAACTCAGCAGCTGCCTCGCTGGACAAGAAGCAGCGTGGTTTTGACAAGATCATCAGTGACTGGAAGCAGAAGTACGAGGAGTCACAGGCAGAGCTGGAGGCTTCCCAGAAGGAGGCCCGTGGCCTCAGCACTGAGCTCTTCAAGCTGAAGAATGCCTATGAGGAGACACTGGACCACCTGGAGACTTTGAAAAGGGAAAACAAGAACCTCCAAGGTAGGCTTCATTCAGGTCCCGCAGCCAGTGCAAGAGCCACTTCAGCAGAAGGCTGGAGGGATGCAGGTGCCCTGCAGCAGTTGTGAAGAAAAATATCATCCTGAGATGAGCTTTCCAATATCATTTGAGACACTGATGGTGCCAGTGAATGTTTGGAGACAGGTATGGCCCGAGCAGAGAAGGCTTCCCTTTGCCCCCCTGTCAATGAAACTCACTAGAAGAGGAGGCAGTCTCAAGGGAGGAAAAAGAAAGATGATAGAGGTGCAGTGGATGAAGCTTAAACAGCAGAGCACGGTATTCCGAACCTACATATCACAGATAAAAACTAAATCACTATAGCCACTTAAAAAAGCATTCACAAGAAAAGCTATGCCTTCAAGTTGTTCAGGTAAAAGATCTTGCTGTAAGTGAAAGTAAGGCAGGGCTCCTGTACAGAGGAGCCCTTGAGGTAGCAGTTTGAGGCATAAGTCCTCTATTCACACTCCATGAATTGCAGGGTGTTCCAAACTCTCTGTTTGCTAAATCCATCCATTCCTCTTTTGTTTCAGAGGAGATTTCTGATCTGACCAATCAGATTAGTGAAGGAAACAAGAGCCTCCATGAAATAGAAAAAATCAAGAAGCAGGTTGAGCAAGAGAAGTCAGAAGTTCAGCTGGCTCTGGAAGAAGCAGAGGTAAGGAAAGAAAGATCAAGGGAAAAGGAAGAGGGTGTCTTTATCAGAATTTTCCATCATTTTCATCTGCCCTACTTTCCCAGAGCATGTCTTCCTTCCACAGCTCTAAGATGTGGAGAATGATTATGTACTCTGTCAAAAAGCTTCCGTTGCTGGGAAGAATATATCAGTTCTTGAGGGATCTAAGGGGCACAGCTTACTTTCCTGAACTGTGTGGAATGGCTTTCTAAAACTCAGTGGTATTAGGAACTAACAAAAGTGATGATGTATCTTACTCTAAATGTGAAAAAATGGGTTAATGCAGATTTTCTCCTTTTCTTGTGAATTTGAGCCTCTGGCAGTCACTGCTGATGACAAAGAATTTCCACATGCCTTTCCCACTAATAAGATGTGGCTCCTGGTCATGATGTGTGTATTTGACTGACCTGCTGCATGTTGGCTGGAGATAAGCAGGGATTTTGTACAGCTTTGTTTTCACAATCCTCATTCTGTCTCCTCATTCTCTTGATGGAAGACTAGCTAAGCTTGTGCAATTCTACCCTTCAGAGAACACCTCCCAAAATATGATGTTCAGTTCTGTGCTTTCATTCCTGTTCAGTGAGAGCAGCAGGGGGACAGAATGACACTGAGCCTGGCTTATGCGAAACCTGAAAGTCAGAGGCCTTGTTATTTCTTTATGGGCTGTTAACTACAGCTTAGTTCTTCCCTTCTACAAGTGAGAGAAATGTGGGAATGAAGACAGGAACAAATCACACCTGTTTCATAGACTTGTCTTCATGTTAATTGGAAAGAACGAACAGAGAGTTTGGGCATTTTGTCATACAGAGCTGATGTCTGTTATTTCTTTCCTTAAAGTCATCTTGCCTAATAAGATTATGTAAGGGGGAAGTTTCCAACACTTTGATTTGCAGAGATTTTTGTGAGCGGGAGGGGATGGATATGTGGACGCCTTCACTCTCCCAACAACAATCTTGTTTTAGCTTATCCCTGTCCTTACAAGCCTCTGAACTTCCAGAGGGAATCTGTACAGAGGTGTGGAGCAGGGAACATCTGTTGATGTCAAAACCATGCAGTCAGGGCTGAAGATGTTGGGGTGTTGTTTGGGTGGTTTTTTGTGAGCTGTGGACTGTTTAACATTTTGTTCTCTGAGGAGCTTGCTGCTTGGTTTTCCAGCTGTCAGGTTGCATTAGAAGGCAAATAAATGCATTGTTTTGCCATGTAAGCTACTTGTGTCCTTACCTAGAGAGAGGAGGAGGAAACAGGAAGAGAAGTGTGAAGGGATCATGTTTGTGCTGCTGTTTGTAGTTTGGGGAAAAAAAAAAAATCAATTCCTGGTTTGCAAGCCCTTGGTGTTTTCTATTTCAGGGAGCTTTGGAACATGAAGAAAGTAAGACCCTTCGTTTTCAGCTTGAACTTTCTCAGGTTAAAGCAGAGTTTGAAAGGAAACTGACAGAAAAGGAGGAAGAAATGGAAAACATAAGGTATTGTGCAGGAAGCAGAATGCTTCTTAAGGGAAAAGTCTGAAAAGACTGGAACTATTCTCAGGACCCAAGCCAGTTAAATGCAGCACAGGTAGTTATGCCAGCATAGGCAGATACTGTCCGTACCAGAAACCAGACAGCTCTGACTATCTGCCAAAGGCAAGCCCTGCCACATTTCCCTTGCTCAGTTCAAATATTCCTGTCAGATCAGTCTCTGACAGTATACCATTAAACCCATCATGCATAACACACTGCAGCTGTGAAAAAACTGGCTGGCATAATCAATTCACAGCAGACCAGGGCCACTAACTCTGATGTTGACAGTATGGAGGTAAGTAGGTCTAGAGAGCTGCCATCTCCTAATCCTGTGTGGGATGGCTGCCTCCCAAGGGGACCCCCTTGGCAGTACTTGTCTCAATGGTGCTCAAACCCATGTCATTGAGGGCATTTATTTAATTTATGCAATTACAGCTACACTGAGTGTGAGAGGGTGTGAGGAGCTTGCTGTTATGGGTACCCCATTTCAGTAAGCAGTGAGAATTGCAGACATACAGAAAGTGTGAATGGAACAGGACAGGAACTTGCAGGTAAGATGGATAAATAGGAAAAAATGGAAAGCAATTAGGTGAGAGGAGGATGGTGTCTTTTGTCTCCTCTCCCACCCAGCAGAAAAGTAAGTCTAAAGAGTTAGGCCCTTAAGAGGAGGCCATGCTAGCCTATGTGTCTGTGCAGTTATTCAGCAAACTTCAGCCTTGAATAATCAGTGTTGTAATGTCATTAATTCAAGAATCATGTCATTGATTTTTGATAGGGTAAAGGGTAGGGAAGAGGAAGTCCAAGGCCCACCCTGGCCAGCATATCCAGAGAGATTGATAAGTTAATTGCTTCAAAACCAAGAATATTTTGGCCCTTTCACCTTCTGGTGTCTTGCAGATGTCTGGATTGCAGATATCTCGGGAGACAAGCTGTGCTAATCACTGCATTTTGCTTCAGCTTCACAACGAGTGTTCAGCAGACATTCTGTGTTGATTTCTGGGAGTCTTGGGCACAGTTCAGTATCTTCCTGAAGCAATAAAGCCCTCAAGTTTTATCTTGTTGACTTGGTGATTTCCCAGAACTCCTACACTTTCAGCAGAACTTGGCCAGCAGTGAAATAAATGTTTCCATGTGTGTCATATTCTGTGCTTTGAGTAACTTTCTGGTTGTAAGAGAGTAAAACTTTCATTGTAGGATTTCTCTGTTACAGAATCAAGAAAATTAGGCTGTTTGTATCTGCTTTGTCTTTAAATTGACATTAAGCTTCCTTTCCCAGGGGAACTAGGCTGTCAACTGGGTGGGGTTTAATCACTTCTAAATTTAGATGTCTGTAACACAGATTTGTATGAATGAATAATTTCCCTTATAATTAGCACAAGAAAAGTTTTTTCAACATCTATTTTAAGACACAATAAATTGTAGCTTACACATGACATTTACTATAAAGAGCACCTAGAGCTTAGAATGTAGCAACTTCGCTTCAGTTTGATTAATCCCCTCCACTAATGCCTTCAGCAAAAGGCTGAGATATAAAACATTCCAGGAAATTACTCAGTAAATATTTACTAAGTGACTGTAGGGCTTGAAGTGCTTTTTGTCAGGTTCAAATCCATACTGGCTTGTGTTTACAAGAACTCTGAGACCACTCCTTGCTCCAGTACTGCCAAAGGAAACACAGAAGAAGGATGTTAGAGGTGCTTACAGATCAGGAGTTAGCTGAGGGTGTGAAGCACGCCAGCCAGTTAGACAGCAGTGAGGCACTGCAAACTATGTGTGTGTGCTACCTATGTCACTAGTCAGAAATACACTGTTTCTGGAGGGGAGATATTTCAGAAAGTGAAGTACTGCTGCCAGTATTCTGTGTCCCTGAACAGAGAGGAAAATCATTCCGTTTACCTTTCATGTCCTTTTCAGGAGAAACCAGCAACGTGCCATAGACTCACTGCAGTCCACCCTGGATTCTGAAGCCCGCAGCAGAAACGAGGCCATCAGGCTTAAGAAGAAGATGGAAGGGGACCTCAATGAGATGGAAATCCAGCTCAGCCATGCTAACAGGCATGCTGCAGAAGCAACCAAGTCAGCACGAGTCTTGCAGACACAAATAAAGGTACTGGTGCCCCCCAAGCACCAGTGGTACTGAGGGGCTGGATTCCCTTAGCACAGACCAAACCAGCAGTGGTGATGGTAATTAAGAGAGAAGCTACTCCCAACAATGTAAAGGGAAAGCCTTGGTGATCATGCCTGGCATAAGATAATATTGAAATGTGGATTTCTTCTCAGACATGCATACAAGCTAGACGAGATTCAGTCATAAAACCCTTGCTGGCTGCAGCCTCTTGCAGGGGCAGAAAGCTGCAGCATGAGGAACTGAAAACCTGTGATTTTCTTGTGAGCTTGCAAGGCTTTTAAAAGAGGCGAGAGCAAGTGTGCTGTTTGGAGTACAGGGACTGTGTGTATATTCAGCTTTGTTGTTTGTATCAACATTTGTAATAGCTTCAAAAAAAAAAAAATTGTTTCTTGCCAAGGCACTTCTGTTGTCTCCTCTTCCAGAACCACCAGCTCCTAGAGATTTGAGAACACAGATTTTTTTTCCTCTATTGCACCACGTACCACAAAAGCTATTCAGCTTACAGTTTGGAAATAAAATAAAAATATAATCAATTTTAAAAGCACTGAAAATCTTGAGGTTGATCCCAGGTAGCTGCTGCAATCTGCATTTCTCTGATATAAAGACAGAGGCTTGAAATGGGGTTGTGTTGCTTTTTTTAGGAGCTTCAGGTGCAGCTGGATGACTCAGGACACGTGAACGAAGATCTGAAGGAGCAGCTGGCGGTCTCTGACAGGAGAAACAACCTTCTCCAGTCAGAGCTGGATGAGCTGAGGGCTTTGCTGGACCAGACTGAAAGGGCAAGGAAGCTGGCAGAACACGAACTGCTGGAAGCCACTGAACGTGTGAACCTGCTTCACAGTCAGGTAGGCTTTTTCTGTGCCCTCTCGCTCACTGGTTAACCAGAGCCTTCTCTGTTGATCACTGACACTGCTTGTCCATGGCCACCAAAGTCAGACACACCTGGCATCCCTCCATAGGGAAAATGGGGCAAAGGAGTTAAGTCACTCTGGGGATGTGCCACCTGACTCCAAGTTAGCTGGAACAGATGATTTATCCAACTGCTTTAAACAGCTTCCAGAAAAAACACTGATGGAAAATAAAAAGAGTAAATTTGATTTCTTTTGTTCTTCCCTGCAGTAAAACCAGTTTCCTGCTGTAGTTAAGCCATATCCTGGACAGTGAGGCATTTCTCTGGAGAACAATGCTGGCACTGCTTTTGTGATGTTACTCAGCAGTGCAAACCCCAGGACTGGGCTCTCACAATAGGGAGATGATGCAGGGCAAGAAACCGCAGGAACCCACCTGTAGCAAAGTGCCCTCTGTGCCTGCAGTCTCCACTGAGATCAGCATTTGGGTGTTGTCCAGGTGGACACTGCCATTTCTAGGGTGCCATGGAGGGGCCTGTCCTGACTTGACAGCATTTTTACTAAAACCCAAAGCTTCTCTTCACCGAATAATAGTCACAAAGAAATGAAAATGTACTACAGGCTGGTGATGTTTTGCACTGTTTTCTCCAGCCTATTGGTGACATTGTTTTATTCACTTCACTGGCTGATTAAGGATCATTAATTCACCAAAACAAACAACCTTATTAATTCTTCTATTTCAGCCTATTGCTTATTATTTTATCTGAATCAAAATCTTAATATTTACAGCTTTGAGAGTATTTTTAATATTTCTTCAGTTTGAAGCTACTTATGCTAGTCAAGGCAGCCCTTACCACATACCTGGGTCTCCATTCCCAGATATTGCTCTGAGTAATCCAGAAGTGGCAAAAATCAGGAAGCCTTGGTGTGCTATGGTATTTAGAGGAATTGTCTCTAATCGTCACTTTTCCTCCTTTTCCACTATTCATTTGGGGAAAACTTAATAAAAGAACACAAGCCTGATCAATCAAAAGAAGAAGCTGGAGGGTGACATTTCCCAGATGCAGAATGAAGTCGAAGAATCACTCCAGGAGTGCCGGAATGCAGAAGAAAAAGCCAAGAAAGCAATCACAGATGTAAGTAGGCAGGTTCCTTGCTCACTTCTTTTCATACCACAGCATCTAAGGACACTGTAGTGTAGTGAATGTCACAGACTTACTTGTAGGCATTATAAATGAGAACCCTAGAGGTAAAGCAGAGGGATAAAGAAAACAAGAAAAAGGGAGAGGTGGAATCTTAAATAAAAGCATTAGAACAGAGAGAGGGAAAAAGGCCTCCAAGGTTTTACTGTCCTTCCATTTTCCATGTCCAGGCAAGCTATGCACACAGAAGGTATTCTGTGGAGCTTTGGCTACAGTGAGTGATCCAAATAAGGAATAGTTCAGGACTGATCTTCCACCATTCATTCTAAATCATAACTCAACAGCATAAGGGATTTCCTGTAAAATGTGTCTGTTTTTCAGGCAGCAATGATGGCTGAGGAGCTCAAAAAGGAGCAGGATACTAGTGCTCATTTAGAGAGAATGAAGAAGAACATGGAGCAAACCATTAAAGACCTCCAGAAGCGACTGGATGAAGCAGAACAAATAGCTCTGAAAGGTGGCAAGAAGCAGATCCAAAAACTGGAATCCAGGGTAAGTTTGTGATCCAACTTCAGACCACTCCCTCTGTTTATAGAATTGGCACCACATCAGTAGCCTAGTGCTGCCTTATTAGTTCACAGAGGCTAAGAAGGGGTAGTATGGACACTTTCCTCTGTTTCACAAAATGCAGGTGAGCAGTTCTTGGAGACATGCTTCCCCTTCATTACCCACCTATGAGCTGCTGACCAGCAGATGAACAAAGCCCTTGATTAAAAAATAATTAAAAGCCCCAGCACTTAAAAACAGCAAAAGTGTCTCCCAATGATTGCTTTGGTTAAACTTTTTTGGCCTTTGCACATGTCTGCACCTCTGACTGATGGTACAGCTGGAATACTTTCATGAAAAAAGAGTGGAAAGGTGACATTATGATCTCTTCCTGAAATTTGACTCTATGGAGATACCTAGCGTTTCTTGAACTGTGAACCAAATTTTGTACTGCTTTACATATCTGTAGCATAATGGCAAGGGTTCTTCCTTTTTTGCAGGTTCGTGAGCTGGAGAATGAACTTGAGACTGAACTCCGTCGCAATTCAGATGCCCAAAAAGGAGCCCGCAAGTTTGAGAGACGCATAAAGGAGCTGACTTACCAGGTATGCAGTAACCACCAGGCAACTGGCAAGACACATCATAAGTAATCTCAGGGTTACAGTGAAGGAGGATGGATGGCCTTAGAACTTTCTGATTGCTGGAAGCTTTAGGCGCAGGAGGAATATCTCCCTATGGCTTCCATCACAGAATGCTTTGGGTTGGAAGGGACCTTGGAGATCATCTCATTTCAACGCCCCTGCCATGTGCAGGGACACCTTCCACTACACCAGGCTGCTCAGAGCCCCACCCAACCTTGCCCCATCCAACTTCCAGGCATGGAGCATCCACAGCTTCTCTGGGCAACTTGTGCCAGTGATCATCATCCTCTTGCCTGATTTGCTCTAACTAATGTTATAAAGCCTCTGTTGCTGGGATTTGGACATTTGTAGCACAGTATTAATATGGAACAGGCTTCAATGTAGACTGTTTATAATGCAAGGAAAGAAAGAGCCCAGCTCCCTCTCAGCTATGCTTCTGTTGCTGAAAAGAGCCAGAAGGACTCAGTGGCTCTAATGCCCTGGTCAGCATAGGGTTGCTGAGTCCCAGGGCTCTATTACTGAGCAGCAGGGTCTAGTCTTGAGCCTCCTGCAGGTTTGCTAACAGCTGCTCATGCTGCTTGGCCTTCAAAAAAGGCCTGCAGCACAGAGCACTTACCCTTTTTCTTTGAACAACATTAAGAAGATAAACCCATCCATCTGCCTTAGGAGATTATTTAGCCTCCTACCTGTTGTTTTACTTTGACTTTTGTACGCAGAAGCTGAAGGTTGTTTTCTTTGAATACAGTGTGCAGGCAGAATTAGCTGGTCCCTCTGCTTATGGAGCATGACAGCTTAAACTAGGCTTCTTTTACCAGAAATGCCTGCGAATCAAACTTCAAATTATGCAAATTACACAATTCTAGGCTCACCCGTATCTGCTTCAATATATAATGGCATGCTTTATAGTGACAAGCATGCTGTTCACCCCCAAGCACGGAACTCTGCCTGTGTGTATCTGCACACCTCTAAAAGTGTGTGCACATATATATCTTTCTTTATAGACATTTATATTTACATATCTATACATGGGAGTTCACCCTCCACTCACACATCTTCAATGGTGATGTAAAAATTTTTCTCACATGTACACAGGACATAGCTAGTTTGTGCTTTGAGCTAGAAGTTTCTAAAATATGTATGGCATCCATAATTATTGTTTTGTGGTAGATGTTTTAAGCCTTTTTACTCTATCAACCCAATCAATGGTGTTTTGATACAGTCAGAAGAAGATAAGAAGAATCTTGCCAGGATGCAGGATCTGATTGACAAGCTACAATTAAAAGTGAAGAGTTACAAGCACCAAGCAGAAGAAGCTGTAAGTAACTATCTGGGCCTTTTTACCTTTGAGAGATGTATTGTTCTAAACATATCCATATGTTTTATCCATAGAAACTTCTAGTACAAATACACATTCTGTGTCCATAAATAATTCTTTTCATATCTATATAAGCCCTGCATATAAAACTGTATTTATATTATATATAAAGTAAAATATATATAGCATATGTGTTGATTATATTTAAGAAAAAGAATTCAATTTTATCCTAAGACTGCAGTATAATTTGCAAGAGAAGGGGAGGAAGGGAAAAAACAGCCCCTCAGCCCCTCAGAAGACACGTTGAGAGCCTCTCAGTTCACTTAACATGGAAAATGCCACTAGAAATATCAGCTCTGTAAAACAACAATCTCAGTTCTGCAGGAGGCAAGTGGTGCCCATACAGCTGTTACCTACTCATGCTGAGCACTTTCCATCCCACTTGAAATTAAAAGCTTTGTTTCATGTGGACAGGAGGAAATCAGGTGCACTGCTTTTTCTCAACAGGAAGCTCAAGCCAATCTGTACCTCTCGAAGTACAGAAAACAGCAACATGATCTGGATGATGCTGAAGAAAGGGCTGAAATAGCTGAATCTCAAGTTAATAAGCTGAGGAGCAAGTCAAGAGACATTGGCATGAAAAAGGTATGGTCATACTGTATGGGATATATGTGAGTGTTTAACACACAATAGTGGGTCCTCTCTTACATCTCTGAAAGTAGTGTAGACTAGGATAAATTCTTGGGTTTCTACATTTGTTTAGTTTCACTCTTCCCTTTATTTTAATATTAAAGTAACCCTGTAGGACAGCAATCTGACCCTTAGACAAAATATATTCTCTGTATTTTTGTTGTCATTTAACCTCTGTTCTCAGCAGCAGAAGCAGAACTGGTGACTTGGTGGGTTTGTTTTGGGTTTTGGGGTTTCTTTTTGCAAGGGATATTAAAGGACTGCACCTTTTTCTCTCCCTGATGATGTAGATTTCTATCTATGTAATAGAGCCTGAATGTTATCACATTAGCAGATATTTTAACATTGCTCTTTCAATGAACTTGTATTGATTGGAAGAGCTGGACGAAAAGAAAATATTGGTGATTAGTCACTTAGGTGCTGGGAAGTCATTAGTGATTAGAAATGTATTTGTGGTGTTTTGCACTTGAACTGAATGGCAGCAGAATAATGTTGATGAAACTACAAGGCACTTAAGAACTTAGTCTGGAACTGAAAGCACACTTATCTATGGTTGCCTTGTGGCAAACAGGGCAAAAAAGAGTGAGGTTGTTACTTTTAGGAATGATAGAAAGAGGAGCTGGGTCATTGCTAAATCTATCTCATTTGCAAGTTTAACAAACTTCCATGCTTAAGATCACATATGTTTTGTAGCGTTGATAGCTCCCAAGCTAAGAAAGGGAGAAAACCCCTTTACACTCTTAATTTCTGCTTTTGTATTGGCCTAATGAAATCACCTTTGACTGATATAAATTACTGCTGCTCCACCATCTAGAGCAAAGACATATTAAAACTACCTGGATATCTGGTTTATCACACATTTATGCACAATGGAAGCAGTATTGCAATGGAACCTCAAAAGATTTGCAGCTTTTAAGGATAAAAAATTTCCACTGATTTTTCTAAATTATTCTACCCCTACAAAAAAAAAAACCAAAAACAAAACCATTATAAACTTATTTAAAGATTCACAAATCCATGGCATCACACAAGCACTGAAAAAGGTACACCATGAGCATAATTTATTTTTTTAAATACTGTTAAGGATTAATTTTTTAATTTATTATTTTAATTTATTTTAATTTATCATTAGTCTATTTCCTGTACCTTACTGGTACCCTCTTTCTGCTTCAAAAATGCAAAAGTCACAGAAAAGTGGATGCCTGTTTTTACTATTCAGATGCTGTTTGCCAACACAAACTGCAGCTCTGGCAATGGAGCAGCGTTGCCAAAAGATGAGCTCAGTGGTACATGCAGCGGTGGCAGCTCCACAAGAACGATCTTGTGGCAGCAACTGTAGGAGCAGCCAGGAACACATTCAGGCGGAGACTGCTGTCCCAAAAATCACAACATCTCCTTTGGAGAGAGAAGGGCACTGCAGAGACTACTTTAATCCTGCAGCATCAGAAATACCTTGTCTACTGCTACCAATACCTATTTCCTGGATACTCTGGGGAGTGTGTGTCATTCAGAGCACTACCATCAATTAAAAAAGGGTTGTAGAAGTCCTCTGCCATCAAAAGAATCTATATAATCTAGAACAAGGACAGGATACCTGCACTGTTAGCTGGAATAAGATGGGAAACGTGCTAGTCTATTTCAGACACAAACTGGTAGTACCAGGGAACAGAAGCATTAGTGCAGCTTTTGTCATTTACTTGTGAACTTACACTACAACCTCTTGACATTTCTATTTTTAACAGTTGCATACTATCTCAATTGCCTTTCAGGTTCATGAAGAGGAATAAAAAAGTCCAAGATGACAAATATGAGACAATACTTGACATAATCAGGCACAACTGAAAGCAGATGTAGGAAAAAATAAGCACTTACAGAAATAAACATCAAGTGAAAATCCAAATAGACTGTAAAGCATATTTATTTCATTTATTTGTGCTTTTATTTTGCCAAGCCTTAGGGATCAGTAGAAGATTACATCTCGCCAACAGCCGACTTTGGCAGATCTCTGACCAAATCAAAACTAAGGGCAAATCCAGTCATGCTGCTCAGCCTCATGTATTTCGTATGCAGATTGTTAAAGCAGCTGTCCTGGCTTATGAACAGTAATTCTCCCTTTGCCCTCTCGAACCACACTGCCACTCTCTTCTCCCCCTCCACTTCCCACTCCTGGAATGGAGTTGGGATTTGAAAGCACAGGTGAAAAACCATGGGCTAAGAACAACTTTCTGGAACAGCAATGAGATAAGAAAATTAATAGTAACAGCAACAATATTACAAAAAAAAGTATACAAAAGAGAGGGTGATGCACATGCAGAAATGCTCACTGTGGACCCTTCCTTGAAGGAACCCATTTTACTGCACAGACAGTCCCTCTCCCCACCCCCACCCCCAATGAAGAAAATAACATTAGGGTTCTGGTTATGTCCCCTCATGGCTATTGCAAAAAAATAACCCTGTCCTGGCTGGAACCAGGACAGCAGCACAGATTAAACCGGTGGAAGGGACAACCCTTAAAGCTGGGAAAACCCAGCTTTCATTTGTCCTGCCCATAGGACCCTGAGTTTTGGAGAAGAGAAAGTAAAGATTTCCATATGAACAGTCAATTTATAAGCTTCTACTACCACCAGTCAAGGGACTTATCTTTGCCAGCTGCAGGACAGGCAAAGGAGATGGTGTCAAGGGACACATCCCTGTGGCTCAAAAATAAAGAATTCTCTTCAATTTTTCTTGCCTTTAAACAGGGAACTGGTCCAAGGTGGTTTAACACCAGCCAGAAAATTAAACTCCAAATATGCCACTTCCCTTCCCCCCACCCCTTTCTGGTAAGAGAGAGAAAAAAGCAGAGAATGTGGGTTGAGATAATTTACTGAAAGCAAAGAGCAGCAATGTTAATAACAAAAGTATACAAGAGATGCTTTACCCAAGCAAAGGTGTTCACCACCTGGGCTTAGTTCCATGTAGCTACTGGGACAAAGATAAGATGGCAGACGCTCCCCATAGGTCACATCCATGTGGTCCCCTGGGACAAGGACAAGATGGCAGCCGTCCCAGTGCTGCTGGCTCCACCTGTTTTTCCAGCCTAAGACAAGGTGGCAACCTTGGTACACAACATATGGCCCCCAGGACAAATGCAGGTGGGGGAAGCTCCCACAGCTAACATTTCCCATCCCTGAGCCCAAGACAATGGAGAACCACCAGAGGATAAACCCCCAAAAGCTGGATCGTTCATGTCACATGGCCCATTTTCCAGACTGCTGTGCTAGGCTGTGTTTGGCAGCATTCAGCTTCTCATACCTCAGTCTGCCAACTGTTTTGTTCCCCACAGCTGTTCCCACTCGGACACTTCTCTGCTCCCCCCACCCCTGCCAGCCCAAGTCTGCTGGGCTCGGACTTGCCACTGTCAACAGCAGACATGCTCTTTAAAATAAAATACTAAATGAAATGAAGACTGAAATGAAAGTAAGCTCTCTTTTCTTCACCCTAAAAAAAACCAAACCAAACCAAACCTCAAAATTCAGGGATTTCTTCTTCTCTGGAAACTTCTTTGTCCCTTTAGGAACTCCAATTTTGCATGCTTACTTGTCACAGGACAAGTGGGAGCTTCACACAAGCCCTGCCTTAGCCTCAGACTTTAAGCAACAGCTTAAATTTAAGAAATCACTCTGGCCCGCAAGTTCTAAGGATAGCAGATCAGGTCTATTTATATAAAATGAGTTATTTATTGAACAGACAGGAGGTAACACATGAAAGGGCTTAGCCTGAGTTAACTATGACACAGTATAAAACAAAAGAACTACCAGCAGATTACATAAAACAGTGCATGATATTAAGATACCTATATTAAAACTAGCAAAAGAAATAGTCAGCCTCCGGAGGAATAACTGCAAAGCAGGCATCCCTGCTCTGAGGAGAAATTCCACGTTTCCAGGAAAATGTGCAGAATATTTCTGCTCTGTGAAAGTTTGATGTAGCTTATATAGTTTGTCAAGGCAGGTGCCTGTCAGTCAGAATTCCAGTTTGCCCTTCCAGGTGGCAATCCCATGGTGCAAAATAACTCACTACACAACAGCTCTGTCTGGTTTGAGTTAACTCACCAGTTAAAAAGCAGCAGATAAGCTCATGGGGGGGGTGAGATGCCCTGCTCCATGACTTTTCACATACAAGTGTCCATTGATTTTTTTCCTCTCCATTTGTCCGTTACTGTTGCTCAGGAAATCACATTTCCATGTGGCTCTTATTGTAACTCAAAGTGGAAGGTGGAGGAACTCTTTGTTCTTTTCATCACCAGAGTCAGTAGTATCTGTGTGCAGAGAACTATTTTCTTCCTGTATGTCAAGGTGTTCGTGTTCATATGATTCCTCTTTTCTTTTTTTTCTAGACAAAACAAAAATACTTATAAGAACTACTGATGTGTAAAATTAATCCCCTAGTGGGGGAACAAGAAAAGACACACTCACCATAAAGATAAGTCAGCATTTTCCATTTTAGTTTTATCTGAGTAAAATAAGCATCCACACAACAGTGCAGAAACATTCCTGGTTTTTCCATCAAGTCCTCCATCAATGTAACCAGAGCTGAATTAACCTGTCAACTGTTCCACTTCCTCTGATTACGATGTCTGACAGCCCAACAGATCCCAAGATAACTTAATCTTGCTTAAATTGTTTAGACAACTGCATCCCAAAGTACATTATCATTTCTAAAGCATGTTACAACTGTTTAATAAGCAGCATGCAAGTGAATATCTGTGTAGAGAGAAAAATGAAAAAAGGCTGAGGCATAATATTTTCAGAGTTTTCTTTCTCATATGTTTTTGCTGTTCCTCATGGTACCCATAAAATGCCTCCTGAAGCTTACCAAATTCAGACTGTGACAAAATCTTCAGACAAGTATTCAAGGTCTGGATTTAGGTACTTCCCTTCAATATGAGTTGGGGGTCTATTCTGAGGAGGTGGTCAATGGGTTTCAACCTCCCACTAACAGAATTACTTTTCCCCACTTACTGCTCAGTTCTTTGAACTTTACTTCTTGTGCCCCTTGTCCTGACAGCCCCTTCACATGGGGATTGTCTTCCCTTTTTCTTAAAACAGAAGATCAGCCTAGCAAACAATGCTAACAATGCAGTTGTTTAATCACAACTGTCTAGCTACAGCTACTGATTACCAATTTTTTTAAAGTTACTAAGTTTGGCTCAACCTTTATTCAAATCTTGAGGGGCTTGGTATCAACAGTATCTTAAAAAATAAGTACTCTAATGATTGTACATACCTTGAGATAGCAAAGTACCACTGCTATTGCCACTGCTATTGCCACAGCACCAAGCACTCCTAGCACAACTTTCCCAGTGTTACCTGAATTTTCTTTAAAAAGTGCAAAAAAGAAGTTCTTATTATTCAATAAATGTATTAAAGCTATGATTTTCTTATTTATAATGTAAAAGGTATGATTTAGGGAGAAAGAAACATTACAAGGAAATGAGACAAGGACAACAATGTTCAAGTTACTTGACTCATACTGTAAGACTTTGAAGTGATACTTTACTGACTTAAGTGTGAATAGCTGAAAGCAGATTATTTTACTTCATTGTGCTGATAGCTAATTTCATGTGTGCTCATGGGATAGGATTTGACAACTTTTTAATACAAGTCCCATTTAAAACAAATCAACTGCCCAGTGTGCTGGGCACTGTCTCCAGGTACAGTGCTCAGTGCCATTAGCACTACTGATTTACAGTAGAGCAGCTCTGTAAATGTTATCCAGCCTGGATCATAAATTTCATGACTCCTGCTGCAAAATCTCTGCAACTTTAATCTGAAACACTGCCCAGTTCCATAGTGCTACCATGCAATCCAGGTAGACACAAGAAATCCTGAGATAAGTGAGTGATAACCGTGGATTCCACAGGGGATCAAATCCCACCTAGAAGAAACCTCTGCACAGCACCAAACTGCCAAAAGAACTGCATGGCTCTTCTACCTCAGGTTGTCTTTGCCCTGCTGTGTCTTGTCCAAAGAGTTTGAAAAATTTTACACTCCTCTGGAAACCTCCTATGGATGTCTAGAAAACAGCTAAAAAATAAGACCTGCTAAAACAGAGCATTTAATCTAGTCATTGCCTTTAGCTTGACTCTGTAACCAGATGCAGACCTATGTTTACATCTTGTAAATTCCTTTAGAAGAGGAGCTTTAAGCTGCAACCCTTCCTTACACAGGAGAGATGACTGTAAATCTCTTTTTTCCCTCTCAAAAGCCTTCTTTCCAGTGGCCCTTGGAAACCATTCTGATGGCTCAGCAGCTGCTGTGCTATGGCTGCTATCCAACGTGGATAGCCCATTCCCTACTGTCTCCAGCCACTTACTTGCTTTCAGGCTGCACTGAAAGCCACAAAGGAGCTCATCTGAGGTTATTATCACTTATTCTACTCCCTTTTCTATTATGCTGACTCTGTTTTTCATGTCTTACTGGCTTGCTTCAAGTTCTCTTCTTTGTTTAGAAGAGGTGCCCTCTATTAGTTCTCAAGCTTTTTGGTGATTGTATGTAATTGTGTGAAATGTCTGTGTGCTACTGTTGTATGTGCTACTGACAATGAAATAACTGTAAGTAAGATTTCACAGCTGGGAATTTACTATAGCTCATAAAAACACAGGCAAGCATTTAAACATACATATTATATCCCCAGGCCTAAAAAAGTCCTGCTGTGTAGAATTAAAGCTTTGAAAATAACAACTGTGTGTTCTCAACAAGCTTTCTTCTGCAGCCAAACTTATACCACAAACTTTGGGCTTCTCATCGTCTCTCTGCTACATTTAAAGCTATGTCTGCTGTCAGGAGAGCATTTAGGACAGAATTCTAAGAGCCCTGCTATGTCCTCAGCTATGAGAGCAGTTGGTGGCAACTGAAGGCAAACACTGATTTTGTAACCTTTGCCACAATAAGCTGCTGACTGAAAAAGTAAACTTCTAGTCTTTAAATAAATACATCTTTGGTAACTTTTTTTTTCCCCTGAGCCAACACAAATAAAATACATCTCTCTTCCACCCAACTGTACTGATCACACCAAATTACACAAAAGTGCATGTTGCATCAGCGTACTGTGAGCTGGCAAACAGCTATCACTGCTGTCCCACTACATTCTCACCCAATTCATGTAATGAAGGCTGAAGACATTCACAGAGAAAAGCATCTTCCAGTGGAGCCAGTGTCTCCCCGCAAGGGGTATATTCTGAACTCTAGAGCTGTTTCCATTACTAATTTTTAACTCATTCTTGTAGTATTGATTCTTTTTATGTAATTACTATTTTTGAGATTTCTGATTGACTCTTTGGCTGTGCATTGTCCTAACTGATCCTCATCCTCTGAAATGGAAGGAGTGGCAACTTACCGACGTGCAAAGTTGTCACAGCAAGTTTTGTGTAGAGAGGTGTTGAAATATTACACAGATATTCTCCACTGTCGCCTGCAGTAAGATGATCCAACCTCAGCGAAAAGTCACTTTCGTTAACCTGGACTCGAGGCTGGTGAGAGTGAGATGTGCCATTGAAGGAGGCCAGGACTGAGGTCACTGCGTTTCTGTGTAATGTCCAGACAACACTGAAAGCGTCAGTGCTTTCAGTGTCAAGGCCGTATTCACAAGGAATTATGGTGCTCTCTCCTTCCACCTTAGACAGGTGGTCTGAAACAGATAAAGAGCTCTCTGCACTTTTTTTGGAAAATACTGTGAAGGTTATTTAGACATTTTGTGATTTTTTTCCTTAGGTTTGATACTACCATGAAAATACAAAAACAGATTTCACTACTTTGATATTGCATTCAAATACCACAGTATGTTTCTAGAAGTATCTGAAGATTTTGAAAACATACATATCTTACACTAAAATATCTAATTGGTATTGGCAATATTTATGAATATCCTTTTTTAAAAATTTGACTATTTTTCCTCTAATTGAGGGGCTCATTAATAGAAGTGATTCAGTCTAGTCTAGGTTACTGTGAAAAACAGCAGGAAATTCCACATGCTGGGAGCAGAGAGAAAATAGAACTGATCAGATAACTGCACACCTGAAGCAAAAGGATAAAACACAGCATAATTTAACTAAAAGAATAGAAAGATTGCATGTAGTTAGAAATAACCTTCAGTTATGGTGAGCTTGAGTTCTTTACTTGTCCATGTTGAATGTTTAACAATAAATAGCTTTAAAAAAACAGGAAAGGGAAGGAGAAGGCAAGTATGTGGAATTAACACCTAGTATATAAAATACTAATATGAGACAAATTAACATCATAGAACAACTACGAATTTGACAGCAAGGATTTGAAAGCAGTGGTGGCTGGCAGTCAGCTGGAGAGGAAGATAATAGATTATTTTGACGTGGTGTAACTACACTCAGTTTCTGTGGGGGAGGGTTTAATGAACAAAGGTGTGGGGCTGAAAAATCATGAAGACAAAAAACCAGAATTGTACTCCACATTGCTATTATAGAAACAAAAGGAGAACAGTTTGTTTTCAAAATATTCTACTGAGGGGCTAGATGGATGCAGGGAAATGCAAGTATGTGTCTAATGGAATGTACCTTTTTCTCTTGCGGATCAGGCATAGATAACAAAAGAGACACAGTGCGCTTGATAACTACTATGATGCCATACTTGAAACCTTCCATATTTTAAGCTATTCCATGTAAATTAAAAACTGCACCCTTGTTCTGGAGCTTATGCAGTGGGTTAGGCACTGAGAGTGTCTGGATACACTTAAGAGGGTATTCAGGATGATGGAAGCATCCACGCACATCTCACAAGAGAACTGCTCTTGCATTGCTCTTCCTTCAATTAAAAATATTTCCTAAGAAACAGGAAAGGTTGAAGACCTCCACTTATCTACTCAAAGTGAATTTCCAATGAAATTCAAGAGGAAAACAAAGCAGTGTTGAAATTTCATAGTCCTGCTTTTCCTTAACTAAAAAAAATGAGCTGCTGTTCACTAAATGGCAAACTGTTTGCTGCTCGCCATTCCCATGCACCCCAGCACTCAGACTGGTACTTAAGGGTACATGTGAAGAGAAGTACAATGAAAGGATCAAACAGATCATATGCAGCTAGAGTAGCAGGCAAACTTTCACCTCCCTCGCAGAACTCACATATTCTCCAAGGTTTCCATGTATTTTGTCCAATGGGCAGAATTATTTTATTGATAGAGGGTAAAGTTTGTTTATTAGGCAACTCTTAAAATGTGAAACTGATATAGAAAAGATGTTAAGAGTAAAGGTAACTTACAGAAGGGTGAGATAGCCCCTCTCATTCCTACTTCTTGGAAGCAACTTGTAATGGTACCTTGTAATCCTAACAAATGCATTTCAAAGAGAAAGGTAAATCCTTTTGCACTGTCCCATATTCATATTGCCCCACTGCAGAAAGACTGTCTTTAATTTGACTCTGAAGCCAGCTGTGAAATTCAGTAACAATGCTGAAAGAGATTTCATTCCTACCTTGCATCTTCCATTCAGCACCCCACACTTCACGATCCAAATGAATGTGACAGTAATAAGTATCTGTCACATTTATAATGTCCTTGTCACTTCTAAGAGAAGAGAGAACTCCATTACTAGTTTCCTCCCGATCTGTCTCTCGGATGGATATTCTGCCCTGTACCCAAGATATAGTTGGTGCTGGATAAGTGAGAAAAGCATAGCACTTCAGTCTCCTTTCTGTGTTTGTCTTTTGGTATTCCAGTGCATAAGAAGAAGGAGCTGTAGATGAAAAAATAATTTAAAAAATAATCTTACTACTTACAAAATGGTTTTTAACTTAAGTGATTACTCTTTTGAAATACCATTGGAGGGAATGAATATAGCTGAGAACAAAACTTCATCTGTGTTTGATTTCAGAAGAAAGCACAGCTACTTACAAGGCCAAGATTTGTCCTGTTCTGAGAAGCCACATTATGTGTACCACATAATTAGCATTTAGAAATCAAGGTGTAGTAGGTTATGAAAACGAGTGCTGCACTAAAATTTTCCAATCCATGTTGCAATATTTCACCAGAGAAAAAAACCTGCTGCATAACACCCATCAGGCCCAAAAGGTGCTCTGCTGGGTTGGAAGATTTTGATTCCATGGGAGAAACAACACAAGGAAATCTGTTGGTGAAATTCCATTTGCGGTGGTGTGATCCAGGGTTTTTGATGCCTTACTGACCTTTAACGTGTAGCTGCACTTCCACTTCTGTTCGATGTTGCGCTGTTCCCACATAGCAGGTATAAGAGCCCTCATCAGCCATGGTCAGGTTACTAAGTTTCAAGGAGGCATTTCCACTAGGGATGTTCTCATGGAAAAGGTGTGTTCTGAGTCTGTAAGGTGGATCTTGTTCTCCCAGCTGATCCTTCTGCTGATAGTAACTGTGCACATTTTTGTCCTCTTTGCTCCAGTGAATTACTTCATCATGCCCAGGTGGGAAACGACAAGGGAGGATGCAATCCTTGGAAAACAGCCCTGTTACTTCTTCCTGTTCTGTAAAATCTAAAGCCCATAAGTACAAATGACTAAGTTTAATCCAGTCTACAAGTATATTTCCACACCTATTTATCCCTGACAAAAAAATGCTCTTGCAGGTGTGCCAACGTCTCTTTCATGACTTTTCTGTCACGAGTCTCTTAGGACAGCAAGGGTGTCCATTCAGTTTAATCAGGATTATAACATAAAGCTCTGTTCTTTGAACTTCTAATCTGTTTACATAGGAATCCAAAGTAAGCACCCACATACTCAAATCAGCACACTGCCACCTTACCACCTGAGCTTCAAACGTGTTTCCACACCTTGAACCACATCGTTTCCACCTTAGACTTTAAAAGCCTTTTGAGCTGCAGCTTCCTATGTGTTCAAACATTCACAGTGCCATGCTGCAATGCCCCATGTTACCAACCACCCTTACACAGTGCCAAGCAGTTGTACCATCACAGGGAAAAAAAGACATGGCTGTGCAACTGATGGGAAGGACAGGACTTCTTGAGACAGCTTTGCCATCACAGACAGGATGAGGAAGCTCTGTCTCAGCCCTTGAGATAATTAAGGTGTACATTCCACAAATTGACGGAAATGGTAGCATCTCATTTCTGTCACCATTTAAGTTAGGCCTTGGTAGTATACAAGAGTAATTTAAAATTAATCTTTCAAAAAACTGACTGCATTGACTTAGCATCATCACGTTGACTTCTTGGCCAAGGTCAGACAACCTGTTAGGATGGTAGTGAGTGACCAGGGGCAGCTGCCCTCTCAGAAATTCCAATGCCCTCTCTAGCTCATCTGGCAGAACAATCCAAATGACTTTGCCTTAGTGTTCTCAATGCAAAGTCAGCCAATTTGATGCAAAGCATTTTCAGTCTGAACTGAAAAGCACTGCTTGCTCAGCCAGTGGGGCAGAAACCTTGGCAGGTAACAGTCTGGGGGTTCAGTGGCCACAGCCATCCATGCAGCCACCTGACAAGCAGTCTTTGGCTTCAGAAGTGTTTTACATTACCCAAAAATGATTCTTTACCATTAATAAATAGTGTTTGAATTCAACTAACTCTCCTTAATAAAAATTAAAAATAGTGGTCTTCTTTTTTATTTTTCAGCTACAACCTACCCCAAAGTGTAGCACTGATGTGAAATAAACAGATCACGACAGCTGGTATGTTCCGTCCTTTCATTTCTTCATTGGTTCAGAGATTCAGGTCAAACTGGCAAAATAAAAGTAGGGGATAAAACCTGTTTAAATGCAGATAAAAGACATGTCCATATATAATTTCCTTTCTACAGCTTGCTAAGGACTATAGGCCTTTGTATCATGTTTTTTGTTTGCAACAGACTTGGTCCAGATTTTTGACATTAAAGTCATTCATTATGTGATGCTACACATTACATAGTTGAGTAATGCGTAATCCTACACATTACTCAACTCAGTGGGTTGAGTCACACTCATTACCTTGTGGCCCCTTGCAGATTGATGCTTTATTTTTAATAAATAGAAAGTATTTACTATCAGTGTGGTTGCAGGGCTAGGGAATATTAATCTTCTTCATTCCTGAACAGGACATCAAGGAAAACTGGTCAAGTCAAATTTGTAAAAGTATGTAAGAGGTCCCTTGTCAAGCCTGATTTTTTTTTACTTTTTTTAAAGTATTTTTCTGATTACTGCAACATTTGACTTTCTGGGGTGGGAAATTTGATTGCATTTGCAAATACTACAGATAAAGAAAACTTTTCACACTTTTTACACTTTCAAAAATGTGTGCATGGAAATTTAGGTTAGGAATGCAAAGGAAAAGGAGACTCTCTCATCATATCTTCTGTGTTGTTAGACAGCAATTTACCAGAACCTCTCATGTGTAACAGAAAAAAAGAATACTGTAACTATTACCGGAGTGGAGGAAGAATGTAGTCTTATCCTAAAATACAGCATACCTCAGTGGAGAAATTACCTCATGAATCAAGTAACCTGAAAAGACTTTAATGGATTTTCCCTAGTCTTTTTTTTTTTTTTTCTCCCCAAAAGGCAGCTATAGGTACCATTTCTAACTGACTTAGCCAGGCTTTCTAGCCAGACCTTTTAGTATTATGAATAATTTTGACTGGTGTCTGAGACTATATCTGTGGTGGACGTGAATCTTAAATCCTAAAGATTTTTGAGTATTATTTCTTTTGAAAAGGTAGTGTGCTTGTTTTATGTATTCTCACAATTCTTTTAGGAGAAAAAAACAGAACAACAACAACAACAAAAAAAAAAAGAATAGAGGCACCAAAAACATTAAATCTGAGGCAGAACTAGATGCAATGGTAAAATAAACATTTGATATATAATTTTGTTCCATGTCAGCATCAACAACTGCCAGTACCTTCTTTCTTTACCCCTTGCACTGGCAAGTGGGGCAAATCATGTTTTATTGGAATTTTTGCTTATTTACCTATCACTTCCAACTTGATTGATAAAATATACTATGCTTGATGTTTGAATTTCAGAAACTGTAATCAATGCTGTATTTCCCTTAGTGAGGGATCTGCCATGTTTAATTGACATGTCACCTTTCACCAGCAGCGACGCTCTGAGAGTAACATGTTTCCAGTGATACCTCTGCGGTGACTTTGGGGGTTGCATGGACAGTGCACACTGCCTCCCACCTTCTAGCTGTGCCCCAAAACCCTGCTCCAAAATACAACAGCTACAGTTACTTAGCTGAAAATTTTCATGTTCAGCACAAACCATAGCTTTGGATCTTCCCATTAGAGAAAAATGTATGCCGGTCTGTAGAAAAATCTGAGTGTAGGTTCTAGCCAGCCTTTTCAGCAAGTTCTGGGGTCTTACAGGAATAAAGTGTGTGTATGCTGATAATTAGAGTCACACTGCAAAATACGGAACAAACATGCAATAAACAAAAAACGCCTGTTTGTCACAAATGTAAGTGGCACAACCAAGAAGTCATGCTCTAAGGCTTTGTAGTGAAATATCAATATGAAATAATGTATACAGACAGTGCACAAGAAGAATTAAGTTCACTGTAGTCATGTTATTTACTGATGCTCTAGTTTTCAGGAGAATTATTGCATACAGAATCACCACAGGCTCAACTGGAAAGCAGCTCAGCCAGGGTTCCTGAGAGCAAGTCAAGGTGCTAAAATGCATCTCCAAAGACATACTGAACAGCTCAAATAATGATAGGGGGAAGGCTGCATTTGCTTTGGCCACTACAGGAAAAGAACACATGCTTTCTCTCTTCTGTTAATCAGTGACCAAACTGTATCCAAGTATTTCCCCATTTTTGAACTCTGCAGTCAAGCCAAAACCTGACCAAAGCACTCCTGCAGCAAACAGCCATTGGGATTGGTTGCTGCTCAGTGTACTTTGTGACCTCTTTGAGAGCAGGTATGCATATTGAAATATCCTCCTTTCAAATAAAATTTATTTCTTTCTTAGTACAAAGGATTCTGATTTATTCCTTTTCAATGCAACTTAACAACACATTTCAAGCATACCAACACTTACAAGGACTGGGAAATACCAGAAGATTCTAATTTTTACCAACAAGCAAACAAGAAAAAACAAACATGCAAAATTCTCAAGAAAACATGTTTATCACATACTGCTAAAATCTCCTACCACAATGATACCAGCTTTCTAGAATTTCCTCATTGAATCTTCAGGGGATTTCCCACAGTAAAACAGAGAAGTCATTCTCTGCCTCCCCACAATGAAACCCTTACAACTTAAATGCTAACTCCATACTTCAGTTGTTGAGAAATACTCCGAATGGAAGAAAATTTTCACAATCTCTCTCCCGGTTGATCTCTGCCTCTCTCCAGCTGCACGCTGACCCACCCGCATGGCGCAGGGCTCAAGTAACTAACACAGATGTTCGTGCATTACCTTTAAGGGAAGCTGCTGTTTTTACAGTGAGATCTACGATTCGACACACGCTAAGATTTCACACCTTTTATGTTCCTTTTTTCGGGCCTAAGAAACTTTTTCTCTTAACCATTTCTTTTGCCTGGCAAACCCAAAGCTCCTGCAAGCTGTAACGGAGGAAATGAGCGAGCAGTATGAGGTGAGGCTTACAGCAGTCACGATGCCGCTCCTAACGAGCTAGGGGAGGCAGCGACAGCGCCAATTCTCCTAGGGGCAGAGCCCAGGAACCTGGCACCGGGAGCGACGTCAGAGCCCTGCGGGCCCAGGAGAAAAAGAAAGGTAAGGTAAAACTAATCATGACACTCTTCTCAAAAAGCTGGTCATCTGAAACAACAGGTAGGTGCCTAGGGCTGCCTGCAGGGTTAGGCAATTATTTTCTAACAGTAATTTTTTAACAGTGACTTATTCTCTCTGGACAATTCAAGACTTGTCTGTGCCGTCTAGTTTCCAGCACAACAAAACGACTCAAGTATTTTCGGGAAGACAGCTTATAAAAAACCCCAAACAAAATGAAGGGATAAATAGCAAGAAGACTTTGGTGGTGCTAGGAGTTGACAGGTGTGGTGTGTCTTGCATTCACAGAGTCATTTCAGTTGGAAAAGACCTCTGAGATCATCGAGTCCAACCTTTGACTGATTAACTTCTCAACTAGATCATGGCATTAAATGACACGTCCAGTCGTTTCTCGAACACTTTCAGAGATGGTGAGGTACCAGGGCAGCTCATTGCAATGCTTGAAAACCCCTTCAGTGGGCAAATTCTTCCCAATATCCAATCTAAACGTACCGCTGGCACAGCTTGAGGGTGTGTCCTCTGGTCCTGTTACTAGTTAATTGGGACAATAAACCGATCCCTACCTGGCTACAGCTTCCTTTCAGAAAATTGTAAAGTCTTTCCTGAGCGGCTCCTCATGGGAGCTGCACTTCACACCCTTCACCAGCTCCGTTTCCCTTCTCTGGACACGCTGCAGCGCCTCAAAGTCTGTCGGTAGTGAGGTGTATAGAGCTGGACACAGCACTTGAGGTACTTCACCAGTGCCAAGCACATTCCCAGGAGACGGAGCTTTCCCACCCGCTGCCTTCATCCCACCCCGCCCCCGCCCCAGAGCACGCTCAGCCGGCACCCGCGGCTAACACTACAGCTCTTGGCTGCCCGGACTCACTTTTCCGCACCTCCGGCTGCAGAGCACCGCACCTCAGCCCGTGAGCCACCGCCGCTGCCCGCTCGGCACCTGCCCGGAGCGAGGCGTTTCAAAGTTTGTCTTCGGGAAGGGAGAAAAGTTTAAAAGTTAACCAGCTCCGTCAAGTGCCTCAACAGCTGAAAGGCGAAAACTCCAGTCAGGGCGGGTTGGCTGCGGGGCTTCGCCGGCACCGCCCTGAGCCCTCCGTGGCGGTGCGGGCCCGCCCCTGTCGCTGTGGTTACGAGTCAAGATGGCGGAAGAGGGCGCTTCGGGCCGGCGCGGGGAGCGGGAGCGGAACGAGGAGGCGCTGGCGGAGCGCGGCCCCGGCGCGGCTTTTCACATGTTCGTCCTCATGGAGGACCTGCTGGACAAGCTGAAACTGCTGAGCTACGAGGAGGAGGCGCTCCGGCGCCACAACATGCGGCCTCTATCCAGGTGCTTCTGACCCGCGCCTCCTCCTCGGCCTGAGGGCGCTGGCGTGGCTGTGGGCGGGGGGCGGTGGGCGGTGGGAAGGAATCCCTCCGGGCCGTCAGAGCCTAGCGAAGGGCCTGCATGACAGGATGCCTGGGAAAACCAGCCAGTAGCAAAGCTTCCCCTGAGAGCTGGAAGCTTTCAGAACGCGAGGCACCGCAAAAGACTGAGATGCGATGAGTAAATAGTCCCTTGACCTTTCCTGCCCCCGGCAAGTAGTGGGTATCTACATGCCAGAGTGCCCGTGCAAAAAGTAATTCTACCTAAATTCTACCTCTTCCGCAGAAAATAAATTCCAAGTTGCCTAAATTCCAAGTTGTTCAAAATAACTCTAAATATCTTGAATTCAGGATAGCTGTTAATGGTGTGTGTATATTTTTTACCCTATAACCCTTTACAAACAGGATCTTGGACCTGTTTTTGGTAAGGCTGGGGTTTTGTATCCAGTACATACTTGTTTCATATGTAATGGTTTTTTATGTCTTTCTTTTAAATTATGGTGGAGACAGGAAGTCTGGGACACAGGGCCGGTGTGCTGTCCAAATAACTTTTAAACCCATCCATCACTTTCAGCCAGATTCCACTGCAGGGTGTCACAGAATTAAGCTTCTTAAAAGCAAAAGTTTGGTAAGGGAGTCCAAGTTACCCCCTTTTTGGGAAGGAGGCTCAAGTATGAGCACAGTAGCTGTAAATTAGTTCTAGCCTGTTGTTGAATCACTGGAATGTTTGGAGCAGGACAGCAGACCTTTGTGTACTTCAGTAAGTAGCTGTGTTGGTAAAGGGAAGCATTTCCAGAAGTTCCCAGTATCCAGTGTGCATGTTATTTATTACTTGGGGGGGTAGTCTGGTTTTATGGACAGAATTCTTGTTAGGACCACATATTTGAATTTGGTGTGGTCAAAGTCAGATCGTTTTCATTGCTCTCCAAAGCAGCCCAAAGCACAGTAGGTAAGGACACGGGGAAGGATCACTTCAAAACATGCTCCTGATCTGAATTTGCAGATGTAGGAATACCATCATCCTGCATTTCTTGAGGAAAGCTTGAAGGGGAGGTGATTTGGGGAACTTGGCAGCCAAGTCTGGTGTTGACTAATAACTTACTCAAAGCTGGAAATAAACAAGCTGGGTGTAGAAAACTTGGTCTGCTGTGGTTATGTGTGAAACTAGACATCCTGATTTTTGGTCAGGAGGGTTGCTCATTGAGAAAATTGAGTAAAGAAACAGCTCTGTAGCCTGTGATTACCTATAATGTTGTAAGAGCTCCAGAAA
This sequence comes from Haemorhous mexicanus, assembly GCF_027477595.1. NCBI lineage: Eukaryota > Metazoa > Chordata > Aves > Passeriformes > Fringillidae > Haemorhous > Haemorhous mexicanus. The sequence goes on along the minus strand of NC_082342.1, from coordinate 18,969,913 downwards.
TTCACAGTACGTGCTGTTTGCCTCCTTTTTAAACAGGCACTACTTTGCGCTGCCCACCAATCCCGGAGAGCAGTTCTTCATGTTCTGCACGCTTGCCGCTTGGCTGATCAGCAAAGCGGGACATCCCTTCGAGCAGCCGCAGGAGTACGATGACCCGAATGCAGTGATTTCAAATGTGCTCTCAGAGCTGCGGTCCTTTGTGAGTGTCACACAGGCTCTCTTCTCAAGTGTGTTGCAAACGCCTGCATTCCCTTCAGAAAAAACAGCAGTCACACACTGTTCTCCTGCTGGGTCTGGTCCCAAGGACTGGACAGACTTTTCCGGCTGTAAGTTTGTACTGTGTTACTTAGTTAATTGGAAGTTTACATAGGCTGTACCTACTTGCTATTTTTTTAGCACTACAGAAATGGTCTTACAGATGATTCCAGTTAGTTTTGTTCTGCAGTCTGTAAAATGGATTAAACCAGGCTTATATTTTGTAGTGCCGCATATGTTGCTCATTTATAGTAGCATAATTTTCAGAGATTTCATCTGGAAGGTTTGTGATCCTGCTCCGGCCAAAGTCAATGACATAATTTCTAGTGTTGGAAGTGGTTTAGAATAGTGTTTGTGTTTTCTTCTTCTTTTGGGTTTTTTTTTTTTTCTTGTTAAGGAGTAAAAGGTTTTACAAACTGCCAGGAACTACTGAGATTTTTTTTTTTTTTAATTAAAAAAAGGAAAAAAGCCAAACTCCAAAGGTCAAGAAGTATGATCTTATGGAAGATTATACTCTGGTGCAGCTGTGAATGATGTTAAGGACACTGTTCTCTAAAGAAATTAAACTATATCAAACTACTATGTTTATTCTGCATGACAGCAATAAATTAAAATATTTTATAAGGCAAATCTGGACATTGTTGAAAAGTTCGTAGTTAAGTCACAATACTTGATTTTCTTGGTACCTGTTCTTACGTTGCTATGTCACTTGTGTGCTTGACCGTCCAGATCCCTTGTGGCTTCTGCGTCTTCTGCTACCTGGGAGTATGCTCTTACCATATGCTTAAAGATTTCTACACTGGATCTGTTCCTTGGTTTCATCTGGTTTTCCTTCTGTTGCCTCACTGGAGCTGCATAGGAGAAGAATGTTAATTGTCATTAATAAAATCTCATACACAAGGGACACTTTGGTTTTACGGTACAAAACTTATCTCTCTTTGAGGAAATTTGGGTTGTTAGGCCATTAGTAAACAGCCTGTCTCTTTATTTTAGGGAAGGCCTGTGGATTTTCCTCCCTCAAAATTAAAGACAGGCTGTGGAGAGCAAGTGTGCTATGTTCTTGATTGTTTAGCTGAAGAAGCCTTGAAACACACTGGGTTTAGCTGGAAAAGGTACAGTACAATTCTATGCACCCTCCTTTATGCATTGTTTTCCAGCAAACAGGTGTAAGTTGCAGTGGTAAGATAAAACATAGGAATGACTAAAACCATTTTACTTGACGTTTAATGAAATGGAAGATTCAACTAGGCTTGAAGCAGGGTGACCAATTAATTCCTAATGCAATTTCACACAACTGGCCCGTTGCCAGCAAGGCTGAGTTTGGACCATTATAACTTAGCTAATTAAGGTTTAACTGATGACTTTTTTTTTTTTGTTGTTGTTATTTCCCTTCATGTAACTCCTTGTTAATCTGATACTTGAGTTGAAACATGTAATGTCCTTTTAGATTCTATCAATCAGTAGTAAATTCCTGGAGTTATGCACAGTATGATCATGTTACAAGTAGACGAGAGTAATTTTATTTAATCTGAAGGAAATTTTAGGACAAATTAGATGACAGATAATCTCAAATGTATGAAAATGTCTTTAAAAGTGTTCTTTATTTTAGTTTTTTCCTCTAATTGGTTTTGAAATGGATATAGCAAAGTAATTTTTACCTCGGAAATATTTTACTGTTACTTCTTTTTAGTACACAAATTCCACTGTAGGCTGCAAATAAGCCTGTGGTGATTTGCACTTGAATTTTAACAGCTTAGACCAATAGAGAAAAACCCCCAAATTTACTTCCTAGATGACTTTGTAGTGTGGATCTACTGTACTGCCTTTACTTTTAAGACAGTCCAAGATGAACAAGACTTTCAAGGCAGAGTATATCTTTATTTAAGTTATGAAACACTAATCACTGTCTAGGTATGTTCCATATCATCCATTTTTCTCATGAAATGTTTTTCTTTGCAGAGGTATTTACAATTTATTGTGTTTAAAAGCTCTGCTGTTCTTTGAATTCATTTCAGGCCAGCATACCCAACAGAAGAGCCAGAAGAAGAAGAAATAACAGAAGATGATGCAGAATTAACACTTAGTAAATTGGAAGAGGATGTTGCAGTAGGTTTATTTGGTTGGTTTTAATTATATTAGTATTGGTCCTCTATGAGGAAATTTTTTTCACTGTTCATTTTGTTTGGCTTTGTTTAAGAAGTCTTTTCAATTAGCCATTCAGGTTTTTTTCTTGCAGCTCTATTCCTGTATTGTCAGATTCTCTGTAGGGCTTTTTGTTACTTTTCAGATAAGATTAACTCTTCAAGACAGAGTGTATTTTCTTATGTGCAGTGGAATCTAGCTATGCATTAAAAACACAGAGATTCAGAATTGTTTCTTTTCTACTAATAACTCTACTTTTGATGTTAAACTAAAGGATTAAAATAGGAAAATAGTCAGCGGTTTTCTATATCTTGTTGAGGTCTAAGCTGCTTAAATTGGGAAGTGGGGATGAAACAGTTAACTAAACCACAGTTTAAATCCTTCAAAGAACCTCTGGGTTTTTTCTCAGGTATTGTCCTAGGCCATGATTTTCATAACTAATATGTTCTTTTAGCTCTTTGGAATGTATGTGTGTTAATAAAACCACTGAGGTGTTATTCCTTTACTAGGTATTACATTACCAGGCAGTTTATACCAAAAGGATACTCACTTTTTAGAGCCCATAGTAGTTCTACAGGGATTAATTACATGCCAATGTAATTTTTTTCCCTGGTCCATTGTTGCTGCCAGTATATTGATATTAGCTATATCCATAATTGAATTAGCAGTATTTCCAGCAATTAAATGTTAATGATGAGGTTCACTGATTGTTCTTTGGTTTTGATTCTTCTGAATAAAAATTATGAGGCTGACAGAGACAAACCTAGTTCTGTAAATCAGGGATAGCCTGTGTTAGGTGGCCAGCAGAAGGCAGTGAGGCTGGGTGTGCAAGAAAATTTGCACAGTTTGGTTTCTCAGTTCTGATAACTAGTCTTCTTGTTCTGGTGGTGTGTTCTTCTAAATGCTGCACAAATATGTATTGTCCATTTAGCAAAATATAGTCTTAATTTCTTGCAGGTATTCAGGGGACTCGGGGTCAGACATGCCAGAAGAAAATAGTTGTCCCTGTTAGTTAAAAACTGGGTAAAATAGAGGAAAGAGAAATAAGCTCCAAGGTTTTCAGTGAGTCTTGAAAGATTTTACCCTAAGACGTGTTATTGCAGGTTTTGTGATTTGTGTAGAAAGGAGGTGGATGATGAAATTTCACTTTGGTGGAAAAGACAGTCAAGAGGAGGACAAGGTGTTTAGGGAGTGAAGTGTCTGGGTGATAAAATGGCAGATGAAATACAGTAAAGATAAATGAAGGTTAATGTACAGAAAAAGCATCGTTGCTTTCGGGTGATGGGCTCACAGCTGATCATAGTCACAAAAGAAGGGGATTTTTGAGACTATAACAGATTTATAGAGTATGTGAACAGAACATGTGGTCTCATGGGCAAGAAAAAAAGCAATTGCCTCAATTTCAGTTGTGTTATTCTGTACACTTAAGATGTGGCATCATTCTGTAACTTCAAACACATAGTGCAAACAACATCTTGAAAACTGTGTTGAGGTCTGGTTGTGGTTTGGCTTTTGTTTTGATGGGGCTTTATTTTTAAGGTAGAGCTTTAAGAAATACATAAAAAAATACAATTACCATACAACTATTGACAATGGGCCATTTGATGTCAGAGGCTTTAGGGTTTGGGTTTTGTTGGTTAGTTGGTTTATTTTTGTAATACTGTGGTGCTCTGAAGAATATGTGGGGTAGCTTTGATATTCCAGCTTGTCCCATGTATTATGCCTCTTCATAAGCTCCATATCATAAATTCTCCATGTCTTGTTTTGTTCAGAAATATGGAACTTAATACTCCTTGGTTTGTTCTCCTGCAAAAAAAAAAAAAAAAAATTATGGAGAAAAATTCTGCGATAGTTACTGAAGTCTTGCTTTGAAACTTCTCTTAAGGAAGAAGAGTCAGACAATGAAGAAAATTATATTGACCTGAATGTTTTAAAGGCACAAACGTACAGCTCAGTAAGTTGTTACCCATTAGTCCTCTCATGAGAGATTTTTACATCTGTAGCAGCAATTTGTGTCTGTTGGATTTAAATCTAAAAATCCTTGTATAGTCTTTACTTGAAAAAAAAACCCCATCTGAAATGAATCAGATATTATATATTAATATTATTTTGAACAAACAATGTGCAGCCAGTTTCTAAACTGATATCACTGAAGGGCTGCTGGGAACATTTACAAGAAAGTTTTTGCAGAGACTTCTAGAGAAACGTGGTATTAGTTTCATGAATATATTTAATCCCACATACATACGCCATTTCTGATATGTATTATAATTTCTTAATTTATACATTTAATTGTCTTCAGTTTTAAGTATGATAAGAAGATATACTTTAATTCCAAATCTTTACGAACTCAAAGCCATTAAAGAAATCTGTTTCATCTGTAGTCTAGATCATTCTGGATATAGGTATTTTTCTGATATTAACACTGCAAGCCATTATAGTGATTTCATTGCATAGCAGTGATATTTTGTGTATAAACTTTGGGATTTTTACACAGAACATGAATGACACTGCAAAGCAAGAAGAGATTTTACAGTCCACAACAGATGCAGCAGAATGGAACCTGGAGGTGGAACGTGTGCTTCCACAGCTGAAAGTCACAGTCAGGACTGACAATAAGGTATGGAAGAATGGATTTGCCTGTGTACATGTCGTGATTAAAATGTGATTTCAGTCGATGCTGTTTACTTTCAGTTTGCAGTTGTTGTCCTCTGTCATGCAAAGACCTGCGTATAATGGGCTCCCCAGTGCTACCTTGTCTGAATCTTTGTCACTTGCTTTGACCCTAGAAGCAATGATTTTCAGTAAGGTGTTTTTTCAATTTGTAATTTTTTTTCTGCTGCTTACAAGGCACCATATTTCTATATAATTATTCAGTGAGGATTTTTTTCAGTCCTCTGACACTTCCAATGTATTCACTGTTCTAAAAAATTATATCCTGTTAACTATTAAAACATTTTCTTGGAGGACAGCTGATGATCTTACCTTTCAACTCTTCTATTTTTTAACCACATGAAAGGCTGATTGTATGGAATTCCTTTTGGTGAACTTTACATGACAATCAAGTAGGTCTGTACCCTGGTCTAGTCATCCTGAACTATCCTAATGTTTAGTGAAAATAAGTGATCACTTTTTCAACTGCTTTTGCTCACCATATCCTGATAACTGTCTCAGGGTGAAATTCATCATGTTTTAGAACTGTGTATTTCTCTCCATAGTCTATTTCAAGGAGTCTAGAATGAGCAGCTTAGAAGTAGGTATCCAATCCATCTTTGTCAGGTCCAAACCTAGGGCCTGCTCCTGGCATTGCAATAAGCATTCTTTCCAGGAGCTTGTGTAGTCCATAGTCTATTTCAAGGAGTCTAGAATGAGCAGCTTAGAAGTAGGTATCCAATCCATCTTTGGCAGGTCCAAACCTAGGGCCTGCTCCTGGCATTGCAATAAGCATTCTTTCCAGGAGCTTGTGTAGCACACAGAGATCAGTGCAGTATTGAAATTGTTCATTTGCAGTGACCCAGGTAGTTGGAGTGTTGGAGCACTGATACAGCAATACTATACATATACCTGAATACAATGAAAGATAATTATCTTGCCAAAAATAGGGGAAATCTTCAACTGTCTGGTGAGCTGCTTGCCTGTCTTACACCATACTGCATTTTTCTGTGTGAAGAATTGCCTGGCTTGAACCACTCTGCTGTGATCCTCAGCAAGCCCATCTGTTGCAGAGAACATGATGCTTGAGTCTCACAGTGAGGAATTAAAACTTAATGAAGACATAGATGAAAAATTAAAGCCACTGTAGGATCTGAGGTTTACTAGCTTCCCGCTTAAAGCACCATCTCTTTGCCTTAAGGAATATGTCAAAATGAACATAGAAAGAGGATTCATCTTTTTCTAGCTTCTTTCAGAAATAACTGGAGAGAAGTGTTTGGCCTTTTTCTGTTGTGTCAGAAAACATATTCTATTTCCTAAGCTGTGCATGTTAACATAGTACCAGCAGAGTATTAATGACTCAATGGCACTAGAAACTACAACTTACTGTCAAGTCCTGGACAGAGGTGGGGTCGGTTGTGTGCCTGTTGTTTTTACTTAAACTCCAAAGTTTGGCAAATTGTGAGCAACTGTCACCAGACCAACAAGAGATCATGAAACACAACGTAAGCACATTTTCTCTAGTGTCTCATTACCTGGTATGCAGGGCCAATTCACAGCACCTTTTCTCAGTCCCCCCCCCACCCCCCCACCAGAGTCCATGTATGTGTCCTATGATCTTGAAGCTGGAAATCATTTTCCCCTTTCTAATAGTATCCTGTTACCAAAACCGAGTTTTGGTATTTCTGCCTCTTTTTCTTTCCATTCTTCTCCTGGTAACAGTAATGACTGAAATAGAAAGGAAAGAACAGATAGTCCAGAACTGGTAAGTGTTGGGCATCAAAAGCAGTCATTTTGTCTAAGAATAAGCTGAACTAGTGCAGCTACAATCAATATTTTTAGTATTTGTGCCCAGAGTGGTTTCTAGCAGAAATAGTTCCATGAAGATCATACTCTAAAAAGCATAGCTACTATGATGTCACTGAGGATGTCAGTGTTTGTTTATGGATCTAAATGTCACGTGTGACATTTAGGAGATTGATAAATTGTGTCACATTGAGCCAGTGTCCCTGGCTATGAACATGGCACTGGCAGGATGATACATGGCAATAGTATAAAAGAGAACTGACCCTGCTTTGCATACATGCTGTTGTTCAGTAACCAGAGAAGGATAAAAATTGTACTTACCTGTGTTTTAATTTGTGATGCCTTTTTTAGGATTGGAGGATTCATGTAGATCAAATGCATCAGCATAAGGAGGGAATTGATTCTTCTTTGAAAGAAACTAGGGTATGTCTTGTATGTACAGAATATTTTACTAACCTGTCAGCATTTGTATTTTCTGTTTGATATGCATTAAAGACTAAATTGATATATTTTTTTTCTTCATTTTGTTTGTGCTATTGCTGTAAAATTTAAAAGGGAAAGATATGACAATGATCATTAAGGACAGTGCTGGTGGCAAAATACCTTCTGGGAAAGAGTTGTATGTGTGAGGATTAACAGGGCTATCAGGGTCCAGTAATAAATGCATTACCGCAAGTGCATTCTGACTACAGAGGACAAAATAGAATAATACAATCTGAAGGTGCTGCTAAAACCCCCCAAATACTCTCAAGTACTGTTGCTAGAGTACCTTACTGACATTGACACTTGTAATTAATTGAGGGGAGAGCGATGAAGCAGTAAAGACTGAAGTATGTGTTTTGGAGGTGGGCAAACCAGAACACATTGGGAATAATTTTTTGTTGTCTAAACACAGTATTTCTGTACTATTTTTTTCTCTGTCTGTAGGCTTCCATAGCCTTTCTTGAGTACAGCATCATTTTGATACTCTTTGCACACTGTCTGTATACTGTCAACCCACAGAATGTGATTTTCTAGGGTTACCTTGACAAACTGCATAATGAAATCAGCAGAACACTGGAAAAGATCAATAGCAGGGAAAAGTACATCAACAATCAGTTGGAGCACTTGGTTCAAGAATACCGTTCAGCACAAGCCTTGCTGAGTGAGGTATTGCTGATCTTTTGTTGTTGCCTTGTCCTGTATTAACTTGCTGTTAAGTGAGGGTAGAGGCAAAGACAGCATGGAGTGAGCTATCTATGAATTCTGCTGTTGGATATAAAGCAGGGGAAATGTTGATTGGCTGTCAAATTATATTCTTCCTAAGATAAACTAGCAATTTTTATTCAACTGTTCTGCAGGGGAAAATAGATGGTTTTGCCTCAGTATTATGTATAGCTGTTGCCAGTCTTGAGCAGCTAGTGAATTGCTAGTTCTGCTTTCCCTGTGAAGTTCACACATCTGTCAGGAGTGGAATAACTACAGTCTCAGTCCAACATTCATCCCTTAGATTGGGTACTACTGGTGCTAACGTGCACAAAGCACTCTGATTACTTCTTTGCTTTATTTAGTTTTTATGCCAATAGATTGCTGTCTGAGAAGCTTTTTATCCCTTATTTAGGAGGTGTTATAGTCTGCCTTTTGGCAAGCCCTCGTGGTTGTGGCCATGCTGACCGTAATGCTAACAGAATTTGACTTCTGCACCTTCTGTTTGCCTTGTTGTTTAGGTATCTTTGAGACAGTAATTTACTGTTGATGAAGTATTACTCTGGATTTCAGTATTCAATCCTTTCTGCATTATGGCAGATATTCTTCATGTTTCCTCATGTAAATGATTAGAAAGTATAGTTCTTATCAAGTGTGTATTTGGACTATTTACTGCTTTACATTTTTGAATGATAGTCATTGCAGGGGCTGATGTTTCAAGCCTGTCCTCATTTGTAAACCTCACTGGGGCTTTGTGGGAGAGTTTCTGGAATTTAAACATATGAGAGCATGTATTGAAGTTTTCTCTGAACTATCTGCATACATCTCTCCAACTCTGTCATTACAGCCAAGACATGTTTTTTTCCAGGCTAAAGAGAAGTACCAGGAGGGAAGTGGAGGAGTAACTGAAAGGATTAAAGTGCTTTCTGAGGTAAAACAAATCTTACTTTAAAACAGTCTTCAAAGAGTTAGCATTTAGTGGTTGCAGTTTAATGAAACCAGTTCTCACTGATTTGTTCTCATGTTAAACATTATTCATTGTTTGGGGGAGGTGATCTAGTCCAGTCTCTAAATTTTAAATCCAGGCTGCCATTGACTTTTAACTCATGAAATGTGAGCTCAGTTTGTAAATGAAGGTTTATGTTTTGTATTTTATAACCTGTCCTAGAATTATGGGGGATTAAAAAATCATGCCCTAAATTCTTTGGAAGAAGAAAAGCTTAACTCGTATTTTTAGTTAAAATTAACAGTTTGAAATTTTATCTTCCAGGCACTTAAAAGCAATATTTGACTAAATAGTAATTTCTTCCATACATCAAATTATCTTATTACCTAAATCTGGTTTTCTGTTGTGGATTTTCTTTTATCCTTTATATTGGTGCTCTGACAAATTTAAATAAACATCTGTCTCCTAACTGCCATACCTTGTTGAGTGTTTCATGGCATTTAATTTAGAATTACAGCCCAGTTTCCAAATACTTCAACTCTTTATCCAATTCACAAATTTTTTAAATGGCTCTGTTAGGGTTTTAGAAACCAGCTTTACTTATTAGACAATAAAGCCTCTGGAACAGTTGCATAAAATAGGTCAAACAATAAGAATGTGTTTGAAATAGTACAAGTTTGAGATGTTTTAGAACAGATAGAACAGTTGAGTTGGAAGGGACCTACAGTGATACCAAGTGCAGCTGCAGTAGGTAATGCAGCAGTTTAATGTGAGTTTTCTAGGAAAGATTTCTGAGTGTATGAATTCTGCAGAATTAGATCTGCTTTCTATTTCACTCTCAAGGAGGTAAGTTTGAAAAAGTATTTTGAGATGACTTCAGCTTTACAGTGTATACTTTGGGACCTGATTGACTGATAAGTAATGGTGAATATGTAACTAGCTGGCATCCTTCAAACTATATAGGTGCAGTGGCACATGTCTGAGGTAAACCAGACACATTGGATGTTAGTACTGATCTGTTTTCAGGCTTGCAATCAAGACCTCAGCCCATCTAGCAATACCATTGCCACTGCATGCATGCAGTAGCAATGCAGTGATGATTCCTTTTCATTGCTGAAAAGGCTTATTGAAGCCTTTATGAAAGGCTATTTTCACATTATTGACAAGAATACTGAATTATTTCCCTGGCTGTACTTTAGAATCATATATTTGCTTTTTTTCATTGTCTACAAAGGCAAACTAGTTGCTAGATAGTGCTGAAATGCACTTTTGTTCTTCAAATGTGGACCTGTACCTGTGCCAGTGCCAGCAGGCTGGACTGCTGCACCTTCTTATGCTGCAGTGCTGTTTCTTACGTTTCCAGTGTAACATGCCAAAGTCCTGGTGCTTCCAGAAGGGCAGTGGGCATGGTTATTTGATGAATCTTGATCTGTAGGGATATTGGTTCCTTTGTTCATCCATCCAGCGTCACACTGAAACACTTAATATTGTTGTTTTTTATTGGGGATGCACAGATTTTCAGTAACACCATGGTGTTCGGTCAAATTGTTACCCTTTTTCTTTAATTTTCTACAACATTAATTTAGTTAAATTAAAAATTTCTGAATGTTTGAAAAATTGTTCCTCTTTATGTAACAAGTAAGATGGATCAGTTAATTTTTTTAAAAAAAAGCAGTTATTCAGCAGAGACTTTTTTAAATTCAATATTCATCTGGTTTAATTAAGAAAAAAAATCTCTTAAGATTACAGAAGCACTAGACAAAGTAAAGCAGGAAACAGAAGAAAAAGGAAGCAGTATGACTGATGGTGGTAAGTACATTTTTGCTTCAGACAACACATCCTTTTTCTTGGTGACAGTTTCATGATATGTACTTAATTAAAACAAGAATAAGAGCAATTGCAAGGAGCAAGATGATGCAGCAGCATCATATTATTGCAAAGGGAGGGGTTAGAAACAAAATGTATGGCACAAAACATTTTAATAGCTTTTCACAGGTAAGATTTTCACACCCTGCTGAAGGTGTGTTCAGTTCTCTACCAAACCTCAAGTCAGCTATGGGGATAAGGCTTTCAGCTGAGCAAAACACATCATTGAAAAACCTGTCTTAATGTTGATGCACATTTTTATGAAGCTCTTAGATGTCAAAAAGACAGCAAAATTGTCATTGCCTATTTCTGTCTTTAAAGTGTTTTGCATATTAAAAATGATGTATCAGTACAATCATGTCTTTAGAGTAGAACACCCTTTTGTTCATTCAACTCTTCCATTTTAAGGAGTAAATTACTGCAAACTATGCTTTTGTGTTATGTGGCTGACAGTTGTACTGTTTATCTTTTTTTTGGACAGCTCCTCTAGTGAAGATTAAACAGGCCTTAACAAAATTGAGGCAAGAAACCATTCAGATGGACATACAGATTGGTGTGATGGAACACACATTGCTGCAGTCAAAGCTGAAAGAGAAATCCAATATGACTAGAGATATGCATGCAACAGTGACTCCAGAAGCTGCAGTAGGCACCTATTAAAATAGGTTGGACCTGACTTGGTTTGCCCAAAATGCAGTTTTCTACCATTTGTTTTTTTGTGAGTTCAGAGCTTTTGTTTATGTTGTGGTAGGAGGATGTTCTTTTTTCCTGTTCCTTTTGAACAAGATGCTTGTTAAAAGATGCACTTTTTAATGAAGTAACTGTGCACACTTTAGACTCAAGAGGGAGCCATGTTTAGTTTTGTGCTGTAAAGATTTACTGCATATCTCTTCCAAATATACTAATAAATTCTTGTTAGTGAAGATGTGTCTATTTCTTTGGAGAATGTTATGTAGTGTGAAAGTCTGTAGAATGATGCTGACAGCCTGTAATCTTGATACTCTGCAGTGCTGAAGGGAAATTGCTTGCAAAGGACTTGAAAGGAAGGTAAAATGTCTGTCATTACCACTTTCTCTAAATGTATGTAAGTATTTAATTATTTCAGTGATACTGAAATAATACAGCATTACCCTTTCTAACAGGCTAGGTCAAAACTGATATCAGCTGCAAGACTCCTCTAATCTCAGCATCAACATCAAAATCTATATAAGACCAAAGAAGGTGAAAAGTATTGTTTGGAAATTGCTCTTGGCTTTCTAATTTTTTTCCATGTGCCATCACTTTTTCAGAATCACTTTATATTAGCATTGGGTCAAATGTTGCTTTATTTATAGTATTTAGAAGAGCTCTGTGGATCAGATTTGGATTATTCTTATTTTCAGTTCTTGTGTTAGAACACTCACTTTTGATTTCTGTGACGGAAAAATGTTGCCAAATCTAGTTGAGTAATACAGAACAAGAAGAAAAATGTAGGAGGACAGGGTTGGGAATGTAATGGCAACAGGGTGCTTGCTTTGTCTTAGTAAATGTGTAGGTAGAGAGTGATTCTAGATGTTAATGGTAATGAAGGAGTATGGAGCAAAGAAATAACCTTATTAATGTACTAGTACATCCTTTTGGTTCTGGTTGTTTGTGAGCCATGAACACTATTAGTACAATTCCAGTGGCATTGAAATCCTCGCTGAACTTCTGCAGGCTATTCCATTTATCTGACAAATAATTTCTCTCACTTAAATGTGAGCAGTATTTTGCAGAATCAGCAGACCAGTTCTGTGTCTGAAAGTCAAGATACTTGATACAGTCAGTACTATGAGCCAGTATAAGTTTGTTGTACTTCAGTATTTCATTTGCCAAAAAAGAAAAAGCCCTAAACCTATTGGATTTTAATAAGTGAAAAGATATGTGTAAATGTCGACTATTTCAATTTACCTGTGCAAACCACTGCTGAAAATCTCTATGAATCACACTGGAAATTGGTTTTCAGCTCCTTTTGCTGCCTACCTATATCCTCCCACATTCATCTGAAATTAGAAAAGTTATTATTCATGTTCCCTTTGTTAGGTGCTGTTGCTACTGCATATTTACTTTAACAGTGGCTTTACTTCAACTTAAGATTAAGCAACACCCTTTTGCATTGCCTGCAAAGCAGCTCACTGATGCTTTTGGATTGCAATGTTGTGTTGTATATGTAAACGTTTTCCTCAAAAAAACTCCTTCATGCTAATACAACAAACATGATTAATCAAAAACCTTTCCTTATGAACTGAGCCTCTTATTCTATTAGAAATGAATCTGTTAAGACGAGCATAGCAAAAAACCCTTTAATGTGATAAAAATCTCTGGAGGAAAAGTCTCCTTTGTGCCAAAGTAATTCTAAAATAGCATGCTAATTATCTGGAATTGATCTACATTATTTTTAATGGTACCGTCTGAAACTGCTGTCATTTAAGTAGAACACTTCTGTTGTTATCAGTGGTATCAGTGATACATGGCCTTTAATTGTCATCTGGCAAAGACTGGCATTTGCCCCTTGAGATAGTAAAAGCACTTGACCCTGTTTTGAAAGCAGCCTTACTGATCCAGCGAGTGGCCGCATCATCTTCCTTAAAAGCAGAGGAGAGCTGCTTGTCACAAGCTGCTTGTGAGGCCTGTCACAAGCAGCCTGAAAGGCCCTTCTAGCAAAGATCTGTGTAATTAGTCCATGGCTGAATCAGTGCAGGAAGCAGAAGCCACATTAAAATTAAATCACTTGGTTCACATTATATCCTGCACTGCTCATTATCTAATGCAGTGTCAGAACGGAAGACCAATAAACACAAAGATGTCCCTAAGTTAGTAGGATGCACACAAAGCTGTTCTATAAAAAGAGTCTCTCTTCATCTGGAGAGGATTTAGGAAAGGACTATTTGCAAGAGTTAACTTTTGTCCTCTTCCAAGGTCTCTTAAAATTTTCAGTTCTCTGGAACATCACTATGGAGGCATTTTCAGATTTTACCCAGAAGCCAAGTAGAAGCTGGCTGTAGACAGACCCAGAAATCATGCAGGGAGAGAAAGAAGGAGCTTCATTTGCTCACTTTGGTTAGAGAAGCAATGGGTTTTGTCCTTGTCATGAGGACTGCAATAGTTCAGTCTTGTATGTGATCCTGGTATGAGGTGACCACTTGGGTTTTGGAAACATGTTGTGGAGGAGGGCTCATCAGTAGCCAGCTCACTCTCTTGCATGTACTCCTTAAAGTTACAGGAAAGGAACTCTTGCAGCATATTACTTTTTAGACTTTCTTCAGCTCTGAAATACCTCTGAACCTCATAACATGACCCAATGTCTTATTTCCCTGTCTTTTGTCTAGGCTAGGATGTAAGTGCCCTGCTGGGAGCTAGAAATAGTCTTAGTGCTAGGTACTCTATTAGAGGTGCTGTTTATAGGCCATTTAGGATACCTGAGAGTGATTACATGCATTACCTTTTTACTTTAATAAATATAATACCTCACTCCCTATTCTCTTCTAACGTCAGCAGATAGCATGAATTGCTGTGCTGATAAAAAGTGCAAAGGGCTATTTTTTTACCTTTTAATCCATTTCTCTCACAGAGAACCTTCTATAGAGGTGGTGACTTAACACTGAAATCACAAGAGTTTAAAAGTGGCTCTCAAGCATATGCCGAGAATTCATTGTTTCAGCACTGAGTCAGGTTAATCGTTTGAACTTGCATTGCTGAGTGCTGTGCAGGAAGCTGGATGAGTTCACATGAGTTTGAGAAACCACTGTTGTAAACAACTCCCAGATCTGGTCAAAATATTCTCACTTCTGTCTGTTGATGGCGTTAAAGGCCCTCTTCACCCACCCAAAGGGGGAACTTCAGTGAAAATTTTTTCTTGAAAGGGAAAACCTTTATGTCCACCTACTATTAAACTTTGCCACTTTTTTGGAGTACAGCTCTACTGTTCACTGTGTCATAAAAACAAATGATTAGTATTGCCAGTTGTAAGTTACAATAAGATCAAGTAAGTAATCTGTGCATGACCTATAAAAAAACCTAAGCATAAATGAAGAGCCTGTGTGTGAACATTTCCAGCTTCTGTGCTCTTTGAATTTTGCATCCAAATTTTGCATCCTGGGCTTCTCTCCAAGTTTGACAAATGTTAATTAGAAAAAGAAGGAGTTGGTTGATGCTGTGCTGCCGCGCTGGCCGTGTGCCCACGTGGGGATGTCAATGCTGCAGTGTACCCCCACAGGGCAGCTGCACGTGCATGCGCACAGGCCTGTGCGCACAGTGGCCTCTCCCGGGGCTGGCACCAGCAGCAGAACAACATGCCTGTGAAAACCCTGGCCTACTTCCTGCAGCCTCACTGCTTTCCCTTTGCTTGTGGATGGATTCGTGTTTTAGGAAATGGCTGGGTGATGCCTGGCAAAGGCGTGAAATAAAGCTCAGGAAAAGTTAATCACTACCCCTGAGATTAAAGTAAACAGAGGATATGAGTACTGGCTTTTCTGCATGAACACTCCTCATAGGTAGGGACTTTCCACAGAAGGCTTGGAGATAGCAAAGATTATTTTCATCTGCCATTTCCTCCTTTTGATGTATTTCTTCATTGAGCAAATGCCATTACCAGGGCTTTCTCATGTATAGGCTAATACTTAGCTATTGCTCCAGGGCTTGGTGTTGCTGGAAATGTCTGTCTTTCAGCTTCCTAGTAACAGCCCTACCATTTCACAATTATTCCCACGCAACACTGGAATGAGCAGGGTTGAGAGTAAGTAATGAGTTGAATAATGCTAGTATTTCACTAACTGCCTAGTTTTACTCTGTTCTTTTTCATTCCTGGTCTTAGTAGTTAGGATTGACTGTATTTCAGTACTGTATCCCAGAAGTAGCTGAGAAACTCTTATGCATCCTGTTGTAAAAAATCAACAGAGGTGAATATTTTAAGGTCAGAAGAACAGAATAATTATTTCTAATAATATTCCTCTTGATAATGCACTAATTTCAAATGTTAATTCAAAAATATTTTACTGTTTTTTTGGTTTTCAAAGAATGACAATACTTCAAATGACACCTTAGTAACACCTTCAATAGCAACACAAAGAATTAAACTGTGAAGTGTAGGCATCCCCTGGACAAAATGTTTCCCATCCCTCCTCTATTTTTTAGTAGGGTAGAAGTTTCTTGTTGTATCTTGGAGTGGGGCTCTTTTAAGGTTTTAGAGAGTTCTCCCTATACTTCATCAGCATGGCTTGTCCGTGAGCATTTTGCCTCCCTTCAAAGAATCCATTTAGGAAAGAATACAAGCCAGTAGTCAGACCAAAAGGGACAGGCTGTTTGTGAAATTTTCCTGGAAACTAGTGCCAAAAAATGGTGCAGAAGGTTTCAAAAGGTCTGAAAGCATCTGTTGAACATCACTTCCTTTGTTGAGGAACAGGAGATGCTCAAGTTCCTGATGTGATGGCAGGAAAGATTTCTGCTGAGTTTATCAAATGCTGTCTAACAACAGTAAAAACAATGAAAACTGTGATCTTAAAAGTGTCACTCATTAATTTTGTAGTAATTTGTCCAGCAGCCATTTCACCACAGTCTTCTGTAGAGTGCCTGTAAACTCAAGTAAAACATTCTTGAAGATTTTCATCATCTTCAGCTATATAATATTGACAACGAAGAATAAAAAATACTGTTCTGAGAAGACTTTTCCTGGGACAGATGATTATACTCTAGGTACGGCAAGGTGTTGCAATTTTGGAGGGTTTTTTCTATAAGTAGTCCAGTCTGCAGACTTTTGTTTGAATAAGGACATACCTGTTAATATGTTTGGGTTTGTGAGAACTCTTATCGAAAAAAAGGAATTGAAGGTAACTGTGTTAGAGAAGATAAACAACTGAAAGCCAGTTCCATTTTCTCTCAGTTGTGAACAGGATCGATAAACACATAACAAATTCATGTGGATAGAGTGAAAGAGCTTCCTTTAAAAAGCTCTTCCATACTATCTTGGCTTAAATGTACAAAACATGCCTTCATTTAGTTTTATTCCATTTGCTGCTACTAGTTAATCCTTGTCTCTGAAGTGCACAGTGTACTTCTCTCTGATAACGTTTCCCTCCAAATAACTGGAAGTTTGACAACATGACCTGAACATAATGGATGTGGTCAGTCCATCTGAGCATCTGCTAAGGTGGGTGGAGCTGACTTGGTGTGTCTCTGTAGAGTGCCACCTGTGAGCAGCTACCGCTGACACTGATCCAGTGTGGGTGTCAGGAGATAAGAAACAGGAAGCTGGTCCCACTTCCTGTCAGAGAAACCGCAACCTCTAGGGTGCTTGTCTCCTGTAGGAGACTGCAGAAGGCTGGACAGACTGAATTTGCTAGTACAGTTACATACAGAGGGAAGGCGAACACCATGGTGCTTGTCACCCTTCTGCTAAAAGCAGCTAACCAAAACTTAGTGTCCCACTGATTGCTCTAATCAGGGGGAGAAGAAGTGATGAAGAAGCCAAGTGATAACTTTTGTGCCTATAATGAATCAAACAAACAGCAGAAAATAAGACAGAGAACCTGCTCACAAATACAAGTATTCTTCTTATATTGATCTCTTGACTAGTTTTTGGGGTCAGGCTAAACATTCTGAGTAAGGATAGGCTTTCCTACGTCACCTTTGTTTTTTCAGATCTTCACCACCTCTCTCTTTTATATATGCAATAACTTCTATGCCTGAAGCCTCAGAATTTAGGCTGGATCATTTATCTCTGTCTGGTGGACAGACATTTTTATGTTGCACCTTTCAAAACCATCTGCATCTGGAAAAAAGCTTCCTTTTTATCTGCACCACAAAGTGTTGTATTGATGCCCAGAGTTTCAAAGCAGCTTAACTTGACCTTTACCAGCATAAGGTTTGGCTAGGAGGAGCAAAGCTTTCATTTATGAGAAAAAGTTGTTCTGTTCAGTGGTGGAAGAAAAGAAGAAATGGAAAAACATATGGCCAGACAATGTATCTTCTAAAAATCTGTAATATTTCCTGCAGCACACAGAGTTTTATGCTGTGCCAATGTACTGTGTCTCTAAACACCTGAATTTGCCGTTTTAGCAGAGTGACCCCAACTTAAAGCTTGAAGAATATAGCAATGAGCAAGACCCATGGCATACAGCAAGATCTTTCAGTGCTTAACAGTAACTCTGCATTTGAGATGAAGCATATCATTTATTTTTTAGAGACTCAGAATACAAAATACCAATTTATAAGTGTGACAGACCTTCTGATGAGCAGCAGATAAAGCTTTACTGTGATGAAGAAAATGCAATAACAATAAAGAGTTATTAAGTCTTTTTATGACAATCCATCCTATATTTCATCCCAGAAAATGCTGATAGCTCCTTTTCACCGTGTCTTAAGTGTGCCAGCTCTATTATACAGATCCCAATCTTTAAACCATGCTTTGGCAAATGTATCCTTTGTGGCACTTGTGTGATCAATTATGCTTTACTCAGTGCTGTGATTGTTTACAACACACCATAGTCTTCTACTGCATGTGAAGACACATTTATTACAGACAATGGTGCCAGTGCGGATCTGTTCTTATTGGCCATTTCAAAACAAAAGCCAGACAAAAAGGCATCTGTTTTCAGTGGCTGGTCAGGTTAGTACTGAAAGTCTCTTCTTGGTGCTTTTCACCCTATGTTGGAGTACAGCTGTCAGTGCTCAGGGGCCCCTTTCTCTGAGGGCCTAGAAGAGCTGCTGTGGACTCAGACTAATTCTAGCACTGACCTGCCTTTCACAAGCTGTTCAGGCAAATCTTCACATTGAGTCATTAGAGTCCTACAAATGGTATACAGTTAAAACATCCAAGAGTGTCAAAATGAGTCATATTTTTCAAGTGACAATTGCTATTTTGAGTGACTGTTTTGCATTACACTTACCAGGACATGCAGGAAACAACAGCATTTAAGCTTTCCTGCTGCTCATGTTTCCTAGCACGTGACCAGCCAGGGCAGTTATATCACTGAGCCACACCTTGCTCTTACCCAGAAATCATATTCCCAGGCATACATACCACTTTATCAGAAGGAAGTGACTCTGGACCTCTACAAAAAGTTGTTCCAGGCAAAGAAGGGGGTTGCTTTCAGTGCCAGCCTGGCTTGCAGACAGTACACCCTCTGCCTTGGAGACAGCTGAAAATGGAACTGAGACTCTACAGGTCCACAACACTACCAGCATGTAGAGGGAAGAAAGGCAGAGTTAAGGACATGGTAGAAGTGACCATTCCCATGGATTACAGACTTTGAAGACAAAAGCTGGGCAACACAAAGAAACAGTTTGATGTGCCCATGCAGAAAAGCAACCCCAAAAAGGAAATGGTGAGGCTACAACATGGGAAGAGTCATCAGTAGGTGTAGGAGGATGTCTCTGTCATGCGGAAGGGCAGAAGGGATTTCTGATTTGCAGAGAAAAACCAAGGTACAGCTCATTGAAGGAGGTAAAAAAGAGGTATTGAGGGTGAGGAGGACAGACTGATAAGAAATGGAAGTTCTCTACAGCCTTAACATAAGCTAACACAAGTCATGGGACATTCCCACCAGCCTGTGCACACGCACAAACACACAAACAAACAAACAAACAAACAAACAAACAAACAAACAAACAAACCTGTTTACCACAGCTACCTTTGGTGTCCAAAAGCCACAAGAAGAAATGAAATAAGGAGAGGAGAAAAAACAAGGGAGTTAAAAGGTTATGTGAGGACAAGAGTCTGAGCCACTTCAGAAACAGATACACGAGCAAAGGAAATTCTAAACGGAAGAAGAGGAAGGTGGGGGGAGGAGGAAGACAGAAACCAGTGAGCTGAGTATGTGGGAATAGTGCTGGTTTCCACATAAACCTCCTTTGTTAGCAGCTCTTCCAGTTCTGGTCTCTGAATAGCTGGAGCAGTTCCCACTGTTCTGCAGGGAGATACTGCATTATTTGCTGCAGCCACAATGAAACAGTTAAACGCTGTGTAAACTCTTGCAGTAGTACAAGCAAGGCCCTACCCGTAATAGCTACCTCGAGGAGAAGGGGGAAAAATTCTTTAAGTAACCCTTTCCAGGGCACTGTTTTCCCTCTTGCTTTTTTTTTTTTCTTTCTCTATGGAGATGAACTGCATTGAACTCCTGCTAATTGAGATTAGATAAACAGGATTTAACTATTTAATGTTGCAAGTTTGGTATAATTTTCACAGGTAATAGGGAAATTTCAAACAAACTAAAGCTGATTTACAGATTTTTTCAGTTGACCAGTGGTACCTCCAGTGGAGTTCCAGTTGGCACACTCCATTTTTTATTCTTGTTTGCAAGTTCAAATTTGGCGTCAAAGGGAGAGCCCATAATTATCACTTCAGGCAGGTTTAAAGACAGTTATAGTTAAACAAAACTTAGTTGAAAAAAGCATCTGTTGGAGACCTTCTCTTTGAGGAGAGCCATAAGCTAAATTTAAAGTTGCTTCCTGTAACTCAGAAAATTAATTTCATCCATGTTTCTTTGTCACTACTCCAAACTGAAGGCTTGTGATGACAAGTTGGTTGAAAATACTCATGGGTAACTAAACTCAGGTGGAAAAATGTCCACATGAGGAGGCCAAAATACTGTACAAACCAGTAGCAGAGCTCCAGCTAGGGTTCAGTTGGAGTGCTGCCTGTCCCTGGCATTCTGCCCCAGAGCCACAGACCAACCATATGTCTGTGTGCCCTGGGCCTGGGCCAGTCTGCTGGGAAGGCTCCTGGCCCCACAGGGATCACCAGGCTGGAGATGGCAGTGCCTTGTGGTCTGCCTACACTGGCTCTGAAAGCCTCGGCAGCCCCAGCTCTTTAGAGCCGCTCAGGCAGGTGTTGGGATGAAGCCTCTCCAGAGATGGAGCACTCTGCTGGACAGGTACAGTGGGGAAAAGCAAACATGGCCCTGGGACTCCAGCTTTCCTGCTGGGATAAGCTGAGCTAACAAGCTGCTGTGGGTGTGTTCAGCTGCCCATTTTGTTTCCTCATCTGCATGTTTCTATCACTTCTCTGCACAAGCTGCCAATGCACAGTAGTGTGATGAGCCCAAACAGCTCACAGATCAGGCTGAAAACTAATTTGGTATGAGTCCTCTGTGCCCACCCACCCTATGCAGTCAGCTCAGCAGCCCCTGGAGAAGACAAAGAATGGGAAACGGAGGCAAGGAAGGCATTGGGGAATTTTCTGTTGGCAATGCACAACCAGCTTCACAACCAGCTTGTACTGGTGGTCTAGCTGCCACCTGCAATGCCAGTCTGTGATTCTCCATTAGCCATTATTGGGTCCTACCAGTACTGAAAAGTTTCACCATGCAGGCAGGAAAACAGTACATAATAACTAAAACTAAAATACTCTGCTAATTTTTCCAGTAATTCATTTTTCTTATATTTGAATTCATTCTTGAGAGGTTTTGTCAGCGAAACAATTAAGTGATCCTACCTCCACCTCGCAAAAGCTTTTACTTTCAAGACAGAATAGATTCCTTGCTGGTGACTCCTCTCTGGACTCTCATGAATATAATTTTGAAAGCCTTTCATGGCTAAATTAAATATTGGGGAAAAGAATGGAAGAATACTAGCCACTTTATCTCAAACTATTATAATAATAATGCCAGTCACTTTATCTCATACTATTATAATAATAAAGATCATGTGTAATATTATTACCCTTTTATACTCATTTTGGTCTTTTCCCTGTCGTCTTGGAACCTCTCTTTTGTCATTCATTGATTTTATTCTTAATAATAGCATTGCATTGAAGCATAGGGTAGGCTGAGGCTCATGCACACAGCCATACAAGAAGTCAGAACAATCACATTCATCCACAATGCTTTTCAGTGTAGTATCTGTTGTCTTCGTTGCAAGTTGCATCTCTTATCTCTCTCCATTGTGGGCTCTAATACATGCAGAAAAGAGGAGCTCAGGGAGTCTGAGCTAAAATAGACTGGAGGTTGAGGACCCAAGAAAGTAAGGACTATTGCATGTTTGCCCTTGTCTCCAGGCACCCACATCTAGGCACTGTCATTACAGAACATGGGGCCAAACTGCTTTTAGGGCAGACCCAGCACAGACAGTTCATATATTCTACAGCATCTGAATTTGGCCCTGTGATCTCACAGAGTTCTTGCCATGGACTGAAGCTTTGTGGCTGGCAAACTACGTATCATCACAAATCATGTTGCACAGTCACTGAGGAAACATTCCTCAGTCAGTCTCCCTGTTCAAACATTTTCATATGCTACTCATAATGCTCCACAGAAGTAGCATACATGACATTACATGTACATAAAAAGTCTAAAAAAATTAAAGACTTGCTAATCTTTTGGGGACATTGTGCTGAAAGGGGTGTATCCATCAAAAGAAAACCAATTCCATTTCATGCAAGCTTATCAAGAAAACATACACAATATGCAACCATTTCACAGCTGCCAAAAGAGATCAGTCTAATTTTTTTTTTTTTATCTAGAAGGGGAAATTTAACCAGGCAAAGCTGTTGGAAGCCAAGAAGACTATTTAAAAAGAAAGTAGAAACCATCCACAATTTCATCCAGAGGCAGAAAAGTTTGTCTGTGAAATCAAACACTTGGCCAAGTGACATAGTTGTGACATTAATGTGGCTCCACATGAGGTATGTCAATTTATTGGTGGACTGTCTGTAATCCTGAGAACTAAACCTAGAGAAATTTTGTACAGTGCTGTTTCTGGTATTTCTCTATCCTTAGCTCTCCCATCCTTCCTCCTCTCTATTCCCTTCTCCATCCCTCTCCCATACAACAACTGGTTGCATGCTAACAATATTTTTCTTTGTGTGTCTGCAAATACCATTAGATCCAAGCATGTCTCATGGAATTTGAGACTATCATCTGTTCATATGTACTGGACAGTCAGCAACTTCCACAAGACAACCATTCTCCTCACCCAGATTTCATTTGCTTAAAACCATCTCAGGAATTCTTATTAATTGTTTAACTGTTTTAAATTAGCACTGAAAGAAGCCCTCCCACTTGCCTCCGCAATTGCACCCAACCTGAATTTGGATGCATTAAGAATAAAATCAATGAATGCCAACCCACATGCCATTAGAAACCATTCAGGCCAAAGAGACGCCAGATGTTAAAATTTGCAAAAAATAACTACTGAAAGAATAAGACTGTATAGGGTGGCTGGATTATCCTGCCCAGTTGGAGACTGAGAGCTGCTGAACCAAGATAGAGGGAGGATGAGGCTGAGAGCGTTGGGGTTTTCCAGCCTAGGGAAAAGAAGGCTCCAGGGAGCTGTTAGAGCAGCCTCCCAGTACCTAAAGGGACCTGCAAGAGAGCTGGAGAGGGACTACTGACAAGGGCAAGTAGTGATAGGACAAGGAGGAATGGCTTTAAACTGAAAGAGGGATTAGATTAGGTGTTAGAAAGAAATTATTAGCTGTGAGGGTGGTGAGACCCTGGAACAGGCCGCTCAGAGAAGCTGTGGATGTGCCATCCCTGGAAGTGTTGAAGGCCAGGTTGGATGGGATTTTGAGCAACATGGTCTAGTGAAAGCTGTCCCTGCATTTGGCAGGGGTGTGATGGGAATTGGAACTAGATGATCTTTAAGGTCCCTTCCAACACAAACCATTCTGTGATTCTAAGAGCTGCACAATCCTTGCCTGGGCTCCTCTAAGAAGCTTAGTGAAGATGGCAAGGACTCCTCCTGGGGATGGCATGTGAACTGCCACAGGAAAGGTGGTTCCAGGAGACTGTGCTTTGGAGATATACCTAGGAATCAAAACTTTTCTGTTTTCTGGGAGAGGGCAGTTAATGACTTACTCCAAGAATACGTGATCCATGTCCAGCAGTGGATCTCCATGCAAGTAGTCCTTATAGACACTATGTGAATATGCTTACATTTTTCTGTGTTTGTGGTGCAGTCACTCTTCAGATCCTTGTGGCTTAATTATCCTCTTGGGACCTCAGTTACTGCCTCTGAGGGGGCTGATATGTCCCTGTCTAGGTACTCCTCAGATGAAAGAAGTGATGTTATTATTACTACAGTATCATCGTGCTGCAAATGAACTGCTTGTGCTTGGTTACCTACCACAGATTTAATCCATGGGCATAACACTCTTCTCTTTGTGTTTTCACAGCCTGGCTCTTCAAAGGAAGACCTTTTGTTTCCATCCAGGATGATAAATGGGTTTTAGCTTGATTTTCTCAGAGGGAAGCTTATGTGATTGTACTGTCTGTCATCTGTCTACACCGATAAGTTTTTAACCACTGCAGCCAATTATAATTATTTTCAAAGAAAAAAACTGCCAGAGGCAGACATCTCCATGATAATTATATTTCTATGGGATTTGTAAAAGACAGCAGCAGACTGGGTTGGGGCTAAGGAGGAGGAGGAGGGAGAGGACAAAGCACAAGACCACACTGAGAGTGTGACATGTCAAGGAAGTCTGGGAGGCCTCAGCTGATCTTCAGCCCATCCTGGCTGAAGGCAGGCAGGCAGCCAGCCTGCAGCACTGGAGAGTCAATGGGCACGGGTGTCTCAGCAGACATCCCACAAAATGTGCCGTTCTTGTCCAGAGGTGTGATTTCATAGGGGACATCAGTGTGGCTGTGGCTGCGGTGCTGAGCAGGAGCAGGCACAGACTTTTTTCTGCTGGCTGTGATGCAGAGATATCGTTGTATTGATGCAGGCAGTGGCGCTATGTTGCCCTGGGCCTGTACTTGCAGGGTGCAGAACCTGGGTGGTGGCTGGGCTGGGCTGGGCTGGTAGGTGCCCCCAGGCAGGACAGACAGGCAAAGTGCAAGGCACGGTCAGCATATGTTCCATGCTGCGACTAATTGAACATAATGGGTGCACTGCTAACAAAGATTCGTAGTGTGGAGGACAGTGTGTTCTCTATGCTCAGAGACTGCCAGCCACTAATGAAAGCTGCTAAGGCCAGCTTTGTAATGCATTTAGGTGACTGAGCCAGATATTTGAGGACAGGTAGAACCTAATTCTCTCTGACATCAAAAGGGACTCTGACTTGCACTGCATGGGAAGTCATGTCTTTAAACCGCTTCAAAGCAGTGGACATTTCTCCTTAAATATTTTAGAAGAATTGACCCTCTCTCTGAGTGAATCTGGTGTGAAATTAGAGGTTTCTAGAACCCTTGAGAACCAAGTAACTTAGCTGAACCTTTCTCTGGAATAAGACATACTGCTTCGCCATTACAGGACGTTCTTGGAAGGAGCAAAATGCCTAAGATGAAAGCAGATCACCACCTTCACTGCCTAGCTACCATGACATGTAATTCCTCCTGGCTTGTCAATAACCTGATCTAGTTCTCCAGGTCTTATGTAAGTGGAGGGCAGCTGTAGGTAACCCCCAGGTTGTCTACCCAGCTGTCTCAGCTGCAGCCTGCAGCAGGAGTTCAGTGACCTGGAACACAAATCTGCTTTCAGAAGCCCTCATGGCAGGAGAATTTCCCAGGCTGGAGTTTTGCCCCCTTATCACACTGTTAGCTGAACTCTTCCCACAGTGCTTTCTGTTGAGCAAGAATGAACAGGATTTCTTGTCTCCCACATCTCCACTAAGTCACTAACATCACTAAGTTGCCCGATGAATCCCAGCAGCTACAGAAGCAGCTGAAGAAAGGAAATTGCAAAAAAATGCATTCAAATACACAACAAGAGTAGAAAGAGAGTAAGCAAAGAAGGGGAGAGTTGGGAGCATGAAAGAAGCACTGTTTCCCTAAAACAGTTTGTTTCTAAATGGAAGACAAATGACTGTAGTTTAGCCCTACCAAACATCTGTAAAAGGTTAACATTTCTTCACAGCACTGCTTTATTTTTGCCTAAGTCTTCAGCAAGTATTACTCAAAGTTAATTCAGGCTTTGGCCCTTGGGAACTTATTTAATCTGCTAGTGCTTAGAAGTCCATTAATATTTATAAATGTCACTTGAATTCCATTTTTACCTTCTTATCCAGGCAGGAGCACTCGTAAAAAGAAATTTTTTTTCCTGTGTTTTTGTTGGTTTTGGTTTGGTTTTTTTTTTTTTTTTTTCAGAACCATAGTAAGCTCTGTTCTAAAAATGTCATATTCTATACAGCTATGATATATAGTTTTGCTAGCCTGCCTATGCCCCGAAGAAGGGCCTGAGAGTTAAATGTTAGGCCTGAAAAAATCGAGATGGTGTCTATTCTCAGCTCTGCCACTGGCTAATTATGCAGCCTTAGTCAGTTCATTTAACCTCGGCACGCTTAGGTTTCCAGACCAGAAATGAAAGGGATAAAAGGCTGCTCTGTGAATCCTTTGTGGAGCCTGAGGGAACAAGGTATTATCCATCACGCTGCTGCCTTGTGAGCTCTGGGTGTGGGTAGTTTCTGTGTTAGGATTGGATACCTGTGGTGAGTGAGTCCAGGAACACAGATGGAGGCCTGAGCACTGCATTTCTTGCCAAGGGAGACAGCCCTCACAGTCGGTTTGACAAATCACAGCTACTAACACCCTTTGCTTTAGGCACTCAGGCTTTTATGTCACTCTTCAGCAGTTTCCTCCCAGCCACAGCAGCCACTGCCTCCTGTACATTGGTTTTTGTATGTGACTCGTGCCTGTCACAGCTTGCTGACCCTAGAGAGTGATCAATGGCATTCCAAAGAGCTGTAAAACACTATAAAATCGCAGATCTGTGCCTAGTAGTGGTAATAAAATAAGTTGCCTAATTTAAAGACCAGAAGTGTGCCTTGAAAGTCATAAATGAGAGACTTGGATTTAAACACAGCATTGTGACAGCAACTGTGCTTTTCAGAGCTGCTGTGTTTCTCTGTGAGCTTCTACACCATGTACTGCTGGGCAAAACAAGAGTGATGTTAGAAAGGGGTTAAAAGCATGCAGCTCTTGTATTACAGCAGGGGTTGCTCTGTGTTCCTGGTTCAGAACAGAAAGCAGAGCTGCCCAACTTCTGTTTCAGTGGGCATCTGAACTGCCTTGTTCTGCACAGTCCTGCTGCCCAAAACCATCAGCAAGCAGAGGCATTGCAGACATTTCTTGGCAGCAGAAGGCAGAGCAGTACAAGACAAAGTATTTCAGGTGCACACCTAGCTGGATGGCACAGCAACCTCTAACACAATCAGGGAAACTGCATGCCCAGAGTTATCTCTGAGGGATTTGTGAGACTTGGCTTGGTAGTACAGGAGGCAGCAGCACCTGAGAGAGCAGTGCTCTCCCACGCAAGGCTCCCGGCCCTCCGAAATTTCCCATGCATGCTGTTTTGCTTCTAGGCCAGTGTGGGTGTGATATGTGTTACCTTAGCAACAGGGACAAGTGTGTGCTGCAGCTGTAGCCTTCTCTTTGCAGCAGGAGAGCATCCCAGGTTTTCTTACAGAAAATGCTGCACAGCTCCCCACAAAGGGGACCCCAGTGCCTGTGGCTATCAGCGTGCTGGCATGCAGGGCACAGATACAGACACGAGCTATGGCTGACGCAGACATGCCTTCCCTGCTACCCCCTGCTCCAGCTCATCTTTTCTGGCCTCCAGAGAACATCATCTGAGTCAGTCTGGCAGGAGCAGGATCAGCAGCCTTGTGCCAGCCCCCTCCATCATTTCTTGAGTCAGATGGCTCCCACAGCTCAAGGCTTTTTACTAAACTTGAATGCCAGAGGATGTCTGAGTGCTTTATGAATTTCTGGAGGAAAGAAACACAGCAGCCAAGGCATTAGTACCCATTAATCACTTAGGGAGTGATTAATTTGCCAGGGGAGAATTTAAGAGAATAGAGACTCAAGAAGCAAGGGGGTGTTTGTGGGGTAGAGCCACCCAATATAAAGCCAATATAAAGGTTGCAAAATCCCATAAATGCAGTAAATCCGTGTGAGACATAAAACCTATGGAAATTCAGTCTCTCACAGAATTTTGATTCTGCCCTGGCTTTCATCCTCTGTTGAACTTTGGAACTTGTAACAACATTGTAAATACAAACATATCTATAAATGGACATAAAGGTGTGTTCCCCAAATATATTTAACAGTCCTTTTTTTAATGCCTCATCAACATGTATGTTTGAGAACAACATGAAATACAAAGCTGTGTTTTGTGTCAAGTACATACAGGCAACGTGCTATTTGTGATTGTAATATGTGTGGAAACTGACCATGGGACAGTTATAAAGATGAATTCTAATAATAACTGAGAAAAATAAAGCATGGAAGAAGGCCTTTGAACCTATCCTTTGTTCACAATTAACTTTTATAAGTCTTAAGTTGATTCAGGAGCATTTGAATTAAAGCTTTAAGGATGTTGGTTTTTTGACAGGAACTTTCTGCTTGTAGTTAAGCCTTAAAGAGTTTTGCAATAATAACCTTTTGAAATATAATTTTAGAGTATTTCTTGTAGTAAGTATCTTTGAAGTTATAGCTTTAGAATATATAAAAAGGAAACATGCAGCTTGAGAAAGGAAGATGAACATCAACTCAAGGATTAATAGTTTTGACCAAGGAAAGCTGGAAATTGCTGTTATGAAATTTATAGTCCTTGCAAAAGGTGGACCCACATCTGGAAATTGGACCTCACCATCTGGGAGATTTCTTCCTTCTTTCAGAAACTGAACCACCACCAGCTGGAATACTCCTTTTTCTGGGATACATCCTGAGAAAAACTAAATCACAGTAGTGTATAAAACTGTCATGTAAAAATTGGGAATAGAAACTGCTGATGAGTAAAAGTTGGGAATAGAAAATGCCAAGAAAGCTTATGAGTATCCCCATAAATACCTGTAAGCCCCAACTATCGGTGTGCAGTTGGAGGGAAAACTTCCCCCACTGTACCCAGCACTGTATTGCTCATACTTTACCGTATTAATTAATAAATCGATTGCTGCTTGAATATTGGCCTAGTCAAGCTTCGCATTTATAACAGTATGCATAGGTTAAAATTTTTAAGGTAACTCTACATTAAAAGTTTTAAGAAGAGCTACTCCTGAAAAAAAGAAAACCACCTCATTGAAACATTTGCTGAAACAGTCAAATGTATGTATTACTGCAAAAATAGGAAAAAGGAGCATTTATCCTCGCTTTTACATTAAGTGCAACAACTCATCACAAGTTCTTCAATGTTTTTGAGCACTTGTGTTTCACTTGCACTTAGTGCATTTGACTGCAGCCAGGAGCAAACGTAGCCCTGGCAAAGCGGCTCTTCCACAGGCTTTTAGCGATAAGGAGGATGCCCTCAGTCCCGACGTCAGCTAAGGGGAAGGGACAGGGGAAACCAAAGCGGTCCCTCCGTCCCCTCCCGCCCCCGCCGGGCCGCTGCCCTCCTCACCCCAACGGGGTTTTTGCCCTTCAAAAAATCAAGATGTTTCGTAATCGACAAAGCGGTGGAGGAGTCACTCTGTCATCGCTTCCCCTTTTATTGGAGCCGGCATCTTCCCCTGGCAGCCATTTTAAGCTGACCCAAACGCCACACTGTGCGTGCGGGAAAACGCGATCCACAACACCGCGGCTCCGGAGCTCAGGCGGGCGTGGGATATACGTCCTGCTAATTACTTTAGAAAGACACCATACATCACCAAAAACAAGCCTTATCGCGGCTCAACTCCCGTGGGCTGCTGCGAAGTACCGAGGCGCTGGGGGGGGGGGGGGGGGGGGGGGGGAAGCGGGGCTGTCCGTAAAGGCGGCCCCGCCCCCCGCGCCAGCGGCTCAGCCAATCAGCAGTGCGAGCACCGCCCCCCGCCCACCATTCCTCCGCCGCCCGCCCGCCCGCTGCGGCGCCGCTCTAGCCGTCGCTGTGTCGGGCCGCGCCACCGCCGTCGCTCCGCCATGTGGCTGCTGGCCGCCTCCGTGCTGCTCGGCGCCCTGCGCGCAGGTGAGTGCCCGCCGCGCCCGCCCTCCTGCTTTTCTCTCCCGACTGCTCCGACTGCGGCCGCAGCGATCGCCCCGAGGCGCATCCCGTGCGATCCCAGCGCGAGTACCGCGGCGGTGTCTCCGGCTAGGCCCCCGGGGTGCGAGGGAAAGGCTGAGCCGCCCCGCGAGCCGTGGGAAGGGGTGGGTCGGGTGGCAGTCGCGGCGGCGGCGGACTGGGGCCAGTCCCGGGGCCAGCGGGGCGGAGCGGCCGTCCGTCCTCCCGCCACTCGGTGAGGGGGCTCGCGGCGCTCCTGCTCGGAACTCCCGGCTGTTCCTGCTGGCAGCCGGCGCGTGTGGGACCGCGGATCCGCAGTGGTAGGTCGCCATGCTTTGGGAAGGAGCGGGGACGCACACACACGCACATAACACACGCTGTTATCCAGTCCCCGCATTGTCCCCGGGGCAGGCGGTGGGCTGCTCCCCGCAGAAGTTGCGGGGGAGAGGAGAGACAGCGTGCCCAGAGCTTTGCTCCTCACCTCCTTGAGCATTAGGGCAGCTCAGCTCCCTGTGCTTTCCTGAAACTGTCACGCTGGTCCCCCGCTGCCCAGGGTCTAAGGTTGGCGGCGTTTCTTGATCTGTTTGTGTGCCATCGAAGTGCAGTTGACATTGCACAACCTTAAATTCTTATTTCTCTGCCTTGAGAAGAAACTCGGTGGGGGGACGGGGCTAAAAAGATTTCAGCGAGGTGCAGGTGCTGTAGTGTTGTTCTGTCAGTAAGCAGCACATCGAAACTTACGTGTTTAAACCTCTTGTCGAAATCCCAGTCTGGGTTCCAGGGTTAGCAATAGACTGGCTTAAATGTCAAGTGCCCCGGCGTGGTTTGCGTGAGGAAGTGAGAAGGGCCAGCTCCCGACCACACTTACCCACTTCTGCCAACTGTGTGCAGCCGTTCTGAATTTGCTCTGCATGTGCAGAGCCTTTCTGTGGCAGCTTCGCAACTGCAAGTTCTTCAGAAGCCCCCACGCTGCGTAATGTAAGGCTCTAAAATTGCCACCTTCATGTGACACCTCTAAGATGATAATCTACGGGAAAGTTGGAGGCGAGGAGCCCACCCAGTAATCCATTGCCTGCAGGATTTGGTAACTGGTGGGAGAGAGTTCTATTGGCTTCTTCTTAGCACCAGAATTGTTGGGAAGTCGGTAGTGGAAGTACCATCTGCAGGAAGCCGTGGGGCTCCCTTTAATGGGAGAGCAGCCACACAACCTCTTCCGTCAAAGCAGCCGGGTCTCAGAGGACAGAGCCCGCAAAAATGTAAGCTTGGTGGCTCTGAAAAAGAAGAAAAATTCCAGCGGTTATTATAATGATTTAATGTGAAATTTATTTCACAAAGAACCGTTGAATGTTTTAATTGTGTACATTTGATTTTTATTAGGGCATAGGTTGAGGCTTATGTATGGTTTCCCTTTGTTCTGCTTTTGTTGCTTTTATTAGTTTAAAAATGCAACACAGTGAGTAAACCAGAGAATACTTCTTCATTGTGAAGTGCAGTCATGCATAACATATACAGAGCCAGTTTATTTTAAGCTTTTGATATTCAGTAGTAATCCAGGAAATAGTGTTAGAATATTAAAGCAATATTTAAAACTAGTGTTTTTTTTAAATGTGATCTGAGACTCTTGATTTGAGGGGGAAAAAAATTAAAGAGCTACTGCAAATAGTGACATAACTTTTTCTTTCCCTTTCCTTTTGTTTTTTTCCTTTCTCCCCTTGCCCTTATTGAGTTTAGTCATTAAATACATATAATTCTGAGCTGATTTTATACATGTGAATATAAGTAGTTTCCCTGAAGTCCCTGGAGCTGTTCCAGTTTGTAAGTCTCAGTGCTTACAGTGTTAGGGGGTTGTCATATCCTTTCCCATATTTGGTTTTATCAGTTGGCTGTAGTAAAGCATTTTGAGTTATTAATGGCTCTGGGACTTTGGGGAGCAATTACTATGAAGAAAGCTATTAAACTTTTTGTTATGATTTCATACAAACAAGGAAAAATAGAGAAAATAAAATATTCAAAGCCTTCATAGCTTACAGCCAAGCTAGTTTAATTAACCTATTTTTTCTGGTTTCCGATGTAATTTATATACTGCTGTTACAATTTTTTATATTCTTAAGAACTAATGAATGAATCTTCATTTCTGATAAAGTCTTGGCATAGGGCTGAGTTCTGTCTTGAAAGAGTTGTCAGTCAGTACTACTGTTTTAGAACTGTGGTGCCATGTGGGAGAGAGATGGGAAAACCCAGCAATGGTAAGGTAATCCTTTGAGGTGTTTATTTTTCCTCACCTGCATTGAATGTGATTGTTAGAGACATTAGTCATGGTGATTTGTAGTACGGGTTGGTGATTTTTACAAATTCTCCATTTTCCATTTTGTTGTGTATGCAAATACTAAGTAGTAATCTTATTTAATATATGGTATTGTGTGTGCACATTCTCCACTAGAAAGGAAAAGAGAGAATTTGCAAGAAATTGTCTAAACATTTGGGCATTTGGCTCCACCTTCAGAGATAAGAGGGAACAAGTGACAAAGCTTTCTTGACTAAGCTGCCCTGCCTTTTCTCAGAAGTGTAATAATGAGACTTTCTTCCCTGTGTCCTTAATGAGCTGTAAAGACAGCTTGGCTGGAGCTGATGCCTGGGCCTCAGTTTATAGATACTTGTGTGATCAGCAGCAAAAAACTGAACATCAGTGGCACAGTCTGTGGTTAATGTTATCTGTATTCTTTGCAGAAACCAGACAGTATTTCCCCTTGTGAAATAGAAGTGTCCAAGTAAATAAATGGCAACCCAAATTTTTTTTCTAATGTATGATAGATTATGGTATCTATATATTAAATTAATGTGATAATGGCTTGAGCTTGTGTAGAATTAGAATTGTGTAGTAAGTAGAATTATAATAATGTCTTTTTTTTTCATCTTCTGTTGATCCCTTAAAGCATGATTCTCTTTTTGTGGTTTCACGGTAGAGTTTGTTTTATTTTCCCAAGTCACTTGTAATTATTTCTTTTTGGTTTTGAGTATTAAGAAATAATTCTGAATGTGTCCATTTTCATTTTTCTTTATAGGTTCTGCCCAGTTGATACTTTCTGGGACAAGTATTGTAGAAAAAAATGACTGTAATGAAACCGTAGTTTTACCTTGTTATGTGACTAATCTAAAGCAGAACAATGAAAATGTTATGTTTGTTACATGGAAAAGACAAGGAATTATAATTTTTTCTTATCATGGAGGAAACAAGAATTTAAATGTTCATCCCTCATTTTCATCTGCAAGACTTCTATCCAAGCCAGAATTAGTCAAGGGTGTGGCCTCACTGGTGATCGACAGTGCACAAGCAACTGTTGGAAATTACAGCTGTAAAGTAACAGAATCAAACAGAGAAGGAGAAATAAAAATGGAACTTAAAAACAGCTCAGGTGAGTCGCCTGCTATTCTTTCAGAACCTATTGGAAGGGGAAAGCAAACAAAATCTTAAGGGAAAGAGAAAAATAATGAACATGGCAACAACATGCATTCCTTTAAAGTGAAAGACAAAATATGTAGCACCCAGGCCTTCTAACTTGCAAGTTAATATGTCTTATTTAGGTTTAAGTTAGAGGGGAGTGCTTCCACGGGAAAAATCTGAAAACATTTTTTTATTCTGTGATAATGTCTGAGCATGATTTAGGTCCCATATAGGAAAATCTATGCTTTCCCACATCTTTTTGATTATGTAGATGCTGATATATTCAGCAGTCTCATGTTACTATGTGACATATTTCTGATCATCTTCATAATACTGAAATGTATACATCCATCACAGTGTCTGCAGAGATCTTTTCTTGGAATAATTGCTTCTTGCAACCTTTAACTCTGCTGGAAAACTACAGGTAGAACTAACAGAAATTCTTTTTTGAGCTCTAAAACTCAGTCTGAAAGTAGGCCGTTTTCTAGCAAGGTTGAAGATGCTACTGCTAGATAGCGACTTGTTGGGTTTTCTAGCATTAAATGTCATCTTCAAAAGATGGTATTTAAAGTGATGTTAAAATGAATGAGATCCACTAAATGAATTTCTCATCTAGAGAGCTGTTTTACTTTATCTTCAGTCCCAGCCCACGTTCTCCAGTGCCTCAGCTGTTGGATAATGGGTTCTGCTGTACCTGTGTTGTCTGTCCAGTGCTATGCAGATGTGACAGTTTCACTGGACATAGGTGTGTCCTTTTCTTCTGTTTTGCACAGGGGACTTGCCTCTGGAGAGCTGATCAGAAGCACTGAATGTGTTGCATATGTGTAGCACATGGAGCCTTACCTATGCACTCTAGAAATTTTTTTGGTTTTGCTATTAGTTCGTGCATTTCACAATAAAATATTTGTGAAGCTCAAACAGATGTGTCCTGCTGCAGGCACTTGTGTAATTCTCGGCTGGGTCTAGTTGTTGAGTTAACCATATACCCTGCATAGCAAATGTGATCCTGAAATTGAGAAGGGCACAGCCACTGAAAGGGAAGATGCTAGAATGTAATTTTTTTCTTAGAATGCTGCAAAAACAGGGAAGAGATATAAACAGTTTCTGTTTCCTTCATTCTCTTACAGCTTACTCAGCCTTTTTTGGCTGTTTATGCAATTCAGTGTTGCTCTCCAGAAGAAGAAGCAGGGCTTGAGAATGTAGGACAATCAAGTCCCATTTGCAAGTTTTATTTTCTCTGTGTTTATAATTATGAAATTGATATAAAGACAACAGAGCAGGAAACTGATAAAATTTTTCTAATTTCATTTTCTAGTTGTCAGTTGCGGCGACAAAGGACCAAAGGAAAAATATGGTTAGTGAAAAACTCATAGTTTTGAGGTTGCATTAGGTTTGAGAGTATATGCTAGAACATGTAAAACTTACGTTTGAGGGTGAAGGAAAACACTCTCAGTTCTTCTAAACAACTTTTTGTTGCTTGTTCTTCCTCCTCAGTGTTCTGGAGAAACTCTTGAGACAATAAGCTAATCGAAGAAAGTTTAGTGAGTTTTGTAAAGGGTTAGTGGATAATGGAATTCCTGTACCAGTCTTCACTGGGTCATTTCTGAGCAATGATTTCATGCTGTCACTACTAGCATGTTCCAATTGATGCTTTAACAAAGTCATACAAGAGCCAGCTATCCTCCATCTCTCTTAAAGAATTCCTGGATTCACCTAGGCAGTGGGTAAGAGTGTGAGCAAGATTTCTGTGCAAGTGCCCTCATCTTTGTGCACAGACACACTTTCCTGATCAGGAGAGTGACTGTCAAGTTTTCCTGTTTCCTGTTATTTTTCCTCTCTTCATCATCTCTTTTCTTGCTACTTTTTCTCTTCTTTCGTCGTCCTTCTCATTCTTTTCTTCCTTGCCTTTTCCCCCTGTTTCTTTTCCCTTTACTCTTCTCTTGACTCTTCTTTCCCCCAGTGTGGAAGTCTCTCTTCTTAGCTTGGAACTGACAGCCTTATATTGGCTCTCAAAACACTACTTTATGCCTGGAGTTCAGTTGATTACTATGAAGCACCAGAGTAAGGGAAGTATATTTCCAGGAAGATGCTTTCAGCAGTTCCTCTTCTTTGCATGTTGCATGTATCTGCAGTATTGCAAGCTCTTCTGTACAGGAAGATTTTTCAGACTCCAGGACCTGGAGTCTGGGGCTTCAGCATGTAACACATGGCTCTTTGTTACATGCTGAAGCCCCAGCAGATACCAGGCTTCTTGGTTGCTTTCTCTTTACACTGGATAGTGTCAGCTGGAAATGCTGCAGAGGAAGTGAATTGGCTCTCAGAGTCTCTGCTTGCAGTTACTTTCATTAATTATTTTCAGTTGCATCAAACAGCATCACTGGGATTTGGCTTATCTAGGGAGTGGCCACTGTGCATTACAAGTTACTGTTCAATATTAGTTGCTTTTTCAATATGCTTTTTCAATATTTGAATGAAGCAAAAAGCCTTGCATTAAACAATTCAATGAATCAACCTTGTTTTGGTGAGTTAGAAGTTAGAAGCAATTTCTCCATTTTCTTGCCTTCAGCTTAATGTTTGCCTTGTATTTCTGTTGCATGTACTTTATCTACTTCTGTGACCTCTTGTGGGAGGAGGGGAGGGAAAGAAGGAAATTGGTGAGCTTAGAAGCTGCCCTTAGGGTATTTAATTGGCATTTAAATTGTGAGATATTGCTGCTTAATTACATGTTTCTGGAGCAACAGATACAACTTTTATGTATGGAGAAAAATGCAACAAATGCATCTAAATAAAGATTAGACATTTCTTTGGTAGCAGATGTGCAGGCAGAGGAATGATGGAAAATATAATCTAAGAAATGGAGACTTTGGATTCCACTGAGCGAACCTAAATGAATATATGAGCAGAGATGCAAGAATTAACTGCATTTTCTAGTTCAGTGGAGATATTTTCAGAATTTTATGTTGGAAGGTGGCTTACAGGGTCTTAAAGCATGACTGACTGAACAGCCTACGGCATCTAAAATGCAGGGGGAAAAAAATCTAGATGGATGATGTTGGGAGGACTTAAAATTGTTTCCCCCTCACTTAGGCTAGCTCCTGTATTCCTTACCACACATCTGGATTTCTTCCAGAGTTACCGCCATTGAAAGTAGAATAGAATGGCTGAGGAGGCATCAGATTGGACCTTTCATATGTTCTCTGCTTAACCTACATATTGTTTTTCTGATTTACAGAAATTTTTGTCGTTCCACAAGTTCAGTAGCTTGTAGTGCTAAAAATTAGCACCAGCATATTCTCTGCTCCAGTGGAAGTTAATAGTTCCAGTTTGGAAAATGCTGGGATGGCTGGAAGTGCTGAAAAAGTAGGTTGTCGCGCAGAAAAATACAAAGGTAGAGGACATAGGTTTCTTAGCCTATTATAATTCTTAATGCTGAATTGCATATAGTATTGGGCAATCTACAGCATAGCCTAAGAGGAATGATAAATACAAAGCAAATAGCTGCAGTTTTTGTTCTCTTCCTACTATATTTCTTTGTTTATTCTCTAGGATCATGGTTCCTTCTAGTGGAGAGGGCTGTCATCATATCATTGATGTGCTTACTTGTTATTTTATGTGCAGCTCAGTTAAGTGTTATTGGTAAGTATTTACTCTTTAATTCTTTGCAGTTGCTGATTTGTCCTGAAATCACTTCCATGCATAAAGGCATCCATGTAAAATGAAAGGTGGTACTCACATCTAAAAGATGTGTGGAAATTGATCCAGATACACAGAGGCGTGGTATGTGTGAAGCTTTTCTTCACAGTTGATTCACCATGACGGTATTGAATAATTCAAAAATGTTTCATTATATGGCCATAAAATCAATATGATAGAAGGATGGTGTGCTCTCTTCTTAATGTAAATCTTTTCATTAGTCTTTTAGCACTGGCTTAGTTATAATTTAATACTGACATCAGTGCTTTTGTTAAATATTTTTAGAGGCAATGCATCAATTCACCAGTGACAGACATCCTTAGATGTTCTTCACACACTGTTGTCCAACATCTGTGCAATGCAGAGTGTGCTTTATGTCCTGGTCTTTCAGATGGTGCAATTTGTTACCTTAGTCTTTGAGGTTTTTCAGCCTTTTTCAATTTGTAGACTTCTAAAAAAATAAACAAAAAAAAAAAAAAGAAACATTTCAGCTAAGAGCCAAGTCTGTAAGAAGTGGAGAGTAAGTGCACTGAGAGTGGTTTGTAATAGTCACATACATATTCAGCTATCTATGCATAACTTCCGTTATTACTTTTTTGTGAATCTCTGGAAGTGTTTGTTACTCTTCAAAGGTCTATCCATGGTCTAAGATTGAAAACTAATACATACTTTAAAAAATTATTTTATCTCTGTATTGTTATATTCCTGATTTTCATATTTTATAATGGTATAGGAACTCTGATCTGTTCAGGACTTGTCATTGCCCTGTGTTCATAGCAGAACTGCCAACATTTTTAGGAAAATAGTAATTTCATGGAGAAGCACTGTTTTTGCACCTGGGTGATTAATTGAAAAGTCTTGGCTTCTGTGGGGAAATGAGGTGTCCTATCTCTAACTTAATAAATATGGGTGTACTTATTGTTTGTTGGGATTTTTTTGTGTTGGTGCATTTTTTTATCTTTAAATTTTACTCTTTTAGGTAACCTGGGAATCCACCAATGATACTTTAAATATGTTGTTAAATTGGGCATGATTTTTCTGTGTGCTATTCAGAAATGTTTGTTTTCTTGGTTTTGTGCGTTGGGGGGGTGTTGTATTGGTTTGTTTGAGGTGGGTTTTTGGGACTTTCATTTACAGGATTGGCTTTTAGGATTTAAGCTCCTCTGGGGGGACAGAGTCGATGTGATGTGTCTGAGCTCACATAGTGTCATAAAGAAGAGAATGAAACCTGGAATTTCTAAATCCCTCTCTTGACACTCACCTGGGTAACAAATTTACTGTAACATTTAAATATCAGCAGTGCATCTGCCTGAATTAACCTGTACCATGTCCCAGAGTTGTTCTGATAACATATCAGCTGAAGTGCATGAAAGGAGAAAGTAAGAATTTGACTTGAACCTTGATGCTCGGTGTCATTTTTCTGAGTAAGCCATATTAACCATATCGATCAATAAAAACAAATTAAATCTTAGGAGTGGATATAGTTGTAAATTTTAGGAATTTGGGTGTCTTTATTTAGGAACAGTCTGAATCATAAATCTATGTATTTCAGGGAGAGAATCTGTGTGTCTGAGTGATTGTTTTCCTCTCTGTCTCTTTAAGGATTAAAATATGAAATTGAATCTCAGAGGAAAGTGTACATTATTGTAGCACTTGTCATCTTTGCAGTTGTAGCTGGTGTAGGTGCTGCTCTTTTTATCCAAGGTAAGTGATTAAAATTGCTCTCAATTTAAGGGAACAAGAGCGGAAAATAGTCTGTTCAATTCTGTAGTATGGAAGTTAGTACTGCCTATTAATTGCCATCTACTAATTTTTAAATAAAAAGAATATACAGACTACAGCAGAAACAGCAGAAACCGCATTGGAGTTGTCAGGCCCTCAAGTGATCATAGGAAGATACTGACTCAAAATTTATGTATATTTTCTATCTTCCTGCCTTGGGTAAATAATAGGGACTAGAAAGTGACTTCTGGTTCATTCAGTGGGAA
This sequence comes from Haemorhous mexicanus, assembly GCF_027477595.1. Classification (NCBI taxonomy): domain Eukaryota; kingdom Metazoa; phylum Chordata; class Aves; order Passeriformes; family Fringillidae; genus Haemorhous; species Haemorhous mexicanus. The sequence goes on along the minus strand of NC_082342.1, from coordinate 18,931,074 downwards.
ATGTGGTGATGCCAATGATTTATGTTTGTTGCTTTATGCGTTACTCCAGTTAACAATTTTGGTTTTACTGATTCCCATATAAATGTTTGCAGATGGCTATACTGTACGGAATCAGGCTGGTCTTGGCCTAATTGTAATCCCTGCTGTCATTTTGGTACCGCTTCAGTATGTCATGTTTGGAATTGGTGAGTATTTCTTTACTCACTAACACATGAATTGAAGCAAACTGAGCTATTCCCATAATCTGTAAAATATTCTAATTTTTATAAACAGGTGCTACAATAGCACCCTGGGTTCATCACATTTATAGTATCTTGAAACAAAATATTTAGCTTGTGTTTATTGGGCTGAGTTGCTTCACAGGAGCTGTAGAAGTTACATACTTGAACAGTGAAATTTAGGGTAGCACATCTGAGTGATTTCTGCTCACCCTTCCTGGGTTTAGGGAGTGGGTTGGATAATTGGCTCTGAGAATGTGTGTTCCTTTTTTTCTAATTGTGGTTTGATTATAATGTTATTTATATGTATATGTAATTATATGTGTGTGTATACATACAGGAGCCTTGACTTGCAGTGACTTGTAGGTTTGTTACCATGCTGATTGGCTGAGCTTAGAATTTAGGAGAATCTGATTTCCAGCTTTATGCAATTATCTGTATTTTACATCTCTGTAGTTAAATTTTATAATTTTATTTCTTTTTTCCCCAGTTTTTGACAGTCTGCTGCAGGCAACATTGGCTCTGATAGGTTTGAAACTTCTTGGATTTATAATTGCTGTAGTTGGTTTTGCACTGTGTGTCCCAGGTAAGCAGTTAAGTCTCCTGTGAAAATTTATCTTTTAGTCTTGTCTACGCCTGATGTTTGTTTATTTCTAACACTAAAACTTTGTGAAAATGGCTTCACTATATGGAATGTTAGCTATTAACTTCTGTAAATGTACTTTAGGACTACCGTGCTAATACTTTTATGTGGTAAAAGAGGAATAGCCTAAAGCAAGTATTACATACATCAGTTTCATGACTGCATTCTGTGAGCATCTGCTTTAAAAAAAAAGTTGTTTTAATTTTGCATGTTTGTATTGATTTTAGGTGACTATTATTGTTACTCTTACTGGGGCCTAGGGTATTTAGAAATTAAGTAATATTAATTTTCACATGTTAAGTAACTAAATCAGAAATTCCTTGCTAAGATGAGTCCATTAGTATTTCAATGAATACCAATAAAACACATTAAGAAGGTAAATGTAGAAACAGTAAACCTGGGTTTGTTCTCGGGCTGTTGTAAGTGGGGTTGTGGCTGACACTGTTTCATCACTGAAAAAACTGTCACTGTGGTGAAGAAACACCACCTAACCACCACACACGGTGATGTCCCTTATCCCTGCCCCTGGCCTCCCTTTGTCCCCTCCCTGCCTTCCCCTGTGACACCAGAGAACCCCACAGCAGAGAAAAGGGTCAATTTGGGATGAGTTGTCCTTGGCAATATATTTAGTAGGAGAATACGTATTTGTGTTACTTGTAGGCACTTTATGTTCCTGATTTATTGTTTTGTACACATTTTAGTCATTGATTTGTTTGGGGATTTCAGACCTGTTTCTTATTTCTCCTTGAAGTGGTTTCTAAAGATCTGTCTAATCTGGGTGAAATGACAGCCCTTTCAGTGGAGTTGTGATTTGAATTTTATGCTTTTTGTTTAGTATTTACAGAAGTATTTGTAAGTTCTGTAAGTTATAATAGTAAAATAAACTGTTGAGAGATTTCTGGTAAAGTATTAATACAAGGATTTTTTTGAGGATGTTTTATAATGCTTGTAAATGCAAAGTGTCCCTAGTTTTTTTTTCAGGGTGTTCTTCTCCAATACATACATTGTAGTGTTACCTGTATTTCTGGGAGTTCAGCTCAGTGACCCTGAACTGTCAAAAGAATCTGCTAGTCCTGGATTGAGCTGACAGATAGTTGTAACAACAATAGTATTGTATTTTGTCATGTAATACAATTACAGGCCATTACAGTTGGGACTGAAGATGTATCAGCTAAGCAGGATAAATCAGTATATGCCTCTGTATTGGAATAAAATCCCAATATTGCTAGGTGGAACGTGCCTGGGCTCATCCAACCCTGCTCTGGACCAAAGGTGGCAGCTGTGGTGTTTCACCTCAGAGACACCTTTGGCTGGCTGGAAGTTGCAGTTATGAACTTGGAATAAGTCCAGGCATGGACGTAGAAACTTAGTTTACCTCTAGTGGAAAAGGTTCAGGCAATGGTGAAGAGCAAAGGGAGTGGATTCTGCCGGAGGGTTAAATCCAGAGTTTATTCCAGGGTCACAGAGCTCTGAATCTAGGTAACAGCTCCAACAGAATCCCGACCCCATAGTTTCAGTGTCTTTTAAGCCCGCAGGGAGGGGGGAGGGAGGGGATAGTTAAGCCACCAATCAGGTGGGAGGGGGAGGGTCTCAGGGGACAATGACACCTGGACAGGCCAATGACCCCAGGTCTGAGAAGCATCTTTTGAACTTCTGCCAATCACACGGCGCCCTTGCTGGTATGTGGAGCTTGATGGACATCACTTCGGAAAGGGGGCAAGGGGGAGGGGAAGGAAGAGGTTGGCACACCTGATGGAGGAACTGGGACAGGATATTGCTTCACACTGCAACACCTCTGTATCATTAAAGAATGTATACAAAAAAAGAAATATGCAGGAGTAGTTCTGGGATAGCTTTGAAAGTGAAATTAAACATGCCTGTCTTTATCAGGTTTATTTATTTTACTAAGCAGTTATACCTGAAAATAAAAGTTTGTGCTTTTTTGGTGTCAGTTGACACAGTTCTTTTATTGTGTTTTTCCCAGCCTGTCCTCCATTACATGGGTCTGTTCTGATTGCTGGCTCAGCTATTATGGCTATTGCAAGTTTGCTTAGTCTGGCTTACGTGTTTATTATGGGTAAGTAGCACCTAATATTCTGCATTATTTTCCTTTCAAGTAGACATAATTTATCTGAGCACAAGGTGTGATTTCACAGTTACATAGTTTTAAAAATTACTGAAAAGTTGTCTGTTTGTGTTGGCTTTGTTTCACAGAGTGTGTGGGGAATCTTGAGTTAAGAAACCCACAGTTTATCATCATAAACTGTTTTGAGATCAACACAGCCAGGTTTCTTAAGTAAGAGTGTTTCAGTGGTAGGAGGGATGTTGCTGTTTAAGTTCTGCATTTACACAGTTGGCCAGCTGGATCTTAGAATGAAGAGAGCAAAAGGGTGTAAAGGATTCTGTAGAGCCGGTTGTGGGATGGTGGTGACAAAAGCTTATCAAAAGCTTATTCTTATTTAAGGAAGCAAAAATCTGCCTACTGATTTGCACTAGTTAGAGGTAGGTTAAAAGAAGAGCAATTTGAACGTGCACCTTTCATTTTAGTGAACCCTGGTTTTCCTCCTGCTTAATTTTAAAACCCAGGAGAAAAGCGCAGCAAGGCATTGTTTCAGAAACTGATCTGTTCATCAGATCTCAAAGAGATGAGAGATTTAAAGATGTGCTAAATAAGCAAAACCCAGCAATGCTGTATGATTGGAATGCTGGCACGCCATAGCATAAACATTGCATGGACTCTGCAGCTTGGGTCAGAGAATCCTTGGTTTCAAGCTGTGCACAGGCTCTTGAAATACCTTGTTGTCCACCCTCTGTGGACAGAGAACTGTGCAACTGAGGATCTGTTACTTCCAGACTCAAGTTGCTGAAGTGTTTACAGTGAGTGCAGTCACAAGTCTGCACTGAACCATCGAGTTTCCCAAGTTAATGTGTGCACACCATGTGTGGGCATGGCCAGAAGTAGACCCTGAGACAGGGAGAATTTCCAGTAGAGAAGAAATTAAGGCAGAATGCCTAATATTTGATATACAAGTTAAATGAAGATGAGTCAAAAATATGGCAGATGTGAATCAAGCCTCTTAATAACAACAATAAATTTATATTTTATTGACTTTGGTTTACTTCTTGAAACTTGTATAGTATTCAATGCTGTGTGCTAATGGTCTGCATAAATGTTGCATTTCTGGTTTGATTGTGCTGGTGAAGAAGTCAAATGTGACTATTGGGGTAGATTCTAGCATGCCAAAATAAGCAGAATGAATAGTGAGTAACCTAATTCACCTTTAGAGCTGAGTGCATGAGTGGGGCAATTCACCTGCTGTATGTGATAAGATTATTTTTTTCCTAAACAGAAGAATGCTTAGAGGCTCTAAGATTTCCAGATCATAGAATTAAGTACCTTTGGACAGGGAAGCTGCAATTCTGTGTGTTACAACTCTGTTGCAAGTTTTATGAATAGACAATACCTTTTCCAAGGTAACAAGTGACAAGATGAGACGAAATGGCCTCAAGTTGTGCTGGGGAAGGTTTAGATTGGATATTAGGAAAAAATTTTTCTCTGAAAGGTTGGTCAAGGATTGAAACAGGCTGTCCAGGACATGGTGAAATCACAATCACAGGAAGAGATGTTTAGCCCCTTGGGGACATGGGTTAGTGCTGGTGATGCTGCTTGGGTTGGGCTTGCTGGTTGCTTGGGCTTGATGTTCTGGGAGGTTTTCTCCAACCTTAACAATTCTATGGTTCTATGCTTTTATTTGGTTGATTGTGACATTTTTTTCATCTGCTTGGTCACTTCTTTTGTAATTATTTTAGGTTCCAGAATGAAAGATCATCCTCGTCCGGGGGTAAGCTTAAAATTAATAAATTTGGGGTGACTAGATGGCTCAGGGGATTGTAGTGAGATACTGAACCTTTCTTCACTAGTTCGAATTCAGACCAGGTTGGTAGCAAGCAACAGTTCTGGCTGTGTAACAGATGTGTAATGTTGAGTGAGTTGGTGGTCTCCATTGTCCCTTTTGAGTGTGTCTGTAGTACTGTAATTGCCACCCTGACATAGGGCTACTCTGACTGTTGTGCCCAAATAATGGAGTTTCCATTGCTGTCACTGAAAGGTGGTGGGAGTTTGGCGTTCTTTCACAATGCACTCTTCCACCTGAATATTTAAAAGCCATTTTTCTCACCTTATTAAAAAGCTTTTTCATTAACGTGAGTGTAAAACATCCAGGTGGTCTGTAAGAAAGACTTAAAAGGTTTTTTCCTGTGGTCTTGTACACCAGAACCCTTTGGTATTCTCTTCAGTTCCTGGCTATACAGATGGCATAACCTTGAACTTTTTTCTGATTTTCCTGTAATGCCCCATAATTTGATGGGACCTTCTGAAAAGAAAGTGCCTGTCTTTAGGTAACACAGAACAAATTGAAAAATACCTTGTTTTTTTAAAGAAGGTTTTTCAGTTGGTAGTTTTGAACTGTAGAATAATAATTTCCAAAACAGTAATTTTCACAGACTTACACAGTGCTTTTGAGTGATCCATGAATGTGAACTGCCTGATTTCTGGTGTTTTCCAGAAGCAAGGAAAGAGGCGCAGCTGTAGAATACCAGTAAAACTTCCTTGCAGCAGGGAGATGGCAAATACTAACTCATCCCACCTCCTGGATGCCAGCCATCATTTGAGACACATTTTCAGGTCTCCAGTCTAGAGCCTGAAACCCAGCTGTTGAAGGAAGATGGTTCCTAACAGTGGGAGCTGACTGCCGTTGGGACAAGAGATTTTTCTTTAGATTTTTTTATTTGCTTTGCTTTTGCTCGTCCATTTTTCTTGTAAGGAATGGTATTTCAGAGGATTAGTCTTTCTTTATGGAAGGAATATAAGTGCACAGAGTTTAAAAAAAATGGAATGCAATGAGGTTAAAAGATGTTATAAAAATGAGCTGAGAAGTGAATTGAAAGTATGCTGTATTCAAAATGAAATCTTGCCTTTATCTAACATCCTTGTGCTTGTAGAATGGAAGTAAATAGGGCAAGAGGAGGGTGGGTTTTTTCCCTTAACTTAGTTTTGCTTGTAAATAAACTTTGAACTAGAAACCAGCATGCAAAATAGCATCTTTTGATGGGAACTATGTTCTCTTTATGAGCTGCTCTCCTCAAAAGGTGATCTTCCATGGCAGCAAGGAATTGAGAAATAAATAGCCACAGCAGCACAGGAATGAACATCATGTTACTCTCTGAATTGGAGACAGGAATGAGATCAAAAGAAGTTTCTAAAACTTAGAGGTCATTGGAAACCTCAGCTAGTACAAATATGTTCTTTGCAGCTGCAGGTAGCTGAGGGCTAGATACAGAGGAATTCAAGTGATATAATTTGTGTTCATGAACTTAGGGCTGCTAGGGAAATTCCTGGTGGAAACTGGAGTGTGTTAACGTGCTGCTTGTTTCCATCAAGGGCTCTTCAGCCTATATTGCTGTGCCTTGAGGCAGTAAATAGGTATGAAGTAATTTTAAGAATACACTTTTGATTCTGTGTCATCTAATGACTATGGAACACTTAATATTGGTGACTTATCATTCTGACACTGGGGCATGCTTAAAAAATTATTATTGAGATTTTCCTGAGTTGGAGAGTGAAAAGGTTTTTGAAATCTGCCATCTTAACCAAGGACTGACTTTTTTTTTTTTTAAGCATTTCTGTAGGTTGCATGTGTTGTTTCTGATTATTGTCTACCAGAATAAATGCACAACTGCCATGTGTTTCTTTCTGAGGAGATCCTACTTGATTTGCTTGGCTACTAATTTTCTTTTCTTTTTTAGTCCTGCTGCTTTGTTACTAACCATTGATCAAATGACAGAAATTATCAGTTAGGTTTTAGAGCTTAAAAGTAGTATCTGCATGGCTTCCGCTGCCACCTAGGGGTATTTCATCTGGGTAAACATCACAGTAAGGGAAAACTACTTGGAGAATGCAGCTATTGACTGATTGATATACATTTTTTTCCAGACCTTTAGTCATTAATTTGATTAACATTAAGCTTTCTTCATTTTTGTAGAATCACTACTTACTGTATATGTCAATTAGAGTAATTTAACTGTGGCCAGCCCGAAGTAAACATGAAGGCTTTTTATACATATATATATTTTTAAATGTTTTGCAGAAAGCTGTAGAAGAACCACTAAATGGTAGGTGATATTCAAGGTTTATCTTCTCATTAAGGGATTAATTATGGATAAAGATGATTCTAGTTCCCACTACCACAACACTAAGATGGCAGATCAGTGTGGCAACTTATGTGGCTCCGTGAATCAGTAAGAGTTTGATTTCTCAATAAAATGTTGCCTGCAGCTCCAGACTCCCTGTTTTATGCCACTGTGCTTGCTAGCCAGAGGCACTGTTTGATTGTTTTGGGACAAATCTAGTATCTCACTATACTGTGTCCACCCTCTTTGCTTTGCAAAATGTCCAGCTTTTAAGGGAAGAAGAGGGACTCGTATTGAAAGTTGATGTTAATTCATAAAGATTTATTTAGGTGAAATACTTAATGATCACAGCAAAAATCTGTCCTTATCACTCTATTCTTTTCGTATTTCCTTGGGTTGGGGAAACTCTCATGGTGTTGGGAGACTGATGGCACTTAAGGTGAGGGAGATTTACAGTGAAAAGGGGATGACTTTGAATTTTGGTTTTCTTTTTTTGCTATTATGTTCACTAATTGGCATGCTGAATAGTAGCAAGTTCTAACCTGAATTTTAGATCTAACCTGAATATTAACCTGTGAAGCTTTTATTTCTGTTTCACTCATTACTAATCCATCTTCTTGACTTTTAAAGATGCAAAAGGAGTGATGTTAGAATGATGGTAAGTCTTAACAGATGCTTGTTTCAGTGGCTAAGCATTTGAGGGTTTTGATGTTTAGAGTAACCCAGTGCTAATCAATGAAACTTGGAGGACAGGTTTCAGAGCAGGTGATGTCCTTATTAAAATTGTATTTAACTGAAAAGAAAGAATACATGTGTTCTGTATCAAATATAGGGGAAGAATGTGTGTTCCTAAACTGTGAAGAGGTTGAGTCAGTGAGAGAACTGTGCAATGGTGTGTTTCTGATCAAATGTGGAAAGTCAAATAGCTTTATGTTTCCTTTTTGCTCATGTAGTATTTAGGATGCATGGAATGTTTCCTTGGTGGTGGGTTGTTCTATTTGGGTGTGGGGGGGTTTTTGGTTTTGTTTTTTGGGTGTGGTTTTGGTGGTGGTGGTTTTGGTGGGTTTTTGGGGTTTTTGGTTTTGTTTTATTGTTGATATAATTAAGCTCTTTCTCTGCATTTAATTGATGATCTCCAATGGAAATTTACAGGAAATTGGTTTAAAATTAACTTTCTCTCCCTCTCCCCCTCTTTAGTTGTTACTTGAATTCTCTGGGTTTTGTTAGATTGTATTCCAATCAGATTTCACTCAATTTATTATTTTTCAGATTGCTCTCATTGAAGAGCTTAAATTTTAGGCTAGATGGTAAGGTTTGAAAATGAAAACAGTACTATTGAGTCTTTTCTATTCAGCAGCTGCACTTTTCATGGGATAGGATAAAAAAGCACTTGTTGATGCTGTTGTTACTTAGGTTTCTCCCTGAATTCTGAGCAAGCTTGTCATGAGGTATCACTAGAACCCTTAGCCTAGTACTCCTGCATTCAATTACAACATTTTGCTACTTAGGAGGAAGAGTAAACTCACTCCAAATCTGTTACCTCGCTTGAAATACTTTTCTATCATGCCATTTCTAGGAGGCATGAATTGACAATGAGCAAATAAATGAGGTACTAGTTAGCTCCAATTGGAAAAAGGTGCATGAGTTTTAAAAACAGGTTTCCTTACAAATACCATGTGCTGTTTCGATTTGTGTTGCTTATGACTAGCATATTTGGTTCATCCAAATATCCCATGTAATAATTATCTAAACCAATAGGAATACAAGCACTTGTACAGTACAAAAGGACAAGTGCATTGGTGTCTCATAAACACGTTGGTAAATGTATACCAGTTAGTGTAATCTGAGCTGGATGGAGTGGAAGGCAGGGCCTGCTCCAAGACTGGTTACTGCTTATTCTTGACAGAGTTGAGACCAGGAAACAAGTAGATATTTGCCAGGCCATTGCAGTAAGAGCAGACCAGAAGGGAGATCAGGATGGGCTCTCTGCAGTTACCTCATCCTGCTGAAGAACAAGGCAGAATTTTGCTTGGAGATGAATTTTAAATAAGTTGCCTGTTTTTTCTTGGGTCTCATTTAGGTAATGAAAACCTACCCTCTAGTGTGAGGTGGAGCTTCCAAAAACACAGAAATTGTCAACTACCTATTTAGTTTAGGATAGAGGTAGAAGTCTGTTTTTTCTGCTCTGTAAGATGGCTCCTAACCAGTGACAGAAGTTTTACAGATGGAAGGCAAATGCTCTGACTCACATGCTTGAGGTAGTAACCTATTGAGCTTTACCTGCTTCTATGTTAACCTTCCCTGGAAAATTCACAGACAGACTGAAGCAGGGATGAATCAGATGCTGAAGCTGACCAGCTTACGAAATAGCATGTGAAAGTAAACTAGCATTAGAATATATGCACATGGTGGGTCAGGCAGCTGAGCCTCTGAGCCACTTCAGCTTATTTAAGTTCACAAGTGAAAGCTCCAAGACAGTGTCCTCATTTCTTTTGTGGAGAGGCTGAAACATCACTTGTTGTTAGTAACATCTTTTTCCACTATTTTAATGCTTAAATGTGCTTTCAATTTTGAAATGAAAAAAAAAAAAAAAATCTGTAAGCTGTGACTTGCATAGGCAACACAAAACATTGCTGTTCTTCCCAAACAATATTTCTTTTTCTTTCTTTTTAAATTCCCAGAACTGCAGAGTTATGTGATGCGTATATAAAAAGTTCACCGTTGTTGATACACCGTGGCCTTGAAGATGCACTGCTCATCAAGAAGAAATTCAGGACTCTAGTTGTTTTGCATGTGTGGCAAAAGTGCTTTTGATATAAATGACATAATTTTATAGTCACAGCAGCTGTAGCAAGGAACATGTGTGTTTGCCCACATGTGATCTTTATTTTCTTTTATTATGTTGTATATGGGATGGTTGAGGGTGAGACTATATAAAAAGCACTATTTGTCCAGTACAGAGTCTCCCTGCAGTAATCCTTAGTGGTATTATTTTCAAAAACGATCATTAGTCACTGCTTTGATAATGGGCCTGCTGAGCCCAGAAATTGCAATACCATTTAGACTATTGTTTTCTTTATTTGTGTGCATGGACAAAGTATGGTTTGTGTACGATACAAGCAGGAAGTAGAGATTGTACAAATACATCTTTTCTGACATTCAGCAAGTTTTTATTAAAGAAATACAAAGTTACACACAAAGTTGCATAAGTACAAAGTTTATTCCCAGCTCTCCTGAAATTATTAACCAAGTTCTAATTCCACGAGATGTTAGTATTCCTCTCTGTGGACAGTAGTCATGAGTGCTCTGGTGGCTGATATTTTTGTCCAGTGAGAGGGCTCCATGCCTCCTCTGTATCCTTTGATGAGAAACTGCTCAGCTGTTGGAGCTTAATTCAGCACTGGAATTACAGAGCACAGGAGCTGGTAATCTTAATGCTGAATGTGGTTCTTGTGTGTGTTCATGTTGTGCAGTGTGTGGAACTGGAAGCAATTTCAGGCTTTCTTAACTCAATGAATTTGTGAAAGTCGTGGATGCTTCATAAAAATAGAAGTTTCCTATTTAGTATATTTTTGACAGTTTAAAACCTTGTTTTCTTGAATGGAAAAGAGCTATATAATTTCTGGTCCAGGTTTGTGTTGCTGCCATTACATCACAAATACATAAAATACAAAGTAGGAGGAGCTGATGAGGAGTGAGGAAGCTCAGTTTCTGTATATATCTAATGATATGGTTAAAAATCATTTTACTAGGACTTTCACATTCCATGAGATTCTGCTATGTTTTACAGCTACTTTGAGAGTTGTTCCAATATAGTTGGCTGCTCTTGGACTTTGCGTATGCTTTGTAGAAATCTTGACACTGTTTCCTGTTTGTACTAAGGTACTGTATTTTAAAGGCACACACGGTTTTTCTCCTTCTAACAATTTAAAAGTTGGTTTGGAAAGCTGTTGCCAAACAGTCACGTAATAAAATCCATGTTTTTAAAGATCCTGAGTAATTTGGCAGTTCTCAGAATTGAATGTTACAAACCAAGGTTCATATCCATGTTGTGGGTGCATGTTGCAGGGATTTGTGTTGAACTCTTGAGTCGCATTAAGAATTTAACAAAGCAAAATTGAGGTGTCATATTTTACCATAGGTGCTGTCATAATAGTCCCTCTTGCCAAGGCTGCAGGATTGAGCCTTTTAAAGCAAGCTATGGGCCAGCCCTCACTGGGATCAGTGGAACTGGACACAGGGAAGAGGGTCACCCATGCGATAAAATATGGGAAAAACATACATGGCTCTCATTTACTGGCCTACTTTGCCATTGGGAGTGTTCACGTAAGGTTTGAGCTCTTAGAGATGAATCTTTTGGTGTAGGTTTTTCCATAATCTCGGTGATACCTAACTAAAGATTGGAGATGGTTCTCCATTACAATTCAGTATAAAAATTTTACTAATTTAGTATTGTGCAATGCTCCCTGTTTATAACTAGTGATTCCCTCTGGCGAGTTCAAAGTCTTAGCAGCTAAGTTAACTGGAATTCTGTTGAGGTATTCTGCCTTATAAACACAATTATGTATAAGAGCTTTATGTTAATTTCTGTTAAGCAAACTGCAGCAGAACCCCGCTATGTCACCGTGGGATCAGGCCGAACTGTTCCTAGGAGTTGTCAAAACCTGAGGAACTCAGTGGCTGGCTATGGGCTGCAGAATTGTGGCCTCAGAAATGGGAGAAACCTACCATCCTTTTGTATTAAGGGCTGGATTTTTTGTAGGTGGGAATTTAAAAGTGAGAGTTCAAAAAGTCATTGGTACACCTAGCCAGCCCTTTCCCACCAGTAATTTAAACCAAAGTTGTTCATAACTGTATGCTTTCATTTGTGTGTGTACATATGTGTGTATATATAAATATATAGACATTTAAAATATCTATAGATCTATAGTCTTTACCCAAGAAACTGTTTTTATTTATGAAACATGAAATTATTTTGTAAATATTGTGCTAATATTCTTAAAAAATAAAGTCATTTTAAGTTGTTTTTGCAGGAGATTTTCTTGTTGCTAGCACATTGAACTTCTGTAGCTGCTTCCATAAATTCATAGTCATAGGTGCTCTTCTCCCTATCTTTATGTATTCCTTCCTGGATCTACAGGAATGTTCTCAAGGTTACATAGGCTGCTGCAGATGATTTTGGGTGTGTTTCTCCTTAGAAAGGTCATCCAGATGGTGGAGTGTGTAGGCTGCCTTGTAATAACTTCAGATGTGCTCTCCAACATCAGCCATCAAGTGCTGTCGCCCCAGTGTGCTGTGGGAAGAAATGAGGAGTAACAAGCTGCTGCCGCCACTGTAACTTCAGAAACAGCAGTGCAGCACCTCTGTTCAGTCCGTCTTTGTAGCCCTGCAATGGGATTTCTGTGAGAGGAGGATCCCTTGTGTTACTGCTGAAGCACTGCTGGATGAGTTGTGGATTTCCTGAAGTTGTCTTTAATGTTCATTTGACTGTGGAGAGGAGCTGCAAGTCATGCCTGGTAGGCTTTCCACTCACACATCCTCTTCAGTACAGCTAAGCTGATGGGAACAGTGGAAATTATTGGCAATTCCCTTGTTTGTTCAAGGTGACTTTTAACTGTGACTGTTGAACTTCAGTGTCTCTACAGAAATGTTTTGTGACTTCTCTAGACACACCTTTCTCTCTAAAGGAGCCATGAACCACAATTTGAGCTATTTAAACATAATTTTAACAGTTTCAGAATTTTCTGTGCAGCGACCCAACTGCAGGGTGAACTGCAAGCTCAGGAAAACTGGTCTTGAAGCTCAGGAAAGCTGCATGCTTGAACTTCAGGGTGAGAAAGAAACGGTGCTAGTCTAAATGTGTGTGACTGGAGAATATCTCAACACAGTACCCATCAGTGATGCTCAGTACCTGTGATCCAGATTACTCCAGTCAGTTCAACCAGGAAAACCAACACAGATGTGAACTTCCACCATTCCAGAAGCCTTCTGAAAGCACTTGATCAGAGCAGAATTCAGCAGTTGCTACTGAGTTACCTGAATAAGAGTAGAAGTGGACAGCCTCTGGTTCATTTCCACTTTGCAGAAGAATTTATATTTATATATTATATTATATATTATATATATTATATATTTATATTTTTCCTATGGAAAATAATGCTTTTGTGCTCGAGTCCTCTGTGCCTTTGTTATAGATGCAGCCAGTACTGTCTTGGACTTCAGTACCTCCTTGCTTCCTGTATTCTTGAGGATTCTTGCAAGGCTTTCAAGATGAAAAAGTGTGAGCTGGACTTCCTCTAGTTTCCGTGTTGCTTCCCTACCGTGCCTGCGGCAGAAGCGCAGCAGGAGTAGGGCATGGCCTGGGAGGTGCACCCCAAACCCTTCACTCAGCAGCTGGGCTGCAGGAAAAGGGCAAGGAGTACTCAAAAAGTACAAGAAAAGGGCAGAACCAGACTATTTTTCAATGAAATGATGAATTGGCAAAAAAAATTAATACACAAATGTAAATAGCACAGAGACAAGGATCATCTGCTCTGGGGGAGGAAAGCTGCAGTGTTGAAACAAGTTTTTGTTTCTTCTTTTGCTTTTTTTAAAGACTACAGACAGAAGGCTTTTGAAATTATTGGGCTGGAGAGTGGGTGCTGTGAAGGGAAGAGAGAGTCTGCCATGAATACAAGTTTGGTGGGAGAATTAAAGAGCATAGGAACTTGAGGTTTGCCAGAAGAGCGTGAACAGTTTCTCCTAACATTGCTAAAATTGGTACTTTTGGACTTTCCAGAGTTATGGGACTAATGCTGTTTCTTCACTGAAAAGGTGGTCAAGCACTGGAGCAGGCTCCCCAGGGCAGTGGTGGAGTCATTGGATGTGGCACTCAGTGATACAGTTTTGTTGAGAGGGTGGTTGGTGTTCACTTAAAAGTTGGCCTTGATGATCTTGGAAGTCTTTTCTGACCTTAATAATTCTATTATTCTGTATAGTGCTGCTGTCTGCATGTGACCAAGCAGCTGAGCACATGGAGGTCCTTGGGGATGTGCAGTTGTCACATGAAGTCAGACTCTACCTCCACACCTCAGTGATGTCCCCTGGGCACAGCAACTGCTTTGTGCAGAGTAAGGTCTGGCACACCTTCAACTTGAATTAAAGTACTGAATTTGACTGTCATTCACAATTTATGTACATGCAGATAGTGAAAGATTTTGAAACTCCTCTAGTAATTAGTGTTTCCCCCTTTCCTACCCCATCCCATGCCCTCTCTGCCGTTCTTTTAAGGCTTCACGATAGGTGGGCGCAGGTTAAACTTGGAATGGTTACCAGACCTGGGGAAAAACAAAGGATACAACATTTTTCAGAATTCGGCTTGGGGGTACTTGTATTTGGCTGCATTAATTTAACTTTCCTTGTTTTCTTCCAGAAGTGCTGCAGGAATTGCTTTTAGAGCAAGAACATTTGGTTCTTGCTTTGAGAGCAAGAATATTTGGGCAGTTGGGTTTTTTTGGGTGTTTTTTTTTTTTGGCGGGGGGGGGGGATTTTGGGTTTTTTTTGTTTGTTTGTTTGTTTGAGTTTTTTGGGGTTTTTTTCTGTGTAAGAAAGCAGTATTCTTTAATAAACTAGGTACATGGGAAAGAGGGGAAAAAACCAACCCAACAAATCAATGGAAATCCACTGTGCTATTAAACAGAAGGTTCATCCAAGGACAAATGGAAGTTCAGGCAGCAGTAAGGAGAAAAGGGAGAAAATCTATTAATTGCAATTAATTTCATCTAAGTTTGAGCATAGCCAAACTTAGTTTCACTGAAGAAAAAGGTGATCAGGTTTCTCTGGTATTTTGTACTAATTCATGCCAATGAAAAAGAAAATTCACCTGTTGAAGATGAAGTAAAAGCACTGTGTTGTGTGCAGACCTCTGCAGGTATGGAAGTTAGCCTAAGTAGAACTTGAAAGCTTTGATTTGTCCCACATCAAGAAACACTGAGAATTTAAAGATCATAATAAAATTATATAAATTGTAATTAAAGGAGCCCAACATAGAAATAGATTCCTTTGTATCCTGCACTGTAATTACAAAACAGGTTTTCAGAAACAGTCACTCTGTAGCTGGAGTTATTGAAAATGGAGCCAGGCACTTACTGTTCTAGGAAGTTTGTGAGGTTTTGGCTGGCACAGGTAAACAGGTACCATTGTAGGAACCTAAAATGTCCTCCCTTACCTGGTCTGTAGGTAGGAAAAAAGGTTTTTTTGATAGAGTGAGCGAGCTGAAAACTGCTGTGATGTTATTTAATGTGACAATGTAAAGAAATGTGGGGTAAAAAGGTGGTTATGGGGAAGAGGGCAATTGTTTTGTCTTTACAGTACCCCTTACCCGCTCTGTCCTCTGATGCTGTGGCCACTGGACAACCTCATCCCAGCAGAAGATTGGCTAAGGGGCAGTGGGGCCCTGCTGCCTTTGCCTCCTGTTTCACCCTGGGTGCCTCCTCCACTGCTCCCACAGCGGCAGCACAGCCACTCCTTCCGGATGCAGGCAGAGGAGGACATGCAGCTCCTCTCCTGCCTCCAGCAGGGGAGAAAGAAGCTTCCACAAAGAGGATGAGTGAGAAGAGGGGAATGGGTGCTCAGCAGAGCCTTGGAGCAAGGTATTAGATGTGGCACCCTGTAGTATTGTCCACAAGGGTCCCAGGATGAGGGAAGAGACGAGAAAGTTGACTCCATGTATCAGCAAGCTAGGTTTATTATTTTATGATAGATAATATATTAAAACTATACTAAAAGAACAGAGAGAAAGGATTTCATCAGAAGGCTAAGCTAAGAATAGAAAAAGAATGAATAACAAAGGTTTGTCTCGGACCGAGAAAGTCTGGACAGGTGAACTGTGGTTGGCCGTTAATTCCAAACAACCAGATGAGACCAATCACAGATTCCCCCTGTTGCATTCCACAGCAGCAGATAAGAATTATTTACAGTTTGTTCCTGAGGCCTCTCAGCTTCTCAGGAGGGAACAATCCTAAGGAAAGGATTTTTCCTAAAACATGTCGGTGACAGCACCCTACCACCCTTACAGCTCTGTTTATTTAGCAAAGGTGATGCCTTGATACTCCCCTAGCTCTGTTAGGTTGCCCTTCATGCTGCCCTTTTTTCCTCATACCAGTTCTCTGAAAATGTGTAAACCAAATAGTAGTGGGCAATTGGGGAATAAAATCACTATATCCTGAACCATGAGGTAGCTGTTGGCATTTGCAGTGATGGCACGCCAGAACACCAAAGCATAATCAGCTTTAAATGTCTTACTGAACAGGAAATGGAGCTGGTTACAGCATCAATGAGGAAGTACAATTAACATGGGATAAAATATGTCATGACTCTGGCAGTCACAGGGGAGGTGACAGAGGAGAAGGTGGTTCCTGTCCCCCAAGGCCAGCTAAAGGAGCTACATCTATTTCATTGATGACAGTGTGAGCTCTTGACATGATCTGTGGGTGCATTAATAGCACAGTGCGTGTCAAAGGCAAGGAGGGAAAAGATGCTAAAACAAAACAATTGTCACAAGAGAAAAGCCCTGTGCTGAAAGGTGCAGGTCACTATTTGTTTATTTACCCACCACAGAAAACAGCCCATTTACCCATGTGCACTTGGTGAGGGACTGGTCCCTGCCCCAAGCCTGCTCTTAATCCAGATTGCAGCCTGGGGCTCTGAAACCTGAACAAAGCAACCTCAGTGCATAGCACGACCTTCCAGGCCAAGGGCTTGGGAACAGCAAAGAGAAAGTGCTGGGAGCTCACAAGGCTTTGTAGTGAAGAGCAGGGACTGGCAAAAGGAGGGAGGAGGGAGAGGTTCCAGCAGTATTTTCTCCATGCTAAGCTGGTTGTTGGGGTGTCACAGCAGCAGCTGTTGTTGGTACAGTTCACCAAGGGCAGTTCATATGGGCAAGGCCTTCCCTTGCCTTCATGCTTCTCCAACACCTTTAACTTCCCTGGCACTGTTCCAGCAAGATGCCTTTGGTGAGGGAAACCTCTGTCTTAATTTGATACTTAACCCCTGTTGTGTGCCATTACCACTTCAGCTCAGGTTGGTTTCAGCCATCCCGAAGAGGAGAAGTGAGACCCGGTTTTTTGTTGATTTGATTCTTAGTATAAATACCTTCATTTGGAAAGTGTCCCCCTCCTCCCTGTCAGTGACTTCACAAGTGAGGCAGGGCCCATTGCAAAGCTTGTGCTTCACTTGAATCCCACAGAACTGCTAAACCCACAGGACAAAAGGGGAGTGTCTAAACTGCAAGTTCTGAAAGCATTGCCCTAGCATGGTCATACAAGTTTGAAGCCCTGTGAACCTTTTGCTGGAATAGTTTCTGAATTTAGAGAAATTCAGAAACTATTCCAGCAAAAGGTTCACAGGGCTTCAAACTTTCTGAATTTAGAGATACCTTTGCCAGCCCAGTCAATCTGTGCTAAAATTTATTTTTTAGTAAAGCAAATGTACATGCATTTGCTGTTGTAAGCATGTCTTCAGCATATCATTCCTCAATATGGTGATCTCACAGGTCTGAAAAGAAACCCAGTGAAAGAGTAGCTTTGTCAAGG
This sequence comes from Haemorhous mexicanus, assembly GCF_027477595.1. Lineage (NCBI taxonomy): Eukaryota > Metazoa > Chordata > Aves > Passeriformes > Fringillidae > Haemorhous > Haemorhous mexicanus. Next base: position 18,913,453 of record NC_082342.1, on the reverse strand, counting down.
GAAAGACTTTTAAAGCTGTGCAAGTTAGGTGACAGTCACACCTCACTGGACTTCAAACATCCCTAGGTGCCAAAGTTCCCTCAGTGCCCAAGAGGAACTGATGACATTTGAAAGTCCTTGAGGTCTGCATTATCTCCTATCTGGATGTCTTGGAGAGAACATTGACACCCTGGGGCCACCTCTTACTGTCTGGGTTCCTGAAGGTGTTCTGGTGACCCCAAAGGAAGCAAAACCCAGTTTTGCCAGCAAAGGTCTGAAGATGAGAGGAGGACTGAGTGAGGTCATTGTGCAGTGACGCAAGGGGCGTGGAGGGTGGCAGGGAGCAGAGCTCTGCCTCCTTCATTGTATTCATAACTATGTACACCTGCCACAAGAGGAGTCTAAACAAAGTATAATAATGGCCTAGCTGATGCAGCAAAAAGTGGCTTTTTGCCACAGCACTAAGGATCTCTTCTTTATAGTGGTGGATCATGCTTCCCTTGTCTGATTATACCAAAGTGGCCTTCTTTTAACTCTGATGTGTGACCAGGTCACCCAAAATAAGTAAACAAGACCAGAAGGGGCGAGGAAGACAACTGCTTTGAAGGTAGTGCCACTGGGTCAGGTGGGTGGTTCAAGGCCAGTGCTCATTCCAGGCTTCTCAGTCCAAGAGAACACCTGGCAAAAACAGGCAGTCCCTCTTCCTGGTTTTGCAGAGTTAATCATTAGTAGGTTTCTCTGCATTCTAGCCTAAAATTGTTAGGCTGGGGGGAGTGCTTTCCCCACTTCCCTTGGGTGCCTCTGCACACAATCATGAGCCTCTGAAGGGTGGCTAGTGAATCAGGTTCCTGGTGTAGATTTTGTGCCCTCACTTCTAACCCTCACCCAGAGCAGCTCAGCCAAGCTGGCTGGGTTCTGCGAGGTGCAGCCTCTGAAACGCCAGCTCAAGAACCCCAGACTCCCTCAAGACAGCACAAATGCAGGGTTTCATTTGGGTTTGGTTTAATAGCAGGTTGGCCTCTGTTAGCACCACAAGAGTGAGCTGAAACTGCTCAGAAGGACACAGCCTGTGCCAATAGAAGCAAAAGGTTATTTGCGCTTTGGTGTAAAGGCAAATAAAAATCAAGAAAAAAACCCATAACTCCTCTTGATGCTGGATGTTTGACAGCTATCACAAGAAAAGTAGGTAAGAAATGTAAAATCTGTACTCCCTTCAAGTGGTGTTGTCCCAGACATGTTGTGATTTTGGGGCCTGTTAGTGCTTTTGAGTCTGAAGTGAATTGTGGAGCCACAGAGAGAGAAAGTCACAAGTTACATGGAGGAAAAGGAAAAAAAAGGGATGTGCCAATGGAGGCTCCAGGCCACAGCTGGGTTTTTGGAGCTGTGACTTTGTTTCAGGGCATCCAGGGGAACCAAGGATAAAAATGAAACAGTCCAGGAAAACATGGCCTTGGAGGAAGGACTGGAACTAACAAGTAAATACCAAAAAAAAAAAAAAAAAAAAAAAAAAAAGGCTATGGCAGGGCATGACAACATGAGGAATGAAAGGTGCAAGAATCACTTTCCCCAGACCTGCAGCAGAGCAGACAAAAAGCTGACTATGCATAGGGATGGAGAGACACACCAGACACTTTTAAAACTCCTTTCGCCAATGCTCATATGCTCATGTTAATGTTTCAACAGCTTAAGAAGAGCAACCAAGGAATAAAATTTCCGCCACAGTGGTTTCTTCACATCCATCTGCATAGGGAGCTGCTGCCACAAGCAGTGCTGGAACACACAGGGAGGGACTGAAGCAGAAGGCTGGGATGAGCTCCTCACACAGCAGGCCAGCGCAGCAGAAGGGCTTCCACATGTGCTCACCTCTGGTGACTCAGGACTCGGGGCTGCACTGATGCACCTCTACATTTGCAGTGCCACGCTGCAACCCCATGACTTCATCTCAGCCTGCAGCAGGTCAGAGACATCTGTAAAAATGGTAATCAGACTGCCAGGATGAATGTTGCTGTTCTGGGAGCTAGACTGCAGGAAAAACCTCCTGTCAAAATGGGATGGACAGGATGGGATGGATGGGTGGGGAAGTGTGTGAGAAAGGATACAGTGACAGTCTGAAACAAAGTTTCATGGAAAGGGAAAAAACCTAAACCCCTTGTGATTCCTGGGATGGGCAAGGTGTGCTTCTGGCCCGAAGAAGACTGAGGACCCATGCATAAGGCCAGATAGCATTCTGGGTCATGAGAGATCATGGTGATGGTGGTTTGTGTCTCCTTTTCTTGGGTAAAGTTTGCAGCCCACAAAACCACTGTTGTTTCCTGGGAATCTCTGAAATTCTGTGTATGTCCTGTGCCAAAATGGCCAACAGCCATCCTGTGAGGAGGAGGATGGTCAGCATTACATTTTAATGACCAGCCCATGCATCTGGGGAGAGCAGGGCCCATCTTGCCTCCAGAGGCTGTCTTGAATGCTCTTCAAACTGGTATGAATTCTCTTAGTGCAGAGGATTGTATCTACTAAAAGAAAGCTAGAAGAGAGCAATTGGGGAAAAATGTCATGATTTTTCATAAAGACATTAGAAACTGTCTTTAGTGGTTTAATTCTCCCTTAGTGAGTGTGATTGTTGGGTCCATGCTTTGTTTTGATTCAGATGGTATCTGCATCAGAGTCAATCATTTGAACAGAAGCCCTGAGCTTTTGAAATACCGCCATTTCTTTATGAAAGCAGAAAAAGAGAGCCAAAATTTAAATTCAGATGATTAAAATAATCAGTTTAAAAAAACCTGCTTCAAAGTTCTCATTTATTTTAACTTATTAAAGCAAAAAATGCTGAGCAACAAATCATTCCTGATCTGTCCCATACCCCATTGTTGCACACAGGCAATACCAAGCTGGTGCTAGACTGGAGAAATGATCCAAATAAACCTTTTTAATTTTTAAATGGGACATGTGAGTGCTTTTCCCCCCCCTTCATGTTTCCTAGATAGGCTCAGCACCATGCTGTGTCATTTTTCCTAAATGGCAAACCACAGCTCTTTTACAGCTGGCTTGTAGCAGGGGGACTTTGTCTGAGTCACCAGAGCCATCTGGTCTAGGGAAATATTTAAGTGAATGATCTCTCTTTCTTATTTAGACTGCTTTTACTCTTCTGTTTCTGTGAAGACAAAGGCAGGGTGATCTCTCACCGACTCGCTCTCCCTCCCTCCACAAGCTGGCATTAAACCATGGCCTCACCCAGCTTCAACACCACCAAACATTACAATGTCTGTGGGCAGACTTTCAAGCTGTGTTTGAACTATGAATTAAAGTTTTAAAAGAAATGGTTTTTGCTTCCTCGGCATTCGCAAACAATTCTCTTCAGTTCCCTGCAGATTGCTCAGGGTGCAAGTACATCATGGGGGTGGGGGTTCCTCAAAACATTGACCTGTGTGTGCTTCCTGCAGCACTTGGATATCACTCCAGGTTCACAACTACTGTTTCCTTGAAACAGCAAGTTCCTTCCCTCGTTGCAATGGGGTTTGGGTGGCTTCAGCTTTATCTCCTTCCTTTGGCTCTCAAATGATGTTTGCCGGTGCTGGTTCATGGTGGTGTTAAACACTGGGTCTTCACCACCAGCCCTGCCATTCTCACACAACAAATACTTGATGTGTTATGTGATCTGGTAAAAACCTTCCATGGAGACAACATGAGAAAGCCATAGAGCAGATAGTTTGAAATAACATTTCTTCTGAGCAGCAGTAGACTGGCTGCTGGAAAAGCAGCTCTTCCAGAGACTGCTGCATTTATTGATTTAGCCGTGCTGGAGACCCCATGTGTGCTAATGCTGTGTGGATGCAGCAGGAAAAGAGAGCCCAAACTTGCAGCTGAAGACCACTCAGTGACATGGTTCCAGTGGAGACACCACTGCTGCTGGTTTTCCTCAGCCCTTGTGACCTGAGCACACAGACCCAGCCAGGGGCCTCTGTCCCTGCTTGCACACCAGCCACCAGACCCCAGCACATGGAGATGGGAGGTTTCTGGGAATGGGACAGAGAAAATGCTGCTTTTGTTTTCATGGGCTGGTGTCTGCCCTCAGTTTTATCACTGCTCAAAGCCAGCTCTGCACACAGTTTTGGTTTCCCCTTTCTCCAGCACAACCTGCACTTAAAGGCTGAGATGTGTGCATGTGGGCACCTGCTGTGGGGTGGCAAGGTTGGACTTTCACCTGTGTTTGTGCTCCTTTGCACCCATGGATGGCTGACAGTACTCTGGTGGCCTGGTGCCCACCCTGAGCCCAGGCTGGCTCTCCCTAAGGTCCCTCTCCCTCTCCCTCAGCCAGCAAGGCAAAGCAGCATGACAAGGTCACACATGGGTGATTTTTCAAATTACTCATTAGCAAATAATTTGCTGCAATGGACTAAAACAAGACAGCTGAGTCACTGCCTCTGTATCGAGGTTTCATGGGTTTTACATACCACTGGGTGTAGTCTGTCTGTCTGTCCCCATGCACATGCACAGAAGGCTGGAAGATGCCCAAAGGAGGATCCTGTATGTCCTTCTTAGGGCTGGTTTGTGTTTGGTGCATGTCCGGCCCGGAGCTGGCAGCTCATTACATGCCAGAAAAAATTAATGCACATGCGCCACCGTCCCTCTGCCAGGAGGATCCAGAATGAGCCAAAGCATTACTGAGTGCACCAGTTTTGCAGGAAATCTGGCACAATTTGCTGGTTGCAAGGGGTCCCTTGGGTTTGAATGGGATTTGTCCCCCCTTGCTGGGTGTTTTGGGTCAGGTCCGCTTGCCTATGATATAACCTGAACAATATCTGGTGTGGACAGCAGGATAGAGCTTGTTATGGCTTAGCTTGTAACAGCACCCAGTCAGTGTAAACTGTGGATACAGGCAGCTCTGACACCACAACGGGAGTGTACTCACACAAGTATGTACTGTGCTACATGAAAAGCATCACTGGCTTGCCTGGGTCTGCAGAAGACTGATAACCTATGGGCACACAGTTTGAGAACCACTGAATTTCCTAAATAATTAAAAGTCAAGAGAAAGCTTTGGATTGGGCTGCATTATTTTTCATGATTCTGCACTGATTTTAGTGTTTCTGGAAGTTGCTCAATAGCATTTCCCTCTCCCAGCAACACCAGGGTGCCTCCAGGAGTGTCAAACCTGATGTTTGATGCTGCTCTCAGAAGCATGACCCCTGAATCTTCACTGCAGTGTCAAAAAATGATGAAACTACAGCTGAGCCTCAGAGCTTGGGGGTCTTTATGCTGCACATACACTTCAAGTGTTTTACTCGGGAGAAGCTCCACTTGCACCACCCTTCCTCCTCAGGGCTGCTGTGAATATTTGCATTGCCACCAAATGCTGTAGCTGAACTCTGCCTGTACCAGCCAGCCAAAGCCTTTTCATGTTCAGGCAGGGGTTCAGCCTGGATCACCTCGCTGGCTGAAATAAGTCTGGGGAATAGAGATGAGGTTGAAATAAACTGGTTTACATAAATATAAATGGTGCCAGCTTAACAGCTCTTGAGAGCTAGAGCAACATTGGTGTGATCTGAGAAATATTCAGCATCTCCCCAGGCTTATGGCAATTTAAACTGACTCTGACAAAAGTTTGATGAGCCAGGTGGGAACAGTGTGTCATTGTCCTGGTTCAGGGCAAATTTGGGAGAGAACCCCCAAAGGGCTCCTCTAGGAAATCAGATTCAATCGCCCCTCCCCCCAACCGGTCCAGGAGAAAATACTTCCTTGGAGAAAAGTGGAAAAAACCTATTTATTAAACAATAAAACCTAAACAATATTAAACAATAAAACCCCTTGCTGCTCTAAAAGAGATGACAAACCCAGAAAGTCCCCTCCCCAGATTCCAGTTCAGCTCACTCAGTCCCTTATCAGTCCCTCCGGCGCTGGAAATGCCATGGCCCAGGCCCGGCCCGGCCCACCGATGCGAGCTGCTGGTGCTCTTATGGTTGTTCAGTCCAAAGCAGGTGTGAACAGGTCCAGAGAAAGGGGAAAAAAGAAAAAAAAAGCACAGTCCAGGGAACTTCTTTGCCTCAGCTAGCTAAACTAACTAAAAGCAAAAAAAAGAGAGCCCTGTCCCGCCGTCTGTTCATCCGCAGACAACGCAGTCCAGGAGCAGGAATGTGTAGGAGTGAGTTCAGTGTCTGAAAACAAACTGCGCGCCTCCTCTCCCCCCCTCAATCTTTGAAGCAAGTCTTAAAGGTGCAAAACTTACTATTCAGCATAAACGGAACGAGACGATTGGGGATAAAAGCATCATATAGTCAATCTAGGACAGTCATTGTCCTCCTCCCTCCAGTGCTGTGGGTAATGGGAGGTGGTTTACCTCCAGTGGCTAGTTATAAAAAGGAAAAATAAAATAAAAAGCTGCCTCAAAATTAGATATATTTTGGGAAATGCTTTGCTTGGCAAAGGGAAGCCATTGGAGGTACTCCTAAAGTCAAATGTTTTGGGGAGTGAGAGTCCTCTGCAGGGACAGAGCCGGGAAATGGGTTAAACATCTACAATAAGATACATCTCCAGGCAGCCAGTAGCAAAGCATGGAAAGGGTAAAATAATAAAAAATTAGCAATAATTAATTAATTGGGATTATGCCTTTCAGTAACACAGTTACTGAATTAATAGAACCTGTTGGGTTTTATTTTGTTAGAACATGAATATGCTCCCTGCTCCAGGTAGCAGATGTGCTTCCTCAGCTGATGTCAACTGAATTGAACTTGCACAGCACAGAAAAGCAGGAGAGCTTTCCAAAAAAGTACTCACAGACCCCTTTTTGACCTGATCTGAGAGAAAATTGTGGGGCCAAGAGCATGAGCCAGGGAGTAGGGAAAAGCAAGCAGCGTTGTCCTTCATCCCAAGTGGCTCAGTCAGGAGATCAGTTCTACTCTACAAGATGCCAGACCTTGCCAGTGCTCACACAGTCACCTGGAAAATAGGGATAAGTCTTGGAGCAGGGGCTGGCAGGAGGGGAGGGTGGCAGCATCCTGCAAGGGTGGGGATTCATACCCAGTGCAGCTCTGCAGTCCCAGCCTTTGAAGGCATAAACCTTTCATCAGAATTATGGAACTCCCACCAGGGATATTTCCCCTTTTCCCTTTTCCTCTTCCTTTTTTTTTCCACTCGGGCAGACACCTCCACTGTGCTGCAGGGGATCTTTCCTTCCCTCCAAGTTCAATCTTCTTCATCACTGGTGTTTTCTCAGAGCTGCTGGACCCAGCCCTGGTGCTTCTGGAAGAAGAAAGCAAAGCACAGGGGAAATGGGTGGCAGCCCAGGCCATCAGCCCTGGGGGCAGTGGGGCGGCTGCTGGCTTCAGCCTTTGCATGCCTGTACTCTGCATGCTTCCCTAAGGAAAACACTGAGATTTTTCAAACATTTCAGAGAATTAGCAGGTCCAACTCCAATTAAAATCAACAGGAACTAGACATGCAGCCAGCTGGGAGAAGAAAAGGAAAAGGACATTTAACACCCAGCTAAAGCTGTAGTGATGAATCAACCATACTGAAGCCCCCAAAGAATGAATCAAGTATATCACTAATCCACACTTTTCAGACAACTAAAATTTGCCTTGAAAGTCCATGAGTTATGAATACACTGGGGTTTTTTTCAGTAACATGCAAAGCAAGGGAATCATTCTATTGCACACAAATACATTGGAATATTTTCTGTTAACCTTTAAAGGACCTGCTTGTAAAATAATCCTTTCTGACTGTCATTTACTTATACCAAGGATCTGGAGATTAAGCAAGCAGGGGCCAGGCCAGGTCAATTTCTCATGTGGTGAAACTCCACTGAGTACAAGTGCATTTAGGGTAGGGCAGTGAAAACATTCCTCCCAGGAAGAACAGGAGTAAGAAATGCCGGGTAGAATTAAATCCCTCTGAAGGCTGCGTGGCGTGCTGCCTTCTGCCATGTGGCTGGGGCTTTTCCATCAATCCTGCCATCTCCATTATGGTGCCTGTTGAAAAGACTCCACAGCTAATAAAGGAGCAGCAGCTCACTGTTGGACAATGAGACGTGCAGGCCATAAATCCAGGGCTTCTGACAGACGGCCGGATTTCTGTCACTCTGCTTTCACAGAGGGGTGCTCCAGATCCCCGGCAAAGTGATTCATGGGCTCTGGGTTGAAGGCAGCTCTGCCTTCCTGTGCAAATCACAGATCTCTGGGTGCACGGTGTGGGCCAAAACTGGCCTCTGAGCAACAGGGACACCAGGAGAAATGAGTGCCAGCGTGCTATTGCCACCCTATCATGCCACCATCACTTGCTTACAAATCCTGGGAGGTTGGCACAGTTAAATCTCATTAACTAAAAGCAGTATAAACACAGTAAGAAACTGCAGAGCTCCCCATCCCTCCTGCTGTGCACAACTGCTGGAGATCCTGGGAGAAAAACCTTCTTCCCAGGCTTCTTCTAGATCTCCCTTCCAAGGGAAGGCCAGCACTGAAAATATTTGCATTTGGTTTTCCTTTCCCCAACTCTTCCTGAATAAAAAAGAATTGCAGAAAATTTGCAGGCAAATTTCTTCTCACATGGTATTTTAAATCTCATGGTGTGCCATCAGAAGACGTTATGTATAAACCATTTATAGCATAGAAAGCTCAAGGGAATACAATGAATAAGACATATTAGTGACAAAATCCCTTCTAGTTAGTGAGAGAGAAATTAGGACCAGAAAAGGTGGAGCACTTTGGTTAAGATTTTTCATCTATGAGCACCACTGACACAGAGGGTTCCTCTGTGCCTTGCAGGGTCAGGCTTCTAATTAATTTAATTGTCCTTATGATGGGCAATTAGGTGCCAGCCCAAGTGTGTCCTCCAATCTATCTATATGAAGAAGAAGCTGATGATATACAGTAAGGGGGGGAGGAGGATGGTGATTCCAGCCCCCAATGGCTCATGGTGCCCAGCTTTATTTATTTATTTATTTAAACATAGCAAGAATTTCAACACCAACCGCCCTGGAGGATCTGGCTGCTTGAAGAGGGCCTGGCTGGTCAGGAATGAACCCCTGCCTCAAAGTGTCTTGTTCAACCCAGCCCCTGTGCAGCAGATGGAAATCCATGAGCTGTCAGGATGCTCACACAGTTGAGCTCTAGGACTCCATTTTTTTGCCCTAAACCAGTTGGTTTAATTGAAGGACCTCTCCATAACCCTGATAGTCAGATGTCCTGATACTGCTGAGCTGATAACCAACACTATTTCCTGAATCCAACAGTCTGGTGGGCCATCCCCTGCCTCACTCTGCTTTTACCCAAACCAAGTAGCTCCATTTGTCAGACTTCCATCAGCTTGAAAGAATTTCTTTGTTCTCTGGGGTGCAAGATCTTGGCTTTGGCAGGCTGGCTCAAACCGTTCACTAAATGGTGCAACAAAAGACAGAAGAGCTCCAGTCTGTGGCTGAAGATGTGGGGTTTACCAAACCACAGCTCTGGAGGAGCCTGGAGCACAACTAAGCCTTCCCTCCACAAACCTGGGAGCACCTGCTGCCCTGGGCTTCCTCTGAGGACACCAGGCCCAGCACAAACACACGGTTCATTTTGTTTGTACAAACAGTCCCTGTGATTATCAGTTGGACTAATGTGGAGAGGAAGGCATTTACCTTCCCCAAGGACCTCTAGCAGCCCTTCTTTTTGCTCATCTCATTTGTGCTGGCAAAAAAAGCCTCTGAGGATCCAATTTGCCCTATGGAAAACAAAAAACCAACACCCAACTGTCAGTCATAAATATGCACTAATTAGCAATTTTAAAAAGGAAAAAAAATACAATACAGACACATGCATATAAAATATGCTTCATAATTGAGACTTCTCCAGTGCTCATTAGTTGCTGAATATAGATGTTGTGGGCTGCTGTACCCACTCAGAGCTACCAACTTTGCTGCTGCCTACTTCACCAACTGATTTCTCCAGGTGGGATGTGAAAATGAGGCCAATTCTTGGCACAGGCATCTAAGGACATAAGAAGATTATTTGAGGGGGTCAAGGTCCAAGGGAGAAGTCTCACTGCTTAGAAGTGGGAGTGATCTTTTTCCCCCATCATGCAGAAAGCACAGCAAGATGACACCAGGCATTTTCTGGATGCAAGTCTCTGGTTCATCTTCTCTGCTGATGCAAAAAAAAAAAAAAAAAAAAAAAAAAAAAAAAAAAAAAAAAAATTTAAAAACCCCATAGATACTTAAAAAAGCACTTTTTTTTTTTTTTTTTCCCAGCAGGAGAGGTTCAGATTGTAAGGGACCAAACTGGAGGTTTTTACTTTTCAAGGGGTCATGTGCAGCAGCCTGTGTCCGTCCCCTCTCCAAGAAACCCAGCTTGTGGTGCAGGGACCAGAGGGGCATAGGCAGGAGCTTGAGCAGGGCTGCACAAATGCAAAACTGCAAAAATACTGTCATGTTCACAACTGCCACCATCTAGAACACCAGTACCCAGGGAAGAATTCCATTACTTTAAATGACTAGTAAGGATGGACTAAGATGTACTTATATGTAGCATGCACACATACAGCCACACAAAAAGCAACAAAATATGTGAAGGTTAGAACTGAAACAAAAGAAAAATCTGTTTTGACTAACAAATGAGAGGTTTTTACTGTTTTTTGGGAAGCTTTTCTGCACAGGCAGTGCCACCATTTCGACTTTTGCTTCAGGGTGGAAAGGGGCAAAACAAGCACCAGAAAATGATGCTGACTGATAAAGGCTGAGTTTTTTAGCAGCTTCATTTCCCCAGATGCCAAAGCTGTTTGTTTCTTAGGATCTTTACTGGGAGGTGGGTTTACTCTGCTCACCCTGTCCCCTGAGCTGCTGCACAGGAGCAGGGCCATGCATCCACATCCCAGCTGCTGGACAAGAGCTGGCTTGGTCAGGTGAGTGGCCTGACTGCAGCCCCTCGTGCTGCACTAGGGCTGTTGAGGGGAGGGCAAAGCACAGGGCAGTGCTCTGTGTCCCCTTGGGGGGGTGACACAGCACTGAGGTGGCCTCTGAGCAGCTCAGCCAAGGAAGGGAATGCAGCAGAGAAGGATGTGCTCCTCCTGCAAACACACCCAAGGGTGCACCCCACAAGTTGCATCTGGCAGTGAAGTTTCTGAACCACAGAAAAAAATCTGCCAGATGTCAGGAGGGAGGAACTGCCATGCAGAACTTGGCTCCCCATTCAAAGCAAAGCAAAGCAAAGCAAAGCAATGCAGCCCCAAAAAAGCAGATCAGATCCATCTGGGGTGTGAGTGTGTTGCCTGGAGCAGTTTCAGCACACACACTGCCGGGCTGTGTAGCTGCTGGGCATGGAGGATGCCCTGCCTTGTGGGTAGGAGAGCACAGAGTGCTGCTGTTACAGGACCTGAGCCTGCCATGAGCACGGAGCTCTGCTGATGTCCATTCCAGGAGGTGAAAACCCAGCAGCATGAGGCTGTCAAGAGAGCCAGAAGCTGCCAGTAACAGTGACAATACTTGCCACGGCCACTGCTGTCCATGCCAGAGATGTTAAAGGGGTGGTATGAGTTTAGAAGAGATGCAGTGACTCTTCTGTGTCCACACGGTCTCCTCTGTCCTTAGGGATGGCCGAGGAAGCAAGGCTCTGAGGGCTCCTGGCTGCACTCCCTCCCGTGGGGCAGGAGCTGCCAGGTTGCTGCCCCAGTGCCCGCCTGGGCCTTGGTTTCTCCAGCAGGAGAGGGGCCAGCTGTGCCCTGCTGCAGCCCCAGCTCCCTGCGGTGCACGAGTAAGGAGCACACCACTTGGCTTCAAAACATACAATATACTTTATTGCCTGCTAGATAATCAAAGTGAGGAGTAAACACCATAGCTGGAAAAAGCAGAAAAGGACCAGGAGAAGGAAAAGAATATCCAGTCACCAAACAAGTTATCAGGCAATAAACCATACACAATATAAATAATCTGTTTCCCAAACAACTAAATCTTTATTTTGCTAATGGCCATTAATGGTTAATTATCAGTAGTAAAATCTCTGGATTTCCTTTTCTACACAGCATTAGTAGTAAGAAATATATAAGGGACTCTGCAGAAAGCAATACAAAGGAGTTATGTACACAGGCACCTTCTGTGGAGCAAGAACAGAACCTCATCTAATAAGGAAGGGCTATCTACAAACCAGAAGACCATGGTAATACAATATTAGCTCAGACTTAGTTTAGCGGCAGCCTTTCCACAAGGTCGGCTAGCAAACTTATGTATACATATATATTTTAATATAGATATATATAGAGATTTATTATTTTAAAAATAATGTGAACTACCTGTAGTTCCTAGACTAATTTTAAAGAGGCAGTGTACCTTTCTGAAGCTTCATTTCAGGAAGTATATTAAAAATGGTATATAAAAGACTAGCAGACCCAAGCTCACATATAGAGTCCTGATATCTTCCCTCCAACTTCTTTGTCTAATGTTATAGCTGCCACCTGCTTTGACAGCAATGCCTTTAGTCATCGGGATTGCTATTTATGTTGCTGTAATTGTTACCACTAAATTTACTGGATTATAGCATTAGTAATTGTGAATTATAAATAGCAATGATGCTGCAGTACACTGTCAAAGCCTGCCACGTTACGAAGATCTAGTCTGTATGTGCATGCAGAAATTTGTTGTTTAATCTAAAAGAATATTTCTCAAAGTGCTTCCCCTGTCAATCCCACCACACCATATTTTTCAACCACACAGCAAGGGCTCCTCTCTCTTAAGGAAGATGTGATGCCTCTCACCCCACACCAAACTCTCAGCAGCCCTTCACACAGCACCCATTCATCCGACTTTGCTTTCAGGACATAAACCTTTCCCTTTCACACAGCCAATGTACTTAAGGCTACTAAATATGCCTTATTAAAATTAAAGCTGACTATTTGAGGAAATGCTTTTAATGCATTTTGGTCAAATCTCCAACTGGGCCATGCGAGCCTCGTGCTCCCCACAGCAGGCAGGGAGCAGAGCGCTGTGTGCTGCTGCTGCCCAAGAGCCAAGCCCAAACCACCAGCAGGGGATGAGGAAGGGAGAGACATTTGCAGGGAGTACCATAAAGGCTCAGTAAGGCCTAGGGTGCCTTTTGTTCCCCCCTTTTCCAGTCTGCTCCCTGTTTGTGTCTTGGGGTCCACTCACAAAGGCAAAGTGGAAGCAAGCATGCACATGGAAGGCAGTGCCCTTCCAATGGATTTCCTCCTAAAAACAGGGATGGAGGGGTGAGGCCCCTCTTGTAAGTGGTATCACTTTGCTCTCAGCCCAACCCTCGCTGCTCACACGAGATGCCACATCACCTTTGTCCATGACACAGATGTCACTTAACACACTCCCTGCCTGAGGGTTTCTAGAAGCCTCTTCCCAAATCAGTGATCACACCCTGATATGCAGTTGCTCTGCCTCAGGTACTACACCAGTGTTGAGGGTATCCCCCACAGCCTGCCGCATTTCCTGCCAAACCAGGGTCCTACCCATGTGATTCAGCATAGTCCCACCTGCACAAGAGACCACTGTTCCCCTGGGCCCCCCAGCCAGGCAGAAACAACCTCCAGAGCAAGCTCCAACATCTGGACAAAAGCACACACTCAACATAAGCCATCTTTGACACAGTACAAGAGAGATATCAAGGAAAGTGTGGCAATAAGCAAACAGTTTCCCCTAATAATTCTGACATTTTGATAGGGGAGCTTAAAAAAAGGTATTTGTAAGAAGGATGCCCTGATGGAACAGGATGTATTTGCAGTGTGAGGGAAGGAAGGGCGGTCTGTACCCAAGAGCACACATACCATGAGCACTCAGCCTGGCAAACGCGTCCTGGCTGAGCTGTGCCCTCTGCATCTTTGATTACAAAACAGTAAAGACAGAAAGCTCCTGACTGGGTCTTCAAGGGAACTCAGAAGCAATCTTAGCTATCTGAGCAGCAGGTATCCTTCTTTGTCCCGTCCAGGTACCCACTGGGAGCAGGCAGAAAAGTACCACAAGAAAAGGGATGCACACAAAAGCTGGAAGCTGAGCTTTACGGCTATATCAGGAAGGACAATGTGTAGGGACACTGTTTAAACTCAGTTACTTCAGTCTCTGGACCACCACAGAGCATCACTTCACCTTACTGATGCCCTTAGACTTTGCTTTGCCATTGACACTGTGCAAGCACAACACAAGAGAAATGCTTTTTTTTTTTTTTTAAATTTATTTATTTATTTATTTTGGTAAGAATTTTGTGCATGCAAGGGTAAGAGGATCAGAGTTATTTTTCAAGTTCTGTTAGTAATTCCTCTCCAGCTCTACAGGACTCAAAGCGCATGCTGATACTCAAAAGCAGGGAAAATGCAGGAAGCACATTGTTATACTGGGAGAAAGGGAAAAAAATGGCAAATTTTAAGTAATAAGCAATTGCACTGTAAAATCATGTGAATATTCATACTGGCTGCTCTTGTGTTTTTTGACTACTGAGTAACAGGGTACAATTTGGACATCATACCCTGGTTGACTCTGGTAGATCTGCTGTAAAGTGCAACTTTTTTTTGTCACTTTTGTCTCCACTGTAACTTGTTTTTGCTTATTCCAGGTAGGTTCCCAGGGCTGAGCAGCACTGAGAAAATCAAGGGGAGCACAAAGTATTAAGAGTCTATGAGAGCAGGAGAAAAACTGTGGAACATGGAGGAAAACCACTTTTCCTTCCCCAGGCATCACTAAAGACTACATTGATGGTGAAAGGGAGGACTACTGAACATACTGGTTAATTTGCAACTGAAGTGCAGCCTGATAGGCATGTACGATATTTCAGAGTTTGTGTGTGACAACAGGAACAAAAACTCCTAGCTCTAAGCCAGGGTGAATTATTGGGCTTGGGGAAAATAATTTCATCCCTCCCACAAGTTTGGTTTCCCCTTTTATAGTGCCAGTTCTTCCAATCACAAAGTTGTAGAAGAAATTGCATTTTCTAAACTGCTCCACTGTCCCCTTTTCCTTTTTAAGCCATTAAATATTTTCTTTCTCAACGCTTGGAGAATGCCAACTTCTGCAGGAGGTTGTCTGTGAAGATACTGCCCTTCAAAGTCAGTCTTTGGTCAGTACAGGGATTTCATCAAAGGCTCATACTAGAACTGAACAGACCTGGGTGCCCCATCCATCCAAGCTCCTTGTCATATCCATGCCCTTAACTGGGGCCAGATGTCACCTAGAGCAAGCATCTATAGGAAGCCTCTGCTTTGTGTTCTGCCAGTGGTACCACTCGTTTCAGTTCTTCAACACAGCACAAAATCCCTGTGCTGCTTTGCTGTGACTCCCTGTGTGTCAGTGCCCAGCTCTGTGCCACCACATGGAGCAGCTCTACGGGACCTTGGGGTACCACAGCAGACAACAGGCAATGAATGCCTCTGGCAGCAGGGTCACCTCTGCGCTGCCTGCAGCTGGTCCTGCCGAGGCCATGGCTGTGCAGGGCTGGTACTCGTAGCCTTAGCAGCCATGGGGAATGTTGCTGGCCCTGACCACTGCAGTGTGGGGCTACAAAGGGCTGCTCTGCACTGCAGGAGGCACCAGTGCTGGCTGCCACGGGGGCCAGGGGGCTTTGCCATTGCCTTCCCCCCCTCGAGCTTCGTGTGGCCACGCAGAAGAGCAGGGCTGTGGGGTCTGGGGCAGGGTCCCAGCACATGCCAGCATGGCTGGGGTGATCTCTGCCTGGTGCCTGGACTAGTAGAATGTAAGAGATCTGCCGACCCATTTCTTGCAAGCCTGCGGCTTCTGGTGAGTGTGGCAAAGCCCTGGCACCAGGCACAGGGCAGCAGGCCCAGCGGCCAGGAGTCCAGGCTGAGAGCCTCCTGGTGAACCACAACAGGCACAAAAGGAAGGCAACTGCCCACCTTGAGGGATGTGTTCTACCCATCTTCCCCATTGGATGCCTCTTTCCAGTAATGGGTTCTCAGCATGGACTGTCACCCAGAGACTCCTCAATAAACTGTGTCATTGCTTCAGCTAAACTGGTGCAGAGGTAACAGAGGAGTGCACAGCTCTTGTGTTCACTGGCCCTGCTCCGTTAATCTCCTAACTGTTTCAAAATTATTCCTCTAGTCCTAGTTTGGAGCTGGAGAGAGTATTGCAGGCACAGTCATGGATCCTTGTCTCAAAGCAGAGACCCAGGCATGTCCTGGTCCGGGCACTGCCAACACCACTGCATGCAGCTTTTCCCATGTCCTCTCCCTGAAGGGAGAGGCTGCATCAGACTCAAGGCAGGGATCTTGCTGCAAGCACAGGTGGTGCCTTGCCAGCAGCATCTCACCAGAGGATAGTTAGGAAAAAGGCAGGAGGCAGCAGGGAGATGACAGCTATAGGCCAAGGGAAGGCTCTGGCCCCTGCTGGCTCTCCAGCCTTTTGCTGTGGCTGGCACAAGCACTGCCTAAATAAATGGATTATATTCTCCTTTGGTTTCCTCTTTGTAATATGGCTTTACTGATGGCCTTGTAGTATCTGAAAAGGGTAGCAAGGAAAAAAGATGGCAAGCTGGGTTGGTTTGGGGCTGGGGATTTTTTGGTTTGGCTTTCTGTTTTTTCACTGTCTCAACTCTGTAAAAAAAAAATTGAAGGCAACTACTGGATAGAAAACACAGCATGAGGAGAAAGGTCTCTTTGAACCTTTCTGATATGGCTATTAACCATCAACCTGACACACCATTTGAAGAAAGCATTTTTTAAAGGCATGGAGGAGTCCTGTAGTGAGCAAATTTGGGCTGGCGCTCCTTGAAAATCTTGTCTCAGATTTTATCTGACCATTATTTTTTATGCTGCATTTATAAAAACAGCTAAAATGCTCCTCCATCTAATGTCATCTGAGGGCACTGTCTTTTTCTCCTATACCCTAAAATTTCGTACTTAGGCACTGGGGGAATAAACCACCCTCAAAAAGACAGTCAAACACTGGAAAAAACAGCATGGGAAATGGCTGATTCTCCACTATTAGAAGCTTTTAAGGACAAGTTCAACACTCACCCATCCACCCATCAGGTCTGTGCTAAGTATAGTTCAATCTGCCTTGGAAAATGTCTAGCTGATGTCTCCAAGTCCCTTTTGGCCCTGTGACTCCGCACCAAGTAAATACTGCCAAGATCTCATCCTGCCACAGCCCAGGATGTGTTTAATATCCTGTCTGGCTGTTTGGTTTTCTGCCTTAGCTTGCTGTCTGTCCAGGAACACACACAAACACTTCAGACATCCTATTAAGAGTCAGCTTACACTTTCCTCACACACCACCCTGTCTAATTCTATAATCACCCTGAAAAAAGATGGAAGTGGGGAGCAGCAAACAAAGAAGAATATACAGAAATGTTCACCCTGACATTCAAAAGCAGTCACAGAAAGCCCTCCTTCAGCCTTTTTCCATCTTGAAAAATGCTGACCTATCTTCTGACAAGTTGATAATGAACAAGAAAACCCCACACTGACAAGAACCACTGCCTCTTTTAAATACCCTTCACTGGCTCTTGCCCATGGGTTGCATGGGTTTGGCATTCAAGGAGCATCTGGTTTCTAAAATCTGCTACAAGTAGTCCAAATAATTATGTGGTTTACATGAAACATAACTGTCTTGGAAAAAAAAAAGAAGAAAATTAAAAAAAGTCAAGCTAGGAGCCTGGGCATTTTAAAACAGGCATTCACAAACATCAAGATGAAAGACCTTTAGGAAATACCAAAACTACTGTGATGATGACGTGCGATGCTGCATTTCATGTAACATGATTGCCCAAAGCTGACCTTCAACCCCCAGCTCCTCTCAGCTGACTTATGGTGCACAATTAATGCAGCAGCATAACAGCAGTCAACTTACAAGGAGTGAAAGGAAGTGAACAAACAGCAGCAGCCACACTGGTCTGCCACGCACAACTACAGATGGCGGTGGGAATCCATCTGTTCACCATTTCTGCAGTAAGTAATTTCTTTAGCAACTTAGAAACACAAGCAGAAAATGCAGAATTTGATTTATGGAGGTGGTGGTCTTTCCTTACAGGCTTGTTTGCACCCTGAGGTAATCCCCCACCCCTATTTATAAATTTCACATAGGTGAAAAAAGACCATCTAGGGACAGATTTAATTGTGAAAGTCTGTGGCATCCTTCCCCAACTCATGTTTCTTGATGAAAGCAGTGCTCAGTAATAATAATAGGAGGATAAAAAATGTCTTTACATCAGCAATTATGGCATGTGCACAGAGCCTTGAGACAATCACCATCACAACAGTATTTCAAGGAGATGGATGAAGTTTACAGCAGCAAGTATCCGGTGCTTCCACTGCCAATCTCTGACTGTAACAACTCAAACCTGCAGGGAACTTTATTCCCAACACAACCTCTGCCATGCAAAGTGCCTAGAAAAGCTTTCAAACACAAGCACGTGAAAGACACAGAATTTAAAAGCAACATTTTATGAGCTGACAAGACTTGCAGGGCAAGAGCCCTTGGCTATGTGAGCTCCGCAGGTGCAACTCAAACTGCAGTTG
This sequence comes from Haemorhous mexicanus, assembly GCF_027477595.1. Classification (NCBI taxonomy): domain Eukaryota; kingdom Metazoa; phylum Chordata; class Aves; order Passeriformes; family Fringillidae; genus Haemorhous; species Haemorhous mexicanus. The sequence goes on along the minus strand of NC_082342.1, from coordinate 18,895,030 downwards.
TCTGCAGCACCTGGCAGCTGGCATCCCTTATCCCATCCCTTTGGATGCAGTGGGGCTGCTGCATAGCTTTCTGATGAAGAGGGTGCATTCACTGGAGGGAAAGCCATACTGCTGCATGTCTGATCCCACAGGCTGCCCCCATGTGTGCCTGCTGCCTTCGGCGAGGCTGTATGAACAAGGTAATTGGAAAAGCCCGTATTAGGTTTATTTGAAGATTTCTTCTGTAATTATGGAGAAAAAAAGTGTAATTGTCTGGGGGCTGCCTTTTCCTCCTTCAATGAAAAAAATTAGAAATGTGTTGAGTTTTATTTTGCAAGTTAAAGTTTAGCATGAGCTCTTGTGAATGTTTTAGGTCTAATATGCACTACTAAAGTTTGGTTTGGCTTTAAAAAAAAAAAAGTGAATTTAAGCCATGCACTACAAAATTAACCTGGCCAAATACTCATAAACTGTGAATCTACTCTCACAATAATCTGCTAGGAGGAAGAAATAATTAAATAATTTATCAGGTTTCAAAAACCTGCTGGGTACCTGGCTCTGGCACTGATGGGCTTTCCTACAGAGAACTGGGGCACAAGAAAGGCCTGGGTAGCCCAGCTTTGCTGCTCCATTCACTTCCCAGCAGGATCCCACCCCCTCTGCCTATCTTTTTGCAGAAGCTGTGTTTGATGCACAGCCATAGTCCAGGAAAACTGTTGTTAAAATACTAAATAAAAAACCACTGCAGGTTTTTCAGAGTTATGCAGTAGCTTGGGAAGGTGTGAGATACTGTCCCTCCCACTGAAAATCTGTGGTATGTTTTGCCACTGACGTCTACCAAGTGTTCAGCCTCTCAAAAAAAGAGGAGAGAAAGGCAAGATAATTGAAAAGCAAGGTGAAAGACTTGCAAGTGAAGCTTAGTGTTCCCAACTTCCTGCAACAACATAAAGAAAACCATCCAAGGAAGAAATCTGTCTCTACCAAATATAAAGCATTTTCAGTGGGACAAAAAACCCAAACAGTTCTTTTTAAACAGCTTTTATGCTGTTTATGTCCCTTGTATCTCAATGGAAACGTATTTCCAGTGGCTGAGATTTGTGGGATGCTGGTTTAGTGCTGGATACAAATGCACATTCCAGGCATGCCACCACATCCTCCCACAAGCACTGTCAGGTGACAAGCCAGCAATGCTGAGGGACACCTATCTATGTCTGAGGCAACTCACAGCATCTAAAAAATTCAATCTGCCACTTTCTATTTATCTTAAGACTGTTGAAATAGCTGTATTTGTGGTTTTATTTATCAAAAGTACTAAAAAGTTGCTCATCTTGCAAAGCACACTGAGTATTTTCTGAGGAATACATCTTCATCACATCATTAAAGATGCTTTTAAATCCCTGCTGGCAACCCTCGGCCTTCAACTAGAGAACCACTGTGTCAAGGTGGAACAGGAAATATTATTTTTTCTTCTAGGTTCTTTAAATTAGTTGTAGATTAACAGAATCCATGAACATGAAGCTACTGCTTTTATATTGACTCTTGTGTATTACGGTGTTTTCAAGGTTCTCACCCATGAAACATATCACGAGTAAAATCCTCATAAATTAGTTATTTCAAAAATGCAACCCTTCATCCCTAAGGATGACTTCCTTGCTGGCATGAATTTCTGCACAAAAAATAAGTAGTTACCTTCATTTTGAAAGATCCCAGAGCTCAATTAACTATGTCCTAAATGTGGTGCACTACAGACAATTACTAGCAAAGATGTTTTGAAAAAAACTACGTATCAAGATTAAACAGTCACACAGCAAATGCTTCCCTCCATTACTTTCCAGTGTACAACTATGCCTTGTGCCAGCCAAGCATGGTGTATTTTCTTAAGACAGCAAGAAGAATTTTCTTAATTACTGATTCAAATAAGGATGAGCACTCTTTATTTATGATGTACTTGCAGGGAAGCACTCATTAGCAACACTTACACTAAGTGCCAAATACATCTGTCATCTGGGAGCAATGGGATGGTTCAGAGTTGCATCACCCCTCAAGCACCTCACACATTATTTCTAACTGAAAAGTTACTGCTGTAGTCATTGAAGCAAAACACAGCATCCATTCCAAGCCACAGACTTGAACTGCAATTTCTGTTTTTAGACCACTTGGCAAACCTTGCTCTTGAAATTGGAACCTCTTGAAGACAATGAATTGTCCATCTGCTGTGATGGTAATTTCCCTGCCACCTTAGTTCTGCTAGAAAACTCTGCTCTTCAAAACAAAAGTAAACACAGCCTTGTTGCCACAACCTGTCAATTTCTGTACTGCCTACTGAAACCTGAAAGCTCATGAAGGTACAACTTCACATCGAGTTCCCAGCTGGGTTTGTTTCACTTTGTACTACAGAAATCTATCTCAGCAGCTGCAGGCAAGCACAGAGCCCACACAAAGTTGTCGAGACATTGACAAACTTTTTTCCACCCTGAAGTGGAGAGGCTTGTAGTGAAAGAACCTCCTCCTGCCAGAGCCCAGCTTCATGACAAACACTACGGCTGGGAGTCCCACACTAGATGAATCATGCATGTAACGGGGAATTGTCTGTCTGTCAAGAGAGATATGCAGTGAATTTGCTTCAAATGACGTATTTCTGACTGATGCCAATGGCAATGGCATGCTGCAGGCTGCCTGAATCAATGACATTGGTTTTGCAAGACTGAAAACACATGAACTCCAAAGTCATTTACAAAAGCCATTACTGGACATTGAAACCAAAACTAAGTATCCTAAACTATTGACAGATTGGCAGTATTTGATTTCCAAAGTCTTCTTAACTCCTAAAAACAGCAGAGTGTTTTAATAACAAAGTTGTGCTGACTAGGCATTAAGGGAACCCATCTTTAATAGGAAGGAAAGGAATTGATGCTCAGATTGGTCTGACTGTAGCCTGATGGTCTGCTGTCTTCGGTGGCCATATATGAAACTTGTACTCCAAAGATGTACTTCAAAAACTTCTTTTGGAGTGGAAGGACACCTCCCAGGACCTCAGGTTTTCTCTTTCTCCCCCTTTTTGTTTTCTAAAATTGGATGTTGTTTGATAGCAACCTGCCTTCTCTTAATGTGCTGAAATGCTAAGCATGTCATTCTGACTCAACCGGCTTGACTTTTGAGTCTATTTCAATTAGTTCCTCTTTTTTCACAGGCTGACAAATAAGCTGAAGTGCTGCTCTATATGGAATACATTTTGTATTTTGTACTTCATATAGGCTGGATTTTCAACTGGAATTTCAGCTGGGCTTGCAGCCACAACACTGCAGGCCAGTGCACTTCTGCTGAACATCTAATAATTCTTTAATCAGAAAACAACCAATAAAGCCTTGATGAAATTTCAAGTATATTTTAAATACAACTGTATTAGAGTTCAATTTCTTACTGTTGCTGTGCCAAAAACAGTCCACAAAAAAAAAAAGAATTTGACACTGGATAGAAGGTAGATGTTGTATCTTACAGGTTTTATTTCAGTAAACAAAACAAAACAGAACTTTGCAGCAGAGACAGGAATGCATCTCATAGTTTGTTACAAAGTGCTAGTGTCCTACTGGAGAATCGACAGCCACCTGAGCTGGTGTATAGCATGGCTACTGTATGCCCAGGTACAGTGCGTGTCTCACTCGATGTTGTCACATTGTAGGAAAAAAAGGTCTCTCTGAAAGCAGGGTTAGCTGTACATTAAAAAACTCTGGAATGAACAACGAAAGGGACCCAACAATGCAATCAAGGGGAGAATAGCAGTGTCTAGCAAAGCATGGTGCTTGAGGTGGATGATGCCTTTCCATCCTGTGTTTTTCTAGAAGTATTAGTGGAAATTTACCTTACCTGACAGTTAAGACTCAGTGAAATGCCATGCAGTTGGAAAAAGCAACCTGAGTGAGAGCTGGGTAACAAATCAGATCTAGATGCTCTGAGAATTAGCTGAATTCAGCAGTTTTTTAGTTGGAAGAAACAAATGAGAACAGAGGAGAAAAGATGGGACTTCAAGGAATGAAGACACCTGTTTTAAGGTAATTTAGTAATAAAAAAAAGTGAATAGTGACTGCAAGGTCCCTAACAAGGCATCCAATACTGACAGAACTTACATTTCTTAAAATTGCTTATATTTTTTTTGCTCACTGAATCAGAACTTTCCTTCCCCTTTCCCATGACCTTTACATGGCCTTTAAGGCTGAAGCTTTTCCATTCCTGGCGTTTCTTTGCAGAGATACTGATGCATACCCAGTAAAGGCAGTGCAAGATTGCATATGTTTCTTCTTTCCTGAGTAAATAGCACATAGATAAAAAAACCCTAAAGGTTTCCCCTTCTGCTGCTTTTGACTCAGATACAGATCTGCACCCATGTGAGCAGCCAGGGTCTACTGGCTTCATGAAGTCTGTTCTGGGGTCCTCTGTGATCAAAAAATACATGGCAATCAAGGAGGTTTCAGGCATCCAAGGACAGAAAATGAGATCTCAAACAGTCTAATTTTCAAACCTCAAGAGGGTAAAATATATGCACAGAGCAGATTCCTGGTTTAAACAAGTTTTCAAAGTAGTGGGAACCTACTACCTTTACGTTTAGGCATTGATGTCACTTGCTACTTATTTCTAAAAGAGAAACCATTCCTGAGTAAGTTCTCTTATGTCCAAAGACTGAAATCATAGCAAGAGCTTTTTCTTTGGGACGACTTATCTTTTATCTCTGTTGACTATCAACAAGCTTCCCAATTGTGCAAAGAAGACAAAATCCATAAAACTGAAGTAGATACCTAAAAAGCTCAGAAGAAAATGCAAACTTTTCTTCAAAAGCCTAACTGCACTGAGTCCTGTCTCTCTCTGTCCCACAATCTCCAGCTACATGCAATGTAAGTCCACAGAATTCTGGGGCACCTGAATGGATCTGTGGATCTTCTAAGCAATGTCAAAGTGCTGAGCGGGGCTCAGAAGTTCTAAATAATAAAATGGAAGCTCCCAGTACAGACACATGTAAGGAAGAACAATTGGGCAGAAGTTCTTTGCAAAGTAAATGACGTCTTCACAGTCATTGTGTAGAAGCTGAGTGGATGATCTGACAGAAAACTACAGCATACAGTTCTGAGGATCCATCTCTGGGTTTTGGCATCTTCCATTTTCTGGTGAAAATGAGCTTGTTTAAATATAAACACCCCAACAAGTTTATACTGTAGCTAAAACCAAATTCTGCAAATACTGCTACCTCAGCCTATGTTAAAGTAAACAATCATTTGATGGTAAAGCAAGTTAAGTATCAAAGAAGCTCCATTTGAATAGTACTTATTTGCAATCCTTAGTTTTAAATGGGAAACTGTTTACAGGCACATGCTAGATAACCAAAATAGAATGAAAATAAATCTATTTAAAGGTCCTTATTAAATATTTCAAATATTTTATTAAATCTTTTATTCAGCTTCATTATCACAGTTTGATGTACTTTAGCATGTTATACACATGACTTAACATGTGCTTAGAAGTATCAAATTAGAGGTTTTTTGAGTAAAGTATGACATTCTATAAAAGCGCTTACTGACTTAACTACACACAACTAAGAATGCAGTAGCTCTGTTATACTATTGATGGAGATGAACTATTGTAAGGCATGTTTACACCAAACTTTGGAGAGAATAAAACTATTTACTAGGTCAAAATTCAGTGGAAATACATGTGAGAACAGAATTTGAAGGATTGGGCTCCAAGATAAAAGATCATAGCAAATCAGTTGTGTTGAAACTGTCAACAGATACTGGTTATTAAAAGCAAGCACTGCTGAGAAAGAAGGTTTTTGTAGCATCCAGGTCAGCAGGATCTGTGCTTTTTTCAGACGTGATTTCTGAAACTCACACCTTATGCTGTGTGATGTGAAGAAAAGATACCAAAATCTAGAAAGGAAGTTGGAAAACTATCGTCTGAAAAACTTCAAAGTTGTTTTATGAGCAAACATGGGAACACTTTAGCACAGAGTACATGCTGGAAGCCACTGCACTCTGCTGTGTGTATGTGTACATACACACATGTGCAGACACATGCATGTACATGCCTGTCCTGCTTTTGTTGCCCTCAAAGACCCAACCACTGATTGGAGTATAGCAGTACTGAGGGGCAAACAAGGTTTCAGCTTGGAGATGAAAAAAACAGACAAGCATTACATTCGGGAGCCCAGTCAGTTTTCCTGAACAGATGTGGTTTTCCCAGTGGAGTACAGCACAGGTCTGCTGGTATGTGCTAAACAACCAAGATCCAGAAACTACAATATAATTCTTCGGAAGAACTCCACAAATGTTAAGCTATTTGCAGCAGTTTTTAAAATTCCACCTCAATGAAGGTCCTAGGTCATGATGATATGCTTCCCCCAGGAACATTATGCAAGCCTATGCTTAAATCCAAGAGCATAGTGGTCTGTGATCGGGGATCCCACAACCGTCACAGTACCAACAACAATGCTGCCCCTTAAGGAAGAAGGGTTTCCAGCCCAAGCCTGGGTGTGTTGCTGAGTGGAGATCTCATGTCAAGTCTTCCTAGATTGCTGCTATCAAAGCATTAGTGGGGGAACATGAAATAGACACCTGTCTTATAAGCTTCTTCAAAGTTGTCAATTCAGTACAGAATACCGAGTATATAAATGACTATGATAGTACTTCGGTGAGACCATAAACCTCACTGCGCCTTTTTCTAGGGGAATTCAGGGGAGGAGGCAAGTAACACTTTCACAGCCTAAATATGTACTTGTTCATGGTCCTGAAGTGTCCTGAAGGGCGTCAGCATCCTGGCAGCTGTAGTTGACAGTTCAAAAATATGTACAGGGTAGGGAGAATGCCATGAGTATTGCAAAACATGGCAAAGGAGCTCTACAATCTATCAAACAAGCACAGCTAACAAACAGCATGTAATGGATAACGTAAGGTGAACAACACCCAAGTTGCACAGTCAGGACTGCGAGCGTAAACTCCAGAAGTTGTTTCAAGAGCAGCACGTGGCTTACTCAACACCTCTGGAAACATCACAAGTCCACCACCCCTCAAGCACTGCATCTTCTGCTCTTACAGAAACTGATCTCGCTGAACCAAGCAGAGCTAGTGGATCCTGCAACCCATATGACTGTGGCAGAGATTGAACAAAAATGTTCCAGCAACATAGTTAGGCTACCACTGTATATTTAGCCTTTATGGTGTCTGCGCTATATAAATGTTGCTCTTGGAAAATAAAGCACACAACAATATACAAATGGTATCAATGGCCAAAAAGATTACATGATCAAGCCTGAAAGCAAATGGAAGTTAACAAAAGTAGTCTTTTAGGAGAGGTAGCCATATTAGACTCAGCATTCAAAAAAAGGGAGTGCACTCAAAAGGGTCAACATACATTATAGTGTCTTGCAGACCCATCATGTTTCTGGTTTCCTACATCATTTTTTTGAAAAATGTACACACCCAGGCACACACGCGCACACACACACACACACACAGAGTCACACACACCCCCCCCTATATACACACATCTAAATTCTTTTCTAATTCCCCTTTGTTGCCATAACGTTGCCATACTGAGAATAAAGGACAGCTTTTCTTACATGCTCTTAGCTGCCCCATGTCTATAACTTGCTTTTAGTTGGTTCAGTATCTGTACAGCAGCTAAACAGGCAGTGGAAATTAAAATTGTTTCAATTAATATCCTGTTGCAAAAGACAGCATCAAAACTATAAGGCATTCCCTTGTACTGATGTGATGCACAACTCTCTACTTGATACAAACTACAGAACGCTATTCAGCCTTGTGCTACAAAGGCAGCTTTCACCCAAATAATGAAGATCAAAGCTGGAATTTAAACACCACAAATCCACACACTTCTACCAGTCCCTTGTTCTTGTGCCCCTTTCCCACAACTCTTATCACTTTAATTTCAAAAGTCATGCACCACTGCTATAAAATAGAAACCCAAACTACCAAGAAATCTCTTGCTCCTGACTTTGGGATACCGTATTAGTACAAAAGAGCATTCAGAGAGCTTAAATAAATATATTCTTTTCTGAAATCACAGCACATTCAAGGGGTACTTACTGCCAAGAGCAGAGCATTAAGCAATCTCCATAGATGGATTCAGAATAATTTAGTCAGAAAAGACCTGTAAGATATGAAGTTTCGATTGATTTGGTCTAATACCTGGAAAATAGCCTACTGTGGGGATAAGAACCTGCATCTCAAATGTTCTGCAGAACATACTTCCCATATCTGAATACAGTACTAGAACAATTAAGAAGACATTACAGTAATTTTCTCCCAGCTTCTTAGATCTGTAGCTTCAGCTATGACAATGCATTTCATATGCCTCAGAACTATGAAATATCGAAGATGACTAAATAAATAAAAGCCAAGGAAAACTGGGACAGTACTGCATTTTACACTTGAGACAAGATTCCCCCCTCCCATGGATAAGTCACAGAGGACAACTACAGTAAATGCTTGTCTTTTTTTTAAAGAAAGATTTATACACAGGTTCAGATCCAGAAAATAATGTGAAATGCATAAATATTGATAGCTTTAGCTAAGTTAAAATGGGTTCAGTAAAGTATGATACAACATATTCAGAACAAACAAAGCAGAAAAGCATCATATTTTGGTTTGCTTGAGATATACATAAGGTGCAACAATTTCTTCTCTAGAGGCATTTGTGGACAACGTGTTAACAGGTAACAGTGTTTGCTGGTATACTGAAGTACACAAAATAGCAGTAAGATTTTCTGAAATGAAAGCAGCTGAAATTAATAAAAATTAAAACAAAACAACCAAGGAAAAAAATCCAACCCCAATACAGTAAGATATTGGTCTGAAGTTTTTGTTGTGCTAACAGACTTTGTTACCTGAAAATACTGATACCCCTTCAAATAGATTCAGGGAAAATTCTAGCTACTCAAATCAAGACATCACTCAGAGAACCAACAAAGGCAAATGCCTAGTGAACTATAAAGCTTTGCAGGATTTCTGCTACTCTCAGTGCCTAATCGCTTAAAAATTAAGCATATCTACAAAAAGGTTTGTAAGTATCTGAAAACAGTCATATCCAGTAAACTGACCCAACCCTACCCCCTTCTCTAAGGGAAAGTCAAGGAAAAGCAGATCAAGTAAGATATTAATTAATATAGAAAAAAGTAATTTTCTGTTTCTTTTAAAAAAGGTACCATTAATATACAGAAATATCTCCAGGAACAATATTGAAATTTAAATCGAGGAAGGATGGGGTGCTTTGACAAAAATATATCTACTCTAAAGGTTTCTAGAGAAATAAGTTAGTACCATTGTCAACGTTAAGGGCCTGCACTGTAACATATTTGGATTTCAGCTAATTATAAAGTGGTCCAAAACTCCAAAAGCCACCCTGCTGTGACCCACAAGTTTTAAGTCTTTTAAATTTTTCCTGTCTTGTTAAAATAACTTATAAAACTTTAATAAAATCTTATTTAAAATACCACCATAAGCTGCAATGGCATTATAGGGGCTCTTAGACATTTAGTCACCTGAATTTTTAAAAAAGCCTTTTCACTGACTCATTGGTTTGTAAATTTTGTTGTTCTTCTCTTGTTCCCTTCTTTCACCACATGTATCCTCGATGTTGCTGTTTCAGTGACACTTCCCCAGCTACGTTCCTTTTGTCAGACCTTTAATCCTTTCTTCGAACTCTTGTAGTACACTGTATATTGTTTCCTGACACTGAACCAGAGACTTTCGCTTAACTACAACAATGAAAGGTTAAACAATGCTAGCAAGCATTAATAGTTACTGTCCATATGGCTATTACATCAAATTAGTTACAAAATAACCTCAAAACACATTATCAATTCAGTCAAGTATAAATAAGAATGCCTGATAGAATGATGTAAACTTGCATCATTTAAAGACTTAATTCAAAGAACTTCAAACTCAATCTAATACTATCAAAAGTTCAGCCAGTGTGACGAAGACTAATAGAAAATTATTGCTGGAGTCCAATTTGGTAAATTGTTGTGCTACAATGCAAAAAGTAGGGAAACATCTTGTGCTATAGAAGAAGTACCCTGTTGGATTTGTAGCTTTAGATCAATTACTAGTGATCATTTTGCATCTATTGGTAGGAATCAATGCTTGGTTATGCAATAGTGTAAGTCAGAATAGTGAAGGTAACAGGCCAAGTGATACACTTGGCCTGCTTTTGGGATGCATTTATGACAGCAAAACACAAAAATTCAACACAAGCAGAGACAGAAACTGGCAGATGGATCTGTTTGGTAGTCTGAATCCAGTCAAATGCTACTCTTCAGTTGTAGTTTAACTGTATACAGCTTTCCACTTTATCAACATGAACTGTAATTGGCCCTTTTATGCAAACTCTGAAGCTGATTTGGACTGTGCATAGTAACTACAACAATGCCAGTGTCTGTAAAATGTATGTGTATTGGTGTACATTATATCGAAAAGTCATGGTTTTAAGTTATTCAGAACTGTGAAATAATACTAAGGTCACTTTTGAAAAACGCATTTGCAGTACTTTTTGTTTACAGGAAAGTTTTACCAAGTCACTCAGATATCTATGCAAAAATAAAGGAACCCTCCAAGGCATGAAAGACAAGTCAATTATCTGCAATATTTTCTTTTCCATACACCACACCTTTTTCTAATGCACATCATTCTGGTTATTCAAAGCTAAATTAAAAAGAAACAAACCCAAATGTAGCCTGTCAGAACTTTTCCCAGTAAACTCTACCACTCTGGTGGCAAATATAAAAGTGCAGAACATCTGGACCACGTGGCTGCCCAAACACCGCTAACAATGGTACATCTGTCCAGGCTGCCTTGAGTTCTCTGGAACAGGTTTTAAATTCATTCTACAATATAAACGTAGGCATAACCTATTAATATAAACCATCTTAGAACTTAAATCTTCATGTACAAAAATGACTAAGAATATCTAATAGTAACTAGTGCAGTGCGTCAGTGTTTTTGTTGGGGTTTTTTTTTTTTTTTTCATTTAGAATAACTAGATATTATATGAAACTAGTTGTCATACTCTCTGGTTGGTAAAAGAGATGCTTTGTGAGCTAACAGTAAAGGCAGCCTTTTTCACACCAACCATCTGTTTACTGTTTAAAAGCCTTCAATAGAAAGCAAGCTCTGGGATCACTCCACTCCATTTCAGTTCATTATTAGACAATATCACCCTCCTACGTACTGGGTTCCAATTTGAGGACCTGGCCCAAGTTGCTAACGTCTGGCTTCCAGTGAATTCTGGGCCACTCATAGCAATAAGCACTTTATTGCAGTCTCTAGTTCCATCATATGGACTGACTAGCTTCCCTTGGTAAAGACAAGGCTAGGATATTAGGTAAAGCACAATGTTTTACAATAAAGTGGAGCTTCACTGGTCAGCGCAGGAAATAAGCACTGGAGCCTGAGACATTTCATTTGGCTGTCCATCATGTGGGAGAGGTGTGGCCCTCTGACTTCTGCAAAAGAAGAAAAGAAAAGCCACCAATCAATACTTGGAGCACAGGAGGTGCTGTTACCAGACCAGAAAAGACAGGAAGCAGCAGCTGTAGGGTTTAGCACCAACAGGGACACGGCACCAGGGTAACTCCTCACTGCTGCAGGTGCTCACATACTCTGGTTACACCTGCTTTCAGAGGAGAACCTCCAACAGTAACACAATATCCCAAGGACAACCCATATCACAATGCAAAGGCAGGAAAAACCAGATGTGGTGGTATTTGACTACACAAAGCAAAATCCACAGCATAAGAGTAAGTTAAGAGCACACAAGTGCTGTGACTCATTTTGTAAGGGAGTTGCTGCAGCCCTCAGAAGCAGGGCAGATAGCACGTGTGGCAAAAGGTAAATGCACAGAAGCACAGATCATGTTAGTGTGAGTCAATAGACAGCTTTTAAGCAATATGGAAATACACTCATTAGCAGAGTTGCACTGGGATTCCTCCACGTTACCTGACTACATCAGCCTAGCAGATCTCTTTCACTACTACAGCAGTGTTAGTTTAAAAATTATCTCTTGGCACAGGGTATCATAAAAATATACTGTGCCAGAATTATGTGCTGGAAATCAACATCAGTCATGGGACCAAATGGACTTGGGGGAACTCCATTGCAGCTTGCCTTTTAAAATACATACACTAAGCATGTCACTGCCTGTTATTAACTCTCACAGGTGAGGTTCTATTCTTGTTACAGTATTTGTCATTGGTAGCAATGAAAATCTGGGACCTGCTTCTTATTTACACCAGGGACACTTCACCTCACTCTGGCCCAACTAAGACCCCCAGCACAGGTACTCATGTGCTTCACACAAGGGGAGTGCAATGAAGTGGCCTTGGCACAAAATGCAGCTCAGACTCACAGTGCTTAACCATGGCATGAACAAGGTAAACAAAGATAAGACTTCAAATGAAAACCTGTCAGACAACACTGCCAGAAGGACCCCATGTCCCAAGGCTCTATGAAACTATTTAAAAAAAACCCAAAAACATTCAGACACTGAAGAAACACATCAAGCAAACCTCCATTTTTTTTTCTTCACATTTCTGGATATTTGCAAATAAAGCGAGTTACAAAAAGTAACAACAGTTGGTAGAGTAGAAAACATAGAAGCATCTAGCCTGTAAGATTTAGGTTTCTGTTTTGACTTCCATTTGCCAAGTCAGTGAGAGACATGGTTAACTTTCTACTGTAAGAGTCCTCCCCTGTTGTCATTTCACACTCCTCAGGGTGATTACAAACTGGCATTTCCAACAGTTGTGGCATATTTGCCCATTTGCTGTTTTCAGGCCTTATGAAAGGTGCTGCATTGCCCGAGCTACGTAATGACATGGCAAAAGATGGGATTCAAAGAGAGAGACCCAAGCACAAAACTCTGAAAAACATTAGCTTGCTTCAACAAGGACAAGAGGAGGACAAGGCGGCACAAGGAAGAAAAACCACAGCAGAGCAAATCCTGTTGCTTTTGTGCATTTCTGGTCAGTGTTAACGGCAGTCAATGAAACCACGATGGTGTGAGTGAGAGCAGAGCTTAGCACAGCACTTCCACAAGTTCCATTTTGCGGCTTATGATGACAGACAGCCTGACTGCAGTGTGAAATCACTTCTCACCCAAAACAACACTGCTTAAGCAAGACAACAGCTTCTGCAGAGAGGAACCAGCAGATCTATTTCTTTTAGGATTCCTGAGCTTCTAAAAAACCTTTGAGGATTTGATGTGCAGCCTGAAAAAAAAGGACTGGGTTCATCTATGGGGCCCATGAGAGGAACAGTTAATTGAGGTTGTGAATGGTTTAATGAACTGCTGCCTTGAGGAGTTGCTTAAGCAGCCAGCAATCTATCAAATGGCATCTGCAGAGGCTGTGATGGTTTCAAGCTGGCCCAATGCTCCCTCAACAAGTTTTTTATTGCAGGAGAGGTTGGGGTTTCATATCCAGTAAGTTCCATGAAAGAACAACACTGGATAATCAAGAGCCAAAGAGGACCTGCTGTAATTGATCTACTCCCATCACAGGTCTGACCATTCTGTACTGATTCATAAGTAAGTAATTCTCCACCTGATCTGTATGGATGCAATTCTCCACCTGATCTACTCAATAACTGAGAGGACCAACCTAAGCTACCATGGCTTTCCATCAGCCACAGTTGTTCTTCTCCATGCTATTCAGCAGATGCTTTGCCTTCCACATAGCAAAGCACAAGAGTAAGAATTACTAGTTAGCTTCCCTCAGCCATGTTCAGCATTAAAAAAATAATCTCAAAATGTATTAAATTCTCTTCACCATCTTAGGTTTTAGGCCACTAGAAAATGCAAATCAGGATGTAGTAGCTATTTAAATCTGCTATTATCTGACACATAGAGCCCCTTTACATACATAAATTGGTACATAAGCTTACTGGGAAGGATCCTTTTACTAACTGCTAAACAGGTTACACTGTCATTTAGGTGAAGACTAAACATGACTAAGCAAGTGTGGTAAAGCAGATATTCATAAAAAGCTGCGGAAGTGGAAACGCAGGCCAAATTAAACAGTCTGCTATTCACATGCTTTCTGAACAAGCTGTCAGCCACATGCCATTTACTTAAGACAACAAGAAGAAAAGAAAACTGTACCTGTGTACGTTTTCCATGGCTGCTACTTCTGCTAGAGCAGCTAAGCTAAAAAACGCAGACACCGCTGGCATATCTGATGTAATACTATGATTTTCTTCTGCCTCTGTGTTTCTGGAGCATTCACTGTTGCAATCTGTTTCTGCACTTAATGATTTTTGAAGAGTACTTTGTGGCAGTTCTTTTGGCTTCTCCTCTGCAAAGAAAGAAAGTTAAGCATGCAGACGTAGTCCATAAATTCACTGCAGCCTACTGATATGCTGACTAGTCTGGAGTTAACAAAACCTGTACCTTTAGGACTTTGATTCTGCTGGTGTCATCTGGTTCATGCTGTAACCTCTTCTGACTCAAGCTACTGGGTCAGAAGCACAGTATGAAGCAGATTACTGATTTTGTATTCAACTGAATTTGATCTTTTCAGTCAGGCAAGAGAGCTTTTGTGTATGTTTTAGATATGGCAGTCCTGAAAGATTTTCTTACTGGAGAACTCCAACAAGGACTCTGGCATTAACTGTCATACTATGAAATTCAGTTTTACAACCTATAATCAGGTGCAGTGCAATTTCTTTGCTGGACTGGAAACAAATTGTGAAAGGTAACCATTCTCCATTTCTCTATGCATCAGTGCACAGTTCTTAGAGTGAAATACCCAGGGAGAAAAGACAAATTTGGTCATTCACACAAAAGAAGTTGGCCATCATGGACTCAGTGATTTCCCAAGTTGGTTGATACCTGTATTTTAAATAATGACCATTCTAAGCAGGTAAGAAAAAAAACTAATTAAAAACCACTGTCCTGACAGGTTGCTTGCACCCTCAAACCTTCTCCAACCATTCAGTTTTAATGAAATTTTAACTCCAGTTTCCTTACCCAGTGTCCCTGCTGCTGGTGACACTCGCCCATCTGCTGTTCGGACAAGATGCGTGATCTTAGTTTTCCTTGCTTTCCTTTTCTGGCTGCCAACTAAAGGCTCATGCATCATTGCTGGCTCTGTAGTGTTTAGGGCAGATATAGAAATTTTATTCTTCCAGGCACTCTCACTGGAATTTCTGTCCTCTAATAGTATGGCTGGAAGAGAATAAAAACACAACTTTAGATGTAGAATAATTCAGCCACTAGCTACATTCATTTTGCATCTATCTGCATAAAACTGTTCCACACAGGTACTCAAGAGCATAACCCATGCCAAGACATGATCTGAATGCCAGAGATGTTTGCAGTGAAGTAACAGAATCCACCTTAAAGATATACTGAAGGTTCAAGTTTCTAATATTTGCCAAGAAAACTGAGATTGGCAGCAGCACTTGAGAGGGAGCAAGGTATTGCTCTGTATAAAACATTCTGCAACAGATATCAGCAAGCAGGTAAGAGACAAAATGTATTTAAGGAACGAAGAGGGTCCTCACATAAGCTTATCTTAGCTCACAGACGGACTGACAAGCAGAATTCAGCAATTCCTGACTAAAACCTAGTCTTATCTCTTTAGTCACGCTACATCAACTCCTCTAAGAAAGGGAAATACTGCCTTTTACAAAATAACAAACCTTAAAAAAACCCCAAAGGCTGCAAATAAAAAAGCATAACTTGATCACAGCTGAAGACAAGCATGCTAATAAAGGAAGTAAGCATGGGATAGAATACCATGACAGAAATACTGCCCATATAAATTAGAGAATGAGAAAGGAACAGTTTAAATCTTTCTCAGCAGCTCCAGTGTTGATGTTCTGAAGTAGCTTTTTACCCTGAACTGGAACGTGATCCCAAATTTTCCCTCAACTAAAGAGTTTACAAAGAAACTAGTTCACAAGAAACTGGTCAGGCAGCAATCACAAAACATATTTAAGCTTTCAAAGTCTGAGCTCAGTGCCTAGTAGTCAACTTTGTAATTTGCATTGATTCAATAAGCCATTCTGCTGATCCCACAGGGTATCACTAGTACATAAACGCAATCTGTGCCATCTTTTCCCCTTCTGTGATAAAGTGTTATGAAGCCTGCCCCATCTGTGATCTCTGTCAGCTAGGGTTAGAAAGAAGCTACAGGTAGTGAATGGAATGCTCAAGTAAATTTTTACAGGTGCCTGTCTAACCTGTTTTGAAATTGGGAACACTCATGATACCTGCACCAAGTTCTTGAGGTATCTTTTCGCAGTACATTGCCATCTTGAATGATTACGTATTTTTTCCTAATGCCTGCACCTCATCCCACCTGCAGCATTTTCAACTCATTATTTTCTTTACTCCCTGTCAGCTTATATTCCATCTCTTTGCAACAGTCCTTGAGATATTTTCCACAGCTGTTACTGTGGCTACCGTTAGCTTACTCTTCCCTCCAGCTTCTTTTAATCTTTCTCCCCATTTTAAAGACTTTTTAAAGACACATTTGTCACTTTTTAGGTAGTTTGACTAGCAAAAATTACACACACAGAACTGAAGCCAGAATGCTGCTACTCTTTAGGAAGGGCTAAGAACTGAACAATTCCAATCTCCTGTACTGAGACTGGTGGTGTCACACAGGAACATCCAGCCCCACAAACTGTGCACAACAGCCTAACAGTCTGCATGGCCTTTGCCTTTCATGTTAGTGTCTATTCCTGTTTATTGCAAGTTTTGTAGATTTAATGAACTTTCTATTCAAAGATATAGCTATATAACACCTTTATATTTTGTTGGCTTTTTAAACTGTTCATTGTGTGAGGATGTGGACTAGATGAAGAGAATAGCTGTAACACATTTCATCTTGTTAGCAGTTGCCCTTTGCTCTTCTGTTTGAATGGGAAGGACCTTCTAATGTTTTATTGTCTAAGAATACAATCAGATCTAGTACATACATGCACAAACATTTGAAACATTCCAAACTTTAATTTGTTTATGATTTTAATTCACCTATGCTCTCCTGTAAAACATTTTTGAACTTGTGTATGTTCTTTATTTGGAAAAAAAGCACACACCTTTACTTAGCATTTTGAAGTGCTTAGCTCTAGCTGCCAACCTCTCCAGAGCACAGCTTTGCTGTAAAACTGATTTTTTTGTAAAGAGTGCTCAAGAGAAAGCACAGGAAAAGATCCACCCTGTAACAGTCCAATTAAGTAGAAGCACCAATGACCGCAAATGTGACTTTCAAGTAACTCAGCTGGGCCAACAGTGAGATGTTCAGATAAGCTTTGGGCATCAAGACCAGGATCTTAATTGGAATGTATAATTAAATAGGCAGCTTTCTCTCCAGATTTCTTATTTGGGAATTCATAAGCGTTGATTATATTTTAATGTAACAGTCTGGTTGTAGTCCAACACTATCTGTTAATTCTGATTTGCTCTAATTAGCACTTTGATTTCAAGCTTGATTGAGTTTATAATGCTTTTAATCTTAGTACTACAACCCACTTTTTTTTTACATTTAATAAAAAAATTAAGACATTATTTCAAATTATGAACAACATACAATTAAAAGAGACTTGATTTGGTATGCATTTAATTAGATGTGTTGCACGTCAGGTCACTAGAAATTAACTTGATTGATCACTACAGCTGAGAGTTCCCTTCTATATTATTATTCTTTCTTATATTGTATGTGTCAAAAAATAAAGAGAAAAAAAATCTTGAAAGTTAAAATAGGCAACAGTGGAAGACATAAGGAGAATATGATGTTGGCATGTTTGACTAAGAAACAGCAGAATGTGGCTGTAAAAGCTCAGATGCAGTAAGTATATTCCCTCTCCATGTTTTTATATTGTTTTATATTCCCTCTCCCAAGTTTTTATTTTAATCCTTGAAATAAGACTTGAAAGTCATCTACTTTGCTTTTTTCCTCTAACTCTAAAATAAACTCTTTATCACTCCAACATAACATTGCTGCCATACAGTCTTGAAGAAGGAAGGACTGAAGGTGAGTATTTATACCAATGAGTATTTTGTGTGTGGGTGCAGGGTGAATGTTGAAGGGAAGAGCATCTTTTCCTCTTCTCTAGCAGTCTTAGTGGACACTGTGTTTAGAAATCACTTCACTGACTTCTTTACAGAGTATTATTTGAGTAGACATAAAACTTGACTTGGAAATCACACAAAGGCTTGACTTGCAAGACCCCTTGCACTGATCTCTAGAGGAGAAAGAAGTCCTTGTTTCAACAACTCTACATCTAAACTATGTGCTTCTGAACCTTCTTCAAGAGGAACAGCATCCTACTGCTTCAAGTGACAAAGGCATATCCATGTAGATGCTCCAAATCAGGACCTGGTTTTATTCTGCAGGAAGGATAGGGCTAGCCAGGTTTAATTCTCTGTAGTTTTCTTTAATCCATTTGATATCCATTCTGCTTCCACACTGTCCTGCATTCAAGAGCTGTCCCAAGAGGAACTCAGCTAATTTTCAGGGGAACATTGTCTAGACATGAAATGAGGTTCTGTAGTTACTGTGCAGTCCTGCCAACAGGGAGTTGCATGCTCAGCTCTCCATGACAGTGGCATGGGCAGAACTACTAGGCTATCTTTGCAAGCAGAGTTGAGAATATGCCATGAAGGTGAGGGCCTTCAGGCATGCCTGCACCACGATGGCAGAAATTACTCTGACAGAGACATATCCAGAGGTCTATGCCAGATGGTTTCCTCAGCTAGGTTTGTTAAAGGTCTGCACAGAGTTTATCCTATTCTGCAAGCATGCAGAGGACACATAGTCTTATTTCCCCCTATCTTTGTGAACAAGAAAAACAAAGTCAATTGAACTGACTCACCACACCACAGCTTTTCACATGAGCTTTTCAGACCAAACCCCAACAAAACACAGACTTTAAAGAATTTCTTTAGTGATGCCTGTTATGAGAGAGAGCTGCAGAAGTTTAACCACACTTAGTGCAGAACAAATGCTCTGTGGGTCTAAGCATGCTGGTATCAAGGAAGACGGGTAGGCTGTAAATGATTTAATTGTTTTTATGAAGATAAACAGTGAAAATCTAGCCAGACAGAACATCACTTCAAGTCATCAGTATCTACAGAACCACTTCATCAAGGAAGTGATGCCAGACTGACCTGGCAAAAATTCCAGCTCCTCTGACAAGAGGAAACTGCTACAATACTGCTTTGGGGCCAGGCAGCACCCAGAGATGAAGCAAGGACTGTGGACTAACAAGCAGAGATACAAAGCAGCAGATGGCCAAACCAGGTGTAGGAGACAGCGGCCTGGGCGGGAAGCTCTGCTGCAGGAGCCTGTCCTGATCCAGCCCTCCTCCAGCCAGAATGGCTGACAAAGGCACAGAGCTACTGGTTCCCTCTGGGCTGCAAGTGCCACAAAACAGGGCTCTGATGTGTGTGGGAGAGCTGCTGTGGGAGCAGGTGCAGCAACAGGGCTACTTCACGAGTGAGCTGGTGCTGAGACCAGTGCATGTGTTCATTCTCTCTTCTCCCCTTCCTGTGCCAAGGCCAATGTTACAGCTGGCTGCTACACAGACCATGCAAGAGCCTCAGCATAGCTCACAAAGTGTACCTACAAAGATGCAATCACTGTGACTTGTTATTTTAAGTACTCATTCCTATTGGAAAGCCCTTCTGGTGTGGCAGAAAAATTAAACTCCCAGATGAGTGTTAACTTTCCCAAACAGGCCTGAGTCCAGCTGTGCTTCTGTCAGCCTTCCTAAGGAAGAGATGTATCTGTTGACATATTCAATTACATTACTGTGGGCTCTCTGTAGCATTTCACTGGGGTTTAACTGGGCTGTATCCTGCTCTGTATGTGCACTGGTGCTGCAGTGTACAGCATGGTCAAAATTCACTCAGATTTTTGTACCAGAGACACATGGACAACACAAGACAATCACATTAAATCTGCCTCTACTGCACTTACTTTCCTTCACTCCTAACACAGGCACACACACTTTTCAAGAAGAAAAAACATGAAGCCAGCATGACCTCTGCTGACAGCAATCCTTCCAAGTGTCTCCTCTGCAGCTATACAAACATTCAAGCTCCTTCTTTCTGCAAAATTAACTTCATAAAAACCAAAACCAAACATTAGTTACACTTGTGACTCACCACAAGTATAGACTAACCACAAAAAGGAGTAGAAATTTTCATTTATTGTTTGATTCACAAAATGCTCAAATAAATATTATCTGAATTGAAATGAAGATTCTGGGATTCCCATCTTGAATGCTTCAGAATATGAGACAGCTCAGCCACACGGTTTAGGGCCTGTTGCCTAGGAACTCCTGGATAGAGGATGAAGATCTGTTGGCAGCATATGAAGGAAAGGCTGTCCAGTACTTGCTGCAGCCATGCCCATACTGCCCTTTGCTGATCAACATTTTGGTTTCAGTCACTAATGGTACACTTCAGAGTAGGCAAGACTCCAAATTTTCTCCCCTCTGTAATTCAGGGGAAAATGCAGTTCCCCATCAATATACAGACATCCATTGCCTTTCCTCTGATGATTATATGTGGGCTGTGTAAGGCTCCTAAGTTCGTGTCTTTGCTTTAGTCTTGGGAGGAACGTAGCAAGCTGACTCTGCCCGAGCAAATGCACAGACACATCTTTAATGTTTAGACACTATGACATTATTCATATGCTTAACTTCCAAGGACATGCCTCTGTGCTGTGCTGGAATGAGGCCAGGGTATTCAACACCTGCCATGGTTGAATCTTTGATCATAGTGCACACTTCACTTTGTATCAAAATAGGCTGGCTTCTTTTAAACAAATGCAGGGTTTGACATTTTGTTTACCCACATTTTTATCTGCAAACTTTAAGGTATTTATATTTTTTACTCTTAATCATCTATTAAATGCTGCTTCTTTTCCACCAGGAGAATTTAAACACCCATTTTTCTTAATAATTTGTCTATTTCTCTGTAATTTGTCTATTAATAATTCAGGAACAAAATCTGAGTGACGCCAAATAAAAATTATGCTAAAGTATGATGCCTTTTTTACACCAAAATGGAAGCAAGATAGTTACTCTCATAAGCAACTGCCACAACATATTTCTTGTAAAAATACAACAAGACAGAGCAAGTAATTTCTAATTATTTGCACCATGGAATGCAGAAGAGCAGGCAGAGTCTATGTGGGAAAATAGCATAAGTGCAACAAAGATGACAGAAAACACAGCACCGGGAAAGGAGAGGAAATTACATGGCCAAGTCTTAGGAAAAAATATTAACTATAATTGCAGCGGGGGAAACTGCAGATGGGAACAACCACTTTATTATCTTAGAGATGAACATGTGTGGGGAAGAAACTAGACAAAATTAATGGAGTTAAGTAAGCAGAACTAGAGAGGCTTTTCCTACATTACAGGAACAATGCAGGAGAGAACACCACTGCGAAACAGAGGAACAGCCTGGACATGACTTGAATAGTGTGGGCAACATGATGATCAAAGAAAAAGGGGCCAGGGAAGCAGGCTAAGCTATAATCCTGTACATACTGTAAACTCGCAAATGCCCCTCAAGAGTTGTGAGTTCCTAGCGTGCAGGATTATGATACTGAAACAAGAAAAAGACTTTAGAGAGCTAACAGTAGATAGTGGGCAGACAAGGTCCAGAACATAACTTAAAAAACTGCAGAAGGTATTTTCAGTATGAAGCAAACAGAAAGCTGGTTTAAGATTTCTACAAAGGCAGGGTTGGATGCTGGTATTTCTGAGATCTGGTGCAGAAACAAGCGATTACGTCCTGACCAGGCTCTTACACCTTGACCAGCTGCAAAGTTCCAGACAGCAAGAAATCACAAGAATAGGAGATAGGGACATGCAAAAATGTTCTGGCAAAATAATATGGTCACTGATACAGAAGAATGCAGATAAGAGCAACCTAAGGACTACAGAGCTGTGAGCTGTAGAAGATAAAAGTTTTTGGGGCCAACTGCAGAATTGCCCTTGCTTTGTCAGCTCTGCTACATGGCATCTGGAGCAGGGAAACTGTAATTAAAGGGAGATGCCAAGTAAAAACAAAACAGCATAATAATGGAGTAAGGTAATATCAGCTGGAGCCAGAAGGCAATGGAATCACAGCAGACAGAGAAAATAAGGAACCAAAGCAATCAAAGACTAGATAGCAGAGGTGTCTCTGTCTAGAAGCATTTCCCCAAGACTGAAGTGAGAAAGAAGGAAGCTGAAAACCTTAATTAAGCAATGCACCAGTACCTGTGTCCGGAACATTAAGCTTCTTTCTGTGCTTAAATTTGCTGCCAATTTTGTGGAATAAGTTCTTTTTCTGAGACTGGAATGAACCTACAGACAACATTAATAATACATACTTTTAATTAGAAGCTTGAAAAAGAGTACAATAGTCACACTATGTACTGCACAACCTCCCCTTCCTATAACACAAGTTGCCATTTGACAGGGAAGCACAAAACCTGACCGTCTGCCTGAAGGGACTCTGGAGGCTTTCAGCAAGCGGTAGTTCAATCCACCACCTCCCCATGTTTAAGTGCATACAATGCATTTTGGGGAATGAAACTCTTAGGAAAGCCTAGCCATACAATAAAACAGGGGGTTTTCTTACTTACTTAAAGATAAACTCTCTTTTGCATGTACACTGGGCTTGGCTGGCAGCGAGTAAACTTAACAGAGCTGGAAAAACACCCATGGTTTAGTTACTGTTGAGCAGTGTTTACAGAGCATCAAGATCTCTCTCATTCTAGCACCCCAGCAAGTAGACTGAGGGTGTTCAAGAGGCTGGGAGGGGACATAGTTGGGACAGCTGTCCCACATGGGCCAAGAAGCATTTTACCCCATACTCAGCACAAAACTGTTTTGGGGAAAGTATTTTATAAAGTTGTCCAGTGCTCAGGTACTGGCTGGACATCAGTTTGCTAGTAGTGAGTACTGGCTTTGGTATTACTTGTTTCCTCCCTCCAACTCATGAAACTGTCTTCTTCTTGATCCAGGTGTAATAGTTTTGCAAAACTACTACACCCAGGAAGTATTTTTCCTTGGTTTTGCCATTCCTGTTATCTTCCACATCCCACTGCAGGAGGGAGCAACAGGGTGGGAACATACTTACCAGTCAGGACACACCCACCACAGGATGCAAGAGCTACAACTGACTTTCTGGTGACCAGAAATGAGATATACCAAGCGCAACAGTTAAAGCCCCCAGAGGAGGAAGGTGAGGTTAAGTCCAGCTCATGGTATCATTCCTACTTTGCCTGCGGAGTCTTTACTAGGAGCAGTCAGAAGACATCTTGTGTGACATTGGACCACAAAATATGCCATTATCAGATGTCATCAAGAAGTTAGCCTTTGCCTCATTAGGGGAGCAGTCAGTGATATAATAGCAACACAGGCATAAGAGATGCATAATCTCCACAATGCAAAGCAAAATTCAGGGAGTTTACAGAAACTCAACTTCAAAATCTTATTTCCAAAGACACAGTGGACAAGCAAGTCTTCAGGCTAGTTCAGAACAGACCAGTCCAAACAGAAATGATATGCTATGCACGTGACAAGATGATTTATAGCCTAAAAGGCAGCTGTCCTTCCCATCTCTAGCTCACCTGTTACATGATTCTACCCACTGCCTTTTCCACTCCTCCTCATCCTTAAAAGGAACCAGACACACACATAGGCTACTGGGACACAACTGCAACCATACAGAAATGTGCAATCAGGGTAAATCTACTTCTACATCTGCAATTTGCCATCTCAGACTCCATATGCAGGGAAAGAAAGAGTAAAGTGTGTAGCACATGGAAGAAGTATTTAGTCTTATGAAGTGAAGTTCATTCACAGACACTAGGCAGTCTCATTGTCCTAGGTTACAATATAAAGATGTATTCTATTCCCATCCTCAAAAACCAGGAGGAGCATTGATTTTCCTTATCTCCTGTTAATGGGCCCATCAATGCCTTTCTACCTGACTCAGAGATAACTCCCTCCAGGAGCCATGTCTGTTTAATGGACCCATCACACGACTCATTAAAATGATATCAGCCCATTGGGAGATGCTCCGCCCAGGGGGGAGGAGCTAAGCATCCCCACCTGGATATAATCTGGGATTGATTTGGGCCACAACAGTCAATCTTTCCACTGGATTCCTAGAGGAATGGCTGTTTTTTCTACTGGATCTTCAGAGGAAGACGACACCCTTTCTACAGGATCCCTGCTCCAAAACAACCACATTTGCCACTCCAGGAGGACTGCAGTCACCAATCCAACTGGATTGCTACCAACACCCTGACCAACAGGGTGCCAGGTCATATTCTGACTTTGTCAGTGGTTTTTTTATTTTCTGTTATTGGATGTATTATAGTTTTCCTTTTCCATTTTCCCAATAAATTGTATTTCTGACTTAGAGTCTCAGTGGTTTTGCTTTCAAACCAGAACATTGATCAATACTGATAATTACTGAGAGAAAGCTAAAATGCCAGACAGAAGCAGGTACCTTAGCATCTTGCCCTTGTTAGTATTGGGGCTCACTGTTACTTCTTTTTTAATATGGAAGAAATCAAAACTTTGGAGAAAGATTAATAAACTCCAAAAATCTAGAAGTCATACAAAAAACCAAATTAAGTCCAAACATCATCTTCGACAACATCAGCTTGAATCTGAACAGCTTTACTAGAACCTGTATAGGAAAGTACAATAGAAGAGACCATATTCACTCAAACTTACTGAAGAGGTTTTCTGCAAATTTTCCAGCAGTTTCCTGAGTATCACAGAGGACTAGTCTAGTGAATGAAAAAGCTCAGTCAGCTTCAGCAGAAGCCTAAGTGAAAGAACAAAACTCTTCTTGATACCAAGCTCAGATACTTCATCCACATCAACAGAAACAAGTCTTCCCACCAGTTTCACAAGAAGACAGAGGTACATAACTACATGATTCTTGTGACATTTTTGTTATCATTATTCTTTACTTAGCTGATTAGTGATTTCTTTCAGGTGCTTGGAAGAAGCAACAGATGACATATCACCCATGTCTCAATTTCTACAGCTCAACCTGCACCATAGAAACCACTTCAATCACTATGACAGATTGTGAGCCAGTGCCAGTAACTCTAAGCAGAACAACTGAGATGAAAAACTCAGAAGATGACAAGCATTGCACACAGTGGGAAACCTGTGTCTCTCATCTCTTTTTTTCCCCACATCGAAGGCACCTTTGTCATCAGCCTGTATCTGCAAAATGCCACTTTCCCATATGGGAAATCCAAGGACTTTAGTAGAGCCGAAAGAAAATCTGCCCTTCAGTAAAGAAACCTTCTACTTCCTTCCCTTTTAGCTCTTACTCCTGTGAGACAGTGCCCAGCGACACTTAGAATACCCTTTGCCATAAATGCATTGAAGGAGAAGATGGGCTAATAGCTAAATAAGTCAACAGTTCATACTTGGACTTAAAAAATGCAACTTCTGACTCCACAAGAAACTTCATCCACACTCTTTGCCTTAACAGTGTAAGCACAGTCACCATGCTGGAGTTGACAGGATGCCCAGCTGGGTTATACCTGTTTCACGGAGACAATGGACAAGTATTCCATGACTTTGAACAAATGCCACTTGTGAACATTCAATCCAGAGAAAATCCATGGCTGAAAAAACTAACCTAAAAGTCTTGCTGTTAGGCAATGGACCCTAGATGTGCCTTCCTATAAAAAGCTGAAAAAAACATTTTCATTTCAGTTTACTTGACATTGTTATACAGCCATCTACTAATCTTACTCTGTTTGAAATATTCTATACAGTTATTCCTCTCCCTAGCACTTCAGAAATTGCCACAGGATTTAATCCCTGGCCTGTCCATGCAGCTCACTGAGGGCAGTAGTGATTCTTCCTGGGAATACTTGTTATGGCCAGTGGCAGCTGCCTGGGGAAGCAGCAGGCAAGAAAATGAACCATAACTGCACTCCCTCCAAATTTCTAGGCATAGGCCCCCTTTGCTCTCATAACATTCCCCATTTTAAAGGATCTGATCAAATAGAGGATGTTTCAATAAGATCCTAACAAAATCAGGATTAACAGTTTGTGCATTTCTGCACCTCTCAGAGGAAGGCACTGTATTTTTAGGTCATGATCCTTGGAATGTTACAGCATGAAATCTCCAAGCATCTGAATGCTTTGAATCGAGCCAAAAAAAACCCCAGAGGTAAGACCAAGAGGAATGCCACAAAGCAGCATCCGTTTTAAGCTGATGTTTTATTTCTAGTCCTAGAGGCCACAGACAAAAAAGCCAAAAAAAAAAAAGTGGACAGTCTCTTCCCCAAATAAAAGCACACTGTGCATTCCCCTCTTTGCCTTCCCAAAATGAAAGCTTTAGTGCAGTGCTTGGTGTATAAGTGAGCATTTCTTCAAAGTACAAAGCAGAAATAATGACTCTGTCTGTTGCTCACTTTTGCATACAAGCAGATTAGTGACTTGCTGCAGACAGCTGACTTCTACATGGTGGGATGTTTTGGCACATATGCCATTGGAAAGAAGGAAAAAAAAAAACAAAAAAACAGTCACAGCTCCAGTAAATGTCAGAGCAGGCCATCTGCACAGATTCAGTATAGCTTCAGCCATTTTGTGGCATTATTATTGTATGTGCACATTCCCAGTTCAGAACGCTTGATGTGGATTTTGACAAAGCTTTATGGCTTGTTAAGGCCTATTCCTGTTGAAGAAAGACCCCCAATCATTTCAGTGGGAGCAGAATTTAGACAATTTGTAAACTCTGGGGAAAACAGTGCCTCTCATTCAAGAAAAGGTTCAAATTTTCCTTCATACATGTGGATGTGAAACAGCTTTCATGTTACAGGGTTCCTTAGGTGTTTTTAGGTGAAAGAACTGGCTGAAGTGTGGACTGGACATGACAAGCACAACAGAAGTAGTCAGTGGGCACTGCCCTACTGATTTTCCAGAGCAGGAAAACATCCTGACAAATCTGGCTGTGTGGTTAGATAGCAGATCAAGCCTGTTGTAGGTACAGGCTAATGATATTTGATAGAAAATCAATCCAGGACAAAATAAAACTTAAAGCATACAGTTACTTTTGGGGGTGGGGTGCAGAGAAACACCCCAAACCCAACAAACAAACAAAAACATTTCTCTGTTTTTATTCACCCAACATCCTGAGGAAGGTTTAGAGTGCAGCACTCCCAACATATTTTCTAAATTTTAGATGTTCAGTAGACACTATAGACTTCAAAAATTAGGTAGTTATCTGTGCTGAGTGAAAATGAGTATAGTTTATGATCCTGCACACATCCTTTCAAAAAAAGCAGCACATCATTTCAAGAAGTGTTTATTTAAACATATCCCTACTGATTTTTATCTGTTATTTGGAAACACCCAGAGGCCAAAAACACATGTAGATACTATTTGTGCTGATAACTCTTCTAATTACCTGGCAGAAACACACCCAAGGTAAAGCCTCACAGCAGAAACTGCTCCAGACAACACAGTAATGCAGAACAGTGCAAAGTTAAGGTCTCCCACATCCCCATAGTCACACTCATAAGATTATATTGACCCTTCATGGTTCATGCTCATTGCATAAAAATGCTACTTTTGTTTAATTCTAATAGTGTAAAAAAGCAGGACAATTTAAAAGACCCATAACCACACCAAACCAAGCTCTATTATTTTGCATGATATGCCAGTTTCATTTCCTGTAGTACTTGCAGTAGCCTAGCACACAGATCTGCTTGTGCTATATGTTTGGAGGCCACGGTTCTCTAAGAGTCTTTATATTCATCACACTTCACCAGAAAACAGCACTATGAGGCTCAATATATTGTCAGTACATCACAAATTAAATTGAGGATTCAGCTTAATAAATGTTTGACTCAACTAGAACAAACCTTACTAAGCCAGTAAGCTCGCCTGTATTCACTTTTAGGTCAGATAATTTCAAATACACAACTCACATCCTCTAGTTTTACACATCCTAAGAAAATAAAACACATTTAAAATTGACCTACTGCCATCAAATGTTTACTTTTTAGCAATCCCTCTTTTCCAGAAGAAAAATGGTTTGCTGTCAAGTTTTTCAACTACCTCTTGAGAGCTGACTGAACCTTGCTCTTCAGGGAGTTCAAATGACTGCCACAAAACTGTCAGCTTGCCCAGCTTAAGTGTGTGAATTCAACATTCACTGGAATTAGGAGCAGGTATCACTAGCTCTGTCTGGATTTAGTTTGGGGCTGTGGTTAGATGTTCACTACAGAAGGACCAGTGTTACTATCCGATATTCCTGCCCTGGGGCTGCTTGTTGCAACCCCAGAGCTCAGTTGGCGGAAAAGTTCATGTGACTGTTTACCATCTGCTCAGTGCAAAGTCAGCTGGCTTAATTTAAAGACCCTTATTGTCAGCCAGAGGCAAATGCTCCATGACTGTGTCTGCAGGGCTGTGCCAAAGCTATTCATATCAGGCTTGTAACCAGCCTGCAGTTATGTTTTTGACCTTCCCTTGAGATAAGGCAAAATATATTCCAAAGCTCTTTAAGTGATGCTAACAAAGATAAAAACTAAACTCTCCTGTATGAGCCTCCCCAAAAGCAGAATGCAATTCTGGGCTACCTGGCTTGAGGCAGAATTCTAGCCCACCATTCCCAAACAACAAAGGGCCTGCAGAATTTTTGAATATACAGACAACTGAACAGGTAAATACTGTAGTGAGAAATCCAGTGGGCTGCTACTAAAACTTCAATTGCTAGATCACTGTAGTTGAGGAGGTTTTCTTCCCAACAGATGTTGCTTAATTACCAGTGTGTTAACATGCTATAAAGCAATTAATTCATGCACATTTAAGAAGTTCTGTCAAATACATACCATAAAACCAAATTAAAGGCAGCCTTAGTCAGAACTAGTTTGGTATAAGCACAAGTCTAATTTTGCAAAGTGGCTGTTCCACATCTAATTACAAAAATCCATACCAAAACTGGCATGCACTAGAAAAGAACAGCTGTTCAATCCTGCACACTGTAATGTGATTATTTGTGAAGCATTCAAAGGCATAGATCTAATCCAGGGTCACCTGGCTAAAACAGCCGTATTAGATCTTAAAACCTCTCACTCAGTGGAACTACTATTGTTGCAGAAAAGAAAACCAACTTCACATTGCAGACTGTGTCTGACGAGGATCCTTTTGAGCATTTTTTTGTCTTGTGGAATTACTGGTACATAATTCCTTCATTTTGTGATGCTTCTATACTGTATATTTGCATCAGTATTTCTGCCACAGTATAAAAGTAGTTTTACCCTACCACACTGTCACTTCTCTACCACCTCTGTGTCACAGACTTCTTGTATAAAAAAATAGCCAAGCTTGTCATGAGTTTCTCCCTCCATGAGCCTCAGCAATGGAGCTGGGTATGGAACTGGTTTTCATGTCCTCTATTTTTTAATCACATCAGGACATTTTTGCTCAAAACTTATGACAGACTATAATCTTGATAGAAGAAAAATTCCAGATGTTTCATTCAGACATCTCTGGTATCTTATGTCTTAATTTACAGGCACTAAAATTACAGTGAAATTAAAACTAAGCTTAGAAAACGTAACCTTTGATCATATGCCCTTTTTTCCCCATTTTCTCCTTGAATTGTCAAATTCACTTACCTCACAAATACTCATGTTTTCGAAAACCTTTCTTGCTATGAGAAATACATTTAGTGTACAAACTCTATCCAGTTCTACTTATCATGAAAACCAAGTATCAAGATTGAAAACAATCAGCCTGAAAACTAAACCAGATAACAACCAACTAACTTCAGTGCCAAGTAAATCTTTGACTTCAGACTTTCCACAGGTAACCGTGAAGTAAGAATGTATAAATTCCTGAGCTTGTTACAGCAATGCAATTTTTTAAGAACTTCATGCACTTGGCAACTTACCTTTGCTGGATTTTGGTAGTTCACATGAGCCGCTTCCAATCTTTCGCTTTTTCCTCGAAACAGATGAATTTTTCCTGTCAAAGGTAATAGGACTGTATTGAGGAAGGCTGTTGAATTTCTTTGCAAATTCTTCTTCCAATTTTGCTAAGCTAAATGGGAAACAAAACCATTCAAATTAAATGTAACTCTTTCTGGAGAAAAAAATATATTGTTTAAGAGCATGTCTGTGCATACACACACACCTTTCTATATAGAGAGAGGGGAAAATCAGTTAAGTTCACACACTGTAAACACCAAACCAGTATATATTAATCCAACTTTGGAATGAGAAGTACATTTCTGCTTCTGCATTTGTAACAGCGCAAATTGATTACCTTAGTAGCATATGTTAAAATCAGAAAAAAAATAATCAGTGTCATACTGGTGACATTTAGCTCTGTCTGCTGCACAGATTCGTACAAGAGATTAGTCTGTTCTGTGAGGGGAATGAACAAAGACAGTAAAACAAACAAATAAACCAATGAAATAACTTCACATAAAATTCTTACACCAGAATGAAAACAGCATTTCAAACCAGAAGAAAAATGTCAAACTAATCAATCTTCTGTGAATATTCTGAAACATGAAGCATTGGGGGGGGAATTAGTTTTGTATTTGTTCTGGGTGATTAGATCTCCTCCCCTCGTATTTCATTTGCTGTGAGATGAAAAACGCTACTAGCTTATGCTTTCATGAAAGCCAACATGCCTCATACTGCAGCCTAACCTGAATGACTGTCAGCAGATTAACTACAACTCAAGAAATCCACAGACAAGGTATGATTGCTCCTAATAGCCAGAAGAAAACAAAGCACTCAAAAGAGGATGGCATAGCATTTCCAGCTGTAATGACTACACTGGCTTGCATAAGCACTTTGTTCCTGCAAATTTTTGCAGCCAGGCAGAAGCAGAAATTGCGTTTTAGTAAAAGGCAAGCACACAGTTAGGCAGGTTATAAATAGCACTGTCAATGGTAGAGGAACAATGGCATCTTCCACTTGTTTTTAATTCTCCTTGCTATGAAAAACCTCAACTTGACAGAAGTTGGCATGACTGTTGGAAGGATGGCCCTTAATACACTTGGAATTATCATAAGAAACATGGTACTTCTCTGTGCTTTCTGAAGCATCACTTCAAACAAATTGCATTCTGAAAGCTTTGGTACACAGGAAGACACTACATTTTTTCTCTCTAATTATTACTTCTCTCAGGAAGCAATTTTCCATTTTAAAATACAGCTTTGGCTCTTTGCAGACCAGGTGCATGGTGGGATTTGTTTGTCTGTATATACATGTTTTATTTTGGTTTTAAATCACAAAGGTCTCTTACATCAGTAGTGCTTGGTACTGCTACTTTTTTCTCTTCCACACAGGAATGTTGTTAGGGATGTTCCCTAACAACCACAAAACCATCTGATTTTCTGCTCTGACTCAGCTCCTCTCTCACTGTCTGTTCCCACCTGCCTCAGCTTCTGCCCCAAGGGCATGTAAGGGGCTGCAGCTCTAATTGGGAAGGCCAAACCTCATTTGACAATGGATGTACTGCCATCCTTGCTAGTAATTGATAACTTTTGTGACATGCAGGCAGGCAATGGGGAGTGCTGCTATCTCTGTGTCAGCGATTAATTATTTAAAGAAATAAAAAATAATCCACACCGTCACAAATTTTAAGAGCCTCTCAGAAGCCTGGTTAGACATGTGAAGCTGAACTGAGGTGTTCATACTGCACAGCCTAGTCCTGCCAGGAGATCCAGGCAGGTAGAGCCCTGCTTCGTAAAGGAGTGGGGAAAGCACATCTGACCCAGACCATCAGGGAAATATGGGAAGCTACTGATGGGGAAGGTAGGACACAGGGAAAATTATGAAATGATGTCATTCTGAAGGGGTGAGGACCCTTTCACTAATGCATGTACAAAATAAGGCTGAAATGTGATGCTGAAGGGAGTAGAAGGAGTTAAGTGGAGCAGGCAGAGGTAAAACCAGCTCTTCAAGTAGCCAGAAGATCAGGTAATGCAATGGAAAGGGATACAGACTACCTTCTCCAGCACTTATGCTTCACAAATTCTTAATTCTGCCTTTACAGAGTTCACTAAGTAATATTCATTAATGATGCAACTGAATAAAGATGAGAGATTGGAAAATACTTATTTTCTCATCCAGCCAGCTCATGAGGGTAGCGTTGAATGAATGATTTAGACAATTTTCCTAGGTACTCTTTGAATAAATAATTTACAACTACGTTTTTTATGCTACAAGATGTGATGAGTTTTCCCACCATTATGTGGGAAAAGTTTTCAATCTTTCAACTTAAAATATTTCCAAAACTTATACAAAGCTCTAAAAATACAAAGTGTTCCATTTTTTCTTAACTAATTTTTCTTGACTATTCCAATAAACAAGACTTGGGGAATCCCACTGATTTAATATCTTTGCTGAAAGTGAGCTGCAATTAGATGTCACATAAACTAAGTTGTGAAAAGGGTACTGCAAACCTTCAAAACCAAACATATTATAATTTTAAGAATGAAATATGGAAAAACTCCCCCTTTTAAATACATTTTCCCATCTGCAAAATTTGCAAGCATGAATGGCAACCTAGATTTAACTACTGTGCCTGCAACTAAATAAATCTGTAATAGTCTGACAAAAATCATTACTTGTATACTGGAAAAGTAATTCTGTGCAGCCTTGCTAAATTTTAATGCATTTATACTCATTAATTGTTTTCAAGATATATTTAATTTCATAATGGTGGACATAAACAGTTTAAATATCTTTTCTCTACAATAGAAATATGACATTATTTATCATAATTATTTGCCAATATAAGAACATTGTTTACTATTCCTCTGTAAGCAGTCTCTCCAAGTGGGCAAAGAGATCTTTCTAGTCTAATCTGGTTTATGACGATTGAACACCTACATAGAATAAGTGTTATTTAGCACATTTAAATAATGCTTGCAAAGTACTCTGAAAATGTAAATAACCCTCTTCACTACTTTTTGAGCAGATAAATACTGTGTAGTTTGTTTAGAACTGAGCAAATAACACAATTCAAATTCACCTACAGTGCTGTAAACCTGGAAAGATCTCAAAGGAATTACTCTGCTATATAAATGACAGGTATTTAGAGCATGACTCAGTTCCACAGGGTTTTTCATTTTTGGAATTGTGATTACTTCTGTGTTAGACCCAGGTCACTTAACTGCAGTGAAGAGGACTCACTCTTAAATTATTAGGCTGGCCTAACTAAAACATCAGTGTTAAGCCACAACTTACCCAAAAACAAACTCTTCCTTTGGCTTAGTCTTTTTCAGTTTTTTGTTCCCATTTGTCCCACTTGGGGAAAAGGCCCAGATTTCTTCATTCCAGCATCCTTCATGATCTGAGGAGTTACCTTTTCCTGAGCTTCTTTTTCCTGTGATGAAGGCAGATAATTGTTTCTCATCTTTAGAAAAATGTTCCAAAACAAGTAAACGCAAAAGAAAATTGTGTGCCCTGGCAGTATGGCAACTTATGAAGCCTGACCTTCTTTAAGGCAGTTACAAAACACTTTTCATTTTAAACTGGGCAATGATGATATTGACAACTATTCTGCGTCCCCTCTCCTGTCTTTTCCTGGACTATCTCAAAAGTTGGGCTCTCTTAAGGTATCAAAAAGAAAGAGCTAAAGAGACATACAGTAATAAGCTTCCCTAAATTACAAACATCTTTTTTCTTTTCTGACTGTTCTAATTACACATACAAATCTACCAGTTGGAAAAATACACTTCCAGACATTTCACTGAAAGCTTCCAGCTATTATCTCAAATTTGTCCTTCCACAAGATAAAGGGTTCTCACTTACTGCCTACAGCAAAACTAACAACCAAAGCAAAACCAGAATACATTTGCTTCTTGCAGGATTGAGAACTACACTCACAACCACAAGAGTTGTTTATATAGAAACAACGTAATTGTTCGGGGTTACATACATCACAAATCCTGCACACATCTACCAGCAGGCTGACAAACTGAACAAGAAAGCCTTCAGCCAAGAAGTTAAAACTCAGATCACAAAAGATGAAAATAGAGCAGTTAGGAATTTGTGAGGTAAGCAGGAACACAGATTGCAAGACTTCAAAAGACCTCCCTGGAACAGGGAGCCCAGCCACTCCACCTGTCCCTAGCATCTCAGGTGGCCAGACACAATATTTCCACTGCACACAGCTCAAATTCCAGCTTAAACATGGATTTTTGCTTTTTCTCCCACTCCAGGCAGGCTTTTGCAGTTCACGCTATAAACAAAACACTCAAAGCCACCCACCTCTGTCCACATTAGCACGCAGAGATGTGAGCATGCCCTCTGACACCAGAGTTTTATAAAGAGCACCTTTGCAAGATCTCTCCGATTTCCTGGAGCCACAGGTTTCTATCTTTTTAACACAGTCACTGTCCTCAGTTTTGATTTGTTCTGGTAAGCTTTGGGGTACCACCTCCTCTGCTGGGGTCAGTGGTTCCACTTTAATGTTATCAGAAGCCTCACAGGGTACTTCCTTGCCGGCTTCAATACTAAGGAAATCGGGAGGCTTGGATTCTTTGGTGGTCTCCATTGGTTTCTCCTTTGATGTTTTCTTTTCTTTTGATTTCACTTTTTTCTTTGGTGATTTTGTATCCAACATGCTTCCCTTCACATTTGAGACAGGGCGTTTTTTTTTGCGGGGAGTATCCGCGAGTCTCTCAGCACCCCAGTCCCCCTTGGCCACGGCTTCAATTGTGTACATTACACTTTCAATGTCCGACTCGGAGGACTGCCTCTTTTTACAAGATTTTTTGGGGGTGGATTTTTCATTTGTGTGCCGGTCCAACTTATTTTTTTTCTTTTTCTTCTTTATCTTTTCTGGCTTTAGCCCAAGGATAGTCATGTCACTCATGAAAAGCTCTGGAGAACGGCACATATGATCCTTTGTGTTATCCTTTCTCTCAAAAGGACTGTTTTCCATTGCAAGACTAGTAAAATCTCTGCATTTTGCAGTTTCTGATTCCTCAGCTTTTGTTTCGTCTGGGTTTTGCATTTTCTCTATCTCTGATTGTTCTACTTTTCTGTTACTGGAATCTTTTACTGTTGTTTTCTCCAGTTCTACTTCCATGTCCTCTGAAATTTCCCCTTCCTCATCTTCCAGTGCTTCCACTTTTGTTTTCCCAGGTTCTTTCACTTTTACTCCTTCTGAAGCAAGGCACATCTAAAATAAGTTTAAAAACAGTCCCATGAAACAAACATCAACTGTTAACATTACTTATACTAACAGGAGCATTTAACAGGGAATCTCTCTGGCATTTTAGTTTAGGAAAGCAAACTGTGCTACAGGACAGTACTGAAAAACAGGCAGAAGACATGCTGAAACTGATGCAATGGGATGAGGGCTAAGTGCTAGAATAAGGCTGGTAGGTTCATTGCTCTAATAGAAAAAGACTCCAACTGATCTCAGTAGTGTTTCCTTTAAGGCTCTATATCATCTGGAAACCCACTGCTAGATAGATTTTCAGCATATCTGAAATGCAACAGAACAGAGTTATCTCTGACTACTGCCACAGACAATCTACTTGGAATCTCACATCCATTTCCCCTTCAACTTTCAAATGTCCCTAATACAATTCCTTTCTCCATTTTCCAAATGGCCTTGAAGGAGGGAGGGAAAAGTGTTTACTGCATCTCCCTAACTGAGGTTATTTTCTTCTATTTGAATGTAAGAAATAATTTGGAAGGTAGTAAAAAAGCCTTCCAAATCTTCTCATGTCACAGACTAATTTTGCAAAGAACTGCAAAGCAGCAGTGGTTGCCATGGTTATCTCCTCCTGGAGATAACACTAATGGAAACCAAAATCCTTATACTATCTGAGAAACATCGATATTCAGAAAAAGAGCTGTCAGAAGGTCCTCAAACTGCCATGTTCCTGCAGCACTGACTTAAGAGATCCTCTCCGTTTTGGATCACCTGTAAGCTATGCGGACACATCTACAGAAGGCTGTCCTTCACGGCACCAAACAACAGCCCTCGGGAAGACATGCTTTGTTCTTAATGTCCTCTCCCAAAGCCCCCAAGCTGAATTCCCAACGCAGTTTTGTTTTTAGAACAAATCACCAGTCACCTGGAGCAAAACCAGATGGAAGACGCTTGCTTTGAACCAGACATCAGAAGGTTCCCACAGCTCAGCCCACAGGCCATGTGGTCAGTATGGATGTACCTCCCCGAGACACATGGGTTCTCTTTAGGTCCATTTTAGATTTCTCAAATTGGCAAGACTTTTTTTCCTTGCTAATTAAAAAAGTCTCTCATACCAATTTATGTAAGAACATAACACCAACGATTGGGATGTTTTTGTAGCAGGTTTCCAAAATTCTTGCTGCACAAGGTAGAAATTACTGATGTGGTTCAGGACAAGCTGGGCTGAGCACTGAAAAGCACCAGAGCTTGGGCAACACACAGTATCTATTGGGAAGCAGGTTAGACTAGGCAAAGAAGAATTCCCCAACTCTGCTAATGTGGGTTCTTGATACGAAGGTACTTCTGTGACCTTTTTACTACATTGCAATGTTAAGCACAGCCTGTGATTTTCAAAAGCTAAAGCTCCATCTTTAAAATGGAGCTCGCTGGACTAAGAATATTTTGTCAATTCAACATATATTCCATAGACAATCGATTTTTTCCTTTTATACATTTGCTTCTTCTGCAGTAGCCAGTAGTACAGAGCTACAGATGTGGCTACAAAAAAAGTGACTTCTGTCTTGTCAGCAAATAAACTTGTAATTAAACAACCTTCAAGACTTGGAAAGCTTAAAAAAGTGTTTAGAAAAAAAAGGCAAAATTTCAATAAAGTGCCATTGGTTTTAACTGCTCCCAGAAGGAAGATCTGCTGAGAGTACCATAGCAGAACTTCTATGTAAGTTATTGACCTGTTCGTTCACCTGAAAAATAAAATGGTCATGAAAAGCAAAAGTAAATGAAAACATCTCATGACCATTAACATGAATTTGTAATGGCAATGCCTGAATTTTATGACACAGTCATCCAATCCTCTCTCTTAACTATTTGCGTCCCTCAGCTAAGCCCTAAGACCTCAAAGCCTAAACTAAGAAACTGAAACAAGTTCAGTTGCAGCCAAGTCCCTTTGCCACCAGGAACTGGTGGTACTTTTCAGCTGCACCAGACTCTTAGAAACCTCTAAGTTGATGACTAATCTGGGGAAATCTTAACTTGTGGCATCCGAGCCATGATAATTTATGGTTCTATAAGCAGCAGTGCAATTATAACCGTATCACTGTTCTGCCTTGCAGACTTTGGCAATCAATAGCTTCAGCTTCTCCACCCCACTGCACCTGGGGCAATTAGTCACCAGTGTTTCAGTATTACCTCTGCCAGCTGAAATAATGCTGATGTTCCACACTGTTTTGTTAAATCAGAAGGTCCTGAATGGGATGTACTTGAAGAAATCTATGGGGAGAAAAATCAACACAAATAAAATCAACACAAAATTCTTTGATCGCTACCAATTATTTTATGTTTATGACGCAGCTTTTCAACGGATTCCCAAAATTCCTTCATAAGATTATATACTAAAAAAGAGGTGTAGACCTCTGCATGCTGGTATGAATAAAAGCCCACTCCAACACTGCTCTGGTGGATAACGCCACTGTACACTAAAT
Organism: Haemorhous mexicanus; assembly: GCF_027477595.1. Lineage (NCBI taxonomy): Eukaryota > Metazoa > Chordata > Aves > Passeriformes > Fringillidae > Haemorhous > Haemorhous mexicanus. The sequence goes on along the minus strand of NC_082342.1, from coordinate 18,857,373 downwards.
GATACTTGCACATTTGGGGTTTTTCTTGTCAGGACTCCCTTTCAGGAATAGGATGAACTGAAACACATGCTCTCTCACATAGGAACAGACTCCAGCAGTTAAGCAACAATCTACACCAGCATGCAACCCAGCTGGTGGTGTTTTTAAAGGCTAAGCAGTGCAATGGATTCCAAAATTTTTAATTATTTCATTATCACAGGTTAAGGAGGCTATTTCTTTCAGGTTATGATATTGCCTTTTGGTGTCCTATAGGACTAATATAAAAGAGATGCTCTGAACCCAAAGCTAACTAGAAGCCTTCAAGCCTTTGGTAATCTTTAGTATTCCTCAGTAAAAAAGGAGACTGTCATGCAAACGTGTAGCTGATTATCCTCCAGAATCTTCTTCCTGTATCAGGCCATGATCCTCTTCAGTATTTTAGAGTATTTTGTACCAGTTTTGAGCAAGGGGCAAAGAAATTATCTTTTTCTAAACAACTTTAAAGTATCAGTATCAGGATTGGCCACTAGTATGAAGAAAATGTTACAGTTTTAAGGACATATCCCATCATCTCAGACCAGGCTTATGGGTTTCTTATACCTCCTTTTTTAGGCTGCATATGAAAGTGAAGTTATAAGGGACTGGGAAACCAAAGTATTTACACCCTTTTGTCTCTCCCTGTCCCCACAAACTCAGTTTTCATTGCTCTCCATCAAAATGGGCCTACAAAGTCAATTGCAGAATTCAGCCTGTCACTGCCATAAAGGAAATAAACAAAACCCAACAGTCTCTACATGTACTGGAAAGTGCAGCTCTTCACAGCGCTGCCCGAGCTCTGACCATCAGAGTTCAGGCCTTCACATACTGCTGACAACCAGGTGCTGTTAGTGCTGTGCAGTGGCATCTTTGCCTTGGGGAGGTGATGCTCCACTCCTGCACTGCCCCCCTTCACTCTTTGTGCCTCCACACTGAAGGCTAAACACAGCAAGGGACTCAGAAGAGCTGAACAGCAACAGCCTCCCAGGCTTCAGAATGCAGAGTGGCTCCAACCATTTCTAGAAACTTAGAAGTCCTCAGAAGTTTTAGAAAATAATTAAACCCCCTTCTGCATTTTATTTTAATCACCATCTGTGAAATACTGTGAAGTATCCAAAAGGAAGAGATAAGGGGGGGGGGGCGGGGGGGGAGAAAATAAAATTGTTTAATCTACATAGCCAAGAGATGAAGGAGGAGCAAAGCAGTGTGTTATGCTGAAGAAGACATGAAGAAGACAGGCTCCCACGCACCAGACTTGCCATGCCAGCAGCATGGATACAGTAGTCCCCTCCAGTGCACAGCATCTGCAGTTTGGAGTTACAGCAGCATAGCACAGCTGTCTACCAAATCCACTTGCAAACCTAAGACACTCTTGAAGTGATTATGAACAGGGTTTATTTGGGATGCTCCAAACCAGGGACTGAACTGCTATCTGAAAACTTAACTTGAAACTCTCACATATCATTTATTCAACTATGATCCAACATTAGAGATCTCCAAAACTGGGAAAAAATTAGAAAAAAATCAATAGCACTGATGTCCTACAAGAGCTAGAGACATGGAGGATGTGCCTAGCGTATCTGCTGTGTTTTTCCCTGTTTGAAACAGAGCCTTTAACGTCCATTTTGTGTATTAAATTAGGCTTGCAGAACACCATCTGAGCAATCACTGAGAGATCACAGAAACCTGTCCAACACACAACGTCATGCTGCCAGACTTAGCTTCACTTTTTCTGCCACCTGCAGTACAAACTGCGCACTCCTATGGACAAGCATCTGTCCTTCTACTACATTAGGACTTCACAAGCTTCATAGTCACATCACGACTTCTAAGGCTGACTTCTAAAAATCAGGCTGCACAGGGCAATAAGCCTTCTCCCAGAACAGCACTACATAGCCTGTTGCTGTCCTGTCAGAGGCCATGTTAGAAACTTCTGGTGTCCCTGAGTAAATACTAGCAGCCCTTCCGCTGCTCCAAACAGCCAAATACCCTTATGGATCGCTGATCACAGCTGGGTGTAATCACCCTTGCACAGGCACTGCTGGCAATAGAGCACATAGCCACAAACTCTACAACTGCCAGAGACTGCCTGTACAGTAAGGCAGATTTTCTTCCACTCATATAAATTCCTATAAAGCCACAGTCCTGCAAGACTATCCATAGAACAAGACATGAAATACTTTCATTTCAGTGCTTCCAACCTCTGCCTTTTTCCTGAGAGGGACTCATCTCACCAGCAAGAATATAGGGCTGGCTGCAACTAGACAGGATCCAGAGAACCATTTTCCTTACTGAAACAGGATGTGAATTTGAAATAAAAAACTGAAACACCACAACGAAAGCCAACAAAAAAAGTGTACAAGTAACGTGCTAGCATACTCCCTTATTTGTCTGAAATACAGCATGTATCTTCATCTTTCCATCATCACTAAGAAAAGCATCTGCACATCAAACCTCAGAGATTTTTGAGTGAATCATCCATATCAAAGAGAAGACCTCTACAAGATTATGTTTAAGACTCACAGAGAATTTCTAGGACTTTGAGGAAACCTGACCCAGCATTCTTGATTACTGCTGACAGCTGCCAATTTCAGAATTTAATACACTGCATCAACTTCCAACTCTTCATACAGATTCCTGATGACCTCAAAGTCTATTCTTCTTTTCCTATTCTCAGTCCCTGATTAAGCAATGCACCTTCCAATAATCGTAACTAAAGCTTTATTTTTTTAATCCTGGTATCCAGCTCCTCATTAAGAATACTGTTATCTCCTGTCTTTGCTGTTCTCCTGAGCATTGTTTTTATTACCATTATAAAGCTAACTTTCCTAAAAAGAAGTGTAACTTTCTGCGCCATCTCTAAGAAAATAAGCACATTCACAAGTGTCTAAAAGACTAGGTCCCTGGGACCACAGCCACTGCCTACTATTCTTGGTATGTCATTATTTAGTAATCTATGCTTCTGGAAACACCAAATTTGATACTAGAGCAAACCTTAAACAATTCATACTTTTTTTGTGGAAAAGTTATACACACCCTCCCCTTCTGACACTAGTGGGTATAACTTTACCTCTGCCAACTGGAAGAGTGCCGACTTCCCACAGTGCTTTACTGGCTCGGGGCTTGGCAACTGGGAAGTATTTGATGAGATCTAGGTTACAAATGAACAGAGGAGAAAATATTTCAATGGCACACAGGAAAGACAGAAAGGGAGGGGAAAAAAAGAATGGAAAATAAGAGATTAGTTAAATCAGTTAATTTTATCTCTTTCTGGCAAAAGGCCCTACTTCAGACAGGTAACCCCACCTAAGAAACACTTAACGGATATGTAGAAAACAGAAGAATACAAGCAAATACCACATTCCTTCCTTAGATTATGCTTATGGATACTCTATGTTTGTACTGTCCACAGCTAATATTCTGTCGTGCTGTATGTTTCACATCTGTTTTTTCTGTGGCCAAGTGAACAAATCATACCTGTTGCTTAAAAATATGCCCTATTAGTTGTTAAGGTTAAATAAAATTCTCCCAGAAGGTCTGGGCAGTATGTCCCATTATTTTGACATAGAAGAGGACCATCTGTCCTCACAGGCAGTTCTTGCTTCACTTTCTTTAGTTATGAAAAAGGAAATAAGATTTATGTCCAGAGATTAAATCTAGCCTTCCAAAGAGCTGTTGGTGTGCCAGCATCTCTGATAAGTAAATAACTACCATTACCACTTTAGGGAATTGCTTTTACAGCCAAATTTTTTCAGACCTGCTTTCCAGTGGAGCATTATGAATACAGAAATGCAAGAATTTTCTGATATGTGACCTTTTCTGGCACGGCATTGCATGGTAGTATTTGACTTAGAAGCCTTTAAAAGCCTTGGGACAAAATCATCAGTGTTTCTATGGTATCTCTCTCACCACAAAAATCACACTTAGGGCCATGATTACACAGGTAGTGACAGGACAAGGCCAATGGTTTTAAGGTGAAAGAGGGCAGGTTTATGGCCGATGTTACCAAAAATTCTTAACTCAGAGGTTGGTGAGGCACTGGAACAGGTGGCCCAGAGAGGCTGGTGTTCAGGGCCAGGCTGGATGGGGCTTTGAGAAACTTCATCAAGTAGAAGGCATCCCTGCATGCGTCAGGGGATTGGAACAAGATGAACTTTATGGTCCCTTCCAATTCAAACCATCCTATGGTTCTGTGATCTTCCAGATGCAAAAATTATCATGTTTGCCTTTCTCCTTGTAATTAATTCTCTCTTTTGAACTAGGTTATTTGAAGAATTTATCTTTCAATTACCTGTCAAAGATTTTATTATTACACTCCCCACCACATCCTCCTCCACCAAAATCTAGGACATCCATTTCGCTTAAAGCTATTTTAGTACAGCGAATAATACTCTCAAATGTGCGCTAACAGTAATTTTTAATATTAAACTGAAATATTTCAACATCCTAGTTTTGCTTTGAGACAGTTCAGTGAACCTGCCCAGGACCCCACTTGACTAAGTGATCTTGTACGCTGCACTTCAACTTTTTATCTTTCTATTTTAACGAATGCTCATCTTAATGATTTTTTTTGCCGTATAACATGAATGGCAGAAAAAGGATAGAACAACACCCACATACACTGAATTGTAACTTAAGACTATATAGGCATATCTTGCCTCTTAATGCAGAAAGTGAGGAAACAGTAAAGAAATTTTGACAAGACCATAGGTGTTCCTAACAAAATGTGAGATCTTTATAGTACTAAAAGAAAGAGAGGAAGCAGACACTGCATATCAGAAAAAAAACAAAAAAAACCCCAAAAAACCCAAAACCACCCCCCAACCTTTAAAGAGCTAAGAAAACAAAGAGCAAGTGACAGAAGAATGTAACTCATTCTGATGAAGTTACTGGCCAAACATCAGAAGGAAAAGAATGGCTGATCAATCAGCTCTCAGTGAGATTACAGATCCCATTCCCTGTCTTAAGGACATCTCCCAGACTTAAGAATAATCAAAATCTCCAGTACTACAACCACAAACCGCCCTTTACTTATGTAGAGATTTAACTGGAGGATCATTAGGATCAAGTTACTATCTTTTATTACAATACAGGTGGGACTTTAGCTATTATATTACATTTTAGTTTGCAAAAGAAGCTGGAACTACTTTTTCATCTTCCTCCTAGAACAGGCATTTCATTCCAACACAAACATTTAATAATTTCAGTATGTGGGCAAACAGCAAATACATTTTTCTTTACCTGGGAAGATTACAGCTTTACATATGGAAGCTGGAAGAGAAAACACTCGCTAGTTTTTACACTCCACATTTCAAGGTATTTTGACCAAAAGTTTTGGATTCAAACTTCCTGTTCTGCACAGAAATAAACAGAGAGCAAACCTTTTCAAAGTGAGTATGTGAGAATGCAGCATGGGCAAAATCATCCTGAGTCATGCTTTTGTATCTTAAATGAAAATAACATGCTGGACTGGCAAAAAAAAAAAAAAAAAATCCACCTGGTTCCATACTGCACATGACTGTTTGTTTTTCTTTTTCTTTTTTTTTTTAAATTAAATCACTTTGAGAAAAAATTTAGAAAAGCTGCTGAAAGCAAAGAGTTTGGTGGTTGTGGATTAATTTTATTTTTAAGATGGTTTAATTAGCAATTCTTTTGCTTCCATACCCCAGAAGGCTTTTCTTTAATAATGAATAAGAGTTTAGGAAAGTAAATCCAAAAGGCACTCATCTTTCAAGGAAGCAATCACCACCATCTGTTCACATTTGCCAAACACAGATGCAGTAAGACCAAGAGAGCAAGGAGTCCCATCTGCTCTGCTTCCCTCTCATGGCATGGAAGGGGACAGTGACCAGTCCCTGTGAGCAGACAGCCTGCAAACAGCCACTGCCCTAAGAACAGGGCCCACTGCTCAGAAATCACAGCCTTTCCACAAAGGTTCAAATGAGAAGGACAAAAATAGGGCCAACTACTTGCAAGATCAGAAGCATGAGAAAGCCAAAAGCATAACTTGACAACAATCCAAACTTCAAAAAGCTCTTATGAGCATGTCACATCATCTTTGAAGATCTCCAAGGCACCTGTGCACCCACAGAACCGAATGAAGTCTTGCTTCCAGGATTTTCATCATCTGTTGTGGCAAGTCACTGGGCAGCCCTCATTAGGCATATCCTGAACAGCTTTAATTGACAACTACAGCACTTGGGCTAGACAACCAGATGAAAGACTAACTGAGGCTGTAAAGACAAAAAGAATTCCATGCTACTCTACACTTAATGAGCTGTTTCTGAGTGACAGGGCACTTGTACTCCTGGGGTAAAGGTGTCTGTTTTAAATGACAAACCTACTCAATGGGATCGCTGTCTTCACAAAGAAGCACTTTTACTCACCCTGCTGCAAGGGCGGTGAAAGGCAACATATGAGGAACACCCAGCCAGAACCAAAACTGAGCTGGGATGGCTGCCAGAAGTCTCCAGGCACATCAGACCAGAGCACACTTCACATTTCTTCACAGGTCTACTTGGCTACTGGTTAAATAACTACTTTCTCTCCTTCTCTTTTTTCTTTTGTAGCACTGTACATTGCTGACAGCAGCCCACTGCAAATTGCTTGCCATAATTTAGTTCTCTAAATGCAGTAATGCGTTCATATAGACAAGATGCAGTAAGAACTGGCACAGTAAGGAATAGGACTTTTGCCAAATTTCACAAAGACAGCCTGTGCAAATGAAAGCCCTTATAGCTGAAAGAGCACAAGCAGCTTTAATAGCAGGGGAGAAAGCTTAAAGAGGTTCTGTAATATGCTCAATACTTTCCCCAGGAGCAACCTAAATTACATCATCAGGCTACAAGCTTAGAAAAAATGCCATTTCTCTACTGCTATAGATAAAAAATGATGTTCATCTGTCATCACTGTCATTAAGGTTTCACAGGAAGAATAACCATGGCTAACAAGGTGGGGTTTAAATTTTTTTTCTTTTTTTTCTCTTTACCAGATTTGTCTCCTATTTTCAGCCACAGAACAAAACCAACCCCTTCAGACTGCACACACATTTAAATATTTTTACAAGAAAAAGAGATTAACCCTGACTCTAAAACTGTCCTCAGTAAATCCTAATTAACTTTCTAAGCACCTCTTCTACCTAACATTTGACGATACATATGTGTACTCCAATAGGCCGAAGGAGCTCACTCAGCATAGTGGAATGCAACTCAACACACTATCACATCTGTATGACAATTTTCAGGTTTGGCATTTTGTTTGTTCAATTAGGAGAGGAAATGGTTTTAGGTTCTGTGAAATTCTGAGAGTATGGCTAAGCCAGGTTTTATGCGACAATTTAAGAATGTTGTACTAAATGCAATACATACTCTGTTCAACTCTGCAGATACCCAGAATGAGATTTCTGCAACTGAGTTAGCAGATTCACTTGCAGTATTATTCCAGTACTTTGCAATAAAATTAACAAGAAGTGCTCTCCAGTTTGTATCTTTTAACTTGGTTTAAAAGTCTAGCTTCAGCACATAGTTTCATCCTGCTTAGTTCTACTAATTTTCTCAAAAGAGCTTTGCAAATTGACTTCTAACTTTCAAAGCTGTGGTACATATGAAAACACCTTCATGATTAGAAATATTAACTGTATTGTATCTTTTACAGGAGTATTTGTAGCCAGGTATTTTCTGGCACCTGAATCAGTATATTTTCTTATCAGTATATTTTCTTATCAATTCCTGCTTAAAAAAGTTAATGCCATTGGCTTTTACTTGGCAGAGCACTAATTAGAGCTTGTTTCTTCTACTCTGCTGCCCCAATATTGATTTGTCTTCCTTGGCCCTCCTAAGAAAAACACCAAGGCCCATTCCAGCCAAGCTAAAACAACATAGTAGACAATCAGCTCAACATTTCACAGAAGGAAGTGTGTGACACACAGAATAACAATCAGGGTATTTTCTAATCTCTTTATGCTCCTCTGCAATAGCACCAGCTCCAATCCCAGCCTTCTCAGGCACACACAAAATGCAACTGTGGTTTCAATTATTCTGCAAGCAGTATCAGACTCCCCCAAACGGCAAGAAGAGTAAATGTGTGGAAAGTCAATTCACAGAGGCACATTCAACACATGGGAGAAGAAATTCCTAAAAGCAGCATTTCACAAATTCCAAATCTTCAATATGTGGAAGGTGGAAAGGCTTGACATGGTCGCCACTTAAGTGATGCTGTTAAATATCCTTGTGGCTGTTGTGATAAGCTTCCTTTGATCTGCAAGGATTCTCCAAATGATTCCTGCCTCTAGGGCAATCACCATTCTGCCCTGTTGCAGCCTCTTCCACAGGCAGGGCAGTGTCATTTCAGAATGTCTTTTAATTGCTGTTTTCCTAGATGCAAATTAAAAGGCCATTTGGATAGGAAGTCTGCAGTGATCCTTTGGGTATGGAAAACTACATAACGTTCACAAGCCCAGTATCTCTCAGCTGGTAGAGCTGGCCAACATCTCATCCAGTCACTGGTTATTCACCCCACGGTTTTCTTAACATAATACTGTCAGGAAGATATACATCTCCTGATGGGAATCTCTGATAAGAAAGGGCGCTCAGCCATTCACTGGCAACTCTTGCTTCTTCCTACCCTCCCCCACCACATTCAGCCATTGTACCTCAGCAAACTGAAACAATGCAGACTCCTCTGTTTGTTTTACTGCTCCCAGGACTCCAGGCTGTGAGGGGTTGGAAGAGATCTGTCAGGAAAACAATTATGCTTGTATTACCGAACTGTTCAGTTTCAGTATCACACTTCAACATGCTAAATTTATAATCTGTCATAAAAAGATTCCTGGTACTCCAGAGTATGCAAATGAGTCCCAACACACCCTTAGAACAAACAGTATCTGCTCTCCAGGAAACACATAAACAGGTGATCTGTGAAATAGTAATCTTGAATTACTTTTCAGAAGGAAAATCCTTCCTAGAGTCTACAAAATAAGCTTTTTTTGAAAGGCTTTTATTTGCCTGCTGATATATCCAAGAAGGGTTAGCAACAAATACTTAACACTGTATTGTATTTCACAGTTCAGTGGAAGACCAGAGACTGCAGAATGGTGGTGATGACAAGAGCACAAATCGCTACTTAGTACAGAAGGTAAGCGTGGACAGAAACACAATGTGTGCAGGTATTTTGAGATACCAGATCTATCCCACACACTAAGGTAACTGCATTTCATACTGTTTAACTTGTGTTAATTAGTTTTGTTGCAAATGACATTTCTCATTAATGTTAGACTTCACTATAAGTATCAATTATTTTGCCTCTGACACACATACCTACCGTGCACTGGGGTTAGGTGCACCCTCCCTACAGGATGTTTAGCATCCTTGAAAAATAAGACTAGCTAATTTGCATTTCTAATTAGTGATCATCAGTACGCTACTTCTAAACCACGTGTAGGTGAGCTTGGATCCTGGCACCCACTAAAATTTTTCTTCAGTGGTAAGGAAAAGCCCGAGGTCAGAAACCCTTAGCAAGGGCATATCTGGCAGCACACAATTCCTGCCTACTACCACATGCATCTGGCACTTCCCTCCTTTGGCACTGTAAAATGAACTGAAACAATTAGGTGAGCTGGTATTTGTCTTACTCTTTAAAAGATTCAGCACTGAAATTCAATACAAGACTTTGCTCTACTGACAGGATAAGCACACAGAAGCACCTCAGAAATATGGGAAGATGGATGTTGAATCATTACCACAGAAGTGTCATAAGTGATACTGGAATTAACCAATTCTAAGAAGCATCTAAATATTGCTTTTCACTGCTGGCACACCAGGCATTTCCTTCCTCTTGCTAACAAAAAAAGCCAGCAGGCTGTTTAAGAGCCTAATTACAGGTCATCTACTTCACTCTGGCCATTATCTTTAATCAGAAATAAAGGATCAGTGCTCCAATTTACTTCTAATACATTTGAAAGACTCAGATCTTAAGCTGGAATTCAAGGGCTTGTGCACTGATGTTAAAATATCCAACTGAAAAAGAAGTCTCTTTTTCTTGTGTGCTAGGATTGCAATGTATCTGCTCCCAAAGCGATGATCTTTTAGGGAGGAGTATGAAAGTGCACAAGGCAATGGGTAATAAAGACACACAAATCAGATTCACAGCTGGTGTGAATAAAAAGCCCTATGACAAAATTTCTTTCCATATACACTTACTTAAAAATTAATAAGTGCCTTGTAAAATCAGTATTTATACAACTAAATATTTCTGTGTAATGCATTATGACTATTTCAAGTGTTAAGTGATGCTTGCAGAGGGCTAGAGTTCCTTGCAATCTCATTTTTGTCATGTTATTTATATCTATAAAATCCATTAAGACTTGGATGAAATTCTTTTTTCAAAGAAAAAGAACAACACCACACACACCACAGTTGCACTTCTAGCAATAACTGGAGTATGCTGACAAAAATATTGTACACTGCAAAATTAAAGCACACTTGCAAAGAGCTGGTTGTGGTTCTAGAAGAAAATTTTGGAGATTCAAGAACTAGAATGATTTTTGATGAAGCCATTTATTAAAGCAGCCAAACTAGATTAGAAACATCCAAATACATGTTAAAACCTCAGTTAATAAGGCCCTAGTTTAAACGAAGTGCAGGAGTGACATATCTCCAAATTACATCTTAAACCACAGCTCCATTATTGCACCTGGGTTTTCACCAGGGTCCTAAACACACTCTCTTGCACTTCAAGTCTTACCAACCTGATAAATGATTCAACAGCATAAAGCCAAAAATGAGGGAACAAATAAAAGCAGCAATTGATTTTTCTTGCAACTCGACATCAGGTGCTTCTTAAAATGATATGCTTCTAAAAAACTCCTTTTTAAAGAAACTCACCTCTGCAAACTGAAACAATGATGACTTCTGACAGGCTTCTGTAGAATTAGATGTATCAGACTGGCAAGTACTGGAGGAAACCTGAAAAAAGGAGAGTGCAGGGTAAGACCTCAAAGGTGCTTCCCGCAAGCTAAAAAGAACAGTGAGCAAAATAAACCATTTAAGAGAAGAAGGACAAGCTAATGTTTCACAGTCCTGGAAAGATTAAATCATATTTACAGATGAAAACATTGTTTAGCACCCATTTTAATGCATTTGAAAACTGTCTTAGAAAAAAAGACCACAAAAATACCAGGCTTTTTTTCTCCTTTTATGATTCTAAACTTGTCAGAATAGTTTTATACAATAGAATACTCAATGGATTATACTGGACTACACACATAACCATCTTGCGTTGGTGATGCTATCAACACTGCTATATCTGTAATTTGCGCTACAATTCTGAGTAAGACTATATAGAGGGTAAAAAAATACTTTGAAGATACAGTTGAAGACAGAAATACTAATTAGAAAAATAATCTCCAATCATAACAGCATGAAAATAAGTTCATAAGGTAGCACAAGCCTAAAATTTCTTAAATCATGTACCTAAGCATACATTTTAGCGGTGCTTTTGAGAAGCAGTGAAAGAAAGTCATTATAACTGAAAACAAAACACAAAGAATGACCGTTCAAAACCAAAAGCCTTATTTGAATTAACACAGATCTTTGCCATGGTATTCTTATTAGCTAGAAATGTGTTAATTGAGCACTACTCTGTAAGGAATTCTATCAAATATGATACATTCATTAAGTGTCACATTTGAGTGTAAAAGATTTACATGTGTAACTCCTAGGAGAATGAAGTACTGTTAGTATAACATAAGGTGGCTTGTAAGAAACAGAAAAAAAGCAAGGAGGCTTTGTAAGACTTTATAAAAAGTAAGAGGATGGAAATTTTTTTCCTGACAACTTTTTTTCCCCTCAAAATTTCAGTTTACTTAACAAATTCAAAAATAAATGTGGGGCTTTTTCTTACTCATTACCTAAACAAGTGATAATCTTTTATTGGTGAAAGCACATGAGATTTAGCTACTGATGGCACCTGTGTAAGCACAAAGCCCCACAGCATGTGCAGCTTGCCCTGCTGCTGTTTGTCTGAGATCCTGAAGCACTGCAATAGCAACAGCAGCATCTGCCTTCAGGAATCTGCTACCCATGCTCCCCTGGAAACACAAAATCCAAGTGTAGCAACCCAGAGGACAAGGGGAAATTCACCAATGTGACAATTTGCTTACATATACAAACAAACTTGCTTCTTCCCTGCCATAAACCGGATCAGCAACAGTGACTCCTGTTAAACACTGAGCAGGATGTTTTATTGGTGTACTGTTGGAGTACAGCAACCCAAAGGACCACAAAAAATGTATTTCTAATGTCTGTCTTCTGCCTTTTTAGTAGGTTGTGCTACTGTCTTCACTGATGTAATGTTTATTATTGACTTTTATCATGTTTCCATACAGTCTAGTCTAAGATGTCTGTGCCTCAACAGCAGTCTGGACTACTACCAAAAAAGTATCTGGCTGCTTTTGAGAGACCCATCTCCAAAGGTCTGAGACTCTGCAGAGGTGCAAATATGTAAGGTTGCTGCTTGCACGTCTGAGCATTCATTTGGCCACTGCACTGGTGGGATTTGTAAAAGAATAACCAAATTTTGGACTTGTTTCCCTTCTTTTCTGCAGTTCAACCAGATGTTTTATATCACTTATCTCTGAGTTTGGAGCCATTGAGCCATGGACCTCAGGAGCACTGTGACGGTGTGAGTGCCCTTCCAAGAGGGGCTATCTGGGCTCAGCCACCACAACACAGGTGCTATCAGACACCCAGGATGAGCCTTCTCACTGCCTTGGAGGCCACGTGCTGGGGGCTGGGCACAGCTTGTACACCTGGTGGTACCAGAACCACTTGCTGTGGGAGACGTGAAGCCCAGTTTTCTATGGGCTTGTGTGTAGAGGACAGATTGCTGGTAAATCAGTGGAGGTTTTGTGGTTGGAATCACTATGTTTTTCTTATCAATTCCTGCTTAAAAAAGTTAATGCCGTTGGCTTTTACTTGGCAGAGCACTAATTAGAGCTGCCCCAAACATTCTTGACCTGTGGGAAACTTATTATCTCCAGGACTTCTACCATTTGCCAGGTTGAACCTGATCAAAGCATTAAAATAATTACCAGAAGGAGCAGATGCACAGATAGTGCCATTTTGTACATCTCATTTTCTACTCTAATAAAATGTCCTTAACATCCCATTTCTTCCTCCAAGCCTTCTCTTGAGCTGCACTGAGGTTTTCCACTTCTGATTCACACTTTGCACAGCCCCTGAATCACATGTAAGATAGCCTTTTGCTCTCAAAAAGAAGGAAACCACAGGCTTTCCTTTCCCTGCAGGTTACCACAGCCTGGTCTGAAACGATCACACCGAACAGGGGTGGAGGAAATCCCGGGCCGGCCGCACCCTGCCCGCTGCGAGGCGTTAGCGCCGGTAGACAGGCAGGCTTTGGAGGCTGCTCCGGATATCGGGATTTCTGGGCAGTAACCTCCAGAGAGCCCACTAGGTGCTGCTGTAAGGCAAGGAAAGGGCCTGAAGGACGAGTACGGGAGATGTGCAAGGAGGCGAACGGGCGAGCAAGGAGCGCTTGCTCCAGCCTTGCTGCCGATAACCTGCAGCGAGGATCGGGCTTTGCCTGGCACAACCACAGCAGCTGGAGATGATCCGTCCGGCATCTCTGCTCAGGTGTTCAGTAAAATATGCTCACACACCACTGTCCTGTGTAACTGATGAAAGCATCCAAAATGCAGGGGGAAACTCACTGCATATCCATGTCCTTTCCCTGTAAGGTCTGTAGCTTCTCTTGCCTATCTGCTTAGTAACTCCAGCTGCTGCCTAGAAATCAATCACTCACCAACACTGAATTCTGTTACCAAAAGAGAAACTCTCTAGTCTATTACAAAAATTTGCAAAACTGGGAACATACTGGCAACATACAGAGATTGCAACTGACGCCTCAAAACAATTTTGTAAATATCACTGTTACGTCTCTTCCCATCCTCCTGCTGGCTGGTCATTTGGTTACCTGACATCTGGACTTCTGACAACTTGAAGATTAAACACCTCACTTGAAAAACCCCTATACATTCATTTAGCATATACTTGCCAGAACACCAGCAGGTGTTGAATACTTTTCATTGGATTAGCAGACCTCTAAGTACAATGTCCCTCATCCTCTCTCCAGTGCTGAGGAAAACTGTGCTAGTGCTGCCCTTCCCTCTGTTAACAACTTTAAAACTGTAGGAGTATGTAAGACCTATGCTTACAAGGCCACCCGAGGCTGCACAATCATACATATGCACAACAGTCAATATTCATGTTGACAGCTAATCCTGTGTCTGGCAGATCCCCAGTTTAAGAACCATATATGTGTACATGTATCTTAAGTCTATACACACATTTCCATGATAATTTAGATGACATGTTATAATTTAGAGCATTCTTTAAAATATGACAGTGTCTGGCCTTTTTCTAAAAATAGAAATGCCAAGGCTTTAGATGAACAATGTGTATTTATATACTCATGAGCATATAAAAACAATACATACATTCTCCACAATAAAGCAACTTCTGAACCTCTTTCACTAACCATACCTCTGTAGTCACCTTAGTACACCATATTCTCTCCCATGTGAATACCAACTCTAATACAACACAACTGACTCCTCCTCTCCACTCAAGAGCAAAGCAGCTTCCCAGCTCTATAATGAATTCTTGAGCTGCTTTCTGAGTCTGTCATACCACCTCCTAGCATGTTCTGCTAACCTCCCAGATGCTGGTTTAAGTGTGAGACCATAAGCATGGAAATCCAACCATAGACTCCCCTAAAGGCATGCAAAGATGACCATCCTAATCTCCCCTGTCTACACACTTGAAGGTAGGAAGACAGAAGAGCTGTTCAGTTATCCAAGTCTAAACAGATTGAGGATCATTACTGCATTTGAGAAACACATGCCTAAGAAATATTTGCTCTGTATCTATTTACCACTGAAACATAAGAAAATAAAGGACAAATGAAAGACACATCATGGCTGCCACACAAAAGAAACTGAGAAAGTCTCTCAGCACCTGGACACACAGCTGGAGACTTAACTCCTGCACACTCACAACGAGGAGGACTCAACTTTGCTCATTTGGGTCTCTTTAAGAATACCAATCACCTCAACTGATCTGGAGGAAGTATTTTACAAAGGGGACCCTCAAAAAGAATCAGAGATGTGCAGTTTCCTGGGAAAGTGCTCTGTCCCTTAACCACTTGTCAGGGCAAGACAATTAAAATACAGTAACTCATTAGTAAGTATGGGCTAAAATATGGTCCATCACGATTCTAGCAATCCCACAACTAGTTTTGTCTGGGCTGTATTTATGACAATTATTTTGCTCTACATTTACATTTTTTGGGAAAGCAGATTACACAGCCTGCTTCTTTGATGTGGTGGGCCAGGTTTCAAAGGAAGATTACAGGCCCAGAAGAGTAGAGTGTAGTTTATACATAAAGTGAATATTTCATCACAAGTCGTACTGCACACTTCTATCAGGAAAACCAGGATTTACTGAGGTACACAGGAAGTGTGTCTTTTGCTCAAAATAAGAAAGTTCTGATTAAAAGAACTTTTATGCACTAAAACAATCACAGAACATGCTTTTTGATTTGACTCTAAATCTACATGTGGATTTTATTCCTACACTGCCATTTGAAATCATACTACTGAGTATCTTGTAGAATCAAGACATCTCAGCTCTCAAGGTCATAGCAAAGACCTTTTATAAAGGAATGCAGTATCTGTGACTACAATATACCTTCCCTCACATTTAAACATAACAGCATAGTAAAAGCAGCTTGTATGCTCCAAGCTGAGAGACTACAAGTTTGAGAAGGACAGTATAATTTTAGCACAAAATAATGTATTTCTTTTCACTTCTCTGTCAACTTGGCTTGAATGTTTCTTATTTTTCATGCTGCAGCACAGAAGGCCAGTAACCACACAGCACAAAACTTCCATGGCTAAAACTGGTGTGCAAAGCATTGAGGAGTCCTGGAAGTACAGAAGCAATACATCTCAAATGCACTACACATAAAGATTAAGTTAATTATTACTTTTCCTCCCAATAAAACCAACAACAATAACAAAAGAGAGCTCTTTCCTAGAGCTAGAGATTTATGGCAGTACTACTTACTATGCCCAACAAAGAAGCCACTTTTGGAACAATTTTCAAAGTTGGCCTAAAAACCAGGATATATTAATAATCAGTCTAAAGAAAGGCCAGAGATCTATGCACTACTGGAGATATACAAAACCACTTACTAGATTCCTTTGTAAAAACACATTTGTGATGGCAACTAAACTACAAACTTCTTTTTAGACATAATGATTTAGTGAATAGGAGCAGACTGCAATACTTCAATTACCTGTTAGCACCTGCAGGGTTTCAGAATGTATATACAATGATGCTGACTTTGTAGGAAATGACTTGTTTATTCATCTGTTAGTGACAAGGCCACAGTTGTGTCAGGCACTGCACAAGCATATAGAATCCTTGCCAGAAAAGCTTGTAAAACACCTGTTTGTTAACAACAGTCACTATATTTCAACCCTTTTACCTCTGACAATGTCTCTTCATAGGGCAGGCCTGACTGGTATGCTCAAGTATCAGCAGAGTTAATACTGAACTATGCTCAACCTACATTTCATTCCCAGCTGAGGTTACCTGAGATGTGTCCTAACTTTAATTCCTCACTGGTCAACTATTCCTCTTACAAACTCTTTAAACGGAGAGCTCATGGTAAGGGAGAGAAGAGAGTTCCTTACCTCTTGTGCAGTAAGTGCATGTTCCCCGGCTAGAAGCAGCATACTCAGGCCTCCCATTTGTGTAGGATCTGTTAAAAGAGTAAAATGAAGTCTTAAGTTGATTCATTTGCTTGTTTAAAAAACCTTCAACTTGCAACACTAAAGACCCAGAACACTATTTGTCACAGACACTCTCAGCAAGCTGCCATAAAAGGCAGTTCAAGAGAATCACAAATAACCAATTCTGTACCCTCTGGGAAGGCTTTCAAAGCTGTTTGAAGGATTTAATTGGATTTGTGTGCTTAACACCCCATTGCATGGATTTACAATTCTACTGCCAAAGGTTTTATGTACTACAGAGATGAATATCTTTAAAACAGCAACTGTAATGATCTCACACATAAATATACACAAAGATGCTCTAATAATGCACAGGTTTATAACTTGTGGATGCTCCTACCAAGGGAGCAGCTCCTTCCTTGGTGACTGAACAAATAAAAGGATGGAACAAAACAAAACAATCAAGCTCTGAAGCAAAATTTCTATTTTCATTTGTCTATAATTTAGAGCTGTATTTAGTGGTGAAAAGTGCCAGCCTGACAGCTCTGAAGCATGAAGCCAGAACAGCACAAGCAATGGCCAGGCAAGCTGCCTGCCTACTTCTTGCCCTGCCAATATGATACATAACTGAGGAATGTAAAATGGAGATATAAATGTTCTTTCGCCAAGCATTTGATACTGACAGCTTTTTCCCTCTAGCCTTCCTGCACCTCAGGAGCTCAGAAAAAGACAAGAAGTGAAAACAATAAACTCTGACACTGCATTACTCATGGAGTAGCTTTTCCACTCAGAACAGTGGTTGCTCTTCATCACTGTGAAGACTAATTGTCTGATTTTGGGAGAATGCCTTGGGAGCAATGCAGGCGCCTGATTTAACAGTGTCATGTACAGACAGGGAGACAGACAGTGGCCAAATGTCTCATACAACAGTCACATGTGAGTGCAATTTTTTTATCTTTTCTGACATGGACCAAACATGTACCTGTAAACCTCCTAACAGTTTAGGGCTACAGATGATCACAGTCCAATTCATGGGAATACTCATCAATGCTGTTTAACTCGATACCACAGATGCTGCCCAACGTTTTCCTGCACTCAACATCTCTCACTGACATTCCTAACGTAAGTTTTTCCAATAGTCTTTTAGAAGGGTATTAAATAGAAAGAGGAAAACAATGTAAATAAACAAGGCTCATTCACTACCTCATGGATAGAAGAGTGGCATATTGTTAAATAGGATTAAACAGGCACCCTAAATAGCACCTAGCTTCAAACCCAATATTCAACTGGAATTAACTTTTTCCTTCGCCACAATAAACACATAGAATGCACGTGTTTTGGAGGTTTTAGTTTTTTTGAAGAAGTTTGCCTTTTTAAATTAAAAAGGGAAAAAAAGTCACACTTCTATGAAGAGACAAGGCACTATCAGAAGTGTAGGATCTAGTAAGAGACACAGAAAATGTGAAGGGCCAGTAAGTATCTAAACACAATTCTTAAGTGAAATGATCCTGTCAGCAAGAGCATATTTTGCCATCCAAGAGCTGATCGGAAAACATTCAGTCCTTCAAATCAGAGGACATCAGAGCAATTAGGAAGTGAAAAATTAACATGTATCTTGAAAAATAATGCCTGAGGAAGCAGTTGATTTGGAGGAAGGAGAGACTGGAAGAGATCTCCAGGGCCTCCATAAACTTACTGAGCCCCATATTAACCAGTAAGGCCTTGGATGGTTGTTTTCTAGTTCCTTTACTCCCTTTGGAAGATGTTTGCAGGATTCAAATCTTCTAAGCATTAAGGGCTTTCTTCTAGGTTTCAGTTTACATACACTCAAGGCCAGGTAGTACATGTTTTTCTGGTACTTGCATCTCTAAGATTAGAAACTGTTTCCCTAAATGGTATCTCCCTTTTCTGCATTTACAGGACTTTTCCTACTCTTCTTTCACTTGTTTTCTTGGTCTAAATAATTCAAGATCTCCCAGTCTCATAAAGCACATTCATCTCCCATCATTTCAGCAATTCCTATAGCTCTCCTCTGCAGTTATCCCAGGTGCAGTTCTTCTTTCTTGTATATGCATGACCAGCAGTGCAACCACATCAGATGAGGGGGATCCTAAAAACACTTTGCCTGACAAACTGCAGTATAGCACTTTCTCATGCCTGCATCACCCTGATGACTCCCAGCTGCTCTTTTGTGCTTTATTTTCATTACTTGTTGGTCCTTTTCTCGCTCCCCAACTTTGGTCATCTCAAGAACACCCAGTTTACGACTGGAAAATTCTTGCCTGTCTTCTGAATATCTTTTTGGCAGTTTTGCCTTTCTGCCTTTCAACTAAGTAGCTCATCATAAGAGAACAAAGATGGAAGTGTGGTTCAGTGTTTTTCTCCCTAAGTAAGAAAAACTTAAACTGTTTATTTAAATATAAAAATTAGGAGGAAGGAAAAAAATGACAGATGAATTAGAAATAAAAGTTTAATGTGATGCTTAAACAACTTGAACACTTATGATGCAGCTGTAGTAGAGGGTTGGTGCTTAGATGTCTGCTCATGATAAAACCAAAAATCCTTCTACTGTTTCCAATTACAAAATAACTTCACCTAAGGGAAGACAAAATGTACGTATCCAAACATTGCCATATGTTTATAGTGTCTTCTCAGCACAATAATATTTCTCTTCTGGCACTAGGAGCTTACTGGTATGAAGAAGAATTTTAAGGGGTATTTTACAGAATTTATTCTTAAATCAACAGTACTGGGAAAATAGCACACACATTTGACTTGCAGAATGGCAGGCGATTTGTGACTTTCTCAACAGCTTTTAATATTGATGAAACTTAAAACCATCTCTCTGGGAATGACATACTTTGTTAGTACTGGGCTGGTTACAGACTCAGCAGGCTGGCTTGTTCATCATAGCCATTTCTCTGTCAGAGGAAACAACAAACTGAGGAAGTACTAAGCAGGAAGAAGGCCAGCAGGAACCAGATTCAACCAACTTTTACCTGGGTGCATAATTTAGCTTCTTTCTGAAAAACGAACTGTGTTTCTATAGGGATATAGCCTACTCCAGAAGTGTCTTTCTTCCAGCCTTTGCCTCACTAAAAAGCATTATGGCATGGATGATTTTCTTCTTAAGCAAAAATATGCAAGTACTGCGAATCTCACATATTTGTATGGCAAAGCTTTTGCAAACAGCAGTGTTCTTTGCCCTACATCCTACACAGGTGAGCTATATAATGAGAAAAACATGCTCAATTACAGCTTCTAGGCTGGATGATCAAGGACACAACTAGTGGGTCTGCAGGTCAGAAGCCCAACACTGGTGCCATACTTCAGCTTCTTGATATAATGGTAGGTCAGCATAACAAACTTAAATGTGGCATGGTTATTCTTGTAAAGCCAAAAAAAAGGACACAAACAGCTTATGTGGGACTTAAAAAAACAAAGTAAAATCTTACTGTCTACATATTAGATTTTCCAAAGTAAAATGTAATACACAAAAAGCAATCAAGACATGATTACCAACAAAAAAAACAGATTTCCTGGCATGACTCTAGGCTCATATAAACCCTGTCTTGAAGAAGTTACCTGCCTTGAAGATACAAGTGAATCAGTGGCATTTCAAAGGTAAAAGAGATCGTTTTTGAGATCGTTCAGCTACATTCCAGTTTTGAGATCGTTCAGCTACATTCCAGTTCATCAGCTAGTATACAGCCTGGATTTTAAAGAGACTGTTCTGTGTAAAAGAGTGAGAGTTGAATTGAACTATCACATGAAGTCAAGCAGAGAGGAGCACAATAAACATATTTAGCATGAACTGGTATATAGTTGACAAAGCAGTAATCCATTTGGCATGGCACACTTGTCATGATGTGGATGCTGCTAACATCTCTGTTAGAAGCTGAATTTATTTTATAAGGTATTCTTATACCCAAGATATTGTCAGCCTTCACTGGCATGAAAATTGGAGCAAGATCCTTATGAATTACCATGCTCATTGACTCAGCCTGCAGGAAAAAAAACCAAACAAACTATCACAGGTAGCCCTAAAGGACTTTCTTTAGCTATAAATGGCTCTATAGAAAGACCAATGGATTAGTTTCTAATTCTTAATTTCTCTGTCCTCTACTCTGACAAGTGTTGATTCAAGACCTCTGTGCTCAAAAACTTGACACTAGGATAGCCCAGTGGGGCCTCTGAGGGATGGATGAGAGGTAGACTAAGGCTTGTTACTCATTCTTTATGTTAAGTCAATAAATATTTAAGGAGCATAAAAATTACTCTTCTAAAAGCAAAAGCAGAATGGTCTGAAGGGGCTTGTGATTTTTGGAGCTGCTCTCCCATATACTAAACTATGCAGCATGAAACACTTATTTTGATGACACTTCACAGTTCCTCAAGAGCCAGAAGAAATTTCATTACAGACATTTTCATACCACTATACTAAGATATACATGCCTCTTTATTCCTTTTCATTCCTTTAAACTTATTCCATAAAACCATTTTCTACTCTCCAGCTCATAATCTCATAATCTCTCTAAACAGAGAAGTCCTATCTGCTACACACCTGTCATAAACCAGGATATGACAAAGTTTCTAATTTTATATCTACTAGTGCATCTGAAACTTTAAACAAACAAAAAAACCAAATGAACCAACCAAGCAAAACAAACAAACAAACAAACAAACAAACAAACAAAAAAACCCCACAAAACATCCCAAGAGAAACAAAAGGAAAAAACAGTGGCAGGGAATTTTTTTTTTTTTTAACCTTGACTGCTAGGTTCTCAAGCTGCCAGTATTTAATGTCTCTGTATTTCAAGGTCATGATTACAACAGTTCTGCTATTTATGGATATCAGTGAGAGATTATCTGCTTTTCACCAGTTCAGGCACTCCACCTATACTTCTTCACATATTTCTTTTTCTTTTTCCCCCCCAAATGTTTAGGAGTTTAGAATTTGCTCCTCCAAGATATAATGCACAAAAGAGGACATTTCAGTGAAATTAAACTGTGCTTCTCTTGATGAAAATAGAAAAGTGTTAGCCACACTGGTACATTAATCTACAAGATTATCATATCCAACTTGAGGATATAAATTATATCCTCATAAATTATTTTTGCAAAGAGTAAATTACTTAAAAGAGTACAGCATTCTCTGACAGAGAAACAGAATGCTCCCAATCAGCACTTTCCTTTTTAACCAGAGTAACCAGAGAATGGAAGTCTCTGACAGCAGATAAGCTGGAATCGAAAAATCAATCAAATCTGGGCCCTACAGGGCGTAAGAGTTATGATGCCTCATATATTGAAAATATATCATGCACTATGGAAAATTTTAGAAAACTGTTACACAGAGGTTTAACTACAGTTTTGGCAACTTAATCTGGGACACCACAGTACCATGTGTAGTAAGGAATCAGGTATAAAAAATTCAGTTTCTATAACACCTCCCCAGAGCTACAGCTGAGTACCATGGATGGAAATCTCACCTGCCATCCCAAAGTTAAGTTGTGGCATTTCTTCACTTTTGGTTACTTTCCTTGGACTCGGTAAGTCTTTTGCAGAGTCTGATGCAATGGCCCATAGCTTTTTCCTGTTCGTAACACTGGATGCCTGGGTTTTCACAGGTTTGTTGGTTGTGGGGCACCACTTGTACCCTGGGTTTGCTTTCATAAATGCATCCTTATACTAGAAAAGAAAACAGAAATTACCAGTCATCACATTATGCTCTACACAGGGCAACCAGAGCACACTGCATGTAAGAGGATTTAATACAGTAACTAATCCTTAAATATCTTGATTTTTTAACAGTTTAATCACATGCTTAGAGTCCGACCACCAACACAATTTGCTAAGAAGAAGTATTAAGATAAGAAGAGTTGTATCTAAAAAAGTGGGTTTTCTCTTTCCTCTCCTGAAGGTCTATTACCCAGAGCAAGCTGAAGTCCTGATCCTGCAAACTGCTCCCCAGTGCTTGTATGCTCATGTTCTGAGAAACAGATACTTGAATTCTTTGCAGGTTTACTTTCTAGTTTGAATTAAATAAAAACACACATTTAGCAATAAATGCAGCATGATGCCTTAACTTGCACTAATTCTTCTCATATAGCTCTGTATTTTAGAATATGAGTATATGCTTTCCCAAACCAGGCACCAAAAACAAATTGCAACCAGTATAATGTCATATTCAGTATCTTGTGATAACACCATCCCAGCATTCCTTCCAAAATGTACCATGCTGTTTGGCTGCATAAAACAAACTGTGACCATTTAAAACATTCTTTGGCCTTGAGCACCCAGCACACATCTCAGTTGCTTGCTGTGTTTTTGGTATGAGGCAATGAAACAAAGGAAGCCAAACTACACGTGGGCAGTGGGGGAAAGGGTTTGGATCCCGCAGTTTGGGGGGTGGGGGAAAGGACCAGGATCTATTTTATTCACAAAACAAAACACAAACATTTTCCAAGGATTTTACTGCCCACATTAAACCAAGATTTTTGAATGCTAACAGCAACAGAAAGACCGCATTTCAGTATTTTACATGTGTTGCTATGCAAGGTTGAGAACTGGCAAATCAGAGGAACATGCCACACATTCCAGCTGCAGATGTTTGCATAACAACTGATAGGGGTGTACAGCACTTGCTGCTGTACAGCACTTGCTGGCGTGGGAGCCTACCCAGCCAGCACCAGTGCTCACCACAGGGAGAAGGAATCAAACACCCCGTCATGACTGGGTAGCTCCCAGGGGCAGCACAAGACCAAAAGAGCGGCTTTGTGCTTGGAAGCACATGGCAGGGCAGATGCAGGAAGTTTGTTCTGTGATTACACAGCTGCCATCAGTCCCAGTCATGGTACAGAGAAGCACCTATGTTTCATGAACATGCACACAAAGAAACATAGGAAAAAAAATCCCTTGGGCATCAAATACAGAAATAGCACTGAAAGCCTTGTCCTCTGCTAGAGCCACTACAGTGTTTTCCCAGCTGAACAGTCTGCCTTGTGGCAGGGTCACCATTGTACGTATACTGCTTTCTTCCATTTCTATCTTCACCTTTGAGCTGGCACTTGCTACCTCCAGACCGTAGCAGAGATAAAAACGTTTTGGTTTGTAAGAAACACAGCACTGCATGAACCCTGCTGTGGGAAGTCCTGTATTTATAGAAATGGCTATAAATAATAAAAATCTGCAGGGATCACTGACCCACATACCTGCTGTATTTTCTGAACAGGGTGTATGCATTAAATCTGCAAAGTAAGGACTGCAACACTGCTTGCCTCACTCCTTTTCCTGTTCCCTCAGTTTGCTTTGGGAGCTCAGTACACCATAAAAATAGCCTGGTGGAGGGAAGGGATAGGAAGGGGAGGGTAAGAGAAGGGGAGGAAAGGAAATACACGATGAAGCAGCTTTGCCTTCCATTGTTAAAGCCACAGCCCACTCACAAATCATGTTTCCAGCCTGCAGAGTGAAAAGCATAGAGTCGGTAGCAATGAGCTACATAAGCTCTTCATATCAGCAATGCTGCTTTGAGTAATTGAATTACTCTATTGAGTAATTTGACAAGCTGACAGGCTGCCCATCAAATGAGCGCCAGGACACATGCCATTTGTGAGACAAGGCTGCAATAAGCTTTTAATCAGTTTTGAACAAGAGTCAGTCAAGTGAGCTGGTCTATTAATGTCTTTTTTTTTCTTCTCTGCAAAGCCAAGAAGTGAACATTAACTGCAGTTTCTGAAGGCAAAGGAGCAAACTGAGGGAGGACAACTCATTGGAACTGCTCAGTTTCAACACATAAAATAAAAAAAGAGAAAATTAAAAAAGTTAAACAATGGACAAGAAGTACTTTTTATAAATGCATACAGGGGCCTGATCCAGATCTTAAAAACCCTTTTGGTATTGACTTTTGTGACTACTAGACCAAGGCCTAAAACAGACTTTGTTTACCAGGTCATGAGAAAATAAATGAGCGACAAAGTAACAAGAAAAGGTCACAGACAATAGTGTAATCTACTGCTTTCCTCCCGTTCACCAACTGTGCAACTTAACACAGCCAGTCTAAGCAGATGTCTAAAACTGATTAAAAAACCCCCAAAACACAAGCAAACCAAACCAACCAAAGAAAACTACAAAAAAAACCAAACCCAAACATAAGTACCTAACCTAGAATGAAAGACACCACCTTGCTTTCCACAACAAATGGCAGGGACTGCCCAGCAGGGTCATGTTCTGAAGTTTCAGGTAAGAAATAGAACAAGATGTGTTTCTGGGATCGGTCTGATGCCTTATTTCTGTTTTGTGAAAGCCTGCAGAATGTTATGTTATGCAGCAGGACAGGTGCCCCTTCACAACTGAGGTTAAAACTCCCCAAGTTGCTTTCATCACCAAATAAAAAAAGATTTGCTTCCTCTATTTGTGGCAAGAACAGAAGCTCACAAGTGGATTTCAGCTACACCTCAGGCTAGCTGTTAGCACGTGTTTAATTTTAAATGTATGCTATTAAAAGTCACACGAATCCCAGAGACCTAACATTAAAAAAAATTTCCCCAGAAAATACAGCACTCCGTTTTTCACTCCTGAAGGATGCAGGGTTTGCATTACACATGTTATAGTCCATACGTCAGCCAGTGGACTTGCCAAACTCCAGCCAGCAAGCCAGGACATTTGTCCCCTCCTAGCCTGAGGAGCTGCCAAAGCAGTGGCACCACAAGGCCAGCAAGTTCCCAGTGTAGTTGACTGGACCTGAGACACCACTGGCCAAGGACCAGCAGGGAGAAGTGTTCAGCTCGGCCACTGAATGGCAGCAGGATCACAGAATCAGTGAGGTTGGAAAAGACCTCTGAGACCACTGAGTTCAGCCTATGGACTAACACACCTTGCCAGCTACACCATGGCACTCAGGGCCATTTACAGTCTTTTCTTGAACACCTTCAGGGTTGGTGACTCCACCACCTTCTGGGGCAGTCCACTCCAATGTCTAATCACATTTATCAGGCTGCTCCTTACAGGAAACAATCCTGACTGCCTGGATCTTGCTGGTGCAAAGACATATTTAAAAATGAAGTGTCTTCTAGCAAGGGAATAGGGCTTGAACAGTAACAATCTCACCAGATACTTTCTAAGGCAGCTGAACACTCCCAGGAAGTCCTGTAAGAGTTAACAGAAGAACACTACCCTTATTACTGAAGTGAATAAAAATGCTGGCGCATATTTATGACTGGCCAGATTAATTTCTCTCAGTGAAGGAAAAGGCTAAAACAAACAGTAACACTTCTGGATCCTTTCTGAGTATGTATCAGCTACTGGGCTTATATCCTAGACAGCGAAACTTTCAAATTTAAGCTGATCTAGGAAGTCTGCAGGATAGAAATAGAAAGCCTACTCATAAAGCAACACCAGCAAAAGCAGACATCAAGCTCTGCAGGTGCAGCACCAGGTCTCCAGGGCAGTTGTTGCTACAAGAGACTAGAAACCACAAGATGGAAAATAGAGGGAGTGTGGGGCCAGTTTTTCCAGATAATTAAGGTACCCAAGGTGCAGACGGGTACATAATGGGATTTTCCACAGTGCCTGAATGAGAGCTGGTGAGCCTCTCAGGGAGTCACGGACAGATGTCCATCTACTAGGAAACTTCTCTTAACTCCAGCCAGCAAAAAGTCTGGGTGTCTCACTACCTCCCAAAATGATACATCTTGCATACAGTTAGACATATGTGAGTAAATATACAAGTGCCTTTACATGCATACTGCTGAGGTAATATCACTGCTAGTAGTAAGCAGGCAAGAAACTGAAACCTTCTTGCACGGCACATGATCTAACCTAAATGATTTTGGGAGCCATAGCAACAAGTAGTAAAAAAACATTTTAGAGACTGTAGAAGAGCAGGGACTATAGCCACAGCAGGAGGGACCACTTCTGTAAGGCCCACATGTATCTTTGCAGGAGTGATTTGGATGCTCAGGGTATACAAGACACATTGTAGGGATAGCAGATATGATAGAGGGTTCCCTGGGAGATGTGTGTCCAGCCAGGACAGTGGCTACAGGCTGTGCAGTGGAAGTCAAAGGACACTGAAAAGCTACATTTAAGCGACAGAAGATTACTCACTGTATCTTAACTCTCAGTGAGCTTATATAGGTACTCAAACAGAAGACCATTGGTACAATGGTATTTTTATAATCTTTCAAAGACATTCACCTTGATTTTTAAATAAATTCTCTTTAGGAAAAAGCAAAGTACCAACAGGTGGTTCTCACTACAGTTAACATTAACCTCTTTTTGACAGTCTCAGCAGTAAGCCTACCTACAGGTGAACCTGCTTGAGCAGTGGGTTGGACAAGACGATCTCCAGAGGCCCCCCTTTCCAACCCCAAACATTCTGTGGTTCTGTGAAATGCAAGTATTACAATAAAAGGACCAATCCATGCACACAAGAAAAGGCTTGTAGGTGAAGGAGGCCCAAATGGATTCAACAGCACATTACAGCTGCTCATTATTGCTGTAACATACACTGTTTAAAGAATAAAAATTATATGCTCTCTTCTAGTTCTCAGTCTTAGTACTACTTATAATGATGTAAACTACTTAGATTTATTGTTCTGCTTTGACATTGAATATTTAATTTGTTCTTCATGCCAAAAAAAATCACAAGAACAATGATTTCTATAACAATATGATTAATAGTTTCAGATATGTCACTTCATACAGAAGTTCTGCAATTATTTTCCTTCTTAATGAACAAGTTTCCTTCAGCAAGACAAAAGGCTAAGAAAAACAGTCACATTGGGTTTGTTTCTTACAAAAATTATTTCTTTATTCTCATCTTTCCTTTCTCTGCATCTGTACTGAATCTTCTAATTGCCCTTTCTCCAGACGTTTAGAGAAATATCGCTAATTTGTAAGCGGGAATGCAGAATGAAACTGGAATGATTGGACAAAGCTGAGACTCAAATGTTACTATACTGTGAAACCGATGAGAAACTACAGAGGTCCTACAGACCCTGCTTAAAAAAGGACCTGCCATGCTAAACACTTTGTTTTTCTTGTGGACCTTCCAATGTTCACATGAATTACTGAACAATCAGACCGTACAGCCTCTTAACAGCAGCAGACACCTTCAGATCCCAGGGCAGGCATGGGTAATATCAATAATTTTACAGCTATCTACACTTCCCACAGTGTGCTAGCATACTCAGCAAAGGAGAGAGCTGTATTTCCTTCTCACTGCTCTTCTTTATTTTTATTAAGATTGAATTCAAAGGTTACCCACAATCTGTATCATAAAGGTAGTCACAGGGATCTGTTTTGGGGTCAGGTTATTAGCCCAAGTAATTGGCTATGTTTTTCTCACTCTACTATCAATAACCACAGCCTTCTTGGCAACAGTTTATCAAGAAAGCTATTTCTTAAAAAGGCTCATTTGAATTTTAGGTTGACATAAAGATACTTTGTGAAATAGAGATAAATCTCCTTTCCTTGCTCCTGGTTAATGGACTCTGATTAGGTACTGTTATCTGACTTGATATTGGGCTCACCAAATCTTGCTTCATCAGAAACTGGTTAATGGGGAATGTACTTCAAGAAACACTAGTAATTTTTTAATTCATTAGCATCAAAGGTAAAAAGGAACTACATTTCTTGACTGTGCCATTGGTTTGCTCCACCAGTAGCTGGCATCACCAATAGAGAATGCATAGTATCACTAGTCAGCT
Source organism: Haemorhous mexicanus (assembly GCF_027477595.1). Taxonomy (NCBI): domain Eukaryota; kingdom Metazoa; phylum Chordata; class Aves; order Passeriformes; family Fringillidae; genus Haemorhous; species Haemorhous mexicanus. The sequence continues at coordinate 18,828,837 of NC_082342.1, read as the reverse complement.
GACACAGAACTGTATGTTAGTGTTTACAATGGTCACTATCCTTGTGTTAATGCTTGTACTGCAGAGATTATCAGGCCATACAATCACAAAGTGAACATAATTATAGCAATGACTACCGGAACCAGGCTAGTTTGTGTACACAGATCAATCACTTTCCATTCTGGTCCAAAGGATCAAGTGAAATAAAGCAAGAACAGTGGCTGCTCTGGGCCCCATAATCCCATGGTGAAGCTGAGGAACAGAGAGAAGAGAAAGATCCCACAGAAAACACTTAATACACAGAGGAAAAGAAGACAATACATAATGAACTCCCTTTACATCCACCATTCAGACAGAACATACCTCCTTGGCCATGTCAGTGTATTTCTGTTTTTCTTTTGGATCTAGAACAGACCACCAATCTGCCAAGATCTTGGTTGCGCCACGATTATCGAGGCGAGGGTGTTCTTTCCGCACAAGAGAGCGGTGGCGTTTGCAGAACAAGAGAAACGCATTCATTGGTCGGCGAGCTCGTTGCTCTGACGACTCGTCATCTTCAGTCTCATCAGCATCCTGCTCTAAACCATCAGGGCCAAGGAGCGGCACCTGGCAGAACCAAAAGGGAAGGGGTGTAAGCTCAGTTATCCGTGTTTCGCACAAAGACTGAGACTGTGTGCGCTGCATGGGAGTGAGGGAGAGGCACATGGATATACACAGCTGTCTCCAAAGGCCATTCATTGCATCCAGACAGTGCAGAGTTCTACATCAAACCTCCTTACCTGACAGTCCCAGGTTCATTCATGCTCTCTGAAAGATTTAACGCCAACTTCCAAGTGGAAAAATTTCTAAGCTGAGGACCATTCTCTACTAACAGTCCTAAAGGGGCTGGAGGGACAAGATCCTTCCTACTCTCCTTCTGACATCCTAGAAATCATCTAAGTGGGATGAGGCAACCAGAGCTACCTTGGACTTTGATTATTCATGTTCACAACTACAGAGCACACAAGGAGGAATAGGTAACAGTTTGTTAGTTTGTCTGTTGTTTCCCCATTTCCTGCTGGTCACTGCTCAGCCTATGAGCAGCACAGCAGAGCAGCCACCACAAAGCTGCCCAGCAGAGGCAGAGGGCAAATCTCAACAGAGTACACTGCCAAAATGTGCATACTCCACTTACAGGCTGGCTTAGTATACCTACAAGGGACAAGCCACAGAACTTACTGCATGAGACAGAAAATCACCTCCTACCTAACTGCGACGCTGCTATTTTATACCATGTTGTGAAAGGACCTGTAAGATCAACAGAAAGCACCATCAGAGAATCAGGCTCTTGCTTATCCTTGTCAAAGTCACCCTCTCAGCGAAAGGCCCAAGGCAGTCTCCTCAACACTGACCTTTCCATTCCTGCCTTAGGAAGGCACCAAGGAGATACAGATATGAATGTCATCCACATGATGGAATCATCACATCTGCATAAACAGTTCCCACTTCTTGTTACAGAGAAGAATGAGTCTAACTGGAAAAGTGTGAGGTGCCACATGGCATTAAAAAAGAGTAGGGTCAGCGCCATTGAACAATATCAAAATACCAAGTGTCAAACCAGAGACAGATTACTTCCGCTGTGCACTCAGTACTCTGGAGGATAAACTGAATTGCACATGCAATGATAGTAAAAATTGTAGACAGCTTTTTCCTTCTTTTTCCCTTTTAATCTTTGCAGTTTTAATCTTTAACAAAGAAGAACAAAAACTTTTAGTTTGGTATGCTCTTCAGAGCCACTAGAAGCAGACATCAAGCACAAGCCAAGGTCATGTCTAAAATAAGCAATCAAAAAAAAAGAATATCAAAACCCCACTTTGAGCAATCAAGATTAGGATGTGCAACACATTATTAAAACAAAGCAGACAAAACTATCCCAATCTACAAAAATTTCTCCACTATTTTAAAGGCATGATCAACAACTCACTTTCTTGTGTCACTACCTGCCTTTACAACCTTATGGGCACCGCATCACATCACTTTTTATTGGCTGTGCTTCTTCACAGAAAAGAACAAGACAACACAAAATATAAAACACAGCTAGGGAGAATCTGATCCACCATTAACCATCTTGGGTCAAAGCATCCAATTAAATCTACCTTATCAATATCTTCCTCTTCTTCTTCCTCTTCTTCCTCTTCAGAGAAGTCAAGGAGTTTCTTGGCAAGCAGGGGATGCCACTGAAGACACTTCCTTTTTGGTCGCTTCCCAGTTCCTTCACCTTCTGTTGAGTGATCCTTATTCCTACTACTGCCTTTCATTACTGTGACCTGCCATGCAAAAATATTCATAAATTCACAACAAACCCTTTAGGCATAAATGACCATCAAAGCAGTGGCAAATATATGAGGTACCAATGCAAGACTCTCAGAATTTTCTGGCAAGATACTAGATAGAGATTTATTCCAATTATCAACATAACCATGGATGTACTTTATGCAATCTTAACACTTCCACATAATGCCTAGATTAACTACCAATACACAATTTAAGAGCTTGAAGTAAGGATGCCAGCTAATCCAGCTCTCAAATGTGCCCCTGTCTGAAGGATGGTAGAGAAGTTCTTCACTAGCCAAATGAGTGAGAGACTCCACAGCTGTCTCACACATATATCCATTGCAGCTTTTCATATTTTGCCACTACAAATGTCAACATCAGGACATCCCTCTTTCTCACAGTGGAACATACTGCCAACAACTCACGTGCTAATCATGCACTTATATACACCAGTGTTGATGGAGAGCCCCATGATACCACAAGCTAGGATTTGTCCAGTGCCATTAAAAGGTGCAATAGGGAAATCTGAGTCCCTAAGAGAAGTGAATTTTAATAAACAGATTTGAAGCAAACAATGAGAGATAGTTATGCTGACATTTTCAAAGTACTGCACAGGAAACAAAAACCATGTGCTGAGCCAAGTGCACGCAGAAGACAAATAATATTTAGTTGTGAAGACAAATTATTTAGTTTTGTGTGCATTTGTATCAAAAAAATACCTCAGAACTACCTCTTAGTAAAAAAACATGCTTAACACATCCAAAGTACCAGTTTAAGGTTTGAGTTAAGAGATTTACTACCCAACTAAGGGATAAATTAATATATATAAACAAATAAAACCAGCACATCACATCAAAGTACTGAAACACACAGCAAGTGCTGCTAGCACAGAGTCTGGTCCCTTGTAGCCTTCTGTTAGCATAGCGTAGTATCAGTGGCAATCCTGACAGGAGCATGGCTAGCTTTCCAAGAAAACAACACAAACATCAAAACAAACTGAAGAGTGGTTAGCCAGCTACATCTTTATAAAGCCAATAAATTTGATGTAGTCTCACAGGAGTTTCTCACCAGCAGGATAAAGCAATAGCACTAAGCCCTGGTTCCATAGGCAAAGCCAGAAGATGCTGTGTTGCTGACTCTCAGGAACAGGGCACAGAAAGAATCAAACCTTGTAACTGCAAGGCCACAGTGCATTTTAGGATGCTGCTTTCTGTAAGATGCCTGGTGCAACACTAATGTTTCAGCCTGCAGGGGTACACGAGAAAGCTGCCACACTTAGGCCAGCTGCCCGAGCCACTGTGCCACCTCTGGGGCAAATCTTGCACCGCTCCAGCCACACTCCTACATTTAGTGAGGACTAGTTCTGGTTTTGGATGATCTCTTCCAGGCGTTAACTTCACTGGCATTTTGGCAATGTGTCCTTGCTATCACCAGAAAACGTGCATAAGCAGCTGCTTCCCCTGCAGACTTCAGGAGTGCAGAAAGCTGAAGGACCTTCAGACACTGCTTACTGGAGGAAGAACTGAAGCCTGAAGGAAGGAGGTTCACAAATTTTAACCTACATTTTAAAACAGCATTTTCCTGGACGTATATTGAAGTTAGTTAGATCTTCCCCACTTGTCAGCACCACCTGCCCCCATCTCATTACAGAAACCACGTAACTTGGTGGTAACTTTGTCCCATTAAGTGACAGACTTTGCTATCCACATCTGCCTGGAAAAATGTTTAAACTTTGATTTCATATCACGCACTCCTCTGTTCATTTTCTGTAACCAACTCCTGTAGGTTACAGGGAGTTTTATACAGCACATAACCTTGCACCATTTCACCTACATTTTCACCCATGACTTGCAAAACAGATTCAAATACATGAACTACTTTATCTTTAAAAAACCCCATTAAAGTGTGGAAAATTAAGTCACAATCCAGTATCATGAAATGTATGTTTGAAATTGTTTTTATCTCACTGTGACCTCTGCCATGTACCACACTGCACTGTGCTCTCCATCTGTCTCTCTTTTTAAAATGCTGAACCACCATTTGCTTTTGTTTGGGGTAGTTTCACACACAAATAACAAAGCTGAGTTAATGTTCAAGCAGGAACCTCAGCTCCTGTGGGCAGCAGAGATTTGTTCAGAGATTGCTAAGTGATACAGATCTGCCTATTACTGCAGTGAATAAAGCATGTGGCCTATTTCTGAGCAGGCTAAATACACTACAGTACAACAGGGAGAGCTACTCCAGCCCTCACCACTCATGTACACATATACACATGTACATGAGCTAACATATGGCTTCTGTCTACAATCAGTCCTAAGTATGATGAGTACTACTAGTAGCCTTCTACCTTGTAAGTGTGAAACTAAATTAACGTTTGAGAAGTGCTCCATGATCCTTCTTTACAAAGCTCAGCTGAAGTCTCAGGGCTATTTCAACAACAGTACTGCCTTTAGAACTGGCACCTTTCTGCCTGCTGCCCTTAAAAGGATGAGCAAGCTAAGACTTCACAGGACTTAGATGTATTTTAGTGTGTTCTCCATCACCCCTGAGACCCTGCCTATTCTCTGTGCTGAGTTTAGCAAGGGACCACAGAGCCAGGCACCGGTCACCTTGCCCCTAAGGGGCTCTCACACCTCTTCACCACAGCTGAGCTCAAAAATACTTTTTGTTTTCCTTGCATGAAGGCTAGGTATTAAAGTCTCACCACTAAAATTAATTAATCAAAGCTCATTAGTGCTAAAATAAAAATGTACACTCAGATTCAGGAATCCAAGGGACGTTCATTAGGTTGTTTTAATGAATTGTGAATCATTTTCAACACAGAGTCAGTCAAATCCCAGCTGTCATACAAGCACTATTTACCACAGAAAAACACAGTCACTCTTTCTGCTTCAGAAAGAATCTTTGAAATGGTCAACAACAAAACCCCTCATGAGTTTGACCCCACTGACAGAAGAACTGAGGCAACAGACAGACTTCAAACTTTATGCTTACATCATGGCCGAGAAGTCCCTCACTTCTCAAGTATGTCAAGCTATATACTCTACCCTCTATGCCTGCTCTTTCTTCCGCTAAAATATGAAGTAATTTATAACAAACACATAAAATTATTTCCTTCCCTTTAAGAGTGGGTCATATTCTATTTTTACATACTTTTGTATTTCTAAATCCTCTTTCCCCATATTTATTTATTCAGGTCCCTGGAAGTTCTGACCTGTATTTCAGGAAGAGAGATATTTCAGAGACTTCCCAGAGACCTTTTTTTGGTGCACTTTTTGCTGATGCCCCTCTGTCAAATATAGGATTGGCATAATGAAAAATGTTCTAATTCTTTATTACATCACATGTGACTTTTCCTGTTAAAAATGGATGCCAACATAGTGTGGTAAACTTGTTTTCCTCTGGATTGGTTCATCTTTTACTTTACTATGCCTGCACTTCATGGGCATTTGTCTCCTAATTGTTCATATACTAACATACTCACATAATTATGAGAGAAACCCACAAAAACATCCAGGCAAATGCAAATTACAGCTAACATGGACATTTTCCTTTTGGCAAGATATAGCAGAATGCATGTATGATTATGATTAATAGACAGCGAAAGTTTTACTGGCATTATTTACTTCTTGAATGGCAAAACATCAATGGAATCCAGCTACCTGACTCAAGATTCTATTTATTCATCTGATTTTTTTTTTTCCCCTTGACATATCGTCAATAGCATGTTAGCTCCTCATTTTATATGACAGACTGGAAGCTGGCAAACAGAAGCAAGCAAAAATATCACCTGTTTCACTTTCAGGGATCCTCAAGTGCTGGCAAGCATCTCTACCAGCATGTTTTTAAAAAAAAGAGCTGGACTTGGACCCTACCAGAACTGAAGCACACATTTTAGCTTAGCAATTGAGAAGGTCCATAGAAAGTCACAGAACAAGCCATGTGAAGTCACAGAATAAGACAAATCTTTGAGAGAATTTGGCTTAAAAGTAGAGAAGATACACAACACCCGATGTGCAAAGTTTGCAATAAATGGAATTTATGAAAAAGAACACAAAAAAAAGAAGTAATTTCTTCTACAGATATCAGTAAAAATAGAAAGTATTTTTTAAGGCAGATGTAATGGCTTTTAGAAGTTTGCAAGAGTAAAAATTACTAAAACCAGGCAACGAGATTTTACAAGCTACTTCTCAGCTTAAGGATGACAAAAATGAAGTGACAGCCACTGGGGAGAAAGTAGGAATATTTCTACAAGACAAGACAAAGGTATGGACAGCTTTCCTAAAAATAAGCCACATATGCTTCATAATGTCACCAGAGGATACCTGTCAAGGTTGACATCCATGATCCATTGACAGCAAGATACCTTCAGGGTGACATTCTACATTTACTTTTAATGCATATACAGATCAAACATTACAGAAATATTACATCAGTACAAAAAATTTAGGAATTTTCTTGTGTGCATATGCACCGGCTGTCCTTCTGGTCCTAGAAACACTAATCAAAGAATCATACTCTTCTTGGATGTATATGTAGCTAATAGAGCTTCAGAGGAAAAAAGATATTCCTTAAGAAAAGAGGTGGATGGAGGGAAAGCAGTGGAGAAAACATTTAGCTTTTACTGCCTCTGTTTCTATTTCAAATACATAACTGTTTACAAGTCTTCATTTTTTAAAATATTCATTACAACAAGCATTTGATTACATTTGGTAATAGTAAATTTTGTTTTTCTACTATCTTCCTCTGTTATTTATAAAACCTTATATACACTGGTGACCAAGTACTAATTCAGCAATACTAATTCTGGGACTAGCTCAGCTCAGTGTTGATCTGCCACTGAGAATGCTACATGTGCTATATAAGCTACACTTGATAAACTACATCCACAAACACCAAAATCCTTATAAAGGTCTTCAAAAGCAAGCACTCTAAGGTACATATTGTAATACAGGTTAGAAAGAAATGCAAGACCTGCAAAAGCAGAACCCCATGGATTGTGACTATGGTATCTTCCCTATTGGAAGATTCTCCACAGAACAACATCTGAGCTTCAGCAACTTTCATTTCCACGTGGACAGTGGAAACAAATTTCAGATTTCCTGTTACGTTAAAAAAAACCCACATTTCTTGGAGGCCAACTGGGCTCTTGGTTAGTCAATGAAGATCACTGATACAAAGGAGCAAAGGCAGAGTTTCAAGTGGATTTTCCACACTTTCTGCTCTGTTTTACACTAAGTTCTCTACTACATGATAAAAACAATGCTAATAAGAAAAGAGAGGAGTGAACGATGACACTAATAGCTTGTTGTTTTGGGGACTATTGAGTCAGTGACTTCAGCTGTTTCAATAAGGAAGCAGGAGACTGGGCAATGAGTCCATGCTCTCAGCAGTCTAGCGGGCTGAAGAATTTTCACATGAAAGCAAAAGGAGATTGTGGCTGGAAAATACACCTACACAAATACAAAGTGTTTTTATTTTTTTTTTTATAAGTTTCTTTTAGCTCTGGAATAAATGAACCAGAATATTTCTATAATGTAAGACAAAAACTAGTTGGCACTAATTGCTGACCATTCAGTGAATATACTCTTTATTGCTTCACAGCAGAAAGCCATTAATGAGCTTTCTAATTTTCAGAGATGTGATGGTTTAATGGGGGACATGCTGAGACTCAATGGGGTCCTGTTTGACAGTGGAGGTTTGGGAGAGACTGTCACCACATGAAACACTTAGCAACACAGCTACAAGTGTTAGTTAATTTTTAATGACATACTCTTCCATCTTCAGAAATAATTTTAAACTGTTCCTTATTCTTAAACTCAGATACCAGTTGCTTGCTTGCTTTGTTCTCCAATACATAAAATTAAACCCCAAGATCACAGAAAAATGTCAACAGCATTTTTTTTAAATTTTGGGTTTTTTTTTAAGTATCCATTTCATACCTGCCAAAGAAGAAGAAAAGCAACATATAATACAAATCAATAGAGTTTAAACTTCAACTCTACTCTTTCTCTTTTCCTTCAGACATGCAAAATAAGAAATATTTTCTTTGGCATTTTTAATGCAAAGAAATCAAGCAAGCTTTGTCTAGTATGAAAAACACTCTATGTTAAACAACTGCACTCACTGTAGCACCTTTTGCCTCTGTGAAGGGGCTCACTGATGCAGATGAAGGGAAAGAATGGATGGAAGAGTTTGAGAGTTTGCCTTGCAGAAAAAGTTCTGGGGCTGCAAATCACTAACATCTTTACTCAAACAGAAGCATATTAACAGGAGCCTAGAGTCACTTAGATAAAAGCAGCTGTCTGAAGACTCAGGTCCTAACCATAACAGGAATTTTGTTGTTTTCAATTTAAGTTACAGTAGGACATTTGCTATTGTAGGACTCATTTTAGACTTCAGCAACTGCAGAGGCAGGAACACAAAAACCAGAAACCCAGTAAGTCACAGGCTACAGCTATGCTTACTTCACCAAGCAAGGCTCCAGTGACATACTTTGCTAGCCAATGTGTTTGGGTCATAAAGTGCAGAAGGCGAGCGTTTGTTAGGGTAACTACCACCTTTCTGGACACCAGGTGCCAACCACCCTGCATGCTAAAGGATCACCAGCAGGTCTGCCAACAACCCTGTGCATCTACCAGAACAAGGCATCTGGTTTATTAGCCTAGTAACTTACTTTGCCTGGAGCTCCGGGAGAGCAGGCAGGGGGCCCTCTCCTTGCACGCTCTGTGCAGCGCTAATGCAAAGGAACCACAAACTGGGGAGCAGGGCAAGGCCTCCAGGACGTGTAGGTGAAGTCACTCACCCAGGGGAGGAACACACTGGGACACCTGCATTACTAAACATGGCTCTGCTCCTAGATAAAGGAGACGTAATCCACAGAGGCTGGAAATTCTGGCAATCCTTTTGCTCCAAAGCAGCATTTCTTTTTGTTTCTGCATTTGATGCCGCAGCAGGAGAGAGCACCAAGGAACTTGGGAAGGTGAGCAGAATAAATGCCTGAAATTCAAAACAGAGGCAGCAGAGCCCAACCTACTTTGCAATACTTCCTCCCACAGAGAGGAGATAATAACAACTGCTTCAGAGCCCTCTACTGATACCAGAGTAATTTATCAGCAGAGCACTTTTCATGGAATAGACTGTAAAGAGCAACCACCTCTCAGACAGGAGATGAGTGCTTGTCTGCAGAGCATCACAGACCATAGCAACAGCACAATCCAAAAAACGACTGACTTTCAGCAAGTTAGAGCTGAGAGGGCACACCATGAAAAATCTGCTTTGTGTTCCTGTCTAAGCAAGACTACCTAGGCCTTCATGGGGAGCAGCTTTTCTAGAAAGACAGCTGTCATTCCTGCATTCCCCATTATTTCAATGTTGCAAAATGAAAGTCTTTGTGATTTGTCAACTGGATTGCCAGAAGTTCTAGCTCTCTAGCCTTTGCAAGTCACTAAATGCTTAATCTCAGCATAAAGAGTTTTTAGAGCCAGGGAGCTCACAGGTAAGATGGCCACACAAAAAACTTAATGAATTTCAGTGCATGGACATTCTCAACAGATCATTCCCAGGAGGGCATCCACAGTTCAGCAACAGCTTCCTCACTGAAGGGCCTATCAGGTAAGAAGTCATAGTCAAAATTGGACTTTTATGTGAACAAGAATGATGGCCTGGAGTTCTGCTCACAGCCTTTGGAGGATGAGACCCTATGAATGAAAGAAAAAAAAAGTAAAAATGTACATGTCCTAGACTTGCCACTCGAAAAGCTCCGTTTTTACCTGTGATTAGCAGGCATACAAATTGCTGTAGGATGCAGTCATGGCAGAAACACAGCCAAGGGCTTTTGTGCAGTGCAGAGCAGCACAAAGAGGAGACCTTCCTGCAGCAATCGCAGGGGGAGCACAGCTGAATGGTAAAATTGTTCAACTCTCCTTTTCACCTCTTGTTGATTGTGTCCCAGCATGTTCTGCAAAACCAGGACAGCACAGCTGTGTCCATCACTACTGTAACCCATTCTAAGGTTTACCATGTGCGTAACGGAGCTTTCATAATAAAATTCACTCATAATTACCACCAGTGTCAGGGGAACCATATACAGCTGTATGAGCAAACGAAAGAATTACTCCCTTAATACATATTTAATAGGTCATAAAATATCCCTGCACAACCCCATATTATACTTTGTCTACTTCTGCTCTCTTCAATTCAAGTGCAATAGGCTAAGGCACTTGTCTAAACATTCCCTTGTACAGCTACTATCCACTACTCCTATGGAAAAAAATCAAATTAATGGCTACAGAAAGTATTTACTCAGCTTTGTGTACCTCCAATACAAAGCCTATAAATCATGGTAATATAACTCTTATGCATCTCAGAAACCACCATAAAGAGGCTACACAAAAATTTCAAATAAAAGGGGCTTGTGCCATGTTCACTGACAGAAATACCACAAGACTGACTTGATAATAAATTCTGGGCTACTAAAATATTTTCTTCAGAATCAAAGTGTCACAATCACCTTTCATCCTCTTCCCTTACCAAGAGGGGCAAGTGTGTAAAGCCAAAAATGAGAAGTGAACCCTACTGAGTCAGCTTCCTCTGTAAACCCCTCCCTACCAAACTCTGAGTTAATTTCCAAGCTATTGACCATATTTAAACCAGCAACACTTTGCCAAAATACATTGTATTTCACATTAGGCATAACCCAAGTAAGTAAACAGAATGCCAAGAAGAGCAGAATTTTGCTAAAACAAATGGCTACAAATCTCACAAACAACAAGAGGAAATGGCCTCAAGTTTAGATTGGATATAAGGAAAAACTTCCCCACCAAAAGGGGTGTCCAGCATTGGAACAGGCTGCTCAGAGACCTGGCTGAGTCACCATCCCAGGAGGTCTTTTAAAAGACATGTAGGTGTGATAGTTAGGGACTAACTAGGGACATGGCTTAATGGTGGACTTCAAATGATTTTCAAGGTTTTTTTCCTACCTAAGCAATTCTGTAATTCCATTAAAAGTAAGTGGAAACCAAACTAATTTGCACACATTTATCAGTTACATTTGTATTTATCATCTTGCTAAAGGCAGCATTTTAAGACTCAGGAATGAGCTTTTAATTCAGACTAGATTCCTTAATGCAGTGGTTTAGTCTGATCACAGAAAGAGATGCTAAAGGAACTTTAATTCTAGTTTCGGAGGTATCACTGTCTCTCAGAACTATGCAGATCCACATGAAAATGTTTTGGGTCTATGAACACTTGTAATGATTCTGAAAGCAAATGTATTATATTAATACACAATTTTCAAGTGCCATCTAGTGGTTATTTTTTTATTTCATGTTGGAATTTAAAAATAAACCTTCCCTTTTCCTTATCTTTAAAATTTTTTAAAAGTTTGTTATTTCTATCACTTCCTGATATTTTATGATATGACTCTTGACCGTTCAATGATAAATAGATACTTTAATTAAGCCTAAGTTTGAGCATTCTGATGAACTGAATTTGGGACAGAAAACAGCTGATTTCAGAACTAAAGAATTGAAAGAGAAAGGGGGGGGAAAACCCCCAACCTTATCCCTCTTACCCACAGAAAAAATGCACAAATGTCAGTTCATTATACAGAGCTTTTTCAGCACAGCTCAATGACTTCTTATCATGAGAAAATTCTGACTTGTCAGAAGTCTGTAAATAAGTAGGGTGCCAACTAAACACACAAGAAAATCCTGGAGAAAATGCATGTTCCAAGCATTCCTCACACTGGATAAAGCATAAAATCCACAGTGCCATATCAAAAAGTTTCTGCTTTACACTCAACCCAACCTGTGATATTACACAGGCCCAAAACTTAAAATACTCAGCAAAATCTGACAACTTAACATTGCAGTCTCACAATGGGAACAATCACTTCATGTCTTCTGTGACCCATCTCAAATATCCTCTTATTCTCCAAGTAAAAGGAATTTGGCTCAGCAGGTATCTCAAAAAAATGGCAAAATATGCACATGCAGTAGTGTGCCCAAGACAGCACCAAACCGGCCATGTGTACCATGTAGACAACCTGTGTGAAACATGCAGAGCATATCAAAGCCTGAACTTAATATGTACGGAAAGACACCTGTATGTGCTTCCATTCCACCTGGAAAATTGTGTCAGGCAGCCAACCAATCAAGGAAAGTATCTTGGCTTCGTCACAATGAACCTCCAAGAGCCTAAAAATAAGATGGTTCTATTTCTGTAATATACTTTCCCAGAGCTACAGTAATACACAAATAATTCTGTGCCCACCTACAGCTATAGAAAAAGTATTAGAACTCAGAGTCTGAGACAGAGCCAAAATTAAAAACATAAAGTTAAAACCAAACATCATCTTTGTTACTCTTCTACTGAAAGACTTGTTAGCTGTAGCAGAAACAAATTCTCTGGGGGAAAAATGTAAAAATGCTTCAATCTTATTAATTCTGTCTTGAATTCAAAGCATTTTAATGAAAGGTGTGAACATTGCTATCTTCCTGACTTTTGCAATTTGGAAAGAGTCTAACAGAGAGGAAAACTCTTAGACAAAAGGTCAGAATCAAATTCATGGTCAAACTGGGAAGAGAGCTTTTAACTCTGGCCCCAGTCCCTGCTCCCTTCTGCTGTCTCTCCCTTCCAGAAAACGAAGAAACTGAAAACTTTCACATTCAGCAACCTTTCTGTGTGCTTGTTCCATGGGTAATCACAGAGACATTACACCTGCCCAGCAAGGCACACTTTGGATGCAGCTCCAGCCAGGTGTCCCCGGAGCCGTGGAGTTCAGAGGATGCAGTGGAGTGACAGGCAGCTCATCCCCCTGGCAGGACCACACTGCTGCCCCTGCACCCCACAGCCCCTGCTCAGCAGCCTCGTCAAGCCAGCAGTGTCATCCCACCATGGCTCTGACATGCAAGGAGCTCCCCAGCTTGGGGAGCCCAGCAGGACAACCCCATCTGCTCATGCGAGCCAGCAGTCCAAGGGACAGCCCTGGGAGCACCCCACTCGAGATCCCAGCCCTGGCTCCCACTCCTTGTGCACATCACTGAACCTCCCTGATCCAGGGCTCATCCGACAGCCTCAGTGTAATAACCCACCTACAGGCCCTGGAAAATTTACAGGATAGGGCAACTACCCCTGGGCAACTGGATAAGAAGGAACACAAAGATCTGGAGATGCAGGAAATCACAAAGCTGCCCCTGAATACAAGAACAGGGCATACATATGGAATGGCTGAAAGAGTAAAAAAATAAAATTACATAACACACAGATGAAAGGAATAAACAATGTTATTTAAAAAGCCCTCAGAAGGTAGAATGCTATCTTATTCCATGTATAACCTCATAATAAAGCAGCCCCAGCTATTTAGCACATTAAACTCCCCTTTAAACACCTATCAAAATAATAAAAATAATTTAAAGTTCTATAGTTTCATTATCCCTTTGCCTAAATCATTGTACTCGGCTAATTCAGTTAATCCATTAAAAGGGCATGGAAATTCTGGCCTACACTGCTCCAGGTTCTTTTTAAGATGAGAGTACTTTGTGTATTCCCGCAAGTGAGTCCCACCTAAGAGCCCATGTGTTAAAATGAAACGAGCTAAGTTAGAAAAGCAGCTCCCCCAGAATGCTACACACCACCAGTAAGTCTACTGCTCTTTTTGCTGGTGAAATGTGAGCTAAAATTCTACATGGAGATTTACACTACTTCACTTGATGGAAAAGGTCTAAAGATCAAACCCACACAGCTTATAAAATTTTTAAAAAGTAATTTTACTTTCATACCACAATTTCTAAAATTGCTTTAACTGAGAGCTGCATATATACCAGTATGAGCAAGAAAGCCCTATATAATGGCAAACAATGTGCAAGTGTGCAACTGGGTAGGCCTGTATTTCACTGTTGGCAATTCACTGTAGCATTAAGGCCACATTCTCCTAAAGCTCTGTGGGTATCGAGCAAGAATGATTTCAAATTCCTGAAGAAAACAAGTAACCAAGAAAATGTGTTCTTTGCTGGGGAGGTAGCCTGATGCTAGAAGACATTTCAGAGTTTTTCCCCAACAATCTCTCAAATAAGCTTTGAACTAAACCATCAAAAGTAAGCAGAGCTGTAGACAATGATCCCATTCTCAAGCCATATGCATGCTCATATGCAAAAATGCATCACCACCTCGAGTTCTGCTGAACATAACAGTCTCTTTTAAGGAGAAAGAGACTTGGCTTATTTTTAATTCATAGAAAGACAATCACAGGGTTCAGCAACATCCACTTCTAAAGATCTAAAGCTAGAAATGTGACATGAGCTGCATGTGAAAGATTTAGGAAAAAAATACTTTTGCAGTGTTCCTCTTAAAATACCATAATACAGTTATTAATTTTCATGCACTAACAAATCATTATTTCAAGAAAAGGGCAATATTAAATACTAAATTCTGCAGCTGGGGGTCTCTAGTCCTGCTCAAGACAGACCTAGCTTCAGACCTAAACCACACTGCTTGGGACCCCACTCAGAGATAGAGAATCCACCACCTCTTTCACCACTCTCACAAGGGAGGGTATTTTTCTTTATGCTCAACCCAAATTACCCCACCTGAAACTTCTGACAATTACCTCATGCCTCTCCTTTCACTAGACACCTCTAAAAGAAATCTAAGTCTCTCTTGTTTATTATGATCCCACAGAGAGTTGGAGTCAACTGGAGCATCCCCTCAGCCTTCTCAGGTGAAACACAAGGAGCTCTCACAGCCTTTTCTGGTATGTCCTGTGCTCTGACCCAACCCCCTGAGTGGTCCTCGACAGTGCTCCCTAAAGTCACTCTGTATGGGTATTCAGTCCCAGGAGCTCAGAGCAGGAAAACCCTTCTCTCAACCTGCTGTCTACACTCCTGCTCACACAGCCCAGCCTTACGGTTTGCTTTTTGGCTACAAGGTCTTGCTGCTGAATTCTAGTCAACTTACAGCCCATTAGGATCATCAGGTCTTCTCCGCAAAGCTGTTTTCTGCCTTTCTTTCTGTTAAACTTCTTGGGTTCCTGCTAGCCCACATCAACTTTCTCAAGTTCCTCTGAATGGCAGCTCCTATAATCCACTACTTCCACCAATTCGGTGTCACCTTTGATTTGCTGAGAGTGCATTCCAACTTGCCATTTGTACCACCAATGAAAATATAAAACACTGGCACCAGTATTAGCCCCCAAGGAACCCTGCCAATTACTCTCTGCCAGTTCAATGCCGGCACAGCTGGTTTTTCACACATTGCAGTCTAACCAACAATCCATCTAGGGGGAATTCAGTTGGCTCCAGGGATGCTAATGAAAGTGTCAAAAAAACTTGGTACCATCAAAGTAAACAAGGTCCTCTGCTCCTCCTTTGCCTAAATCTTTCTCTTTCCACCACTTCTTCACACTCAGGAAGAAGTTGCCCATGGTAAATTCATGTTTAGCTGTTTCCTGTCCTGTTCTTGCTCTTCATGTGCCTAGAAATGACTTCCAGGAGGACCAGTGTTGCAGACCTCTCAGTGACCAAGTTGAGGTCAGTCAGCCTGCTGTTTCCCAGATGTTTCTTAGTGCCTTAGAGCACAATGAAACACCTCAGAGTCTGATTTCTTCTGCCTGCATGATCCACAGCAATGATAACTCTGTTTCATTTGACCTGTGGTGACCTGAGATTACAACCATACAACCTGTTTGCCAGCAATTCCAAATGCAGAAGAGCTGGAAATACTGGTATCTGGAGAACTAGCAGCACAGCTAGTTTGCCTCAACCCCTCCTGTTTCTTTCAAGAAGCTAGCCAATTCTACAAACCAAAGCTTGCAAACACCTCTGCCCCACTTAAAAAAAAAAAAAAAAAAAAATCCATGAAATCTAAACATGGCAAGGTATTTGATTTTGAAAATATGAGTCCAATTTAGTCCAAGCTTTCCTTTACATTCTAAATTTTTAAAAAGCTTGTTTTTTACTAGGAGGAAGAACAAGAAGTTAATGTGATTCTGAGGCAAGCCCTAAAAAAACCCTCAGCAAGCAAGAGAACAAGAAGCAGCAAGTGAGCTTCCTTATCAAATAATGTAATGAGCAAAATCTAAAATCCAGATGTTTGCCATCCTGGGAGGTCTGCAATGGACAGGTTATTCACAAGTCTACTGTTGTAGGCTCAAGGGTTTAAAGACAAACAAGTTTTCCCTGAAAGTCTAGGTCCCTGATGAGCTGGTAAGCAACTGGACAAACAACCACACATAATTTGCTCACAAAAACTTACCAGAATCACTGAAGGTTCCAAGTGATGCCAATAAGCTTGGACAGGACTTTCCAATCTTATTTTTAAAATAACTTGCTCTGTTTGTCACAGTTTGCAGTTTGGGAGAAAACAGGTGGAATACTCTGGAATTGCCACAGATACATTAATTTGGCAGCTATCTCTGAGGCCATGGGTCTTTCACAAGCCTTGAATAGTGACACAAAGAATCTCACTGCAAGAGACTCATCAGTCCACTCAAGAATCAAACAGTTGAAATCATCTGACACCGTTTTTACTATGAGTAGTCTAGGTCTGCACTAAAACCTCCGCAGGAAGCAGAGAGAGATTTTTCTTTTCTTTTTAAAGAGATTTTAACTGGAGGGGCACTTTGGAAGACAACAAGCTCTCAAACATGGCTGTGGATCCTGGCTTATTAAAGGCTGGGCCCTTAATGAAGCCCTCTCAGAATGGGTGGATTTCATGCATATGTGAACTTGAACACATACCCATCATTAAGCAGCAACACAGAAACACTGAGTGGTCCTCTTTCTTCATTTCCTGATGTCCGTTCACAATGTACTACTCACAATGCTGAACCCTTTTTGTCATTTAATAAACAAATTTTAAAAAAACCAAACTCCATTAATAAAAAGTTTTTAAACTATGAGCCAACAAATCACAACCCATTTAGGCTCTCATCACTCTCAAAAAATTATCTCCATGTGTATCCAACATTTTCAAAAGACTGGGGAAACAGACGGTTTCTTCTGAATACTCTGGGTATCAATGATGGCAGGCTTCTGTACGCAAGCAAATACTTGTTATGCAGTTTACTATTCCTTGTGCTCTGGGAATGACTACATCCTACCACCTATGGTCATTATCTATGACCCGAATTCCTCCGCTGATGTAAACTGCAATGATGTGGGTAAAGAAGCAGACTTAACTGTGGATGTGCCAGGTTATTTGATCAACCCTACCTTCTTCACACTACTATATGAACTCAGAAGAGAGACTCCTTTAGTTCAGTGGGTTTTAAGGACCTGTTTTTCCATGATCAATATTAACACTGTCCTGAATTCTTGATGCTTGGGATGTTCATGAAGTTACAAATTAACACTGCAGACAGCTTAAAAATTTCCTCCAGATAGGAAAATTTTTCCTCTGGAACATGAAAAGTGGAAGATGAACTCACATGTCTGTGCTTCAACATCTTTTCTGTTTTCATTGCATCAGATTAGATGACTCATCTCTAAAACTGGAAAAACTGGCTTTTGGTAACTCTTCCTTATGCTGGCATTAAATACCTCAGTTTGCTTTACATCACAGTTAAACTATAACAAGTCAAACATTTGGTTAAAGCTTAGGAAGTGCAAATGAGTTCTCATCATTGTAAACATTCTCAGTACAAGGGCAAAGTCAGCTCACAGGAAAAAAGTACACCACTTCCACAGTCAATTATCTTTAATTCACACTTCCAGTGCACAGGCCTTTACGGCAGGAGAAATCCAGAGACATAAGACAGCAAAGGCAGATTCCCAAAACAAAGTATTCAATATAAAACATTTACAGGCTGAATATTTTCTTGAGAAGAAGGATGCCTCAGGACCACCCATGGCAGCAACAGTAACTTCCAGTACAACACAACCAGCCAGCGGGATGATTTAAGAAAAAAAGCAAAAAAAAAAAAAAAGAACTGTAGGAAAACATTTGACGTAGGCATTGCTAAGAAACACTGAGGTCTGGAAAGAGAGCACTAACACATAAAACACAGGTTCCCTCTGCTGCCAAGTCCCATAATCTGTGATTCGGCTCTTTGAGCGCATATGAAGATGTGTGAGTGAATATGAAAAGTGTGGAAAACATCAGCCTTTTAATTTGGGGGTCTGTTGTTGTCAGTTATTCTTTTTTAATAATACCTTGAACACCTCAAAAATAGTGAGTAAAACTGTAAACTGAAGAGCTGTAGTCAAAAACAATTTTGCCACAAGTAGAGGATATTGGTCTTCTAACTGTTTTGTTAGATCTCCTTTTGGCAAGATTTTCTGGAGAACCCCCAAGAAAGTACCAGAGGCCCATAAAAACTGAAAGGAGAAGTTCTCTTAGTAAAATGGATTATTTAAACTTTGGGTTCTCATTTTGTTTTTATTATTACCTATTTAAAACTCCCATTTCTTAATCAACAGTCAAAGAAGAAGTGGCTTCATGAAAAGAACTCCAACAGTCTGGCTCCAGCTGGGTGGTGAAAACCACTCCTGTGATTCTCCAGCAGAGAAAAACCAAAACAATAAACTTCCAGCCAACATAAAAAAGCCACTTCACAAGTAAGCCACACCTCAAACAAGATTGGATAGTTAAGATTACAGGTAGGCTTTATGGGTTTTATCTTCCTATCTTTACAACCACAGAGAAACAAAGATGGAAATACTGTTTTTCTCAGTTCTTTTGATCACTACTGGGAATCTTTGCTGATTGTACAACACATACAGAATGCAGTAGTTATGAATGCCTCCAAACTTTTAATGAGCTTTACAAACTGCATTATTATGCTTATGCAGATATTCCTAGATGGAAATACAGATATAAGTTTAGACAAGATATATCTACATCTAACTATGTATACATGTCAGGTCATAAACCCAAGGTTTTACATCCAGCTGCTCTTCTGTAGGAGAAGTGGCAGCTGTGCCCACAGACTAGTCAAAATATAGTTTACTGAAATGAAACTATCAATACAAAACTATTCATGTAAAGAGAATAATTGCTGATGAAATCCCTTCCTCTACATTTAAGGAATGAATCTCTTTGAATGGAGGAGAATTTTCCATTTTTTTTTCTGTTGAGGGGTACAGTAATGTCACTGAGGTTTATTTTTTTAATAATGATTTGCTGTGCAGTCAGTTTTCAATTAAGAAATTGATCATGTCCAAGTAATTGTAAATGATACAATGAAGTCAAAGAGCCCAGGATAGTTCCTATTTGCTGTAAATTCTGTTTACTCAAATGTGGCAAATCTGCTTTCAGTTTTTCTTGAAAGCTGTTCAGACTCCCTTTTCTTGCATTAGGAATCACAGCATAGAGATTTAAACTACAGAGCAGAACAGTAACAGCCACCTTCCACCTTTTCACTTTCCTGCAGTGAACTCCCTTGTCGCAGAAGGAAAACTATTTGCCCATCAACCCTCCCTCAAACTTTGCCTTGCTCAGAACATTCACCCACCACCTGGAACAGAGGGGAGCAGTAGCCAGATGGACATGACACTGACCACCTAGTGCTGATGAATAAAGAATAATGAGCAGTCTACAATGCACCCAAACACTAACTGCCAAGTCTCCTTACTCCTGCTGGGTCCTTATGAAGGCAGCTTTCTTTGAAAACACCCCGGTCAATACAGCAACTGCCATCTCAGCATTCCTTCTATCACAATACCCCATGGCAGGTGAGTGGCTTCATCACCCCTCATCTCTGCCTGCAGCTACCACGGGGCAAAACACGCTGTTAGAGACACCAGGAGAGCTGAACAGCATCCCGGGTCCTCCCTTCCCTGCATGAAGGACTGCAGGAAGCCAAGTGTGGGCAAACCTCCAATGTCCAAGAGGGACATCTGTGCAGCAGGGCTGACAAGTGCTTCTAGCTACAGCATCAGCCTCAAGGCACTGAGGTTTTTTATGCTGCAGATTCCTTTCCTCACTACATAACTCAGTGCTCTTCCTACGTCACTGGTCAGCCAAGATTTCACTTGAAACAGCCTCAGCTGCCTGCAGAGCAATGCCAAGCTTGGGGCCATACGTGGCCCCATTTGCTCCACAATGCCCACTCTCAGTACACTGCCAGCCTCCTCTCCAAGGGCTTAAAGCTAGGGCCTCTGCACACCTTCCCATCTGCAAGGCTCATACCTGCAACAATGGTGAACTGACTCCAAAGCAGCCTAAAATCATCAGGAGAGAAGATGTATAATAAATAAGCAAAAACAAAAAAAAAAAAAAAAAAACCAACCAACCAAAAAAAAAAAAAAAAGAAACCAAAAACAAACCCAAACCCATCCCAAAACAAAAAAGGCCCTAACTCCATCCAGTTATTATTTAGATGTGTCTCTGAGACTGATACAAGAGTGTCTGTGGAGAGCGGGGATGTGACAGCAGATATATTGGACAGCGTGGACAAGATTATAAACAAGCTGAGTGTGGTAATCGTCATACACAAAAACCCAGACACACAAAACCATTTCTCTGAAGAAAAGAAGCAATCAAACCAAACAAAAATCCCAGGTTACTTTCTTTTCTACCTCCCTGTCTTGTTTTGCTAAGGAAGCCCAAATGTCTCTATTATGATAGCAGAGAAACCATACACAAATATATATTACACCAAGCTTAGACCCAAAGCTAATTTAAATCAGCATGCATGAGAGGTAGGAATACAGACCATTACTGAACTACTGACACCTTTGTATTCAAAGGGTTTTCTTATTCACCCTCAGACAATTAGAAATTGTACCTTCCATGCTTCATGGAAACGTACCCTTTACAATGCAGATAATGATCTACAATACCTATACCAGGTTATGGAAATAAAATCTTATAGGAGGAAAATCCAGAAAGAGGAAAAGCAAACTGACAGCTTACATAATGCTTGAAAACCTCTACTGAATCACTCCATGACTTCATTCTGGAGCAGCTCTTCACCACTAAGAGCCCTCAGCAAAGCCAAAGATAAATAAAATAGGTAAGTCAGGATAAATAAAATCAATACATTCAGGTTTGTAATTCACATTTTGGAGACTCTAAATGAGCATCCTGTATGCATTGTTATCACTTTGAATGGATGAAAGACTGACTTCGCTGGTTTTTTAAGAGCTATCCAAAAAAGTTCTACGGCAATTCTTATTGCTTTGCATGGTAAAAGCATACTGAAATACAGTGTTTTAAAATGGTTTCACTGGAGAAAGTATAAAATAAGTAATTTGCCAGAAATCAGACTTTCTACTCTGTTGTATTATACATACAGTGAAAGTACTAAATTGGAACAGCTCGATACAATTTAACAGGTACAATTTCTGCATTTTGTACCTCTATCAAATTTGTTTATTTTACTGTATACACATATTTACAAGAACCAGGAAAGGGGAATTTTACCCTTGGAGAGAGAGACTTCTGAATTATGAATTGCTTTATGACAAAATCATAACAAGATGCATCTCAGAAGGGCATTTATGCTGGAGCCTGCTAGAGCTCAGTGTTAAGATGCACTATATGCAAGCTCTGTATCAGATTAGAAAGCAATTACATCACTCAGTGAGTGTTTGATAGCTGACATTTTGCTTTCACTGGACTACCTGTACCACATAATTTTTCACAGGCCATTAAAGAAATTTACATCAGCAAAGAGAATTTCCGAATTTTTAGGCTATGGAAGTTATCTTACATATACAACAACAAGCCCTTATTTACAAGGAACAGTTAACTAAAATTAACTCAGATGTTTTCAGTTCTTATTTCAGGCGGACTTGTTTACTCTCAGATAGCTTAGTCTTGTTCCTCAATACCATAAAGCTCAGAGGATGCCAGGGAAATACAGCTGTAACAAATGTTGGAATTTACATCCATGGCATGTGACTGTCAGTGTGTCACAAAAACCAGGCTGATTTCTGATCAAAGAATCCACAAAGTTGAAGCCTCATAAGACAAATAATTTAGACAGTTCACTACTTTGATTTAGGCTAAATGGATTTATGAGCTTAGAAACAGGACTAAGTTACTGTAATCTGAGCAGCTGAGCTGTGTAGCTGACTATACATGTGCACTTTGGCCTACAGCAAAAGCCAGGTCAAAGCACATTTTTCCCTTATGAAAGTCAAATGATAGGAGATTTGAATGGAGAGTTCCAAAAAAGGGTATTTATGGAGTCTACTCACTTCACCTCACCATTGGGACCACAGCACTCCCAGCAGAAGCTGCAGATACCCAATCAACAAAACAGCCTTATCCCGTGATCTGCTGCAAGGTCCATCCCACAGGAGCACTAGACTGGTGTTCACACGGTAACACCCACCAGGTGTCCACATTCCAGAGAGCACTGACCATCAAGAATTCTACACATGTGAAAACTCTGCATGATGTGTCCCATCACATGCCTGGCCATGTACCTAACACAACAGCTAGCTCTTAATGCACCTCTCATGATAACACAAAGGGGGACACAGCAGCACCTGCTAAGTGACTGCAGTAGGCTGCCTACTGCCATAGGAACAGACAGCTCTCCTACTACAGCTGAAGTCTGAAGTCTGAGATACAGGGCTGCAGATCAGCAACACATTACACAGCCCATTTTTTCATGACTGAATGCACTGCTAAAAGGCTCAGATATGCATCATCAGATGGTGGCCAGATACTGGTGATCCATCTCATCCTAACTCAACAACGTTGTAGTCAGTAGTCAAAAGCAAACAAGGATTATCTGGAGTTCTGTGTGTGCCCCGCACACCTCAATTTATGCTTAAAGGAGAATGGCAAAATACTGGATTGGCTGAGGTTTAATTTAAGACAATATTAAGATAAAAGTTACAAGCTTGAGTTGGAGGAAAATGTGGAAGCAGGCATCTTCCTTAACAGAGAGACAGTATTAGATGCCATAACTAACCAGCACAATCTTGAACCTTGTTACCTATTTTAAGTCACAGGCCACAACCCCAGCAAAGCCACTTTCTTCAGCTGACTACACTGTTTCACAGTACTCAGAGGATCTAGGAACTTGATCTAAGTTATCAATTAACTCCTTGTGTCCCCGGGCTCTAAAACCATCACCTCTGGCTTGACAGAAGTGAAATTTACCCACCTTCTTCCCACATCAGGAAACTTGGATGAATGGCAACTGCTGCTATATCCAATGTTAATTAGAGTATCCATCATCTCTAGCAAAGAGATTATTCCTGGGGAAGATATTATAGCCTGGAATTGCTGCAAGCCAGAGATGCCTGCTCAAGGCTGGAGCCAAGGGCTCAGAAGCCTCCCAGGACCCAAGCAGGCACCCTCCCCATGGGAAACAGAAGTGCCACGGAGACACAAGTAACTGTGAACTGCATGGCCACTCCCAAGGCTCATCAGGATGCTCCTCACCAGGATGCTTAGCCTGCAAGCAGTGACCAAGCCTGCTAGTGCTTCAAAGTTTGAGAAATGCCATCAAATATGTGGGAACTGCAAGCAGACCTGCAGGTATATTATCCTTGTAACTCACAACAGTCACAGAAGAGTCACTCAGGTTCATGTAGTGGCTCACTAAGAGCCAGTGGTGCATCAAGCATAATCCCCAGGAAAAAGCTTTTGTCAGGATAGAATTGTACAACAATAAAACGTTCTATCTTTCACATATGGTCTTCAAATACTCAAGCAACAAAATCCTTGACCTAAGTTTAAAAAGAGTATGTGACACAGAAGCCAACCACCAACTGGAAAATGTTCTCAAAGAAGCCAGAAATCTGAGAACTATCCCGACTCAGCACAGTATGTTTTATGATATTGGTATAGATCAGAATAACACAAACCAGAAAATGCAGTTCCCCCGAAACTCTTAGGGGCTTATACATATAGACTGTCTGAAAATCAAATAGAGAGTATATAACTAAGGAAAGTGAAATGCTCTTCACCATCACCCCCCTCCCCCTCATTGGATCCCAAACCTTGCCTGGTAACTCCTAAAATACTTTAAATCTAAGATGGTGAGGGATAAAAAAGCAAAAAAAGCACAAAAAAGGAGAAGTAATAGAGGCATAGCAACACATCTGAATACCTACTGACTTGCTCATGGATCTACCAGAATTAGGACAGATTGCTGCTATCTGCTTTACACTACACCAAGAAAGAGAGTGAGAAAGGACTGAGAAGAAAGTGGGTTTATCCCGAGTTTCAAAAGAAATCTTCCTCCTTTCTCCACAGCTTCTCCCTTTGGGGAGAACATGATCAGTAGTAAAAAAGCTGCTCAGATACCTAATTGATAATGCATTTCAAAAGAAAAACCTTGAGTTTCATAGGTTAACTCTCTTGCGAAATAGAATTTCTCCTTAAGACAAAGCTTGGCATAAGGCATACTAATTCCTAATATTATCCATATAACCAGAACTTACTTCCGCTTCCAGGTTGATTTAGCTCAGACATGTTTACAAACACAGCTGTGAAACGGAAGTTGAAAAACCATTCTTATTTCTATATGTGTATTCCTGGGCTCTTTCAGACTATTCTGAACTCCTGGGCCCAGCCTCTTTGCACTGCCAAATTTCCCCAAGCCAGCCTACGAAGCTGCTCCCAGAGATGCAGGACTCTTGTGGTTGACACTGCACAAGTCTGCCTGTACACTGGGCATAACGGAGCCACAGAATCGAGCCATTCCCTTAGGTGGTGGACTTAATGACCCTTGTGGGTCCCTCCCAGCCCAGAACACTAAGGGCAAAGTTTGACAGAACCACGAACACACAAAAAAGTTGTAAAGGGCTCAGATTTTACTTCCATAAACTCAGCACCTGGAGAGGAAATTCTCTAGCCTAATATTTAATATGCAAGACAAAAAATATATACAGTAAAAGCCTTCATATATATGTTATCTTTTATATATACACAAACATATACCCTGAACAAACAAGAGACCACAAAAGAAGGAAATGTAAGCTTTCTGTGAAATCTTTCATACTCCTACTTTATACTTCACAAGATGCATTTTCTTGTTAAATTACTCTTCTTATTTGCAAGCGCAACCTACATGTTATTAAAAAAAAAAAAATACACTGATGTCTCAAATTCTGCAAACAGTAGTAATGAGAAGCATTTTTAACTCCAGCATGGACACACATATACCCTTTTATTATTCTGAACCATTTCAATATCTCACCTGGATTTATTTAAGTACATACAGTCAGTGTAATATTCCAAAATAAAAATTCTGCACTGACAACCTGCTATTTACTAATAAATAGAGAAAGTGTATGTATACAAAATTGCATTAGGAGAAATATCCTTTCCCTCAATAGGCACTCCTAGAAGTAGTGATGCAAACCTGCCATTTCCTGACTCAGCAGACAGGCTCTCTGTCGGTGCTGTGTTTAACAACAAAGAGTCCTGTTAGCTCCCAATGCTATTCCCGGGCCCGAGCCAGCAGAACAACAAGTGGATAAACAGATCGCAGCCCCAGCTCTGCGTCACCAAAGCTGCCCACCAGGTTTTGTCTGCAAGACCAGTTTCTGTGCATGTGACCCATTTCCCTTTCTCCCACACTGAGCTCAACAGGATAGCAGAGCTGCCAGACAAGGCAGAATCAGGCCTAAAATTAACTTTATCAATCACAGTAAAACATAGGAAGAATCCAATTAAATCTGCTCCCCCAAGCTGAATTGTGCAGGACAAACAATGTACATTCCTATCATTCTTCCAGCTTTTACATTCAGCAGATTTGTCACAGAAACCCTATCACCAGCCTGCAGCCAAACCTGTTGTTTTTTTTTTAAACCTCATTTTTGCCAGGAATTCCTGAACATTCTCTTCCACCTCCCACCAATGTGCTTCTGTACTTACTCCACACACCAGCCACCTTCAAGCCACATTTCTAGTTTTGCAGAAGCATTTTGGTGTAATGGACAGACAGGTATCCAAAACCACTGCAGCATTCCTATGTCTGGAACTTTAACCACAGCATTTAATAGCCTAAAGTAACTGTGATTCCAGGTAGTTATTGCTCGGGAGTACAATGTATCTTTCAAGGTCTGCCATGTTCAGCTCAATGGGATCCTTATCTTGATCCGATTTTCTTTTAATGTCAAAAATAATTTGGAAATTAATCCATTCTCATAACAGAAAGAAAGAAAGAAAGAAAACTATAAATCTTCTCAATTGTTTTGTTTTAAAATTATCTGACAGATTTCAGTATTAAAAAATTAAAGCTCTTTTACAAGAGACTGGGAAACAGTACAGTGAAGAGAAAAATTAAGACTATTAATTCTTCTTAATCCTACAGAACACTATTAGATACTGAATGATGATGCATGAGGGGAATAAAGAAAGAAACACAAAAAAATGTTAAAATCTCTCTGAACAAAATATTGAAGCAAAAAGCAAACAACATCCAGAACACCAAACCAGAAAACCTCCACTCCAAATACCACAGCACAGCAAAATACTCAACATTATTTTTTTTTCTAAATTGCCCTGTCAGCTTCTAAAATCAACAAGAATGGCTACATTTATTTTCACACCTTGTGATTAACCAAATTATATAAGGTAATCTAAATAATGGGCACCAGATATTAAAAAATATCTATGTCTATAAAATATCTATATCTAGACACCTTCCATTTAGCATTAAGAAATTATTTTACCCCCAAACATACTGTTCCAGTATCAGTCAACAGCTTTGCAGTCTCTTCTTTACTGGTGTACAAAAATAAAATCTCAGAACTGTTTTTCTAAGAAGTTATCTTCAACTTTTACTGGATTGACTCCCAACAGAAGTCCTAAAGTCGAAAAAAAATGTGAAAAACCTACACCCTAGGCAGTCTGAGAATCTGGAAAAGCATAGAAATATGTACAAATAAAAGGCAGAAAAAATATTTTACTAATTAGTGCATATAAGACTTAGTTTTTCAGAAGGTCTACATTTATCCACATTGTTGTGTGCATTTTAGAAGACTTTATGCATACCCTCTATCAGGCTTTCCATTAAAGCCATTCACACCAAGAGCAGCAGGATTAACCTGTACAGAAAGGTTACAATCAATGTAAATGACAAGAAAAGAAAACAATCCTTCTCCAAATGTACCTGGTGCATTTGTTTCCATATACATTTTCAGTGTATCCGCTCTGGCAAAGTCAATGGTTTTACTGAAAAATACCACCTGAGCGAGATTTCTCTTTCAAACTAATTGGAAGGAACTTAGGGACTCTCACAGAAAGGCTGCATTCTTCACAACCCCCTCTCTAGTCCAATTTTGTTTCAAAATGGGAAGCACTGCATTTAAATTCAAGAAATTAAAGATATACTAGGTATGATTGCATGTCCACAAAGATGTATTTGAAACTAGACCTAAAAGAGCTGGTTTCAGGTAAAATAGTCCTAGATGGTTTTGTTTTATCTCAGGAACACATCATTAAAACTATACTATGATATCAAGTTTTACAAATTGATTACATAAACTTGCTATAAATGTGTAGATTTGTGATGCTTTTGGATATTTGACAATTTTGATTGGAGTGTGCCTTCAGTACATTTACATTCCTATCCTTCCTCTTCAGATTCATGGAAATTATGCAGAAGAGGTAAAAGCAAGGCAGCCCTCATATAAATTTGGGTGCAACAACAAGGAAGCGTGCTAGGATGGGAGCTTCATCTTCCTGTGGATCAGGCAGAAGTTAGCTGGCAAGAAGACAGGTGGCCCATATGCCTACATAGGACCTCATGGCTTTCCCAAAAGCTATTAACTACCTATGAAGAGTCACAGTAACACAGTATACAAGGAGCATTAGGTGCCAGGTAGGGATTATTATTCCCCAGTGCCAAGTCATCTATTTGTTTCTGTACTATACAGCAGAAACCAGCTTTAAATTCACTGCAGAAGTAGCTGTTTATGATGTAAAAAATTCATTGCTTAGGTACTCAAAATTAGTTGCACCGCAACAGTGAGCGGCCAATTACAAACCACTTGAAAACAAATCAAACTTACAAAGGGTGAAAAGCAGCCCCAATTTTTTTAGGAAGTGCTGGTGTCTTAGGTGCCTATTTGCTTTGTGCAATCACTCAGAGGTGCAAGTATTTATATTAATAGGTGGTAATTGAAAGCGTCTGTAAGTACTTTCTCCTCACCTCGTAAAAGGCATTTACAGATACCACACAGCTGTTTTTTAAACAACATTATTAACAGGAATGCTGACAGAAAAAATAAAGCCACCTGAAATGGCTGAAGCACAACAGTGTTTCCCCCTCCATCAATACCACACACAGACCAACTCAACCATTATCATCCATCATCTAATCCTCAGTGTGAGTTCCAACACCATGAGCATCCCAAGTGTATTAAAGAAAACAGGATAATCATGACTGCCTTGGGAGACTGATGCAGCAGCTGGCCATGACCCTGACAATGATTTCAGGAATTACTGTTTTTTATGTTTTTAATGATTTCAGTAATTACTGGGGGTTTTTTTTACTGTTTTTTACTGTTTTCAGTAATTACTGTTTTTTAATTTTTTTACTGTTTTTTTTCAGAAAAGTTACTTTTACTCTAAAATAGAGTCAAGCTACTTAGGAATGGATGCTGTTTCCTGAAATCTGTCCTTCAGTACCTGTGAGCATGTAAGAAGGACTGGAGTACCTGTGATGTCTTCATGGGCTGGCAAATATGCCAGTTGAGCCCCAGAAGATGCCCATCCTTCTGGAGCAGTAGCTGGACAGTAGTCAGACCATCATGACGGGCAGCTGATAGCCAAGGAAGTGAATGCCACCCTTTCCAGCAGTGCATTTACACCCTGCCTCCCCACTTGCTGTTGTCACCAACTCACGAGCATTAACATTTGGGCTCTATTTCAAATACACAAGTCAGCCCTGAGGTCAACAGAAGGGAGCTCTGGTGGAGAAGCTATGCCTACATGTAAATATTCTCAAGATCAAGACTTAAGAGCTGCGGCCTTTGACCTCCCACTTGCTCCAGCACTCCTGCAGACCTTGTGAAATTTTCATGACGTGGGTGGCACACAGAAGTCCCTTGTCATACAAGCTGGCTTTTTTTTTGGAATCTGACTTTCAGCAAAAGGTGCAAGCCAAAAATAGTAAGTATGATTAGTAGCAATATTATAAAAAGGATAAAGACCATGGGATGAAGAAAAGATTAATTTTGTCTTGGAAAAAAAAATCTGGAAAGCAAACTTTTTTTCTCAGACACAGCCTCTGATTAAGGGCAAAAAGTAAGGGAAAACTGGCTGTAAAAATCCTGATTTCATAGAGGCTGCTCCAGAGGAGTAGAGTCAGAGGGGAGCACAGCACACTCTTAAATATCACATCTTGGTGTGCAGGCAGAAGATAGATATGCAGAAGCCAAAACATAGCATGCTAGAAGTTGCCTAAAGGCAGCTCTAGCAGGGACAAGTTTCCAAGTGATTCCAAAACTCCATCAGGAGAAACTACCTTTGCTCTATGGGGCCAACCACAGGCAGCAAATCACACAGCTGGTCAAGCTGTTATCACTGTAGCCCAAATGGAAATTGATTCACTTTTCTTTAGAGGTGCTCACTGAAGAATACAAGCCTGTACGTTAAGACCAGGCAGGGCTGTGAAGGTTCTCTGGTGATTTTTGTAGTGAAAAACTGTATTTCTGTCCTAACATGAGGTGGTAATACCCAAATCCTTTTCCTAAAAAACGTGTTCCAAGCACACTGCACGTCGATGTGCTTGTATCATCTCATAATTAACTGTAATTAATATACAATCATTTCCAGACTTAAATGTAGTTAACCATTAACTTGTATTTGTAGACTGTGTTTGCTGAATAGCATGATATTTTCCTTCATTCCTCAATGCTATGTAATCATGGAGTTACAGACCTGACCAAAATGCTCAACTAAAACAGCTTTTGTGGGGGTAGGAAGAAAAGCCACAAATATCTTGTTATTATTTACACTTTTTAAAATAAAAATGACAGTTTTAAATAAAATTTTACCAGGAAATGAAATAATTGCATGTAGGACTACTTATTTACTCCAAACCCCAGTTTCAGTCCTTGTGCCTACAGCTGCACAGGAAAAAGTGACATCAAGACAACTGTTCAAGTTTCCACCTGGATTTCCTTACTATGCCTGATCTGTGTATGTGCATGTACATTAGACAAAATAAGAGCATACTTTGACTCTCCAACTTAGCATAAATGTAATTAAGATGGTTCTTACTTAATAAAAATGTATTGTTACCATATTTTAAAGCCTTTGCAGTAATATTCAGTTGTGAAAAAAGAAAAATACAACAACAATACAATGTAAAGAACACTATTCAGTATTTTTTACCCATTCTAGCAATGCAGATAGTCAACAGCAGAACTTTAAGCATGACTGGAAAACCGTTGTATACACAAAATTATGCATATTCAATTGTTGGCTGTTTGGGGTGATTATTTGGGGCGGAGGGGTTGGTTTTGTGGTGCTAGGCTTTTTTTAGGTTTAGGTTACAGTTTATTAAAAAAATTGTAATTAATAGCACCTAACAGGTTTCTGCAATCACATCTACAGATGTTGCTCTATGGTCTATCCCAAACTGAAGTGCTACAGATCTCAAATTAAAGTAAGTGCTTGATGCAGAAATATACCACAAGATAAACAGAGATAGCCCATCAATCACCTGGATGGGAGAGCTATTATAAACAAATAAATATCTAGCAGTGTATTAGAAGTCTGGTTTGCTGCTTCTTTACAACTGAGAGGGACAAACAGTAACACTTAGAAAATCCAGAGTAAGTTTCAACTAGTTACCATCAGCATGTCACTTTCTCATGGGATCTGCCCCATCGCAGGCTGTAAAAGTTCTGCCACAGACAGTCCATCTCTTTGGTGACTTAATCTACAACTTTCATCTGTGCTAGTAGGGCTTGGCCAGCGTGAGGTGTTACTTTTATGTCTCTAGTACTACCTCATGTAGAGTTTCTGCCAAAACTGTTAGGGAACCAAGCCTTATTAAATAAACAGATTCTTTACCCCCTCCTTAATTCACATGCAAAAAATTGTGTGTCATCTTATCCAGCGTGATACATTGACACAAGCCATGAACAGATTGTTTAGTTGCACATTACCTGGAAATACAAGGCTGGAAAGGAGACAGACTGAGAATATGACTGACTTCTCAGCAGTCCAAATAAGCCAGTGAAATTAGCACTGGTATCATCCTAAAATGAGGTATTAGTACTAACAGCTGCAATTTATGCATTTCAGAAGTCTTTTTCCATAGGTTTCCCATTGTGAGAGCTCAGAAGGGTAAAGAAGATGGCAGGAGTTTGGTCACCCAGGCTGGGGAGAATACTTGTGCACCGTTGGGTGCCCTACGCGGTTGGTACATGAGGCACTGGAACAGGCTTTGATGCCAAATCCAATTCTCAGCAGTACAAAAAGCATTCTCCTCAAAGCAGCTTTGGGAGGATGAGGAAATCTAATCCTAGAGGGGGCCCTGGAGCCCACGTACAATAGAAATCCCAGCCACAACAAAACAATTTTCTTGATGCACATCAAAGAATATACCCTCTTCAGAATGAACACTAAATAAACCCAAATCACAACTGTGTCAATATTGGCACTAGGAAATAAAACCTGACTTCTAAAACTGATGCTGGGAAAGACTCCAGGTGACAGAAACTCCATGGGAGCATTAGTGCAATGTTCCCAGCGCTTCACATGATGGTAATACAGGTATAAACCTTTGCAAAATACAGTGTTAGGCTATGAAGATATCCCGAGGTTTCGCAGGACAAATTAAAAGTTTTAGGAGCTCTTGTTTTAAGACACATTCAGTTTACAGTTTATATAATTCAATGCGTGAATGAAAAACATTCTGCAAACAGTCCTCAACAGCATTTCAAATTCTCAGTTAAATCTTGCTTCATAATCAAATGCTTGTATTTGAGGTGAAAATAGGAGTGGGTAAGAAATATCTGAAGCTTTCCTTCTTAACCCTAAATGAAGTCAGTTGCTTAATTAGAACTGCCAAACAACTTTGCTTCAAACAAAATTCTCTTCTTTCAGAAGTTTCTCAGACTCCGAGAGAATTTGTTTTGAGTTTAGGTTTTCTTTTTTTTTTCCTTCCCTAAATAAACACAGTGAAATGCTCATTGTCTGTCTCAGCCTGACCATTCTCAGGACTCCTTTCTTGGAGTCTTTCTACAACAAGCCATAACATTACAAAGCACGTCTATTAACCATTCTGAACACTGACTATGCTAAGGGCTGGGACAAAGAAATATCAAAGGGACTGGCTATTCCATCACCAGATCACAGTCAGTGAACAGGGCAGGCAGGCAAGCACACCAGCAGTGTTCAGGGAAACATCAGCTCCTTGCTCAGCCTTTGCCCTGCTGCTTGACTCAGCTCAGCCACTTCAGAGAGGAAGCTGAACATAAAATATGTCACCATCTCTTGTGCTCCCAACTGCTGCAGCAGCCCAGCTAATTCCTGAAATGCCAGATGTGCTCAGAGCTGATAACGTGTACATCCCAGCACGTCACATAGGGCCCGGAGAACGAGAAGAGGGACAAGGCAGAGGCTGGGGGAGCCGAACACATGCATACACATGAATGCCTCTCACTTTACACAGCTCTAAATAAAATTAAGCCGCTCATGTCATTTCCACTGCCAGCTCAGCTCAAGCATGGTAAATTTCCAATTCAGCTCATTCACCTCACTTTGATCCATGCTACACATGCTACCTGCTATTCACATCTACAACCATCAATGACAGCAGCAGAAAAAGCATAAATCCAACAATAAAACACTTTTCAGAGCGAGAATCTAGTGGGAACCACAGGATTAGGTATTTTTTCCTTTAACTTTTTCTTTACATTTATTAGCCTGATCTTAACATGGTGCAGCACAGTTTTATTTCTCTTACAGCACGTAAGAGATCAACACACTAAACATACCCAAACCACGTAAGCTTAAATAGATGGCCATTAGCTTTGCTCCTGGCGTTGCCCCTAAATCTTCCTTCTTGGCCTTTCAATTAAACCATGCAAGGCATCTCCTTAGAGCTACAGCTTTTAAGTAAACAGATAAAAGCATGGAAATCTCAGAAAGCAAGTTAAACAAAACACTTAGTGTAACAAAATAATGACACAGCAACAAGACAGATGGAAATGATTTAAGTAAATGCCAAAACCCAGTTTCTTTTTTAAATATTTCTCCTCTTCAATTCTGTCATAGTTTATTTACAAATGATTAATGTAAATTACAGGTTACACAGTTTCCCTTTAGACCAGTACAAAATTTACAAAAGTTTTTAAACACAATCTCAAAAACAGGGTCTTGGGGCAGAAAACAAGGTAGGGAGCAAGGGAAGAATGCCTGTGCATATGGTGTCAAGGTATGCATATCTGGAAAGCAAGAGACAAGGGATGTTTGCATATATTCATACAAAGAACTATATTACATACATATCCTACATGCATAAATAGAAAGTAACTGAAAATCTCATACAACAGCTGCTTTTATATCACGTCTTTGTGAAACATCTGAAGAACTAAACTCCAATATGCCACTGGGTAAACATAACCCTCAAAAGAAACATGGTTTGGGTCAAGAAAATTGTAGTCCTGGTTTGTAAAGACTCAATCCAGAATGGCATTTTTGGAAGCTAATTCAGAAGAAGTTTTGGACTTACCAACAGGTCTTCGGTATTTAAGAGAGAAAAAACTTTAGCTGAAGAAAACTTCCAAACATGACACACTTACTGTGCATTAAGTTTAAAAACAAAATTAGCTTACCACAAACACTGAAGCACTCAGACTTCACAGTTTCAAAGAATAACATAACATCTTCACAGATCAAGCCCTAGATGAGGACCAAGTCTTATTGCTAGGAGATTCCTGGCTTAAAAAAACAGCTTTGAATTTTAAAAAAATCAGCCATGGGCAGTATTGTTTCATTCAGCACATACTTTGCACCAGGAACTGGTCACATTTATTGGCAACTAGTGATTCATTATTACATCTCAGAAATAAAAACAGATTTGAGGAAACACATGGAGCAACAAAAGAACCACCTCACCACCTAATTACCTTGAGAAAAGGACTATCCACTTCCTCCTAGATGTTTACACACTTACTCCTAGACGTTTATGCAACTAAAGCATTGTACGCACTCTCTCTAAATTAAGAAGATTATTTAATACTGAGCATCAAAAGGTGAGTGGACCCTCTACCTCGGCAATACAGTAGTTTGTGGGAATTCCGTCTAGGCCTTAACCTCAGTAGAGTCTGTTTACATTTTTCCCAGCCTAACAGGATTTGTCTTGCCCATCTACAAGATGCAAAGAAGTGGCAAAGATAACATGATGTTGCTGCTGGTTTGGGTAGAGTGTTCAGTGAGTTTTCTTTTTATGAAAGCTTGCAAAGTAAAAGCCAGAGCTCCTCACAAACCCAGGTGTCACTTGCAGTCTAGTCAACAAGTAATACAACTTGTAAAATTAGCTTCTTCACATGTTTATTGCCTCAGTGAATCCAGCCTAAACTGATGGAGGTTAGGACCCTCGTTTTGAAAATGCAAACTTATTAACAAACATCCCAAATCAGTGATCTGTAGAGTTTTATCACCCTGAACTACTTCACCTCAAACTAAAAGCCACATGAACACTTCCATCAGCTGGGAGATACAAAACCCGTTAATTTTGATGCACCTCTCTCAGATGGGCCCCTCCTTCCTGCACCAGCTCTTCAGACTTCTTTTCAGCTCTGAGTTTATCCACCGGCAGGCTGAAGGAGTCATCTAGTGGCCACAAACAATTCCTGCAGCCTCACCAGCTTCTGTAGTCTAGCTGCCAAGGTAAGACAAGGTTTTTTTACGGCTTAAAGCATGCAAGCACGGACAAGAGTCCACTGCAGGTCCAGTATCTGAACCATGGCACAGTCCTTGCAGCCTTGCTCATGATGTTCCCTGTTGATGTTCCTTAGTGTGCGCTAGATACTAGTTTCCCACCTCCAACCCATGTCAAGGCCAAACCCAAGCTCTCTCCTCATGCTTGGGAGGAGACATGGCTGTATTATTTCTAGCCCCTGTGCAGCTGCCTGTTCCTCTTCAGTGGTGGGCAAACCTTTTCTGAGTAAAGTTGCTACCCCTGGGAAGCACCAGTTCAGGTGACATGGATTAAACTGCTAAGCAGCAGCAGGGCAAGCCAAAGGATCTTCCTTGGCCCACATTCCTCCTCTGCCACAAACCCACTGTGAAGGCTTGGACAAAGCACATGGGTAACTTAGGTAAGGGCTCTCAGCCATAGGAGAACCAGCCACCTAGTAACAAAGAAAGCTACCTAGCAAAAGAAAGAACCATAATAGATTAAACAGGTATCTGAAGTATGAGTTAAAATAATGCTTTGATAAACAGTATCAACATCTATAAAAATCTTACTAAGCTTCATAAATATTTGTAATGGGCTATCAGTTCTCTGTACAACCCCTCCAGCCACAGAAATTTAGGAGTAGAATTTTTAATGAAAACAACAAATATTCATTCTTCTAATGAATGGCCATTTCAACTATGTAAGAAAGTGAAAAACTGGTGCTGATTTTTCATAACAACACCTTGGTTTCAAAACAAACTCAGATCCGTTTTTTTACTCTGTGTTAATCTGTGTTACCTGCTGAATGATCGAATTGCAGACACCTAAACACACCTTAGGCAGGATTGTCTTATGCTTTTTGTTGTTCCTGGAAATCTTTTTTGCTACCACACTAATGCCAGACTCTGGAAGAACATGTTGCTACCATTCCTTCACAGACTAGGAGTTGCTATTTGCATATTTTCTCTTAGGATGTTTGCACTGTTCATCAGAGGTAACTCTAATACAGTGAGCATCAAGTGCTAATCATCACACACAACTTTCACACCATTTTATAATATGCCCCCTTACACCCTGCCATGCAGTTTAACAGCCTATAACTTAATCCCAGCAGCAGCTTCCCCTCCCTACCCTCAAAATAAGGAACCATAGGTTCTCCAAACCTTTCAGGGAAGCCAAAAAACTTCCTTAAATTCATACTTAACCTTCCTGTGATTCAGAGCTTCCACCTGCCTCAATCACTTCAGTCACAAAGGTGTCACCTAGCTTTTTCCATTATCATTGAGGTACAACAAGTGAAAAATGCTATAAAATGCAAATTATCATTCTGGTATGGTTAAGGAATCCCAACCTATTTCAATCTGCAGCTGAAGGTGGAAAACAGCGGTACCACACTATACAAAAGACGTGAAAGAAAAATAAATATCCTTGCAAGCCCTAATGTCAGAATTAAAGAGAGAAGATTCCTTCAAAATGGTGAGGGCATGAGCAGCAGCTAAGTAATGATTAAAGCTCTGATCCCAGCAGGCAAAACCTTCACCTTGCTTTACATGTCTAACAAGTGTTGGCCAGATTCACCCCTATGTGGAGGACCTGCAGACTCTAAACCATATTTATTTCTCCAAGATGGGGGACATCTTATCCTTTTAGGTCAGTAAATCACCAAGAGCTATTTCTTGCTACTCACTGATCAGCAGTCCAGTCACAGAGACTGGACTTTTCTCTCTGAAAGTGAGAGAACAGTTCTGCAGCACTCAGAGGTCTGTACAGGCACTACCCAGATTTATTTCTCTAGTTAAACAGGCCTAATTTGCATTGTCAAAAAATAATATCAGTATTTTTTAGCCTTAACTAGCCAGAATCATATAACAGATAAGGCCACTTTTATGACTTTATATAACATTGACTTTATTTGGATTTTTACTTAGACACAAATTTAATTCACTTCAAGTTTATTTCTTTATCTGTGTACTTTAAAAATAAGATTCTCTTTGGTAGCAACAGTGATAGTGTGGGCTCACTACTGGTCTAACACAACATGCTAAAAAATGTCACTGATGAAATCAGTAGCAGACAGTACCAGAGGTCTACGCATGTCTACTGTGTTAGGCCAAGACTCATTGCCTTGTCTCCTGTTTTCAGTAAACTGCAAGAGTGAATGGGGATCAGAAATAGCCACCAAAGCTCATTTTGTCCTGTTACCACAGCAAAGATGCACATACTTTTTCTATTACATACATATTCATACCTAAGTGTTTAAAAGTGTAGATAAGTGTACACACTTTTTTGCAGGTACGTGCAAGATAAAAGTGAATGCCACACCGTACGCCTTTTTTGCAAAGGCAATGTGCAGAAAACAAAATTAGTGGCAGACTTGGAAACACAAGAAATTGCAAAATACCACAGCCACTATTTAAGCCCCTCCCTCTGTGCATTAACATTAAAATGGGAAGCGTCTTCTGAACCTTTTAATACTTCCTAATATGCAGATGAGCCAAAGCACGGTACTTTGTACAAAACATGCACTTTGTTAGTGCTGCAAATACATACTTTGGCATACTTCCTTTTGATAAATGGTTTATGATATTGACCAGGCTTCTACCACCCCAGAAGACAGCCATAACATGCCTTTTCTAGAGGTCTTACCACACAAAGACTACCTGGGAACTTTGGTTAGCTGGGTAGCTGCCTGCCCCCTTGCTCCCCACCAGGTTTTACAAAGGGATCATATTATGCTCCTTAATCATCTTCAAGAGATGGCACAATGTTCAAGAATTAATTTTTTTCTAGTTATAAATCAAGGAGGCTATCTTAAAACAAACACATTACTGACTGAAGCCTAAGCATCTCTACAGCCTCTATTTGCACCTTAATTACTCAGCAGAAATGTGCTAGAGTTATCAGTCAACTGAAGATGTCTTTCTCTAAGGACCTGCAGGACAAGCTGAAATACCTCTTAGAACCACCAAGAGCAAAGGATTTACCTGCTTTTATGTGCATTTGTCAACCCATACTGCCAAAAATGTAGTCACAAGCAACAGTGTAAATTGATGATAATATTTAGAGTATATTAA
This sequence comes from Haemorhous mexicanus, assembly GCF_027477595.1. Lineage (NCBI taxonomy): Eukaryota > Metazoa > Chordata > Aves > Passeriformes > Fringillidae > Haemorhous > Haemorhous mexicanus. The sequence goes on along the minus strand of NC_082342.1, from coordinate 18,790,689 downwards.
CTTCTTATGAAAGCTCACCCGGAAAGTACCTATTTTTCCTCTGCCTAACCACCACTTCAACACATCAATTTGGATTCCTTGTCTCATTCGAGGTCCACCAGAAAGCAGATGTCAGTACCTGCGGCAAACATCTCCAGGTGCAGATTCAGAATTCACAGAGCAGGGACTCAAGTCAGATGTTCAGTGAAAGCCCAGCATCTAATTCAGAAAACCTCTACCAGAGTGTTATTCCTGTGATCATTCTGAATAAACCACGAGTCCTGCTACAGATGGGAAGGCCTCAGTTGTGTTGTTAGACTATACCATGGTTTTTTTACAAATGGGGTCTGGCTAGCTGCCTGCCTTACGGGAGCCTTGAAGGGAGAAGGAAATACCTGAAATCTAGTAACATTTTACTGTTACTGACTAGCAAGAACCTGCTTCTTGAGTGAGTTGCACCAAAATTCTGTTTACTGAGATTTCATCAATGCACAATAGGCCCATGTGGAATTTGCCTGCATCTTTACCCAAAAACCTTTCAGGTGTTTACACACCTGATTGCTACTTCCAAGTTAATACATACATTAACAAGCTTTGAGGGGCAGCATGAGTTACAAAAAGAAAGTTATTTATTTAAGTATGGAACAGTTACAGCTATATTAGTACAATTTTAAATTTAAAACACCCTTATATATTCCTGTAGCTAGCAGGGAATAGGAAAACTCAATTTTTTTTCATTTCTACAGACAGTTTAATTTTTAAATTAGTTTGAGAAAATTATTTTGTTTTAACATCTGCATAAAGATATCCCTTTAATTTGAAAGTATTTTAACCTCCTGATATCATAAAAAGCACTTTACTGTGCAGTAGTGAACTAACAGATAAAAAGAGGTGGACACATTTTAAGTAACTTTCCCCTGCAGCAGATCCTGCTCATCTTCAGCTGAAATGCACATGTTTTTCTGGCAGCACCTTCTCTGGCTGCTTTTGAGAAAAGAAGCAATCTGTAGAGTATCACAAAGCCATGCCTTTCCATACTCAAGTTTCACAACTGAAGAATCTCAGATCCTGCCATGGTTTCAACTCAGGCTAGCTGGCCATCAGGGAAGACTGTCCCAAAGCAGCACATGACCCCAGCTCCTTGCAAGGTCCCTCCACTGCTGTGACCGTGCTTCCCAGCGAGGCTCTCCCAGCATCATCACACACAGAAGTCCAAGGAGAACGATCCAAGCTGCTGATGTTACAACACATCCATGAGGAGGCTGGACACAACACTGTCAGAAGGTGCTGCAACAGGGGCAGTGCCCCTGAAAGTGCACAGAAGCTGTGTACTTACAGATGACGGCCCAGCTGCATCAATTCCAGAGCATTTAAGGCCCCTTGTATTGTGCCATAACTTGGCTACCAAAGAAAGCATTATTTTTCTTTTTACTCTTAATACTCTTTACTTACAACAAAAAGTGAGAAAATCTTATTTTTCCCTCTGAAAGAAAGATACAATCAAACCAAGTAGCCAAATTTATAATGTTTTTGTTGTGTTTGCATTTCTAGGTCATTGTTTCAGTCCTTTTGGCTTTATAAAAGCTGTGCAAGCTTGACAGAGATATTACAGTAAGTTTTCTTTCTCATCCTAAAACTATCATTCCGCTTGTTACTTCCCATAATTTTATTTTTTGTATAAAGTAATATAATTTTATGTATAATTTATAATTATTATGTATTGTGTATTATTATAATTATTATGTATTTATGTATTATTTATAACTTTTATGTATAATTATAATTTTGTATAAAGTTTTCAATTAACAGTATAATTTTTCAGCTTAAGGTACCCTAAAATATTACTTAAAAATCTGAAGACTCAATATGCCACATTTTTCTATGGTTTTCAGTTTGCTTTCATAGGGCAAGGGAAGGAGCAGAGACAACATTTTCAACTCTAAACTCTACCACCTGAGCAATTTCAAAGCAAAGTTAACATTGATCCTTTTATCCCTTGTCAAAATCCACTATCATGGATTACTGTACTTGCAAGAAGTCTCACAGAAAGTAACAAGACCCAAAACAAAATGCATGGGTGTACATTAGCAAATCTCAGAAAAGGAACTTTACCTTGGGATATAACATTCAACTTCCCTAGCCAAAACACAGCACCAGTGAATGCATGCTGAATACCTGTTGTTGATTTTGCCAGCACCTGACACATGACAAAAGCTTGAAAACTACTAACAAAAACTTGCCTGTACACCACAAATAATGCTTGAGCAACTAATATCACCCTGCCACTTAAACAACAAACAAAAATATTAGAATATCGGCCAGAGAAATGTACTCTTTTTACAGGCCACTTGAGCATCTGCTCTTTTTCAGGTAGTTCACCACTACTGAAAATCTCAAGAGTAACTGATGAAATTGACACCTTACAGCATCAACTTCATAAAGGATCACAGGAGAAAGATAAAAACAACATCACAATTAAGACATGTTATCATCAGCATCACTAACTAGCTGATGCTATCTGCTCTGGAAACTATCCAGACTGCAAAATCATGTTTAAAAGATACATATAAGTCCCTAGTAGAAGAAATAGACAGTAGTGCTCTATTTCTGGAGATGTATCCACCTCCTCCTCTTGCACTTTACTTAGCCTGCCCTTAAGGCTCCAGCTTGACAAGCAGCAAGCATAGGCCAGCTCTGAAACCAAAATGAGTCATGTCCCCTGTCCTGCTTTTCTACTACACACTCCTGGACCCCTTTTTAGGGGGCAACAGAACTGTTTAGTTCTTAAGTCTGATTCACAATACATTAGCTGATCCACCAAGTAGTGGATCAGTTCTATATTTAGGTAGAAAGAGTTAAGCCAATAAAAACCATTAATTTTAGCTATGATCATTCCTCCAGTCCAGTTCATAATACAACAAAAACACTAGCATGGCCCCAAGATGCAAGGACTGTTTCTTTCAGTAACAGCGCTGCCATTTAAATATATTGATTCAAAATTACTTCTGCTAAATGTGTCTTATTCCACTTCTTTATCAGCGAGCTATAATTCAAATAATGTCTGTATCTTCTACCTACTATGAAGATGGTGGTCAACATTACACATGTTGAAGGCGGAAAAAAAATACTCTGGGAGCCATTCCCTTCATTCCTCGTGCCTACAAATACAGAGCACTTATTAGTACCTTTGTGATCTCTCCAATGAGGAAGTATCCTGCTTTAAGATACAACTTCTTGTCACCCTTCAGTGGATTCCAAAATACATTATCCGATTTCTATAAGCTAAGAGAAAAGCAGGCTGCCAAAGTATGACAGAGAAGCAGCAAATGCTTTGACTCTAGCTGTCTGAAGCAGGAAAATCAGTTAGAAGAACCAAATGTAGAGCCCCTGGTATGAGCCCTTTATTGATACAGGTTGGATTTTTGACAGCAGCTTCCTATCAATTATAGCTGAGATGCTGAAAATAGGCACAAACTGAATAAAACAGCAAAAAGGTCCAATAGCTGTTGTGCTTGATGCTTCACATCATGCTGAGGTTCTCAGTGCTACAGAGTTTCCTTACTGGCAGAATGAAAGTAAAAAGGCCAATAAGGGTTGATACTCGGGACCACAATGGAAAACTGAAGTCTACAGCGTAAGCACATTTACCATACATTTCTTGTTAAGACATTAGCATGTAGAATTATCTTTAGATTCAACACACTGAAAGAAACAGTCTTGTGTTGTCTTTTTAACACACTGATAAAATGTGCACAGCACATAAATGTCTTTAGCTACTATTTTATCCCTCGGAATAATGACAAAACACAGGGTTAATTTCTTGAGCACAAGTCTAAAGCAAGTAGTAGATTCAGTAGCAATGAATTTAGAGATTTCATAGAGGCAAAACCATACAGTGCAGTATACCCAGCACATGAAAATAAATATAAAAGATGCAAGGTCACACATGACTGGAAATCTTATATACAATGCTCCTATACAATGCTCCTCCACCAATACTCAAGTGGAGGCCACAGACTGGGCTATAAAAGTGGTTTGTTGCTTTCATTTTGGCCTTACACCTTTACCTGCAAAGCTGTTCAACTGCAAGCAGTAAGTGTGAGCCAGTAACACAACACTTTTACTTGCCCTGAAACTTGAAGAATCACAGAAGCATACAATCACTGAACCATTGGGGCGGGAAGGGACCTTGAAGATCATCTGGCTCCAACCCCTCTGCCACAGGCAGGGACACCTTCCACTAGACCATGTTCCTAAGAGCTCCATTCCACCTGCTCTTGAACACCTCCAGGTCAACATCTCAGGGCTACCTGTGCCAGTGCCTCAAAACCCTCACAGTAAAAAAATTTCTTCCTAATATCTAATCTAAACCTACCCTTCTTTAGCTTAAGGCCATGCTCCCTTGTTCTATCACTACATTCCTTTGTAAAAAGTCTCTCTCCAGCCTTCTTGAAAGACCTGTTAAAGCATAAGGCTGCTGGTAAGAAGCAGAACAAACTTCCACCATGGAAAAATGGCAAGTCAGTCATCATCAAAAATATTACCAGAAATCAACCCCCAATTTCTAATTTACTGTACATCTCTCATTTTTCACCACAATGCATCAAACTTTAAAAACACATGCTTTCCAGAATGGCTTTCAGCAAAGCTACTGGAGAACTTCACTGTAAGAACTAATAAAGGGGTCCATGTCTTTCATTTTATAGAACAATCAATAAATTAAACTTGTCAGAACAGAAAACAACTATTCAAATCACACACCCTTCTCTGGATCATGAGCACAAGCAATTCTGGTTAGGCCTCAGATGATCCTGATCAAGATCTTTGATTTGTTACTACTGTCCCCTGTAACCTGGGGAGCAGCTCAGACCTTGAGACAGAGCCCTGAAGCTGTGATGGCAGCATCCAACACCGGGCTGGCCCACCACAGCTGCGTGTTTGAGTGGCCTCCCATGAAGAGTCCTCTGCAAAATCACTCAGAGCATCATGGCCACAGCAAACAAAGTCATCCCATTAATCTGACTGTTAACAGGCAGTAATAAAAACACAGCAAAAGCAGAATATGACAACACAAACTATTTGTGTAACCTACCACCAGTTACAGATTAGCAATTTCAGAACTTAAATATGGGGGAATACAGAGAATGATGCTCATTGAAAAGCTGAAAATTGATTAATGAACCTGTGACATTCACAGTTCTCATTCTGTAAAGAAAAATAATTTTAAAAATCCAATGCAACAATGTAATTTGACACCTTTCCACAGAAATTGTCCATCTTCTGCAACTGAGAGTATTACAAACATTTTTCTCTAAACCAACCTGGCTTCCTTTTTGAAAGATATTTGGCAACTGTAAAAAGTATTTTTTCTTTTTTGGTTTTCGTGTCTCTAATTTTATTTCCCTGTTATAACATCATATCACTCCCTCAAATACATCACACAGTTCTAGAGCCACAGTTATTACTAAGCCACTGTAAAGTCTCTTCTCTTGCACTACTCAATCCATCCAGAAGTCCTGAAATAACGTAAGTGAATTTTTTAAGTTGTTTAGAGTAAACTTTATCTATATCATCTGTCCTTTATGGCTGCATTTGTGTCATACCTATTTATACTTTTCAATGAGAAAATCCAGATACTTACAAACTATAAACTTTTATTGACTACAGATCTTTGCTACAGCAAAATACATCATTTCCTGAGAATACTCCATTACAGCATTAGTAGGAGCAAAACCATCTAATCGGAGACGGTAACAACATAATTGCTCGTCTCTTGTTACTGAGCCGGGCTAGGTTGCGACTCTTGGTTCCTCCTCCAACAACTGCCTGGACCCCCGCGAGGTACGAGCGGCACTCACCTCTGCCTTCCCGGTCACAGAGCTGGCACACAAGTGTTTTCGGCGCAGCGCTCTGCCATCCTGCCTACAGCCCTGGCGCTCGGCAACACACCACGACCACCGTGACACCGCTTCTCCAGCCCGGCGTTCGCCTGTCACAAACAGAGCCCGCAGCCACACACAGACATTAAGTCCAGCCCGATGAAAATAACTCTTTCGGGGGAGGAGTAACAGCGCTGTTCCGAGGGAAACGAAAAGCAGGAAGCTGATCTCAGCAGCGCGGGGAGCACGGACGGGGCGGAGCGGAGGCACGGAGCGAGGAAAAGTGGAGCAAAGACTCGCTCCTTATAGCCTGGCTTTGGCAGTATGACCAACCAGCACCGCATTACTGAAATACCAGCGCCGGGGCTGACAGGGACGCCAGCACCCCCTCGCCCAGGGGCACAGGCCTGCGGCAGCCCCGCGCAGCGCACTCGCCGCACAGGTACCGGCCCTGCGCAAGCGGCCCCCACACGCCGCCCGCCCTGCTGCCCCCACAGCCTCCGGCCCCGAAGCGGCCCTGGATGCTTCCCTGCTCGCCCCGGATACTTCCCAGTTCGCCCTGGCCCGGGGTGAGGGCTGCCGTGGGCGCCGAGCCCGCTATCACGCGTGAGCCGGTTTGAAAGGGCACGTCCTGCGGGACGGACTCAACGCTCCTGCTCTGCAACTGAGGGAACTCCTCCGGCGTGCTAGAAGCAACAGATTATGGCATCTTCTGAAAGACTGAACTGCTGCGTCTAGCACGTAAATTACTTCTTCTGATGAAGTTTAAAAGAAAAAGGGAGGGATTCTTTAGGAAAACAAGCTTCAAGAACTGAGAGGCTTTTCATTCTAAAACTCAAACTGACTCTAAGCAGGGCTTAACCTCGACAACAGCATCTCCCACCCTTTTAAGAGCTTTCTCTACCTCCACGGGGCTCCTGTTCCCACGGGAAGGCAGGCCACGGAAGCTCGCTCGCTGCAGGAGCTGGCAACCCCAGGAAGGCTGGCGCTGCCGGCCTGGCCTGTGCCAGAGTCGGGCTGCTTCTGCTGCTTGCCTGTCCCCCACATTGCTCAGCAGTAAGGCTGGTTTGGGTCATTAGGGCAGTGCTACAAAAACCTCACAGAAAACAGTGATATACAGCATTGTAAATAAACGTGAGCTTGGAAAACAAAAGCCAGAAAAACACAAGGGAGGGTGGACTGACTACCGTGAGAGCCATCAGCCAATGTTTCAAAGTAATAATTAAAATTCGTAACAGGAAACAGCATGGCAGCGGATGTTTGCAACACTCGCACAGCTAGGATCTGATCTATACCTCTCAGCCAAAAGGAAACAATCCCCATGCATTTAGGGCTTTTCTAAATGAGGCTGTGGAGGTAACTAGGGATACTGCATGGTTTTCACACTTGTCTTGCCCTCTTTCAGGTCTCAATGTTTTGTCCCATTAGCTCTATATGGCAAGATGCTGCGTGTTTGTACTGGTGGGTACAGAGCAGATACAGGGCCAAAATGAAACAGAGAATCAGTTTAAGATCTTACACTTTCAAAAATCACGTCTGATGGGATTATATTATACTACATTATACTATATTATACTGACAGGAGAACAGAAAACAGAGGCAAGGTGGCCAACCAATTTTTTTTTTAACCACTTCTTTCACGTATTTTCTCTCGTCTGCTCAGTACAGGAACCTGTAGCATGTCTAACTCCCATTTGGAAGATTCTGTTCCAGATTATGAAACTCAACAACTTCTAAGAAAGTATTTAATGACTCCTTTTAAATTCACTGAGGCTTGTTCACTTTTTGACACTGCTTCAAAGTATGTCCTATGCTCAGTCTGTAGACAAATCCAGACTGAACTAGAAACACAATCACAACTCTCTCCTGGCCTCTCTCCAAAGCCTGTGGCCTTCATTTCCAGGAGTGGACAGACAGGACCCATGCTTTTGTCCCAAGGCTTCCCAGTTCACAGCCTGCCTGTGGTGACTGCAGTTACACTGAACCCTCAGGCTGTAAGCTGAAGGTCACTGATGCAGACATACATCCCCACCTACAGCTCCTCCGATGGAGCAGTCAACTCCGACTGAGCGGATGCAAAGCCTCATTGCAGCGGGATCTTCAGGTGCTGCAGCAACATCACAATAGCCACAAGGAGACTAAAGGCAGCCTCAATCTCAGCATGCAGGCTAGGCTAGCCAGCATATGAGCAGCAACACACCACATCCTATCCATCTTCATATCAATGCCATTTCTACACTAGTGTCCCTGTAGTTTGGCAGCTTTAACCCTTTTCAATCATAAACTGAGACACTAGTTCTACTCCCATGAGTACTTAATGATTCTTTTGGGGGGAAACTATTAGCACTGGAGACATATACAGCTGCTTCCTTACTAAGGAAACACACATCTTAAAGCCAGAACCGTATCGAAACTGCAAATGTGATTTACACACTCAGCCAAACAGATTAAATGAGCATTTAAACCAAGAAACCACAAAACCTGCATGGAATATTGTGCAGTGGTAGTATGTGGACCAACAGCAGACAAGGTGAAAATACAGGTAAGAGCTCTTAATAGTAAACAACTTAAGAGAAACAGCAAAGATACTCCCAAACTGTATTTTCTGATACAATTATTGTTACATAAATACCTGGGCTTCTCTTCAAATCAAAACCAACAATTGTACTGCATTACTCACAGCTCTGGGAGTCCACAAAACTTGAGATAAATGAGTTCACAAGCCCACCAACAATCTCAGAGTTATTCTGTGTATTTCAGAGAAGCTGTTTCCTACCTGCTGTATAGAAGAAATGCTACAGCAATGAGCATTGTTTTCCCTCTGCTTCTCAATTTGATATTCAGTTTTGAAGGGACACTTCTTAGTCCTCACCAACAATGGACAGGTATGTGTTGCTACAGTGTACAGTACAGCCTCCTTCCTTCCTCTACTTTTTCACTTCAGGTACACCTGAGAGTATTTCACTAGATACAGACGAGCAGTTTCTGGCACTCATGACAGACAAGGACGATTTATTCAGCAACCTCAAAAGCAACAGAAGCATCTTTTTTTTTCCCCCTAAAAGAAGTACTTCTAGTAGCAAATAAATATAATTGACCATTGTTATGAGGTTATCTAACAAATCACTTAAGGCACATCTTTAAAAACTAAGGTACATATTCAGTCTATCTTGATTTGGTAACAAAATAAAACTTTCTCACATCTTTTTAAGTAACCTGCTATTATTTGTTTTGCAAATGACTTTAAACTATTCTGAAAGACCCTCCTCTACCAGCCCACTTCAGTCTTTTATTATTAAAGGCACTTCATCCTTAAGATGACAGGTCATACAAAGAAAAAGCTAGAAAAACAGGCCAAAGTATTGCATTGTTTTCAGTACAAAAAGCTCCATTTCTTTAACCCTGCCTTTCTATGCAAGAAAGTTCCTTGAGAAACAAGAGTAGCATCTGCTTGTACTTTGAGTAATTACGCTCTGCTCATCTGTCTCTTCTAAGTCTCCTTGACTGAGGTCAAGAAAAGAACAAGTACATTTTAAAATCAAAGTTTACCATTTCAGTATGATTTCACAGCCAGGACTGTTAAAGTCATGTTATGCCATCATTCTTTTCAAAGCAAAACAGTTTGTGCTTAACACTACCAACCAGTTGGAATTCTGTCATTATCTTTGCTGACTAGTGTTATTACCCTGTTCAGAGGTCTCCCACTGCAGTACAGATACCGCAGTACATGAGAAGGTTTTAACACTGCACTCATTACTTCCTACAGGTCTGCAAAAGAAATTAGGAAGATGAGTCTGTTGGTAGGCTTACATTCATTCTTTCAGGCACCCATATATCTACAGGACAATGTTTTCATGTCTTTAAAGTAATTTTAGAAAAGACAAAAACCCACTAAATTGTCAGCTTTTTTTCTTGCAGGGAGATCCAAATTTTTTTAAAGCTTGAAAATGGTCAAAAGGGATCATCCTTTAGCTACTAGATAAAAATCTACCTCACAAGAAGGCATAAGGAAGGAAGTAGCAAGCACTAAACTTGTGGGTATGAACACACTTAGAAGTCCAAGCACCTTCAGCCAAGCATTTACTGCTTTAAAACTAACTTGATGTTTTGTATTGCTTAAACTATAGCTGTCAAAATATATTTCTATGTGACTATTTCTCACCTCTCATTCCCTGCAATAATGACAGGTGGAGATTAGGCATCAAACTGTCTCCACATTTATTTAAAACAAACCAAGCCATAGGTAGTTTGATCACACATTTACTCACTCCATCAGTTTATCTATCCTGTCCTGAACTGACATGACATGACAACTTCTCTTGGCTTGTTGCCTGGGTACTTTTGGAGCATTAAAGTCACTTAGTAAGTGACCAGGATGGAGAAGATCTGGTCAAAGAAGATAGAAAAGGTAACATTGATTAATCCTGCCTGAGTGGAGGCTTTCCCCTGCTATATAGCAAGGAAAATACAGCAGCTCACACATGCGTTGTGAGCAGCAAACAATGAAATTATTGAAACAAACATATATCTTGAGAATATGCTTAATACACTCCAAAACTTAACCTGGAAGTGACTATCAGTGAAGACATCCAAAGAATTCTCCAATCAAGTCTGCAATTTCAGTCTACTATTGTAAGACCACCTCCAGTAAAATTCAGACCTGAACTGTGCTCACATATATATAGAGAGTATTGCAGCAATACTAATAAAGTAGCATCTCCATTGAAGCTCCACATTTTATTCTAATTCCATTAAGAAATACAATTTTAATTACTAAATCTAAACAAAGTCACTATTCACCTCAAAACAGAGGCAATCTCCCAATCCAATGTTTATATAACATTGCAATACCACACAATTAATATAACACTAAACAGACACATTAAATGATAAAACATTCCAGAAAACTTTGACAATCTGTGTATTCAGAAATAGCAGAATTACCATTTTTATGATTCCTGGATCTCAGCACTTCTTAGAAGTTGTATCCAATGTTTTCATATATGCACATGTACACAGCAGTGTTTTCTGAGCTATGCCGTACATTAAACAGCACATTTCCATCATGGAAAGCCACTCCCCTGTTACCTACTGTACACTCCCGCATATCTCAAATATTAGAAAAACTTCAGGTACAAACATCAAATCTAAATAACGCACAAAATACCCAAGCCAAAAATCCTGACAACAAGCAGCATGCTGTCTCTTCTTATCCCTCCCCCATACTGTTATCCTGAGAAGTTAAATCCCAGGTCTTCTCTGCCATAGGTGGAAGGTACTCAGATACTACATACAATGTGGCAGAATAAAATCCTATTACTGTTGCCCCCTTTTTAGAATTATGAGAACAAGTTACTTGCAAATTTAGAGATGCAGAAGTTTACTTCTCACAATGTAAATTCACATATTACTTGCAGCAAAAAAACACCAACACATTACCAGTATCAAAATTTCTTAAAATTAGGAGGGTTTTGTCTAGTTTTTATTTTAAGAATAATGAGAGCTGTTCTCCATGAGGTTAAAGTGCAACCCCAAGTTTCAAAAACAAAAAAAAACTTCCATTAGTATAATCTTCTCTATTTTCTAGTTCTATCAGAAACAATTTATTAGGACATACACTTCTGATTTCCAAAACAACCCAGTTTTCTTTGTAGATGTACTGCTCCAATATTTTCTAAACATATGCTTTAAAGAGGTATGCAAAGACTCAAAGAGCAGTTGAAAACTATTTCACTTTGCTAATTTACATCAAGTTTTATAGTTCCGATCCTCCCTCCTAAATGGAAAACTAATTGCAGTAAAACATCAAGCCCAATTAGAAACAGCCACTACACACAACTATTTATCTGAAATTTCCTTTAGAGTAATGTATAATTGTTTTTACAGAATCTTCCAGTATTTGGGCCAAATCTTGTAATCTTTACTGCAGGGGAAAAAACCCCTCACACTCCCTCCAATTTCACATATCATTCACTGAATTCAAATCCTAAAATATATAAAAATAAATCTTTCAAATTTAACTTATTTTAATGAAATGCTGAAAAACCATTACAAAAGCTTGAGTTCTACTTTCAGGATACATTTGCAATTTTCTTCAAGTTTCAGTATTAGCTTGCACATTAGAAAGCCCAAGTGTGGCACCCATTTGTATATTAAGACAGTGATCAAGTGCCATGTGAAACTTGAGCACCTGAATTACAGCTCAGATTTTTGGAGCTTGATCCCACTGGTGTAACTTCTGCCAGAATTTTGAAGTTCAGCTTTGTTTGGGGATGTAACCTGTGACTTTGAGATTTCCTTTCACATTCAAGGCCCAAAAACCCAACAGACCTCTGTAGGCACTGGAAAAAATTGGAGAACAAAGTGGGCAAGATTCAGAAAACAGGGAAATGACTTAAAGAAATATATTTTGTCTGCATTTGTGGACAGCTGGCGGCTGCGCTAGCCATGGCAGGAGATGAGATCAGTCTCTGTGGCAGCATTGAGGGAGAGGGAGCAAGCATGGAGGAGAGGTCAGGTCCCTGCAGGTGGGTTGCCATCCCATTCCTGACATATTCAGGTTATATTTTCTTCCATAAACGTGCTGGCTGGAAAAGTGAGCAGGGCAGCAAAAGTAGCAGGGAAATAATTTTCATTCAGTTTTACTTAAGAGCAAACCCTGCCTGACCTTTAGCTGTCCTTATGTTGCTTTAACCTACGGCTGCTCTCCCACCTCCACAGCCTCCCCTGCCACCCCTGCCCTCTGGCAGAGAGGGCCAACCCTGCCCCAGGGTGCTTGCAGGGGTACATCAGCACACATCATGGTTTTGGAAACAGCTGGCCTGGCGCAGCCATCCCCGGGAAGCAGAGCTGCAGGAGGATGGCTGGCCCCAGCCAAGGCCACCACAGCTGTGAGCAAGGACAGAGGACTCCTCCCTGGAAACATGAAGAAAAGGGGGTTATGCCAGCCTGAACACACCATATAAATACAGTAGCCAACATGAAAATCCAGCAAAAAAAAGAAAAATTTTCAACTATCCCTTTGAATTTCTGCTGCTTACTGTTTCTTATACCAGAGCAAAATACTTGCTGTAACATCCCTTGTGATGATGTCTGCTCTTGTCTAACGACCTGACACCAAAGCCACATGTGAATCAGTGACTATTACATCGTCTCCTCTAAAAGCTTCTCTACATTTTGTCCACATACCATCTAAAACTAAATGAGAAATTCTTCTCATTCAATTAAAAAAAAGGTGTTATCCTCTGCTCTGTGGTTTTCTCCACAGTGTTTGTGTGGGACTCAGGGTTAAAAGAAGTTTTTACTGTGCAAGACTTCACTTTAAGAGAACAGAAAACAGATTACCAGAAGTCAAAATTCGTATTTTTCTTCAAAAATGCAACTCCCCCCCCAAAAATATTCCCCAAACCAATTTATTTTTCTACATTCTAGCTTCACTCGCCAGAAGTTAATGAAGTATGCAAAGTGATACTGCACACAGAAATACAGCGGATCTCTTCATCAAGAAAAATCATACAGGATGCTTGCACTGAAATCTAAAGTGCATGTGTGGAACACCATAGAAGAGGGTGGGTCTCTTCCTGCCACTCCAGCATCAATGTAAGGAACACAGATTCCAATCTACATGTTAGATGGCTGCCCGTCTAAATACAACACAGTAACAGCATTAACATATACAAGCACTTTGAGGTTTTTTTCTTGTTTTTAACTGACAGGAAGAAAAGGTTTAAGATAGGCTACTCTTTACCAAAGGAGCTTTACAGACCCCAACCCAACATATGTCCTTGTTCTATGTGCAGAAGAACCACTATGCTTGTCAGGGTACAACACTGGCTTGACAGTCATACAAACTGTCCTATTCCTACACTTGCCCAGCACTTCCTAAGTTAAACACAGGTTCACAGTAAGAGCTATTTATACAAAAAACATCATGCTGTGAAGTGCAGTTGCTGCAGAGCTGATCCACTGATACTTTTCCACCAGTGCACTCTGAACTGCAACAGACCAGTACAATGGCCCATAGGAGACCAAAAAACTCCAAGATGCTGTTGTTAAAATCTAGAGAAGTCATCAGCTGCATCCCTGCATCTCTCAACTAGCTGGCCACCATTGCTGCTCTTTGGGACCCTGGCTGGTACAGCCCAGGAAAAGGCAGGAGAACAAAAGCAACTCTTAGTTTTGGTGCTGAAAACACCGGAGCAAGGGTAAGTGTGCTCCTCTAGAAGCAAGAGACTGTAGTAACAAGTGATTTAGTGTAGTTCAACATCTTCTCCAACATTTACATTTATATTAAAGTGATTCCAGTATTACAATTTGATCTTCTGCTTGGGTGAACATGTGGCCTGTGAATTTAACAGCATCACTTGTAAACCAATGCAGAGATTAACTCCCTGTCAACAGATACCTATGCAAATCTTCAGGACACTAATTGTTCTATTATTTTTTTTAATGTTACTTTTTCTACTAGAGAGTGGAGGGAGGGTTGGGGAGAATGTTAAACACAGCCTTGATACTAAATGGGCTGGTAAACACTAGGTACTTTAGAGAAACACAGGTGACTTGGTCTCAGTGCTGAGACCTTAGTGTATTTCCCATACATTCCCAAAGACTCCAGTTTTCAATGGCAGCTTCTTTAAGGAAGGGCAGAAAAACAGTGCAAAAATTCTACCCCAAGCACCAAAGGCAGTAAGCTCATCCTCCCTTGCCTCCTCCACTCCTATAAAACCCAAGAACAAGACCTCTAATAAGCAGATCTTATCCCCATCTAGTTCTCACTTTCAACAACAACAAAACTTATTACCAAAATAAATACCCAGTTAATTGAATGATCATTTCCCAAGAGAAAGTACTGTTTTCAACATCCAGTGCTCTAAAAGAAATCCACAAAGAGGATTTGCAACCTCCTAGCACCGGGATAGATGTTACTGCAGCCTAACCAGATCGTGCCTCTTGAAGCAATGTCCAGGACATGTCCTTGTCTCATCTGCACCAACTGTCAGTGACTAGCCCCAGAGACTCAGTAGTTTTGGTAGCTCCTAGACACAGCAACCTGATTTAAACCAACAAATCAGGTAACAGGAACTCTAAGTGCAGCAGCCCAGCCCCACTCTGTATGATCTAACCTCCCCCTACTCAAGGCAAGTTAAACTAGCACATACAGAGCTCCATGCTATCACTGCCAAACCACTGCCAAACTTCTACTGATACTTGTTCTGCCTTATTGAAAGAACCCTTGGGTGACCACAAAACCATGCAGAGACATACTCTTAAGATTTGAGATGATGTCGGGTTTTATCAACATGTATTTTTAAATGCTACATTTTAGCAAGGTGTTTCCAAAAAGTTCATAATGAAGCATCTCTCCACTTTTCCTTTATAAGACTCCATATGCTGCAATGCCAACTCTCTAGACCTCAAAATCCCTCAAATCAGACTTGGGAGGGATGCACAGAACTTAGTTAACTTCTGTGCTTAGTTACTAAACAGGCAGTATATATTTGCCCATTTGTCTGGCTGGACTCTTTCTTGAGTTGGGCACCAGAGGCCAGTGATACTCAGCATTCCCAAGCTGGTCACAGAGAAGAGAGGGCACTCAGCACTTCAGCAGGGAATCTGGTGGACAGGGCAACTCCAATTGTCCCTGAATTAACCAAAGTCAGCGAACAGCTGAGGCATTTAAGACAGGGTTTGGCAGATAGGGAGGGAAGACCCTGGGCTCCCTGGAAGAAGATACCTATGTTGGAGGGGCACATGCCCTGTGCAGTCCTCTTCACCTCCCCACCTGCTTCCTCTAGTAATACTGCGATTAATTTGGAATTATACAGCAATTGTCAAATAATTCAAAATTCTTTACTAAGCCTCCCAGTTCAGTATAACAATTTTAAGTACACCACAAAGCAGTTATCTCTCATCATTTATTTGCCACTGCTGAGAAACACCATCCCCCAGCATCCACTGTTCTCTGGAAAGCTACTCCTCTGCCGAAAAAGACATATGCCACTACACACTCCAGAGCCTTTTTCTGTATTGACTGTGTGGTCAAACTAAAATTAGTTGCTTGCTCTAACTCCTGGTATTATCATGATTGCTGACTTTTTGTGCAGAAAGAAATGTAAGAATCAAACTACCCTGACAGTAGTCTGAAGAAGCAGCAGTAGCAAACTCTCTGCAAGCCACATTAACATTCATGTTTGCAGCATACTGGGACTACACTGAACACTGTTGAACACAGACACCACAGTAATACATGATCTTCCATCTTAAAGTCTGAAACTGATTTTTTTCATCATATTTACATACAGGTATGTAGGGTATTTTTCAAGTATTTCACATCAGTATAAGTGACCCACTGCTTCTGAGTTGCAATGGAAATGAAGCATCTACCTCACTTGTGTGACTGAAAATTTCAAACAGAAGAAATGACAGATATAGCCAGGCTTGTTTCAATAAGCAACAATTACTTAACAATCCACAGCTGAGAGTCCTGATCCTACTGGTACATTATTCTGTAAATCATGCACCTTTGCAACTGCATTGAACAACTTTCACTAGTACATTCATCAAATGCTGAATCCTTGGTAATTATTTACTTTCTAATCATTATTTGAGGATTTTTATGTAAAAACTAAGCTTTCTTTCAAATTAGAGGCAAATGAAAGGTGTAACCATTGAAAAATCACAGAATTTTCACTTGAAACTAAAAGTATCATCTGACTGCAGCCACTAAAATTACTCAGGTTAGCTCTAAACCCAAAGGCTTTTCTAAATTTCAAGCATTCCTGCAAACAGGGGTATAAAAATAAATGTTTCTGAAGCTCACATATTTTGGCAGGACAATAGTTTATGCTACTTCTTTGTGGCAGCTGCTGAGAGTACTCATCTCTATCTCATCCCATCACCCCTGCCACTAGTGAGATGTAGGTATTTTATTGGACAACACACTAGTGCAATAGGTCTATAAGTTAAGAATATTTAAAATCAATTGTGTAGCAAGTTCCTTTCATCAATACTATTTCATATCAGACGTGGAAGGATTTTCACTTCATTCACCTTATATGGCTACTACAGAGATCCTCATAACACCGGCTTAAAAACTTTCTCTACATCATAATGACAATAATGACAAGCAATTGACACAGAGTGGCATGGAATTTTAAATTTCTTATGAGAGTTGAATTATTTTTACTCCTAGTATCTGTCTACTGATTAAGAAAGCTACCTAATTTTAGGTAGCTGTTTCACCTAGTCCTACTGAATTTCACTGTTTTTGTTGAATCTGTTGATTTGCATTGTTTCTGTTGAATCTGTTTCACCTTAGTCCTACTGAACTGCATTGTCTGTCCACATAAGCAGCACTGTTCACATTCTGAAAGATAACCTGGTTAATATACATATTTGTCCTCTCATTCAAAAAAAAAACAAAAATGGACATCAGCTGATTAAAAATAAAATCTCTAAACACAAACCCAGAGATTCACAAGTCTCAAACCAACACTTTGTGGTCCAGTGAATCACAGATAACCACTTCATCTTATTACTGTTTCTTTCAGTGTTACTTCTGCCAACTAAAACCCTCCAGTCCATGGATTTCTAAGGCAGTCCAAAGAGGTTTTTTAAAAACAAGACTTGGAATTTAAAGTGCAAGGTTAAGCAAGCATGGAGATATAACCACAGGTCTCAAATCATGCTTTTGAGGAGACATACATGATTAACCCCCTTGCTCTTTTTCTGTGCTTTACATCCTGATCACAGAATGTCTCAGGAAAGTGCTGGCCCATCAACAGGTACATGGAAATAAAAGAAGAAAAGCGGAATAAGAATTCCAGAGGCCTAAATAAAGATTGGGGCACTGGGAAAAGAAAAACAAAATTTCAGCCTTATGTTCTATATACCAGCCAATACTGTCTCACTAGTTACGATAAGCTATTATTGTAAATAATCCCCCAACCCTAACACTTTTAGTGATGTTTTGATTCTTCAGGTTCCAAAGTAAAATACCTCTGCAGCCTCACTGAAGCATCAGAGAATTCCTTTGCTTCTGCAGGTCCTCAGCCCTGTGTCCCACCTCATGATCAGCATTCCACAGTGTCAATGTGAATGTGCAAGTTGGAGATGCTCACTGCCAATATATTAAACTGTGAATGTCAATTATTGCCAAGTTTCTGAATGGATTCATTCACCCGTTCTCCATTTACAGTGACAATGCACGTTATAAGCAAATTACCACCACTTACTGAAAATAAAGATCCTGTTTTGTGGACAAGGTAAGAATGCTTGAATTTTCTGTCTGGAAGTAAGATTTTTGAGGACAGAATCTTGTTCATTTACCAAAATTACTCACAAGTCTAAGAAACACAAAGGTAGGGTCTTGAAATGTTGGCCAAACTGGCTTATGCTCTGAATGCATGCCACTAGCAAAATGAGTTTATTACCTTTCTTTTCCTTTAGATCACGTAATGATCTAGTATAGAATAGTTAGCTCCTGCCACCTTGTGGGACTTCATGGGTTTCCCTGAAAGCTTGGATCATCAGTAAACTAGTGAGTTAAAACAAATAAACATTTGGGAGTTACTTTTCTTGTGATTCACCTTGGTGAATGTTGAAATAAGAGAGAAATATTTATGGAGAGGGTATGCCATTTTGAATATTTCCGGTTCATTATCCCTAGCATTGTTTTTATAGTTGAACTGCTGGATTTAGTAATCTTATAGAGGGTATTTTAAATATTTAAATATCTGTCAAGAGTCCTAAGTTTTGGAAGCTGATGCGTCCAAGTTTAAAATAACATTATGATCAAACACTTGTCACCACTAGCAAATTTCACATATTCAAAATAGATTCCACACAGAAATAATACAAATTTAGACTGAAAATCCTTGCATTCAGGTGCAATTAATAACCCCAGTCTTATAAAGAATTACATATATGCTTAACTTTTTATATGGTGATAACATGTCTAGCTCTCCCAAAAGACACTATTCCATGTATTTATTTTTTAATTGCAATTTGACTTCCTGTTTTATGTTTTTCCTCTCCTCGTCCAGGCACCTCAATCATACACGGCCAACTTAATGAATGACTCAATTTCTCCAAAGAAGAACAAGACAGTTGGAATAGAAAGACTTTTCCACCACAGTAACAAGAAGTTGAAGATGCATGGATACTCATCCTCTCATTTTACATGTTGTCTGTTGCCCGTCTGACAGGCAATTTCTCACACCTACTTTGTGGATATGCAAAAGACAACAGCAGCTGCAGTCACTGGGAAGGGATGAGGTTCTCTTTTTATTTAAGCCAAAACTCTGCTATTCCAAATATCAAAACTGAAAGAGCACAGAGGATTGCAGATGATGTGACTCCATGAACCTAATCAACAACCTCAACAAACCTGCTCCTGTCTGTTCTTGTGTTGAGTGATTTGTTACAGGTGCACAAAAATTTAACACCAGTTAGGGAGCACTTCTTCCATCCCACAACTGCTTCAGTGAACTTGGGAGATCTGTCATGCTGTGTACTTGATGCTAACTGTAGCAAACTTAACTCCTTGGAACTTCCTTTGGCTAGAGAAAAAACTGTCAACAGACTTTAAACAGGAACAGTTCTTCATGATGTCAAAAGCAAATCATCTCTACTAAAGGCCTTTAGTAGTTCATAAATGGACTCAAGAACAATAATTACAAACCCACAGCAAAAGGAAATGCAGCAAGACAATCTTTTTTTAATCCATAAACAGAAAGAATTTTTGCTAAAGACTGAAACAATAAAATGTCGGGCTATGAATCAATTGGCACAGCATAGCTGAAGAATATAAATTGTATGTTTATAAATAAAAAGTTTCAGAATCTCACTAGCTTCCCTGGTAACTTCAGAAGTAAGGTTGTCTCTGACAGCCATCATATTCCCTCACATACAACCCCTAATCTCTTATATATTTTTAAGGTCCTAGTAGCAACACAATTAACTTACAAGGCAAAGCTCATAAGTGTTCACAACAATCTCTGACCACACCTCTGCTCCAACACTGAGAATCTTTCCCAGACTGAGGAATGTCAGTGTCCTGACTGTCTGGAAGGCACCAAAACGCTCCTCTCACAGCTGTCCTTACCCATCCCAATCTCCACTACAGGAAATTCAGACAGACAAACTGGTAAGGAGCTCTAGAAGAGTCATCAGTCTGGATGACAAGGAATCAGAACCATATTCTACGTGACCCCAACACAGCCAGCACCTTGCAAGGACAGGACAGGCATCACTATTCTCTACCTCACTGTGGGCATTAGGAATATGGACACCTCCTTACCTAGAGCTTATTTGCTTCAGATTTTTCCCTGCTCTGGAGCGCCCTGATGTTAGGTAAGTCTCACTGTAACTGCAGACATCTATCTAAGAGCCACCTTCAGTTCGTGGCTACAGAGAAAAAGAAACAGCATGCTCTAGCAACAGAGTGGATCAGATCCAACACCCACTGCAGGTCTCAATAACACCGTAGCACATAAGTAAATACTAGGACCTTGTAGGAAATTTCATTTTGATGCAAGTGAATCATATCCTGATTTATCCTTTTATTTTCATTTTATGTCTCTACGAGTCCTATATTCTGCAGTGTTACTAATTCAGCAGGAAGATCCCTGAGCTAACTTTCTGGATGTCTGCAAGCCCATGGCAGTCTAATTGCAGTACCAGAGAATTGAGCTAGTACCTAATTCTTCAGGATGCTTTGAAACCAGTGGAAGCATAAACACACTTCTCATACCCTGACTAGACATGCTCCCCTTGGTAAGTGTCAGTTGGACCTGACAATACAGGACTCCCAAGTAGCAGCAGACTGAAAAGCACCTGATGATTTTTCAGATCTTCCTGAAAGTATTGCACAGTATTCTGAACACCAGCAGCAAAAACTGACCTGCATTAACTTCTCTTAAAGTTGTGAGTTCTCCAAGGAGACAGAAACATCTGGTCCAGGTCAAGGAAGAGTCACGACATGGCTTGAGCCTGGTTCCCATCTGAAGCACTATTGCCTAGCTGTCAGGATAAGATTTGTTTTACATTTTCTCAGAATATTTATTTTTCTACAAAAACATTATTTGGCTTTTGCAAACTTTTGTTGAGGGAACTTTCCAAGAAGTTACATAAATTAATTACTTTATTCATGTACTTACTGGAGAAAGAAATATTTAAAACAAACAAAAACCCACAAAACAAACACCACTGGGCCACTTGCTCCTTCTGTTTTTTCTTTTATCTATATTCTTATTGATCTACTTTGTCAACTATTTAGCTTTACATTTCAAGGAAAGAAGAGGAAAGTTTTGAATCGAATTATTTTAATTCTTGAGAAACACCTCTAAAAATCACCCAGGTTACAGACTTTACAAACTTCTGTACATAGCCTGCTTTATGAGACTTCCAAGAGGAACCTCACTGCTACATAAACCGGAATACACAATCAGATCCATCTACACTATTGTTTAATTGATGCCAAGGATCTGGGCCAAAAGGTCTCAGAGCAGGATCAGGCCCCTGTAAGATTAGCTACATATACAGCTTCAATCCTGCAACTGCAATAGCTCAAGGAGACTGCTATGACAGAGGCATTGCAGGACAGGGCCCTAAATAATCAAGTATATAAAGATCTTTGTGCTCTCCACAACTGAAGCACAATTCTTAAAAATGAATAGACAAAAAACTTTTGTATTTGTGAAATAAAAATCAATTCTTTGGACAACAAGCAGGACCAGCATTCTTCAGGACAAGCTCCTTAAAATCTATAGGCTGCTTTCCCATATTGTTTTGTTTGGGTTTTTTTTTTTTTTTTTAATTTGTTTTTCAGTTGTTTTGGGTTTTTTTTTTTATTGCAGACAGAATTACTAGAATAATGCTGCAAGGACCCTATCCTAAGGATAAGCCCAACAGATGCAAAGACTCCGTCCAAAAGATGCAAATTTGTTCACATTAAAAAAAAAGTGAGTAGTTAAAAACCTAATAGCGCTAGCTGGAACTGTAGAGCAAGGATGGGAGATAACTTTCTTAGGATCTACAGATTCACAGTATAGCATACAGATAGTTAAATTTGAAATCAGAAGGTGAACAAGATATTAAGAGTTTTCTGTAAATCAGATTCTGGTTTGCTCAAAACTGTGTACCAACTGAGAAAACAGAAGTTATTTAAAAACCTAGGTGCACACAAGTCCACAGTTCTGAACTGTACCAGCCTAAGAAATGAAAGCACACAAGATCCATGGATTCTCAGTCTTACCTGTTTTGAAAGACAGTCATTAGATGTGCTTGTTACTGACCCAATACTAAACACTAAGCTCAAACTTGGCATCTGAATTACAAAGAACCCGGCAGAATCCCACACTGCCACAATGCTGATTTCCTTCCAGGCCACTTGTGCCAATCCTTACAGCAAGGAGCTCTGGCTGAAGAGCTGAACTGAACACACTGAAATATGTAGGGAGAGACAAAGCCTGACCTTACAAAGTCCTTCTGAGCAATAGGATATTTTAGCTCATTCTTAGAACCAGCACAAATATGTTTCTATCACCTTCACACATCTTTTAAAGCAAACAAAACATGCCTATGCATCCTTGCAAAAGTCATTTTCAGAGCATTAGGAAGAACAGAAGGTAATATTCACACAGCACTACATTAAGAAGAGACCTTGACTTGGAAGAACAGAAGACTGGGCCCAAAAGCTCTGACCCGCGAGGGTATTTTCCTATCAGGCAGCACAAGCTCTTAGAAGTGGAGGAAGAATCCTGAATCAAATTTGGATGTGAACAGATCTCTCAAGTCTAAGCTCACAAGTACTCAACCAGGAAGCTAGAAATCAACAGGTAACACTTCACCATTTTTTCACCAACCGATAGAGGAAAGTAATGTGCACAGGACAGATATTTTAGTAACAAAGAGGTTGTCGGTGCAGTAAGTTTACAGTCATGTAAGAACTTGCAGGAAGTTTAAGAATTCCATACTTCATTCTACCACCAGTAATCTTGGTTTTACCTGACTATCCCTGAGTCTACTGTGCAGACTGCAAAATGGGGGTGGGCAGCACTGGTTCTGAAATGTTTTTAAAATGTAATTGGTTGATACCTACAAAAGCACACAATAGAAGAATAAAATGTTATTACACCCTAAAAACACTCTGTTTAACAAAATATGTAATATATAAATTACAACACTACCTGTGTTCTTCAGTACACACTCTTAAAAGATTTGTTATATACCTGTTTAGAAAGTGAATTGTTTTTATTCTCTGGTAGGATGGACCTGAAGTCCATCTCTCTAGATAAAGATCTTTTTCTAGATCTTCACAATCAACAAAACTGAGCCCCAGTGTAAAATTTTCCCCAAGTATTATCACACAACTGCAATTAATGCAACTGCCATTTTACCCTGACAGGGCTAACAAAAAAAAACCAACCAAAAAATGTGGACAACTCTTCTCAACTTTCTGCCTTGCTACTGTTTTTTCTTTCAGAAACTGTACAACACTTTACACAGGAAGAAGCTATCACCACCCCACATTTGCAAATGGTGAAACTGCTTTATTTGGTCTCCAGAGCTGAAAAGGCTATGGTGGCACACTCCACCTTTATTCTAAGGCTACTGTATACTTTCAATCACATTTGTAAAACTGGAAAATTCATGCCCATCACTAGATTTACCAGATACTGGTAGAGTACAGATGATCCTTTAAGAAACCTCAATGAGATCCACAAATTCTGACTTTTAAGAAAATCTTCATTTCCACTGAAGTCTGTAACAAAGTTCTGACTGAACTCAGCATGACATTGATTACACCTAATGGGCTGCAGCTCCTGGGCAACAGCACAGCTCTTTTTTGGATGGGAGATGGGCAAAATCAAACATATGGTAAGCTGCCCCCATCACTTTTGGTGTGTGGGAGAAGTACTTGGGGAAGCAACAGAATCTGTTTTGCAGACAGTGCACAACATGTATGATACTTTGCAAAGGACGTTCCTCTGCAGTTCACCTTACACAAACTTGAAGTGCTCAGGCTAAGACAGTGCACTTGCTTTTCCACTCCCTCTGCGCTTGGCTACAGCCACCACAAAAGCAGACTGCTTGGCAGAGACTCTGCTTTGGTTCAGCACTAGCAGAAATGCTTCTGGTTCCTCAGTTTAAAATTATTCCAAAAAAAAAGACTGGCCCATCATCTAAATATGGACTGCCGGTTGATTATTCCATTAAGTTCATCCATCTGACTAACTCTCCAAAGAAAAAGAAAAAAAGTGAGTTTTAATTGCAGTGATGGGACACCAC
Organism: Haemorhous mexicanus; assembly: GCF_027477595.1. Taxonomy (NCBI): domain Eukaryota; kingdom Metazoa; phylum Chordata; class Aves; order Passeriformes; family Fringillidae; genus Haemorhous; species Haemorhous mexicanus. Next base: position 18,766,540 of record NC_082342.1, on the reverse strand, counting down.
CACCATCACCATTACCCACTGCCACCTCTTCCTCTGCCCCCCAATAAAAAATAGAAAGGAGTGAGGGTGTCTTATTCTTCTGATCAAGTGCTACTGATGTAGTTTCAGCAATGTTTTCAACACACACTTCTCTTAACTGGTTTTGCCACAATCCCCCAGAGAAACACAACCAAATTCTATTCGACAGCCTCAGTGGAATTTCACAAGCTCATATCAACTCTGATTTCAGACCAAAGTGAATTTTACACCCAGATTTTGTAGCCTGACCAGTAGCCCATTTCAGTGTAACCTAGCAGGAGAACACTGCTAAGCACATGCAGATTAACAGGTTTCTCTGAGACATTTCAGACAGAACACTGTCAAAGATATAAATTCTCCTGATAAAATCTTGGCTCCAATATTTATTTTCTGAAAGGAAGGAAAGCCTCAACATTTCATGCATCTATAAGGGGAGGGGAGGAAGAAGCAAGTTAGGACAAGAATAATTCAATCCTATGAAAATGCAGTAATTATAAAATCAGCCGCATTGTAGAATCACAGAATGGTTTAGGTTGGAAGGGACCTTAAAAGTCATCTAATTCAAACTCCCAGCCATAGGCAGGGACACCTTCAACTAGATCAGGTTCCTCAAGCCCCATCCAGCCTGGCCTTGAACACTTCCAGGGATGGGGCAGCCAGTGCAGTCATCCCATCACAGAAAAGAATTTCTTCCGAATATGTAATCTAAATCTACTCTCTTTCAGTTTGAAGTCATTCCCCTTTGTCCTGCTCTCCTGTCACTATCTCTCCATCTCTCTCATAGGACACATGAGGTACTGGAAAGCTGCTACAAGGTCTTCTTGGAGCCATGTCTTCCTCAAGTCAAAATATCCCAACTCTCCCTGCCTGTTCTCATAGGAAAGGTGTCGCAGCCCTCTGCTCAAATGCATACCCCTCCTCTGGACTTGCTCCAACTGGTCCATGACTTTATTATACTGGGGATCCCAGAGCTGGATGCAGTTCTCCAGGTGGAGTGCCACAAGAACAGCACAGTGGGTGAGAAGCAAAAAAAGCATTCTTTTCGAATGCTTATGTTAAAAAAACCTAGGTGTTTTAGAGCAGTTAAAAACATGAATGCTTCAGCAATAAACAACTCCTATCAAAAAAGTTACCTAAATAGATGATTATGATATGTTTTTACTGAGTCTTGAATCAAATGTATGTGAAAATGAAAATGACGACCCTTTCAGGATGAGTGATTCATCTTACTTTGGCTTGTTCTCTTAAGAGTAATAAATAGTCAGTAATTTTCCTGTTTCAATTTTTTAAGGAAAGCTTTCTTTTTCTTTCTTTATAAAAATTGACCATTTTAAACATTTGCAACCTGCAATAGCATTTTGACCTTTGGTTCAATTTTCCTCTGATTTCTATTCAGCTTTCTAATCTTATCATATTTAGTTCTACTAGACCACAATAACTGCTGAGACTTTGAATACCCTATACATTGATACAAAAGAAAACAGAAAACCAGCACAAAGACAGGATCGTGTAACCTATGCTTGCACCAGGGAGTTAAGGCCACAAAACCACTTCTTGAAGTGTGTAATTCCTCCTTTTTGGGAGGCAGGGGCAAAACTGCATTTGTACACAGTTTGTGTAACTGTACTACCAGGCCTCAGGCACACTCTGCATTTCTGAGCACAACTCTTCTCTTACCTGAGGTCTAACTCTGCATTCCTCAATGGTCACAAATACTGCTACACAGTTCCCCTGGTGCAGAAAAAATGTGTGGAGCTGCAGAGTCAATACACGTTATCAAGCTTTTTGACTGCACAGAAGCTATTAATATTTTGGTAGGGTGGGGGGTAGAATTCATGTCAGCCACAGAGCTGCTATGGCATATATACCAATTTCTTTTTCCTTATTTCTTTTCCCTCTAATACATTAGCAATACATGCAGCATCCAGTAACAACTCGGTTTCATGTTCTGCCTTCTCTGACTTGCAGTCCTAGATTCCGTTCTGCATGTTGTAAAGTACCCCATCAACCATTAAAGTCACAATTACATACCACACAGTCAAACGGAAAGCTTGTAACAGCAATTAAAAAAAAATAAATTGTTTAATGTAAAGTACATATCTGTGTAAACAGAGATTTGTTGAGCTCTATCTTTTAGAAGCTACAGAGGGGTCTAGCATCTGCAAAAACAACAACAAAATACAGCCACACTGTTACCTAGTGAGCTACTCTGCATTCCTTAATGGCAAAAGATGCTGCCCAAGGCATCTGCTATTACAAACAGGAACCAGATATTAGATGCTAAAGTCATCTAAAAAAATATATTCTGCTTAACAGAAACAGATACTGTTACAAATGAACTCTTTCTGAACAAAGAAATCATATCAGCATTCCAGATGTTATTGTTGCTAGATGTATTTCAGCAAAAAAAATCTAATTGCAATTTGTCTTTAAATTACAAACCAATGTTAAATTCCACTGCAATATTATGTAATTCAATTTATATTAAAATAAATTGCAAATCTTTGATATCAAAATTGCAAACAAAGCTCAAACACTCAACAGGTAAGCCTTCCTTGAAGTACCAAGATCAAGTAATAGGTTTAGAACTAACTTACCTGAAACTAATACCTTCCACTACATCTGCAGAGTCTTTGCTCCGTAAGTCACTTAATGGCACTTCCTGTAAAGCTGGGAAACTAACTGGGAACTGAAAGAGTAAGATTATTTGTTTTCCTTCTCTTCTAAGAAAACAAAGAAGTTTGAGTTCTGTTAGTTCTAAAAGCTTGCATTCGCTTAAGCAGAATTAGTTACCTTACTAGGGATAATACTTCAGTTTTATTTTAAGTGCAAAATCTATTTGCATTTATTTGTGTGTTTGTGCATGAGTGTAATTTTATTAAGTAGGACATTTTTAAAGGCCACAATCAAAAAAAGGCATAATTTGTCATGTCCTAAATAAAAACTTTCTTAACAGTTGCAATCTAGATAAATGCACATAGGCCACGAAATCACTTAGAAACTGTGTAAAGGCATACAGTGCACGCTCTTAAATAACAAAAAAAAGTAGTGCCTAATTTAGTGTAAAGGCTGAATTTGGCAACAAATTTTAATGGTTGTCTACCAATGGAGACTACTCCGATAAAACAAAAATACCAAAGCAAAATAAGACTACAAGCACCAATTCAACCCAAGTGTTTACAGAGCAAAATCCTGATTTAAATCAGTTCAATAGGTAGAACTGGAATGTCAAGGCAGCAGACATGGGAGCGTACGTACAGAGGGGCTCACAACAGCCAGAAACAGGAGGCATAAAACCCTCCCTGCTTTCAGTGTGCCTGCCCCCACTCTCTCCTTCAGCCCTACACAATCTCTGCAAAGCTTGTTAGAGCTCCACAAAACACCATCCCCCCACTCAAAGATTTTTTTTTTCCCCCCTTTAGGATCCTTGAATAAGAGAACACATACTGTTCCCACTGTAGATCTGAACTGTGCCCTTCTCTCATGTAACCCACTACATGGGGATGTCTGTGATGACAACCTCACCTCCCATTTTAATTTCCTTCTTTCTGTGAAGAGTAACAGCAAACGTCAAATGCAGCCCTGTGGGTCCATCCAGAAAAGCAAGGCTGCACAGAGAAACCAGATTAGCTGTGGCACAGAAACCAGCAGAACACTTCTTAGACAAAACGCACTATCTGGTCAGTTTTCTCAGGTGCTTTTCTCTGTGCACTACAGCATCCTCTCACTCACTTCAGCCCCATCAGCACATGGCGCAGTGAAACAGAAAGCTCGACAGGGACATCCTCCAGAGTCCACTTCACTATATAAATAAATAATCCATTTCCTCTAGACATCTCTCTCAGGAGGGCAGGATCTTCCTTTGCTGATTAAAAACCAGGAAGACGTCACAGGCACACAGACCCAAAAGCTTTGTTTGGAGCCCCCACCTGAGGAACAGGCCAGCCCTGAGTAGCAGCAAACAAAGTGATTTCAAACCGGCAACTGAGTATCCAGATCCCTTCAACAGCTTCCTCCAAAGGACTCTGAAGGAGTCCTACAGCAAGGGCGCTCACAGTGTGAGATTTTACCTGGGTCACTTTCAACCACGGACTTTATTTACCCTCTGCTGCTTTGGAACACAGGGCTGAGGCAAGATAGACAAGCACAAGCACATACAAGAGATGCAAGGGAAATACTTAACACTCAAAAATTGTTTAACACACACACACACACACGCAAAAATGGGCAATTTTCTCATATTAATGGAAATCTCATGGCAATGAGAAATGAACAAATTCTACCATTATACTTAGTTACCTGTCATTTACTTCCCTTATTTGAGGTCTTCCACACTAAGAAATAAAGTTAAAAACTCCCTTCCCTTGCTCTACTTCTGACACTTGTGCTTTTTATTTAGTCCAACCATTTTAGAAGAATGGCACTGGAGCTTCTGCTTACTCTTTCAGCACTAAAACACATTTTTAATCAATACAACAGAAGAAGTAAATTGTGAATAATTATCTGCATTAATATATTTGCTGCCGGCTTTGTCATTCTTTAATTTGCACACACCAAATTTCCCCTTATAAACACCTCTGTTTCTCCAAAAGCAGCTGGAAATTAGTTATGCTGGCTTTATTTTCTTATTAATTCATATGCTATAGTTCTGTAATCAGTGCAGGATCATGCTGCAATTTTGCATACTTGTTTCAAAATATATTATGAGCACTTGATGATTGATGTTTTACACCATGTATGAAAGAGCATCTCAAACAAATTAGAGGGAATACAATAAAAAATTTAAATAAGAGAAAGAATTACACATATATTCAAACAAGAGATAAACCCTGGAACTCACAAGTTTGCAGCATGGAACACTGACTGATTAGAACTGAGCTAGGCAAGAAGTTTACACAACTCCACGTGAAATTTGGATATAAGGAAAAGTTTTGGAAAGAGAAAGAACAGCTGAAGATAGCTTTACCAAGGAAGTGGAGGTGAAAATGGTACTTCTTTCCAAATCTATCATCTCTGCCCATTGATTTGAAGTACATCAGAATGCTTTCTTTCCCTAGACAGACAGCCAACTTGTGAAGCAAACATACTTGAACAAAATGGTTCATGTGCCAGAAGACTTATCATCTACCAAACGGCATTCTCACATTTCATGCTCTTCCATCCTCTTCTCATTTACAAGAACTCAGCATGTTTCAGCAATGTCTCTCTCTATTCCCAGCTCATCATCAGGTCAAGGATGGCCAATAAGTTTGTGAGTACAACAGGTGGCAGTCCCTGGCAGGAGTATCTGCACATCAATAACTAAGAATAATGTGAAATCTGCAGCTTTTCTGAGGAATTACAGGCCACCAGAACTTCAGCCAGCAAACCTGCAAAGGGGTGCACATTGCTGATGGAGCTCTGGTTCTGGCTTTTTGTTCAGGAATTCACCTGTACAATTGTAACTGCAGGATCAGGCTCTTCAGCCATGAGGTTAAGAGAAACTGATGTTCCTGTACTTCTCCCATAAGTCAGCATGACGTTGCTGACCGTAGTTCACTGTAGGCAGGATGTGGCTCAAAGACCACCACTTAGGGAAAGCAAACCAAACACAGCCACCCACAAAAATGAAATGAGGGAACAAATCAAGTCCTCCCTCAGTCCTTCCATTCTCATCTAATGTTTTCTTTATCCAGCTTCACCTTCAAGTTTCTCTTCAAGTCTCTCTTGAACATTGCTTTGCCAACCACAAAACAATGCATTCTCTCACATACACAAACAAAAACTTAGAATTACTTGTTTCATAGAAGAACACACAGGCTGCAGAGTGAAGATGTACTATTCTACTGCAAGAGACGTAATCCTAACTATTACTGTGTGACATGCTTTCCCCACTCCCATTGCTGGGTACCTCTTGACTGTGCAAGGCATGAGTACAAATCAAAACCAAAATATTCAAAACAAAAAGACAACTTCTAACAAGGTTTAAGTTTAAAAGTCCTTATGCAGCCAGCAGAAAAAACATATTGGGGAACAAAGTGAAAGGTATTGGTTGGAAGCCATCAAACACTGAAACATTGCCTGACACTCCGCAGCATGGTACAGTCACCAATCCTTTACCCAGCTCACCAGTGCACAGGACCAGGTTTAAGTCTTCCTCACTTGAATCCTGCAACAGACCAGCTCAGTTCTTATGAACAGAAGGGAGGAGTAGGCCTTCAATGTGTGTGCCTAACCCTGCCCCAGCGACCCTAGCATTTCAGAAGCACAAGACAAAGCCCAACCCAAGAGTGAGGGTGGCAGAAATCTTCCTGTTGCTATGTGTGTGTAAGAGGAGAGTGATCCCACAGCCAGGAAGCAGTTAGGAGCGTTCCACAATGTCTCAAAGCAGACAATTTGCTATACACATAATGCCTTTCAGAAAGAAAACATGATAAACCCTCAAACAAAACACCACACAGCCAGAGGGAAGACACCTTCCCACCTTCCCTCAGAAAGGGAAGGTGTAGACAGGACTTGATAAGCTTCTTGTCAAGAGAGCTTCCACTTGCATTAAGTTCCACAGATCCCATGTTGTGCAAGTCCACTGAATTATTTTTATCTTTGCTGAATGAGGCTCTATGACATTAAGGGTCAATAAAATGCTGCTTCTTACTTTCAGCATTTGCTACATTTTATAAAATGTCTTATTTAGAGACACCCACGTAAAAGATTTCTAACAATAAAAATTCCATGCTTCCTAAGCAACTGATTTTCTTAGTGTAGCCTCATAAAATCCTGTTAACTTTCCTTCCCCTCACTAAAAATTGAAATGTTGTTGTACTAGGTTTCTTTGTACTCATATATGCCTGAAGCTAGTTTGTTTTCACATGCTGAATTGTCCACGCTCATAAGGACTTGCTATTACATTATGTGTGCTATAAAGGAAAAAGCATGGACACTGTAAAGTGTCAAAACCATGTTTTTCCTCTTTGCTGATTCATTTTTTAGGTAATTAAATTTATAAATATTAGAAATAATAAAATACTGCTACCATTGTGAGAACATTATAAATAGGTCTACAACCAGGCATTAAGTAAAGTGTGCTTTACTCCTCAAATACACCTCCAATTTTTACATCAAATTTTTATTTTGAGTAACAAAACACCAGAAAACAGCAAATCTGCAAATCTTAAATATGCTTACCATCTCTAGAAATAAAAGTACAGTAAGCAAGTTGCCCTATCACAATACTGCCAGAGTGCCAAAGTAGTTGCTTCTGTCAATTTCATGTTATAAGAAAATCAGTTGTCATTTTGCATTAGATTATGAATATGAAAAAATAATTTAATTGTGAAGAACTATGTCACATGAATCACATTTTAAAAACATCACTATGAAGAATCATTTTCTTCCTTGCATTAGCTTTACCAAGTTAGTATTAAATAAACAGGGGTAATAAATACTGCAATAAACAGCAGTTTAAATACCATGTTTACTGGCAAAAGCTCTTAAGTAAGCTCTCCTCCTACTTTACACTGTCTTGACAACAAATATAACCAAATTGTAAGTCAGTAACTTCACAACATTCTGAAGATTTTTTTTTTAAACAGCACTATGAATGAAAGTGGAGTATTGGCAAAAGATGTCCAAGTGGCACAGAATTCAGTGAATCTACTCACATCTCAAGACAAGCACTTACCAGGAAAGTTTCAGAGCAAGAGAAAGGACACAAAACTAAGGAGTCAGATTTTATTCCATTCCCTGCTACTGCTAACCTGCTAAGTGACTGCAGGAAAGCCTACGCTCCTTCGCAGCTTTTCATCTCAGATGCCTAAAACTGGGAAAAAAATGATTGTTCCTGATCTTGAGGTGTGTGATTACAGTATGGCTTGTGTACTTCACCAAACAGGACAGAAGTACATAAATAAAAAAGGCAAGGCCTACAACCACCAATTATTAATAATATCACTATTATTGAGAAAATAGTATGTGCTTTTTTCTTTTTCAAGCAATGCAAAACAGCAGCCCATCAAACCATTTTTAAATTCAGAGTAATCCTTAGGCTGGTTCAGATACTACCCTTTCCAAACTATCCAAAACTGTAGGAGTCTTTTGTGAAATCCCCACGTCCACCAGGACCACACTCACCCTATTACTCTCAGACAGAAACACTGTATCATTACTGATCTTAAAATAATAAAAAAGAAGTAAGTCCTAATAATCTTTTGACATGAAACTGAACGAAAAAGCTTCTGGCAACAATACCCCAGGAAAGGGAGAAACATGGTACAAGGAAAAGAAAGAACACTATAGAAGTCAGAAGGATGACTTTAACCTATTTCTTCTCAAGAATATTTTGAAATACATATATAAAGTTCAATCCAGCTTTATAGACCCCTAAATAATAATGAAAACATAAATTATTAAATTTACAGTAAGCTACAACAGTATCTATACTGCTTTGAAAAACAAATCACTTATGAAAACTGTCCCAATATACAGGTGCCATATGATGTAATGATACAGGGAAGTACTGTCACTCTCAATTTAGAAGTGACCAAGGGACATATGGCTATGCTTTCATAAGTAAAGACCTTGGAAGCCATCAGCAGGCCAAAGGAATGCTGCTAATTCCACTGGTGGCCACAGTAGGCCATCATCACGACAGCGCACAGGAAGTCCAACTTGGGTCCAAAATTTGGAAAGCAGCCTCTGGTTTTGACTACATCACTTGCCAGAGCTCATAGAGACAGCCTGCAACACACTCAAAAATTAAAATGAGAGTTTCACTTCAGCTCCAATTTTAATTTATAGTACCTTCCTCCACCAAGGAACCGCCTTCGGATAAAGAGGGGGATCTGAACACTACACATGCCATATAGTGTTGAAAGCAAAGCAGTGTCTCACCTCCCAGGCATTCAAATTTCACTGCAGGTGTATTTACAAACTTCACATCACAGCAGAGCCTTGCACACCACAGGTCTCATCAACCTTACCTGTACCTTTTCCACCACCACGTATGGTGAAGAGCATCTCGTCCTAGCTCACTCAGTCAAGTTCTCCTCTCTTCAAATCACTTTCCCCAGCTCTGTGCCAGAAGACTGCACTGCCTAATGCCATGTTCATGAGCTCCAGAGACACTGTGCATCCTCAGCCCCCAGACCGTGAGTGGCAGCAACCTGGAAGAACTTTAAGCTCTGAATGCGAGCAATCATACCAGTGAATTTAACAAGACTTGTCATCTGCTTCAAGATATTCACATGCTTACAGGATTGCCAATTACAGAACCACTAATTTACGAACAAAGTGTATTAAGAGCATTCCGGATGAACAGGAAAAACATTAGTTATAAAATAATGGCATAATTACCTCTGATATTTTATGTGGAAAACTGACATTTAATATCTTTAATTATTCACACAACAGCTATGAAAGAGAAAGGTTTTCTTCCTTGAAGGGAAAAATAAGCATGGACAAATTCCTCTCACCATCACTCCTACACTCCTTTCCTAAATAAACCTCCTGCAGAAGCCAATGGAGGTTTTGCAGGCAATAAGCTTACACCAAGCACCCCCAAAAAACTCCAAAGGGTCAAGGGCAATCTTCTTAAATACTCTTGAGTTTACCTCCACACAGAAACCAGCTACATTTCTGCTAAATTAAATGCCTGCTTGACATGGTTTATCAGCTTGCTGTGCCAAGAGGGACAGCAGTGTGCAACAAACTTTTGAGAACTTGGGCCAATTTCTGAAGCATGCAAAAGGCCCCTTGCAAAGCAGAAAAGCACCTTCTATCTTGTGACACACCAGCCCTGCATTGGCACTCACCAAGCAAATTAGAACTCCTGTATGACAAGACTGAATAACTAAAATCCAGCCATGAACAGTTACTTTAGTGAGAACTGCGTAATAAAAGAAATCTTCCCTTTTACTAAAATAAAAGCCCCCTAAAGTAAACGGAGATTTCTAGTCATGGACAAACCTAACAACATCTCTATTCTCATCTTAACCAGGCACATTATTTTCATTGCCTTTTTTTTTAAGCTACAAGGAAATGTATTTCTTCTCTTCCTCTAAACCTCCTATTATGCTTTTTTCGTAAAAATGATACCCTACCCTTTTCTTTGTTCAAGCCAGTTCAACATCAGGTGAGACATGCATTTAGCACGATGCACAAAACCAAGGTCCACTTCTCTCCAAGTGTGGGAAGATTATGATCACCCCTTCACTGCCAGATCAACATTCCATGCATCCAAAAGACTTCATAACAAAACTAAAACCAGATAATGACTCAAGACCTGAATCAAGGTCTCTGGGCTATTCTTGTTCAGCATCCTTTACTATTACTCGAAATAAAGAAAATGTCCTTAGCACTTACAGAACTCTCATGTGACTCTTGACTGAAAACACAGAAAATTAAGTTCAGAAATCAGAACATTTGTATTCAGCCCTGATCAACATTTTGAAGCCTATCTGCCAGTTTTGAATTTCCACATGCATTTTTACTTGGAATAAATTGTTGCAACAATTACTCTTCACAGAACACAATCCTTGTCAGTAATGCTATAAAGCCAAAAGCAATATTCTCCTATGCAACTAGTCTGTCACAAAAAAATTCAGTAATTGAATTTGGTGTTTATACTCTGAGACCTGCACATACTAACCACACCACATACAAAATCTGAAAACCTGAAATTTAAGTGTAAATCTGCAGGAACTGGAGAACAGCAGAATTCTCCCTTCAAACCAACTGCCCACAGTGGATACCCCAGCCTTAACACTAGCTTTGTGGTTATAATATCATACCAGAATAGCTGCTCCCAACAGCCCCCTTCAAGTCAGCATGTTTGGGACCATCACTTATCCTCTGTCTGCTATATGCTGCTTGCAAAAGGTCAGGAGTATGTTATTAATCATTTGCATTTATGAATACTAAGCTTACCCCAAATACATGTCCTGTCTTCTTTTTAATTATGTGCAGAATAGTACCAAGAAGATATGCTACCTTCAACTTCCCGTTTTGGGCCACAGGTCAGTGACACCACAGGCAATTGTATGAGAAGTGCACCAAATGCCATTCATTTTATGTAATTTTTAAATGTGAACCCAGAAATTTAGAACCTCTTTAAACTACCCCTTCCACTTCAGCTTAAAAGGTGTCAAATCCTTCAAAAGTTATCATAACTTCTCTCAGCATGCAGATTAAAAATAAACATTGCTGTGTACCTGAAAACTTAGGAATACTAGTAAATTAGTCACTAAGATACATATCTCAAATTGATTGGTATCTGCATTCATCAATGCCAAAAGTAAAAACAGTAACATGGAATGAGCATGGATGGAACTCTAATTAGCTCTCAGTTTACGTGTTAAAACTGAACAAACTCCTGTTGCATCAGCATTACAGTTCTGCTAAACTTGTCACTGATTCTTGACCTTCAGAGTTTTCTAATAACCTATTCAGTTTACATTCTCATACTTTTCTACCACTGAATTTTAAAAGGACTTTACATGCTCATTACATTTTCAACCTCTGTGTCGCACTTTGCATATCCTGGTCTAAAACTTTTGCCCTAAGTCAATCAGCTGGTTGTCTTTACAAAGTTTAAGGGAAAAAAATACCACCAAAAAAAAAAAAAAAAAAAAGTGAAGAGAGCTCTGAATATGCACAACCTTTTAATTTCCAGGTTACTTGGAGAAACCCCTACATCCAAACTTTGTATTCTAGCACTAGGTATTAGCACCTGGAGAAGACATGTTTTCTGAGGTGCTAAAACCAGAACTAGCATCTTCTTCATCATAAAAAGTGACAGCACAAGGAGCTCCATCATATCAACAACAACCAAGTTCTTTTTCATGTGTACAGTTCACATACTTACCCAGGAAGGCAAATGGAAATTACAGACAGACGAAGATGAAGCTGTCTCAAAGCCTTTGTCATGTGATAGTGACCTATAAAGTATCAAATAAAGGCACATCATCAGCACACCATGATTTTACAATATTGCAACTCACCACATCATCAACAAGAGGAGAGATCCCAAAACTTGAAACTTGCTTCCTCTTCACCCCCATCCCAGCTAAGCTGTCATTAAAACAAGATGACAGTCGCAGTAAACCGTAAGGAGAAAACAAAAGATGCACCACGTCTTTAGAGGGCATTAGGAGTGGGCAAATGGAGCAAATCATCTGAGTGTGCATCAGCAGGGTGGGTTGTTCTTCCTCTCTCTCTCACACGGATGCATGTTTATGAGTGCACACAGACACACATACATATACACAGAGATACATCACGTAATTATTTACACGCACACACAGTAATACTCGCATGTATTATCAAAATAAAAGACAGAAAGTTGACCACCATCTACAAGGAGGCATATATAACAATAACCCCCGGGAACTTACACATGTGAGCGATCAATCCCCGCGCGTGGATAAGCCAAACAACGCAAAAATTAACAAAAAGAATAAGCCGCCAGACCACAAGTACGAGATCCACCAGAGGAAAGAGACAGACAGAGCGACGGACGAAGGCTGCAAGGCTGGAGCACAGTTTCAGGTAATGCCCGCTGCCCCCCGGCAGAGCCCAGCCGAGTCGCCCGGAGTGCTGCGGCCGCCCGGCCGCCCAGCCGCCCCTCCGCCACCGCAGCCCGCGGGGATCGACCCCCGGCCGCCGCGGGGGGAGCGGCGCTCGCAGCCGCCGCCCGCCCTCCGCCCACCCTCGCCCGTGCAAAGTGTAGGGCCACCGGAATCCGGGCTCCGGGGTGGGGTGGAAAGAAAAGGTATTAAATATGGAGAAAGACCGCCGTGACCCAGGGTTTTCCCGTCTCCCCTCCTCGCCCCCCGCCCCCGGTCACCATCAAGTTTGCATCCTAGTTACAAAATGTCGATCTTGAAGGCTGACAAGACACAGGGAGAGGGGGAGAGAACGAGAGAGAGGGAGAGAGTGAGTGAGAGAGAGAAACGAGAGAGTCCATCTTGCTTTGAGGGGGGAGGAGAGGAGCAATAATGCAGCGCATAAATCTCACCCTCCCGGGGGAAAAGTCTGCACAACACCTTTGGGGGCGGGCGGGTGCCCAGGGAAGGGGCGGCGGCGCGGGGGGCTCCCCGGCCCTCCCAGCTGCCCTCCCCGGCGGGCTCCGGCGAGGCAGGCTGGCAGCAAACACCTCCCTGCTGCTCCCCTCCTCCTCCCCGCGGGCCCGGGCGATGATCCCGCTGCTGCCGCCGCCGCTGCCACCGGGGAGGAGGTGCCGCCGCCGGGAGAGCCCACATGGAGACCGGCACCCCGTCCCTGCCCCGGCGGCCGAGCCGGGCCCCTCCGCCGCCCCGCCGGGCTGCGGGACTTGGACGTGTCACCAGCAGGACGGGCAATGGTTTCGGCGCCCCAGGCCCGAGTGACCACCGCCGGCCTGGCGGCGCCCCGGCCTCCCCGCACACACTCACCTCCGCAGAAAACTTTTAACCGCGGGCCTCCCCCGGAAAAAGTGGCGAATCCGCCCCGCACACGGTTAAAGCCCCGCGGCCCCCCGGCTCGGCTGGCGGCGAGCGGGGGAGACCCGGGCACGGTCCTTCCCCGCCCCGGCGGGGAGGGAGGGAGGAGGCAGCAGGCAGGCAGGGAGGGAGGGGGCGGGCAGCCGCCTGCCGGTGCCTCTCGCCCCGCCGCCGTGCATGTCGCCTCGGCGGCTCTCGCATCGCTTCGTTTTACCTTCCTCATTCAGCAGCGGCAGCGGGCTGCCACCGATATTCCTAACGCAAACCTGCTGCCGTGCGGCGCCCGGGATTAACGCTACTGCCTCCTTCTCCCCTTCCTCCAACCCTTCCTTCCCCGTCCTCCTCCTTCTCCTCGCAAACCCACACTGGATCGGCTGTCCTCACATCCATGCAAGTTTCATACATTGCAAATAAACCCGAGAGGAGGAAGAGCGAAGCGCCTGGCGGGGAGCGGGGGGGAGGAGGAGGAGGGCTGCTTTCTGTAATTTACCAGCGACCCGATCTCGCAGCAGCAAATAACAGCCGAGCACCCATCCGGCTCTCGGCGGCCGGGAGAGACCCCCACCGAGGCAGCCGCCCCCTCCCCAAAGCGCCCCTCGCCAAGTTTTCTGTCATCGCGACCACCCAATGTCACAACTTACCTTCAGAAATAGGACTTCGCGCGGCCGAGGCCTGCCGCCACCTCCCCCCGGCCCCCGCCCGCCTTCCTCCCTTCCTCCCTCCCTCCCTTCCTCCCTCTCCACCTTAAACTTATTGACACAACATGATCCCGCATCCACGCGAAACTCCGGCAGGGCCGCTCGTCCGCTCGTCCGCCCCCCCTATGCCCACCGGGGCCGCCGCCCCGGGTGCATCGCCGATGACTACCGGAAAACGCACAGCCCAACTCTCCGGCCGAGCCCGGCCGCCGCTGTTGTTGTCGGGGTCGGCGCCGGGGTTTTTCCTCCGGCTCCCCGTGCGGCCGCTGGATCGGCTGCTTCCCCCTCTCTGGTTTTATATCCCCACCCCCCCGCCCTTTCTCCCGGCGGCGCGGAGCCCCCCAGGCCGGCGACAGCCGATACCGATCCGCGCACTCTCCCCCGCGCCTCGCCGCCCCTCGGGATGAAGTTTCGTTTCTGTCTGCCGCGATTTCCCTGTCAAGTCCTCCCGAAGGAACGCACCGAGCGGCGGCCGGTGGCCATCCCTCCTCCTCCTCGCCCTCCTTCCCCTTCCTCTCTCCGCCGCTGCTCTTGCCTCTCTCTGTGGCGGCGAGAGGTGCCTGGTTTCAAACGCAGCCTGGCACTGGCTGGCCTACCCCCGCCGCCTCTCGGGCTCGGCTCGCTGGTGTTTTAAATGCCCTGCGCTGTACCGCGATCCACTTGGCCCCCTCGCCGTCACATACCCCCGGTGACCCCTACCCTGCCGGGCGGAGGGCTGGCGGCACTAACCCACCCGTCCTCCGCTGCCCAAACTTTCAAAACGAAGGCAGGGCTGGCAGGAGGGAGGAAAAGTGACTGCGAGCCGCGGCAGCCGCCGCGCCGGGCAGGGGAAGCTCCGCGCCTCCCTCCCGTCCGAGAGCGCCGCAGGAGGGGTGCGGGGGGCTGCTCCGCCGCTGGGGCGCGGAGCGTAAAGCGTGGGGCGAGGGCACCCCTCTCCCTATCTCTCCCTCCCTGCCGCTGCCCATCTCCGCCCGCCCGGTGCGGGTCTGCGGGCGGCGGCACTCACCTCGGCGGGGTGCGCACCGAGCCGCTGGGCCGGACGCGGCTCGCAGCGCAGCCCCTCCGCCTCGGCGCCCGCGGAACGCGGCTCCACACAGAGCCATGCAACCCGGGCAGCGCCACAACACTCCCCGCGATATAAGGCGCCCCGCCATTGGCCGGCGCGCTGAGCGACGGGCCCGCCGGCCACTCAGCGCTGCCGTTACACCCGCGGCCCGCGAGGGAGCCGCTGGCGCACACAGTCACACAAAGATCGCCGCGCTGCCCCTCGCAGGGTTCGCGGAGCCCCCGGCGGCGGTGCCGGAGCGGGGTAGGCAGCGGGGGCCGCCCGGGGCAGCGCGGAGCCGTGCCGGCCACAGCGCCGGCAGCCACTGTCCATTGGCCGCTCGGGCAGTGCCGCGAGAGTAAACTACGTCTGCCCTGGGCAGTGCCGCGGGGTAGCGGGGTGCGGGCTCGGCCCGGCCCGGCCCGGCCCGGCGCACCCCGAGCAGCCTCCCGATAACTTACTCGGCCGAGTTGGGCGAGTTTCATTCAGAGGCCACGGCACGGCAAGCTAGAAGTTGCGTGAGGCAGCAGCGCATACGCGCAGCCCCTGCTGGGGCAGTAAACACGGGCAGCCACCCCCGCCGGCCGCGGCCGGACGGGCCGGGCCGGCGCTGCCCCCTGACCCGGCGAGGGGGATTGAGGCAGCGGCGCCGCGCGAGGATACGGCGGAGCTCCGGGCGGTGCCCCCTGCCGTAGGAATCCTCGCCCAGGCGTGGCGGAGAGGGCCTCACCGGGCCAGCATCGACAGCACGGCCGACTTCACATCGGCTTCCCATAGAGACCGCTCTGTTGGCAGAGCTAGCCGAGTATAACGCTGGGGTCCGCGCCACGCTCCGTGTCCTGCCCGGTCCTCTGCCCTGCACCTCGCGGACCGTACCAAACACATAGATGTGAAATTCATTTGAGAATTTCTGTGGCTGACGGGCTGATATGCACAAAGCGACAGTGTGAGGCCAGCAGCTTTTGTGTGGCTGCATGGCGATTGTGCTGATGGGTGTTGGAAGTGTAGTCTAACTTTCTGGGAGAAGCTCCTTACCACTACAGAAATCAAACACAGTGTGGAAGCATACTGCTTACACTGACCCCGTGTATTAATGTTCGCGAGGGCTTGAATATATGCAGCATGAGACCCTCATGTTTTTTACACAGAAGACATGACATTTATTCTTAGAGTTAGGAAGAGCTAACTTTTTGTGTGGCTCTGTCTCTAGGCAGGATGCTGACTTCCAGTCAGCAATTGTCAAAAAAAAAAAAAGTTCTAATAAGAAAATAATATTTAAGTTTATTTAATAATTTTATTAAGAAAATTATTAAGAAATAATAGTTATAATAACAATGGGAATTAGTCTTTTTTTTTTCCAATAGGAGAGCAATGTTTGTGTTTCATTATGACTTTACACGTCTAAGAATGTTGCAGAGTTTCTTCCATATGTTCTCAGTCCTGAGCTTTTTTCCAATGTAATATGGTTAATTTCAGCATCTTTCCATGGCTTGCCTACTCTTCTCCCCAACCCCTTTTCTCAGTATGGCAGAATTATGTTAAATAACTGTGAAATAATATTTCTTATGTCTGAATAATGCAGTGCAGTAAAGTACAAGCTCATATTAGAAAATAAATTGTATCCATGTTTCTGAGAAAGCGTTTTAAAATTAGCCTGCACATTTTTTCTTAAGATGCGACAAATGTATTGTAAATGCCCCACCCTCTTGTTTGTTGTAAGCAGGGATGGGTTTGTCAGTGCCTGAATAATATAAAAATAACAGCATAAACATATTCTTGTAATTAATGCATTCTGCTTCAGAATATAGTTTTCATTGCTAAGAAGGCAGAGCTGGCCATCTATCCACTGGAAGTCAGGTGCACGTCAGGTGTCAGAGGCTGGGACACTGGCAAGTGAAGGCACACACATTTCATTAGTCACATATAAAAAGGTTGGCCTAATTTTTAGGCAGAGCTTCCTTCTTTCGTTTCCAGATTGTGCAGTGCTTTGCAGTAGTGGGTAAGCAGCATCTTTTCAGTATGCATAAACAGTTACTGGTAAGAGTAAGAGGCCTAATCCAGACAGTTAAAATTTCCATGGTATAGTTTCTTACATGTCAGTATTAGTGCTATTAGTGCCTTGTGTCCTGGCTTCTTTCACCCATAATAATAACACCACACCATGGAGCCTCTCATACCTCTTCATTGCTAAAATCCTTTCAAAGCAGGTAATTACTGAGCAATATAAGTGATGTAGGCACTTCACAGTATACATGAACCTCATTTTAAAGGTTGTTTTATTTTGTTGTTAACAGATCTATTACACTTGATACCTTTGCTGGCCCTTTCAGAAAAGAGGCCAAGATAAGGACACCTTGCATGTAATGTAGTTTTTTACAGCTGTACAAAATGGATATACAGTACTCCTGAGTAGAACAATTGTGTTTTGTGTCTGCTTCATACAGTTACAAATGCCTTGTGAGTTACTTGCAAGGCAGGCCACCTATTAGGTCTGTAGAAGCACAAGGGTTTTTTCACCCTCTAAGAGAGATGAGTAAGCTGAGGTATGCTAGTATGTTCAGAAAACAGAATGTTTGCATTTCCACTGCCTTTGATTTATTCTGTCCACAGTGAAAGAGAGAACTGTATTTTCTTGGTTGTCAATACAGGACCTTTCACAAACACTGACGTCATGAAGGGGAGAGGGAGGGGATAGTGAATATTTTTGGATTTCCATTTTTCTGTATAAGATTTTAAGCAAATTAATCTCTTTTTATGCCCACTTTGAGATATTTCTGGCTTTCACCAGCCACTGTTATCAAGAGTTTTGAGGTGTTAGCAAGTGTCTATGAGGAATTTTTCAAGGGACAGCAAGACAGCAAGTGCTGCAATTTTTTTAGTTGCTTGTTAATTAGTATTTTAGAACTCCACACAAGTTTCATTTCTAGATTTTTCTGCAAAACCTTTTGGCATCAGATGGGACCTTTCTGTCACTTGTGTGTAACTGGTATTAGTTTTTGAGAGTGATGCCCTGGCCCTACCTTGTGGCAGGCTCACGTGGGCTGCTGTGCACAGCCAGCCTGCACTAAAGTCGGTGCAGTTCAGCTCAGATAAAGCATTTGCTCTGTTGCATGCACAGCGGGATTTGGGGCTTCCAAGTTGCACATCCATGGAATTTGTGTGAGTTCATCTGGGTTTGCCTGCTTTGCGCTCAACTGGCGGCAGAGTATCTCCCTCCCAACTGCATGTCCCCTCTTAATTAATCCATGGCACTTCATGAAAGACGTGTCTGTGGTCTGTCAAGAGAGAAAAAATATTTCCACTCACTTTGTTCTTATTTAAGAATAACAGGAAAAAATAGTAGCATTGATATAAATAATAGTAATTTATACTATATTTTTTTTTTAACTCCCCTACTTTGGGGCCTGCCATGGAGCTCAGTAGTGTTAGGGAGGGGGCTGAGTTGGATCCTTAATTACCATCTTTTCTTCTTCTCCTGCCCAGGGCAGAATCTACCTGCTGCCTGTGGAACTGACCTGTCTACTGGTAGCTCTTCCGGCCTGAGGTAGATGTGTGTTCCATGGCCAGTGTAAATTTATTCCAATAATAAAAAGGAAGCTTGGACTAGCCAGCTGCAGCCTGAGCCTGCAGGCCCTGGTTCCCTTTGAGCTGCTACCATGGCTGACTACAAGTGACGGTTGTCATGTGAGCAGGGAAGGAAGGCCATAAGGCAACTCTGGGAGCATATGCTTTATCTGCGTTAAGCTTTGCGCACAGCCCAGGGAGAAGCATGGGGAAGAAAGGGTGAGGCAGATGCAGCCTTATGGAGCATGTCCCACCTCTGTTGCTTTTTTCCTGTGGCCTGTGCCCACCCACAGTCCATGGAATAGCGTGGCATCCTCCAGGTTAAAAAACACTGGAGCAGGACAATGCATTAGTGGGCCTATTTTCCTCCCCAATGCACTTGTACAACATGGTAACATTAATAGCAATTTATGTGCAAGCAGTGAAGGGAGGAGGCATTTTAGCTGAACTAAAGCTGCAGAATATTCACTGCAGAGTAGGAACAGAGCCACAGGATCAGTGCAGGACAGCCATTCTTCAAGAAGCACACTTCTAGGAAGTCTATTGTTCCCACCTCAGCTCCACTTTCAGTTTCTTGAGAACTCAACAGAAGTTTATAGAAGTCAAAGAAAGGGCCAACCTGTTCTGTTGGTTTCTCTGTAGGAGGACAGTTTGACTATATTTCTTTGTTCCTATTCCTTACTCCTGTTCTTTCACAACATTAAAATAATCAGGGTATTTTCTTCATAATTTTGTGATTCTGCTTGAGTGTTGTTTTTCTATACTAGTCCATCTAGTTATCTAATTCCTGCTGTCTCCTATCAAGTGGTTTGTTTGTTTTTGTTTTTGTTTTTTTAATGCCTCTTTTTACTAGAGGAGCATTAGTAACTGCAACCCTTTAAAAGAACCAGACATTAAGAGCATTAGATCCTAGAAGCAACCAAGAAGCTGCTACCACTTTCATTTGACAAACTGGATGCAAGAGTAGGAAGGGGAACAGACAGGTGAAATGACCTGCCAGGAGTCTCACCATTTGGAAGCAGCAAAGTCAAAAATCAAATCTGAGCTTCTAAATTCCAGTGCGTTGTTCCATCCATTTCTTTCTCTTCTGCTCTGAGTTTTCTTTCATAGTGCCTCCCTTTGTCAGAAAAACATAACTACAACTTGAGGAACTATTTACCATTTTTTCCTGTTTCAGAAGGAAAGAATAATAGGTTAGCCAGAACATCCACATCCATTTGAGTCTATCATCTCTGTAAAAACCTCCATCTGACCCTGGAAGACATTTAGGTGTATGTTAAACTAATATATATTAGCTAACTAATATTAGTGTACATGAAGTATATGATGTCGAGAATAATGAAGCAATTGTCTGCTAATCGCTAAACTCAGTAGATTTTCCTTGTCTTTATACAAGTATACTGAATACACAAAATATGTAAATCAGGTCAGATCTGCTTGCCTGATGTTGCGTAGCCTTTGAGTTAGTCTAGTGCAAGCAAATCAGTTTCCATAGCCAATGACACATGAAAGCAGTGGGTCTGTCATTCACATCCCGTAACTTGGGATTCCTTCACTTACTGACAAACTCCCTGTTAAAAGCGGGGCCAAAGAATAGCAGCTTTCCCACAACTCCACCCTTCCAATTTTTACAATTCTGCTTTAATTCTCATGTAAACTGCAATAATATTTAACTGCTTTGAGCATAAAATGTAATTGGAACTCATATTTCAATTTAAGATTGTTTGCCCCTTATTACATTTTAGTGCCATCAAGTAGGTTTCTTCCTTTTCCACCCAAGCATCTCTTTTTCCTATTTCTGCTTCTGGTATTATTCAAACATTTAGGGTTTTTTTTGCTTATTCTTCCTTTTCTATAAACATTCATGGTGCTTTAAAGAAACTACACCTCTGTTCTGATGTCTTTCTTCAACCTCCAGAGTACCACCAGAGACCTCAACGCTACCTCACAAATATGTATTTACTTCTGTCTAGAAGAATGAGGACAGTGAAGGAGCAAAAAAGTTCTCAGCCTGGTAGCGCCACTGCTTAGCTGAAGAGGATGTTGTTCAGTCTGTGCTTGACTGACAAGTGGCAAGTGCCTGCAGTGACTCAAGTGAAAGAGCAGCACCCATTAGGTCCGAACATGAATCCTTGTAGCTTGGTGAGCTTCCCAGATGCATGTCTCACTGCCCCACTGCCACGCCTGGAGTGATGTTCATTCTGAGACCACAGCATGCTTTTTTGGCCACACAGTGTTGCTATGATTTGTAAAGTAAACAAAGCAAGTGGCCATTTGACCCTGAATAACAAGATCATGCATTAGTCATTGTACTACTCAAAGACAAGGTATTTGACTCTTGTCATATCTAGGGAAATACAGAGCACTGCAGATGTAGCATTAGGGATCTTGTTCATCTCTGCAAGAGAGAAGAAGGAGGCAGAGATCAGATTTTCCTTCAGGTGGTGGCTATGTGACACAGTGAAGACAGTAGACACCATGAAGAAGTCCTGGCTCAGCTCCTGTCAGAGAGAAAAAAGCACCCAATCCAGTGGAACACAAAGACAGGGAACCACATCTAGTGTTTCCTTTTAGAAACATTGCTTTTGGAATTAAAATTTTCAGCTTTAAAGAAAGATGTAGGGTGGGGAGCAAAACTGGATGGATCTTGAAGCCTTCTAGAAAAAAAAAAGGAAGGAATAAAAATTCATTTCTTGGGCTAGTGACACCTTCTATAAATATTCTTACAGGATCAAGGCTGTGCAGTGCTTCAGTGCATCCAGGTGAGAGGCCTCGTGAGAGGAAATTAAATCAGAACCTTGCATTGTTTCTGTCCCACTAGGTTCAAACGGAGAAGAAGGTGAAACTTTAGAAGGGCACTTTCTCCTGCTCCTCCCCGTTCTAACATGAGAATTGTTGGCAGACCAGTTTGTAAGAACTAGCTCTTTTGGAAATGTATGGTGTGCCTTCCTGTGTGCCTTATTTATGGGGCTTTTTCCTGAAGTCAGCAGGTTCTTGTGGCTTTCCCCAGTGCCAAGTACTGCAGCAAGGAAGATACTTTACTCTAGAAAGCAGGCAAATTCCACACTGTCTGCCAGCCCTACTTGGTTTAGCCCTCAAACACCTTTGGTGGGTGTGCATTTCCCCTGTTCTCATTGTCTGCAGCTCTAGCTTAAGTGCTTGTTTGTGTTGAAATCACTGTATCACTAAGAAGTTAAATCCTTCACTGGTTGTAATGCTGTGTCTCTTTATAATTTTGTAAAGGTAAAGGTAAGTGATAGAACTGATCCGTATTTTAACTCCATCAGCAAAAAACCAGTTCAACAGTACTAGGCCATTTCTTTTCAAATTATGAGTTTTGTAAATTGCTGGTTTGGGGGGTTATATTTATGTCTGTGAAGGGAAGAGGAGGTAGAAGTACCTATATCTGCATGCCAAAGTTTAAATTTTCAGTGCTTTCAAAATTAGGCATTTTCATGTTTCAAATTTTAAAAAATCCTTAAAAATGCTCCAACCTGAAACATAGCATTTTCCTGGCCTTTAATGTCAATTTTCAACAAAAAATTTAAAAAAATAATTGGTCCAGGTTAACACAAGTGATCTGTTGTCTACTCTTTTTTTTTTTTTAACTTTCAGCAGGTTGAAAAATCAGTGGTTTTTGTAGCAATGTCTGCATTTTTTTTTAATTGAAAATTTGAAAATTTGCCTAGTGGAAGGCATGCAGAGATCTATGGTGAGATTTATGGTCTGTGATGAACTGGGTGTTCATAAAGAAACCTTACATCTCTGACTTTATTGAAGTCCTAC
Organism: Haemorhous mexicanus; assembly: GCF_027477595.1. NCBI lineage: Eukaryota > Metazoa > Chordata > Aves > Passeriformes > Fringillidae > Haemorhous > Haemorhous mexicanus. The sequence goes on along the minus strand of NC_082342.1, from coordinate 18,743,975 downwards.
TTAGAAGAACTCAAGTCATGCATGCTCAGCAGTGCTCAGATTAATAATTTTTTCCCCTTCATTCTTTCTAGATGACTATTGCTTCAACTCCATGTTTTCTGCGCATGTTAAAACCTTATTTTTAAAAGTACTAGAGCTCCTTACATTAAATCTAGGCCCCAGGTAAAGGGAGGTTTATATATCTTCTGTTGACTTTGAGGGAACTGTTCATGCAAATGAGCTTAAGCCTGGGCATTTTCTTGGTTCTTCCAAAAACATATGCCCAGAAACAAGTGACTTTGGCCTCAAAGGTCTGTCACTTCTTCGTCTTTGTTTTGAAGCTGGAGCTTTGTGTTGCAACACACTTCTTGCTTCAAAACTTTACAGCTGGTGAGCAAAATCCTGACAGTGTGAAAAGCAGTGATAGAGCTCATTCACTACTGCAGAACCTTTTCCTGCTTTCATGAGTTTGTAAATACTTGCCAGGATCTCTTATTTTGCAATACAGATGGCAACAGCTAGATAGAAGACCTGGTCTGAGATTTCTCATTCAGCCAGTGTTACATACCAAATTTTTGTTAATGGAAAGAATTGAGGGATTTAGTTTGGGTAACATTTGCTTATATAGCTTTAAGTTTATGATCATTTTTGTTTATATGTTTCTCATTGTGCTTCTGAGTGTGTGTATGCAGTGCTCTCTTTGCTTTCACTATTTCATAAATAAGCCTGAAATAAGATGCTGAATTGTCCAGAAAGGTGAAGCCTCTCCCTGGCTGCCCCCAGAAACTCAAAGACAAAGTAGCAATGCTGTGTGAACCCATTTTAAGAAGGTTGCTGTACTAAACCCTGACAAAGTTCTTGGAAAGGATCACATTCATGTCAATTAATGCAGGGCAGTCGTCGAACTCTGCCCTTCTCCTGGCATTGGTATAATTTAGATCTCAGCATCTTTGTATCCACACATGCAGGTGTAACAGGCATGTGTAGATGAGTGGAGCAGAAGCTGTGACCATGCACCCTCTTCTGTTTCCTTTCCTTACCACACAGAGTGTTAACTGCTGTGGGAAGTGTTAGTTCCTTTAGGAAAAATCCTCCTCATATTTTACATCATACTTGACAGGAACCCCTGCACCTTGCAATTTCAAATGAATACATTTCATTAGAAATTTTTCATATTTCTTGTGCAACATGTGCCAAGCAGAAAGTTTATCTTCGTTGAATTGTTTGAATTTGCTATCAAAATAAGTAAATAAAAACATTAAGTGTAAATGACATTTCCCTATGGACATTCTCATAAAACAAACAAACAAATGTGCAAACAAACAAAAAGCAAATAAAACCTAAGCAGCTGTCTGGCAAGAGGAAAATTGTATGGGTAAAAATATCTACTTGCTTGATTCCTCATGCAGCTGTTTTTCAGGGAATGGAAATTCTTCATTGTGGCGGCCTCTAACCTCATACAGGCAGAACCTGATTACATGAGGCTGGATTGTGGAGCTGTAATATGTGTTGACAAGCACTTTCTCAGCAGGTACAATGACAAAAGTAAATGCCCACCAGCACAGAAAAGGTCCTCACTGTTCCACCTGCCTGTTGATATACTTACAGAGTGAATACTGGACTGAACTCCATTGTACACACAAGTTAACAAGCAGGAAGAGCTAAGTACATGGAAATGGGGTAAGCATGCAGGCCTGAATACAGATTATTGCCAAGGGTAAATTCAGTTACACAAAGCATACATTCTTCCACCATGTTTGTGGGGTTCATCCCATGTACACAGGGCTGAACATGACGAAAACAAAAGTTTTTTGTAATTTTGTGCCTTTCAAAATAGGAAAGTGCATGGATTAAAACCAAATATGTCCCTAAGGATTCAAACATTATATTGGCAAACCTATTTCCAGAATATTTTATCATGTTTCTGAAATGGGGCAGGGAAAACAAAGACATATTTAAGATATGGTTTACACAAACAGAAATGTGGACTGACTATTGAACATCAGTTATGATTGGAAAAAACTTACTGGGAGCTAGGACAAGAATAACTTCAGCTATCTGCTAGTTTAATAATTTGAGATGTTTTACAATAATGAATTCTCGAATGGAGTATCGCCAATCCAAATGAACTGGCAGCAATGACCTCAAATAAGTGCCAGATGGGAGAGCCTCGTTCCATGGGTGCCTCCCTGAGCTGCTTTGAATGTCAGTGCATCTAAATGGTTGAGCACCTGGATACAGCACATACCTGTGGATCTGCTAGCCTTGCTAGCAGAATGGCTGGAGAATAAGACTTCTCCTTGAACACTCAGGTTAGGCCAAGTGTGTCTGTAGTCCTATAAGAAAGAAGCTTTTAGGAAAATTAGAGTGCAAGGGCCACCATATGTCAAAACTCTGTTATTGAAGTAAGTAGTTCTATTCTAGGGTTTTTTGGTAGTTCTTCTTTTGCAAGCATTGCCTCTGTATTAACTTGGTTTGATTTCTGACCATAAGCATTGCCCCCCAAGGGAAAAAGTCTTGCTGACTGTTGATATCTTGTGTTTACTGCTGAGTTGTTCCATCACAGTAGGAAAGGCTGGAATACCCCTTGTCCTCCAAGACACATTCAAGTAAGAATGTGGGGCACACTCTGTTTAATTATTTTCACCACCTTCACTTCCCTATCTTTTCTCTGCATTGCTTTTTTACTATGCTCACGCTTGGGTGGAAATTGTCCGTTGTTGTTCCCACATATTTGATTTCTTGCTTTTCTTATTTCAGAATCTCTTTTTATGCTGAACACAGCCTCTGCCACGCTTTCAATCAAGGAAAAATGAGTTTATTCCCATTTATACTCCTTTATGATTTAGGTCCAGTAACAGATAGAGAATCCTTCCTCAAAAGTAGTTTTTATATAATCAACTGTGATGGTTTAATGAAAAGGCCCAAAAACATTTTAGGCATTTTCCTGTTACTATGAATAGTGATGGACTTTCTGTAAGGGTAGTATTAGATTTTGGCTAGAAAATTGCATGGTTGTTACCTTCCCTGTTACTGTTCATCACCTTCCCCAAAAAAGGCCTAGCTGGTAAAATCTTGTTGTTTTTATTGGAATACAACTTCTCATTTAAAATATTGCTTTGACTTCTTATTCTCCAGCTTTATTCAGAGCTTTTACAATGACACTGATGAAAGTCCAGAGTGTGATTTTGTCAGATTGTTATCCCTGCAAAGACATCTGTAGGGGTAGCCTGCTTTCCTTGTGGAAGTAACCAAATACATATGTTGCCAATGGAACTAATTTCTTTCTTGTTCAAAACTTCTGTGTGCTTTGAGAAATTTTTTGTATCGCTTGCTAATCAATTTTATGCTGAACAGGCATGTGTGTATGTGTGAAAAAAAGAGGGGAATAATATCCTACAGTATTCAAAAGTTTCTGTATAGTAACTGTCCTAGACCACTTTTGGACTCCTTTATGTATGATGTAGTATTCTAGCATTATAATAAGACAATGGTCAATTTCTTTAGGTGTTTTTAGAAGCCCTTATTTTCTCACTATCCATGGATTCAGAGATAATACAAACAAGGATGCTAGCACAGACTGTTTCACCATTTAGCCTTTCACAGCACATGGTGCTTGATAATAGCGTCCTGTTGATCTTTGTCCTCTGTATTAGGCTATGTAACAAGCTGTTAGGAAACAGTTTTAGTGCTGGGGACTGATGAAGGCATAGGATGCTGCTGTGTCTTTGTTTCAATCAGAGATTTTGTGGAAGTATTAAGAGATTATTTCTTATCTCTGGCTAAATCTAAGGTTTCATTCCCCAGTGCTATCAAAATAACACCTTTATTTAGGATAATACATACATGCCTTCACAAATATTTTAAAGACAGTCATTCCATCATGTGTTGTAACAGAAAACTAACCATCAAGAAGCAGACTTCCTAACTTATTCTACAAGGGTGGAATTCAATTATGCAGAGGAACAAAACAAGGTTTATGTACCATCCTAGTCCCTCACAGTCCTGTTTGTGCTGACTTTTTACACACGGGTAAACTCTACCACAAAGAAACAATTTTTGGTGGTGTCTGAGTGCTGCAGTCAATTCATTTTTGTCTGTAGGACTCCTGTCAGTATTGTATGTGGAAGATAGAAGATATGCAGAGTGGATTTTTATGCCCACTGGGCCTGGCTGATGCCAAGCTGCAGTCAGGGGCACTTTTGCAACTCCTTCCAAAATCAACAGAATGGCTCTTTTGCTCACTCCCTATTTTTCTTGCTAAGCCACAGTTTTCTGATATTCTCAGGCACTTGTGCTCTCCAGCTTGGAATCCCCACAAGGTTGGGTTTCATAACAGAAGGAATCCCTCATTCTTTTAAATCTGAGTAGACAGAAGAGAGCAAGGTGAGTAATATTTCTTTTTCTGTGCTAATCTTGTTGGGATGCTGAAGGTGTGCCAAAGATTACTTGAGGTTTCCATGGATAAAGTGTGAGTGAAGACTGCAGCAGTTTGAAGTGGTGTGAAGCAAAGTGGTGTGTTGGTTTTGTAGGTTTTTCTTCTTAATTCACTGGAAAGCAGCACTACCCTAGAACCACTTCCTCAGCTATTTGCATTTTAGCAGTGAGTGTCACCTACTTAAAAATACTTAATATTGTCCTCAGTAAATGACCTCTTGTAGTCCAAAGCAATCTGTTGTTCCAGAAAGGTTCCCATCTCCTTATAGAGAGCTTACAGCACTTTGCAGACCCCACACAGAGCCCTTGAAGTAAACAGAAAGTCTCCCAGTGACCTCAAGGGTTTAGATAGGGCGCCCTGTGGACTGCACAAGACAGGTAACACCATCAAAAGCACCTAATAACTACTGACAGATAGTAGATCTTCATCTCCAAATCACTTGGATGACTCTGAAAATATTTATCCCAGGGCTGGCTGTACATTCTCAGCAGTACAAAACACATAAAAGGCACTCAATGAATAGCATAAAAATAAAATTCTTCTAAGTACAAAAATATTTCTGTTCAGGAAAATGATAATTTTATGCTTTTCCTTTTTTTTTTTTTTTTTTTTTTTTTTTTTTTTTTTTTTTTTTGGTCAACGTCTTTGTAAGCATCCCTTTAGCCATAGTATTTTCTTAAAGTGCAAATATGTACTATGTGTCAAAATAAAATATTTATTGAATACATTTACTTTGTGTCTGGTGAGTTATGAGAGGACTCTGAAGTGCTTCTTTGTTGCACCTGTTGAGGCCATTTTACATTCTCTCTTGGCTGGAGACAATGAAAATTTGAAGCCTCACAGTTCTGCAAAAAAAAAATCTTTGAAGAGAACTTGAATTGAAATTGAACACAAGCATTCATTGTTGCTGGCACTCCAGGAACAAGCACAGAACCACTTAAATCCTCAAGGTGTGGATAGTTGTCTCTACCAGACCCAGCCCTCATTTGTGTGTGGTATGAAACAGTACTGCAGACTGATGGGTCAACTTGTCCAAGGGTGCCCGAGGTGAGCTATGGCTTTCCTGATGTCCCCAGAAGAGGCAAAGACCAGGGATTGGTTTCTTTGCTTCTCTTTCTTGCAAGGAGAAAGAGTGTGAGACAGTGGGGGAAGGAGACTCTCACACCATGGCCTGCATCCCCCAGACACTAGAATGTTTTTGTACATGACTGTGACATTACTGAAGGTATGGACCCCTATGACCTCTGAGAAGAAAAGGGAATGTACCTTTCCCCAGCTTCCAGGAATTCTGCATGGTAGCTAAGAAACTGAAGAAAATTCAGAAGTTCAAAAAAATCAGCCTTCAGTCCCCACAACTGATCATTCCTGTCAGAGAAATTTACTCTGAGGCAAGGAGCAAGCTGGTCTGCAGACATGGACTGCAGCAGATACTCATACTGGGTTTATTTTATAGAAAGTGGTAAGTTGATGACAGCTCATCAGAAAGCAGGCAAGCCACCCTCCCAGAGCCTCAGTGTCCAGGTAAGCACCAGCAGAGTGAATGTGAGCATTGGAAGCTCAGACCATGTGCAACTCCCCCTTGAGATGCCTGGTGCTGCAGCTGTCACCATCTTCTAGGATTGCTTCACAAGGTTCCCTCAGTCCTCACTCCATGGCTTTCCCTGAGTATCTGCTAAAAGAGATGAAGGACAAAGGTATTGTTATCCACTTATGTGCTGTAATTCACATTAAAAATGTAGAACTTTGGGCACAATTTTTAAGGAGAATCTATGAATGACTAACTGGGCCTGTGTATAGATTCATAACTAAAGGGTTTGTGAATGGGGAGATTAATTGCATTGTAGCTCTCTTTATTAAGTGATTGGGTCCTTTGAATATGTTAGCAATAGATTATAAGGCCTAGAACAAATAAAATTAGGTGGTGATTCAGTTTAGGCTAGATATCCTTCAGCTCCTACTGTAAATGGTGAAGAGACCTACAGGCTCCCCTTGGACCTGCGCCCACTCTGGATTTCTTTTGGTGGTTGCTCAGCTCCCCTTACTCCCATACAGAATCTTATGAGAGTGTCTTTTGTCAGACTCGTGTACATACCTGAAGTGAGTAGTGTCACAGTTCCATTTAACTTTCCTGTATGAAGATTTAGAAGAACAGAGAACCTAGAAAATGCTAATTTCCTGCCTACCATATTTAAATTTCCTATCTACTGGATTTAAATTAAGCATACAGGAATGACTGCCTCAAATAATCTAGTTTATACAGCGCAAACTCATTCTTCAACTCAAGACCCAATTCAACAACTATTTTATTTCTTCACCCTGTTACAATCATTGCAACCATCAACACAATGCGATTATGCTTAATCCAACACAGGACACCAGTTATTTTTACTAATACAGTGGGATATTGGCTGCCAGAGAATGAGAGTGAAGGTCTATCAAACAAAAGAGAGCAAAAAACAACTGGTCCTTCAAATGATAATTCTAATTTCTGAAAAAAACAAAGAAATATCAACCCTTTCTCTTATTTTTTTGTGTCATATCAAACAGAAAGAGGTCTTGGCCTTCTTTGAAAGCTGCTCAGAAGCTTCCACATGAGTTATGCAGAAAGAGCTGCAGCTGACAAAAAAAAAATTCTTTAAAAACAATTCTGCAACTGTGGCAAGATCCACTGGGATTGAATAAGGCAGTCTTTAATTATAGCACCCCTGAAAAGCTATGGAGAGGCAGAATGTTTCCAGAGTTTGGCTGGACCCTGAGAGATGTTTGTGAAGACAACCCTTTCATATGTTGTTTATGGGATTTAGCCTGTTACAAGATGACCTTATGCAGTTGCCTGTACGATCAGAACCAAAGTCCCTGCGTGGTTGATTTTGAAAAGATTTAACATATGTGCACACTTTGCAGGCAGAGACCTAATATTGAAATAAATACGTCTCTGTGAGGTGTAAGCTCAATTAAGCATGTCCACAAGCTTTTGTAGACGGGTCTGATGCTGTGAATATGTGCAGGAAATCTGTTTGGTACCTCCTCAGTTTACTTCAATCAGATACCATGTTAAAAAGTCTATATGCATTGCTGTAGAGTTATACTGTTAGCTGTATAAAAAATAACATTTTCTGGCAAAAAAATTCCTGTTGTTTTAGCAGATTCTTTTTCCTTAACAGAAAATGTATTGGTCTGATCCTGAGAAAGTGAAAGTAGTACTCAACAGAACAGTTCCTGCCATATAATTTTGATGCTCATAAGGTTGTGTCATATTTCATATGAAAAGACTCTGTCAACTTCCACTGACTGTTGAATCTTAAAATGATTCATCCACACAAATATATTTTTCAGGAAAGCTTCTGAAGCAGAAAACTGATTTCATTGCAAAATAACAAGTTAATGAAACATATGTTTATTTTAGAAGTATGTACATCTCTATATATGTTTATTTTATCTTTTTTTATTTTTGTGGCTCCTATGGAAATACAGTGTTTAACATAATATGGAAAAGGAAATTCACTGGAAATAATACATTTTGAAGAATAAACTTGTAAAATCATATATTTCTATATTTTCTATAGTGTAAATTTACTGTTTACTTATGACAAAAGAAATAAAGTTATTGTGTGAAATAGTTATAATTGTCAGGATTTCTCACTTCTGAGTCATTCAAACTTTATATTTCAAATAATCTCAGTCCAAGTTTTATCTTCAGATTTTCATCTCAGAATACCTGAATGGTTTTGCCAGCCAGATTTCCCATGTACCAATGTAAAATTTTATTTCTTTTCCTGCCTTTTACAATTTCTCTTGCTCTTCATGGGAGGAACCATCCATAATAAACTAGGAGGGCAGAGACTGGTTCCACTGCCAGCAAATTAAGCTTTTCCAGTTAGTTCCTTGAAGTTAGAGGTTTCAGCCTCAAGACATAATTATAGGTAAGGATGGCTGTGTTGAGAGGTTGTTGGTGTTAGGCCATTGGCTTCAGTGGGGACACATTTCTTCCTTAAATGTTTAATTTCAGTAATGTTTTAAAGTATTTGTGTGATTAGATGTATACAGACATGCACACACAAGAGGCTCCTCTCACTCATGTTTAATATGGAAGAGCACATGGTATGTCCAAAGTAAGAGTGCATGAAGATGGTGTTCTTTGGTTGTTTTTGTATTTCTAAATACAGATATAACTTGCAATGAAATATTCACCCTTTCTTACACAGATTTAAAAAGAAAACCCAAAAACCAAAACCTTTTTCACAAAGAAAAAGACTTTCCCCACCTTGTCTCTGACTGTGTTGTCAGGACCACTGTCTCACTCATGTATGATGTTATATTTTCCCATGAAGCTTGATAGGAACTAAACATAGAAACTTTAATTCATTTCGTAGTCCTACACCAGCCAGTATTTTTGAAACCTATGGTCCAATTTACTATTGAGTGTTACAAAGGTCATTGTTGCATAAAGCCACATTTTTTGTAGAATAGTTTTATTGCTATTTTAAAACCTTCAAGCCATAAAGCTAAGTTTACAATTTGATGTCCTGATGCATGTTCGCATGTTGTAGTACTCAGTTTGCAACCTGGGCAGACTGGAGGTGAGTGCAATTCAAATGTGCCAATCCAAGTGAGACCAATTTGGAAAACTGTACCTAGAAAAACCAAAAACATAGAATAACCCAGTTTGGGAGTGACCTCAAAAATGTAGGCATGTTTTTATGTCTGCTCTTAAAGAACAAAAGAAGGCCCAGCACAGGTATTGTATGCCACTAAAATATCTTGACATTGTTAAATTGGATTTAAAGTGGTGTAGAGACCTTGAAACAGTCTGATTGAGTTCACCTTTACTGACACTGACCCTGAGCTATGGATTTTCAAATGAAGCACCATAAACCTCTGCAAAGCATGAAGACCTGAAAATTTTAGCAGATGTTTTCCATGAAATGTCTGCAGATGGAGACAAAAAATATCCTGTAATTATTGGTGCACAGACAGTCTAATGCTGCTGCAGTAGCTGGATGAAACCAGATCCACTACATTGATATGGATTCTAATCAATAATAAGATGGAGCAGAGAAATGTATCCCAATACTGACTGAGCTCTTCACTGTATAATTTTGGTTGCCATTTAGAGTCCATGATAAAGAATTTCAGTTCACAGATACAAAAACATTTCAAGAGAGTGATGCTACAAATGAGACAGAAGCACTGACCTGAAAAAAAATACTCCTCCCCTAGATGTAACTTTTGAGGTTTCTTCCTTATTTAAGGGCTATTTCCCCTGCCATCATTCTAATTAGTGCCAAGGAAAAGTGCTGTGCTGCCCAAGAGGAAGGCCATAGCTTTTTGCTGAGTGCAGTTGTTGTAAGCAGCTTGGACATCTTCTGACCCTGTTGAGTAGTTACATGTTGTCTGCACAGACCTGCTAGGTCATGGATGCTCTTTGACTGTGTTCCTTTATTTTCAGTGGCTAAGTCAGTTAAAAGAAGGAATGATATAACACTGTCCTAAGATCGCTATTCCAAGTGAGCAATTGCTGCTGTAGTTGCCATAGGGATACTGAATGAATGCAGATGAGGTAGGAGATATCCAGAAGGCTCTGTGAACATGAGTTTCCCTTCAGCAGCCCAGTGTGACCAAAAGATGGGAGATTTCTTCAATTCCATGATGCTGGGCTGAAATGACCATCTGGCTGTCAATGTTCTCCTTTGGCCAGAAACGTGGTCACCTTGCTCACCATTAATAGTGGAACTTGGCCTCTTAGGTGATTTTGAAAACATTACCACATTACCGCAAGTTTCCTAGGAGCAATACTTAGAAACAGCTACTTGCTGTGAAGACTAAAATACCACCAATACTGCATTTGTAATAAATCCACCAAGGAGAAGAGTGGAATCTGCATTCATATGAGACCAAGTAGTGTATTTGGGGACCAATAGAATCTAATTTTAATAAACTAATATTTGTAGAGGAATAGCTGTTCAACAGAGGAAGGAGCTGTTATATAGAAGGTGTTCAACACTACAACAGAGAGAAACAATCTTTCCATGGAGAAGAACTGATAATTGAGCTGCCTCTCAGTTCAACTTATTGATGACAAGGGGTGAAAGTGGTCAGCTGCATGGAAAATGGTGATCATTTTTAGTGTAGCTGTGTATTTGTTTCTATTCCAAATAGGACTGAACCAAGGCACTAATTATTATAAAAATAGCCTGTAAATGCAATTACTTACTTGCCTAAACATCCTCAGAAAACACTGGTGAACTTACGTGATAACTTGGTGACACACACTGGCACTCACAAACTCTACCTTTGGAGCACCATTTGCTCCCCACCCTGCTCATGGAAAGAGATGGATCTTACAGCACTGGGCTCCTCAGGTTTATGCTTTCCATTGGAAGCTGCAGAGAAAGACCAATGACATTTATGATGACAAGAATCAACTCTGCCCTCAGATGCATATTCACAGTTGTATGTAAGGTCTGAGTTTAGCACTAAATTATTTGGTTAAAAATACACAAATAAGTACAGACTCAGATTGTACATTTTTTGAAATGAACACGGGTCTTAATCATTATGGCATGACTAGAGCTTTGGCTATTCTGAATGAATGTATTTCAGTTGTCTCCAGAGAAATTGTAGTGGTTTGCTTCAGGTCAGTTAGACTATCAGCTCAGACTTTCAGCTCCCAAAATGCAAATTTGTGCAGGAAAAAAACCACTCTGGCTAGGTGTAGGCTGCAAATCTAATGCTATTTCAAAGTGATGTTATCCCAAGCACTGTGCATTGGATATATTAACAGAGTAAGATACTCTTGAAAGGATTATCTCTAGATGGTATACCCAAGTTTGAGCCAGGATAATTAAATTGAAAAATTGAAAGGTATGAATGGGATTTTATGAGAACAGATGTAAACATTCCCCTACTAAATGGAGTGAATTAGCAGCCAAAGGGTAATCAGAAGATATGTGGTTCACTGATAAATACACAAAATCTCACGTCTTGCTCAAGAGTGAACTAGATGGCAATTGTTTCTCTATTCCCACTCACCAAAATACTGTCTGTCCTATTCACAGCACCTCTAAGCTTAAAGCTCTGCAACTTCTAAAATGGCCTCCCCTTCCTCATTTTTAGGTATTTTCTGGTATTATTAACACTATGAATTAGTAACTTTCAAAGCTGTCTGATGGAGGTTAATTAATCCCTTTTAAACCACTCAAGACTTAATTGAAATAAACAAACATTATCATATCTATCTTCCAGCTGAAGGAGATGAATCACAGAAAAGTTAAGTTGCTTCTAAAGTCATAAAACAAGTCAGTAGGCAAATCAGGCGGAGAGGTAAGCGGCCCTGGACTTCTAGACTCCCACTGTAATGATTACATTAGCCTGACTTCCTAGAACCAGTATGTCTGAATGAGATAATTTTATTCAAAGGAGTTCTCAATTATAGTCACATTTAGGCTTGATTCCAGTATTGCTGTAGCCAGTGGGGAAACAGCAGCAGAAGATTTTGGTGCTAATGTATCCTTTTCAGTGAAAGGGAAGACTACTGTGAGACAGTGTGGGTGAAATAATTTTCCTAATGGGGTATTTTTTTAATGTTAGCAGGTGATAGTATTATAAACTTGCAAGAAAGGCCAGGTGCTGTCTTCCAGTCTGATCTCACCTTCCTTGTAAACGAGCCTTTAACACAGCTCTGATTTCCGAGGTCAGGCACAGCTCCCTCCGCCCTCTCTCTGGACTACCCAGCCCTGCCGTATCCACGGACATGCATAACAGACAGGGAAGGATGGGCAATACCAGATGCAAGAAGGGTCACTTGGCCCTTCCTTGCTGTTGCTGCGGAGCCTCCCCTGCTTTCCAGCGCTTGGTGACAGTGAAGGGAAGCCAGGCGGGTCATGGAGGAGAGCTGCTGTCACGCATGGGTGATGATGCAGCTCCTGCCTGGGGACTGATGGAGGGGGGAAGGCTCCTGAGATCTGGTGGTTGTTGCAAGTGACCCCAGCCAGCAGCAAGCAGCGTATGCTGCAGGTTCTTCAGGGACAGTGGTCTCTGCAAGATTTATGCAGATTACCTAGTCTGAAACCAACCCTTGGGACTGCAAAATAAACGGATCTAACATGGGCAACAGCTTTCTGAGAGATGCTGAACATACCCTCCATCACCCCAAGGAGCAAAATCATACCGGGGCAGGTCTACCAGGCCTTCCTCCTGCTCTCTCCCTGAGGCAATGGGATAACCATCTGTGTAGCGCTCTGATATGTCAGCACTAAACACCCAGCTTGTACATGACACGCTTTATCTGCCATTCTGTACACAGCCTATTGACACATGACTGTGGCAGCAGGACCTCAGTGATTTTCCTGATTTATCCTGTGTATTCCTGGTTTCCACTGGCACAAGAGAAATGGATCATTGCTAGGCAGCTTTTTACAGAGTGACTGGACCAGCAGTGGAAGGAGAAAGAGCTCACATTTGATTTCTGCTTGAAAAATATTAGTGATGAAAAGGCTTTGTGCTAAACTTCTGTGATGGTAGACTTTCAGCCTGCTGAGAGTAGTTTAGACCAGACAATTGAAAAACTCTTACTAGTAAGAGCAGATTTACAATTTCTTAATCAATGCAATCATACACACAAAAATTTCAGTGTAGATGTAATCCTCATTAGCACATGACACCATGCCTAATTTCACCTGCAATTACCTGGATAGACCATGTAATTATGCCACATAATTACTTGTGCATTTTACAAATGAAGTTGAGTGTCTGCAGCTCAAGCTGATGCAGCTCTTTCATGTCAACCAAAATCTTCTGGTTCATTTTTCACCATACATGTGTTCTTGTTATTTAAAAGCAAGAGCCAGAAGTTGAAAAAAGTCAACCAAGAGTGCAAGAAAACAAAATAAACTTTTTGGCTTAGGCAGTGAATTTTGCTTTAGGAAGTTAGGATCAATTGATGGAATTTATTGGCAGAAGCTTGTTTAGAATTTGTAAACTATTATAAATTAAACCTGTTATGGTTGATATCTATCAAACCTCTTAATATCCTCTAGGCTCTCACTGAAGGTGTAAAGAGATAAACAAATAGGAAATTCCCAGGCAGGAAATAATGCCAGGCCATGTTCTCAACTGTATCTAAATCTACTCAGTGTAGCAAATAGCAGGAATTATGCTGGTGTCAGTTATAATTCCCAAATACATTGTGATAATGTGTTTCAGTCTTCACATGGGTTTATAATATAGACCTTATCATAGTTTACACTATGGAAAAGCAAGACTACCTCTAGAGGCCAGCTGTGTCAACTCTGGCTGCTGGACTCCTGCCCAAATTGTATAGGCAGTGCACAGATATCACCCATAAAGACAAAAGACCTGATAGGCCATTGCCTTGTATCTTACCCTGCCCTCTAACTGTATTTGTTCAAACAGAAGCGGGTATAAAATGCCCCAGGTCTGATTGCACTGGTTGGCAGTCCCATGTAAGGAGTGGGAGGAGAGCCTTACAACTGACTGGTGCTGCATTAATTTTTCATTAAAAAAAAAAAAATCTCAAAGAGAACTATATTAAAAATATATTTCATATGACCTCACTCAAAACATTTTATTCTGGGTTAGCATATTTTAATCATTTTATTGTTTCTTCAACAAGAAGAAAGCAATTGCATAACAAAAGCAGTTAGAGAAAAGAATTCAGTTGGAATGAAACCTGCCAAGAAGAAATGCAGTCATTCAGTAATGCAGTGAAACAAAGTCAAATTCACACCATGTTTTTTTCATCCCAAACACAAAGTATGCACCAAAACAAATTTAGGTGATTAATATGCTCACCAGTAGTGCCAGGTCAGCTTTAATTTTAGTAAGTAACATAGCCCTTAAGTTCCTACAAAACAAACCATGTTGCAGCAAGTGCAAGCTCAGCCCTAAACACATGGGACAAAAGGTAAGGTAAATGGAGAAGGAAGCCACCTACTTCTAAGATCTAAGCTCTAATCCCAATGACTGGCTCAGCCTTATGAAAATTACACAGTTCTAATGGGTGCACTTTCCCTGGAAGGTGTGAGTAGCCCATTTGTTCCTTCTAATGGTTGCAGGTAGCTGCATCTTCCTCTCTGTTGGGGGTGAGGATATTTGGACACAATAAAGAGAAAATCTACAAAGGCAATGTCCAGAGATAGAAATTGCAATACCTTGTCTATATGGTGTGACAGTTAATGTCAGTCTAGAAATCTTAATATGGTGAACCACCATCATTAGTTTTCTCTTGGGTGCTAAATCAGACCAGAATCAGCTGAAACCAAAACTTCTTTTATTAAAAGGACATTGTGGGAATCTTAACCCTAGTGCTAGTCAGTACATTCTCAAAAATATTGGTAACATATTTGTAGAGACATAAAAATCTTAGGCAAACTATTTTGCCATTTTTTTGTGAACATCTATTTATACTTATGCTTCAGAATTCCTGTGTAATTTTGCTCCTAATTTCGATTACAATTTGCTTTTTTTTTTAATAGCCAAGGCTGATATTTAAAATGGCATTTTTGACTAAATGAGTGTTTTGTTCTTTTTTTCGTTTAACTAAACGGAGTGTTTAGTTCTTAAACAGCTTTTAAAACATATCCAAGGTCCTGTTTTTTCATATAGAAATAGGAGTTTTCAGTATCGTACTAGATAAAGTTTACTGGATTTAAAGTTTAAATCTCCTGTCACTAAATCTGTGGCAAAGTGACAAGATCTATTTCATGCAGTAATTTAAATTTGTAGATCTCAAAGCCCTTGAAGAAAGGGGCTGTAATCATCAACACTGATGATCACTGCTGATGGGGAACCTCAGGAGATAAAGGGATTCAGTGAAGGTCATCCAGCATGCCAAGACCTGAACTGCACCCTGCTCTGCTTGGAGCTAGGCCAGCACTCAATCCCATGGGTGCTGCTGTGCTGCTGCTTTCACAAGCTTATATAGATATTTTTTTTGTTTCAGGTAGTTTGGAGCTAAGAGTGTAGCATTCAGTCAGATGCATGCAGATCCTCCCCACGCTGTCCCATGCTGTCTTTTTTCCTCTCCTCCCATTTACTGTGTCTGTGATAATTTTTTTTTACCAGGATTTGCTGGAAGCAGTGATTGATAATGGGAAAGTTCTCTGAAGACTGTAACAAACAAAAGCTATCATTTGGGTTTAACTGATGTATTCATCACCTTGCTTTGCATAAAAATCCTTGTGTTCAGCTCTCTTCTGTCATGTGCAAACAGGTCATACCATCTCTCTTATAAATGTATCACTTTACCAGATAGTTTTCCTTTCCTCATCTTCCTCCTGGAGGGTTCCTCCAGAGCCTTTCTGATGCAGGAGGTACAAACTGTCTGTTGTCAGCTTACTCGTAGCTGACAAAAATCCTAAACTAGACCTTGTGTTTCCATGCCAGCATTGCCCTTTGGGTTAAACACACTCCTAACTTATATGTATCTCTGAATGTATGCTCCCCAGAAGCCTAAGTTTGCAATACTGGGCAAGAGAAGATATATAATGTGTTAGTCTAATGAATGCAGGGCAAAACCCCACTTTCCTTCTGCTCCCTTTATCTCTAGCTAAATACTATTTAGGTGGCTTAAGTTAGATGTACACTATGTAGTGGTGGCTCTATTGTGCTGTGCATGGACTGCTAGATCTCCATGGGAGATGGCAAAAGGGAGAGCTTGCAGGAGTTTGGGATTACCATGATTGTCATCCTACTCTCTGATTAGGAATTTTTCAGGCTGAATCAGTGTCCTTCCTACACCACTCTGACACAAGCACGGATCCCTCTCTCCCCTGGATTGCCCTCTCTGGGTCATCACAGTAGTTAAATGCCGCAGCCCCTTTTATATGCTACTCAGTGGAGGCTCTCTGAAGCTAACTTGGAGATCCTGATGCCTTGAGACATGCTCCAGATTCATTCTGAGAATAATCTCCAGTCATTTCTCTCTCCTTTTTCTCTGGATGGCCGAAGAGCCTGTGAAGCTATCTGCTATGGCCTCTTTTACAAATTCAGTGTATCTTATTAGATATAGTATTTTCTTCAAAAAATTTGCTTTTGAAGTTATTTTTTTTCTGTCTATGTCTTTGATGGATTTCTAGCTCTCTTCTCCTTCTGCACTGAGACAGAGGTAAATTTTGCACTGAGTGACTGCAATTCTGCATTGGAGAACTGTATACTTTTTCCTGACCAAATTCTATGCAAACAGGTGAATATATCTCCATTATTTCTTAGTCCACTGGACATTTCCTTGACACTGCAATGCTGATGATGTGATTTACTTCTTGCATTCCTTCTGCCTTCTAATAGCATGTCTGAGTCACAAGGGAAGGAGTCCCCAGTCTGCTCTTTGAAATAACTGGCTATTCACCTCATGATGTTGCTGAGCTCTCCTCCCATCTTCTTTGTAGACTCTTTGGACTCCACCATCAATTCAGTTTGGATACTGTAAAACACAAGTATTGAACTAGAGAGTCCATGACTATATGAGCTCTGCCCCAGCAAATCGTTAAGAAGCTGCAGATAAACAGAAAATTGCTAAATTAAGGTTTGCCTAAAGAGAAATTCAGATTTCACAAAATTGTGAATCACAGGAAAAGGCCTGCCTTCTTGTTCTGAAGAGGCTGGGAATTATTGAAGAGCAAATGTATTTTAGAATTTTTATGCTTTCCAGCATGAATTCCTTCCACTTAGTATACAAATCCAAGCCATCATTTGTTTGATCATCAGGTTCTTGGTAGATGGAGATTTGCTTTTGCTCTTTCTTTTCAACTTATTGTTTAGCAGCATTACTAAGAGGAAGAATGAAAAAAGAAAAAAGGGAAAAAGGAAAAATATAATTAAGAAGCAATTTTAAAAATACCTCAAACCATCAAAAGATACATGTTGCTCTTAACAGTAAAGAATCATTGGGAATGAATAAAAAAAGTTTCTGGAAAGCCACACTGCTGTTATGTCAAGGTTATCAATCTAAAGAAGGACCTATCTAATATTATATATGTAATATATGTTATGAAATAATTCATGCTTTTAGAGAGAATGTATTTTATAAGATTGTAAAATCCAAATGAGCCTCTGACCGCAAGCAGCCCAGAGGCAGATGTCTACCGCCTCTTGGAATCTCAAAATTCCTGAAGGCAGCAGGAGAACAATACCCCATTTACTTATGAATAAATATGGCCAGCACCATGATTGCCACTCTCCGGAGTAATCGGAAGACGCCCAAGGACGATCACCGCCCAACTGATACCATCGATCAAAATAGCAGAAGTCACCAGAAAGATACATCTGATACGCGACTTCTCCTGACACGATCAACACCGGCTACTGCTCAGGAAAGAGCGATTGTCCAGCTCTGCACAGTGAAAGAAACTTTCAGGTATACGCAGAGTTACAAAAGAAATCAGGACTCCTGTTCTCTTAGATAGCATGAGTTCTAACATCATTATAGTGCAAGGATTTCATATTGCCAGAGCTTCGTACCTCCTTGATATTTCTCGCAGGCAGCTCCTCTAAGCACTGACTGCTCCTGGTCCTTGCAGCAGTCCTCTGACTCCAGATCCCACCAATCCACTCTTTTATATCACTTGTTCTTATTGGCTACAGGTGTGGCCTGTTAAGATCAGGTCTGCTTCTAATCTTTAGTAATTGATCCAGCTGCAACTCATTGGGGGATAACATTACCTTCTATATGATTTACCTTCATTTATCCATACTGTATTCCCCTACAGACTCCTCTGCCTCAGGCATAAAAAACTGTATAAAATAGACTCGCTGAAGTGGCGCTCGTGAACAGAGGGAGGTCTGATGCAATAGAGGCCAGATCTAGGTTCCCTCAGCAGCGATCCCAGGCTCGATGTTGTCTCTTTGGCTGTGGGTTTTTGAGGACCATATTTTGGTCGCAGAAAATAAAATCTTTTGCAATTTGATAAGTTGGCTTTTTGATTGATCATTTATAACAATTCTGGTGACCCCGACGTGATCTGCATTTGGGATTCAGGGACCCCTCTCTGGTTAGGAGGCGCCCCACTGATTTCAGCGGCCTGACAGGATTGGGAGTCAGCAGAACCAATCAGGCACTGAACCAAAGCCAGCACCACAGCCAAAGAGGGATAAAACGGGCCCAGAGCTCTCGGAGAGAGGGATCTCCGAGGCTGTGGTGCTTTTTCACTCGGAAAATCTATGCGCACGAAGAATCCACGTGGGAAAGGGAACTGTGAGTACTGCGTGGTTGAGGGGGGTGTGATGGAGTGTCTGTGAGTGAGATGTGATTCTATCACGAAGAGAGTGTGAACACCAAGATCGCAGTTCCACTCTCCCAATGAGGGAAGGGGTCGGTTGTGGGGGAAGTGTACACTTTTGCTTGCCATACAAGTGGGACGGGAGACTAGTAGGGAGTTCAGGGGGTCAATCGCGGTTCGGGTCAGGAGGGAAGGCGACGTTCCCAAAGAGTTTGGGAGCTGGTAAACCTTCTGATCCGGAAAATTCAGGTAAGAGAGCTCTTTACCAGTCAAAAAGCCCATAGAACAGTTCTCTGTGTGGCTAAGTAAGCTGGTAGTTTTTCACAGACGAAGAAATTGGTACTGGACAGAGACTTGGGATTTGTACTGAGAATCCCTGCCAAGAAGCACTTGAGTCAAGGAAAAATAGAAAAAGGGGTTTTTTGAAAGATGGGACGGAAAAAGAGCAGGTGCCAGAGAAAATCCCAGGGAAACCCTCCCAAAAAGGTTTTGCCAGAAATCCCAAGGGGAAGTCCCTTGGGATGGATGTTAGAACATTGGGAGGACAGCCCCAGGAGGGTGGAGAAATCCAAGGAAGAGATGATTAATTTTTGCATGGGAAAGTGGGGAGGAAGGGAGATCGCAAAGTAAGTGGTCTGTCCGGTCTTCAGCACCTTCAAAATATGGACGTGTGAGACCTTGTACAACCATGTGGTCGATCAGTACCCACAGAACTTTGAAGAGATTGAGTATGCTGAGATGTGGAAATTTGCTTGTTCGGGATTGCTCCTGATAAGAGACCATCGACGCTCAGCAGCTCGGGGCAGGGAATGGGAGCCACTGGAAAACCTTCCACCACCCTACCTAGTGCCTTCACCGCAGTCCACACAAACCCAGGTACCTCTGGTACCCGCGCTGCTCCCAAAGGCATCACTCCTTGCAGGGATGGGCTTCAGTGCCTTCGCTCCCACTGGAGCTGGCCGCAGAGCCTCCGATTCCACCGGAGCAGGCATCAGTGCCTCCGCTCCCATGTGAGCGCGCCACAGCACCTCTCCTCCCACGTGAACAGGCTTTGGCACCTCCACTGCCATGTGAGCAGTCCCAGCCACCGCCCAAATCAGAGGAGAAACAGATTCTCCCTGTGAACAAAGCTAATTCTCCTCTGGCTCATCGAACGAGGTGAAGGACGAGGAGAATGACCACTGATGATAGTGGGGATGAGGAGGAAAAGCCCAACCTCTTCCCTTTACAGGAGGTGCCAATGGCTCTGGGAGTCATCGGCTTTGCACACGCACTGAACAACACCAGAGATGTTAGGGCTTTCAAGAAAGAAATGGGAAAACTGATGGACGATCCATTGGCGGTGGCAGAAAGATTAGACGAGTTTCTGGGGACCAGCATTTACACCTATGAGGATCTCAATGCGATATTGAGATCACTGTTCAACAATGAGGAGAGGGAAATGATCAGGCAAGCCACGATCAGAGACTGGGAACACAGAAACCCGCAGGGGGAGCGAGGGGATCAGAGGTGGCCAGAACAGAAGCCGTCTTGGAATGACTAGACAGAGGAAGGCAGGCAAAAGATGATAAATCTTAGAAATATGATGAATACCAGCTATACGGGAGGCATTGCTGAAAGGGCAAAATATGAGTAAGGTGCTCAGAGAGTGTCAGGTAAAGGATGAGACACCCACAGAGTGGTTGGAAAGGCTCAGGAAAAGCCTCAGAATGTATTCTGGGATGGACCCTGAATCCCTGATTGGGATTGGGGTGGTCCTCTTGAAAACCCAATTTGTCGCAAAATCATGGGAAGACATAAGGAAGAAACTGGAAAAGATAGATGGACGGCAGGACAGAGAATTGCAGGAATTGCTCTGGGAGGCCCGGAAAATCTACATGAGGAGAGATGAAGAAAAGCAGAAGATCCGGGCAAAAGTGTTAGTGGCTGTGGGAAGGAAAGCACAAAAACAGGAGCAGGTCCGAGACTTGGCAAAATCAGTGTCGCCGAAGAAATAGAACGCTTCCCAAAGTAAGGGCTCAAACAATCAGAAAAAGGACTTTGAGTGCTATTACTGCAAGCAGAAGGGACACATTTGGAAGAATTGTCCCAAGAAAGACAAAGACGAGAAAATGTTTCAGGAAGATTAGAGGTGTCAGGGGCTTTAGGGGTCCGGGACATTGAAAAAGCCCTTGATAAAATTGAGATTAAGACCCCACACGCAGGACGTATGGTTTTTAGTAAATTCTGGAGCTGAACAGACCACAGTGCGACGATTACCACGAGGATGTTCTATAAGTAATGATACAATGATGGTAATCGGAGCAAGAGGGGAACCATTTAAGGTCTCGATCATAAAAGATGTTGAAAGAGAATCAGAGAACAAGCAATGCATTGGAAATATGTTGTTAGTAGAAGAGGCAGAATTCAACCTGCTGGGAAGGGATTTTATGGTGACACTGGAAATCAGTCTAGTAGTGCAGAATTCCCAGCTCATGGTGAAGTTTTATCAGCTCACCACCCAGGACAAGGAGAAAATTGACCCAAAGGTTTGGTACATCCAAGGGGAGGCTGGGAGGTTGGACATAGAGCCAATTCACATTGAGATTGAGAGGCCTGAAGACCTCATTTGGGTCAAACATTACCCAGTCCCTATGGAGGGAAGGAAGGGGCTGAAACCAGTGATCGATGAACTAGTGGAAAAAGGAACATTTGAGCCGTGCGTGTCCAGACACAACAGCCCAATTTTGGCAGTGTGGAAGACGGACGGTAGCTACAGTTTAGTGCAAGATTTGAGGGCTGTGCATCAGAGGACTAAGACACTGTTGCCCATGGTTTCAGATCCTTACAATTTGTTGAATAACGTCTTTCCTGAGGACATGTGGTACAGTGTGATTGATCTAAAGAATGCTTTCTGGATGCTTTCTGCTTCCTTTAGCAAAGGACAGCAGAGATTACTTTGTGTTTCAATGGGAAGACCCAGAAACAAACAGAAAGCAGCAATTTAGGTGGACATTGTTGCCTCAAGGGTTTGTGGTTTCCCTGAACTTGTTCGGGCAAGCACTTGAACAAGTGTTGAGTCACTTTGTGCCAGTGGAAGGAACAAAATTGTTACAATATGGGGATGATTTGTTGATTGCAGGTCCAAGGGAGGAGGATGTAAGGATGAGCACTTGAGTTTCTTGGGGGAAAAAGGATTAAAGGTGTCTAAGTCAAAACTGCAGTTCACAGAGCCCAAGGTCTTTGGGACATTGGCTAACCAAGCGCAAGAAGAAACTAGACCCTGAGAGGGTGGCAGGGATCATCGCCCTGCCTCCCCCACAGACAAAGAGGACGGTGAAACAGTTATTGGGGTTGTTGGGATATTGCCAGCAATGGATTGAAGGATACAGTGATAAGGTGAAATTTTTATAGGAGAAACTCACCACGGACAAAATCAAATGGACAGAAAAGGACGAAGATGAATTTAAGGGAGTGAAGGAAACAGTCGTGGCAGCACCAGTGCTGAGCCTCCCTAATGTGAAACAGCCATTTCAGCTGTTTGTGGATGTCAGCAGTCACACAGCCCACGGCGTGCTAACACAGGACTGGACTGGGAACAGGAAACTGATAGGTTACTTGTCTAAGCTTCTGGACCCTGTAAGCAGGGGTTGGCCCACGTGCTTGCAAGCTCTTGTAGTTGTAGCACTGTTGGTGGAGGAGGCAAAGAAAGTAACTTTTGGGGCCCTATTGATAGTATGCGCGCCAGATAACGTGCAGGGTATACTACAACCAAAAGGCGGATAAATGGCTCATGGACGCTAGGTTGCTGAAGCATGAGGCCATTTTGATCCACTTACTGAACTGCGAACAACGACAGCGCAAAATCTGGCCCACTTTTTGTTCGGGGAGGTCTTGGAAAGGCTTGTTCATGACTGTGTGGAAATGGTGGAGTTGCAGCCCAAAATAAGACCAGATTTAGAGGAGGAGGAATTGGAAGAGGGAAAAAAGTGGTTCATAGATGGATCAAGCAGAGTGATCGAGGGAAAAAGGAAATCAGGATACGCGGTTGTGGATGGGAGAACGGGAAAAGTGATAGAAGTGGGTCGTCTGAACGCAGGATGGTCAGCACAGTCTTGCGAGTTGTACATGGTCTTGAGGGCTTTGAAAGGACTGAAAGGAAGAAAGGGAACGATTTTTACAGATTCCAGGTATGCCTTTGGGGTGGTCCACACGTTTGGGAAAAATTTGGGAAGAAAGAGGGCTGATCAACACTCGAGGATGGGACTGATGCATGGGGAATCGATCAGGCAAATTTTGGAAGTGATAAGGGAGCCCAGAGAGATTTTGGTCATTCATGTAAAAGGGCATCAGGCAGGGATGCAGTTTCGGATCTGGGGAAACAGCTTGGTGGACAAAGAGGCCAAAAGTGTGGCGTTGATGATGGTAAATACCCTGGAAATGGAAGGAATCGAGGTCCCAGAGTACCCTCCTCAGCCCTCCCAAAAGGAAATTGAGAGCTCTGAGAAAAGAGGGGGAAAATTGGAAGAAGGTAACTGGAAATTACCGGACGGGAGAGAATTAGTTTCAAAAGGCTTTAGCAGGAGAATCTTGAGGAGGCTGCACCAGCAAACAGATTAGGAGGCTCAGGCCCTGGCAGAACAATTTCTAAAATTTTTCGAATGCAGAGGAATTTATGAATTGGTAAAACAGGAGGTACAGGGATGCCTGATCTGCCAAAAAGTTAACAAGACTAAGGCATGACAGGCAATCCTGGGGAGTCATCCCATTGCATACCGTCCTTTCAAAAGGATTCAAGTTGATTTTTCCGAACTGCCCAAAGTGGGAAGGTACAAATTTGTGCTTGTGATAGTTGATAAATTGACCCATTGGGTAGAAGCCTTTTCCAGCCCAAGGGCAACAGCTCAAACTGTGTCCTGAAAACTGTTGGAGGAGATTGTGCCCCGATATGGGGTGGTGAATTACATAGATTCGGACCAGGGAACTCATTTGACCTCAAAGATTATTAAGCAGTTGGCCAAGGCACTAGGCATTCGATGGGAATACCACACCCCGTGGCATCCCCAGAGCTCAGGACAAGTTGAAAGAATGAATCAGACCTTGAAGGCGCAATTATCCAAATTGATATTGGAAACCCAGATGTCCTGGTTGAAATGCCTTCCTCTTGCCTTGCTTAATATCAGGACTATGCCTCACTCAGAGACGGGGCTCTCACCATTTGAAATGCTATATGGAATGCCATATAAGCATGGGATGCCAATGGGACACCCCAAGCTGGAGGACAGTCAGATTCAACCTTACTTGATAGCAATAAATAAAAACTTACAGCAACTAAGGAAACATGGGATAGTATCCCAGAGAATTCCTCTGGGGTTTGCTATCCACAAAATTCAACCTGGTGACAGAATGCTTATGAAAGTGTGGAAAGATGCAGCCCTCTCCTCTCACTGGGAAGGTCCCTTTCTTGTCCTTCTGACAACAGACACAGCCATTCGGATGGCGGAAAAAGGCTGGACACACGCATCAAGGGTGAAAAAAGTCAAACATCTGGAGGAGGCTCCCAAGTGGAGGATCACCTCTTCCCCGGGTGATCTAAAGATCAAACTACGTCGTCCACATAAATGACTGACGGTGAACGGATAGGTTGTATACTGTCAAGTTGTGTATGCTATCCATTTGTGCACTTCAAGTGTGAATATTGTCAGGAAGTCTTTGTTGCACATTGTAGAAGGGGACAGAGTCCGATGGGGTTGTGCACTCAGTGTTTGGAGGAGGAACTTGAGCTGACTGACCGAATCTTAACTCTTGCCACAAATTTAGGTGTCATTGTATTAGATTCTCAGGAGTGGTTCCACATTTTCCAGAAAGTTGTGCGTGGAAAACTCAGTTCAAAGGCAGAAATCTTGGATGTCGAGTGCCAGAAATCGATTAGGGTACCGTGCAGCTCAGATGCAGTCAAGATATCAAGGTGGGGCAACTTTAAGAGGAGGTATGCGCCACGGTCCGAGAATGTATTCCCCAAAGAATACTCCTGCTGCCATGAAGATGGTTTCCTTGCCACTGGTGGCACCCCAGAGGGTGCTGGCAAAGGCAGAGAAGTACACCTAATGGGAATCCTGAGGGGCCTGAGCCTAGATGTGTGCAGGACGTTTAGACTGCACGCTGAGACCCCACTCCAAGCCGGGGAACAGAACCCTGTGGATGAGTGCAGTAAATGCACCCAGATTGTCCCGGTTGGGCAAGGAAAAGGTGGGGTCTCAGCATACTGAGCCCTAGAAGATTGCATCGGGGGGCAAGGCAGGTACTGTGTGATAAACGGCACTCAGGTGAAATTATGCAGATTGGGCAAAGAGGAGTTGTGTTTTTATTCAGAGGCAAGAGTGGGGAATGGGCAGTCAGGCAAGCTCAACCACAGATTACTGAAAAGAGATGTGGAACCAATGTCAATCCCCATTTGTAACCAATGTAATTGGACAAAGTGTGTCGGGGGAAAGACTGAATTGGTTTTTGTAGCGTACCATCAAGTCAATCAATTGTTATGATAATTCGAAACTGGGAATGTGCATCATGAATGGAAGAACCTACTGGGTTGGGAGAAATTTGAAATGTGAAAGAAAGCTCACCTTAAATAGGAAACCTGTCATGCTGGATCTTGTTCAGGCAAATGACTATAGAGTTTGTCTACAGTATGATAGGACTTTCTATTTTGTAAAGAATGAGGAAGGGATAGATCCAGATTACTCAGGAACTGAAAAGAAGGGAGTTGGAGTTGAGAAAGAAGAGGGTAGAGCAAGAAAGACTGAAAACGTTAAATGAACAGTACGAACAGCTTGAGAAACAATATGCTGACTGAGGGCTATCTGTCCCGGATTGGAACTTATTCATTGATTTGGTCAGGAAATTGTAATGGAATTGGGATTGTCAAATTGTTGGATTTGTGGGGGGCTGAAGTCTGCTGAAAAGTGGCCCTGGAAAGGTGAGAGTTTAGCTCCGGAACAACTTTTGAAATGGGACAATCTACGGGTCTTGAAATTGGCACAGAGACCTGAGGGATGGGTGTTGGACCAAGGAGTGAATGGAACTGTTTGCATCAGCTGAGAGGGAAGGGAATATACCGAAGTGGTGGGATATACCCCATGTAGGAGCTAAGTCTGGCAACCAGAACCTCCTACGGGATACTGAAGTCCGAAAACCAAATCAAATTGCGAGTGGAATGGTCAAATTGAACTCTGTTGGGTCAAGAGCTCTGGAGCTAACCCTTACCAATCACTGGGGGAATTGAGAGAATACTGGAGAGAACCAGAGAAAACAAACGTAAGGTGGAAAGCCCCAGATGGAATCTATTGGATTTGCAGGAAAAAGGCGTACAGCAAAATACCTCCAAAATGGAAAGGATCATGCACGTTGGGTATGATCCGACCCGTGTTCTTCACTCTCCCCCGAACGAAAAGTAACCTGTTAGGGGCCCCATTGTATGAGACCCTGAACAGGGGAAAGAGGAGTCTGAAGAAGATACTACCTGTCTTAAGTGGCAGGCAGACTTGGGGAGAGGAAGAATGGCCGGCAGTGAGAATATTTTAATATTATGGGCCAACTACTTGGGCTCAGGATGGAAGCTGGGGATATAGGACCCCAATTTATCTACTGAACCGACTAATCAGACTGCAGGCAGTGGTTGAAATAGTTTTGAATCACACCTCAGAGGCCCTTGACTTTTTAAGCCGGCAGCAGACTCAGGTGCGGGCTTTTGTGTACCAAAATTGAATACCATTAGACTATTTGTTGGCCAAGGAAGGGGGACAGTGTGGAAAGTTCAATGAGACAGAATGCTGCATTGAAATTGATGATTATGGGGAAGCCATAAGGGGTTTGGCAGTGGAGATAAAAAAGGTGTCTCATGTCCCAGTCCAGAAATGGAATTCTATCTTGCAATCAACCTGGTGGGACAGACTATTTGATGGAGCTTGGTGGAACAAAATTATATTTTTTATAATGTGTTCAGTAGCTGGGGTCATATTCCTTCCATGTCTAATACCATGTTTTATTAGACTGATACACTCAGTGGTACAGGGTATGCAAATAGCAGTCGCTGGCTTCTGGAAACAACGTATCCAAAATCATGAGCCTGGGGGAAGGCAGATGTACAAGCAATGCCGCAGAGGTCCTTGCAAAATTTGGAAGACAAATCAAAAGTATTGAGAATGGTTATGATGGCTATCAAGGAATCCCACAAGGAGAACAGGGCATGCAGAGAGTTTAAATAAGTCCTTCTCATTGTAGGAGATCCTTGGAGGTAGAGGGTAAATGTAGATAAAATATAGATACAAGTCATATGGGTTGTAGTGGGAGCATGAATTAATGTGTTTATATTGAACAGGAGAGATTGTAATATATGTTATGAAATAATTCATGCTTTTAGAGAGAATGTATTTTATAAGATTGTAAAATCCAAATGAGCCTCTGACCGCAAGCAGCCCAGAGGCAGATGTCTACTGCCTCTTGGAATCTCAAAATTCCTGAAGGCAGCAGGAGAACAATACCCCGTTTACTTATGAATAAATATGGCCAGCGCCATGATTGCCACTCTCCGGAGTAATCGGAAGACGCCCAAGGACGATCACCGCCCAACTGATATCATCGATCGAAATAGCAGAAGTCACCAGAAAGATACATCTGAATACGCGACTTCTCCTGACACGATCAACACCGGCTACTGCTCAGGAAAGAGCGATTGTCCAGCTCTGCACAGTGAAAGAAACTTTCAGGCATATGCAGAGTTACAAAAGAAATTGGGACTCTTCTGCCTCAGGTGTAAAAAACTGTATAAAATAGCCTTGCTGGAAGTGGCGCTCGTGAACAGAGGGACATCTGATGCGATAGAGGCCAGATCTAGGTTCACCCAGCGCTGATCCCAGGCTCGACGCTGTCTCTTTGGCTGTGGGTTTTTGAGGACTGTATTTTGGTCACGGAAAATAAAATTTTTCGTAATTTGGTAAGTTGGCTTTTCAATTGATCATTTATAACATATAGATATCTGTGGTGTAGGTATCTCAACTGTAGGTATCCACAGCTTAACAAGTCATTCCAGGCTTCCTCTGAGTCCACAGAGGCAAAACAAGCACACTGAGACTGTGATTCATTGCATCTACCGTAGGTCTAAAATAGGTGATATAAATCACATCTTGTAAGTACCTGATTCCTTTCACTGACTGTAAAGAAAAACTAGTCTAGATGTAGGGATCTATACCTTGGAGGCCTTTCAAGATATATGGAATGGGTGTCAGGTCAGACTCACAGTGTGTTTAAGTACAAGGACATTCAAAAAGAAAATCTGGGGGCAAGAAAAGCAATCAAATACAGACAAGAAATGTTAGAACAGGTAGCTGAAGACATGATCAGGTTGATCACAGATTAGTCAGAAAAAACCCATAAGTTGCAAGGCATTGCAGCTTGGACCGTCTGACTATACAAAATAAGTATGATAGACATACTGAAGAGACAGAAGAACAGTGTTAGTAAAAGACTACAAAACAAGCATATCCTTAATTTAGTCCATGTCCATACATTCCTTCATACCTACAGCCATACTTTTACCTTGTTATTTGTGTGTTTGGCAAGAACTAACTAAAGTCTGAATTTGATCCTTTAGGACTAAATTTTGCATCTCCACTGAATCCACATCTGATCCAATGCAAGTTAAACCGCCTCACATCTAAATGGATTTAAAATGTTCTGATGTTAGCGAAGGGACAGTTTTTGATCTGTATAAATCCCACATGGTCAATTTTTGCCTTGACATAAGTTCTTTCCTCATTTATTCTCCAAAAGTGGTTCTGCTTCTCTTAGGGTGGTGGCACCAGAGAGGTCCCTTTGGAAGGGAGACTAGAGAGAAGCTGTTGAGGTATATGTCACATGGTCATAGAGTTCACCACTGAATTTAGCTCTGAGTCTGAAAAAAAGAAATGGATGATTAATTAGGGAATTGTCTTGCAATTTACTATTTCATAGATAATAATCTTAGCAGGATTCTGGAAATATTAATGCAAACTACCAGACTGTTTTTAAATGCCTTCAGATCATCTGCACAGATGTCATGTAACATACAAGTACAAGGAAGCTTGAATTTATCTTAAGAGATTTAACTTGTTTTTGCCCAAAAATTTTAGTCAAGATTTAGTCAAGATTTTTTCCAGAGAATAATTCACTCAGTCTTAATTTGTGTTTCAGTTTTGACTGGTGGCTGTTTATTGTGTGTTCTTTTCTATAAAACCTCTCAAGGAATTTAATAATTCCAGAATGGCTTTTTTATTGACACCCATTTTCCCAGAGTACTCTTTTCTTCATGATTTGGCTACAGTTCTAGATAATTTATTTTTATTGCCAGTGAGACTACTCCATCTGTTTGACTTTTTCAAACATTAGCTATTATATATGTTGTTTAAACCCTCAAGGTATTCTCATGAGATCATTCCATTCAACTCTCTAGGAAAAGGCAAGTCAGAATCTGGCATTTGTTGCTCTCAAGGAGAAAAAGAGGAGAAATGGTAGCTTCACCTCATTGGAATTGCTCTTTCTGACTTATAGCTGTCACTACTGAGGATTCAGGGAAGATGGGCAAGGGCAACCACCCTCCATGTTATTGTCCCAAGGCTTCTTACAGAAAAATTATGATGTAACCTTTAATAAAAATTATTTCTTACCAGTCTTTTCCACAATCCACCACTGAGATACAGTAGAACACTGTCAAACTTTGGGCATCTTCTAGAGCATTTGTGATTCAAGGATTTCCAAGCAAGGAAATCCTGAGGAAAAGCAAGGCATTCTGAGGACGTAGGATAAGCAGCCAGTGACAACAGATGAATGGCTGCCTGTGATTTTGGTGGATGGGATTTGGTGTCCGCAATGGTTCCCTCTTTCTCAGACTCAAACCTCTGGCTGGAATCCAGAAAATTGGATCTGGCTCTTCAGGGAAGGAGGAAGAACAGCTTTAGAAAACAGGCTAGGTTTATCAGCTGTAGATAACAGTGGGTTTTTTTCTTTTATTTTTCAACATCCTTGTTCATGAGGCCACCACAAGCTCTTATTAGGCGCAGACCAGTGGGCATGGGACAATTAATTAAGAGTCTCAGAAAGTTCACCTCATCCCATTTACCAACCACTCTGATCGCCGCACATAGCTTTCTACTGGGGAAAAGCTGTAAATTATTAAAAATGAAGAAAACAGTTGAGTTTTGAGGTTTTATCACTAGAAATTAGATTGCATTTTTCTTTAGTTAAAAGTTACTGAAAATAATAATTGGTTTTGTGTTGCTCAGATACTTACTACCAAGAGAATTGTCTCTTGCAGATAAGGCATCAATTACTTGATGACTTTTGCTCCTTTTAAATCAGCAACTGATAAGCATTATTAGATGCAGAATCAGAGGAAGCCTTAAAGATATGATCTACATCCTATGCACCTGTGCCTAACCCAAATGGAGAAAATAAAAAAAAAAAAAAATCCCAAGAAAAGAATATACGCAATGGGATATAAGATCCAGATTTTACTGTCTGTTTTATGTCTCTGTTATCTTGATTAGTACTCAGTTTGAGGGACTAGAGCTACCATGATTCCCCTTGTGTTTTCTATATTTTTTTCTGTTCTCCATCTGAGAAGGATGCACTGGGAATGCAGCCTGGATCTACATTTCATGCAAATTAATATAGCTCAGTGAAATCAACAGAGCTACAATGCTCTAAGCTGCTAAGGATCTTTTCCTACATCTTATTTATATATTTTTGGGATGGACATAATATTTTAGTTCATATTAAAGTGTAGAGTTCATCATAGCACTAATCTCTAAGACACAGGCCTGCCTATCTTCTGTGATAAAGGAATTACATTTCTTCTGTTGTGATGATAAAAATCTACTGCTCCCAGGAAGATAACTTGCTGGAACCTAAATAAATTGATCATACCCTACTTTATGGTAGGAATTCAAGCAATGTGACTGCTGACCTAACCAGCGAAAGAGATCTCTTGGTGTTATTGCAGTTAAGATAGCAAGACTGCTGGTGCCACTCACAGGTGGATAGTGTTGGTTTATTATGTGTGTGTGGAATTGACCTTGGCTGGATGCTAGATGCCCACCAAAGCACTATCACTCCCCAGCTGAACAGGGGAAAGAAAATAAAAGGAAAGGCTCAGGGGTCAAGATAGGGACAGGGGGAGATCACTTAGCTTTTACCATCATGGATAAAACAGACTTGGGGAAAATCAAACCTTAAGATACTTTCATCCCAGCCTCAACTTCACGCTTGATTTTCTATACCTATAGCTCCCCCTCTACCAAAACATTGCCCCACAAACCCAATACAATGCTCTGATGAAAAAAAAAAAAGCAAGTTTGTTATTGTTATTGTGGCCATGAAAAATATGTGGGTCAAGTATGGGGTACCAGTAAATTGCCACAATATGTATTGTAAAAAAATATAATAATTTCCAGTTGACAGAGTTCAGCCCTGTCACAAGATTTAACCCAGTCCACCGTTTGCTCCTGATTTTTCCTGAAGCCTATCAAACATGGAGAGGGAACAAACAGTGTTCCCAGCTCAGAGATTTGGTATCTCTCAGCCTTCTTCCTTCTACCCTCTTTCTCAGGGACCTCAGACTGTATTAACAAGACACAGGTATGCTAAGTGACCAAAACTGCCTTATTCATGTGGTTGACTGTGGAGCTATGCCAAGTTGCTTGTGGGGGACTGTATGACATGCTCCTCAAGTGTTGGAAAAGCATGGGATCAGGAGCCCTGGACAGAAATTTCTGCTTATGTGATGGAAGAGGGAGATATGGTCTGTTGAGGTCAAAAGGCTGAAGAATATTGGTGCAAAGAAGTGGTTCTCAGGCAGTGGCTTGCAGGCATTGTGCCTTAAAACTGGGACTAAGAGCAAAGTATAAATTGTCTGCGGCAAGTCACCTACTCAGCAGTTTTACCCATGGCCAAGTCACAGGTCTCTGGCTTAATCAGTAAATATTTGGCCTCTTTTGAAGAGGCTGTGAACATAATTTATGAAATTATCACTTTTCAAATAAATATTTATTTATTTTTAGGCTTCTGAGTGCACTTTCTCTTTTTATTGATATTACTTCACACTTCTAAAGCATGAAATATTTCCAGATGTAATTACAATGTGGAACATTTCTTTGTTGTTTCTGTCTGAGTTTTATGGTCTGGATAGCATTTAGCTGTAGTGAGTGTCTGCCATTTCTGTTTGTTATTTACTGTGTATATTACAACAGGAAAGTGTGAGAACTGGACAGCTAATACATCAGATGGATTTGCCAGAAGGGCGCGTAAAAAGCTTTGCTCCAGGTGATTGTTGAGGACTTCTCCAACTCATCGCTGCCAGGAGCAAAGTCAGGATCCCTGAGTGCACAGTGCAAGCTGCCACAGATAGAGCCACATCGTTGAGCAGAGAGGTGAAAGCACCGGTGACAGGGTGGCTGCTGGAAAGGTGGAGGAAGAGGGACTCTGAAACAATTTAGGGTTTTCTTGTTAAGCCGTACTTTAAGAAATACAGAGTCAGAAATGTTGCTTTGCCCTGCAGGGCAATCCTGAAGGACAGATATGGAAAAGGGACTTGGAGAAGGCAATACAGGTAAATTGTTTTGCCTGGCATGAACCTGCATTTACCAGTAGAAGTGGGAATGAAATGTAGCTCCTCATATTCTTAGCTCAGCATA
This sequence comes from Haemorhous mexicanus, assembly GCF_027477595.1. Taxonomy (NCBI): domain Eukaryota; kingdom Metazoa; phylum Chordata; class Aves; order Passeriformes; family Fringillidae; genus Haemorhous; species Haemorhous mexicanus. The sequence goes on along the minus strand of NC_082342.1, from coordinate 18,711,618 downwards.
TTACTCAATGACACTGTCCTATTTGATCAGCTTTCCAAAATGGCTGTGCTCACCCCACCGTCCCCAGCCCCCAGTGAAGTAACAAGCCACCTACGATATTTTTTCTGCCCTAGTGTCTTTAAAAAAAAATTCATAACACCGCCAACCACTTTCGCACAGCAGTCTCCATCGTCTTTCACTACGCTGGTCTATCCAGCCTGTTATTTAAGTTCTCCCTGAAAAAATCCCACCACTTTCTTCCACAGTGCCCACACAAAGTGAGTCAATGTTCTTTCCCATTCATCTCGGAGAGACCAGGATTGCATCCAACGTATTTTCTCAAAAAAAAAGACAAAAAGGAAGAAGCATGGGTAAAACCACCAGGAAATTCATATAAATCAGCTGAATAGTTGCACAACTGTGTTTCTACAACCCTTAATCTTCCACATTCACACACCCCCCCCCCCCCCCACTATAAAACATACCATGTGGACCAAGATCATAACTATTAACTGTGTGCATAACAGAATATTCAAAATCCCAAACATAGTAGCAACTTTTTCCCCCATGGTGATTATGCTTTTTTTACCGAGATGGGTTACCCAGTTAGAGTAAGAAAGTCCCCTTCTCCATTGCTATAGAGGTCTGTGTCCTGGATAGTGGTTCCATCTCTGCACAGCTGTCAGAGTATAGGCCTCATGGACTCAGGCAGCAACACAAAAGCTTCTGTGATACAGATCTCATTTGTTTCTGTATTGTGCTTTCTGGATGTTGCATGTCAGCAAGTTTCAGACCTCAGCCAGACTTTAACAGCCCTGGTGTGTCTTCATGGGGTTTCTGAAACATAGAAGCTGCAGTTATCTCTCTTTTACGCCTAGGATACGCCTTTGTGCCTCTTCCTTCAGAAAACTGTAAGAAAAAGCAAGACTATCTTTGAAAGATGGCATGGGAAGACTGAGGGAACTTCCGTGAGCCCCAGGGCCAGTGCTCCACGGTCGGCAGCAGGATGCTGGCTGTGGGGAACATCTCTGTGGAGTCTGACCTGCCTGGTGCTATGGCTCCAAATCCTAGAGGGGGAAAGGCATCTGTGCTGTGCCTAGCACAAGAAGGGAGCTTGGCGGGTACTGTTTGGCACACTACAGCTCCCTAATCTCCTCAGCACATAGCTGCTGGCTGAACAGCATTTCTGAAAAAAAGCCCCCAAACAAAACAGAACAAAACAAAACAAAACAAAACAAAACAAAACAAAACAAAACAAACCAAACCAAACCAAACCAAAACAAAACAAACCACACCCAAAGACCCAGCAAACTGTTTATTTAGAAGTTTCTAAAATTAATGAATTTTAGGTACCCAACTTTTCTTATAAAATACATTCAGATTAAAAAGAATGTCAGTGTAAACATGGAGATGTCAAAGCAGGCTGTTTCCCATCACACTGTTCAGAAAACTTACATTCCGTTAAATTCTGCAAAACCCTTTCTGTAGAAAGCCCCTGTGAAGATGGGGCTACTTCCAGTTTCTGAGTAATTATGGTTGGTAATAAATTTCAACTTCTCTGAAAATAGGTTAAATTGTACAAGTGATTTCAGTGAGACTGGGATTTGGACTTATGGTCTGGACAGCACTGGCTTTGACAGACATAGCTTTCCTGGTATTCCAAGAACAGTGCTGTTGTTGAGGTTTTCACAATTCAGAATAATATAATGCCAATTGTTTAAAAAAAGCTTAAAGCTGAAAATGATTTGCTATTTTTAAAACAAATACTCTGACCACTTGCCTTTGTATTAAGTCACAAAGACGAAATAAATGAACCATTCTTCTGTTGTCAACAGTTAGAGAAACTGTATATGAATATGCTTAAAGTTATACCAAGATACAAGATATGCTCATGAAAACACAATGCAAAAATGTTATGCTAACTGATCATTTCTGCAGTTAAGAACATATTGTTGGATTTTCAGAGTCAATGAGCATGTATTAAAGGAATCAATGTGCCACTGCTCTGTAAAATTCACCTCTATGCAGAGGGCCCCATGCAACACTTCTGGAGTGTGTTTTAGGGATAGTCTTGCAGAGGCCTCCAGCTGAGCAGGAAGGAAGATTTCATCCTCTCCCAGAAGAGACTTTAGGAGTGATCGCCAATAAAAGAGTGAGAAAACACTTTATGTAGTATCTAGCCCTACAGCAAGCCAGGGCAGAAATCGTTTGAGATTAAACAGGTCAGGTTTTAGCTCCTCTGAACTGCCAGCTGGCTTCACCCACTGGAATACTCCGAGCTTTGCACTGGATCTGTACATTGGGTTAGCACTGAAGTGTGACTGAGTCACAGGGAAATTATAAGCCACAACTTAAAAACAAAAGGAAGGAGTCCTGCCAAACAGGAATAATTGGCTGCAGGCATCAGCTTTCCCCAGTCTCCGGCTCATTCATTTCTGCAGAATGGCTCTACAAAAGCATCAACATAAATTTGACATTCGTATGGAAAACCACCTCTAGGTGGAAGTGTTGACCCTGCAGACAGAGATGAGATCATAAATATCTATGTGGCAGGAGTGATGGCAACATTTGTTTTTATAGAATGACTTCCTCTGATATTTTGCTTGAAACTGTAATTAGATGAGGTGCCTTGAGATTTATACACCTGTGAGCAGGTTGCAAAGCTCACTGGAGCCAGGAATTTGTTTCTTTCTGGGCCCTGATCCAGTGACTAAGGTTCAAAGAAGCACTTCAAAGGACATTAGCCTGGGTGAATGCAGCAGCAAAGGTACATTTTTGGTTTGAACACATGCTTATGTGCAGTCCCCAGACTCTGTGCTTGCCACTTTGACCATGTTTTGTTTGACATTGCAGCCTAAACCTGTGCTTCTCAGCTTATCAAGTGCCAAAGAAAGTTTTGATTTTACCCGGACAAAACAAGAACAGTAGCAATATAGTTGCTACTTTCTCTTTCCCTCTTTAGAGAACAAATTGCAAACTCCCGATTACATATTTGAGTAAGTAATTTAAAGCATGAGTCCTGTACTTCAACTGCTGCAGATTTTAAGTGCCAGGTAAGACTAGATACTGTTTCTATTACTGCTTTGCAGAGTGAATGTATGATTCAGAAGGGATCAGAAACCATCCTTCTCAGACTGATTTCTGCACAGATCTGAGAGTAAGATGGACTGTTCAGTTCACTTTTCCAGGTAATTGTGGCACTTCCTTTCTTTTCAGATACCCCACCTGGCCCTTGCCCTCTTAATGCTTTAATAATGGTAAATCATTTCAGAAAGGTTTCGCTTTCTTTATTTACCTTTCTGTTTCTGTTTTATACTGAAACCTGTTAAGGGTTGCTTTTGGATTGGGCCAATATTTTCATAAACAGCCAAATGACTCTGGAGTACAGCTAAACACAATTTTTTTCACAGGTATGTTTTATTTACTGTCAAACCCAGTGTTTCTATCAACTGCACATGTCTCACTATTTATCATACAGCAGAGAGTCTGGAAGGGAGATGAGACTATTGCTAATACATCTTAGAACTCTGTGATCATAGCTTGTACCTACCTACAGGGACAGTGGTTCAGCTCCGCTTTCTACCTGAGTGAATTTGCTTGTGTCTCTTACCCATCTGATGAGTGCCATAAATGCTGTACTACCAGGTACCCTAAGTGCAGCCTTAGTGCTCACTACTGGTAGCTCTGTTCCTCGCTGTCTGAAATAATCCTTCTAATTGGAGAGCAAGGTTAAGCTGAGAGCAAGGTTCAGCTGTAAGTGAAATTCTAATAGAATAACTTTGTATGTGCATGCATGGCCAGGTAGTAATGCTTGTGCCAAATGCTTGGAGTATTGCCTGAGCCTCTAGAAAGGGCTGTGCCATTAATGCAGCACCCAGGCAGTGCTTCTACTAGTTACTCCTCACCAGCATAGTTACTCCTTACTAGCTTCCAGTGAAGGACCTGTTTAGTTTTCTCATCATCACCATCAGGTCATGCCTTAAAGCAAGTTTCCCAAATGCCATTGAATTGTGTCCTCTAAAGGTGTTTGTGTGCATGTGAACAACCAAGTCAATGAGAGAATTGACTTTCATCCACACTGGAATGAGGCCTTAATTAATTTGTTCTTTGGAGTGAAGTGGCCAAAAGATGAAGAGAGAGCTAAGCCAGAAAGCAGATGTTCTCAGAGACTGGTCAGCTCTCCAAAGAGAGACGGGAGTTGCTGTACCCAAAATAAATATTCTGTAGTCCACTGGTAAAGAAGGATACATAATGTTTATGTATTTTATATCTTTATATCTATTCTTAAGTATACATAGATAAGTGTGTAAGTATACTGACTATGTATCTCTCTAGATTGGCACAAACATAAAGCTTATTTCCTTAGTCAGTATAAGCCCAGATCTATTACAAAGCCTCAGCCATTTCATGAATAGCTTTATACTTTCCGTGATAATATACTCAGCTGTGATGGTTTGTGGGACAGGGAGATTGAGTTACTTGGCTGAGCTCAGCTCTCTCTGCCAGGAGAAATGACGAAAGTTCACTATTGGTGCACTCCACATGCTAGCTTGTCCCAGTGCACTTCTCACTGAGATTGCCCACTGGTCCTGTTAGAGTCAAATGTAGATGCCTCACACAAAAATGGAGCTAGGAAAGAATTTTTATCACCTCCACTATAAAGAAAACTAATAATGTTTAATAGAGGCTCTTATTTTTAAGGAATTAAGAACTAGATGGCCAGCAGAAAAAGAAAGTTCTTCTTAATAATGGGTTGTGCATATAACCTTTCCTTCCAGGCACAAGCCTTTGCACTCTGTTTTATACAAAACATGTAAATTTCTCCTAATTTCCTCAAGTATCAAGTACAAGGAAATGGCTTTATTGTTCATAGGGTAGCTCACTGATTGATTTATGTGTTCATACAAGGTCAAAGTCTCATCTTCTTTATACCACTGTAAATTGCATGAATTGCCACAATCTTTATTGAGGAATTTCACTTTACTGTTAATCTTTGTTAGCATTAAAATACTTGGACAAGTCACTACAGATTTCTTGTAGTTAGTCTGGAAATTTCAATCTTTTTTTTTATCTAGTTAGCTAAATGGTCAAGAAAGAAGCTCAAAGATGCAGCTGCACACTTGGGTTTGTGCTTTGGATGCCAGTGCCTTTTTGCACCCTCTTTTTATTAGGGGAAAAAAAATCTAAATTGCAGAGCACTGTATCCTGCAAGCATTTCATTCCACCCACACAGTTCTTTTTCTTTAAAACAGTGGCTTATTCCCAACTGGAAAGGCAGCAGTCTAGCTACAAGACAGGTTATGTTCAAGAGAGAAAGGAAGGAGGTAGCTGAATCATAGCAATTTAGCTCCGGCTGTGTAGATGCAAATCCAGCCACTGGTTGCTGCTATCACAGGCATAGTATGATTTTGGATACAGGGAATGGCATATTGTTCTAGGTAATGAAGGCTAGAGGTCAGAGCACGCTATGCATTTGCCTTTATTGCTTGCACTCCAGCAGGTGCAATATTCATTGCCTCTGTTCCGTGCACAGCCATCTCTTGCATTACTAATGAAATGTCAAATCATATTTTTATTTACTTCCTTTCCTCATCACCTGCAAATAGCCACGTTGACAATCCCCAAACCAATAATTTGTTTCTAAGGATGCCATCAGTAAAAGTCAGTCATCAGTAAGGAGCAACGTTTTCTGGAAATAAAATAAATAGGTTCATTTAAGGCTTTTCATAAAACAAATGTTGCAACAAAATTAATTTGGCCAGCATTAGTCATCACCCTTTCAGCATGTTAATACTGTTTCTTCTGGAAGAAACTGGATTTTTGAGGGGTTGAAAATATCCTCTGTTACACTCAGCATTCACAAAGGGCAGAAAAGGCACACTTTTGAGAATGTCATATTAACATGCTTCACTGTCCTGCATGTCCAAGTCATGCAGGCTGGTTCTGGTCATAGATCAGTTGTTATTATTTTCCCATGAGTAGCTACTTACACCTACTCTCTTGTCAGAATCTTTGCTGCAACAGGAGGGAAGATGGCTCTTTATTGTGTTGATCTGCCCCAGAACAGGGCAGCTTCTAAGGAACATAAACCATCTAAGAAGAATGGTAATCATAGTGGGTGACTCCCTTCTGAGACAGTCTGGCCCTGTATGTCGAGCAGACCCACCCCACAGGGAGGTCTGCTGCCTCCCTGGGGCCTGGGTACAGGATATCACTGAGAAACTATCTTGGCTGATTCAGCCCTCTGATTATTACCCACTGCTGATACTCCAGACTGTCGGGGATGAGATTGAAAAGAGGAGTGTCAGGACAATTAAAACAGACTTTAGGGCGCTGGGTCAAGTGGTTGACAGGGCAGGAGCACAGATAGTTGTTTCCTCAGTCCCTTTGGTGGCTGAGAAAAACTGTGAAAGGAATAGGTGAGCCCACATTATCAACAAGTGGCTCAAGGGTTGTTGTCATCAGCAGAATTTTGGATTCTTCAATCATGGGGCAACTTTTATGGCACCTGGCCTGCTGGAACTGGACGGACTTCATCTTTCTGTCAAGAGCAGAAGGTTTTTAGCTCATGAACTGGCAGAACTTGTTGAGAGGGGTTTAAACTAGATTTGAAGGGGGAAGGGGATGCAGCTGGGCTGTGTGAAAGCAGGTTCAAGGGTGGTAAGCCTGAGATAGGAGTGAAATCAGCAGCCCAGCTGAGGTGCATGTACACTAATGCACGCAGCGTGGGTAACAAACAAGAAGAGCTGGAGGCCATGGTGCCGCAGCAGAACTGTGATGTAGTTGCCATCACAGAAACCTGGTGGGATGACTCACATGGCTGGAGTGCTGCACTGGAATGGCTACAAGCTCTTCAGGAGAGACAGAAGAGAGAGAAGAAGTATAGGGGTGGCCCTTTATGTTAGGGAGGCCTTGGATGCCATAGCTATTGAAACTAATGATGATGAAGGTGGTGCCTATAGGTGAGAATTAAGGGGAAGGCTAAAAAGGCTGATATTCTACTGGGAGTCTGTTATCATCCACCCAACCAGGAAGAAGAGGTGGACAACTCAATTCTATAAGCAGCTAGAGAACATTTCAGGATCATCAGCCTTTGTTTTGTAGGCGATTTTAACCTGTGGGACATTTGCTGGGAACTTAATACAGATGAAAAAAGGCAGTCCAGGAAATTTTTAGAGTGTGTGGAGGACAACTTTTTGTCACAGCTGGTGAGCGAGCCTGCCAGGGGAGGGACTATGTTGGATCTGTTGTTTGCAAATAGAGATGGGTTCATGGGAGATGTGGTTGTTAGAGGCTGCTTGGGGCATAGTGATCAGGAAATTATAGAATTCTCAATATTTGGTGAAATCAGGAATCAATAAGACTTTTACATTGGACTTCCAGAGGGCAGACTTTGGCCTATTCAGGAGACTTATTCAGAGAGTTCCTTGGGAAATAGCCCTTAAAAACAAAGGAGTCAAGGAAAGGTTGGCATGCTTCAAAACAGAGGTCTTGAGGGCACAGGAACAGACTGTCCCTGTGTGCTGAAAGACGAGTTGACAAGGCAAATGTCCAGCCTAGATGGGCAAGGAGGATTTGGAGGAATTTAGGAATAAAAAGAGGATGTATTATCTTTGGAAGGAGGGTCAAGTGTCTCAGGAAGTATTTAGGAGGGCTACTAGAGCATGTAGGAAAAAAAATTAGGGAGGCCAAAGCTCAGTTTGAACTTAAAATGGTGACTTTTGTAAAGGATAATAAAAAATGTTTTTACAAATATACTAATGGTAAAAAAAAGGGTAAGACCAACCTTTGTTAGATGCAGAAGGGAACCTAGAAACTGCAGATGTTACTAGGCAGAAGTGCTTAACGCCTTCTTTGCCTTAGTTTTTTAGTGGGAAGATGACTTGCCTTCAGGACTACCATCCTCTCTGGTTGATTGATAGTGTCAGAAAGCAGAACGGTCCCCCTGTTATCCAGGAGGAGGCAGTCAGAGAACTGCTGAGCTGCTTGGATGTCCATAAATCTTTGGGACCAGATGTGATCCATCCCAGGGTGATGAGGGAGCTGGCAGATGAGCTTGCAAAGCTGCTCTCCATCATTTACCAACAGTCCTGTCTCACTGGTGATGACTGAAAGCTGGCCAATGTGATGCCCATTCACAACAAGGGTGGGAAGGAGGATCCTGGTAATTATAGGCCAGTTATCCTGACCTCAGTACCCAGTAAGGTTATGGAACAGTTTGTACTTAGTGTCATCATGCAGGATGGCCGGGGTATCAGACCCAGTCAACATGGGTTTAGGAGGGGTAGGTCATGTCTGACCAACCTGGTCTCCTTTTATGACCAGGTCACCTGCCTGGTGGATGCAGGAAAGGCTGTGGATGTTGTCTATTTGGACTTCAGCAAGGCCTTTGACACTGTCTCCCTCAGCACACTCCTGGAAAAGCTGGCAGCCCAGGGCTTGGACAGGGCACTCTGTGCTGAGTTAGGAATTGGCTGGATGGCTGGGCCCAGAGAGTGGTGGTGAATGGTGCTGCATCCAGCTGGGGGCCAGTCACCAGTGGTGTTCCCCAGGAGTCTGTGCTGGGGCCTGTTCTGTTCAATATTTTTATTGACAACATGGATAAGGGTGTTGAGCCTTTCATCAGTAAATTTGCAGATGACACTAAGCTGGGAGCATGTGTTGATCTGATGGAAGGTAGGAGGGCTCTGCAGAGAGACTTGGAATGGTTGGATGGATGGGCAGAGTCCAATAGAATGAAGTTTAGTAAGTCCAAGTGCCGAGTCCTACATTTTGGCCACAATAACCCCCTGCAGCACTATAGGCTGGGGACAGTGTGGCTGGACAGTGCCCAGGCAGAAAGGGACCTGGGGGTACTGGTCTACATGAACATGAGCCAGCGGTGTGCCCTGGTGGCCAAGAAGGCCAATGGCATCCTGGACTGTGTCAGGAACAGTGTGGCCAGCAGGAGCAGGGAGGTCATTCTTCCCCTGTACTCGGCAATGGTGATGCCACACCTTGGGTGCTGTGTCCAGTTCTGGCCCCTCAGTTTGGGAAGGACCTTGAGATGCTTGAGCGCATCAGAGGAGGGCAGCAAGGCTGGTGAGGGGCTTGGAACACAAACCCTGTGAGGAATGACTGAGGGAGCTGGGGGTGTTTAGCCTAGATAAAGGGAGACTCAGGGGCAACCTTATCACTCCCCATAGCTTCCTGAAAGGTGGGTGTGGGGGTTGGTCTCTTTCATCAGGCAGCAATTGACAGAACCAGAAGACACAGTCTCAAGCTGCATCAAGGGAAATACAGGTTGGATATTAAGAGAAAGTTTTTTATGGAAAGAGTGATAAAGTACTGGAATGGCCTGCCTGGGGAGGTGGAGTCACCATCCCTGGATGTGTTTAAAAAAAGACTGGGTATGGCACTCGGTGCCATGGTTTAGTTAAGGTGTTAGGGTATGGGTTGGACTCAATGATCTTGTAGGTCTCTTCCAACCTTGTCATTCTATGTTCTGTGTGTGTCTCTTTAAGAATGTGGTAGAGCCCTCATCACTGGAGTTTTTCAAGATGTGACAGCTCAAAGTGCTAGATAATCCTATTCATGCTCCCTTTCCCTCAAAAGAACTTTGAAGGTCCCTTCCAGCTGGGGCAGTCCTGTAATTCTACGATTGTGTGATCTGGTCCGAGTGTACCATTGTACCAGAAACTTTCCAAGAGAAGCAGTATTTGGTCAGTTTCATACCCAGACTAAGTTTCTTGTGTGATGCAGGCTGTGCTAATGTAGGTGTGGAAATGGATAAACAGAGGAATCTCCTCTAAGCTCATCGCCTCAGACTCCTCCTTTCTTCTGGAGTTTGGCGTTTGCTTTTCGTGTTGAGATGTTTTTAGGGAAGACAGTGTTTTGATTGCAGAGAGTTGCTTGGGAGGCAGAAATTGCTAGTTTAGGGCTCTTGTTACTCCATGGGAGTGCTAGGTTTGTGCTGTCTATGGGCAGCAGCAAACTCTCCAGTAGTCAGTAGCTGAGACATCGTCTTCTCGACATTGAATCATATGTACTCATGGGGATGAAGTTTACTTTGAGCTCTTGGCTAGGACATGTTGTTTTTCCCATCATTTTGCCCTGAATGTAATTTTTCCAACAGACTGATGACAATGGGTGGTGTTTGGGGCTCTTGTTTCCTTTGCAGATATGGGACATGAGAAAGGCAATGTTTTCTCCCAGGATGAAAACAATCTGTCTGTGCCTACAGGTCTCTCTTTGATTACAATTAATTAATCACAAGTACATGTTAGAATTGTGCCAAGAATGCTCTGATCTGAGGAGCATCCAGTCAAAAGACAGACACATAGAGAAAATTTAGAGGAAACCCAGGCATTATGTTACACTTTGTGGAGGAGCTGTTGCAAGAGCAAATAATACAGGGGGCATATTTTTGGAAGCCTACAGAGAATGTCCACTAGGATTAGGAAAGTGCTTCGTAGTTTCTGCTGAAGAGGATGTTTGTCCTCCCAGCTTTTTCTTTGACACCTGTTGTTTTTCCAACCTATGCCAATCTAGCTTCTACTCAGAATTAATGTGGTAGGTAGGAGAGAAATAACAACTTTCTGTCAAGGTGTGCTGAGGAAGTTCACCTCAGTTATATTTCAAAGCATCTCAAACTTTTGAATGAAGTACTGGTTCCTTAAAAGTGTTTAGACACATCTCTGTTTTTTTTTTTTTATTCTGTCCAAGAACATGTAGAACATGGATGATGTTGGATGCTTGTATTCCTCTGGTCTTTCAGTTTCACTGTCCTGGAAATAGAGCTTTGCCAGGTGGACACTTGAGGGAGGGGAAGAAAAACTTTGATTAATAACCCACTTCATTGTGACTGGTTGGAAAAAGATGGTTTGAGGCTTGCCTATAGCTCCTGCTCAGAAGCAGTGTGTTCTCTTCTTTGAGATCAAAGCATTAGTCTCATAGTTGACAATTTTAAATTTAGTCCTGTGAGGGCTTTAAAGATTTGGATAGATTATCTGTATGTCCTTTTGGGTGTAGAATTTAATAATCATCGACCTAAACTGCCTTCAAACTTTCTATGCTGTTCCTCAGCACTGCAGACACTTGACTACATGAGCTCTGACTTGTCCTCTGATTGGCACATCACAGGTTTGCTTAGGAAGAGACTTAACTACAATAGAGACTTAAGCACTGTTCCCAAGACCTATAACTGCCTGCCATTGCTCTGAGCACCTGTCCTGGAAAGTTATTAGCAATAGCAACCTCTCACAAACTCCCTGAGATTCTTGCTTCTGAACATGGAAACTTTTCTTCTAAGAAGGATTGGAAAAGGTGCACTTTTCAGAGAGAAATAAGTGTCAGTAATCTGATATTTGGCAAGTTGCAATTTCTGTGGAAATGTGACACTTAAAACACATTCCACGGTGCTTCAAGACTTTTTTCTTCCAATGATTTTACTCTTCCTTAGACAGCCAAACAAATTTCAGTCTCTGTAACTTAGCACATTAAGTAGTGTTACTAAGAAGAAACACAATATGAAACACTAACATACCTGCCGAATGCTTATTTACTGTGCAAGTTCCTGTATCTGTGTGCTCATTCAAAATCTGGATCATCTTTGTACAGACCTCAAGGCTTTATTGATGGACTGCAGCTGACCTGTTAGCTCACAGAGACAATCAGTCTCAATGTCTACAATGCACTTGCTCCCCTTTGAGAGGTGTCTTACCTAAAGCCTAAAAAAACTGAACAAGTGACCTCAACTGACCCTACTTTCTCTAAGTCAGAAGTTTCATGTCCTACACGTCCCATGGATGGAAAATGAAATAGAATGATAAAACATTAGAGTGATGACCCTTTCATGATAGAAATACTAAAGTTTGAAGTTGGTCTTTTTCTATAATCAGAGAACCAAAATGAATTTCAAAATCTTATATTAAAACAAATATCAGTGTTTGAGACCAGATTTAAATCTTCTGGTTATCTTAGAAAGAAAAATCAAAAATGAAATTTATTTTTCCTCAAAGTGCCTATATGCAGCTCCATTCCTAATGTATGATTCTATCAAATTTCAACAGCATAGCCTGATGGGAAAGTGGAAATCAGTTATCAGTCATTCCTCCTGATAAATACATCTGTATTACCTTGCACTGGACTTCTTAAGTGACCAAACTTTGGTGGCTCAAAGGATTGCTTGCTGTGTGAGAGACATCAAAAAATTCAACATTGCAGTTCTAGTTTAATGCGTTATTTGATATTAAGGACTCTGTTGCAGAGGGTCTCTCTCTCTCTTGGGATGGTGGGGAGGGAAGCTTTTCTTTCATGCTTCTCCTCAGGAGAGCCAGTTTGGTTGGAACAGCTGCTAAAATTATTAATCCACCAGGTGACTGGTCATATTATTTCAGAGACTGGTTATTATTCATGCGCAATGTGCTGTTGCTTTCTTTCTCCATGCTCTGGGTTATGCATATCTGACATCAGCACTGCAGCTGCATTATACTGAATGCTGTATATTTTAAGGCCTCACTTCAAAGTACTGAAAAAAAAGAGATCCCTCTCACGTGTGTTGGAAAGGGAGAAAGGCTGTGGCCCTTTATCAGCTCTGATGAGGTTTCACCTGTTATTCAGTCTCCCTGTGCTCTGGTCAGCAGCAGACTGCTTATACATTATCTGCTGTATTTTTGTTATCTATCAGATTAGTGCAACCCTTTATTCCTAAGACCTAAGAATTTCAAGGTGTTCCACAGAATAGCCATGGTTGGACACATGCACTCTATGGCTGCCTGTCTTGAATGGAACTGAGATGTTCATGTCTTCAGTATCGTGAAATACAGAGATTCTGTAACAATGGTCAGGGTAAAACTGTCTGTTGTGTCTGGAGACGTGTGGTGTCTGGAGATGGCTGTACTTCTTCCTTGGGGGTCATGAGTACAGTAGTGCTGGGTCTGACAGGATGGTTGAGAAAGGCAAGACAATGGCATATTAACCACCCCAACAAAAGGGACAAACAGCTCTGCTTTCCAGACCACCAAGGGGAGATGTGAGCACATCACATTGACAGTGCAGTCTTCGCACAAGGATTTTGGTACTTTTGGTTAGGAATTCTAGGAAATTTCAGAGGCAGGCTTGGTCTGTGCTAATGTATAAATCTGGATAGTACAGAGAGGAGAAAGACTGATATTTGTTTGTACCATTTATGTTCTGGTCATTACAGGGCTCAAAAATCCTCTTCCTTGGCATGAGTGACAGAGGCAGTCAGGAATGTAGAGCTTGTTCTGTAGTACAATGTTGACCATCTGACAGGTTGAAATGTGGGGGAATGTCTACTCTTTCCCCCAGAGCACATGGCAGGGGCCACTGTGGGAGACATGTGCTGGGCTGGATGCATCACCGGGCTGTTCTACATGGGCAGTTGTGGTGTCCCTCTGAAAGGCAGCATGCCCTGCACTCTGCCATTCAGTGTCCCCTCCTTCTTTCCTCTGGGAACATCTTCACAGCCTGTCACAAGAGTGACCAAGGGAAAATCAGATTAATCACTAAAGAGAACTCTGAGTTCTTCAAAAAGAAGTGGCTTTTAAAAATACTGAGCTATTAAGTAGCTGTACTCTTTGCATTTCAGGCAGAGTTCAACTTTTAACCATTCCAAAATAGCCCTTCAAGGCAAACACAACACTATTTCCTCCTTACTTCACAAGAAAGGAAATTACAGCAGAAATGACATAGCTGAAGTTTCAAGCTAGGTGTATATCAGAGGAGGGATTAGTATTTATGCTCCTAACTACCAAAACTGGTGTTTTGCTCATCAAGGCAACAATGCCTCCAAGGCTTTGTGTTGCAGAATGAACAAAGCTAATGCAACTTTAATAATGTGTATGTATATTTTATGCCTTTGCCATAAGGACATGGGTTCCTTAGGCTATATGATTTTGACATATAGTTAAAAGTGGTGCAGATGTAATGCAATGAGATGGTCATGTCATAAAATCTGTAACAGAGGAGTTTTTCCCTCACAGTGCATCTGATTCCTTTCTTAGCATCTAGTACTTGGTTTTGGGGTGGGGATGTTCTTATTTACCTGGATCTGAATTTCTTGAGCTTAAACAAATATTGATTTGGCTGCCATGCTAGTTTGTTCCCATTTTTTATATCAAAGGTCCTGACTTCTGAACAAATTACACATACTGAAATATGCCAGTCCTTCCTGCTCTGAAACTCTAAGTAAACATGTTTACAATGGGCTGGGGGTTTTTTTGTTGGCTTTGTTTTTTGTGTTTGTTTGTTTGTTTGGGGGTTTTTGTTGTTGTTTTTGGGCCTTTTTCTTTTTTCTTCCTGGCCTGACTGGGTTACAAAGAGGAACTTACATGTATTATTTTTATCTTCTGAGAAAAATGTAGCTTGAGATTTTTTGAGAGGAGGTTACTCTTTCCTCTTCAACACATGGAGGGAGTTAGGTATCAAAGAGTGTGTGTACACAGATATAAAAGGGGATGTACCCTAATTTCTGTTGCCAGTGTCAGTCAGACCTGCTTAACACTGGGTGTAAAAATGTGTAATGGCTAGAGAAATATCAACGTATGGGTGAAATAGTCTGTGTGCAGTAAAAAGAGGGGAGTCGCCTTTAAATTCAGGATCTGAGTTTCCAAATACAGTTTGCTGGAAAAACACCATCAGATTTGGCACTGGTTCTCCAGTGGTGAGCTGTATTTGAAATGGGAGGTACAGCAGGGCTCGGGAGCCATGCCTCTCTACCTACATACAGAGAATGAGATTTCCAAAACGGAGCCCTCAGTGATGCCGGTGTAGGGCAGAAGGGTTTTCAGCCTGCAGAGCCTGTCTGCCGGGGTGGGATCGCTCTGTAGCCAGCATTATATGCGGGGAAGAAATCTTCCTTTCCCTGACTCATGGCTAGGGATAGGGGCCATCTAGTGGGGAGAGAAATTCACAGCTGAGAATATCTCCCATTTCAGTACCCGGTTTCGCTGCCACCCTAGTACAGCCTCTGCATGCCGGCCCGAGAGTAAGAGGTAAATAATTCTCCTCTACTTCAGGAAGGAACAGTAGAAGTCAAGTCAGTGCAAAATAACCAGCGATACTTGCACTAATGGCATTCGGATCTGCACCTTTGCAGAAATCATGAACTGGTTTTGTTCCTTTGCTTCAGATGAAGTACTCTGCTGATGTGAAAATAAAGCCAGATTATTATGTGTGCCCCTTCAATATTTCTGTGTCACATCACTTCAGTAATCTACTTGCATTTAGCCCAGGACCTAAAGTGTCAGCTTAGTTTATAAAAGCTGTTTCCTAATTTCGCATGGTGAGTTTATGCTGAGTTGTCCTTAAGAGGTACAGGGAACCAACATACATCACATAAAGATAGGCATTTGTTTTTTATCAAAGCCTGAGTATTTACTTCTACTTCTTTTTAAGTCTGAAGGTGCCTAGAAGGCTGCTCTTTGCTAAATATGAGTTCATTTTCAATTTCTAAAATAGTTTGTCCCCATCCAGCACCCTCCATTTGATGAGTGCTCCTATAATAAACTCACTGAAACTTGTTCCAAAAGGCAGTGCTTTCATAGGAACAGTACTCAGTCTCATGTAACAAAGATCTATATTAAGATCCATAGATTGAATCTAGATAAAATGCAGTCACTGTAACTGCTGACAGCAAGATCTCCTCTGCCTTGCTGTGATGAGACACCCATTGCAGGTGAATCCATGTCCCAGGTGCTTTGCCTTGAATACAGTTGAATGGAAGAAATAGTGCTGCTGGGAGGCAGGGAAGGAAGGCATTTCTGTTTCAGGTGCCACACAGTAAAAAAATCGACCACAATTTATTTGCACAAATAGTTATTATCTCCCCTCCAGTTGCTATGATCATTAGGGTGCATCATCAGCTTTCATGACTGGGCCCTGCTGCTGGAGTACAGGAGTGACATTGGCCACAGTCTGAGGTTATTGCCTTAGGGACAATTGTAGCTTTGCTGCCAGTGTAAAGCTAGTCCCACAATGGGCATTCCTCCTCCTCCATCACCCATCTTCCTCCCTGCTCCTAGGTGAGAGGCTGAGAAGCACCTCTGAGAAGCTCCTTCAAGTACAGGAGCCAGGGGTCAAAATATCCTGTTTCCTGGAGCTGGAGAGAACTCATCATCCAGAGGAAGCAAAGCCCTGGCAGTCTGGATCTTGGGACTGCTTGGGTCGTGGAGGAACTTTCCTTTGACTTCTAGGAGAATAAAGCTACTCACATAGGCTGGTGGGAGATACCTGAATTAGTGTTATCCCTGGAAGGGTAAAATAATTTTTGGTTGTGCTGCTGAGACTCTGGTAGGAGGTGTGGGCTTCCCACACAGTGGGCAGCCTCCAGTGTGCTGGTTTGACACTCCACCTGCAATGAATGCAATCTGTAGCATCAAGGTCACCTTGGAGAAAATAACGGAGCTGGACAGATGAGGATGTTTTCTGACAACATTAATGTACCTGGTGGTGATCCCATTTCTAAGAAAAGTCTTCCCCAGCTCTTGCTTTCCACTGAACACTGAAGCCATACAGGATTTGAATACATAAATTTGAGCAATTCCCCACTGGCATTGTCCCAGCAGTGCTCTGAAGCAGGAGCAAAATCCAACATGAGCCATCAGGTGAGCAGTTTTGATAAGACTTGATTGAGCCTACCAAATCCCCCCAAAAGGAATTAATTTTTGATCATACAGTTTTTCTCCCATAATACTTGATTCTTATGGCAATTAATGCTGCTGATGATATGGCAATTGTATGACATAAATACATGTTTTGAAGTACCAGCCTTTGAGGTAATATTTCTTTATTCATTTTACTGTTCATGACTGGGGACGGAATGTAGTGAAAACCAAGGAAGCTTGTAATTGATGCTCTGCTGTTATCACAGTCTTTCACAGTTTCAGAGACAGTGTCAGACCATTTAGATCAGTGAGCTCTGCTGCATGGGAAGTCCCCTGTGAACTGGTTCCCTCACAGCCTCTCTCACATTCATGGCTCACTGTGATCCTAGCGAACATAAGCCTTGTCTAACAGGGTCATATATTCAGAAACTTTCCAAGTGGATTCCTGGAAAGTATCTAGTAGATGTGTTACACTTGTCTGTATATAAGCTTGACCCTATTGCTTGTTTCTGACTCCACAATATTTCCTGAATATATTCAGCAAATCAAATTATGCAAAGTGCTGGAAATGAAAGCAAATCTGAATGAACTACAATCCCAAGTTTCAAAAATTCATAAATTCCTTAAGAACTAGTGTAACACAAAATACGTCTGTGCCATAGGCTACAATACATTTGCCTGGATGTTGGTGCATTTATGTTTCTGGAAGTGGAACAGTGATTTTCTGCTGTAGAAACGACCACACAGCCTTTAAATGCATCACTTGCATCTCCGCTAACACCACAAGACTCACACTCTGATGGACTAACATCCCTTTTAGGAGCCAAACTGCATGTCCAAGTTACTCATGCTGGAGTTGTAGTTCCTGTGAGAAAACAACACCTTTTCCCTCTTGACTGCATTGGCATCAATGGCCTGGCCCTCAGGAGGCTTTGACAAAGTGTCCTCTGGGACAGCAGAAAGGAGGCAGGAGATGCTCTTTCACCTTCAGCTGTCCCCAAAGCTGCAGCCAGATCAGCAGAGTTTCCCAGGATGGAGGCAGAGGGAGTTGTGGCCGCAGAGACGGTGACAGGAGCAGACGAGACCTGTCCTGCTGGCATCTGCAGGCCGCGCACTGCTGAGGGGTGTGGGCAGGGCCCCGGGGCCTGGCTGGGCTTCCACAGACGTCTGGCCTTAGTGGAGGTCCTGAGGCCCTCTGGCCACGATGGGGACAAGGGCACTAGCCTGGCCTACTGCTGCGTTCATCTCTCCTCCTTGCTTCCCAAGAGGCCATGCCACTCACAGCCCACCAGGCAGGTCAGCTGCCCCTGCCGCGATGGAGCCTGGGCAGCCCGTGCCCCCCGACATGCACCCGTGGCCCAGCCTTGTAACTCCATTGCCTCACTGTGCTGCAGGGCTTGAATGCTGCAATTGTTCCCATCTCGTGAAGGCAGGGTCAAAAACAAGGAATTTAACAGGGAAGGCCTGGTCCAAGTTTAGTTTTTATAACTCCAGTTCAATTTTTCTTCTTCTTTTTTTTTTTTTTAATTAAGATTTTATTGAAATGCTCAGAAGGTCAGAAAAGCCATCTCTGGGCTTTGCATAAAACCCTGACCACCTCCCTTGTCCCTTGGTTTGATCAAGATACCTCATTGATTTTCTCAATCTCTCTGCCTGCATGCTTTAGTTGGTACAAAAGTGAAATTGTCATTGTTTTTACCATGTTATTGTTTTTACTATGCCATGTTAAAAAACAGCCCAGTAAACTGGTGGGGGGAATCCTAATTATGCTGGCATGAGCATAATTTAATTCAGATTGCTACAACAACAATCAGTGTCCATTCTCTCTGTAATCATATTAAGGCCTATACACAAAATAATTAGCATCTTTATGTTTGGTAAATAGAGGTCCACTCCAGATCAGCCTCAATGAGGACGAGGCATTGTTAGAAGGCTAGGCCTTTTACAGCTTGTGCAAAATGGGCATTTGCAAATAAAATGCTGCTGGGAGGGACAAAAGGAGGGCTTGATTATCCAGGAAGCACCTCCACTTGCCTCTTACCCGGTTTTTATTCCTTCTTATGAAGAAAAATAATAATTCCTTTATTCAAGCTCAGGATTCAAAGGAAACTGCATATAATAGATACACTCACTGCTCAGTTTCCTTTTCACAGCCAAGCATGATCCAACAGGCCATTGGCTGTAAGAAAGCCAAGACTGTATTCCTACAGCCCCGAATCTGACAAAAGGTAGGCGTGTTTGTTTATTTATTCAAAGTTTCTGTGGTCTTTTGGCCTGGAACAGAACTGCCAGAATTTCAAGTGGTTCACAAAAGTCAGAGGACAATTCCACCAGTAAGCAAGTGTTTTAGTCCAAAGCACCCCAGCCATTTCTACATTTATGTTTCTAGTGAGTTTGCATGGCCTGGTTTTGGTAGCAGGGGGGCTACAGGAGTGGCTCCTGTGAGAAGCTGCCAGAAGCTTCCGGCCTGTCCAGCAGAGCCAGCCCTGGATGGCTCTGAGACAGGTGTGCCACTGGCCAGGGCTGGGCCAATGAGAAATGTTGGTAACACCTCTGTGATAACAGATTTGAGAGGAAGAAGAAAAAGTTATTGCACAGAAGTACTTGTGACCAGGGAAGAGCAGAGTGAGAATATGTGAGAGGAACAACAGACCTCAAGGTCAGTGCAGAAGGAGCAGGAGGGGCTAATAGCCCATGGTGAAGCAGCTGTGCCCTGCAGCCTGTGGGGATCCACAGGGATGCAGAGATCCGTCTGCAGCCCGGGAAGGAGACCCAGGCCAGAGCAGGTGGATGCCTGAGAGAGGGCTGTGAGCCCGTGGGAGACCCAGGCTGGAACAGGGTCCTGGCAGGGACCTGCAGGCCTGTGAAGAGAGAAACCGACACCAGGGCAGGTTTCCTGGTAGGATTTGTGCCCTGTGGGGGACCCAAGCTGGAGCAGGTTGTGCCTGAAGGATTGCACCCCATGGAAGAGTGACCCGTGCAGCAGCAGTCTGGGGAGGACTGCTGCCTGTGAGAGGAACCCCCTGAAGGAGGGGAAGAGCTCTTTTCCGTGAGCAGCAGCAGAAACATGTGATGAACCCCCCATTCCCTGTTTCCCTGTACTGCAGGTGGGGAGGAACTAGAGCTGGGAAGGAGGGAGGTGTGGAGTGAAAGTGTTTTTAAGATTTATTTCACTTCTCATTACCCTACTCTGATTTCGTTAGTAACAAATTCAATTAATATGCCCAAGCTGAGTTTGTTTTGCCCAGATTGTTTTGGTGAATGATCTCTCTCTGTCTTTATCTCAACCCATGAACTCTGTGTTATGTTTGGTCTTCCTTGTCCAGTTGCAGAGGGGAGTGACAGAGAGGCTTTGGTTGGTGCCTGGTGTCCATTTTTGTTGCTTACATCTATTTATTTAGAAGCAGTTGATGCTTTCCAAAGAAAAATAACCCTACTTTATATTTGTACAAAAAGGAGTTACTGCACTTCACTTATTTTGTAACAGTGCCACAAAAATCCTTATCCTAGCTTGATTCCAAAGTTGAGATAGAATCTCAAACATTTTACCTTGCAGTTTTTACAAGCAGAAAATGTTAGCTAAAGACATTAAGAAAGTGTAATCAATTAAATTGCTTGAAGTTCTCTGGAAACCCTCACAGAAACCTACACTGAGGTCCACTAGACACATTATTGAAATTTCAGCTGTGTCTAACCAGTCTGCTCTGCTTGTGGGTTTAAGTTCAACAAAGTTGACCTGCTCCAAATTAAGAGACAATTCATTCAGTCAGATGGAATCATATGTATTTACATCAGCAACCTGTAGATCAGCCTGGCACATGGACAATGTTGAGTGTAGAGCTCAGGGTATTTTAACAGCATTTACTATGGGTGTCTCTAGATCATGGAAAAAGCTCTTTTCCTTTAGGAAGGACAAGTGGACTTCACCCCACAGAGGATCTCTCTTTCCTGTGCCTGTTCCTGAAGCAGTGAAGTTCCTTGGGAAATTTCAAGTACACTCCCTTATCATTAGGCTTTATACCTCTCTGTTTGATTTTAAAAATATTTTAAAATTTTAATAATATTTTAAAAATATTTTGGTTTTTTATTATTACTATTTTTGGAGTAGTTAGTCCCAAGTCTCCTATGGTTGGTAATTTCACCCCAAATATAATACTGAATGCAGTCAGAGGCACTATGATGGCCGGGCAGAGCTTACTTCCTCTAGGGACACTCTTTTCTATAGAACAACCTTAAGAAACCTTCCTGTGAAACTATGCCTGTCCAAGCAGCCCTTTGTTCATTTGCTGCTTTCTGAAAGTTGGTGAAAGCCAGCAGGTTGAGGGAGGTGACCCTGCCCCTCCACTGAGCCCTAGTGAGGCCACAGCTGGAGTGCTGTGCCCAGTTCTGAGCTCCTCAAGACAAGAGAGACAAGGAGCTCCTGGAGAGAGTCCAGCAGAGAACAAAAAGATGATTTGGGGTCTGGAACATTTCTTAAGAGGACAGACTGCAGGAGCTGGGCCTGTTTAATCCAGAGAAGAGAAGGTTGAGAGGGGATCTCAATAACACATGTAAATATCCCAAATGTGGGTGTCAGGAGAGTGGTGCCAGACTCGTTTGAGTGGCGCCCAGTGACAGGACAAGGAGCAATGGCCACAAACTAAAATATCAGAAGTTTCACCTCAGCATGAGGAAGAACTTCTCTGTGTTGAGAGTGGCAGAACACTGGAACTAGCTGCCCAGGGTCAGCTAGTCTCCCTCTCTGGAGACATTCAAAACTCACCTAGACAAGTTCCTCTGTAACCTGCTCTAGGAGAAGGGGAGCAGACTGGATTATTTCCAGAGACCCCTTCCAACACTAAAAATTCTGTGATTCTGTGAAAGTTTTTGGACAAATGTAAACTTTTTAAAGTGTGTGTAACAGAATCATTTGGGGCATTTCCAGGCAGGATGGGACAATACTTCCTCAACCAAACTAGAAAATGCTCAAATTTCACTTTCAAGATACACCACATTAAAAAAACCCCAAACTCAACCACAAAAAAAGAAAATCCAAAAAACTAACCCAATAATAAAAAAAAAAAAAACCAAAACTGAAAAGAGGCTGTAAAAAAAGTGAATTTGTGTTTTGTTTTGCCAGATTGTATTCTTTTTTTTAAATAAATTTGTTATCTCAATTTGTTTTGAAGACAAATGGCTTCTCTTTTGAGTTCATAGAATAAAATTATTTTCCTGATTTTTTTTCTTTGCTATGAAAAAAAATCCCAACAAACCCTAGTTATTCCGGCACCTCTACATTCACTCCCAGGTCTGAAGTTTGTCCCGTGCGCGCTCCCGGTAGCGGCGCTGCTGTGAACGAGCAGCACAGCCCAGCGCTGCAGGTGCCGCGGCGACCGCCAGAGGGCAGAGCGGGCGCGGCGCTGGGCCGAGCCGTCCACAGCGCCGGTCGGAGAAATCCCGCGGTGGGGAATGCGGTCCGGCTCCGAGCCGTGATCCCCACCGGGGCTGCCTCGCATCCCGCTCGGAAGCGGGCGTGCCTAGGCAATAGCCCGTGGTTGGCGGAATTCCGGTAGAACCCTCAGAGGAAAAGCGCCGGTGGGACTGAGGGGGTTAAGTATGGGACACTGCCTCACCTGCGGAAGTCGGGGTTTGAAATTCGGGTGTGCGAATGGATCTCCCCACTTGCTTTCTCTCTGAAAGAGGAGGATCGCAGGTGGTGGAATACATTTACCAGTAGCAAATCTGACATGATTGGTGCTATTTCCCTTTTGTGGCTGGAGTGATTCTATACCATTTAAACTGACAAACTAAAGAGGGGGTAGATTTTTCTCTTTATTTGGTTCTTTCTTCTAGTTATATGTAATTTCAGAGTCCACATCTCTTCTTGACCTCCCACCCTGCAGAGATATGCTTGACTCCTTGGGGCTGCTGACAGCAGTGACAAAAGTGCTGTGCCAAGACCAGGGGGTCTTCCCAGACCTGCTTTCATGCCTGTAGGGTTTTGCAGATCAAATCAATTCAGAAGAGTGAAGTCAGAATGAAAGTCACCCCTACACAAACCCGTTGCTTACTGCTTGCTTCAAAAATCCTATTCTGCATATTTGGTGATTTACACACAACATCCAGAGGGGGGGGATGAGCCAGATCTGAAAGACAGATGTTGTAGAAGAGACGCTATCCCAGGGAAATTACTATGAAGCTTCTTATAGGGATTATTTTGTAATTTTTTAGGAATGCGGTCAAGTGTCCTTGTTCACCACTCTGTGGTGTGGTCAGGACTCATATTATTACCAACTACACTCCTGCAGTCCTTCCCACTCTGCTACATAGCAATCAGACATGCTGTTGTTCTTGTAACTTGTACTGTGCTGGGCCTTAAAGTCACACCTCTGTTTGGGGTTACAGCTAGCTACAACTCTTTTGTAGAAATGCAAATGTGTCACAGTTTAGTGAAGGCTTAGTGAAGCTGCAGGTTTTTGTCATGCTGCAGTGTCTTCCAGGCTTCAGCAGGAAGGGGTTTTTCTCATGTAGGACTCCCAAGGCAGGACTGCCTGGGGAAGGAGGATGATGCATGAGGGATGGCATCCAGCACTTCAGCTGAAAACCAGAGATGCTCTGAAAACAACCTACTGAAAAATGTCCATTTCACAAAGGAATACTTGGGAGACTTGGTTCGGCTACAAGTGAGAATGTGTGCAAATCTGTAGAGTTGTCATGTCCTTGCTCTGTCCCCACGGCTCTCTGGAGCCTGTGACTCCAGGCCTGCTGGAGAGAAAGGGCAATCCTGCCTTCTCTGCCTGCTGGGGAGCTGAGGTAGCAGGACAGAAGGGTGGGAGAGCAGCACTTCACAGCTCCTCTCTACCTGGCAAAGTGGCAGGATTTCTGCTGATGATTTGCTCTGTGTGTCACCATGAAAAACTATTTGCAGCTCTCCTTACACTTCCTTACATCTTCCAATAGAATAAGCATTCTTCTGCTTTCCTGTAATGCTCAAAACTGCAGGCAGCAATGGCTGAAGTAGTTCATCACTATCCTCCTGCAAAAGGCAGGAATGCAAATTACATGTACATGTCTGGTCAGAAAAGAGCCTGGCTTACACTTCAGTGATCCCTTTTGTACCACTTACCAATGATCTGCTTTCACAAATGTCTGGAATAGTGCTGTTATCATACTGACTCTTACTGCTTCTCTATTTATTATCTTTTCCCCCGAATGACTAAAATAAGCATTTCAGAAAAAGGTGTAAAAAGATCTATTGTGGAGAATTATTCCTTTTGCTTAAATTGCCTTTTGAAGAACTTTCTTTACAATGACTGAAAGTTACAGGAATGCATATGACTTCAGAAGGGATTTGCCTCTTTTTATGTATATTTCTTATGCAGGAAAACTTTCCTGAAGCACTACTGAAGTTCTTTATTTCATCCTATCTCCAGCTCTCACTGTGTCCCATAGGCAAATCAAGAAAAAGCTTTGCCAGGCTCATTTCACAGATGCTTTCCCATTTTTCTGTTGCAAGAATTAAAGACAAAACTGCTCACTCTTCCCTTAATCATTTACTGTTTTCCGCAGCTGTCACACTGCCTCCAGCTCAGCGGTCCTACTGCCAAGATCTCCATGTGGGAAACTCACAGCGATCCTTTACTCATTCTCACTGTTTGCTTTCAGACTACACCCGCAGGAGGAGCAGGGGCCGGTGCAGCGCTCGCAAAGGCAGACCTGCATGTGGCACAGGGTTTGTCCCGAGAGTAGGGCACGGCAGCGCCAGAGCCCCGGGCCATGCCGGAGCGCAGCCTGCCGGCAAGCGCAGCCCAGCTTCTCAGCGGGACTTGGCTCTCCCATGCTCGCATAGGTGGAGATTATCCTATTTTAAAGCAAGAGAGGATGTTTTTCGTCCTGTACACATCGTGCCTGGGGACAAATGGCAAAGCCGTTTGTTGTCCACCCTCCCCCCTTCCCCACACACCAGTCTTGAAGCGTCTTCTCCTGTGTAATTAGGTTAAGTAGCTCTTGCAGAATGAGTTAAGAGCAGATACAGAGCTGGAACATGGAGACACCTAAGGTTGGTTAAGGTTATTAGGCTCCAGCAGCATTGCTGCAGAAGGAATGCTTCCCTCATATTTTTCCCAGCAAATCCTTGTGGATTGCCTTTAAAGACAGAAAATTTTGTGTTAGAGGAGTGAGAAGGCTGCTTTCAGGAATCAGCAGACTCTTTGTTGCTCAGACGAGAGAGTGATGTTTCCCTGCAGGTCTGTGTTCTGGCTCTCCTGCCTAATATAGTTCCTTGCCTTTAATTTATGTGCTCGCAAATGTGCCTTACTGCAGCTTCAAAACAAAAATCTCTTTACAGTGTGTATGTGTATGTGCACAAACACTCATGCACTTCAGTGACACATTGCCTGCTTCTAGTGAATATATATGGAACAGTTCCAAAAGACAGGCATTCCTCTCTTTGGAAAAGACCTCCTGAAAGCTTGTTTTAGATGGTACTGATCTCAGTTTTTTAATTGTGGAGGTGATGAGGAGCTCTGAGCAGAAAGTGCTGCTAATGTGGCATTCACTGGGTTGTCAGGATGTAAACTCCTCAGTATCATGGTGCTTGTTGGCAGCTGACCAGGGCAATTCTAAAATACAACATTGAGCAGATCAGGCTCCAGAAGCAAGGTCCCTGGTGATTTCTTCCACTTGTAGTAGAATGAACACTTTGCCTTTCTGCAGAAACCCCCTTCAGGCTCTATCTCACATGTCTGAGTGAGAATGAGATTCCCAGCAGCAGCCAGTACAGTGTGAGAGAAAGCATTAGAGAACTGCGCACCCAGAATAAAACTGTGTCCAATGATTTCAACCCCTTCTTCATCCCACATTCAAACAGTCTTGTGGCTGTCTGAAGGGGGAAATGTATTTGCTTTGGGTTGAAATATATTCCCCAAGAAGTCATGTGCCTAAAGATGTTCCTGCCAGATGTTAATCTGAGATGTTACTCAGGTATTATTGACTGTAACCAATAGGGGGTACAATAAAGCCCAAAAAGACCCAGTCTGTACTGGGAGGAAAGTCTCTCTGTTTAGGTTGGGCACACTAAGTCCTGGGGCAGAAGAGGCTGGTATACCTTAGGGTCACCTCATAAAATACCCTGATGCTCTCTACAGCTGAGCAGTGAGCTGCAATAACGTTTGACTTAAGAATTTCCATGCTGGCTCCTCTGCCCTCCCATTTTGACAACAAAATGAGATTAAAAGTTCACTCATGAATTTCAATGATGAGCCCAGCCATCTCATTTTGAAGAGGTTACAGTGAATTAGATTAGCAGAGGGACAAGGTAAAGAGAGGCTTAACACTGTAATTAAGTGAATAAGGAACTTAAAAAAGAAAGGTTATGGGAGGTTTGTGTTTGAGTGGAAGTAGGCCATGACTGCTGATGCAGCAGCACAGTTAATGCTTTATATTCAGGAGAGCCAACCTCAGCTGGCACCTTTTGTGCCACCACACCGAGCCTACTCATTTGTCCAAAACTAAAAACTGGGCAGTCAAGGGTGCTTTATGGTGGACATGCCATGGAGCTGGCAAAGGGAAATACTGAGCTGTGTGAAAGGGTGGAAGTGGTGGCTTTGGAAAGTCTAACAGTGTTCATGAAGAAGTGGCAGTGGGAAGGTATTTTCTGGACTGGGGATACTGAGCAATACTTCCTGCTGGTTGCAGCTCAGTGTCTGAGTAAATAGATTAATTTCATTTTTTTTCTGTATGAGCACATGGTTCCCAGTAAAGCATGGGGAGGAGGGAATGCAAACTCTCCCATGGAAAGTGAATGCATTGATCGCTTTCATATTCAAAGTGCTTAAAAACGGTATCCTTAAGCTTTCTGAATATCTGAGAAATTAACATAACATTAAAAATCTCTGCATACTTTGATTAAAAATCATAAAGGTGAAAGCATGTGGGCAAGAAATAAGATAAACAATGAGAAGTGGGCAATAAAAGCAAAAGAGTGACAGGATGGAGCAAACGGTAAAAGACAGGTCAAGTGTTCAAGCTGGTTCTATAACAAAAGTCCAGTTTCTGAAACAATGAGCTAATACTTAAGTCTTTTCTGCTTGGGAGCTTCTGTTTCTCTTAGTTTGGAAACATTTAAATAGCTGTGGCATAGTCATGAAAATGTTTATAAATCCAAAGCTTCATATGTCTACAGGAGATGTAAGTAATTTGTCATCTGCTATTTGCTAGTCTCTTATAAAAATGTCAGTTATCCAAGCAGGGTTTGGCTGGGACAGCCAAATTCAGATAGGAAATACTTAATAGGGACTAATTCAGGAACTGACAGCCAAGACAATCTGCTTTCTTTGCTTGCTTTTTCTTAGGAGACACCAGGGTGACCAAATGTCTGGGCATTATAGATCTCAGTGACATGGCAAGAGGTCTCCCTCGACTTAAACAGGGTTTACCATATCTTGCAGTGCGTCTGGAGCCCCTACCTTGTCTTGCTGCTGCTTTGGCCCTTTTCTTCAAAGTGCACCTGGGCAATGGCAAAATGTTCCTCAGGGAGAAAAAAGGCAAACCAGCAATTCCTTTATCTCATGAGTGAAAATAGTGATACAACACTCTCTCCTCTCCCTGCTGCCTTCATCTCTCATGTAAGGTTTTTGCAACAAAATCTCCTTTGGAAAAAAAGTATGAAGGGCATTTTCGTCCTTTATGGTGTATTTGAAGCCAAAGGCAAAGCCAGGGTACCACTTTGTTTGGAGCACATGGAGCTTGGCCAGCAGCATTCCAGCACAGGACAGGGGCACATGGTGCCAGCCAGGTACCTCTGCTGGGCCATGGGGCTTGGATATGCCTTGTGCCTGTTACCAGCCACATCCACAGCAGTCACACACGGCACTGCAGTGTCTCAGACCTGGCCAGAGCGCACTTGTTCACATCCCATACACCTTGGGCTCCTGCAGTCCCAGGACAGCACACAGGACATCCCATTGGGATGGGAAAAGAAAATGTTGAGTTGTGAGCTGTAATACTACCAAAGATACATTGTCTTTTCAGAGCTGTTGCTAGGTTTTGTTAATCTGTAAATAATTTAAAGCAACAGGAGCTCAGCATGGCAACTGATGGACTCCAGTACTTCCTCTCTGCTTTACACGTGGGATCTTTTTGACACAAATGCAGGTGCTACCCCAGTGGTCTTGCTTTCTGGAAAAAATTCCATTTTTGACTGATTGAGTTACATGCTGTGGTTTACCCAGGCTTCTCAAGGCAGGGCATGGATGGAGGATAAGGTAGAAGGTCTCAGGAGCCCTTTTGCTTTATTATAGAGAAAGTGTAGGACCTTACTTTCACAGCTTAGTGTGAGTTCCCACAGCAACACTTTCAATAATACTTGCAAATCCCTGCATCCTCATGTAGTCAAGCAAAATTTAAATTTTAAATTTTGCCATGGACGTATACTAGCAGTAATTGCTGTTAAATGAGGTGGGAACATTTAAAAATAATTATTTCTGTGGGGTGAAAAACCCAAGCACAAAGATATTTTTGTGGCCTAAGACCTTGCACAGTATGGAGAAATGCTCTAAATAATAAACTGACAGAGAGGTTCATCTGTGACAGAGCCATTCTTCTTTCCCCAGCTGCAAACCCGTGTGCGTAGGACTCTGAGGAGCAGCATGGGTTACTAATGCCTGGCTGATGCTCTCTGTGCAGGGATGAGAGTAAAGTATTGTGCTAAAAACCACTGTAGACAAGATAAATTACTAAACACTTCTTATCCTCCTACCTTCTCAGTGAGTATTTTTGAGAGTTTCTTGCTGACTGTAGAAAAATGCATAGAAAGTAATTCTCATTTTGTACTAATTTTCATTGCACTGCTTATTTAGAAAAAGACAACCAGTTTTTTTTCTTTAAAGATCATTAGTAGTGATTTTTAGCACCAGACAGTTGCCCTTGTACATCAGGAGGACCACAGCACATTAGGTCTGGGGTGACCTCATTCCAGTGGTGTGATCCAGGCAATAAAGAGCAACAGACTTTGCTGGGAGGCCACATGTGGTATGAGTTTTGTAGAAACTGAACTTCCTCATCCACACTAACTTGGAGTAAAGGTACGTAATGTTCTGGCTAGACAACATGGGAAGAAAAATAACTAACGATTGTCTTCTCTTGGATGGCCAATTGCTACCTTTAGGAATGATACAAACAAACAAACAAACAAGCTTGTGGTTCCCCTTCCTCAGTACTATTCTTGGACTTCTGCCTGAATTCTCCCAGTCTGGATAACTCCTGCTGGCACTCCAGGAAGTATTTGCCCATGTGGTGCATCTGAATTACTGCTGATGGGGTGGTGAGATAAGATATGCAGCAATATTCCCAAGAGATTAGAAATAACTTTGCTCCACTGCTACTTAATCACCCTTGAATTGTTCTTATGTGAGGCATAATGAAATAAACTAATTTTTGAAGGAGATTATGCATTATAAAAGCAAAATTATCCATTTGTGTGTGTTTGTAAACATGAAGGTAGATCACTTTATTTGCCATTTTTCAGTGATAAGATCTGTGGTAGCTGGAGCATTAAAGCACCACAGGTTATATGATCATAGGAAATTCATCTATTTCCTACTCATTCAGGTTAGAATGTCATTCCTAGCAGATAGTTCGCCTACAGACCCACAAAAACTTGATTTTGAGACTTCAAAGCTCTTTCAGGCAGCCTCTTCACATCTTTCATCAGTCAAAGAGGACAAGAAATGTTTTTCTCATGCCACAAATATCTGGGAGATGTGGTGGGTTGACCTAAGCCAAACAAATCAGCAGCCACTTGCTCACCCTCCCCAGTAGAAATGGGAGAGAACAAGGAGGAAATAGAGTGATAAAATGTGTAGGTTGAAGCGAAGACAGGTAGATCATTTGTTGTTGCCTGCAGTTACTGTTACAGGCAAAAGAAACAGGACTTGGGAAATTAATTTATTGCCAATTAACATAAACATTTAATTACTTATCCAGGTGCTGTGAAACAAAGCAGTCAGACATTTCAATAGTTTGGGGAAAGGCTTTTCCTTTGTTTTCCCAGTCTCACCTTCACTCCAGACACCTCTTTCATTTCTTGTCTTCATTCCCCTTGCTGTTGCTGCAGGTTACACTCACTCCCTTTCATAAGACAATACAGGAGCTTGGGGTCTGAGCACAATAGTTTCTTTCTGCCATTCATTGTTTCTCACTCTTCTCCTGCTCCTTCCTTATTATGCTTTTTTTATCCTCCAATAGGGTGCTCTGTGGGCTACAGTACCTGCTGTGCTATGGATTATCCAAGAGCCACAGTCACTTTTAAGGAATGTTACCAGCTCTGTCATGCAGAGCCTGAGACTCCTCTGCCTTGTTCTTCTCTCTTTCTCAGCTTTTACCAGCCTTCATTAAATATGTTTTCACTGAAGTGCCCTTGGTCAGTTCAGAGGACCCACCCTCGGGCCTTACAGTCAGACCTAGCTGCTCCTCACAGGGGCTGCCCCTCAAGCTGCCAACAGCTTGCAAAGCCCATCCAAGAGAGATGAGTTCAACCATTTCCCACTCCATGACTGAATGAAGTAGAATTGATGTTTTGGTGCACAGGACAGCAGAAAGTGAGACTCACTCATGCTGAAACTGGCAAGAACAGGTTGGCTGCTCTCACAGAGCAGAGATGCCCACTTGAGTGTCTCAATTCTCAAACACCTTAACATGCAGGCTACTTATGCTTGGGCTGTTGGGGTGGAAAAAGGTGCTGGAGACAGGAGTGATTTTTATCTCTTGATCACAGGTCATCACTGCTAATATATTAACATTTTCCAAAGGAAAACAACTTTTTCAAAAAATCCTGGTCCATTTTCTGAGCATGTTTTTGAAGGAATCAACATAGCAATTCCCACAGGACAAGGTTGCTGATCTATCTCCACTGCTGAAGGATAGGGCAAGTGAATCATGAAACAAGAGTGCCACTTCAGTCTCAAGATCTACAAGCAGTAGGGATGATGGCAGAAATTTGTTAAGGCTTTTAAGGGTGATTGAAGGATTTTGATTTGCATTGCTTTATTGGTATGGTGAAGAACAGTCCTTATCCCATGAAAGCATAGTCCTGATGACATACTCCTCTCAAGGGCTTTTTGGCGGTTTTAAACACACATATTCTGGCCCTTAGCTAGCGTACATTGGTTTAGGCCCACTGCAGCCAGCACATCTCTATGAAGACATGAACTGTGTGTTAAGAGTGGAAATAATACTAAAAGAAAATTGTTTTAATGGCTCTGATACTCATCTAAAGGCATGCAGATTTTTTTTTACATAAGTACTCTAATTTCACTGCAGTGTTACAGTGAGAGGACCTCAGTCTCACATCTTGTACTTGTAGGTAAAAGTGGCATTTGATTACATGTATTGTAATGATGGATGAAGCAAATACACGCCCATTTCAATCCTCAGGGTAATATATTTCTCTTGGGTAAGCAATGCAATATTAGAAAAGTATGATTTTTATAAGCCTATAATTACATTTTTGCACAGCTCTATTTCCCCAGGGTTGAATTCACATTTATTGGATTACCAGAGTAATTCAGAGCAATGTCACACAGTTATGGGATAAATTTCAGGTGGCAAAGGCCACTTCAGCAGAGGCAACTATTTGATTATCTGCTTTGAACCACCAGAAACTTTAGAAAGACTCCAAAGTTGAAGTACCAGCTTTTCTATTTCTCTTTACTTGAATATGTCCTCAATGTGCTACTATAAGCAGACTGTACAAAAAGTTTGCCATTTCATGAAAAGAAATCTTCAAAGTATCAGAAGTTTGACAGCGAGTCCTTTATGGCTTAAAAATCTTTACAGATTAATCACAAAATTCTAGGAAATACGGGATTAGTATTTTTGCTTTCTCCCTCTAAGTCTTATAAGGTTTATGTGAATTGGCCTCAGCTTCTGATATACTCTGCCTTATTTTTCTTACTTCAAATCTCTTTCTTATCTAGGTCTGTGGTTTGATATCAATAAAGAATTAAATCGAAAGGACACATTTTCCAAACTCCCAAAATGTTTAAACACCACAATATTCAAAAATCATATCTATGAAAGTATATTTTTATCTTAGGAGCCAGAAAGCTGCATTGCTCAGCAGCACACCCTGAGATAGTGAGGATGCTGTAAAGAAATAAATCTGCATCTCCAGAGTGTGTAAACATAACTCTATCCTTACTGCTATACAGTTCTTTGAAATTTAATTTGTAGTCATCCACAGAATACCACAATGATCCAAATTAATTTGTCTGTAGATCATTGTGAAAGAGACACCAGTGCTTGATGCAATTCAGCACACAAAATGAGATGCCTCAAAAAGCTGGCAGTTAGAAATACAAAGGAAGTAGTTGAGAAGCTGGAAGGACTGACTGTATTGTTTTCTTTTTAAATTTTTTTTTCTCTTTTTAATTGATGGTATTAGCTTGCATCTCAAAGGAATCACAGCACAGATGAGTCATTGGCAAAAGAAGGGAATGGCACAGTCCAGAAATGGGTCTGCCTTTCCAGCAGAGTGTTGCAGGCTAGACTAAATGATGGGCAAGATCATTCAGCCCTGGTTAAGGGGCTTTCCACAGAACAGACATGCAACAGGGTTCTGTCATTGGGAAGAACACAGGCTGTGCTACAGCTCTCAGGAGGCTTTCCTGCTGCCCCCTACAAGCTGAGCATTCCTGCAGGCACAGGTGGAGAGCCAGGGATGCAGTCTGCAGCCGGTATGTTGGAGGGTGCTGGGAGGGACATATTGGGACCTCTCGAGAGCTTGTCCCTGTGCCCAGAAACCCAGAGGTGAAAGCAGGGGATGTCTGGAGGGCCAGGAGCTTGTGGGAGTTTAAAGCAGCCATCAGCCCACAGTGGAAGGCAGGGAGTGTGAGTAAAGTGAGGGCAGAGGAGAAGAAAACATGGGTTGGTACCAGCCTGTGCTAAATATGCATGGCTGCCAGCAGTGCTGCAATGCTCACATTGCTGAGCACATTCATGGTAAGCAACATCTTGTAAGGTTCTGCAAGTTTCTGCTACATGAGGAGGAGAACAAAGTGCAACCTATTACATAAATCTCTTCAGAATATATCAGGCACAGAGACTGTGAGCAATATACACAATTTGACCTTGAAACTGTTACCACATCCTCTAACTAAAGCATACTCCTGGCAGTTAGCTGCTGTCAGACCTGAAGTTAGAGGAAGTGGGATCAACGCCTTAAGGATGATGCAGATGCTCTCACAACACACTGACAAAGTGCATCTCATTATCATTGAACTGCCAGCAGTAAATGCCTGTATTCCAGCTGTTAAAAGGATGTCCTCCTGCATTTCTTATCACTTATTTGAATGACTGTAGTTATATTCTAAGATGCCATCCCACTGTCAGGTTGTAAAAAGTCAGATGCCTTTGGAATAAAAGGAGAGTGACAGTTTGCATTACTGTCATTATTAAAGCAGGGATACAAGCAAAATGGCAGACTGTAAGGGTAGTTAAGGCCTCTCCAAATGGCTTTGGAGACAGATAAAAAGGCTTTAAAAGAGATCCCTGGGAAACTGTGCGTGCATACAACAGAAAAGGAAAACTGTACAGATCCAGTCTCTTGATGTAATACCACAACTTTGCCCTGAAACAGTCATCTCAAAATCTCCAGTTCAGTTCATGCAAAGCTATGTGTGAAAAGCCCTATAATGCAAACAATTACTGTGTTCTGTGAGATCTTCCCTTTTCACCCAGGGAAGTCAAAGCTGAGTGAATAATGAACAAAATCTGGAAATTCCCTAAGTATATGCATCATCAGCAGGCCCAGTCACAAACCATCTGCATACTGTTGATGATTAACTCTCTCTGGTCAGGAAGCACTAACCTCGAGTCAGCTGCTGGTGTAACTTGGTAAGACTTTATGGGTCTGAAACCCCGAATCTTGGGAAAGATGGATCTAAAATATTGTTTGCAGCCACTGTCTCAGAGAAGAGCAATGATTTGTCCTGCAGGTATGAAGAGTGATGGAAGGATTTGGCCACTTTAGCAAAGTGACGGAGAAGAGCTTGATTGCTGTAGAGAAAGGAAAAAGGAAAAGGGCTGTTTAAGCTGAAGAGAAATGCCGCGATGAGGACAAATAGATACCTGTGATGTAGTTGTGCCTAGACCAGGAACTGGAAGATACCTAACTTTCTTTGATCTCTGCTGCTAGTTACTGTGAAGGTTTAATCTGGTACTCTGGGAAGGGCATTACAGGGGTTTTTGCCCATTACTGCAGGGGACTATTCTGCCCTTTGCTACTGATCCTATCTGCTGTGTCAAAATACTACAGCATCTGCATTTGAAAAAGATGGTGATTGAAATAATGGTGCAGACATCTGAGTTTCTACAAGAAACCTGGGATTTTCTTGTGTATGCCCATGTCTTGTAACACACAGAAGCAAGCTGGTGAGCAAAGGAGAGAAGTGCTAGTTTGAAGCACTGCACTGCATGTATTTGACTTATGAAGTAATTTTAATTTTGACAATGTACTTACCGTTGACGTCTCCCCTTACCTTAGTTCTGGTATCTGCTGTTCCTGGGAATCTGCACTTAGAGAATCAGGACAGTGATTAAAGAAAGTGAAATTTAGCAATGACACCCCTAAATGATGGTCAGCATATCGGTTTGCATAACCTCTCAGGATAGTTGGACAAATGTCTCTGTCTAGCTGCAGTTTCTGGGTCTTCCTCCACTGTGTGTTTTGAGCAAGGACAAGCAGTAGCTCAAAATCTCAATTTTGACAGGTAAAGGGCAGCCCATGAATTTAAGCCTGGGAAATGTGAATAAAATTGCTTCTGGTGTGCAACTTTGACTGAAAATGAGGTGTTGTTTCAGCTCTTGTTTTTGTTCTGAAAGTGTCTGCAATCTATGGGGGATTCCAGGGTTATAATGAGGCTACAAAATCATCCTGGCAACAGCCCCTGTCCATTTTAGAGGAAAGCATTTTAATGAGACAGATCTGAATAATTTTTTTCAGGGAACACTTGCTGACTGGCCAGCAGCAGAAATCATGCAACAATAGGCATCGGCATCATGACCACCATCTTCTCCCCCTCTGCTGAAACACAGAGCTATAAATGTCACCCCTGTGGAGTTGTCCTTACCATGTCCTTACCAGTCTGCGTGAGAAATGGGTCCCTGAGGAGCAGCACTGCCGTTCACCTAAGTAAATTCTCACAGGCAGAAGTGAGGGACGCTGGGTGGGTGACACTGTACCATAGTCACTGGCAGGTTCAGAAGGCTTTGGAAGCATTGTGATTTCACAGGAAACTCTATTTTTCTTTTCACAGGCTGTTTGAACAAAAATAGAATTAACTTATGGCCTCCAATTTTTTCCCACATCTAGGAAAAGCAGCGGCAGGCTTCCTAGAGGAGCATGTCCTGCCTGCAAATGTCACAACTCCTATCATGAAGCAGGGAGTTTGGTTTCCTGTCTTCCCATATGTCCTTATTAATACAAAGAGGAGGTGCATTCAGCAAGTTAGACTGGAAAAGAGGAGTCACTATCCCAGACTATTGTAATGTTTGGAATTGCTTTTTAAGAGCCTATGCAGCCAAAGAGTTTGATTCAAAGAACACTGCTGACTTTGAAGACCATTGAACAGGGACCATAAAGATAGAATTATAGAAGTACTTCAAAGAAAAATATCAAGTTGTCCTCTTTGAGTATTGGATGGTGTCTAAGAGTTTTCCCTCCTTTTTCTCTCCTCAGTGATTTTAATGAATCTACCAAAAATAGGTTTGTGCATTGGTGTGCAAAAGGCAAATTTCCCAGTAACATAAATCCAAATCCAAATCCAAATGGATGACAAAGTTGTGGCTGTAAAAATTTAACAGAGTTTATAACAGTGCCATAACAGGAAGGCATAATTTCTGCTCTCAGTCTTTCATTGGGGAATCCAAGCTGGATGCAGGCGTTGGATTGTGAATTGCCTTCAGACCTTGCTAAGAGCAATGTTGGCCGAAGAGGAAGAGCCTGGTTGTCAGGATTAGGAGATATGCATGTCCAGGGCAAGGTGGACAAAACATGCAGCTGGCTAAACCCAATTGCAGAAACGCCTCCAGTAAGCTTCAGCAACTGGAGAGCTTCCACTTTCCATTGCAGCAGTAATCCACACAAGTTACACCACCAGCAGCTGTGACTTTGCAGCATTAATGGTGTGGAAAGAAAAACTCCCTCAAAAAGCATGGAGTCCATATGTGACAGGCCCCATAGTACAAGCAAACATATGCTTATAGATTCTCTGTGTGGGATCAAAGTACCTGTGAGCTCCAAAAGCTGACATATTTTATGAGTTAATCTTATAGACCCTATTACCCGTACCTACCAACCTTGCTTTTTTAATATTCTTTTATCACTGCTAACACAACACGTCTAATAACAGGTTACCTTTAAGAAACCTAGGCATATAATGGTTTGGAGTCTTCCGGTGAAGTTTGTTCTTTTTCTGTGTTACCAGCAACACATGCCATTCAGCGCAGCTGAATTTCGTTTTTCAGTTATCCAGTCAGGAAGTAATACAATAACAAGTGATGTATAGGATAATTTCCGTGTACTTGAACTAAACAAATTGTAAACATTTAATTAATGTTTCTCTAATAATTAATTATTCTCTTTGTCAATACTGAAGCCTGGAAAGGGCCAGGGTAATGTCCTCCCTCTTGCTCCCTTTTCTTAAAATTCTGTGCATATTAATTTCCTAAAGGAAGATGTACGAGAAAATGGAATGTTTGTGAAAATTCCAGTCTACAAACCCCCCAAAAAGGGCAAGAATCTGCCTTGACTCAGGCAAACCAAAAAAAAAAAAAAAAAACAACAAAAAACCTGAAGACGAATTTGCTGCTGAAAAATCTGGCTGGGAAAAGATGTTAGAGGCATTTCAAACTGAATGACAAATAGATAGCTAGGAAAAAGCAAAGGCAACATTCCAGCAATTTACAGAATGAAGAAAAAGTCTCACTATTAGAGAGATGGGCTACGCTCTTTTGGCAGGTGTATTGCAGTAACTGTATTTAAAAATATGCTACATAAGGAACACAAGAAGACTTATTAATGTGATCTGCTGCCCAGCTAATTCTACAAGCAAACAACCTGAGGATGGATACTTACTGTTAAGGGCTGATTTTTCTGCCTTCGAAGGAATGGGATTATCTACAGTCTTAAAATTGCGCACATGCAGAAGGGCTTTCCCACACGCGGTGGGGACGAAACAGCTGAAGCCACTCGGAATGACAAACACTTCCAACAGCGCCTTGCTTTGTCAAGCACAGCTCC
Organism: Haemorhous mexicanus; assembly: GCF_027477595.1. NCBI lineage: Eukaryota > Metazoa > Chordata > Aves > Passeriformes > Fringillidae > Haemorhous > Haemorhous mexicanus. The sequence continues at coordinate 18,674,754 of NC_082342.1, read as the reverse complement.
AGAAAGTCCGAATGACAGCACGGTAACAGAGAGAGCTAGCAGGCTGAGAGGTGAGTTGCACACCGAGAAGTAGGTACAAATTATGGGGGTGCATTCGCATCCTCACGGCCGCTGTTCCACGGGCCCTCCGGCCCTCCCTCCCCCGGCAGGCTCGGGCTCCCCTCGCCTCACTCCGTGGTCGGGGTCCGGCAGCGGCGGGGGAGGCTCCGCTGGCCCCCCCGACCCTTCCCCAACACCCAGACAGCGCCGCGCCGTGGAAAAGTGCCCAGCGCCCCGCCCGAACCGCGGCCGAACCGCGGCCGCCACCGGCAGCAGCGACACAGCCGGGGCTGGGTGTCCCCAGCCGGGGCAGTCGGGCACAAACCTCCGAGAATGAGATTAGCCGACAACGAGCCTAGCAAAAATGGTTACGGGGTGCTGATTCCCTCTAGGGGTGATGGATCTAGCCCGCTACAAAGCACAATGTGATGTTCTTAGTGAGCTGAGGTTTCTGTAGCAGAAATCTACCACATTTAAAAGAAAATAAAAGTTTTACAGATTTAATGGCTTGTTGGGAGTAAGTGGCATCGGTATTATGACTTATTATTAGGAGGAAGTTGTGTAACTTTGCAAACACCTTACAAAGGGGACAGTTGTGCTCATTTCATGTGTAAAAAAAATAATCAAAGTCAGGAAAGGTAGACCAAAAATCTGCTGACATCTTCATTTCATTCTTATCATACATGGAAACATATTTATACATTGGATAACAGATGTCCAGAGCTTAATTCACTGCTTCATTCATCTTTGCCTTTGCTAATACAACTGGCTTTGACTGTGTTTGCCCAAGTTCTGCCAGCCCCCTCAGGTGGCACCGCAAGCTCACAGTGGGACCAGCACTGTTGCTGTTGCAAGACACAATGTCAAGCCCCAGTTGTGCCAGGGATTTTATTGATATCTAGCAGGGGACAAACTGTGAGACAGCTTTGTTTTTCTAGCTGAATTTGAATGGTTTTTTTAAAATTATGTGCCTGGTGGACATGTTTTTCCCTATGAAGTTCTCCAGAAGCCAAACTTTAGTTTCTCCAGATTGCTCACCAGATTGCTCCCCCTCTTTCAAGCCTTGTACTTCTGCAAGACCTTGACAGGAAAATTTTGCGCCACGCTTCTAGAAAAAGTAATTTGATCTTTAAGAGATTTAAGTTTCCTGTCTCTTTTCTGCACATCTTTCTAGCCATCATCAAGTTGGCAACTAATTACATGAATTTTAAAGGTGTTTCATTCTACTTCTCAGATGGTTTGGGCTGCTCTATTAAATCAGCTTATCCCTGTAGACTTTGCCTCTGTTGCAGAAAACCTTAGTGCCTTGTACAGCCTTGCCTTGCTAAATGGGCATCCCTTGGTCGTGTTTCCCCCATTGCTACAAACATCCCCTCAGTGGTCATTGATTCACAGGGAATTCATTACTTCCCTCCCAAAGCAAAACAGAATTTACTGACCACTCACCTGACATCAAACCAGCTCTTTCCAGGCAAGCATCTTCCTGAGACCCTCCTGGGAATAAGGAGGAGTAATGGCCATGGGGTACAGCATTCCAGGCCAGAGGCAGAACCTGTCATCCCTCCTGCCTTCTGGGAGCCCTAACCCAAAATGAACTAAACCCACAATTCCCCCCCACACGCAGAATGACGTTTGGCTGCTCAGGGTCACGGTGGGTGCCTGGAATGATTTGGGAGGTGTGGGAGAAGAGTTGGAGCTGTTGAAAAATAAACAAATGTGAAAGCCAAGAAGAATGGAGAGATCTAGAAAGGAAAGGGGAAGCTCTTACCTGATGGGCTGAAGGTGTTGAACAGCAATGAGATGATTCGCCCATTGTCAGGATGGTATGTGGGGTATGTGAGGTGCCGGTGTGGCAGCAGTCCTGAATTTAGGGTGACAGTACTTTGCCAGCTAAACCACATAACTCTGTGCAGCTCATCTAATTACCCTGTGTTAATTTCCCCTTGCCTATAAAATAAGGGTGATATTGTATACAATGACTACATCGAAAAAAAAATGAAAGAGAAGATATGCAGACATCTGTTGCCTGAAATAGAGCAAATGTGGGAGAAAATAACTTTAGAGAAATATGAGGGAGGGCTGCCTGCCTCAATGGGAGCTGAAAGGGGGACAGCAGCAAAGCAGGAAAATGCTCTCCCTGATGTCCCTACATTTGCCATCTGATTTTTAAAAGTGCAGGTATTTTTTAAAGGACGTGGGGAAGAGAGGAGAGGGGAAAGCTTTAGATTCCAGAGGAACATTGTTAAGAATTTTAGCTGTTTACAAATAATGAATTCAGTGTGAAAACATATAAAATGAACTTTTTCGTTGTTGTTGTTGTTGACAGACTTTACTGCAGCTTTACTGTAAGGCTGAAAAAACATTGTTCTGAAGCACTCTGGCTTTATGCTTATTTTATATAACGGCAGATGTTTTACAGACACTTTGGCCATTTTACAACTGATCTGTATAGACACTGAAAGATGAACATATTAAGCATTAAAAAGAGTTTGAAGTTGAAATCTGATTTAGAGTCCATGATCTGAGATTTCAGAAAATGAGCGTACAAGCACGAAGAGGGTGAGCATAAAATTGTGCTGAATTATCTTTTAGCAAGCTGATCTTGTGTTCCCCTGAAATTGATTCCCTAATGCTGGATGCATTGCATACCATGTGGCCTGAATATGCAACATATCACTCTTGGCATCCTCATGATCTATGGATAATTTTGGGTGCCTTTCAGCTTTGACTTTAGTGCAAAATGCACAAAGAAACTACTGCAGAGACAATCCAAGAAAGGAAGGGAAAAGTGTGTACATGAAGCAGGGGAGCAGTTACCTACCCAGTGCGATTGGCTTCACAGGGAGATGCATGGGAGGACTGGAGAGCCATAAAATTTACATTTGAAAAAAATCCTGTGAGGTTTTTACATGCACAAGGAAGGAAAATGGCAGCCACAGAAATGCAGGTGTCAGGAAATGAAAAGATGTGCACAATGCCACATCTGATAATGGTATCTTTTTATCAATATGGTCCCCAAACGACAGTAAAGAGGTTATTCCACTGGAGAGTGCAATAAGATCAGAGGGACCCTATGTAAGGGGAGATCTAATGGGAAAAATGAGGCTCTAGCCATTGGACACATCATTAACTGTGGCAAACACTGAAGAAAAGCCAAAAGGTAATATCTATTAAAAAAGAGCAAAAAATAAAAAGAACTCAGGCACAGAATATGCAGAAAGCAGAGGCATTACCAAATCATCTGACAAGCACTAAGAATGAGACTAGTTTGCTCTGGAAACTAGGATAAATTGGAAACATGGACCCAAGGACCAAATGATACTGCAGCTATCAAAGATGAATGGATGAGCAAAGGCTTCATCTTAGATGCATCAAATGCTTTCCTCTCAAGAGCAAGACTGTCAAACCTAGGAAGAAAGCAGAGGACATGCCAGCTCAGCCTCCTCAGTCTCAGCAGTCAGTGTGCATTGGAAACCAGGGGTGTGGAAAGTAATTGCTGGATTGGACAATTCACTTTATAACTCTGCCATTTATAACTAATGGCAGAGTTATAAAGTGAATTGCAAATTTCTCTGGTAATTGCAAGCACTGCTGAATAAATAAAAACTCTGCATGGAAAACAATGCTGTTGAGGCATAGGCATTAGCTGTTCTTGATTTATTTTTCCTGCTTCACTGTTACAAACCATCGTTTGATTTAAATGACAATCCTTTTCATCTTGCATCCTGTTTTTGATGGTGGTCAAAAACTAAAAGTGAGAGTAAAGCCTGAGAGTCAAATCCTCTTCTGGTGAGAGGATATGTCTTCTAGTTCTGAGAAATGGGCTATGACTTCTGGTTCTAAGAAAGGATACCTAGCTACAGAGTTTATAATCAGCCTATTGGAAAAATGCACTGCAGCACCAGAAACTGACATCAGCAGGTAATGACAGAGTCTGTTCTGGATCTTCAGATGCATGACGGTGACAGAGAGGTTGGTCTTCCCTCCCTCCGTCTTTAAATTACTTATTTCTTCTGAGGAAGATGAGTCAGCCTGTCCAGAAACATGACAGAGACTGATCACACCAAACCACTGTTAGCAAAGACAGACTGAAATAAGTGACAAGAAAAACATCAGTCCAGAATTGAAAAGCTTTTTTAGAAGATTGATGGGCTGTATGTAAAACCTGTCATATGAAAAAGCAGTTTCTCTTCCAACTTCCCTGTGCCCTAAACAGGTAGTATTCTGTTAACTTTCTTTAGTAGCTGGGATGAATGATGAATGGAACAGGAAAACCCATGCAACTGATAAATGCCTTAAGGATTGGTGCCATCAACGCAATTTTGTTTTTTTTTTGAACATGGGGCAATTTTTATGGCACCAGACCTGCTAGAGTCTTATGGGATTCATCTCTCTAGCAAGGGCAAAAGGATTCTCACCTCTGAGGTGGCAGCGCTGGTTGAGAGGACTTTAAACTAGGTTTGATAGGGGGAAAGGGATGAGACCAGGCCCTCCAGAAATAAGCCCAAGAGTGGTAAGTCAGGGGTGAAATCAGTGGCCCAGCTGAAGTGCATGTACACTGATGCACACAGCGTGGGTAACAAACAAGAGGAGCTGGAAGGCATTGCACAGCAGGAAAGCCATGACACCGTCACTATCAGGAAACACGGTGGGATGACTCACATGGCTGGAGCACTGCACTGGATGGCTACAAGCTCTTCAGAAGAGACAGGACAGAGAGAAGAGGTGGAGGGGTGGCTCTGTGTTAGGGAGGATCTCAACACCATGGAAATTGAGATTAATGATGATAAAGTTGGTGCCTATGGGCAAGAATCAGGGCAAAGGCCAACAAGGCTGACAACCTGGTGAAAGTCTGTTATAGACTTCCATGGTCTATAAGATGAAGAGTTGGATGTATTATTATTCTATAAGAAGCTGGAGGATATTTCAAGATCACCAGCCCTTGTCCTTGTAGGTGACTTCAACCTGCCAGATATCTGCTGGGAACTCAACACAGCAGAGAAGAGGCCATCCAGAAGGTTCTTAGAGTGTGTGGAGGACAGCTACTTTTCCTTTATTGTGATAGCTGGTGAGCAAGCCTGCCAGGGGAGGGAGTATGCTAGACCTGCTGTTTGCAAAGAGATAGTCTGGTGGGAGATGTGGTGCTTGGAGGCCCTCTGGGGCACAGTGCTAGAGTTCTCAATATTTGGTGAAGTAAGGAGGGGCATCAAAACTTTCACACTGGGCTTCTGGAGAGCAGACTTTGGCCTATTCAAGAGACTTATTCTGAGAGTTCCTTGGGAAGCAGCCCTTAAAAACAAAGGAGTTCAGGAAGAATGAATGTGCTCCAAAACAGAAATCTTGAAGGTGCAGGAACACACTGTCCCTATGTTTTGAAAGGTGAGCTGGTGGGGAAGATGACCAGGCTGTAGGACCTCAGGGTAAAAAAGAGAGTGCATCACCTTTGGAAAACGGGGCAGGCAATTCAGGAAGTGTTTAAGGATGTCATTAGGTCATGAAGAAAGAAAATTAGAAAGGTGAAAGCTTAATTAGAACTTAACCTGGCAACTTCTGTAAAGGAGAATGAAAAATGTTTTTAAAAATACATTAAGGGTCAAAAAAAAGGGCAAATAAAATCTCCATTCTTAATTGGACATGGGGGGAAATATGATTACTAGAGATGAGGAAAAGGCAGAGATACTTAATACCTTTTTTCCCTCAGTTTTCAACAAAAAGACATGTTATCCTCAGGACAGCTGTTCTCCTTGGCTGGTAGATGGTGCCCTGCTGTTATCCAGGAAGAAGCAGTCAGAGACCTGCTGAGCCACTTAGATGCTCTCAAATCTATGGACCAGGCGGGATCCAACCCAGGGTGATGAGGTTGCTGGCAGATGAGCTTGCGAAGCCACTCTCCATCAGTCCTGGCTCACTGGGGAGGTCCCTGTGAGTGGAAGCTCACTGGATGACTGGAAGCTGGCCAATGTGACACCCATCCACAAGAAGGGCCAGTAGGAGCATCTGGGAAACCCCAGGCCTGTTAGCCTGACCCCAGTGCCTGGCAAGGTTATGGGACAGGTCATCTTTAGTATGATCACACAGCACCTACAGGGATCAGAGCACCCAGCACGGATTTAGGGGCAGGTCCTGTGTCATAGGTAAATAGCTGTGACCTGTGCTGTCTCTGTGGCCTTGGTCTGGCAGTGGGATTGCTAATTCTGCAACATATTCCTTTGTACGGTTGATACAAGGTACCTCATATTCTTCCTTACTTTTTAGTAGGAGACTTTTTACTGTTTTGCCTGGTGCAAAATCTCTTCAACTTTCCCTCCAAAAAATGAGCAAAATTCTCCAAAGCAGAAAGACTTCCTTTCATAAGTCTCACAACCAAAGAAACAAAACTCCAGCCTCAGTTTTTCAGGGTCTTGTCTTTTCACTTAGAACATCCGTTTCTAGGTTGCAAATTGCCCCTTCTAAAATATGCAATAGATAGCAGGGAAAGAGGCTGCAGCCATGGCCTCTCCAGGGCAGAGAACTGTAAATGAGCAGTGGTTGATTCTTGTATGTTATCTTTTATGCTTGCCTTTCATTAAGCTGAACAATACTTTTCCTTTATTGGGATAGTGCATATGACACATCAACTTTCATGCAAATACTCTCATTTCTAGGTGTAAAATATCAAGTAGGAACTTGTGTGCTCTTGTATTTCTGCAAGAAATCCTTTGCTGAGTATTTTTGATAAAGAGCATATTTCTCTTACTGGAGATAGGACCAGTAAAGAGCAAACCCTCTACTTCCCTCTACTTTTCTTCTCTTCAATGCCTTCAAAGTCCTACCCCCACCCCCCCACCCCCCCATCTGCTTTATTAGCTAAAAGTCTTCCTTTTGTCAGGGATCATTAAACCAGCTGAAGCCTCTAAGTCAGTTCTGCACACATACCAGACTTGGTGATGGCATCGAGGTTTGCAGAGGCCCAGTGGGTTATCTTGATACAGCAAAAGCCATTGGTATAGGCAAGCAATTTTTTTCATATCGTGCCACATCTTTCCTGTAGTAGTGTGAGAAGTCAGTGTCAGGTGGCTGATATAATTACAGAAGGTTACCGTGGGCTGCTGAGGCTATATTTTCCTCCCAGGTAGTTAAAAGACACTTTCCCCCTTCTTCCCTGCAAAAGGGAGAGCTCTCCTTCAGTAAATGGGAGGCTGGATGTCTTGAGGGGAGATACATCTCCCATCTCTTGTGCAGCATTAGGTCTGACAAGCAGATTGGAGTGCTGAAATAAGGGAAGCATGTGCTGTTCTTCATTTCTGAATTTGAACAGAGCATGCAGAAATATAGAAGATAAACTTATAAACTTGACATCACTAGGGGAAAAAATAATCAAGATCTTTCATTCTTAAAGATGCCACTTTGCATATTCAGAAGGGACCAAACATATATTTTAAATGATGAAGAAGATCATAATTTCCATTATTGTAGAATTAGGCTAGCTCAGTAGTTAGCAATAAATAAGATGAAGAAAGATAGTCTTAATTGCTTTTCATGTGAAAATCACCATTTGTAATCAGTTTTGTATTTCACAGAAAGGAGATGGTGGTGGTGTGCAATGAGCGGTATAAGCTGGAGATTTCAGTTTGACAGGTAGAGTGGCTACTTAAATTACAGGAAGAGAGAAATTCTCTAGACTTGGGAACCCAGTGGTAGTGCTCCTGTGTGGGCCATTTTTGAAACAACAGATATGACCTCAAGTACAGAATAATGACAGTAGTCAGAGAGCTCCTTCCCACCCCCAGCTAGTCCTGTATGTCACCATGCTGTTTACTAACAACCTCAAACTTTTCTGTTTAAGGATCCTTTTCCCCACTTCATTACTTCTGTTCTCAGGTTATATTTCCTAAACACTAATCTATTACACAATCTCTAGCTCCCTGAAACATGTTACTTTAAATACCTGAGCGCATTCAAGGAGAAGGGAAAGGAGAAACTTACATTCTTTTAGGCTATATTTCAATGTATCCTTAGGCAGACTTTATCCATCCTAGGTAGCACTCCTGACCATCATCACTTCTTTTATACTAAATTCCCTTTTATCACTGTAGCCTGGGGCAACTCCGTTTGGCTTCTGCCTTGATTGGGTGGTATAACTGCAGGGTTAACCGAGATCCTGCCCTTGAACCTCTTCCTTGAAAGTTCAGACAGTTAAAGTAAAATAAAACGTCAGTATGTGAGTTTGGGGACGTCAAGTCAAAGGCAGCTGGGATGACATGGGATTTACTCACTTCCTTTCAACTGGTAGTGTGAAGATAGTGGTGGAAGGACATGTGTGGGTCCAACCCTCTTGACAAATTGTGTGACCCAGGCTCCAGGAGCAGCTTTTTCATTTATTCAATACTTGCATAAACTATAGACATAATGTAGGGAGCAAAACCAAGCAGGCTGTCCTTTCCCTTCTCATCTGAATATCCTAACTGATAGGTTGGAAAGTCACATTTCCCTTTGTGCTGCGTTTTTTCTGTCTCCACTCAGGATTCTCTGGGGTACAGGCAGGATCCTATTTAACATCACTGTGAAACAACAGCCTATTTCGCATCATTTTGCATCAGCATAATAACCAGAAAAAGACTCCTGTGAGTTCTAAATAACCTTAAAAGCATGATTTCAAAAAAAATTGTATCTCAGCATCTGATGATGGAGATCATCAGATCTGCACTCCACTTAGCTACATTTTCATACCTTGATTGCTCCTCTTGCAGTAGGTACCATGCAATATGGGAAAAAATGGTGTGGTGGAAAAGCTAAGGACTGGGTTCAGGCTACATTTGAGAGGCCTTACAACCTTCTGCCCCAGAATCATACTGCCTGTGCGTGCACAGTGGTGCCTTGCTTGTAGGAACCAGTGTCATGGCTGTGTCTGTGGCTGTACTCACAGGTGATGGGTCTGCCCTTGAAGACACATCCTTCAAGGCTCCATAGAGCTGTTACACACCTGGGTTGGGTTTTCAGGCTACCTGAGTGCCTAATGGGCCAGGTGCACAGCTCCTGTGGATCTCTTTGGATCCATGCACATGAATGATTTTGAATGCATGCAGCAGTGAGGGAGCACAGCAAGATATAAGGTAAAATAGGAGAAAATGAGACCAGGGATGTCTGAGGTGATGTTATGGCATTCATTAAAGCAGAAGAACTCAGAGGAAAAAATGTCCCCAAAAACCTAGTACTTGATGAGTTGGCCTCACTAGTGAGCCTAAATAGTGTGCTGTTTTCCTCCATAGAGATTTGCTGTCATCTATACCAGTAGGAAACATAAATTTCATAAATTTTCATTCTCAAACACTGCCAAGTACATTGAAAAAAATGTCCTGGCAGCTGGAAAAAAGGTTTCCAAAAAGAAACAGAAATGTTTTCTTCTAAATATCCTCATTTTAAAGGGGTCTGTCACAGCGACCAACTTCCATCACCCTCCAGAATTATTTTATAGCTGCTAAGTGCCACCAAGGCCACCAAGGCGTGGGCCAGGATGGGAGAGAGGAGAAAGTGAGGACCAAAGGCAAGGGCAGCTGTGTGTCCCCAAGGCTCCTTGGAACACAGGGACAGTTGGACAGTTGAAGCTGCCTCCTCACAGACACTGCTGAAACTGCTCTGAGGTCTTCATGTCCTGCCTCATGCTGCTGGTGTGGTAGAATGGGTGGCAATGAATCGCAGATGAATTTACACTGCGATTGTAGATTTGGCCAGAGGGGAAGAATTCATCTCCACATACAGGAAATTTTTTTTGTTTTTCCCTTTCTCATCCCAGTTTTCTCTTTCTCCTCCTGTCCTGCCACAAGCCTGCAGTGCTGAACTGGCAACATCTCCTGCCTTCCCCTGCAGTGAATCACCTCCTCTCAAACACAACAACAGATGCTGATTGTTTAGGGAAGATGCTGTACTTGGAGACAAAAAGCTCATCTCCACCTGGAGAGGTGCAAAACCCCTTCTGAAGGGATGTTGAGGAGCAGTGCCTGGGATCAGTGGCATAGGGCGCTGTCACAAACAAGTCGGTTGCCTTCAAAATGTGGTGAAAAATAACCCCAAATTGAGCATCGGTTTGAGCTGATGAATCAGCTTGGCACTCGGATCACAGGTGTGGTTATTGCCATGGGGCTCTGGTCCTCTTTTCTTTCTTTCTTTCCCGAATTTGCAACCAGTCCCACTGACATGGTAGAGTGGTGAGTGATAGAAATCAAACCATTCCTTCAAGTGTCTTGTGCCAGCTTGAGGTGGGGGTTTGGGGCCATGATGGTTACAGGGAGTCAGAGCCTCACAATTTTAACATCCTTTGCAGATGCCTGTATTTGCATGTACTGATCTGATGCAGCATATCAGAAGCTTAGACAAAAAACTGAACAGTGTGGCCATGACTCACACCTGAGGTAAAAACAGGATAGGCATGCAAAATATCTGAATAAATTTACCTTTGAAAATTCATGCAACTGTCTTTTGAAGCATTTACAGGAGCTGACTGTCCAAAGTGTGTTTGTAATTGGTTTTTTCAGGACACAGATACTTCTTAACCTCAATGCCCTGAAAACAGAGCTGCACAAGTGATTTCTGGGGCTGTTGTTTTTCCTTCATGGTCCCCAGGGTACATGAAAGAACCTGTGTGTTATTTTCCCTCAAGCTAGTGGCAGACATTAGAAAATTGAATTTAACAATCCAATATGCCAGGCATAAATATGCTTTGCATATCTCACACCAAACCTAAATGAAAGGAAGTTCTGAGTAGGCAGATAGCTATTTTTCAATTATATGGGACAAATGTGCCATTTCTGATAGCTTTGTCAGTAAAAAGCAAGAGCTGGAAATGCCAAGCTGTTTAGTGAAGCAGGATCAACATTCCTAATACTTCACAGGATCACTAATAGCTTTTGCATCTTTCAAGACAATCAGCCTTGATTGTTCCTCTGGATGCATTCCTCCAAAATTCATCCTACTAATTGCAGTATTTCAGAGCTGATATGTGTAAATAATAGCAAAGACTGTAAGCCTAGGGACTTTGAAAAGAATGTCCTGTTACCTTAGTTTTGTCAGATTTTTTGTGGCAAAGCTGTTTACAAAATATACAAACTACAAATCAAAGGAATGTGATGTACTCTTCTTTTATTCAGGAAACTTAGCATGAAAAAGATGAAAATATGTTTGTGAAGTTTACTATCCAAGGTGATGAGCTAATGTGTACATGATGGTGAATATTCTAGAGACAATTTTTTGCATCTGTGAAACACAGTTTTTCAGAGCCCCGAGAGTAATATTCCACCTTCAGAAATTTAGAGGCAGATTAAAAAAGCGGAGGTTGTCTATTGCAGACATGCCTTAGAATGCTGCACACAGAAATTTTTCTTTCTGTATTTAACTTTCCCTTCAGTGATTTAACATTGCAAATAAAACCAGTTAAAGATCTTGTGCAAGCACAGTCAGTGTTCTCACAGAAAAGGACCACCACTGTAATGAAGTGATCTCTCCAAGGAGTTAAACAGCAAGAATACTAAGTTAATTTTTTCAAGAAATTCTTCTGTTTGCATGTGCTTCATTTAAGAGAGCTGGAAAGTGTGTCAAATTCAGTACCTGGGACTTGGGACATAAAAAGACATTGGTACATTTTAAACTTGTTTTCAAATTATTCTAGAAAACTTTTGGGTTGTTCTTATTAGGAAAGGATTGAGTTTTTAAAATCACAGTTGTTCTTTATTTAGCAGCACAAGTAATAAAATATAGAAAATATAAGATGAATAAAGCACAAAGTTATATTTCTGTCAGTTTCCCCAGTACCTTGAATCAGTGTTCATGCTAAAGTTTAGTTATTTTGGGAGAGTCCAGGATCCTTCTGGGAGATCCAATGTCTGTTCCTGAACTCTGGAGGCCTTCCAGCCCAGCCATGGCTTGGCTTGAGGCTGGCCGGTAGCATCTCTACTGCCCCAGCATGGGAAAGTCTGAGAGTATCCCTGATGATGCCTTCTTCCTCTCTCCTGACATGTTCCCTAGTTCTTTGTGTGAAGCTACATATCACCACCTCAATGCCTTTGTGTGTTGCCAGCTCTCTAATCTATAGGCAGAAAAGAAAAAAAGATTTGTGCCACAATTCTGCTGTTGGAATACAGTTGCAAAGACAAGTGTTGTTGCATCTGGGACAGACAAGACATACTTTTGTTAGCAACTACATGAAGAAAATATAGCTGCTTCCTAATTTACTAGCCTAATTTACCAGCCACTATCTTTGTGTTGTCCTCGCAAAGACAACACAGATTTGCAAAGACTCCCAGCAGATTCCTTCTGCTGAAAGGTCCTACTCCTAAAAAATTAAACATGGACTATTGGAATAATTACCAATATAGCTGGATGGGATGTGTCTGGGCTTGACTGGCCTCTGCTGCTTGACCAAAAGGCAGCAACTGCGGTGTTTTCACCTCAGAGACACCTTTGGCTAAGCTGGATGCTGCAGCTGTGTCCTAGAGACAAGTCCAGACATGCAGGAGCTCTGGTTTACCTCTATTGGAGAAGCTTTAAGGCGAGGTGAAGGAAAAGGAGTCGGTTCTGATGGAGGGTTTCCATCCCAAGCTTTATTCCAGCCCATATCCCTCTGAATCCCATAACAGTTTTAACAGAACTTCCTGAACTGCGTGGTTGCTGGCTCTTATAACCCCAGGGAGAGGGGGAGGGAAGGGGTAGGGATCCCATCAACCAGGCGCAGGGTGGTCAGATCCCAGGTAAAAGGGACACCTGGATAGGCCAATGGTCCCCAGGGATGCAGAGCATCTTTTGAACTCTGCCAATCACTCGATGCCCTTCTGGAATGCCAGGATTGACAGACAGCACTCAGCAAGGTTCAGGGTGGGGGGAAAGGAGAGGTGATTGGCACCTGGGAAAGGACCGGGATGCCTGAGGCAAACTATGACATCACACTGCAACAACAGATCCAGTTTTACACTATCTGACTAAGGTATTACAAGGAATAGCGTAGTGTTTACAGTGTAAGTTTTGATGGCTTCACCAGAAAAAATAAAAGCACCCTGCACAATATCTTTAAGGTTTTAAACAACAAAATCCTTGCCCCTGGAAGTGTCTTTGCATATGGATCTCAAGTATCATACAAATAACAAATTTCACCTCTTTTTGAGAATTTTTCCTTATAGAAAGAAAGCAGGGAGGTGAGACAGTGATGTGCCAAACTAGTGAGTGAAGGACAAGCCTGGGGGCCAAGAGTCCTGGCAAACAGTTGTTTGCAGCAACCACCAGACAATATCCTGATCATACAGAAAACTAATACTGTGAGAGTGTGTCAGTGTCATTCTGTCCCTGGAGAGACATGACTGCAGGCTGCACTGATTGAAAGGTGCAGCCACGCTCCTGTTGCAGACAGGTCTTTATTATAAAGTTTGCAGAGGAAATCTCATGAAGACATGGTTCCCCTGACAAACATGCCCAGCACCACCCACCATTCTTCCTGTCTCCCAAACTTGTCACTTAAAAACACAAAATTGGCCCATCAGAGCTCCCCATTCCCCTCTGGCTTACTGAAATTTGTTAGGACCTGGTCTTGGTGTACCATGGAGCTTGGTTAGCTAGTGGAACAACATGGTCCTCCAAAAGCCATCAGGTTAACCTAAAAAAAGAATGATTTTTCCCAGATATGAAGTTATTCTTCACAGTCTTTTGGAAAATAAAGTCATGTCTGAAATAGTCATTGCTCCATGCTACCTTTCTTTATGACAAGCTGCAATTACTTCATATTCCTCCTTGGTATCTGAACAGCAGCTAGAATCACTGGCTCTCCTCAACTTACCCCCACAGAAAATGTCAGCAGGATCTAATTATCAGAATGAAATGAGTTTGCACTGATGCCTGCTTTCTTATCTGCATAATAGTTGAGCTAGGCATTCTTATTATCTCAGTTATGAGTTTGCACATTTTGTTATCTCCCTGGAAAAGGTGTTCAGATGTATGTACCCCATGTTTGACTAAGCTTAAAGAAATCAAGCCTTAGGTGAAAACACTGAGGAACATGTTGGTATGGAGTGAAGGACTTCTTGTGATTCCTCAGTTTGTTTTAAGGATTTCTCCTTTATCTGAAACATGTTAGGTTCTGGTTCTGTAACTCTTTGAGCAGGCACCCAGCACCCCTATGAACTGCAGCTTTGTCTTACATATTTCTGTGGGAGTGGCCTAATGTTCTGTATCTGAAAGAAATGTTGTTGTCTGACTGTGCTGCAAAGGTATGTGGGACACAGAGTACCATCAATCCAAGGTGCACACAGCTCAGTTTCCTATCCTTGGGTAGGATCAGCTCTCTGTTGGGAAGGTCCAGAACATATGAAGTAACTTTTATACATCCTCTGTTAATGCCGCTGCTGACCAAGGAGTTTGAATGAGTCACTGTGGCAAAGATTTAAAGCAGCTGCTGAGTCAAAGACCACCACAGAACCAAAAAATGCACGGGAAAGAAAATGTCAGAATAGTCTTAAGGGGATGGAGAGTTCCTTCATGCCTAAAACAATTGCAACAGGATTGATCAGGCACTTATTTCAAGGTAGCAGATGGCCTGAGCTGAGCTCAGCCTGTTCTGTCTGTCCTGCTCATAATGATGAGCATACATTTTAGCCCTCTGGCCTGCACCCTGTTCAGAGATTTTAAACTGGGGACAGATTGACACTGTGACCCTTCATTCTTTATAACTCCAACCAGAAATCCTCTCCCCTCCCACCCCACTGCTGCCAGGCCCCAGGAGCAGCAGTATTAACGAACTTAGATGAAACTCTGTTGATCCAGACTAAGAATTGGGACGTGAAAGGCTCCTTTCCACCATTTATCTGACCCTCTTAGACTTCAGGTTGAATAAGAAGTAGCTCTCCTTTTCCAGTACTGAGTTTACAGAGTATCATTCTTGCCAGAGGCAGACAGCTCCCTGTCTCAGGACAGAAGGTAAAACAGCCTCATGCTCCTGGCACTGACCGAGGAATATTGCAGAATGAGAACCAGGTTCATGTCACTAACCCCAGTTTTTCACCAGTGCCTCTCTCTATGTCCTGGCACAGCCTGGAGAACAGTACTTGAGTCTTCTAAATACCCATGTGAGTTTTCAACTCCCTTTGGTTCATAGATGTGTGTAACCACTGAAGGGGAGGGTTTGTAACCAATCTGTATCTCAGACCAAAGCAGAAGTGAGGAACAAGGCATGTTTAGTGTAAGAAATGATCTGGAGAAAAAATACCAGCTCAATAGCACTTGGAAAACAGCAAAGTATATAAATAACTTGACAATTCAGGTGTCTGTTTCCTCTAAATAAATCTGTATCTGCCATGAAAACATACCTCATGCTAAGCCAACAAATTGATGAAAACACAAATCTTGCAGAGCTTAAGTTAGATAGAGGCATTGAAGATCACTATCAATTTTAGCATTCATAGCAAATGCACGGAAGATCCGGATTTTGAATATTGTGTCTTCTTTCTGCAGATTCACTTCAAATGGATTATCAGTAGTTGTATAAGCACATGTAAGTGCCTGGAGTTCAAATATTAGATAATTGCTGTATTGTGTAGTGAAGTTACATTACTTTATTGGAGTTTTCCTCTAGCATTTCATTTAGCCCGAGAATTACTGACTGATGCTTTGTACCTAACATTTCTTTGGATGCAAAAGGATGCTTCAAAAAATCTGACAATTTATGCAGTACTCCAAATATCAAAGATCAAGGACTTATATATTGTATCGAGTGATTAAATACAGCAGATGAGGAAGTTAATTATTAAATTCTCTCCCACTTAATTGCCTGTGACTTCCCTCAGCTGGGATAACTCTTTGAATAAGCTGATTTTTTTTCCTCAGCACCAACACCATTGTTTTATATCCAATATTGAACTATTTAACATAATATACAGTCCTTGAGCTTTGATCCTTGTTCTGAGAAGTACCAATAGAAGTACTAGTGAATTTGATGAGATGAGATGTGTTGCAGTCACCTCCTAAGAAGCAGCGTTTGTCAGAACAACTGTGGTTGCAGGGCTATAAGCCAGAAAACTGAAATGTAACAACTTGCCAAGCACAGTGCTCTACCTAACAGCTTAAAGTACCTAAATGCTGTGCAGTGTGGTATTACTTTCCCTCCTCCAAGAACCTGGACAGATTACAAAGTTGTTATTTGTTCCAGCTAGCAATTACTCTCTGTTTAATTCTGAAACAGGAAATGTGTTAAATGCTTATCTCAATTTTTCATAAGATGAGAAGAAAAAACCCAGCTCCGGCTGTGGACACTAGACATTACAGGGGTAGGCATAACATTTTTGGGCACTAGGAGTGTGCTGGGAATTCCACGTGGCTGGGGTGGCCAGGCCATGGGCACTCTCTAACCTCAGCCAATCATGATCCTGTCCCTGTGTACAGGTGGCTGGAGTTAGAGCCAGAGCTTAGAGATGGATAAGGAGGTGAACAGATTGGTTTTTCTGTTTGATTTTTATTACAGTGGCATCACAGCATTTCCTTTGCACATACAGAAAGAGTACATACAGTACTGGGCACATACAGTAGCTGGGCAGCCTTCCAGGACCTGAATGGAGGTTACACGGCAGCTGGAGAAGGGTGTGCAGTGATAGAACAAGGGGTATGGCTTCAAGTGGAAAGACAGTAGGTTGAGATTAGATATTAGGAAGAAATTATTTACTGTGAGGGTGGTGAGACACTGGAAAATTTGCCCAGGAAGGTTGTGGCTGTGCCATCCTTGGAAAAATTCAAGGCCAAGCTGGACGGGACTATGAACAACCTGGTCTAGTGGTTGGTGTTCCTGCCTGTGGCAGGGGGTTGGAACTACATGATCTTTAATATCCATTTCAATCTAAACCATTCTGCCATTCAACAGCGACATCCTACTCTTTTGGATGCGAGCTTAGCTCTTTTCCGTTTCAGGAATACCCCCAGAAGGGACACCCACCTTGGTCCCTGAAATCTGTTCTACCGAGTAACCCTCCAGCAAACGCCTCCTGGTGTTCGGGGCCAGCTCTGAGCCCCGGCACCCGAGAGGGCGCAGTGCTGCTGCGCTGTCTCCGTGTGCCGGCCGTGGGTCGCTGCTCCGCCGGGCGGGAGCGCGGCGCGGCTGCGCTGCCATCCCTGCCGCGCCCGGCAGGTGGCAGCGTCTGCCCGCGCACGGGGCCGGCCCCGTGCGGCGCCCGCGGGACAGCGCGGCCGGCCCCGGGATGGAGCGGGGGAGACAGAGCGGCCGGCCCCGGGATGGAGCGGGGGAGACAGAGCGGCCGGCCCCGGGATGGAGCGGGGGAGACAGAGCGGCCGGCCCCGGGATGGAGCGGGGGAGACAGAGCGGCCGGCCCCGGGATGGAGCGCGGGAGACAGAGCGGCCGGCCCCGGGATGGAGGGCGAGCAGCGCGGCCGCCCCGCCGCGGCCACCAGCTGCGGAGGGCAGCTTCCTTCTCAAAATGCCGTGCCAGAGGTCAGCAGCTATGGAGGTATTAGTCGCCCAGAAGATAGCTTTAATTTTTCAACCACAGCACCTGGTATCGGGATCATAACCATTTTAAGCCACGTGATTTCCACTCCCACGAGCAGCAACCAAAGGAGAAGGCAGGACAGGAAAGGGGTTTGGAGGGAAGTGCTTCTTTAGTCCCTTACCCCCTTAACTCCCCTTCATTTTCTCTCCAAAATTTCTGAAACTGCCTTCTCACCTCAAACATTTTTATGTAATTATTTGTTCTTTCATTGTCGTCTTTAAATTCCAGGGTGTTTTGAAAGATCCAGAGTTTTCTGCTGAGAACTAGTCCTTATTAGAATGAATGATAGGGAATCAGGGAAATTGTTACAAAACGAGGAAAACCTGATGGTTTTCTTTTCCTTACCTGCTTCTGCTCTTCTCTCATTTCATCCTTTTAAAGCAGATCTCTCTCTGTTAGAGAGAGCCCCTTGGGTAGAACATGCCAGCATGCTTAAATGGGGGACCCACAGTTGTGGGGGGACATACAAATTTTACCTCAAAACTGTTTTCTAAATGAAGATTTGTAGCAAAAAAAGAGCAATGCTCAGATATTGAGTCTCTCACTTCAAAGGGAAATTCTGGGGTAAGGAAAAGCACACTACAAAAGCGAGTGTGAACTAGCCAGCAAATCAGCATTCAAGGCAGTGTAAGGCAAAGCATGAAAAAAGTGGCCACGTTATGCTGGAAAATCCAAGAACAGCCTGAGAAAGCAAGAGAACTCTCAGAGCAGTGCAAGACCTGGAGGCAAAGTGTTGGAGCAGACTCACAGGAGAGAGTTGAGGCTCATGGGATGACCACATGGTGCTAAAACGTGAGAGGCCACTTTAGGTGTGGCCCAGATTTACAAGGAGGCTCTTGAGTGCCTGCCTGGATTTGCCTGAAGCAGGTAACCATTGGGTATGTGACTTGAAAGCATTAGTAGCAAAACTGTAGCATGTATGTGTTTTTAATATAAGGTTTATTTACTAGGACAGTGTCTCAGTCAAAGCTGTTTCCTGGGTATTGCAAACCCGTGACTGCCTCATGTGCAAAAAATGGTGCAAGCAAAATTATCTACCATTTTAGTTCTGGTAGTGCATCCACTGTGTACCAGGGAGATAATTTTGGTTTAATTGCAATTTTGTGCCTAGAAGAAATGAATTAACAAGTTTGATTATTTGTACTGGATAAAATTTTAAACTGTGCATGTTAATTCCCAGGATTTAATTCTATTAGTATAATGTAACCCCCTCCCCCCTTTTTTTTTTTAATTTTACTTTCTATAGGTTCTTATCTTTCAATGTAATTTACTTAATAAAGCTTATAAGTTCAGCAGAAATATCAACTTTGTCTTCAGCTAAATACGAAGGAATCCAGCAGAACTATAATAATTTGAAATTATTCATTTTTAGCCTGCTTTTGCTGTTTCTTTTTGTCTTTTGAAAATAAGGGCTCTATAGTAGGGTAAGTTTAATTTTGTTTTCCAACACCACACATACTACAGCTTGTCCCACAACCTTTAGGGCCTGGGCAAGGCCCCTTTAACCTTTGAATAAAAGTAGATGGTTTTTAGTCCCTTGGCATTTCCTATCCTGCCACAAACAGGTCTGCAGCTGGCTGTGGATGGTGTCTTGGACGTGGGCTCCTGTCTGGGCTCTCCAGGGTGCGTTGGCTGAGGTTCCTAGTGGGTACATGCTGCCAAGTCCTATTTTTTCATAACTTTGCTACTCAAGAAAATTCAAAAAAGGCGAAGCAAATACCAGTGAATGCAACAGTACCGTACTTACATCTTGATAACAAAAATTTGAGGTGTATTCTAAGTGTTGGCAGGAAAGATGAAAGCAAACTTCATTTAGATGTGTGAAAGAGCTGCAAGTTTTGATTGCTGGCACGAGTAATGCAGTCCTATATAAACGTTTGATCCTGCAAGCTTTTATAATGCTATGAAAAAGTCTTTCCTGATGAATGATGACTCAGAACAGAGCTTTTCACTTGGCATTTGATAATTCTTTTCAATTGCAGCAGAAAATAATTGTTCTATTCAAGCATACCAGGATGTACTTACTCTGTCCCTAATGAGCACATTAAAGCAGGCAACTCATCCCTGTCTGATTTTAGCACAGGCCACAAACTTTATGACTGACTCATTATTCAGTCAACTCTCAGTCCTAAAGAATAAAACTCCAATGAGTTGCAATGGTCTTAAAACTGAATTTTCCTTTTTCATAAGTCGCTCAGGTATTCACTGACTTGTTGGAAGGATCTATGAATCTTTGGGAATACTACTGGTGAGCCTTATGTACTCTGTATTTTGCTTGAAAAGCTTAAAAATGGAGCAATATGATTTTGATTATGGAACAGGCTAACTAAAGAAAAATAAATCAGTTTATATTTTTTCTACAGTCAGAATAAATGTGTCTTGAATAAATAGTTCAAATGTAGGCAGAGTTTTCAAAAAACAATGGATGACTCAGAAAAACATGTCCTACCAGCACTTGGTATGCTGGTATTGCCTTTGAGACTGCAGGGACAATTTTGCATTGCTTTTAGGGAGGCCTGAGTCATCAACAATGTCAAAAGACATGTTTCTCTTGGGTAAGAAACTGCTGTGCTGCATTGGTGACCCTTATCTCACTCAGGGAATATAAGAGAGGTTTGCTTTCCAGAATATCCTTCTTGGGTTTGTTTCCACAAGGAAAGGCAGAACTGGACCTCTGGGTTACCCAGCTTGTTGGGGGCGGGAAGGTGTAGTGAAGGAGCGAGTCAGCCCTTGATAAAAAATGTCAGAATTCAGAAAATTATTTTTTTCAGAAAATGGTTTCTAAATCTTACAAAATAGCAGCAGAAGAATTGGTAGGTGTATCATACAATGTGGAAAATTTGTGTACTTAATTTTCACTGGGGCACTCTGGCTGTCTTCAGGGAAGGTGAATGAACCCACCGAAATGTCTCTATAGTAATGAAAGAAAACTCATTGTGCCGCTGGAGATTGAGGCTGCATGGCCCCGTGGGTAATAAATTGCTACTATTCAGGCTCATGAGCGCATCAAGCTGATGCAGAGCACTGTAATGACCATTATAACTGACTGCAGTGAAAAAGACTGTTATTTAAGTACATTTCAGAATGTACTGTAAATTGGGCAAAGGTACAGCTGCACTTATGCACTGAGACAGCCTCCGGTTTTATTCGGTCTGACAGAGTGTGCTCTTTTGAATTTAGGTTTCATCTGTGTGAGCTGAATGCTCTTACGGCCTCTGTCAGAAAGGGAAGCAGCAAAGCCAGGGAGAAGGGGTTCACAGAAGTTCCAGCTGGAAAATGCAGGTTTGGATGAGAAAGCAAGGCAGGGGAGGGTCCAGCCACCATTCACCATTCATTCATGCTGCCCTTCCCTAAAACCACCTACTTGTACCTCGCACCAAACGTGACCCCTCTGAAGGCAGTGTTTCTGAATGCACCTAAGCAAGATCTTTGAGACCAAGAGTCAGTGCTGCACAGACCTTTACACAGCCAGAGGATACCAGTTTCTTTGCTTTATTTGACCTTCTGGACCTCACAGTCCCGACTCTCCTCCACACTGTTCCTGTCAGGTTTGTTTGATGGGTGTCTACTTCTACCCCACTGCATAAGTTACTTGATTTACAGAACATGAAGCTTTGCTGTGCCATATGGACAGTGAAATTTATGGCATACTGTCAGGGAGTGTGATACAGCCTTTAATTGGGATTTCCAACTTGACCTCTATCAGCATCTCTCATCTTACGCATTTTATGGCTGGGTCCTTCACGGTCAACTTTGCTTTTTGTCTGTTTGGCTCTTTTGGGCCTAGTTGACTCTTTTTTTGGAGGGTAAGAGGTGGTGTGTGATGTATTCTTTTTTTTAAATCTGAAGAGATCTTGTGGATACTGCAGAGTCATGCAACACGGCCTCTTAAATCAGTTTATCACCTGGCAGGTACATTGTGATCAAGGAACAGAGACAAGCAACTTGCAGTAAGCAAGCTGCCACCAACATTTGGGCAGCTAGTGCTGCAAAAAATTGTCTGTATGAGCCTCATGTTCAGCACATGGGGTCAGACCTGTGCTTCCCAGGAACCAACCAATCCCACAACAGTGTAGTAAATAAAGGTGGACATCTTAGCTAATGAATTAGCCATGGAGAAAATAAAGCACACAAATTACAGACAACTGCCTATAATTGTGACCTTCCTGGGGAATGACTGAGTCAGGATTAAAGAATTATTGCATGGCTGTTTGCTGACACAATTTGGTTGCTGAATAAATTTCCAGTAATTGGCGGCAATCACTCCAGGCTTTGTCAGGCAAAATGGAGACTTTGGGTGAAGCCCATGAAAGTCAGCAGAAAGACAAATGTCCAAAAGAGAGATCAGTTTTCAAAGGATGGACTCCATGGTCTGCATGAAGCTTGAGGTGAGGACATCATCCAAATCCTGAGCGTGTCCAGAGCATCAGAGTAACTCTAAATAGAAAGGAATGAACTAAAAGGTTTTTCTCCCAATTGCTGAGTTTCCAAAGATTATCGAGAAGTTGTACAGAAATAGTTAATTAATTCTCAATCTCTTGTTTTTTTCTTTTTCATATCTTTGAATAAGAAGATCATTTATGTCACTGGTCCGATGATTAAAGTTAATTGGCATTTATTAATAGGTCCATGTCATTATTAATTTTGAATGTGATATAAACAATTCTAAAAAGTTTTTTTTTCTTTTTCAAATGCCACAGATTTTTCTTAGTATAATCTCTGCACTATTCCTGATCCTAGGAGAAATTCCAGGAAGCAGCTGACATTATGTTGGACATGTAGTGTGAAAAAAGGGATCTGACCAGGTATTTTCTTACTAAGTTAACATTCTGCTGCATTTCTTTTTTTCTGTCTATTTTTGACTGTTTTTGAAAAAGCATGACAGCTGAATATCTTGAACCAGCTGAGAGCATTTGTTCCTAGACATGAAGTTAAAGATCAGAAGTTTTGATGTGTAACAGCTGTAGAGGAAATAGGTGCTAAACGCTGTCAAGCCTGCCCAGATTAGGCTCCTTCAGGTAGACAGCCAGCTGGAAATAGTAGCACATCTGTATGAGACAGTTGTTCAGTGTTTGCACTGAACAAAATATATCTTTTGTCTTTGCTAATTTCCAGCTTACAAGAGCAAAAAAACCCCCTCCCAAAATCCCATAAAAGTCAAAACAACAACAACAACAATAACAACAACAACAACAATAAAAGTAGAAATGCCTCCATTCCCATGTAATAAAATCTCATTCAGTTGAAGCCATTTCCTTAATGCTTGGTACATTCATTTCCCACCTGGCCCAATGGTCACTAATTCTTCTTGAGACATTTTATTGGTCCATTGCTTCAAAAGGCCTAAAATTCCTATACCTTCCATTTTACCTGGGCTAAAATAAATTTCTACCATGTTTTGACACTATGTTTGAACACCTGCCATCTAGTGACTATGTTGATGGGGTGAAAACATGGTTAGGCCAAAAGAAAGTCACAAGAGAAGATTAAATTTGGTTAAAATTATTGTCAATATTCTGTGGCATTAAGATTTCAGAGCTGTGAGGAGTCTATGTCGGAGGATATTGTTTTATAAGTTGTGTTGTTTTAACTCACTTTGTGACCTGATTCTGAAGGAAATTTCTTAATTAATGTTATACATATTTGACAATAAAGTTCAAAAGAATCAAGAAGTACTTAAAGTATAGAATTAAAAATAGCTCAATTTCCAAAATATCTGATACTGTTTAAATATACATCTTCTATCTACATTTAATTAAATTTCTTTTTAAAAGTATCCCTTCATTTCAAGAATTAGGTCAGTTACTACAAATACCTTGTCTCATTTAAACAGCTCTGAATATTACCATTATGAAAACTGACTTATACAATATTTATAATTTCACCTATCTTTGGTTTTCAGGGAAATAAAAAATTCCTTATGCTTCTAAAACAGTGATAATAAAATAAAGCACCTTATTTGTAGCGTCAAGTCAGCCAGAAACTTGCAGTTGCCTCTAACAGTAAGGCAGAAAGGTGGTCATTGACTTTAGTGTGATCTCCATCAGGCTGTTGTACATCCCTTTCTGTGAAAACAGTTTCCTATGACTCTCAGGAGCATTTATATAGACTAAAATTAAATGTGTGTGTTAAAAGAAAGGACTCAGCCTTTGCATTGCACAGTCAAATAATTCTGCTGAAACCAATGAGACTCTGAGGGTTTTAGCTTGCTGCAGCTGAAAATTGGTTCTGAGTCTGCAGTATTAGAGACTCAGGCATCATGAGCACTGAGTGAAAGCTAAGGCTGTAAGTGTGGAAATCATAAACCAAAGGGCACTTTGGGCATTTCCCCTTGATGATTCTCATTGGAAGTGCACACCTCCCTCCTCCGATTATGGAGCGAACTGGGCTACCAGCCCTTGGGTTAAATACCTAAATAGACTTAATACCAACAGTGATAATAAACTTCCACTTCTGGTGCAACGCTCTAGTCTTTTCAGTGTTTTCCTAGGAGAAGGAAGGCATGCAGCTGGGAGAAGCACACCTTTCTTGAAAGGCACAGGAACTGTGTGGGTCCCCAGTTGGGAGAAGTGAAACAGTGATGCTCCCATCCCCAGCTGCAGCCATCTGGACTGCCTGTGAAAGCAGGTGGTCTCCCCAGACATGCAGAAGCAGTTGGTACAAGACTGACTTCCAGGTCAGGCTTCTGAGCTTAGGATATAAATACAGCTGCCACTGACTTCAATTGCTGGTGGATTGAAAGGTGCAGAAGGTTAAGGCAACAGTAAGGGAGGGGTCACTCAGTCCAGGCAGGGCCACATGCTGTTGGATCAAAAGAAGTAAGGTACACACTGAAACCCCTCATGTAATTTTTCCAAGGCATCAGTGAAGACCACAGAAATCTGAAAAGTAAAACACCGGTTGGCAGCTGCTAGACATGAAAGTGAGACACAGTTTAGGATGATGTAGCATATTCCTGAAATTGTCACTGCTCATGTTTTGACAGCATTACAAAGGAAATAATTTTCCCAGTTTTGAAATATGCATTTGAACGTCTGTTCCATTAAACACACATCAGTATGTTGCCACCTGTTCCAGTCATGCTTGAAAATGAATGGTATGCAGAGATAATACACCTGCCCGGCCTTGTAAATGTTCTGTAGGGAAAAATCAAAATTAGGTAATGTAAGTCAAATTTGGATGGATAGTCCTGTTACAGTCAATGTTAAATCCAGTGCCCTTAATTACTTTATTGCCTGAATTGGAAACCCTTCAAATAATAAGGGGGGAAATAAAGCTTCTTGACAGTTTAGAGCCAAGGGATATAATTTTGTTGCAAGGCCCCTCAGTTACCCACAGATGACAGCAAATCCCCATGCAGATCAATCAGAGAGGTGATACAAAATGGAGGCAAATGTTGGCCCACACACTATTCAAAGATATTAAAGCTAATGTTGACATGGCTAAAGATAAAGCAAGCAGAGGTGCCATTGAGATCCCACTGAAATTAGTACAAATCTTCAATTTACACTGCAGGAATGTGATGCAGCTATTAAAAAAATAGGAAAGAAAAGATACTAATTACGGACGTAAAAGGAGTTAACTTTAAGCATATACTAATGCTTTTGATGTATCTGCTAAAGTACTTTAAAAACCAGTGTATTTGCTGTCTGAAAACTGGGACTCTTAAAATAGCTTGCAAAAACCTTTGGCTGAGGGAACCTCACTCTTGCATCCATGCAGCGCAGATGCAGGCTTATAGTGTGCTTTAAACCTCAGGGTAGAAATTTCTGCCTAGGAAGTTTTCCTGCATAACTATATAAGACATTGAAGCTGTGGGTATCTCTGCTAGAATGACTGTGAAGTGCTGTAAATCAGCAAGAGATGAGAGGATAATATGCACATCTCACACACTCATTTCTGCCTGTTGGGCTCTTACATGGTGTTTACTTGTGAAGAATCACTGCCAAATGAGTCTGCTCCAAACGGGCTCTTGGACAGTTGTCCCACCATGTCATTTCATTACCCATCATGTTTAAGGAGGGATGAGTGACTGCAAGGACTCACTGTGCAGTTTACCAAGCTTGCATGTGGCTTTTCTAGGTAGGAGCTGTGTGAAACTCAGAAACACTTCTTTCTTCTCTGATTTTTTTATTTTGAGAAACAAGGGTTTACAGCCAGCAAGTCAGTGGCCTGCTTGTAAATCTCTAATGAGCTTGCAGTTGCAAAGGCTGCCTGTCTGTCACAAATCAGGTGCACACTATGTAGCAGGAGCTCAAATATTTATATGTCACATTTACATATGTATATGTATTTGTGTATGTAAATGTATATGCATATGTATCTCCCATGCAAGTAAATCAAGACTGGGCAGAAAGTCAGGTTTTATAACTGGTTAATATTCCTTTTGCAAGCTTCTTCCCTGAGCAAGCTGTCACTGGACTGCAAGAGGCCAACTTCACTCATCTAGATATTTCAGCTAGGACCCTCACTGATCTGACCAGAAACTGGCTATGAGCCATGTCACTGAAATCCATCTATTGCTGCAAAATTGTCTGAATTCAAGGATCACCAGTTATGGATTCAGTAAATTATTGCTCACCAGTTAGGATGTTAAGCATAGTGTCATAGACAAATACCAAGATAATTACACAGGGAGGCTCTCATACTATATAACTTAGGAGCTAATTTAGGCTCCCAAGTCACTTAGTCTGCAAACAAACACTGATTCCCTCAGAGGAGAATTCAAAGCTTCAAAATTAAATATCTATGAGAGTTTAAAATAATTGATGTGAACGTAGCAACTGTCCTCCAGGCTTTGTAATTCCTCTTGTACTTTAACTGGTCATGAAATTTCTCACAACCTCCTCGTAAAAAGCTGTTGTGTGATCTTGCAGAAGGCTGATAGACCTCCCTTGAACCCTACAGTACAGTACAGTACAGAAGGCTGCTTGTGCCTGGTGCCCCAATGGTCATCCCTTGGTAGCAGGGTAACTCTACTATTATATACAGTTCCACATTGAATCCCAACGTTCCCAACTGAAATTAGGGTACTGGCTTTATATAAAATGCCCCTGACAGCAAGTTCTTCAATTGTCCCATAATTCTGACACGCCTAACACATTATTAATATATTTCTTATTCCAGGCTCTGGTTTGTGAGGCTCCTATACATGATGTGTGTTTCATGCATCATTTACTCACAGTATTGTCCTATGAGTTTACACTGCAGAAAGGCCTGACACATATCATAAATTAAAAAACATTCAGCAGTGTTAATCCATGCATTGTACTCAGTTTTTGAAGGGCCTGATCAGCTTGATACTTTTCTGAGAGATGCCCATGACAGAATGTTCAGTTAAGTGTGATGTGGTGAGACTGGCTTTCGGTCATATAAATAATCACCATAAATACATGTAACGAGTAGAATCATAGAAAAGAGAACTGGAAATGATCCTAAAATGTCTTGCAGAGCAGGCCAGATACCCTGATGGATATTTCTCTAACCTCTTCTTTAAAAACCCCACAGATGGGCCAAGTGGGCTACTCGCTGTCTTTACTGCCCTTAACTGAGTCAATGTGCTACCTAATATCTTACCAGAATCTTTTTTTGCTGCAGATAAGACCTGCTGCTTTCTGTCTTATTCATCATGGATGCAGAAAACATAAGCCGCCCTTTTTTGCAGCAAGCTTTTCTGTATTTGAAAACCATTGTCATGTCTCTGCTTCATTTTCTCTTCCATAGATTGCACAGTACCAATTAGTTCAATCTTTCTTTGTAGCTCATGTTTTCTAGTTCTCTGATCATTCTCATGCTGCATAATAAGAGCTTTTTGAAAGAAAAGAAGGAATAAGAATTACTTTACTTATTATTACTTCAATTAATTACTCAATCACAATGCATTTTATTTGGGTTATTTCTAATCTAACTTTACTTTTGATGCTTAATAACGTGTACACAGATATATCCCTATGGATTTTGCTCCTGGGTTATTTTGGCTCACAGTCTTTGTGAGTGGCATATCAGGAAATAACAGAAGTCTACAAGCCAAACAGACATGCTCTCAGGGCTGAGAAATATAGACATCCTCTCTTTCTTGCTATGTGGTAGCTAACTCTCCCCTTTGTGTATCTGCTACCAACATGCAAGTCCACTGCAGAAATGTGAACAGCTTCAGTCTGGCTGTCCTTCCTCATCCTGTTGGGCACAGCCCCAGTCTTTGGGGCTTCTGCAGCTTCTGTGGCACATACCTGACGGCCTGGTTACCCCTCTGGTCCCTGCTTTTTCCCACAGACCACCATGGACTGAGTGACTGCAGCATAACGAGTGGGAGGGGCTGAATTCAGATCACACAGTTGTCCTTAGTGCCAGCCTTCCATGTCTAACAAAGCTGCCATCCAAATAGGCTTCCTCTGGAAAGGGGTTGGAGGAGGAAGTTTCCATGTACTGCCCATGATATACAGGTCCATGCTGAACAACATTTCCTTTCCCAAGTGTTTCTGTACGTTCTGTTTCTGCCCTAGCAGAAATTTTCTTTCAATGGAAGATTAAGTGACACTCTTAACACAGTTTTCCAAATCAAAATACAATGGTGGTCCCAAGGAGCTGTTACCAGAAAGAAGCTTCAGTTCTTGACTCTTCCAGTTGACTAGCATATAAAAATAAAGTTACGGAATTCCCATAGAATACTGAAATAATGTTATTCTGATATATCAAATATGATCCATACGTGAAGACTTAGTATAGTGCTTCCATGGATATGTTCTTGGAAAAATACTCTGACTGCAATGAAGGCAACAAGAAATTTTGAATCATTTCCACCAAAGCCAACAGACCCGAGTAAAGGAAATCATGATTGTCATTACCCGAGTGCTATATAGAGGGATATGTGACAAAGTGTTAGTGCAAAAAAACCCAAACTTTCCATACAAGCCATTCTCTTATGAGGTGTTCTCTACATTTTCACTTAAATTCTGTAAGGAGGAGAGAAACCAAAGATAGAAGCTACTAAAAAGCTGTGCAATTTAGGGGAGAAATGAGAAGAACAAAAACAGAGGGGAAAAGAGATGGAGCAAAAGAAACTCAATCAGAGAAAGGAAAGCAAAAGAATATCCAATCCCAACCCTAACCCTAACCCTAACCATAACCCTAATACTAATCCTAAACCTAACCCAAACCCTAAACCAAACTCTAACCATAACCCTAACCCTAACCCTAACCCTAACCTAACCCTAAACCTAACCCTAACCCTAACCCTAACCCTAACCCTAACCCTAACCCTAACCCTAACCCTAACCCTAACCCTAACCCTTACAAAATAAAAAAAAAAAAAAAGGAAAGAAAGGCTGGCATCCAAAGGGGTTTTCAGCCTCAGATGGCAGCAAGCAGCCAGGCACTGCTGGTGGTATGACCAACAAATCCAGTCTGCAGAGAGAGATACTCTTGCAGGACACGCTACTGGTGTAGTGGTTAGGAGAGAAAGTGTGATCATTATATGACTGAACTTCAGAGAGATTCTTTGAGCATGAAGATTCAAGCTGTTTTCCAGTTGCTGAATGAAGCTCAGCAATCTATTTCACCTTTTGTGTTTCTCTTTTTTGATTGACCTCTTATTTGTGGACTCCTGCTTCAGTGAGCTATAATAATTAAAAAAGATTGAGTTTTTAATTAAAGGTATAATGAATTTGGATTTTACTCTCAGAGAAAAATGTTCCTTGTGGAAAGTTGATATTTTTATATAAGAATATAATGCCTCTGCTGGGACACCCTTTTAAGGGAGACACAACTAAAGAAATGGGATACAATAAGAATTTTGTGGACTGTTCTAGTCTCCTTTTTGGCCCATAAAATAAATTATGCATTATTATCTTTGGTTTCCCTGGGTTGTCCAACTCCTAATATTCCCCAAAGGATGTTCAACATCCTAATGCACCCAAAAGTGATGTCACATATGTGAATCACTCTCACCAGAATCAATTATTCATAATCTGTCACACACATGCTTTCTTTTGTTACTTTTGGCCTTGCCCCTGCAGAGGCACTGTTTTGAGGCCTGACCATTTCCTGTTTGGAAAGAGGCTGCCTTTGGCATGCACTGGCAGGAGCCTGGGGACCCAGCACCCAGTGTCACCAGGAGGGGAGCAAGGCAGCAGGGGCAGCACACAACAAACCCACTGTATCCCTCCAGCCCTCTCCAGGTTCCACCCCAGTGCATTTGCTCTCCGATGCCAATCCATCTGTGAGCAAAAACACAGACCACACGTGGTCTGCAGGGGAGGAGATTTCATTTTCCCAGAGCCATTCATCCCTGTGAATGTTCCCCATTTCCAAGCTCAGTTCTGCAGAGCTGTTCACAGTTGCTCTGTGAGCTGCAGAAGGAATAAAGCCCATGGACGAGGTCAGGTTGGATGGGACTGAGCAGCCTGGCCTAGTGGAAGTGTCCCTGCCCATTGCAGGGAGGTTGGAACTGAGTGATCTTTAAGGTCCCTTCCAACCCAAACCATTCTATGACTGTATGACTTTCCAGTGGATGTGTTTCTGTTACTTGAGTCATTTTTTTCAACAAGACAGTTGTTGCCCTTCAGCATTTAGTGGCTCCTTTAGTTAGGACTAATCTCAGTTATAAAATGAGCCCCACTATCCCTCACAGCTTTCCTTCCTCAGCAGAGTTGGTGGTAAAACGTGGGGTGGTGCTGTGCATGGTTTTTACAGGTGGATCCATGAGAACTGAAAGTGGGTAGAGAAACAATGCAACTGCTTGAGCCTGGTCCCATATCTCTGCCAGTGGCTATTTCATGAAAAGGGAAGAAATTAATTTACTTAGGAGCCTCCACTCCTCTCTGAGATTTGACTGTTTGGAAGTCACAGAGAGTGGAATGGCAAAGCAAAAAGACATACACAAACTGGGTGGTTTCATAAGAAACCAAGATAGAAAACATGCTTAAAGTATCTTCAGGTACTGTACTGACCTTGAGCTCTTTCACTTCATTAATTCTATGATTTTATCACCACAATTTGAATTAAAAAAAATTCTCTTCCCCATCCCTGTGAAAACATTCCTGTACCTCCCTCTCCCACCACTCACCAACCTCCCCCTTTCTTTTAACTCTCATAATCATTGGTGTGATAATGGCTAAGGAAATGGTTTTAGACAAAAGTCTGGTATTTTAATTTTGATAACCTTCCTGAGCAGCAAGGTTTGTGTGGGATGGAGATTAATGAAAGCCAGGCACATTGCACCCTTGTCACTAGGTAGAGTGAGAAGCACATAACCCTCAGGGAAGCAAGTGGTTCAGAAGGGGAGTAAGTAATAACACATTTTAATTTTTTGTGTATCCCTACCCACTCTTTAATGGAAGGACACCTCAAATGGCAAGCAAAGAGAAAATGGAAAGGAAGCAGCCGCCTTTCCTTTGGATGGCTGAGAGGAGAAGGGGCCTGGGGGCCCCTGCCAGCACCAATAATTGAGCCTGACCCAGGACATGCGGTAGCAAGTGGATGTTTTTTTTCTGTACATTTTTATCATCTATCCTAAGGAGCCAAATAAGCTTGACAGTTCCATAATCCCCAAATCCTTGTGGTGCCCACTGTTGTCGGTAGCAGAGGCAGAGAGGGGAGATGATGGTGGGGCAGAGCCCTGGGCAGCCCTTGCGGGGCTGGCAGGACCCTGAGAGGCACCATGGTTCTGAACCCAGGCCCAGAAACTGCCCAGCCAGGGCTGCAGCTCCTTGGCCAAGACAGGCAGCTCACCTGCCTGGCAGAAGGAGATTCCCTGCTCCCAAGGGCCATTCTCTGCTTCCATGTCCTATTCAGCTGGCAGGCATTGCCTCAAGCCCTGAAAGTTGCTGAGGAACCTACTCATTTTCCTTTCAGCCCCATGGCTCATCAGGATGCACCAAACCCATGTCACAAGAGATCCTTCTGCAGGAAGCCCTTTCTGAAGACTTGCACATCATTTCCTGATGCATGGAGGTCAACACCTGCTGCTATTTACCATTGCATTTCCTAGTAAGACATGTGCCAGGCAGTCCATCTGTGGCAAGGTGTATCCCAGGTATGTTCCTTCAAATAGGGCAGGGCAGGAGAAGTGTAGGAAGGGCTACTCCTTCTTGATTAGGATGGAAGCTGAGCCATGTATGTCTTCAGGACATCTGCATACACAGCTGCCGAGCCCACCATTCCCTCCCTCACAGAATTTCTGCAGGTCACAGTTGGCCTCTTCCAAGAGATGGTGTAGATGTGGCTAGAAAAATGAAGATTTAGCTCCCTGGTATTTTAACCACAAAGTTAAACCTCTCAAAAACTGGCCCATATTCTATACTGTGATGGGACTTAAATAAACCTATAGTACATTTGATGCTTGGGTTATTTTTAACTCTTTGAGTATAGTTGTTGGCCTTTGCTCATCTCCCAGCACCTCACTCAAGTTGTATTGGAATGAGTAATTACTGAAGTAATCATGGATAAGTAGCTCACTTCTTGACTTTTTGTCTCATGAAATAAGCTTCTAAAAATAATTTCTGAAGTGTTTCTTGAATGATGACAATGCTCTGTCATTTCTGAACAAATCTGTAGCTCAAGAGAGTTGCTAGAATAAGGAGGGCAGGGGAAAGGCTGCCTGGAAGAATGGAGGAGACAGGGTGAACATTTGAAAACATGCAAGTGCATGTACATAATAAAAATGATAAACTGAAAAAGAAAATTATGAATTCACATGGGACAGCTTGAAGCTGTTAGCCATCATGATGCCTTCCTGTCACTGTTTGCATGAGGAAGCTCCAAGAAGTGAAAGCAGAAGTGAAAACAGCATGGCCAGACTGTAATTCCCCATTCAGTTCAGGTCAGCTGGTGGATCTGGGCTTCTGAGAGAAAAGACAGCATTTAGATGGTGAGAGGGACCATCCCAACATACAGCATAGAATATGAGTAAGAATTATTGAGTAGGTCAGACAATATGGGGATATCTGTTTTCATTAATTGCTAGTTCACATTTGAGCCTTTCAGTTTCCATAAGGTCCAGAGAGCTGCTTACTTGTCAGCCCTGTCACTTTAATGTTTGTTGTTCTCCTACAACCCACATCTGTGCAACCAGCTCCATATGAATTTGGTGACAGCAACCTCAGAACTCTCCCCTTCCCAGCTGCATGGAAGGTCTGTCCTTGAGTCCCAGCTCCTTGTCTTCAGTCTCACTCTGCATGCACCTCATTCAAGTTACAACATCTTGTGCTGTGCTTTTTTACTTTTAGCGGTAGCCATGCATCAACCCCTCTTTTACCCATTTGCTTGCTGCTTTGTCGACCTTGTGTGTTCAGTTTGCTAAAACTGTGGCTGGATTTGAGCAGTAACAGCCTAACCAGAAAGCTCAAGAAACTGCTTGTTTCCACCCATGCACATAAATAGTCATAACAGACAAAAAATAATTCAACTTGTTTCACATTCTAATAAACAAAAGCAACACCTATGCCACCGACCCATATTGCATTTATCCTGTTTTCCTCAAGTTTTTTTCAGCATCAGAGTTTCAGGGGCAGAGCAGACACTCGCTGGTAAGACTAAATCTCATTTTGGAAATTTTGCCATGTTCTGGATTCCCCTCAGACACCTTGAAACTCTCCTTTATATCCAAAATATTACATACTGTCAGAGAATTCATCTCACAGCAGCAGATAGTTTCCTGACAACATGTTTTTGATAAAAGCTTCTGCTCTGTCCATTTGTAACTCTTTGGTTGCTAGAGGGTTCATCTGTTTTGTAACACCACAGGGGATCATGAAAGATCTTGTGCACAGGTATCAAAATTGTCTGCTGTGACTACTGGCTACCATGATAAGCGCCGCAGAATGCAATATATCTCACCCTAACTGTTGTAAATGTAAATGTTGTCTCTGCTCTTCCTTTTAAATCCCGTTTCCCAGCTTTACTTTTCTCAGGAATCTTTTTCTTTTTTCTGATTTGCAGCCTAAGTTTTCTCATAGGCAAGAAGTCCCTGTTCGTTTTTACCAGCTTCATCCATTCCTTTTCAGAGTTATTCTGCCTCCCTTGAGCTCAGTTACTGGATTGATCGACAGAGGGCAATAGTATCTCACTCCAGCTTCCAGTTCTCCTTCCTGCTTCTCTTTCCCCTCTCCTTTGAGTGTTGGTATAGACTCTGAAAGCAATTCCACAAATCACAGTCTGAGGGTTGTTAAAAACCAATGCATCCATTTTTTCTACAGAAGTAGAAACTTGCAGGAAGGGCAGACAATAATGTCCTGGGTCGGCCATGGTGGTCAGCATTCCTGTTGCCAGGGAAGGCATCTCCCTGTACACTGGGTAGGTACTGAGGATGCTGCTGGAAGTGATTCCAAAATCTGTGAGCATGGATCCATTGTCCAAGGACTGCAGTGAGCTGATGGCCAACAGACTTAGATTCATTCCATCCACACAGGCATCCACTGTAAAGTACACAGGACTCCCCAAACAGGAAAGGATTGAAACAATATCTCTCTCTCTCTCTCAAGTTTAACCTCTAGTGGAAGTTGTTGCTCCCATTTAATTTTTAGTCAAATATCTGCACTTTTCTGGAAACAGTTTGTCATATGAAGATCTCTTTCTTCTGTGTGGAATGCAGGAGGTATTTGCTTGTATGTACAAATGTTTCCCTGAAATGGGAAAAATCAATGGTGAGTGTAACAATCATTGTATGTTCTAGCCAAAAGTGAGTACTACACCTATAGGAAAATATGTTAGGGATTGTACAGTGCAAGTAAATACTTTTTTGAGCTAGACTGCAGCTTTAAGCCCTGGACTTAGAAAATCTTTCTCTGTTCATGTTACGGACTGAGAGTTGCCTGATTGAAGTTGCTCAGGGCTGTTCATGCTTCAGGATATTGAGCATGCAGGGAAGGCTTTGAGGGGCTGGGGGCTCACACATACAGCCAGCAATGGGCTATATGTGTGCTCCCGAGAGGGCAGACAAGGGAACAACTAATAACTCTGCCTCTGTGATAAGGATGTGTTTCTCTAGGTCTGCACCTCTGTGGTCCTCTGGCTGATGGATTTTCTCTGCTCAGACTCCAGGAGAGCTGAAGGGCAGCTACTTCTCAGCAGCTGGGTATAGGATTAGCATGGTATTTACTGTAAGGAATGTAGGCTGCCATGCAGCCATTTTCTACCTGTAGCCTGGACTTGTCCTCCTAAGAACAGGAGAGAGGCCAGAGGAGGTCAGACTAGAGCTCCATCTAGCCCAGCATCCTGGTTCTGCTCTTACCTACTGGACAATTCACAGGGAATGTGAGTGGGGGAAAGGGCCAGTATGAAATGACTCACATCTGATAATGAACATCAGACAATGTTCACACACTCTCTGGCAAGGCAGTTATGTGCAAACTGTCATATTTAATAATAATAGAATATGACTGATCAAGTCTAAATATTTTTGAATGAATGTATACTGTTGAGTTCAACATCCTGTGACAGTAAGTGGTACAGTTTTCCTTAGAGTCACAAATCATCCTTTCACTGCTACTTTCTTATTACAGAAAGCTAACAATATCTTGCTCTATCTTCCCTGAAACCCACTGTCTTAGCTTGAGGAGACCAGAAGTAAGATTTTGCCTGTTTTCCATTTTACAAACCAATTCCCTCTGTGGCTTCTACCTGTTGTGCTTTGCACCTGACCTTCACTCTAATGTTGCCAGATTTTATGCATGTGATTGAATATCCCTATATTCCTTCTTCCCTTTCTGAGGTTACTGCCAGCCCTTGGGAGGAAACCACCAACCACATTTGTGCCAGCATCCTGGAAAATCTGCAGGCAGAGATGACTTGCAATTTTCTTTTGTGGTTATCGCTGTTCAGATGGAGTTTCCCTGCAAGTCTTGTTGACCTTAGTTAGACTGGAGTAGAAGATTAGAATAGAAGAAATCAACTTCCCCTGCAATCTGAAAACATCAAGGCACATGAAAGAACCTCAGCTCTGCCCAGCTATTTAAGGAGTACTGAAAGACTTCAGAAACATTTCTGAAATTTTTCTTGCACTTTTTGGACAGATTTCACAGTTCCTCCCCTCGATGCAGGTGAACTCTGAAGATGTTAAGTGACTAAGGCTGCCCTTTTTGGTCAATAAAAAGGGTGTTTATTTGTCTTCTTGACAAATGCACATCAACATCCTCATTATTAGAAAAGAAAAAAGGTGGACCTGATAGTCAGGGGGTAGTCATGTTATATATAATACTCTTATTACCATTGGCCTTAAAATACTTCAGCATGACAAGATTAGAGCCAGTGTCATCCTTTTTTATTTAAAGTTAATTTATACAAAATAATGTTCTTCTTGCTCCATTTCTTCCAATTCCCTCTCTTTTCCTCCCCTGTTCATTTTTCTTTATAATTTGAAAGTTAGTCCATTCACCAATGTCACCCCCTTCCACATTTCACCTTTGCAAAACACAGCAAAAAGCCAGCCATTTATTCTGCTTGCCATTTGTAGCAATTAAAAATAGGAGTTTGCAAATCAGTTGCACTGTCATTAAGCAGATGTCTTTCAAAGCTTGTGCAGAGACAGACAAAAGTTATTGATCTTCACTGTTTGGTTTTTGTTTCTTCCTGCACCAGTGTTACCGTCCCTTATAGAACAAGTGTGTATCACAGCATGTGATACACACTTGTATCACACGTTGTACTATTTTTGGTACCATTTTTACCCTTCCTTGACCCCACTGGCCTTTTTCAGCTGGTTCAGAGTGGCTTTGGAGGTGGGTCTGTAACTCTGATGGGTGGAACTCTGGCATGTGGTTTAGCTCCTGTAGGCCTAATGTGGGTGGGGGGCAGTAAATGGGTGGTGGGATGTAGAACACTGCATTAAATCACACACACTTCTGTCAGTAGGTGGCACTGGCTGAAGCTGCCTGCCCCAAGGCCAGCTGAGAAGCTCCCTCACTTGGCTTTCAATCTTTGCCTAACCACTACTGCCGAAAAATGGTTTTACCGAAACCCCACATTTTTTGACTCTTTGTGTTCTTCTTTCCCTCCCAAAAGTTGCTCTCCTCTGCTGAGGGGGCAGTGCCTGCTCCCACACATCCAATTGCCCTTAGGAAAAGAAGTCACAGTAAATTCTTCAGCAGACTCTGCATATGCAGCTAGAGACAATGAGAGTGGTAGCTTTAGATGTCCCTAAACTCATCTGTGTCAGTGAGCATCCCAAAAGTTCACCCTTTGCCAGCCCATTAATGCACTGCAACACCAGGCTCTTCAGCCCTCTGAAAATCTCACATAAAACGCCATATTTCTGACAGAAACATTATCAGTTCCTGTTATAAAAATAACATACACCCCAGATATTTAACACAAAGAAATTAATGTCTGGAAACTCAGGTCATGAGGCAGCCAAGCATGACTGGTGTTGGGTGTAACAGAAGTTAGCGCTAAAGCTGTATGGGTAATATATTAATTCACACATATATGGCTGATTATGTATTATTACTACAATTAAGGAATATTGCCAGTGGAATACAATGTTATGGCAATGTAATGTTCTCTAAACTACCCTCTTGGCAGATATAAAAAATAAATGGAAAATCTGGAGACAGAAAGGCCGTGAGTTGCAGAGTGGAGGAATTTGGCCCACCTTCCTTGGTAATGTAGAACAATTGGCTCTGGAATGTGATGCTGGATCACTTGCTTGTACAACAACATCACCTGTCTGTGACAACCATTTAAGACCCCTCCATAGTCCCAGTCACAGTAACTTGTATCATTACTGCTCAAAAGTGCAAAAGGATGTTTCCTTTTTAAAAGTCTTTTTTTTTTTCATGCGAGATCTTTTCGTTCACTAAAGCAGGAATTAAAAGCAAAAGAAACACCTTCATGTGGGTTTTAATGTGGCTGTATTGAATAATCATGTTTAAAAATGAACCATGTGCACTTGTTAAGTGTTATGTTTAAATAACCAGTGCTCCCAAAGGCATTAATTATCAGGGTTATGTGAAACTGTCATCATGGCCCAGCACAGTGCCTCAAGGGTCAAGGCTGCTTGAGAAGTGTGAGAAAAGCCACTGCTGTGAGCCAGAGATGAGTCTGTAGCACTGAAGAAAACTAAGCACAGCTGGACAGACTTATCTTTTTGTGGTAAGTCTTTGTCCAGGTGGATGACAGCTTTGGAGATTCTTCAAGGAAAGGAAAAAGGAAATAAAGAATACTTGCATTGAGGTTTGGCTACCTACCCACCTGAGCTAAGCCAGTAACTTCTGGAAAAACTGCATAGTGCACAGTGAGGCTGATTTACACTGGGCACAAAACTGGCCATTAAAATCTTTGTGTCTTAGAAAATGCCTTCTCTCAACTAGCTCAGTTTATGCAGATAGGTGAGTGTATCAGGGTAAAGAGTGGATCAGGGTAGTAGGAAAGCAACAATGGGCCCCTACTGGCTTCTAAAAGCAGAATTATCTTAATAGTTATTAAATGAGGTGAAAATAAGCTGAGGGAAAGCATGAGAGGAAAATTCAGGAGCAAGTGGCAGGGCTCAGTGAGCTGCATAGTTAAGATGCTGCAAGAGATAGAGGACAAACATCTGCAGATCACAATATATTTCCCAGCTCAGAACTGCAGAGAGGTTTGCCAGTCTTTCTCTTTTCCTGTGCTCAGAGTTCCTTTAAAATAAAATCATTATAAAACCTTCTGAGAAGGCCAGTGCAAAAGAAAATCTACCCCAAGGACTTGCTTAGGTAGAGCTATACCTTTTAATAGCTTAAGAATTATATAGTCTGGTGGACAATTATATTCTGTGCTTAAGGAAAACTCTTATGCTACAAAGGAGCCTTAAAAAAAAAAAAAAAAAAAGAAAAAAGAGGATCCAATTTTTAGGATCTCCAAATGGCAAAAGAAACTGCATAGATAATATGTATATTTATCAATCCATTTTCCTCTCTCTTATTTGTTTATCCTTACTGTGCAATTCAGATGTGTCTAATAGAAAGCAAGGCTCCATGAGAGCACTGCTACGGAAGGCTCCTGAGTAGGCTAAGCTAAGTGCTTAAATCCTTAAGCACTAAGTGCTGCTGAGTTCTGCAGCTGGGCTGACAAGGATGGTACCATCAACTCCAATCATTTGTCCCATGACATTTTAGGGGAATTTCCCTTTGGAAGCTCACTGGCTTGTTTTTTTTACTCCCAGATTCCAGTCTCAGGGAAAAGCCTGTGTCTTCCTTGCTGGTTTTGCAGTCATCACCTCATGAATATGTGCTTGCTGCAGGTCATCAGGATTTATGGTGTGATCCTTGTCCACCTTTCCATGTCTGTCTCCTAAGTTAGATCAGTACATTCACACAGGAGAGGAATAACCTACTCTTGCAGGACAGTAACTTCACCTCACCTTGTAGGTCACTTGCAATACTCGTGTCACTACTACACAGTGATATTTGCGCATGAAATACACAGCAGCACCCCTTCTGTTTCAGCTCAGGAGCCAGTTCCAGAAGATGTGGACATCTCAGCCCTGAGGAGTGAGAAGGGACACAAGTGTGTTATGTGCACAAAACACATGGCTCAAGGGGTTTTGCTGCCTGGAATTTCTTGTCTTTTAACTTAACTTGACATGGTCAGAGAAGCTGCTTCACTTGGTGGTGTGAAGATGGGAGAAGAGAGGCAGCCTCTTCATCTTTATCGGTCCTTTTCCCCCTTCTGCTCTGGATGGCAGGCCTGAAAGTATGGCAAAGAAACCTTATGCTCTGACTTAGACCATCCTGTTGGCTTGCAGTAAAAAGCTGTGTGCATTCCTTCCCCAAAGGAATGTGGCAATGCCTCCCAGAGAGTGTCCTTGTGCCAGCACAGCAAGCAGACACATAAGGCTGTGTGCTGTAAAGGGAAAGCTGTGATCCAGGTAAACCCAGTGGCCATTCTGCAGCTTCCAGCTGACATTTGGTCTGAACATCCCCACAGGATGGGCTGTGCTCTCAAAAGTTGTCCTCAACAGAGATGATTTGCCCTCTGAGAAAGGCCTGAATTGCAATGCTCTGAGAGCTGTGTTTTGAACTGTGTTTGAGAAGCCTGTGTTTTAAACAGCCTCTGAAGACGCCATGGAAAACAAAGACTGCCAACATAGTCATGCCCAAGTTGAACTCAATTTGTACAGTGTCTTGGTACAGGATCAAATCTGCGAAATCAGACACCAAACTGCATGAAATGTCATGACTGAATTCCATCTACACATAAGGGCATTTTTAAATTATGAGCAGCCATCTTCTTTTTCTTTCTCTGCAATTAGCTGGGAAAAATTTGTCTTCCTGATGGCCCTCTAAAAACTGAAAACATCAAATATATTCAAACTGTTTAAAAAATTGCATGTCCTTAGGAACTAAAATGAGAGGTTATGACACTGCTGTAGAGCTTGCAGTGAGTTGGAGTGAAACCAGGTTGTTTTAAAGGAATTGCAGCTGCCTATTAACAATGAGTAAGAAGTCCTGGGGAGATGGGCCAGAAAAAGAGGAGAAAGATGCTAAGCAAGAGCATTTTCACTCCCTCACTTGTGAGAAATGGGCTGACAGCAATGATTTAAAAATTTCTAACAAAGAGGTAGAGTGTTTTGAAAGTGCTTTAAAAAAGTTTCTTAACAGTAACTCTTCCAGTCTCTAGAATTATCTTGATCTGCTTTTAACAGGTAGGCTGAAATGAAAGTGTTTTAAATACCCCAGGAAGGCTATATTGAACAGTATGGCGCACATTGCTACTCACTGGTGTGGAGACTCAAGGTTTATGCAGAAAAGTTGTCAGTGTATTATGGAAAAACAAATTCTAAGCCAAAATTATTACCTCTGTCTGGGATGTCTGTGTGCTGTGGACACACACACACATTTTCTATGCAGAATTATTCTAATTTATATCTTGATACTTCATGAGAAGGGCAGCTCTATTTTTTTGAGGGATCTCCCTGGTTGCAGAGGGGTTAAAATTTATGTGTCACTTGTGAAGGATAAATGCTAGTGGCTATATTTGAAAATCACTTTATATGAACACTTCTGCTTCAGACCTGAAGAAGGCCCTGTTTGATTTTTCAAAGAAGCTGTATTGGTTTCATAAAACCCATTACTTTTTCTTACAAACCTTCTCACCCAGTGTAATATGGGAATAACCTGTACTGCAGAGGAAAAAAAATTAGCATAAATATCCATGTATTTTATATAGTAGAAAGACATGGTATTTTCATGAATGGATAAATTTGCTACAGTTCCACTGATCAGGGTGGGTGAGACTGAAGTCTTACAAGTGGAGACTGAAATGCCAGAGAGCTGCCTCAGGAAATGGTGGAGGGGCATTACAGTAAATGAGTGCAAACAAGCTGGCAAAGTGAAACCAGTTATTTCACAAAGCCAGGGCTGGGCAGAGAGCCACAGGAACCAGACATTTTCCTGGATCACCTTGTGTGTCAATGGCAACAACAACAAAAAAGGCCATCATTGGCAAGCACCTGACACAGATTAAAAGCATGGATTGGTTTTCACTTATTTTGAGGAAATTAACATTAACAATTAGCTAGTTCGACTGTATGCCATGGAACACTCAAATGGAAGTCTAACCCAGATCAAAAAATCTGTGTCAATCAAAACAACATGGAGGGAAAAGAAATCTATCATGGTGGCATCTGTCAGAACCTCAGGGTTTTAATGACTGATCTGAATGGCTCAGTCTGGATAAAGGGATTAGATGATTAATTTTGTTATTCATTGATTATGTGGCCTTTTTAATATGATGGATATTCTAAAAACAAAACATAATCTAAACCCTTCATTTTGCATTATAAATATAAACTAAAGTCTGGTAAAGCCTGTGAGAGCATTTGCAGGGCTGTCAAACCACATGGATTAACTTTGGGATGTGGGAGAAAGAAAAAAGGAAAAGCTATTTCTAGATGACAAAGAAGATTATTCCTGTATTCCCTTTTCTCCCATTGTGCTGGGGAGAAGAAAATACAGTCAGGCCATATTCTGCATTGAACTCTTCACATGAATTTCCGTGCTCAGTTAAGTAATGGGACTTTCCACAAAACCCCTCACTAACATCCCCTTTTTGGGGTGGCTGATGACAAGAAATCCAGAACTGGCTAGGGAAAATCACTGCACCATGCCATAGAGCTGAGATTGTTACCTGAGAAATACATTTGCTTTCTCTTTTTGACCAAATTATTTACAGCTGAAGAGCTCATTTTACTTGTATTCTTCTGTGAAGCGGATAATATTCAATCACCTGCTGAGTTATAGTCTAAAAAACAGTAGGTCTTCATTATCCAGGGTGGTGAACTCAATTGTCTCATGCAGAGGAGTTGAACACCCATTGACTACAGCAAGCTCAGTTCAGACAATGCTGGAAAATGGTCTTTG
The DNA here is from genome assembly GCF_027477595.1 of Haemorhous mexicanus. Taxonomy (NCBI): domain Eukaryota; kingdom Metazoa; phylum Chordata; class Aves; order Passeriformes; family Fringillidae; genus Haemorhous; species Haemorhous mexicanus. The sequence goes on along the minus strand of NC_082342.1, from coordinate 18,632,879 downwards.
TTTTACAAGAATTGAAAAGTGATTAAGCACTTGACTATTATAATGCATTCACATGAATTCCTCTCATGCTGCAGTCTCCCATTGCAAATACTTGTTTTGTCAATTATCTCAACTGGAATAACACAGGAACAGCTCAGGTGTGGCATATGAGGTTAACTTCTATTTATTTTCAAAATGTTTTAAACTCGCTTACTAATTTTTCTCTAGAAATTGCAGGTAGAATGTGTCCTTTCTCAATAAACTTTCAACATTTACACTCAGGTTTTCAGTGAATATAATTTCATTTGGGGAACAGTAAGATATGAATGCAGCTCACTGCTACAGAAAGAATATGACATTTTTCCTTCACATCTCTTCCATCTCTTCCAATGAACCTTCATATTACCAGTGATGATGAATAATACATTAATTTGGGAAAAAATAATATTTAAAATATTTAGATCTCTTATTATGCATTATGGGTCCAGTATTATGCAAGGTGATGAATTAAATATTGCATTTTGAGGTATTATGATGGCTCCTGGCATGGTAGGATGTCTAAGTTAATATTTTGCCCTACTCTGTATTGGTCTACCTGAGGAACTTTGCGTGCTTTGCTAAGCATAAATTTTTGTTCAGTGCTAGCAGCTTAGATATCAGTTCTAGGTTTGCCCACCTGTAGCTTGGATTAATTCTCAGAAGAACTATAGCATTAAGAACAGGAAGTTTCAGTCATTGAAGTCCTCTGGAGTTGAAAGTTATTTTGCTTGTATTCCCTGAACACTGATGCTCATGGTTCTTCCTTTTCCAATGGTAACAGAGGTCCTTCCTCTGAGCTGCACCCATCTGAGTTTGAGAGCTGAAAGGATCTCTGTAGCCACAAAGGTACTACTTGAACCTCTAACACATTTCTACATCATCTTCTATGGGTGGTGCTTGAAAAATAAATCCCAGTACACATTTGAGTACAACTGTAGTAGTGGTTGAATAGCAAAAAAGGAAGAAGAACCAAGACATCCATATATAAATGATATACAGGCATATAATACGTGTGTATTATGTATGTGTATACAAAACATGTACCTTTATATAATACTATAGATTTATTGTATGTTAGATGGTGTATACAATATACTATAGACTATGTATTATATATTGCAGTCATGGAATAAATTGTTATTACTATTTGGATAACTCTGTTCTGCAGAGATCCTGTCTGACCTGCAGAAACTTCAGAGTAGGGATACCATTTGCTGACCTGGTTGGAAGGGCAAAGGTAAAATGAGCAGCTGGTCCTAATGATTTTATTTGCAATGTCATGGATAGCATTTGCCAGAAAATGTCAGAAGGTGGTGGATAGTATTTCATCTGTGTGTTTTGCCTTAGGCCTTATCTATGGAAGTGATCACTAGTGTACACACAATTAATTTTTTTAAGGTTTGACAGTTATTAGTACCAGGGAGAAAACCATGTTAACACTGAAGCACTAGGATAGAAGAAAAATGACTGACAGAAAGACAGCTCTTTGCCTGGCAGTGCAGGGACACAGTCAGTGGTTGCTAACAGTCCCTAAACTACAATGGAAAGATTTTGTCAACACAGTGTCAAAACAGTGTCTTCTGGGACAAAAGTGCTTTATTTATGGGAACAAAAGAATCTCTTTTCTGTTAATATGGAAGAAGTAAGGACAACTAAATCAAAGCTCTGTTTTGAAAGTGAAAACTTCAGTCTGGAACCAACCAATAATGCATGAAATCAGTAATTAAAAGAGGAAAAAGCTATTTAAACCTTATGTTAACCTTGAACAGGCAGAACAAGTGGAGGGAGGGCACTCACATGTGCACACACTGTGCCTTTGTTAAAAGCAAAAATCATTAATCAGTTTTTAGTTGGGTAGAATATTTCTTGGTGATTCGGATATGTCTGTTGTGTTTTCAAGAGCTACTTGGATGCTTGGACACCTCCATCCTTCTGAACATCAGAGACAGAATGAGAGCCCCCCTGAACTGGATGGTTAAGATGGAACTTTCTCAGTGGCTGTCACTGATGTCTGGACTTAGACTAAGTTAGGCTTGCATGTAAACTGCTGCTACTTTAAACTAGGTTTTTTTTTTTAATTGTTTTCTTGCAGCAGTATGAACAATGAATACTGTTGTTTCAATAATTTTGGCTGGCCACTGAATACTGCTGGCTGCTGATTCTCAAAGGGAAGCAACCAAACTTACCAAAGGGTAAGAGCAGCGGGAATACGTGGAAAGTTTTAATTGGATTCTTATTGAAGAGGAGGGGAATTATGCAATTAGGCATGGAAAACATAAACATAAGGCTATTCCAGGCAGTCTATATGGAGGGACATAAACACAAATTCCTGTAAGACACAAGTCACACTTCCGATGACCAAGTCATTCACCTGACCATCTCCATCCTAGAACAAAACAACCACCTCTTCTTCTGAGAAGTTGTAAGCCATTAGCTCTTTTAAATCAAGAACATTTAGTCCCCTTCATCTCACGTTTGCTGGAGAAGGCCATGGACTTGCTGTGAAATCAGTAGCCCTGGAGACCTTCTCCCCACTGCTCCTCACAGAGAGCTCTGAAGGGAGAAGAGGGAAATCTGTAGTCCAGTGGCAGAGGCCACTGGCACAACAGTTGTAGGATGGAGGTGATCATGGAATCATGGAGAAAGTCATTCTGTCAACACCCAGACTTTTAAAATGTCTTTGTTCTCCAAATAAATAATAAAAGAGTTGGAAAGTTCTGCCTGAAAACTTGGAGTGAGGGAAAAGTGAAAGACAAGGATATCAGTGTGATAGGACTTGAAAGACCTTTTTTCTTTTTTTTAATTTTTTTTTTTAAGTTAAGAAATATTGTTTCCTTCTGGGACTCCAGAAGGTGCAGATACAGGAAAAGCAGAGATACTTTTCTTCTAATTCTGCAGGCACTGGGGATAATAGTAATTAGTTCATCTACTGCAGAAATGTAAAGTGTCCTGGCTGGAACTCAGGCACACTGACTCACACCTTGGAGGAGATTAGTATTGTTTTAATTCAAATCCCTGCAGGGAAGACAGGTGGACAGAATGTAATTACTAGGACACCAAGAATAACGATCTACCTCTAAAAAATTTGTATTATGGTCTGTAATATCTGCGAGCAAAGAGGATCTTGTTTTTTCATCTGCAAGTTGGATGTAAATAAATTCATAATTTTATCAAGTGTCCTGTATATGTATGAAAAGGGCAATTTTTGAAATGAAGATTGAAATTTCAGAGACAGCACTTGCTGTCATGTAAAGAAGTAATTGCTAACCTGTGACAGGGATCATCTTTTAATATCTCAAGACAGCAGCCCTCAAAACTTGTATAAATCTTTATCCCAGTTGTTTTGAAGAGGTCTATACTGGATTGTCTTATTCATGCCTCCTCCATTAGTACAAGACTGAATTTTGCTATACCTAAATCATTCCTGGTAAATTTAGCACTAGGGTCCTGCCTGGTTTTCACAGCTGAAGAACTTAATTTTTTTTCTGATTTATTATTGAAACAGCTCCTCTCCTGTAGCAGAGTTTGATAAAAGTGGAATAAAAAAAATGGGCAAGCAAGATGGTCAGCTTATCAGTCATGATTATGGTTTGTCTGATCATACTGATGTTTGCAATATGTTTGATGGCAGCTCTTCAGGATGTTAAGCATGAAGTGAAAAGGTTATTGGTGCCCACCTTGGTGTGGCACAATTGTAGGAAGTGAACAACAGCAAATGTCAAACAGCCTAAATGCAAATACTTGTCCTAAACATCAAAACCTATAAAGGAAATATCTTAGCAAACTTTCCTAGTTTCTCAGACTTCTGTTTTGCATTACTGGGAATGTGCACACACATTGAAAAGCATTGTATAGCCAAGAAATTATAAACTAAGTTCAAAATTTCTCAGAAAACCATGTACATAAGTGCTTTGGACAGTGAAAAAGTAGCAACTGTGACATCCATGAAAGAAATAGGAAAGTGGGGCTGGGTATGTAAGGCTGGGCAAATCAAACTATTCCAAAGCTGCTGAAACAGGATCCCACAAATCTACAGATTGATCAGTAAAAAATCCAGTTAACATGGACTCAGTCACATCTGTGGATGAGAAGAACAGGAGTCTCTGAAATCCAGTGGAAGTTTTGTTATTGTGACTTCAGCATTAAACTTATTTGTGAAAATAGGAAATGCTTAAAATTGACAGAATTGATGGAAAATTGGACCTGGATTTGAAAGGCATCCATTCATTGTTACTTAGCTTATACACACTTGCCTCTTGTAAGGCAGACAGTATACATTTTTTCAGTAGGTCACAGTCCAAGGGTAAAGATGTATATGTACAGAATAGCTGAAAGGACTCTGAGTGGGTGAAGAAACTTAGAAATTGAGACCTCTTAATGGAGAAGAGAAGCTGTTAGTTCAGTATACTGTGATACACCTCAAATTTTCACTATTTTGTTTTTTTAAGTAAAAACTTTCTTTTCTATTTCAGAGTTTAAAAAAACCCCAAAAACCACTGGTCAAATGGTCTGGAGGAAAAATGCCCTGTTCTGCCCTAAAAGTTGCTGTTGTGAGACTGTCTCCCACAGGCTACACAGCAAACCAGTGCAGCATCTGCATTTTCTGCTGAATGATGAAAAAGGGCCTATTTTAAAGTTTAAAATTTTCTCACAAGAAAGCTTTATCTAAAAGTTAAAAATTGGAAAAAAATTTTCATGTCTATGCTGATCCTTGCATAAGTCCGCATTTTGTGTGGCATTTAGGCTCATCTTTACCTGTTTAGCTAGATAAGGACTGCAGGTTTTGTGTTCTTTGTAAATATCATATTATATGCATGAGCTTACTTTTTGTGATTCATATTCCCTGTAAAATAAATTACAAACCCTCAGATGAGACTTAGTGTGGATTTCAGAGATAAATGTGTATATGTTTTTATAGACTTTGTTTATATATGTATATCTGTATAAATATATTTATTTTATTATAAAACCCTGTTATTTGTGGTCCATAAAAAATTCTAGTCAATCCCAAGATTTTGGTTTTGTTCAGAAATCATTGATCACAAGTGATACTACAGGTGCTCTGACTGATGAAATGCATGACAGAAGTAATCCTCTCTAGAAAGAAAGGATCTAACTTTTTGGTCTCTCTATTGCACATTAAAGGACAGGAGATGAAGATATTTTCTTCCAAAGCCTATGAACATTTTTTCATGGGTAATCTTTCTTTTTTTTTTTTTTGGCAAGGCTTTTCTATTTCTGACTGCAAAATTATACTTGGTTTGCGGAAAAAAAAGAAAGCATAATCTGTATAAAATATTGACAAGTTATTTTTATCCCTTCTGCTGGAATTACGGCATGAACTAATTTTGCTTCCCTTCCTTGACCAAAGGTCATCACTTCTCAATCTCAAGGGAAAACCAGTAAATTGCACAGCTTAAATTCACCATTGACAAGAGGCAATTATGTGGATTCAAATGTGTGTACCCTGTAGATCACACTGCAGTTGTGCACTATGCTCTGTTTAGCTATTCTGGGTCAGGTGGAATGACCCAGAGGAACAGCTGTATATCTGAAAATCTCAGTTCCTCCTTTGCTCCCTTTACTTCTGCACTTCTACTTCATCCTTGTGTCTGTGAGAGCACTGCTCGCACTGCTGTCTTACCAAAGCTCATTGCCCCTCGCTGGTGTGCAGTTTGGGGCAGGGGTTTTGGAGTAAATGATCATGTGACCCTGCTTGTTTATCCAGTGCTGATTGCCAGGTGCCAAGGGTCTTGCTCTCGCTAAGCTCACGGATGGGGTCTGGTCCAGGACCTAAACTCAGACAGAAGGAAGCAGCCTGTTGCTCTCCTCCTGCTGACACCCCTGATATCAGCAGGCAGGAAAAGAAAGGTGAGTGGTGATGCTCACCCCAGGGAGGGGTCTCTAAATCACCTTATAGATCTGTAGAGCACATCAGCAAGGACAGGTTAAAGATGAACTGTAATTTCAAACTTCTAAAAGCTATGTATTTAGCTTAAGTTTTTTGGAGCACTCACAATCAACAGCCAATGCTGTTTAACAATGTTCAATTATTCATCCCACCATTCTCAGAAAGGTGCCTAAATCAGACTTTTCAACAAGAAACCAATACACCTCCCTCCCAGCTGGCTGTAGCAGAATCCAGAGTATGACCCTTCAGGCAGGAGGTCAACATGCTCTGTTTACAAGGTGAGGTCCCTTCAAAGCACCTTCCTTGTAGATAATGATATTTTTCACAGTCCATTAAAGTATGTGTATGTATTTAAGGGGGAGGCGTGGCAATGGTAGGGAGTGACTGGGAACAGTAGGGGAGGCAGGAAAGAAAATGTTAAGATTACAGTTCTGGATGTAGACAAGGGAGGCACTGAAGTTGTCAGGGAGATGTGGCTCAGGGCAAGTATGAACTGTCACAATCAAACATGGCAGAGAGAAGATGGACACCCATGAAGGCTCCTTGTCAATGACTAGATTTGGAGAGTGGGAACCAAAGCAGGGACAAAGGTACAACGTCATCACAGGAGAAAGTCCTGCACAATCTTAACAGGATGTTAAGTAAACCTCAGGGAATATGGCTTGCTGCAGTAGAAGTCAGGGGAGAAGCTGATTGTGATAAGGTTGAAAATGTTTGAACAAAAGCACTGTTAGAGTGGGAAAGGGGGACAAGTTAGGTACAAAAGTGAACAGATAGAATCAGAAAGATCCAGATTCTAGGTGGATATTCAGATTAAAGGGGAGAGCTGGGCTAAAGATGAGATAGAGAGAAAAACTTGAATAAACTTCCTTAACATGTGTTAGTGCATAAAATCTAAGGTGCAATCTATAATGAACACTTTAATTGAGAGAGGGGGGAGAGCTGAAGTGAAGGACATCCCCAGTTCTGGGAGGGGTACATTGCTGCAGCTGGATGGAGTTTTCACAAGCTAGAGGCCAGCCCTGGTGCTATTACTCCAGGCAAAGTCTTTTAATCCAGCAGAAGGCAAATCTTTCTCAAAGTTCGATGGGAGCAGGTTGAGGCCATGTACTGATGGATTAAAACTTAATGTGTGACCTGACAGCCACAATCACCTGTAGTAAGAGGAAAATACAGGACTAGTCTCATATGGTAGTGTTTCACAGCCAACTGCTGCAAGCACAAATGCATGCATGAAATGTTGTGCTGGCGAGAGTCCAGGTGACAAATGAAGTCGCTTGTGTGCCGTATCAGTGCCCTAACAAAACAGGAACTAGAGAGATGCTTTAAAACCAAAATCTAAGTCTCTACCTAAACAACGCCTTCTTAGGACCAAACAGGCTTTTCCCACTCATTAACAGCCAGAAGTTTTGTATGTCTGCCACTGCTTTCTCAGTGCAATAAGCCTATGATCATCAGTCTCCAACAATGTGTATTTCCCCTGGGAAGATCAATCTTGCTTAGGAAGGAAAGAGTGCTACAAAGTCATAGGAGAAATTCTTATCCAAAAAAATGTCCTGTGCTCTGAATTTAGTCAGGATACCAGCAAAGAGGAATGAATCAAATAAATAGTGTATGAAGCACCAGTTCAACTGCCAAGTGTAAAACAATGAGTAATGTCCTGTCTGTTATCAGCTGATTCATTCAGGGAATTTTCAATGTGTTTTAAACCCAAGATAACTGTCCCAGCCAGTATCAGAGCAATGGCATTTCTCCTGATGACCTCAGATTTGGTTTGATAAGCCATCACATAAAGCAACTATGGAAGGAAAACCAGACCTGAACACAGATTTATGAAAAAGCAAAATTTAGCATCAATATTGCAATCTTGTTTCTTATGCTCACAATAGAATCTATAAATTGGGGGCAATTTCTTGAACTATAAAATACATTTTAACAGCAGCTTGGTTCAGGCTTTGGAAGGTCAGACTTCTAACATTTTGGAGTCTTATCACTTGGATGTCTTATCCAGCATTTTGATAAGAGAGCAAGGCCCTCTGCTAAAGGAAAGAAAGACAATTGATCCAATAAGTCTTAGCAGCAGCAAAGATAGCTTCATGGTACTTGATTTATGCTCCTGTGAGGCAGGGGTAGTGGGCTAGGCTGGGAGGTTGGATGGTTGTCTGCATGCATTTGTCTCAACTAAGAAGCAAACTCCACCTCACTGAAAATGGCTCTGTGTGTGGTGGCTTAAGTTTTTAATGCTTTAGTGCAGAGGAGACACCCAGGCTGAAGAGAGCCATCTCTCTTTCACTGGTGTGGCTGAGGGCACTCTTTCAGGTGAGTGCCAGAGCACTCCCCAGACATTTGGGTAGAGGCTGCACAGCAAGGAAAGTGGTAAATGCAGATCTACTGGAAAACACCATGCAGGCCTGGATGGGGTGGCCTGGGTTTGGCATGCAGGGAGCAGAGGAGGGAGAAATGCCCCTTGGTTGCAGGGCTGCATCTGCAGTCACAAACAGCCCCTGAGTTCACCTACTGCCTCCCTAGCTCCGTGTTGCTGCAGAACATTTTGCTTGGGCTGTGCACAGAGTGTGGAATTGACATCAGAGAGGGTTTGCACATGGAGAAGAGGCACCCGGGCAAAATATAATAAGAGGGAACACAGAGGAGAAGAGCAAGAGAATTTGATGTTTATGCCTCCAGGCAGGGGCAATAGATAATTTTGATGAGTAGTTGTAACCAGACAGCAAAACTAAGCTGTGATCAGTAATTTGATGGTAAAATGTTTTGGTGATAGAGGAGAGTTGGTGCCTGCAATCAATCACTCCATAAACAGAGGCAAGTGTGGAAACTGATCAGGACTTTTTGCAGATAGTGAGAGATTTAACCAAAGACAAGAAATAATCCTTTACTCATTCGGTGTGATTAACTGCAAGTTCATGTATTGTCTGCTGCAAAGAATATCTGTGACTGTGAAAGATCATTGCTGGTGAGGCGCACACAAAATGTCAGCTGCTGCTTTTAGGGAATTGAGCAAGATCTATTGCCTGGTGATAATTAACTATCCATCAATAAATGATAAGTGCTCCAGGAAATCAACACAAGAAAGAAGTTGTTCAAAGGCAAAAAGCAAGTCATTAGAAGGAGCAAACGTACTGGAACATCTACAGGAAATAGACAGCACATCAAAAAGCTCAGATCTGATACATATGAAGGTGGTAGAGGGTTGGTAGGAAGACATCAGAGTTGCAAGCATCTGGCTGGAGGCTGCAAAATGAAAAAGTGATGAAAAGAAAACTTCCAAAATAGGCCAGGCTCATTGCACTGCACTGATGAAACTTGACACAGAATCTGTCCCTGTTGCACCAGGCTGACTGTCAGCAGAAATTTAAAGATAACATCTGCCAGCAGAGACAAAAGACCTCAAAGTTTCAGTTTTCCAGATAGACCCAGATCAGCTCCAGTAGTCTGAACCTCAAACCCTGCCAGATGCTTGTGGGGCTTCTCCTGGTAGGCAGGAGCATTTACTAGCAGGTGCCCTCCCAGTCCTCTGACAGCACTGAACCTCCACTAGCCATGGGGGAACTCAGTATTTTAGTGGGATTTCCTGTGTCCTGACACATAAGGCTTACTCCATGACCTTTCTTCTCTTTGTGAATGTGCTCACACAAGTTTGAAATAGCCTTCAGTGTCTTTTATTCTACATTGTTCCTTCTTTGCCTTTGGTGAGCATCTTTCAGCACTAAACAATTACAAGCAAGTTATATTAGCTGACAGGATGGTAAGAAAGGTGAATGAACCTCCATGCTTAACCTAACATAAAGCTGTGGGGAGGACGTGCCCACAATGATTAATCTGTCTTGGTGCCTCTGGTTTAGATTACAGGAACTGAGTTTTAGGCCCTCAGTTCCACAATGGCAAAGCTGTTTGCAGGGGGAGATGAACTTCCAAAATGTGACAGCAAAGACATGAGAGAAGGAGACAGTGCCTAAAGTGTTATTTTGAATAAAACTTCTGCCAAAAAAGGAAAGCTCAGGTGCAGGATTTCTAAGTTTTGCAATTATTTCCAGACCCTGTCTATGCTGCAATCATTAGAGGTAAGAGGAAGCCAGGAAGTCATTATAAGTACAGGAATCACAATCCTGATGTTTGTAAATGATATTTTTCTAGCTCTGGTGAGGATGAAAGAATGGTTGAAAACAGAGACATGGTCTGTCTGGGCATAGCAATTGGACCTGCTTGTCCAGGTCACAAAGCTCCTTCTCTTTGCTGTCCAGCTAACCAGTGTTTTCCAGCTCCACCTTGTGCCATGATGATCACATAAGGGACATGTGGGAACCTGAATTATTGATGGAAACAAAGACCTTAAAGAGAAACTAGATGAATATTTAGAGAGTCAGGGTTTAATATTCCTGCTGCCTGTGGAGTGACTAATTTTTCACCATTTAGATTTTTGAAGACAATACCTAGTTGGAGGTTTTCAGATGAGTCTGGGCTACCTGGGAATAGCAAAGGTGGAAACCAGCTCTCTATTATATTGTTATAAAGACAAAGCAAGGCAACAAATGGCAGAGCCTGTAAACACAGAAAGAAGGAAGAAGAGGGAAAGACGAATCTATGTGATGGTGATTTATTTACACTGCAACCCATCAGCAGAACCAGAGTTCTGACAAGAGGATGTGCGTTATTTCTGGACCAGCCATGCTGATTTTATTGCTGGAAATCACTGTGCTTCCTGGCTTTGGTGTAATTCTCAAGTGTTGAAGACCTAAGGAAGGCTAGTACTTAAGAAAAAGCCCTCAAAGCAAGGGTTTCCTGTGAGTGACAGCCTAGGGCTTCCCCAGGGCTGGACTGAATTAAATCTTCCCACCCCTCTTCCTCAGAAGCTGACTTGGTGGTTGAACAGCTGGAGTTGCATTTGCAGACCTCTCTCCTGATGGCTTTGTTGGTGTTTGCAGCAAGCTGGCTGCACAGCTGTCCTGAGGGCACCCAGCCCAGGGTCTACCACCAGTCCCAGTGGGGAGTTTTGCTGCCCTCAAGCCTTGCTGCTTGGCAGGTCATTTTTTTGGAGTGGACCTGACAAGGCTAACAGCATTGCCAAACCTCATTCCTGACTTTCCTCATACCCTCTGCCTGTGCAAGGCAGTCTCATCCACTGGTCATTGCATGACTGCCTGGCTGCTTGATCTCTCTGGGAATTCCCAAGGCAAAACCCCACCCTGACTACTGGCAAGCAAAGTTTAAAGGCAGCAGATCTCAGAATAGGAATGGCCATCATCTCCTGTGTATGTCATGGTAATACAAGGTCTTCTGAGGGGTTCATTTGTTACCAGGTTTTAACCATGCTAGGTGAAGGCGCTGTGAAGTTATTTTCTATTCACTGTACAAAGTGCCAGCTTATTTCATCTTACACATGTCCATGAGAGATCAGCCTGAATTAAGTTTGTTTTAGCTGTTAAATCACATTTTTCAATTGTTTAAATAATTCAGACAGAATTTACACAGTAACATTTTAGCTTTTTATAGCTGTCAAGAAATAACACAATTAATTACCACCTTCCCTGGTGGGTTTTATCTGATTAAAGTGACATGTCTGCTTATGCAAGATATTTGAATAGAGACATTCAATAAAGTCAGTAATGTTTAATTTCCCCTCTCCTCCTCTTTTTTTTTTTTCTTTTTTAAGCTACATTTCATATTTATATAAAAAATCTTATTTTAAGGTTTGGGATATTTTTCTTAAAAGGCTTTACATAATGGAGCAATTTGGCAGCAAATTTTATGTGCTTGTAATGAAATATTTCCTCACATTACAGCAAGATGCTAATGTATCTTGTTCATGCTAAGCAGTACAACATCTGTCTGAACTAACTGCTGTGGAAATACTTCTGGAGTAAGGAGTGAGCCAAGGTGGAAGCCAGAATTTTCCCCAGATTGCAACTGGGAACTGACTGAAGGAAGGAGAAATTAATTGGAAGCTGCCAGTGGTGTCAAGGGCTTGGTGAACTTGCATAGAAAAAGTCTTTTGTAGCATGTCTTGCTGGTACAAAATTCCCTAGGACTATATATCCTTGAATACAACTTTCCTGTCTTTCATCCATTACCTGGCTTCCTATACAGAAACATTTCTTGCAAAAGGCTCAATGCCTGAGTCAACTTTCAATGTTGGGTTCATTGGCACGTAGGCACTAAAACTGAGATGTTTAGATTCCAGTCACAGTTTAAAGTCTTTTAGGCAGTGAATTTTCAGGTTTTGTGGTGTACAATTTGCACCACACTCCTGCATGAAACAGCAATTCAAACATCTCTCCTAATTAGTCTCTGAGGCATATGTTTAGGTGGTCAGATCAGGTTGCCATGGTGGTATTTTTGACTCTCATGTTATGAACACCAGGAAGGAAAAATGAGGTTTTTAGAGTTCCAAGCAATATACAATAGCTATGACACCCATATTTTCTGTCAGTCCTAGCTGGTGTTTGTATGCATGCTTTAGCAAGCCCTGGCTGGTATATCTTGTCTCAGACAAAATGGCAGATGGTAGACTTGATGCTTGCCCCAGGGAGCCTTGAGTCTCAAATTCCCTTGCAGAGGGCAGCTTTGGCAAGGTGAGACAGAAAAAGCCTGTCTGCAGGGCTGCAGGAGCCAAGGCCACCCCTCTCTGTGCAATGGGGAGATGCCCACAGGGCTGGTGCTGCTGGTGACGGGGGTCCCTGGAGCTCCCTTTCCCATGGCAGGGGCCTGGGGGCCATTTCATGTGTCCCTCTTCTTTAAGCTGGTGTAAAATACTGCCTAGCTCTCATCTTTTCTATCCTGCTATTAAAATACCCATCCCCTCCCCAGCTCCTTTTATTCCTCTTTTTTTATGGTTTGGGTTTAGATGTGACATTTCCCTTGGTTTTGTGAGACTGCTGAAGGTATTTTGCTCTATTTTAGAGCTGTCAGTGGGCTGCATTTAGATTTCTGTGTAGATTACATGAGACGAGTGAGGTTGAATGGTTTATAGCTCCTTTCCTCCCTAGTGCTGCCCTGTGCTCTGAGTCCTATAAGCCAACGCATTGAAATTTTGCCCATAAAAATGATGCTATGAAATGCAGCTTCTTATATTACTTATATTACTCTATAGTTACTAATGTTCATTGATTTCTACTAAAAATTCTTCACAAGTACTAAAAAACTATATGGGATGACACAAACATCCACAGCAAAAATGAAAAATGGCATTTATTTTTATTAACACTGTATTTCCTTGAATCTGATCACTGAGGCCAGCTTAAGCTGTTTCAGAATATATCTAAAAAAGGACCACTCCAAGGGGGTTTAGGTATGATTCAATCCTACTTTAAGAACATTTTTCCCTGTCAGCTTAATATGAAGTACTCTTGGCTTCACTGAGAACCTTCACCTACTGTCCAGAGACTCCGGACACTGAGGACAGGGCAAACATAGATTTATTAACCATGGATTTTAACTCTCTACATTAAAATACTCCTCATTTGCCTCCTTGGCCCTAATAATTCTGCCCAACTGAAGAGAGATTCCAAGAGGGCTTCAGTGCAGCACTATCATAAGCAACTGTAGAATTGTTTATCATTCCTGATGGCAAAGATTTAAAAACTCACCATTTATTTCAAATAGATAAGTATGACACTTTAACAATTCTGTCTTTTCCTTACTGCAGACATTTCCATTTTAAGCCCTGACAATATTAAGGAAGAGATTTATTGGAGTTCATCACACAGCCTGAATCTTTTGAAGTCAAGGTATTTATAATGATGTAAAAGTGACAGTGTCAACAGTGATTTAAATCATTTAGTCTATGATAAACACTATGTTGCCCTAAAATTTAAGGGATGCACTGAAAACGTAAGTCACTCAGAATAAGAACCAAATTCAGTGGCAAATGATTTGGGTTTACCAAACACATGGTGACACAAAATGAAAGATTGAATGAGAGAGGCTAACAATGAAGTCATAATATCCATGAGATACATATATCCTCATGATACTTCATAAGCCCATGAAATAAAGACAGATGTCCTGTGTGAATGCAGCACCTACCTTTATACCTGAAGAAGTCAGCACTGAATTTATCAGCAAAAAGCTAGAGTAGAAAAATATAAAGTACAGAAAAGATGTTTGCTGCTTGTCTGACAGCAACTGCTCTGCTCATCATTTTGCATAATGAAAGTTTGATGTAGATCAACTCTTGATCAATGTGTTAGATGTGCCATGGGATAAATTAAAAAGCATGATATGGAGATGGAGAAAAAAAAGAAAAATCAGACTTCCACCCTAAACTTCTGTACTTTTTATCAAGGTAGGAAGAAATGCAAGGGAATGAGGGAAAGCTGGAGATGTACTCAAGATGGCTGAAAGAGAATAAGAGAATTTATTTAAGAGTGAACAGGGAAATTAGCAATGATGCAACAAAAAATGTTAAAAGGAAATGTCGTGGTCTCAGGAACCCTGGGGATAGATCTAAACTCAGAAGTCCTCTTTAGATGCTTAAAGAAAAGAGTCACTGGGAAAACAAGCAGTTAGGTCTCCAATTTGGCAAACAAGGTACAAGCAGGTCCTTCTGTCCATCAGGAGCTGGGAGAGCATGGGAAGAACAGGGAAGTGAAGAAGTATCCTCAGCAGCTTGAGAGACCTATTGGCCAAGCTATGCCATAATCAGTCTGTCCAGTATTTTTTCCTATTCCCTTGGACTTAATTCCTCAAATTTCCTTCCCTCCTTTCTACCTGAGCTTGTTACTGTCAACACTGTCTAAACAAATCATGGTGTTCCTCAGGGTGCATCTCATCTACTCAAACACACACTACCAAAATTGTTCTGTGTAAAAAGCCCTCACCAAGAAAATTCTGGTTTCTAAGTTGTAATTTTTAAAATGTGTTGATGTTCATTTCTGTTCACTTTTAAAAGAGGGTAAAAAAAAAAATTATTCATGAACTAATAAGCTGTGGGAAATTTTGTTACTGTGAGGTTTGTCAGAAAATTTCTTTTCACTTATGTGATCCTTCCAAGTTCTTCAAGCTTGAAGTGCCTTTCTTTTCAGCAAATTAGGAATTAAACTGAGTTCACCTTGGAAGTTAATTTTCCATAAATTTTGTATGCAGCTGCCTAAAGTCTGATGGAACATGCCCTTCAGCAATTTTTGTTTTCCAGCCAGTCCATGGTGGTTCGCAAAAAAAAAAAACCAAAACCCAACCAACCAAAAAAAAAAAACCCCAAAACCAAAACCCACCAAGAGAATCAAACCACCACAAGAATGATATAAAAGTTATTTAGAAATGTACTTTTAACATGGAGCTGGATGTTGTAAGATTCAGAATAAGTAGCCATTTTTCCTCAACCTTTTAGATTCAAAAGGAACACTTCAAAAGAATTGAAAACTGTTGGTTGAATTTGGCATGAAGTCAGTGTAGACAGGAGCAATATAAGAGCAACAAATGGCTGTAGGAAAGCTATCCTCAGTGCATTTTCATTATCCGCAAGTGGATATATGAGTGCTTGTGTAAGCCTGCAGTCCATTTCCTCTGTCTAAAACATGTTTCCTCAGAGTCTGGCTGCAGGAGCCTCATCCTGCCCTGCAGGGATCTCTGAGTCAGGGGCAGAGGACAGGCTGAGAAGCTGTGTGGGTGAGCATGAGTTAGCTCCAGCGGCTAAACACAGTAACTTTCTTCATCTTCCCCAAAATATATAAAATCACAATCCATTTCTAGGTTGTAGCACATTGGTGTGGTTGAATTGAATTGTTTGGAAAACACAGCAGCAATGGCTTCACTCAGAAGGACTGGCCTCGGAACACTGCAGAGGAGTCTTTTTGGTTTTGTATGGCCATAAACAGGAAATACACGCACAGCTTTCAGGGTGTAGTCCAGAAAATACTTACCCTATGATAAATAAATAAATATATCTATATATTTACATAAAATATATGATCCCATGGAAATGAGGTTTAAGGACCCTTCTAACCCTTAACATTCTGTGAGTCTATGGTTCTGTACAGGCTTTAACAGAGAAGAAAATATCTGCCACAGTGAATAATATAAATATGATGTAGACACGTTTGTAAACCAAAAATCACAGCTTTTGCCAAATTTCTTTAACTATTACAAAACCATTTTAGTTATCAAAAAATTATTCACTGCCTTGAGCAACATTTGGTAGAAAAATACGTAAGAAGTTTTGTGTTTGTTTTTAAAAAGCAATGAGTTGTTACATTTTAATGTATCTCAGATGAAATGCTATGATTTTCCTCTTTAAATATATTGGTTCAAATGTCTAATGGAAGGTTTGCAAGGCACAGAATGAAAATTCATCAGTCAACAAAAGCTCTGGTGGAGACAGAAGTGGAGGACAAAACTGGGCCTAAGCCTTGAGCTTTGTCTGCTGCCCTTTTTGTGCCCATCACTGATACCCAAGAAGAGCAACCAAGAAACAGCAAGAAGAAAAAAACTGTGATGGGAAGCACCATGAGTTCCCAGTGCTTTTGCCCCCTAGTTAATGGGCTATAAGACTTCTAAGTGAGTGGTCAGTGTCCTGCTGTAGCCCGGAAATCCTCAGTTACTTATGGATCTGACAGAAGAGATTCACGTGCTGATACTGCAGCACCTCTCTCCTGCTCCTGTTTACACCATGACATGAGAAACAGGTTTTTTCATGCTCCTTTATGTGTGTCACTCCTTACACTTGTGTTACAGGTGAGAGCAGAGCCTGTGATCCTGTGGGTAAATGGGCTCTTCTGAATTACTTCTAGCTCCTGCTTTCATGTAGGAAACACAAAAAATTACCTTTCCTTTCCAAGATATTGTATGCCATGGAAAACATGTGCAGAGAACAGTAAAAAAGTTAAATAAGTCAACTAAAGATTTTCTTTTACCCAGTGAGAAATGACAGACTCTCATTTATATCCTGTATGATGTTGCTATCTGAGTTTCTGTGCCTTTGGAGCAAAGACAGCTGCATTTTGCATCTGCAATTCCCTAGCAGGCTGCTTTGCCTTCTTTTTGCTTTTGAATTACTTCCTTCCATTTGTTGATGCTTCAGAGCCCAGAGATTGAACCTCTGGCTTTGGCTGATGGCACTGGTTTGAGTGGGCAGCAGTGAAACAACCTGAGCAAGACTGTCACTGCTTTGCAGGAGTGGCTGTGTGGGGCTCTTCACCAGCTGGGGTCAGCAGCCAGGGCATGCACAAGCTACTGAGACAAACCTGCCTTTGCACCTCTTCCTGGCCAGTGTAACTCTGTTGGCTTGAATTGATTCTTGAATGGCAGGCAGTCAAAACAGATTCAAGCATTTGGCACTATGGGACCACCCTTTCTCTTTCTCCTTTGTGATTTTGAAAGGGAACTTCACAGCTGAAGTTAGGCTCTGAAAGAAATTCTCAGGCCACCAAGGGTTGCAGTGGGAATTGGATGCTTATGGGCTCTCAAATGGAGATCTCTGAGCTCTGTACCTCTCTCTAAATACTATCTCTGTTTAAAAATCTGACTCATGCAGCTTTATTTTTCAGGGCAGATGGAGAAGGACAGAAAAGAGATTACTTTTAGACCTATCTTATCCTGAGGTGATAGCTCTCCGAAATGCCAGCACTATTGATGTATTGATATAATTAAACACATCTGCTGAAATGTCACCGCCGCTGCCCAGCGATCTGATGGACGGCTCCGGCTCGGGGATGTTCTTAGACAACACAGACAAATTGCTGGGATGCTGTGGTCTCCACTCATGTCCCCCTGCTTCACAAGTGATGCAAAGCTACTGAAGGCAAGGAGGGCTAGTGAGTCCTACATAAATGATTACTCTTGGTCCCTAATTGTCCTAAGTTCTCTAATATGGAGCGGTTTTGCATGAACTTCCCCCACAACTCCCAATTTTTGGCATGTTCTACTTCCTGGACTTTTTTTTTGGCCCTGATTAAGCAATGCACATGGGTTCCTTTCAGCAAATGGCTGACAAAGGACACTCTTGGCTTGTCTCTTTGGTTCAATTTGGATTTTATTTATTTACTGAAGGTACAGAAACCTGCTCACTGACACTTAAAAAATCTCTCACTCCTCAAAGACGATAATGGGATTTCTCCCTCAGCTTGAATTACACCTTGCATTGCTGTTCTGCCATTGGAAGGCTGACACAAACTGGCCCAAGCTTTCTAATAAGAATGTTCAACCAAATACCAGAAAGAACACAAAGCTCAATATTAATTTTGGGAAAAGTAGGTCATGAATCTCTCCTCTGGACATGCTGCAGATGTATCTTAAAAGGTAAAAACAGGAGGGAAAATAATGGACAAAAAAAGAACCCTTAGCTCTTACCCTGGCAAGAAATGTTCCAGGAAATTAAAATCTTATAACTGCTGCTGCTTGTCAAAGACCTCATGAAAAAGAAATGGAATACAGTCACCAAAAGAAACTCGAGATGAGTAGTGGAACCCCCTTCTCATTTTCTTTTTCCTTTCCTCTTCAAGGGAATTGCTTTCACCAAGCAGTGCAAAATATTAGAGCACATGGAGACAGCATTCTCCTGGAATTTGTGACAAACTGCTGCTGAGCAGTGTTAGATTCCACTATTATGTGCAAGAACTGGTTTTGGAGATGGTTTCTAATATTGCAGGCCAATATTGCAAAAAAAATTGAGGCATTTCAGCTGTCAGTCTCCTTAAATATTACACTTTCTTATATTACTGTTATTTGTTGAGGCTACCCCATTTTTTTCCTACGCTTTTATTTTTTAGAAATGTAACCTCTTGCCCAGACCCACAAACCTCAGAATGAAACATGTGCAGATTTTTCTTCCCTCAAATGCAGTGTACTATTTAAGTTTTGATCTCTTGTAGTTCTGGGTGAAATATTCTATCTTTCATTTAAAAAAACCCAGAGGTGCAAGTGGAGTTCTCCCTACTTCCACTGTATGGCAGTGATTCTTAGGGGCTACTTGGCCAAGATAAATGACCTGTTATGACAGACATATCAAACACATAGCGAGAGACTGCATCTACCACAGAGATTATTTTCTAGATGGAGAAGATGCATAAAGGGCAGCCAAAGGAAATTATTGTTAGCTATATTTCACAAATAAGGAAATAAGACAGAAATGTTAAAGCTGAAAATTCCTCAGAT
This sequence comes from Haemorhous mexicanus, assembly GCF_027477595.1. NCBI lineage: Eukaryota > Metazoa > Chordata > Aves > Passeriformes > Fringillidae > Haemorhous > Haemorhous mexicanus. The sequence goes on along the minus strand of NC_082342.1, from coordinate 18,613,846 downwards.
GCATTGAAATCACTGGGAGCATTGTGGATTACTGCTTGAATAAAGCAACATAACCTCTGTCACACAGGAAGCCTCTGGCAAAGAACAGAACAGGGATACTGCGGAACATGTGCCAGAGATCAAGAGTCTAGCTTTCTTTTCGAGGAAGAAAATATAAAAGGATGTAAAAATTTTTGTCAATAGGATATTGTGCTGTCACAGACAAATGAACAATTAGAAAGATAAAAGTTATTCTAGAAAGTTACTTGGCAAAATACTTTTTCTGCCAAGCTTTGGTGAGGCATCTAAGTAGGCAGAAAATTAATTTCTTTTTTGTCTGGGAATTTTTTAATCTGTCCTGGACCTTATAGGATTTGGTGGTGCCATGGAAGAGCAAACTGGAAGAGTGCTGGTAGGTTTGCTTCCAAGCCCATTCACAGGAGGGCTGAAGTATGGAGGGACCTCCAGAACTCATCTGGTCCAATCACACTGCTCAAGCAGGGTCACCTGGCTCCAGTTGCCCAGGACCATGTCCAGAGGGCTTTTGAACATTTCCAAGGAGAGACTTTCCACAGCCTCTCTGGACAGCCTCTGCCAGTGCTCGGTCACCCTCACAGGCAGAAAGTGTTTCCTAATGTTCAGAGGGAACCTCCTGTGTTTCAATTTGTGCCCATTATCTCTTGTCCTGTCACTGGGCACCAGCAAAAATAGCCTGGCTCTGTCCTCTTTGCACCCTTCAGGTATCTATATGCTTGAGGACCAGCAAGTTAAATGCTTGAGAATATTCAATATGTGTATCTTTACATACATATGCAGCTGTTTGGAAAGGTCCAGGTTTGCCTTTTTTTTTTTTATTTTTTTTAATTTTTATTTTTCATTTGTTTGTTTTGGGTTTTTTAAATTGTTTTGGAGTGGTATCATTCCTTTCATGGGAAAGAGGTTTTCTGGGACAGTCTCCCAAAGCACTTCACTACAATTTTAGATAATCAAATACATTAATCTTTAAATGGTACATTATGTTAAAAATCTGGCTTCAGTCCTATTGTATGAAGCTCTCATACAAATATATTCCAGACTGAGAGCAGATTAGAGCATGTAGCATGCAATGACACGCAAGTTATAGCAGAACATTTAAGACGGACAATGCCAGTTTCTCAAACTTGAAGGAAAACAGACCATTAAAAAAATTATTCCATGGGATTATCCTGTGATCTGCCTCTCCTCTTTCAGTTTAATATTCTCCTTTTAGATAGCTCCAGTAAATTTACATTTGATGAGTATCAGCTGTTCTGTTATTACCTTTACCAGGATTTGATTATCTCCTGCAACACTTTTCCAGTCCAGATGTTTTTTTCCATTCCACTGTTAAAATGTCTTGGACATCTGGAATCAAAATGGCATAAGAAACAGAAAACATACAAATAAAACACATAATCTCTGAAACTTTGAACTAGAGTTTATTTCATAGCAGTGGTTTTTTTTTTTTTTTGGTTGTGGGTTGTTTTTTTTTTTTTTTTTTTTTTTTTTTAGGTGGTAAGGGGGAAATGAAATCTAAAATACTGAGGAAATCCTGCATGGAAGTAATGAAAAAAGACATTTTCTTGAATAATATATAATTACAACTAGATCCAGTAAAACTAAATACTGTTTCTATACAGTGTGTTTCTTTACAGAGTACAGTGACAAATCCAAGACAGAAGGTACTTGGCTACTTGCTGTATCTGTATGACTCTGGTTAATGCCCTCTGCTGCCTTTTCAGACAATTATAACCACTGACCATGAAGCAGGGTCTAAATGAAGTCTGAATTCTCCTCTGAATACAGCATTCATTTCCTGTAAGAGGCAACGAGTGAAACACAAGTTTACTGAATGTGAGGCTCTGTTTAGATCTTCAAAACAAGAATACAGAACTAGCAAATTAAACTGATGGATTGTTTATTATAAACAGGTTGCATACCTTAACTCTTCCCAAAGGATTGCCTAACTACAGATCCTAAAAAACAGAGATACACACTTAGACACAGTCTACTTGAACAGACTATAGCCAAATAACTTATAGCATAGTATAAAAAAAGAAATAGCCATAAAGCAAAGCATGAATAAACCCTGTTCCATATTTACTATGGTATTGACACAGGGCTTATAGGCAAGCATAAATGGCTTTTACCTCTTAATTTCTCTCTTTTTTTTTTTCCCTGTTTTTTTTACCTTTTTTCCCCTGTGGCTTTTATTACTTTTTCTGCTGATGTTCTAGGAACATAACTTTGAACAACTGATATGTAACATAAATTACTCTTCCCTTAGTTATTCCAGACACAACGGGCAGACAGAAGCCATCTAAAAGACTAAAAGCCATCTGTTTTGGGAAGAGTGCAGAAGATGGACCAGAGAATATGAGGACAGTAATAGAAATAGGAACTACAGAAATGTTGTGAGTAGAAATGAAATAGATAGGTTCAAGGAACCATAAGGAATAAAGATAAATCCTTTTCCATAATGGACCAAACTCTAGATCACAGCCAGTGCTTGTGCCACAGGCTGTGGAAAGGAAAAGCTAAGTCAGCACCTCCAACCTCCACTTTGCTATCTAATCTTGATTTGTTCAGTGTCCATAGACCTCAGCTGCAAAATGTTTACAAAGATTGAAACAATTCTTATTCAAAAAATTATTGCACTGTAAATTCATGAAAAGCTGGCTTATAGCTCACAGAGGGAAATTTCAGCAGCAAGACAATACCCACATCATCCGTACTCATCTACTGTGTGATACCTTTATTTGCAATCTTCTAATTCACTTTAGGTTATTTAGGTCATAGGTACACAGGTCGTTATATAACATAGAGCTTTTATACACCTTTCTGCTGACTTTTAATACCCAGTAGGAAATGACTATCATCCCTGTGCCAAACTCAGTGAAGTTAATATAGAAAAATAATAGGAGAAAAATACGTAATATTTAGCTTTCTGCAAAACCCTCCAGCAACTGAATAAAAGAAGCCAACATCCCACAGCTAGGGAGTTTTGCACAGATCACCTACATGTGCTAACATAGGCTTCAGATCAGAAAAGAGCAAAGGTTTGCAAGGTTGCAAAATGTTAAGATGCAGGGAAAATGCATATATGTGCTTTTGTGAATCTCGGCAGGACATTGACATTTGGATAAAAGAGAATGTATTTAGGAGAACTAATTATTTCTTACAAGGTGAAAGAAAGAATTTTAGACACCTCATAGGAAAGAGTGACTTGTACGTGAGAGAAGGTGAGGAAGTTTGTGACAAGCCAGCTCAGGATGAGAGGATGAGGAACTAGGGAACTCTAACCCACAATTTTTGTGCTTCTAAAATTGCATTGCTCCTTCCAAAACCCAAATCATTGTGGAAGAAGGAGCTCACCATTGTGGCTTAAATTTGAAAGCATAAGAACAAATGGACATTGAAGAAAGTACTGACGTTTTGGCTGCCCTTTGACTTCCTCTGAAAAAGAACAGGAACCATTCTTTCATTCAAAGACAAGTCCTTGAGGTTTTTTTCTGTGACATCAGAGATCAGAAATCACTATTGGATTCCTATGCTTTCAGCACCTGTTTCTGTGTTTCAGGGAAGCTCATGTAGCCAATTTCTTTATCCATTCCTTTCTTTTTATTTGTAGCTGGTGTTTCCTATTGCCTGAAGTAAAGGTCATACCCATCAATTCATCCCTTTGTTATTATTTGTGAACATAAGAAAGAATAATTGATGGTATTGGTGTATAATTCTACATATAACAATTTCCTGAGGGTTAAAGGCTTTTCTCTCTGGTGTTCTAGAGATCAAAGAAGAAAAATTCCATAAGCTCATGTCATAATTGAAAACACACTACTTTCAATATAGGTTTTAGCACACAGAGGAATGAATGTCTTTAATTCAGGTAAACCCAGCCTTGCAGTCCCCCTTTTTCACTGTTACTGTCTGTTAGCCACCAATTTGAAAACAGCAGAGAAATGATTTGACTTCATATCTAAATAGCTGAGCAGAAACCATTTCCTGCAGCACAGCTTTTACATTTATATTTAAATGAACTGCCTGTGGCTGGGAAGTTCTGCCTCATTTAGAGACAGGAGTTAAGAAGACCTACTGTGAGACAAGGGGCAAAACAGAATTAAGAGATCTGGATGAAATTTGCACGTCTCAGAACTAAAAGAAAATACACCTCTTGTTCATGTGTGCTGAGGTTGAATTCAGAGAAAGGGTGGACCAGGGTTAGTCTGGTGTCATGCACGGAGCTTGACCACCACAATGGCCTGCAGCTGGCCCAGGACTGAGGGGCTGCCAGGATACACTTGCTTGTATGTAACTTGGTGTGACTCTATGAAATAGGTTGAACTCCCTGCTGCTCAAGCTGCAAACATGGCCTGTGGGAAACTTTGGAGAATGATGGGAAATAGTTGAGAGCTCATCCAGCAAGTAAAGGACAAATGAACTAACTTTGGATTCAAAGGACTGGAGACATTTCCCTTCTCCTTCCTCTACAAAGATTAGCAAGGAGCTGTTAGCTTGAACATCAATTCAGTAACGTTAGTGTATTGTGCTTGGCCCTTCTGCAGACATTTTCTTCTTTACAAACTGCTTTACAAGCAGGGGCTAATTATTCTTTATAACACACTTACAAGGGGAGAAAATTACAATCTTTCCTCTCTTTACAGTAAACTCAGGTATTGCAATTATTTGCCCAGTGCCTGTCAGAACACTAACTTGAGAGAAAGAAGATGAGCTAGCAGCAATCACGGCCCTACCAAACTCTGAATGAAAGTGACCTCCTGCCAGGCAGGACCTGCTGTATAGCTTCAGTCCTGCTCCTTTCCCACAGGGATGCTGGTGCTCTCAGTACCTGACAAGGCACTGTCATTTCACAGGAGGTAGAATGACAATATATGACTAAAGAGTTACGCAGGAGGGAAAGGTCAGCATGGGGCAGAGCTCCTCTTGAGAAGTCTTTCAGTCTCTTCTTTGTGTATGCTTCATCTCCAGGTGTTAAAACATGGAGGTTTCTCTTCACACCTTGTAGTCACTCCTTGCATCAGGTCACTGGTTTCCCAGCCAATTTTCCCAGTCAAGTGTTAGGAAAAGTACTGAGTGCTGAGCATTCCTGCTGCAGACTAAATGCAGTTCTTCTGCCTCGGCAGGCAGCTGCTCATGCTGAGCCCTGCAGGGGAATAGGTTGCATGGGCACTGAGAGGTGCAGAAAAAGAAAATGCCAAGAGAAATTTAATTGAGTGAGGAAAATATTGCCTTCCTGGCTACTTCTGAAGGTGTTTCTGCTCTATTTTATTGGTGAAAAGAAAAAGTTAGCTGTATGACGGTGGAAGTTTTCAGGGAACTGGAACAAAAGGTAGTCAAAAACTGAGTGGTCACCAAGCCCTCTGCTTTGTGTTGCAAGAGGAATGAGGCAAAGGGATAGATTCCTCCAAGATAAAATCTCTCTTGCTATTTTTATGTGTTAAAATGGACAGAAAGCCTTTGGCTCTGTGCAACTGGCTCCCTTGGAGAAGTAAAGCTTACTGGCATCTAAGTGGGAGAGAAGAATGGAACAACAGCAGGAACAATGACAGAGTTTGTTGAGGGGGTTGCATGCGTGCCACTGTATTTTTCAGCCCTCCAGGGAATCTTCCCACTGGTGTTTCACACTTCTAAAAATTCCGAGATAGTGGTCATGGAAAAAGGAAGCTGGAGTTACTATTTTCTTTACTGCTTTTTCCTCCTTCTGTTCAAAATCTTCATTTAAAATGGAAACCACATATGTAGGCTTTATTTACATGTATGTATTTCTAAACATACATGGTTTTAATTATATATATACATAAGAAAAAGAAAGATAAGGAAAAGGAGAAAAAACAATGCTAAAATAAATTTAACAGAAAATACACTGTGTTCTGTAAGATGTAATTCAGAATTTATAAATTGCTTATAGTTATCTTCTCCTCAGCTGTTCCTCTCACCTTTTTCTTCCTGAATTTCTATTAATTCTGCCCATCACCAGTGACTAACTATTACTGGCACTACTATTTGTATTACCTACCTTCAGATAGCTCAGGGCAACATACATCTCTTTTTACTCATACCGATGTAATAAAACTTCAAAAGAATATAATTACAACAGTTACCAATGGCTGAACTGCAGAAGATCAGAGACAAGTTTTCATTTTCTTCCATTAAAATGTCATTAAAGTTTGTTATTTTCTATGTAACGCTCACCCTAGGCAAGGTCTAAGCAGAGAGCCTAGACTCTAATTTAAGAATTTTCCCCTTAGCCTCTAGAGTAGGTATTACAGGAGATATTCTTCCCGATGCTAGTTGTGCAAATTTATTTTCGTGGAAGCTAACAACAGCGCCAATTGATAAACAAAATTGATAAGCAGCAAGGCCTTGACCTTTAAAAATATATTTCAAACTTCAAACAAATTACTTGCCAACTTATTTCGAGGAAATTCCTTTCATGTCCTAGTGAGTCTGTCCTCCATCCCTTTAATTTTGGTCTGTAAGCCGCTGGGGGCAAACTTGAGCATGCATGTCATTACAACTATTCTTCTGCAGAATAGTTAAAACCATTTAAAACGTTCATCACTCTAATGGTGCTCCAGGAGAAGTGATTTGCAATGAAAGGCTTGTGAGAGTGTCTAGCAACTGAAAAGGCAAAAGGAAGTATATTCTGAAGACAGTGTATTTTGTCCTCAGTTTCATTCCTTCCCTTACCTCTCTTTTGAACCCAAAAGGGAGGTGAGTCCAAAGGGTGCTGAGGATGTCCAAAGTGCCCCATACTGAAACAAGTGCCCCATTCATATGGGTGTCTGTCCCTATCAAAGGGAAGACTGATGCCATCACCATTCATTAGCCATCAGAAATTCAACTGGTGGGAAGGTACTAGAAAAGGGACAACATTACTGCCACATCCAAGGAGCTGCTAGTCAGGGCTGAGGACACACTGTCTTTTACAGTCAGCATCAGTGTCATTTCTGTGGAAAGTTGATTAAATCTGGGATGCTAAAACTAGCAATGTGTTTTTCAGATGGCATCTGGTGGCACAGTGTAATAGACTATATTATTTGCTATGTCATTGCTCATGAAATATTGTTAGCAGGGTGCAGATCATTCTTCCATTAACACCCTGTGAAGTCACCTTGAATCCCATGTTTCCAGAACAGTGGAAAAGACTTCTATTTCACAGCTGAAAAATAAGCCATTTGGATGCTTTTAAAGTGCCTAGTACAGAATTTAGATATTTCAACAATGCTCTCTTACCTATCACAATTTTTCAGCTTTAAGATCTCATCTGGAAGAGATGCAAATATCACTCCAGTTGGTCTGAACAAGTGGAATACCAGAAGTTAATATGATCCTTTGTCTCTTTGGTGATAGTTCTTCAAGGAGACATTTTTAAAGGTATGTACCATACATAGATCATTATATATATTATAATGTCTCTATTTAATCCTGCTGGGATGTGGAAGAAAATGTTTAATTCTCATTATTTGTTGCAGCTCCAAGACACCAATCATATGCACATTGCTATCTATACCAGAGAAATAAATCCTTGCAATTACTCAGTTGCTAAAGTAATCCATTCAGAGAATTTTCCTACCCATCCAGTCCAGAAACGAATGGCCAGGTAGACTGACAGCTTTGAACTCTGATGTCTGCTGTGAGAGTTCATGGATAAAATAATGATGATTCATTAGTCCAGAATTGTCTGGAACTGCAATACTGTTTCCTCCTGCTGCCCCTCTCTCCTACCCAGACAACATTTACAGAGTCTTATATTGAATTTTGACTTGCCCTTACCAGTGGTGGGCAGAGTTAAATGAGGGTAGTTCACATTTCTCTGAGCTATTGTGTATGTCTGCTGCAGATGCAGCAACATGGTGCTGCTCTGGTTTAGAGAGGTTTCCTTTGCAATTAAAACTTAATTTTTAGAGTCTGAAAAATTAATGTTTTCAGAAACTGATGGCCCTCTAGAATTGAGTGCATAGAACTTAGTTCACAGTGATGTCTAATTTCCAGGAGAGAGAGAAGTAACCCTGCAATAATTTTACTACTCTGCACTGCTCTGTGTTTCACTAAAAACTAGAGACAAGAACAAGAACAAGGTCAAATAAAAAGAGCCAAATATTGAACAGAGGAATGAAAAAGGAAAGGGCTTCTTTGAGCAGAACTACAGGAAACCTTGGAAGCCTTCCCTTCATACTGAAAAAAAAGGTTCACATCTTTTGAAGTTCAAACAATGTCAAGAATCAAATCTGAACTTTGATATCAACTGTGGGACACAATGAGTAAAAACGAATGTCGATTACTCTGGATTTTGCTATAATTTCTGCTTGGTTTTCATTAGCTGATCTTTTTTTGACCTTTTTTCTTGATGGCAATTACGGGGTGAAACCATTGGGACAGCCAGCATAAGCCACACAACCAACACTTGGCTGTTCTGATGCCACTCATTCAACTGATGGAGGCACTGAGGGCTAGGATCAGACCTGTACACTTTGCAAAGCATTCACTAAGGAGTAAAGGATGAGACTGAGAAGAGTCAGGGCTTTTGCAGTCAAAGAGCAGCCACATGAAAGTGCAAAGCCTTATTAGCAGTCTAGAATACATGGTCTAGCAGAAAAAAAGGCTAAAAGGAAGAAAGTGGCGCAATTTAATTGATTACAACAGTGGGAAGATGTCACAGTAAGCCTTCACATATGTAAAAAGCTACCACAAGTGGACTAAGACAAGATATAATGGGTTTAAACTACAGCGAGGGAAGTTAAAGAAAATGAGAGCATTGGAATGTAGACAGTAGAGACACACTTGAATGGCTTTCTTGGGAAAACTGAGGACTCTGTGTAAAAGCTGCTTATAAATGAAAAGTTTGCCAACATCTGTTAGAAATCCTGGTGAGTTTGTGAGAAGGGCCAGATGACTGCTTTTAGATCTTGTTTATTGCCCTTTATGACATCTTTATTGCCCTTGGACATTATATTCCTCCTAGGTTACCCACTGCACGTTCCTTGGAAGCTTGGCTAAGTTAGCTTACCCTCTCTAGATGTTCTAGCTAAAGCAATATACGTGGAACCTGCCATTACCTTTTGTTCACACATTTTTCTGCTGAGGACAGCTGATTGCATCCCCAGCCTCTTTTAGTGTTACCAGAAAATGGGAAGCATAGAAAAATATTCGAGGAGAGGCTTGGGTGGCTAAATGAGAGTGCTTAGTCTCATTTTACACCAGAGATCTGTTTCTAGAGCACCCTGCCTGGTCTTGAGCTGCCACTCCAGAAGGGCACAGGTCATGTCTGTGTGCCCTGCATCAGTACTCTTAACAGACACTTCAGGTCACCCTTGAGGGCATGCCTCAGAGGGCATGCCTCAGCATGGGAATTCCACACTTAGTTTTTTTGGTAGTTGCAAATTATAGTTAAAAGATCTGTTTCTCTAGAGCAACAACTACTGTCCTACACACGTTCTGACATTATGGATGGTGAGACAGCCCTGATTCAGCACACTGCACAATAATGTGCAGAGCAGGCAAAAAGTAACACCCGGTCAGGTCAAAAGTGGAACAGGCTGAATGCTTCTCTCTGTAGGTGCAAAAAAGAACCCCATGGGAAACCAGATCTAAACATTTTTGCTATTCATACTCCCTCCTCCAGGCAGCACACTCCTTTGTTTGCACATATTAGCTACTGATTTGATGAATAATCCTGCTGAAATCAGTGAGATTATTCCAATTAATTCATTTGGAGTCCTAATTACTGTGACTGAGTTAGACACACTTGCTTTAGTAAGTGCAGGACAAAGTTTCTCTCTGCCTTTGCACAGGTGCTGTCAGGAGGATTTTGCAGAAGCAGGGCTGGTGCTTGCAGGTTTTCTCATTTGTTATCAGGTTGAAATGTGGTTCTTCCATCTTTTGTGTGTCTTCCATCTTCCAGCTTCTGTGTCTTTATGATGTTATTCCTGGTAACATCCTAATTTAGCTATTAATTTGCTTTACTTATTTTTTATTTGAGGCTCTATTTGTCTAAATATTCCAAATAGAATGAGTCATGAGTACCTGAGTTTAAATCTTTCCATTGTATGAGCTGCAGATCTATGCCAGTATTTAATTATACAAGAAAAATAAATATTCTCCACCATGTGTAGTGATGCAAAGCTGTTGAAGCATTTTTAGTTTTGCCTTCAATGGGAGCATGATTAAAATTCTTATAAGCATTCATTAAAACCTCAAAATACCTGTTGAAGTCTGTGATAATTAGTTCAATTAAAATGGTATTCTGAAAACCAACTGCAGTAATGACAGCCTGCCATTTGGTGCTTCTGTGTAGCAGAAGTTCCAAACTTTACTCAATTTGCATGCTGAAAGCAGAGGCTGTAGTCTTCCTTTCCTTAGGGATAATTGTGAATATAAGCTAATGAGCAATCCCCAACACTAGCAGGCTTCACAGCTCCAGTAAATACACTGAGATAGATTTGTGAGATGGATTTGTGAGCACGGGCGGTGGAGCTGGGGGAGTTGTGCCAGCCATCTCCTTTTCTCGCCCCTCAGTCTCCCAGGCTCCAAAGGGAGCTGCTGAACTGTGCAGGAAGCGGCTCCCTCAGGCCAGCTTTGGAGGGTGGGATGCTGCCAAACCCAGCACCGGCTGCACTGTGTTGATGCCCAGTTCAGCCCCTGCCACTTAGAAGAAGAATAGAACCAACTTGCCCAGCTCATGAAGAGGGACTTGCTTAAGGCAGAAAGCATTATTCCACCAGATTTCCCTGGCATTTCCACGTCAGTGAACGCTGGAATGGTATTGCTGCAGGAGGAATCTCTGAAGGTGTCTGATTACTGTGAGCTGGGGACGCAGCACTGTAGAAATTGATCATCTTTGCCACTACTCTAAAAAAGGAGTGGGCTGAACAGACCCAGAGCACAGATTTTCAGCTGCCAAAAGCCAGGATTAACAGCAGCTACGCTTTGCCTTTACAGGATGGTTCTGTGCAATCCAACCCTCCCTGCCCTGCACATAAGGATTTTTCCAGTAATAAAGCAACTGTCAATAGAAGCCATTGCTCTCTCATTTGTTCCAATGGATGTGGTACATTTTTCTTATTTTACTGTGCTTTTACTGCATTTTCTCCTGATTATCAACTTTAATGGATTGGTGACTAGCTTCAGAAAAATCCAGTCTGTTTTGGTGAAGCTTTTGCCCTAAAAAGAATTTTCAAGTCTGATGTGAAATCTGGGCAAAACTGAAACATCTTGTGTTTGAATCAGGGAAACTCATTTAAGTCTGCCAAGTTTTGCTGTGCAAATTGGATTATTCCATACCTAATGTGCAGTGAAAATTCACAGTTGGAACACAGAGAACACAGCCAAAGCACGCAATAAAAAGAGCTGTTGGTCTCCTATATGCTAAAATGAAACAATATTTTGGATGCTCTAGTCTAACATTGGAGCATTTAGTAATCATTGCACATAGTGGTCTGTTATACCCTAATGTGGTTCATTTTCAAAGCACATAATTCAGGTATTTTTTCTTTTCTTTTTTTTTTTTTTTTTTTAGCTTAGGAGTTTGTTACATGATATAAATGTTCTGTGTTTCTAGTTCATATTTCAGTCACTTTTGCCTTCTATAAGATCTTACTTCTCAAAGATCTCTAAAATATGGAGCTTTCATTAGCTGATTCTCTTGGTGTTTGAAAAGGTTAATAATTAATTTCCTTCTCAGCTAAGCGGTCTCATTTTCAGCTTGTTGTCAAAGCAAAAAGGAAGTTCAAGTTTAGAGATGTGCAATCTAGGAAAGAATGAGTCTTAAAAATTAATTAAAAACATACACCTTTTGTCACTTCCTCCTTACAAAAATGAGAATAATTTAGCATGCTGGGACCAGAAAGATCCATCTCTTCCTAATGGAACCGAAAAATATCTGAGAACAAACAAAACCTGAGGGACAAGAGTAAAGATTGTTGGGATGGCAGAGAAGTTGGGTGCAGCCAGTTACAAGGACTTCTCTGCCAATATGCTATCCCAAAGATTCTCGGGGTCTCTAGCCTGTCAGAGTGACCCCGAGATAAGTTAGAAAGTCCCTTTTCCCAGCCCGGCGCTTGAAGAAGCAGTCAGAGCTCTTCATTCCTTGGTCTCAAGGTTGTTTATTGTATCTTTTCTATAAAATTCTTTCTCCTGACCTGCCGAGGTCTGCTCAGCAAGACAGTCAGAGGCATTCTGCCTGCCCCCGGGGCAGTGTTATCTTTTTATACTAAAAACTAGGTGTAAAATATTTACAATTACTTTCCAATACCCATCACCTATGTTAGACAGTGAGCTTCTGCTCTAAACCAATCTAAAAGTGCCAGTATCACAGCAGAAGATGGAGGCCAAGAAGAAGAAGGAGAAAGGCTGGACATGCCCAGATTCCTCCATCTTGCCCCCTGAACCCTCATTCTAAAAACCCCAAAAAATCTATTTTTCACCCCATGATAAATTCACTATCATTCTACTTAAACTTTTGTGGCTTGTAATCCTTCATATAAAGGTTGGTAATTGTTTTTTCCAAGGGCTAAATCAAAGGCACAGGGGTCCTGGGCTCTATGCCAAGGTCTCTGAGCTCCATGGCAGGGGCTCGAGTCCTCCAGGGCAGCCAGAGGAAAGATAAAGGTAGAATAAAGTCTTGAAGGCTGCATGTGAAGAACACGCATCAGATTGTAAGTACAGATCAACTGAAATAAATCCAAAAGTGGGTAGCTTCAAGGGAAACTGTTCTATCATTATTTTTTTTTATTTTCTTTCTGTAAAGTCTCATTTGCTGAAAGCTCTTCAGCAGGACTAGCAGTAATATCAGTCCATTAATAACTCCTAAAGCACTGAAATATTTCTTTGCTGCAGTGTCTGTAAATGATGAAGAAGCTCCATGTGTGTAAGTGGTTCTCTAATACCAAACCTAGAGTTCAGGGAATGAAAGGAACTTCCTTATCATGTTTGACAAACATTGTTTTTCATTTGGTTTTTGCATTTTTTTCCTTCTGATCTTTTAGAAAATTATTATATATTCTGGGTTCTTCAAGACAAAAATACAGATCTCTCTTTTTAAAGTGGTCTGCATTTTTCAACACCATCACCTCAGTGTTTTCAAACTTTAAAATAAAAATCAGAGCTGATACTTCTCACAGTGCCTTATTAGGAGACTTACTGTCCTTGTTTCTGGTCTCTGGTAACCTGATGCTGATTGTTAATCACAACTAGTTTCTTTTGGTCTTCTAGATGAACCTGCAGGTGTTATCTCCCTTCAGGTTCATTTCTCACTTCCCCTTTACTGGCTTCTTTCTGATCATCCACTTTAAAATTCAAAGCATGCACAGGGCAAAGTCATGGAGCTTTAATCTTGGTTGGAAGTTAGTCCTGGATCCATCAGAACTGACACTTGATGTAATTTGACATTGAAAAAAGAGTTATCCTAGGCCCCAATTCTCATAGCACTGCTGAAGTTGAACAGTAAATAATGAACTGTACCATCTAATTGAATTAGGCATTAGTGGTCCAGGAGCACTTCTTGAGAATAAGCTTATGAAACCATCAGTGAACAGTGACGAACAACCCGGAATTGAGCTTCAAGCTGGACAACATCGATGTTTTAGCTGGGCTCCTCAGGAAACACTCAGCCTTCTTGTAGATCTTGCTTGACCTAGACAGTGCTTAAACTTCTCTTAATTACTTCAGCTTACAGCTATTTAATATGTTTAATTGCTAATCAACTAGACACCTCCTGGATGCTGCTCCCTCTGACTTAAAAATAATTAAATAAAGAAAGCATAATTCAGTAACTACTAAACAATCTTTTATAATTTTACTACAACAGTTTCTTTGTAAGTTACTAATCACAATTATGCAAATGTTAATTAAGGTTATTATTGCTCAGTTTCTATTGACTGGGGAAAAACTAATTCCTAGGCAGAACCAGCAGTATCATGTAGCCTTAGAAAAAATCTTAGGTCTCTACACTTATGGAAATAAGAAACCAAGACCCTTATGGTACATTATAGTTATTGTACAGAGGACATACATTTTCTGCAGAACTGTCCCTCCATACCATTTCCCTTTCCTATTTATATCCTTTAATTTCACTTCCTAGCAAAGAGTAGGACCTTTCCAAATAACAATATTGCAGTAATGGGGTAGGGAGGATGAAAGGAGTGGAGAAGATGAGAGTTTCCATCTGGGCTGAGCAGTGGGTGTTAGACAAGGTAAGTTCAACCCTGCTTTAACAACTTCCATGCTTCAGGAGCCAGACAGGTTGTAACAAACTGAATACCACATGACCATTTCATATTTCTGAGGGTGCCTCTCAAATCATTCCTTTACACTAAACTGTTCTTCCTTTTTGTTAGGTTTGATGCCCCTTTTAAATGCTGAAAAAAGAGTAAAAGGGTTATGCATAGTAAGGAGTCATGAATCCCAATAAGATCACCAAAAATATGGAGAGACTAATATATCACACAGTGTGCAGTATCCACAGGTCAGAAACAAAAGAGCAAAAAACTCTAATGCTTTGCAAACAGTGGCATAGAAATCATTGTAGGAGCAGTAAAGAGAAAAGGTGGAGTAATGCAAGTGGAAGGAAAAAGGTACAAAAATGTCATTTAATTCCTTGCCACAGTGGCACACACTGGTATCTCATTGGAGACTTGTGACTGTTCAAGTTGCCCGGCAAGTGGATAAAAAATGTCTTAAAATTTCAGCAGCAGGTTGAGGAGGGTAAAATGAACTGTTAATGTCCTGGAAAGTGCATGGGTGTGCTCATTTACAAGCACAAGCCATTTGTCAACATTACTGGAAGGTAAGCAGAAGCATCAAGAAAAGCCTACAATTAAGGCCAGAGTGAAATGCTGCAGCACATGGCCCTCTTGAGAGAGACTGATTTCAGAGCCAGCAAGGGCAGGCACATCTAGTGTCCTTTGCTGTGTGTTTGCTGACTTCACCCAGCTCCTCTCTGAGCTGCTGCAGAGGTTTCTCCTAGCACACCCTCGTGCTTTGCATCAGGGCACGTGTCAGTCTCAGCACAGGCACTGTACACAGACAGAGGCTGCCCAGACTGAGCTGAACATGGTTTGAGCTTAGTCTTTCTAACTGAAGCCTTTGCATGTGCTGCTGGGACAGTCGTGCCAAAAAATAGGCAGCCACTGATGGAGGTTCAGCAGAGCAGCAGCTTGCTGTCAGGGATGATGCCAGCAGCCTCGAGGACCATGCAGAGTTAGACTGAGCCAAGGGGCAGGTTCAGACAGACAAAAAAAAGAGTGGTGTGATGAGGTGAGGTTTTCTCCTCTTTAAACCTTCATTTCCCAGCTGCGTAAATACTCATCACTCAAGTAAGATCTTGTTTTCCCTCCCAGGCAGAGCTCATTGCAATCCCCATATGTCACAGCCAAGGTCCCACTTGGCTGGCATTGGGAAATGAGAGGCAGAGACAGGACAAGTAACTTGTACCTGTCCCAGTCATGTACTTCTGGACACATCTGACAATAACTGCTCCCTTCAGAGGATTAGAATGAAGCTGAAGCAAGTGGGAACTAAATTCTGTCTGTATGCCACGCAGAGTGACAGAGGCAAGCCCTTCCTTCCTTCCTTCCTTCCTTCCTTCCTTCCTTCCTTCCTTCCTTCCTTCCTTCCTTCCTTCCTTCCTTCCTTCCTTCCTTCCTTCCTTCCTTCCTTCCTTCCTTCCTTCCTTCCTTCCTTCCTTCCTTCCTTCTGCCACTTCCTTCCGCCACTTCCTTCCGCCACTTCCTTCCGCCACTTCCTTCCTTCCGCCACTTCCTTCCTTCCGCCACTTCCTTCCTTCCGCCACTTCCTTCCTTCCTCCTTCCCTCCCTCACCACTCCCCCATTTCTGGTTTTGCTGTAAATGTCTCAGTGAAAGAGCAGAAGCATAGCCAGAGTTTTCACAGGGATGTCAGAGCATTATTGTGGTAATACACAAAATAACCAAGCCTTACTTTCGTTACTGAAAAATACCAAATGAAGAGGCAGAAACACATCCATGGCCTCTGTCTTGCAGTAGTGATTCAGTCCCTTAATCAAGGGCTGTAGCCAGAGCTGCAAATTGCCCTAATTTAAATCAGGTCTGTTGCTACCATTGTCTTTTAGATGAGACTGCCCTGCCCAGGGACAAATGTAGTCTTTTTCTCTGAGCTCCAGACATTCTTCCTTCTTGGCTTAGTTTTGGATGTTATGTACATGGGCTCACATCTTTAATAAATATGTTTAATTTAACTCAAGCCCCTAAATTTTGGGGTGTCTGCAGATTCTCTGTTACCTACTGGCTATTTTAAAAGCATGTGGAAAATATCAAAATCTATCAATCCCTTAGGACATTCAATTTGCTTCATTTGTCAAAATAAAATGCACATATAAACACACTTCTTGAGGTGAAGAATATCTAGGAGAGTTGCAAACAGGCAAGTTCCAGTTTCTACTGAGTAAATGCTGTAATTTCTTTTGAAGAGCCAGGTGATATGAAAAAATGAACCACTAAGTTTTGCACTAAATTAACTTTCCATTTTCGTCTTGCTAGTTAATGTTGCATTCTGTGATTACCTAGTTTCATCCTCTCATTTTGGCCAAAGCAGAATAATTTTAGCACAAAACACGGCTAAATAATTTTAGCACAAAACACAAAATCTCTATTCATCAAAGGCCAGAGAGTTTAATTGTGGCTGGTCAGTGGTAAGCCCTTAATTCTGAGAAGGGGAAGACCAGCTCCATGTGTGCTGCATCAATGTTCTCCTTCAACACCTTAACTGCAGTTCTAATTTCCCACTCAATCCATTCACGGAAAGAGCTCTTAATCCTGCTTCCTGACCTTTCTTGTCACTCTTCTCCCCTTAGCCCCTCAGTTTACACTAACTACCCAGTGAGAAAGTGCCTTAGTCAGAGCCAATAAAGCCGTTGTAGAAGCAGACAGAACACAGTCCACGTCCCTGAATAGTGAAACCGTGCTCGGCGGCGTTAGAGTGACAGCTCTGGCACGAGGCTGAGAGAGAGCACAGCACTCTTCTGCAAACCCACACCAGGGTAACTCAGCTCTGAGTTCCAGTGACCATAACAGAAGTGCAAACAGAAGTGCCAAGCTTCTTTGGCTTGCTCCCTATTGAGAAGATCACAAAGCTCATATTTTACCACCTTATGATTGTAGCTACTTCAGCCCAACTGCGTAAGATGCCTGCCTTGAAGAAAGAAGGACAAGGTTTCTTTTCAGCTTTTAAAGACTGGCATGTATGCAGCTCTTTTTTCTGGTGCAAGCAAGAGAATCTGGTACTATTCCAAGACAATGATTTCCAGGGACTAATATAAGTTAACAACCTGGGTAGAAAACCCCTATTATTCCATTTTAGATTAATGGCATGACATGGGCTACTTACCAACTTTCAAATCTTGGCCTGAATAATGACTGTTAAATTTCCAGAGCATATATAATACAAATAATCAATTAATGAATAACATGAAAGTTCTGTTCTATATTTTGAACGTAACCTTTTGTAACCTGTCATTTACTAATAATTAATAGCAAACAGTTCATTGTGATAGGATCCAAAGTGCTGTAACCTGATCAGTCCTCTTGATTGCTTTATATTTTAATGTATAGGCATTAGTCTTTCCCTGAAAAGATCAGTCCAAAAGATGAGATGTATTAAAAAGGGCATGGAAAAAATAGAATAACAAAGAAAAATAATAATAACAACCCAAATACACAGATACTTCCACAGCAATAGGAATGAACAACAACAAACCTTCAAATAACAATTCTCATATAAAACTGTTTTTATAGAAGCTAAATATCAAAATTCCTTCCAAGAGACACATTAATGCTGCCCAGTGCTTCATCAGCAAGCATAAAGTGACACCTATTTTAATCCACATAGTAAAAAGCCAGCAGACTTGGCAGCCACCACTATGTTCACAATAGATTGTCTAGAACTTCATGACTCAGCTTGGAGTATGAGATTTAGCTCCTGAAGCAGGAGCTCTGATCCCTGTTTTCAGCTGGAAGCTGTAATGACACAGAGCTGAACTGCATTTTCCAAACTGGCAAGTTAAAAAGAAAAAAACACTGTTGGTGAGCAAATTCAATACAGCAGGAAAGGAAAAGTTAGATCTTTATAACCAGTTCCCCACTGCTCATATTACAAAAGCAGTGCAAAGCCATTTTCCAAATGTAACTGCAGACCTGAGTGTTTTGTCTTTGATCAAGCTGCAGCACAAGCTGGCTGTAAGTACCTGACTTGGGCCGGGTCCTGTGGTGGGTGAAGTTTAAAGCAGGGCTGGAGAAGACTGGCAGGTGAGCCCTGTCAGCTCTGGCCCCCCTGCATTCACCACTGCTTTTCTCTCCATCTCTTGCAGGCAGCTGGTGCATGATCCCCTGGCAGTGCCCCAGAGCACACTTGTGAGCACAGGACTGCCCTCTGACATGTCATCACTTTTACCTGTAGGAAAAAAAATCTCACTGATATGCTCCCTGCAAAGACAAGCCCTGCAGGGAGAAAGAGAAGCTTTTCACTTCCAGTGTGAAGGGAAGAAAAGTCCAAGACGAACTTTGCCATGTGGACTGAATGCTGGATGAGGCAAACATGCAGCTGGAGTGAGCTGGCTCCTTGGGACTGATCTGACAGAGTCACAGGAGACAGAGGGACTAATCAGACAGGTGAGGTTTGTTAAGGTTATTCAGGAGGTCTGAATAACCTTAGTTATTCAGTTACTCAGTGGCTCTGCCAGAAACAGGATTTAAGGCTGCCTTTCTCCTGTCTAACACTGTTGATTTTTCAACTAAATCCTCTGCCTATTCTGCAAATAAACCCTGTCTTTTCCTCTGCCTTGTATGCACTCCCACTTCCTCCTACTTAAAAATGAAACCAGATGATTCAGAGGACCATGACTAAGAGAAGGTAAATAATGGCCCTCAAAGAATAAGAAGTGTGCGCACAGAGCATTCCTATGAGCAAAAGGAGTAAAGCAACACAATTTGTAAAACACAAATTTGTAAAAGAGAGATTTCTATCTTGAATATATGTGAGCAATGTCTCTAAGAGCATGATGCTGGGATCTATTATTGCCTCTTTCTATTTTTATCTTGTTCCCCCCTTTTCACCTCTAGTCTTCATCAACCTTTGACTTTTGCCTAATAAAAAATGTTTTGTGTAATTTCTTTGTTTGAAGTCTCGGTGGAAATGAATAAAGCACTTAAGTGCTTTTGTGTGAACAAGTCTCATGTCCTTCCTATTTTCTGATTTATGAGCAAAACTCCACAATTTCATACCCACCCTTGTACTTTGTACTTTATCTCTGAAGTCTTCTCCTTGCCCACCTTGCAGGGCATGGATGTGTTTCCATCACATGTCTGCGCTGTGAGCTGTGCAATGATGCCCCACGTGACAACAGTGTTCCTGGAGCCACGCTGCAATGCTTACGATAACTGCAGCACTTCCACAGAACACAGCTCTTCTTTACCTAAGATTCCCAGGGGGGGCTGTCAGCTGCCAAGGATCTTCCTGAAAGAAAGAGGAGCTGAGAGAAACCTGATTGACTTTTAATCGGATAGCATATGGTGCCGAGGAGAACAAAGAGGCCGTATTGACATTTACCAAATTAAATGGTTAAGTAGGCTGGAGCAGGGCTGATGCTGATGGCAGACCTACAGCAACAGCCCACTGGGCAATGCTGTTTGCAAAACATGTCCTGAAGTTTGGACACTCCTTGCATAAGTGGTGCGAGGGAAAATGAAAGGATAGCAGATGGCAGATTGGCAGGTTGTAGGGAGATACAGCCTGGCTTGTCTTACTGTTTTGCCATAACTAAATCAATATTTTATTCCCTTGTTCCCAGGCTGAAAGTGCCCTGGCTCGTTTGGTGTGTCATAAAAAGAGTCGCTGTACAGATTTCAGCTGTTGGCCTGCTAAGTGGGCTCTGGTCAGCAGCAGGCACTGCCCTTGTTAGACTTCATCACTTGGGAAAGGATTTGTCAACAGCTGTACCCAACTGCAAATCTTCTGTATAAGAACTTTGGAAAACATTTGCAATTTTAACAGAAACACCAGCAGAAGGAAAGAAAAGCAGTTTCTTTTTTTTCATCAGTTTGGTTTTTGGAAGACAGGCAAACATGCCAGCAACTGAGACGGCTTTACTGCTTGATAGGGTAGGCCAGCAACGGTTGGATGGCAGAGGTTTCCTCAAGCTGTCCTATCCTTCAGGCTGAGTCTTTTAACATCAATATTTGACTTCATTTTAAGGCAGCCAAGTCTTCAATCTCACCATGCTCTGTTTCAGCTTGCATGCTGCAAATTAGAGTGCCCCTTCTTGGGGCCCCTTCTTAACCATGCCTCAGTGTCACACACATGGCTTATGTTTATCTCCCTCTAACAGGTTCACTGTGCTCATCTTTCAAAGATCACAAACCTCTTGGAGGGACAGTATGTCAGTACTGAGAGACCATTCATTGAAATTGTCCTTTGGGAAGGACAATTGAACCTTTGGGTTCAGTAAGGCTTTGCAGTTTGAAGCACAGCTGATGGCTTTGTGCCAAAATTCAGACATTTGCCTTTCCTTCCTCTGCCTAGGCCCAAGCATTCAAAGTTGTGGGTGAAATTACCCTGAAAATCTGAAGTCAGTCAGTAGCAAAGGGTAGATTAGATCACAAAACAAGCCTAAGCTATGAAAATACCAATTTTCTTTGCATAGGAAAATTTCAGAATCAAGATGTGGAAGATGTTTTCAGGCATAACAACAGCTATTAGAATAACAGCCTGCATGCTGTACAGATAAAACATATTACTATAATAAAAGTCAAGAAAAACATATCCATGTGAATGATGTTTTTTCTGGGTTTGTTGCTAACCTGAAGAATATCACATTAATTTTTATTTGGGTTGCCCTAAACCAGAAATTATGACTACTTTCTTCAACAACCACAGTCACCAACCTGGAAATATAGTGTTGGGCTGAAAAAAATGTTTATTTTTACTTACAGCATTTTTTCTTTAGAGGCTGTACTCTGATTTACTGTTGTTGATATTTTCTCTCTTATTTTCATTTTGAACAAATAGATCTGTTAGAGAAAAAGAGCGTTTTTTTTAAAGAAATCTTTGAACTGTTTCCTTTTCCATCTATGTTTCCATCCAAAATGGTTTTTTTTCTAACAGATTCAAATGAGTTTTGGCATCTACAAAACTGAATTTCCTGAACAATTTTGGATCACACCCCAGTTAAGTTTCTCCCAAATCGGATCAAAATGTCCAGCTAATGCTTAGCCTCGGTAAAACAAGAGTGAGACAGCAAAGACCTCGGGTGAGAGCAAAGAAAGATTTTTGGATTTTGTACGATGTATCCTTAAATCAAAGAGTCGTTGGATGTTTGTGTTTTTTTCCATTCACTCATTCGCTTTCTGTGTTTGAGATCAATATTACCTTTGTTCATTTTGAGGGGATGGGGGTGGATTTGTGACTCAGGATTCAAGCCTTTGGAGCATTAACTGTAAATTAAAACAGATGCTTTCCTGAAGATAACACAATCAAATCAATATGGAGCCAAAGGAGCCCCTCACATGATGAAAGCTGGTTTTAAAGTACTGTAACGCTTTTTTGCTGTTCAGTCCGTCAATTTCCTTTTCCTGCTCTGCTCTGATACAGGACAAGTTGAGGCCACTGATCCTTTTTGCAGAGACCAACAGGGAAAGCTCCCCACGAGACCAAAAAGGAGACAAATCAGGCCAAAGGAGACAGATCAGTGGGGGGTTTATGTGCGGTATGGGACAAGGTTAAATTGGTTTTAGCTGTGTTTTATTGTTCTGTGTTGCAAACTACAGTCAGATTCTCATGTGCAGAGCTCAGAACCAACACAAACACTGACAAGGGGGAACCCAGGGTGGCTCAATCAGATTGCAGAATAACTTCTAATGTGTTTTTTATTTTGAAAGTAAATGTCTGACCTCGTGTTTTCAGGGAAACTCTGAAAGATATCACTCCTGAAAGCTCAGGAATAAGGCAACAATATAAAAAGAACAGATTCTTTACAGTTTTAAAAAAGTTCAACTCACAACTCTGAAGGCAATCTATAACCACAGGGATCAAGATAGTATTGAAATGATCAGAGTGAAAATAATTTCCTCCGTTTTAGCTTTCATATCTATTTTTATCTCTTCCTGGTTTGACTTAATTATTTTTGTTTCCCCCCTTCCTCTAACTAGCTAAGCATTGAATTCTTTTCCCCTGGGCTTAGCTCTTAGTATTTACAGGCTGGCTGTCTCAGTACTAACTACATAGGTTGTTTATTCTTGATTTTTAAATGACATTTTTCAACACCTTTATGAGTAAGCAAATAGTAAAATTAAAAAAACCCAAATAACAAAGTTTGCTGCTGCTGAATGAAGCATCTTATTTGTGCATGTACTGTAAAATCCTTCTTTTTAGAGTAAGTAAAGTCTTCAGAGCTTGATAGACATAACTAGAGATTCTTACTGCTGATAAAATTCATTGCAATTTTAATTCATGTTATGATTGCAGAGCAAAGATCTACTTAGAAAATGAGAAATTTAAAAAGGTTTCATCCTAATTTAAATTTTTAAAAATATGTATGTTTTTAGTTTGAAAAAAGTCTATGGAACCATAGAGGCTTTTCTAAATGCTATTTTTTTTGTTGTTGTTTTGGGTTTTTTTGCAAATGGATTCAAGTTTTCAATTTAAGATCTTGATTTGCCGAGCAAGGTTTTCAGAAAAAAATAAAACCCAAAACGTATTTTCTGCTTCTCATTTTAGATTTTATTCCATTTCCCTTCATGCTTGATTTAGTCATAATTGCATCTACGTTTAAACAGTACAAAACTTTCTTTATTACTGCAGAAGTTAGTTAACTCACTTAGATACCTTCGAGTGTGGCATAGATCAAACTTTATATCCATAGCAACCCATATTGGCAGCTGCCTCCCCACATTAGCTCTCCAGCCTGGCACTCAGTTCCATGTCAATATATTTACAACCTGGGTCACGAGAGAAAAAACATTTATGGAAGTCCTATTCTGCAATGTAAACATAAGGTGCTGTGCCCAGAGCTGCCACTTGCACAGAGCATTGACAGCACGGCGTATTCTCTTTAGCTAGCTGACATTGTAGAGAGCCTTTTGTATGGAAAGAGAATGGGGTTAAAATACTCCATAAAGTAAGGATTCATATTAGGAAGAAACATTGCCAAATGTGCATGCAATTTATGTGAGAGCTTTCTGGACACAGGCAGGTGGGACAATCCTGTCCGTCAGTAAGCTGGATTTTAACAAAATAAAGGCCACACAACCTACAAGGACTTTATTTGCAATCTTGGCTGTTCTTTATCTGGCAAATTCTAGATTTTTGCATTTTAACTAAGACTAACTGATAAGTTTTGATGTTTCAAACACTAGTGTCTCTTTGTTCCTAGGATACTACAAAACTCAACAGATTTGAAAAAAAAAATTTACAAAGCTCTGAAAGCCAAAGAGCAGATCACACATTTTGCCTGAAGCTACAGAATCTACTTCCACAGCAAAGAAACAGCAGAAAAGAGGAGGTATTAAGATCTTGCCAAATGAAGATGTACACTAATCTGAAGGAAGCACAATGAATGTGGAAGGAAATGCAACAGAGTCCCTTTCCAAGAAAGGAATGAGTGGATCTTCTTTGAAGTGTCAGATAATGCAATAATTTTTCTTTTTAGTATTATTAAAATTATTTACAAGCTATACTAACTATTCCTTCTTACAAATACAATCTTCTAGAGTTTATTCTTTAGTAAGCTATCATGCTGGTCTGAAAATTTCCTAGTAGAAGTGTGTCTTTGGGAAGATTCAGAGAGACTGAAATAATAAATTGTCTTCTAGATTTTTTTCTGGAAAGATGTTTCCATTTATGTGCTATATTGTGGAGAGAGTGACAAAATGCTAGCTGAAGATTTATCACATGCCTTCCAGGACAACAAAAAGGGTTACACCTATGCTGTAGCTTGACAGCAAACATATGATACTTCAGTTTGAGGTTGCAAGAAATAGAATCTGTGGTTAGAGTTCTGCTATGATTTGTACTCTTCTCCTTCCTTGTTTTAACATGGGGCAAACACAGACTGTCCTTCAGATGAGAAAGACAAGATTTGGCTTGACCCCCAGTACAAAGAGTTATACTGCCCTCACAGCAGTGTGATTCATGCAAATAAACTCCCTTGGATCCCCATCTGCCACACATTATCCAGCAGCAACT
Source organism: Haemorhous mexicanus (assembly GCF_027477595.1). Lineage (NCBI taxonomy): Eukaryota > Metazoa > Chordata > Aves > Passeriformes > Fringillidae > Haemorhous > Haemorhous mexicanus. The sequence goes on along the minus strand of NC_082342.1, from coordinate 18,589,617 downwards.
TGTCCTTGAAATGAACTAAGCAGAGGTTTCCATCTGGCCAGCGACCAATTAGTCAGTTTGCCTGGTGACCTTTTGCCTTGTGATTGCTTTTAAATGAAGTCTCCAAAATCTGTATTGTTCTGGGTAGGAAACATCTGAAATCACTTTCCAGAGAGAGCTCGGCACCTCCCCACATTATACCCATTGTGCAATTTAAAATACATCATCTCACTTATTGTTCAATCTATTTGATCTGCAGCCCTGCTTTATCCACGCAGCTACTCCTCTGGAAACAAAGAGATCTCCCATTCCTTTTGAGACTGAACTAAAACTGCTGTCCCCAGGAGTACTTCTCCTGGATCCAAATGCCCAGCAATCTACAATGTACAGAGACAGCCTGTCACCATTTCTAAGAGACAGGAAGGAAGAATCTTAAAAGTCAACTTTTTTTCCTTAATTTTGGACACCATATGATGGTAGATCTGAGTATATCAGTAAGGTTGAACTTGCAATCCAGTCCCAGAGGTCGCAGGAATAGCTTTATTTTTGCTTGGAGATCCAAGCCAAAATAAGCTGTATCGACTACTTCTAATGTTTTTATTGTTAATAAATATATAGTAAATCACACACAATTTGTTTCAAATGAGACCAGTTCTTAAAAGTGTGTTAATTTTTTTTCAGCCTTACCCCCTGATAAAACAACTAATAGGGTGAATAGTGTCTATGAACATCTGCATTCAAAGACAAACAAATGGTTAAAAAATGGCATTAAAAATAGCAAAGTTTGTTGAACACTGTTTGCAGAGTAGTATTTGGTAAGATGCCTTAAACTTTATTGTAACTGCAATCTGTGAAGGAGTTATCTTAGTTTTAGATAAGGTCTTTTATATTATGATGATGCCTTACAAATTTACCTTTTGTTTAAAATATTAATCTTCTTTCTTGTAAAATTATTTAATAATATATCATCCTATACTAGCACCCACTCTCTATCAGAAAAATCAAATATAGATCCTTTAAAACACCAGATAACAAGCCAATATTATAATTTCTAACCTCTTCCAGACTAGAAATGGGAAAAAAACCCAAGCCACATGGTTGATTACTTACAGTTCTTCTCCCTTTATGGTCACAGGATTGATGAGACAGCCTTTTGCTTTTTTTTTTAACTTTTCTGTGATGGTGCAGAAGTATAACCTCATGATCTACTCAGAATATTTCTGGCATAGGTCAGTTGAAGAGCAGAGCATCTTTCAGCACATCTAACTGGCCATTGTGTGTTGCACCAAGTTATTCTCCTAATTTGCCTGTAGAGCATGTTTTGCTGTGTAGGAGTTAAATCTAATAAATCTGGAGAGCTCACACCACTGAATGTATTTTTTCTAAGGTGCAGTTTACAAGCAGTCACTCACATACTGTAAAACAAGCATTATAACAAAAAATTTCCAGAGTCTCAACTTAGACATGTAGTGCAGGATGTCGTGCAATGGCAGAGAACAGCTCACTGTCCTCAAGCAAAGTCTGAGGTGAAACACCTCAGGAGATATTTTCACCAACATATGGTACATGCCTGATCAGACAGTGATGTCTTTATCTTTTGTCTTGGGCCCAGCTCTTCTGGCTTACCACAGCTTGCACTGCCTGCCTAAGTTGCCAGTGAGCCACGTTTAATGCTTGCAAAATGCTCTGTCTGAAGCTCATCCTCCTGAAGTACAAAGAGTTTATGGATTGCCTTAACCTGTTCCTGAAATCTCCACTCTGTGCTCAAGAGGGCAGGGAGTGATTAGCACATCTTCTGCTATTTTATGTCATGGCTTCAATATGACAGATTTTGTCATCTCTGCATCTTTTGTGTGCTACAACTGTGGCGGAGCTGTCTGTCCATCTTTACCACCAAAGAGTTTTCACTGAGAGTGTGACCAAAGCTGGAGCTACCTGGAGCCCTGTGTTCAAAGCCTAGTGAAAACCTGGCAATGATTATGCACCTGGTTTGACACTCAGGAAGATGCTCACTCCTCCTGCTCTCTCTGGCAGCTCTTGTGTGCTCCCTGTATACTTATCTGACTGGGCCTCCAGCAAGTGCATGCTGAAGCTCAAAACAGGCACCAAAGGGCTCTGCAGGCTTCCATCGGTCCTAAAGGGGTTGAAACAGCAGCAGTGTCATGAACAGTGTCACTACCCCACTTTAACAGGACAAAAAAGATGATGAGGAATTGAGAGAAAAAGAACCCCACAAGAAAGTACAGCAACAATAGCTGTGGGGAAAATCAGAGGTAGAGGAAATGTGGGCAGATCCTATGCTGAGGAAAAACAGAAATTAAAAGGTTGGTGGGAAGTAAACAAGAAGACCTAGAGAAAAGCAGAAGCAGTTGAGGACTTAATGAGGGAATAGAATGGATAACAGAACCCAACAGAAAGGCCAAGATTTATTGAAGCTAAGGAAAACCTGCAGGAAACTCAGAGGAGAGTTCCCCTCTGCTAAGAAACAGTATCCATCCCTGGCTCCCCTGGTTACCTCAGACTGCTCTGTTTTCCCAAAAGTGCTTGCCCAGTCTTCCTATGTGTCTTGCTGAAATTTCTGCCTCTCCACATCTGCTGTTTCTGCCCCAGGGAATTCTGTCAAGCATTTAAAGTCTCCATCTGATGCTGTTCCATTCTGCCAGAACACTGTTTAGAAAAACCAATGGTTATGGCTATGCACACGATATAGGTAAACACGCAAGCCAGTCCATTGAAGATGCTGCAGAAAATGTTCTTTAAGCTGCTGCACAAATCTCATTGGCAGTGCCATGGGGAAGTCTGCATCTTTCCCAGGGCTCACAGAGACCACCCTACACCCAAGAAGATTTGGAATGCAGAGTTGTTGCCCTGTGTAAAGCTCCACACCACCCCTTGCACTACATGGTGAGTAAACAAAAAACATTTTTCCTTAGCTGAAAGCTGACATACAACAAAACCAGACATCCATCAGAGATGTCTTCAGGGGTTGCAAGTGACCAAGGGTCACTGCATTAACACACTTTAATTAGATGTTCTCTGAAGGAAGTTCTATGTTGTCAGGAATTCAGGTTTCAAAGTCTCAGCATCAAAGCAAAAGAACTTGCATTACCAGAATGACGAACAAGTATCACTGAAGCATTCCCTAACAATAATGAAAGGGCTGATAGCTGAGAAATACTGAGCCAAATTCACTTAGCTCAGAAGGCCTCAAGAAATTGGTGCAATTTGTTAGCTCATAGCTACATGAGTGGAAAACTAAGTGTAATGCTTGATAGCGAGAGTTACTTCCACACAGAAGACAATGGAAATCAAAAAAGAGTTCCCGGAGCCAGGAGATATGAGCAAAGACTGGAGTTTAGCTGTATCAAAGGGTATAGTCTGAAAAGAAGAAAAAGTAAATAAGGATGTAGAAAATGTCCTGATATACCAAACAGGTATATTTCTATTGAATTCCAAAAGAAATAGAAGTTGGCATAGTCCATTATCTAGAAAAACCCTACATTTTTAGTTCAAATGCAGCTATTTTTCACAAGGTCAAAAAGACTTAAATTCACTAGGAACGAAGTATGAACAAAAAATAGACTAGCTGAAATTGCATTCTGGATTTATTCATCATTCATTTGATCACACAGATGGCATATAGTTCAGCAAGGATCTGAATATGTGATAAATGGTTGGTTACTGGTGTAGCAGCAGAAGATACACAGCACAAAGAAAGTGCACTTTTACTGTATTGTTCCTGAAAGCTGATTTTATCAATGTGCAAAGTGTAACAGGAAAAGGGCTGGTGTTAGGATCAGTACTTCCCAGAAAACCTTAAAAAATTGCTGGTCCTGGCAGAATTAGGATATCAGTAATTATTAGTGAGCACTGAACTAACTTCATTTTACCTTGAAAAATGATGGGACTGATGCCACTCTTCAGATGAGGTATAAAACTGATCTCATCTTGTGCTTAATTAAACCACCAACCTTTTTGCTTGAATGGGGATTCAGTCCCAAAATCTTGACCCAAGTGCCTCCTGGAACACCTCAGACAACCCTGTATTAATTTCAACTTTATTCCTGCTGCAGTATGCCCCCTGGCAGGCAGCACTTTGCAGTGCCAGAGGAGCTGTGTTTCAGCAAAGCTTGAAGTCATTCTTAAGGGGACAGGTCAAGTTTTACAAGGCACTCACGAATGAGATCTTTGAGGATGAAAGATGTCATATGATTGTGTTGGTAGAGAGGGAGAGACTCAGAGAGTTCAGTCCAAATAGTGATCCTCTGACCTGACCATTCTCTGCTCTGCTGCTTCTTCTTTCAGTGTATTTTCTGCTCATTGACCCCCATAACTGAGGGGGAGTGAAAACAAAAATTGGGTAAGACCAAAACAATATGTTGAATTTCTCCCTGTAACAGGACTTATTATTTATCCAAGAGAAATGAAGAGAGAGAAAAATGGGGGAATCAATTGTTTTTAACCCATGAGTATGATGAGTTGACCTCAGCTATATTTCTAACCTGGCTGGTTATTATAGGTGTGCTGTCAAGTGAGGACACAGCTTCAGTGTGCCTGGAGGGGAAATGAGGTTAGCAGGACAGCAGGCCTCTGATGCAGTGCCTCCTCGACTCTCCAAGAATCTATGTCAGACGTATGCAGCTGTTACTGCAGCTACTTCTGGTAGTGAGTTGTTCCGTGGCCTTTTCTGATCCTGCATTAAAGCTGTTGCTGCTGATACTCTGGGCAGCTATGGCAGCATAGAGCTCAGAACCCATTTGAAAAATAGGCCAGGTTTTTGGGCACCTGAGCTTCACATCAGCCCCCATGTTCACTGCTTAATGGACTTGAAAGGTGATCAAGTCACATTACAAGCAGCACCACGCAGCAGACACAGCCTGTGAAAGCAAAAGTATGAGCCCTGGAATTTATGGTGGGGGCAACTCCAAGGTACTCCAAGTTATACTTACTCCAAGGATGGTTTTGGCTTTGCATCTTTATGGATTTTTTGAGCTGCAAAGTATGATTTCTTTGCTGTAACTGTCTTCTCCAGCCTCAAATTACTTCTATTTATTTTCACAGGTTATAATTGTTAAAATTCTCACCACTGATTCTGACAGTGTTCACAGATTTATAAGTTAAAAAAATATTTAAAAAAACTCAATTGTGTTTAAACAAATAAGCTCAATGGAGGCATAATGAGGGAACTGCACCAGCTTTCTGCACCCTTCCACTTTATCTCTCTATATGACACAAAATTCATGTTATTCCTAAGGCCCACAGAGGCAATAAGACACATCATTATCTAGTTGCACTTCAAGCTGAAAGAAGAAATATAGAAGGTTTCCACAACAGAAAAATGCAGTCAAATCTTTTGGGTTCCTTCCAGCAACTCAGTCTCTTTGAATAAAGATGATAGATGTTATCACAGAGAGTACAGGATGAATGGGGATAGCAGTGTATCATTTTCTGGCTGCTGCCCACTGCTTTGCTCCTGTGAGTGGGCTGGAGAATGGGAAATATGTAGAGAGTTGCCTTTGATTTTATGCTTTCTCATCAATGCAGGAACCCCAGCTGGGAAGCTACAGGCAGCACAAAACCAAGCAAACCAGAGAACCTTGTCCTTATGCAAATGTTTAAAACTAGTCATGCTGTTGCTGTATGAAACAATACTCTGACATTTAAAAGTTAAGGCAAATATTTTATTGTGATCACCAAGCAAAAGAAGGCTTTCAGCCCAGAAAAAGATTTGATGTCTGATGTTCTAGATTCTCAGACAATCCTTATGATAAAGATTTGTACTTCTCACCATGGCACATAGCAAGCAGTATTCAGATTTTGGTACATTTTTACAATAATGATACTTATCATAAATCTGTACAGTGAATAAAATTTAAAGACATGGTCTGAAGAGAAACCCAAAGTACTTCAAAAAAAGAAGCCCGAGAGCTACTTTTGCTGTAGAGGAGCATTTCTAGTAAATCACATCTCACTACTGATTAAAGTTTCACCATCTGGAGTTCACCGAAGTGGCATCTGGCATTCCAACAATTTTAGGAAATATGCTGTAGCTATAATAATAAAACTGAATATCCTGGTTTAAAATAGGCAGTTTCTCCAGCTGATCTTTTTAAGAGATAGGCTGTTGTTCCAGCGGAAGTCTTGGCACAGAAGTGCTGATACTTGGTGAAATTCTCTGGCTGAGGTTGCACTGGAGGTCCACAGGCTGAACATAGTTATTCCTTCTGGCTTTAAAATTGTGTCTGAAGAGTTTCACCTAAGTACTTTAAGTATATAAATATAGAGAATCCTCCTACTGCCCAAGGCCATGGGCACTTCCAGAGCATAACTGAGCCCCGTTAAGGCATGAACTATGTCTGAGAGTGCCTACTTTCTATTTTTTATTGAACACAGAGTCTGCACTCCTAAGTTATTTACAATTAGGCAGAATGCATTTGGGTCTATGACTATGCATACTATATAAAAGACATGATCTTAATTAAGCATTGCTCAACCTATTGAATTAGGATCCCTTCCATATCTCTGCAATTTACAATTAGGCTAATTAGGTCCCTGATCAAAAAATTTATTGATACTAAACTTTCAAATGTGTGCAGATACCTGATGTTCTCAGGTATATACAATCCTGTCTGACAGCAATTCAGGCTCTCCAAAAGTCTTCCACACGTCCAAGACTTTCTCTTCCTCAATCTGGTCAGAGCTAAGTTACCCAGAAGCTACTTCTGTCCATGCAGCACAACAAGATCCACAAAGCAGATTTTTACTCATCTGATGAGCTTAGGGATGCTCTGATGTGTAGTCATGAAACACAAAACCACATGCATCACTTGCATTTTATAGCACAGCAATAAAAAGGGAGAATAAAAAGTTGACCTGCCCCTTCTTTCTTTTAAACAATAGATTAGTGGCTAAAGTCACCACAGAGAAGGCATGCGACTGCTCTGGGAGGCTAATTCCATTTTCTGGAACCAAATAAGACAGTTAGGCTAAGCTTAAATGAATTAAGTGCAAATAGTCTATTTATATTGAGAAGCTTTTGTTATTTGGATTTCTTTACACTACAAGAAGAGGTGCATGGTTCTGACATTGCAATAATTGCAAATAATGAAACATCAAAACTGTATTTTACTGAGTTATATTTTTATAGTCCTGTTTTTCAGCAGTCCTTTCCCCCCAAAAAGTGTCCCGTGCAATACACAGGTTTTTTAACAACTTTTGTTCAGAATGTATTACTTCTGTGTTTCTTGTGTCTCTTTTGGAATCATTCCCCAGCTTGTCAGTGATCCATGAATTAGACTGACAGTGATTGCAGCAGTACTACTTCTACTGACCACAGTGTATCTCTTCTATTGATGACGTCAGTTGTGAAAATACAATTAACTATTTATAACCAAATTCCCAATGTTTCATAAACTAGTGCATTTCCTCCACAATAATTTGAATAAACATTTTCACAAGCCTGGTATATTTACAATTTCTTTGAGAAAATCTCAGTGCTAGCTGGACTGAACCTCAGTGAGGTACTGAGCATTCAAAAGTCACCTTTAGTAAGAATACATACTGGAGTTTCGCAACAGCCATCAAGCATTACTTGTATTTCAGTAATAGCAAGAAAAGTTCTGCTTCTGTATTTTAAGTTCAATGCATAATAGCATATTAAAACCTTAAAATGAAATAGGAAAACTAAATTTTATGTGAGCCTTCAGTAAATTTTTTTGGTACTAGCAATACCACAGACTATTTGTAGTAGCTTAATGTGACATTGAATGTGTGCAAAGAATTTTTTCCCTTGTCACTTTTCTTTCAATCTCCCTCTTCTGTAGCTTTAACCTTTCCTACTTCTCTTCTCTAACACATGCCCTCTACTCTTGTCATTACGAAGCAGAACACATTTCTGCAACTTGTTATCCTGAAGAATGTAAAAGTACTCTGCAAAGTGAGTAGTTTTACTTTCAGTGATTAGCCCACTGCAACACATTCAGTCTGATTTTACCACCGTTGGGGTAAAAATTACAATGCCATTTAACAATACACAAGCTTCTGGGCTTTTTCTTAAGCTGAGGTCAGCAGCTTGTGTGCAGGATTCTTCCTGTGCAGGGGAAGAGATCTGTAGCTGATATTACATCTGCAGATGTAATTTCCCAATGCACAGACAACTATCCAAACTGGAATTTTGCCAGGACATGAGGATCAGTATGTTTACAAAATGAAGTTGCTCCCAAAAAGTATTTGGATTATTTTTAAAAATATCACCCTAAAGACAACAAACCCCAGAACTACTGGGAATCATGGAATCTCCATGGGGATTTTCCAGCACCAACCATGCCCTGGTCTCACTTGTGGTGGGATCTTTCTCTCACAGGGAATGCAAAGGAAAACCCTGTACTACAACTCTGGCTTCCTTCTGTGAGCAATTCCCTTGTGTGAGGAGGAAACAGTGTCCATTCTTTATATATTTTTAATCAAATGTTTTCCTCTACTTCCTATTCCACTGCACACTTATGGCAAAAAAAAAAAGCACATTTAAACTTCTTCAGTTACATTTTTCTGGTTTGTGTTTCTTTTCTTCTGATCTTTTTTGCTTTCATCTGCTAACTTTATTATACCAATTTAGCTGCCACAGATGCTTTTCCCCTTTTCTTTTAATAGATATGGCATTGAAAAGAACTGCTTCTGGCTTTCGGCCCACAGCCAGTACTTTCTGGCGTCTCCTTTCCCCCCTACCATCTCTTCAAGTGACATGCAATGAATTTTGCAATACTATTCAATGCTGACACTCTTTGTCAGCAGACAAAGTTCCAACTCAGCATTGCAAGTGGTATCCTAGGCCATCTCATCAGCCAAGGCAAATTGTCACATCTTCATTGATTTTCCTGAAATCAGCAGAGCTTAACAATTTAATTTAGCTGGATAAATGGACTGCTGAATTCCCAAAGTACATCCAGAGACTAAGACTAGGGGGCTTTTTATAACTTTAGCAACAGCACCAAAACCAAAAGTTCATCCTGAGCTTCCTTCTCACCACCTTTTGAAATTTCCCATTAAGTTTTTTCCATTTTGGATTCTGGTTGGCACCGGTAAGAGTCACCTTCTTTTCTTTCAGGCTTGCTCAGCAGCCCTGTGTGACAAGGGTTTAGAAGAGATGCTTCTGTAAACACGTCCAGGCTCTTGCAGCCCCAGGCAGACATCAGCTGTTCAGTGTGGCTGGCACAGGACCAAGGAAGGAATAATGCAGGGCCCTGATGCAGACAGCTGCCACATCCTGTATCCTAATTTCCCTCATCTTAACTGAATGGTATCGGTCCCTTTTAATAGGGGGACATTTGACAGTAGCAGCTGTTCAGTCACTGTGCCATTCAGAAAGTACAGCAGGAGAGGACAAAGGAAGAGCTCTGTGATACCACTCCTGCTCAGCACTGCAAGGCTTTGACAGAGAAGTATAAGTGTCAGCATTTCAAAATATGTTCTCTGTTCCTCTAGAAGCTGAAAGTTACTGAAGATGGTAAAAACTAAGAGTGAAAGTAGAGAGAAGTCTGGCAAATCTTTCCATCATAAAATATTGGAGACTATCTTTAATGTAATTTGACAACTAATTCCAAGGAGAGCAGATAGTACTCTGTGCACCCTGCATAACTTTAACAGCAGACCAAAATCACAGCTGTATGACATCTATGTTATTTGTAAATTCAAAGGATTTCTCTTTCCTTTAGGTTCCCCCCAGCTCTAAATTGCAGTTGCATGTTCAAATTTAAAGCTTCCTTACCTTTAAATTTCTGAGAGACTAAAATCTGAGCTGCTGGTTTTAGTTTAATCTTTAATCTCAGAAGGAGCTACACCAATGTGTGAAGAATCACATATTGCTTATAGATCAAGCCCTTCTAAACAGCACATCATCTAGATGTGATATATAACACCCTTTCCCTGTAAATTTACAGGTGTTTCTCAGATCTTACAGGTAGAAACACCAGAACTTCAGAAGGAAAGCAGTTTCCCTGAGATCATGTCAGTGTTTAGAGTTGTTTCCTCACTTCTACTCTGATTGTTACAAAAAAAACCCCAAAACAAAACAAAAAAACCCCACACACACAAAAAAATGCATCTGTAGCCCTATTGCTTTTTCTTCTTCTATTACATTTTCCCTGTAATGAGACATTTTGGTCTAGTTTCCTTTCTACATATGACCCCAAGTCCTTCCAATTTGGAGGGGTTATTGTTGATTTTAACAACCACATTACTGCATATTTGGCTGACCACAAGCTACATTAGATGTAGTTTTATACGACCTTCTTTAGATGCTTTCAGATCTACTAAGTTTTATTGCCACATGGAAACACAAAATAGATATGAGGACTATATGAGGTTCTGTTTCTTGGTTTGTGAGACCAGCACAAGAGTTGACTTATAATCCTTTACACTGGTGCTCACCTGTGGTCTGCTCTACTCCCCAACCTTGCTACTGACTTCAGTGCTTTCAACAACCTCTTGATGAATCCAAGAAATTCTTGGGAGCGATAATGTAAAAAGGGAACTTATATGGTATGTTCGTGACAATGTTATGAGAAATATGTTTGCGTCTAAATAAATCCCTATCAGAATAGCTCTTTTTAAAAAACAGTTATTCTATTTCTGCTTGCTTCACTTGAGGTGGAAAGTCACAAGGAAAAAGAAAGATGACTCATTGCTTGAACCCAAAACTGACAGGAAAAAGAAAGAGAAGGATGCTCAAAAGAAAAAAAAAAAAAAAAAAAAAAGAGAGAGAGAAATTTCTAAGCTTGTAAACTTTGGAAAAGTAATCTAAACCCAGACAGAATGACATATGTCTGGGTATGTAGCCGTCAGTCAGAACACTTATGCAGGAACACTCCCTAATATCAAAGTCCAGACAACTTGGACATCACATCTCAGTCAGGGTATTCTCATTTTCTTACTAGCAGTATGTTGCTGGAATTGCCACCAGTTGCTGTGGTGAACCAGTTCCAACCCCTGTGCTTCACATGGAGCCCCACAGCTCCTTTCTCACAAGGCACTCATAGGCAGTGGCCTCGCTGTCACTCTGAGTCTTGCCAGAAGTGTCAAACAGAAGCATCAGGGTATTTACTGCCTGTTCCTGAAAGGCCTGATCTGGAATCAGAAAAACATATTATGAACCAGACTATTGAAATTGGGATAAATTGCTTAACCTGTTCTTTCATAAAGAAATACACTGAAAATAATTTTCTCTTTCAATTAAGTAACTTAAGGAAGTTATTAGTGGACTGCTATTTCCATTTCATTCTCTGAATGTTTCTCACTAATGAGATTTCCAACAGCACCTTAATTCACCTTTTTCTAAGTATCCTTGTCTTGCTTTAGCTTCTTCATTAAAGCCAAATATTTTTGTTTGTTCTAAAGGTCTCAGCACAAACTGTGGCACTAATTATTTTTTCTCCCAGTCAAGTAATGACTGTAACCTAGAATTTACACTTGCCCCCTCCTCATCAAAGCTGATAAATTTTCCTTGGTACTTAGTATATCGTTGGATGCTGAAAAGACTTCCATTAGGTTTTCAATCCATGGCAATAATTAATGTGATAAAACAGAAATCTCACAGTAAATCAAGGATTTCCTAACCACAGCCTTAAATATTCTAAGATGAACACAGATGGTAACTGTAGAGTTCCCAGGAGCTCAGGAGGGAAACCAGTCTGATATGGGATAATTAAATTATTTTAAAGTTTCTCAAGTGCTTTGGGAATCCCTATATGTCACCAAATGCCTGCCACACACCAGTTTCTACTTTCTCTAAATGAGTTAAATTTGCAAAACTTAAAAATCTATCACATCATCCAATTTGGAACAGTCTGCTCATCTGTCCTTGCTAAAAAAGCAACACAGAAATTAATTTGAAACAGTGCTGTTGATACCTAACTAATATGGCCCAATTTTGCAAAACATTACAAAGCTCTGGCTGGAGAATTCATGTGTGATTAACGCCTCAGCTGTGCATCATTGGCCTTCTGTTGACAGTAGTTAGGGAAAATTTTCCATTTATTTCAGGTGGAAACAAATTCTACTTTTAGGGAACAATATATATGCTATTTAGTTCCATATTTAGTTGTATCCTGGAACACCAGGAACACAGTCACACAATGTAAACTCATTAATTTCTTTAATGCAATGTTTTCTAATTCTATCTCTACAGATAACATAGAAATATTTTCCCTTTTGTCTGTGAGCGTATGTAATTCTAATCTAAATTCTATATTCAAAGACACATTTCTGCAGTTCCACAGTTAATACAAACTACATTTTCATTAGTGTTTTGGTGCTTCACTTCATTTAATTCTTAAACAAATTAGTGATTTCTAAACCAATTGCACTCCAACCATTAGTAATAGATGGTATGGGCTTCATGAGGCTCTGTTTATTTGAGCTTTCTAGGAGGGATTACAGCAAAGCAAAACAAAAAAAGTGAAAGGCATGGCATGAGGAACAGTTTTATATGAATACAAACAGGTAGGAATAGTTAAACTCATTGCTTTTTTCCTTTGCAAGTTACATATGGCAACTTATTCTGCTATTTTTGTTTTTCTTGTGCACTGCAGCAGCCAACCTTTGGCTTCATTTCATAAGTACTCATGCACTTTCAGTATCACCGGTATTTCTGGGTTTAAATAAATCTCAGGTTTCAAAATAGCCACTTAAATAAAGCCACTGTATTCTGTGTAGTAATAGTGTCCTGGAAACCCTTGTATTTTTTTACATGTGTTCCCCTACTAAGAAACTCTATGTTTATTGAAAATTCAGCACAGCCTCTCTCATAGTCCCTCCTGCCTGTTCAAGTCTTAAATGCATTTTCCAAAATATTTGTAAGCCCAGTTTCCAGTGAAACTTCCATTCCAATGAGTATCAGTTTGGTTTGCTCAGCTCTAATGACTGTGACTGCTTAGAGAATGTAAGCATTTGTTAAACCTCTAGTATCATCAAACCACCATTTTGAAATGCTTCTTTCAAAAGAGCCACCACTCAATTCCACAGAGTGACTCCAGTCTGCCCTTGTATCAGTAGAGATCTGATGAATGGCACATGGAAAGGCAGGATTTAAATCAATGTTCTTCAATTGCTGAGGATGATTACAAGTTCATGGTGGCACTGGCTGCTTTTCCTAATACCTACATGGACTTTAAAAAAATCTAGGGTCCAAGAAAGGAAAGATAGAAAAAAAGAAGAAATCTGGTGGAGCCAGTCTGTCATTGAAATGAAGCCTGTCTGGTTTTCCTTGCCAGGAAGTTTTAAGATGCCAGGTCACAATTACATAGGATTTGGAGGGGCTATTTTTTTCCATTTTTCCTCATAAATGAGAAATGTAAGTGATGAGACTGAAATCACTGCTGGTGGCTTTAGGAGGAAAACCAATGCTTTTTCAGGGAGCCTTTGTTTTCTTGCATTTTTCTATCTGCAAAAACAAGAACTGCTTTTCAAATGGGGTTTTTATCATTCCTATTAGGACAGTCAAATGACTTGGAGGGGAAAAAAAAGAATTTTTTTTTCACTTTCTAAAGAAAGCTTTACCACTTCTATGAGAGATTCAGCTCTGCCTTTACTTCACATTGCTTTTTCCAGTGATAACCCAAGGGTTTATTCTTAGTGTCTCTATTTTTAATTTTTTTTAACCAATAAGCTATGGTCCCCTTATAGCAACAAGAAAATATAATTCCATTGAAGTGAAAGAATAATGCAGTCTGAGAACCACTAAAAACATCCATTTAGATGAGCAGCAATAAAAATCAGACATTTACATATTAATATTCTGTCATCAGAAAAAGAAGAGAAAATGAGATAAGACTTAAAAAAGAAGTCCTTAAAACCAGAAGTTATCTAATTGCTTATTTTACCTGGAGGTAGAACAATCTCTTTCTAGCTATCACATAGTAGTGAGAAGTCATTATCTTGAACTCGTCTTTAATTAACATCAATCCTGATTAGTCAAAATATATTAGGCTTTTTGTCTGTTACCATAGTATTTGAATCTCCAGTAAAGGAGGTATTCAATCAGACATTCTCATTTGCAAACCACTTCTGTGGAATTATCACTTTACCATGTTTTGTGGGTTCTTTGTCCATTTTTGAAAAGCAAAATCTATTGTTGATCAACCCTTTCTAAGCTGGAGCAGATCCAGGCATGCCATGTTTTTGCATGTTGTAGGTGAGTGTAATGGCAGAAGTCCAATGTTCAGAGTAGCTGCCGTTGTGCTACTCTGAATCTTGAAGTTAGCCAAGCTGGCAAGATTGAAATTTCAGATTAAAGAAAGTACATTAAAAAAAGCTGTTTAAATAATACAAGCCATTGACTGTGTAGAGGAATGAACAAATGAAGTTTGCTCCCATATCACCTCCTAACAGCACAGTACATTCAGAGACATCTGTGACTACGGTAGAGTGCAGGCCAAGGACTACATGATTTGGGTGTAGGAGTAAAGTACAAGAGAATACATATGAACCATTCCTCATTTTGCTTGACTTTTTTTCCTGCTGGCATATCCATCTATGGATATGCAAACAACAAGTTTGCTGGTTGATTCTTACTTTTGTTGTTATTAATAAGTGCTATCAGTTCTTGGAGAAAATAACAACTTGAGAATAATTTCCTAAATCTGATGAAATTTAACAGGGAATAACATTTTAGCAAGATAACTCTACAGGCAGGTCAACCATCAGTATGAATAAGATTTTTTTTTTTCTATTAGGTTCCACAGGGATTTGGTGTAGTATCTATTGAACCATATAAGTAGACCACCAGCCTGTGTGGTGCTCTGTGGGAGCAGAGCAATTCTGAGAGGCCAGTGGGGAATTCAGGTGCCCCATTGGAGACACAAGGTGTCAGAGAGCCAGGCCATCCCGAGCAGCCACCGGGGCTGGGAATGCTGGGGTCTCAGATGCATTCCAGCTGGAATAGGCTGATGCGAAGCACAGCCCACCTAGTGGCATTGTGGCATTTTTGTTCAAGTGGAAAGTAGTTATTTTTTGACCTGCTTGTGTGTGGGATTCAATGAAGGAGCAGAATTGATCTTGGGATCGCCGACTTTTGCACTCTCCCTAGCTAACAGCCATGCAGAAGGGCTTCTCACCTCTGCTGTGAGCAGAAGAGTTTTGAGATGCTCTAGTCAGTTAGCATGGGGTGACAGTAACTCTGGAAGGGTTGCTATGTTCAGTTTGGCTACAATTTGTTCTTAAGGGTGTTATTGACATGAGATCATGGAGGTACAACATATTCATGTTGGCTTTCTGCCGCTCAGGAATTCCCCTTCCCCTAATCATAAGGCAAGTCCCCTCTCATGCAGACCCTCTGCAGCTGCACAGTCTATGGGCCAGTTTCATCACTGAATGAGCAGATGTGGAAGAGACTACCACTTTGGTTAAAAATAACTACCCCCTGCAAAAAGTTTAGAATGCTTTACTTCAAGTTACAGATGCAGCTTAAAAGCACTTCAAAAATATGTTATTGGCTACATGCACGCTAGTTTCACAGGGAAAAAACACACAAGAATCTTTCCAGTCATTATAGGACAGACATTTTAGCTTTACTACATTTCCAAGCAGGGAATAAGGGGTTCAGTCAAAGAGGAATTACAAGACTAAAATCTCTTGCAGTGCTTTGAAAATTGAGACAGACACAGGCCTCTAGTGAGCTTAATGAAGTATCAGAGTTAAAAAATGATTTAGCTTCCTAAAACCAGACCTTTTGTTTTCTATTTAAAGTAGGAAATCAAAGGCACGTCTCTAGCATTTTATTCCGTGAGGCAGCCAAAAAAAGGATTTGCTTTCAAGCTGGAAAAGTGAATATGGAGATAAAATAACACTTTTCAGAACCGTTTATATGACTTTCTCTTTGGTTGAAACACTTGAAATATGGAAGTAGAGTGCTGCCACACTCTTTCAGGAGGAAAGGATATAAAATTACTTCAGTGTTTTGTGATTTGGGAATATAGCACCACACAAATTTTTCAGTTTAACTAGAGGATTAAAGAATGGGACATGGTCATAACGAGTATTTTACTTGCTGCATTTTCTATACGTAAATATGTGAATGGTCCTGCTTCAGCAATTAAATACTACCCATCTGGTTTTTTGAACTCGGAGTGATAGCTCCTAGTAAATCTACTACAAATGATTCAACCCAAAGAACTATAAAACAGCCTGAAGTAGGAAGAACTAGAATTGAATTTGTCCTTATTCTGTATTGGAGAGCCCAGCATTTAAATGGTTCTGGTTTCCAACAAATCCAAGCCTCCTCTCTGAGTCTGCCATTTACCTTCACCTTGCTCTCAATTAACATCTCCTTAAAATGCACACATGCTGAGCCCTTACTTGTTGACCATCCCTTTTAGTGCCTTAGTGTACTTGCATTATTTCCTACAGTTTTATTTGAACTGCAAACACAATCATGGACAATCCTGCATGAGGAATCACCAGAAAGCAGAGAAATTGACACAAGTGAGTTTGCCATTTTCCTCCTCATAATATGTGTTTGAGTTTCCAGTGAGATGAGGATATTAAATCAGATGTAAAGCACAACAACAAAGAGGATCCTAGTCTGTCAGCCAACATGGCTGCTTCAGGACTCTTTCCACATATCAGCACCCTCATTAGGTGAGAGAGATTTTTTTCCTCTGAGGACAACTAACAACAACAACAAAAACATCACATGAAGAAAAAAATAACCAAAACCCAAAAACAAAGAGCAAGCAATGCACAGAAGTACCTTCAGACTCAGTGCACACTGAAACGAAATGTTCTGAAATCTCCATTGAGTGCTGGTTGTCATTAGTGTAGCTGAAAATGTATTCTGCTGTGTCCATGAATGCCTGGTAGAACTTGCAGAAAGTAGCGACAGAAATGACTGCTTTGAACAAATCTAATGATTTAATTTGTAAGAGCCAGTTGTCCTCACCTGACAGCTGTCCTTGCAGAGCATCAGGTACCAAATCACTGCTTCCACTCTAACCTGTAGCTAGCAAAGACTGGTTTTTCTAATACCACAAGCAGCTGATTTTCTCATCTGCTCCATGCTAGAGCTCAACACCCCTTCTCTAGACAGCATTGGTCATTCTACATGCTTAACCTTTTAAAAAGGAAACAAACAGCAGTGGAAAACAGAGTTGGTAAATGCTTATTCCCCAGAGAACTCATGCTCTCTGTTCACTGTGACTTTTATGATTCCTTTCTCAAAGACTTCTCTGTAAATCCTTTAAACTTTCTTGGTTCAAAACAATCTGGATCACTGTCTGTGCCCTGCAGCCTAGTGTCTACCCCACCAAAGACAAAGGGCTTCTCCTCTTTGGAATAGATATATTCACTAGAATACAGAAGATGTAGGAGGTGTTTGTTTGAAGTCAGATAAATTACTATGGTACAAAATCAGGATCAGGGTAGTGCTAATCTCCTTATGCTATATATGGTAATTTAATAAATTAGCTGTTAACTAGATCCCGTTATTTAAAGCTGAGTCTTCCTCTGTTTGGGATAAGCCTTGTTTCTTGAGAGTCAATAAAGTTCTACCGCTTTGACTCCATGCTGAGGACTTAGTAAAAATGTGCAATGATCCTACAGCTACTCTACCATAGGTGGCAGACTTCAAAATGTGAGGAATTGGTAGGCTGCAGTTGGATGTTTTGGACCTCCGTACAACAAAACACTGTTGACCTACCTTGTCACCCACTAGCCCTATGACATCTGTTGAGGGAGATACTGTGATGGTTCCCAACCCACAAAGCAGGAATAATTAGGATTCCACTGTTTCCATTTTAAATATGTTTTAAACAGCTACTTCCTTCAGCTAAAATCAAAATTATTTTATGAAATTAAGGTTTTTGCACCCTGCTGTGAGGTTCTGTTTTTCAAAATGAGCTTGCTTGTAACTCGATAGGAAAGTATTTTTTGTGCTTCTTAGATTTGTTTCTTTCCTCACAAGCCCCCTAGGGTTTGGGCTATCAGGTGTAAATAATTTCATATATTTTTCACCCAGCTGGTTTTTCTTGTTTCTCTCTGTGTTAATCATTTAAATGTTACGGAAAAATCACGATACTTCTATTAGATTTTGCAGAGGTGAAAATCCATTTTTTCAACCAAAAGTCATTCTTGTGCCTAGACAATTCCTTTGTTCTTTTTGCATTTATTCAATTTTACCCATTAAGCTGCAGAAAAAAGGTTGGAGTTTCTTGCAGTGAAGGAAACAAGAAAGGCTGCTGCAAAGAAAACAGGATGCTCCCTTTTCAGATAGCTCTTTAGAAAGCTCTGGCTATCCCTGTAAGCACGATCTGAGCTGAACCCTGGTGACAGGGTAAGCTTCGAACATTGCTTGTCACAATCACTTGTCACAGACTTGTTCAGGTGTTAAAGCAGTACCTTACTTCATGAGCAGACACATTAAAATCAATCACTCTTGTGGGAGCAAGTCCCTTCTCAGCATGAACTGTGACTCCACTATTCTGAAGAATTTTGACTTTGATGACTGATTTATTTTTCTCAATTAGGAAAAAAAAATAGCTGTCAGCATCTTTTCTTACTGACAGTTCAAAGAATTTTAAAAAGAAGCATCCTTGGCAATTGCACCTACTAAAAATAAGTAGTGCTTTACAATGCCATTAATTACTGTAATTACAGTGCCTTGAGTGAAGCTTGCAATGGGCAGCAAGCGTTTGAGCTTTTTGCTTTGTGCAAAGCACAGCTATGGGAAATTCAGTTTCCACAATGGATATTTTCTCCCAGATACCAGAGCACAAATTTCATCAACATTAATATGAATTCCAAATCCCGTATCCAAGTGCAAAGGATCTCATGATGCTTTTATACTCTCAGGGTCTAAACTATAATTTCAACCATTAAGAAGCACCACTTAGCATTAAATCTGCTAATATTATATTATGGTTCTGGCAATTCTATACAAGATGCATTACAAGCTCAGTGAAGACTAAATGGTGGCACTGAATAAACACTTTAAATAATGAAGCAGAAATAAACACTTAAAATTATTTTAAGCATTTTACTTTAAATTTTCCTTTAGATAACAAAACCAAGCAAGATTTGAAAAACTCAAATCATACCACAGCAGTAAAAATCAAGTGTATTGCTTAGAGATACCTGTCGGAAAAAACTCTATCTGCACAATGTAATGTACTTCCCATCTTCTAATGTTGCTAGGATCAAGTTTTAACCTGTCGCAGTTCCTGTCTGTGGTATTTTGTCAATAAAATATGGGCTATTTTGCCAATAAAAACCAAGTCAGGTACTAGATCAACAGTGACGACATATTTCAGAAATCCTTTTCTCATGAAAAAAAACCTGAGAAACAGCAAGCAAACGCACCTGGCAAATCTTTGTGCACATAAACTAGGGGACTTTTATCAGCATTTTTTTCCAGTTAATCCTTACTGAGATAAAATTACTCTGTTGTGTTACTATGAGACATTTCCACCACCACCAGCACTTGAACAGGCTGCTTTACCTTGGGTTCCTCAAAAGCAACCAGCCCCAGCCACTGTGTGTCCTGTACAGCCAGACGGAAAAATCCCCATGTGACAGCATTTGTTCCTCCAGCCATACATATTCCTCCCAAATGGTTGTGTCAACACTTACCAAATTATAGACATATTAGCTTTGCAAGCCCAATTTATACTTTGCCATGAAAACAGGTGCAACTGCAAATATTTTTCATTAGAAATGTAATTAATATGCATAAACTTGTTTGCCAAGCAATTTGCAAATGAGTCAAGAATTAAATTAAAAGCAGACACCTCTTGCCTCCCCCCTCCCTTTCCCTGTCTGGATAAAAAGAATTTAGAGAAGTTTTCAAGGCAAATTTTTGTAATAAATTTTGTTTTGACTTAAGCTCCCTTCAGACTGTTTCAGACTTTTCTTCATTATTAGATAGCAAAGATGAGGTAGTAGAAGGATTCATTTCTAAAACTGCTTTTCTCCTGCAGTTAAAATCCCCTGATAATATGATGGATATACTGTCCTGAAGTATGAAATCTACTGTGTCAGATATGAAATAGAGATTAAACAAGGACTGCTCTTCACAGAGCTCCCTACAATTCCAAAGAGGCTATCCCTATAGAGAAATATTAAAGTGACTCAACTGCTTACAGCAGAGAAGAATCATTATAAATCATATCTGCAGAATCACAGAACCACAGAATAAGCTGAGTTGGGAGGGGCCCTCAAGAATCTTTGTCTCCTTTGAAGCCATGCAAAAGACCATCCCCAAGAGTCACAGCATATGCCCAAGAGCATTGTCCAAATGCTTCCTGAACTCCGTCAGGCTAATGAGATCCTGACTATGAAAAATAGTCTCTATTCACAAATATTTGCTCCGTTTTTCTGCTCAGTCAGTGTACCTTTGTTCACTGTGGTGTTTGGCCATGTAAATTACATGGTACAGCTCCTGGTCCATGCCTGGAGGGCAGAATTCCTTTAAAAACAGAGTGACAGAGAGCAACTAATGAATAACCAGGACTGGCTCAAACTTCTTGGCAAGATGGAGCCAGTACTATGCTGCTCTGTTCACAGAAAGGGCACAAAAGGGATAGAGCTGGGAAAGAAGGAGGGAAGGAAGGACACTGAGAAGCCTTTCTTACTGGGATGGCTAAGGAAGCAGGTGGATGGAATTGGATCACCAATTGCTACTTCTAGAAGAAGACCTTTCCTTGGGAGTAGTTGCCATACCACAAACCCTGATTTTGGCTTGGCAGGGCTATGTAGTAGGTAAAGCAGGTGGTGTGGCTCTGACCCACATTCCATCCCAAGCAGAAGCTTGACTTATCTTTACTTAGTGAAATCATTCTTCCAGGAACAGTATTTGGATAAATAATTTGTGCTAATGTCCTCTCCATGCCTTTGCAATTCAGACACTCAGCTAACAGTTGCCATCAGTCATGAGTAATGGGAGCCCACACGTCAATTCATGCCAAATGTGGTTGTGGGTTTGGGCTCTTTAAAGAAGACTTATATGTGGTTCCTTCCCACTGTTTTTATGCTATTGGAATGCTTAATCTCTTTTCTATGATCTGTTCCAACCCTGACTGGTATGGACACACATTTGAATAGGGTGAAAAACTGTTCCAAATAGAATTACCTCTGGACTGAGAACGAGACCGCACCACTAAGCAGCCTTTGCATAGCTTCATCTTGGTTAACCAGCATGGACATGTTGTAATTCTGGGAGACAAAAAGTTGCACATTTTTGTGCTGGTCTCCCAAGTTCTTCAGTTTTTCCTGAATACATAAAAATATGTCCATCACACGAAACGCAGCTTGATAATATATTATTTTTCCTCCTATTACATCATGAATTATAAAATATTTTTTTTTAAAGGGAAGACTGGAGATCACTCTTTTGCTGCCATATCACTGCACCAACAGGTTTTTTCCCCAGCTTAGTTCACTTTGATCACGTGTCTCAAACCTTTGTAAGAAATTGGCAATTTCTGTTGCTCCTCAGTAGAAAATGATGGTAGGTAGTGAATGAAAGTGAAAAAAAAAAAAAAAAAAAAAGCTCAAGCTAAACCATTATTATTAGCCAAAAAGTGATTTGTTTGCACAAAACACCATGGTTCTATATCCAAACGGATTTTTGTAGAGCATGAAATAGCAAAAAAGTAGCTTCAAAATTGTATGAAACTATTTCTTCAGTTGAAATGCAAAATCCATAGATTTTGATGATTTGGAAATAATTGTGTGGATCTTAATTTCTCCATTTCTGCGAAAATCAGTTTATTGTTCTTCTGCCATCCCATTCAGTGGAACTAATTTTAAATGAAGGGTTGAAGCATGAATTCAAATGAAAAAAGATGCCTCATATAGGAAAAATATAAACTGATTTTTTTTCTCTCTGTCATCATCAGTGAAAGTCGAATTGGCCAGTGCTTTAAATTAATGTCCACCTCTGAACTACTCAGGTAGTGAACAAATCATATTATCTGTCTACATCAGCTCACCAATAGATTGAAAGATTCATTATTTGATACTCTGCCTTCTCCATTAATTAGTTAATGTTTGTAAAGCACTTTGGAATGAAAGGAGCTATCTAAGCAACACTATTACAATTACACACTTCAGGGCAGATAAAGAGTAAACTAATGAAAGTCTGCGGTAAGAAGAAAATGGACAAAATTTAAATGAGGTGTATTCTGCAGGGACTGGGAAGGTGACCAGGTGGCAAATGGAAGCTCAGATAGGACTAAATCATTACATTGTGATGCTGAGATTTGTTGAATGCCCAGCATAAACTGGTGATCTTAATCCATATCCTTAAGGACAAGTCTCGCCTTCGTATAAAGTCATCATCTTTTAATAGACTCTCTACAACTGAGAAAAAAGCACCTCTGCAAAGTGTGCAGAGGACAGCATACTGAAGTACCTTCTTCCTATTCCTGATTCAATACTGCAGTAGAGGTTTTCTGTTTCCAGGGCTATGTGATTAGCTCTTTCTAATACCACCTACAACTTAAAAGGAAGGAAGGAAAAAAAAAAAGAAAAAAGCACCTTTTTTTCTCCCTTTAGAAACAGCCAGTGAATATGTTTCTTGAATCCTATAAAGGATGGACATTATGAGCCTCTGGAGCACTCTACAGTGACAGTAAAAATAGTGAGGTCATAATAAAACAAGAAAAGAGGCAGTGGTGTTCTCTGTAGTTTGTGCATTTTCTGTTATTGTCCTTATCAACTTCTGTTCATCAAATCTTTGAAAACAGCTACAATATCTTCTGTTATATTGATCACATTTCCTGATAGGATCAGAATCACAAAATACTAGAGCAAGGTGGGCAGAAGAAAGCAGGACCTTACCAGAAAGGGGGTGAGGTCAGAAGTTGAGCAGAAACAGAAATGGGGAATCAATTGTGAGTGAATGAGAGAGGTTGCATGGGGAGTGGGCTTTGGCACAAAAAGGCTGAGCAAGTGTAAGCATTGCTTACCTCTATTTTCTATCCCTACCACTCTTATTATCCTGATATCTGAGGACTTCTTTTTTCTGCTCCACACCTGCTAGTATTTGTAAGCAAAAATGACATTCAAAATGACATTCAATTTTAAGCACCAGTGCATACCTTTCTTCTTTTTTCTTTTTTTTTTTTAATGTAATTCTCTGTGATTTTGGATTTAAAGGAAGCTACAGTGGGTAGAACAGACCCTTGATGAAAATTAGAGCCTTTGAAAAAAAACCAATATGGAACACTTATCAAAATAGTTTAAGACATGATACTGCACCTTAAAAACTTAATTCTGCCCCTTTATGCAGGCAAAGAGAAATGCATGCAGTGCCTGGTTTCTGGGTAGAGTGCTCTCAGCTGGCAGATCTGGGTTTGTTTCAGCTAGGCACTTACCAGAAGCATTTCATTCATGGTCCCACACACCCTACACTTCCCCCTGTCAATGGACAGGGCTCTGTAATTCCTAAGACTGTCCCTCTTTCCCTCAGATCTCTCCTAGCAATAAAGTTTCCAGTACAGGAACTTCAGGTATGACCTGGATGGAAGGTAGGATGACTCCAGGACCTGAGACAAGTGTGGAACATCACTGAGATGTGATGTGGAGCCATGGCTCCACCTCTCCCCTGTGACTCTGGGGGGAGTAGACTGAGCTGCATTGCTGTGGGACATTCCCACAGCCACAGCCATTTCCACAGGCTCCCCTGACTGAGGGATCCCCACTAGGAGCCTGCCATGGCCATTCTTAGCCCCCCAAAATGAGCAAGATGAGTGAGAAAATGCCACAAGCTTCACACCATCAAAGTAAAGTCCTTAGTCACTCTGGGACATCCAGGACATTCCTTTGGGTTCAGCTGTTCCGGCAGGGTTACTTCCCTCTCTTCTTGGTGGGCACTCATTGTCATCAGCTACACATTAGGCTGGATTTTACCTAGAAGATGACCCAAAAATTGTCAAGACTTCTCAGGTGAAGTTTTAGTTAAAGAATATAAGGTAGAGATGAAATTTAAATGAATAGTCCCATTTTGAGATTGCCATTTTTCTTTTAAAATGAAAAGCATTTTCCAGATTTGCTGGTTTCAGAAGCTGAGAGAGAGGTTTCAGTATTTTGCTATAGCTCTTTGTGAGATTCTTCTATGACTTTCAGAAGAGTTAAAGAGGGTGTTAATAAGGTATTTCAGGAAACAGACATGCTGCCAGTAGTTTGTTTGTAGTTAGTGGTTTGTGGCTGAATTCAGCTTTACTACTTTCCTTCCAGTCCTCATGAGGCTTAGTTCATCACTTGGTAATTTACTTTTTAACAGCCTTTAATTGTCATTTAATACCTAAAACTCTATTTACATACAACTGCTGAGCTGCTACTAACCACTGCCTCTTTTTGATTAACGCAGTTCAGTCTGTAAGATTGGTAATTATGTGTTTAGCAAGAAGGACTGAAAGAAGAAATGCTCAAACCCAGAACTACACTCCCTTCCTTTTATTAGCTTGTCTTTTGGTTCTGCTTTTATGGCATTTTGCCTCTAGACTTTTGCTCCCTTCTGTGGTTACTTTAGTGCCTCACTGCTACAGCTTGTGTAGACAGCATATCTGGAACTCCAGTTTTCACAATTTCCTTCCATAAAATACACTACTACTCTCTTCCTGAAAACAAAATCTTAAGAGGGGAATAAATGTTAATGATGAAATCCCACGGGCAATTCTGTCATTGCTGATTCTAATAGATCTAGTGTTGACTTTACAGTCTGATCATACAAACTCTGGGACAAGGTTTGATGACCTCTTTCTTCCTGAGCGTTTTTGCAAAAAAAAGAAACTTTAGAGAAAATCCACTGGTTCTCCTACTCTCAATACACACATGTGCTCGGTTCAAAGACCATTGCTCCTTATTCATGACATTTGGAGACCTGAGCTTAAAATCAATGTTTGAAAATGTCTTTCTTGCATTTCATATTTCCAAGGATTTATATCCTTCTGATACCTTGCTCTGCATTCTGTTTCTCTGTACATTAGCTGGCAAAGAGAAGCAAGCAATTACAAGCAATATTTTTGCCAAAGTTTTCCATGGAGTGTGTGAAACATGGCTCTTTCAAGAAATTGTATCTCAGCCTTTTATACAGGAAAAATTCATCAGATTAGGGTGTCAAAGTTAATGGCAGAAAACTTGGATGATCTGAGGGGTTTTCACTCTACATTCATACACTCCAAACTGTTGAACAATTTTGCCTCATTTCATCTGAAGAAAGAATAATAAGTATTTTCTAATCAGTCAAACCAAGCTTAGGAAGGGCCTGATCAGCTAAACTTTGGACATATTTAATCAATGTGAATATTAAATTATTATATTTTTATACATAGTTTTTCAATACTATCTGCACAGTATTTAAAAAAAAAATTCTTGCAATACCAGTAGTCAGGAGATGTAGAGATTAGACTCTGACCTATCTCTGCCTTGATAAAAGATATACGCTTTCCATCCTGTAACTGAAGAATGTTCTTCTGAAGTCAGAGCCAAGACACACTCTTGGACCACTTCCATGGCCAGGAAAGTTTTAGTAATTTAATTTGATATTTTGTCTGACTTCCAGGAGGTTGATCTGGAATGGTTTGGAAGTGTTCTTGGCACAAAACACAGAAAAATTCATGTTTGGATTCTATACCATTTGCTTTGTCAAGGGAAGATGGTTGAGGAAACACTCCAATGTTAAAAACCCCAAAATTATTAGCAAAATCATGGAAGAGAGGGGCATAAGTGATAAGTGAAGAAAAAAACACTTTCCAGAGATAACCTAATACTTTAAAAAGCAGCTGAAGTCAATTTATTTTGCTCTTTCCCCAATGATCTAATACACCAATGTCAGCCAAAACTGGGACAAGAAACAGCACAAACAGTTGCACAGGCCCTAACCTGTAATGAAAATAAACAGATTTTAATCACAGATAGATGTATTAAGAGAGGGATTCATGTTTATTAGAAGGAAATCAGGAGAGATGCAGAAATAAACAGAGGTTCCCTTTAAAAGCACTGGGTGGTTTCATTGCTCTGTGATTTGTGTACTGTACATTCAGATCAAATCTATGCTTTTGCAGGAACTCACTGTGAAATTACACAGTATCTCCAACGCACTAGACAACAGCATTAAGGTTGAAAGCCAAATGCTCAGCAGCTGAAAAAGCCAAAAAAAGGGTTCCAAGGGCAGCCTCAGTAGGATTCCTTTCTATGTATATGCTCATTTTGAAAAGGAATTCCCATAAAACTTTAAAATGGCACTGAAAAAAATTCCTCCTCTTTGAACTGCCTGAACTGTTGCTGCTGAAAATTTCTACTCAGTAACTCCAGCTGATGTATCTTCTTAACATGACAATGTTAAGTGTCAATCCACAGGATTGCATCTGAGTTATAAGCAATTAGAGAAATCAAAGCTACTACTATAATAAAAGGAAGTGCCGAGAAATCTCAGCTACAATCCTACCTACTAGTCCTGCATCTGATGGAGTCAATTTCTTTTATATGTACTTCTCGGGGCTGTGGCAAGGATTAAAAGCACTTTATGTGAACCAAAGTGTAACCAGCTGTCACCAGATCATGTTTTCTTCATTCCCTCCTTCCAGCAACAACTGACTTCAATTTTTAAGGGAAAAAAATCAGAGAAGCTGGAAGAAAACTCAGATGTAATTATTTTCATAGGCTGCTCTTGTTTCTGTTTTTAAGAAACAGCACTTGACTACTGTTATAGTATGCATAAAAATATGCTCAATATATCTACAGGCAGCTGACAAGAGAACAGGTATAAAAGACAAAAGAGAGAAAACTGAGGCGGCAGCCCTGCTTCAGCATCCTACATCCCTGTTCCTCCTTCCACCTCACTAATTTGCTTTGACTGTTGTGGTGGTGCATTTTTGTTGGAATATTTCCTTTGATGGTTGTTGTATTTTGTTCAATTCGTCTAAATGTCTTGTTCTCACCTACCCCTTGGTTTACTCCAGCATTGTTTCCCCTTCTCTCTCTGTCAGTCCAAGTACCTCCCCCTTATTCCCGAGGATTCCATGTCTGTCACTGCAACCCAGCCCCTCTCCTCTGTCACTTAGTGTAAACCCAGCCTCTCCCTCCAGAACCTTCTGTGTCATTGCTGTGATCCCTGAGTTGGCTCTGGCCGGGAGCTCTCCCGCCCCCATAGCCCTCGTTGCCTGTGCGATTCTGTATCCCACCGCTGTGCTCTGCCCGGAACTCCTCTGGGTTGGGCGATGCCCTAAGACCGCCTCCCTTTATGAGCTGTTGCACAAGAACCGAGGGTGGTTAGTAGTTCTCGACTGCTTTTGGAGGGTAAGTCCTTTTGGAGGCTCGCACAAAGGACCCTCTCGCTCCTTTCTGCCTGCCCTCGGTGCCCCTCACCATCCATCCGCACTGGGGACCTGCCCCGCTGCCCGTGCCGGTGGGTGCCGGGCAGGGCGCGGCCGCTCGGTTCGGGGGCAGGAGCCGAGTTAGCCCGGCACGGCTTTCTCCCGGTCCCCGGGCACTGCGGCAGGGGGTCAGCTGAATGGTGGGAGTGCTGCTCGGTCTCTTATGTCTGCTTAAGTCTTGGCTTCCTTGAGCTGAGATACCTTTTTTTAACAAAAAACCACTTAACTATTAACAAAAAATCTGCTATTGCTCTTGCTGTTAAACAAATATTCCGCAGACAAGCAGGAAAAAGTGTTTATTTTAATTCATTTTATTTTGAGATGGCGTTTCAATTTTTTGCTACGTAAGTGCATTGTTCCCCCTTTTTTGCCTTTTCATGAGCCTTTCTAGCTGAAGGTCAGCCTTAGTTGTCAGTGTTTGTCCAATCTATTATTTATGTTTTCTCCATGTCATACTTTTACATGGTGTTTTCTAAGTAAATTTAAAGACATTTTAAAACTGTGAAGGGAACAAAAAAAACCTGTTACGGTGTTGAATTTCACACTTTGAGGATCCATATTTTATCCCATCGCTCTTTTTTCTTTTTATTTCTACTCTTCTGTTGATAATTTCTTTCTCCTACTCCTGTCTGAATAAACTTTTGTGCCTGGAAGACTCCAAACAGTCTTCTTGCACTTTACAAGAAGTGTGGGGTGGAGAGTCGGACTGTCCTCCCCAGGATACATCCTTTCCTCACTGCTCTACAGCCATGCTGAATCCCAGCTCTGATTCTCTCCCTGCAGTACACCACGAGAAACATGAAAACACCACTCAGTCTGTCCTAAAAACAGGATCAAAATCAGCTACAAACCCCTACAAAAAGACCAAGGACGCACCCAACCCTGAAAATAAAGGCTTCAGAGACTGAGTGAGTCTATTCCCACCCATGGAACTGTAGGTAATCAGATGTATGACTTTTCAATATTTGTAGCACCTTACTGGTTAACGGTGACACCAGACAGGTGTAATTATGAAGAAATTAGTAAGTCTTCTGGCTGATGATGCGCAGAAAGAATGAAGATCTCAGCTAGCTCTTTCTCACCTTTTTCCTCTTCGTTGGAACGCTCCTCCAATAGTAAAAATTTATTTTAATTATGCATGTGCAAAGAACTGCCAGATTTACCTAACGCTTCATTTCAAAATTTTCTGACTTTTGCACAATTTAGCTATAATTTCAATATAACTGCAGAGTGTGTTAGTGAAGGAGAAAATGCTGCATTAAAATTACAGGTTAGATAGCTGAGAAGTAGTGTGCAGTTGAGAGGGTGGCATTGGTATCAATTATTTGATTATTTCCTTGCCAGCACACATACACACAAGAACAATTGGTAGTTTAATGAAATAATCATATTCATGCAATCTGTTTAAAATACAATAACTTAATAATACCAGCCAAATAAAATTTTACACTGTAAGTGAATTACTTCTGGAAGATTCTGCAGAAGATATTAAATTGTAGTCAAGTAATTATCTAATGAGGTGTTACACAATACATTTTCACCAGCAGTAAAGTGAGAAACAGAACTAAAAAAGATAAACTTTCTTCAAAATCATAAAAAGTTTCAGCTCTGCATTATCAGAGTAATGTCAATCTCTAATCACTGTTTTAGACTCAAACATTTTATGCAAGACTTTTGATGGTTTTGTCCCATAATTTGTACATGTAAGTTCACCAGAACTTCTATGAAAACAATAAGAGCATTATGTGAGCTGTAAAATATGTCTGAAAATATCGTTAATACATTGGGGTATGTAAATGCAAGTTGGGGCACAAAGAAGTTGTCCAGAATCATCAGCTTCCAAAGAGCATCTATTGCTTTCACTAATTTATGGCAAAAATTAATATTTTGAGTTTTACACTTCTCATATTTGCATCTTCGTGCCCCTACACAGTTCTGTGTATTTGTTTTTTCAACTGATTTTTTTTTTAAACACACATATGAGTACCTAAAAATGCATGAACATAATTTCACAGTGTGCAGGTGTCTGTGTTGTCAGGACTGGAGTTTCAGTGAGAGCACTGGCTTTGAGATGTGGGCTGTGAGCCGTATCCCATACCTATCCTGGTGCCTTGCTCCCTCCTGCATGGCTCTGAGCAGCACCCATGCACACATCCTGCTGGAAGGCAGTGCCCTGCACCACTCTGCTGGCTCTGCGTTTTCTTCCCAGTGGCTGCTTCAGGGCTCTGTGTTGTGTTTGTGCTGAGCACAGGGCTGCTAACACAGGGATGTTTTTGTTATTGCTGGGCAGGGCTTGCACAGAGCCAAGGCCTTTTCTGCTTTGGTACTGCCACATGCTGAGAGGGCTGGGGGTGAATGGGAATTTGGGAGGAGACACAGCCAGGACAGGTGACCCCAGCTGACCACGGGGATATTCCAGACCATGTGGCATCATGCTGTGTATAAAAAGTGGGGTGAAGAAGGAGAAGGAGGTGGCATTTGGAGTGATGGTGTTTGTCTTCTCAAGTAAACATTGCCTGTGATGGGGTCCTGCTCTCCTGGAGATGACTGAGCACCTGCCTGCCATGGGAAGCAGGGAATTATTATGATTACAGTTATTATTTCCTTGCTTTGCTTTGTTTCGTGGCTTTTGCGGTATTAAACTGCCTTTTATTTAACCCACAAGTTTTTAAGTTTTTACCATTCCTCTTGTTACCTCAATCCCACTGATGGGGAGGGAGGGAAGGGCTGTGTGGGGCTTGGTTGCTGCCTGGGGTTAACCCATTCCAATTACATATAAATAAATTGTACTGGTACTGTTCATAAGTCCTTGATGACACATCTGACTGCTTTACTTGGTTTTATTCTCACAAAATTACCATCCTGAAGTAGTTTATAGAAAATCTCATCTGAAATTTTTCACACCAGTCACACAGAGCAGACGGTTCAGCTTGTGGAACCTGGCTCAAGGTGCTGATACCCTCCTGCTGTCTCAGACTATTCACAAATGTCTTTCTCAGGGTGCCTGGAGATCTGTTCTCAGTTCATGTTTCCCTGTAAACACTGTACTCAGTAACACCTGTGTCCAGAAACAGTTGTGTACATTGTCCTCAGCCAACTGCCATACCAAATATCGTGGTATTTCGTGTTCAGTGTGAGCATGAAAAAATCTGGAATAAAGCTGTAAAGTCAGGATAATCTGGAACAGTGAAACTGGTTACATTTTGCCAGTGATCTGGAGTGATCTAATTTCTGTAAAGAAATCTAACCCTTGAAAAACACTTCTCATCAGGCCTTTAAGAGAGACCAGTAGAGAAAAATCCCCAGCCCATACAGAATATTTCACCCATGAAGGGTGAGTATTATGTTTCTCTCATGAGTATAAAAGTTCCATAAGTCATGACTGTAAAGGCATGAATGAATTATGAAGGTCTTTTGTTTTAGTAAAAGAAGCAGGATCAGCATTTGTACACAGGACGTTCTATTTATTCTACGTATTTCTTGATCTGTTCATTTAGAATTGTTTAAAACTGTCAGTTCTACCAGTAAAGAAATGATCATAGAGAAGAATAGATCAAATTCATTAGAAACATACAAAATGGGTTTCTACCGGTGATCATAAATAATATTGACTTCTGCAGATGGTTCTCAATTCCATATTTCAAAGAATGACAGGCATTCACAAGACTATCTTGTTTCATTCAGTGCTGCTCATTTGCACCAAATGAGACGGGACCTCAGAAAATAAATGTGAGAGTGTGCCATCAGGATTGGAGATTGCAGAAGAACAGAGCTTTTGTCTTCAGAAAGTCTATTTCATCTTTAGTTCTTACAGATAGAAAGAACAAACAATAATGCCTTTCTGAAAATAAAATGTTACGAAGTGTGTCAACTGAAAGAAAAATGCTGTAAGGGTACATTAAGGGATGGGTCCTCAACACTTTCCATGATAGTGCAAGGTCTCCTGTGGCCTCATGGCAGCTGTAGTTCAAAGTTCCTCACATTCTTTCTTTCTACGCTCTCTTTTCAGAGTCCCTTTACAGTCTGCCAAGGATTGGGCTCACTCCAACACACCTTGATTTTCCCTGTGCTTCATTGATCTGCTCTCTGGAGTGATGGGATTCTGCTGACCTTCTTCTTTCCATTCATCTCACTGAGAATCTTGAAGTTCATCTTTTCCCACAGAAAACTTTTAGCAGGGATATTTTTCATCTCCCAAGTTTGTACCAGAGTCTGCCCCAGAGTGTGAAGATACATCAATGTTATGAGGCAAGACAAGGAAAGAAGAGCAGGGAAAGTGAAGACCATGCCACTATAAGGCTAATAAAGAAGTCCCTGAAAAGTTTTAAAAAGAGAAAAATTGTTTTTCTGCATCTATGCTTCAGTGTTTCATCAGACATTACCAAATAAATTTCAGTGAGACACTCCAACATTTTAAAAATTTTCATACTAACTCTGGTTGACATACCCCTTTCAAATTTTCAAGTTGTTGGGTTTTAATATTGACATGCAGTTATGGCAAGCCCTTTTCGTCTCTTCTAACTCTCCAGATGACATGAGCTTAGGCCAACTCAATGTCTTCAATGGGTTTATCCATTTTTACAGATGTTTCAGGCACCCATCTAACCCTTCTGTCCTAGTGAAAAAGTGCAAGTATCTGTTTAAGAGGAGAATGAAGTGTCACCATGGTCCCTGTAGGAAATGACAGTCACTGTCCACTTCCAGCTAAGCAT
Organism: Haemorhous mexicanus; assembly: GCF_027477595.1. Taxonomy (NCBI): domain Eukaryota; kingdom Metazoa; phylum Chordata; class Aves; order Passeriformes; family Fringillidae; genus Haemorhous; species Haemorhous mexicanus. Next base: position 18,557,564 of record NC_082342.1, on the reverse strand, counting down.
ATGCCCTGTGAGAAGGAAGTATTGTTCTGCCTATCCATCTATAGACTCTAGTCCCTGAAGTGAGAAGACATTAAAAATCTTTTGCAGAGAATTTTCCTAGCTGATGATATAAAAACATTGTGCTGAAAAGACAATACCATAACATAGACACTAATTGCTTTATTCTTTGATTTTCTTCATCCTCAATGTCTTCCCATCCAACTTGAAACTCTGCTCAAGTCTAATCCAAAACTGGCGTCAGGCTGGGTTATTAGCTTTCAGTAAGTGTGAATCCCTCTTTATATCAGACAAGCCTAAATTGGAACCTCACTGGAGGAACCGTAATAGACAGGCTGACACTGTTTGTTCTTTTTTTTTTTTTTCCCTTTTCAATCAGCCAAACAACTGGTAATTTTATAGTCTGGTATCTCTTTATTCACATTAGATCAAAGTGAATACACACAGCTGCAAAATTCTGTATGCTCTAGTATATAATGAAAAAATAACCACCTAAACCCCAAATCAAGTCCCATCTCCCTCCCCCCAAAAAAAGAAACCCAACCAAAAAAAAAGAAAAAAAAATCCCCAAACCCACCCCACCCCAGAAACAGCTCCAGTGAGAAGCCCAATATAATGACAAGTGAAGGCAACATGCACTTGTGTGAACATAAGCTGTTGAGATGCCTGTCGATTTTGGGATCAATTATGTTATTCGAGGAGAAGAATCTATTTGAAGAACCCCATTTTTGATGCCTGTACCTCTTGTGCAGAATTGACTCTACTCCTTCATCCCCCCCCTACAGAGACAGATCACTGTCAAAGATTTCATCAAGTTGCATGGCTTTGTCTCCTCCCTCTTTCTCAGAAACTGTTCTAGATCATAGTGTTTGCTATTAAAAGGAAGTTGTTTTTTTTCTTAATTGGGTTATTGTCCTCCCAGAACTTCAAGGAAGAAAAAAAGAATCAGTGAAAATGTCGCCGCAGGCCCCCAGCTGGGTAATAATTAGTGTTGACTCCATGATTCTCAGAAAGCTCCCCTTTGGAATGGCGCTCCCCTGTCACTTAGGGCTGACTGAGCCATGTTCAGCTGCTGGTCACATGGAACCCTGCTCCCCTTTGGAATGGCGCTCGGCTGTCGCTTACGGCTGACTGAGCCATGTTCAGCTGCTGGTCACATGGAACCCTGCTCCCCTTCGGAATGGCGCTCGCCTGTCGCTTAGGTCCGACTGACCCGATACAGGTGGACCTGATTGGTCCTTCAATCCAAACACCGTCAGCACTGGCTAATTGAGAAACCACCCTTTGGTAAACAAATCTCCATAAGGCATTCCACATGTGCACAACAACAGGTGCAGCAAGTGAAGATAGGAATTGTTTATCATTCTATTCTCTGATCTTCTCACAGCCTTCCCCAGAGCAATGCTTGGGAAAGTTTTTCCTGTTGCTCTCTGTGGCCAGAGAGCTGCTGCCACATGAAAATATTTTCTAAAAGTTCAGAACTACATTTTGATTCTACAAACATCATCAGTAATTGCAATTTGCCTTCTGAACTGAATCCTCCAGCCTCTAAACCAGTTTTGAAGCACACAAATATACTAGTTCATGAAAAAAAAAAACATAGGCAATCCAGATTTCAGATGGAGAATGAGGTGCATACTGTTAGGAGCATAAGAATGAACTAAGTCTTTTAAACTGCTTTTTTAACTCAGATGCAACCAAAGCCAAGGAAAACAGCTAGTCCACCCACAACTCATTTAGCATAAATCCTGACACACGGAAAAGCGTCACCTGCAGATTACAGGAAAAAAATGTGGTTAAATTTAGTCTCAAAATAAGGAAAGGCTTCAGGCAGCCAGTGGAAAGATTAGAGACATGCAGGTGAGGCATTAGAAAATGAAATTAGATAATTAAATTAGATAATTAAAAAAAATTAGAAAATGAAATTAGATAATTAAAAGGTAATCCAGAAACAAAAGGTACACAGTTCAGATTACAAAATAATAAAATATTTACCTATCCCCAAAGGCTCATCTAGAAGAATGGTAGTGGACCGTGATGGGCAAATACTACCTCAAAAACTCTAGGTTGGGACTCCATTAGTATGAAAAATCACTATGACATTCCTGTCATGTGCCATTTACAGCAGAAAGAATTGCTCTAAACAAAGCTAAATTTGTCCTGAGTCTTTTGGTGTATGCTGAAGTCCAAAGAAAGTCTGTTCTAACTAGTGCTATGTTCCTAACAATACCTGAGTGCTCTGGGAAGCCGAGCATGTTTGGCTGATGCCTCTCCTTTTTTCAAGGATAGCCTCCATTCAAAGGAATGAGAAGGCGAGTCTGGCAGTGCAGTGACGCTTGGCTGTGCCTCCTGTGGGTTCTTGATGGCCAGCAGGCTTCAGCCATCAATGATAGTATGGTAAATTTATTCCTTGTCACATAGCATTTTTAGATAACTCTAAAGTCTGTTTCAAGGATACAAGCTGTATAAAGAAATATTCTAGAAGTAAGAAGCTCTGAGGTATTTTTGACCCACTGTGATAAAGTGATCTCCAGTCCCTGTTTCACACTTTGTTTGCCTTATACATCACAGCATTTATGGATAAAAAGACATCTAAGTACATTTTCTTTGCTCAGTTTATCTTTTGATCATCTTCCTAGTTGCTCCTAAATTCTGATATGGGCTGAGGGACACGGTCCTGTTGCCATACCGTAGCACAACTGAGAGCAGCAAAACCACATCCTAGCAAAATATTCAGAGGTTCTGCTTTCCCTGCTGTGCTACGACTTGCAGACCTTTTCCTGGAGAGTAAGGGAGCTTAACACCTTTCAGGATCCTGACAACCACAATAAGAGGAATGCTAAATGTTTGCAAACAGTATTCTTGGGCTCACTGTTAAACAACAGGCGCCATACAAGTGTTACAAATCTGTTGCAGACTCAGATATCCCTGGTGTTTTAAAATATTTTCTGAGGTTTCTCCATGCTGCTTCTTGCTGGCTAAGGTTGAAGAACCAGATGTCTGGCAGGAGTGACCATAGTGGCAGGGAGAGCTTCTGCTCTCTGATCCAGTTTGCTGCAGTTGACTGATGAGTTCTTGGATTTGTTTCCTATTTTTTGAGAGGTTCCACTATGATCTTTCCAAGATGCTACCAGACTGAAAAATTTTATGCTGAACACAGATGTGCGTGTTGTATTTTTAGCAGAAAATTAATTAATTAATATGGTTTATGTAAATTTAGAAGCTGTTTAGAAGGCTTCATTCTCAGCGCAGTATTCAATATTTGCCTAATATCTTGTCAGACAGTAATTATATTTCCAGATAGGAATTTATACTCAACTGTAGCAAAATATTTTTTACCATTAATTTTGCCAGAAACAGAGAAAGATTAACTGTACTATGCCTGAAATGGATTATTTAGCATTGCACAGGCAATTAGTATGAAAATGCTTGCATCCTCTGAAAAATGCATGGAGTGAAAAGGATTATAATTCCATTAAGTATAACAAGATGAAACTAGTTTAGGAAGGAAAAAAAGAAAAGAAGGAAATAAGGGCTTTAACTAGTGACTAATAAAAAAATTAAAATCATAAACAGATTTTTTTGATTCTTAGAGACAAACAAAGCATTTTAAAAAAGCCATCTTGGCCATCATTCTGATGCTATAGAATTCTTTTGATCTGGTCTATAACTATCCTAGTGACATTCTTAAACACCTGTAACTGGCCTTTATTGTAACAACTTGTATCAAATCATTTGCATATTCCATGTCAGGAACAACTCAAGAGTTATTTGTATAACTGGTTATGCAAGTTCAAAATCTTTCTCTCTCTCTCTCTCTCTCTCTCTCTCTCTATATATATATATATATATATATATATATAAAACTGGTTATACAATAATATAGATACATACATATACCTGGTTATGCATGTTCAAAATCTCTGAATGTTTTGTTTCCAGGCCTGTGCTATTGCAAAATGTTCTGGAGTCAAACTTCACTGTAATTCTACAATTGTTTCATCTTTCCTATGGTATTCTTTATTGTGGAAACATCAAAATCCTGGCTTCTGTGCACTTCTCACTAGGTTAATACGAACTTTTCCTAATCAGAAGTGAGAAAACAGGTATCAAAATCCCAAACTGTTTATCTAGTCTTCTACAGATACAAACCAAATAAATCAAATAATTTAAGGGCCTTTAAGGAGATACTTTGCCAATTCAAAGCACTGTTTTCTTTCTTTCTTTTGCTTTTAAAAGCCCATAAAAACAATTATGCTTGAGCCATACAGGCTTTGTGCAGCTGCACAGCTCACATGAAATGATATACTTAACCCAGCTTCTCTTCCCAACTCACTGCCTGGGAGTTAATTCCATAATAACTTCTCTGTACATCATAAAAGCAGTATAGCTAATCTCCAAACTGGCACATCAGTTAATGTTTACAACTGCCAAAAAATGAACTGTAGGTTTAATTCTCACAGTAAAATGGAATAAACACAGACCAGGGAACTGTGATATCCCAGTACACTTCTGACACTCCTATTATGACTTTTCTGCAAGTCCACTTGATACTTTTTATTTGTTTGTGCCTGTAATAAGGATGAAACCCAACTGTTGAGGTTGTCTTATTCCAGTGCTCTGTGCTCCCTGGTGCTATTCCTCTGCATCACCAGGCAAAAGCAGCTTGTCCTTGTCTGTGTAGTCTATCATTTTGTTTAGACTCATTTGTTTCTGCCTTTTCCTTGAAAGACAATGTCCTTTTAATCACACTCTCATGCAACAAGCTTTCCTTTCCAGTAAGAAATTCCTAAAGCTTCAAAGAGCTAGTTAAATACTGCCCTCCCAGAAGTATCTCAGCTTCAGTGGCCTGATTCTGGTTTCCATAAACTCTGTGGCAAAACTTGTTTTCTGTGGAAGAAAGACCTTCTTACACCTTTAGGGTGTGTCCAGTGACATGATGGATTTGATGGCCACATCTGCAGCTGTCTCCAGAAGAGCCTATAACTCTGTGAAGCACAATGTGGCGTGGGGCTGAAATAAAAGCTGTAAGTGTTACAGCCATCTTTTTCTAGCACCACTGCCTTGCAGAAGAGGGAGTTAGTTCAGGTGCAGCATCAAATGGAGACACACACCCATCAGGTGAGGTCTAGTCCCAGTTTTAGAGCCAGATTTTTGGGTTCTCTGCAGTGTGTCCCTTTTGTTTCTTCTGTGTATACCTTACAGATGCACAGGACACCAGAAATCTCACTGGTTTTCAACTTCGGGGACTTTTACACTTATCCTGATGCTTTGTGAGAGATGAAGGAGACTTGGTAAAGGATTCACTTCACCACCTTATTTTTTAAAGTAATGTACTTTCTCCTGCAAAAATTAGCATCAGCATTAAAATACAAAATATTTGAAAAAAATTACATAAAAATTATTGTTTAACTGTAAAACTATCCTCCTTGAATATCACCTTGATCAGATGTGCAGAACTAGGAAGGCTAAGAATGAATGAATCATCTTGTTCTTAGCTCTGCATTAGTAATTTGATGCCTCCATATAGCAGCTCACCTGCATATTAAAGACGTGAAGGGGCTTCCAGTTTCTGCAGCCCGCCTCCAGAGGGAGAAGTGGTACAGAAGCAGCAATTGAAAAGAGAAATTTACAAGAAGAAAAGAAGGGGGGTTTTATCTCTATTTAGGGCTTGGGAAGGGCAAAAACCTAATGTTTCAATTTGATAATGAGCTAAAATCAAATGGAGAAGGAGTATGGTCAGTCACCTGCTTCAGTGCGTAATACTTCTTAATATACTGATGTCCTTTCAGCTTTTCTTTCACCACCATTCTCCTTTACTTCTTCAGAAGAGAGTCTCTCCTTTGCAAAATCACTCAGAGCCTCTCATTTCCATGTTTCCCATAGGAAGACACCTCACACAAATATTCCCTCTAATTTTGATCCAAAACAAGATCAATGCCTGTTCCTTTGGTAGTCCATAGCTAGGCACATTCCTAACAATGATTAGGTTTGTAAGACACATGGAAGAGTATCAGTGTAAAATCTATTCCTACTTCAAGGAATTTCGCTGGCCAAACGAATGAAATGTTGCTCTGATTGCAAATCCAGAAGAGTTTTGCTGAATTTGGCACACATGAAGTATATGAATAAGAGACAAAATTGGCTCTGGGAGGGATGGCACATAGGGCAGGTATGTGGAAATCACAGTGTTTGAAGTCAGAGTGCAATCTGCTTACGAAGGTGACCCTGTGCGTGAGGGGCTCCATAACAGCTCTCCAGTGTCTGGGATGAGGTAAAAGTGAAAACACTATCTGAAAATGCAGAACTGACAGATCCATGAGAAACATGATTAACAGCTCTGAAAGGTGACAGAAACGCCCATAAATGTTCCAGTTCTCTCCTGCCGCAGTGCCTTTGCGGTGAGGTGCTCATTTAATTTCTGAACACATTCAACAATTTTATATGTAGAGAGATTAAAACTTGTAATGATTCAATTGCAAAGTTAAATTCGTATTTTTGTTTTAAAACACTTACTAAAGCCAAAAGTAGCATTTCCTGCTTCCACCTTAATGAAATAAGTGACAATTTTTCCACACCATTTAAGTTAGGACCCTTCTTTTTTACAAGCAGTTATTCTAGCTGATGGGGAGCAAGCAAGACTCCCGAACATCCACGTCTTTCTGGTGGAACTGCCTCTCTCATGCTTTAGATGTGTGCAGAAGCCCTAAAGAGAAACTTTCACAAAAGTAAACTGAGTGTCTTAACTCCTTCTTCATCTACAGATGAAGAATGCACAAGATGCACGTAAAAACTTTCAACTCCTGATGATATTTTGTATAAGACTGGACAGCAGACTTGAGGTTCCTTATTTGAGGACAGGTGGGTCTGCAAAATAATTCTTGTTTCTGTACAGCAAGTCAGAAGCACTTTCACCACTCCCAACAACAACCAGCAGACCATGAGACTAACAAGGCTGTGAGCAGGATCTTCTTCCTTTCAGGATTAAATTTTTCTGTTAGTTCCAGAGGAAGAATAACCTAACGTTCTCCTGGGATTAAATCATGGTTTGCTACATTTAAAAAGATGGAATTGCCCCCGACATGAATAGATCTAAGCTGCACAATATTTTAATACACTTCTGAACAGTTGTATGAGTATCATCATTGAATTTAGTGGGATTACTCATTCCAGGAAGGACTCAGCTAGCACAATAGGAGGTTACAGATTAAGTTCATCACTTTTAAGGCTGTAGATTGGAAAATGACACAGTTAATATACTTTAGCCTGAAGTTCTGGTGATTAAAAAGACACATATTTAAGCAGAAATAATCAAAATAAGCACTCCTACTTAGAAATTTCTATGACTATCAATAAATTGTTTGGAGATTCTTTGTCAATGAGAAGTGTTACATAAATGTAAATTTCTTTCATGGTATTAATATATATCTATTCAATTGAAAAAAAACCCAAGATATTTTATTGTATTTTGATTAGTAAAATACAGAATATGAAGGGCCAAATACTTCCTTGTTGAAAGCTTTTAAAACTCACAGCACAAATGAATCTGGTCCTAATACCTAAAAGACACTAGATTTTCTCAGCACAAAAAGAGGAGACCAAGGGTGAGCTACTTGCTGCCTCCAATATCTTTATGTGGACAAGCAGAGAGGGAAGTGCCCATCTCTTCTCTGGTGTCCAGTGATAGGACATGAGGGAACAGGTTAGAGTTGCTTCAGTGGAAGTTCATAAGGGATATTAGGAAAAAGTTCTTCTTCACTGAGAAGGGTGGTCAAGCACTGGAACAACCTCTCCAGGGAAGTGGTTAAGGCTCCAGTGTTCAAAAAGTGGTTAAGCCTATCAGTGTTCAAAAAGTGTTTGAGTAATGCTTACAGATATAAGGTTTAACTTTTTGGTTGCCCTGTACAGAAACAGCATTTGTGGGCTTGGTGATCCTCGTGGGTCCCTTCCAAGTCAGCCTATTCTGTGACTCTTTGTCCCCAAATATCTATTACACGTTACTGAAAAGAGAAAGCAATGACATTTTAGCTTAAGAAATATGATTTTCTTGTATAATCCAAAATCTCTGCCTTCCTCACACTTACAAATCTCATGTCCTTTTGTACTCCTAGTTTATTTTCAAGTACCATTTTTGTAATTTAAATTTTAAAAGGGTTTTTAAAAACTTTGTCTTGTTCTCTTGTATTAGTTGACTCAACTCCATGAGAAAAATGTCACTAACATGTTTTCCATAGAAAAATGCTTTCTTATAAGACCTTTTCAGGAAGGTCTGTATTTTCAGAAGAGCAAGAAATAGCTAAGATAAATATATTAAACAAAAATATTAAAAAACCCAACCAAATTCCAATGAACAGTAGGAGTGTAGACCTTTTCCCACTTATTTCAAAAAGCACGTGCTTGGAATAAAAATGTCAGATGTGGAGAGTGAAGTGACTGTTTTGAAACAGTATCAAGATATAGAAGCATATCATTAGATGCTCTGGTGGGGAGTAATACTCAACAGAAGGATCAAAGATCCTTCTGCTAATCACTGCTAAAACTTTTCTGCATTTACTTTATGAAGTTAGTAACTTGTGTTATGAGTCTCCCAGCTTAACTACAATCAGTTTCAGACATAGGAAGCAGGACTGAGGAGTAGTGCAGCAGGAGAAGTGAATGTTCCAGGGGAGCCTGTGCAGGTCAACAAGGAGCCAAGGCACCCTAATCACTTTCTTTGATTACCAGGTCCTGCAGAGCCTCACACATGAGAGAAGAGTTCCACACTATGAAATGTGAAACATCTAAACAGCGTTTGCAGTGAGTGAAACACCTGTGCCATGCTCTCGGAAGGACTCTCCAGGGTGACAGGATGTAAGGCAGAAATCTGTCACTTAGCTCAAATGGCGAGGAGGAGGGTGGCAAGGTGAGACAAACCTGGATCACTAAATGGATGCTAGAGACCACTAGGGAGGCATTTGATGCTGGCTGTATCCTGCAGGGTTGATTGCCACAGCAAGATCCTCGTTCTGGCTCAACATGAGGAAATTTAAAAGCCCGGTTTTCTGGAACCTGTAATTGCCTTGGCACTTTCAGAAGAAAAGATATCCTTCTTATCTACAAAGGTAGCAGCAGACATGACAGCCAGATGCAGGCCAAGGTGTAAGGGTTACTGCAAGACATCCTGTGCCTCTGACACTGGCACTCTCCACAAAATGTATGTCCTGCTTATCACATACTTTCCCTGCTTAGGGATTATTGAGAGTTCTTCAAAATCAAAACACCCTGAGATGACGTTTGAATAAGGAGAGGGCAGTACATTGCTGCAGAGGATGGAGGGACTGGTTTCAATTCAAGAACAAATTAAAGAAAGTGTAAAGAGGAGCTGAATGGAGGAGAGGAGCTATTTTGGAGCACATATTGTATATTTGCTAGCATTGTGCATGGAAAAACTCTTTCACATCAGACAGTACTCTCCCTGATGTCTGCTTTCATGTTCCATGATGTTATGTAGATGTTCTAAACCTGAACACCAGAAGTAACAAGAATCTCCTAAAAAATAGACATACAATCAGTTCTAGCAGCACTAGTTAGACCAACTAAAATCAGAAGCAGAACTCTCCATGAGGAGGCAGCAACACACATGCATATGTATATTTAATGTCAATATCCACACACTAGGTTTGAAACTCAAACCTAAAACTGTATATTCTTTGAATCTGTATCATTAATGTAATATGTTGCTATTTAAAAATTAGGAGCTATGACGGCAAATGCACAAGTAAAGGCGATATAGAGCTTTTATTGTTCCATTCATGCATTGAGGGAGTAAGGTAGTAATGAATGTTATTTGGATGATTCTAATTACTGTTTACAGTAATAACAAACTGCCATTTAAATGCTAATAATTGCAGTGAAGATTGTCTTGAAGGAACAGAATGTCCCAAGGGACATTCAGAAATTAAATTAGATCTGGACTGACTACAAATGACCATTGTCTGTTTGAAAAGAATCACTAAAACATTTAAGGATACATTTGCTGATTCAATAAACAATTGATAGGTGGTTTTGTTACATAATGAGAACTGATTATATACTGAGTTATCTGATGGTCCTAAAAAAGGTGAAATAGTGACAAGTACTAACAATGCAATACACTGGCAGCATTCATTTCCAATCCTAAAACCGGATTCAGGATCCTAATTGCTTAGGAAACACTGTATTGCTTTATATTATGAAGTCTGATCTTGATTTTACAGGCTAGATATATTAGAAAAATATTTTTGTAATTTCAAGTGCTTTAGATTAGTTTCTTTATTACACATTCCTAATTCACTGATCTTTTATAACTGCACTAAAATCCCCAGCAATGCTTTGAATTATCGTCTTCTACCTGCTTTACTAAACCACCTGGCTTTTGAAGCTGAATCTGAGATGGCTCCTTCACAAGGTCCAATTCAAGGCACTGACTGTATCAGGGAAGCCACAAATTCAAGCTTCTAGTAACACTTTTAGCATCTGCTTTATTCAAGAACATAAACCCTCTTGAATTTGGTCAGAGGAAGGATGGTTGAACCTGTTGTGAGGACTTTCTCTCTCTGCCTCACCCTGCCTCAGGCTGGCTCTGTTTGCTCTGTCTTGAGCAAGCAGTCATTCTCTCCTGCTCCTTGCCCAGACACCTACAAATTATATACTTGATTTTGCCCCAGTTCCTCTCAGTTTTTTTGGGTTTTAGGGAGACTCTTCGTTTCTTTACCATGTCCAAGCTGTTCAATACTCTACTACTATCCCTCCTTTCATGGAAATGTCTCTTGAATCAGCAAAGTTTTCACCAAACCTACTAATTCTTGAATATATACAATTTGGCTCATTACATAAACTCCCAGAGTGTTCTGCATGGCAACAGCATTATACTGCACTATGCTGTACTTAAGCATAGTGCTGTACTTAGTTGATTTTATTTCCCCACCTACTTCTGCAGTTACCTCAGCAGTGTTGGCTGGGTAAAAAATCTTATTAGATACATAATATTTAAATTTTCTTCCTGTGTTCAGACAGGCACACGTTTCTATCTTTCACCAACTGCTATAATATTAATGAGGAGAAGTGTAACAACTCCTCAGGTCTACTGCTATGTAAAATGTAGACCTGCTCTTGCCCACAGAGGCTGTTTTAGGAGAAAGGAAAATCCTGGGAATCCCTCTCCCTATTATTCTGACCTGCATGCAGAAATTGTCTGCAAAATATAAGCCTTCAGTAGAGAAAATATAAGTTCTTTGTTGAATAAATGACTGTGGGAGGTTTCTGTGAAACTGGAGCTGAACAGTAATAAAACACAGAGAATGAGATAGTAAAACAAGAAAAAAATAGTAATAAAGCTTAAAGAAATTAGAAATAATTATCTGAAGAGAAAATAAGAAAGGAACTGGAAAACTAGATAGCTCCTAGTTGCTAAATTTTTGGATTTTCTAAGCAGTTTTTTCTGTAGGACTCAGACAATTAAAAGTTTTTAAAAGCTCTTTGGAAAATAGGTAGTACTGAGCATCTATGCTGAGCAAGGCAAGAGAATTCCTATGCATAAATCTAGAAATAAGGATATATAGGCAGCAACATCTGCCCATTATCTGGAATAGGATAAGACTCAAAACAAAAAAACAGCAAAACCAGCAGGAGCTGTTAGCTATAAAAGCGATAGAATCCTGATTTTTTCCTGACTAAGGGAAAGACATCATTTAACTTCATTGGGTCTAGGATCTGGCACTAAGTCCTATTATACAGGCCAGATGTAAGGAATTTATTCCCCTTAGGAGAGAGCAGGAGAAGCAGATGGCTGTTTCTAGCAAACACATTGCAAGCCATAGGAAGAGCCCGTCTGTGTTTCCTGTGAGAACTAAAATTTCACTAAAAATAAGAACATCCTTAAAACCAATGCATTCCTTTAATTGCTCAGAAAACAATAACCTACTTATTATCTTATCATGCCTAAAGGTATTAAACATTGTATGCTGGATTTGTTCCTTTGCTTCTCAATTTTTCCTGTACTTTAGATGGTAGATGGTCTCAACTTTTGTACTGCTGTACCCTAGTTTATTTTTAATATCTCAGTGTTGTAGTACTCATCCTGCAGGGCACGTTTAGCTTTAAGTGGGTAAGTCCCATTTAATTCAATGGCTAATTGTGTACTCAGATAACTTGCTGAATCTAAGCCATTTGCATGCACCACTAAAAAGTAACAAGAAGTTACTCTTCTCTCCTTTGGGGCCTGAGTTCTCATGTGTATCTCACCAAAAAGGATGACATTTGGAAATATGGTGCTTGTGCTACTGCATTACCCTTTTCACCTTTCACTAATCAGAGGTTGGAAAATCCATATCTAACCAAATATTGTGCTTTGAATCTTGACATCTTTTTTGTTTTCCTCCTTGTCACACTAACAGTTTGTGAATATTGTTTGCATTAAGGCAGCACCTTAGAGTGTTCATCAGTACCAAAACTGTATTGGAGAAAACTTGATACTTATCCCTTCTGTATTTGCTGTATAAAGCCACTTCAATGGCAGTGCACAGGATGTGTGCGGACAGCAGAGTGGGGCTGAGAACAACCCCTTGTCATGCAGGGGTTCCTGGGGTAACCCACAGGCTGATGCATTCAACTGCAGCCCGTGGGTGGACTGCAAGAAGGATCTCGGCACTTTCAGGGAACATATACTTTATCCAAGGGTGTATTGCTGCTAAAATAATAGCAAAGGGGATACTGGGAATTGCCAGCCCTGGAAATCCTGATATATTATTAAAAAAAGTCCAAGGAATGTATTGCTTTTTGAAATTGTGCTGCTGTATAATAGCCTCTTGAAGCTGGCTAAAGTGAGATCTAATTTAAGGCATATCACTGCATCCTTGCTTTACATTGTTCTCTGTAGGTGTTACAGCAAGAGTTACAAAAGATAACAAGTTGCCATCAAATTTTTCTTATGACTAACAATATGGCTTAAAGAAAAAGGAAAGAAATCTTAACTCTGATGTTCTTTTTCCCTGAGGCTTATAAAAAACAACCTACCCTGTAAATGTTATTTTCATTGCCTTGAGTTTTATATCCTTTATACCTAAACCAAAAGGAAAATGTTACATTGAGCAAATAGGATTTCAGTGGCAGCATTAGGAAATTCTCCTCTTTCAAGTTATGCCAGGAGAGGTTTAGATTGGATATTGAGAAAAATTTCGTCACTGGAGGGGTTGTCAAGCATTGGAACAGGCTGCTCAGGGAAGTGGCTGAGTCATCATCCCTGGGGTATGTAAAAGAAATGTAGATGTGGTGCTAAGGGACATGGTATAGTGGAGGACTTGGCAGTGCTGGGTTAGCAGCTGGACTCAATGATCTTAAGGGTCTTTTCCAATCTAAACAATTCTATGATTCTACATATGGATCTACAGCAGAAAAGACAGCTCAAGGTCCATCTGCTGTGCCTGGGATTATTTAGATATAGCTCTATGTGTCCCTCCTTTCCTGCAGGATCTGATGCAAAGGCCAAAATGGGTTTGGTAACCCTCAGGCAGCATTTCTCATGTAACGTGTCAGACCAGAATTAGTTAAACCTTAAGTGGATAAGGATGATTCATTATCTTATCATGGTTAGGTCACAGTGTAAAATCAGTCTGTAAAACCAACTATGTTATGTTGAAGTCCATTCATTTAGCCTAATTTCAGAATCTAACTTTTCCCACAGTTTATTAAATTTTCTTGACTGGTTGTCATCTTGAGAAAGGCTTTCCTCCAACCATGGGACCAAATGATGTTACTTTCTCACTTATTCAATCACACATGCTGATGGACTCAGCAAGAAACTTACATGTGACAGGAAGAAAAACTTGCAGAGTCTGGCTCCTCCTCAGCATAACAAAACTCATGAAATCACCTCATCAAAGAGCCATGGGCTACTGCCAGTGAAGTGAATGGGAGGCTTGATGCTGGCATTAAACAAGAATGTACATTATGCTTCTGAGAAGTTGAGGACAGTGAACAGCACAAGGCCAAAGTTTACCACTTGTTCCATTCTCCATAAACAAAGCTACAGCTCAGAGAGGACTCAGGCAGACACTAATTTGCTGTGTTCTGAGATAAGGTTATTTCAAGGCTTCTTTCTGTATTTCATTTTCTTTTTACCTTTCTGAAAAACAACACATTTCCAGATGAATTCCCCATACTTGGTCTCAGCCCTAGAATGATTGGCTTTTCCAGTGAACTAGACTAAAATCTCATAACCTATTTTGATTTATAGGAGAGTAAAATAGTTCCCAATTGCTTAAATAGTGATTTTTGGGTTTTTTTTCTGTAAAAGATTACTTAGATATAACTGAAATTGCAAAGTAATCCCTTCTATATGACTGCTGTGGACTGAGAAATCTCCTAGCTACTGAAGGGTGGTGCAGGTACAAGTAAAGGATAAAGTTATATGAGTCTGTAGTTGTAGCATTGAGTTTATGATCAATAGAAAATGTTATTTATTTTACTCCTAGATTTTTAGGATTGCAAACTATTGAAGCCACGTAAGAATGTGTAGCATTGTCATTAGGTTTCTGTTATGGACTGGCTTTAACCTCATTGAAACTGGTGTATTTATTTAGGATAATAAAGAAGTTAGATACATTTTTCTTTTCAAAGGTGGATGCAAGTCTGCTGGGAAAAAGGAAAACTGACATTAAGGAGAGCATTTCAGAGTATTATTTCATGTGAAGGAAAGTGTGAGAAGTGCTAAAAATTGAGCAACAGTGGGAAAGAGGAGACTAAAATGAAATCCTACCCAGACTCTAATTGTCCTGGTTTAGGGCAAATTTGGGAGAGAATCCCCAAAAAGGGCTTCTCCAGAAAACAAACCCACGCGGCCTCTCCCCCCTACCGGTTTGGGAAGAATTCCTTGGAGAGAGATGGAAAGAACTTGTTTATTTGACAAGCACGGCACCCCCCAGCACACAAAATGAAAAATACCGGATGACACTACTCTTTCACTGCTCTGGAAAAGATGACAAATCCAGAAAGTCTCTCCTGGGGGTGGTCGCTGTTATCAGTCCCTCCAGCGCTGGGGCAGCTGCTCGGTGTTTCCAAATCGGTGGTTCCAGTCCCAGTCCAGATCACGTTTGGCAAGTCCAAACAGGGGAGGGGAAACAGTCCAGAAAGGAATTTGGACTGTTTAGCTAAATTAACTAATGAGAAGAGGGAAAAAAAGCAAGAGCAAGCAATGCAGAAGCGAAGCAGAAGCAAGAGCAAAGGCAGCGCAAAAAGCAAAAAAGCAACACTAAGTCCTGGTGCTATCTGTATGTCCCGCCGAGTGGCTGATAAGAGGCCCAAAACAAAACTTTCACTCTGCCCATCTTAAAGGCACAGAACAAAATATCCAGCATAAATTACACACACGAATGGGGATAACAACATCCTAACGTCACCTAGGACACTAATGATACCAGTGTAAAGTAGAAAATGTAAGCCAAGTTGCTGATGAAGGGAGTTGACTCTGTGGTCTGGAAAAATGTCTTTGGGATTTTTGGATTAATCCCATTTTAAAGACATGAATTTGTGGACTTAAAAATGAAACAGAAAAAGAGACAGTCTACCCCAAAGAACAGAAAATCAGTTATGAAGAAAACTAGCTGATCCCCCAGTTTCTTCTCCAGCTGGAATAATTCAGCAGAAGGTCAGGAACTGTAGTGTTCAAGTTGGACACAACTTTGATCATGAAGCTCTAGGAGGACAGTGAAGACTTTGTCTAGAAAAACAACATCTAAATAGAATTTCATTTCTATTGCTGTGTCATGATCACAATGTAAAACGTTACAAAGGTAGGAAATGAAAATGTAGATGTTTCACAGTAATCATGACTCCACCAATCTAAACAGAAATAATATGATTCATATTGTTAAATGTCCATATTACTCACAAATGCTGACCTCTGACAATTCTGCTGAGAGGAAAACAATTAAATTGGAACTTGTCTTTAGTAAGTGTCCTATCGAATCTAGAATAGTTATAATTTAACTTTTCTTTATTTCCATTTTTGTATAATGTTTATCTACCAATGGTTTTCCATACATTTCACAGAGAGCAACTTGTTTTTATTACCTTATAACTCTAAAGAGAAAGAAACACGAATACAACCTTGATTAGGAGTATTGCAAATAGCCAATTATTTTTTATTACTTTCACTCACTGTAGTCAAGCTAAATTAATGTTCCAATATAAGAGACCTGACTAGACAAGGAGGGAGGGAGGGAATGGGGTGAACGACCTTCAAGGTGAGGCAGATTGTATTGTGAGGAGTAGGATAAGGTAGGGCAGTGAGTGAAATGGGAGGGGGAAGGGTAAAAAGTAGTGAATGAGAAAATACTTGGAGAATTAGAGCAACAGGCAAAAGAGAAGAACTCAGCAGCTGCTTTTTAAATGGATTGGAGGTCAAAGTTCACTTACTGTGTAAGAAAATGTAATCTGCTGGGGAGAGAGGATGGTTGGAGTCAGTATTTTGTCCTGTAATTGCTCTGAGCATTGGGGACAGAAGCATAGATTACCATTGAAGAAAGTCATTCACAGAATGGCTTCCCAAGATACTCAGACAAAACCCTCCTTTTATATTCCTAAATGGTAGAGGAAAGGGAATACAAACAAAAATGGTACAGGTATTTCCCTGTTACCAGCTGTGATAGAAATCTCAGAACTAAGTAGATCCAATGTTTCATGGATATTCATGGAAGAATTTTGATACAAGGAAAAACAAATACATTTGGATTTTTTCCAAAGCAGGATTTTTCTTTCATTCTAGTAGAATCCAAGAACCTCCACAATCACAAGTCGAGAACTGAGCTGTACTGTGCAATAGGGTCATGTACATAGGGTGCCTTTCACCCTCCTTAACCAATATCTTCTGGCAGTTTTACCTCCCCCTGATCAAGAGATTGAGAAACTCTTGCTTATGACACCCAGGCATTTAATTCTCACAGCCAGGAAATGTACATTTACTTCCTCTTCTCAGCAGGGAAATTCTTCTTCAATATAAGACACCTTACTGCTCTTTCACATATATCTAAATTTCACATCATGCTCATCTACATATGGATAGATAGAATGTACATATATATGTTTGCAAACATCATTCAAATAGCAAACTATCTTGCTAGATGATTCACTTTATTTGTATTATCTCCTATTTTTCTAGTTATGCAGCTTTACTGAATTATTATCAGCAATTATTAGAGTCTACAAGATTAAGACATGGGCTTTGGTTAGAAGGATACAAGACTTCATGACTTTATGATAGCTCTTGACATTTTTATTAGATTGAGGTTGGGTGTTGAGGTTAAAATCACATAATAATATTGATTTGATTTCATTTTATAGCAAAACTTGTTGCAATTTTTTTAATTGATGAGAAGAGCTTAAACCTATGAAATCAGTAGGGTTTAAAGTTCTAGAATGAGAAGGGCAAGTAAATCCCTGCTATGTCCCCATTATAAAATGTGGTCAGCATATGGAAGAGTGCATACAAGTGTGTGTATTTTAACTGAGCACCATTTTTGAGCTTGGTTTATGTTGACAAATCCTTGTAATTGACAATACTAACACTGAAACCTGCAACAAAAGTTGAATAGTTCAAATGCTATGTAGAAATGTAGAAAGGACATCTCAAAGAAGAAAGTGGCATCTATTATGTCATGTGGGGTTTTGCTTGTTCTTGTCAGTTTTGCTAAAGAACATGAAAGTGGAAAACTTTTGTCTTATGTTCACTGCAAAACATTTTGTGCAATTTTTCCTTTGTTGGCTTTATAAGGAGACTGAAAGCACATCCACTGAATATAATGCTTCAGATATAGATCTGCTACTCTCTTGTCATATCTTAGTGATTTTGAACAAGCTCTTCTTTCAAATGTAGATCAGAGAAACAAGTAGGTGGTTGAAGAGGAAAAAAGGAAAAGCAAGACATCCTTTTAAGTTTTTGTGGTGAGGACTCAGCACTGATGAAAGATTTCTGCTGTTTAGATCATGCAAGTTCCTGGTGTTTGAATTTTTTGAGTTCTGAGAATCCTGTACTTGCTATGTCAGGGAGCACTTTCCTCCCACTGACCCTCCCATGCTGGGATTCAACTGTGGATTGCGTCTTTCTTATTAAGACAAGAATGTACATTGCCTTTTTGTTTAGCTGATTTACTGTATGATTTGCATACAGAAATTTTTCTAAGAAGAATAGCCATTTTGAACTAAATGGAGCAGCCAAATTTGAACAAAGAATTTGGTATTTAAGAAAAAATTATTTAATTTGGGAAGAATTGATAAATAATTAATAAATAATTAATTAAATAAATCTATAGCATTTTAAGAAAAAAGTCTTAGTTACCTTTTGTATTATTATGCTTTAATATCACTACACTTCTAATTTCTCCAAAGGAAAACCCCAAATTATCCCACAGAAAAGGTCTTAAAATATTTCCTTCTAGGTCCGCTAGAACATCTCCTCCTAGAAAGAAATCAGTTTCTCCTGAAGAACCTCTTCTCATTTTATCCTTGCAAGACTACCAAACTAAGAAAAGCTTCTTTTATCCTTGCAAGACTACCATCCATAAAAATCTCTAAGTCAATTTCAGTTTTAGAAGCCTTTGAAGTTAATATTCTATTCTATTCTATTCTATTCTATTCTATTCTATTCTATTCTATTCTATTTCAGAATCAATAGGAGAGAAAACCTCAATGAAGAATTAAATCAAATACAATCAAATTAAATCAAATAGAAAATTAAATACAGTACTGGTTACCGGTTCTGAAAAGTACCACAAGGTATATTAGCCCTTGTTTTTGCCTGCTTGGTCAGCTGCAATCTTTCCTCAGCTCTCTGACTGCAATTTCACTGTTTAGCCATTTACAAGAGGTCAGAATATCATGGCTTGATTCAGTGCTTTGCTCGTGCCCCAGGGTACCCCCACTCATCACTAGCTGCTGCTGCAGAAGGATATGGGGTAACCAATGGCTTGGTTTTAAGGTTTTTGTTGGGGTTTTTTCACTTAATCAAACATGCTAGTCCTATCTAGGCATCTTTTTGATACCTTATGGTCCTGAGCACAGGACGCCTCTGTTCAGGTAACTGAATTGAGGCCTGTCAGACAACAATTATTTTTCTTCCAAGCCCAACATCCTAAGAGTGCTGCTCCAATAGCACATGAGGCTGTTCCCATGGGGTTGACATCTTAAATTATAACAGGCTCATCTGGTTAGATGATCATCAAACTCTAAAAAACCAGCAGAAATTAAATCACTTTTGCCTGGAAAGTAGTTAACTATTCCTGGAAATCTCTACCAAAAGTACGATTTAGCCTTACAGCTGCACCAACATGTTAAAGCAAACAGAGGGAGAAGTTCTTTCCCTCCATTAACTGTCCTTTACAACCTCTTTGTTCAGCTTTAATATGAATGGATCCCATGCAGAGAATGAATCCAGAAGGATTAGATGAAGGAGAACCACTTTTATGAGCTGTAACTCCATCAAATGCTTATCTGTAGTGAATTACTCCACACCTCTTAAAAATAAAAGTAAATATCCAAATGCTATAGCTTGTTCTTTTTATGTTCTTCTTTCTAAATTATTTTCATCTGTTTTAATTCTGTGTAATATTATTGACCTAGTGGAATTCACCCCATTACATATCAGTATGACTAAGGGTGGAAATAGGACCCGGTTATTTTCTTAAACTTACGGATTTTTCAACAGAAGTGTCTTATGATGCCTAAAATACTTGCCTATAAAGCCAGCTGTGGTCTGGGCCGCATCCAAAGCAGCGTGGCCAGCAGATTGAGGGAGGTGATTCTTCCCCTCTGCTGCACTCTTGTGAAACGCCACCTGGAGAACTGCATCCAGCTCTGGGGTCCCAGCACAGACCTGGACACTTGGACCTGTTGGAATTAATCCAGAGGAGGGTGAGGAAAATCATTAGAGGGATGGATCACATCTACTATGAGGACAGACTGAAAGAATTAGGATTGTTCAGCCTGCAGAAGAGAAAGTTACTGGGAGACCTTATCACAGCCATTCAGTACTTGAAAGGGGCCTGTAAGAACCATGGGGACAAACTTTAGAGCAGGGCCTTTGGTAATGAAACAAGAGGTGATGGTTTTAAGATGAAAGAGAGTTAATTTACACTGCATACAAGAAATAAGGGTTTTTTTTAAATGATGGTGGTAAAACACTGAAACAGGTTGTCCAGAGAGGTGGTTGATTCCCCTTTCTTGGTAACACTCAAGGTAGATTGAAAGGGGCTCTGAGCAACCTGGTCTAGTGGAAGATGTCCCTGCTCTTTGCAGAGACTTTGAGCTAGATGACCTTTAAAAGGTCCCTTCCAACTCAAACTATTCTATGACACTCTGCACAAGAGATGGTCAACAGTTCCTCATATTTCAGCAACTAAAGAGTCAGCCTTGGTATGTGGGAGAAGAAAAATCCCAAAGGCTTAAAAAGCACAGCAAGGACAGATAAGGGTTTTCATGGCAACACTGACAAAGTCACAGAAGGGACACAGTATCCCAAATGTTTTAGTATTGTCCATTAGAAAGAGTCAAGAAATTTGTCTCCATGGCTCCACTGAGAACATCTGTCCACATAGACAACCTTCAAATCGAATACTGCCACCTTTCCATCTGAAACCTGAAATAATGATATTTTTTATTTTAAAATGAAATTTTTATTTTGAAGGAGAAAAATTATTTCTCTGTGTGGTTCTAAAAAGAGAAGAATCTGGGCTCAGAAGATTTCATTGTGCTTTATTACTTGGCCATGGAAAAACCAGCTGCCTCTCATACTGGCAAATCAGCTAATCACTATGAAATAACAATTGTTTTGTATGGATAATTGACTACAGGTGCAATGAATTATACATCCATTTTGGGATCCAAAGACATCAAAAGAAGTTGGGTCTTGTTTTGTTAGCCTTTTTTGTTGTTGTTTGGATGGAGGTGGATTTTTTTTTTTTATTGGTTGGTTGTGGGAGGGGTTTTTGTGTGGTTTTTTTGTTTGTTTGTTTGTTTTGAGTTTTGTTTTTATTTAAAAGTTTTCTTTATTAGGTAGCAATCTTTTGGAAGCTGCAATTGCTGGAACAACCTTAAAGATTGCCTTGAGACACACTCTGCAACACTATAGGGAACAATAAAGTCAAAGCATCTGTTTCTTTTATATTAGTCTGAAGAAAACGAAAGGAGTCAGTTCTGAGGGAGAAAAAGGAAAATGCAGATATATCTTCAGTCAGCATTGGGTATTTTTATTGACCACTGTAACAAAACAAGCATAGAGAAATACCCTCAAATCCTATGCTACACTAAATTATATAACATAATCCTATGTATTTCTAAATTATATAACCTGTAGCCCTTTCTAGAGGATTCATGCACTGTGCTGTGAGGTGATAAAGAAGCTAACTAAATCAAATAAGTTAAGCGAGAACAACAAACACTGCATAGAAAAAGGCCAAATACGAGCTAGAGTACTACCTGCTAGATGATGTACACCAATCAAGAGCTCTGAAGAGCTGAATCATTTGTCACAAGGGGTTTCAAAATTGCTCTGCAAATTACGCATTTAAGAATAAATATCCCCTGCTTTGCAACATATGGTATATTTAGGATGCTATACATCTGTTCAGCTTCACAACAAAACCTCACACCACAGTTCTGCAATAGGAGGTAAAACAGAAGCTCCATTCCCAGAAACAACTGAGTCAGGAAAAAAATCTCACCTCCACAGCTGAAACTAGTAGGGAAATCTTCTCCAGCCTTTGTCGAAGAGATATGAAAATCCTAGCACTGATTATTTCATCAAAACCTTGAGAAAACATTATCTTTGCTTAATGAAGTCCATGTAACTGGTATATTCCAGCTGTGCCAGCAGCTTAGGGAATTGCCAACAACATACTGGATAAGACATGTTATTTGAGATCTGAGCAAAGCTCTCCATCAGAGGAAGACCACTACTTTCCACCAGTCTCCTAATCTTTGATTTTCCTAAGGTTTTCATTCCTCAGAAGCAGTTTGCAGGGCTGAGTCTCTGACAATTAGCAAAAGCACACACATTAACAGCTTAATTTCACAGTGGCTTTTACTGTGTCAGCTCCTATTCTTCTGCCCCTCTTCATCTAGAAAGTCAGTCAGAAAATGTATTTATCTCTCCCCTCCTTTCCTAGGGTTAGCCTGGTGCTATTTTTTCCTTTAAACTTCAGAATAGGGAAGTTACTGTGAGCTGAGTAAGGTCTGTTGTACCAAGCCCATCCATGTGGTGAGCCTCACCTGGGCACTGGGTGAAGCAATAGGCAGGCAGTTTCTCCCCTTCCTTATCAGATTTTGATCTACTAAACTTCTGAGGTGGAGGGTCAGGATATGGTGATATAAAGACATGGTTTAATACCAGAACATCCAACATCATATGAAACAAGCAGACTGCTTCAGTATCCTGTCTCCAACAGTGACTCTACATAAACAGCCAAAGGAGAGAAAGGTCAATGAAGTGTAATACTTTTCCTGAGTATTCTTCCAGCCATCAGCTATGGTCAGGTCAGAGATTTCCTGATCCTCATAAGATTTGTCTTGCTAATAACCCTCAAACTGTTTCTCTCTCAAGTTCTTGTCCACTCTCCTCTTGAAACCCTGTATCACCCATCTTCTAATAAAAGTTTCTTTGGGAAGAAATTTCGCCACTCTATTACTTGCTGCCTTAAGAACCAAGTTGAACAGAGCATTTCCTTGTTTTTCCTATGGCTTGAAAGAGTATAACACTGTTGAGATGAAAAGAACAATGCTGTTTCTCACATTGATGGAGATTCTTAAGGTGTCCGCCTAGTGATGAAAGAGAAAAGTGGGAGGGGAAGAATATGGAAGGGAAGAATAAGTGTTAATAGGAAGAAGAAAATAAGAGATGGGAAGAGAGTTTTCTGAGCTGAACATTTTAGTCAGAAAGATAAAGGATAGTACAAATATCTGAACTGTCTTTTGGGTTTAATACGGTAGAGTAAGAGTGAACAAGAATTCTCATTAAAGTCTTCAAAGAAAGGTTATTCCCTATCGTGTAAAAAGCATTGATATGCATGCCTCCTATTAACTCTAATGGGGACTAGACATGCAAATCTTCTTAGAGAACTCCCACTGAGTTTTGTGCATAAATCCTGCAAGAAACGGTAGGTTAATAGGCCCGTGGGTATAAAACAATTGCATGCTTATTAACCTCTGGAGCTTTTCTTGAAAATAACTCTAATGACTACTGTGTTTTTTGGTAGAATCATGGCAACATAGCTATGTTGAATTCCCCCTCTGCTGTTATGTAGAAGGTGGTGCTTGCAACTGGTAAACCACACAGCAGAGGATTTAGTCACAACTGGTCATTGACTAAATTATGTCTTACACTGGCTGCTTAATGTCACTCAGATTGTTCAGTAATTTGATGCACTTGCGGCTTTTTCCTCAAAATCAAGTACATATACAGATGTTAATCTATATTTATGAAAAAAATATGATTACTTATCTCTGTCATGCCTAAGCCTTATTTGATACTTGTATACAACCATTGAGACTGGATATGTGTCACTGCAGTGTCCTCCTTCAAATAATGCATCCTTATATTTGGAAAGTAATGGTCCATATCCTCGGTGGTGTGAAGCCAGAGATCACTAGGAGTTTATGCTATTTCCTCAGCTACTACCTATTAGCACCAGAAACTCTTCGATGGGTTCCTCACTGAGATTCCACGTTCTCTGTAGGCCATGGAGTACATTCCTTAAGCTGCTGATAATTACATTTTAAATAGCAAGAGTGCTTCACATTCCTATGCCACCTTCAACTTGAAAAGATGAATTGAAGTACTAGCCAGTGATTTTTTAGTGTCTGACACTTTGAAAATAGGAAACTGCTTTTACACTCAATTTAGAGAAAATAAATTCTCTGGGGTTAATTATCTTGTACAGTATTGCTCAGGATGTTTAGTCATGGAGCCTTGTAGAGACCATGTGAGTTGATCTACCCATCTCTCTGTTTATGTTCATGGTTTTATTTTGATCTTCTGTTTGATATTTAACTATGCAGGTGTTTTGCCTGTCACAAGTGACCAGCTCACCAATGAGTCTTCCATTTTCCGGGTCACCTTACAGACTTGGTGCTGTTTGGGCTTCTTAGGAAGTCACTGTTTCATGTGAAGTAAGAAGGCCCCAGAATTAATTTTTTACAGCTGAATCCACGAAGACAAGCTTTAAGCCACAAAAAAACCCTAGTAGGCTGGATTCTGCCTTGGTTTATATTCGTGTGTCTGTGTTTTTTGTGACTAAGAGTATCATACTGTGTATTATCAAGATAACTAAATGATGACTCGCTCACTGTAATTTTCACAAAACTAGATACAGAGGAGAAAACAATGAAGAGAATTCAGGACATTTAGGCTGAATACCACTTTAATTTTCTACCAGTGAGGAGTGTTGGATCTTTTGCAGAGAAGATTTCTCTCCTATCTAGGAGAGATAGAAAGAAAAACATGAAAGTAAAAGAGCAAGGGTGTGAACTTTTTTTTGCTGGATGGGAACCATGTTGGTTGTTCACTGTGGCATCTAGTACCTTCCTAATCTACACTGCTTCTGCAGCCACTAGATTGCTGCTGAACTAGATAATGGAATGTCACAACTGAGAATAAACATAAATATGTTGACTTTTTTCTCTAAGAGCAGCCAAAAGTCAGCCAAGTTGTCCACACCATAGCAACATACTGGCTTGGAACTGAAGGTGACAAACTACACAATATCCCCAGGAAATCAGGCTGCAATCTGCTAGGTGTGTGGTGTCATAGTGCATGGGTCTTTCAGGCTTTGGGACACGCTCTCCTTGTTGTCCCTGAAACTGCAGGCTCTGAGCAAAGCTTAGCAGGAGTCAAGTGCCAGGCTGAAAACACTGCTGCCTTTATTTGCAATCAGCTTTAATGCAAAACCCCATCATTTTGACTCAATATTCTCAAAGCTGTTGAGGCTTCTATGCCTTCTAGTATGCTTGCAGTTAACAACACCACAATTTACAGTTTTTCTTTGAGTACCTCCACACTCTCATCCACTGTCGAAGATGCTTAATGAAAGTCATTTCTGCAGAAGATAAGAACCACTTTTTCTTTACAGGGGCTTTAAATTGTAATGGTATATTAAACCACAACTATGGATTGGAAGGGGAAAAAAACCACAACGACATGATTAGGCATTGAAACACTCAGTAAAACTGTTACTTATAATGAGTAAGAAGATGAAGATGTACAAATAAAAGCACAGCATGTTTTCTTTGAGAGTCCTTATTAATGAGAAGGACTGTGGGGCTTTAGTATTAAACAGCCGAGGAACAGCAGCCATTTACATCCCAACGAATTGATCCTAGCAAGATTAGCAGAGCTGGGGGACAGATTTCAAGCCTCTCATTACTTTATATGGAGACAGATCTTAGATAGGACTGCCTCCTTCAACAGTGTTATCCCTGAATAGTGTCTGAGAAGCAATTTCTGTGCATGCTGACTTTTCATGGAGGCCAAGGGTGCTGAAGGGAAATGGGCACTTTGATCCCACTGATCTGCAATGGAGCTGAAGCATCCATCTTTCATCAATTTTTAAATAAGCCCATTTTTTTATTTCCTTGGGAAGAGCAAGTATGAATGCATTTGTTGCTCGTCATACAACTGGGAACCATATTGAGATCCTTTAAATAGTTGGAAATACTTGAATAGTACAATTAAATTATATTTGGAGATTTTCTTTTTACAACAACGTTATGCATCAGAATCAGGAATTTTCCAGCAGAAGCGGGAATAGCTTTTCATGGAAGGCTGCCAATCTCCTGACATATGTCTAGAAAAAGATGAGTGAAGCGAGAAAATGAAGAGATGTTTCAGTGGTGATGGGGGTTTTCTGTTTTTTTTAAGGTGTATATATAGAATGAAAATTGTGGAAAAGACAGACCAAAATAAGACTATGGCAGTTCAGGTTTCAACTCTTTATGGTCATCCCACATGTCCCCTTTTGTACTAAGAACCATAATTATTAGCTTTGAAGGGGATTCACATAGATGGTTTGTGGCCCTCAGATGCAAAAATATATTTATGTTTTCTGGTCAGTGTAGGAGGACCAGGTAATTCTTTCCTATTTAATGAGCATATTAAAACGTGCTGACTGCTTTTGGATTCATACCTAAAAGACAATCTACCAGTTTCATCAAATCCAAAACGAAATGTGCAATTTAGAAAGCCGACTAGAGCAATGAAGTATGTGATTATTTAATAGAAAATGGTGATTTAAGAGCCTCAGTTCTGTTTGTCTGTCACTGAATTTTATTTGTAACATTCAGTCCAAAGTCATTGTTTTCTAAATGCACTGCTCATGTAGAAAATAATTTAATGTATGCAGCTTTGCTGATAGTGTTTCTCTAACTTAAGTGCACAACAATATATGCAGAGCCAAAAAACAGGAAGTCTAAAACACTGTAGACATTTTGGAACCATTGCACTGCCCCTTAGGAAACTGCAGAAGTATCTGAACTGGCCAAAATAGCAGGGAATAGAATAGGTAAGAAAATTTAATAGTCAAGTTTCCTGATATCTCTACAGAGAGATTTTCTTACACTATGGTTTACAACCATTATTGCAATACACCATAGGAGTGAAAAATGGGCACCCTTGGCTTAGTATCAAATATTCAAGAGTTGCATTTTAAAATGAGCTTCGATACAACAATTTCAAGGTTTTGTTTTCTCCTTTCCCCTTTTACATACTCAATTTGAGCTATTTGAACTGACTATATTCTATCTCTCTGGTCAGGTTAATAAATTTGATAACTGAACTTATATTTCAGGAGGATCTTCCTAAGGCTACTTTGAACCTCTGAAGGTTTCTGTTACCAGACTCTGGCTGCAGAAAACACAGGAATAGTTTTCTGTCACTTGCCTTTTCATATGAACCACTACATAGACATATGCTAGTGTGTTGTGATCTGAACCTATTTCAGTCAAAAGAATTGTAACTGTGAGCCTGACACCTATGTTTTTAATAGCCATTCAAGGGGAAAAAATGGAAAAAAAAAAAAGATAAAGAGATGAGGCAGCAAAGTCAATATAAGCAAATTCAAAGATTTTATAGCAAAAGAGTAAAAACACTAGGGATTTAGGAAAAGAGCAAACCCTTAAGACATACCAAGGTTAAAAATCTAATAGGAGAAGCAAAGGAGGAAATGTCATCTCTGCAAGATTAAGCGTTATCTCACTGCCAGGATCTCTGCAGACTGACCCTTCCCCACATGCCAAGTATCTGAGCTGCCAAGACTCTGTGCATGATTGATTAAGTGATAAATACATTAATGCTCAGCATAGCAGCATGTTCCTCTTAGATCATTACTGGGAGCATTAGCAAATGTAAGTATTAACTAGATTTGGAGGCAGGATGATACACTTGAAAGTCCACCATGACAACATGGTGGACTTTCAAGTGTATCATCCTGCCTCCAAATCTCCAAGCCTTGCCCAAAGTGCCCACATAAAAGTCACCCACAGACATGAGAGTTACAGTGTGACAGAAGGAAGTAATCCCCTCTCCTTAAGTGTTTAGTCAACTGTGTTCCATACTCATGTTTCTCTTTGCGCAGTCTACCATGAAAACAGAGGAACTGGGGTGACTTAGAAACAATTTAATGGTAAGGTATCTCATTTGAGAGAATTGTTACGCTATTTCTTCTCCCAAAGAGATATTTGGGAATCTCCTTATAAAGAGATAGAGAAATTGGCTCATTAAAAAAGAGAATTACCAGCATGGGTTCACTACAGTCTGTCAGAAGAACATGAGTACTGTCATAAGAATAAGAGAATGAATTGATGAGGACATCAAGGCAGAAGACAGTCTGAAGTAATATAATCTATAATTCATAAAATCTTTTGAAAGCATTCTTTATGCAAAGTTAAGCAGAACAGGCCTAGTTTCTGGACGAAAAGTCAGAATAATAGTTTGTTTATAAAGCTGACTGTTAAACTGAAAGGCATTTGTAAATAGCAGTAAATCTCATTTTTAATGGGGAGTGATGATCTCTACCAAAAGGAGCAGTAGGCCTGGTTTTACTCAACAGTTTTAGTGTATTAACTGTCTGAACAGAGGAACAGGTTTGTATGCTGCTTCTATGCAAAAGGAGCATCATCAATCTTATTCAATTATATAAATACTAACACTTTACTGTAATTGTACCATAAACCACAAAATTAGCTGCTAAAGGTTAAAAACATTAGACAGATTGACAAGATTCTTCTCATTGCTTTTCCGACTAGTGTAATAAGTTTTACCCTTTCAAAAACAGAGGCCTGATTGCAGCTGTGGCTGCCTAGCGCCTTCAGGATTTGTGCTTCTGAGCTCCTGAAACTTGTGACAAGCTCAGGAGCATATGAGGAATAGGGGCTAAGCTTAAATCTTTTAAAATTAAAACAAATTGTTGAACGTTCTTTTGGTTTCCAAATTCTTATATGCATAAATATTTGCTCTCTGATAATTCTTAGGTTGCCATTAAATCTTCCAGGTTATAAAGGAGATTAAGAGAGACAGACTGTGTTACAGCACTGATGTTTCAAGAAAGGCCATAACACAGAGATGTCTCTGTGAGCTTCTTGTTTGCTCACAGGGGCCCTTCTGAATAGAATTGTAAGTAATTTTTACCCATGGGAATGTCTCCTTTATCCATGCAAAGTCCATGTGCTCTGTGTCACTGGAGATGGACCACTCTTCCCATTGAGCTCAGGATGCTGCACTGAGCAAACTTGACAATTTCCATTCTGCTGTTTTTCTTTCTAGAGAGGGAAGATCCATGGAGGTCATACAACTGGGAATAGCTTTGAAGAAGGGAAGGAGGGTAGAAACTGCTTCACTTTCCTCTTCTCCCCTTTCTGCAGGCGCTCTTACATTGGCTCAGCTTTGAGGGGAGTTGCAGTGAGGAGAAGAGGTGAGAGAGACACTATGTATTTAGGCAACAGGGCCATGACAACAAGAAAAGAAAACCAAAAATTGTTACACTCAGGCAATTTCAGGATAAGTAAAGGCTGTAGGCAGGTCCAAATGGGTGCAGAGAAATCAGTAAAATACTTGGTTAAATTCATTACTTATTCTGAATCCACTCATTCAAAAATTGAGAAGTTATTCAGAATTTCTTTGTCAAAAGGGTGCCAATCTTGGGTAGCATTAGAGCAACAAACATGATACCAACAAACAGAATAAAAATAATTTTATAGGTGGATATAATAGTCATCTTATTGTACTATTTTTGCAGCTTTAGATGCTATACAACTGACATCTTAGATGATACCTGTTCTCAAAAGCTGATAGAAATTGTGTACAATGAAAGAGTAGCCAAAATTGAGATGGTTTACTTTGGTGTAAACTCAGTGGTCTCAGTAAAGTTTGAAGTGAAGATTTGCCCACAGCCCAGAAAACCACAGTCCCCAGGAAAATACTGGACATCACACAAGGGCACCCAAGGCCTGTTTGGAGTTGAAGACTCCAATTCCCTCTGATGACAGATGTAAATCATTCAAGTTTTTAATAGGAATAGGATGCTCTGTGAGAATGAAAACTGCAATTGGTGAGGAAGGATGGAACAATGAACAGTACTTGTTGTCTAGGTAATCAAGGACATAGTTCTGCCAGCTGAGCCACTGAAAGTGAAGGGAACACTTTCTCTCACTAATTTAAATTCTGATTCCATTGTGGAGCAATTAATTTCTCAGTTCACAAACAAGAGGTTGACACTCAGATCCCAGCAGAGAAGGGAGCATTATTTAATCTTGCCTTGTAAAATTCTTCTCACCCGTTCAACCAAAGGAGCTTGTTTCTTGGCAGACATGCAACTATCATTAGTTTTTAATTATCAGTATAAAGGGCAAACAAGCATAGATGGTGCTTGGGATAGACCATTTCCCTGTGGGATTTGCACGGCTGCTTTAATCTCATCTATTATTACATATTGGTGCACAACATTGAGTTTGTGGAGTGGATTTCCAAAGCATGGATCCTGAGGATGCAAGGATACTTGGGTGGTATTGAGCACTGGCCTAACTGAACATGGACCAGCAACATGCAAGAGGGTAGTGTGGGGGAGACTTTGCATAAAACAGAAAACCATCATCCTTGTAAACAGGCAGCTGATGCTGAGAGGACAGGGCAAATCAGGGAGAGCAATAAGATGGCCTGTTGAGCCATCTATTCCCAGGTGTTAGGAATGTGGTTAATAAAAAAAGGAAGAATTTGAAGTCATAGAATGTGGATGAAACTGCCACTACTACAGGAACATGACAGCCCAGTCTGTAGGACTGGCAGGTTAGTACTGAGCATGACCAGGAATTACAGGCAAGGAAAACAGGGAGAAAGGGCTACAAAATCTGTGTGGAAATGATTCCTGTAAGGTCACATTGGAGACAGGAGTCAGAGTTTCAAGAAATTATGAAGGAGGAAAAAAAAAGAAAGGAGTAATAAGTGGCAGCTTATTACAGATTTCTAGCTGGAAGCAGAGAGTTGATTCAGCCTTTATTGGGACCAGAATAAAACATACAAAACCGTGCATTGATAAGAACAGGTAACGAGCAGTTAGTACATCATATTTTCTAGGCTGGTACTGTAAAGTGAGAACAATCCATAACTTTGCTGGGATGCATGGTTATATACACATACCTGCATCCCCAAGCAGTCAGTTTTCTTCTCTGCCAAAGAGAGGAGCATTTAGTGTCACCCACCTCTGCAAAACCATCTGCAGTTCATCAAACAGATTCTGCACTTGAGAATGCCCTAGTTCCCAAATCCCCCAACAGTGGAGTGCACAGCAGTGCTTCACACAGTGGAGCAACAGCAGCCCTGGTACTTCTGCCTTATACTAAGTGTAGGGTAGAAACTTTTCTGAACACATCTACTTGCTGCAAGACTGAACATATGCACAATTGTCAAAAAGAACATGTATGCCTAATTAGCTCAACCACAAGGCCAGAATGGCTTTTGGGATCCCCTGAAGCTCTAAGTTAAACAGAAATGAAATATTGTGGGGAAATATAGTTCTAAGAGAAATAGCTATTTATTTCTCCCCCCCACTCATACTGAGGACTAGCTGAAAAGTCTGAACATTTGTAAAGTATGGCAAAAGGCAACTGCTATGTAGAGGATGGTATGAAATGAGGAAAGCAAGGATCAATGGACTTAAACAAAAATAAGTTCAAAAACTGTTGGGAAGATTTTTTCTAAGAATATAATCCAAAGAATAAGGGTGTATTGTTGAGAGCTGGCAGTACTGAGAGACACTTTATTAAAGATGTAGTGATGAAGTATCCCAATACAGATGAAAGATAAATGCTGTAAGAGAATATTACAGATTTATCACAGGATCATTACAGATCTGAATATCAAAAAAGCACTACAAAAAAGGCAGAAACAGGATATATAGCTGCGTTTGACTATAAAGGAACAGCCCAAGCATGAACATATACAATTTAAAAAAAAAAAACAAACAAAAACTGCACAAGAGAAAGGTAGCAAAAGACAGAATGAAATAAGCAAAGCATGTGAGAAGCACAAGGAGGCAAAGGAGAATACAAACCCCATGCTTAATGGGAAAGGAAGCCCCAACAGCTGCTGTGAAGAAGACTGGGTTGATATTGCCTTTTGCTCCATCTTCAGGTAAAAGGTGAAGAACATTTAGATGAATTAGATATACTCACATGAGTGATGTATAGTGAAATCCATCAATACTTAAAGAACAGTCTTAAAGCAGTCAGCATCAAAAAGTCATGAAGGATGGAGAGTGCCTGAGGGACTGAAAGAGGAAAATGAAAACGTGGGAGAATCTAAGGCGAACCTAAGAAAACTAAAAAACTACATGGGAGAACCTAAGAAAACTACAAAAGAATTAGAATACTTTTTTAAAGAAGAATTCTGAAACTAATGGCTAAATACTTGTTTCAAAACCTGAATTTTTTTAAAGTGATGAGAAACATTCCAATGGAGTGGTCCAAAGCGAATTTTGTGAAACCTTTACTTTTCCTGTTTTTTAGTTTGTTTTATTTTACTTTAGCAGAACATCTGTCCAAACAGCTTAGGAAAAAACAGTGACACATGAATCCTCTTGTCAGTAGGATTTCTGACACAGTCCTGCATGCCACTACTATGAACAGATGTGGAATACATTATCCTAGTGTGGATGTGTCGCCCTGATTTTCTAGGATTTTCTAAGCCTTCTGATGTTTACCTCCTTGTGGAGAACTTTATCACACACTGTCTGGAGATAACACATTGTTCATGCTTCCATTTGCACATTGTTCACTTTCTTTTTTTCTTTTCTTTTTTAAATGGAAAAGGGTGAGATGTTGCCCTGATTTTCTAGGATTTTCTAAGCCTTCTGATGTTTACCTCCTTGTGGAGAACTTTATCACACACTGTCTGGAGATAACACACTGTTTTGCATTCCTTTATGGAGGAGGAGAGACTTGATGGACTGTTGGTTTGCCCAGTGGCATTGGAGAGGTGGCACTGTCACCCTCCAACCCACTGTCACTTTTGGAAAACTATAAATGTTGGAGTCAGAAAATAAACTTCCTTTTTTGTTCTTCACCTTGGAGCAGCAGTGTGAGTCTGGTTCTTTCGTGTTCGATAGTGACATGGATGGGTGATGCTGAGAAAAAAAACCAACCACAACAAAACCCAACCCTCAGAAGAACTGTTCTCTTAACATTGAAAGAGTGGGGCAGATCAGGGGTGACCTTTTCAGGGTGATTCTTGAAAATAATACCCTAAATTTGGCCCTATGCATTATTCTCATAGAATAATGCATAGGGCCAAAGAGCAGCATTTGTGGAAGGCATCAGACTACGGGGATGACAGGACTGGAATGCTAAGTGGTCTTTGTACAGTGGATAAATATCTGAAATCTGCAAGACACCTTAGAGACAAGAAGGGAGCACTGCATTTAGGAAAGAGGAACCAAATGCTTGAATAAAAGTTGGGAATAACTGACCATGCTGCTGATAAGGAGCTTCAGTGTTACCGACCACAAAGCAAATATGTGATGCTGTTGCAATCAATCAATCAATCAATCAATCAATCAATTTATACATTTCATATTGACACATTTGAGATTTATAAAATGCAGAGGGCTATTTGTAATGCTGATGTGCATTTCACTGCATAAATCACTTTCTATATTAAAAGATCGGAACAATGTGGTTTAGCTTCCAGCAGAGAAGAGCTAAGGGAGACCTAAGGGGAACAGCAGGAAGGTGAGTGACAGGCAGGAGCTGGTTATCAGAAGAGGATGAAAAATGATCTTTACTGCTTTTGATAAATCAATAAGACAAACATCCTGTGAGAGAAGGTCATGGCATAACAGGGTCCTGACTCTCTGTGGAAATGTAGAGAAGATTATTTCTCAGGGGCATTTCAAGTCTTCTACGTCTTCTACACCTGTGATTCTAGACTTAAGTGAGAACAGGGCCCTCACCAGAATTTCTCTGAAAGACAAATTTAGACTGCTTTGAAAAAATGAATTTTAAAAGTACTTTATGTCGGCCTTGGCTAAAGAGCCATCAAATCAACAGTTTGGGAGTTTTATTTTTCAGCAGGATTTCAGCCAAAGGCATCTTTGCTGCTTTTGTCT
Source organism: Haemorhous mexicanus (assembly GCF_027477595.1). Taxonomy (NCBI): domain Eukaryota; kingdom Metazoa; phylum Chordata; class Aves; order Passeriformes; family Fringillidae; genus Haemorhous; species Haemorhous mexicanus. Next base: position 18,523,917 of record NC_082342.1, on the reverse strand, counting down.
GTTTGAACTCAGGAGTCAGTAACCCAGAGTGGTGTGCAGAATGAAAGAAGGAATGGGCCCACAAAATTCTGGGTTTGACTGTTTTTGGAAAAGCAATGATATCTGCTGTGAGCCTGGGGATGGTCCAGGTGAGCAGAAGCAGAACCATATAGATGCCCTTGAGAAAAGGACATGTCAACATTCAACACGTCTCAGGAAGTGCTTGCTCAGAAATGCAGTGTTTTTTTTTTCACTGGCACCCACTTTTAGGCTAGTTTTCTGCCACATATCTTTATTAATCTAGCCAATAAAATTTATTCTGATAATCCTTTCCTCAGTTTAAAACTGGGTGTGTTTGGAGGTGATGGTCTTTAGCATCTTTCATTTTCAGACCTCTGTGGTTCCAGCTCTTGCTAGAAATGCCAAAGTATGATGGAAAGATACATTATCATTAGTATTTCATCTTGCTGAAGGATGTTTTCCATTGTTGTTATTATCACATAAATTAGAACTTTGATGATGTGCAAGACTAATAGTGCCATAAAAAAAATATTCTAGTACTCTTTAAAAATATTGATTTTAAAGAAGAATAAAATCTGATTTTTGTCTGATGCTTCAAAGCATCATTTGGTTCTTTCTAAATATCAAGCAGCAAAAAGTAAAAAACCTTCATATAATGAATGAAGTGAAAGATACAAAGACACTGTCACAAAATTTCCCATCACAGAGAGCAATATCAGAGAAGAATATTGATTTACTGCTTGGTAGAGTTTGGTAGGGTTTTTTGTTTGTTTTTTATTTTAAATACTTGAAAAAGTCTTTAATCTTAACCTTATTTTAACAAGTTTCTAGAATGACAATCGAACAAGGCTTTTGTGAAAGGTCTTATACTTATATAAGACCATAACCTAGGTAGTACATGGAGCTTTAGGACATCCTGTACCACATCAGAAATGCTTTTTAGCTATAACTCTGATCTGTCAAGAAATGAAGTTGCCTACTCACATTTCTTTAAGAAATTGCTGTGGTAGGTTAATTTTGCACCAGCAAGCTCTATGACAGATCAAGTGTCACCTGTTGTCCTCACCTGCTTAACTTTATTTAAATTAGGCATCATCTGTCCTTCCACAGCCAGCATAAAGCTGGCATAAAGCTTAAAGCCCACATAAACTCTTGCTAATTTGACAGCAATGTGACAGAAATTCAACACTGAATCTGCATCAAAAATTGTACTGCTGAGTGATCCATTCATGCACCTACCTGGCATTAACAATCAGAGACACATGGCTTAAGAAGAAGGCCAGCAGTGTGTGAACTAGATAGAGTCAAAAGGAAAAGAGATGTAAACAGTTTCATACCCGAATGTGGCAGTACTGGAAAACACGATGGGATGAAAATTATTGGATCATGCAGAAGCTGATGGGAAGAGGCATATGGCACATGCTGTCAATCAGCAACATCATATAGGGATGTCTCCTTGTGTAGAGCACTACCCAAACCAACAGTGGTTTGGACAGAGAAGGCAGTGCTGCCCAAGAAACCACCTGAGAATTTCCATAGAGGGTTGAATATAGTTTGGCAATCAATTCTCACACTTAGCTCCACATAGGTACCACTGGAGACCACTGGTAAGGACCTTTCCTTTCAAATAAAAACAGGCTGCTCTTGGGCAAAACAACTGGTAAAGTGATGGATTGTGCAGCAATTTGTCTCCTGCATTCAGGGGTGCTGAGACACGTGTGATACAAAGACTCTTACTGTGCTCATTTTGCAAATCCTGAGAGCTTCACTGATCTGCACACATCACACAGGGCTGTTCTTGGCTACAAGAGACTTACCAAAGCCCTGTAGTTGAGTAATGAGTACATGAAGGCACAAAAAGATGTATCCCTCTTTACCAGAGGACCTGAGCACTGATATCCAATATGTATCCTCACAGCACTCCCGGGATATAGCACCTGAGGCAGAGATGGGTAGAAGTTGTATGTTCAAAGACTCTTCAGAAACTGCCTAGCTCTTCAGGCTGGTCTTTTTTCAGGTCATAGACCTATAATTTAGATTATTTTTAGACTGTCAGCCTAAAAACATTTTTCTGGCAACTAGAGCTTTGGATTAGATTACACAGTCTCAAATCTTCCCTCCAGCTGCTTCTCTAACACTTGTGGTACTTTAAAAGCTGTCTAAGTTTTTCATGTTGACACATACAAAACTGACAAGATACTGAAGACAAACATAGCTGGTAATGAGCTGTTTGGAGCTCTAGATCAGAACCTGGATGTTATCAAGGAGGATTTCCAGATGAGGCTTTTCTCCATTTCAGAGATTTCTAAAGGTATGTGTGTTCTTTTTTTGCAGACTGGGATTTCAGAGATGCATGAAATGGAGGCTGAAGGGATTAATGGTGAAATGTTTTACATTTCAGCTTCAAACTTGTATGTTGTCTCTTCCAACCCTATCTATTCTGTGATTCTGTGATCACTGAACTGAGAATCATAGAATGATTTGTGTTGGAAAGGACCTTCCAATATCATCTAGTCCAAGAAGTCAGATCGAACTTAATATTTCCAAGTATTTATTTGAAGACTTCTGAACAGAAGAAGTAAAAGGCAGCAACATGGTAATGTAGGAACTCTCAGACTGAACAGTTAAAAGTGCATGCTAAATCTAGTAGAGCTGAATTCTGAAGATGTCTCATATGAATTTGAGTTAAGCACTGAGCTTCAGGCAAATTAGCCTGTGTTGAGCCTCATATTGCCATGAACAAATAGCTTTCTTTCTAAAAGACAGCTCCATACTTTTCTGAGAACCTTATTAGAGGTAATAGCCTTAGCATCAGCTGCATTGGCCTGCCTATGAGATCAGTTTGATGCTGCTCAGAAATGCTACTTCAAGTGTCCAAAGCTAGAGAGCCTCACTGAGTCAGTCTTGCATGCAGGGTACAAGCTCTGCTTCACTGCAGGGTAATGCCGTGGCCCATTGGATCTGAGGGCACCAGCAGTAATTCCTCCTTGTGCTCAGCAGTATGCACACACTGCTTGCAGAATAAATATGCCACCATGGGCTGGATAAATTACAAAGTGTCAGAAAAGAACATCAAGCTTCCTTAGTTCAGGGCTTTGCCACTCTCTCTGCTGCACTGCTGTCCAGCAGGTGCAGGGGGGTTGGACAGGCTTCAAACACAAAAACACATCCTTGGAGCCCTGTGGGGAGAATTTAGAGATGAACATTGAAGTGTGGCATGACCACAAGGGCAAGAGAAGTCACAGCAAAATAAGGTCCTTTCAGTAGCCCCATTCCTCCCCTGCTGCAGTACCCAGATCTCAGCAGCAACTAAAGCCTGAACATGGCAGTGCAAAAGGAGCACGTTTCTACAGAGGAAATAGTAAAGTAAAGCAATACCCTGACAGCTCATAAACCCAGTGCTCCTGTGTTTTACTGAATTGAAATAATTTTTTTAGGCAAGGATGGTGGTTATTCCTTGACACTTGTTCATATGTAAAGCTCTCAGCTTCTGTTCTTTCTGATTTACTGCGCATGCATGACCTTCTCTCTAAACTTGACAGTAAATATTCTGTTTGTTTATTTTCTTGAATAAAAGGGAAGGAAGGACCAAGCCAAGGCTGAAAAATCAGTATAAGAGAGTCAAAATCATTCAGAGAGCATGCACAAGGATGTAGTAGATAAAAACAATGCTTTAGGGTGAGAGCATTTGAAACACAGCAGAGGAGAGGTTTGTTGTTCCTATTTTATATTCAGTCAGTTTTCCTGCTAGAACCCAGCTAGTCACTGTCCCAGCCTTGCTCAGATGCTGCTCACATATGCAATCACTGTCAATCCCAACCCTAAGTGTTCCCATGAAAATAAAGATAGATGCTTAAGCCTTAACCAACCTGCTAACCTACTGGCAAAATAAGCCCAGAAGTGTGTAATATGATACCTTACGGATTTTCAGGTGCCTTTGCCTTCATTTCTAAAGACTTTGGCAAACAGGATGACACGGGAGCAACACTATCTTGCCCTGTTTGGGATGGAAAAATGAGGTGAGGTTGTGTTGCTGTGAAAGGGAGCAGAGTTTTCGTGAAACCACTACACCTCTCCCGGCAGAGCAGCACTAGGTGGCACTGGTGGTATTCACACACGTTTTCATTTGCCTTTCGATTTCCAAAAGGAATCCATTGGTACCTTTAGACTTTCAGCAAGCAAGAATGCAGTGGAGAACAACTCAAGTATTTCTCTCACTGGTTTGTGAGCCAAAGATTTTTTTAAAAAACCCTTTTTTAAAATATTAATTGAGGCCGAAGAAGGCCTGAATGACACTCGGTCTTTCTCATCACTGCATCTTTAGCTTGTTAACCTCACTTACATGGTATTTAAAGATTACAAACTAACTGATAGAAATACTATGTTGCACATAATGTTGCATTTATAATAATTGATTACACTGCTATATTACATGTGAGAAGTGCCAAAGGGCTTGATTCTGTGATGGCAAGTTATCAGTGCTGATTGATGGTATCGATACCCTTACCTTAAAGTGCAGTTAGACTTATTTGAAAGTGCTAACAGTATTCTGGGGTTAGCAGCATCACAAATTATCCTTCTCTAAACCGACCTAAGAAATTCCCTAAAGGTTGCATTTCAGTGTGTTTACTGGCGTACAAATTTAAGGAAACAAACACAGAACACAGAAGTAGCAATAAAAGGAAAAGGAAATGGTTTTTCTTGGAGATTATGCATTAAAGCAAATTGAGGCACAGCTTAAAAACTGCACGAGAAAAATCCTTTGGGTGTGACCAGGGAAATCAATACACCAGCAAGGAACTGCCATCAAGTAAGCAAGCTTTTTAATGGAGGTCAGAACTCAACCACCTTGGTTTTATATTAACTTCTTGCTCTGAGTTCTGGGGGGAAAAATCCAAAGCACAAACAAGGATAATTTGAAGAAAGAAGAGAGTTTACTTATCTAAAGAGCATAAAGTACTTGAGCCTTTTTCCTTACAAATGTAGTAAAAGTTGCTCTTTCCAGTCAAAGCCCTTGCACAGCAGTACTGGTTTCATCCTGTGAAACCTTTCTTGGCAATGGTAATCTGAGCACAGGGTTTATCTCTGCATGGTACAACCATCCCTGTGGTGTTCTGCTTCTACCCTGTAGAATCCACAGAGCCCTGGCACAGTCACTGCTGAGAGCCTGGTGCTAGCAATTCCTAACCTCATTTTTGAGGGTTGTGCAGGTGGAAGAGGTGAAGGGCAGGAAAACAACTTGAAGCACCTTTTGTAAATCCCTACTGGAATGTTTAATTTCCTTTAACATGAAAACTGAGTGATGGGGACAGTTTAGTGACACATCAAAAGGCCCACCTCTGCCTTCTCCTGATGTGATCAGGCTGGAAAGTTCCCTGAGATACTGGCTATCTAAGCATACAGGCGTGCAGCTGAACTTCTCATTCAACCTTTAAGTTGTCTTTTCTTCTTTTGCACATTTCTGCAAAATCCCAAACCACCCAGTGCTTTGAGAATTCAGACACTCTTCTACATTTAGAGAAAATATTAAAAAAAATCTGAGTTGGAGACTCTAATCTTCCAAAATCTATTCTGAATCCAAATAAACAGAAAATGGACACAAAACATAGATTTATACTTCCCTAACACATCTGCAAACCAAGATTCTTTATGTAAAAGATAATCTAATATCATGCCTTTCCAAGCTCTCTGTCTGCCAGCAGTCAGTAACTCTGAAAATAAAGCTAACCAGTTTGAAAATTTTACTCTTTGTAATTTCTAGGTTCATTATCACCTCTTTTCAAGTCTTTTTCCTTGCCTGTCTTCATGTTTCTGTGTTCTGCTTAACAGGAGGGTGTACAGAAAATGGAGCCACATTTTTATTGGAGGCATGTAGTGAAAAGAACATATTGGGACATGTGAAGCTCTAGTTTTTCACCATAAGGGAGTTCAATCATCAGGACAGGTGCCTAGAGACGTTTGGGAAGCTTGAAATCTGGAGATACTCAAAACTCAGTTGATCATGATATTGAATAAAGATCCTGGTCTAGCTGAGCCCAGTTTCAGTTGGGAGCTGGACTAAATGACCTCCAGAGGTCTTTAAGAGTCAAAATTTTTCCATTATTCTAAATTTGTGTCACATTTGTTAATATAAACTATATCATATGCTGCAGAAATATTTTGAATTTATGATTCTTCTGTATCTGTGCATAGACACAGTTTTCTGCCACATTCTGTTGTACTTAGCTAAGGATTATTTAGGAGATCAGCAAAAAATTGGCTGACTTGATCTATTCTCTTCCTACTTCTTTCAGTAATAGCTAAAAAATTATATCCATGCTACCTAAGGGTATGCTCAGTTATAGGACCAGAACTGATCAATACTTGAACTGAAAACTGCTGGGAAACTGTCTCAGGATTAGATGCAGCACTTATGCTTTTCCTTCAGCAACAAGCCTGCAGTGCCAGAGACCAGTTCTTGATGCTGGAGGAGGGGCACAAAGAATAGTGCCTATGTCTGTCTTGTTACCAGAGAACACCTCAAAGCTTCTTGAGTGCAAATGGTTTAATATTGGTGCCCTGGACAAAGTTAAGCACAGTTGTTACTGCAGGTCCTTCCCATGCTACCCTTACCTTCTGTTGGGTTTCAGCCAGCCAGAGTCCCAGAGTCTTCTTCCTCCAAGTGGAAAGACCTTAGATTTTCTCTTTAGACCTTGTGTCTGAGCAGAAAAACTCCAAACCAAACCAAAAAGCCAATCAGGAAATCCCTCTCCATGGTTCTTTTACAGATGGCAGTCCCATGTAAGTCCTCTGACAGAGGCAAGGGATCTGAAGGAGTGTGAACTCATGGTTGCACCTCAGCTGTTACCCATCCCCACCTCACCTTCTCCTGTCCCTTGTGTCTGACTGTTGGGGAAGCAGTGCAGTGTACATCTTGTGCAATGCACTGAAGTGACTCAGGGGAGCTGTGCTGGTCTTAAAGCTGCTTATGGCAACCTATAAGGCCTGAAAAGGCCTGAGAACAACAATGCTTCAACCATTAATGAAGGTTGGTTAATGAAAACCGAGTAAATCATTACAAAGATGCACTGCAGTAATGCTGAGAAGCGTTGTTCTTCAGAAAAGTGATGGAAAAAATCCTTCTCCCTTTAGCCCTGCTCTTCAAACACTTCTCCAGCATTGTGATTTCTTTTGCTATATCTTACATGATATGACAGAAGCAGAGATGACAGCCCAGCCCTAAAAACTGAAATTAGTTTCCTGAAGAACATGCCTCAACTGACTTATTATGCTTATAGATCATGGAAATTCAATGATTACTGCAAATGAGGAAAATACAGTAAGCTCCCACTGAAGGGATATGGTAGCTATAAACAGGCCAGCACAAGCAAATAAATGCACCCTGAGATAAGCGCTTTGAAAGCAATAGAGCAATGAACATATGAGAGGGACTAATCATTCACAGACAACAAACTATTTTATTTGGTCCATAATGAGGCATTTGAGGGTGTTTTAAAGTTTCAGATTGTCACTGAGTGAACTATTCTCCTATTAATCTGTTAGAGAATAGGTAAACAGCCACAAAAGGAGCAGCACATGCCTACGGCATTAGAGGGAAAATTGCCCACAGATTATAGTAAAACTGTTTTCCAAAGGCTGGAAGAACACCCGAGAATACTACCTGAGCTGATAACACTATCTCTGCAAAGGAGAAAATGCTTAACAATTATCTACAACACCAAGAATGGCCACATTTTTCTGAGTGCCTCTATAAAAGCAGCCAGGGACCAGGTTTATGAGGTACAAGGCAGTCAGGTAGAGAATTACCAAAAGAAAAAAACTCAAAGTATTAATTTTGCCTGAGGAATGTTTGGGAAAGGGAAAGAAATAGAAGCTTTCTACATATTATGCAATATTTTTTTTTCTCTTTTATTTTGAACCTCATCCCTCCTCCATACCCTTCTCCATGTCCAGGCATTTAAGGGGTATGCCTTTTCAGGGAGGAGGTAGTTTGTCTGCTGTTATGTGGGTCAGTATGTCACACTACATCAGACAGGCTGTATTATCCACAAGGCATTTTAATGAGTCTGTATTTTGTTCTTTTTTCCTTGCACTATGTTACAGAAGGTCTCTGCCAGCAAAAAGGCTGAGGGGGAAGGGAAAGATTCTCCTGAAAAATACTTTAAAAATACTGTCCCTGTCACACCAAGACTCACACAATTATTACAGACACACTGCATAGGGACTGCTCAAGGCCCAAGTAATGAGACTGGATTGTTGAAAGGGAAGTCTTTCTGGATACATCACACTCGGGAGGGGGGAAACAGCAGGTTATTTTTCCACAAAATATAATTGGTGTCTTTGGACTTTGAGCAGCCATCAGTAAGATACTGTTTACCCAAAATGTATTTTGGTACATACCTTATGCTTGAACTATTTCAAAACAAAAGAGAATAAATTTTTGATGGCAAAAGAGATGTTAGAGTTGATGTAGATAGCTTATATTTTAAGATTGGAACAAACAATGGACAAACACAGAGAGATGGCAAAAAGCTGATGTGCAGTTTAAAAGTCTCCGGATAGAAACACAAATGTAAATAAATAACCCGGTTTTCCTCTAAATGATTGAAGAAAGAGTGCAGATGGATGTCCATGACTTACAGGTCAGTATATCTCCACGTGCACAGGAAGGAAGTATACAAAATGTATGGAAATTATAAATAGGGTGGGTGGAAGAGTCTATATCCTTACTGGCTGCTGAAATACAGGAAAAAAAAATAATGGCAATGTGAAGGAGTAGAAAAATACCAAACAGTGGATACAAGCATACTCAAAAGAGCCAGACAGAACATGGAAGAAATGGCTTTAGGTGAGCTATCAGACCCTACTTTTACTCTAAGGTATATTAGTCATGGCAGGCAAGCCAAATGCATTCAGGACCTTATATGTAAGTGATAAGAATGAGTAGAAAAAGAGTTTCCATTTGCATCTATAGGCATGAGAATTCTTAAACGCTTTGATATATAAGAGAAGTATAGATAACACTGATCACAATTTAGTGACATCTGTTAAAAAGAAAAAGTAGACACACATTTCTAATATATGTGGACTACTTCTTTCAGGTGCTGTTCAGTGGTTTCCACTCTTGGAAAACAAGCAAAGATACCCAATGTTTTGTCTGTAGCTTTCAAACAGAGTCAAGATTCAGTGAAAAAAGTAGTCTGATAATGTGTCAGAAAATATCTAAGGAGGCATCCGAAGTTTGATTATATTCCTTTGCTTGTTCAAAAAACCAAAACAAGCCACAAAATTTTTTGGATTCTGGATAATAGCATGCTCTTTTAGATACAAAGAAAGGCAACTGAAGCAATGGAGGAGTCAGAGAATCTGCTTCATGAGGGAAGACTGAAAAGACAGAAACTCTCTAATCTGAATTAAAAATTAAAAATGACAAGGCGTATAAGATTAAAGCTGATTAAATAATTCAGGTGGTGGATCTTGCAATACTAGGAATAGGGAATATTCAAGCAGTACTGAGATTGGCTTAAAACACGTGAAAATACTACTTTGTGCGGCAGGGAATGCTTGCTTGAACCTGAGGAAGCAGGTTCTGAGAAGGCTTGGACAAACAATAGACCTGGGATCCAGATGCATAAAAGGGCCTAGGCAGGGATGCACCCTCTAACACACAGTGCAGTCCTGAAGGCTGGAGCAATGCCAAGGCCACGGACTGACTGCACAGAGTGCTCATTCTCCTGACCTTCCCCAAAATTACCGCTGTATTGCCACTGTTGGAGGTAGAGTCCAGGGCAGGAGAGACCATAGGTCAGGCTGAGTGGGCCATCTCCTTTGGTGTTGAACTGGTTCTTCTAATAATAGATGCAATTAGGAAGACAACCAACATCCTTTATGTTTCTGTCTCTTTTTCTTCTCTTATTCTTTCCTCTGCTGTTTGTATCAGCACTTATATTAAAGAGTTATCACTATAAACACTTCCAATGATTTCTTATTGAGATTATCAAATCATATTCTTTGTAGTTATGAACACATATCAGATCCACCTCTTCTTGTTCCCATTCTCCCCTGTGTGTATCCCATTGCCCAAAACCACATCCTCTCACATGGCAAAAGAAGTGGCATGAAAGGACTCTAAACTGGAATTGCTTCTCACTGCTTTTTTTGTTTTTTTTTTTTTTTTTCTCTTTGCCCAGAGACTTTCACTTCCAGAGAAATATTAGAGTGTGACTTCTCTCAGTCTAGAAGTGCAGCCAGCTCACAGACAGACTGCTACAAGTGTTTAATTGTTCCCAACAGCAATAATCAGTAGGTAAGGGCAGGAGGTTAAGGAGGTGTCATGGTTTGAGGAGAAATGAGTTTTTTTTGGGATGGTCACGCTAATCGGTGTCTAGATTTTAATATTGGCACTTGGTTTGTCTACTGAGGGCATGGATACACTTTTGAAAACACAGGGAGTTAAAAGCTGTGAACTCTCACTAGAAGTTTTTTTTGAGTTTTAGTCTAGGACAAGAGCAGACCTCCCCTGCCCAGCTCTGAGCCGGGCGGGGGGGGGGGAGGGGAGCCATGCGGCTGGAGGGAGGTAGGTCAGGCCTGGGCCGAAGGGTGGAGGAGCACTGCGAGGGCTTCGGGCAGCCATCTCTTCATTCTCCCCTCTCCTCTCCGGAGGGAGAGAGAGAGAGAGAGCAGATTGTGCTTGTGATAGCGCAGCTGGAGTGAAGGAGAAGGGGGGGGGGTGCTTAGCAGGGCAGCCAGCCGTGGGAGTTCATGAACTAAACTGGCAGAGCTTGAGACTTTTAACTCTTCTTGAGATGAGAGAAACTTTGCAAATGCTGATTTTTCTTGGAGTTAGTGAGATTGAGAGAAGTTGAGAAGAATTTTAGGTGAGAAGAGATGATAGAGTGGCTTTTGGCTGGACTTTTCTTAGATAGTTGTAGACAGAACCCTTGAGTTCCTGTGACACAGAGACTGCATCTAGGGGGAGGCAATGGCTCAGAGCTAAGAGAGTGCGGTGATGTGAAGGTGTGTGAACAGAGACGACGGGGAAAGAGGGTGGTGGTGGTGCCCTCCGTCTTCAAAGAAGAAGAAGAAGAAGAAGAAGATGATCTCTGTTCAAGAGACCCGTCAGCCCCAGGGGGTGAAACATGGGGGGGACAGGTGTCCCGAAAGGAGAAGGACTGTGCTCTTTTTTAGAACTGGACAAAGCATCCTTAAAAGAAAAAACCCTAGAAGCAGCTCTAGTCCATGTGCAGTGGTGAGAGCACTGGACATAGAAAGAAGAAGTCACGATGGCAAAATGTTCTCCGGGCGGTGCCACACGTGACACAGAAACACGAGAAGTTTCGACTGTTTCCTGGGTGAAGTCTGTAGTGCAAGAGAGACTCCTCTCTTCTCGAAGAATTGAGAATTAATTATCCAAAGGGTGGTAACGGAATTAGGAAATTTGGTAGGGGGAGGAGGAGAAAATTTAAAAAGTTTTCATCCTGTGTTCTGTGTGTTTTTCCCTGTAGCTTTAAGTTAATAAAGTTTTTTTTTTCTTTCAATCGTAAGTTAGAGCCTGCTCTGCTCTGTCTCTGATAACATCTCACAGTAGATACCAAGAAAAGAAGTATTCTCATAGAAGCACTGACATTTTGCCAGGCTCAGACCATGACAGGAGGACACCATGTTGGAATAAAAATGAACAAACCCATTTTGAAGATCTTGTATTTCTTCAAAGCAGTCATGGAGAAGACAAAAAAAAAGACAGACATATATAAAATGCAAGCATTGGAGAAGGCAATCAGAAAGGGTACTGGATGTGTGATAGAAGTACAGAGGTGAAAGGTGAATGAATTGTTTGGCAGCCAACTCTGAAAACGAGGAAACTTGGGGCTCTGGAGCCCTTTAACTGGTGCTACCTGTGGTAACAATTTGGTTTAAGGAAGATTTTCTTCATAATTTAACAATTAATCCTTGATGAGACCCTGGCAAGGCAGGTGGCTTTTTAAGGTGTGGTATAGAAAAAGCTGTTCTTCAGTAGGAGTGACAGTCCATGAAGCTATTACACATTTCCCAATCCACCCTATGTTACTTTTTAGCAAGGCTGCTTTTCTGTGTAATTCTTGTTTTTATCTTGTGATTCTTTCTCTCTCTCTTTTTTTTTTCTCCAGCAAACTAATTTTTTTAGTAAGACAAAATCAGAATAAAAGTTTCAAAACCCTTCTGTTCTCAAGGCAAGGAATTAGAGAATGTGTGTTCCTGGGAAAATCAGGAAAAAAAAAGATTGGATGGTGGATTCTGTGGAAAAAAATCAGTACAAACTGATTTTTAAAAAGTGTTTAAAAGGCACAAATGCTTATTTCCTTAATGCAGATGTATGCTCTAAATACAGATAACTAAGATACCAATCCTTCCTCTGGCCTGAGCCAGCTGTACCTATAATGTGCACAAAGGAGGTTCCTTGTTCCTTATCTTTCTTCTTTAGCTGTTATGGCCATCTGCACATCTTACTTGCCAATAAGAACTGAAGCCAGTAGAACTTCACAGATTCCTGCTCTGACAATGTCAGTAAAGCAATTCAGGGAGATTTCAATTACAAAAATACTTAAAAAAATAAATCACATTTGGATGCTACAAGTCAGAAATGCAAAGCTTTTTAGTTTGTTGGAAGGACTGCTATTTTATAGTGTTATAATGTTTATTGTTATATTTCTGTGAGAAATTCCAGAGGCCTGGACTTATATAAAAGAACATGTCAGGGCAGTTAGACATTGTACTCATCATCACTTTCATGAAGTCCAATAGCTGTTAGTTGCATTTACTTTCTTGATCAGGATGTAAAAAGAATTGTTAATGCCTGACAGGCAGAATAGTTATACATGGAGCCAGTTCATGTTGCATGAACCACAGTAGAGTTTAGGGTTCCTGAAGCATTCCTTATATTCCCTACTTTCCTGAGTAGTGGATAAAATATTCAAATAAAATAAAACCATTTAAAAAATTTTAGAAGAAATAAAAACATACTGTCCACTGATCATTGGTCAAGGAGAGTTTCTAATGAGTCCAGTGGATAAGACAAGCTGTCCCAAAATTCATACTAAGCAAATTAACTCCTGAAGCTGGAAAATACAGCAAGCTCTGTTGAGGAGTTGGGCTAATCTTCTTGGCACGTTGCCCTGCTAACCCAGCTGTGTTGCTCCCGTATCCAACCAGCAATATCTGCCCTGCTTCACTCTGCACAGATACCAGCTTGCTCAGGCTGAGCTCAAGATCCTTTCATTATGCTCCATTACACAGCTGGAAAGATGCCTCCCATCTCTCCCATATAAAAAGAAGTCATGCTGTGCCACTGGCTTTGCCAGAAGCTGAGAAGAAAAACAGCTTCTGCATCATTTCCAGGCCTTTTGGAGCCCTGATAACCAGTCCACTGGGAGTTTCCACAACCTTGGCAGCTTATGGACCAATATGGATGAGTTGCTGCTGAACAGGTATGTCTTGCTTAAATCTCTGAAGGACCAGAGAGCAGCACACAAGATTTGTGCCCTGTGTCACTTTAGTAAGAGAGATATATCCGCCTCTTTATCTGTCTGTAACCCTCTCCAGGGTTGCAAGGAGGTCAGATGAATACAGATGGATACATGTAAGCACATGTGTCACTCAGGTCTGATCTGTTCTTGTCAGACAGACAGAAGTTAGATAGTAAGCAGCACAGAATCCACTGGCAGATGGTCACCTCCCAGCTTTTCCCTTCTATCCACAGACACATCAGAGCACTCAAATATCTGAAGAGCAATTTCCTCCATTGAGAAGTGTGCAATACATTGATTTGTTTCCATGCTGGTACAATTCCTAGGATCCATCCTAAGGTTAGTATGTAAAAATTCCTTTAAGATCTTTCTTTATACTTTCTCCCTCTTCCCTGTCCTTTACACATTCCTGTTTCTGCCTGGCCCAGTGCAAGGCATGAGCACATGCACTGTGCAAGGGGAAGCAAGGGCCAGAGTAGTGCAGGGACAGAGCTGCACTTCCTGCCACAGCAAGGTATGAGACCTGCAGATGGAATCTGTCTGACTCCCAAAGATTGCAGTCACAACAGAAATATTTTCTTTAAAGAAAAGGCATGAAAAATATTTTACACTTTCAGTTACAACCAGGTCAAGTTAAATGCATGGGAGGGTGCTGCTTGGAATCTGGATTTCTCCAGACTTCTTCCTAAGATCCCCAGCTTGATTTGATCAGTCTTCAGATTCACCATTCAGATTACAGAAATGTTCAGTCAGGACTGCACCAGAAGCAGAAGATTCCAGGGGAATATGTAATACAATTTATATTATACAATAATAATATTATATAATAATAATATTATATAATGTCATTATTATTCAATGCATTTAGAGAAGTTTGGCAAACGAAGCCTTTAGGTTTGTCTTCTACTTGCTAGTGAACAGAAAGTGGTATCAAGAATGTAATTTTAGTTGCAGCTTTCCTTCTTTTGCAATTCTAAGCAAAGACAAAACTTCAGAAATGCGAAGTTCATTACTAATTTTCCTCAGCAAAAGTAGAAATATAATATAATATGATTCCTATAAGTTAACTTATATCATCCATAAATATTAATGGGAATTCACTTCTAGTATTATTCAGCTGCTCTATCTGTTTAGCCCTTGCTAAAATAATTTCTGTTCTTGGTCATGCAGAAAGAGTTTTCACCACTGGCATACAGGCATTTTCATAGCTTTTGGGATTTGGGGGTTGTGTTCGTCCTGAGGCTTTGGACATTTTCTATAGCTTCTGTGAGTGACTGCTGAAATATGTGTTTGAGTAATTTCTTTGTGGAGTAACAATTTTATAATCCCTTTAAAAAGCTTCTTGTTTGTGATGCTTATACTCTTTTGGGAAGACAGACTATTAAAGAAGAGGAGTTACTGATCTCAGAAGAAATTTTTTTTCCTGTTAACTGTGCCCTTCATTTTACCTTTTCCTCTCCAGCAGTCACTGCACCCCAAAACAGTAGTTTGTCACCTTTATGTAGTTCATATGAGAATTGTTCTTTGGGGAGAAAGCAAAGCAAGAGGAAGGATAAAGAATTAATCCCGGATCAATCCCACTAATTTTGAAGGGGTTTGATATATGAGCCACAAACATTTCTGTCTGATGGGCTCCATGCTGGTCCAGTTCCTCATGTGAGAGCAAGCTGCAAACTTGCTGTTCTGTCTGCACCTTGCAGCTCCCAGAGCATGCACGGGAGAGCTGCAGGAATTTGCCACAATAATCTTTCCTGTGCCAGTGGGAGTCACAGAAGACTTCTGCAGACAGCTTATACTGCACCCAGGGAAACCAGGAACAGCATATCAAAGGAAATAACACCAAATTCCTCTTACGCTATTTCTTTCCTCTCTAGGAATGATATTTATAAAGGGATTATTACTTTCCTCCTGTCTCTCCTCTGCATATTCTATGGTCTGCATGACACATCTCCATTCAAGGACTTGCTTTGTTTTTTGAGCAGGCTTTTGCTTAGTGACTTCTACAATTCTTTTCAGTTCATTTGAGATAGTACCTGCTAGTCTAAAAGATCAATTAAAATACAATTGTGAAAAAAAAATCTCAGCATCCTAGAATGAGGTATGGAATAGTCTCATGGGGATGTGGTAGAAATGACTTTGCTTGCAACTTATAGAGCCACTGAAACAAACTACTCAAAATGATAAAGTAAAGATGAACTGAGGTTTTTTCCATGGACTAATTGGGATTTAGCAGACGTGGTAGGTCAGTGCAGGCATTTTTGTTTCTTTTTTTTTTTTTTTCCTTCCCTCCTGCCTATAACTGTGTGTAAACAAGGAAGGAACAATTTTATTTATTAAAAATCTAAAAGTTTACTCAAAAATCGACAGAAAATCACTTATTTTAGTGAACACATTTTTCCACAGTTTAATTGAAACTACTGTTCACTGCATTTCTGCAACATGTTCAAGGTCACCATATACTACCTTGGGTATGGATTAAGCCTTATTTGCTTTAAGGAAGTGTCTTCTTTGAAGTGGATATTCTCCAGACTTTAAGTAATATAACTTGCTTCACATTTCTGTAATTTCCCAAAATTTTGTTAGAGCACAAATTCTTTTTCTGAGTAGGTAAGCTTTAGCTCCTTGTTTGACTTATTACTTGTCACTATTTCCTCATCCACAAACTACATTCAATTTAAGTTTGGACTAGCAAAGCCCATACTGCAAGTTAATGCAACCCCATGGGACATGCCATAACACCTGTCCATCCAAATCTACTCCAAGAATGCTATGTCTTCTACCTCTTCATATAAATCACAATGAAACAAGAATTATGGAATATACCTGTAAACTCAAATAGTCCTGTAAATATGAAGGAAGGGACTTTTATGCTACTTTAAACATGGAAGTAATGTTAGATGTTTACAGTACATCAGGAAAAGTCAGCCTTTAACAGTCTCTTTCATTTGCCCAGGTAAAATGTGATAAATCAGATATACATAATTTGAAGGTAAAGCCAGAGTAAAATTCAATTTAAATGCTGGATACTTATGGAAGGTATTGCATTTCTCTACCTCTCATTTACACTGTTATATAAGAGAAAAATCAAAGTGAATCTTGGGAAGGCCAAGTCCTTCCATGTAATTTTTTTTTTTCCATTGCAAATACACTACAGTCCACTGAACACTGTGGGACTGCCACAGCTGCAGTGTCTGGCATTTACCTGTGAAAAAAATGGGAGTGTTAGATGAAGAAGAACACATATCCAAGCCTAGAAGCATAGATACAGAGCTCATGTCTGTAACAGTGAACTAACCCCAGATTTTTCAAATACAGATGACATTGGTTAGCTGAATAAAACGATTCACATCTGATTTTATAGCTGATTTCAGACTGTGCTTGTCTTTAATCTTGGGAGCCTCTGAGAAATAAAGTAAATAAATATGAGAGAGAGCAGATATTTAAGTGCTTAGCTCTGGGCCTGTAAACAGGAATGGGACATCTGGTATACCTGGATTTGTTCTTTTAAGAGCTGGCTGAAAAGGACATCTCTTTGCTCTTCCCATTTATTTAATTTCAAGAACATACTATTGCATAAATTTATTTCTGGGATAATCAGTTAATATTTGATATGAATATCAGTGAATATCTGTCCTGAATATCTGTAATGAACTTGCATATCCTTGAGATGAATTAAGGTGGCCCGGATCAGTCCCAACAATGCAACAATCCTCTTTTAATAACTGATCCCCTGTACATGTGGAACTGAAAAACCTGCACAAGTGGTAGGTCAAATTCCCTATTCTCCATCTAAGGATAATTTTAAGGTTTTTAATCACTCTTTTTAAGCCTGAGCTTCACATTTGGTTTGAGTTCAAGTTCCATACTGTATCTGGTCTTCCTGTGGGCTTTTGGTTTTTATTTTCGTTTGGTTTCAACAGATGTTATTTACTGCTATTTCACTCTCCTTTGGAGGGGATTTATCATTGAGATGTATTTTCATTTTAGTGCACAAATACATTAAATCCAGGCATGAAGCCTGACCAAAACAGCTGGAAAGTGACATTGAAATTAAGGCTATAGTGCTGCTTCTCTAATCTGCTGAGCAGTTTATATAAATGCAGTTTAAATAAAATGAGTCTGCAAACAGAAAAGCTTAAAGGATATTAAATCCTGGCTTTATAAATCATAGTCAAGCTAGCAGGAACCACCCCATAGTGTGTAATCTTTCTCTTTCATTTAACAAGGATACCTCACAAGCTTTCTGGAGTAAACTTAATCAAACCCAATGGAGAGAAAATGCAAAAGGGGAATGGTAATAGATTTTACTTCAGAAATCAAGTGTATTTACATATCTATCTATCTGTCTGTCTATCTGTGGGCTAGAAGTATGTCTCCCTAGTCTTAGTGGGAGAAAGCTTAATTTCTTTTTTTTTTCCCCTAGGATATTGACACTCACACATGCAATCATGGTGAGCAGAGAGAAGGTGGGGGTGAGTGGACCCTTCCCTTTTCCTGGGAGAGAAAAGCTCACTGCATATTAAGGGTTTTTGAAAGGACAGAACATGCTACACGTGTTGGCAATGAGTTTGTCAGTGTTTCTAACATTTCTATACAGCTGTAATCCATGCATTTAATAAAATATTGATATCTATTTCCACAGTTCTATTGTGCAGCAAAAATCTTAATGGGATCTAAATGAAACACTTCTGCAATTGGTTGGAGACTGCATTTCATTTCTTGCCCTGGTGGAAAAGCTTTGTGCAATCCCATCTGCTGTTCCAAATGCCAGAATTCAGAAATATCACTATATGGGAGGGCTGTTGTAGAGAAGTACTTGCTATTTTATTTGAGATTCTGTTTAGCCCGGTAAAACATCCCCTATCTGTTTGTATCACTGAGCTGCTGCTGAGCCATGGGCCCAAGTCTAATCTCAGATTGATGAAATGCATCCAACATGACATTTGACTCAAACTGCTCATAAATAATAATAATACTACTTTACATTTATATAACCCTTTTCAGCAAGAGCTCTCCCAAAAGGCCTTTTTGACCTCCAGTTTATCTATTGTGACTCTCAGTGAATTAGAGACAAGCATAATTCTCTCTACTCCACTACCACATACAACGTGGCAATAGCTGTGAGACAAATTACATTTGTGATGAGAATCTAGTCATCTTAGCTACGTGATGCTCAATAATCCATCCCAGCAGAGATCACCTGTAACATTATCAGTGTGTCAGTGTTTCAGACAGCTGTCAACTCTATAAAAAGCTCCCTGCTCAATAAATATTGCCCCCTTTCTTCCAAATCTGGCATCCCTAACCCTCAATTACCTACACAGATCTTAGCTTGACAATATTTACTCCAGGGGAAAAAAAAAAAAAGATACTTTTAAGTGCAAGAATGTACATTGTTTACCAAAACCAGAAGTTTCATGAATTCTAAAAAAAGCAGGTTCCTGGAACTATTCTGAATTTAAAGTGTTTGTTCCTCAATCCTAACAAAAAAAAATATGGAAACATTCAAATATACCATCATGACACTGTCACATTAAAAAGGTTATGTAGGTCATATCACAACAGGGCTTTGTTCTGCTTGTAGTCAGGATCTTTTTCCACTTCACCTTCCGAGAATATATTTTCAAAGGCATCAAGGCATCAAACAATGCAGATAGGGATTTTCAGATTCATGTGCTGTGTCTATTGCAGCTTGAAGCCTAAGTCCCATGAATAAAATTGCCTTGGATAAATCATGAAGGCCGGCTTTAGCAATCTGCCAAAGCACAGCACCTATCTACATATCTTAAAAACTCACTGTGAGACATTTTCTCCCTGCTCATGCTGAGAGCAGAGGTACAGCTCCTATTGCCTTCCAAAGGAACAGAATTAGCCAATGGGGCACTTTTACTTCTGTGCCAAACTTGCTTTTTTCATTATTAGAGAGTACAATGTATTTAAAAATAATTTTCAATTACTTAGGTTATTTTAAAATAACTTTGTGGCTCAAAGACTATGACAAAGACCGCTGATGACAAAGGTTACATTAACACATGGAATACATGGTAATGGAAGGAGAACACACCAACTTGGAACTTGAAACTCTTATCAAGATACAAGAGATCCAAACATAAATTCCTATTCTCACCTTGCAGTGAGACCTCAAGGATTTTAGCTATTTTGGTGGGATTTTTTTATCATTTGGTTTTATTTTAAAATTTTAAAGATGCTTCTTATTCATCCATTTTAGCTCTATTCCAAAGATAATTCCCATAAATCCATTATATATCACCTTGTTCTTGCAAAAAGGCTAATTAGATCAGCAATTATCAAAAGTAAACAGGATGCTTTTTTTATCATACATTACACATTGAATCAATAGTGCAAGAAAAAGTCTAATGAACCAGTGATTTTCTCTATATATTGTAGCCTGTCTTTATATACTGTTCTGTCCTTTTTTGTGTTTCTCACCTGCTTATACTCTTGTCCCCAAACCAAAAACATTTCCTACTTCTGTTTTGTCCCTCCAAGTCACCACTGGGAAATTCAGGTATGTATTTGCTATACAAAGTCAGCAGTTTTCAAATCTGTATTTAGACTAGAGCCAGGTAGAATTAAAAACCTTGCAGTGTTCCAGCTCTAACTGCAGATAAACCACAAACTCACAGTCAAGTTGAATGCATTCTATATACCTTTTTTGCAATCTGGCATCTGATGAGCCTTTGGTTTCAGTTTGATAAGTCAATGACTGATCTTGTAACCTAAGTGTGAGCTACTAATTTCTACGTTCCTTACCTGTGAAGTAATCACAGAAAAACGTGATTGAGAGCAGCCCTTAAGAGAAGGACTTGAGGGTGCTGGTGAAGAAAAGCTCAACATGACCCAGCAATGTGCACTCACAGCCCAGAAAGCCAAACATAGCCTGGCCTGCATCCAAAGCAGAGGACAGCAGGGCAAGGGAGGGGATTCTTACCCTCTGCTCTGCTCTCAAGATCCCACCTGGAGAAATGCATCCAGCTCTGGGGTCCCAACAAAGGAAAGTCATGGAGCTGTTGAAGCCAGGTGTAGAGGAGAGCACAACGATAATCAGCAGCCTGGAGCAGCTCTCCTATGAAGGCAGGCTGAGAGAGTTGGGGCTGTTCAGGCTGGAGAAGAGAAGACTCTGAGGAGACCTTGGAGCACCTTCCAGTACCTGAAGGGAACCTGCAACCTGCAAGAGATCTGGAGTGGGACATTTTGCAAGTGGGCATGAAATGACAGGGCAAGACAGAGTGGCTTTAAACTGAAAGAGAATAAGTTTAGATTAGATATTAGAAAGATATTATTTACTATGAGAGTGCTAAGACCTCGCAACAAGCTATGCAGAGAAGCTGTGGATGCCCCATCCCTGGAAGTGTCTGAGTCTAGTGGAAGGTGTCCCTGCCCATGGCAGATGAACTGCAAACCAGATGGTCTTTAATGCCCTTTCCAACATAAACCATTCTATGATTCTATGAAAAATAAAGCACTTTCTAATAAAAAAGTGTTCAGACCTCTGTTCAAGCCAGAAGGAATTTTGATAGTTCTGATTTTATGGACTGTAGTCTAAGGTAGCAGAATTATGTTGATTTTCTTACAGGGGCTAGAAATAAAGAGAAACGAAAGCAGATGGATCTGCCCTAGCAGTGAACCATGGGATACAATACTTTGCTTCAGTGAGTATCCAAATGATTTTCAGGTAGTTTGGCTCATAGGTAATTTATGTGCTTCCTTCTCTGCCTGCCATTTAGAAGCTGTTTCTCAAGAAGGGATTGTTCTCCAAACTGTTCACCTTTGCATGCACTATTTCATTCTTAACTCTTCTAATATTCTTCTTAAGGTTAACTTAGTGAAGTGAATTCAATATACTTTTTTGTTGCACTCAGAGACTCTGCATATGGCTGGGGTCAAACCCAAAGTCTGCAAAGGAGCTCTGAGGTGATAGCTTGCTCGATGACTGCGTGTATCACACCACAGAGGCTGTCCCAGCCATGAGATCTTTGCCATCACTAAGCAGAAGCAACAGTGTCCCTGCAAAGACAATGCTGCCAAGTACCTTGTATTTTGACCAAATATAAAGATTGTTCTTTAGGCACCTCAAATAGAAAAACTGGCTCTCAGATACGGGACATTTCATTTAATATTTTGGAGTATAAAACAGAAGTCTGAAGCACAAATAGCCATCTCAGACAAGCTGTATTTGAAGACTCTGTGTTAAAACATGCAGCTCAAATACCCCATTTTCCTGACCCCACAAACAGATAGAAAAGCAGCCCTGGTTTCTCCAAAGACTCTTACTTTTGTGGTCCTCACTGAGACATTTAAAAAACTGTCAATACATATAACAATTCTCCCCTTCCCTTGGTGAGGATGTCTAGGATAGAGAAGCAATTCTATTCTTATTGACAGATACAAAATCTTTAGAGGTGGCAGCTGGAAAAACAAAGATTCTACATCTACAAGAGGACTTTAGTACCCAGAAATCATAATATTGAACTAAATAACCAGGATCCCTATATAAAAATGTCTCAAACAATTCAGAAAAGTGCAAAATACATGTGCTTCAGAGCCTACAACAACCCAAAGTAAAAAAACAAACAAAACCAATCAAACAAAATAAACTCCACCCTCAAATAGTTAAACAAGCCAAATGTGTATAAAAATGGAACCATTATAAGGAATTTCGAGGTATCACCAGTATATCTATCTGGTACAAAAATACACAAACTTATATCTTTGGAGATTCCCAAATCTTTTAGAATCATCTGAATAGCTACATAAGAGCTGACACAAGTAGATTTACAGAATAGCATAAATTTTGGCAAAACACTGCATAGTAGTTCAATTATCCTGCTTCAGGGAAATCTAATTTAATTGCTGGAATGCAATCACTTCCGATAAGGTTTGATATGAGCATCATTTATTGTCGGTAAGTGTATCTTCACCAGATGCTTTTTCTACAACAGCTAAATAAAATCAATAGTCACCATCTTCAAATAGCAAACTATTTGTTACTACTGTAATTTGTAAACCATCTAGCCAGAGGTCAGTAACTTATTTTATCAAGAAAAATAAAGATTATAGCTTCTTTAAAAAAATCCCATCACTAGTATATATTATTGCAGAGTTCATTTTCTGTATGCACAGTTTCTCCTAGCTCAGTACTTCATTAGTGTGTGGCCCACTTCCTAAAGACTACTCTGCTCTGCCATTTCCTGGAGGATGAAATGAAGTCCAGCGTCTCATCTCATGGGTATTTGAATGACCTTTTCAAAAATTTGACATTTAAGGATATTGGGAAATTGCTGTAGTTGGTCAACTCCAGCCAAACACCAGGCACCGACCCAAGCCTCTCTGTCATTCCCCTCTGCAAGTGGACAGGACAGAGAAGATATAGCAAAGGGTTCATGGGTTGAGATAAGGACTGGGAGAAATCACTCACCAAATACCATCACAGGTGAAACAGACTTAAATTAGAGATACTAATTGAATTTATTACTAACAAAATCAGAGCAGGATAATAAGAACCAAAACCAGATCTTAAAAGTACCTTTCCTCCACCCTCCCTCCTTCCCAGCTCAACTTCCTACCCCCAACAGCACAGGGAGACAAGGAATAGGGGTTATGGTCAGTTTATCACATGTTTCTGCTGCTGCTCAGGGAGAGGAGTCCCTGCTCCACTGTGGGGTCCTTCCCAGGGGAGACAGTTCTCCATGAACTTCTCCAATGTGATTACATCCCATGGGCAACAGTCCTCCCCGGACTGCTGCTGCTGCATGGGGTGCAATCCTTCAGGCACAACCTGCTCCAGCTTGGGTCCCCCACAGGGCACAAATCCTACCAGGAAACCTGCCCTGGTGTTGGTTTCTCTCTTCACAGGCCTGCAGGTCCCTGCCAGGACCCTGTTCCAGCCTGGGTCTCCCACGGGCTCACAGCCCTCTCTCAGGCATCCACCTGCTCTGGCCTGGATCGCCTTCCCGGGCTACAGATGGATCTCTGCATCCCTGTGGATCCCCACGGGCTGCAGGGCACAGCTGCTTCACCATGGGCTATTAGCCCCTCCTGCCCCTCCTTCTGCACTGACCTTGGGGTCTGTTGTTCCTCTCACATATTCTCACTCTGCTCTTCCCTGGTCACAAGTACTTCTGTGCAATAACTTTTTCTTCTTCCTCTCAAATCTGTTATCACAGAGATGTTACCAACATTTCTCATTGGCCCAGCCCTGGCCAGTGGCACACCTGTCTCAGAGCCATCCAGGGCTGGCTCTGCTGGACAGGGAGGAAGCTTCTGGCAGCTTCTCACAGGAGCCACTCCTGTAGCCCCCCTGCTACCAAAACCAGGCCATGCAAACTCAATACACTCTAACATTTGAAGAATTCTATAAATGCAGCTGAACACAGGTTTTCATTCTTTTCGTTGTGCAAAGACAACCTTGAAGACAAACAATGTACAGCTCCTGCAGTCTCCTAACACTGCAAGTTTGAGAGATGAGGTATAACTAGAACTCATGCAGACCTCCCCCCCACCATGGCTGATGCTAAATGAAGTAGGTAGGACAGCCATTCTTATGCATTTGCATGTTTTAATATTCTCTGTTATTTAAGCAAATAAGTACTTAGAGGTTCTGACTTACATCATGGTGGCATTTGGAATGTACAAGGCAAGGAATGAAATGCAGTCCCAATACTGGAGTTATTTATACACTATAATTGATTGAAAAATTCTATCACAAGTAATTTGTATTTATGAAATTGCATAATAGACCCAAGTGATTTTTTTAGGTGTTAAGCCTATCTAGTGCTATCACACTATAGTGAATATATCTATTGTTAGCATTAGCACCGAGAATTTAAAACTGGAATAAATTTTTGGTACCTAGGGAAATTTACATATTCAAATTTAAGGAGCAAAAATCCCCAACCTATCAGTATTGAAGTTTTCTTGTTTTCTATGCTAAAACCTCCTTAAAATAATTAATCTTTTGTAGGGGCACAGTTTAGCAGATGTGCTATTTTGGAAATAGACCTTGAAGCTTTGTAAGCCTGTAAAATTTGCAAATAGATGAGAACAAACCCTTAGTAAATGAGATAAGGTAATAAAGTATGTACTCTTTAACTAATTGTAGACATAACGCCTAAAGATCTTGTGAAATAACTTCTGTTATGCCAGGTATTAATATAAATTAGCTCAGCTGTGAGCGTGGTCTCTTCTTAAAAGCTGAATAGATTTGCCATGACATTACTTTAAAAACCTTTGGAGAAACTCTGTGGATAATGATGAATATTGAATGAATTTCCATAATATTAAACTACATGGAAACACTTGACTCCTAGTTGAATTCCTTGTTTTGTCCCCACCAAATTTCATTCATAACTCATGTATCTTCAGCTGAAATACCAGTGTACACACGATAACCCTCCTTTTCCTAAATAGTCACTGGCTTATCAGAAGAGAGGACTGGACTCTGCAAGTGAAATTTTCCAAAATTTCAATTTCCAGAAATTTCCAAATTTACAAAATTTCCAAAAATAAAACCAAGTGAATCTGTGTGAATATGATGCCTGTTCTTTGTCCAAGGATTTATGAAAACCTATTACCTCAAAAAAAGAATGTGCTGCTAGGAGCAGAAGCAAGGAAGTCTAGAATTGGTGGATTTCCACATCTCCAATACCGATGCATAGTGAAGACTGTTAGAAAGTCGACACCTTTCAGTATTTTCTACAAAGCTACTTTCTTCACAGTTTAAGAAAAACCTGGGCTATCTTGCATAGAAGCACCTGACACTCTTGACTACGATACAGTCTTCTTGTACACAGAAGAAATTTTCATTTGTCTCTCAGAGGGTTTTCTGATCACAGCCATCAACATCATTTGATCTGATAGCAGACAAAAACTCTCTTCAGAACAAAATACCTACAGACAGCTATACCTGAGCCATGGGTACCTAAGCTCACGTATGGTCTCTAGAGAAATGGAGAGCTGCATGCAGAGAACCATGGTAAGCATAATAGTGCTACACAAACACAGGAGGATAAAGGGTGATTCCAACCCTATGCTTCTGTGTCTCACAATAATCTTACTCCAGTTCCTATTTCCCTTTACAGAGGGGACCTATGGAGCATCCAGAAACTGAGGTGTGGGAAAGCAGGTCACATACAGGGTTCAAGGCCATGAATCCCACCTATGAGAAATCCCACAAAGTAAGAGTGAAACTGGAAATAATAAATCTGCTTCTCAAAAAGGGTGCTGGCTGCTGTTGCCTGTAATTCTCCAAGCTGATGGAGAGATTTATGAGCTCCAGTGAGACCCACAACCTGCACAAGCTAACTTATCTCTGGCTGCAATTTAACCCAACTTTAATAGGTCCCAGGCCCTCAATAACAGTTTGATCTGAACTGAAGCTTCTCAAGTGCTTTATTCTATCCCACGTTATAAATGTTTTCTCCTTTAGGATATTTCCAGCACAAATCCTGCTTTTGTTTAGCATGTCTGAACCTGTAGCAGTAGAAATAGCA
Organism: Haemorhous mexicanus; assembly: GCF_027477595.1. Taxonomy (NCBI): domain Eukaryota; kingdom Metazoa; phylum Chordata; class Aves; order Passeriformes; family Fringillidae; genus Haemorhous; species Haemorhous mexicanus. The sequence goes on along the minus strand of NC_082342.1, from coordinate 18,497,903 downwards.
AATATGGATCAGGGAAGCTCTGGAAATGGATTTCTCAAGTTGTTTGGGGTTTGTCATCACCAGAATAAAACAAAGATAGGTTGCTGGCAACAATTTCTCTTTCAGGAAACCTATTACCTTAGCCCGTGTTAACAGGAACAGTTAGATTAGCAGGGAGCATTAATCAATCCCCACTAGTACTACATATGCTGTTTCCTAAAAGGCAAGACATACCTTTTGGACAAGATTTTGCAAACACAGAGTGTTTGAGTTAGAGTACAGTGAAAGAGACAAGTACAAAAAGGCATAAGGATTTTGTCTCACTGCTAAATGAGCGTTACCTCAGCTACTTTGACTGGATATCAGTTAACAAGAACATCCTTTCCCCAAGGACATGTTTGATTTTGTGGCTTTTATAATGGACTTGAGATAATCGCCTACTTTGTAGTTTTTATACCTTTTAAATCCTAATTATTTTTTACAGCGTCAATAGCCAAAATGCCCAGGGTTCAATACAAGTTGCCAAAAAGTCTCATGGAGGGGCCACAGTGAGCAAGGATTTGGCAAACTTCTCTACCAATCTTCTCAAGATAGGTCATTGGAATTTTACTTAACTGCCTGAGTCATTCAAAGGCTCTTTAGACCAGTCATTTACCAGAAGGCATCCAAAATAAGTTACATAAATTTTCTGCTTGGTGATAGATCTAAACTGAAAGCAAAATTTGTTTCCAATTTCTGATTGCTGAAAATAGTTATAATTAAAAGATAAACAGTCAGAGGAGTAAGAGAGGGTTAGTTTTGGTTGATTGATTTTTTTAGTTTTTTTTTTTTTAAACGGAAGGACAAAACTCCTAATAGTCTTCACAAATAATCCAGCAAAACTGAGAATGTCTATGCATAGAATCACACTTGAAAATAGTTTTCTTAGTGCATCTTTATAGAAGTGATTCAGAATATCAACTCATTTGAGATTACTCTATATTGTTTTCTTTTTTAACTGATAAAACCCAAGTCTTTACAAATGATGGTTTCTTTAACGTTTGTAGATACAAACCTATTAAGAATAATCTTTACATTAATGTGTTAACCACATTGTCCTTTTGTCTTCTTCATTATGGCAGATTCAATTATGCTCTCAACATATCAGGAAAATCTCTTACAGCACAGAACTTGTTCCAGGAAATACTGGAAACCGTCTTTGACAAAATGAGTTTTCACTGTTACTCCTGTCAATGCTAAACAAACAAACACTATCTGGGGTCAACAGGCTGACCTGTAAACCAGATGATCTTGGCTTGTGGTGTACAAACTACCCAGTATCTGGAAAACAGCAGAAAGTATTTAAAGGGGCTGAGGAAAGGGGGAGACCACTTTAGAAGAAGAAATATTCCTACCCATTAAGTGAAGGAAAGAATTTAAAGAAGAGAAAATACAAGTACTGGATGACTATTTAAAATTTAGTCTAATTTTTATCTGACTGAATGTAAGTGTGCCAAGCCATGTACGCCACAGTCTACAAAAAGAACAGTAATTATTCAATCTTGCATGAGTGCAAATGCAACCTTGACCTTCTGAAGTTTTTCTACAGGACTTATCTATTCAGGCAGCATAATCTTTATTATTGCTGAAGGGTTTAATATTTTCACATTGCTTTGATAACCAGCGGAGCGTAAAAACACAGGTATTCCATGAAACTCTTTGTAGAATCACTTTCCAAACAGAATAACTCTAAGTTATCTTGGAAAGTTTTTGGTTTTAATTTAGGAGATCACAAAATTCTAAATATGCATTCGCCCACACACACAAAAACCCAGCTAAGACCGGTGTTTGCTTTTAGCCTAGTTTGATCAAACTCAGTTGCGAGTCTGTGTGTATTTTTATCTGCCTCTCTCATCCAACTAAGCAACTCCTAAGCCAATTTCAGCAACATTGAACAGAGAGTAAAGTTCTTTGAAGTAAGTCTCAATATTCTGGATGTTGAATTTTCTACAAAATTACTGGAAACAGGTAGCTAGGTAGAGATGAAAGGCCATCCCTTGCCTGAGCTGAGTTACAGTGTGACCTCAATTCATACTAAGCCTGAAGGTATTTACAGAGGCTAGAGAATTGCTGAGTGTCCAAACATGAGAAAAGTTTCCATCTGCAGTCATATTTTTATTAAATGTGACACAAGAATGCTACCACAGGACTCCAAACCACTAAGAACTAGACCTTAATACTGCCACTGGCCAAGAAAACACTTCTCCAGTTCTCTTCAGAAGTGTTAGACACCCAAAGAAGTGATAAAATCTCCCCGGAGAAGAGCCCTTTCTCTGCCATAGAAAACCATTGTCTTATCACAATACAAGCACTGTTTTGTCCCTGAATCCAAAGTTTGAGATTTTCAGTAGGACGTCACATCTCATACAGAGAGGCTGAAAACCATGTAGATACTGGCATTCATGTTCATGTTCATGCATCGCCCTTTCAGCTGCTTGGCTCTTGTTACATCTCTGTGGAAAAGAACTATGATGAACTTAACAGCTTTTCTTATTTTTGTTTTTTCTCTCTAATTCTTTATTTTAAAGGTAGACTTTAAGCCCAGCACAGCTGCTCAAACTCATACCCAGCTATCATAGCACCAGCTGCAGTACAGACTTACAACCCTCCTTCTGCCAGAAATGCTCTTCACACCAAGATAGAGGAAAACATGAATTTGACTTTTTGAGTTTAAGAATATTGACTTTAAGAAACCCAGATAATTCAAAGTCTTTAGGCTGTTTCTTCTTACAGAAACAGAAGACAAAACTGCCTTGATTTTTTAACAAGTGCAGGTTTTGAATTTTTTTTTTTCTGTACTTCCTAATCTTCCTGGCTAGTTAAGTAAAATGCAGCACAAAATAGAGCTTGTAAAAAAACAGGAGACATATGATGTTCTCAGAGAGGGGAGTTGCTGCAGAGTTGCTTGCAGAGGATATTGGATGTTTGAAAAGAGAAAAGATTTTAGTAACTATTGTTTTTTCTTTATCTCTGATTATACTTGCATTTTCTTTAGAACTTGCTCTGCCTTCTCCTGTGCTGCAGTTCAGACACTGACATGAGTAAGGAAACTGTGCAGAGCTAAATCAGTCATTTGTTGTCTAGCACTCCTTGGGATATAAAGGTTCCCTTCCTTTTGTCAGAATATAAGAACTACTACTTGAATGAACTATCTCAACAATGTTTCCAATCTTTTTTACTTTATCAGTCATTTTCAAGTCTCCTGGAATATATTGTTTTGTTTAATACCTTATTAATGATCTGGATGAGGAGATTGAGTGCATGCTCAGTCATTTTGCAGCCAACAAAGTTGGCAGGATTTTTGATCCGCTTGAAGGTAAGAAGTCTCCCCAGAGGGATTTGGATAGGATTTGGAGCGGAGGTGTGAGGTTCACAAACTTTAAGGGCCAGGTCCTCCACTTGAGTCACTTCACCCCCATGTAATTCTTCAGGCTTCAGAACGAATGGAAAGCAGACCAATGGAAAAGGACCTGGGAGTGCTGCTTGACAGTTTCTCACCATGAGCCAGGGTGTGCCCAGGTGGGAAACAAAGCCAATGGCATCCTGGTCTGTATCAGAAATAATGGGGCTAGCAAGACTAGGAAAGAGTGTGGTAGGCCACATCTTGAATCCTGTGCCCAGTTCTGGGCCCCTCTCTACAAGAAGGACGTTGAGGTGCTGGAACATTTCCTGAGAAGGGCAGTGGAGCTGTGGAAGGGTCTGGAGCACAAGTCCTGTGAGGAGCAGGTGAGGGAGCTGGGGATGTTCAGCCTGGAGGTTGAGGGGCAGCCCTTGTCACTGTCTACAAATACGTGAAAGGAGGATGTAGCCAGGTTGGGGGTTGGTCTCTTTGCTCAGGTAGGAAGTAATAGGACAAGGGGAAAGACATGCCTCAAGTTGAGCCATGTTTAGAATGGATACTGGAAAAGTCAAGCATTTAAACAGGCTGTCCAGGAAAGTGGTTGAATCACCATCCCCAGAGATATTCCAAGGATGGGTAGGTAGTCATGGTGCTTTGGGGCATGGTTTCGTGGTGAGCTTGGCAGTGCTGGCTTAACAGTTGGACTTTATGGTCCTAAGAGTCTTTTCCAACCAAAATGCTTTTATGTGTTCCAGTCAAAGAGCCTGCCAAAATCTCTATGCATCTCTAGGCCTGTGACATAAGAGCACCTTGAGTTTTTCTAAAAGTACAAAATTGCAAAATTGATCCTGTACCCTGCTACGCTCCTTTGACCTGCACTCCATCCCCTGTTTTCCCCTACAGATTTAGCATTAGAATCTACAAGGGAGCTACAGGTCTGACTCCCTCTGTGCCCTGTGTAACAGAAGTAGTAATCCCATTATGCAGCTGTAATCACTGGCAGCCATGAGTGTCATTTGTCACTTTCATGACACTAAAGGAGGTAAAAAAATCTAAAGAAAGAATGTCTCCATAATATTAAAAAACTCATGGTCTGCCCAACTGTCCTCACTTTGCCTTCCTAGCCTGGGGTCATTATGTATAAGCAAATGTATATTTTAACTAGCACTGAACAAGGCTGTTTGCATTATTAGTCTCTGAACATCTTACCTGTGCTGGTTGCTGGCAAACCTTTTGCTGCTTGTACTTTTTTATCACTCTTATGCTGCCAGTGTTAAATAATGTTCCGTGAGCATAACGAGTGATTAACTCAGGGCACAGATCTTTTGGTAATGGAAACTGTAAAAAACTTAGGTAATTTGTTTATGGAAAGATGTTGACTTGGCAGTATGTGATTGAAGCACTAGCTAGCACTCAACAACAAAGAACCTATGCCCACAAGTAACATCAGATAAGTAATTAAAAGAAAGAAAACAACTGATTTTATTTGGTCAAAATGGAACTTTTGGGACATTACTGCAATAAAATTCAGGAAGCCAAACAATCAATGGCTCTAGTAAAATATTTTTGAAAACTTTTGTCTTTCTGAGTAAGACAGTTTTAATCCCTTCTCACTGGGCATCACTCTTGGGAAATTTAATTAGCTCTGGACGGCTGCCTAATGTTTACACAAAGTTTAACCGTGCTGGCTTCGACCAGAATTTTTATCAGTGCTCCTTATTTGGCCTGCTTTTTTTTAATGTAGACTCAACTTACAGCCTTTTCCCTATTGCAATTCTTTTTTCTTGCTGAAAAACTTTCCTCCAAGGCCAATTCCCTTACTATTCCATTCCCACCTCAAATTACTTGTGCTTACCTTGATATCTATTGTTCACATGGACAGGATGAGGAAAAAGTAAGGATGAACAGTAACATTTGGAATCTGGTAATTAACAAGAAATTTATAATGCAGTATAAAGTAATGTGTCATAATGCTACCTACCACTTTTAAAAACTTGCCTAGAAATGGAAAGAACAATAATAAAAGGTGAGATTAGTGCTAAATGTTTATATTCTGTGCACAGGGAGAGATGAATTGCATCACACTAGAATTAAAAAAAAACAAAAAAAACATAGAATTCAGCAGTTAGATTTGTTAATTCTGAAAGGTACTATCGCAAGGAGGGGAAGTGAAAAATCTAGTTGAGGGCTGACGTTTTGCCCTCTATTTAACAAATGGCCAAGATACCTCACATCAACTTGCAAACCTTTTTGGAGCAAAGTGAAGGACATACTCCAGTTTCACCATGGAACTCACCATGACTTGGGAGGAGTCCAGAAGAAGGTTCTCTGGGAAAGTGAATCTTGAGTATGCATCCATCCTAAAACAAGTCAGGTGAACAATAATATTATCTTTTTTTTTTCACATCTTTAATACACTTCCTAATTAAAGACTCTTTAAGAATCTAACAGGCTAAATTAGAACATTGCAATTCCATTTTCTTAAAAAATGCTTTAATTTAAATAATTGCATAGGAAAAACAGAAGTCTCAACTCAAGGATAAGGCTGGTTATGATGCGATCTCCCCTATTCTTTGACAAGTTGTTGAAGTTTTACCTTATAGACAGAGGCAGAAAAGCCATCATCTCATTCCACATCCCTTGTTGGGCATTACAAGAGCAAGTTAGTCTGGGAGAGAAGTGTAGGAATGGGTTACCTGGCTGCAGAGGTACACAGAGAAAGAAAGGATCAACAGAGCTTCTGGCTTTTCGGATAAAAGGACCATAACCAGAGAGGAAAGCTTATGAAGGCTTATCTGCATTTCTGATTTGGAACTGATGGCTTTAGTTTGGTTGTTGAGGTTGGGGAAACTGGGTTCAGGACAGAAAATTCTCTACATCTGTGCCCTGCTTCTGGTTTGGGAAACTGATTAATGGGCTTGAAAGACAGCTAAGGCTATCACAGCTGCAGAATAAAAAATAAAGTAAGCTAGTTAGGAGTTTTTATCTTCCGAAAAAGCAGGACAAATAATAGAGCTTTGCCACACAACAGAAGGCCTTTCACAGTGAAATATTGTCAGCTCACTTCTGTGGCAGCATGAACACAAAGTGCAGGGGTTGGGACAAGTTGCAGTAAGCTGGTGAAAAAGGCGATTAGTGGGAGCGGAAAACTCCAGGCTCTTTCCCTTCTTTCCACACATTATTTTAAGAAAGCACCACTTCATGACACATAACTCCCCTTGCTACCTACTTTAATCTATACTCAAGGAACATTAAGCAGGTAAGGCAGGGTAATGCTGCTCATCCAGCAGAAACTAAGTAAAGATGAACGGGGAAGATCCATTCATTGTCTCTTCCAAAAAACAACCAGAGGATGTCAAAGAAAACTAGCAGGTGTCAAGTTCAAAACATGTATTGTTTGTCATAGAATGCCCATGGAATCTTCCTGGCACAGAATGTTACTGATTAAAAAAAAAAAAAAAAAAGAAGCTGGAAAATAAGATGATCCCCCGTTTTTTTTTTTTTAACATTATTGACACTTAGAAAACTGAGTTTTTTACAGCTGAACTAAAAATTTCTAAATTAATATCTTAGACAAAAAACAGAGAAAAAAACATTGCAGAAATAATATTGGCAAGCCTGCAGAAAAAAATCCTAGATGCCTGTAAAATGAGTAGATGTTTGTTTTGTTCCATAATACATCAAATGCAGTATTGTATACTGACTTGTTTTTTGTGTTGCTTTGACTTTGTGATTAAACAGCTGAGATTTTACATGCAGTCAGATATTTAGCAAATATAGTAAATTGGGTGAAGAGGTCAGCATGTAGATAGCAAAAGGAGTCAATCATATATCCAAGGATAAATTCTCAGTTATATATAAAACAACATGCAGTGAGATCTCTTCGTCTGGCTGAACTACAGTAACTACTCTGCTAATCCCATCAAATTCCATTTTATGTACTTCACTGCAAAACACTTGGCCTCAGACAGAGTCTAAAACTCTGTCGGAGAAACAGTGTCTCTCAATGAGACCTGAAGTCTCATGCTTACATGCCTCGTGTGCTTTTCTTCTCTAAAGACATTTGCCACAACCATGTGGATGGACTGGCTACAGAAACCTACCTAGGATCTGCTTATGTTCTATTTTCCCTTCGTTGTTGATGCTGTGTTTGTGTTAAGTCAAGATACAGTGAAGGAGTTAGCCTAATTTCCTGCAGGGTTTCACCCTGGCAGAGTGTGTGCCTTGGCATGTTACACCAAAATTATAAAACAAGGAGGAGGGTTTAAAAATTATCAGTTCCTACAGGTTTCTTACAAGACAGAGCAGAGAAAAAGGAAGACTGGGATTAGAAATTTTGGAAGTTCACTCCTCTTTTTTTACCTTTTCAGGCAATTCCACAGCCAAACATGTCAACCCAGAGTTTGTCAATACTCTGCAGAGGAGAGCTAATAGGGAAAACAGGAAAATGTTCTTGGTGTTTACAGAGACAGCAGAATACCTTTGCATATTTCAGTCAAAAGCCCTACATTTAATCAAAACACATAATTTACAAGAGTTCTTCATCCTATTTCTTAGAGAATTTCTTGGTTTGTTTTCCACAGAAAACGAGTACAGTGCTCTGTTTCTTCTGCACCTTCTTTTTTTATCCCTGCAGTAATAATCTTAGTCAGCTCTTTCCTTTGCTTTTCCATTGGACAGTGAACAGTTTGGCTTTCAGACATATTTAATATTCTGCTGAATGCTTTCTCCTCCACAGCATCCTAAACCTCTTCTTAAAACTTTGTCACCTTTTCTTCTGAGGTGAAGCACCACCGCATAAGATGAAGGACTTGGTATATTTTAAAATCAGTAAAGGACACTTTTGTGCCAGGTATTATTACAAACTGTATTTCTGCAGCATGATATTTCCTCATACATTTACTTCATTCACTCTCTTAATGGCAATAAGATCACAACTACAATCTTGAGTTTCATCCACTTGTCTTACCTGGGCTCTTCTTTCCTTGCAGCTGTCACTGTCTCTGACAAAACACCGGCTTGTACACCTGTGTACAGCTTAAAACTAATAAATGTTCCATTTACTTTCTGGGTAAGAGCTCTTTTATCTTCCACTGAAATCTTGCCCATTGCTTTTGTGAAGGTTTGCCTTTCATAAATGGAGCTGGTGATGTCCTCTTACCCAAGCTGTTCATAGTTAGCCAGTGTTTGCAAATTTGTGGAAGTCAATGTAACACAGCAGAATGTTTGGATACTTTCCAGAGTGTGTGGCTTTTTGTTCCTTGTCCCAGTCCAGACAGCTCTGCATGTTGTTTTTGTGAATTCAAGTCTTTAAGCTTTACTTCCCTTTTTCCCCACAACTCCTTTCTGGGCTTTTGCAATGACCCCAATGTCAGAACATTGTTGTCCTCTCAGTTCCGCACTTGTGATTGCCATTCCCTGTCCAAACCCCATGCTTTCTTGAAGGTTAATGCTGGTTTCCTGACGTCTCTCTTTTGACATTTTCCCTTAAAGCCAATCATAGGAACTGATCAGGATCTCATGCAGTCCCTTGCAAATTGACAAGTGGTCTCTTTAGCCTCAGAAGAGAAACATGTTTTTCTGTAGGATCCTTTTCTTTGTAAACTCAGTCTAAAATCTGTCTTTCATGTGGGTCACTTTTACCTCGAGTCCAGAACTCACTCAAATTTCTCTGATGTAGAATATCCATTAGTAATCTCTGTCTGAGTTAACCCTAAGCTATTACAAATATGAGTTATCTGTTGTCATAAGGATGAGGCTATATTCTATTTGTTTTCCTAGTTGCTGGCTCCCACAACTCTTAGTACTATTTGAGCACATTTCCATCACCATCCACATTTCCAGGTGTTTCAGAGAGGCAGACTGCTAACACTGGTTCCTTAGTCCAGTACTATTAGTTCTCAACAATCACTGAGAGCCAAGTAATTTATCAGAGAGCCATTTATTTCATAGTGCAAACTGACGTCTTAATTACACACATCTTTACTCCATGCAACTGCCTCTTTACCACCAAAACATCTTATAGGTATGATTATTACAGACATAGGAGAAACAAGGCAGTCCATGGAAGATTTGTGAGGAGAAAGAGGATTCATAAGGGACTACTTGAGAGAGAAAACATGAAAACAAAGTTAGGTCCAAAAGGAACCAATAACCTGAAAAAGGAGAAGAAAAGTGTAAACAAGAGGCTCACTTAGTTTTGCTTCACAGCCCTCAATGTACCATGGACCATTCGAGAAAAATGTCATGGAAAAGTCTAAGCATTTCTGCTGCAGCATGGGGCAGTCTTAAGAGAAAAGAGGATTTTTTTCCTTTAAAATCCAAGAAGTATTATGAAAAGGCTCTTCACATCCCCTGGTTACCAGCATGAATTCCAGCTGATCAACTTAATTTGACCTAATGATGTGAAATAAAAGTAATACTTTCTGTTACAGCCCTTATACCTGCCAAAAATTAGGTCACTTGACTTATGTTCCCTACACTAGGTAATACCAGTGCATTATTGGAAGAAAATTACTGAGACCATTAAAAATATGAGGATTTTAATCCTCCTGAAAAAAGGACCCACATGATAATATGGACAGAGATTGCACTGAAGTTTTGGTCTGGCTTTCAGATGTTTTTCTTGCTTTACCTCCTGTGTGTCTGATGGACCATTGCCAGCTCTCCCAGATTTGCACAGCCAAGTGATTTGAACCCCTGAGGTAGAAACAATTCAGCTTCCTGACAATGTCAAACATTTTTCTTTTCCTTGGTAGCCCCCATATGATGGTTAATTTTATGTTCCCTGCTATTTCTCCAATAAACACAGCAATTAATTACATATATTTTAGTCTTAGGACCAAGCTTACTCTCTCTCCTCCCAGAATCATTCTGCATTCCCTAGCCAGTGTAATTTCTCTACTCAGTTTGGCACCTGTATTTAACAAACAATAAGCACAGGATGAGATGACCTTAAAACATGATTGAACTCAGCATGCAGTCCATAAGAAATTTGGGGGTGTGTGTGTGTACTGAGGGGTTTCAAAAGCCTTGAAGAAGTTCGTTTAGATGCGGGCAACATAAAGTCCTTGTTTTGAAAATACTTTTTTTCATTACATTACCAATTCCAAGGAGCTCTTTGGTTTTCCACTTTTCAGTTGGATTCCTATTCATATTCACATTAATTTGATTTAAAGTTGACATAAAATGAAGGGAAAAGCTTGAACAGAATTCATATTCCCTTTATCTCTGCATCAAAAATAAGAAGGATGAAGTTGAACAAACTATTTCCTTTTGGATCAAAATAATTTCTGCTTTATTTCTCTCCAGCTGCCCTTCTCAGCTCCAGGGGTTTTGAGCAGTGCAGCAGCAAATCAATGCCTCTCTTATTAATCCAGCATTACCTGAGTGTGCCCCTACCTGGGTGCTTCTCAGTTTCCTTTGCCAGCCTACCAGGGTGGGTCTGGTCCTGGGGAGTCCACTCTCCTTTCCCAGGACAGCTGCAGAGTTCCTCTTGGACAAGATTTGTTGTGGTAAAGGGGAATGAGAAGGAATGAACAGGACCCAATTTCTTTCCCCAGCGAAATGAAAGTAGAGCTGCTTGCTTGAGCCTCTATTTGTCTGCCCATGTAAATGCCTCCGCTTCTGAGAGAACAGAGATGAGCCTTCTGCTCACTTCTTGCAAGAGTCCTTCATCAGGCTTGTCCTCTCCAGGACACAGAGAGAGAGGGGAGATTGCATGGGGTGATACAAGCTGAGACAGGGCTGAGACTTCTGTAAGGGAACAGTCAGCTCACAAACTGAAACTTTCAGTGCTACACTTACAGAAGACAAGACAAAGATTTTTACTTGCCAGTGGTGATTCACTCATCCAACTACTCTGTGGACCAGCACAATCAGTCACCTAACAGACATACCCTATAAAGGTCAAGCAAAATTTCAGTGCAAGACTTGGGGATACATTAGAGCAGTTGCTGATGGCAGAGTTTGCTGAAGGGTGAACTGTCATGGGTACAGATTTCATGATACATGCTAAAAAAAGCAAGTTTTTAAATGCACCTTTCATCCAGAAAGGGAGTTCCTACAACCTGAATTTAGAGATGACCTACACCCAAGACTTATGCTGCAAAACTGCTCAAATTCTTCTGCACCGAGAACATACCCATTTTCCAAACTGATTTATTGAGACAACAGCCAATTCCTTTGGATCAGCCAATTCAAGTTTTCACCATTTATCCATGCTTTCAATTTTTTAAAACTAGCATGTGGAACAGCATATTAAAAAACTAACTACTCCCAAAGTCACCATTATTGTCCAAAATATGTTTTGTTTAAGTAATTTAATCGGGCTTTGTTCATAGCACATGGGAAAATATTCTTCTCTTAATGCAGTGCTGGGAGCTCCTTTGTGCATAAAGTACAAAGAAGGAAGAATTGCAACTAGATAAGGCATATCTTGTGATGAGAAAATGTGACAGAATTTGGTGGTTTGTTGGATTTTAAGATCACTACTTTGATGGAAAATGACACATGGGGCTTTCATAACCATGAAGATTCAATGCTCATTTGAGCAATCACACCTCTCACAGCATGCTTGTTCCCTGACATTTATGCTGGTGGCTGTCTCTCAGCAGCCCCCTCATTGCAAATCTCTAATGCCACTTCTTGTATCATTTAATTTTCCTGTGAAGGTGTTCTACTCACTGCCTTGCCACACTATTTTGCTCACAGTTTCTGACAAAACCACAGCCAAGATAATATCAAACATAGCATGAAATGGAGAAGGGGAAAGCATTTAGTCCTTCAAAATTCACTGAAATTTGCTGACCCACAAAGAAGGACATTTTGATAAAGTACTTCCTCAGAAAAAATATTTTTCCTTAAGTGAGTTGAGGTGTCAGACAAATAAAAATCTTGACACTGTATCTTGGAATACAAAATACTGTAATTCCCATTTAAGGATACAGAGGTTGAAAATATTCTGTAGATGATTACCAATCCCTGCTAATACTTGACCTTTGGAGAGGTCATTAACCGGCAGTCTCTGAATGAAGCCAGAAGGCTGTAAGCAAGTTTTGGCACAGTTGATAGAAAGGACAAGTCTCAGCTGTTGGGTACTTTTTTTTCCCCTTTCCCCAAATGATACTGCAATTACAAGGAATTTTTTTTTTGAGAATGTGGGACTAATCAAAAGAGGGAAATCATGAGGAGAATGGAAATGAAGAAGAACAATTTAGTAGCAGAAAATAGAAACCTCAAAGGGAATGCAAACAGATGGACTTCAGGGAAAAAAAAAAATTAAATTATATTTTAGGAGTATTACTGATGCCTGCTGAGGAAAAGGGTTAATTAGCAGATAAGGGAAGAATTTTGCGAAACTGCTTTGGCTGAAGAATAGAAAACTTCAACAGAAGCAATTGAGAGATAAACAGACCACATTCCCTGCGAAAGGTGAAACAGCAAAGCCTCCAGAGATGTCAGGCGCTGAGAGGCTCTTACTGTGGAGCTGATACCAACAAACTGTCAGCCCAGGCAGCACGGCTTCTCTGCATGAAAAAGCAGCTTCTGTAAGAGCCGTCTGAAGGATAAAGAGAACAGAGTCGCTGCTGTAACAAGCTCAGCATGTTGTTTGCATTTTCTGGTAAAATCCATTAGCAAACGTTAAAAGTCAGAAGCAAAGACCTCTCCGTCCTCCCTAACTGTACATGCCTGGTATGTCACTAGATCAGTTTTGTGGGTAAGGTGATGCACCAGACAAATCTGTTCACTGACTAAGGGTGCTTCCATCCCTTGGTGATAATTCACAGGTGTGGGTATTTGTGCTGGGGGCAACTGGGGCACAGGACCAGCAAGTGAGAGGGATGCCACAGAAGGATTTCTTGTGAGCCATTGTGTCCTTTTAGCTACAAATAACTTTCTGTGTGAAAGCCCTACAACATTCACATTTACCTGCCCTTTAGGAGGGGAGAATCTTGAAGGAAAAAAGAACATATTGAAAACCAACAAAACACACCGCGCCCTCGCTCCCCTCCCGGAGCCTGCTGCTGATAAGAAATTCCCGAGGCAGGGCACACAGGTTCCTGCCAGGGTCCAGGGCAGCAGTTATTACAAGCCTTGAGCAGCAGCACCGCGGGAGGTTCGGGAGGATCCCGGCTCCCGTTTCCCGGCTCCCTGTTCCCGGCTCCTGGCTCCCTGTTCCCGGCTCCCGGCTCCCTTTTCCCAGTTCCCGGCTCCCTTTTCCCTGTTCCCGGCTTCCTATTCCCGACTCCCGGTCCCCTCCCCCGACCGCGGGCGGGAGCGGCCGGCGGGAGGCGCTCCGAGCCCGCGTCGCTCAGGGAACCGGGGCGGGGGAAGGTCAGCAGCATCCCCCTCCTCCTCCTCCAGCTTCTTGCGGGTCTGCTGTTCTTCGCCCCCCGATGCAACTGGACGCAGGACCTAAACCGAGGAAATAATGCGGGAGGGAAAACTAGAAAATATGGCATCTAAATATTGCAGGGCTTTTTTTTGTTTTGTTTTAAATAGAAAAGCAATAGCACAATATAATTTCATTAGCAACTGGAGATCAGAGGCATCCCGGCTTGTTTCCAAGTGCTTCTTGGCTGCAGAAATGAAACATTTACAGAATTTATTAGCCTACTAATAAGTCTTGTATTCTGCAACAAACCCTTATTCTCTCCACCCTCTATCCAAAACCTGCCAAGAAATCCTTGTGTACACATCCAATGAGGCCCCAGAAACAAGTTCTTCTGTTTTCTGTGAGCCTAATTTTTTTGCACAATGTGAGAGGTTGAACATACTGCTTGCCAGGTGTTGTAGACAATTTCCTGTTGTGCCTCTATAAACACCACACCGATTCTACTAAAGAGACTGTGTCACCTACAGTTTAACACCTTTCTTTTTCCTTTGTTAAACAGTATTTCCTGTTGCACAGGAATTTGGGTTCTCTCACAGAACTCATCACTCAGTACTTAATCACTCAATACTGCATGAGCACACTATCTTTATCTTTTCTCCTTCATCTTCTCACTTGAAAAGGTCTTACCTTCCATGCCTTGTCATGTACTGCCACTCACAACTCCCAAAGCTGACTCTACCTCAGACTCCTTCCATGCAACAAAGTCTGCATTTGCATCACTGCCCCTCTTCCTACTGCTGGCCCCTCTCCTGCTGCCTGACCTTTCCAGGCAGGCACAGCTGGTCACCCTGATTTATTATTCCCTCACTAGCTGTGCTCACTTGGCCATCTGGGATCCCAGTACAGAGGCGAGGCCATGACACCAAACTTCAGCTGGAAAGGTGACATTTAGCAGAGGCCACACTCCTCAAAGCATGGCACATCCTTCTGTTACCACCTGCTGGTAACATCCTTCTGTTGCATCCATGTCTGGGCTCCCGGTTTGGTGATGCTTTCCTTCATGCAGCCAGGCCCAGAATTCTCATTTCTCTGAGACACCATTAGACACTTCCTTGTTTAAACTAATAGAGTAACTAGTTTGTGAATAACTAAGGGGCTAAAAACTCTGCTTAATTACCTCAGAAACCCTTTTTTGGTTCCTCAGGCATGAACCTTGAGTGTTTCCATTGAATGGAAGGAGATACTTAAGGCTACTGAACATCTGTTTGAATGCCTCATTGAACTGGAGATGTGAGCCTGCTCCCGTTGAGCAGGTGTACCACATCAGAGCTGTGCTAATGGGCACTTTTGGTAGCAGCCACAGAACAATACTGAGGCTGACCTGGCCTGAATGTACTTTAGGGCTCCAGCTGCAGCATTTTCACATGGCAAATGAAGACACTCATTTAAAAAGAAGCATCCATTTAGGGGTCAGAGACCACTTTTCTGACTAATTCTTAGACAATCTCTCCATTGTCTGTTCAGTATCTTTTCCCACCTGAAGAGTCCTCTGGAGAGCAGAAAACCAAACTCCAAACTAACTAGAAAAGGTCTGAAAGACAAGATCTGCAAAGAAATATTTGATGAATTGGATGGGTTTGATGTAGAGAAGAGAAAACTAAAAGAAAACTTCCCGCTGTGTTCCTTCCTTGACAGGTTTAATCATTCTTAAAAAAATTCCCAAGCAGCAACTCAGACAACCTCTCAGATGGGATTCAGACATGATGTTGATCATGTAGAGGACGCCCTGATCCTCTGCCTTATTCCCAAACTCCTTTCATCTTATGTACACATTAATACATAGGAACTTTAGATATTCTACAGATGGTTCTCTATTTTTCTCCTTGTCTACACTGTTGCCATACTATTCTATACGACCTCTCAGTTTTAGGCCTGTGTTCAGCTTGCTTCGAAGAGGAAGAAAATAAGCTATTCTCCATGTCCCTGGTGAATCAAAAAGAACCAAGTAAATTGCAGTAATGCAGATGCAGGATAGGCAGTCTGAAAACCTTACTAATACTTGTGGGTAGGAAAACAGAATAGTTCACCCAAGCAAACTATGGAGTCTCCTTCCTCTGACGTGTTTCAAAGCAGGCTACAAAACAATCTGTCACAACTGGGAGCTCCTGCACATTGCCTTAAGCTTGGAATGATGCCTAGGAAGATCACAAGCACCCTGTGTGCAGTGTCTGCTGAAAGGCAAGGCAAGGAAGAAAACATCCTTGGCAAAAAGAAAGGCAAGTACTGTGTTAATGGTGCTATGGTCACATTAAAGAGAAGAATTCAACTTACATCACTGTCATTCTACTTATCAGAAACACTTGGTTTGCTTAAACATACCATATCTAGTGTTGTAATTCCCCAAATTTATCAATTAACTTGTTGAAATGCTTTTGCTTTCACATCTATGTCTGAAACTGATTTCCACCATCACTAGAGCTCCTTAGTAACTTTTCTTTTACCTTTGTTTGATTTTTTTATAATGCATTCTTAAAGAAAAGGAATATTGTATTCAATAATGAATTAGAGTGAAAGAAGAAAAAAAGCTATTGTATATCAGGACATCATGTGTCTTTTTAACCATAAGAGATGAAAAGAAGTTAAGTGAGAGTGTAGCAAGCATCAAAAAAAAATGAAAGCATACAGTAAAAATGAAAAAATATCAACGAAACCTAAAATACATTTTTTAAAATCTGTACAGCACTGGTAATAATTTCAGTAGTGATGTGACCTTTGGTTGCCTTCTAATAAACACAAAATTCTGGATTAGGGCATGATAGAGTAATATAGAAGATATGAAGGAGAGGCAGCATTTTACACCAAATAATGGTGAGTGTGTCTCTACTGAGAATTTTTGACCCTCTGTTTTGCTGCACCATGTGAAATTCAAACCGATCCCATCTGAACCTGGAATTAGTTTCTTCTAGATGACTATCTGTGCAAGTATCCAAATACGCCTCCAAAGTGCCTGAAGATAAAATACAAGTAATGGGAGGTGACTCTAAATTGCTTGGACTGTGAGTGAGCCAACTCTTCTTCAAAACTTATTTCCTGGAAGGATTCCAGACTTATTTTCAATTAAAACAAGAATGAAACAACTTTTGCTGTACTTGCTCTTCAGAGACTCCTCTTCTTCCTCAAACTACAGCTCTCGGGCATGTGACTTCATTTAAAAAAATGAAACACTTTTAGCCCATCTGCGTTTTTCTGCATAGCAAGCAGCCTTATGTAATCCTGTTCTGCTGACCTCTCTCCTGCTGCAAGGCCCGTCTGCAGAGCCATTGCGTTAAGAGGAAATGGCAAGAGGCCTTTTGGAATACTCTCTCCCCTAGCACCGTCATAAATCAGCCCAACTCCTACACTTTTGGGCACTGCTTCCATTGTTGTGTCTGACATTAGGCCACCCCCTCCCCCCCAGGCCCTAAAGCACATGTCCTGATCTTGCCTTCTCAGCAGAGGATTTGTGGGAGGGGATGAGAAATTCCAAAATACAAATTCCTTCAGAAATCAGCGTCATTCGGTGTTGGTGATGTGTCCCCTTGGCTTATCGGATGAACAGCCCACAGCACGTCATCCTAAACTTTACCACAATTAGTCATGAAGCTAATCCAGGACTGGGAGAAGGGCAGTGGCTGCATTGTTGGAAGGACAGTTAAATGAGAACATATGTGCTACTGAGAAACAGCAACAGCTACGTCCTCACTCCTGACTACATTGTGAAATGAGGCTGACACAGCCTCAAAACTATTAATTTCCTGTCTTGGTGATAAACTTCAGTACCCTGCTTAAGAGTTCTGAGGCTAGAATGAATTTCTCCATGTCTTCTCAACCTTCTTACCAGTTTTCTAAACAAATCTTTTCTGGTTTGTTTAAGCTAAAACTGAGAATATAGATGTATATACATAAAAAAGTGCTATTACATTATGCAGTGTATATTGAAGACTGACCAGTGTTTGGTTCCATTTGGGAAGGATATTAGTTCTTCACAGAGATGGAGACTCTACTCTTGTATGAGAGTTTGAGCTACAGTGTTTTTGCCAAAAAAGCAGATATTTCCTTACTGCTCTTTCTGATACATTTGTTCACCGATTTCTAACAGTGCACCACTTTTCATCATATACTCTAACTCAAACAAGTGTTGAAAAGCAGTGTTTTATTCTGTAAATAACAAACTGTTTGCAGATTTGAGCTATGTCTATAACACTTGGATGGAAAGCAACACCAGTTTGAAACATCAGAATTACTGTATTATGACATCTTGACTGTGGTCTTATTCTTGTTAGTATTATATGGATAAAAAATAAATAGAGAAAAGTAACATTTTTCTGTCAGTGTAAGCAGCTGATTTTGAGCACTAGCCTGTAGGACAACGGGCAAAACAGAGAAAGGCAGAGCTCCTGGTACAGGATGATGGGCAGGTTTCTCACCAGAAATAGCTTCATTCTGGTACTGTTAAAAGGATTCTTAGGCTTGCCCCAGCCAGGGCTCGAGGACAGCCAGCAGGATGGTGGGCTGTACACTAGATATACTAGATGGCTCTATGCCAGAGCAGCCTCAGATTCTGGTGACAGTGAGGTTACTTTCTGTCACTGTCTACCCTTTAAGATGATGCTATTTCTATGCACCTCCACCTCTTCATTTCCCGCAGTTTGAAATTGCAACCAACAGGCCGATATTTAAACACTTGGCTGCCCGACCATGCTTTGTCCCCAGTAGGACACTTCAAAGGCCACAGGAAATATTTCCTTGTGGTTGATTACTCTGGAGGTAAAATGCTCTCTAGATGAGGATTGGGAACAAATTCCCGCTTCACATGAGAATATTTAGAAGATGAAAAGGAGAGTAAGAGGTCCTTGAGAAAGAAGGATGGGGTTAATGACTACCACAGGTAGCTCACACAGGTCAAATCTACTCTTGCTTTACCTACAGACTTACCAAAAAGCGGCATTTTGTGAGTTTTGCTTCACAGCAATGGGAAGATGGAGACCTAAATGACCAGAGGCTAAAATTAATAGGAATTCTCAATATGCCATCTCACTGTTTCCATTTGCTGTCACTAAATCCTAAAACCAGGACTGTAGCCATTCTGTCTTTCTCTCTGTTTGGTAATCTTTGCTGATAGGAATACAAATAATAATTTCTGAAATAAAAGCCATGAAACACTAGAAATATAAAACAGGTTTTACAGATTGTCTCTTAGGATGTACCTGCACAAAAAATATAAAGTACTCACTGCTGATCTAGCCTGTATTCCTGGATTAGTTTAGCTTTTCCCTGTTTCTTAGCCCATTTCAAATGGCATTTACTATTTTTTCATGGCAAATTGCATGGCTGCATCTAAAATAGAGGCTATTTAAGTACCACAATAACTTACATAGGCATATGGCCATTTCTCTTTGATGTGGAACCTTTCAATTGAATCTGGAGGCCTTCCTGATGATTCACTGCATCTCCACTATAAAAACGTGGGCTTTATAAAAGAAATTTTGAAAAAGAGTTGGTATTTTGTAAGAAATCATGTTAGATAATAATAAAGATCATTTCTGAACATGAAATCTATTCTCTTCCTCAGGAGAATTATTGTGGATTGACAGCCTTATAATTAGACAGAATTTCATTTTGCAACTAAAATATCACATTATCAACCACACAAAAGGAGAAGAAACACTGAATTTTTAAGCTCACTCTTACCATCTCTATTTCTGACTTTTTTGTGTGCCTACCAGCACATCACTAACAGGCAAAGCACTAATGGCATTAACAGAATTATCTGGCAAAAGAATGATTTTTTTTGCTGGTACATATTACATAGGCTTTTTCCTCAGAATGGGTTTTTGGACACACATTCTTGCATCTGTGATCTTTTAGGTAATCATAGGATGAAAATCCTTATCTGAGAGATGAGGTTTCTTTCTTTGTACTCTTAGGCAGCTGAAATGAATAATACCTTAATCCTTTGGCTACTTCATCTGTAACTGCTTGGTAATTGTGAAAGGGTACATTCTTGATAAAGGATTAATTTAGTTCCTGCATGAGAATTTTCAGCACATACCACATATGCAGCAGCCCTTCTCAAAAGAAGGTGACTCAGTTTCATCTAACACATTAGGAATGTGCACCTTCCCTGCTTCTGATTAATTTCTGAGAACTGAATACAAGCAAATATCATTTCCACAGCCCTTGCTGATTCTAATAGTATCTCTCCTGAAACTGCAGGTGAGGGAATGTTCATTTCCAGACCACTGCCTATAATACCAAAGATGAATAAAATTGCAGGTTTGCAAAAAATGCCAGAGATAAATAAAGTTATATGTTTACCTTAAAATAAAGTTATATGTTTACCTTAAAATAGGCCATCATTGCAGTTTTCCAGCCAAACCTCTCTGTGAAATAAGGTGAAAAATAGCTGTTTTTCCAAACACATATTCTCATTGCCTTTTTTTGTTCTGACCACTCAAAATCTCTGAGGACATGTATGAAAGAATAAAAGACTGTACAAATTGCTGACCCCCTTCATATTAGTCTGAAGGAAAGAGATGCAAATAAACATCAGAAAAAGATATAAGCAGTTACCATTTTTCAAGATGCCTGAGGCTAACAAATTCTGGAAAGATGCAAGGTCATGTCACCAGGCAGAGTATTGAACCAATTAGAAAATGACTCACCAAAGTTTAATGGAAGCCTTGTTCAAATCTGCACTGAAATTTAAATATATAGTGGAGAAAGTCACGTACTGCCATTCATTATGCAATGTTCTGTGTTTACAGAATCTTCCAGGGCTGTCATGTCTGAGCCATAAGTAACATATTCCTCCAGCTCTAGACTGTACTCCTGCCATCAGGAGCTAAAGACAGACAAATGTAGCAGAGTTCTTCTGAAAGTTGAAATAATTCTGCAAACTGAGTTTTTATCTGAGCTTAAGTTGTGACACTCTAGTTTCTGCTTGTGCATCTGCCAGTGCTTGACTGGCTCTTTGGAACTTTGTGGAGATATATGTATTTATGAATAACATTTTGATGCATTTCTGAACTCAGCACCTCCATAGTGTAGCATTCAGTTACAAATGATGGTATAATAATTGACATTTTTATGATGTCAGCTAGTATTAAATTTCCATAAATCCTTGATTTCCGATACCAAGCTAATACACTCATGGAATGCCTAAAATAAATTTTATGTATCTTAAACCCGTGATAGTTAGATCCTTGAATTTGCTGTTGAATCATCATATTTTATTTGCATGTGCTGCATCAAAGGTTAATAATACTTTTTCATTTGAGTAGACATATTGGAAATGGGTGCCAATAATTCAGAGGTAACTGGTGTGTCTGCCTGCAAATTCACAGATTTCACATAGGTCTTGTCTGTTATAATGTGACTTATTCTTCTGCCCATGATCATTTGTATGCAATGACATTTGTGATTTAATTTTACAAATCAAACTTACAGCATCAATACAGTTCGGTTTTTTTGGCATGATAATTGGACAGTATATTATTGAGCATTAGGGTCCGTTCCCATTCCCCTTCAGCTCAGTTCTCAGCAATGCAATCTGTATTTATATGATGCTAAAAAAAATATTGATATCAACTGCCTCCATCTGTTGTACAATGAGATGCTGAAGAGGCAAACAAACTCATGGGTGATGTAGGGAGTGGAGCTCTTGGGATGTGGGTTTGGATCTCAGCTCTTTCCTGCTCTGTTTAAATGACTTATATTGTCTGTGTCACAGATAACTGCCTGTAAAATAGTAGCTCTGTTTGTCTCATGTAGAGAGGCAGATATAGGGACCACTCATCCTGCTGGTTATACATACTGTCCAACACAGCTTGTCTCAATCTTATTTGGAGCCTCCAAGCATGACTGGATATCAATACAGTGAAAGGCAGTAGAGAATTCTGTATTGATTCACTCATTAAAACCTTTCAAATGTTTGTAACAAGAACCCTCTTAACAGGGACCAGAAGTGTTATCCCAGATTCTGAAGTTCTTCCATATATATATATATATATTTTTTTTTTTTTTTTTTTTTTTTTTTTTTTTTTTTTTGCTGTGGTATTTGCATCCTGCTTCCTGTTTGGTGACAGTCTAGTCTCAAGAATTTCCTCTCCACAGACCTGTTTTCAAAACACAAGACTGCCCCATAAGCTTGCTGTCCATTGTGTGACATGATACTGAATTCTGGGATCATCTCAGAGAGAGGAGCATTAAAGAAATTTCTCCTTCAGGAGAACTGTTTAGGTTGGTTTGGATTTTTAGTTTGGGGTTTTGTATTTTGTTTGGTTAGTTTTGTTGGTTATTTACCTGAGATAATATCCCTTTTTGCTCCTGTTAGGGCTTGTTTAGGGTTGGAAATGTGAGCGACAAAATTCATAAACATACATTTTAGGCTTAATTTATGAGTGAAGTGGGTAAATTCATCACTGAGAATGCAAATTTAATTCAAGGCCATAGAGGAATTTTTGAGTATAATAGTGTAAACTAGGGGATGAGTACAAACTTTACATGTTTCTGGACATTTTCTCACCTCTGAATGTTTAAGAGTATGTTCTGCTATATTTCCCTTGAGGAAGATGATTTCTTTTTATTTCTCTCAGTCTGCATTCCATATGGTGACAGTAAATGATGCATCCTGTCCTCAGCAGTTGCAAAGTTGATGGGTGTGAAAGGAACTTGCCACCTCCAGTCCTTGCTCCCCACTGTGCCAGAAAGAGCCCCACACCTGCTAGTTTTCAAGGCAGCCGAGGTGGCATGAGCTGGACTATGTGAAAACAGGTCTGATCAGAGGCATTCTGGGTGTGAAGGCTTCAGGTCAGAAGGTGCTAAATAATATCTCAAGGGAAAAATTTAAATTTTTGCAGCAACACCAAAGAAATGCTGGAATCCTGAATGTGACAATGTTTTTCTTCAAACAGCTAGCTTAAATATGGAGTCAAAAGTCTCATTTCCTCACTGGGAGACTCTTTGTGTTGCGTACAGATATCTCGAAACACTAAAATCCCCCAGCCTGTAATTAATTAGCTCAAGTAGCTTTGATGTTTACAGAGAGAGAAGCAGTGGAGATTGCCTGCAAGGCTCAACACTCTCAGTAGCTTCCAGGCCTCTTCTGGCAGGCAGGGGTTTAATAGCACTACACACTGCAAAACAGCTTAGCCAGGGTTGTATTTCGATTATTGCTCACCTGCTGTGGAAGGTGGAAGTTCTCTGAATGAGAGTGCTTGGGCATCTGATCAACTTTTGTAAATGTGAGGATGAGGGGAGATTTGTCATGGAGAACTTGCCCCATGTCAGAGAGGGCTTGAGTCAGAACTTCCCGTGCTCGTGGGACTGCTTCCACTTTGGTGTTTCAGGTATTGCAGCTTACAAACAGTAGCTGCTGAGATGAAAAGAAAACTATTGATTGAAGGGAGAGTGAGAGCAGATGGAGGGCTCCTTCCTGAACAGAAAGAATTAAGAGAGAAAAAAATAAGAAGTAGGGGCAAAGAGAGGAAAAAAAAAATTGACAGAGCAGTATATCACAAATGCACCACAGAAAAGAGATTCTATGTACTCCAAGGTTAGCAATGTCTGACTCTGCACTTCAGATCAGTTTTACTCAAACCATGTGTGCTGTTTGGTGTGTGTTTTATGTGTGTTCAATTACAGGGGTTATCTGTTCTCTGCAGGGGTTATCAATAGGGGTTATCCAATCCTTCAGGTTAATTCTTCACTTAGTCATCTACTGATATAGAGAAAATGCCAAGTACTTTAAAGGAAATGGCAATAGTAGGAATCAGCTCATATTGTTCCTATTGTGCACTAGGATTGTTTTTTGTATAGTTGTTGCTGTGTAAATGTTTCCAAATTGGCTTGTGGCCCAGAGACAAGAGAAACACAAAATATATTCTCTGGTATCTTTGTCATGTTTATTTTCCTCCCTTATTTAAATGGGGATGTTCTTTTTGCCCTTAGGTTACAAAGCAGCAGATGCTTTTCAAGCTCTCTAAGGCTATAGTAAAAATCATGCAACTTTTTAAAATAGAAAAATGCTAAAAAAGCTAAATATTTCTAGGGTTAACATAAGAAATCATAGTCTAAATCAGATAACTCAGGAAGAGCAGAATCACAAAACACATAGAGCCTAAAGAGATATCCTTGAAATACATGGTAAGGAGATGTGATTTATCAAGTAAATTTGAGAAAACCATTCTGTTTCCCAGTATTCCACAAAATTAAGAAAATGCTAAGTTTGTTTATCTAGTCAATAACTTGGTAAAAATACTCACTTAGCTCTTGCAATTGTACCCAATATCTATTCAAATCAAGCTCTGATTCTGGATATGTTTCTCTTAATTATATTTTTTAGTTACATCTCCAGATGCTCAGTAACTGGATGCTTTTCCCAGTGGCTACAACTATATCAGATGCCAACAACCAAGAGAATATTTTTCCTACAATGCTCAATGCCCTGAGGTTTGAACTCATATCATTAAAAATGGTGGGAATTTTGCCAATGATTCCAAGTGGAAGTACATCTACCATTGAAATCTGCATAAATGTTCCACCTCTAGTCAAAATATTCAATAACTTCACACAGCTTTTGGTGAAGTTTCCTGTAAATAGTTCTCTAAATTACAGCTTCTGGGGCTTTGGCGAACCAAACTGAAAGGAAAAACATTCAACAGAAGCAGGACAGCTAGAAAAATGCACAAACCATAGCAATGTTTTTTGGCTGTGTTGCATTATGCACATAAATTTGCAGACATACATATACCAGTTAATCAATCACCTCCAGTCAAAAATGTCAGGGTATCATAAATGATATTGTACCATCAGCCTGTGTTCAGGCAATTTCTTTTCACTCTATTATAACTTTTCATCTTGAGCCAATATTAAATTCCATTTGTCACAATAGGTGTCAGTAGCTATACCACTTTCAGTAGCATCTTCTAGATAAAACATCCCAATGTCTCTCTGCAGCACCATTAGCAGTATTGACTGCTCTATTTTCTCTCAATAGAAAGCCCCTCGCAGATACCTTATTGTGGAAAAGGCATCCTCAGCAGGGCCAAACATCATTTGAGTGATATTTGAAGGAGAAGAGATTAAATACTTAGTAAGAGTTATGAACAAGGCTCAATGCCATTTTCATTTAGGGACCTGGATCATTAAAGGGATGTGCTTCTCCTTGTCAGTGATGTTTTATTGTCCTTTAAGTGGGCTCCGGCCATGTAAAGGGATGAAAAGTTATTAATGCTTTGGCTAAAAACCCCTCCAACAATTCGTCATTCAACTCTGAACAACAGAACCACTGACAGGAGCAGTGAGGTGATCAGGAGACATCAGGAGAGGACAGCTGACTTTCTGTCATTTATCTTGTCTCCTTTTGAGAAGCCATGCTGAGACACAGGGTATGCAGTTTGTGCCCAAGGGATTATCTCAGACCATCATTTAGAGATAATGAAGGAATGCTCTTGGTCTTCTGCTGTAAATATAAGGAACATTAGCAAGTGCCAGGGAGTACAGTCTGGCTGTTAGAGCAAAAGACAAGGGGCAGGTGCTCTTTGCTTTACAGCTGCTTGTATTATTATCTCAGCTGAGTCATATTAAAGAAGGTAGGAGTGGGATGGTAGGCAGAGGTGGAGATCAGAACATCTATTTGTTCTTAATTAAGTATCTTCTTATTCTCCCTCCCATTCTGCCAGTAACATTAAGGGAAAATAATGGCATTTGATAGCTCACTGGAGAATTACCTGAACGTTTTTGCTCTTGGAAGTCACTGCATACTGCTATTAGTGGGTCTTTTTGGGTAAATTACTCAGCTCCTGAGTAGAGTATATGACAGAAAATGACTTTCTAGTACCTTAAACTATGCTGATTTTAGTCGTGGAAAGGTTCTGTTGCAGTGAAAGATCATTTGTATTGCTGCAATCAGGGAGAGAAAATGCATATGATATATCCTGACCTCAATGTCCAGCCAGCTCACAAGCAGGACTTGCTTTCTGACCTCTGGGAGTAAAACTTCCTTAGCAGAAAAAACCAAAAACTCATCTCAAAACAGATGGTGACAGAAATTTGGATGGCAAGGGGAAACTGAAAAGGATTTTTTTTAGCTGTTATGAAGTCACTATTCCTATACTGCACTGCCAAAACATGGGGTTTTGGGACCACATTTCTTCCAGTTTTTGATCAATTTGTGGCCAAATAACTCACTCATGTTGTTATGGCATTTTTACATGCAGAAAAACCAAGAAGCTTGGGCAAATAGGATATTCAATTTAAGTGCTGCAAATGGTTTGCTTACTTTCAGAATTGTATAGTATTGTATAGTATTGCTTCTCATAAAAACAGATTAATCTCTCTCTATTTAATAATTTACTAAACTACCATCCTCTCAAGTGAGGCTAATCTCTGATTTAAGGGAATGCTTCTTCCCTTACAAACAGGTGTATTTCACAAATATTCCACAAAAAGTGGAAGTAATAAAAATGTTACATGGGAGCAGAGGGGAGCAGACCCATCCATACCCATGTGGGTGAGTCCTAAAAAGAAGCACAGTGGAAGAACAATCTTTGAAGTTCTTTTGTTAATGATCTTGTGCACTAAGTCCTCGTATTCATCAAACAGCTACAATCAGGTACAATGCAGCAAGCATGTAACTCTTAGCAGATATGCTACAGTAATTTTCTAAAGTATGTAAATTTAGATATGAACAATGAATGAGCCCCACTGGCAGCTGTCATTAAAAGCAGAGTTCTGCCAGAGTTTTCTTACCCTTCCCTGCCACTATTTCCAACTTTTGAGTTATATTTCTCCTGACTTCATGGAAAATTGACTGTATTGGGTGCAAGAAAAATTGCAAAATTATTCTCTAAGAATACACAGAGATCATTTTTACTCTATCCATTTGATGACCCACGTCATTTTTGAAGATTGATGTTTAATGACTTCAGCATGACTATAGGAGTTATCTCCAGCAGCTAGAGATGATATTTTTTTCTGACACATGTTTGATATTTGCTTTATGGACATATTGCTTTCAGTGAGACAAATTTTCAGGTCAGGCAGAACTGAACTCACAGACTAACCTAGATCAAAACTCCCTTGCTTCACAGCCACCTGTAGAATTGCAGCACTGTGCAGTTAAGGATATGTGTTTCTGAGGCTTGTGGAACTTTGTCTATGCTTAGATTCAAGCACCACATTTAAAGTCCTTGTCCACCATCTCTGCCAATGTGATTTTGCATGTGAAATGACCTTAGAGACACCTGCAAAGCTTGTTGTCTCAGCAGCTAGTTTATAGACCTTAGCTGAGCCTGAAAATTCCTCGTTAGCCCCAGATTCGCCTTCTGCCTCTCAAAAATAAATAGTAAGTATTGAAGGGCAAGAAAGACACATACCATGTGTGCTCCTCTTGTGTTTTCTCTGGGTTTCCGTCCAGGTCCCCTCCTTCCTGTGTTCTTTCATCCTCTCCTCATGTTCTCTGAAACTACATGACTAGAAAGGTCAAATGTTATCTACTTCCTCAGTTTGTTGGAGGCTGTTTAAAAAGTTCCTTTCCAAAGCTCTGTAAAAATTCATCCCCTTTCACATTCTTTTTCTTACTTCTCATGAAACCCAGATGACACTCAGGAAAGGAAGAAAGTACACTGACTGAATTTAAAAGTGTGCTGCTAATATTTCTTGCTCCGTGGAAAGGCAATCTCCCTCAGCACACTGGAAAATGTCCAAACTAATAACTGTAATTAATAGCTAGAGTAATCACATCCCATGCAGCAGCAGCATGTGACCCCTCATAAGCATGAATATATTTTCCTTCTGGCACCTACCAAGAGAAGGAAATATTATCATGCTGGCACAGGAAGCTCAGAGAGACCGAGCCACTGGACTTCAGGCCCTGAGGACACCAAGAGCAGCACCAGGATCTGCTGCTGGCCTTGTGACATGCTGGGTTACGGTACCCCGTGGCAGCCAAAGCCCTGATCTACCCAGCTTGCAGCTTACTGGGAAGTACACCAGGCCAAGGAGTAATGGTTTTAAATTGAATGAGGGTCAATTTAGATTAGACACAAGAAGCTTTTCTACAGTGAAGGGGGTAAAACACTGGAACAGGTTGCCCAGACAGGTGGTAGATGCCTCATCCTTGCAGACATTCTAGATGAGGCTCTGAGCACCCTGGTCTAGTTGAAGATGTCCCTGCTCATTGCAGGGGGGTTGGACTAGAAGGCCTTTAAATGCCCATTTCAATTCAAACCTCACACCCCCCCCTTCTTGCAAGAGCAACATGCAGCACTGCAAGGTCTATGTGCTTCCATAATTCAGAGTAATTGGGACCATATCCACACACAGTCCTTCCTCAGGGCATCTCCTGCCCCCAGGGATATGAACTATGGTAGAGCTGCCGATGTTAGACCAAGGACATGGATCACAAGGACCCAAAGATAGCGCAGATTAAAAGAAAATTATTTTTCTCCTTAAGAAGCAGATTCTTTCTTGATTCATGACCAAACAGAGCACATTTTATGCACCAGTGCCATAGCACAAGGGCAGTTGTGGAAAATAGCCTCAGGGAGGGTCCCTGAAGAGTAGGAGAAATTCAAAAACAAAGCTAACTATTCATTTACAGCAGTTACAAAGGCTGTGAAATTAGGCTTTATCCTTCTTATACATTTCACTTAATAGAAAAACAGTCAGTCCAGACAAAATCCAGCCTTATAAACACAAGGACACACAGGGTTCAGATGTGTAAACATAAGCAATCCAAGCTTGATACTGCTCCCAGTTAAGTGACTTGAGGGGTGAGAATCCAAACGAACAGAGGATCCAACTCAGAATGCAGAGCAGTAGCTGGAGCCCAGTCCTGTGCCTAGTGTTCTCATTGTGCAAAACAAAATGCAATTACATGGGATGCCATTAAATGAGACATCCTTTTGACCTGCTTTTTGTGAACGAGAATACATAAGCTTTATACTTGAAAAAAAAGAATGGTGGTGTTATCTAGGTAGCTTGTTGACCTTTATGCATGATCTGTTTATGACATGTCTGTACTTTCCCATCCTCCCTTGACTTTTCTTGTTCTATCACTGTGAAAAGTTTTTGTTCATTTATTTATTTGCTTTCATCCATTTGAGGTATGTATAGTTTTTTAGAAGCACACTGAAAAATAAAAGCTAATAAAAAACAACCCTCTTATGCAAAAGGTAGACTTCTTCAAGTCTTTGCTTCCATACAGCCTTTTAGTTTCGTGTGAAGGTCTCTTTCCCATTTATTCATGTCAGTAATCTATGAAGAAAAATTTATGGCCTTATTTCTATTGTTTAAACTATGCATATTCTGGTCTAGTGCTAAAGATTAAATAGAGTGGGGACAGATCCAAATAGTTGCTGTAATCTGTTGATCTACATCACGACAAATCACCTTGCAGATATTGGACTATGAGCTGATATACATGTGCTCATGCAGAGTGTGGCAAGAATTTGCACTGTTTTAATTAAGTTAGTGATGAATTTACTACAAGTTTTGCACCTTTAATTCCATAGGGCAAATATTTTTTTTTCTACTGTTTTATGTATTTTTCTGTATGAAGTGTTTCCTATTTCTTGATGCAAGCTCAAGGTCATCAAATCCCCAGAGGTAGCAATAGAGCAAAAAGCAAGCACAAAGCCCTTTGCAATTCTTAAACCCACTTCTTTCTAGGTACAGGAAACACAAGTTTAACTGTTCACACTCAACCTACTTTAGGACAATGGGAATTATCTGAGTGCTGCTTCTCACTGTATATTTTGGAAAGATATTTAAGTACCGGGAACAGATTTCTGGGAAGCTGCAGATTCAACTTTGTTGTATCCTGATAGAAAAAAACAGCTTTCTGATAGAGGGGCTTGAGATAACATCTTCATTTAGAATCTGAATTTTCCCTGCTCTTCTGTATTGCGTCCACACAAAACTAAACTGCTGGGGCATTCTTCAGGCAGGATGGTATCCTCTAAGAAAAGTGGCATTACAGTCTATGGCAGCTTCAAATCTGCAGCCTGTAAGCCCCTTTATTTTACCAGAGTTATGAAACCTGCTCCTCTGGGATGTTTTGTACCCCTTCACTTGTGTCAAAAGGAGAGGGGTTAATACTCTTTCCTTCAAACTTAGCATTGACTCAGTTGAAAGAGTAATCTCTGAACAGAAATTGTGCTCACAGTTTCTATTGCATGGGGAAAACTTCAAATGAATAAAAACATATGAAATGAGAGGTTTTGAGAAAATCTATAACCAGAGGAACATCTCTAATAACCTGTTTTGGCTCCTAAGGCATCTCTGGAGAGCTGGTTTAGACCAAGACCTTTGGAAATATAAGGAAACTATTTCCCACAGGAAAAAGTAATGAAGAGAAATACAGTTGCTATTCCATTCGTTAGCTTGCAGAATAAAAAGTTTCAGATAAACAGACTTTTTCACATCCCCAAGGAAAGAAGAAGTCACAGATGCAGGCATGATGAGGTTTGTACTTTACTTGTAAAAGCAAAAAATTTCAACTTGGTAACATTCTGAGCAACAGGCTTATGCAGTCATATGCTGAGGCACATTAACATGCAGAAAGCATTGAAGAAAATATAAGCCTGTTTCCTCTGCTGACATATATACAAGTATAAAAGGGTGCCATGCACAATCTTCACAAGATACATGCCCTGTTTCTCAGAGCTTAGCCAAGAACACTGATCAAGCATAGCCTCAGAATGATAAATGGTGGCAAAAGGTGAATATAATTTTATTCCTTACAAATGAAAACCAGTGATTTACAGTGTTATGCTTTGGATATGGAGCTAAGACATCTCCTATCAATCATTCCGAATAAAACTATTACTTTGGAGTGGCTGGAGATAGACAGACCTGCTGGAAACTTTGGCAAAGTTTCCTACATGAGAAGTTAGAAATTCAGGAGCACTAAAAGCCCTGAGCTTATACGACAGAATAACTCGTAATGAAGCCACCAGACAAATATTTGGCACCCAGAGGTCAAAATTTTTGTCCAGTGTAGTAGAGGAGCTACACTGATTAGGTCCTCAGCTACCCAATAAAGTCCATTTTTTAAAAATACAAAAACTGCATGGTGTCTTTTTATGTTTATTTACTTTGCAACATGATGTTATAAAATTTTAAACATTTTAGAAACAATATGGGCCAAAGTTACTTACTAGGCTAGCTTCAAGTTTGTAAGTTCATAAATAAGTTCCAAAAACTACATCAAATGAACCTAAATCACAACATTTTAATACCTGAATTTTAACATAGTTTGAAAAATTTCCTGACTGCTTCACTTTCTGCTTTCAACCCCTTAAGATGCTGTTGATGAGCACTATGTGATGCAAACAGAGGTGTAGAGCTGTGAAAAGCTGAGCCTTTTTTTAACCAAATACAAGGCCAATATTATATACTTGAAGTGCATAGAAGAGTTACAGCAAGAAAAGCTGGTCTGATGAGATGCTGAGCTGAGCTTGGGAAGGAAGTTGCACTTAGGGACGCTCTTACTGAATGAAAACCTCAAGGTATTCCAAGGCAGCTTACCCCTCACTGAAGGAGAGATAAATAATGACTTTCTTAACAACAATCCTACAAGCTCTGCTTCCTCTAAAACTGCTCCACTTCAAGACAGCTTTCAGGAGAGGAAAAACCAGGGCTTAGAAAGCATTTAAGTCACCTTCCTGCCAGGGACCCGCAACTCCATCAGCTTCCATTGCTAGCCAAGGATGAGGCTTACTTGGGAGTATACAATAAGATGCACTACCCACACCTTCCCTTCTGCCTCATAAGATGAAATAGGCTAGCCATAAATAGATATTCTTTATCCAAATGTGTGCACAGCCTTGAAGTGTAAACTACATTTCATGTTGGGGGTGGGGGTAAGAGAAGCATCAAATATGTTAGCTTGCCAACTGTAAATTAAAACAAAAAAAAAAAAAAAAAAAAAAAAAAAATCAGTTGCCCCTCATGCACTTTTTCCAGAACTGTGAGATTTAGTACACCAAGATTTTAACATCTCAGTTAGAAAAATGAAAAAGATACAGCAGAACATATGGCATGAAGAAGGTTTTAAACGGCAGAATTTGAAAATGGTTTGCAAGATGCTCCATAAATATTCCAACCCCAAACACAAGCTGTTTTGCAGCAGACTCTTGATGGAAGTTTATGCACACAGTAAAATGCTACTTTTCTTAGCTCACAAATGGCCTGCTCTGGTGACATTGAATGGTGTGATGCAGAGTTAACCTGCCTGCAGGAGAAGCTCAGAATCAGGCAGGTGCAGGCTTGGCCAGGCAGTGCCGTTGTTATTGTTTTTACTGGAAATAGGGTACAATATTCAGGGAACAGTATTCAGTAACAACAAGGACTCTCATTGCATCTATCAGCCCTAAGGATAAGCTCTCAGGAAGAACAAAATCAGTGCATTTTACAACCTCTATTTCTCCAGCATTCAGAGATGGACCTGTTTCAGCAGAAGCCATGACACATATTTTCAAATGAAGTCAATGAGAGACAGATGAAAATCAAACTCCAAGATTTCTCCTTAGGGTAGCAAATTATTTGTGTGCAGCTGCATTTAAGTTGACATCAGTTAACTGGAGTTTCCTAGTAGGTATTTTAATAATGTATTCACAAGCACTTAACAACAACAACAAAAAGAAGAGAGGAATTCATGTAAAACCTAGAACTATTCAAGCTCTTAGTGCTGAATGCCACTGAGAAGGTTTGCTGGTATATGAAGTACTGCAGAATACTACCATGAAAGGAGCTTAGAGTCCTTTGGGGCACACTGTAAATTTTCATGTGAGTTGCCACAAATGCACCTACTGTTAACAAATGAGATTTTCAATAAATTTTCATCTATTGATCCAAACCCAATCCACTTTCTTTGAATGAAGTGAAAATGCAAGTGTGTGGCTGAAAGCTTCACAAACTGAAATCTCAAAACCAGATTTTTCAGTCAAGTCAGGATTGTGATTCAAGAGAACATTTCCTCACTGAGTTCCCTCTTTTGGATCTGCTTTTGGGTGATACTTAACACACAGCTCATAAAATTCAGCACAGTAGGTAACATACTGTTTTATTGTGAATGTTTTGTTTCACCTGCAAGGCATCTTAAATGCTAGTCTGTGAGGGACTCATTTGCTTTCATCTGCACAAGCCTCCAGCTGGTAACCCTGCAGTAAAGCCTATTTCATGACTCTTACTTCAAATCTGTTTGTGCATTGGAGAGATGCTGGCAGAAAAAAAGTGTTGGACAAAAGTGTCTTGACAAGGACTCAGACAACCAAGGCTGTGATGTGCCTCTGAACTGCTTCTCCTCAAGGCCCTGTAAAGCATGGATGCTTTTTCCTTGGAAAAATAATACAGTACACTGGGATAATCTCTTTTAAGCTGCTGATATAAGCTAGGTCTAAAATATATAACATAGACTCTTACGTCTTTTAAAAGAGAGGATGCCAATGCCTTTACAGATGACTAACCTGCCTAGAGGCAATGGGCCATCTTTACTATTATTCACTTGCAATATTGTAAAGGTAGTTGGAAGCCCTAAAGAAAATAAACAATTTGTGGGGGCTGAGAGGAAAATGAATTAATGTAGATGGCAGAACAGTAAAATGGAGGAAGAGGGGAAGTGGAGAGTGATTATGGACAAAGATGCAGCCAGAAATTACTTTCAAAAAACCAAATGCTTATGCATAAATACTCATACTGCAGAGTGCTGTCTCTGCCAACAAACATAATTCCTTACAGGAAGTGTGGGTGCTGCAGGATAAACGTAGAGCCCACCAGGTCCTCCTTGCATAATCAGAATCATCCATCTTCTTACAGAGGGTTCAACCAACAGATTGCATCAGGGTTGTGGACAGCCATGGAAGCACACTGTCCTGGGTTTCAGACTCCAATCCCTCTCTGTACCAGCATCACAACACAAAATCTTTGCACAAGCCACCTGAGACCTATCTAGAGATCAAGTAGATACTTTACATCTGCCATTCCTATTGAAAGACTGTTTAAGGACTTGCTACTCTGAGGGTTAGATATATCCTCTTCACTTTTAACCTTAATGCAATTACACATGATTTATATATGCTTCTTCTCCCCCTCTCATGTAGTGCTGTATTTACTTAGGGTAATCAATCTCCTCTTATCCTTCATTAGATTAGCCAAGTCAATACTTATAGATTTCCATTCCCCATATTATTCAGGTAGCTTCCACTTGGTCAAGGTTTATTTAATCTTACCCGGCCAAGGAGAGCACTGCACACAATATTCTAGATGAGGCCTCAGCTGAGTCTCAAACAATTTAATAAATTTTCCTCCTCTGTTGACAGACTCTTGAAATTGCCCCTGCTTTCACCCTTTTTTCTACTCCCTCATGCTTGTGGTACATAGTCATCCTGTGATCGAGCAGGCCTGTTTCTCCCTCATCATGCTGGTTTGAACTCAGCTGATGGCAACCCTGTTGACAGCTGAGGGTTTTGCTCTGAATCTAAATGTGTCTAACCTTACACACTATCCTGGACTGAGTATTCATCTTCATCCTATTTCTTTTCTCGTCCTCAAGGTCGACCAATTTGCAGAGTATAACACTCCAGTCCTACATTTCACTGATGGCCCCTCCCTGGGCTGTGTCATCACTGCAGTCTTTTTGCTCCTTCCTCATTTTGTGACAGGTTTATTGGTGAAAATACTAAGTAGCACCTGTTTAGAAACCTAAACAGTCTTTATAAAACACTACTAATAGCATCCTTCCAGCTTAAATGTTTCCCTTAATAAACTGTGTAATCTCCCCACT
The DNA here is from genome assembly GCF_027477595.1 of Haemorhous mexicanus. Classification (NCBI taxonomy): domain Eukaryota; kingdom Metazoa; phylum Chordata; class Aves; order Passeriformes; family Fringillidae; genus Haemorhous; species Haemorhous mexicanus. Next base: position 18,463,379 of record NC_082342.1, on the reverse strand, counting down.
AGAACAGATACTTTAGCAGTGTACAGTTCTCCCTCACTGGAATACTTAATTTCATGTTCTGTAATCTGTCAAATTCTCTCCTATGGGTTAAGCAATACTCTCTGAATTTCCTTTGCCTAAAATTCAGGCACATTACTGGAAAAAACAAAAAAAAAAAGACCATAAACATACGTTATTAGTCTTTGTTTGTCCTTTAATGTATTTAGGTTGCATTTGATACTGTTTTCGTTTGTGTGTACATACTCTATTATTCTTCCCTTCAAAACAAAGCCAATATATACAAATGCAGCTAGACAGGTCTGCAACTTTTTAGATTGCTTTTTCCTGTTATGTCAATCCCTAAATATTGGCAATACTTTTGCTGTTCTCTGTTTATAGAAGCCCACTATGACTTCATTCTGCAGTAGAAAATCCTTGTGCTGGATATCCATTTTTCATATGCCAGTGCTGGCTAAGGTGAAAAGTCCCTGTGATCTGGAGTGAACTAGGACCACAAAATTTGGTTTTCATGTCTTAGTTGTGGACATTTCCATTTCCTTCTTTTCATTAGTCATCTTTATCATTCATTCTCTTCCCCCAAATTCAACCTCAAAGAAAATGAAGAAAAATATTTAACATGGGAAGTTATATCCTCTTTAATTCTATCCCCATCCTCATTTCACAGTGCTTCCATTTTTTTTCTTGTTCTTTTTATTTTCATGGTTGAAAAACTTTTCAAAATTTGCTTAAATTTCCTGTCTCAGCTTGACTTTTGGCAGTTATCATTTTACCCCTGCTCTTTCTGACCTCTCAAATGCAGCTTTAGCACTAGTTCTGGCATATGTTCTCACTATACTCTTACATATGGGTGATTTCTCTCTTCATCTAAATTCCTTACTTAATAAACACTAAAACTGATTGAATTCTAAAACTGCAGAGAAGTCATGAATATTTTCATAAATAAACCCACCACATTCAGATCATTACTATTTATGAACTTGTGGTATTTGATAGTGAGAAACATATGCTGATCAATAAATAAGAATGTCAGTCTTTCCTGAAAGATCAAGAAATACAAAAATTTTGAATGAGAAATTATATTAACCTTTTTCTTCCCTGAACATTAAAACTCTATTTTCCAAAGCATGGTTACAATACCTTAAAGTAAAAAACAAACAAACAAACAAACAAACAAACAAAAAACCCCAAAAAAACCAAACCAAACCAAAACAGAAAAACCCCCTAACACACAGCTGCATCTAATAAAGATTTTCAATCATGCATTGCACAGTCAGTTTTAAAAAGCAAGGCTTCCAAATTTGTAGACAGGAAATGGAGTGTATCTGAACTACTTACAAAACAGATAGTTGAATTAAACCCTTAAATGATAAAATGGGTGAGGAAAGAGTATAAATAAATTTTTTATAATATATTAGTGAGCATGCTGAGTAGATTAGGAGAAGGATTAACATGGTAACCTATGACATCTTCTATTATGTTTTATTTAGAAAGTGGTACAGTGTCTGGTCTATGAAGACCAACTTTTTCTCATTGTCACCATCTATGCTTCAAAAATAGTCAGGGGGATGAACCATGACCAACCTTGTTCTTTCTTTCCTCTGCATGGCAACTGTACCTTCAGGTTACTTTCCAGTAAGTCAGTGGCAGTTGTTCTTGTGCAAGGCAGAGGCTCGTGATGTACAGTTACTGATGGATTGGAACCAAGGCTACAAATCACATAATCTCTGCCTCATGCCTGCACCTTGACTTCTCACTGAGCAGCATGATCCAACAGTTGGATGGAAGCTGGAAAATAAATGTTGGCAAGAGGTTGTGCTTATCATGAAACATGGTAAGAGTGAGTGGTGCGACAACAGCTTAGCTGTCAGACAGCCAAATAGCTTGCAGTGAAACGTAAGTCTATTTCCTTTTTATGAACTGCCCTAAAATGCTAAGCATATTCCAGGATCTTCTCCTCAGTTTACCAGGCTTCGAGTACTAAAGAACGGTATTTTATTTCTAAGCTGACAAGTCTATTTCTGATAGAAACAGGAATACTGCGTGCCATGTATTCATCAGACCTACATGTCTCCAGCAATCCTTCTGAATATCACTTCCTAAGAAATGTGCCATCCAGGATGAATAAACTGTAGTGTTTCTCTTGATGTTTACCTGTTCCTATGTAGAAGGTCAAACATACTGCCAATGAGAACCAAACAACTTTAAAAAGAAGGAAGAAGGGACTCACTGTACATTTAAAGTCTGTATCATCTATCTGACTTCTGTAGCAGAGTTTGGTGCACAGTTGAGGAAAATAAAGGGATTAATCTCCTGCCTCTTAAATCTTGACATAAATTTTAGATGGAGCTAGAACAAAGATATTTACTCAGAGTCAGAAAGGATTCCTGTATATCCAGTTTACATAAAACAAGGGAGAATAAACTTGCATGCATCTCCAGAGTTAGTCAAGCCTCTTCTGGAGACAGCATAATAAAGCAAAAATCTATAAATAAATCCATAAATAATGGATCTATTTTCTTGTAAGTTCCAGGAGGAAATGGTTAGAATATCCATGCTTTTCCAAAACTGCTCTATCTTCTGTAAGATGGATAGAATTTAGGTGTATTCTTTATCTTTTCTCAGGTCTTGGAAAAATAAAAAATGTGGATATCATTGTTCTGAGTACCCCAAAATCCCAACACACATTTTTTGCCTTGACTTTCATGAAGCAAGCTAAGAGCAGCTAAGTATTGAACTTCTCCCCACATGGTGTGCTGGCACTAGTGATGATCATGGGACTCCAGCTTTAGGTTCAGCCACACTAGAAATCCAGAACAGGCAAAACACTTCCTGGTATCCAGCCTGTGGTCCTTGCTCCCATTTCCCATGGCAATGAGTCTGTCTTTTTCTGAATGAGATTTAAGCCTGAATTTGCCTGGGATTATGCACTGAGGAATCCCATGAGAGCTGTCTATTCTGTCCCAATTACAAACTTATGAATTTATACAGAAAGCAGGTGCACATTTTCTATTAGGCTTTTCTTCAGCCTTGGCACATGCACCATCCCTAATACAGATAGATTTAGTGTGAAATCTCAAAACAAACCCTACTATTTCCATGATTTTAACTGCTATTACTGTAGTCAGTGAAATATGCCCAGTGACATGGAGCAAAAAGTTAGAAAGCTGAAAGAAAAAACTCACGAATTGAGAAAAGAAACTCTCCTCATGCCTAGATACAAGGAATAGTTGATGCCTTGGGTTGGAAGAGAAGGAGGCCAGGTCAGGTGTCTGAGTGAGAAGTAGGGCACTGAAGTTACAGTCCAATGATCTTTTCCATGTGGAGAATCCAGTGCTGCTAAATTGATGTTCTATGGACAGAAATTGATTCATTAGATTTTTCTGATATTTCAGTAAGACTGTACTCTTCAGTCTTTTAAACCATTTATAACCCCAGAGATATACAGTCAAATTTATCATGTTCTGACATAGAAGATGCCCGTGTACAAGCCGCAACATTTAAGAGGAGAAATTACCATTAAGAAATTTCTCCATCTAAAACTGACAATATTTTTACTATAACCAGTGGTGATGGAAAAGCAGGTCAAGCAGATCTGTGTCAGATTCTGTAGAAGGAGCATGAGAGATTAAAAATTAGTCTGCATCTGATTTTCTTACCTTTTTTTCCCCCACTGTAGTCTCAATGGGTTTGATGCACTTTAATGTTAGACTCTTCTTTGGGAAAAAGAATACAAACCGGAAATAAATCACTGATTACACCCTGACATGAGGGGAAATGACACTGAACACTACACAGTCATGCTGGAGAGGTTAAGACTCAATTATTTCAGCAGAGAGCTTGTAAAACGACTCCACTACTGAAAAATGCCTTTTTACTTCTTACATGAATTGAGATTAATTATAATGCCCAGCTGACAGAAAATAGAATGAGTTGAAAAAAATGATCAGATTCATTTCTTATGTGTTGAAGCTATTAGCTTAAAATAGTCTGTAATTGATTTTGGTCTGATGGTGAAAGCAGGGCTGCCATTTTTTAAAATGGGTTGTGTAAATTTGGCCAGACAGTGTTTAGATGAGACCAGACTCTGAGAGGGTCAATCAAGGTAAGTGTCTCTGCTAGACAGTTACTCAGCCATTTTGGACAGCTTCATGCATAGAATTCCATCCCTCAATTATCTGAAATCTATTACAGTTAAAACTGTGATCATGAGAAACAAAATCAGAAGAGTTGCAGCTTGACATAAAATCAGTGCTGGAAAAGAAGACCGCTCCAATACTAGTAAATGGGCTTGGTAGCTTTCAACTAATGTGTCTTGCAAAGAAGGGTATGTAACAGTTCCACACACCGTGAAAATTAATTTTTCTTATGTAGCTGGTGGGTAAAGTTTCATATTATGAATCAGTGGCATTTTACCCATCTGTTTGTACTTAATGAGAACGTGACATCTTGGATTTCATGTAAGCTCACTGAAATTAAGGGAGTATAGCTTTAACTAAACCTGCAGGATCAAGATTTATTAACAAGAAGAGGTTGTGAGGGGATTTTTTTCATGAAGGATTTTGATATTTTGTTACCTCACTGCTTCCAGGACAGGATTGAACATCAAGTGTTTCAAAATTCTCAAAGGAAAATGTTCTATGACTAAAATATTTGGAGTCAATTGATTTCTATTTTATTACACTGTAGTATGATCCAGAAATAAAATACAAATTAATTTCTGGGGAAAATCTAAACAGAGATTTGTTATAAGAACACCGCATTACAGTGATGTGTACCCAACTCAACTAATTTATTCATTTCCATTAGAAGTTGCATTTTTGATGGAATTGTGTCCCAGTGGCTTTTTTGAGCCAACCTCTGTTATGTCATATTTACAAAGAGACAACAAATGAAGATTGAGTATTTTTTGAGAGTTGAAATGCCAGTAATTTTGACAGATATGCAAGCACTGGAAGAGATATTTGGAACAGCTATTAATATATGATTAAGAAATAACTAGAATTAACAGCTGAGCTAATATGAATGGATATTCAGATGTATTTATTTTTACACATTCATGGGATGTATTTGTGCAAGAGACAGAACAACAGCAAGTTAAAGGGTATTGATATAAACAGACTGTAAGCGAATAAGAGACACTGCAGAGTAACCCTCCCCATCATGAGGAGGAGGAGGAGGAGGTTAAGAAGAAACAGCTTTTATTCCCTGTCACTCATAATGATTAAAGCTCTTTTCTCTAAAGCAGGCAATGCTGGCTGCCCTCACACAGACTCCTGGAATGAGAACAGCTGCTGTGAATAAGACAGGGTAAGATTTTTAGACCCTGAGGGAGGCATGTGCTAGGAAGCAGCAGTATTATACAGGGTGTATAATATAAATGAAAAAGCTCTGGTAGGGTGGAGTTCTGCCAACAAGCAGGAGCAAGAAAGGGATTACTGGCAGTGGGGTGGGGCAGGAACCCAGGCTATCAATAGAAATGGGAATGAGATATTAGAAGCCTGGAGAACTGGCTGGAGTTTCTCCAGACCTAACTCAGCATGCTTCACTGTCCTTACACCTTCTGTAGGTGCTGGGGCAGTAAACATGCCAGATGGAAAGGCAGAAAAGATTGGAGTCAAACACAGATATTGACTTAAAGGAGGTTTTATAGCCATTTTCTTGGGTAGCTGCTGTTTAGCTACCTTCCTGTGTCATTTGAGAAAGCTTAAAAAGTCAGTCCCTGAGACAGCAAACTCTGTTTCTCCTTGGTTTGTGTTGGAAAAAAAACCCAGCACCATCCTCTGCTTGCAATGTTTAGGAGACCAACAGTTGTGCACTTCCACAGCTCTTTAAAAAGGTCTTTCCACTGTGATGTTATTGGTTCTTTTTATTCATCAAATATAAGTACAGCTGTCAGGGAGCACCTGTATTTTGCATACAAAATAATGTGAAGCGTAACCTACTAATATAACCATCACAACTCTCTTACTCATGCAATTTCTGCTTTGAACAGTCTAAGGAGATAAAGAAAAGTAAGGCTTCACAAGACTCATCTTTTAACCAATGCTCCATCTTTTTATGTCATCCTATCTCTTTCCTATTTAAAAATGAAGTTCAGATATTCTGTCTAAACACAACAAAAGGAGGTTAGAATTGCTAATTATGAGTAGTGATACACAATCTAAAATAAGACCTGTAGCTCTGATATGCTCTGCAAGGTGAATGGAGGTAACTGAACAATAAAAGGGAAAGAGGGATAAAGAAGTCTAAGGAGAAAAAAGAACCAAAACCAATAGTGCCAGCATAACTATATCTTCAGTTACAAGTCAGGATCATATAAGAAGCAATTATTTTCACTACACTCAAAATCCTCATGTTGAAGATTAATTCAGTACAGGCTACAGAGTATTTAATAAAGAATGGCTTGAAAGCCCACAGGGTATAAAAGCTTTTGTATGATTTGAAGAGACATGACAAACATGCTCATCAGGATTATTTTCTCAAAAACCAAATTTTTTCAGCATATATGATGTGCCAAGTAAAAGCCTCTAGTATCTTCCACCTTTCTTAGAAAATCTGGCTGATTTTCATGTCCCCTGTATATTCATAAATCCAGAGCTTTAGGACAGGAGGCAAAGGATATTGTAGCCATCTTCAAAGCTACAAGTCTGTGTAGTTGTAATGGATGGCAGAGTTAGAGCTCAGACCTGCTAAAACATGATAAGCAGAACAACCAAAATACTGAACATAGCAAACAATTGTGTCCCTATTGACTGAAGACTATTGACTGTTTTTATAATTTTGTAAATTAGGCTTCTTAAACATATAAATCTGGACAAAAATAAATTTTATTACCAGCAGCTATAGACATCACATCACGTATACCAATATTTAATGCAAGCCCTTTGATTCTCAGGAAGGGTCTTTCTACAGCTTGATTTAAGCTTCAGATTGTAGTTCTACCCCACTCACACAGCCTTGAGAGAGCAAACTGAAAGATACTATGCCAGATAGAACAGAGCCACCCTGTTGAAGGGCAGTCATGAATTCTACCTCCTAGTATCAAGAACAAGGCAAAAGCTAGAGGTCAGACAAGATGGGCCAGGCTGGGCCACACCAGGAGAAATGTGGTGCCATTCAGTACAGTTGGGTTTCCTTGTGCCATCAGCTGGCTCCCCAGATATGAATTCCTACTGTTTTCTTGAGAGCTTGGGCTTGCTCTACACAGGTGGCCAGAGAAAATGCTCCAGCCCTTCATGGGCCTGGCAAGAATAAGGGAGGCTTATAAAGAGCAGGTATTTTGAGGTATATCAGGTTGCCTAATACAGCTCTCTGCTGTCACACGGGACCAAACACACCTATGCCAGTCCTGAAAGTTATTGTTCCAACAGGAGAACCCATACTGGACATTGAACACAGACATCCAGTGCAGGGACAAACAACCTCCTCATGGCCACATTCCTGTCAGAAGTCTTATTCTGTCAGCTTTTCCTGTTACAGGGCAAAATTTGTTAGCAGCTGGCTTCTGTGGATGAGCACTACTGAGAAACTGATTGTTATGATGCTTTTTCAGAATATTCTGCATAGCCAAGATATTTTAAAAATGGTGAGGATGCATTTTATTGTGTTTCCAGCCTTTCCTCTGCTGCCATGAGGGTCAGAAACTGCTTGCACTTTCTAACAGCAAGCAGAATAAAATTTAGTATATTTGCAAGAGTACCTGCTCACATGATTCCCTCTCCTGTATTTTGCCTTTTACAAGTAGTATATTACTTCAGTACAAGACAAGACAAAACCAAATCAGACGTCATTTCAACATATGCCAGCAGTATGTTAATCTAAAGCAAAGAACATTACTGCTGTTTCAATAAGGAATTAATGAAGGCCCTCAGTTATTTTTGTGAAAACTAGGCACCAGAAAACCAATCATCAGAGTTGTTTTCCTTCTTTAAAACAAATGAAATACACTAATATTTCCTGAATATCCTGTCAGCTTCTTAGTCAGGAAAAAGAATCCAGTTCCACAGAAATTAGGCAGTGTTTCATATTGTGGGAGAAGAACAAGTGAATTAATCACTGAATGTGAACCAGCTTATGTGTGTAATCACTTCTAGTGTTCTACTGGTCTGCCAGTTTTGGATGATGATCTTGCTACTTAGCCCCATTCAGGTGCTGCTCTCTCCTGTGCAAGCTAAAAGCCAGTCACTGCTGAGATAAAAACAGACCTGGGGATTATGAACTGAAATATACACAACAGAGAGAGCAAAATGATTCCTTTTACTCAGGCAGCCACTCTTTAAATGATCAGGTAAAAACCTAGGTAAGGTTTAACAACCTGTGTGTGCCATTCCTGCCAGGAGCAGGAAAAATTGCTAATGCAAAAGGAAAACATGGAAGATGGCAGGTTCTGGAAAATCCTCCATCTGCCTTTTCAAATGGTTCCAGCTTCTCATTCATATTAAACTTAATTCTGAGCTGTGTTTCAAAAGCATTGTTTAAACAAATTGTCTTAGGGAGAAGACATCCACTTTCCCAACCTCTGTTTGATGCCCTGCAGAGAAAATAGTGCAGTGCTACTACCAGTTCAGAAGAAGCAATGCCATAAAGGAAATAATGCACACTTTTAATCTCCCAAACATCCTATTTTTCTGCAACTATTTAAATTTTTAATCTAAACTGTTGAAAATGCCCTGTATGTGTGGCTTGCTTTTCTGTAAGCTCACCAGGTCCCTGTCATTATAATCACAGAAAAAACAGTTTAATTACATTCAGTGAATTTCAGTTTCTTGGCCCCCACAGAGGAATCTATATTAATATGCAGCAGCAAAAATGGCAAAGCACAGAATTCTATTTATCCAGGGATGTTTGGCTGGAAGAAGGAACTACGTTTGATAATGAACTCCTGAGCCTGGTTCTTTACAGGGCTCACACTACATGCCAGGCTCAATACATGACTAAAACTGTTTGAACTGAAAATTCAGTCCATTTGCCGTCTGTACTGCAAGCAGAGATGACTAACAATATCATTGAATGAAAAATGTAGTGCTGATGCAGTCACAGCTAGGAAACTGTGCCCTGTAATAAGGACAGACTGGTGGGTACTCAGGAGAAAGGGAAAAGATCATTAAAGAGATGGCACAATTGTCTTAGAAAGACTGGGAAAGCTAAGTGGAACTTGGCTAGGCTAGCATGGAACAGGGGCAAGTTTATTGAAATCCCTCACTTGAACTCTCCATTGTAAAAGGCCTTTGCTGGGAGGGCATCTCAGGGCAGCAATGCTCCAGAGGCAGTTCCAGTCAGAGTATGTGTGGATCTTATTTCACAGACACAGCAGATTTACCAGCAACAGTGTAAACTGATTTCTTCAGTAGTACCCTAAGGAAGAAAACACACCTAAGGAAAATGCTGAGGGTCTGAAATTTAATGACATCTTTAAATTATCCTGGTCCAATCGATGAAATCTGGAAGAGCTCGCTCAAACATCCAAGACATTGTTTGCTGGTGTGACTGAAACACTTACAGAAAAAATGGAATTCAGTTTCATGGATCTTCCAATGCCCAAATGTAAATAGTATTGGAGTTACTCAAGAATTTTCATGCTCCTGAAGAGGCTGATATTTTCTGTTTTGCATTGAAGGGAATAAGGCAGATGTCATCCAGTGCTAGTGCTGTAGCCAAATACTGGAGTATTTAGGAAAAAAGGGGAAATATTTACAAGTAACTGACAGAAGTTCACCACCAACTACCTTGTGGTAACAAGTACAAAGGAGAAGAGATCAGTTCTACATAGGGGAAGTAGAAAGGCTAATTTATGACAGTAATTAGGTCTGAGAACAAATGCAATATACCTGAACTCCAAACAAGGAGCAGCCCTACCCAAGTTACCTTCATGTAAGGCTTCACTGACTGCTGAACTGTGAAGGAAGCAAAGAGGTGCCAAGTTTATGTTCCAGTCAGTCTCTGGAAGACTCAGCCTGGCTTTGACCTCATCATTTAAAAAAAACCAAACCAAAACCATGGGTTCAGCTGGACATCCATCTGAGCATCACCCTGTTTCTGAGCTGTAGCAACAGGGTTGGCCAATACTGAATTTAATAATTGCCTTTTTCTTTCAGCATCTAGTCAGAAGCATAAATGTCTAAAGCAATTCAGGAACAAAATTTCTCTTAACAAGGCAGTACTTATCCCTTCAGTACCATAATTAAAACAAAGTACATAGCATGCAGAGCTCAAAGTAGGCATAGTTGCCAAAATAGAAAAAACTCGTGGGGAAGGAGCTTTACCCTGGGTTCTACACAATCCCTATCTGTCAGGCCACATGATCTGATGCTAGTGGTATGTCTGCTACATTAATCAATATATATACACCATTCTGTAAGGGCCAGCTGTCATCGTGGGGCATGGGATGCATAACATGGGACAGTTATGCATGGGACATGCAACACTGGGACAGCAGGATGCATAACATCCTGAGGCAGGATTTGAGGCAAGGCTCATGGCACTGTGCAAGAGAGTGGCTAGTACCCTCCCTTCAAAATCTGAGACAAAATGACTTTTCAAAGGTTACACGGTGGCAAGACATCACTTGTGTTTAAGGACTGTCTCTCTGATCACATTTGGATTTATTTCCCCCTCCTTCTATCTCTACGCATGTACAAGTTCTCTCACCTGATAGTTCTTCCAAGTGCAATAAGTGAGGCTTCCTTGCATGCCTTTTTGTGTGCCGCTCAGCTCTGACGAGTACATATCATTTATCATTTCCCCTCCTTTTTGCCAACTTCATATCCCTCTTTCTCAGTTATGGTGCTTTTATACACAATGTCCTACTTGTAAGTTTTCGTCTTCAACATCTCACCAGAAGACAAAGAAATTTCTCACTTAATTTCTATTTTGACAGTTTTTTCCCATCTTTCACTACAAGATCTTCACCTTTGCTGCTGCTGCAATTCCTACTTGTTTGCCACTGGACAGATTCCTGAATTCAGTCAGTTAATGCTGACTGACATCTGCAGAGCAGATAATCTTTATTTTTGAAGCATGTATACATTATGCATAACTCATTCCACATAATTATACAGAGTGCTCTCATTTCTGGAAATGACTGCTCTTTGTATTCTTTGTGGAAGTAATAAGACACATTACAACAGGTTTCACTGACTGCAGAAACAGCATGGTATACAATGTACTGATAAACTTACAAGAAATCCTTCTCAAGTGATTTCTCATTTAAGTTACTGGGAAACAAGTTATGCAGACAGGAAAGGCTCGTTTCAGCACAGCGCCCACTGATCTTGCTCCATTAAGAATGGAGGATTTTGCTCTGTCTAGATCTCTCATGTCCTTTTTCCTATATTTCTTGACCTGCCCTCTCCAGTTCCCTGTCCAGCTTTGACCATTCAGTCACCTTACTCTTATCTCATATACCATTTTCCATGTTCGCTATAAAAGGGAACAACCTCTGAAACGTGATCCATAAGAATATTCCCTGGTCTTTCTCCAGTAAAAAAGTCTCCAGGAAGAATTACATTCAAAATAAGTCAGCTGGTAAGGTATTGTTTTCCTTTGATGTATTTAATAAATAAATAGCAAAATCAAAATGAGCAATGAATTATGTCCTCCACAGGCAGGCTGCCTGCGAGAGGAATGTTCAGCAGAAAGGTGTCAGGGCATCCTCATCTGGTGGGCTCGGGGCAGACTGGGCGGCCATGCACACGCACACCCAGCTGGGCACAGGCACAGCAGGAGCCACGTGGCTGCAGGCGTGCTCATGCCATGCTGACATGTCCCCAGGCCTTCCCATGCCACTGGAGCAGCTCATAGCTCCAAGCCTCTGGCTGGTTGCACGCCTGGCTCTCAGCTTGCAAACCCTCTGCTAACAGCCTTGCCTTTCCCTTCCAGAGGAAAGTACTGGGATGGCTCAATTCCCCAACAGTAGTGCTACTGTCCAGAGGGGACAGTGTTGACAGTCTGAAATTGTGACAGCTTCATTCCCTCTCAATTGGTAAAATTGTTTTGATCCTGCATCTATTTGGAGCTCTTGCTGACAGCACACTTACCCTGCCAGACATTTTGCAGTGTCAAACAAGCAAGAAGTCCAGAAATATTTCAAAGCAAATTCCACAAAACATGGAAATCCCTCCTTTCACCACATGCCAGGAGCTTTCTTCTGGCTGACCCCAGCTTTGCACCAGATAACCTATTAGTTCACAGAGCCATCCAAATGATTTTTATCATCAATCTCTAGTCTGCTTTTAAAACAAAAAAAAAAGAGTCTGCTTTGGAACTACAACTGCTGTAAATCCTCAAACCTAATTCAGCAGCATATTGTCACCCATTGCTTCTATTCTCTTGCAGCCTTGACCTGCCAATATGATGATAATATCTTTTCCTCTAATGCCACTGCCATCCCTAAAGTGCTCATGACTCCTCACTCTTTACACATGAAGCCCAAGCACATTTACAAACAAATCAAATGCAAAAGTGCTTTGTTTTGAAAGCTGTGTCTGCAAACTGTAGTTTTTCAAGACAGCGCACCATAGTGATCAGCCTCTGTCAGAATCAAGACTCATAGTGCCTCAGCACAAAACACAATATCACTGCTGTTACAGCTTGGTGCAGCACCTTATTCAGCCAAGCAATCACATGGAAAAGTTGGAAATAGTCTTCGCTGAAGACAACTCAGTTGACATCCATGTCTTAAGGGAAAAAAATTTCATCAAATTGCAGTCAAATGCATCCTCAATCTTTCTGCTCTCCTCAGAAATTCCACAATTTATTACCTATGATAAGTCACCTTAACCTACCCTTAACCATATAACCTCAAGCTGATATAAATACCATGTTTCATATACATTTTTACTTGAGCAAGGCTTGACCTCTCATCTCTTCATCAGTTTCTATAGATCCAACTGATGCAAAAATAAAGGAAATGCAAAGCAGAGAACCCTCACACAGCATTCTGCAGAGGAGGCAGGAAAGTGTCAAAAGAAAGACTAACACATTTGCCTAGAACACCATGTAGGGAATGACATATTGATGTATTTGGATAGCAACGAATATCACACTCCATACAACTTCATCCTTAGTATTCCCTGGAAATAAACAGATTTTCTGCAGTATTTATACTGGTGTAAAATAAACCATTTTTCACATAGTAATCAAGGAGAAGGAGTGTGAAGACAGAAACCTCCAAAAACTGACTTGTGTCTGAAACCACCAGAAGAAACTATGAGAGTTACTCAATAAGCTTCTTGGTTAAACAAGACTTCCCTTTCAAAGTACCTTCTAAGCATTGCTTTCTTCATTCTTACTCGGCACAGATACCGCAGATCCCTAAGAAGCAGAAGAAACATATCAGAAATCTTTCGGGTTTTTTTTTTTTTTTTCTTTTCTTTAGAAAGGTCTCACCCCAGCCAGCTGTGTCCTCTTCCACAGAACAGCTCCTTTGCTCCCATTTCTCTCCAGAGACCTACATGGACTCAAGCCAAAACACAGACCCTCCTGCTACCCTCTCCTCCCCCACCACAGAGAAAGCTAATCGACATTTTCAGCCTGGTTTCTCTTTCAGCTCCACTGCCTTACCAGAATGCATTGGCTATTAGCCCATTTCCTGTTAGCCACAGCCTTATCTAGTGAACCTGCTCTGTTTGAATGCTTCAGGCATCCATTTACTGTGAGACCTTGGGACATCCCTTTAGTCCAAACCCCAACTGCTACACTCTACCTCCGAGTCAGTAGCGGCTGAAATGTGCAATTTGTAGCTCTAAACTTCATCAGCATGAAGTGCAGTGCTAAATTGTAGCCCTAAATGAATATGGTGTCCAGTCACAGGTTTTGGGGCTAAATATCAGAGATTATGTCGTTTGATCACCTCCTTCAAAGTGCTGCATCTCTGCTAGATGCTATCAGAGAACGTGTCCACTCAAAGCAAGAACGACTAGAAACTCATTGCCTTTTTCATGGGAATCTCCAGTCATTCAGTGAGAGGAGGCTTGGTTGGTCCAGAGCTTATGGTGCTGGCTGCCAGGGTGTTAGGAGGCACTCTAGGAAGCACTGGGTAAGTCAGTGGTCTGCACAGGTCTGATATCCCTGCCTCTAAAAGAGGTAAGATGCCTTCCTCACAGCTGGGACATGAATTGGAGCTGGGTTCATTCTCCTCAATTTACTAATCAAAAAGTGCAAGACAGAGCAGCTTAGCTGTGATCTATAAATATCCCAATATTTCTGGGTTCTCAGAAAGAACAGGAATTTTCATATTAAAAAATTCACATGTACCCAGTACCAGAGGGGAAGAATTAATTCATGTTCTGTGTTTACACAATGCTCAATACACCCACCAAAACCCAAATGCAAATAAATTAAATGGATGAATGAAAATTAATACTCTAAAGAAAGATACAAAACTTAAATAACAGATATTTTCAGGCCACAGGAGACCACTGAGGATCTTTCCCTAATGACCTCCTTCCCAGAGACGATAATTCTGTTAATTTTTTTTATAAAAAGAGGAAGAAACAGAGAGAGAAGAAATCAAATCTAAATATAGCAGAACTCTTTGCAAGTCACACATATTTGGCTCATTTCTCCAATAAGAAGCATCTCAAGTTTCTCTTTAAATGGGTCAGGAATGTCTTGGCTGCACCTGAAAGTTTCAGCAAATATGAAGGCTTTAAAATCAGTTGTTAATCCTTAAAGAGAACTCATGCAAATTTGTACTCTTGAATCGTTGTGTCTAAATTATTACTTAGTATTAAATATTTGAAGTGAAAGATTTTCAAGGACTGTTGCAACTTTGGAGGAGTATTAGGCTGAATTCACTTGAAACCTTGTTGGGAACAAATAATCTGCTTTCTGATCATGAATAAAGTATTCTTTTTCTTTTTCCTGTCAGCAGTTTTGTATTTTGTTGTTATCTCCAGTTAGGAACACACAAATACCCAAATATGGAACAACATTGAAATTAAGGAAGGGAAGGTAGCACAAGTATGTCTGACAAACCCAAACACAATAACTCGGTGTACAAAAAACTAAGTACAAAATTAAGCCATATTTCCAAGTCTGAATAAGTGTAATTTAATGAAATTTACAGCAAGCCAAGAAAACAATGTTTTCCAACAGTCAATATAAAACCATAACAAAGCCAGTTTCACATGAACATAAAATTCCTTTTGGACTCTACCACTAATCTGTTTTTTATATGAACATTATCAAAGGCTGAACAAGTACTGCCAAATACCTTTATTACTAAATCAAAGAAGAAACAACCTTCTAGGATCTGTTATATTAAGTGCAGGAGAATGTGCTGGACAGATTCTAAACAATATTCCTACTTTTCCTGAATTTCCTATTTATGTAAAGACAGTATTTAAAAAAATCTCTGTAGTGTTTTACACTTGTCACACACAAAGTTCTTCATTTTCTGCAATAAAATATTATTCTAGGAGCCCTTTCAGTGAGATGTTAAACTCAGTTGCTGTTATCATTCTGATAAACTTGAATTTCAGAAATAATTGAAATCTGAAATGGGTCCTTGAAATAAAAGGTGTTTGTATAAATATAAGGATGCAATTACTGAGATAAGTAGAAATGCAAGAAATTTATGTACATAATGAATCTCCTGAAGGAAAGGTGATTTTCTTATTCTTCTTTCTCTCCCCAGCTCCACAGCACTGAAGTGCACAGTTCTTTTTGCAAAAGAAACTTTCTCTAGTTCAAGTTTTAAGAGAATTTGAAGGTCTAAGCAGAAAGCTAAAAATTGTAAAGTTATTTCCCAAGTTGTTCCACCATAGCTAGCAGTTTGTCAGGCAGTCACTCATCTACAGCTGCTCCTGACTAGAATCATGTAGACGACACTACCTTACTATAATGGGCTTGAAATCAATAGACCCACAAATTACCTAGAAAACAGGTAAAAAGAACTTGCCTAGAGGCACCTCTCTAGGAAGAATTCTTGAAGGGGTAGTATGAGCCTGAAGTGCTGCACTGAAGTCCATGAAGGAGCACACCATCTTTTGTAAAGGGATTTAAGTAACACTGCTAACAGTGCCCAAAATGTTTAGTTTTCCACTAAGACCTAGGGATTAAAACCAGTTAAGGCATGATTTCAGGTTCACAGCTTGTTGTTTGTTATCTCCTGTGCCTTCTCTGTATCAGGTCATTTTCACTTGAGTAGTACACCAGAACATCCCTCTGTTATTTTGACAAAATACACGGGGCAGGTACAGGAGAGGATGTTGCTGTCAGGGCAAATTGCTAAGCAGCTCATCTCATCAGTGGCACTGAACTTGCCTACAAGGCAATGCTCCTCCTTGCCCATGGCATTATTGTAGGTGCCTCAGGTACTGCTGGTTATCATTTTCCCTTAACATTCCTTGCCTCATCATCAAATAAAGGATCCTTCTTCTTTGACTAAGCCTTTCATGAATTCTGCTGCCTCAGGTTGACTCCACCTTCCTTCACTTGTGCTGGAAGTGACTGAGAGTTGCACTCAGGCAGTTCCTTGTGCTTGGTGCAGAAGGTCAGCCCTTGGCACTGGTCTGCTTGAGAAATTGGCATAACAGAGAAACAGACAGCTGGCACTGCTTTTCTGCTCAGTAGCTGAATTTCACTTGGGCAGTCTATTTGAGGACTTTCAGCGAATATTTCCAGTTTGCGTGCCCAGAGGTTGCAATAGCTATGCTCTTCATTATTATGGAAAATGAGCTTTCTCTGTTGGAGAACCATGCTCTTTCCTAAGGTCAGAACCCACCTGGATGGCAAAACGTACAAAAAATGGATGTCATAAGCATTCATGAGAGAGCAGCAGTAGCAATGCAGAAGCTGCTCTCTTATCCGAGGTGGTAATGTGTTATTTCAGAAGGCATTATTACCTCACAATAACTCTACTTTCATTGTGTATAATGATTAATGGTAATTGCTTTTGTACTTCAGTACTTTTCAGAGACCACTTTGGCTTCCAATGAATACATTAGTGCCTCATTGCTGTAAACACCCTCCTCACAACTTGGCCTATAACACAGAATTAGATTACAAAGCAGTCAAGATGGATATTTTTTCTGTGTTTTGATTTTTCTGGGAGATAAGGTTTTTGCTCTGATGTGAAGGAGAAAATTGTTCAAGAGCTTCCACTTTAATCTAGCCATGAGTGGCATTCTAAGTCTTCCTAATGCGCCTACAATTCTAATTCTCTGTTAGATTGGCTTAGTGTTAGGACTGTGATCAAAGAATACATTTTCTTCTGCATTCCTAGGCTTTTCTAATAATGTAAAATGCCAGTTTGTGGGATGGAAAAATAAGAAAGATGCCTTTTCTGGCTTTCATGGGAACCATTTTATCCCTAGATACTACCTCATCTCACTGTCCTCAAATATACTTTATGGGATGACCCACATTAAAAAATCTAGCTTTTAGAAAGTTCAGTTGGAGGGGCTTATAACTGTCACCCTTGGTCTCTCTTTTGCTTCTTCAATTCTCCTTTATTTTTAAATACTCTCTTACCCCCACTGTAAACTTAGTGTAAGGATAGGGAATTACAGCAATGGATTGCCTAGGGAGATGTTGGGGTCTCCCTCATTAGGGTTCTTTAAAAGAGATTAGACAGTATCTGTCAGAAATAATTTATGTATTGCTTATCTTGCCTTAAGGCAGAAGGACACATGTTGTTATGACTGTTGATAGGATTTCTGTACCTACACCACTAAAGGATTTATGAAAAGAGCGATCTTATATTTCTTTAGGTCAAAGAATTATGTTTGTCTAGTGTCTCTAAGACATTGCAGTAGTTCACATTACTGTGCTACAGATAACACTAAAATCTTGGGTAAAACAATAAAGCAATTTTTTTGGAGGAATTAACTTGGATAGCAACAACTGCATAGGGTTGAAATGATCCTAAGCTGAAAGGAAGTGTTCAAAGTTAAGGTTCAGACCTTATTTAAGGTTCTGCTAAAGGGCTAAAATGGGATTATATGGGTCTCAAGGTCTTCCTTTGATGTGTTTTCTTTCTGTGTTAGCCACCCACCAAGCCGTATGCCTCCTTCAAAATACTGCCATGGGACTGATGGCATGTAACTGGTGTGGTGATCATGTGCAAGGTAAGAATTTAATATGAAACATGCTGGAGAATAATTACTACTCTATAATGTCAGCTTGATGCTATAGTATAGACACAATTTGTGTCAAATTAAATTCTAATCTTTCTATAGTAACCATATTATCTGAACCAGTTCTTGCTAATAAAAAATATTGACCCATGGTTCTTGATAAATAAAACCAGTCTTAAATTCAGGAGTGAAAAGACAAGTTTCCATCTTCAAATTCCCTACTTACTTCAAATCAAGACATAACCAGAGGGATGGGACTCCTTGAAGCTGTTGGCTTAGTGTACAAGAAATTATTTTTTGCAGCTACTTTACCAAGAACAAGTCACACTGTAAAACTTGATGCAAGGCAAGCAAATAGACCTTGGTTTAGATAGCAAAATTCCTTACCTGAAATTTCTACTGCAGGGAGCAATAGACTCAGGCATTAGTGCTACACACACATGCACTTTTACAGAAGAGATCTCCAGTTTTGGCCTCTAAGAACTACATAAAGGGTCAGAGTTTTCCACTACTCTGTATAAAGCTTCTGTGTAACTCTCTCTGCAGAAGGAAAAACATCCCCATACAGCAAAGAAACAAGACCCCAACAATGGCATTTTCAATCATAATGTCTGAAGTTATTCAGAGACTGAGATCTTGACATTCTCAATATTGTGTGAGGCTGGTAGTAATAATTTATGCATTTACTTATTATTAGTCTGATAATATTAATTTACTGAAACAGAGATCCAGAATAAGGCACAAGTAATTTGCAATAATGATATCTTCAAAGCTTGTGTCTGGACTTTCAGTGGAGACTGAAGATTGAAATCAGAGATTTTGCTGCTTTCTCCAAAATGCACCTAAATGATAGCCAATTTGTTCTGTACTAACCCATGTTTCTTAATCTTCAACTTTCACATATTTCTTCTCTCTTGTCATTACTTTTCATGTGAATAAATTCAGAAGGTCTCCCTTTGATTCTGTCTCAGGAGACAAGGAGCAACACACTGCCATTTTTCTGTGAAAGAATTCTTCTTGTCATGAACTCAAGGCAATCGCAGAGTTAAATTCAGGACCATATTACTGAATTCCCCAATGCTTTCAGTCATCCATGCATTTTCAATACCTGCTTTCATTTTATTTTTTCAGATCCAAAGCTAGAAAGATCATATGGAATCCAATGTATCATGTTTGAAAGGTTGAAGGGCAGCTGGGATTTATTCCACAACAGCTAATTGGGATCTGTGCTTTTGGACTTCACCTGCATCCTTCTGCCAATATAATTCTTTATGTCATACTGTTAAAGTCATCAGAATGTCATGAGAGAATAATTTGCTTCCCCAAGATTAAAGTAGTGAACATATCAATTTAATCCAGAATTTTGGGAGACAGTCTATTAATCATCAACAAGGAAAAAGAGTTATGCACTAATAAGAGTTTTCTAATTGCTAAGCAAAAGATGGGGGGGGGAAATTACTATTCCAGTTTGGCAGGTTTGCAATAACTCCTGGTAAGAAAAAAAAAAAAAAATGTTTCTTCTGCTCCTATTATTGCTTCACTTCAACACATCAACCTTGCATTGTCAACAGGAATAATTCAGCTGAGCCTTAGAAATGTGACTCTGAATCCATACAACTACCAGGAAACCCTCTCCTTTTGGTTTATGACAGTAACCATATTGCTCTGGTGCTTTATCAGGGAAATGTATGTGGTATGAGAGCCTTGAACTTTGAATCAAACAGGTTTTTAGTGCTGTCTACCCTGGAGCTGATGGCATCTTGCATTAGCATGACTGGTTGGGAAATGCAAGCTGCCAGGTCTGGTGGCTCCCAGGAATTCCTTTGACTGTTCCTCACTGCTGTTATGTAGGAATAACAAATGGCCTACAGTACAGGAATACTCAGTATTGTAACAGGTTGATCTGTGTAGTAGGGGAATGATTCTCAGAATTTTGTAAGTTCCAATAAGACTCCTTTTTATCACTCTGTACTGTTAAGATTACACTTCCTTTCCTTATTAATATTGCTCACAAAATTCCTTCCCTCCCTCAGCCCTTCTGCACTCTTTCACCCCACTAACAGGTCTACACCAGCAGAGTAAAAACCACCCTCTCTGCACAATAACATGCTAATGCCTGACAGATTCTTTCTCCTCACTCACAGCATAGTCTTCACAACAGCCTGAGTAGCTTTTGATGAGGAAAAAAATAGACTGGCCTTCGATCGTTTTCTGAGCCATTGTGTATTCCAAATTATTTAATGACAGACATTTTCATACCTGAGGATCCCATATTACTTAGCTTATTCAACCATAAATTAGAGTGATTTTTTTTTTCCCTTGAAGGGCTTCCTTGATGTAGCAGAAGAGAGGACTTTTAAAATTAGGAGCCAGCCTAGCACTCATGAAAGTTACAGATCAATGGAGATGGTGTGAAACAGCCTGGCACTGTGCAAAAGCACCAGCCTGCTCTGCTGCTGCATCTCAATTATGCTGCATGACACACCTGCTGTCCTAGCCCTGCTTTTCCCTTGAGGCAAGCCTGCTAATGTGCTAATTTATATGGTGTATAACAGGGGATTTGGAACAGAGGCCTAAGAGACTCCTTTTCACCTGGTGCCTTATTAAGGATTTGAGCCCACTTTGCTAGAGATGAAAAGCCAGTGGGCATAAGGCATTAGTGTCATTTAGTTCACAATAGGTAGTCAGTTAGTGAATAGTGGTCTTGCAATGACTTTGTTCAGGTCATTTCCTTTAACAGATGTTCCTTTGTGAAGCTGCTATTCCATAACAGTTTCTGTGTGTTTTCTTTTTGCATTAACTATACACATTGAGGAGCTATTTATTCCTTTGTCATTTAACAAAATAAAATCAATTACATGTTAATAATAAGAAGGCAACAAGTATATATCTTGCATTTCTACAATATTTCTGTGGATTTCACGTTCTCCTACTTTCAGAAGTAAACTGTCTGCAGAAGAGAAAGCTCTTACTGTTTTGTTAATGATAAGAGAGACAAAGAAATGTTTGGCTGCAATTCTGAAAACTCCTAAACCTCTCCACAATCACAGACTCACAGAACAGCTTAAGCTGGCAGGCACCTGAAGAGATTGTCTAGTCTAACTGTCCTGCTGAAAGAAGGGTAAGGTGGAAAATGTCATTCCAGACCATTTCCAGTTGAGTTTTGAGTATCTCCAAGAATGGAGACTCCACAAACTCTCTGGAGAATTTGTTCCAGTGTACAACGCCAATGGAAGAGCCTTTTTCTAATGTTTAAATGAAATTTCTTGTATTTCAATTCGTGACCATTGCTTTTTGCCCTTTCACTCAGCACCACTGAGAAGAGTTTGGCTCTGATTTCTTTTTTCCCCCCTCTCAACAGTCATTTAAGCACACTGATTAAAATAAACACAAGGTTAAATAATCCCAACTTTTACAGATTGTCCTCACATAAAAGGTACTGTAGTCCTTAAATCACCTTAGAGGATCTTCAGTGAACTCACCTCCAGCATCTCTCTTGTACTGGGCAACCCAGAAACAGATGCAGTAGTGCAGATGGGGTCTCACCAAGGCTGGGTAGGGGGAAAACATCACCTCCTTCAACCTGCTTGTGACACTCTTCCTATTGCAGACCACACCGCCGGCTCACATTCACCTTGGTGCTCACCAGGCCCTCCAGGTCTTTTTCTGCAAAGCTTCTTAAGCATGTCTCCAGCACACTCACCTGTGATTATTACACTGACGCGTGGGGTTATTACTCCCAAGGTGCAAAACTGAGCATCCTTTACTTGAACTCTATGGGGTTCTTTGCCCATTTCCCCAGGGTCAGGGTCCATCTGAATGGGAGACAGCTATCTCATGTACCAACACCTCCTCCTGGTTTTGTATGGTCAGCAGACTTGCTGAGCTTACACTCTGCCCCATTATCCAGGTGGTTAATGAAGTATTTGAGAAGCACTGGTTCGTGGGGCACAGAACTAGTGATTGGTCTCTGGCGGTACTTCAAGCCATTGATCACAGCCCTTTGACCCTCATATTTCAACTAGTTTTAGGAAGGATGGTCAGACATAACTACCCACTTCATATATCTGACAACTCCAAACACCTCTTTGTTCTTTTTATGTTTAGAAATGGTTTCCAGAACTATTTGCTACCTTATTATAAGCTTTCAGGGACAGAGATGAGGCTGGATCTTCATTTTTGTAATTCATGAAGACTCAAGGGATATCTGCATTCTTCAGCCTTCAGGAATCTCTCCAAATTGCCACGACTTTTCAAAGACTTTTGAAAGAGTAAATGTGGCCTCACAATGACATTGGATCACACTCTCAGTACTCACGGGCACATTTTCTCAGCTCCTATGGGCTTATGTATGTCCACATTGTTTAAATGTTCCCTAACCTGATCCTCCTTTGGCAGGAGTAGTCTTCCTTGCTCCAGACTTCCTTAATGATTTCAACAACTTGGGATTCCTGAAGGCAAGACAAAAAAAATATTGAGTGCCTCAGTCTTTTCATATTCTTTGTCAAAAGGCCCTTGCCCATTTAACCCTGTGACTGTGTTTTCTCTAGTTTTTATTTCACTGCTGATCTACTGGCAGAAGTCTTGTCGCCCTTCCTGTCCTTCATCAGATTCAATTCCAGGTAGACTTTAACATTCCTTATCCAAGTCTTGCATATTTGGACACTGTTTCTGTATTGTTCTCAAGGCCTCTTGTCCCTGCTTATACTTTATATACTCTGAAATGCTGCATATCATCATATCTTAAGGAATGTTGATAAGAACTAAAGGTATTTAGACAACTTCATTGGGCAGTTTCCTTAGCCACTTGGTATTGGATTTACTCCATCCAGTTTTAATGACCAGAAAGACACATCTAGTCTTAAGTAATCATCCCCTGATTAAAATCCAAGTGATAGCTAATCTCCTGGAGGTGACTGTAGTATTGTCCACAAGGGTCCCAGGATGAGGGAAGAGACGAGGAAGTTGACTCCATGTATCAGAATGCTTGATTTATTATTTTATGATAGATAATATATTAAAACTATACTAAAAGAATAGAGGAAGGGATTTCATCAGAAGGCTAAGTTAAGAATAGAAAAGGAATGAATAACAAAGGTTTGTCCCTAACCGAGACAGTCTGGGCAGGTGAACTGTGATTGGCCCTTAATTCCAAACAACCAGATGAGACCAATCACAGATTCCCCCTGTTGCATTCCACAGCAGCAGATAAGAATTGTTCACAGTTTGTTCCTGAGGCCTCTCAGCTTCTCAGGAGGGAAAAATCCTAAGGAAAGGATTTTTCATAAAACATGTCGGTGACAGGTGACCATCTCTCTCGACTGAATATAGAAGCCCTGACTATTTATATACGGTTTAGACTATGTGTCTAATTTTCAGATGACTAAAGCAAATTCCATGCCTCAAACTCTACTGTCCATTATGAGGAGTCAGTAAAACAATAAGTAAGTGCATATTTACATTTTATTGTGTGTGCACTAACATGTACAGGAGCTGGAAAACCAAATTCCAAGGTCCTTATTTGTATAAACTTTGAAAAAGTAAGACTGTAACCACAGTATACTGCTGCAACCACAGACTACTGCTGTACTAGAGAAGGAGCCATAAACAGAGTTCTTCTGTTTCTTCTTAAACAGAAAAACATGACATTTCATAAAACTGCAACCATCCACTGTACAGGAGTAATTTTTTCTTAGTAGTGGTGAAGAATACAGAATATTGAAGCCAGTGACAACAACAATGCCCGACAGGCTTGCTGTCAATGCATTATACGGGCTTAGATTTTTCAAACTTCTTGGAAGTAAGGTTGCTATATCTGCAGTGTTCACCTGGCTTAACATTTAAATTCTTGCAACATGAAAAACTGAGTGCTGTGTCTCTAGATTTGTTTGCCCTTCATTTGCAACCTACTTTTCTAGGTCAAGAAAATCTCTGATAGAAGTGCAGCTACACAGTTACACAGGAATGTTGCAGGCAAAGCTGGTTTAACTCTGGGAACAGGTGTAAGAGTCTTCAGCAAACGCATTATTGGAATAGGCAGAATTTGCTGACAGCACCATGGCTTTGAGAAGCTGTTGCACAGTGACTTCAGAAGGCCGTGTGCTGAATCAGATGCAGAGCTCACACTATACTATCGGAGTTTCAGCATCCACACCCCTCTGCTTCACCTCTGGCACAGACAAATACTTCTTTGCTTGTATCAGAAGGCCAGGGAACCACTTTTCACAGGGCTTCAGAAGTAACACTTAAATATTTTTGAATTTAGTTATGTAAAAGTCGGCAAGACACTTGGAAAAAGCCCCATCACTGGGCAGTGCACAGGACTGGAAGGGCTCAACATTTTGAGTCCAATATTATACTGGTGAAGGTTTGCTTAGCTGCTCCTCAAGGGATAAGACATATTTTTTATTGTTAAAAGAAATTGTCATGTTTCTTTCTTTGATAGAAAATTTGAATAACATGTAGTTGAAACAAAAATTTTATCAGTAGTGATTAAGTTATAATGAAACCACAGTGAATAAATCAATGTTTTATTAAGAATTCAAATGTTTCTATCAGGATGTGAGTGGTAAGATGCTTTCAAAATCCCAAGGCTTAGCAGGAGTACAAGTGATCTGCATAGAAAATGAAATATTTTCATTAGCTATTGATTTTTGTTCTCTAAGGGCCATTAATGCTGTACATTTGGACAGTACAGGATGATGCCCATAGTTTAAACAACCCAAGAACTTTCCTGAATAATCTCAATTTATCCAATTTGCTCTCTCTTGGTTTGAACCCTGGGTATAACAACAGGCTTCAAAGCCTGCTGTTAAGTGCTAGCATAAAGCCTTGAAGCTTGAGATTGTCTCTTCCAGATACTTTAAATGTGTGAGCTTGACAAAGATCTTAATGGAGCTGGGATTTTGCATTTGCCACATTCTCCTGTCTGGGAAGGAAGATAACACAGAAGTACAGCTCGAGCACCAGGCAGGGGCACAGCTGATTTCAGAGGAAATTGTAATAAATGATGGCTTTGGCTTATCATTCCCCACAGGCTGTTGTGCTTAGCTGCTGCTGTTCAGGTCTCAAGGTCTGTGAAAGCATGACACTGTTGTGGTGACAGCCCGTCATCTTGGTGACAGCGTGCTGAGTGCCCGTCACCATGGTGAGTGCCCGGCATTGTGGTGAGTGCCCGTCAGCTTGGTGAGTGCCCATCAGCTTGGTGACAGCCTGCCATCGTGGTGAGTGCCCGGCATCGTGGTGAGTGCCCGGCATTGTGGTGAGTGCCCTTCATCGTGGTGAGTGCCTGTCACTGTGGTGAGTGCCTGTCACTGTGGTGTGTGCCTGTCACTGTGGTGTGTGCCTGCCATCGTGGTGCGGGCGTTGGGCAGCAGCAGGATCTCACACCTGCTGCAGGGATGCTTCTCCTGAGCTGAACTCAAGGCCCAGGGCAGCAGCTGCAGCCCAGTGCTGCTCTCAGCACCCCACTGGGCAGGCCTGGGCTGAGCATGGGCTGGCAGCTGCCCCAGGGCAGAGCTGTGAGATCAGCTCAGTGAACCAGCCCTGCCAGAAGACCATGCCACCCTCACTTCAGGTGTGGGGAACAGTAAGGAATGCTGGGATCCAGCTTAGACTCTAAAGTGAAGCAATCATCCTCCCCAGCCTTCTGTGACATGAGAGGAGGGAGGCAGGCTCCTGTGGGAGAGCTGGGACAGGACCATAACTGAGTGTCCAAGGAGAAGCCTTTCCCCCCTCACTCACATCACAGTGCTAGCACAGACTGGATTGCTGGCATAGCACCTTGGCTTGGTGAGCACAGTTAAGCTCACACCCCATTCAAGACCTTGAGCAGGTCTGCAGAGCAATTCATTCACCCAGTCAAGTTTCAGAAAAGCATTTGTAAACTACTGTTTTATTATATTCTAGCAAGACAAGAAAGAAGAGTTGAATTTTCAGGGATTTTGCATGAAAGGACACAGAACTGAGGCATTGAAAGTGATGTTGTTTAGATAAAAGGCCAAGCAGGCATATAACCCTGTGAGCTGCTTTTCCTCATCTCTAAGTGGGTGTTAATGCTCAAATCCACATTTGTGTTTTACAGACACTGTTTCAGGCAATTACTCTTTTTACACAGGAACACAGAATGAAATGTGGAGCACTTCAGTACCCCCCCATTTCTGTACACTGCATATTTCCAACTGGCTTTCAAACCTGCAGTAGTTTTGGATCTGATCTGGGGGTTTTGCTGCTCCCAAGGGAGGTAGTAGGGCTTGACCTACAATTGGGAATTTTATGCCCACAGCTTGGCCTCTGAAAATTAAAGACTGCAAAGCTGAGCTCCTCCCATCTCCTTTTATAAACTCTCTCTTTTAAATTCCCACTCAGTGAGCTCACCACTTTCTGAAAACTAAGATGTGGTAAATATCCTCTAGCATAAAAGTTGAATTTTTAAATATCAGGCTGTCCAGATACTTGGAAGCAAATCCTATATATACTATTGACTAAAATACATTAATTTTGGTGCTAGGTAACACCTTTTAGTGATCCCAGAGCGTGTACCCATCACTGTGCCTATGCTTATAGCAGTTCAGGGAGGCCATTAGGTCAGACAGATCACATGTACTGATATATGTTTTCTGGAAGAGAACAGTAAAAACATATGTAGGCACACAAGTTTATACCCAAAAAGGGAAGGATGTCAAAGATGACAGCTAAAAGCAGTAAGATAAAACTGTCATTCATGTACATACTACCTACAATTTTACACTGTCCTGCTCACTATTTGTAATTTCTGCCTTTTTTTTTTCACACCGTGAAAATTATGGCTCCTTACACTGGATTTCTAATGAATTAAAGTGGGATCCAGATTATAAGCAATATCCAATGCACATTGTTGCTGAAGTTGACCTCCACAGTCCTGGCACTCTCTTAATACATTACCCCTAGCATAACTTAAATCTGTTCTAAATTAAGCTGGCTGGGGGAGTTTTGGAAAAAGTAATTCCCTACAGTAGACAAAACCAAAACACTGCTGCTGGCCAAACCACCCACATACCCTTTTTTCAAAGAAATTGTTTGCCCTGATGTCTTCTCCGAGAGACCAAGAAACAATTTACTTAAATTTCCTAACTGTGTTTCCTTTGGGAGCATCATGGTGTCTTATGCTGTACATAGACACCATGATGCTCCTCCCAAAGGAAATGCACCCCTCAGATTATGCTGTACATACGCACCTTCTGCACTAGGATATAATTCACCCCATGCATTCTCCCCACTTCTCTCATCCATGCTGCAGGGCAGCCATGGTGCTGGGACACAGCTTTGGCAGATGGCATTGTACCTCAGAACTCTGCAAGCTGAGGTCACAGAATTCACAGTTACTAGGTTGGAAGAGACCTTAAAGATCATCGAGTCCAACCCATACCCTAACACCTCAACTAAACCATGGTACTGAGTGCCACATCCAGTCTTCTCTTAAACACATCCAGCGATGGTGACTCCACCACCTCCCTGGGTGGTGTAAGGTCCCTTCCTTACACTTGCCCACAGCTACATTTCCGTCAGTGCTGACATGTACAACTACAAATGAAGAAATAGAAAGCTTTTCATTCTCGAGTTTTGCTGCATATCTGCCTTAAAATGATCTAAAGGAGTGGACATCATATCCTTCATAAGAATTAAAACAAAATAAAGACACATTCTTCTACTTGTTCCTTTTTCCTTTTTTTGTCCCCCTGTTTGATAATCTAGGAGTATCAGTATTTATCTTCTTTATGCTTCCACAGTTCCCCTTAGATTGTCAGTTCCTCCATCATTGCATTAAAGGTCAGGATGGAAATCACTTTCTCCAAGGTATTTCTTCTTAGAGAGGTTAATTAAAAGGAACGATGGGCCAGATACTCCACTGCCTCCTGTTTTGCACAGTCATTTGCAGACTTGAATTCATTCACAACTCACACAGGGATTCACAGCTCCTCAGACATCCTCCAGTGTGGACCACCAGGCTGTATAAATATATGGGACAGGACAGAGGAGACAACTACTGGAGCAAGGCCTAAATGCTTAAAGATCACCTGTAGCTGCCTGACTGACACAAAGGCATTGGCAGACAGCCTGATCACTGAAACAGCTCAGAGGAAGAGGGCATATGAGCTTGGCAGGGGATTTCAATTTTTGGGATTCTTAGCTCTTGTAAATTCATTTCGCTGAGGGAAGGGACCGTGACTTTAAAATGTTCTGCCACTAAGGCACAACCTACTTCTTCTAGATTACTAGGTAGAGCAAGAAAACACTACCAGCCCAGAATCCCTGTCTCATTTGATATCAGCACTAGCATATCATGAAAGTTTAAATGGCCATACAGTTGATTGGCTATGGAGAATCAAAATAAAAACAATTTCACCACTCATGTTAATTTGGTTTCACTTGCATGCTTTCTCTGTCATCCTTCCACTTCTCCAGCCATCCATAACTTTTCAGGTGAAACAAGACCTGAATTTTAAATGCAAGGTTTATGTAGGAAAAAGAACAAAACAAAGCAAAAAGCAAACCACTACTTTAAAGAAGGAATACAAAGGAAGCACGTCCAGCCTGGGCTGGACAACATTTTCCACAAAGTGTCTTTGCTAGAAAAGTTGTTTTTCACCTAACTTAAATATTTCCACAGTCAAGAGCCTGAAAGTCAAAATATTTTTCTTTAAAAATGTTTTCTGATATATCAACCATATTGTAGTTAGTTCATATCCTCATTTTTCTGAATTACCTGTGCACTCTAATTCTTGTCATTTCTAATGTGAAAATCACCCTGAGAGCTGAAGACTGGCTGGGGAATCTAGTTTAGAGAAGGCAAAGGAAGAGAAAATATCCAGGAATACAGCACCCAGGGTGTTCTGACACCTTTTTTAAATAGCGATGCAGAAAAACCAGTCAAACCTCAAAGGCCTAGGACATGAGTGTTCCCTTTCTCCTGTGGCTGTTTCTCCCACTGCCTCAGAAGCACTGTGTGTTCTTCAGCAGTGTACTGTAGAAAGCTCTTTAGAAATCCTACTGATTTAGCAGGAGCTGCAACCAGTAATGGCACATTTTTACATCTTCATGGATGAGCAATGGGCAGCAGTAGAAGTGGGATGTGATTCCATTCTCAGCGTTGTTCTCACTGGCCCATCACTGTACACATGCCAGAAAGCTCAAGGAATTTCCCACAGGGGGAGTGCAAGAATTGGTTAATTTTATAAACTGTTTTATGACCACCATTACCTAGATGCTGCAGAAACTGCACATAAAAGAGCTCAACCTTGAATGAGAGGTGAGGTAAAAGGACAAAATAAGAGTGCTACAAGAGGAAAAGCTATTAATAGAATGAATCTGATAATCACACCTCTCTTGCCACACACTTATTCATATTCTTCATTCCTCTGGTTGAGATTCTAAATCTCTTCTGTGGGACACCAAACATAGCTTCACTGGGAAACATAACTTCCTGAGAGAGCTGCAGCTCGCTGTGAGGGCATCAAGAGCCAGTCCCACAACAAGAGGATTGTTTGTCATGATGAAAGAGTACCTTTTTTCTCTGAGAGCAAGATGCATTCTAGAGTGGAGTAGAAGCCTAATCCTGAGTAAATATGAGCAGAGTTCAGCAGAAAATGGTGCCAAGAGCACTCTCTAGAACAGGATTAAAGAAAATATGAAAAATAAAATGCAGTCACTTATACCACCTCACTCTTTATTATTTAAAAACTTTCAGCACCTGCAAGAAAAGAGACAAAATGACAACATTGCCACATTTACTGTTCCCAAGGAATTACAGAACCATGGTTTCCAGATAAAAATTACTTTTTGTGAAGTCTGATATATTTTAAAACACTTTGTAACAACTCATTGCATAATTCAAATGGCCCCTACACTACAAACAGCTAACATATTTATGCTGGCAGGACTGTCAGTGCATTTTTGTTAAAAGAAGCTTGGAGCTCTGCTGCAAATAATCTCCAAAGAGTAACTCTAATTAGCGGCTAAAGTTGGCATATTTCCGGCTATCTGAAATTAGATCAGAGAGTTAGGCTGAGATGAAACAGCCCTATTAACTCCCTAGGCTTCCAGTTTCTGTTTATTGGTGGAAATTAATGTTTTGAACTTTATCAACCATTATCTAAAGAAGTCTGGAGTCAGTGGTAACAGAGTGATTCAAGAGAGACTTTACTGCCAGCTTCTGTTGAAGTACCATAGGCACTCTACATAAATATCCACATGAAAACTTTATTTAATGGTTACATGAAGCTGAACAACAGTCAGGAAAGATGGTCGAGTGGCCAGCATGCCAGGCTGGCAATTATAAGGAGTGGGAGACATTCCTTGCTCCAAGGTATTATTTAATCATTTCTGCATGACCTAGAAAAATTCTCTTTGGGGGAGGGTGAAAGTAGGGGAGATTAACCAAAGGTTGACTATAGTTAAGCAAATCTTTGTTTTTCCTACAGCTTGTGGAAACAGAGAGGCTCCTTCAGACAACTGGAGTTAGCCTTTGAAGAGCATTTTTCATCTGTAAAACAGGAATAGCACTGCTCCACCTCATGGGGACATTAGACAGATGGATACTTTCCTCTGCTTCCAAGAGACCTCAACCCGCCTTGGACAGGCACATCAGAAGCAAACACCATAACTCTCTCCACATGGCTCTGCAGCTTCCCTGGGGCCTTTGGTGCTGAGACAGGGCTTTGCAATTCTCTTTGCCTTCCACACAACTTCAGCAACTCTAAGGTTTGCCACGGCTATATGTTCCTCTCCTCCTGCACAGCTTGGAAAACATTAAAATGTAAAAACTTCTTTTTAAACATCGGGACAGGGAAGGGACAGGTAGAAAGACAGCAGAAAGGAAGGCACAAGGAATCATCCTCTTGGGAAGTATATTTGAACTTCAGTTCTTAGAACTTCTAAACAAGGAAGATATTTGTCAAGTTGTATTTTGCTCTGCCAAACACATGGGAAAGGAAGTAATTTTTACGTCTCGAGGCTAAGCACCAAAAACCAATGTAATTCTAGAGTTAATATGTAGACAAAGGAGGAAATGGTATTAGGTCAGGCTATTTTGTTCAGACAGAGCAATAGAGAATTTAGGCTATCTCTTATTTCTGGTAATCAGCCTGAGTAGAGAAATCAATGTCTTAAGCTCTTAGAAGCCACAGAAACAAATACTAAAATTAGGCTTACGTTTCAAAAGAAAGTTGTGGTTTAAAGCAATCCATTATCCCACCCAGTATGTGGAAATTTTCTGCAAAATCCAACAAAAATTTACAACTTAAAATCTGCAGCGAAACTGAATCTTCACAGACAGAATTCGGAGGCTACCTTCACCACCTCCTCCACACCACAAAGTGCACCACCCAAACCCTTGCATTTACAAGTTGAGATTACCCTTCTCCATCTTTGCTTTCTAGTACAAGTGCTTTTTTACATTCTTTGAAGTGTAAAAAGAGGACATTTCTCTCCTGAAGAGGACAGACAGGATTTGTCTAAAAAACATTTTAAGGGAAACCGGAAGAATCTACCTCCTTAGGCCTGTGTTCACAGCAAAACCAACGTAACTGAGCTGCTGTCTCAGGAATGGATCCCATCCAAACAAAGAGCCCTTTGCTTAAAGCCTGACAATGGTAAAAAGCCAAGTTTGTGGCAGCCAAGAAGCCAGGGGTCAAAATTCAACTGAGTGCAATTTATTCTCCTGGCCACCCAGACACCATACTGGAGGGAGTGCAGGCAAACTCCAGTTGCATACAACCAGAGTTGCAGTACTATCCCAAAGGTCCTTCCTAGGAAATTTAAGCAATTTCAGAAAAATTCTCTCAGTCCCTTCCAGCAAACAGCAGTGTATCACAGCAGGGGAAGCAGCAGGTGCATCTCTGAAGTCTCGTGATTGAATAGAGATATGTGCAGGGTGAACAAGGCGACAGGGCTGAGTTCCAAGAAGCAGGCTCACTTCTTTCACCATAACATTATGAAACTAAAGCACAGCTACTTTATACAGCCAGCAGAGCAATGAGTGAATAAAATGAGCCTCCAGCAACTAACTGCCATAGAAATTTTACTTGCAGACTGCAGTACTTTGGAGAAAAGAGTTTATACAGTCACTATGAATTTCACATGTCTCTGTGCAGCTATCTGTACCCTGTATTTTTGAGGTACTAAATTATCCACTGGGTAGGAAGACCTAGACACTGGCAGAGTTGCCCAGAAATATGAGATCAAGCAATCAAGAATCCCTCCTCTGGTCTGTTGGAGGAAGCAATGGGCCTTCAGCCAACAGAATGTGTTTGTCTTTGGACATGCTCTGCAAAAATCCACTAAAGGTGAGAGCTTAAATACTCAGGCTGAGGTAGTATCAGTTAAAGCAGCAGTATTCTCCACTCCACCAAACAGTGATGGGGACTGTTTAACAAAGAGAATTCTTCAGCAAAAATGAGTCTTTTCTTGCTAGAGGCAACATGGAGAGGCTTGGTCTCCCCTGCAAATTTAAACTAAACCTGGGGACAAGGCCAGAGTCGTCGGATGCATAATATAGATTTGTAATATTTTGCATTTTAACCCTGTGGGTGTTTATTTTGCTAAATCTCTTCCTTTAGTATACTGTTCTGTTGTCCCCAAAGTGTGTAACGAGGTGAGACCCACCAGCAAACTGTGGACAGTTTGGGAGACCCAAGAAATGACTTCAAGTTGAACAGAAGGCCTGCAAGTTTCAATGCCATGGGGATGTGTGATAGGACACCTAGAACTATTAAAAAGATATGTCTTTATGTTGAAACAGGAAATTATTGCCTACAGAATAATGTACTTTGAACTAATCACAACAGCCTGGAGAATATGAAAGAAAAACAATGAGACCTGTTTTTAACACAGATGATACATGCTTTTACTAAAGGACATGTTACTATTTTGAACTAGTTTTCCAGCTGCAGTTAATAAGCTCTGGGTTCAGCTCCATTTGTGAGAATACAAAGCAGCTCTTTATGATATCCCCACCCTAGAAATTGCCTCACTTTGGTCTATTCCCCATGATTGCAGTAGCCCCAAGGGAATCCTCAGCTTACTGGACATTTTTGTTATTTGATCGCTAAGATTTGGTAGAGTGACATAGAGGAGATGTGACATCTCTAAGAAGTTAGGCCAGTATTTCCAGAACCAGAATAAATTAATCAGGTCAGCCTGTACTCTGTGCTGGGAAGGCTGCTCCACAATACTCCAAGACCTTTCCCTTTGCTGAGCATTTCCTGGTGTCCTTGACAAAAAAAAAGTCTACAACTCCAGCACAGTGGAAAAGTTCCCAACAGCCTGTGGGCACTGCATACTCCATGTCCTGCCCATATTGCCCAGCCTGTGCAGGTGGAGCCTCCAGAGGAGCTCATACACACTTGGGCACTGGCTCTCTTGGGTGTGCTCCAATCCTTGCACTCAACTGTGCAGTGAAGGGAGTCTCGGGACCTCAGAGCTGCCCTAAAAACCAGTATAGCCACAGCAGGCATGCCAATTTCTAAACATCCCATGACGAGTCTGCTGGATTCTCTAACATGAAATGCACAATAGCAACCAACTCCAAAGTGACTGAGTGGCAAAGAGCCCCTTTGGCAAATGGCGGTTTTTTCTTCTCCGTTCACACACGTCACTTTTCCATTAGTATATTCAGCTAAATAACATGTTTATTCTGTTTTATAAATGGTTAGCTCTTCCCCAGCTCTAGAGAGGATAGCTGTGTGTAGTGCTGATGTTGTTTTAATGTATACATTGTTATTTATTATGATGGGAACATTAGGAATACACCTTGTGTTTGAAGGAGAAGAGACTGATATCATGATGGTTTTAAAGGAATGTTGTTCCCTGCTTCTGGCAGCTGCACCAAGTATTCCTGAACCTGACTATTCCATGAAGCTCATCTGAAAAGAGATAGCACAGGTCTGCATCTAAAATTGTCATGAAGCATGCAGAAAAAAATTTTAGAGCACAGTGAAAGCGCAAATTCAGAAATTTTGTTGAAAATGCAGTGAAACAGCTCAACAGAATTCAAGTCCAGTAGATACCTCTGCATGCTATCATCTTGAGTCCCATTATAGTATTTGAATTGGGTGTGAATGTTACTTCCAGCATGCAAGCTGTTACCCACACCTCTCTGAGTCTCCTATTACTGAAGAGGGAGCACAGTGCATGCATGAACCTAGTTTGCCATCCATCACCAATTGCAACAGTAATTACTCAGTTCTCTTATAGCGCTGTGCTGGCACATTATTTTGTGCAATATCAAGAAAGAAGCTAAGTCCAAGTTGTTATAGACTGCATTGAATAAAGATTCAGAGTACCTAAGACAAATTGAAGAAATAATATATAAGGATTGCAGAATATTGAAATTATTCTCTAAGGCATTCAAGACTTTGGACTCAAGGGGAAGAAGAGATAGGGGAGCCTTTTTACAGAAGGCGGTAATGAGAAATCACACAAGTTACAGAAAGCTGTCCATTTTTTTCTGTACAAAGATTTGGTGGCCAGGTTCTGGAGAGTACTAAGGAGTCACTAGAGACCAAGGAATAGCAGAGCTAGAGATGTGATATCGCCAGCACCAGTGTTTGTGCAAAAACCTTCATAGTCATGGATTGATGCAA
This sequence comes from Haemorhous mexicanus, assembly GCF_027477595.1. Taxonomy (NCBI): domain Eukaryota; kingdom Metazoa; phylum Chordata; class Aves; order Passeriformes; family Fringillidae; genus Haemorhous; species Haemorhous mexicanus. The sequence goes on along the minus strand of NC_082342.1, from coordinate 18,428,680 downwards.
GTGACACAATTGGATGATTTTTTAAATTTAATTATTAAAAATGGAGAGAGTATTGATTTTCATAAAAGCATTTTCCCCGTGTTTCATTGCAGTGCTGCAGATGAATAGAAGTAAGATACATCATCTCCTGCTGGATCTCAGTTTTTTTGCAAAAGCCTTATAAGAATCATCACTCTGCCTGTAACACAGGTAAAATTAAATTTCTCAGTAATTTATTTAAATAATGTAGACATCTGAAGAAAGGCATTGCCAAAAGAGGTTTTCATTTTTGTGCGCTAAATATTTTGACTATTCTTAAGCTTAGCAGCAAATCAAAAGTCAAGATCAGCACTCACAAATTCCACAGAGCAACACAAGAAGAAATTATGAACCATACCTTGTTGGAACTGCTGGAGGTCAGGTCTGAATGAACATTTGCATTTGGCAGGAGATGTTTGTCACTGACTTTGCAAAGGTTTGTTTCAGAAGAATTTTCCATGCTGTTTTCATGATGGAATAGTCCCATTAACATAATCATTCAGTTTCACTTTATCTCATCCATTCTTTACTATGATCTTTATATCCCTGGATGATTCAAATGTTTATATGCAGCCAATTTCATTAAGGTCTACATTTCATGAGATTCTGCATAAAACTGACATGGCCTTGAACAAATACAGTGCAAGGGAAAAGATTGATGCTTTCTCTGTGGTTTAATACCACCCGGACTAGTGCAGCAGGTGGATTTATGGCTACCCCCATACACATGTATCCTAAGGAAGCACAGCAGGGAAGTTTCCAGTGTTAATGTAAAGCTTGCGGAATGTGCTTAACAGACTGGTTTGGCCAGATATTGAAGCAACTTCATCGGCTTCTTTGCCTCAGTGCTAATGCACTTCTGATAAAAACCAGGACAAACGTAGAGTAAGACTAACCCAAGTTCACCTAAGGTATGCTCTCCAGCTGACTTAACTCCTCCATGAAAGATAAATGGTGTACATTAATCTCACCCCAAAATAGCAACATATGATTCAAAGTTTGGTACTGTAATGGCTGTCAGAGCACATCAGACCAGGTCACTGCCAAGTCAGTGAAGACTAGAAGTGGTTTGTCAATACATTTGAGATAAAACAGTGAGAAAAGAGAATGCTAATAAATTTCTGTGGGTGCCTAAGAACCTTAAATCAGCTATAATCATTGTCTCTGGTTCAAGGATCCACTGTTGCAATCTGTCTTTTCTGTTTTGTAGTGCAAATGTTAGGAGAGTAAATATTAAGAGTTATTAGGGACTCTGTCCAACAGTATGGATGCTTCTATGGGGAAAAATCCATCTTTTGTCAGATTGTCTACTTTTGCTTCTGCTCCATGGCACAAATGTCATATGAGACAAATAGAAAAAGGTCCAAGGACTGGACTGAATCTTTCTGACTGCCAAAGTACTTGCAACACACTGCAACATCTGTACTTTTCCTGGATCAAACCTCACCAATATTACAGAATCTGCTTCTGGAACGGGCTGAAAAGCACAGCTGATGTAGCCAGACCAGAACTCCAGATCACACTCCCAGATCAGCATGTTGGCTCAGCTTTTTGACAGCAGTGCAGGAAACTGGTGATTATTTTTGTCATTAAAAGAAATGCAGATGGTATATAGCTGGAGCACTGCTACCAAGTTCTGGCCTATGGCCCTTCTAACCTGGCAGCCAGGAACCACCATATCCCCTCAGCACTCAAAAATAATTTGCTGTTTATGTTATCACAAGTCACATTCTTTCCCTTAAAAATTTTTATTCAAGGACTTCACAACTGATACAGCTAGGAAAATGCTAATTTTAGTATAGTAAGTAAACAAAGGTCTGATTCAGCTCTCCTCAATACTGGATGCAGAACAGGATTTTGCCATCAGAAAGATGAAAGGATACAACAAACACTGGACTGGACTCCACTGGGATATGGAGGGTAAGGAACAGGCCTGACCAGAGAGCCAGGCTGAGCATCTTGGAATCCGCTGCTGGCAGTTTCTTACGTAGGGGACAATTAAAAAGTTTTTACTGTGGTGGATTGACACTGGCCAGGAGCCAAGCAACCAGAGAGCCTCTAACCCACCCCACCGTGTTCATTGGGATGGGGGACAAAATAGGAAGAACAAAAGCCAGTAAACTCATAGGTCAAGTTAAAGACAGTAAAATAGCTGAAGGAAAGAAGAAATTAAGTTGCAATTGAAAGGCAATAACTCACCAACTCCCACAAGCAGACCAGGGATGGCCCAGCCAGTCCCTGAGCAATGGCCACCTGGGAAGAGAAAGCTCTCACCTCCTTCTTGCTTTACCCAGCTTTTATTGCTGAACATGTAGTTTACATGGTCAAGGTTATCCCTTTGGTCAATTCCGGTTGGCTGTCCTGCTGTGTCCCTTCCCAAGCATCAGCCTACTCCTTGGTGGAGCAGGAGAACGCAAGCAGTGACACTGTGCAAACACTGGTTAGCCATAGCCAAAACACTGGTGGGTTATCAACACCGTTTTAGCCACAAATTCTAAATGCAGAACTATAGAGGCTGATATGAAGAAAGTTATCTCCTGCCCAGCCAGACCCAATACATCAACTTGGGCAAAACCAATTCCCCAGGACTCCTCTTAACTTTTAACTTGAATTAAAAAATGGAAGAAAATCAATGTCTTCCTTGGTAACACAGTGACTAAAGTTGTTTTCCGAACAAATGGGCAATTTGGGAACAATATTACCTCACAATTAATCAGACTGGCATAACATCGAAGTGCTAATCCATCATTTCCTGATTGCATTAAGATATGCAGGAATTTGGGATCAGGCAGGAGTATGCTGTACACAATAACTGAGGATGTTTGGAACTGTACCCTCAACAAAATATCACTCACTCTAACTGGGACACAATCGAGGAGTATTGGTTTATTCCTAACCAACATAATTTTTATACATGGTTGTGTAAGATGCATTATCTAGAGTGTAGGAGGTCTGGTTTGTCACCCAGGCCTCTGGACTATGTCTCTTTTGGGACAAAGCAGTGTTACTTGCTGTACGATGCAGTGTTTTATCATAACTACTCCTACATTAAATTGCACAGCATTATATGATGGAAATTGGTCTTCAGGCTTTACATAGTTGTCACTTATTAACCAAATAATTTGAAACGCCAGTGAAAAACCTGCTAAAATCAAGTAGCTATGGTTGTGGAATTAAAGCTCTTCAGAACAGGAATCCAGGACATATAAAGGGAAAGAAGGGTGCTGCATAAAATAAAGATGACTATAATCAAGGCTATGTGTGGGAGAGATAATTGAATAATGGGCTCCTGTTTCATCAGGAAGGATAATTAAAAGCGAAGTCGAGGAATTCAGGTTCTGTAGATTGCTCAATGGTCCAAGATCACAGCCATAGGTAGAAGGTGAAAAAATACAAAATTTTCACAAGAAGGGATACAATTTCTGGTTGATACATATCTTAAAGTCATTATAGATCCAAGAAACTGAAAACAGGCCATAAAACTTAACTTCACAGACAAACCACTTCTAGACGACAAACCTAAGACTTTTTCATAGGAAAGTTCTTTTTGTTGTCTTTGACCACAAAAACATTTCTTTTCTAGTGCAGCCAACTCAGAGCAAAACAAAGGCATTACAGTTGCCCCAAAAGAAAATGTTGAGGTCCCTCCTATATTGCCTGGTGAGAACTCAGGTACTCATTTTTCTAATTTCAGATCTGTTACAGTTTTACAGAGTAACCCTGTCGATATCATTGCAGAGCAAAACTGAAGTGACAGACTCCTTCCCAGGCTATCATGGGGAATTTTGCAATCTGCACAATATTTGAAACAATACAAAAGCCATGTCATTCATCCCCAGCATGAATGATCTTCATGGTGGGCAATTTTTGCCCTTCTCCTGAGGGCAAAAAGGAAGGAGGATATCAACACAGCTACTCTTGACACAACATTTTATAATAGAGTTCATTGCTCCTCTTGATTCCAGGGTAAGATTCTCTGAAGGACCTGGGGACTGAGGCATGCCCAGAATCATCTGGAGAACATTTAAATCTCTCTGTGCATGACACATAAAACGCATCATAGGAGAAGGGCTGGTGCCATAGATCCTGGGTGGATCCAGGGAACACAATCTTTTACACTGGGAAAACTACAGGACCAGTTGTTTTTCTTGAAGTGGTTATGACATTGATTAGAGAAGGAGAAGGTTGGTTCAGTGCTCAGTCTGTGGGCTTGCTAGCAGGTTCTTCCCACTTATCCTTGTCCCAGGGATGCAGGCTCTAAGCAGGAAATAGAGACTGCCTGGAAGAATTAGAGAAAAACTTTCACTCCCCTTGTATACTGTATTAAAAATGTTGTGAAGTATTAATTCTGTTAGTCTTAACAAGTATTATAAAGATTAAGAAAATAATTTTTGGTTGAAAGAAAGAAACAATTCATTCTTCAGTTCTTTATTCAAAGTCAATGTTGAAGGCAAGCCTTGGAAATGTAAGCAGGGCATCTTACCAGCTCAATTGAATAAAAGATCAGTAGAGGAAAAACTGTGTGAAGTAATTCTCCACCAGAACTCAATCTGCATTCAAACTCAATTTATAGATGAATGAATGATGGAAACCAGCTTAGGGCAAGAAAGCTCCAATCACCATCATTATTATTATATCAGAAAATACCACCACAGCACTCAAAAGACTCACTAAAAATAACACCTTGGGCCCAATTCTTCCTTTACAATAATTTTGTGTTTATGCAATTTCAATTTGTGAAAGATGCATTGAATTTCATGACCACCTACAAAGAAAACAGTATCTTATTTGAAGGACATGCTTGCATTTTAAGATCCAGGAATTCCAATACTGACCCAGCACAAGACAACTGATTTGCTCTTGAAAATGTATTTAAACAAAGGGAAGTATTCCTTTGTCTGCTCTGTATCCTGTTATTAGATTTAAAAACGCTATGCTTAATCTCTAGCAAAATTATAATTATGTACATGCATCTTTTAATTATAATTAATCTATCTGTTATTTTGGATCTAAAAGGATCCAGAAACACGTATGGGGCTGTCTAAAGCTGGAGAAGTTGAAACATAATATAGAATGCAGGTGACGGATTCAAAATATTTAATGCAAGGGAAGTTTTTGTGATAGCAAAATCGGGTTTACCATAACTGGTAACAGACGTGTATGAACAGAATGGGTTCCAAATTTGAGGCAGCATTTATCAGGGAAAACTGAACTTCTTGTCCTGGGATTGGAACATGGGACAAGCCAGCTACTGAAATGGCCAGAATAATCTAGCAGTGTTGTTATTAAATACAGACCAAAATAATTTTTTTTCCCTTGTAAATCTAGAACATGTACCATGTAGTTCTTAACAAAAATTCTACTCATGGAGTTTGCTATATTGCTGCACCTGACTTAACTGGCACCGGGCACATGTTTGCCTTTGCATATCAATGGTAGAACTGAGGTAATGAAACAGTCCAACTTACAGATGTAGGCATACTGAAAAACTCACTTATATAGACATATTTCTCCCCCAGACTGCACGACATATTCAGTGTTTATGATGAGCATTGCTCAGACAGCATTCCTGAGTGGTCCCAGTAACTCTCATCATGTGCTTGTAGCTGCCACAGAGCCATCTGCTTCCTGACCGAATGGTTCCCAGGCCACAGGCAGCCACCCCATGCTCTGATTCAAACGTAGAGATATTCACACCAGCATTCACAGATGGATATATGTTGGCAGGAGTATCTATAACACTTCCCTTCCTCAGAACTAAAGCTTTTTAGGAAATAAATCTGTTGTGGTAAGAGAAAAGGGGTCAGGCATTCTGTAAAGCGATTTATGTGAGTGTATACTTGAAAACCTTCCCTTTTTTAAAATGATACTCACCCAACTTTAATAACAGTCATTCCACTTAAAAGGGGGAAGAAATAATCACAGTAAACCCTTCTTCTTTTCACATACCTCTCTATCACATCTGTCACTTCCAGGTCTTTTCCACATAATAACTCTCAAATCATGCCATCCTCAAACAAATCATAAAACCTAAACAAACAGAGCTAACCTATTGAAATTTTAAAAGGTTTTAATGTCATAACAGGCCTGTACAGATCTAATGCCATAGTGATGTTAATAGCTGAGTTCATCCAAGGCCCCAAGCCTGTTTATTTGTAACAGTTGTCCATTGCATTTCACATCCCTTTGGTTCTTCCTTTATTTGTGTCAAATGCCTTTGATGAAAGAGGTAAAAAAGCTTCTTGTCATTAGTATTATGGTTTTATTAAAGTAAATAATGCAATAACAAAGCTCAACTGTCGGACTACCCCCCCACCTCACATTTCTCTCTCTTTCTTTTTCCTTTTAATTGAAAAACAAAACAGGGAGAAAACCTAGTTTCAGCTTTGTCCTTGAAAATCAGGTGCACAGTGTGCTTTGAATTCAGTTTGCACTCACAGCACACATGCACACAGCTGTCATCCCACTTCCATAACAAAAGCAGACAAAGCTCAGAACAGCAAGAGCCCATGACCTTGGGAATTATCAGTACTGATACAACACTTAGTGTGCAGGCACATGCAGGAAATTAAATCATTAGTCTGTTCCTCACAGTTATTGTTGTATCTTCTGGAAGACCCAAGGAACACTATTTTTAAAACTGTATAGCTTCAGGGTCAAAATGTACTTGCACAAAACTCTTAACTAATGGTTCTACTCTCTTGCAGGTACTTAATACTTTGGTGGGTTTCTTTTACTGAGAAAAGACTTGGAAATGACAGGAGAAGACTTGGAAATTATATAATTTATGATATCCGCATAAAACCATAATAAGATAGTGTATATATTAACCACCATATTCTGCAATGCAGAGTATGGTGGTTAATATATACACTAAAATAAATTGAAGTTTCAGCTCCCAGGCAGATCTGTATAACTCAGTAACAAGTTCCTAAGAAAAGGAGCTAGTAGCTGGTGTAGAGGAAATTCAAGGAAGCCTTTTTCACATTTTCATGCTTCCCTTTAAGAAACATTTCTATATGCTTGGGGCTAAAGAATATTTTAAAAATTAAATCTTAACCAGTAAAAGCACTCTTGCCTTCGAAAAGACAGTGAAGGGAAAGGAAGGTACACATTCCTATGAAGCACAGGGGTGTGTCCAGCCAAAGTTCAGGACAGGTCTTGGTCTCTCTCAACTTCAGCTTCTCCTGGTATCTCTGTGTTTATTAACAACCCCGCATCTAGCTGTTAATAAGGCAGAGAATATCCTTGAAATAAATGAGCTACGGGCCTGTAGCTCTTCCAGTTTTCTCACAGAATTGTATATTAAATGTTTCTCTTTAGGCTGCACATCCTGTGAGGATAGGGGAACGATAAGGCAAAGTTTTCCATTTCCATTAGAGACCACTTCTTTTTTTCATGTGTGGTTGCAGAGAAAATGGTCTTAAAAATGTATTTCAAAAGCACCCTATATATTGAGAAACTGGGGGGGAAGGAAATCCAAAGTGTTTTATTGTATATAACCCCACAGTATGGGGCTGGTGGCAGGGAGGGGGGAGAGAAGCATCTCACAGTGTGACAAGTGATGGAACTGGCAGTGTGACCTGACTTTGAAGATTGCCTGCAAACAACAACCTTCATTTCATGTGCTGCTATTTCAGATGCAAAGGATGATACTTCAGGTGACAACACTGCTTATGATGCCACTCAGGCAGAAAAGAGAGGACTGCTCACATGAGCTAGATTTACATCAGGCATAGTTTGTATCATTCAAACTACCTGTATGTCATTCATGGTGGTTCAGGCTACCAAAGGGGAACTCACAAAGCTAAGATTTAAAACTCCAAACCTTTTGTGCTATGCAGCAGGGTTACAGCAATGTGTAATTTCTTATGTTTGGAGAGAGAACTCGACTTTCATACGCCTGGGAAACCAATAAAGCAGAAGTGTTCCAAATAGATGTTACAAAAAAATGCTCAAAGACAGTGCAGAAAAGAGACAAAGAAGGGGCAGATGGTTCTGATGGGCAATTCAGTCTCTTTGTATACAGAGGTGTTATTTTCTAGCAATAGCTTTATTAATGGCACTATCAATCTCTCATTCAACATAACAGAGTATTTTTTGCCACAATTTCCCGCTCTCTCTGCTGAGATGTATCAGGGGAAGCTGTATCAGTGACTGGCATGCTAAATTTGGCTGTCACACTGACATGCTTGGCACAGGATGAATTGTCTGTGCTATAAGCTGCAGAAGCTGCAAGTGGAGCTATGTTCACATCAGCAACAGATGAAGCACACTAGAGCTGAGAGCAAGGCACCAAATCAAGCTGAACCTGCTCTGCTGGGCTTGCTCACTTAGTCCCAGAAGCAGTGCTGGTCAGGGCCAGCAGTAGAGGTATAAAAAAGCCCTGGTATCATTATGGGGAGGTATGGTGTGTGGGACGGAGAGGACCAGGGGAGATAAGAAGGCAGGAGGAGCCATTTCAGACAGCAGTAGTGGGACACCGGCTTGTAGAGAGCAAGCATGAACAGAGCAGAAAGTTGAGGCAGTCACAACTGTGGGTGTTGCTCTGAGGGATTTGGGAAGCTGCAGTCAATTCATTTATCCCATCAGCTGCCATTGCTATCAGAGCCACACCGAGGGTAGCGGCTATGGAGAGTTTGGGCAGGAGTTTGCTGGTATGGGCACAGCCCATAGCTCTGTCATATCTCTCTATAATGAAGCATTTCATGGATGTCAAGACAGTTCATAGAGCACACACTCTGAAACCAGAATTCCCAGCTGTGTTTTCCAGCAAACTGCCCCACGAGCAAGACTCACTCACAATTAGTTATGGTGGCAGCCAGCATTGCATTGCACCTGGTGAGACATGTACAGTAACTGAATGTGACATGCCACCATAACAACAGATCAGACCAGGGCATTCCTGGAGAAAAATGCTCCAATATGAGGGGCTTAAAAAGACACTAAAGAATTTATGGAGAATGAAATGTAACTTCAGGGAAGGTGATGAAATTATCAGCCACACCAAGAGCAAACACAGAGCCAAATGGCAGGATCATATAATCCTGTGCTACTGACAGACAACCTTGTTGGGAGTCTCAATACATTTGTCTTCTTCATTGAAGCTGAGCTGACCTGACTTGATCACATTAGTACTGCCAGACAAAAAAATAAAAATCAAAAAAAGAAAAATTTTAAACATTTTTAAGTGATTGAGATTGTTTTTTACATTAAGAATTATTGGTAATTGAAATTAGTGAGCAGAAGCTGGTTTAATTTTTTAATCAAAACTTTCTTTTATATTTTTTGGTATAGATATACATTTTAAAAAGATGTTTAGTTTCCTTTAAGCATTTTTAAATTCTCTCACATACATAATAAAAAAAAATATATTTTAGAGAGAAAAAAAAAAGTGCTCTTTCCTTCACAAATCCCCAGGTGTGTTTTCAGTGAAAGGCCAAAAATGGTTTCTGGATTAAATACAACATCTCTGTCCTTCCTTTCTCACCATCCCATACTGCCTTACTTCAAGTTGCCCTGCTACTAGAAGGACTGAGTCTGATTCAGTGAGGGTTGACTTGAATTTAAGGAGAACTGAAAGCACTCAGTTCTCTGTGGAAATGAGTAAATGCCTCACAGTGTAAGTGGAGTGGAGCGATGCCTTTATTCCAGCTTGCTACCTACAGGGAGGAGGATGCATGGGCCAGCAGCACTGGGCAACTGCTGTTCATTTTCTGCACGAGGAGCAGTAGCATTACAGAGACTCTGGCTTGAACTGGGCAACAGAGTAGTTTTTTCTGATGTAAGACTGGTCTGGTAGGACTCAGCCACCAACCAAATCAATCTCCTGCCAGGCTCCTTGGCTCAGTGCTGGCAAATGCACCCCATGCTTTTGGCACGTGTAAATGTTCCCCTGCAACTCAGCAGAATCAGGTTCTGTTCTTCCTCTACAGAAGGCTTACTTGCAGTCCCTGAGAAAGTCACATAAGGACAGAGTTTTAAATGTATTTAATTTTTTACAATTGGAATGCTTTTCTATGTGGTACCAACTACACTTGGATGGATCAATGCTCTAAGAAAGACAGTGCTTACACCAGCAGTGCAAGGAAGGGCAAAATGCGTGACCACAACAAATGCATACGAGTAATGAGGTGTTCAAATAATACACAACACAGGCCATAGAAGGCACAGCCAGTTCTGCTCTGTTCAGGCCCTTGCTATAGAGGAACTAAAGTATTTTCATTTAAAAAAATATGTCTCTTAAGTATGTAACTATCCTTACCTTCTTCCTTTAGGTTTGCACCTTTTGTTTGGGGTTCCTTCTCCTCCACTGCAATAACCTGAGCCTAACACATAATGCCTGTCAGGAAAGAAATGCCATATGCTGTGGGTTATCTGTAAATACTGGAATGCATATTGGCAGAGCAGTGTGTTTGTGCTAAATGATTAGTAAGCTTATGCAATTGCCAAATTTTCCTCTCATTTCCCATACTCCAGGAAGCATTTGGATAGATTTTCTCTTTGCTGATGCCAGTTTATGAGGACTTAATTATCTTTACAACAATTTCAAATTTGCCTGAAATGCGGAGAGATAGTTCTAAACCACAACCCTCTGGGCCTAAATCATCTAACAAGGGGCACTAGATAGTACCCATTGGTATGTCTGATATACAAATGCACTGCATTACATTTTGAGAGCTATACAGACCAGAAAAGAGGAAAAGCCACCAGCACATCCCAACCCATGTAAGTCCATGGAAGTACTAGCTTTTGGCTTTCAAAATGTCTCAAGAAAATTTTCCTCTTCAACATGAAATGTTACAGCACAACCAGAATATGTCCAATAATAGAACCATATGTTTGCATAGAAACCCAAGACATTACTGGAGATGAACTGAGCCTCCCTTTTTAGTCTCAATGTCACAGGTGCTTCCAAACAACTTAAATTAATTAATTTAGGGAGGAGATATGTACATTGGGACTGCACAGACTTTCCTCTCTCACATTACATGGAGTACAGCAATAATGTGGGAGAAGAGGGACAGACGAACACAAAGAAAAACTGTTTAGTCCTTCCATGGGCTGTTCAGTTCTTTCTGGAAGTTACTGAGAGCCTGAACCTAGCCTTGACCCTAACAGCAAATGGAAGGCATCAAAGGATATGACATACAAAAAGGAGAATTACTGGGTAGTGCAGCAGTAGCAGGTACTTAGAAAGCATATGGAGTACAAGGAGGTTCTTCTCTCATTAAGAAAATCTCATGTTTGAAAGAAGCCTAAGGAGGACACTATCAATTTTGAGATGGCACAGGCAATTTCTCTCAAAAGGAAGATTGCTTCAGCTCTCACAGAAGCACAGAGCTTCCTTTCTCCTCTACTGTCTTTGGAGCTGGGTTGTCCTCTCTTGGAGGGCAAACCCCTGAAGCCTCCTCAGTGCTCACCTGGATCCTTGAGCTTATACAGGCCTCCTGCACAGTAACACCATCCATTTAATTCAGCTGTAGCACGTAAGGCTCCTACTGGAGCCAAGGCCACTCAGTGCATTGCAGGAGGCAGTCAGGAGCTTCCCCAGCCCAGCTTCCATTCCAGGCTGACAATAAAAATCCAACTGCTCGGGCACAGCTGCAGCAGCAGGGTCCCATTTACTGAGCTTGCCTCTGATATGCCAAGCCCTGCTGAGCCTGTGGAAATCAGGTTTACAATAGCAAGTGCAGCCATTAGCTTCCTCTTTTGTGATTTCAGCATTATTATGCTGTTTGCGAACTTCAGCTCAAGTGACCAGACTATAGGCTGGGAGAGATGAGACTTAGCAAAAAAAGCACATACACGCACTGACACACAAAGTGTGACAAATCCCAATGGCAAGGTTGTGCTAATAGCTTGTTATTTAGTGACATAAAATCACTGCTAAGATAATACAGGCAGCCTAAACCTCTAGCAGCCCTTTGACAGAGATGACTGACGCACTCAAAAAAAAAAAAAAAGCTTCTTTCACAACATTCCACAGGGCAGCTAAACACGCATGGGAAACAAAACAAACTCTAAGAAAACAAGTACCTTTCTGCCATAAAAAATAGGCCTCTTTTGCTCATGTATGGCGCACAGGGAGGGGGTAAAGCACTTTTCTCACAGAGAAAAAAGACCGAAGTGGGAATTTTTTGAAGTTTTGCTTTTAATTGGAGTTCTAAAAGCAACTCTTGGAAGAAGTTGCTCTTTATACCCTCCCCTATGCCTCAAAGGAGAGCCTACTACTTTCAGCCCAAGCCTTGACCAGGACATCAGGAAGCACAGCAGCAAAAATGAAACTGAATACATGTATCTAAAAGTCATGTTCCACATTTGAAAACTGAACAGACCATGGTCATGTAATGTTAGCCTGTATGATTGCATTTTTGTTTTTTTTAGTGTGGACAGAGGTTTAGTGCTCCAAAGGCATGTAGCAGACCTCTGTGCATATGAAAATAGAGTCTGTGTGGAGGATGCAAAGCCTGCTGAGGCTGTTAATGTCCACAGTGGCTTATTATTTTAGGCACCAAATTGTGTTTATGTGGCCCTAACTGCATGCAGGGCTGGTGCAGATGTGGGAACAGTTTGGTAATGTCCATGTGAAAAGGCACCTGAAAACACGTGGAGCACAGTGCAGACATGCTGTGCTGCTCTGTGTGGGGCCAGCTCAGGCTCAGAGCTGCTCCTGGCTGACTCCATACAATGCTCTCCAGCTTGCACAGGGTGGATTACCACATGCACAGCCCCATCTCTGCATCACCATCCTTTACAAGGACAAAAGCTGCCTCCAGGCATTTTTGTCTGTAAACCCTTACAGACGGGAGCACACGGAGTAGTACAGAGACACCAGAGCTGGTTTGCATGAGTTCCCCTTCATGCAGAATCAAGAGTACCAAAGATTCCATAATCCAGGATGTTCTTGCTCCCCATTGCTGCATATGATGACAATCATGCAGGAGACACAAAGATGCCATTAATCCATACATATCCATGCTAACAGCGCAGCTGTTGAAGAGACACAAGCAATGCTGTCAGAGGAGCTGAGTTAATTTACATCTTCCTAGGTTCATTATCCAGAGGAATACACTGGGGGGGGGGGGGGGGGGGGGGGCAGGGATGATTGCAGTCACAACCAATCTGTTCCCATGGAGCCAAAGTGCAATTTATGATTTGGCAGGGCCAATAACCAACTGACCCACTAACACCCCTGTTTAAAAGAGTTAGGCTTTGTAAGCAAGGGAGAGAGACAGACTAGCATACACCACACTTCACTTTATGGCTGCTAATTGTCTTGGATGACTATTTATTTATATAAATTATTTACTTGTGTATCCCACCAGGAAGACACCTGAGCCCCACATCATCTGCTAATGCTGGCTTTAATAATCCACATCCAGCACATGGGTACCAGCATTCCCATCCTGCTCCCCCAACCCTCCAATAAGGCCCTTGCCCATCTGTGCAGGAGAGATTAAATGATCAAGGACAAACAGTGGCAACCTATCAGTCTGAAAACAGCTCTTGTGGGATCTGGCAGGCTTCCTCAGGGCAAGCACTCTGCAGATGAGGCCTCGCTAGAGAGACCTACAGTCCCTGGCTGCTAATGCAGGTGGCTGAATTTATTTGTAGTTAAACTGTTGGCCCAGTCAGCTTTCAGTTGTTTGAATGATAGACTCATGAATGATAGAATCATTCACTAATGTAACCCTGGACATTTTATTTTTCAAGGATTGAAAGATTTCAGTAGGCAACAAACCTATTTTGATTCATGAAGAGAAGGGGATGTCTAACTGAGGCTTTAGAGCTCATTCCTGTAAACTTAACCACAATCATGTATCTTTTGTAAGGGATAAACCTAAGCCTCAGTAACAACCTCAACTTTGAAAGCTTTAAAAACTTCCAAATTGGGCTGAAATCTAACCTTGTAAAGATGTGTATTTAGACCAGGTACTTTTTAATGCACCACAAGTAACAGCTGTTTTTGACTGATGCATTTCTATTTTCTCTTAGTACCAGGACAGGCACCATGAGTTTGAGTACAAAAGTAGACATTTTATTTTCATTGGGAATATGACAGCTGCTTCATACATATTGCCTAACTTATAATTTTAAAGAAAACCTATGAAAATTGAAATACTTAAAATTGGTCAAAATGTAGTTTGACTCCATCTGAAAAGCCTATGTTTTTTGTCAGTGCATGTCCCAAAAATTCTGTATCACACAGCCCAGTACTCCAGGAGTGGCATTTTAATTTTCGTAACATATTACCATCTATTAGTGAGACATTTGTGCTACACCATACTTTATTTTCTCAGACTCTAAATACTGCATCATTCTCTAAGGGCCTTTTTCTTCAGCTCTGCCTGTTGGTACCCTTTCCTTGCACATTTTGTCCCATTAAGGCCTGTGGGTTTAATTTTATGAATAAAAGTTTGCAAGATGAACCTAGATTACTAGAGTGATGATAATTCACACATGAAGAGCTCAGAGTATTGACAAAATAGGCCAGGCTGAACATAATGGCAGTCAAATGTTTATCACTGCTGGAACAGAAGAGTGCACTGCTATTGCGAATTCTCCCTTTTCTACAGCTAAACAATTCTGCACTCCAGGACAGAGAGTGAAGAAATATTTACCAGCACAACATGCGTGCAGCCTGTGTATACAGCAGAGCTGCAAACACACCACATGCAACGATACTAAATGTCAACATTTCAGCCTCAAGCAGGTGCTTGTCTTCAAAACCAAATATATTGGTAACCTTTCTGCCAGATGTATTTGGCAGAAAGCTCTGTGTTCAAATATAGGCTCCTCTGGAGCCTCAAGAATGGCTCCTCTAAATATTAACTAACGTCAGGAATGTAGAAGAATGTAAACAGCTTCCTTAGCCACTTTAGGCAGCTACTGCTTTCCCTTTGGAAAAAGTAAGTGTGGATGTAAAAGAAAAAAAATAGTAAAAAAATTGTGAAGGCAGAGGAAAAAAAATACTACCTGATGGTGGAAAACTAAAAAACCCCAGTATCTTTATTTTTATGTGTCAATACTAATGAACACCAAATACCTGCTTTTCAGATATTCCTGACTGTATTCCCTAGCTTTGCTTTCCTCATAAGTTTTTGATTGCTTGACAAATGTAAACACCTTTTTATTTGCTAGTGTTGCCCCTTCTCTGTATCCCAGATTTGCTGACCACCTTAGAGTTTGTTGGCAAACACTAGCAACATTCATTCAAGTCAGGTCTATGCCCACCTTCTCAGAAAAGCTCTTGTCCTGCATTTCTGGAATATTTTATTACATCATGACATTTTTGCCACATGCCCTATCAGTCAGAAGATAGGAATCAGTTCTCTCTGTAGTAGGTGAGAGGATGTGTCCTCTTTTAAATTCTTTCATCTCTTCCTACCTTGTTACTCTCATGAATGCTGCCTTCACATAGTCCTTCAGTAAACTTTCCTAAATATGCTTCTGGACCTCTCATGATCCTTAACAGCAGTAGAGCCAGGTTTTAATTCTCCTGATCAAAAAACTTCTTGTAGCACAGCCTAATCTACAAGATTAATCAGATTAATATCAAACATCAGTTCTATTGTGGTCAACAGGGAGGTTCATTAGCATTCACCATCCTGATGTACAAGTCACACCACAGTTAATAATCAGTGCTACATGTAGCTTGCCCTTGACACTTTACAAGACAAAATTGAGATAACCTGATGCAACATCTTCACTCACAATGCTCTCTGTGTATTACCTCTGATATCACACAAAAAAATTACTATTAGTCAGAGCTTATTCACCCATATGTCTGAAATGTGTGGGAGGTGTCATTTCAGCTAAAAAACACTCATAAGCTCTCTTCCCTCTGCTTCACCAACAGGTGGGGGAAGACAGCTCCTTATTGGTCTAGAACACAGGCATACATCTGGGCATGGCTGGAAAACCCAGTACCACTTTAGCAAAGAGAATGTGAAATAGCAATGCAGCTTTCTCCTTAGAGTGTGTACCAATAAACACTGCTTCAGACACTCCATGGGGGTATCTGACTTCGCTGTGTGTGGCAGGCATCAATACTCAATTTAGAGCAAGAAAGTAGAAGCTAGGAAAAATTTCTGGTGGAGCAAGAAGTCCTCTACTTCCCCAGTATGTGACCTACTGGTGCTGGCAGTACCTTCAGAAGAAAATTTAAGAAATATATTTGAAAAGCAGATTCTTAACCTAGAGACACATTCACAGAGTGAAGAGCTCAGATTTCAGTGCTTAAACTGACTGTCCCAAAGACATTACAGTCAGAGATCCCTCTAGACTTGGAATAAAATGGGGCCTTTTCAGCTAGTGACAGACAGGGCTGAACAGCTGTGTGTGCTACGTATGTGCTTCTGCCCCGAACCCTCTACATGGTTTAGAACAAGAGTAAGACCCCTTTCAATACTGGTAATTATATCAATGCATTATAAAAGCTAAAAAAATTCTGAGAGCCCTGAGCAGCTGAAGTACTAATACATTATATTGAGCATTAATATTCCAAGAAAATAAAAAAGTAGAGAAATGTGGTTACCTTTTTGTTTCCAGTTTTCAACAAAGAACAATAGGCTATTTCTTCCTTGGCAGTCATGATCTGTAACTCCTTAGTCATGGAGGAAAACCCAGTCCATCAATTGTTTTGATGATTCAGGCAGACCTCCGTATATTTTTCTTCACTTAAACATTTTGACAGACGATCAGATTAATTTCATTTTATATCTTCTTCCTCCCCCAACAAGGCTCTAAAACAAATGTTAAGGCAAAAAAGCATGACACTTCACAAATCCCATTTTTCACTCTTTGGTAATATAATTCCTGTGTGACTACTTTTGGTTTTCTAGAGAGTCCTCAACGTTCACAGCTTTTGCATCCAACAAGGATCTGTAGTTCACCTAACCATATATCTGCATGCTGCAGCCTCCATTAGTTTGTTATCCCTCCAATACATAAAATATACTAGTCTGCTTTTTCCTGCAAGTGCCTAGGGACTCAGAACATGTGTTTAGTTTGTGGTTTTAATAAAAAAGGTTTCCCCAGAATAAGGGATATTCAGAAGATGCTACAGATGAGGGAACTAAAAATATAAAGCCTAAATAATGGGAATGAATTTCAGGATTTTAAAACACACAAGGAAAAAAAAAAGCTGTATGTCAGCAGAGCTTTCGTTACCACCCACTAGTGTGGAACTTCTGGAGGCTACAGAGAACTTCTCTTTCCTTGTGTCCTATGCTCTAGGACACAAGGAAAGAGAAGTTTGGTGTGCCAAGCTCAGGTGACCCGCAACTGCCCAGGGTATCAGGAAACCAGATCTTCTCTTTTCAGCCTGCCATGAACTTTCTTTCCGGCCCCACAGGCACTCAGCTTGTATGTTACAGCACACACTTTTTTTTTTTTTTTTTTTTTTTTTTTTTTTTTTTAAAGCTAGTAAAGGAGTACCTTTCTGAAATGCTTTGGGTAGGAAATGTTAGATACCTCTTGTCTATAGGCCACACAACTAATCTGACTTCCCTATCGGGTTGTACTCTTTGGAGTGCAAAGTCACTGTCTACATAAACACTGTAGACCTACATGCACATTGGAGCAGCTCTTATTGGTGACTAGCAGGAAGGGGTGGTTTTGCTCTGCAAATACAGCAGCGATCAGATCTATACAGACAGTTTGAGAAAAGGTCAGGGCTCAAACATCCTCTAGGAGTTTCTACTGTTTCCAGAGGTTCTCATAAGTTTATCTCGATTTGTTGGGTGAAATATTACATAAAGCAGAAGAATCTCAGGGTCATGTTTTTGGTGAATTCAGAGGGCAAATGTACTTTTATTTCCAGAAGAAAAAACACAGTCATCTGTCCTATTAACTATTCCCCCCTGAATTCACTTAGTATCAAGATTCTTACACTCCCCAAATCCACTTTTTTCATTCTTATCCATTCTTCCCTCAAGCACAGCCCTCTACAGGAGCAGCATAATGGATTCCTGATTAGTGTATTAGATGAAATCTCATTTTTGCCCATGATGGTACTAATGAAGCTCACCAGAGTAATTAATTTATCTTCTTCTTGATATATTTGCTCATGTCATCTCCAGTAAAGATTCTGTCAGTCAGGTTAAGGTTAACACTAGAGTATCAACTCTTCAAAGCTTTAACTACATCAGATATGATATAGACATGACATGGGCATGATTTTCATCTATCTGACTCAAGGAAAGTGAAAACCAGGTGTGGGAGGCTTACTTTCTTCCCCTGTGCTTGTATCTCTGTTCAGTCTTTCTCACATACTTTCAGATAATCTGGGGTTATGCTGTGACAACTGAGAATGCATGTGTTTCTCAGATCCTCTTTAAATTGCCAATTAGAAATTTTTTTGTCCCAGCACACCCCTTGATCTCAGAATGAAATAACATTAGAATGGTTGAAGTGTGAAGAGTGACATAAATGATTTACAGTGCTTTGCAGGCATACCCAATGGAAGAGCTACCATTCTCTTTAGAAGTGAATAAACTTCGCACTTTAAAGTGGCAGGATTTGTACAACTAGAAGAAAAAATATTAAAAACAATATTAATAATATATACCTCTGCTTTCCCCAGGCATAAACATCCTCTGTCTTCTTATCTGTGTTCCAAAACTCTGGCTTTAGTTTGTTAGACTCCCAACAGTGATATAGTTGGAGATGATGTGTAGAGGAGAGAGGAAGAATAGCAGAGGCAGAATTCTCAAACACCTTCTGGGCCTGATTTAAAGTAGGTGGCAATCATGGGGGGCATCAGATAGGAAAAGCTGCTACTTCAGCTGTCGCAGACACAAGGGTCAGTAAGATGAAGAGGCAAGATGAATGCTTCAAGACAGAGGCACATGGAAGATGGAACACTTATGTGGGTGCAAGACAGAGATCATGGAAAAACACCCTCACAAATAAAGCTATACCTTTCTACAAATCCCATCTCTGTTTCCCCCTCAGCAGCTCTTATCTCCTGTCTCACACAAATCAAGCTGGGGTTTGGAGACCGCAGATATTTGGTCACCCTTCAGGGAGCAACACTGAAAACCATATCTTCTCTTCCCCAGTATTTCCAATTTATTTTTACCTGCTGCTGGAAACCACTCCCTCGAAGTTACAAAGGTGCGTCACAAACACACACTGCTCTGCTGGGAGACCTGATTCACAGGAACTTCTCCTAATCCACGTCAGAAAAAACCAGCAAGTTAGCTTAAAATGTTAACTGGGTGGTTCACCAAACTTAGCTAATGTTCTCTGACTGTTCAGTTTAGGGAGTGCTCACACTAATCACTGGGCTAGAGGCAGTAATTTCTCATTTTGTGGGTAATGATGAGAAGCCTGAGGCAAATACCCAGATAGCTGGGATTGGATGTACTGAAAGGAAGTATGTGTTAATTTTTGTCTTCATGCAGAGATAAGGTTTAACATCTTTGAGATATGTTTAACAGACCATGGTCAGCTACACAACAGATTCTAATGTAAAAACTTCAAACCACATCTGAGATTAACACAAAAATGCTGTCTAAAAATCATTGACTAAAATGCATTAATTAACACACCACTTTCTTTATTTTAACAGAGGCCAAGACTGTCTTCTTCACCAAATCCCAGCGTCCCACACAGCCTCTCCAGCTGAATCTTGCATGACCATCTGCCATCATTCCTCACACTACATTGGCTAAACATGCAATGCATTAATCACATTAAATGTACAGCTTAACTCTGTCTTATTGTGGCACCTTCACCCTCACAACGTTTGTCCCTTTCTGGAAGATGACAGTAGAGACAAAATTTTGGAATGGGTTTATTAGAAATCCAGAGTTAGAAAGAAAACAAAGACCTCAAATTCAGAACGACGCTAGAAGAACCTTGCAAACTGTATTTTATAGACACAATTCATCAACCATGAAGGAATGAGACATGATTCTCTTTGCCAAAGATACCACATTACAAAACAAAAAAAGAAGACAAGAAAGATCCTCTCTTGGATCACTTCAACACTGTCCTTACCACAACAAGCAGTGAAAAATACAGAGGTATCTGCAATTATTGAAAAATTCAACAAGAATTAACTTAGTAATAGAATTTCAACCACAGTAACACATTTTGAAACTGTCTCCCCCATCACCTCTGTTGATAAAAATGGTCAAACTTTATGTATGTCTCAAAAGAAGTCAGTAGCACCTCACCATCTTCTGGGTCATGCCCATGCTCAGCATGGTGTAAAATAACTATTCTTTCTATATTAGAACAGAGCTAGAGTTGGTTTAGTGGCTGGTAAACGCTGCTAAGACTTCTGATTATGCTGCCCTAGAGAGCACAGGAGGTTTTGTGGGAAGTAGAGGCTGATTCTATTTCAGTTTCCTGCAGGACAAGACACCACAGCTGCACTGTCATTATGCAGGGTAGGGTCCCAGCTCTAAATAATGGTTTGAGTTAAATCATGATTTTGTTTTTAATTTTTGGTTTCTTAATCTGCCTGATCTTGTATAGGCAATTTCAAGGAAAGAAAAACCTGGTTTAAAAATGTTTTTTCTATTTTGGAAATTGTGAGGTCAAAGCATTTCTTCAAACATGCAAAAGAGACATCTCTCATACATCTTCCACACTCAGGAAAAAATATCAACAATACCGAGAACTGGAACAGAACTTTCAAGTTTGAGTTTCAACTAAGCTCTCAACAGAAAAGCAAAATAATTGTTGATAAAATAGAAAATTAAAACTTTTAAGACAAAATTTTTAACTAGAAATAAGGTTGGTTTTGGTTTTTGTTGTTGTTTTTTTGTCTGTTTGTTTTTTTAAGGGATTTCTTTTTTCAGTGTGGTACTTCAAAATGCAGTTAGCACATACGGGATGAAAATCCAATTTGTGTCCAGAATTTTGGTGAGGGTTTTTCTGTCTAACAGAAATCTTAGCTGAAGTCTCCTTGTCAGTTAATTATTTCCAGGTAACTGTTTTCAGATCTAAGCTATCCCAAATGTCCCACCAAAGCTGTCAGTTCTCATTAGAATATTATTAATAAAGGACCAAATGGCAAAAATAGAAGGTGAGATCAGCACAAGTTACGGCTTCAAATGACTCAGGGAACACTTGACCTTGGGACTGATTCCCTCTGTGTGTCACACGGATCCTTAATTTCTACCCGCCCGAGCGCAGATAAGCGCGCGGTTTGTTCCCGGCGCTCGGGGGATGGCGCTGCCGTGCGCCACGGGCTCCCAGGAGCCCCGTCCTGCCGAGCAGCCCGCGGAACAGCTGCAGGGCCTGCAGCTATCGCTCCATCGCTTCTTGCTGGGCGCCTCCCAATACCTCTGCTACTCACCTTGCCCTAACCCTGACGTTGTAGCCTAGACATGCTCCTGGCATGCCCGGGCGCAGACAGCCCTGGGCTACGCCCTCAGGTGTGTGCGGATACCGAGAGTCTGAGGAGGCGAAAACACCCGGAGGTCCTGCAGGGCGGGAACCTGACCGCGGGCAGGGCTGCTGTGGCTGCGGACAGCCAGTCTGCATCATGTCCTGCGTGGGCAAAGCTCCAGATGCTGCAGAGAGAGGTGGTGGACTCGAGTGAGGAATGCCCTTCGCTTGCTACGGACACGAGTGAGGGCTGCCCAAACTTGGCTCTTCATTCAAAAGTTATTTTCTCAACCCTTTGTAAAGATACAACTTTAAAAAGATTTTTAAAAATAAATAAATAAAGTATACAGATGGTGAGCCCTCAGCAAACCAAGGATCAGGTTCAAGTAATGTTAGTATGCACTGGTGCTTTCAGCGGGAAATTTACTACTAGTCACTTTGCCCAACCTGACTGGCTATAGCAAAGACTGGCTATTTTAATTACCTTGTTGATTATTTCCCTAACCTGTCATTCTGAAATCTCAAAATGAAACACAGCAAATTGGAGAAAAAAACGCAGTTTGTTCTTCGCAAACATAGCTGTGTGAAAAATGACTCCCTGAATATTGCAGCTCTAACAAGCACAGCTAGGTGCACATTTGTGTGTCTATTCACAAGTTTTCATTAACCTGCAATCGTACACGTTGACTGTACGAAAATACTACGTACAATGGAAAGCTGGTACTGTGGGTTCATGAAACTTCTAGAATAGCATACAAGCAGACTTGATATGCAGATCAAGTAATGCAGTCCCTGACCCAGGAAAGCACTCCAACACATGCTTTATGTTAAGTCTATGAATATTGTTACTGAAAGCAAATGAGACCACTTGGTGTTGGAAGTGTTTTGCTGGATTAAAGCCCGAATGAAGAGGGGAACTGCACAAAAGACTTTTTATGACAAGTAAGAGGGAGAATTCTCAGCAGTACCGTTAGAAACAAAAAATGACTGGACACCTTCTCCACTGGTTACTAGGATATCTAACTTCCATTTACCCATGCCACATAAACTGCAAATTCCCAGGAGTAAAAAAAAAAAACCAAACCAAAACAAAAAAACCACAAAAAACAAAAAACAATAACAAAAACCCCAAACATAAAACAAAAAAACCAACACCAAAAAAACAAAACAAACAAACAAAAAACCAAAACTACTTAAAACCCAAAACAGTTAAGGGAAAAACTTTTCCTTTAAGTCATGATGAATACTCTGTAACTTCAAGACAAAAACTTATTTTTGCAATGTATCACTACAATCTTAGATTACAATTATAGATGCCTAGAAAACTATGTTTGTAAAGGAAATACCCTCACCAGTTTTAGGAAGCATTATAGCAGGGAAGGGCTTACAAAAAAAAAAAAGGGGGACTAAGACCTGGTTTTTCTAAAGCAAACAATCTTGTATATTACCTTGGTACTATATCAGCATCTTGGGAAAAATAAAAATTTGTCCAAAGTCACACAGAGGTAGGTTCATGCAAAAACCATGAGTGAAGGCAAGTTGCTAGAATACTGAGCAGCTAAGCCAGGGAGAGGAGGTCACAGGCCTATAGCAAAAGAGCATGATTTTAGTGCACCTCAGATCAGTGAAATGGTTCTGGTCCCCTGAAACACAATATCCCATCTCTTGTCTTCAAAGATGAGAAGATCTGCACTGTCCCTCCCACCCCAAGACAGAGGTAGATATCAGCAGTCAAGCAAAACAACATATCAACATGGCTATTCAAAAATGAAGAGGGAAGTGTGGAAAAAGATCACTCTTCATGTACTTGGCTTCACTGTTACTCTGCCACCTTGATCCCCATGAGTGAATTGAGAGCATGACTACAACATCGATTATACCCAAGGAAATGATTCTGCAAACAGTGGCTTTTAGATTTTCAGTGCTGAATCATAAAGGCTTGGTGTGCAAACATGGTGTGGAAAGCAGCAAAGATATTTTGACCAATTTAATGGTTAACCCCAGTTAAAAGTTGCTCATTCTAAATAGAATCTTGCTAGAAACACTCATGCCTTGTCCTGTCAAGGTGTTCATTCACTGGACTACTAAATGTTTGCAGGTTTCGTGTAACTTTGCATAGATACATTCAGTATTTTATTTCTCTCCTCTGATCCCCTGAAATAAAGTTGTGTCTTATCATTCCACTCCAAGGTAAAAGCCCCAGGCTGATGTCAGAGTACCTCAGAGACATAAGCCTTTGACCTGGATGGAAGCAGTAGACAGTGTAGTGGCAGCCCACCTTAATATCATGTTGTCTGGGAAAAAAATAATCAGCTTTATCAAGAATAAGGAAAACTTCTATTTGAATGTGGAAAAATGAAAACTGTATTTTCTTAATCTAGTTTGTGAGGTTTCTATCCTCACCTCATTTCCACAGCCTAGCAGCAAGATTACTTTCATGGAGAGATTTATTCAATTTTGCATCGGAGTGTATTATGGTTTCCAGTTGGTCATTTTCAGAATATAAAGGAACTTTGGCAGCGAGTGGTTTCCAGTAGCTCGAGATGTGTGTTTGTACAACCTGTACACTTCTGACGTATCTTTCACCCAGATGAGGGGAGTATCCTGCACACAGCAATACCCACCCCTCGTGAGAAACCCAACCACAGAACATCTCAACACATGCACTTGGGACTCTCTTAGCCTCAGATACTAGTCTCACAATAATCATACCGAAAATGATAACTTTATCAGTGTCAAAGATTACTTCCCTTGAGGCTTCTCAGTTCCTTCCTCTCAGACTATTTTCCTTCCTTCATACTCATGTCTTCTTTGTCACCTACCTCTCCCTTTCCTCTTTTTTCAACACTCCTGGTTAATTTATTCTTTCACATCTTTCTGTTCTTCTTCTCTTCCATCTTACTTAATCTTTCAGTAAAGAGAAAAGAACTAATCCCTGCCATTTGTGTATATGTCCCCAAAGAGACACTTGTCTGGGACTTGATTAAGGGATGTCTCTCTTAAGATTTATACTGGCACATATAAAGAGCAAAGAGGTTACAAACTTACAAGGAATGATTAAATCTTTTTTGAAGGTCTTTTTCAGAGACTCATCATCATTTTTTTTAACAGTTAGAACACCAATTAATTGAAAGCATCTTAATTCCTGTGATTTTGGGAAAAAAGCAAAATACCTTAATGCAATTATTCTTGGGAGCAAAAGTGATCAATTTGAGTAAGGGTGGATAAACATAATGGGTTGGGCTTTGGTATGTATGATTTTGTACATAAAATTGGTTCTGTAATCTCAGAACTGTTCTCTTACTGTCTATCTTTTCCATGTGTTGTGTGAACAACTCTGTATTTTGAGAACCTTTTCACATCAGTTTTGCTTGAAGAAAGAAATCAGACATACTTTACTGCTTAGCTATCCTGTTGAGTCCAAACAAACAGTCCTATTAGGTGACATCACCCTTACTAACCTTTAAATAATTCCACCTACACAATACTCCTTCAGCAGCACTTGCACACAGTGAAATGGAACATAAAAAAAAACAAAATCAGAAAATGTTGCCAGTGAGATTGAGTCATCTGTACTTGTGAACATCTCATGAACTATAATGCAACTCCAAGATGAAATGAAGCATGTTAACCTGCACAAGTGTAAAACTGCACAAGCACTTAGATCTCTTTGTATAGATATGTCCTTGCCCTCCCAAAACCACTCACGACTGCAGTCACATTATGACTACATCATACAAAAACTGAGCAAGTAATGAAACAGCAGTGGTCCATTTACACAGAAAAATTATTAGAGAAGGCAGATCAGGTCACATTTTTTGCAAAGTGAGTTACCTAGGCACCACTCCACAGAAGCAATATTAAAACTAAGATAAGTGTGCCACATTGGTTCCTCACTTCACAATTGGCATCTCCATCTTTGCTGCCTGGAAGCTGTCTGCTGGTTAGTGTCAAACTACTTCTGTGCACAAGAAGAGGTTTGTATGCTCACCAAAAAATGAGGTGGAAAGTTTATCTTTCTTTTGCCACTGATCTAGTGGAAGGTGTCTATAGAAGGCTTTTAAGGTTCCTCTCCCACTGCTGCAGCCACTGCCTTTTGGGCCAACTCTACTTTTATAGCACTTAATGAACATATTCTTAGCTAAATAAAGTGTAAATGAGACTTCACTATTCCTTCAGCTTTGAAATACAGCACAAACATGAAAGGATATGTTCTAACATAGGAATACAAACATTTATATTCCTGCTCTGATGTTGGCTTCTTACACAAGAAAAAAATCAAACAGCAAAATCACCAAATGTGGTAACTTTACTTACTTTAAATCAATAACTTACTTTAAATAAATTAAAATACAAGCAGTTTTCTTAAATTCTCTAGTGGGCTGAGTTTTTTCACACAAGATGATATGTGCTAACTTTAGTGTCCTAAAACACTATTAAAGAAAAATAACACATAGATGAGAAATTAGTGGTTTCTTCATTTGAGAAATGTCAGAGTGCTGGAAAAGTAGCTTTGTCAATTGGGGGGGAGGGGGTGAGGGCAGGGGGAGGAGAGAAAAATGTTTTCAGGAGCTTTTTTTCATCATTTTTCTCTTCTGTGTTTTGTTTTGCACACAGGAGATTTTAATACTTTCATGACATCTCTCAGAGCCCAGTGTCTTTTGTCACTGACAGCCTGACAGGACACCATAAAGATGCTCTTTCTACAGCTGGCTGGTGAAGAAGAACACATCAATAATAGAAATTCACAACTACAATTTCACTATTGTAAAAAACTTGAGATAGCTTTTCCCAACTCTCCAATCTTCACTTACCTAGCAACCTGTCAGTTTGCAGGACATTAATACAGCTCTCATTTCTGGAATATCTGGGGACCCAGATGTACAGAGACAGTTAAACTTCAAAGCTGGACACAAGGTGTTTGTGGGTTGGATTTTTTTGCAATGTTAGAAATATCTAAAAAAGTTTATATTTGTACATTTAGGAATTTCAGTTTGTTCCTATTCCTACATATTTTATTGATTAGCTACTTGAATACATAGCTATTGATTTTAAATTACTCTTAATCAGCCTAACCTCAACTGAAACACATCCTTCACATACCACACTCTTCCTGTTGATGACTTTGTAAGTATTTAGCCAAGTATTTAAGTATTAGACTTGTCTTTAAAGTTGGTACAAGTTTCTGCAGTATCTGAAGCCATTCTGAGTATGGATTGCTGTTTCTCAAAATGCCTCTGAATGTATGTTTACACTTCAAGCCAAGTTTGAAGTTGTTTTCCAGGTCAAACTTGTTCACTCTGTTGTTTATACGTGAGCATACACCAGGGTACAGACTGAGCACAAGCAGTCTCAGCAATTCCTTGAGGTGGAGCCTGAAAACTGACAGTGGGGTCATACAGGATGACCTTTATTTTCGTGGTGATGTGGGTAAATCATCCCAGGACCAGTCTTAACATTCTGTGCCCAAGCTACAGCCAGTCAGCAGAGCTGAAATAAGAGCCAGTAATGCAGAATCACACAGGCCACAAAAGTCACCATGATTAACCTCCTCTAAGTATGCTCCTAAGCTCCCAACTCATTTAAAACTAAACAACTTAAAGGGAACAATAAATCAAGGCAAAAGTTCTTCAACATTCTCATCAGAGTTTTTAAGTTATAAGAACAAAATTCAGACAGAAGAGATCATACTTAGGAGGAGTTCCACATAGAAAATTACCTTGCTAAAACTACATCCATGGCACGTCCTCCTTTTAGACAAGCTGCCTTAACTCTTCTGCACACATACACACTGAGCAGAGAGCAGAACTTTCCCCTTCCCCTTTTTTAATACAAGCCCCTTAAATTTGGTTTGTAAATGACCTTTGCATCAGTCCTCCTTGTTAACTGCTGGTAACAAAGATAAAATACCAGGACAGAGTGAGTGGTCAGTGTTCTCCAGGAATGCCTGTTTCCACTTACTCTTGTCAGACACGAATGTGCAGCAGCAGTATTGGACATTCCAGCTACTGCCAGCTGTGTGAGCTGTACCAGGCAGCTCAGGGAAGAGCTCATGAAGACAAACAAGGATGAGTATATTAACCCCCTTTCACACATCCTAGCAGGAAATTCAATAAACAGAGCTTGAGGCACAGTGCTGTAAACATAACATCTTTAAAGGCAAAGGGAAAAATCCAAGAACATTTTTGGAGAACAAGCAAAATCAGGCATGTGCCCACTCTGGGGGGGTAGCCAGATGCCTGATGGTAATTACTGAAGACTCTTTCATCTAAATACACTGGAGGAAAGGAAAAGATTAAAATGATTTTACTTAATCTCTCTTATTCCAAAAACATATGTGCAAGTGGCATGGGATGAAGTGCAAAATATTAATAATAAAGTCCCCACTCAGACTGTTCACAAGACATTAAAAATCCCACAAAATAAAACAAACCAACTGAACAAAACACCCCAGAGTTTTCTCACCTGCCCCTTTGACAAATATGTTTGACACTATTTTCCAGGCAAGGATCCTTGACAATTCCTACAAATTTATTTAGGAATTTAAGTCTTCAAATTGAGCCTCGCATAGTACATGCCACCTCACCCCACCCCCTGAAAAAAGACAAAGACAAACAGGAAGACAGGGCAAAGAAATGAACTGTCTTAATCTGATTTTAGCCTCCCCTCTCTCATCTATCACATTTTTTTCATCTCATGGGTTTCCTTCTATAAATTCTCTCCTTATTACAGTGCTTCAGATCAGAGCTGTCTACCACAGCTGGATTTTAAACACCATCATCCCAGCAAGATTAAGCATGTTTTAGGAAGATTCTCATTTTAGGCAAGATGGGTTAATTATGAGGATGTTTACAGTGTTATTCATTCATTTCAAGAACATCCAGTACACAGAGTTTTCTCCTGGAGGGAGAAAGTCTGCAAGAGAAAATCCAGATAATGGAGCACTTTTTGGCTGTTGAGAAAGGCTTAAGGCCACGTGCTGCTCTATTACTTCCATACAGATACTGTTTTCAATTGGAACAAACACACAAACATTCACAGAATTTAACTCTTCACTCTTCTGTTGACAGATTCTCTGCAGACTTGTGTGATTGATGTTAGCCAGACAGAGTCCTAGAGGTAATGTTCCTGCTGCTAAAGTTATTTGTTTTAACTTTGAAACAACTTCATTAACAGAATCCAAAAATTTGCAGATATAGAAACGTGCTTTCTGAAATTCATCAAAAAATGCTAATCTGGAAGTCAGCATGAATCATTATAACAGCAGGGTTTCCCAAAATAATGTTTAAGAAATAGGGGGAAAAGAAAGTACATCTCTCCTAATCTCATTGGGTTTTAAGCAGGAAAATGAGGTAAGTAGCACCAGATATTATAAGTGTACAAAAGACAAAAACATGTCTCGTTCCTTGTCTCTTGGGCACATAATCACATTATCACAACTTGACAAGCACAGTAACAATTTTGCATTAGACTTCTGTACAGCTGTTCATGTGGTTTGTAAATTACCTGTAGCTTTGCAGTAGACTGAAATTCAGAGAGGCTGAAAAGAGTAAGTATGGCCACTGCTAGACTGGCAATAGCCCTAGGTACTAGAACAAAGGCAAAAGATACTAGAAGATATGGTAATTGTCAGTATTTACACACAATATCACAGTGTTGTATGACCTGCATAGATTGAAAACAACTGTTGGACAAGAGTCCAAATAAATAGAGAATGGGTACCCATGATGTTCTTTGCATTGATATTACTCTTACCTCTTTTCCTATGACTTAGGTACCCTGTATACTTGATTACCTCAGAAAGATGAATTGGCTGCATATACCCAAAAGAATTTTAAAAATCAGAAAGAATATTTTAAAATTTTGCAAATTCTCTCATAGGAGCTGCTCACTGGAGAGAAGTCAGTGTGGCACAAACCTAGCCCTTGAATTTAAGACTGGTTCATTGACTGACCGATGGATTAAGATGGATAAAAACCTGCCAACTTTACTGTCTGTTCATTGAAAGGAAGGTAAATACACCTGGAAATCATTATGCCTTTGGATTTAATTTTTAACTTATTTTTGTTTGCTGAGTGTGTTTGGCATAAATACTACCATTTAGAAATGGAACAAGTCTTAATAAACATTTTAATACATCCTTCTACTGTTTCCTAATTGACCCCTGTTGAGCATTCACTGGCACATTAGTCTGTCTATGTTTCATGGAGTTTCCACCATTTTCTTTGAAAATCATCCTATATCTAATACCTAAATTATACAACCTGAAACAGGCTGGGTTGCAACCTGTCTGCCCTTCTTATTTAGCCTGTTTTCTTTTTCCATCCTGTTCCTCCCAGGAGAGGAGACTGAGATGCTAAAAATTCCGGTTATGAAAAAGGTCAGGGCTTGCTGATCACCTAGATCTTTCTCTTCATAACACTGGCTGCTATTCAGCCAAAATGCTTCCTACCTCTGGATTTGTGTCATATCCCATGCCCACACTGATTCCTCTCATTTGTCTTCATCTGGCACTTGATCCAGCTGCTGCTTAGCCAAGTTACATGCATTACACATTTTCAACTTTCCTTGTAAGCAATCATGTCAGCCCCTCTAATCATCTGTGTTGCTGTGTGCTGAATTTCCTCTGATGTACCTGCATCTGAACATCAGGAGCTTCCAGGAACAGTATCTGAAACTGCATTGTACTCTTGTGCAGGTTTTGAATGGCACTTGGGCAAAGTATGGAAGAGGGAAAGATGCAATTTAAATTTCAAGCAGCAAATTATCTCAGCAGCTGTATTCAATGTGCTCACAATTCCACGCCCAACATGTGCATCTGAACCCAAATTACACTTTGAGAGAGGACCTGGGGATGGAATTGATCAATGCAACAGAGCACCTCAGGCTCACGGAATAACAGGAGGCAAGAGGTCCTGTTTAAGATCAATAAAGGAATATCTGTAGGCTCTGACACACACCAACAGATCTGAGCTATTGCAGTACTATCAGCCTTTGAGCTGGGCTTCTAAATGAACCCGAAGTTAATCCAGATATGAGGCTCTCCACCATCTTCACCTTGCAATAGACTCAATGCAGCAGGTAGGTTGCCTTCTCTCCTTTAAGTGATGCTTCCAGTAAGTTTTAGGTAGAAAGTGATGGGGGTATGTCTCCAGTTCCATCAAGGCAGCATGGACACAATAAAAGCATGGTTCATGCTTTAAAGTCTACAGTTCAGAAAAAAAAGACTGAATTTACTCCCA
Organism: Haemorhous mexicanus; assembly: GCF_027477595.1. Lineage (NCBI taxonomy): Eukaryota > Metazoa > Chordata > Aves > Passeriformes > Fringillidae > Haemorhous > Haemorhous mexicanus. Next base: position 18,398,069 of record NC_082342.1, on the reverse strand, counting down.
TCAAACCCTATTTTCAGCCTCTTTTTTAGATTTCATTAGAAGACAAATACTTTTTTCAGTTAATGACAGTGAAATTATGTCACTGAATTACTGAGAATAAAATACCATCTTAGCTGGTATATGATGAAAAGCACATACATACACTAAGATTATTTTCTCTGCCCCAAGACTAAAAATAATTTTTTAAAACCAGCTTAAATTGAACACAAAAGCAAAGGAATCTTGTATTTGGGAGCACGTATATATGCTGTCCTCAGGAAATTCTCATCTCAAATAATGTCACTGCAACTCAGAGATGACAATAAAACAAGAATTAGTATATAAATCATGTTGGTTTATGGTAATAGCATCTTTCTTGCCAAAAGGTGACTCCTAATTTTCTCTATCATTCTGCTTGTGAATGTGTTCACTTCTCCAAACAAGAGAACTAAACCAACACGGGTGTCAGAGTGTTCCCTGTGAGGAACCACACCCCACATCCTTGTTGATTTTCAGCTGGCCTATGCTAGTCTAAATATGGGATAAGAGTGCCAAACCAGGTCTCACAGCCAGATCCTCAGTGAATAAAAACTGAGACTTCAACCAGCTACTGTAACTGAGAATAGAACTCGGACAGCAAATAACTTTCTCTTATGCTTTACAGAGCTCTGCCACAGAGCCCCACTAAGCCCTGGTTAATATGGGACATTATTTTCCCTACCTGTGGAAAAATCCACTCAGCATGAAACACAGTAAGCGTATGAACAGATGCCAAACATTCAGTGCTTATTATTCAATGGCATGACAAGGAAGACCAGGTTTATACAGCTCTGGCTGGAATTGCTAGATAAGCTAGACTGAAACTAATCTGACAGTACCATTACTAATATCATGTTGTGTTAATTGGTTGTATGAGCACATGAATTTTACAGTCAACACCAATTCTGGTCTATTTTGAGTTAGCTTTATCCCAGATCTACTTTGTTCCAAAATATTCTGATATTAGAGTATTTTTTCATAACACTGTAATGCCATTTATTGCATTTTTATTGCAAAAAATAAAAGGAACATGACCTTCACACGGGAGCTGCTAAACTGTCACAGTAGTTCTGGGACACTGCCCAATGGAAACATTTCCTATCAGTGGAAAGATTGCAGAGGAAAGCTGACACACCTCACCAATTCTTCCAGAGACCTGTGACGTCTCCAGCACACACATCCACAAGACCTTTAACACAGACTTCCCGATGTGACTTTGTCAGCCTCTTACCTTGTCCTTTGTCCCCTTACCATGTTTCCCCCCACAACAAGACTGACTGTCCTGACTGTCCTCTGTATGCTCTCCACTTCTTTAAGGCAAAATGGTACTCGTAGGCTTGGAAGGAGGTGAGGCTATTGCAGATATTGCAGGCAGAGAAGGCACCTCTTCCAGCCTCTGCTCTGCAGGGGCTTCCAAGGAGAAGATAACTGTCAAGGACTCTAACACTTTCTCCACTGATAGCTTCTTCCTGCCTGGTTGCCTCTGAATAGAGGAGATAAGCTTCTCTAGGACTCATAGCATTTGTGTTAAGGGACTTGGGCTCCACAGCTCTGTGAAACTCCCAGGAACATCCTAGGGAAGGTAGAAGGGGAATCTCCTTTGCCATTCTGTGGGTAAGCAGGCACAAATCACTAGGGCTGTGATTTATACAGACACACCTCCCACACCTGTGTGAAACCACGGATTGCCCTTCATCACTTGTCTGATTCCTTGTGTCCTCCCATCTCTTTCCACATTAGCTGACAACAAGCTTTGATCAATAACTTAGGTGCCTAAGATGATACAGTAGTGCTTTGTGATTTATTGCTTTCCATTCCTCTCTGTTTCCCCAGCACTCTTTTGATCTCTGCTCTTCTAGGTCCTTACCTTTCACCTGTTCTTCTCCCTATTTACAGGGAAGCCAGATTTGAGCAAATTTTCACAGATTATACTATTTGAGTCACATAAATACTGGAAGAATTATTTTAATGGCAGAAAATATGGTTTATGTTGTCTTTCTGTGAGTTTTCTAGAGTTTTCTTGAGTTTTTACTGTTTTTGAGGGGGCAAGACAACAAGCAATTTCAGATTAGTGATGATTTTTACACTTAAAATCTGTTTTATACGATTCATTAGGACCTCTCTGATATCTAATGAATAGACTTGGAGAAGTGGAAGGACAGTCTGAGGAACTTCGTCATCCTTCTGTGGGCTCTGAGGGCAGTCCAGATCCAGAGATTTAATGTCTGATGTGGATGGTCTGTGTTCGAGGATCAGGCATCTGGAAACTCTCTTCTGCCCGGTCAACCACAGTCAGGCACATAACTTATTTATGAGTTTGCACTCCTACTTCCAAGATTATCCTCTATTTTCCTTCACTTCATTCTGCTGCTGAACAATATCTAAGGCTCTCTTGTCTTTTACCAGAGGCCCATGTGAGCAGCTTTCTCCCAAAGCTCTCCTCTCCTTCTCGCCTGAGTGTCTCTCAGTTCAGCATTCCTCTGAAGCCTCTTCACTCTTCAAAAAGGCTCAATGTTTTTGTTTGCCAAAGGCTTTGTGAGTCATAGAGAACATGACTCCTGCGGTATAAACAAAGTTCAAGACTGAGGTTACTTAGTCTAAAGGAGGAAAGCTCTCAGGCAATGGAAACAATAGTATGTCCAGATGCCAGACCTCCCTCAGCAGAAACTGTCCCAAAACCCCTGCATGCAAAGCAGGTCACATTTCAGCCTCCTGGTCTGAAGACAGCATGGTTCAACTTAGAGGCAATATTTATGGCTATACAGCTCTTCTCTCAGAATTAGGAAGTTAGTTAAGAACTTAATCAAGAGTGTAAGTTTTTGCTTTACCACATGTTGCTATAGGTTCAAGGCATGTCAGGGTTGCATGAGGTGTTCTTGGGAGGCAGTGGAAGTCCAGGAGAATATCAATATGAATATCAAGGGAGGCATTTATTTTGTTACACAAACACATGTGATAAGATCACACCAGCTTTTTTCTGTCAGGGTCACTTACAGCATGGGGCCCTGACTGCAGCAGTCATGAGACGTGGTTGTTCCTTATAGAAATTTCAAGACAAAAAAATGCAGTAGTATATTTTGCTACCAGAATTACCAAAATACAGTTTTTTCTTCCCATTTTCCCAGTCTGGTTTCCTGAATATCAACAGGAAAATATTAGCTGAAGTACTGGGTAAGGCATTGGGTTGGTTATGATGCCTTGTACATATTTTAGTGAAGATAGTTTTCTATGGACATACTTTAATTTTGTAACCAAGAGATTATGCTTACTTAGGCATAAACCAAAATTAAAGAAAAGACATCAGCTCTTTTCCAGTAAGCTTTAAACTGGTTTCCTCTATGATATAATTTTAGCATCTTTTTGGGATGCCAATGAGCCTTGCAGAGAAAGCTTTAAAGGTAAATGAGAAAAAAGTCACTGCTGAATATTCTACATTTAAAAGCATGTATTTTAGCTAAGTGTATTAAAAAAAAGTTAATGAGAACTTTTTAGAGGGGGGAGATCCCACAAGTGCAAAAGGCCCCTAAAACCCTATTGCAAAATACCACATGAGCAAAGTGGATCAAGGCTAAATGGCTTTATTCTGAACTCTCCCTTGTCTTTGCATGGACATGGCTGTAGCAGCAACATTGCAATTCCACCTGCATAAAGCCCATTCTGGAAATTGTAGAAGCTGTGATAATTGTGGTCTCCAGGCCTGTTTGCGGGTGTGCCAGGGCAGATGGGACCTGAAAGGCACCAGTTAAATCTTATTTTGGATTAACAGGTGATCAAAAATTAAAGAATCCTTGTGGCATCTCCTGTGTACACAATGTACCAGTTTCCCTCTGGACAGCTTGTGATGGGGCAAAGCTCTGCCATTCCCTTTTGTTCTGTTTCTGCTATGGAATAGAACTGCAAGCTTGGACGATTGTTTGGGTTTGTGGTGCTGGTAGTGTTTTCCCCTCCTGTAATTTAAGGGGAAAGCCAGACAAGATGCAAGTTTTCTCTAAATTGGAACCATGGGCTTAGCACATTATGTTCTCCTCCCCCCAATATGCCGCTCTGCTCCTCTCCTCTACCTACTCCCACAAACATATTTGTGTTTTGTTTAACTATTTAGTAAATAGCATTAATTAGATTAAGATAGTGTCTCTCACAGTATTTTTTTAAATTGCTGTTATGGTCCTTTAATGTAAGAAAAATGTTCCTTTTTATACTCTTCTTGTCATGATAAAGCAACAAGCCAAGTGCTGAAAGTGATTTGAAGACAACTTATCAGTCCCAAATTCACCTCAACTTCTCTTTTTTCTGATTTTTATATGAACTGTTCTTAAAAACTTAAAATTCTTAAAAACTTCTGACAGAGACTCCATAACCTTTGCAGCTGATCTATTCTGGGAATTCACTTCTTATTAGAAGTTTTTTCCTCAACAATGCAATTTAAGATTTTTTTTTTCTCTCAATGCAATTGAAGCCCATTTTTTCCTGCTCCACCTAGGCTAGACTGTATGAGAAAAATATTCCTTTTCTCTTTACAGCAGCATATATGTAAAGTTACTTTGCCCCCATCCTTTCTGACGTCATACTTTATTGCCTAGACTGAGTTACTCCACTCCTTCAAACCCTCTGCATGGATCATTTCTCCAAGGGGAAAAGATGTTAGAAAGTGTCAGTTGTTGGCCATCTGACAGTTGGAAATGTTTTAGTTAAACACCTCTCTAGCTAGCAAGCATAATTGTCATCAACAAAATCAGCAAATGACTGGAACAATCAGCAAGACTCTCCCACATGAGAATATAAAGCCTCTATTGACATGGTTGAATTGGTTACTCTATGTTTTTGTTCAGTAAAGACAGCTTAAGAACCCACTCTTATCTACAGAGTTTTTGCACTTATCAGTAATTCTGTTTTCAAAATAAAATCAAGACAAAGACAGCCTTTAGACTTGCTGAGCCTGTTAGATTTGGCATCTTTGTATCCCAGTGACTAAGCTAAACTGTGTTACTGCTTGACTTGTATTACATATCAGATAGCAGCAGCTCTACAGTATGAAAAAAACACAAGTTTTTAGAGCCCTACAGCACAAGCACAGCAATACCAGATCAATCTCTAGCTTAGAAGTAGTCCTGGATTCTTCAGAAAACAGTAAGTTTGATCTTGGCAGCATCCATGAATAACACGTTCTATGATCTCCAGCTGGCAAGAGACTCAGTCCCATCTGGACAAATGCTGATCTGGCTTTCTCTCTTCTTGTCAAAACTCCAGCACAGTGACCTGGCATGAAGCCACAGTCCTTGCTATGAGGAGAATCCCCTGGGTCTCTCCAGCAAGGCAGCCACCAGGAATGCATTGAAACTTCAACACACTGCCATGGGGAAATGAGCCACGTTCTAAGCTTCCTTCATTGTCTTTAAAGTGGTTCACAGCCTGGAGTGGCACTGACAACTGCCTTGGCAGTTTCAGATGAAAGACAGAGGGGAACAATAGGTACAGTATAACTGGGCATCATTGTGTATTTGTGCATACAAGTACACTGTGCCTTCAATAGGCTGTAGTGACCCTGAGGAGAAAAAACCCACCACTCTTCCCAGCTTATATCAGTCAGCGACTTTGAGAGTGAATAATTTTCTCTGCATGTGTTTCCATCAGCCTCCTAGCAAGTGCCTTTCTGATCTCCTCTGCTCCAGGAAGTCTCCATATATAATTGCAATCTTTTAGAGTTGTAGTGGGATAACTGTGCACCCTCACCTTCCCATGGCAATCATGAGAAACACCACTTCACTCCTTGTCTCAGTAGAGTCATATCAGGTGACTTCTGTATGCTTTCTCCTTTTGGAAACTCACATCCCATAATATTTTGAAACACAAATTACACAAGTTGAGTGTCTAGCTAGGAAGTTTCAAAATAACATGGTTTTTAATAAGGTGCAGACAGATACTGGATGTTTCTGTTTTAAGGGTTATCTTATACTTCTGAATTTCTCCTTTTTTTAAATAAAAAAAAGAACGCAGGCAGGTAAGAAAAAACATTTATTTCCTTTACTTTCCTTCTGCAGAAAGCTCCCACTTTGCCACTGAAATCCTTCAGAGGCAAGTACTTATGACAAAATAACCTGCCTAATGAAGCAACCTGGGTGAAGAACACTGGAAAATAATCTAAAGGAAAATAAAGAAAATATATGTTCAGGCTTATCTTAGTTTTTTGGACAATGGCCTCAATAAAACTGCAATCTCACAATGAAGCACATTTGAAAGCATTCTGCTAAGACTGAGTATGCCTCAAAAGATACTAATCTATCTTGGAAAATATTCTGGTTTAGAGAAATTACAGTTCTACTATATTTTTCTTGAGTTTCTTTTTTTCTTCTCTTCCATTAAAAACTCCAAGGTTTTTCTTGAATGAAATCATCTACTCCTGTGGTTTAAACAATAACCGAAATTAAAATTCTTGGATTATGAAAAAGCTGTCAGTCCAGTAGCTGGGATTTGCACTTAAAAACACTATCTGGGCTCTTTAACAGTCAGCAAGATCCAGAAGTGGAAGAGATTCATGGTCAATGAAGTGATTTTCAGCCTGGTAAAAATACTTCTGCTTCCCACCTTATGGAATTTGGGGTTGGCAGTGTTTGCATGAGAAGAAAAAGCCCAGCATAACCAAACAGTTTATACACCTATCACTCCATCTCCTAAAGGTGCACTGGGAACAGGAAAAGAAATGCTCCTAGCACATCATCTTCCTCCCTGGTGAGTCTTTTGTGGATCACAGTGCTATTGGCAAATTTTGGTAAGACAGCTCCGCATTTTACCCTTTGGGGTCATTATTCCCACACAATCAGTTAAATCAGCCTCTGGCTCTGTATTCTCTCTGGAGGCCATGTAGAAAAAAGCTTGTCTTCTCCTGTGACAGAAAGCTACAGAAGAAAGAGGGTTTTGTTTATTAAAGGGTTGCTTTTCAATTTGTCTTTTTCATGAAGAGAAACAAAATTGGAGTTTGGCAATCAATTAGAACACTGTCAGCATGCAAAGCACTTCACAACAGACCAAGATGCCTGTTCCTAGGATTACCAGCATGGCTAGGGTAATGGAAAACCATGGTTATGGAGGTAAGATTAGCACAAGTAAACATGTGATGAATAGGAATATTTTTAATTATATATATTTTAAAGTCTTTTGTATTAATAAAACTTATTGAAATGCTTATAAATTATGATTCATATTATTTTAAATGTCCCTTTTCTTTATGGGTTTGAGAGCTTAAAAAGGACCAAAGCAGGGCACCACAGATGATCATGTTTCTGCCTTCACAGGAACATGTTGTCTCACAGCTGTAAGACCTCAGAGATCCCACTTACTTGTATCCTAAATGAAATCAGCTTGCAATGAGCCTAATTTCTCCACAGCACAGCTATTAGAGCTTATAACAAGATGGACAAAACTTGCTTAATAAATTCTTTAATACATGTCCTCTGGCCAAGCTTTTCTCAAGGTGAGCCTGCACTTCAGTGGCTGCAGTAGCACAGCGTTGCTAACTTTACAGTAATTAGCTCAGGATTTTACCACGGTAGCCATGGCAGGCTGAGCCATGGGTCTAAAACCTGAGTTCAATTAACCCATGCAGTGGTCCATGCTACTGCATTGAACAGGTAGTGTGGCAGCAGAAAGCTACTGTGAGTAGGTCTACACTGATTCCAAACTTAGCAGGATAGTTTGGACGTATTCTGGACTAGCCTTCACTGTTCCCAAACATAGTCCTTAAAGAAGACTGGAGAGCACACCATTTATAACTTAATTACACATCCATGGAGGTCATGCAGAACTCTTTTAGGCACCATCAATGGGAAATCTCAGTTAATAATTTATTGGTCGGGGGCGGGGTGGGGGGGCGGGGTGTGTTCAGACTTTTCTCCATACATAAAGACCTTTCTTGACCTTTTGTAGAGAATGGAACTACAAAATGTGACCCGAATATCTCTCCACGTCTCCTCGGACAGCTTTCAAGTGTTGGCAAGGAAATGTAAGCTCATCTTCTTGCTCCCTGGGACAATGTTATATTGTCATAGCAGGAAGCAGATGGGCTCTCAAGTGAATTTTTTTAGGGGTCAGTGCATAGAAATGCAGCTCCTGAGCAAAATCTTTAGCATAACAACATGTGGCATTCATGCCAGAGCCTGCTGTTCGCAAGGTTAGAATCTAAGTGTAAAGTTAAACTAGGCTTTGATTGTTTCTGAAGGTTCTTAAAATTACATGCTTTGGCAGCTAACACTCAACTCAGCCTGGAAAAGTTCTGAAGGAAAGGGTCTCTCACCTTGTTTGTCTTGCTCTCTCTGAGCAAGCCCTTACAAAGTTGTGGTTCTAAATGAAAGTGATTTCCAAGGCTGTGGGGCTCTACAGAATCATTTGAAACAATTCACAATGAAAAAATGGTTCAGGCAAACACTAATTGAAACATTCAGAAACAAGATTAAGGAACCAACTGCCTGAATCCTGAGCTTTTGCAGCCACTAGTAAATAGCTTAGTTCAAAAGACCTTGGAAAAAGACACTTTATGCATAGCCAAAAGACCATGTCAGCCATCAAGCAAGCCCTTAAAGCACAGCCATTATCTAGCTTGATTATCATTCTTCTTATTGAGAAAAAGAAATCTATAAAGTTACAATAATCAAATGAAGAACATGCCAAACTTTCAGAAGAGGGACAGAAGTCTATATTTGCATACATCATTGATTTCCGTGCACCCCAGAAAGGTTGAGGCATCTACTACCACTTATAACCATACCCAAAGGGTCATACCCTTACCCTGCACTCTTTCTCCTCTGTACTACTGCTGTGTCCTATCACAAGGGAAGAGTTTTCCTGCCACAAAAGAAGTATGAAAGTAATCCTCAAGCAGTATAAAAGTAATAAAGTTCCTACGTAAGAGCAGCTGCAGTGGCTGTGGTAGGAGATGGTGAAGAGCTTGAACATAGAATATGTGAGAGCAGAGTACAGGGCTGATGTTCCATCTGATGTGAGATAAAGAGAACTTCTTGGATGCTCTAAAATATGCCAAGAACTGTTGCAATTTCTATGCTGTCCCAAGAAGAGGAGAACAAGAAGATAATCCCTCCTCTGAAGCACACTGGTTCCTGTACTGTGCTTCATAAACTCTGGGATTTGGCTTCAAGTCTTAAGCTGTATCCGGGGAAGTTTAGGCTAGATATTAGAAAAAAAACTCTCTACAGAAACAGTGGTTGGGCCTTGGAATGAGCTGCCCAGGGTGGAAGTGGAGTGGTGGAGTCACGGTCCCTGGTGGTGTTTAAGACTGGATGTGACACTCAATGTCATGGTTTAGTTGATGAGGTGGTGTTAGGTCATAGGTTGGACTTGATTATCTCCAAATTGATCCTGTCATTCTGTGGGGTCTTTGTGGGACATTCCAGACTGACATGCCTGTTTGTCATGATGTATCTGACTCTGCTAAAATTGGGAAATAATCCATTTAACAGATAGTGTCTCTTAAGGTGGATTGGTGATGTGCAGCCATAGGGAACCCAAAGCTTTTGTGAGGTACATAGCCTTGAACAATGCTTCCTATGGCAATGCTTTCTTCAAGGGCCAAAGCCTCAAAAGCTCAATTGATCCTTAAAATAGGAATTATAATCTCATAAAATGAAGAACCTTTTGCCATAACTGAGCCAATTCAAATGAAATGACAGTATCTTGAAACATTTCTTTTAGACTTTAAACTTTTTGTATCATAGGGCCAAAAAAATCTCTTTTGTGAGAAAATGAGAAAATGCTTTTGTCTGTGATGCCTTTGATGGTAGCATTCAAAGCCACGTTCCAAAGATCAATTGCATGAATTATTAAAGAGATGGCTGCTATGTTTGATTTTTTTTTCTGAAGAAAGGGTAATCTTGTAGACTTGAATGGGCATTTCTGCCACTATTTAACAAAGAAACCTTGCCAAAGTTGACTTCTGTGTGCCTCAAGTGCAGATGACAGTCATACCTTATGGCTGAGGACAGAATTCAACCCCTCAAAAACAACTACTCTAATAACAACATGCACCCCCCAGGTTTTTCTCCTCCCAGGGCACTCTGGTTGATGTGGCAAGTTCTTCAAAATACAGTGCTATTAAAAAAACACTGAGGTCATCTTGTTTCCAGCTTTAGCATGGCTGAAGTCTACTGTCCATAGTGAGCAGTAGTGCCTTCTGGTACAGGGACAGCCACAAAAGAGCACCCTTTCCTCCCTAAACAGACAGACAGCACACACACACACACACACACACAGAGACACACATGCACAGACACACGCACATATGCAGGATACAAGAGCAAAACCCTTGATGAAAAAAGGCAAACTTTCTGTGGAATCCACTTGCCCAAAGGGTAAAAGTCCAGCCAGCCTTCTTACAGCTTGTCCGGCTCTCCACAGAGATTGAACAGAAGAGATTATGGGGAAGAGAATTGCTGAGAATAAGGATTTCACCCAAATTTCACTAAGTAACTTGGGTAGGTAGGGGTGTCGTTCACCTGCATTTTCTTCTAGAATTTCATTATGGGAAAAAGCAAAACACCAATATACAATATATCAATATATAAACATCAAGTTGCTGCACAGTGCAACATATCTAGAAGGGATGAATTTTATATTATTTGAACACACCTGCAATCAGAAAACTAAGATAGTGCCAGCAACTGGTGATGGAAACGTACAGCAGGTCAGATAGCTCCACTGTGCTCTTGAAAAGGTGAGCATTGGTTGAAGGACAGCTTTCCAGATCCCTGAAGCCTTAGCTGACACCTAGCAGTTCTTTAAATCATACAGGCACACACTCACCCACAGTTAACCTGGGAAAATCACCCTCTCATTTGATTAAATGATCTATCAGGTTTCTCAAGATCTTCTTTTCCCTTCTGATTTTTGTTGCATCTGCTTTCTCTGGGTGAACAGACCTTGTTGAGCCAGCTATCCTGCAGAGCAGGTTGTAACAAAGCTCCCCAAAAGTCGCACCTCCCATTTAAGGCTAGTCCCACTGTGTTCATGTAGCCATAACACAATCTGTAAGGGCCACCACTGCCAGAGACAAAGCCATACATGAGTCATACAAGAGGGCAGAAAGTAAAACAGGAAATCACCAAAGGAGCAGAGAACAAAGCAGCAGAAAGCCATAGAATATTACATGACAGAGTAAGAAAGATGCAGCTCCTGTACCCATTTCTCAATCCCCACCATTACTTCTACAGCAGCAGCAGCACAGTCTGTCCAAACCATTACACTCTCTGGTCCTCTTGAAGATAACCAACACACTCTCAGGAAATGTGGCCCCAAGGAAATCCTATGGGGAGAAAAAACCAAAAGGCTCTCTGATAAGGGCTGGCTAGAAAATTAGATTGAATTATGAACAAGGCCATCATAAATATTCATTGTAAGTAAGTGGGATTACATGCAAGGAAATGCCTGATTCTAACATTAATCTTTCATTTTACCCCAGATTGCTGTGGATTTTGACAAACTGCCTAGTAAAAACGGGTTAGATAATTTCTCTTTTTATTACTGGAATTCCCTATGCTTCTTGAACTGTATATCCACAGAGATCTACATTTTTACACTTTCAAACTTCCCAGAAAATAACCCACTTCAACTAATTTATATGCAATTTCTGTCTCACCAATATGTCACCCAGCACTGTCATCTCACTGCAGAGCACACTCTTGATGATACTGATCCTTTTCCAAAAGCAAGCAGGAGCAGCAATTTTTGGCACATGAGCTTTTACGCAGACCCATCTGTACCACTCTACCTACCAACTGGATGGGGACAAAAGGTAAACATTAGAAAGAAATGAGATAGCTGGCAAAAAAAGCCATAGGCAATAGCTGAGAAAGATCTTTTTCATTTGCATGCATCTGACCTCACTGCTATTCACAACTGATTTACATCAACTGCCATGGTCAACACTTAATTTACAGCGAAAGCCGCTGGTAGTTTCACTTCATTAATATTGACATCTGAACTCTGTAGCTACAGTGGATTACTATTAATAATTATTTATGACCAGCAACTTGCACAGAGCATGCTGCCCAGTGCTGGGAGTCAGGTGATGAATCTCTAGCATCAATTCACAAGCTGTCCACGTCTGCAGCCGTGCAATTGGCTGCTTTACCTCACCTCTCTCACACCACCAGGAACACTTGTCCTACCATCAGTGCAGTGCATTTTCACATGTAAAACTCACACTTCCTTCATGCTTCTGGGTAGGGTAGGAAGCTACAGCAGACTAATAATATTCCTTCTTTGATGAAAAATAGCAGGGGAAGTGAAAAAAGCTAGATGGTAACAGTAAAGGTCAAGACACTAAATAAGCAGGTGCAAAATATTTTATTAGTCTAGGTTTCTGGTTCAGAAAGACATCTAGAAGTCCAGCTCAGATGTCTAACTAGCAGAATTCTACTTTTCCTGTGTATTTACGGATCTATTGACGTTTTATGTAGAGTACAAGGTCCTTAATCTTCCCCTCCAGCAGTGAGAGGAGTTGAAACTTTAAATTCATACACATACTGATGTGTTAGGCTAAATTAAGGCTACAGCACTCAATTCCTTTCAGGGTCAAGTCAATGTGCACCATGAAGCACCTCCAACCTACCAGTGCACAAGAATCCCATGAGCAATACAGCCCTGTGTGACTAATAAAGTAATGAAGTGACAGCACAGGTGGGTGTGAGGTTTGTACCAAATCAGATCTCACAGTTTCCAGGTATTTTTACTCAGGTCAGACCAAACTGGCAGTGTCCCACGCAGCTCTCCACAGCTCACAGGTGGAAAAAGTGAACCAGCTCCCTTCACACCCACAGCACAAACTAGCTCTCCTATGCCAGTGACTGCTGCTGCACTTTGCCAGACTAGACTTGTGCAACTGACTTGGTGATTTCTAAATAACTGCAGTTAAGTGCGTGGAATTACTGCCGAGTCTCATCACCTTCTTGCTTTATTGTAGCTTAATTTCTGCCCCAAAACTGGGTAACCCAGAGATGCTTACAGGAATGGCCTGGTAAAACAGAAAGGAAAAAAAATCAGAGCCTCTGGAACTAATGTGATGCCTAGGAGAATGAAATCCCCAGGACACTTTACAGTTCCACAGGTTATTATTTTTCTCATTCTATTCTCACACTTTCTCCCAGATGGAGAAAATACTCAACCACAAGCTCGCAAAACAATAAGCTTCCACTTGGTTCTAAAATATTTTCTTACATAAACTTTAGGCAAATATAGGATTATTTCCCTGTAACAGCATATTTTCTTCCTTCAATGCTAAATACACTGAACAGAGCTTAACTATTTTCTGTGATAAAGAATCCTTTCCTAGTAGAGAAGTTCAGCACATCTTGATGATTTCAGTTTTCACATGACACTTCAAAAGCTGAGCAAGTTGGTATCATTGCACATGGTTTCTAAAGCTTCAAGAAAGAGTAAGGCCTTTATTTGAAGGTGCTGGATTTTTAGATTACAGAGGCTTGCAGTGCCCCCATCACTACTTTGTGATATATACACAAACCCAAAACAAAGAAAACTTCAGCCTGTTCAAGATTTTGCAGTTTTAAAATAGCTTTTAGTGCAGACTTAGTAACTGTTGCTTCTACCGTCAAAATTTTGAAAATGCAATTTAAAAAAAAGAAAAATAATTAAAAATTGCATGTCAATGTTTTTGGTCTCTTACTCTATTCATAAGAATTCCTCACTGTTACAACCCTGTTAAGAAAATCTAAAGGAAGAAAATAATGTATTTTTACAGAAACACTCTTTGAATTCTACTGAGAAACAAGAACCTGGTAACAGTGATATTACTAGCAAAATAAATGTTTAATTCAGAAGAATAAAAAAGAAATTACTAGTCATCTTATACTTGGCTCTATGGCTGCATTCCCAGTATTTAGCAATTGTACCCTTATACACTTTTCTTTCCCCCTTAGCATATACTTTTTAGCTATGGAAACAGCCTTTTCAACTTGTGTCCAGTGGCATGAGAAAACACTCAAACATAGCGATAAAAACAATCATGTTAGCCTTTAGTCTAGAAAGTTTGCTAGACCTCCATCATTAAATTCATTAAATACAAGATATAAATTATTTAGATAGAATTAGACATGTTTCTTGATAGAGTGCTCAGGAAGGAGGCTCCTTAGAGCCATAATGCTTGATAGTGGTTGCAATTAGAAATTAAAATTGTAGTCTAGTGGAAATTGGAGCTTTCTGAATTTTATTTTTCTTCTGAATCTGAAAGAAAAACCTTATTTTTTCTAAATTAAATCTAAATTGATCCCATTTGGGCTTTTCAAAAAGTTTTGCTTTGATTAATTTTAGAAGTCTCTCCTATATATTTTTCTTACTGTATAATACAATACAAAATAGATTGCAAACAAAAGAAAAATGTCGAAGCAAACAAGGCACAAACTTACTGATATTTGCTTTGCAATTTCTTTACATCCAATTGCATTGAAAATGGCACATGTTTCAGTTAAATAGCATGTTCCTACAGGAAAATGTCTTTTCAGCTAATTTTTCCAGAGCCTCAATTCCTTTCATGAACACATTTTGGATGACAAGGAAAGTAATTTACTGGAAGTTTGAAAAAGTGGAGGCTGAATTCTGTCTCCTTGCCTCTCTGCTTTTTCGTAGGAGGGGAGCTGCTTCAAAATCACTGTGTTTTTAAAAGCCAGAATTAACTCTTACTCCACCATACCTCAAGCAATGAAATCTGGTTTCTTATCACTCTTTGTCCTATGATTGGATTCTCTCATGTGTAAGGAGGTGAAAACTGACTGATGAGTTTCCTTCTGTTTACCTGTACAGAGCTTGTACAGAGAGAAAAATTCTCTGGCATCCCGTGGAAAACAGGAAACATTGCAGGCTTTCCCTCAGTGGAAATAGTAATTGAGTCTCTTCCCTAAATTTAGTCTTCTATTTCCCTAAAATATTTGGGAAATTTGAATGTTTTGGGCCTCTAGTGCTCTGTCATATTTGGCTGAAAGTGCTCTGACATTATGAGGCACACACACAGATAGAACTGTTTGGTGTGTGGTGTAAAAGCATCATCTCTTTAGAACACAAAACGAAAATTGTAATAGCTGCCTGTATGTGACATTGTGGAAAGATCCTTGCACTCTTTTCCAGCCATATTTAGACAAGGCACTGTCTATGTTGAGACAATTAGCAATCTGATGAGCAATTTACATATGAAAAGTGCTACATAAATCCCAACATCATTAGAGTTAAAAGCAGAGTAATAATTACAACTAAGATTGCCTGCATAGTTTCATTCCCAGTTTGGGAGAATTAATTTTTTTTCCCCCAGACACTCGTAAGTCTACCTGGCTTGATCCTACCCTCTTTCCTCTGGTGAGTCCACTTTTGTGAGATTGATTTAATGTATTTTTCCTCTGCTGTCTGCTTGGTCCTGGTCTTGTGAAAGAGTCAATTAAAAGAATTCAGCTGCTTTTGGAAGAGTTTGCTGTGATGAGTGCAGCAGAGAGCCGCACACATTGGGGTTTAAGAAGATCTTTCACTGACAATAAAAAAATGAGAACAGAAAAAATGAGAACAGAACAGAAAAAAAATATAACCTGCAGCCTGCCCTTCCAAAATAATATCTTCTAGCCTTTTTTCAGAGGGCAGAGTATTCTGCCCTACACAAAGGTAATTTGCATTGCAAGCATAACAGGAAATGAAATAACCTCAAAATACAAATCAGGACTATATCCAGTATGCAAATCAACATCTTTATGAGCTGCAATAATGAGGAACAAGCAAATTAGTGCCATTTCAAACTACCTTTTAATTCTTTCTGCATTCTCTTAGCATCAACAGATAAACAGAGTTAAAGATCTTCCTAACTGCCACATACAGCACCACAGTCAGTGTATACATTTGACTCTTATGACTTAAAAATAGCAAATAGTCACTACAAACACCATTTAACACACAGAGGCTATCTGATTCTGACCTCACTCCTGTGTAAACTGGAATTTAACCTAGCCACGTACAGGTAATTTTCCTTACAGAGATGCAAACCTGGTGGAAACAACATGCTCACCAAACCCACACCACTAGTAAATGGCATTCACAATTTAAAAATGAGGTTATCAAACTCAGTAATTTTGTTAAATCAAACAGAGTGGTCATGAACCATCTTTTAAGTATTTAATCAGATACTTGAGCCTTTTGCATTGTGACACATAAAATTCAGGCAAGAGGTTCATTTGATTTCTGCCACATGCAAGAGGTACCATGCACCAACAGCTGATTATCATCTCATCACATGGAGCTTTTAGTTGTAGCAAAGTCAAGTCTACCCCAGCTTCTGCCCAGGTAGGGCCAGACTGCTCCAGCTTTCTTTCAGTTTGTTGTTGAGAACCAGAACATGCACAGATTGTTTCTGTGGAGTAGATGACAAGGTCTTACCCTCTGCCCACCAAGTCGTGTGTCCCAGTGCTTAACTAATGTCAATGCCAGCTGTTGGTATGAAGGGTGTCCTTGCTGGGAAAACATAGGAAAAGCTGTTGATTTGCTGCTCACCTATATTATTTGAAGCTTTAAACAGAAGCAGTGGACCTTGGAGCTGAAGGCTTGCAAGCTGCTCGAGAATTAGATTGCTCTCTAAATTCACAGTTTAGAGTCAGTTCTTGAACCAGACTCACTCCCTATGAACAATCTGGAGCTCAGGATACTGCGAAAGTGTTTGCATTTTTTTGTGATCACTCTTTTTCCAGGAACACTTCCTTAGTACATATTCCAAAAATACATTACTATCACTCAGACTCTCCCTTGCTGGTTTTGTCTATCATTAGGAGGGCAGCTCAGAGTTCTGGCACTGTTTAGCACACAGTCAAAGTGCTACAAGAAAGGACAACAGTGTCACATTTAGGACACTTCAGTATAATGGGTCTTGTAAGAGGGGCACTGGGCATCCCTCAGGCAGACAGCCTGTCAGATCTGTTCTTGGTTCTTGAGAAGTCCCTGGATGGCAGCTGAGATTCAGCTGCAAAATCATGCTGAGGCATTAAGGCTGGCCAACAGAGCAGCTTTCCATCAGCACAGAAATAAAATCATACTTTGTAAAACCCCATCTACAAAGTTCAGTGCAAATGTAGAGGTTAACAAAATAAATATAGTGCTTTTAGAGTTGCAAATTGACTAAATAGCACACAATGTGTTGAGGAAGAGTGGTGTTTGATTCTCAGTTTTAAAGCCAGTTTTAGACATCTTAAGGAAACCATGTATTTGATTAACTCATTCTTAGAATTTAAGTAGAGGTAGATTGAGAAGGACTGGCAACTGTATTTCTCTTTTTATGGAAAGGCAAAGCATGCATAGAGCTGCCATTCCATCCTTTCATCTACTCTATGGTAATATGAAGGAAAAGGGAAAGGGAAAGAGAAGGAAAAAGGGAAAGGGAAAAGGGAAAGGAAAAGGGAAAGGAAAAGGAAAAGGAAAAGGAAAAGGAAAAGGAAAAGGAAAAGGAAAAGGAAAAGGAAAAGGAAAAGGAAAAGGAAAAGGAAAAGGAAAAGGGAAAGGGAAAGGGAAAGGGAAAGGGAAAGGGAAAGGGAAAGAAAAAAGAAAAAAGAAAAAAGAAAAAAGAAAAAAGAAAAAAGAAAAAAGAAAAAAGAAAAAAGAAAAAAGAAAAAAGAAAAGAAAAGAAAAGAAAAGAAAAGAAAAGAAAAGAAAAGAAAAGAAAAGAAAAGAAAAGAAGCCTACTCAGCCCTGATCCTGCTAGCATCTGACCAGATGAAGAATGTGTCAACTGGCTTCCCCAAGCAAAACATGCCACTTCTGTTAAGGACTGACAGAAAGGCCAGAGTCCTTCTGTGCTTTGCAAACCTGTAACACACCAATAGAAAAACTTGCTCAAGTCAACTACTCTCAAGAAAAAGGTATAAAAATTCAGTACCGTCATGCAGTGTGAGATGTCTGCATGCAGGTATTCCAGATTCACAGCACATTATTTGGCCATAGGCCCAATACAATGACCCAGTTATCCCCTTGCCTAAAAAGCCATACTTTCCCCATCACGGGAAAATTAAAGGAAGAGAGAATTTTGAAACAATGGTAAACTTTTATCATGAGTCTCCAAGGTTATAGTTATTACTACTCTACTGCTCATTTTAAATTATTTTGATTAAACCTATTAATTTTGATCTTTTTCATATCAGAACTTTTCAATCCAGGTTCTAATGTAAATATGTGTCAACCTGAATCTTAACATCTAACACCAAGGACACAAAAAGTGACACTGGCACTGTTCATTTTAAGTGTCTTAAGTGATTTACAAGGTTTAATATAGAGAAGATTGTTAAAATACTAGGTTTAAACACCCAAGGGACCTTAGGGAAGAACCAAGAACTGTGACCTTTTGGATGTCTGACTTTGCAGACACAATTACTTGAGCGGTTTTCTTTCTCTTTCACACCTTTGGGTTTGGGGTTTTGGGGTTTTTTTGTCTGCTTCTGTCTCAAATTTTAATTAAGACAAGCTTCCCAAACACTACTGCTTGGAGTTTGTAGAGGACACTCCTGAGAACTCCTTTGATATCTCAGCAATAGTTTTACATGTAGTTGGAAAACTTGTTTCTACAATGTCCTACAGTCAACTACAGCTATTCAAGACTCCTTAAATATTATGGCCATCAGTAACCTTATATTCTACTGCTTGGTATCAGGGCTTTTCTCAGACCTGACAGGAAGTATTGTTCAGCAGTTCTGGGCAAGTCAGTTTTGCTTCTCTATTTTAATGTTTTATTATGCATTTTGCCTATGCGTCTAAGCTCAGGCCCCAAGTCTTGCTGCTTGACACCCCCACAGATTTTTGTTGCCTCCTTCCACAGTTCATATGTTATTAAAAAGTTCTTATTTTATCTCCTTAACTAGAAAACACATCTGAAAACATCATAGTTAACCTAGAAAAGCTAAAGAAAAGAGATTAGCGAAGTTATGGATTAACTATGGAAATCAATTGCTTCCATGACCTGTTTTCCCAGGTGCCTCCAACCTCCTTTTAATAAACAGAATGTTCTTCCTGAGCAGTGCCTGCACTGAAAACCCCTCAGCCACCTGGGACGTGCAGCCAGCCACTACAACAGCCAAATAACTTGCAGGAGCTGCAAGTAAAGCCCCTGAGGCTGGCCTCTCCACTCCACAGCCAACATGCCAATCAGGAACCTTGTCACACAATGTCCTCTTACTTAGGCCAAACACTTGAAAGTCAGGGTTGCACATATGCTCTGACTGCTCCCAGAGATGGCACCCCTAATGGACTAAGCTTGAACTATGCTTGTTAAGGCCAGAATGAAACTCCTAGCTAGTTTGGGAGATATAAACACACCAACACAGGGCATTGGGAACAAATCTCATGGGTATCAAGTCAGAAACTTTAGCTTTTTCTACCTGACAGAGGAAATTAAAATGCCAATAAGGATATGAGACAACATGGAATCGGGCAACTCTCAATACATTTATTTCTCACTGAGAGATTGGATAGTCTCCATGTAATTGCCATTTTGGTACATTTTATTGAAAAGTGGGTTCCATGGAGTGCTAAGCAACTATGCCTATTGCTTTTCTGTACCTGAGCTTCGATGAAACCCACTGAGCTTGAGCACAATTTTAAGTGCCTTACTACCCAGGACAAGAACGTTTAGCACTCCTTTCTTTTATAGATGCACACTTAAACTTGTCTGCTATTTATGGATCATCTCTCTCAGCTTGGCAATGACTGACAAGAAAGTGATAAAATAAGGAAATGTAACTTGACATTTATTCAGCGTAAATACTTTTCAAAGCTACAGCTTCACTGTTTTCTTTCTTTGGGTAATTAATTTGAACTACTGTAAGCAATGATAGTGGATGACTGGAAACAGAATCCCTCAAAGTCCAGTACACTGAAAGATACCACAAGTAATAATTTCTTTTCTTTTCAATTGCCTCCATCTATTTTCAAGCACTTCTGTTCATGCTGGCCTAATAGCAGCTTACTAAAAAGCAATGAGATACATACAACATCTGTACAAGCAATACAGCTTCCACACAGGCTAAAATACTGGTACTGCTGTATTAAACACATTAAACCAAGCCAAGTTTTTTTGTGCAGATTGGCCTCTGCTCTATGGAGGTTTGTGAGATTTAAATTTTAGTGATATATGCTCACACTTAAGACCTGAAGAACAAGAGATTTAAAATTTCTAGCACAGTGGGTTACAGTGCAACAAGAGCTGCCTTGCACAAGAATGGCTCTCCATAGAAATGTTTGGACTCATGAGACAAGACTTGTGTCTTAATAGTTCCAGATGTAGCTGAGAATTTTCCCCAAAATGATGGATATTGAGGAAGATCAGACCGTATTCAAAGAACCTTGATTTCTGTTCTATTTTGAATTTTTGTAAATTGCTGTATCCCTTTTGCTGAACTCCTGTAGGTGGTAGTGTTGGTATAATACCTTATGAAAAATTATTGAGGCCTCCTGGGACACTGTCCAACCCTCCAGAAGATGTCATTCTAAGCCATGTTGGCTTACTGTCAGGTTATACTTCCTCTAAGGATGGAACTCCTTGCTCTTAAGATACATAAACAAATAGTAAATTAATTTAATATCCATATTTTCTCAAGAAATAGTGACACCTGTGGTGTCAGATCAGGTACAGAGGGGAATTCAAAGAGAGTCTAAAATTAGGAGACTGCTTATTGATGCTGTTATTCTTGAAGTTTAGGTTACATTTCTTAAAATAGTGAACAAATATGTTGCTTCTTTTCCTACCTTTATCCTCTACCTTTGGCTGAACAAGCAAAAAACCCACAAGAGGCGGTGTCACCTAGATTTGCCACAGCTTTGTGATATAAATTTTTAAAAATCCCAAAACTTCTAACTTTAAAAAAATTTTTTTTGAAGCACAGAAAAACAAAAGTTAAGGCTTTACTCAAAAGCAGATACAATGCATTTTGATGGAAAAGATAACGTACAAATTGGTAGTTTTGTTCTTTGCTCATACAACTCCAAATACTAGATGTTGAATCAAACACATGGAAAAAGCCTTCCTGTAGGAATGCAAAATTTCTCTTTTTTATTCTGCCATAAAACTCCTTGGTAATAATTGTACATATGTCAAATAGAACTGAGCTTCAAGTCTGGGTCATGGAAACAATAAAAGAGGTTCTTCCAAAGGGTAGGTAACAACTGGTGATTCAAACAACTGCCATCCAGATAGAAAAGGGCTTTAAAATTCCTTATCCACTTACCTAGAGAGGGCTAACAAGAAAACATCTCTGATAATAAACCAACCTCAAAAAGCCCTCTAGAAACTTTAACAGGGTTGATCAGAGACACTTGCACGTGAACAAATGAAACCATGGCTGAGGAAGTGCTTGGAAGGCAGCAGTCCAGCAGACTGTGCGTCAGCACCTCTGGCTGAGAGGTGGCTTTGCTGTGAGGATTTCGGCTCAGCTCAGGTCTCTCTCTTGTTCTTGTCATGCCCACTTACTCTCCAGGGCAGCAGCACAAAAACAAATGCCATTTCAGGCCTGCTCTGGATTTGTCTATCTTCAGTGAGCCCAGCAAGGGCTGCAGGTCACTCTTCCTTTACGTGAATGACACCGGCTGCTTGCTCTTCTTACCAGTGCAAGTAATAGTGGCTCCTGCATCTTGACAATGACTTGTTTCTGCTAAATTTTTTTTGAATTTAGCAGGAAAGTAGATTTCAGTTGCCCCCTCCCCCACCCGCCTTCATCTTCCCCCTTCCCCTTCATTTTGGGCAAATTCAACTGAACTGTCAAATGTCAAACACAGTAAAGATAAGGCAGTTCCACTGAGTGGCAGAATTAATCAAATGTCTTAGTTTCACAAGATTAGGCTGGCAAGTCTCTGTTAAAAAGCCCACACAGTAAATTTAGAGCTTCTCTTTCCCTCTACCAATGAATTCATCTGTTTGACAACATGGTATCTCTGCCAGAATAATCCAAGAATGAAGAACTGCCCTCAGATACATCTCCTCCAGATCCGACGATACACAGTACAAAAATGAAGACAAAGATGAATAACTACAGGAAGCTATAAATCATTATTATATAAATCATTATTTTGGGAAGTATTAAGCAACTGCTAGACTTCCAAAACTCTGCATCAAACAGATAAGGACTGCAGGGTCCATCCCTTGTAGCTCATCTATGGTTTTGAAAACTCTAGTCCTTACATGTTACTTGACAGAGTATGGTACAAAGACAACAAATCTGGAAGCAAAATGAGCTTAAATGTTACAATAAGGCACATATCTCCGCTTGCCTGCCTTTCCAAATAAAGTACAGTATTGGGGCTTTTTTGCAACTTTTGCATACATTTTCAGAAGCAAGGCTAGCAATCCCCCTGCTTTGAAGTGACACATTCTTCCTTTTAATACAAGGTTATGGCATACAAAATCTTACCCTTTTTAATAAATAGTTCAGCCCTGATTGGTGGTAATTCAAAATTATCTTTTTCTGAGAGAGGGTTTCACAGTGAGTGTAAAGTAATGGTCTAGTGTTCAGAGACCTGACACAGACATCACAAATGGTTCTCTTTAGCTGAACCATCTGAGCCTTGGGGTCCTAACTACCCTTCTGCATTACTGGCAGAGCTCCCCCACCAGAAGCAGAAAAGAGCATGAAGAGAAATGTTATTCTGTGCTTACCCTGAAGGTTATTGATATAGAAAGCCCAACTTCAAATCTACAACACGGAGTCTCCTGAGGTGAATTGCTACTAAGTAAATACTACCAAGCCTCTGCTGGAAAAGTGAGGCCTGGATGGCCATTTCTCGAGATACTTGCAATGAATTCCTTCCACCCTAGATTGACATACTGCCTAGGAAAGATTATAAAACACATGGCTGTCGCTATTAGTCCTGTCGCTATTAGTACTGGACTCCTGTGCTTCCAAGACTTTCTGGGAAGATTTAGACTACCCATTACAAAAAAAAAAAAAAATCTTCAGCAACACTTCTTTCATAACCTTAGTCTTATAAAGAAACAAATTAAATTATAGTTCAAATACAAGCCAAACAAATCACTTGAAATCTGAATTAAAGAATATCATGCTTCTATCACCCAAGCTGTTAGACATTTGCCATTATCCTTCTGTCTCATTGGGTTTTTCCCTGTCTTAAAAAGCGTAAGACTGTGTGAAGCACAAGGAATGGCAGAATAGCAGGAAAACAATATCCACAGACACAGTCATGCATTCCCAGTTGTAATTTGTTCTGGCCTCTTTCATTCCCCTTTTGCTATTTTTCCAGGAACTTGAAGATGAGTGTTTACAACGCATGGAAACACTGGGCTTCTGTTATTTGCAGGAATGGTCACAGACTCTGTCCAGAAAGAAGTTGCGCCTAAGGAAGGCAGTATGCTAACCATCTCAAAAAACATACATCCAGGTAAGGAAGAGGCTCAGCCTAATGTTAGGCAAACTACTAGTAGTGTTTGTTAGGTTAAACTACAGAGTGGATGGCTACAAGATTTATTGAACAAACAATCCATCCTTATTGATTTGCAGGTACAATAAACAAATAGCTTTTACAAATTGAGTGCATACCTATTCTTAGGATCACTTACTCAGAATTAAACTGGGGAGGGGATGCAAGTTAAAGACAACAAAACACAGCATAAGCAGAGCCACCTTGGAAAAAAAGGTTTCTAGCAGGCAATTTTCATAACCAATTGCTCAGTTGCTAAACAAGTGGTGCATACTTCATGCATATTCATGCAGCCACCAATGTGTTGCATGACAAATATAATCAAGTCTAGGAAAAAGAGGATGCAAGAGTTGAAAGGATTAAGGGAACAAGTAAAGGAAAGCAAATCACTTTTTTCTCTGGTCTGCTGGTTTGAAACCAATCTGTATTAGTAGACATGAAGCTGTAAACTTCCAACATCTGACTGTGAACCAGTCCATGAGAAATCAACTGGCAGACTTCTTCCTGTCCTACTAAATGCCAAAGCCTGTGAATGCCTGCACAAAACTGACTCCTTAGCTCCTAGAAACCATGGATGCAACAATTAGAATCAGCACAGCAAAATATGAGCATCCACAACTATTGTTTATTTTACTCAAGGATGTAATCAGCTCCTTTCTGCAGAGTTTACTTGTCTGTAAACCGTAATTTTCTTATTATTACAGAATTGCTGCCATGTTTTGAATGCTAATGTCTGGCCAGTTTCTTCTTAGGGATCCCAAATAATATTAATCTCTCTATTTCAGAAACATTATGGCTAAAAACCTGAACTAAAGAAAGATGTTATCCTCTTCCACATGTATGAATGAAAAAATAATGTCTAACATTAGAAATTCTTAGAACTTTTCCAACAAAAAGAATGTTTAAATTTTGCACTAAAATGTTGAATTTTTTCTCTCATGCAAGTAAAGTGTTAACTGGACACATTCTTCATAAACTTTGTGAACATATTTGTGGGGCTTGGATCCAGTTTTGAAATAGCTATAAATTACTACAACTTAGCACCAAAGACAGATGATATGTACAAGGTTTTTTTCCTGCAATAATCGCAAAAAATTATTTTATTTAAATGGCAACCACAATCTAAATGTTGCAGTTTCAATGTTAAAGACACTTCCTAAGTTGGGTCTGAGTTTGATTTCATGAGCAGTGAGCCAGAAAAGATCTACATGAGCACCAGTTATGGCCCAGTTTTGATGACCTTCGAGCACTAAAGAGCAGAGCACACTAAATGTTACCAGTTCTTATCATTTCAGCCTTGACTAATAATTTAACAGAGGAAGTACACCACAACTTCACTATAACTCAGTATTTCATGACACTTTGGAACAAATTTCCAAGACCTGCTTTCAATGAGAAAAGATGGGGATCTTGAATTAGCAACAGCCACTTACAAAACCAAGTTTCCCAGCTTCCTGATACAATAAAACAACAGGAATGATAAATTGCACTTACATTTTGCCTAGTCCTTACTGCAAAGACCTTCTTGGCATGTTGAGAGGAAAAACAGAAAAACCTCACTCTTCCAGTACCAGCTGAACTGAATTCATTGAGCTCAACACAAAGTTATTTTTCCTTGCTCTGTCTGCTGGCAGTACCCTCCTTTCTGTGAAGGAAAAGACCCAAACAAATCAGTGGCGTATCTACAGACTATACACTTGTAAACTTGCCAAAAAGCTGAAATAGATAGTTCTGACAATTGTGAAAGCAATTCAGCCCCAAAGCATTTGGATTTAGTTCTACAAAATGTTATTTGGCAGCAAGACTCACCTGGCTGAAGAGCAGTGGTTCATGTAGCACAGGCACAGGTATTCCACGGTGGTCTCGAGTTTTGTGGTTTTATTTTATTTTGATTTTTTTCATGGAAATTATTAGTCTATTTTGAGATTCAACCTGCCTCTTCAGATGCCTAAGCCCCAGTGAGGTTTAGGGCTGCCAGAAAGGTCAAAGTCATTCTGACCTCTGAATCCTGCAGCTGCTAAGCACAGGTCGCAGCACCAACAGCTTCCTGTCCTTCCACCTTTTTTTCTGGAGAGGGAATGCAGACACATGCTGCAAACTAAAGAGTTGATTGCAAAATTATTTCATCTACAGCAGCATTATTTGACCAGCTCATGGAGACCAAGTCAGTACAGGCCCCTTTTGTGGAGATCTCATAATAAATTTTTAAAGTGTTGCACTGGTAGCTGATGGTAGCTGAAGCTAAGTTGCCAGCATCTTTATGATTAGTAGTAGTATTGCAAGTGCGCTCATGCACCAGTAGTCTCTAAACTAATTTAGCCACATCAGTAGCATTTTCATATTGGAAGTGGCTGGCCTTGTTTACAGATTTACCATTTCCAAGGTAACAGCTGAATTCAACAGCTATTAGACCTTCCCAGAAACATATCATGGCATTGGTGTGGAGAACTCAGAGGTCAGAATCTTTAATTCTCCCACAGTGTGAGGGCTCTTTGGAGAATTAAATCTTTACACACAAATACAGACAACCGCCCCTCGGTGCTCCCTCACTTGTATTGCTATGTCTCTGCTCAGAGAAGGCTGAAAGAGAAGCAAATATTGTATCAAGATATAAATACATTAAAATGATTGCTCCATAACCCAACATCACAGGAAATAGTCTATCTAATTGTATAGATTCAAGTGCTTTGAAATGAGCCACCAGGGGCTGTGAGCCTAAAGAGAATCTGTGTGCCAAGCCATGTGAGTTTGTGTTTTATTTTCCATCCTTTTATCTTTAATATACTTACCTTTAGCTCCTTGAGTCTGTGTCATGCAGGAAGTGTCTGAAGCAGGGGGGCCTCACCAGCTGAGTAAGACTGAAAGCGTCTGTGTAGAAGGGGAAGATGAACAGTAAATGCATCAAATTTGTGCCTGGATTGGAACGTTCTAATCTGAAGATGGCAGGCTTGGTGGAGAACACTGAAAAGCCTGACTGTCACACTGCCATCATAGTGAGTGAGGAGACATTTTTCTATTAACTGAGGTGCAGAAGATCTTGAAAATAGTCTCAGCATTTGAAATATATGGGACAATGCTGACATAGGCTGAGTTTAGTACTGTAATAAAATTTATTTCAGCACATCTTCCAAATAATGCAGTAAGGGCAGTTGGAGGATTGGCAACCTCTGCCAGTACAGCTCTGCTGGAAGAGCTGAGGAACTTCCTGAGTACTTTTGTTTAAAACAAACAATAGGCTTTCCAGGAAGTTCTGAGCAATCATCTGACCTTGTGCATAACTTAACAGCTACAGAGAGGAAAAAACTACCCTGAGATGGAGAGACAAAGATTTAAATAAACAAGAAAATGCACCAGAGTGCTTGAGGAAATTAAGAAAGAACAGATTGAAACTTGCTGCCGGAATTTTAGCAGAGAGCAACCAATCCAGTGAGACTCGTGCAAGAACTGCAAAGAGTGAAATGTCACAAAGACAGCCTACTGACTCTGCACAGGGGATTTCCTCTGGAGCCTTCCTTCCCCTCCAGAGTTTAAAGTTCTCTCTGTCTTTGTGCAGGCCTCTTACTGCTTTCCCCAGCTAAACAGCTTCTGTCTTTAAAGATGATGGGGCATCAATATTCTCTACATGAGACCACATGTGGCATCGTAATACAGAAAAATGAAGAGCCCCTGCAACCTTCATGCTTTATTCAGGGATCCCATCCACAGAAATCAAGTCAACTACTGATAGCAGTACTACTCTTTGGGCAGTACTACTTTTCTACTCCAGCCAAATTAATCATAACAATGCTATGGCTTTTCCAGTTAGGCAATCCTGCTTTTTAGGCTTTGGTTCTCCTGCACTATGAAGCTTCAAACAGACTGAAAATAGAGAGTAAGTCAAGAGAAAAAAGGAGATGAGAAGTTGCAGAGAAAACAAGCATTTTCATGCCTGTGCATAGACGCTGTGGGAATCTTAGCACTGAATATCTCTCCAATTCAATTACAAGTACAATGTCAATTTTTGTTTGTTTTATGTATGTGCAGGCACATAAATACATTCCATCAAGTGTCTATTCATGTGCTACTGCTTTTAATACCTAAAACATCTTTGCAGTTGTGCAAATATATCTATACACCAGAGGAAATAGAATTAACTCCCTAGAAATTTAAGGGGGGGGGCTACAGACACAAACACACACACACACACACACACAGACACACAGAGTTGTTGCTCTATCATTACATGAATCACAATAGCAACATTGTAGGTTAGCAATACTTTTAGGGCCATATATAGCACAGCATCCAGTCTTTTCTGAAGCCATCTCTACCACTGTCCCTAAACCATCAATATTTCATTGTAGATACCATGGCTGAAGCCTTAACTTAAGCAATATACATACCACAGCTCACTGCATTGCCATGCAAAAGATTTGTCATTCTTTAAGCTAAACTTGCCTTGTGTGCAAAAAATCTAAGCATGCACCCTGCCTCTGAGATAACCTTCCTTAACCTTTCATATCAGCGCAGCAGTATTTCAGTGTTTCCTCATATCCAACACAATCCACTGAAGGATAAGAGCAAGAGATGAAAGAAAGAGTAGACTACAAAGAGGAATTTAAATAGTAGTGTTCTGGCCTTGTTAGAAGTAAGTATTTGTGTTGGTGCAGATGTCTAAAAATACATTTTTTTACTTTTAAGTGGTAAACACCATCACTGATTTCTTTTCCAGTCTGTACAATTTTTGAGATAAACTGATTTCAAAGTATACATTGTCCTTGGTTCTAAACTGCCAATAAACACAGTTTTTGGGTGGACTATGGGGCCTGTTTACTTTTAGATTTATAAAAACTAAGATTGAAAACAGATGGATGGATGACTTTTCCAACCCTCTCCTTTTCTGCAGAAGAAAAAATAAACAATGAAGGTTGATTATTTCTTTAGAGCAAACACCAAAACACTTGAGACAAAAGATGTTTTATTTCAGACTCCTCACCAGGACCAAGCTTATAATCTGCAAAACATTCAGTCTTGATGTGCTGAGGAGGAGGAAGGGACAGCTGTGTGTCAGCATCAATCTTCTCTGTGAAAACACAAACCTAATTTTGTGCCCTTTGATTTGGATGGTGATAAACAGTAGAATGACTCAAGACACCACTTTTTTCCACAACAGCTTAAAAAAAAATAGCAGCAGAAAAAAGTTTCAACTTGTAAGAAAAGTAACACCTCAGCAGACACAAGCATTTGCTAAATGTAACACTAGTCTTTCTGTTCCTTCCGTTTCCACTGAGGTGTTTTCAGTTGTATTTGGGTTTCTGCTCACACAAACATCCTCCTTTTGCACAAGTCAGATTCTAGTCACATGCATTATCCTGGGGAGGAAAAACTTCATAGTAGGCTTGATTATGATCTTATGAATACTGGTATAAGAGAATAATCAAATGCAGTGATGTAGCTCCAGTGCAAAAGAAGAGAAAGCTGTCCAGTCAGACTCTGTCTCCTAAGTCCTCTGGCTAAAATTAGAATTTTTCTAATTTGAAACATTAACAGCTAGCCAGACACTCAAGCCTATGCCTAAAGTTACAAGCAAAGGAAAAAGATTTTTAAAATATTTGTTTCACAGAATCTAAACAAATACAGTAAGTTTTTATTATTAACATATTTCTGTGCAATACATTCACCATTGATAGGTCAAATTGGAGAAATTCCATTGAAACAGACTGAAAAACAATTATAAGGTAATTATTCTTCTCCTTTTCAACTCTGGAGTTGGAATATCAACATGTGTGACATAGCAGTAGGAGCAGATTATGATCCAACAGCAATAGCTTCACCCACCAGAAGCAAACACCTCCCACGATGCACACAGGAAACAGGAGCTCATGGCATTGACCCAGCATTAAGGGGGCTTAAAACTACACTTGGTGTCAGGGCAGAGCAAGGAGCTATTGGTCACAATGTGACCCTGTGATCCCCCAGCTTCCAGTGCATCCCTGCGTGACAATGAGTATGAGCCAGGGGTTCTGTCCTGGTCTAAGCACCACTAATACATACATCTTTCTTCAGAAAAGGCTGCTTCATCATTATTCTTGAGAATGGAGACTGGAGCAATCTCTGAAGAACAAACACATCAAAGCTATTGAGAGCGTAAAAACCTCGAATTTTATCTGGGAGTTTCATCATTCAAGGATCATGAAGCATTCCTGTACACTAATCATACCCTGCAATAGCTGTGTAAAGTATAAGGCATGACTATGTTCATTGTACAGGATGAAGCCAGACCCACAGAAGAAAAAGGCAACATTCTCAAAAATGGCTACTAATCTTGGAAATCATGGGGATTTGGAGTATTCTAACTGAAAATCACTTCATAAGTAAAGTACAATCTGCTTTGATACCTTTTGTTCCAATAGCAGTTTTAAAAGTTCACGGCACTAGCAAGAAAAAAGAAAAAGATTTTTCAGATGTTGAGACCTTCAAAACAAATGGACATACTTTGAAGTGTTAACCTTGTGACTGCACTAAGAACATGTGCTGAGCCACTGACAGAGTGGGAAATGAAATTTCTGGATACTCACTGCTTAGGAAACTAAATAGTTGTGCTTTCCCCTCTTGCCCCCATCCGTAGGCATGGGATTTTATCTGACATCTAAGGTGACCAACCCTATAACCCAGTAGCTGACTTCCAGCCACCAGGCAAACTTTGAGGCTGCATTAGAAATTGGGGGCATAGTTTTGTCACTCTGATTTAGTGTGGTAGTACAGAATGTAGATAACAGACACTACGTTGTTTTTCTTCTCAAAAGGTAATGTCTCTCAAATATACTTTCAAAAAGTCTATGCATAAGTAAGTGCACGTCTGCAGCACAGGCCATGCCCAAAGTCTGCCTTGGCCTTTTCACTCCTATTGCTTTAGACATCTACTTCTATATGAACAGGCTATGAATAGGGAAGAAATGCACAGACTGGTAGACAATCCCCTGTAGCCCAAGGAAAAATCTGCTGTTAAGTAAAATGCTGCTACAGACTGCACAAGACAAAGCTATTAATTCCTAAAAAATGAGCTTGCAGGTCTTACATTTAATGGACACTTTTACCAGAGCATGAACTGCAAACACAACCCATAGCAATAACTGTTCACAGTCCATTAGGAAAGAATGGCCAAAGTTCAATTTTTTTCAGCATATGTTCAGATTCTTTTTAACTATGCTCACTGTTAGGGCCAAAATTATTAGGATAGTGTGAGAATTTTGTATAATGAATAAGTGCCCCACAGATTATACCTTCACATAAATGAGTTCAACCCTGATGAAAATGAACCTTGACAACTTTGCTGTATCCTCTGAAAAAATGGCCTGAGACAAAGCTGTATGGAGAAAAATAGGACACCTGATAACCCAAGTACAAGCAATGACTTCGCCTTGGCACAATCTGAGTAGACACTGGAAAAGCAAGAGCATGCAAACTAATGCTACCTAAGGGATCACTCCATCACATGCTGGCCATTTGCACAGGGTCAGCTCCTGAAAAATGTCGCCCATTTTATATTTACCTGGAAAATCAGAATAGAATGTTGCTGCACACAAAGACTTTCAATGAAAAACAGTTAGTAAAGAGCCTAATTAGAACCTCTCTAATTATTTGAAAAGCAAAAAAACACAGCTTCTGTCTTTTGCCTCTTCTTCATTTCCATTGAGCCTCGGGCCTCAGTGGTTCAAAGGCACAGAGTGGTTTCTCCAGGGGCAGTAAATGCCGCTCTATTAGGGCAAAGCTTCTGGCTTTGTGATGAGGGAGGTTTACCTAGTGGGAAATCCCATGTGCAGAACTACTTTCATCACCCGTGGTTCTGCTGGAGGTGAATGTTTACTGGAGAAGCATCTGGCCTACTGGCATAAACAGCAGATGGAAAATTCCTTTAAAGGGGTGGGAGGAAAGACAGCAGTGAATTAGGTGAAAGTTGTAGCAGACAGCCCTGTCTCTACCAAAATGGTCCTGGGTGTAACACATGGTATGAGAAGGGATTTGCCTTCCTCCAGAGCACCCTGCAGGCTGTTGGGAATACAAGCAGCAGAGCTGAGAGCCCTGGCTGCTCTCTTCATCCACACAGATGCCCACCTCTGCAGTCAGAGCTCACACACAGCTCACCTGCCAAGCCAGGTCCATGATTTGTGTTAAACAGCTTTTTGTCACTAATGTCACCAAGCTGTCTGTTCTGAAAGAGATGAACATTTCCCACCAGTGGCTCATTACTGTCCTCACTGTGAGTTTCCCTGGGTGACCCCTCATCCAAAACAGAGGAATTTAAATTCAGTTTAACAGCTGACAAAAATCACAGCCTGCAGTAGTAAGGCTGCATTGGCACTAAGTAACTGAATAGCAGGATAACATAGTATGATCACATCCTCACATTTCTTGTTTTTCCTGTGCTGCAAAACTAAAATCTCACCCTACACTTCAAATATGAAACATTGCTCCCACTGTCCTGCATGTCCTTCTTATTTCCATGAAGCTGGGGACAAAATCTCAATAAAATATCAGAATTTGCTAATTAATTGAAATCTGTTAGCATTTTCTATCTTCTCTGTGTAAACATCAACAACTATACATAGCTGCAGAAGATGAAGATACTCCTACCTCCTACTGATCATTTAGATCACAAGCTCTTTCAGAGATAGCGCAGCTTTTGTACAAAGTGCAGCACTCAGCTCAACAGGGTTCAGATCCAGACGCAAACCTCCTGCAAGTGTAAATGAGACTTCATGTAGAATTAAACAAAAGCTGTAAAGAGGAAAAGGAGCAGGCAACATTTCATCTTCCTAATAAGCAATATCCCAACATAAAAGTGCTGCAATATAACCAAATATATCCTGTTCCATTAAGATAGGCTCTTAAAAACCACCAATTGTCAAAGATTTCCAGACAACTGAGCTTCCAGAATTCTGAGGTTCATTTTACAGATTTTTTTTTCCATGATCCTGACTGTTTTGCTGTTGGCCTACAATCCACCATCTGCTTCTCAAGTGGTAAATCAAGTTTCAAAAGCAAAACAAACCAAGAGATGGTAGATTTAGGAGTCTGCACGTGTATGGGATCACTGACCAAGCTATTTTCCCTTCCTATAGCACTACACCTTAAGGTAGTGCGTGCTTCATCTCGTTAAAAGCATAAAGTCAACTCTTTAACCAAAACATGCTTGAGTAAGGCAGTTGAAGGGTGAGAAAGATTTAAACATTCTTGGTCCCATTATTTTGAATCTCACACAATGCAGAAAAAGCTGAGATACATCTTATATATATTTTCCACTCTCAGTACTGTGAATAAACTCATTGCAGGTCATTACACATGAAACTGCACAACTCAATTTTACTGTTTTAAGTATGGAGTTGCAAAGAAGTGTTAAATCAATTCTAAGAGAAGGGGATTTAAAAGTTCTATCAATTTTGAATGAAATTTCTTACTTGGTATCAGATCAGGTCATTTTACCAAGCATGCTTTGACTCCCTTTCCCCAAACTAGATGTGCAGTGTAAATCTGACAGATCATCTCAAAACATCAGAAGCATTTAGAGTTATCATCAACATTTAAATAATGGATCATATCCAGAAACTTAAACAGCAGTTTTAGTGATGTGTGTAGCAATCTTCATTTCCCATTACTGGAAATAGAGATGCAATGACGTTAAGCCCCTCAGTGAAGGTCATCCAGCACATTATCTGCATCCCCGCCTACTCATCGTTTTGATCACTTTGAAGCACAGATAAACAACAGTCTAGGTCATGGTGCTTGGCCCACTTGAAAACTTGCCTACTACAATGCAGACTTCAACTGAGGCATCTGGGATCTGAGCCCTTGCTTTTTAAGCAAACTCTCCAAACAGGAAGCCCCAGGGAGGGGGAGTAAGGCAACCTAGGCTCTAGTCCAAACTTCTCAGCCTGTTGCTCACTGATTCATTTAACATCCTGTCACTGCCAGCCCCCTTCAAAACTCACAGAAGGGCCTTCTGTGGGCCCTTCATCTGTCACACACAGGCATTGGTACCTTTGGTCACCACATAACACCTTCAAACTGTAGCATGGAGTGCCAACAAGTAATAACTTGGCACAAACAAATGGAATTGTTTCAGCTAGGTAGAAAAGACAATAATCTATACCAACATGGGTGGCATAAGCCCATTTCCCTGACACAGCTCCCACCTAGAACCCTTAGCAATAGCTAAGTTTTTTTTCACAGCTGTGTGCTTTCCACTTGGAGTTTCTGTGACAACAATATTATGTATTCCTGGCCAGGTAGACTATAATGGATTGATAACTTGCTGAAATAATTTATTTTTGCACTGTTAGCTAGCTATAGTATGATAAACTTTCATTGCTTCCTTGGTGATGCTTAGATTGTTAGGTAAGGCAGCACTTTTTATATATGGTTTTTCCTTTTTATATGTGGTTTTCTACCCAGAATAGGCCATACTTGATTGTTATCTAGACAAGCATGCTTGGAAATTGTAATATCAGTTGTCCAAAGGGGTAAAGGGAAAGTAGAAGAGTACACACACTGGCAATTTAGATCAAGGAATACACAGGTGACAGTCCAACTAGCTTTGATTTTTTTTTCTGACTTGAAAAATTTATAACAAGGGTTAGATGCTCTGCAAAGGATTCAATTATTTTCAACATCTGAAGATTTGACTCAGCAGAATAAATTTAATAAAGCA
Source organism: Haemorhous mexicanus (assembly GCF_027477595.1). Lineage (NCBI taxonomy): Eukaryota > Metazoa > Chordata > Aves > Passeriformes > Fringillidae > Haemorhous > Haemorhous mexicanus. Next base: position 18,363,913 of record NC_082342.1, on the reverse strand, counting down.
GGTTTAAAGCAAATACATCACAGGTGTCATTAGTTCACAGAAACACAGTCATGCAATGACCCTGCTATTATCTGTACACTGAGAACTACTAGCATGAAAGTCTGACAGAAGAACATAATAGAAATAATGTACCCATCTGCTGGGTTTTGTCAATACTAAAATTATTTTCTGGCTATTTTCTTGTCCTCCCTACCTGCAAAAACCTTTGAAATTTGAACATTTTGTCTTTTGAATTCTGTGTGTGTGCTTTTTGAAACTGAAAAACTAAATTCTGAGGACATTATGCCTCTAGATCCTTGTAAAGCCAGTATTTTTTTACAGGCTAAGTATCATAGAGATGCTGAGAAAATACATATGTGAACATTAAACACTTCCTGTCATAAATACCTGACTGAATGAGTTTTGCTACAGATGAGGGAGATGAAACCTTCAAAAATACAACTCAAAAGAGGCTACTTCAAGATATTTTCCAAAGGCCTTTAGTGCAATTAGAACCATACACAAGCCACTTTCTTCATCATGTTCTCCTTTCCAAGGTAAGCCATCAGGAAGTCCTTGCATTCATTAGGAAACCCCTAGCACTTTACAGTATTTGTTTGTTAACCCCTCAGGATGTTCCAGGAAGAGATTATCATTATTTATGGTCTGGTTTTATCTTTCAATTTCTGGCAAATGAATAAGAAATGATACAGGGTAGCTGGCTGACTACTACCATTGAGGACCTTTTTGCTTTTGTCAAAACTTACAAAATAGATGAACCAGTGAAAGAGGGAAGGGGAAGAATGTTTCTGATAAATTCAGCCACTGAATCTGCAATTAAGGAAGCTCAGCTTCACATCTGTCCTCATTTCTATGCACAAATGCCCTTCTGATGCAAACTTAGATACAAGATCACTGTCTCTCCCAGCTCACCCAAACTCTCCTCACTACAATATGGTCTTTGATTGACACAGGCTTATTTGGTCACTGGCTTTTCTGATCCAATAGGATCTTCTTCATACCTGCTGTGCTGCCCTACCCCTGTACTTGCCTTCTGCAAGTTCATAATTCCCAAGATACTTCTTTCTACTTAAACACACACAAGCCATTTTTAAGAATGTTTGCTTTTATTTTGGTAAGGATAAGGGTTTTTTGTTTGTTTGCTTCTTTTGGTTTTGACTCTTTTTAAAGCCTAAGGCTGAAATAAAGGAGGGGCAGTCCCTCCAGGCCGGGCCAACCAGGAACATTTGGTGCTCTGGAATCACGGGATATTCCATAGGTGAGACAGGAGTCACTGACTCGTGAGCCTTGCTCTGGGCTGTGCTCCTTTCTGGCTTCCATCAGACAGAGCTCCACTGAGGGGGGTTCAGCCTCCTTGATTTTGTCATCCCTACCCCCTGTTTAAAGTGAATACCTGCACCCCCACAGGCTGAGACCCCTAGGCTTGAGGAAAATTGCCAGCACTCCTGGAAGGCAAGTTTTACTGCCTGACACTTCAGGAGATGGCTTTGAAGGGCAAACCTCTTCAAATTGCTGTAAGAGAATCCTCAGTTCTTCTGTGTCCCTGTGATTCATCAGTCAGCAAAGGAAGCCTGAGAGACACACTTTCTTCTCAGGGGTCTCCCTTTTCCTTACTGATGATCCTGACTTTGCAGTGTGTCTGCAGCAAGTTTGTGTGTGGAAATTGCACTGACATGACATAAATCACTTCAGATTTTCTAGCAATTATGTGACCCCAAGGCAACATATTCAGTAAATTAAAAATAAATTACGTGATGGCTTGATGTGACTTCAGCAGACCTCATATCAGACCCAGCCTGAGGGAGGAATGTGCCTTCTGGCTTTTTCATAACAACTGTCCTGCAACAACAAGTCAATTATCTCCAGATACGCTGTGTTTAGAAGACATAAAGCAAGACCAGCTGATTTCAAAAACTTTAAAACAGACTTGAAAATGCACCTCCAGGGCCTCACTTACATCAGAGTGCAGTACATAAGTCTAGGTGACACCACTGCTTTACAGCAGCTCTGAGGGGACACAATGAATGGTACTGAAAAATCTCTCAGGAGTTTGGGGATGGCCATATTACCTATGTGAGGTCTCACAAATGGAGAGTGACACTCCAGAACACTTCCAGTCACGCTCTAAATGTCAGTGTTCAGTTCATCTCCATATCTGGTTTCTCAAACCAAGTGAGAGCTTCTTAAAAAGTAGAGGACAGCTGTAAAACAGATGTGATGACTGAGTTCTGGAACTGAGATTTGCATGCAAAGTCTGCCCATAGCACTATTCCTCTTCTCATGCTTGCATCTGGGCAGAAAAAAAATCCACAAATCTGCATCATACACCTACTCATCTTTAGTATGCATATATAAACATACAGCTGTATTTTGATTTCACAGAAAACCCAGAAAACAAAGGATTATAAATTCATATGTGTACTCCTTTTTTTTCCTCAAGATAGCTGACAGAGCCCCAGAATAATATGTCTGCATCTTCTAATAACTTTTGGCTGGTGGGGTAGTTTATACAAAGCTGAAAATAAATACCGTTCAGCTTCCTCCGAATATAGGTAGATGTCAGCTCCAATTCTTGTTTTTTTATGAAACCTCTCTTGAAAATTATTATGGAGACTTTTCCAAATGTGCTGCTTCTCTCTGTTTCTAAGCTTTTAGAGAGGTAGCTAAGTTTAAAGGGATTAGCCTCAAAATACATGCTTTATTTTCTAAAAGTGTCTAGCTGATGCACACGAGAAAGTGTATTTTCATTTTCTTGATGACAGGTATAACATGTCTTCTTATATATAACAAACTAAACACTATTACTCTAAAATATATCTCACTTAAACTCTGAAAAAAGCTCTATTAATTCTTCCCATTATCTCTATACACAAGCTGCCACCATAGGTGTCAATTAGTAACTTACACTGTTTTCCTCTCTTTTTTTTGAAAATGTCAATCATTTTTTAATTCAATAAATCTTAGAGAACAATGGGGATGAAGTCTTTCCTGGGTCCTACTCTTGGAACATACTCTTCTAGCTGAACTAGAACTTTCCTTTTAGCCCAAGATCCATGTCATTTGAAATTTCTTTTCAGAAAATGGAGACCAAAAATGAAAAATGATATGGTCTCCAGTACAGTGAAAAGTGGCAAAAATAACCTCTTTTTCCTGGAAGCACTTGCTTTGGATTTCTACCCTATAGTACAGTCAGTATTCAATATTATTGCACTGAAAATTCATTGTGCTTAAACAGCTGTTGTCCCCTTTCTTTTCTTTTAGGCTAGTCCACAGAGAAATCTCTGATTCACTTGCATTTTATATTTGCACCCTGCATCACAGCAACTGATTTAATTTCATCCTGAGTTCTCTATATCCTGGCTCTTCAACCTCTCTGTTCCTACCACAGGCCTTTCTTTGAAGGCCAGCATCTCACACTAAACTCACTGACACTGACAAACCAAAGACTCTCATCCTCTCCTGTGCCCTGTGGCTACATTGTCAAGGCACTGGTGAAATTCAGCCCTGGTCTGGGAAGCAGTAGGTATTGAACCCCTCAAAGAAACATTATAGCACAGAAGAGATTATGAGGAGCAGTACCTTGGAATGAGACGGCTTTTGAAGACTACGCTTGCAGTCAGCAGCACTCATGAACACACTGGGTTAAGTCACTATGTTTGGCCACTACCTCATGACTAGGAAATTATTGCAATTGGTCACAGCCTAAGATTTAAATTCCCTGCAAAAAATATGGAGAAAATTGGCAAATTGTTTCACTTTGCATTTGGAGAATCCCTCTCACTTCTGCCCAGTGTTTTAAGTGCAGTGATATTAGGATTACCTAAAAATAGGCCTTGCACAAGTTGTGCCCAGGAAGATCACAAAAGATTCCTGTAAGAGGACATGGAAAATTCCTACCCACAGAACACATGCAAAAAACTTACATTAGCAATCAAGTCTATGAATCAATTCAATTCAAATGCTTCTGAGTGGAGGAATCCTTCAAGCCCACATGTATAAAGCTTTGAAGTAAAACCTACAAATAAATGTTACAGCACCCAAATAGCTAACAGCTCTAATAAGCATGAACTCATACTATTTTTTTTTTTTTTTCCAGATGGTCTAGTTCTTAGTCTTTGCTAGGAGGAAAAAGCAATTTTCCACCAGCTGGCCAAGGTGGGAGAAAAATCAAGATGGATGAATTTGACTTTCTACACAAGTGGGCTCAAATCAATTCTTACCTTCCCCATCAACAGTTTTCACAAGTGTTTGATGGAGGTGAGGGAATGGAGGCCATGAAACCAATAAGAGGGAGGAAATGGTTTCATAACTTGCAAACCTCACAGGGAACTTAAACTACTAAGCAAGTTCCCCTCATTTTCAGGTTGACAAATTTATCTTACAATTAGTAAATTTAAATTTAAAGAAAAGGGCTATCCTTGTTGAAGGGACGAACGAGGTGTTTTGCTGCCTTACGATGTTCAAAGTTTCTTAGAACAAGCAGGCATTAAACTCCTCAGAACAATACCCAGCCCTGGTCTTCCTCTCAAGAATGGGCTAGTGGAACACCAAAAATCAACAGTGACTTCAGCTTTCTCCTGGATGCAACAATGCCTGACACTGCACTGTATCAGAAGGCAGTTCTGCAGTGAACATTTTTAAGTGAACCTGGTTTTGATCAACACTCTTTTTTTTTGTTTCAAAATCCCTTCCTCACAAGCCATGACCCTTTTTTATCTGCCTGGCTACATGCCTCAGCATCTACCTGTCTCTCATTCCTTCTTTCCACCCTACCTTAAAAAAGAAAATAATTTTCCCCTCTGTATTACTATGTCAACATCTTGGTATTGGAATTAGAATCAGTTACTTTAAGTGCTGGGCAAACAAGCATTTGCTCAGAGTCGCTCAGGAGAGCCAGTCCACAGAAAGTTGGTACAGCTTGAAAGTTCTACCAGAAACTGGACTTCAGGCTGCAACTATGTCAAACTTGCTGCTCAGGCCCGTCTCCAACTCAGCAAAAGGATACAAGCATCCCATTTGAAAACCCTCTCCCTGAAAACTCAGAAACACGGATTACAGTGAGGCAGAATAAAGCATAGCAGAGCAATGGAAGAAAACAGTGAAATGTCTGGAGAAGTGGAAAATTCTCAGCCACACCAAAGTCCCTCTGAAATCTGGCCAAGCTGAGAAGACGTAAGGAGCTGGTTAGTTTGCCTGCTCTTTCTACAATTTAGTGAACTTAAAAGGAAAGGCTAATTAAGATCACTTGAGCAAGTGTCCTGATGGGGTCTGATGCCTTCAGGAAGCTGCCTGTGCAGAGTGTTGTTCCACCTAAAGAGACAGATAGGAAAGGTTAAAAATGAGTCAGCTGGCCTTGACCCCTCCCTCAGCCACATACCAACAGGAATTTTCCATCTCTAAGAAAACCAGTTCTCTGCCTCAAGCCTTTCTGTCCAAGTGGAGCAAAGTGGCAGAAGACTCCATCTGCAAGAGAAAGAAGAGAGAAAGAGAGGAAGAGGGGAGGAAGGGAGGAGAAAAGGGAGTCTGGGACAGCAAAATTACTATTTTTCTGTGGTTCTGCGCTGGCAGAATGTGACGCTGATGTACATGCACCCTACCACAGCTGAACCAGAGTCACACACCTCTACTGCTGCCTTGATGTTGATGGATTAGTGTCTGTTGGCACTGGTGTCTCCCTTGTGCCAATTAAGATCACTGTGATATTAATTTATGCAAAGATGAACCCAGCTTTCCTATACTTATAGCTCTGTACTAACACCTGTTGTGTCTTTATGAACAGGGGCTGTGCAGGGCAGATTAACTTAACAGTGTCCAGCACAGTAAAGCCCTTATCCCTGGCCATTATCACCATTAAATATCAGAAAAATAGATTATACTTTCTACTACCTACTGCCTGAGGCAAAAGAGAGCCTGGTCTCTCTGTTCAGTTGGAACAGGAGACCTCAGCGATTTGCATTTTAACAGCCTGCAGCTTGAAGAAATCTCTTGCAGGCAACCTTGATCCCACTAAATTCAGAGGACTATCAGAGGACTCTCTTCTCATGCAAAGGACAGGGAAGTCAGCTGTAAATTGCAATATTAAGGAGGCAGCAGATCTATTCCTTCTATTCTCAAGCAAACTACTGCTTGTTCTCAGCCTCTGGAAATGCTTTTTTTCTGTCTGGGCTGATCTAAGAGCAGGTGCTTTCTTTAGGAAAAATAAAAAATCCACAGCAACAATATGCACACTGAAGACTAACAGCTCTTTCCACTCCCTGAGATTTCTTTCAAGTATACTTCAGTTAACTGAGTTTAAAATCAGCTTGACTCTTCAAAATGCAAGAAGTCAAACAGAAAGCACCCTCCAATTTCCAGCTGTGTACAAGATTACATCAGACCCCTCCTAGACAAGGTGCAGCCCATCCTTGTAGCACACAAAATGTATCGGTGCTCTTTAACACAGCCCTCAACAAGAAGCCTTACAGAAAGTAGAACGAAGAATGCCCTGTATTCAGATGTAATCAGTCATCTTCCTGTAAGACTGTTTCAATATTACCAAAACCCAAACACTAAAGTTATGCCACTGGAGTTCTAAATCATGACTTTCACATTCTTGTTTTCCCTTTAGCTTTTGGATGCTGGAGAATGGGAGAAACTTTGGTCTCTACTTCACCTGTGGACGGGAATATCAGTTTCTCAAAAGTGGAACATATTGTCAGATTACAAAAACAGTTTTGAGACCTGAGGCTTCATTCAAACCAGCACAAAAATCCAAAGACCTGACAATATTTCTGCTTCACTTGCCTAATGGTGCTTGACAATACCTGTGTTAGTATTCAGCAGAGCCACTGATAACCTCTACAAAGACACATTCACGGAACATGCAAGGGCCTACTCTTCCATACCCAAGACTTAATTTTTGGGTGGGATTTTATTTGGTTTTAAGTTATTTCAGAAGCTGAAGAGATAAATAAATAAATAGAAAACTGTGTATGCCTCTAGTGTTGCTGCTGCAAGAATTGAAGTCAGTGCATTGCATTTTACCCTCTGGCTGAGAAGAGAACAGAGCTTTAGCATTTTTCTAAATTCCCTCTCTCCCTTTATGTTTCATGTATTAGATAAAGCCTATTTCTTCATGTATATCCCCCTTAGCATATCACTGACATGTTAGTCTTAGCTGAGCTGGGGAGCACTAGTTAGCAGAAGTTCCTACATACATTCATTTGTCTGGAAGGGCTTCCATTCCAACCCAATGTCTCCTAGAACAGGCTGTTGGGTGCTGTAGCACACTCATGCTGTTTTTCAGCCATGGTTTTCCTACAGCCTGCCATAGGACATTAGGTACACTCTCTTTTCTGGAGTGAGCTCGTCAGAGATTTACCAGGCTCAAGACCCCATTGCACAACCCACATAGGATGGAGAAACTGGGTTTCACCTCAGAAATGACAGGACTATAATTTAAGAACTGTATATTGCTGTTAATCATTTAACTTTTTTGGTGTAATCATAAAATTCTGAATACATAAATACTTGTTATAGTAAAGGTTAATCAGAGATATATCAATAATTGGAACTGTTTGAAAATAGGTGGTCTGCATCCCTACTTCCAATAGTAATATAAGGATTAAAAGGAGGAGAAAATTTGGAGACTTTCTGTAGCTGTTTGTCCTCAGTTTTAACTCACAGTTCTCCATATCACTTCTACAGATTCCTTTAAGTGGCTTGTAAATGCCATTGCAAATACAAGTGTACTACAGTACTAATTCCTATAAAACCTTCCCAAATTTCCACATCCTAAAAGTCAAGTTACATCCATTACCTGGGTCTCTACATATAATTTTGTCTATCTTTAAATTCTTCATGGCAAGAATTCACCATTACTCAAGTCATTTACCAAAAGGGTAAACACTAGGGAAGCAGCTATTTATTCTCTTGGCAAAGCCACAGATAAGTTTAAGGGTTTCACCAGAGACAATGTGATACACTCCAAGGTGAAATCAGGACACCTGGATTCAGTTCTCTGCTCTGGTATTGACTGGCTAAGATGGGCATGCCATAACTCATCTATGACCTGTTTTCCTCCATCTGTAAGACTACTACATTTATTTATATTAATTTTTTGTACAGTGCTTTCAAAGCTGTAGTGGTAAAAAATACTCCAGAAACCACAGGGAAAAAAAATCAGGTCCTTCTATCATTTTAGTGAAAATCATAGTCAAAGCTCCTTTGAATCCTGAGAAAAAATATTTTCTTATTTTTGGCTTAAATTAGCTTCTACTGTCTTCATGCCAATAAAGGTAAGTATTCAGCATATGCCTTACCTTTTTGGCAAATCCAGGCCTCTGTGAAGATTGGCCAGTAAAAAGTACAGGTAAATATATATGTAAAATTAGGTTATACTTTTTTTCTGTGTTAGAAAGATAACTTTATGTGGAGAGTATTTTCTTTTCTCCTTGAAAAGTTTTTCCACTTATTTCCCAAAATTACAGCATATCTTTCTGGTGAACTTCTTGTTTGCTATGCAAGTGCACACAGCGTGTAAGAAGGTCTCAGCTCAGTCTGGGTAACCAAGGAAGGGAAGAAATATGAAGGAAAGCAGTAACTTTCCTTCAGTTTCTATTAACACTCCCCACCGGTCCTCTCCCTTGTCATAAATCAAAGAGAAAATTACTGCTTCAATCAAGATATTAAAAAACAGGATGTGCAATTATTTGACTGAATTCAATATGGATATAAGACTACTTTGCTTCCCCCAGAAAAGTATTTTTCATTTTATTGACTTTAAACTGGAAAAATCTTAAAAGAGCACATCATGATTAATAACATGCACTGCCTAGAAATCCTTTGAGCAGTTTTGCTGTGTATTCACTAAGTAAGACTTGGGATCTGGTCCAGTTGCTTTGTGGCTCTCTGAATTACTTAGCAATTGCTCCTCAGACACGGTCTTACTGCTGTCCTGAGGAGATTGAGGGGCCCTGGAAGGCACATGGCCTTACCAGCATGCCTTGTCCTCAAGGGGAGCACGTGGCACACTGCACATCCCTGCTCACTCAGACCTGCAGCACAGAGGAACAGCTGGCAGAGATGATCTCTGTGCATTGCTGACAGGTCTGACTCAGGCCCCATTTCAGTGCCACACCACGGCAGACATCGGCCCAAACCCATGGAAGTCAGTGTCCTCAAGGAACAGCCACTGAGCTTAAATAACAGGAGCATCTTTTGGAAGACAAGGGAAAAACCAAAGCAAGCCAAACCAAACAAAAACCACAAAACAAAAGCCCCTACCAAAATCAAACCCAACACACATAGACAAAGAAAAAGGCTCTTGATTTTAGTTACAGCCTCAGTCCCAATGTTCCTAGTGATAGAGGTATTCACCTAATTTACAAGCAAGATCAGACCTCGAACTGATGAAATAGACTGTCCAGGTTTATGAACCTCAGCTGTGGACTGAGACATGGTCATGCTTCCATGGCCTTTGCTTATATAAAACACCAAACCTGTGGGTGCTGTGGTACCAAGAACAGTCTGTATATGAGGCAATGTAAACTGCTGGGGTAATGGGTTTTCCTCCCTCCACCACCATTTTAACAGCTTCACCATACCACCCTCAAGGGGAGAGAAACAAGTCTTGCTCTCTGTTTCACGTCCTCTATTTATTTCTTGTGATATCCTCTATTGCAAGAGGATCTTTACCTTTGAGGCAGTAAAATGAAGCATTGCCTGTATGGCTGAAAGCTTTAATCTGCCAATACCTTTGTGAATTACAGAAAATGATGGTATTCTGCTTTTAATGTTGTTGAAAGCAGAACATGCCATAAAGGTGGAACAAGGTAATCACAAACTGCACAAGCCAGGGAAAATTTTAAACTCTTTGGAGACCAAAATGGGTAACCTTACAAAACGAATCAAGCAAATGGAGAATCTGATGATAGGCTCTCTCTTTCACATGAAAAAGAGTACAAGCCTACAAACATTTTGTTGCTATAGGACAATATGGAACATATTGTCATTTTGCTTGTAGAGTGAAAAAGCTAAAGATTTGGATTTCTGAAACAAGCCCAAGAGTTCAATCAATCCATCTAGGGTTCATGAACAATAGTAAGAAAATACCTCTCTTAAAGTAGGGAGCTGAGACTTGCTGGTTTCTGAGACAAATGACAGGGTGGCAACCCTGATTCAATCACAGATTCATCCATTCAAATTCTAAAGCCTGTAAAAACTGCACTATTTTTCAGCAGCTATAAGGTGAGCTGTCAGCTGACAGTCATCAAGCAACTAACAATATGCAGATACATCACAGTTCTGTATTATTCTTCACTCTATGCTAAGGCATGATTAACATGATCTGGTACTTAGGCAAACAGAAAAACAACATGTAAGAGAAGGAGTTGAAAAGGGTGTGCTCTCATTTTCTACTATATTTGATCTTGGAATTCTTTTGTTTTTCCTTCTGGCCATCCGGACACAAGTAAGAAAACTGAGCAGAAATACAAACATTAATGAGAGAAGAAATTTTGGTGATGCCAGTTAGTCTAAGCCCATTTAAAAGCTTCTCTAGCTCTTCACAAGCTGTTAAAATGCTATATTTTTGCCACCAGGAGTGAGTCAAAGCAGCAAAGTGCTCCACCAGTACTCAGTACATACATCATTCATTAGAAACATAACAGCAAAAGCTGACACTCTTTCATAGAAAAGAATACTGTATTAGGAAACCTACTTAGAAAGCATGAATCCTATCCACTAGTATCTGTCAATCTGCCTAAGATGTATAGATCTGAGGCAATTCAGTACATTTATCCAGGACCAAATCTCAGGAACAAAAGCTCTTCCAAAAAGCACATATGGATATCTATGATGGAAGTAGGCCACTGCACCAGACAGCCTTCCCCTGCCACCTTTCAAAATGAACTGTTGTGACTCTGTTTACAAGGAATCTCTGTACTCATAGTGAATAGTACGCCTATTTCTATATTGCTTGGGAAAAGACAATTTTCTCTAATTTTGGTTTCATTCCAAATTCAAAGTCTCTTTTGAAACAGAACCTCAACCCTTCAGACATTTCTGACAGCAAGCACTGTAGAACAGCATTTGCACACTGCAGTTTCATTTTTCTTGTGCCTGCCGTCTTTATGCTACTGAGTGCCTGCAGTCCTTTTCTTCTCTGACTACTGAAGGCTTTAAACCACATGTTTAAATGACTTGCTGAAATAAGGCCAGAGAGAATGAGTAATTATGATTATCTTCTTCCCTCCCATTTTGCCACTGTACTATTAACATGTAATTAGGAGTCTAATTTTTAGTTAGGTGTTTAAAAAACCCTGAAGCAAAGGGTTTTAAATTATTAATGAGCCATTTTTTAAAAGGCAAACTGAAATAAGTGTACCCTCCTCTTCATATATTTAATGACCATAATGGTTTAACACATTATTCTTCAATTACTAAGGACAGGCTTGCAGAGAAAGGCAGTATTTTCTCTAATTAGAGGTACTAAATTTCCCTTATAGCCATGGTGGTCCACAGCTATGAAAACTGCCTTCACTAAGTGCCAGTCTTAAACTGCACAGAGGAGGACATTTTTCAAATGAAGGAATGTATCATTATGCCTGTACTTGTGCTCTTCCACTGTTGGTGCCAGAGTTGCTTCTTTTTAGAAAGATCTTCACATCAAATACTTATTTATTAAGGCACTTATTAATTATAAAAGTGATAGAGAGGTCAATTAAAAAAAAAAAAAGGCATGCAATCATAAGAGGCTGTTGCTTGTTTGATATCCTGTAACGATTTTGGCAGCTAAATCCTCTTTAGAGTCTAGTGGCACCAGGAAATTTCATCATCAAGAGAAGGCCTGCAAAGTCAACTGAGTCTGGCTTAGCAGGACTTAGGGCCCCCTAGGGACAATGATCCATGAAGTGCAAAATACTTGAGCCTGTGAGGACAGCTGTTGTGGGCTGTGTGACTTCAAGTGCACAGAACGTTTGCTGATTGTTTCAAGCACATCACAATTCTTTCTCACAGTACATCCAAACCTATGCAAGGTTTCTTGCAAAGTCCTACCAGCTTGGATGAGGTTAACAGAACCTCACTTCTTAAGGACACCACTTGCAGATGGACAGCAGATACCAATTCTCATTAACAGGGCATGCAGAACTCATAAAATGAAGAATCAGCACCCTTTTTTATGTTTTGAGGTTGAGACTGGAACGTGGCTGAATCCACACACAGAGCTCATTCTGCACCCTGATGCCATACTCAAAAATAAAGACAAAAACAAAATCTTTGATTTTCCAGCATCTCTTCAGATTTGTGCTTAGGACAACACCCAAGGTACCAAACTTGTAAGCATGCCAAAATATCAGCTTTCAGTTAAGAAGTGAGATATTAGCAGCAAGTAAAGGTAAACTTTGAAGCCTGCCTTTGCCTGAACTGGTAGAACAGTGTCAGCTTGTATAAGACAGGGTATGCTACTGATTACAGACAAACCAGAGCAGCGTGGACTACCCTGGAAACCCAGGAAATGGAAAAATCAATAAAGTACCATGCACACACCCAGAGTGGTTGGAAACAACCAGCCTAGGTCCAGGTATTATTGACAGTCACATGGCACCAAGCCCAGCTTAATAGATAAAATTTTCAGTGCTCCTTTCAGGCCCTAACCAGTGATCCCATATGGCACAGTGCTGGATGAACTTACTGTATCAGATGTCCTTCATCTTTAAGAAATGGTCTGCCTCCTTTTACAGCATCTGCACAACTTCTGGTGATCAATAACATGGCCCTTGCATGAGTTCTGCAAGGTGACTATTTTCATATCTCTGAGGCCTTGAAAACAAATTCCCTTGAGTTTCTCTACACACAGCAATTTAAAAAATAGAAAATAGCATCTATTTTTAGCCATAATGCTACTGGAACTTACTGAAGAAAACATATTAGCATTAAACCCCTGCTAAGGTAAGAGGAAGATCCCACTGTTTATCAGCTATTCCAATTTTAGACCACACACAAGCTATCCAAGAAGGGTCAGGAAGATTTTTATCATGATCAACCTATGGAACCAGGTGCATAAATCAGCCTAATCCTCTTACCCTCTGGATTGCAGCATGTATAACTGCAGATATTAGGGGACTTTCTGATTTCATTGTCACTCTTGTTTCTTCCAGCCTTCCCTTCACTTACAGTGCCCAGTGACCAAAAGGGCCTTGCAATCACTCTTACAGCTGGTTGTGTTCTTAGAAGAAATAAAAACTCAAGTAAACTTCTTCAGTCAAGCAAACTCAAGAACTAATTGTTAAGGTAATACACTATGCCACAAAATTTATGAGGAAAGCACACATTAGAGCTCCCAAAGCAATATAAAAAGTAATTTTAAAAGGTTTATTAGCCAGTATGTATAGTTCATTATGGGAACCGATTCTGAAACCATCTTTGGCATACCTGCCACAAGATTCCACAGGGGCCTATTCTAAGTACAGGACTACTTGATACTTTCCTTAATAAACTGGCTGATTAAAAGACAGTAAGATTATTAATTTTGCAGGTACATCAAGCTGGGAGTGATTGCCAGTGTGCTGGAGGATACAAATAGAATTCAAAATGATCCTGAAAAAAAAAAAAAAAGCAAAAGAGAAGTCTGAAAAAAGAAGAATGAAATTAAACTGAAAAAATGCAGGTTAGCATGCTGAGGCAAAGAAAAACAACTAGAGAAATGCCCAGTGAGAATAAATGGGGTAAAAGGGCACTGGTCTAAGCTTCTGAGCAAAAGGATCTCCAGATGGCTCAGAACACCTAACACCCTCCCCCATAAGGCCCTAAACTGGCAGAAGCAAACCAAACCTCAAGAAAATAATACAAGGTAGATCAGCAGTCATTCCTACCTACTCAATTACGCTTGAAAACACTATGTTGTCAACAAGATCAGGCAAGTGAAATGCCTGATGAAAATTACAGCCTCTGGTTGTGAAAGATTCAGAGGTTAAAATACAGTTGTTCTCATTTTCCTCAGAAATATACTGGAAAGCCTGCCATTTTCAAAAACATTTTCTTAGAGACCAAGACTTCAAAGAGCACTTAATAGCTAATCTCCACAGATCTTCCATAGAGAAAATTCTAAGTTATGTAGCAGTAATAAAGAAACAATGGCCAGCATAGAGAAATTCTCTTCTGGTTCTTAATATACTAAGAGACCTAACCATGTGATAAAAAGGTGAGGTGTTACTCAAGAACATTGGGTTTCAACTTTTATTTTCTTCCAACTGTGTTTAAAATACATTAAAACCACTACAATCTTAGCTTCTTCCCTTTTTGCATAAAAAACCAGTACCACAAGTAAAGCAACCTGGCTTGCATACTGATTTATTCTGCATGGTGACACAATTCCAGAAAAGAACTGGGATTCCTAGTAAAGAGGAATTAAGGATGGAGTGATGATCTATTCCTCTCATTGCGTGGGTGTTTGAGATCAGCACCAGATGTCATTTCTCTTCCCTACTCCTATACCTCAGCACCACATAAGACACAAAGGAGTAACTTAACCCCTCCCTCTCTCCCCCCCTGCTCCCAGAAAAGCAGCTCATCCCACGTGCATGTCCTAAATCTTGTTCTTGGAAAAATGAGCTGGGAAAATAATAAGCATTAACCATCAGACATTTTAATTCTCTCTCTCCTTTTATTTACAGCTGCTAGGGATTTATAAGGAGACTCTGGCACACCCCTCCAGCAGAGCTCTATCTGGCTCACATAATGAAGAATGGATAGGATGTCCCCAGCTCAGGCCCAGACCCATCCTCCTCCCCCATTAGTGCTATAGTGCTATCCTGCTCTCTTTACTTTCAATTTATTCTAATGTAAAATATCTTCAGTATTTTTCCCCTTAATCAAATGACAAGAAGTAAAGTGACTAATTTTTCATAAGTCTGGATTTCAAAATCACACTTTTCATCTTCTCACAAAGAATTATTTTTCCTGAAATCAATGCCAAGTAATTCCTAGGCACATAAGAACAGAAGCTTGTTGGGATTCATATGTGAAAGTAATATGATGTTTAATAATTTAGTTAGAGAACACTATCATTTCTGTAATTTTTTCCTGAAGTCCTTGATTATCAACATTTATGCTGATGCAATTAAGGATAAACATTCTTGAGGGTTTTGCTGACAGAAATATGAGCTGTTTAAGCAAATTACTCCCCAAAAGCACAGATTTCAGTGGTGGATTTTTATCCTACAGTTGTTTTATCTTGGCATCAGTCAACAACCCACCATTTTCTGCCAGCTTCATGATCCAGAGTGTCTGCTCTCAGGTTTTGGCACAGCAAAAAATGTGTAACACTAAATTTCACTGGAAATCACAAAACTGTGTTGTCAGCTTTGACAGGTTACTATTGTATTAACAGTTGAAGGAATTACACTATTTTAGGATGTTGCTTTGACCTCAGTTGAACAAAATTTCCCTTCCAAGCAACAGCTGCTGCTTCATTTCCTTAAATGAAGAGCATCTCTTTCTAAATATATTCAGCAAAGTCATAAAATTAAAAGTGAGCAGAGACATAAATCTTTTCAGGGCCACACCACACAATATTGATCCAAGCTCAGGTTCCTGGCTAAGGGACAGGAAGTCTAACCTATATATGTACACCTGTGGGCACAAAAAGCGGGAGGCTTATTACAGTGGTTACTAAAGTTCATCATTCTTCTACAAACCATGAGTCATGCTTGAAGCTGAATTTTATTACAGACAGTAGTCTAGTCAAACAGAAAAAGGTATGATGCAAGCCAGTTATTTGACTTCTACCAATTCTAATCTTACAAAGTAGAGGGGGAAAACCTGATTTCCCCAAAGCACTGGTACTTAATGACATAACAGGCATCACTAGAAATTCTTTGAGTAATGGTCCCAGGCCCGCCCTCCCTTTCAATTCCCTAGCACAATTTTAACAAAGGATGCAGGAGCACAAGATTTGGACCCAAGTAGATCTGCTGGGAAATGGACACTCTCCTTATTTTGCTGACTGGCACATAGAAATAAAACATCAGTTGGACTTTTAGCTCTCCAAAACTGATAGCATTTTCCTCTAACCAGATACATTCTGGTAGTTTACACCAGTCAAGAAATGTGCATCTACAGTAAATTCATAGCAATGCGGCCCTTAGTCACCCAAATGTGGGACTGAGGTCACTAAATGCTTTCCCAATGTTAGGCTGACAAGTCAACCATCCTTTTTATATTTTATAACAAACAACCAAAACAAAAACTCAGCCTTTTTTATAGAAACAAAAGAGTGCATCTACAAATATAACCTAGAATACTTAAAGAAACCATTTTATTCAAGCACTTCACCAGTTTGTCATCTCACAGACTCAGTATCTCAGTTCTTCAGACTGTGTTATAAAGAAAGCCAGGGAGTTGTAACTAAAATGAAACTAAGGATGGATTTAAGAGCTGAGCTCTAGGAAGTAATGCTGTTGCAATTTATAACATTATTTTACTGAGTGGTCATCCTTGGAAAACAACAGGAAAAATACATGAATATATCTCAATGGTTTCATCTCATGCTTTGGCACCTGAAGTTGAGCACCTCATTTTTAAGATGTCTGAGTTATGCAATAGAACACTGTGCTGAGCACACTGAAGCTAAAACCTCCCAGTAACCTCTTCCAGAACCCTACACCAAAACCTGCATTAAAGCTCTAAAGCAACTGCAGCTGTAGTAATGGTTCACAATTTTGTTCATCACAACCCTTCAAATGGCAAGCGTTGCTTTAATATGTTACATATTTTCTGTTTCACAGCAGGTTTTAACTACTGTAGTCAATGAATTTTCCAAGGATGCTCCTTATATTTCTCTGAATATTTAAATTTGGGACTTCCATTGCAGCTCAACACAGTGGAGTATAAGAGATCAGTATTTCAACACTGTTTGGGGCTCAGTTTTGTCAGAAATTAATTTGGAATTGCATACACTGTAGTCCAATAGCCATGCTATTTAAACTCCATTAGTCATTATTCTCTTTTAGCAATATGCAGATCCTAGGTGGCCATTGCAGAGCTTGGGGCTTGGATCCCAGTAACTGTGATGCAGTTTAACAATGCAATGTGTCCTGCTGCTAATGCGCTCAGCTTGATGTTCAAAATACAAGCAAATGTGTAGAGGAAAAATGGGCAAAAAACCACTTAGGTGAAATAGAGAAACAAGGCAGGGTTCTGTGTTTGGCCTTAGATAGGAGCCAAACCTTGGAGCTTCAACTGCAATTTTGTTGCTCATTTCTTTCCCAGTATTCATAGTTTACTTTCATGGATCTCTATACCTGCTGATTCAAGTGCAGAAAGGAAATGAGGCCTTCAAATGAGAGGTCGCATATGGAATTATATCCTGGTTACCACACTGCAAGCTTTATTTCTTTCCAGTGGTTCAGTGCTCTTTACCAAAGCCAGGATGCTTGTTACCACAGAGTTGCAATATCGACCTTAATATTCCAAGAGATCACAACTAAGACTTTTACTGCAGTACTTTACTTTAAAGAGAGGGCCTAAACACAAAGATCTAGTCATCAGAAAAAGAGTTAATAGTATAGGGATTATGTTTCTACAACAGAGGAAGCAAGCTCCCATAAAATGAGTGTGACACACTGTACAAACAACATTATGCTCACTTGTTAGTCACATTTGTAGGATTCCTTGTGTTAGCAGGAAATTTTGTGGCTTGCCAAGAGTAGATATTTCCAAAAGGTCTCTCCTCTCAAGTCCTATGTGCACACAAACACACACACTCAGAACTGAGTAATTAATTTCATCTTAAAAAAGGCTTATGAAAAATGGTACTGGAGAAGAATGTAGAGTTACAGCTGTGAGGAACATTCTGGTACTCATGATAAATTCATACACTATATTCACAACATGACAATGGGCAGTAAACAAAAGCTTTTAAAGAAAGGGAAGCAAGACAAGACAGTCACGTGTGGTGTGCATAGTTATTTCTGGAAATGTTAAAAATAAAAAGTGAGAAATGGGCAGCAGTGCTCAGGCAATTACATAATACCATTAAAGTGGTTGTGTATGTAAATGATGAATGAGAAGACAACATCAGGGAAATTAACAAAGAACTGGTGTAAATGCTGGGAGGCTCTAGGCATCAATGGTTTATGCTGAGAATCCAAATGCTGTCCTTTCAGATTCAGAATTCAAAAAAACCTACTACAGGTACTTAAGGGTAACTACATAGGCACTACAGCTGTAACTCAGTGTGTGAATTTGAAGCCTTTTGCCTACTCAAACACTTGTGAAGCAGCTGGAGGTGAAACTTGTTGTCAACCATTGCTCTTGTCCTGTAAGAAATTCTGAGGGTTTTTTTGATGGATTAGAGCAGAAACTTGAAAGAGAAAAGGCGTCACTCTTAGGAGAAGAGGTAAAAATGTCTGGAAACACACAAATAAAAATATTCTAGCATTTCAAAATTGACTAAACTAGTTTTTTTATATCAAAGAGAAAATATATTATTTCAGTTAACTGGACACAAATCCCCTTCACCAAATCTACTGCACTAGGTCTGAAATTATAGTTTGATGATATTTGCCCATTCCTTCTGCCTGAGTCAGTAGATAGGGCTTCAGCATATATGTGAAAGGACAAATAAGGGTAAGGCCAAGGTAGAAACAAAGTGTCGTGCCTACTGCAGTTCAGAGAGAAAGACCACACCAAGCTTACCAGGACTTTCAAGATAACAGAACTCTTTCTATGTGCTAATGATGGAGACCAGTTTGGTACTGAACTCCACTTTTCTGTGATTTGTGAAACCACATGTTCAGATTTCTGTCAGACCAAAATATTTCCCTCCAGCTTTCACATCACAGAGTGAGTTTCTTAAACGCAGTATTTGAGGAAATGATTGCTAAATATTTTCTCCAACTTCAAATTTTCAGTATGCAAAAACCCTCAGAAATTTTCCAGCCAGCTATAAATTGAAGTTACAGTATCTAATCCCACAATAACTTAAAAATATGGTAGTGTAAATGAAGCACAATCCATAAAAACCTAATGTTTTGTCATTTTAAATTGCTCTTTTGTTCTCAAAGTAACAGTTGTAAGCGTATTAAAGTTTAAATTATAATTAATGTTCCAAGAAATATAGTCAATTGTGTTGCTCATCTAAACTTTATCAGACCTTTTGCAATGCGTTAATGTGCTGTTAGTGAATCTCTTCAACATGAATTTGATCATAAAAATGATGGTCTTTTCAAGATCTGAAGCTACTCTAGCTTATTCTAATTAACATAAGATCTGCTTAAAGCTTCTGCCACGCAAAACCCTCTACAGTTTATTGTGGTTCATGTTGTTTGAAATGCAGTGACTAAAGACTAGAAAAGGAGAACAAGAACAAAGTTTTAATCACAAATATTTGAAGATCCATTTATCACAGAACTGAGATACTGGTGTTTCATTCTCACTTTCTCTAGCCTTGGCCTAGTCACTGCATTGCTGTGGACTTTCAGAATTATTTTCTATCCACATGCATTTATCTTATCCACTGAAACTCTACAGGTCAAGGATATGACCAATAGTCATGATATGATTGTATGACAGCCCCTGCAAGGTTGCGCATTCCTGACCCTTTCCATTTGGCTTTACTCCACAATCTTGCTTGCTCTTTCCCCATCCTCATTGCGCTATAAATTCCCAATAAGCTGGGTACCAACTGGGATATCTCTTCAAACAGTCAAGAATTTAACCATTGACTGAAGGGGTCATAGCTCCAGTTTTCTCTCTCATGGCCTGCTGCATCCCATGTACAGTATAATGAGATCTGGCCCTAACTTTAAAGTGAAAGTGATCTAGGTTATTCATATCCTAGAACTGTTCCTTTTTCTCATTGAAAGTTGCCTTGCAAAGTGACAGACAGGCTAAGTCAGGGCCTCAATGCACTGCTGCAATGCTCCATATCCAGTGATCCAATGTTGATCCAAACTCTAGCTCACCCCCCTCTTCCTGACATTATTCCCCCACAAATTAGTAAGCTTGAGTTTTGATTCCTGCATATGTTTGTCTTTACTATAATCACAACTCATTAAAGTAAGCTGTTTGTTGAGACTGTGTGAAGATTAAACCATTAAACAGCAAAGCCAGATGACCAATAATAAGCATTTCAATAAGGATCTGAATTCCCACTATGAATAGCTCAATCAGGCACTGTTTGTGTAAAGTACTGCTTGTAGGCTTCCAAATTACTAATATTTTTGAAGCTATCCCAAAAATGGACTCAAATCTGCTGTATCATTTTCAGTTAAAAGCTTCTTCTTTTTTAATATAAAGTTCAAAATTTTTGCTATTTATTCAAGAATTCCACTGATGAAAAGGATATGTTGCAGAGTACAGACTCCAGTAAAGAATTTGTGAAGGTCCTCAATGGAGGAATAGTATGAAGAGGGGAAAAAAGAAGATTAAATACTGCAAATACATTTTAGATATAATCCAACACTGATTAAAAACTGCAGAAGGATCCACCTTATGGACACCTTTTCCTTTTGATCTCAGATGGAACAAATTCATTCCATTTAATTATGTGACCAAAAGCTGACTATCTCAAAGTACTTGGTTTATAGCCCAAATTCCCAAGCCACTAACAGATTTGTGAAGTATTATCAAGTCTTGGCTACAGTTTCTATCCATTCATTAGTTTGTTTGCTATGGTAATTTGTAAGCAGCTACTAAGAAAAAGCACTAGATGCTCTTGAAGTGGCATTCAGACATAAACAGAGGTCAGAAATAATTGGTAAATATGAATGCTATGCAGAAAGCATCACAGGACAGAAGGTGTGAAGTGATAGAAAACCACCCATTTACAACATTCATCAAGGCAGTACCCTAAAAAGGACAAAGAAATTAATTCATCTTGGTAAGAACATGAAGCGAGAAGAATGCAAAGTAAATATCAATAAGCTAAACTGTGATTACAAAATTAGGACCTTGGAAAATAGCCTGTTTGAGAAATAAAGTATATCAGAGCATGACTTCTGCTAAAATCTAGAGTAAAGATTGACAAATCAGTCACCTAAATCAATCCATTTTTATTAATAAAATAGATATTTACATCGAACATATAAAGTATTGAGTTTCAAACCATCTGTATGACAGTAATATTACTTATAAATCAGGCACATGAACAATCCATTATTTTCTACACTTATAAATCAGTCTTACTCTCAAAGCACTTGCCTGACTGGAAAATCACTCTCTTGATTCATAGATCAGGTGCCACCAGACAAATATATTACTGAAATGAATCATATATCTTTTGACCACTGAGGCCATTTCATAAATCAAAAACTCCGTATATACCAAGGGTTCATAAATGCTCAATTATGAACAATTTAGCAACCCAATAGTAACACAGAATTCCTTAACACACACACACATACACTCAAAACTTTAAAGCCATAGAGACAAAATTTACTTGGTTGGGTTCTTTTTTTAAAGCTAAAACTTCACTGTATTCCCTGTTCTAATTGCTGCTGTGTAATCCATCAGGATTTTGCTTATTTAAAACTCAAAATCAATTTAAAGTTTTGAGGTTTTCAAAGTGGGGGGAGGCAGAGAAAGAAGGGAGATACTAAGAAAAGTTCTAGTTTCTGCTTTTTTATATGTCACGCAGAACTGGAAGAAAAAATCTCTGCTACTTCATTCTAAACACACTTTGCCATTGTCCCTCACCTTTCTCTGAACTTTTGTATGAAATATATTTACATTTTTTAAAATTGTCATTATGAATGCGTTACATCATTAAAAGAATTTATTTAGCAGCTACTGCATTACAAAACATTTAATTTCATACAAATTAAATATAAGGGTCATAAATATCTCTAAGGTTATGAGAGGATGTAGTATGACAAACATTACATCTGAGAGATTCTCAGCAGAAAGGTGAAAAGCAGTTCTTAAATTGAGAGGGGTCTCATTTAAATTGCATCCATTTAGTAGAATGCAGATGTTATTGAGTCCAAGTAATTTCTAACTAGTTCATAAATACTGGCTGGGATGATGATTGTAGAAATATTTACAATGAGACAGGATAATAAAACCAAGCAAATGCTTTTATCATATATTATGGAAATAAGTAAAAGTGTCATTTGAAGATGTCTATTTGTAGTTTATCATAGCAATTCCCACAGAGAATTACATCAGAAAAAAAAAAAGTATAAATCAAAACATTGTGTTTTAAAAACACAAATAAAATTTATAATGAAAAAGAAACTGATCTTATGAATCTAGAAGAAACAACAAAACATTTTAGCTTGAGGTAAATGCTATGCTTTGGTATCCTTTGAAATTAATTTTTTCCAACCCAACTTGGTCACTAAACTGGATAACTTATTACTCATACCAGCTTTTTATCACACTTATATCCTTCAGAGAAAAGGCACAGGTGTTGTTATGGTTATTGAAATAGGTAAATCAGGTCTCCTCTGTGATAGAAGTAAAGCTAAGAATCAGGTTTTGTATTTTCAGCATTTAGTGCTGCAATGAATGTTTTGGAGACCCTAAAATGGAGATGTTCCTATAAGGGCCACCTCTGCAAGAGCATGAAGCAACTCTTGTTGCCCGTGTTATGCACTCTGTAGATACTGGAAGGCAGGTATAGGATGGAGCACTAAGTTCACAGACAGTGGGAGAATGGGTAGGTAACAGGACAGAGGGAAATATAGCTGAGAAACAGGGATTCCCAAAAGAACTTCCCTTTAAAACCTGCCAGTGTGTTTACCTCTATACACAGAGTTTCTCAGATTTAAGGAAAACATCTGTATACCATGGAACAGAAGAATTATTCCACATCAGGCTGTAGTAAAATAAACTTCACCAGGTATCAGCTGGCAGTAATAATAGTTAGTAATTAACTAATGCATTTCTCTGAAGTGCTCAAGAGTAACAGGTGAGGTTCTGCATGCAGTTTTTGATGTTATTACAATGGCTTGGGAAGAAGGCCCAGGCTTTTCCAGGCTAATAGTTAAGGTAAGGACTAGTGTAAGCTTTTGACCACATTATAGACAAAATCGTATTGTAGTTCTCAAAGATAAGAAAAACCCTGGCCCCACTCTGCATTTGGCCCTGCCAGCTGGAAGGGAAGGGGGGGTCACAACCAGTGGATAAAAAGCAGCCACACTTTCCCTTGGATTTCTTTCTTGACCAACATCATTAACTCATTTCAGAGTCATTAAGAAGGTACAGTGTGGAGACACAGCAAGGACAGAGCCACAAAAAATATCTAGTAGCTGTCTATGCTGGTGTAAAAAAAAATAAGCCTGGCTAACCCTACAAGCAGTGGGTTTGAAGATTTTTTTTTTTAAGAAAACTCTGGCTGACAAATTTGGAGGAAATCCTCATTAATATGTGAATAGTTATTCGACTAAATTTTGCTTTTTCCTACAACACCTATTTACTTATAATCCAATGTAAGTCATATTCTCTTGACAAATTTGCATAAGTATGTATTAAATTATTAATACATTATATTTAAATTAAATTATTAATATTTTTGGAAGAATATGTAAGAAACGTAAAGTGGTGGGCTGCTGTGGGTTCAGATTTAGCTAGAATATTTTATTACAACATATTTGGCATTATACAATAAACTTTTATCTAATAAAAGTGCATATTCAGGAAAGATTAGGAGAATGTGATGCTTGCCACTGGTTCTAGATAGATATTCAAGTTTACAAGACAATTTTGGAGGGCAATACGTTCTAGTCCAAAATGAAACATCTCTGTGTTTCATACCACCTTCAGCTTGTTGTAGACAGTTGTAGAAAGTTTTTGCCAAATGTATAATTGGTGCTACATTTGGTTACATAAGTGCTGCAGTTCTAATTTATTAATTCACAGCAGTCTGCAGTACCTTGAATACAAAAAGACAAATCAAAGAAAAAAACTTTCACCCAGTAAAGTACATCACAGGAATTCTAAATCTGAACAAATGACCTTTTTCCTCCTGGCAGGTGTATTTCCATTGCCTCTTGTAAGCTAGTCTAGTCCTATCCAGGCACAAATCCAATTTCCTTCTATCTTCAACACTTTGAAGTTTTTGTTCACACTCTGCTGATAGGAGGGGTCAGGATTCTGAGACCTTAGGAAGATTGATCTATGATTTTCTGTACAGACATTTGAATAGGACAAAGTACTGAAGATGTTCTATGACCCTCCCAAAGTCCTCTTGGGAAGCAAGTTGAATTTACTGAATCTCTAGCATCGCAGACCTCCACACAAAGCAGCTCTCACTGTTGCTGTCCAACAGGCAGGAAACAACAGCCTAGCACAGGTCGCCTGAGAAGCTGCCCACAAATTTAACATTTTGCAGTGTAGTCTGTCAGCAGAGGACCTTGACCTAAAGGCCACAGGTCAACAGACCTCAGATGTGTAAGGCACGACTGTCTACTGCCATGGTGTTTCCTGCAAGTGCCATTCAAAATTGGTCAGTGGTATGTCTATAAGCCAAAATTTACTCAACACCTACCAAAAATCAGAGTGGTAAGTGTAGAAAGCTCAAGAGGAGCATTCACTTAAAAAAAAAAAAAAAAAGTCTTTCCCCCTTAGAGCCTCCATACATCTACTGCCTTTTGTAAACTCCCCCTGCCCCCCAGATTAATGAAACACAATGGTTCACCAGAGGATCGCATAGTTTGCCTGCACAGGAATGATTTTCACGTTTATGAAAAAGTCTGCAAATACTGAAAGATGAAAAGTATGAAATAAAGTTATATTTTACTATTATTAGTCTGAAATTTGATTACACATGCCAGTTATTGTAGCAAGAACCAGCCTAAATGATAGTCTCTCAAAATAAGGAGAAAAAATGCTAAAAATGTGAATGTCTTGAAAGGCTGGAAATTTCCTTGGGCAAGTATGGAGAAAAAAAAGTAAAACAGAGGGAATACATAATGTGAAAATTCAGACTGGGATTTCAGTCTGGGTTGTCTATAAGAAGACCTTTCAATCTAGGCTACCCAGGGATGGGCTGGAGTCACCATCCCTGGAGGCGTGTAAGAAAAATCTGGACATGGCACTCAGTGCCATGATGTAGTTAACAAGGTGGAATTTGGCCATAGGCTGGACTTGATGATTTCAAAGGTCTTTTCCAGCCTAGCTGATTCTATGATTCCATGATGTCCAGTTGCAGAGTAAGTAAGAAGAGGGGTTTCAGATGGTTCAAGTGCTGGCCTGAACACAATTTGTATTAAAAACCCCAAAACATAATTAAGTGTATTTATCAAATTGGAGCTAGAATGACACCATAAAACCAAAAAAAGAATTAGAAATTGCATTTGATTTCCCAGAGAATAAGGGTGAGACATTAGCAATATGAATGGGATCCCAGAGTTTTCCTTAAAAGTGAAAGATGACAATGGCAGCAACCACTGTCAGCTTTCTGTATCAGCACTGTGAAAGAGCCAATTAGGCCACCTGTTCTTGGAATGAAGCTTCTAAAGACCCACCATTATGTCAATGATGATTTAGGACTAGAGGAGCATGAAATGCATCAGATTTCACAAACATCTAATTCCCTTGGACAGAACAGGATGCTAACAGAGCAAGAAACAGAGTCTATGAAACTGTTTGTGCAGAAATTCAGCATTGTATGTACAGAAAATAAGACAGCAATAAGAGTTAATTCCTCCAGAGCTCTTTGTACAGCATTTCATTTTATGTAACAGAGTTTCCAGCTAGGAAGAGATCACTCTTTTTTCAACCAACAAAAGGTAATAGTGATTTTATATTACCAACAAAATTCAGTGAGAGGCCTTGTTCCAGGATTCAGCTATACTGTACCATTAGCGTGGCCATGCTATTCTCCAGCAGCAGAGTGACAAACCAGGCTACTAGGAGTATATCCAGTTTTAATGCTTCTACAAAGGTAAAATTAGATAGTGGAAAGCACATGTTGGTCCTGGAACATGTAAATTTCAGAGGGATTTAAAGAGCAAATTATACAAATTTGCTAAGTAGGTATACTTTAAGAGATTGTGAAATATCTGAAAGAAGCTGCAAGTTTTAACTTGTATTGGTCTTCCCTCTTGTGTTTTGGGCCAGAAAAAAAGACCAAAAAAAGACCAAAAATCTCTTAGGATTTCTCTAAGAGAAAACACTACAGTTATCTACCCCTAAAAAGACACAAAGAACCAACTCTAGGAGCATTAAGAATATTAATCTGTAAGGCATCAGCCCACCATTGTGAAGGACGGTTTTTCTGACCAAGATACCATAGGACCTGGAATGATTAAAGCTTGATATTTTTTTCCAACAACTTAATCAAGAGATTTGCTGTTGAATTCAAGAGAAGAACCAAAGCTTTAGACAAATGACAAGATAATCATACCACCCACCTGTGGCTTTTGGGAGCCTCATATATACTTGTTTGGCTATCAGAAGCATCAAATATAATTATTTGTTTTCATCCATTTCTCTTCCAACTGAACTATGTCCAAATCCACTTTATCTTCCTTTATCCACATCCTTTGTTTCCTAAAGGCATTGTACATTGCTGTTGCCTTTCACCACTTTTCTTTGAGAGTGTAAATTTTCCTCCCTAAACATGTATCAGTTAAAGCAAATTAAGACCTTTAAGCTAAAGAGGGTTCAAACCAATGAGGAGCAGTTGAAGCTCAGGCTGATACTTTTGTAGTTTAAAATCAATGCCAGATGACCAAGCATATTGAATTCTTCACACAAGTCTTAAGAGGCTGTATAAATTTTTTAAAAGCCTAAATTAATGGTCTGATAAAACTCATTTGTTAATGTAAGAAAGATTGGAGTTTCAGGGTGATTTACTCAACGTGTATTTTTAAAGAACATAAAACATTGTGCAGAATAATTCAGCAATTTCAGTAAAAATCATTCACAGCCAGTGTGGGAAACCTTGTCAAACAATCTATGCTTCTTTTTTATGATTTAAAAGTGGTGGATGTTTCTTGGAACTAATAACGGGAGATGTATTTTCACCTCCTATTCATTAGCTCAAACCTCTCTTAGATCATTAATAAGAGGGGGAAAAATAATCTGAAGTATCTTTTGATGAGCTAGAGGGCTTTAAAGCTTTTAGCCCATTAATTTTCACAATAAACCTCAGAGATTCGGTAACCATTATCATCCTTTACGCACTGTAAGTGGAGAAAAGAGAAGTGGAAGGACTTATTAAAGGTCACATACAAATTGGGCAAGACAATGAGAGACTTCTCCAACCACATCATCGACAGACCAAAGATCCAACAGTCAATTTTAGGTATTAATCCGTTTGCTCTGGAATTCATCAGAAATGTTGACATTAAATCCCATCCAAAGTGCTTATTCTCAACTGCAGGGCAAGAAAAAGGCTTGGGTCTATCTATTCCAACTACCCAAATGATACATTTGGTATCACCAAATAAAGAAACACCTGGGGCCCTATAGCATTAAATGATGTGAACTGTCACAGCTGTGAGGTCATGAAGAGGCAGTCTGAATCTGAGCTTTCTTAATCCATATTTTACTTTAAAAAAACAAAATTAAAAAGCTCTAAGTTTTTAGAAAATATAAAAGGAATTATTTTATTTCTATAAAAAATTGAACTGAGAGTATGGAGGAACTAGGAGAGTAAGTTCATTAGGCAAAGCATACCTAATGTTAGTAGAGTTTTGGACTGAATTTTCTGGCAAACATTTTTATTGTAAAAATAGTGTGGGAATTTTGCTAACCGCAACTGGTCAGAGGGATTCAGGTTTACACTTCATACAGAGACAATTTGTCATCACCAGGAATTTCTTTAGCAGTCAGGAAGAAAAAATCCAATTAGCCTATAAAACCTTTAGAAAGGCAGGATCTTCCAATTAACTGACACAATGGTGACATTCCATGGAAAAATGGTATTTCCCGTAAGTTCTCAGTCATTTACTTGTTTGTGGAAATTTAATCTAGGCTACAGATGAGGTTCCACAAGGGTTTTAGTCTGAAAGTATTCAAATTTCAAATACTCCCAGAATTTTGTATCTCTGCTTCAGATAAGAGAAAAAATAATTTCTAAATCAAAAAAAAACCCCCACAAACTTTGAAAATTATATATTCTTTGGAAAGGTATTCTGGAAAACCTATTTCAAAATTTTCTTTGGAAAGGAATTTTTGCAAACCTACTTCAAAATTGCTGTAATCACTGAGAACTCTAGTGAATCTTGCTGAACCTCTCCCTCAAGTTGAACTTATCAAAACAGACCACAAGCATTTTGAAACATGGAGACTGGGCTTTAATAGAACAATACACTCAAAATATGAAATAGATAAATGTAAAAAGTCTCAGGTTAGACATAATCTAACCAAATATGCCTGTCCTCTGGTAGGAAGGATCCCTTGTTTTCAGGAGTGTTCCGTTTCAAATCATCAGTTCATTGGGGCTTTTGTGCTGCAAAGTCCTCTGGGGGATTCTGAAAAATATTTTTTTCCCTTCTCTGAGGCCTGGTTTTTACTCCCCTTGTTTTTCTTCCGCCAGCCTCCCTGCTCCTGACACCTGCTCTGACCTGGATACCTACACCTTTGCACGACCCAGGAACATCTTTCCTTCCTTGGTGTTCTTCTCATGCCTGAAACAGACATTTCTGTGCCAAAGAGGTTTACCGAACTCTAGGGAAGGAGACATCTCCCTTCCTCACAGCCCTTTGTAACTGAGTAATCTGAAAATGTGTTTTTGTGTGATCTTAAAAATACTTTCTTTTCTCCTGCCACTATAATTTGAAGCAAGACAGTCCTAGCATTTATGCACTCATGTTTTATCCATGGCTTTTGAGAACATTATGGAAAAGTGGATATGTGTCATTACCAGACTATTGCCACGCTATGAATCAAGCTTAAATATAACAGAAGCCTGGCTGCCAAACCACTTTTGGTTTATCCAGGGTATTTGGATAAAACTGAGGTCAAATGATCAGGAGTCAAGAGAAGATGGAATTACAAACATTGTTTATAAATGGAGTTTTGGGTAACTGGGAATTTCCTATATGTAACCTCGCATTAGTCACTCAGTGTTACTAAATATCTACGTTCAGTCTTTTGTAGCAGTTCTCTAAAACTGGATGTGGAAAAAATAGGGGCTGCCCTCAGACTTGAAGACGTGTCTTGTCGTTCCAGCTGATCAAACTTGCCAGAACAAAAAAATAGCAAGAATCAAACAAATCAATAGCCAGATGAGCTGGTAACAAACAAAACTAACTTTGCATTAATATTTAAGCTTGATGAAATTTCTTGGAGCCAAAGCACTGGGGACAGTGGTGGAGACATGAACTTGTCCCATGACATGAAGTGTCCACTATTCAGTTTTCCCTTTTTACCTTACACCTATAGAAGGTTTCAAATTAGGACGATGTACAGGAAAGGAATGTAAGAAGAGATTGTATTTGTGAGAGGTGGAAAATGCAAAGATGAAAGTCTGCAGCAGAAGAAGGATCCAAATACGAGTGCCCCAAATTTATTAGTGCGTACTCTCACCTGTCTAAAGCTTATTCCCAAGCACAGATATTACCATTACTATTTCCAGATGTTTTAAAATAAAAGTGCTGCGAGCCCTGCCAGGATACACAGAAGAGTCCCACATTAAAAGGAACCTGACAATAAGAGTCACATTTTGATTCTTCTCTTTGCAGTCAACGGTTTCATGGATTCAGACAGAAGAGTTTTGGCTACAACACGACTTCTTTTCCCCATCTCAGCCCCCACAGATGCAGAAATATCTCTGTCTACATCTGGCTGTGCATTTAAAACCCAGCAGTATGGGCTAACTGCCCAAGTAACCATTTCCTATCTCCTATAAGGGAAACTCTACACACAATAAAGAGTCCCAAAGACTAGACCCCAAACAAGCATCACCAGTTTGACCACGTAGATTGAAATGTTGGCATGTCAGTTGATATTAGAATCTCATGTCCATTTCAAACTGTTCTAGGTTTATGACATGCACGTTAAAAAAAAAAAAAATCAACATTTTAAAAGTTAGCCTGCTGCGCTATACATTGTTTTAAAATTTTTATAAAACTTCTCTTACTATCTTGAATGAGCCTGTAATAAGAATTTCTATCTTGTAGCTACAAGCTAGATCAGAAGAAAAGTCCCTGATGTAGGTAGGATGGCTCTGATAGGGTGGGATTTCTTATGTCTTGGCCTCAAAGTGTTTGCAGTGCTGCCAACTCTGTAAACTACTCAGTCCATTCACAGGCACACATTGGGACTCAGCAATTGAAAGAAAAGTCAGGACACCTGTTCATTATTAAAGTAGGGAAAACACATTGCTTTTTTCTATTTAAAATTTTATCCTCAAATGCTATAATTTAGCATAATCTTCATGAGACTTCAATGGGATTCTGGTTCTTACAGTGGCCATATTTCAGTTTCATGGACTTCCACACAAAAAAAAAGAGAAGAGGAAAAAATAAATAAAAACTAAAAAAAAAAAATTAAAAATCATTGAAGTTCATCTAGGAATTTTCTAGTCTAACCTCCTTGAGCAAAGCAGAGTAAACTCAGTTAAGTTGGATAAGATGAAGTCTAACTGGACACAGGACATCTCCAAGGATGCAGATTCCACACACTGCTGGGAACAAAGCCAGTGGAAAGCCACTCTGTCAGAAAACAAGCTGGGTTATTTCTACTGGGCTGAAATGGAATTGCCTGTATTTCAGTTCATACCCTCTTGGCCTTTCACAGGACACCACTGTGAATAATCTGCCTTCATCTTCTTTGCTCCCTCAAGAGCTATTATTAATGCACAGTGATAAGATACACACAAGGTTAAATAATCCCAACTTTTGCATCTTCTCCTTACATGACTGATGTCCTAGTCCCTTAATCAGCAAAGGGGACCTTCGGGAGACTCACTGCTGTATGTCCATGTCTCTCTTTTACTGGGGAGCACAGAAATAGACACAGCACTCCAATGGTGGTCTCACAAGGGCTGGGTAGAGGGAATTCAACCTGCTTCAACCTGCTTGTGACACTCCTACTAACGCAATCCACAATGTTGTTTGCCTTGCTCAGCCTGTCAAGATTTCTCTGAAAAGAAACACAATTATCTTGTCTATCAACAATTCCTCCCAGTTTTGCATGATCTGTGACTTCCTGAGTGTACACTCTGCCCCATCAAGATATTAAACAGTATTGACCTTTAGGGTACACCACTAGTGACTGATCTCCAGCTGGAACTTTATGCCTTTGACCACAAGTCTTTGAGCCTTACAATTTAAGCAGATTTCAATTTATCTCCCTATTCACTCACTTGTCTGGTTCATCCTTCATCAGCTTGTCTATGAGGATGTTTTGTAAGACAGTGTTGAAAGCATTACTGAAGTGAAGATAAGCATCCACTGATCATCTGCTTACATTACACCATCACCAACCACAACCACTCATTTCATGTAGAAGGCTATAATACAATTTAGGGAAAATCTTCCCTTCATAAACCCGTGCTGACTAATCCAATCCTCCACTTATTTTTGCTGTGTTTGGAAATGGTTTCCAGAATTATTCACTCCATACCTTCCCAGGGACCAAGGTAAAGTTGACTGGCCTTAAGCTTCCCAGCTTTTTCTTAATTCTCTTCTTGAAATCAGGTGCATAATGTACTCGTTTCCAGTCCTCAGGAACCTTCCCCTACCAGCACAACCTTCCAAGATCAAAAGTGGCCATACAATGATATCAGCCAATTTCCTCAGCATACAGGGGTGTATCCCATCCAGACACCTGGATTTCTACTTGACAAAGGTCGTTTAAAATTCCCTAACCTGATTCTCATCTCCTAAGCTAAGTCTTCCTTCTTCTAGACTTTCCCACTGGTCTCAAGGGCCTTTGGGAAGACAGGTCTTACTAGTAGAGATCAAAGCAAAAAAGGCATTGAGCATGTCAGTCTTTTCCATGCCACTTGTCAATAAGTCTCCGTCCCCATTCAGCACTGAGCCCATGTTTTTCTTGGTCTTTCCTGCGCTGCTGATAGACCTGTAGGAAGCTCTTTTTACTTTTAAATCCCTTACTAGATTGAATGCTGCATTGGTACTGGCATTCCTAACCCTGTCCCTGTATATTTGGTTATACTCCTCCTAGGTCACTTGACCTTTTGAATCCTGTGAATGCTTCTTTTTTATATCTAATTTCATCAAACATCATTGTTCATCCACACAAGTCTCCTACCACCTTTGCTTCAATTTCCTGCATGTTGGGTTGAACTACTCTTGGACTTGGAGGATGCAACCCTTAAGAGGAAAACAAAAACAAACCACCCAGGCAGCTTCTTGGACTGTACCCCACAGCATTCTTCCAGGAGACTCCTAAAGGGGAAAAAAATCTGCTCTTCTAAAGTCCAGGGATTGTTATCCTACTATATGCCTTGCTCTATTTTCTCAGGAGCTTGAATTCCAGCATCCTGCGCTCAGTGTGGCCAATGTTGCCCCTATCTTCATAGTTTTTGCAAGTTCTTCCTCACTTGTGTCAAGCCAAGCAAAGAGCAGCCCTTTGTCAGGGCCCTCAGCAGCTACAGCAGGAAGTCACCATGAATGCACTCCAGAAACCTTCTCAGCTGCTTGTGCCTTTCTTCATTCACCTCTCAGCAGATGCCAGGCTGGTTAAAGTTCCCATGAAGATCAAGGCCAGGAACATGAGGCTTGTTTCAGTGGTATGAAGAAGGCCTCCTCTGTTACTTCCTACTTTTAGACTGCTTGTCCAGACAAAAAATGCAAATATTTTCATTGACAGGCAAACAGGGTATTATTCAGTATTGAAAAGGTTCTTTGCTTTACATCTTCAACACCTTTTATCTGTGGTTCACTCAACACTCTTCATGTCTTATGGCATGCTTATGGAAATAGACATTTCCAAGTATTTCTACTCACACTTCAGACAGAGCACAGAGTGCAACTTGTTACCTCCAAGTAAGTTACCACAAAACATGGAGGTGGGCATGGTGGGTACTTAATGGGAAGCAATTATTAAAATAGCCTAGCTGAGGAACTACCTTTCAAAGAGCACACTACTCAAAAAACGCATGTGACTTTCAGATGTGAAAAATGAACTAGGTGTCAGGTATATCAAATGTCTCTTCCATTTCACTTGCCACTCTCACTTTCATTTTCTAAGCAGCAGAGGCTGTAGCAGTATGGGTGGGGAAGATAACTGAATAAAGAATACACCAGATCTCTCATAATGAATCTTTAACTTGAGTTATGGGCACAGACATACTCATAGGTTTTTGGAAAGTTTATAGTAATCAGCCTTCCTGAGCACCCCAAGACACCTGTTGCTTTGGAGCAACTGAAAGACTGGCTGTCACACTCTCCTGCCAGATGAATAGATGTGAGTGCATCACTATCACTCTTCTGTCCCCTGCCTTAGCAGTGTTTCACTCCTGAAGCAGTTGGGTAACTGTCATTTAATAATTTTGTCTAAAAAGATACAACAGGACAAGGAAGTGTGAAGGTCATGAGGAATAAGGACGGACCCATTGACCCACACAACCCAGCAAGTCCTCCTTCCTCCACCCACCCTTTCTTACTTCCCCCTAGCCTTCCAAGGTTTTAGTATTAGAAACAAGTACCTATAACAGAAGTACATCAATACCCCCCAAAACTTCTGTATTAATTTCTTTCTATCATTTCTCTCTCTACTTCACCCTGCTCCAAGCCACAAAGCATTCACTTTCTGTCTCTGCTTCGGTCCTTTTTTGCCCAGAGAGACTGCAGCACAATCATTACCTTAAAGTACCTTGAAGCCTTCTTGTTCAGTTTCCTGTAGGCAAGACCCTTAATTCAAGGCCTCTTCAGAACCAAACATGGTTAGATGTGATATCAAGCCTTGCACAGCACAGAACACTGAATATAATCTGAAAATCATTACTTCAATCAAGAGATTAAAATTAAGTATCATTCACTTTGGTGTCTCAGAGAAAAAAGCTTTTCACACTTCTGCTGCCTGCTTTCTACCTTTGATCTGAATAATGTAGTAGGGTTGTACCCTTTGTTGCACTTTTGAAGCTCACAAGTTCTCCTCTGTGTCCCAGCAATGGACCCTGAAGATTTCAGAAGTATTATCTAATTGCACAGATGCACTGCCATGAAGAACTTCACTGGTGCATGAAGCAGGTAAGTGAAGATTACTCTTGCCAAGCAGTGCCAATATCTAAAGTATTACAGCATAGAGAATTTTTTTTCATTTTCCAAAGCTATAACTCTGAAAAAGGAAAGGAACAAAGGGAGCAGAATGTTCCCTCCAACCACTCCCCACTACTTACAAATCTGCTGTACCAAAACTGACTATTAAGCCCCTGGGCTGTCATATGGTTTATATATTCTCTCTTACTGCTGAGAGCAAAGATCTATTCTAAAAGAAAAATATACTTTCTTCTCGAATGTTATATTTGCTCTAAGATACCAGGGAAGCACCCATAGTTTTATTCTAGCACTTTTCAGAATTCATTGTCTTGTGCTAGTTCTTCTGTCATACCCTGTGTCACATATGTACACGGGGACTGCAATAAATAATAGCAAGAATTTTAATGCCCTGATGTCTAAAGTTTGGCTATTGCATGCATTTCGGGTACTTGATAATTTGGGGACTAACTTTGGGGATTCTATTTCTTATAGTCTCAGCAGCTTGTAATTGTCAGAATCTTGGCAGAAGAGCCTAGGGATAGTACCACGAGAACTGGTGAGAGGCCAAATAACAGGAATCAAACACAAGTTTTTGTCATCTTGATTTCTAGCATACTTACAAGTCCGAATTCCTATATTACAGAGGGAAAAACAAACAAACAAACAAATTAAAGATTTACCAAGACATAGAGAAATCCAGAGCTATTTACTGCCCCAGTATGGTCAGCTTGGATTTAAATCCATAGCTAGATCTACCAAATGGACAACTGCCTTTAAGCCAAGAGAAGGGTTGCCATGTCTTTGTGTGGTGCATCAGGTTAGAACAGAATGACCTATTGAGCACATATGAGCTGATTTCAAAATTTACAGTTATTTGGCAGTGGTGACTCATTGCATTATTTTTATGTTTTGGTTAGTTGATGTAGTGGCAGTGATCTCCTAAGTAGATGCAAGTACAGCAGGGAAGGCATGTTGTATGCACAGGCATATGACTTAGGCTTGCAGTTCCAAAAGACTTTCACTTTTGAGTAGCTGAGCAGAGCATGTGTTGAGTACCACCTCCCTTGGAGGGTGATTTATCTCCAAAATCTCCAAATGGCATATTCATCTTCCTTCTTCCCCCCAGGCTTTCTCCCACTGCTTCTTCACTGTTGCTAGAATTTCATTTTCTCTCCTCTCCCATCCTGTCATAAGCCTTGTTAAGAGCTCTGCCAGAGCTCTTAAAGCACTATACAAATGAGACAGCAGGGTCAGAAACAGGAGCAACTCCTCAGAAAGCTTTAGACATATGCATTATTTCTGTCCTCAACAGAATAAGAAAAGAATAAGAATAAAGAATAAGAAAATAAGAATGGTCTGGTATTGCAACCCTTTGTCAACTGTGTCAGTGACACCATTCCACCAACACGGTGCTGCATGAGGACCTTCCCCATTCCAGTTTTCATTGTCAAAACTACTGATGTCCAAATGTAAGCTGCATGTGAGCAATACGCATAGTGCCAGTAGTGCCACTGTTCTGCCCAGAGCCAGCTTGGTACACCTCCTCATTTTCCTGATCTCTTGAAGAATACAGTGCTGATGGAAGAATAAAATAAAATTTTACTCTTGATTATTCAAAATTCCAGAGTCTAGTGGGCACATTTCTCTTCCATCAAATTTTCCCGTACATGAATTCCAATGAGAGTCCAGAAAACAACAAAAAATTTACTTTCATTACCTCCACTTAGGAGGGCAACCCTCTATTAATATGGAGAACAGCAATTGCAGGCACAAATAGCTACTATGTGAGAGAACCAGCACTATTTTGGCTTATGATTAGGTTCATGGCTACCATAGCTCCATGTGCCCTAAGACTTCCAAGTGTTGGTTTTGGGGGCATTATACTCTTTTTTTTGTTTCCTTGGGGTTTTTTAATATGTGTCTGTTTTTTAGTTTGGGCTTTTTTTCTTTTTGGAGGGGGGTATGATTGTTAGTTTGTTTTACAAAAAGGATTTCAGAAGGTAGGGATCCTGAAGCTAATGATGCAAGTGTTTGGGTTTTTTTCCCCCATTCTGTCTCCCCTGCACAAACAGGATTATCCACATACTTCCCACCCACTTTTAAAGAAAGGGACATAGTCTGCCAGCTCTGAAACACTTCCCACACTAATGTGCAAACAGAAAAAGAGCAGCTCCAATAGGACACATGGTGTCAAAAGCCAGAAAACGTATCTGAAATAATTATACGTGTCTTTGGAAAAAAAAAAATTAAAAAACCAAAACATTTAGGAAGTATATTGATGTAGACAAGGATTATGATGCTTCATTTTTTTTGCTTCATGTATACCTTCTTCCTGCTCAGCCTGCTTAAGTTTGTTCCACTGTTCCTCCTTGAGGTTTTCACGTCACCGCCTCTCTAGACTTGTGTTGCCTGAAGCTGAATTACCACAGAGATTCAGCAGGGACCTGTAATGAGCTTATTGCAGCTGTTACTAAGACCACCATATTTGCTGCTCCTTGCTGCCCACTCCCCCGCCACCCTGCTTTGCCTTAGTAAAAACAATTTCAGATTCTGTACGGTATTAAATGCTTGACTGCAGTATGTTGAGTTAGAAGAATCAAAGACAGCAATGGCCAGTGGCTCTACAAAGAAATAAAACTGTCAAGTCAAGCGAGGAAATGCAGACTTATCAAAATGATTTCTGAATCTTTTTGAAAAGATTCTTTTTCCATCTTCTACTCATGCTGCCTCAGGCACCTCACTGGAGTCTAAAGATGGAACAGAAAGCTCAACCCACTCTGGCTGTAAAAAACATTCACAACCACCTAAAGTCCTTTCCTTTAAAAATTGCAGACAGCTGAGAAAAGATATATTTAAAAAAAAAAAAAAAGTAGGATTGTGTTGGTTTTTGTTTATTTTTTAAATTAAATATCTACTTACGGCATTACGGAAATCAGGAGTAATTTACTCTTTTATCCGTCTCTATAGCTCAGCATTAATACCACTAATAAAGAGATGGTCATTAAATTTTATCCAGTTAAGAGAAGTTAAGGGGGTTTTGAAATCAATAGGGCCAAATTCTGCTCTCTGATACACCAGTGAAAATACATTACTCCATCTATAGATGCACCTATTTTCCAGTCGTACAAAGGATGAAATTTGACCATATATCTTTAAAAATCTCTGAAATATTAGAAAGTAAAAAAAAAAAGTTAAAATATAGTTTGCCTATGAAAAAAAGGCAGAGTTGGTAGTGTTGTTAAAATTACTTTAACAAATGATACACTTGATGCTATGCTTTTGATTTTGAGCAGTTAGAACATTATTATAGAATAATATGGTGCCTTTGATCCACTCGTACCTGTTTAAGCTCTTTACTACACGGCCTCAGGCAAGATGCTCACAATATCCTCCCCATTTGCTTTAGGAGAGTTAGTTTGGGCTTTTTCCCTCTTTTAGCTTCAGTTTATGGATCAATAAAATAGGTATTTACCTATTTCATGTATGTTCAAACTGCAAAATAAAGGCCTAGGTAAAATTACCACTGATCATTACAGCTACATGGAGTTTTTTACAGTGCTCTGAAAATGATAAAGTGGTGTTTGTACAGCACAGTGTTACTAACTCTCTCTAATTTCAGTTTGTGATTGGACATGTGTTCATAAAAGCAGTACAGATGCCTACGGATCCTGTAAATTTATTACAGGTAATAGAAGCCCATCGTCTCCTCTTACATATTTCAGGTAGAAAGAAGGATTCATGAAAAAGATGTGTATTGTTCTATCTCATCAATGTTATTATCTTAAAAGGGTATCTGTTTTGAAAATTATTCTTGAAAAAGATAAAAGTTGTTTCCAAGTGTAAAGACATGGATAGCACCAAGCAGCTTCAACAACTAGTGTCTCTTGTTGATGCACAGAAACTCCAGGAGAGACCTTGAAACTAAATCCTCTAGCTCTCTTGGTTTTACCAAGGCTGTCAAAAATGGCAAAAATGGAAAAGGGCTGCAGGCAATTAAAGATGACCCAAAATACCTGAAAAGCACGTGGGCATTCATTCACACAAAAAAGATAATTTGTGCCACCTGCAGTTGTTCAGGGGCATTTCTCAGGAGCTTATCAGCTCAGTAATGGCTGTTTCAAACTTTACATCACCATCAAACATACCCAAGAAATGGATGGCTAAGGTGCCATTGCTCTCACCAGTGATTTGTTGTGGGATTCATGCCACAGCATGAAGTGCCAGTACCTCCATACAGGTACATCTGTGTCTGATTCACTGATTGTACACTGCCTATACTATCCCTCAGGACAATTTTTTTTTTCTCTGTGTGTGTGGGGGTGGTTTGTTTTAGGGGGTGTCTTTTAACGCCAAAGATTAGCAAACAATAAATAAATCCTTTGCTTTTGGTGGCAGCTAGGAGAGAGAGGAGAAGAAAGTAATGACTAACCCTTCCCTGCAGCAGGCAAATCTACACAGTAATTGGCAGGCAGTTTTAGAGAGGGTGTTCTCCTAGAGTACAAAGTCCTAATGCAGCACTTGATTTCCTACAGGTGCTACCATAACATGACTCATAAGAGCAAGCAGGATAAAAGTTCAAAAGATACTGAATGAATTTGTAATGGAAAGAAATAAGTATCAGGGCATACTGGATTTTCTAACCTTTATTGGGAGTAACACAATATTCAGCAAAAATTCACCTAACTAAATATTTTTGTATACCTGTAAAGTAGAAGAAATTAGAGGTCCTCTGGAGAAAAGCTTGAAAGTATGAATGCAATAAAGACAAGACAGTCAAAACACATGGTTTTTCCAATCTGGACATAGTTTGGACTCTTTATTCCTTAATCTAGATTTTGTGAACTTGTGAAGTTATAATTACTGCAGAGTTTAAAGCTGTGATCCATTCTTTATAGTTATTGCAGTAGAGCTTTTGTGGTTATTTATTAAAATAAGTTAAATTTTGTTTGAGTGTACCATTTGTAATGTACCATTTTTAAGTAATTGTTCCTTTCACAGGATATAAATCAAAATCCTCTAAACTACTAGAAGTTACAGTTTAAAGAAGATGACTTTAAAGAAATAGTTTCAGTTTTTAATGCATCAGCCAGACAGCTGCGTTTAGAAACAGTTTCATTTCAACAGCATACACTGACCAAGAAAAAGTGGCTAATATGGATGGAGATGTATTTGCTTGTACAAGTAATTTCAAACCTGAATGACTAAAATTTGGCATAGCCAGGTTTTCCTTAGAGTCTAGGAAGCCTAGGACTGGCTTTCCTAGTGGCAAGCTAAGAGGAATTCCGAGTGATCTTTGCAAACCCACCTCTGCAT
This sequence comes from Haemorhous mexicanus, assembly GCF_027477595.1. Taxonomy (NCBI): domain Eukaryota; kingdom Metazoa; phylum Chordata; class Aves; order Passeriformes; family Fringillidae; genus Haemorhous; species Haemorhous mexicanus. The sequence goes on along the minus strand of NC_082342.1, from coordinate 18,324,497 downwards.
TCAGAACATGACACTATTCCTATTCAGACATTAATCTCTCCAAAGTTCAAGGTGTTTTGATTTCTATCATTGTTCATCCCTATATTTCATGAGGCTGACTACAGAAAGAAACAGTGGGAAGACCTCTGTAAAGGAAATAAAACAGTTACTATACCTTGGGAACTACAATGTCATTTAACGAATAATTATGCCACGAAATGCTCCCATCAGAATATATTTCCCTGCAGCACAGATGAGACTGGAGAGAAAAAATGGGCACCTTAAACATTCATTAGTAGAACCAGCTGCTCTTTTGTTGAAGCCAGCAGAAACAATAGTAGTGTGAATACCAGCCTCTTCAGTCCTTCTGCAACACGAATAGACACACATATATATGTGAACATCCAAAAATAATGTCCCCTTGAGTTTTATGCCAAACCCACAGATATGCATCTAGTGCTAGGTAATAGTTCAATTTTAAAGAGGATGAGGAAATTTTCTATGGGAGAATAATCTCCAGACAGTCATTCACAAAATCAGTCATTAGCTCAAAAGAAAGTTCACCTTCCAGGTTTAAAATTAATGTGGGAATGAGAAACCAAAAGACAATGATTGGAAATGACATCTAATTAGTCTAGAAATTATGGTTCCGCCTGGTATTTCATCATCAGATCTGCGCACTCTGAGCCCTCTTGTCAATATATAGTTCATGACTGAGCCTGAAAGTATGTGCTCAGCACCAAAAACAAAATGCAGTGAAAAGGCCTGGGAGTAGGAAAGTACCATGTCAGGAGCAAGCATGCAACTGTATTTTTGACATCCATCATTATAATTTAATGGGAAAGCTGTGCTGTTAAGTTCTGTACGCAAGTGTGGTTTTTTGCTTCATTTTTTTTTTTTGGGGGGGGGTGGTATTTATTTCTTTCTCTTAATCAAAAAAAGAAAAAGAAGGCTTACTAGAGACATCTCATTGAGTGGTATTTAAAAGACTGAAATTGTGGTTTTTGATCAAAAATTTAATTCTACAGACTATGACCACTACCAGTGTCAAACGCAAAGACTGCTAAACCTGAATTTTAACAGGTTGGAACAAGATCATATGGAACCACTACTCAACCAGAGTTGCATTTCTTGACAGAACAGCAATGGTAGGAAGCAGAAGCTACTGAAGGTGTTTTAAGGGATAGTTGATGTACCTATCACAGGCTTAAGAACTGGTTCTATTCAGCTGCCTCAGGCACAGCCCTTGTAAGTGTCCAGGCACAGATTCCAAATTCTCTTCCTACCACTAGCCGTAATTATACCAATACATCACCTCATTATGTCTATTTGATGGTTTGAAACATGGTATCCTGGGACTAATGCACCTATTTGCTCTAAGTACAGAATAGCATATCCCAGTATGTGCTATTGGTCTGCAACTCTGCTTGAATTTACTACTGTCAGTTCTCTCAGGCTTAACAAAAAGTGTTCTAAAGGATGCACATCCTAAATTATTCCCTCTGCTTAGGACCTAACATCTGCTTCTGCTGCGATCAATCACAGCAAAACCAACAAATCAAAATATGTTGCAGCTGATGTTCAGCATATCAGGCAGCTACTTATCATAAGATGTGAATTATCAGTGGGGAGGGTGATTATTGCCATATTATAGATATGGAAACTAGACTCCATGCTCACCACTTTATGTAGAAGGCAACATCCACACAGTCCCATAATCATCCCTTGTTATCCCAGTGCATGAACTTGTATTGCTAAAGCAGCGTTAGCCTTGGGCAACCAAGACAAACTTCTGAGTAGAGTTTCCTTTGTGCACATGTTGCTAGCAGGTAGCTTATAAAGCATTTATTTGTACTGATACTAACAGGTCATTTTATTTTTCTGCAAAATGGCACCTTTCTTCCAAGACTCCTGCCTCTCATTCTGTCTGACATGACTCTTAGGGCAAGGCAAGAACTGAAAATCTTTGCTAAGGCCACACACACACAGCTGCACAGAAACTTGTTACTGAAGTTTATCCCAGAGGAAGGAAAATTAAACAAACTACAAGAACAAATTCATTTCTACTTGTAAGGATTTGCATCTACACATCGATTCCTGACTACTTTAGAAGTTAACCACAAATTTTTTATGAATCAGCACTCCTTGATATCGAGTACTCTACAAAGTAAAGGGATTTAAAAAAGAACTTCAATGTCTTGAATACCCACACAGATCAAGCAAAACATAAAAGACATAGATTATTACCCTTTAAATTATATTATTTAAACAATACTCCCTCTAACCAATGCTCATTGTCACAGTCTGATATAAGAAAACCACAATCTTTTTCCTCAAGTCTTTACTCATTCATACAAATGAAAGAAAGGATTTTTCACTGGAACCCTTGGAAATCAGTCACTTTTAGGCTACTGAAGTTACTATCCTTACCTTAATTTTTTAATGGTATCTTATTTTTTAAATGGCAACTTTTTTTTTTTTTTATGTTATACAAACTGAAAGCAATGTAAATAAAGGCTTGATCTTCTATAAGAACTCAGCAGCTATGTGAAAGTCACCTACTGCTCAAGAAGCACTGCTACCCACAGCTTAAAACACAGTTGGTGAGGTTCTTTCTTGCGTTTAAGTTATTTAAGCATGTTGTATCCCCATAAACCCAAATCTTTGAAAACAGATTATATAAAGACAATGAAACCAGTCTGACTGCTAATGAAATAACTGTTGTGGTCCAAGAAGTTCATGTTTATGTATAAGCATACAATTATCTGATACTTTGAAAATAAGGATAAATTCTAGCATGCTCACTCTTCCACATTTTATTAAAAAATTTTTAAATGTTGAAAGCATCAACAACAGTGATCATGACTTTTTTCTTTCCAAAACAAACAAATTCTTGTGCAAATTTTTAAAAAACTTTTGAAAAAAAAAAATCAAGATTTATCACTTTCAATCAGCATATTCCAAAATTAGCAAGATACAGTGAATCAATACTTTAATCCTAGATACTTAAGGAATGAAGGTGTTTCAAAATAAAATTCTTATAAATTACATATCTCTTATATATTTTCCAAGGTCTCACATATTTTTCAAGGTCTAACTTCAACTAGTCACTTTTGGTTTTGACTAAATATTCTAAACTTCCTTTACTATGTCAAAGAAGAATAATTTTTATTTGACAAAACCAAAAAGAAAATGTGATAATCCTCCTTGGCATTGTTAAAAAAAAAATAAAAATCAGTGCTTCATGGGTCTGAACTATTAGATATATAATAAGAGAAAGATAGGCAAACCAAAAATATAGCCAAGATTTTTCACCCTACAAGGAGAGTAATTCAATCACATAATAAAGTCCCTTTACAATTGAGTTCAGAAAAGAAATTGTAAAGAACGTGACAAAAAATCAGCACTTTGTAAACTTGAATTTGCTCTACATTTTCCCCCATTCACTTTAGTATGGGGAAAGAATAAACCACCCTGAGTCCATTTCACCATGGAAGGAAACCCACCTTAAGCCTCAAATTCCACTGGGGTTAACAATCCCCATGCTCTCACACTTCTAAGACTTCCTAGGTGTCAAAGCTTAGGCAGCCCAGCCCCAGGGGATTCCACTGAACAAGGGTGGGGCCAGAATGCCTTGTGGAATAGGTTATTTTACTTGGCTTCAGTGCAATCAAACTTGACCAAACAACTTTTGCCACCAAAATAAGTAACCCTGAAAAGGGTCTTGGTGGTTAAAGCTGACATAATTAACTAGCTACAAAAAGGAAGCCAGAAGTCATATATCTGCTAGTCATTCTCATAATGAAAATTTGCCTTGAGCCTAAACTTGGTCTCTGGTAAATAAGAACCCTTAAAAGCAAAATTATAGTCGTGGATTTTTCTTTATCTAGTAATAACAGAAAAAGAAAATACCAATAAAAATTATTTTTCTTGACATTTCTCTCATTTAGATTTGCTATTCTGAGATCAATGCTCTGAGACTGGGAATACTCTTGGCGTTCATATACTGCAGAACTAGAGATCTACTTAGAGAAAAATAAATGAAACAGCAAGGAACAACATGAAGTTAGTAGGAAAAGTATTTCACAAAATTAAAAACAATAAAAAAAAATCTGCAAGATCAAATAGCCAGTCTGTAGAAATAGGATACTGATCTATTTATATAAATTTCTAAAGCTGAGCTTGGGGTAGATTTAGCTGAGGAAAACAGGAGCAGGTGGCAGATTACTGCAAACATGGTACATTCTAGGCCAATTGTGAAAAAAAAATAAAATACTGACTCTCTCCTAAATATAGTGCCCTGTTTAAGTGCTTTGTAGTTCTTCTGATGTGGGGAGTATATCACAAAACATATTAAAATTCACTTAGCTGCTGAAGTGCATAAAAGACAGTAGTTTGAATATGCCTTCATTAGAATAACATCAGCAAGAGGTGGAACTGCAGAGTAATCTAAAGCACCTCTAAAACAAAATGTGCTTGCCTGCTCTCCACCAATGAACTTTTGTTTGGATTTTCTCCCAAGACAATAATTAATATTTGCGTGAGTTTGACAAGCAATCGTACTGCTTCTGGACTATTTCAATATAAGACACAGCAAGAATCTATAGCCTGAAGGAGGGACTTGAAGAAATTCTTTTGTTCTGCTCTCTCTGAAAGTCTTCCTCTCTACCTTCCTGCTAGAACCCACACGATAACTTCCTTGTTGCTCTATTATATTATCTAAAACAGCTCCGAGAGTGATTGTCTGTAGGTGTATCTCACCTAGAATGTACTTTCTAGAGCAGAACAAAAAACGAATAAGACTGCATCAGACTCTCTGTCTTCTGCAGTGGCCCCAGATGGAAGTCATCATTTAAGCTACAGTGGTGGCCTCTGTTGTTTTATGGCCTCTGGGCAGCTCTCAGTGCTAGAAAAGCTGTGATGCCTGTAACAAGCTGGCAGAGTTTGTACAAAAATGTGCTGTAATATGGGACATAGTGTCTGGTTTGAAAAGAAGAAGTCAGGTCCTCAGCTTACACATTGATTGTAGAGGCTGCATTCACTGGTGTTGGATTTTGGATGGTTTTACAAATTTTTAAACAAGATGTAGGTAATGGGAAAATGCAGTACCAGTATTATCCAAGAAATCAAACCAAGAGGGATGATTTCTCTGATACAAAAAATCTATATATGTAATTTTATTTTGTTTCAGAGAAGAATATCAAGGAAGTTAGAAATTGCATAAAGGTCTAAAGCTGAACCAAATTTGTAAATCTTTTGCGTAATAACGAACAAAGGCATCTGCAGTTTCATTCTCAGTGACACAGTGACTACTTGGAGAATAAATATGAATTTTAACTTTCTTGGCTTTTATCTTTAATGCAGCTAGTCTAAAAATGAGCAGCTCTGCAAACAAAAAGCAGTTAGCTTTGATTTTGTCAAGGGAGAGAATTTTTTTTTTTTTTGTGAGCCTTACATAAATCACAGACATACTAACTCTGGTTTGGTACATTTAATAGTTCTCACTGTGAAGTACTCTACTTTACATTTCTAAATGTATGAATTCAAATATTTTCTAATTTCTTTCTGAAATCAGCTTACATTTTTTGTTACTATTTTATGTTACTGACCGCCAATGCTACTTTTCCGGATAAACAACTGGCCCTACATCAGCATTGGCCCTACATCAGCATTCCAAATCAAACTTCCCTACCTTATGCTACCCTAAATCTTTGTTCACTGGTGTTTTAAGGTGATGTTGAGCATCTCAGTGGTATCTGTGCATTACTTTCCAAATTAGACGATTACACAGAGCTGATGTGGTACCAGGGATCTTTTAAAATCTGACTCCATGACCTCCAGCCACAGTACTTATTTAGGTTGCATATCAATTATACACATACAAACTTTTAAACTCCTAGGTCCTGAACCACCCATTATTCAGGGCAAGAACCTAGCTCAAAGTTATGGCTTTTATTTGCTTATGTACTTGCATTTTTTGATTTGTCAGGCCATGTGAAATTTGGCTGGCTTGGGAGCACCTCACTCTTAGACTGCAGCTGAAATCCATGTTCATCTAGATTTAGAAGCTGAGGTGGTCAGTATCCAAGTACAGATACAGCTAAAAATTTTCTGTCCCTACTCATTTTCATTTTCCTGAAATTAGTTGCTCTTTTGCCTCCTCTTCAGATACATCTCTCTCAAGTTTCTTCATTGGTAAACCATGAGGATAAATTAAAGCCCCTTTCCTCTAATCCGTGAGTTGCCTACCTTTGATTTGATAGAAAAGTACAGACCCTAATAACTTGAGGTAAGCAGTTTTCCTTCGTATGGTATAATATCATTTCCCTTTTAAAGCTTTACAAGGAAGTAATCAAAAAAGGTACCTGAAGTATAGGCTACTTTGAGCCTGGAGCATACCATAGTTATGAAATTATAATTTATAACAAGTATAATAACATAATGAGAAATCAGAATCAGTAAGGTTGGGAAAGACATTCAAGGTAATCAAGTCCAATCTTTGACTGAGCACCACCTTGTCAACAAAACCATGGCACTAAGTGTCATGTCTAGTTGTTTCTCAAACACTTCCAGGGATGGTGATTCCCCCCTTTCCTGGGCAACCCTTTCCAATGCCTGACAATCCTTTCAAGGAAGAAATTCTTCCTGATGTCCAAACTGAACCTCCCTTAGTGCAGTTTAAGCACATTTCCAGTTGTCCTGTCACTAGTTGCCTGGGAGAAGAGGCCAAACCTCATCTGGCAACAACATTCCAGGAAGTTGTAGAGAGCATTAAGGTCCCCTGTTAGACTCCTTTTCTCCAGGCTAAACACTCCCTGTTTCCTCAGGACTTGTGCTCCTGACCCTTTACCAGCTCCATTGCCCAAAAACTTTACTTTAAAAAGATTTAACTTACAAGAAAGTTAGTTAGTGTAAACTCAGGTTGCATCACTGAATCAGTGACAGTGACATGGACTGGCGCCATTTCAGGGCATCAGTCACAGTTTATGTTGGCACTGTCACCAGCTTCGCAAGCGTGGAAGAGAGAAGGGCATCTTTCTGCTTTGTTTTTGGCTTAGGGCAATGAATGTTGCTGAAAGGAATTTTTTCCTTTTGGCTGTAACTCCTGGATGGCACTATTCCAGCACAAAGCAAAATAGCTTGTGTGCCTTTGTGGGTGTGGAGGAGTTATGCTAGCACAAGCGACACACAGGGCAGCTGTAGGTATAGGCTTTTTTGTTGCATTCACAGCCAGGAGTAGAAAGAGAGCTCTTGTAACACAATAATTTATCTTACGAGCTTCCTTAAAAAATATTTTTATGTTTTGGTCTTTCAAATGATCAAATCTTTCTTGTCTGTTATGCCTCCACAGATACACAAGCACAAACATCCACCTTGAATTCAGCAGCTATAAATTCTGCCCATTTCAAAATGGAGCTTTCTGAAAATCTGGCAGACACTGGAAGGGAAGGCATGTTATATTAATGAGAAATTACATCTAGCTTGCTTTTGTTGTTACCATGCTTGTTTTCTTCAGAATAGTAGTGTCTTTTTTTATCCTAATTTCAAGGACAGCTTTTGCATATGCAGGCATTTCTCTATAAGTAACACAGGGCTCAGGAAGACATTGATCATAACATTTTGCATCTTTCAGTCCAGTTACAGTAAAATAGGAAGTTTCACCCCAGTTACAGTAAAATAGGAAGTTTCACAGTCCAGTCCTACTGAGGACAGCTTGAACTCCTTCACTAGTTCTAGTTTGAAGAATTTGATTGCAAACTAACAGTAACTTCAACTGTTAGAGACCCTGAAAACAGTATGGATGCACCCTAACCTTAGGGCACTTGATTACTGAAGGGATTGGGGGAGGGGTCAATGGAAAACAGAGGGGGGAAAAAAAATGAAAGCAAGTTCCTGGTTCTTCCTGCACCAGAATTTGGAGATTATTAGTACCTTACTTCCTTAGTTCATTCACCTACCTTTTGCTCTAAGGATATCTATGTCCCTGTTTATTTTACCTCCTCTGTAGGCACAGAAAAGTTCCCTTGTCTCTAACAAAAATAGCCCTAAATCACAGCAGGGAAAAGCCAGAGCTTATGCTCTTTCCCGTAATTTCCCACTACAGCTCCTTTTATTCTTTATGAGTCATAATCACTTATTACTTCAGGTGCCCTCCAGCTCCTGGAAGTCATGCAAAAAACTTCCCAAAGTTACACTTAGGTCATTTGCTGATATCATAGAGACTTTAACAACCACTTCAAGCAGCCATTTGCTTGATCCAATGTGCATATCAATATAAAAAGAACTGGATTTACAAAAAAAAAGTTTAAATTAAAAAGCAGTGTGTTCTATTTGGACATTTTACCAAATAAGTAACATTTAGTAGCAACCAGACTGCAAAAGAAAGGTAAGACAAAATGGCTCACCACATTAGCATGGCTTACATTTTTTTTATACTATCAAGGGGATAACTGAGGACCCATATTCTGCAACAATTTAAATGCTTGGCACTATTCACCCCATTTTGTGACAACAAAATGGGATTACCAAACCATTTATGGGGAACTCAGCCACACTCAAAACACAACAGCCTGTGGTACAACAGTGAATACTGAAATTCTTATGATCAGGTAGCACTGAAATCAGCTGAGGAGGGGGAAGAATAAGCATCCTTGGATAATTGTGTGTCACATCTGGCTAAACAAGGATCCCTCCCCTGGGGTCCCTCAAGAAAGGAAAGTCAGGTTTTGGCCTGAAGCATCTGTTTATAGAGACAGGCTGGGAATAGGTTCTTTTTAACCCAGAGTCCATTTAAACAACTTTAAAGATAAAGAAATCTTTGGCTGCTCTGCTGAATCACATTCCACGAGGAAAAAACATTGTTCATATCAAAATAGAAAGGATGTAAAAAATTAGTAAATAAAAACCTACAAACTTTATAATATCTCCTTTTAATGGAGAAAGGGAGAGAGAGAGTGCATGAGGCTGCAGATACAAGGGCAAGATATCTTCTAAAAATTCATTGAATTGCTGCAGAACAACTTTATATAGGATATTCCTGTCACAGCAAACTTTTTGGAACCACCACAAGCTAGACATGCAGAGTTATGAAGCATGCAACTTGACATTTAGCATGCTTCTGCAGGCTTCTAGTGTGGTGAGCCAGCCATGCTGAGAGCAGAGTTTGAGACTTAAGATATGATAAGCATCACAGAATTTCTGCCCTGTAAGGTACCTTGTTTAGGAAATATGGACTATGTACCCACCTGACTCTTAAAGTCTCTAAGGTCCCACCTCGACCTCTCTGCTGGGTTAAATTTCTTTGTTTCAGAACATTCCTAGGCAGCACTAGGCAACTCGGCTATCACAGAGTTTTGGTTGAAGCTGAAATTTTTACTAATCAGTTTCAAGAACGAACTGGCTTCTCAGAGCACAGGTGGCTACATCGGGCAGTAAAAAACCATGTAATAAAATCAGGAGAGAAAATGCTGGCAGGAATCTACTTTTTTTTTTTTTTTTTTTTTTCCCCAAATCACACAGGATTCTGTACTCTGAGAAAATGTGATATGACTCCTAAGTAAGACAGAATGCTTCATAGGTTGCTATTTCCTTCCTCTTACCCCACAAATTAGCCACTTACTGCTGGAAGTACAGTAGTGTCCTTTGCAGTGGACAGAATGATATGGTCCTTAGTAATTTTTAAATGGGGAAAACCAAAACCATGGAGTCATTTTCTGACAAAGGATGATTCAGGGGGGATTTTTTAAAATCTTTTTAATCTATTTTTTTAAATCCTTTGAGTTTAGGGCAAAGAAGAGATATTAAAAAAGTGGAGAGAGTAAAAGGATTTCAGAACCGACCCAGAATGAAATATAGTTGCAGAGATGTTGCTCAAAACCTGCTGTACTAAAGAATGGCATGGCATTTCAGTAAATGAAATCTTTAATATATTCTTTTAATTACATTGTTGGAATGGATTCTGACAGAAACCTTTCATTTTCAAGGCATTTTTTTATCAATACTGGTTGATATACATTTTAAAAACAAAGTCAAACTTGAAAAACAGTAAACGCTGAATTAGAATTGAAGTGGCAGTCTAATATAAAATGTATCTATGCAAGTTTCATAAATAACTACTGATAAATAAGTGGCAATGTAAGTCACTAGGTTCTTTCACTAAGTAAAACCTAATACAGCTTAGAAATGAGCCTTTAAAACTCCGTCTTGCCTTGACTGTTTTGTTTTATAGAGGCAACGATAAAATATTCCTTCTGTTTGATTTTCTTCCTATTCTGTTACAGATGCAGCTTGATCTATAAATTTTCAGATTAGGAGCAGCTTAACATTTCTAGATATACAGAAGTGCCGTGAAAAAAGTATAAAGTTTTAAATTTGAATGATTCAGGAGATAAGAATAACAGTCCCTATTAGCAAAAACTTGTTGCTCAACAAGAAAGAACTAATTTCCTTATATGGTTCTGCAAGTAACTACTTTTTCAAGGAGGTAAAGCTTTTCAAACTGCCAAATGACTTACTTGGTCTCAAGGCTAGGAATTCTGTCTGGAACAAAACAAATATCCAGGCTCAGAGTACTAATAGCATCGTTGCTTCCTGTTCCTGTAAATGTTACAGACGAATCAAAGCATTGACCAAAAAAAGGGACTAGAAATATACACCATATGGAAATTAACCACACTACTGGACAATTCCAAACCCTTAAGAGTTTCAGAAATTACTCAGTTGTCTACACAAATGGAAGGTTTTTTTTTTATGCTCAGAATGAGTCATTAAGAGCTGGAATACCTACAAGGATACTTCTTATAGACTAATAAAGACAATAATGAAAGAGCTCAAGAAGAAACAGGAATACTGTAAAACCTCAAATTTTCCTTTCTTCACCTATTATTCCCCAGGAGCTCTTAAATTCATAAATACTGGTGAAGTGGGTTCAACTGCATTTTTTATTAAATAAATGAAACATTTGCATAGTACCATAAGCATAAATACCTGTTCACTATCTATTTAAGTCCAAAATTTAGGAACCTGCACTTAAATAAAAGTGAAACAATTAGGTCTAAAGTGTATAAAAATAGGTTAATATCTATACCAATATTTAAATGTCTCCCAGTCCTCAGCAGCTTACAGTCAATGACTGCGCAATTACTTATTGCAAAGGAGTTAAAGCGCTGACAGGTATGTAGGTATAGATAGGTACTTGGTGACTTGTTTATGCTGTAGCTTCACTCACAAGCACTAGAGACCTGTACAGTCTCACCACATATTTAAGAGATAGTTAATCTATTTTTTGACTTGTTTGTTACAATTCAAAAAACTAACTTAATGAGCCCAACTCCCACCATTACTTGGGAGAAATAACTTCACTGTCAAAATTAAGTATGACATTACTTCCCAGGACTGCCACCAAAAATTTAGATAAGCAGATCAGTACTTGCATATAAAACATTCCTACCCACAGGTCACTAGTTCCAATCTGATAGAAGAAGCTGCTGTATGTAAAATTGGAGGTCAGTGTTCAGTTTCAAGTGAGTGGTGGCTGCTATGACAATGAAGTCAGGAGATTTTGCATAACCTTAGAAAATAGTCCAAGGACTGTGTCAATACCGACACCAAGTTCACCACATTCCTCAGTAAGTGGTCCCCAAAGGGAGAAGTATAGCTTCTGGAACATTCTCAAGAAAATGCAGCTGCAGCTGTTATATCTGCTCTGTGAATAACCAGAGGTTGAATTTCAGCAACTAGGTCTGTCAGCAGCATAAAAATTACACTGCAGCAAAACAAAAAGAAGCCCTTTATTAGCAGCTTCATGAAAAATACTAAAGACTGAACACAGATTCTAAATCGCCCTAATATTTTTCTTGTTAACATACAAAGGACATGCATCAATGCCTTAAATTCCCATTATCTTTTTGTAAGTACATAGAAATATGAGTTTGTTCCTGCTGTCATTTTGATGTCAGCTACAGAGTTAAAAAAACAAAGGGAGGGAAGAGAGGAAAGGAAGGTTTGCAGTTAATTCCATCCTTGTATACAAACTTGTACTTCTCTTCCTGCTTAAATATGGAAGTGCTTTTATACACAGCACACTTCCTTACAACATTCCCAAAGAAGAGACAAAGAGACATTTTTATAGTGGAAAAGAATCCATTATGGTTTCTAGGCCCTATTATGCTTAAGATGTCGCTGGGGCAGCATGTCCTCGAAAGAAGCAAAGACTTCAGCATTGGAAATTACTTGCCATGTTGCAGTTTTGGGTTTGGTGGTATGGGATGCCAAGTTCCTTCACTCACCTCTGTCATACAGAGACACACATGCCTTGTTTTACTGGATGACCAGGAGAGATTGGCAACACTCAATTCACTGTAAATCACATTGACATATTAATCTTTAACAAGAACAATCAAGCAAAATGCTAGAGCTATGTTCACCACATGTTCCTAATTTTCTTGTTTCCTCTAGATGTCAATCCTGCAAAAACATCAGTGATTTCCTGTGTCAAAGTTGCCCAGTCTAAGCTTATGCACATAGTTGGAGTATAGAATATAAAACTGTTTTATAAGTTTTTAGCTTGTAACACCCATCCATGACTTTCTATAAACAACCTAACAGAAAGGATGCAACAGGGGCTTCTAACTCCTACTTGTCCAGGGATCCTGAGGCTCTCTTGAAAACTTACCAAAAGCATCTTTCAAAATAAGTCAAGATCCTCATGAAGTCACATTGCCAGACTGATGAATTTTTTAGAACATGACTATACAATGACTGTAATCTTTACGAGCAAAACTGACCAACATATGTGGTCAAAGACACCACAAGATTTCCACAGCTGTCAGATATTTTAAGGTTTTCAGTTTCCAAATAACCATATATATAGTATTGATAAATGTTTTAAAATATGAGCTACACTTATTTTCTGTAGATTGCTCTTACCAATTTCTATCATTCAAGATCATAACTCACATTTACAGAGATTAGATTTTCAAAAGCAGTTAAGAGTTTTTAAATATTTTAAATATTTGCTTAAAAAATTGTAAATACCTATCCTGAAAATTATGAATACATGATGAAATAGTTTCTAGTAGGTTTGACCCAAGTATTTGGTGGCTCAATTCATGGAGAAAACCAGGCACATTTCAAAACCAAGCTCATTTCAAAAGCACATAAATAAATTATAGAAATCAAAATACAAACAGGAGAACATGCCTGGGCATTGAAAGCATGCTTTGAATCTTTAGTAGAGTAAAAATATGATCCTATGCAGCTGCTACCATTTCCTGCTTCTGAAAAGAAATCCTCTATTCATTAATGGTCTATGTAATGTAGATTACAGATCCTGGAAGGCTTATTTGAAAGTAGACTGGCCAGAAGGCAGTCAAAACCTTCTATCTAAGATGCTTACCAAACTTAAAATTTATAGTGGTACATGTCCAAAAAGGAGAAAAGAGAGAAGGGGTTATTAATCCTACTCCTGCTGGAGGTTGATGCAGACTCAGTGTAACAGGAGCTAAGAGCTCAGGTGTAGAGACAGTCTATAAACAATACAAACAGCCGTATCATAGAAGACAAACTTTCACAAATAGGTCACTAAAGGGATATAATGTCCTAAATTAATATATTTATGAATACCCTAGTAAAATGTATGCTTTAATACAATATACCTCCTTTTAACTGAACCATGTTCATGGGTTATGCTGCACTTAGCACATCTCTTGCAAACTCATTACTCGTTTGACAGAAAAAAGATCTTTGGAAGAGGGTATAGATGAGAATGATTTGATACTTGTTGGGGGTTGACCCAGGCCAGACGCCAGGTACCCATGAAAGCTGCTCACTCACCTCCTCTGCAGCGGGGCAGAGGAGGGAAAATTTAACAAAGGGTCCATGGGTTCAGATGAGGACGAAGAGACATCACTCATTAAATACCATCATACATCACTCATAAAATACAAAACAGGCTCAGCTTAGAGATGTAAAGTGAATTTATTACTCACAAAATAAAAGCAGGATAATAAGAAGACAAGCCCTTAAAAATGCCTTCCCTCCACCCCTACCTCCTTCCCAGCTCTACCTCCTGCCCCAGCAGAAGACAGGGAATGGGGGTTATGGTCAGTTCATCACCTGAAGCTTCTCCTGCAGCTTCATGGGATCCCTCCCATGAAGATGGTTCTCCATGAACCTTTCTGATGTGGCTCAATCTCACAAGCAACAGTCCTCCCAAAACTGCTACAACCAGAGTCCTTACCATGGGCAACAGTCCTCCCAAAACTGCTGCAGTGTGGGTCATTCTTCCATGGGGTGCAGTCCCTCAAGGACAGGCTGCTCAAGCATGGGAGCCAGGGCTTCTCTCTCTAGGGGTCTCCCACAGGGTCACAGCCTCCTCCAGGCATCCACACAGTCTGGCATGAGGATCCTCCACAGCCTGTGGGGGAATCTCTGCATCCCCTGTGGAACCCCACGTCCTGCAGTGGCACAACTGCTTCACCATGGCCGGTAGGGGAATCTCAGCTCCAGAGCCCGGAGCATCTCCTGCCCCTGATCCTTCACTGACCTTGGGGTCTGCACAGTTCTTTGTCTCACATACTCTCACTCTGCTCTTCTCTGACTGGAATTAAAACTGCACTCCAACCTTTGTTTTGATTTCTTCTTAAATCTGTTATCACAGAGGCATTACCACCATCTCTAATTGGCCCAGTCTTGGCCAGCAGCATGTCCATCTTCAGAGCCATCAGGGATTGGCTCTACCAGACATGGTGGAAGCTTCCAGCATCTTCTCAGAGAAGTCACCTCTGTGACCATCCCTGGTACCAAAAACAAAGCGATGCAAACCCAAGAGAGTGCTAATGAACTTCATGTCAGTTGCCCTCAGTATTTCAACCTACACTTGGAGATTCTGTATGTTAGCCTTCAAATTAAATGCAACATGGAAAAATACCCCCAAAACAAAACCCAGAAAAACACAAGATAAGTCTAGTTCTATTTCATACTTTTTGAGTAGTTGTCCTAGCAGATTTTTATGCCTTATGGGAAAAAAAAAAAAAAAGAACAAGAAAAAACAAACCAAACCAAAGCACATTTAACTGTAGGTAAGACTAGGTGCTTAAGAAAAGATTTTCTGCAAATGCCAGGAGTCTCTCAGAAATGCCCATTTTGATGTAACTTGAGACAGCCAGCATCCTCCAAAGTACACTCACAAAAGATGCACACACATACACAAAATAAATATAAAAGTGAGTCTCACATCCTTAAATAGGAAATTAGACAAATATCTGGTAGAGGACTTAAACAGAGTAAAGATCAAAATTCTGCCCCAAGATGGAAATAGAGCAAATTACACATAACAGATGCTAGTGACCAATGCATTTTTCTTACTGCAGTGCATAAAAACTACACTGAAAGCCTCTTAACATTAGGGAAAATGCTGATGTTTTGTTAGTAATCAGATTAAGAGGCATTTTTGAAAGCTTTCATTAAATGTCATACAGCTGTGACTTGTATCCACTGATAGAGCACTTCACGAGTAGACCTTATGTTGTATTACAGAAGCTACTTTTGCTCCAGAATTCCTAATAGCTAAATCTTTTTGTCCTTCTGCCCTGAAAACTTGGTAGCTTTGCTTTGTTTTTCTTGAGCATCTCCAGAGTGGGTCATTGGTGAATGGGTTGCAATTACTTGCTGTAAAATTTCTTGCATACTGATGACAATGCCAAGTGAGCAAAGACTCTATCCACTGCTCAGAAAGGCAGGTTTTTTAGGTGAGGAGTCCTGAAAAGGGACCTAATCCAGGCAGACTGTCTCTCCACCTAAGCAGAACACCCCAAAGGACTGTTTGCTGAGCAATGCAAAGATTTTCAACACACTACTTGGAGTTAAAAAAACCAAAGTTGCAGGTTCTTTTGCTAAACGCTTGCAGAGATGCTCCAACTGGTTAGAAAGATAAAGAGCAGTTCTATATAGTGAATTCACAATTCTATGTAGTGAATTCACAAATTTAAACAGGACATTTCACAAATTTAAACAGGACATTTTTGTGTGCAAAAGTTAATGTGCAATGAAATTTCCACATGGAGTTAAAGCCCTGGCACGTGGACTAAAGAGGAATTATGCTTATCAAATGATGAACAAACCATTTAATATGAAAAATATGCCACAGATGCACTCTCTTAATCTGTATTTTCAACAACAGCCAAACTCAGACCTGAAACAGGATCAAAGATGTTTCAGGTCTGCCAGGGCCAAGCTCTTAGACTGCCATTTCTAGATTTTGGGTAAAATGATAAAATTAATGATTTTTTTGTTTTTATAAGCTTTCTGCTCTCTTCATCTGACTCAAAATCAGATCCATAAGACATTCCTCATTTAGTCTGGTTTCACCTCAAATTTAACTGTCTGTGTATAGCTTGGACTCCAAACCATGTTGAATTCTAAGGAACCAAAACTTGCCTAAAATTCTCTGATTCTGTCCCACTATTCTCATAAAGCAAAAGGCGCTTAGCATTTTAACAGTTATTTCTTGTTCCAGTACTCCCCAGACTGATGCAGGTTGTGCTTAATAATAGAAAAGCAAAAGACAACTTCTGCACAAGGTTTGCTAGTTATGTTATATATGCTGTATTTTTTTACAGAGTATTTAAAATGAAAATTTAAATCTGTAAGAAGTGTCAGGGGCTGTACTTAGAACATTTAGCCCAACTGTCCTTGCTCAAGCAGAACAGTCTTTCATATTTTCTTTTTGTGAGCAGAGCAATTGCAGGACTGGAATGAAAACTGGCAAAGGAGAATGATTAGTGGTGGATGTTCCTGCTGCTGTTGCTTAGGGGTTGTCCCCGTCACATCTGAATAAGCCTTCTAAAACTTGATGGTTGCCTTTTTGCAGCAAAGGAAGTGATCAAATTAACCACAGACCATTTGTTTCTCTTGTTGTTAACTCATTTCATTTCTTACTGATGTCTAAATATATTGCAGGGTGGACTTTTTTTTTTCACTTATTAGAGATTATTGTCTACATGTCTAATTAGGTATGCTACCATTACAATAATCAATGCAAAGATGTAATTTTTCTTCTGCAATGATCTCTTATGTCAGTTATGCAACTTGAAATATCTGTGTAAAACAGGTAATTCAGCACTTGTTTTGGACCCTTCAGAGGATCTAAGACAACCAAAAAAGAAAAGAATCAAAATCATTGGCTCATTTGAAAACAATAAACTGAGGGTCAGTTCTTTTAAAGGACATTAAAAATCAAGAGCGAATTATGTTCTGAATAGTAAAACTGTAATGCAACAACAGAGGCCCCATGAAGAACACAACTTCTGTGAAACCAGAGGAAAGAAACGTAATTTAAATAAACCACATTACTCTCCTTTAGCAAATCAGCTTGTGTAAGAATCTCCACTGCATTTAATAAACATCATGACCTTTGATTTTCTTCAGTCTAGTTCCTGTTTATGTAGCTTATGACCTGGTTACTTATCAGTTTGGAGAAAAAGAGGGTCCTTTTATTATTTGTCTAACCAAGTGCTGTCCTCAAGCACAGAGGAACAGAGTACTTTTCTGACTGGTTGCCCTTTTTTCAGAATAGATGGGTTGGAAGAAGACAGTAACAGACAGCTTAGTTTCACTTCCGCTGCCTGCTGACTTTAAGAGAGACAATGCAGAGGTTGAGAACAGCAGTAAAGGTTACAGGTGAAGTAAGAGGCAAATTATCAGGCTGCAGGAAGGAAGCTACAGGAATTCTGATTCATAGGTGTGTCTGAGTCAGTGTTTCTTGTGACAGCAGCTGGGAGAGGTGGTAAAACTGTGCATTTCCTTTTGTTTCGGATATGATTTCAGAACACAAGCAGTTATGGACATCTTGCAAGCACCGGAACTGCATTTTAAATCCTTAAAAAAGCGTATTGGATAACGGGCGGGGGTGGGGGTGGGGGGATGGGAATTGAGCCCTCTCTCCTCTAAGCCTGATAGTTATAATTTAAAATTCAGTGAAAGGAATACTTGATGTTAATAGTATTTGTGAACAACCCGTGGTTATAATTTCCAGTTGTATAAAGACCCATCCTATTGTCACTGATTTTGCATTCCAAATGACTTCCCAATTATTACTTCACACCTAACATTGCTCTTAAATACTAAATTTCATTCACAAGACTGTGTGCTTCCTTCACGGAGATAATTACCACATGCATTGCAGTGTCATTCCCTCTGAAGTGAACCATCAATACACTTGGGAACTTGTTGAACTGAGTCATTTCCACTTTTGCTATGCACTACATATAGCACAGCCTTATTTTCTGGCTGTAGCTGAAAGCAGAGTTTTAAATGTTATTGTGTGGGATCTTGTAATCTTTCCTAAAGGAAAGGATTGCAAGAACTACAACCTTCCTTTTAGAAGCTGCAAACTAACAAAAGGGTTCTCCTTGAACAATAAAAGCCAAGTGATTACAACCATTATACTCCATTTCTTACACACAAGACAGAGTTAAATTGTTCATGTTACAAAAGAAATACTCTGCGTTTCAACCCATATGATCCTTCTGAAACATTAAGGGACACTTTTTTTTTTGTTTCCACGGACCTCCACTTAGTTCAAAAGTGAACCAGAACATATAAATATTCAAAACCCTTTATGGTTTCATCTAAAACCTAACATGAGAGAAGGAAAATGTTGGGCCATTCATTACAAAGGACTTCTGCCATCAAAGTGGCATGAGTCCATCTTGAACAACAAATCCACCTTTAACTGACAGGTAGACAAGAACACTTTCAATACTTAGTGACAATCAAGCATAATAACTTTGTCCTTCCCCTTTTCCTCTGTATGTTAATATACCAAACAGTGTGAGTATTGTCATGCTTTTTCAAGGCAGGGAAATGCCTCTTAAAATCTACTGGAGGAAAAGCTTTTTTTTCAAATTAGGAATTGTTTGCTACATACTTTTTTTTTTTTTTTTTTTTTTTTTAAGGAGAGTCATATGAACACATAGGAACTACATCTGCACCAAATGAAAATATCTGCTCCTGGACCTAGGCTTGATGCCAAAACAAAGCATCATAACTTGGACTGACAATCTGAAAACAGAAGCAGAAATGCCCACTAACACTGGTATTGCATGTCCTGTAAGGAACAGCACTTCACTCTTAAAATTAATGCTACTTTCATACCAAAGAATGACAGTTAACCAAAATCTTACCCTGCTATATGTTGTGCAGTCCGACCAAAAAGAGATTTCAGAGTCTCATGAAAATCTGATTACGTACAGTAGGACATTAAACAGAGACACCATAAAAAAAAATACTGAAACTACTGGGGAAAAGAATTCTATGGACAAGGAAGTAGCAAACACTGATGAGCTGAACTTTACCCACAAGTATTAGTGATTTATTACAAAATAGCTGCGCTGGGACATTTAAACCATTTCCCCAACCCCCTCCCCTCCACTTCTAGTTGTCTGTTACTAGTTGGAAAGAGACTCTCCCTTCTACTTCCCTGCTTGGCATTTAGCACCATTCTCCACCCACACAGCCTACTCAAAATGGCACCCACACTGGAAATTTCACGCTTTTCAACTCCTGTTTTCCATCTGTATCAAATTCCACAACATTACAGCTGCAATTCCAGAAGTCAGCTAAATTTATTGTCTTCATGCCTGCTCTGCTGCTCAAGCTCATTCTCCTCTTTCTTCTTTTGCCCTCCTATTAAGCAAGCTGGGCAGTTTAAACACCAGCATAGGCAATGGAGGTTAAAAGTTAAACAGCATCCAAATTGCAACATTTGAAGGAAAAAATAAACAGAGAAAAAACAACTGAAAAAGTGAATGCTGGCTAGTCCCTGCACTCAACTTTTACTGAAGTTCAGATTTCATGAGGCAGGTGTCCCAAAGCTTTTAAGAAAGTTTACAGCTCTGGAACATATACTGCAGAATTTCCTCTAATATGAGAATGTGCTTTATCCTTTATCTAGAGGTGCCATTAAAACCAAAAAAGATAATTGAAATCAGAGATGGCAACTCAGTTTGGTATGTAAACAGCAAGAAAAAGCAACTCTCTCAGGACCATCTTCTGCTCTATTGCTGCACCAACTAGCAGACACTATGCTGCTAAATGACAAAAGCAAGCACCTCTCTGATTCCCCACCATCTGCCTGTATATATAATCTAGTTCAGGGAACAGAGAGCTCAGCACTTCTGTGCTATGACATGGGAGGCTAGACAGGAAGACAACAGACAAAGTAGAAGTAAAATCCTCCCCAGAACATTTCTTCAGAAAACCACAGCTGGAAACAGGTAGGGACCATTTAAACTCTTTTTTGTGGGGTAAATTATTTTTGTCACCTTTGAAAAAGAAGGATCAACAGAACCCCAATATGGTGCATAACTTTCTCTTCTATCTTATTTGTCCTTACAAGCTTTTCAGTTACCAATATGCAAGGTTAAAGGAAGAGAGCTCATGAATCTGTGTGGGCAGTAGGAGCTAAGATTACAAGTGAACCACTGTATTTGCTTTTCTGTGATACACACAATGTCACTCTCGCACTGTAAGCAAAGGCCTCTGGGGAGCCGAGAAGAAAAGGGCATAGAAGAAAAAAACAACAGCGGCAGAAACAAAGGGCAGACCTTATTTTTATGCCTTTTTCAATACTTCAGAGTCGATTCAGATTTTTTAAGTTCTCCTCCAAATAGTTTAATTCTTATTGCTTTGTCTATCCATTATTTTGAAAAAGTTTTCTTTGATGGGTAATTATTTCCCTCTTGTCCCTTGCATAGTCATGTAAAATAGGTTTTACTAAAATAATGAAGAAGACAAGCTAAGAATGCCAGTGAGAATTTGACAGACTCAAGATCTTAGTTAACTGTGCAGTTTACAAGAAAAGAAAAGTTTCTACTCATATAAGAAAATGAGATGGACTTTAAACAAGATATTTTCTGATCAGTGTAAAAATTAGGCATGATCATATGACTATCTGAAGTCATTGTGGAGAAGACTGGGCAAATAAAGGAATACACCACCCTCAGGATAGAAGTAAGCCTCCTAACTTTAAAAAAGTACAACTCTGTGAAGTGATGATTTCCATCCTTACATGATTTGTATATTTGTGAAAAAAGGTTTACTCACATTTTGATGAGTAAAGGTTTTGATTTCAAACATTGATTAACATCAATAGTTTGAAGTCTGTAAGAGGGTTTTTCAAAATTTCATTTTAATGATGAATATAGTCGAGTTCTCATGCCAGTGTTATGCAGAGCAAGGACACATTATCAATGCGTTTTCATAGATACATGGCTTTCATTTACTGGTTTATGACACTAATAGTCACTGTTAGTCTAGACTTGTTCCCACCTAGTTTGTTTTATTTTCCTCCCCCACACACCCTTTTGTAATAGCTATGATTGTCATGACTATTTAAAAAGACAGTTTTTTTTCTGTTACATCAGAGGTACATGGAAAAAATGAAACTGACTCATTAGTCTGGATGGGTAAACTTCATGCCGAAAAGAGAAAAAACTCAGAGAAATTTGACCAGTTTTATTTTTAGGCAGTACCCAGTGTCCACTTTAAAAACAAAATCCATTGAGAACTACAACCAAGTTGCATTTAAGCAAGCTCATCTATGGAAAAAGCTGTGAAACCAAACATATTCTCTTTAACAGGACAAAGTTCTGCCTGTATGATTAGGATGTGAGAAGTCGCTCAAGTTTGCTTTTCTGGTCTTCACACACACACACACACACACACATATACACATACACAGACTGAGAGACCCCAAACAATTTCCCGCAATGTCATACACATTTTGCAAGTTTATATTCTTACATTTGTGCTGCTAACAACTCTTGAAGAATTACCCTTTTTTTAGCAACATACTTGGACAAAGATGAAGCTTAGGCCTACATAAGTGCATTAAAAATGAGAGAATACAGCACTAAACAGAGAAAGTGATTAAGCACAACTGAAGATATAAATCCACAAAACCAAGGAAACTTGACAAGTTAAAAGACAATCTGAAGAGCCACATTTTACATTTTGGTTTAAACCAAGACAGTTCCACTGATGACACTTCACTCTAAACTTCTCAACATACTTTAAAAATAAGACCACCATTTAAAAAAAGGCATTGAGAACATGTAAAATTAAATATCTCAGACTCATGGTGTTTAAATGCTTCACGCAATACAGTGACACATTAGTGCCAATGATGTTCCTGTTGACTCTACAAGCTTGAAAAATATCATCAGCTGAGTGAAAACCAAATTACCTAATGTTACTTGTCCTTCCACAAGCCTGTAGTAACATCACCTAAAAGAACACTACTGCATTTTTCTACTGTTTTTTCTACTGCATTTTTCTACTGTTTTTTGGGCTAATCAGACATACTATTTCCAAGATTATATTAAAATCTCACTAAAATACAATAAAATTGCACAAGCAAGATCCAAACAAGGTTTCACATAACTGTGCTTGTGGATATACCACTTCATAGAAGAGCTGTAGCTGCAGCTAATTGATTAGATTCTAAGCCATTGCCAAAATTATGACTAACTCTTATCCTACTTTTTATTCATAAGCAGCTTATAGAGAGTATTTTAATATTTTAAATTTTGGCTGGCAGACCCAATTAAAAAAAAAAAACAACAAAAAAAAAACCCAACAAAAACCAAGTCTCATGGCATTTTTGTGTTCTACTCAGTGAAAGATGGAATTACAGTCAATTATTCACAAATAATATCAAAGTTTTTGAGCTCCCTTCCCAGGCACTCCTTCCAGTAGTCAGTCAAGTTTCACTATTTCAGCAAATGAGCATTCTTTCAAAGGATGCTGCAACTTCTGCAATGCCAAGCAGAGCAGAAAGTTAAAAATTAAAAATGCAGAAAGCTTGAGTGAGCATCAACTTATAGTATCTTGTAAGAGAAGCTGAACTGACTGACAGATAAGCTACGCAAGTAATTAAGAACAGATCAAGTGCTACTTGCAGAGGCAGTGAAGAACTCACGTTTCTTTCTTACAAAATAAATATCTTTGTAAAGTAACACCTTAGTAAATACAATTTAGTTTTAGCTGTGGTATCTACCAGGAAGGTTTCAGAAGCTCTGGAAAGTGTGATAAACAAATGCATTTCACTTAAACATCAAGTCTGAAGTTTTAACTCTTCCAAATCATGAACACATGAGAGGCCTTTAAATAAAATCCCAGGGTGATGTTTGCATAATGTCAGTGAAACCAAGGCATTTAACTACAGCCACAAGCCTGTATTTTTGAACAGATTTCAATCTCTACTTATTGCTTACAGCATATTTTCTCTGATTGCTTTCTGATTATTTTACCTCATCTTTGTTTCCTTTCCTCTTCCTTCAGAGGTCATTGATACAATTGCACATGAAGATAACAGCCTTCTGCTAGTTCTGCCCTTACACAGTAACACAAGAGGACCTGCAATTAACACATTTTCCATTTATATAATCACTACATTCTTTTCAGACATTTAAAAGGTTTTATTTACTGTCTAAATTACCTTATTTCTGAGTAAGTTACCTGCTGTATCTCTGCTTTTTGGCTCCACCAACTACACTGTTCACAGGCTTTGTGGCTCAGTAATCAGGTTAAATAGAGTTAAAAATTCAACTGGCATGATTTAGCCTAGTGGAAAGAAAAAAAAAGTATATATAGATGCCCAATGAGTAAAAGGAAGTAAGTCCATGAGAAAATATTTTCAGTTTTGACCAAAGGAAAAAAAAAAAGAGAGAGACGCACATTACGATTTTTTCCTTTTACGAAGTGTTCCACATATTTAAAATATTTGAACTGGCATGCACTCTGTCACATGCACCACAGTACCTACTACGTTCTGCTTTTTAAAAGTGCAGATCTGCCTGTTTCTATAAAAGTCACAACCACCTATCATTTCAGTGCCTGTAAGTTAGAATAGATATTCCATACGGGCAGGAGATATTGCACTAGTACAGGAACAGACACTCCATGGAACTGTAGACTTTATTATGTCATGAGGCTGTGCAAGATTATGAAATTGGGTTGAAAAGCCTTGCAAGTGAGGTCTCTTTGAGCTTAAGAGCGGCAGAATGTACCTTTATTCAGGGTCTGCAAAGTGAATTACTCCTGCCATTACACTGCTCTAGCTGACACAGAGCTATGAAGAAGAAAGGCAGTAAGAATTCCCAAGCATCCCTAGAAGTTGCATTGAGATTGTACAAAAAAGGGGACAAAATTACTACATTTCTGTTTGTCACCAAAAGGAAAAAGCTCCCTGAATACATTAGGGTGTCTGCTTTAAAGCACTCATCTCCTTCAGAAGATGACTTTTAAGATGAATGAAAAGAGGAGTCTTTTGGATGTGCTGAGCCAAGCTTCAACCAATCCTTCCAGCATATGGACTTTTTCCCCTGGAAGTTGTACAGTCTCTCCAGCCGTGTTAGACAGTGAAGCCAGACAGCAAAGTGGCAATTATGAAACAGTGTGGGGACAATCTTGCTAAGGCTCTGACAGAAGAAGTCCAAAGCCAATTTATATAGCAACAAAGAACTGAGATGTTAATGAATCCATATTATTCTTCTTCAATCTGACAATATTTAAGTATGCTACACATGAAAAATAAACAGCCCAAGGCGTGTACCTATGGAAAAAAGTGAAGTATTTGTTTAAAATCAACTTCAGAAAACCAGGCACAAGCAGAGGAAAGTATGCAAGGGTTTTAGAATTAGCAGGCAACTCTGCATCTCAATGTACCTTCAAAAAGAGAAACCATCACATTCAGTAAATTTTCCACTATCAAATATCCACTTTTATGAGATCAACCTGCCTTTTCAAGGATTCATGAATAGACACTTAATCAGATTACTACTTTTCTCTCAAAATTCTGGGTGCATTGCCTATAGGGAAAAGGAAAACCCATGCAAAAAACTTCCAAGACACAGGGCTTTCCTACCTCCTCCAAACTTTCTTTTCAAGTTTTGGACAAAAACGCCAAATATTAAAAACTCAGTTTCTGATATTCCTTTCTACCAGGACTGAGTAAAACATAACACATTGTCCACACTGCTGACATATAAGAATATTAACAATATTTCTTGTGAAAAATAGCATTGAGACTGTCTTTTCATGAAGAGAAAGGCACAAAAAAAGGCAAACTTGAAAACTAGGGACAATATAGGTAATATTATGGCCTTTTATTCATATCTACATAGAAAAACTGAAGAGAAATTTTCACTTAATATGGCAGACTGAGTACCAGCCACGTACAGTACCTGGTGCCAAAATTATACAACTGTTGAGTGATACAAGGCTTTAAATATAAATATTTCATTCCTTAAAAAGTGAGCACTGTGACATGGTCTGGCTAATTCACAGAAAAACAAGGTAAAACCTATGAGCATCATGGATTATCGGTGGGTATGTGAAAAATTGTATTGGAGTGTTCATCGTCAGTTCTGATGAAGTAAGAGTTTAAGAAGAACTGACCTACATAAGAAGATATTTTTTGTTATACCCTATACTCCTACACTATTTCAAGAAAAGCTGTAAAATACCAGACCCTTTTAAAAAGCCAAGAAAAATAGAAAAGAGAGAGGAAAATACTGGCAAACAGTATTGTAAGCCAGTATAGCTGGTTTTGCATTTACCAGTAAGTGAATGGTAACTGAACAAAATAAAAACACAGGGAAATAAATCTGCAGAGCGAAAAAAGCAAAACCCAGACTGAAATAAAATCACATTCCTAGTAATAAAACTACTTTTGTGCAGCTTGGTACAAGGGTCACAATGCTCTGCTGGACAATTCCTGAGTGTCTAAACAATGAGGGCATCCATGTAGAACTGGATACACTGAAAACTTGACAGGAAAATTTAAGAAATTCAACAAAATAGGTTAATTCAAGCTTCACTTCATTATTAGTTTTACTTTGACCTTTTTATATTTACTTGGACACAACATGCCTTAATCTGAAACTTAATGGAAACAAATGTTATACTCTCTCACACAAAAGAATTAATAGAATAATGCAAAAGCACATTTCAAGGTGGTGTTCACTGTTGTTCACAATATGATTTTTTAATGCCATAAAATGAATATTTTCAAAAGGAAAAAAACAGTTATTGCTCTCCCCAGAAGTCTGATTCAATGGTTTCGATTTTCCTGAGGGGAAAAATAAAAAGATTCTTGCGACAAAGTAGAAAAATAGTCACCAATTGGATTCTAAAGTGTGAGCAATTGATACAAAAATCTTATCAGCTCATTCTGAGAATAACCAAATGCTCTGAAGTATGCAGCAAATAATCAGAAGTACCAAATGCAGCTTGTGTTACAAAAAAACCCATGCAAAAGGTCAAAAATTACTCAGTTCTATTAAAACAGTGACTTGCCTTACAAAATACATTATTTACTTTTCAGTGTGGAAAAACATATTTTAAATGGAGGTAAGTAAGAAAACGGAAAAAAACCCTAACTTGTTTATTCTACTAAAGACAAAAGGTTCCTGCCATTTCTCACAAACAAAATATCAGCAGAACTTGAAGCACACAGGAAACACAACATACACCACAAATTCACAGCCAAGGAGTCAAGCAGATTATAGTACAAAAAGCTGTCTTGTTTTAGAAGGATGAACAAGAATATTGGAAGTGACAATGAAGAAGAAATTTAAGCAAATAAGTCATCATGCTTAAGCTATGATTTCCTAGCACTGCATAACTCCCCTGTTTTAGATGCTATCTTACTCAACTGAAAACATGGTTTTCTGAAGGAAAAGCCTCTATGACAGTGTCTTATCTGACTATTTCAATTAAAGCTGCTAGCAATATAGCTCAAATCTCCACTAACTGAGCTTATTTTGACTTGCAGAAGCACAGAATAGACACAGGCTTGTTTCCTGTCAAAATGCAACTCCTACTCCATAGAAAGATGGCAATGAAAAGTTCCTGGGAGTATTTTACAACCTCTTACCACAAGCTGAAAATCTTAAAAGCTTTGGCAAAAAAAAAAGAGCTATTTGAATGGAAAACCTCCTAATTATCGAGTCAAACAAGAAAACTCAGTTGTACTTTGGCAAGATATCAAAAAGGAAGTTGGAGTTAAAGATTGTTTTATCAGACCAAGACTGGGAAGAACTAAGATCATGGCACTCAGAAGGAACACTCAGAATTTATTTTTTAATTAAAAAAAAAAAAGGAAAAAAAAGAAAAATTGGATATAGGCATTGTTTTTTTATGCCATTGCACAGATGGAGCAAATTCAAGAAGTAGTACTAAAATGACAGGACTTAGTTAAAGCCTTTGCACCTGCTCTGGCAGATGGATGCAATTAATAACAGAAGAGAAACAGAAGAACACTCCCTGAGGGGTAGGTTGTTTTAAAATTAAGCTGACACACTTTTTTAATACAATATATTAAAGCGGAGATGTGTTTTGAAGTGGGCTGTCTAGTTTACAGCAAACGAACTCATTAGTGAGGTGTGTAAACAAACACAGGCCTGGCCCGACAATTAGTTTTCATACTCATTCTGCAAACAGAGAACACATTTTTAATTACTCATAGTCAGGCAAATGGATGTGCTGTATTTTGCAAGGGAAACAATATCATACTTAAGTAGATTTGCTCCTAGTGTAAAGGAAAGATTTGAAAATGTGAGCACAAGAGCCTCAGTCAAATTCTTGACCTTTAAAGACTTCACTCCTCAAGAAGCCAGTTGAAAACAATTTTATTATTTGCAGCCCAACCAAAATTAAAAAAAAGATGAAACATCTATTACATTTTTCATATGTGTGTGTGTATATTTATATGCATATAAACTCCAACAATATCTGTCTAGTTACTGCAGCCACAATGATCTAGGCACACCATGAAGTGTGGCAGTAGATTATTGAGATACTGCTGAGTAGTTTTGGCCCATGTCAGCTGCTGTTTTCCCAAACAAACCCCAGGGAGGTTCAGGGTTAGCACAGGTGATGGACCACTACTTGGATGTGGGGTGTGAGGGGGTGGAGAGGCTGGTGTAATTTCAGGAACGATGGTGGCGACCACCCCTGTGCCAGCCTACCTGGCCTCAGGGCCCAAGAACAGTGCCTGGCCCATTTTATTTACAGATACAGACAGAGCTAAATTTAGCTTGTCTTTCCACATCAAGGATAAAAAGAGGATTTAATTACTCAGCAGGGGGAACTAATACAGCAACACCGTATTATCATCAGTTGTACTGCATGGATGATGGATCCATGCACTACAACTGATGATGGATCTTTACAGTGTACAGAAACTTGGAAAGGCATTGGAAAGGCAGCCTTTTTTTTATCTTTCTTGCAGTAGTTCAACAGCAAAGTGGGTTAAACTATTACACTATTCACGTTTCATGTGTGAAAAGAACATATTTTCACTTCTAGAAAGCAGTAACAAAAGTTTTTAAAAAGCAAGCTCAAGTACTTGATGACTATGAAAAATATAAGTAGAGGAAAAATAACAGTAGCCAAATTAACTAGATTATAATCTGACAACAAACTGCCACTCTCATCACTAATTTTCTCTAAGTAATTACCCACTAAGGCAGGAAAAGTATCTATTATTATTATTATTATTATTATTTATTAGTAAGAGAATATTGAATGTCACAGGTGATTGGTTTTGCTTTCTGTCTCTCAGTTTGCTACAATATAACCCAGGTAAGTACATTGCAATCTATTTTAAAAATTATCTGTGATGCTGGCTTGCAGCTTATAAACCCTTTTTTTGCATTTTTTTTAGATCTAAATATCCTAGCATTCTTGAGGGCGGGCACGGCAAAATAACAACATGGAACCATTTTGCATTAATTCCACTTTAATATTCTTAACAACTATTACAGGTGATTATGCAGTAATTGAATATGGGAGAGAAGGGTAGCATAAGATACTGTATGTATCTAGAATGGGCTAGCCAAAATATGTTTAAGCAAATAGTCCTGGAACTTATCTGTTATTCCAATAATTATATTTTCTATTTTTTGGTTGTTTTGTTTGTTTGGGTTGTGGTATGGGGGTTTCTTGTTTGCTGGTGTTGTTTAATGTTTTTACACAACAGATAGGACACCAAAATACCAGTGTGTTCCAGTGACCCTCGAAGATTCAGCTTCCCTGCAAAGAGGGACCAGCTGCATTTTGCTGGGGCACTGCACATCCTGGGAAGAGGATGACCTTGTCAGAGCTCAGCCATTAAACCACTGCCTGACCATGCACCACAGGATACTACACCCCCATGAACAGCTGCTTTTTCATCACATCGTACATATCCACTGTAAACACCAAGAGATAAATCAGAAAATTTAAGGATGCTGGGATAGCCGCGATATTGTGTTACAATTAGCAAGAAGTCACTTCACATTCAGTTTTTTAAATGGAGGCCTTAAGCTTTACAAGCATTGCTACCATATCCCTTAACTCAGCATATTATATACTATATTAACCTTATTGATTTGCTATAAACAGAACCTACATCTGTCCTCTTCATTGTTTTTATGCTTCAGTATATTTGGGTACACAACCACTTGTACCACAGCAACAAACACACAAATGACAAAAGCTCCCAAACCACACGCATTGACTGACTGTGGAAAATCAGTAATATTTTAATAGCTGGTGAACAAAGAAAACCAAACCAAAACATCTCTCTTGCTTCTAATGCCTGTCAATTGCTCTTTGATGGAATGCAATTCATTCAAGAGCACCAACATAAAGTTTCATTCATAAGGCAGTCTAATAACTCCAGAAGAATGAGTGTCACCAAGAAACTAAAAAAACAACCAAAAAACCTCCACAAAAACCAAAACCCAACAAAACCCAAAACATTTAACTGATAGGAAAATACTACAATGGACAAATGTAAATGTTAGCTTAATCTTTTATATCTGCTTTCTCCCTACCAAGCAGTTGGGTTTTTCAAGAAGTCACATGATTTTGCTTTTCAGTAAAATGCTTAGACCTAAAATCCCTACTTTACAAAGTAGGACTTAAGAATTCAAGGCTTCTTTTACACTGTCTTGATTCCTTCATCATATCCTGACTCCCAACCACCTTTACTCCACAATTTTCACAACAAAATTTTACCAAATCCTGGATGACTTTCTAATGTCATCATCATTACATGACTCATTAGTACCTTGACTAGGCTGAGGATCAGTCTCATGTAATGTACAAATCTCAAAATCTGACACCTCAGACTTACTGTGCTTAATTCGGTAGTGTTTTCATAGAGTGATTAAATCACAGATCCAAACTGTAATATTTTTCAGTATAATAACAAGTAGAATCAACATTCAGGTGGAGAGCTTTTAAGTAGAAGAGATCTGTGGAGCCATTTTAACCATATATACAAAATTTTTGGACCTTAGACACCAAACGTACACATGTACCTTACATGTAGCCCAAACAGAAAGATGCTCTTTCCTGGAGATTTAAAGTACCCGACCAAGGTTTCTGCATTGAAACACCCTGTGGTCTGTCAGTGGATCTATACATAGCAGGTTAGCTTCCTAGTTTAGCCTATCAGAGAGGACATTAACACAGTCCTGCTGATCTGTATTAAAATATTCCAGGTGGCCAGTGCCTTCAGCCACCACCCTTAATCCTTATAGACCCCAAAGACACAGCTGGCAAGCTCAGTCTTTTTGTGCTAACTGCTAACAAGACATGCCCTGAACTTCAAACACAGCAGCTGTTTGCTTCGCTACTTTCAGCCTCACTTCTCAGCTGTCTTCTGTCAAACAGCCTTGTCACTCCGTGTGCTTGAAGCCACACCAGCAGTGCTGTGTCTTCTTGTCCTTCACAGCACAGCCCGCAGAATCCTGACCCATCTTTAACAGCCCTGAAGCTGCAGCCATAGGTATCCCTTCCACCTGCTCTCCCAGCTGGCTTGCTTCCAATGTACTCACATGACCCTCTGAGGACTGCAACTCCCAGAACATCTGTACTTACTGTACATCACAGGCACAGAGAGAACACTGCTTGAAAGCCGCTCACTTTCCCCATGGAGGTGGCTACTCCCTTAACAACGCAGCAGGGTTGCAGAGGGATGCAGGGAACCGAGCTGCTCACTCCTGCTGGCCCTGCACTCGGATGAACTACATGCAAGACACCATGACAGCCCCAGACGGCTACCAAGAGCTTACAGATCACAGCTCTTGGCAGAGTGTGGGATATGAAGGGAATGACATAACAACAATGAAAACAAAGCAATCGAGAACAGGAACCAGAGACTTTACAAGTTCTGAAAAAGCGTCAGCTCCTCTGCTTTTTTCAAAACCAAATGAGAGATAGCAACAGAGTAAGCAGTCACTGTCATCTTAATCTTACCAAAGCCGAGCTCCAAAGAAAAAAAGGATAGGGACATCAGCCAGAGAGGTTTTAAAGCAACACAGGGAAGAGGGTAATTTACGGAGACTAAAATAAAATGAGAAGCTTCCAACCCACT
The DNA here is from genome assembly GCF_027477595.1 of Haemorhous mexicanus. NCBI lineage: Eukaryota > Metazoa > Chordata > Aves > Passeriformes > Fringillidae > Haemorhous > Haemorhous mexicanus. The sequence continues at coordinate 18,293,086 of NC_082342.1, read as the reverse complement.
TAAGGCAAGTAACTGCCAATTCATATTTAAAAGCTATAGAGGAACAACCTTTGAGGAAGACATTATTGATAGGATTTTATTGTTTTATCTGTTCAAAAGAATAACATGACACATTTTAAATCAACGGGAAGATAACCGCACTAAAAATACCTATAAATTAAAATATTAATAAAAGCAACACTGAAATATTCTACTAGTTTTTCTACTGTTTTTCCTGACTCCTGTTTTAATAAAAAAGTCAAATCCAAGAAAAAGTAGGGAAAGAACCAAGAAAAAGAGCAAACCATTAAAAAAGAAAATCTTTGGAAAGAAAACTACTACAATTTGCAAATATTTTGAAAACCAAAACTTAAAAATACTCCTCTAATACAATTGCCTTTAGAAAAGAAAAATTTTGATACTAAGTGTTGCATTTTTGTTTCCTTTTACTACAGCTCATTAGGAGATTAACCCTTGCAAAGTACAGTAACTCCCTGGACAATCTTCAAAGGGATCTGAAGTCAAGTGTCTTGCACCCTGTGCAGGTAAGCCTCACTTTTTCAGCATTCAATCTGTTGAGTTTTATTTAACATATCCCCATGGGAAAGGCTCGTATCAAAATAATGGCATCTAAAACGGCGTTTTAAACTAGAAAGTGCTTACATTTTTCCTCACCACCTCTCGGAACTCTCCAGCCCATTCTCAGCATGGAAATATGGAAATCTCAGCACTTGCTTAACAGCAAAGCTCCCTCACACTCAAAAAAAAAAAAAAAAAAGCAACAAAGCAAGAAAAGAAACCAGACAGAGGGAAAAAAAGTTCTTGTTCTCTGTGGCCACAAAAAACCCCCAGCGAACTCCCAAAAGCGCGAAGGGGAAGCGCAAAGGCAGCGCGCTGAAAAAGGCGGCAGGAGCTACCAGCAGTTAGTTAACATACTCTGTACGCTCAGCACGCAGGTATCCCACGGCCTCACCAGGGGAGGGAGGGACACGCTGCCACAGCGCCTGGAGACCCCACAGCCAGGGACAATGTCTGCGTCCCCGCGAAGGCAACCCCACCCGGCCGCCACCACCCCCAGAGGCCTCAGGCTGCCCCTCAGCCGGCGGGACCAGGCAGGACCGATGGGACCAGAGGCTCGCCTCCCTCTCTCAGCCCGGCCCCAGCCAGCCCTGACACCACTCCGGCCCCTGCCGGCCGCTGCTTCCCGCCCCCTCCCCATCCCGAGCCCCCTCCCGGCCGCTGCCCCGCCCCGTGTCTGCACCCACGCCCATTTGCTAGATGCTGCGTCAATCAAGAAAATCTGCCCTTGCGATTGGCTTTTGTGCAGCAGGGTTCCCGCCCCCGGGCAGAGGGCCGCGCTGGTGGCGCGGCGCGCAGGCGCGCACGCAGTGTTGTCCCGGGGGTGGGCATGTTCCGAGGAGAGGAGCGGCCGCCAGCGCGCCGCGGGGAGGGGGCGGGCGCGGCTGAAGGAGCGGGGCCGCCGCCGCCGGGGAGCCAGCCTCACTTCCCAGGAGTGCGGGGAGACCACGGCCTGCCGGGGGCTGCGAGCGGTGCCGCAGACAGACCTGTGCGTGTGCATCTTTCTCTCTCTCTTTCTGTCTCTCTGTCTCTTTTGCATGTGCCTGTAGGACTCTCCACACACGCGCGCACATTCCCACCCACCCGCCGGGCGGGCTGGGGTACGGGAGGGCGATGCGGGCGGCAGGGCAGTAGTTCTCCACGCTTCTCCCTGAGGCAGCGCTCGCTCGCCCGCCGCCAGCAGCAGCCGCACGGGGCAGAGTCCTACGGGGCGGCCGGCGCCGAGCGGAGCGGGACGGGCGCGGGCGGCGGGGCGGGATACGATCCGCCTGCCTCCCGCGGCACTGAAGCCGCCGCAGCCGGAGGGAGGAGAGCCTCGTCCGGAGAGACGCTTCTCCTGCGCTCCGCTCCGCCGCCGGGGCCGAGGAGCCTCCCTGCCGCCGCCTGCTCCCTGATCTCCCGGCGGCCGCTCTCGCCCTTGGCACCCGGCTGTGCGGTGCCGGTCGTGCGTGTGCCCGGAGCCGGGTCCGTGTGCGTGCCGCTGCCCCCGCCTGCCCTGCGGGTGCCTGCCTGCTGCTGCCTTCCTCTGCTCCCTCCTCCCGCTCCTGCCCCCGCTCCGCCGCGGCCTCTTTTGTTGTGCGGTGCCGGGCATGTGCCCGCGGCCGGCGGGCGCAGGGACGGGCAGGGGCGCGGCGCGAAGCCGGGCGCGGGTGTGTTTTCCCCCTCCCGACTGTCGGTGTTGACAATAAATCCGGGATCGCTTCTGCCAGTGTAAATCCGGGCCAGGTGGGTTTACGCTGTTTGTCATGAAAAGTTAAGCGCCTTTCTAAACATGCCCTGATCTTGCCCTTTCCTGCCCGTGAAGAAGGAAGTGTTGCCTCGCAGGCTGTGGCGGGTTCTATGACAAGATGTCTTTGGAGCACCTTGTGAGTCTGTGTTTCTCTCGTTGCGGCCAGCTTGGCTCCCAGATGGCCAATTCCCTCAACGGCCGGAACCCGCGTAAGGGACGGATCCTGGGCTTCATCGATGCTATTCAGGATGCTGTGGGCCCTCCCAAGCAGGCAGCTGCTGACCGCAGGACTGTGGAGAAGACCTGGAAACTTATGGACAAAGTGGTGGGTGTCTCTGTGCGTCTGTGTGTACACACAGTGAAGAATGGGGCTATTTAAATAGGTACACAGGGACAAACAGCTTCTTCCTGTAGCTCTGAGTGCTGTGCTGCATGTGCCTCAGAAAGTAAGGGGACTTATGCTTTAGGTTATTTAAGCATCATTTGTCTTTTTTTTTTTTTTTCCTTTCCAGTGGCCTCTGGCTATGTTTTTTTAAGTCTTGGTTTGTGGAAGGAAAACAAATGTGTGTGTTTGCCTTAGGCTATTGTTGTTTTCAGATCCTTTAAAATGACTCAAAGTTGAAGAGCTGTCCTAACCAAAAGCTGCTTAACTTAGACTTGTAATCATATATTCTGTGTGTTTCATGTTGTGTCACACTGTTAGTCTGCAAACAAGACCGCTGAAGTATTAAACTTCAGTTAAGCTAATTGTCCTGTGAGATATGTTGGTGATGGCAACATAGATGTGTTTGTGCTTTTAGGAATGTGCGTGGGGACTGGGGGATGTCACTCTTGTCAGTTTAGTAAACAGATTAGTATGGCATGCCTATCTTTTTTTGGTATGTGTTCTGCATTTTAATGACTTATAAGTACGTCTACTATTAATTTTGAAACTAGAAATACACTGTACTGAAACTCATTTTTCAGGAAGTGGGGGGATAGACTGTAGCTTTTTAGCTCTAATGGTTCCCCTCACCAGCCTGATACATGTTGTTTAGTATTCTTTGAAATGACAGCTTGTATCATAATAGCTTATCTAGGAGAGTGCCTTACCAGTGCTAGGAAGAGTTTGATTGTAACATGAGGCTGTTCCAGAGATGCAGGCACTCTGCTCTGCACACTGGGTGATGCTTAAAAGCTTTCTCTTGGAACTGCTGAGCAGTGAGGATTGCTACCTGTTGGCCTTGGGTCTGTGTTATGATACAGTTGCCACTCTTTAATCACTCTGTGATTCTCTGTGATTTAGTGCAACTCTTTGCTTTCCCTGTGGCTCTTGTGAAATAAGATGTTCAACATTTCTTAATTAGTTATACTGGCTGGGTGGAGACTAATGTAGTATGGCTTTACAAGTGTTTAAGTATTTTTTAAAGTCTTTGTAGGCTCTTTTTTGATGCTCCAAGAATAGTATCTGTGTTTCCACTGTGTTTGCTGGCAGCAATTATAAACTGAAACCTCACGTTTAATAAGAATTATTATCACAAAGACTGTTGAAATTTTCCTGTCGTTGGTCAGGATGCTGTTAACAGTGAGTTCTCTTGTGTTAAGGACTGCAAGTATAAATACTCGAAAGTAGGTACTCTTCTTCAGTAGGAGGAAGTTTTCAGCTTGGGAACTAGGAATCTGGTTTGTTGTTGAAGCCACGTGGGGAATGCAGAGCTCTGATTTCTCTGTGTCAGGCCATTTACAGATCTATATAGTAAGGTTATACCCTAATTTGTTTGTAAAATCACTGTTACCAGGAAGTCTTTATCCCACTGCTTGGACTTCTGGATTGCTTTCACTCATCCACTACAGGATAACTGTATTTGTCACAGCCCATCAGAATAGCCAGGAAGGCCTGTTTGGTAGAAGTCACTGGAAAGGCCTGGTGCTGTGCTTCCTTTTTCATTTTACTGTATAAGTGTCCTCAATTTGGATCTTTAATGTATCCTCTTTAAGCTGCTCTCAGTTAATCAAATTTTATTTCCAAATTGTATTAAAGTATACCAGACAGGATGATGTCATAGTGTGAGAATGCTCAAGCTTGTTGGTTGAGATTTTAGCATTTGGTACTTGTAGTGAAAGGATGTGTTTGAGCAAATTTAATATGCTGGCAAACAGATTTAAATCTCATAGCCTTGTGTGGCAGCAGGCACAGGAAGGTCATTTTTTCCTCCATCTAGATCAAACCCAGGGATTAAAGTCAGAAATAGAAACTTGCTCGGTCAACTGTTGTTTTAAATCCAATTTCTGGAGTGTGTCCTATGACTGATTTCTGTGGTGGGTGACTGATCAAATTAATACCTAGCAAAGGCAGAAGTTCTGCCAAGTCAGTAGGGTGCTACCCATAGTAAGGTTGTGGCTTGGAGGCCTATTTTACTTGTTGTAATAACAGTTATTATGTTTGCTTATTCTTTAACTATAGTAGCTGTGATAGTCATCTTATTGCTGTAGTAAGGTAGCTGAAGTTTTCCCCCAATCTAATGATGTTAAGAAAATGAATAATGGAAACAAAGCAAAGCTTTTATCTTGACCAGACTCTGAAAAATGAGCAGCCTTAAAAACTAGTGGCAGAGCTCAATTTCTGGTTTGCATCTTTTTCTTTTTTAAAATTGCTGTATTCTACCTTTCCTTCATTTCTTCCTGTAATTTTGTCCTCTGGCAGATGAGGTTTTCTGTATTAATTACTTGTTTGCAACAATAAGGGATTAACCAAACATTCCTACCTTGTAAGAACTGTACTATGAGAGTAGTTTTCTGGTGTATGCAAAAATTCTGGCTACCTAGACACCATGCAAACTTCTTTGTGTGGAATTGGTTAGAATTGTCCTGCTTTCAAATTGTTCAGATTTCGTGATAATGTCAATTTTCCATGGGCTGATACTTTAGGTTGTAATAGGCAGAATATTGCAGTTCTGTTTAGGTGTTTTCTCTTTAAACTTTTATTTTCAGTGTGAAAATAATAATGGATTTTGAAAAAGAGTTCTTTAGCAGGACAGAATGTTGCTTATGGTAACTTTTACAAACAAGGGTCTAAGCAGGAGCATTATTCAAACATTCTTGCAGGGAATAAAAAAAAAAATCTGCAGGTAGATAATCAGTGAATGTAAATTGCTATCTGTCCATATATCTTTCCTTTTTATACTTCATACACTGGGATCTATACTTTTTGTGGTTCATTTGTATGTCTTATGTAAATTTACAATATTACCTGCATTATTAAAGGGAAAGCAATATTAATCATCAATGTCAAGTTTCTCTACTGCTTTTCTCATGGGTAAGCAGTAGCTTTATCATTAAGAACCAAGAATACTTCAGTTTTTGTGCAATGCTAAAGATAATGTTTCTTTAATGGTTTAGAAGACTTTGCTTTTCAATGCTTGCAATGTATAAGAAAGTTGACCATATATCTCTGGACTTGCAGAAAGCAAATTACTGTTTTTAAAACACCATTTATGTTTTGGAAAGTTTGCATCCTGTAAATAAATGAAAAATGAATATTGTTAACAAACAACTCAGGTCTTCCTTTAAACTGTGTATCAATTACATGAGTTTTTGTTTTTCTGAGTTTGTAAACCTGATGGCTTTTAAAACCTGGACCCTAGCCATGTGTTACTATTAGAGAATAATGGCATGTTGAGATCAACTTTGGGAGAGAATTACTACTATGTAAACATTGGAATAGTTAGGTCTGTTTACTACTTGGACGATTTAAGAGTTGCCAGTACTATTTTTTCACACTTCATTCCTGTGGGATTCAAGCTGGTAAAATCATAATACATTTTGAACAGGATTTTTAAAAACAGGATTTTTAAAAACAGGATTTTTTTTTTTTTATTTCATCAACTTTAATCACTTTTTATTCCTCCTATGCATTGGGCCTGAAAATAATTAAATTTTCTACCATGAAGATTAACGATATTGACTAAACTATTTGGGTGCACTGTCAGAGCCCACCAGTTGCTTGACTCTGTATAAATGCAGATGGCATTGATTTGCTATTTTCTAATTATTTAAGAGCAAACTAGAGTGCTTCTCCAAAACTTATACAATTGACTTAGTGAGTAAAAGCTGTGCTACCTCTGCAGCTTAGTATTGTGGTTTTCTTTAAATTAACATCTGTCAGCATCTGAGTATACAGAGCATGGTAGTTGAAACTGAGTGCATTGGTTATCCTTTGCAAAATTTCATGTAATTGATTCTGTGGTCAAAGTTGGTAGGAAATCTTATGTCCTGTGTATGCTGCTTATGGAAAAGGACTACAAAATTAAACAGAAACAGAAGCTTCTCTCCTTCTAATTGGAAGGAAGTAAAATTACCCTTCAAAGTCAACTGTCCTTGTGTGTCTGTGGCATCAGCATTCTTATTGTTTATTCTTCCACTATGAAAATATATGGCTCAGTTGCAGTGTGGTAGCTGTTAAACAAGCACTTACTGTATTCTCAGGAAAAATGATTGGTGTTTGGGTCACTTCTTTTTTTCCTATGGAAAATGAAATGCATTGCAGTTAAGGTAACTTCAGGCAGGAAGAAATCTGTGTCAAAGAAGTATAATGTTCATACTTGGACCATTTTCCTTATTAGCCCCTCCTGATTAAGTTTTTCAGAATTCATTCTGTTGCATTGGATGTTATGGATTGCTGAAGAATTGTTATGGTATCTTAACTGCAGAGCTACCTTTATGCTATATGTAGTGTGTCAAGGTGTTTTCTAATTCTTTGACTGTTTTGTGCAGAAACAGTCAAAGACTGGCAGAAGACACTTGTTCAGTTGGGGAATTTGGAACTGTAGTTTTGGACATGTGTGAGCACTGATGCTCCAATTGTTCTGACCCATTCACTGCAGCTGAAAACAGTGTTTAGCGGATGTCCCAGTCATTAGATTCTTACTCTGTTTTAGCTGACTTATTTTCCTTGTATTGTCTTTGACTAGCCTTAGGTGTTTAAACAGATTGTGTTAAGGCTGCTATCCTTTACTTGAACAAGGGTCCTTTTGTCAAATGAGTCAAGGGCTTTCAACTTTGCTTTAAAAAGTGAATAGAAGATTGTACACAGACAATTAATTTCTTGCTAAAAACTATCAGCCTCCATTATTCTCATCTCCGATGAGGCTATGAAAAAATGCCTTATAAGACAAATATCTTCAAAAGTTATGAGTAGTTGCATTTATTTTGGTTAGGGGTGAGCGAGAAGGGGAGAGGGGGTTAATGTTTTTCTGCAAAGGAACTAGAGTTAAATTGTCTGGAAGTTCCAGAGTTAACTGCTTCAAAATCAGTTTCTGGTAGATTAAGGTAATGCCTCAGTTTTCACAGAGTTGCAGTCTCATTGTTTCTGTTATTCTGGATTAAGTACTTGGATTTTCCCTGAGTGTGAGCTACTGAAAGGAGCTTAATTTTGTCTCAGTTTGCCTCAATGAAAGAGATAATTTTTGCTTACTTGCTTACTGCCTTTCATTTTTTACCACTGAGTGCTTGCTAAATATATACATGCTTACTTCCAGTCATAACAATACAAAAATCACACAGCGATATGATTCATGTCCGCTCTTAATGTGTTGGTGAGAGTTGCCTTGTAAAGTGCAACGTAGATTTCTTTATTTTAGGGGTATTGTTTTTTTTTTTTTTTTTTTTTTTAGTTTTTTTTTGTGTGTGTTTGTTTGTTTTGAGAGCTGTTTTCTTTTGAAGAAAGCTCTTGTCAAATCTTTTGCGTCAGCAGGTGTCTTTTCTTATTGCTTACTTTTAATTGTGAACTGCTGTGGTATGTGTCAGGACATCCTGACTGGAAACCATATGGTTTACCAACCATCTCCTTACAGACTTACTTCCTTTGAAGCCTTGTGTACTCTGTAAAGTGAAGGAAACTTTATACTACTTCAGTGGGTCTCTGATTTGAACATAATATTAGTATTTTTTTCAATTATAATACATAAAGCTAATGAGGGTGTTGAAGAATTTTTGTGTGGCTTTCTTAAAAGCTTGTTCTAAAATTGCAGGTTCTGGTAATGTGTTGTATTTATCTCTCCAAATTCAGCAGAAAGTGTAGCCTTGTAAACTGTCTTGTATATAACGATCTGAGACTGAAGAAAACTTTCAAGAACTTCTGGAAGAGAAAATAGTCCTTCCTTATAACTGAATATTCTTTTTGTATAGCTGAATGGACTGACTGTTGAAAATACAGAAACCAGCATAAGCAATTTGGTTTTTCTGGTTTTAATATTTTAATGGTATTTCTGATATGTATGAAATAATTTATATTCTGCTTGTTGGCACATCTGATCAAAAAGGCTTCAGAAAGATAATTAATTCTTTGTTCATAAGATTTAAGTTAGGGTAAATAAGTAATTCAGAATGATTGCAGCCTTTTCTGCTTGTGGTCTGCTCTCATTGCTTTTTTCTCTGAATAAACATTTTGATATTTCAGATGTTTTTTTCCCTTGTACTTGTTACTTCAGAGAGTTGTAAGGCTTGATGAGTGACAGATTTGTGTCACCTGTAGTGGTCTTGTGACAAATGTCAGTCTAGTTTCAAGTTTTCACTAAACCAGAAATCACAGTGAACTCAAAGTTCGGAGGAAAAAAAATCTGGTTTTCATAAAGATTTTCACTTCTGTATTTGGGATTCCAGTTCTTCTTACTCTTCTACTAAAAAAAATTCATGTATGTCTCTGCATGGATGATTTTCAAGTCTAGCTACACATGTAAGATTCTTTGCCCGTGTTTCTAACATCTCCTTAGAGAATTCTACCTGTCAGCCTAACTTCAGTGCTTTTCTGATCTTGCAAGAATGCTATCATAGCCAACCTTTATTCTTTGAAAATCCTGCTTTAGACATCTCCTAGCCCACAACTGGGGCCCTGTTGTCCCATTTTTAAATCCTGATGACCTTATCTATATCACATAAAATATAAACAAGTTATTTTCAGTTTCAAAGCTCTTGCAGTTGTGGATTGCAGTTTCAGACTTCATCACTGGTCAAGAGATCATCAAATATGCTTTACTTTTCTTTGTTTCCTTCCAGCACATTCTCAACTTTAAGGAATTCCTTTATAAGCCATTAAATTATTTGAGAGCTTGCTGTGGAACTTTGCAGTTTATGTCTAGAAATACTAAACTGCTGGTGTTCAGTCTCTGAACGATTCTTCAGCATTTTGAACAGCTCATGTATTCATATTTGCCTGCTGCCTTTTTTTTTTCTTACTGAGATGTAAATTTCTCTGGGATAAGGACTGTTCTACAACACATCAGAAGGCTTCCTGATATTACTTGGTCTAAAAATTGAAAGAATAATGGAAATTACTAAAATAGCAATAAGTGAAATGAGGAGAACTATTGCAAATGTTATGTTTTAAATACTGTTTCAAATGGTGCTAAACTTTTTAAAAACTTCCAAGTGCTTGACTTTTGTTCACTCTATCTCCACTTTTCTAACGTTGACCCCTGTTACCTCAGTCTAATTGCCTGGTTGTGTTCTTGCACTGTACATTTCAGACACAGACTATTACCTGTTTGCTTTCTTGTTTAGTGTGCATGAAGGTCTGTTAGCGGCAGCAATCTTAAGGCAGTGAATTTCTTAATGGTGTAGATGTAGATATTACAGGAGAGGTCAGCAATAGTGATAGGGCTCTGAGTTTAGAGAGGTGAGCGTTACAGGATACTGGTTTGTTCCCCTCTCACCCAGAAAAGCTCGAGGATGCATTTTTTTCAAGTTAATAGATTAGTAGGAATAGGAATCTACTTTCAGCAGTATTAAGATGTTTTTATGACCTCATTAGTTACCTCAAAAGAATGTCAAAGTCACTAATATATAATGTGGCAATCTCCAAATGATGCCTATAAAACTTTTATACCACATGGTCTTAATTTCTTCATAAGTATTTGCATATGTACAGCTGCACACATATCTAGAATGTGCCCCTATGCAATGCTTTAGCTGAGCTTGAGTAGCTCAGTGCATCAGCAGTCAAAAAATACCTGTTAGTTTTAGTCTCTTCTGCTTCTAGTAAAGAGCATTGCAGAACAAACTATCAGAAAATGTAGATAGCTCAGAGACAATTCTAGTCTTGTTATGTTATGGATGTGTAGGGAACAAACCGTATCTTTCTCTTCCAGTAACATTTCTAGTGGAAACTAGATTCAAATAAAGGTATTCTATTAGCCTAAACTTATTCTTTGAGTAATATATATTCAATTAATATTTGTGCCATTTGGGATCACAATGATTCCAAGTCCATTGAGATGTTTTCTTCTATTTGGTTTAAGCGGCAAAGTTTTAGTAGTGAAGGGACTACAGGGGTAGTTTTGCTGAGGCACTGCCAGAAGATTCCCTCCTGTCCAGTAGAGCATCCAGCTCCAAGATGGATCTGCTGCTGGCCATTGGCAACAGTGGTGCCTCTGGGGTAACGTCTTAAAGAAGGGGGAGAGAAGCTCCTGTGCAGAAGCAAATTGCAGCCAGGGAAGAGGGAAGTGAGAATATGTGAGAGAGACACCTCTGCAGCCACACACTCCGTGGTGAAGGAGGGGGTGGTGTTCTGGGTGCTGGAGCAGAGATTCCCCTGCATGGTGAAGACCACGCAGGTCCACAGTGGAGCCAACATTCACTGTAAGCCATGGAGGACCCCACGCCGGAGCAGGCTGATGTGGGCTGGGATACCCTAAGGAGCCTGTGCTAGAAGAGGTTCCTGGAAGGATCTGTGGTCCCATGGGGAGAAGAGCCCACATTGGAGCAGGTGTTCTGGCAGAACTTGTGTCCCTGCAGAGGATCCATGCTGAAGCAGTCTGTTCCTGAAGGACTACACCTTATGTATGTTCTAGATATGTTCTAAAGGAGTTAGTGAACAACTGTGGTCTGTGAGAAAGACTCACATTGGGCAAGTTCAAAGATGACTGTCTCCTGTGGGAGGGACTCCTGTCTGGAGCAAGGGAAGAGTGTGAGGAGTTCTCCCACTGAGGAGGGAGGAGTGATAGAGACAAGGAGTGATGAACTGACCACAGCCCCAGTTCACTGTACTGCTGTGGGGGAGGAGGTAGAGTGGAAAATAAAATTAGGCCCAGGAAGGAGGGAGTGGTGGGTGGAATATGTTTTTAAGGTTTGGTTTTATTTTCTTGTTACCCTACTCTGATTTGATTTGGTAATTAAATGAATTAAGTTCCCCGAGTCGAGACTGAGCACCTTAATATTAAGTACCTGTGACAGTGTTTGGTGAATGATCTCTCCCTGTCCTTGTCTTGACATATGAGTCTTTTGTTATGGGTAGGGGAATGAAAAAGAAGCTTTGGTGGGCACCTCCTCGCCCAGCCAAAAGCAAAGCACTGAGCTGCTGTTCCAGCCAGGAGCTGGAAAACAATGACTTTATAATATTTTTGTTTCCTGGTTTACAATATCTGGTTTTGAGTGACCCAAAGTCTGTCTGTTGTACGTAATAACTTTTGAAGCACTGTCACAGTTCAGACCATTTTCTTATGTGCAGAGCTTTCAAAATTAAATTTCCCTAGGGTCTCAGAGGCTATATTGTTGGATAAAGAGAGCCAGCAGATGACAAAGTAATTTATGTCAGTTTTTAGTAGATACTTAAACATCTGTAGCTAAGTTAACCTGCAGAAAACAGATCTGTATGAAAGTACTGCTCTTGGTATTTTTGCATGCTGTGTTTTGTTATGCTGCTTGACATATATTAGACAGGAAAAGACATACTTTCAGGGCAAACCCACTAAATATGTAGATAAGCTTGTTTGCTTTTTATAGATGTGACAAGAATAAGTAAAATTTTGCCTCTTTTGACATTAGAGACGATGTTGGAATTTCACAGAATATAAATGGAGTAGGATTTAATTCTTTAGAACTGGAGGCTAGAGAAGTATATTATACCCAATAAATTGGAAAATGTCAGATCAGTTTTTGTCTCAATGGTTTTCTTGTCTTTTACATTCTCTTTTTTTTTGTTTGTTTATAGGTAAGATTGTGCCAAAACCCAAAGCTTCAACTCAAAAACAGCCCACCTTATATACTTGACATTCTACCTGATACTTACCAACATTTGCGACTTATACTGAGCAAATATGATGACAACCAGAAACTTACACAACTCAGTGAGAATGAGTATTTTAAAATCTACATTGACAGCCTTATGAAAAAATCCAAACGGGCCATAAGACTCTTTAAAGAAGGAAAGGAAAGAATGTATGAAGAGCAGTCACAGGACAGGTAAGTTAAATGTGAAGTAGATCATCTGGTCTGTCTGCATTCTTAACACTGTTGTCTGCAGCCATTGTGTTTTGACATTTTTAATTATTCAAAGAGCCGAAATATTTATTGCTTGGATTCATTGACCCTGCAGTTCAATCAGTAATTTGCTGGATTTGTTTCACTGTATGCTCTTATCTGTCGTTTTGTGACCTTTTAAACCAAGTGCATTTCCTTCATAAAACATTCATTTCATTGTAATTACTTATTCACAGGGCTTACAGTATGTAGCTTTTCCTGTGTTAGAGAGAGTGACTGTTCACTTGGATTGAGCTTGAACCTCCCTCCCTACCCTAGATCCTTAAACTGTGGGAGCCATGATTGATATTGACTTAGAGTTTTCACAAGTGATGGAATGAATCAAAACAATATTCACACTTTTCAGTTATTAAGTCATTTTATGATAAGGTAATGGTAATGTTAGTTTCATCCTGTGAAACCTTTTCAGAAATCTAATGGAGTCTTGATTTGCAATGGTTCAGTTTTAGTAAAAGGAATTAATGTCCACTTTATCTGCACTCTTGGTGGTAACTGAAGAAGTTTTTAATATTTGATTGCCTAATATTTTAAAAAATAATATTTCAGGAGATTTTGTGTGAGATCTGCAATCTTGTTTTGGGAAGAGAAGGATACAACATTGTTGTGGCCATTAGTCTTTGCCTTGTGTGGTATTACTGTAAATCTATGCTAATGAAAGAGACATTGCTCTTTCTGAAGTCTCCTCTATTTAAAGGAGATAGTGGGGAATGAGATGACAAGTGAATGGAGGATTGAATTCCTGCTCTTCTGTCTGTCTGCACTTGAGCTCTAAGGCAGGCATGGTGGCAGTATAGTTTTACAGCTGGTGAAATTGTTGGTAGAAGTAGTGAAATGTCTACATTCTTGTAAATGTCACTGCTGTTATGTTTGAATTATACATATGTTTCCTCCAGATCTTTGGCAGTGATTATAGCTACTCAGTCTACTGTGGTAGTCTTTTGGGCTTGATAGGATGTCTGAAATTTGCTTGACACCTAAGGACTTTTTCTCAACATCAAAACTTTTTCTTAACATCAAAGCATTGTCCACGTGTGAATATACTTAGGCAAAAATGCTCCAAGAGGAGCAAAATAAACTGTTTAAGGTATTTTAGTGATCAGTAAAGATTTTGTGAATGAATGTTTTTTGTGTTTGAATTCATAAGTGTGTAAAGCCATGCTTTCACTATAGGTGTGTTCTTACCAGAACTCTTTAGAGTTCATCACTGAGCCTATTGCTACCTATTTTAGGTATCCCATTTGGTGCATGAAAAATGACAGAAGTCATTGTGTTTCAAAGGAAATATGAACTTGTTATTACAAGGGAAATTTGACAGAAGTAGTTCGATTATATAAGCTCGTTTTATTTTGACTTACCTGTGTTGTATGAAACCCTAATCTAGTTACAGGTTTGCTTAAAGTTAGCAAAAGTTGAAGCAAATTTCAGTATCACTTTTTCAACCTACTTGCTGTGAGCTCTGTACAGTCATTCAGGCAGTACGTTAGTAACTCTAGTTGCTAGAGTTGCTTCTTTTCAGTTACCCATTTCATTTCCTGTGTTAGGGTAACAGTGGTGATAGAAGGATGTTTTTTGTGGAGCATAGGTGTGCTTCCTTTGAAGAAGGTGTAGTTAGCATATTTACAGTCTGGGTCGTTCTTGTGAGATGGTTGGAGAGGAGGGATTTTAAAACAAATCATACTAATAAAGTGCACTGAATCATAATAATTATTTCAGGCTTTTAAAATCAGTATTTCAGAAAGTGACAGCTATCTTATTTTGCCTAACTGATGGAGTTCAGAGCTTGAAAATAGGAGTGTAATAGAAATGTTTTTTCTTGTGTTCAAATTGTTAGCTGTGTTTCCTGTACAAATTGCATTCTGACTTAAAAAAATTGTAAACATCACTTCACTAGATCATGTCCCATGTCATTCCAAGTAAAAGTCTGTATCTTTATGATTTCAGTGCATTTTCTTTCATCTACTGGTGATGCTTTATCTGTATGTAAGTCCTAGTTTTAAGTTGAGTTAAGGTGTACTTGCCTGCTGAGCCATATGATGCAGTATCTGAGCGCTGCTAAGCAGTGCTTCAATATACTTGATCATGCTAATTCTTGGTAACTTAGCAAATGAAGTTTTTATTGTGTTTTCTTTGCTTCCAAATATGCTTGCGTTAACCTTATTTGTTAGCGTTATAGTGTAATTGTAGCAGTGATCATTTAAAGATTGTGTTTTTGAAGATGCTTCCAAACTGACTGTCAAATTCTAGTCAATTTGTAGTAGAATTATTGGGAAATAGTTTTAAAAAAATATAAGGCAAATGTTGGCACCTGGACAGTTTCTGTGGTTTTCATTCTTACTCTGTTTTGGTTTCTGGATAAAAGGGCATAATGGAAAAGAGAAAAGCTTCATTCTTCATAAATTTGATTGGTATCATTTTAGACTATTAGCATTATTGACTAACCTTCATTTCTATAGTGATGGTACATTTAGGAACCAGTGCCAATATACACGTGATTTTATTTGTGTGATGACACAAAAATTACTCTATTGTGAATAATTTATCATAAATTTTAGTTTTCAAAGATCCTTTGGATGAAACAAGTTAGAGAAGCAGGACTAATGCAATGTAAGCTTTTGTGTCAGTCATTTGTACATAATCTGGCTGCCACAGTATCTTGTTTCCGTATCAAACACATATGATAGCCATTTAAGAGTAGTTGGTGCTGTCATTCTGTACTCTATTGGATGAGTCTCGCTAAGAAGGGAAAATAGGGTTTGCAAGTTTTTCTTGTGCTTAACTGCTTCATTTTTTGAGTATGGTGTCTTCTTCAAAATTATGTTCTTTCAGTCTGCTTGCTTTATGAAGTGAGAGGTAATGTCCAGTAAGTGTACTAGATATAGATCACACAGAAGTCTTTCTGTGACTGAAGTAATTTTACTTGCTGTCACAGATTTTACTTTTTAAAAGGTTATTAGAGCAAGCTTATTAGAATTACTGGTTCAGGCTCATCTACTCTTAAAGGGCTTTCTGTGTCTTTGAAGGTTTTGGGGTTGTCTTTTCTTCTTTTCATTGCTTTTCTTTTTGCCCTTTGTTTATTGAGAAGTAAACTAAAGCTGGAAAGCATCATTTCAGTGAAGTCCAAACTTCCTTCCCTTTTGCTGTATTCCAGAATTAGGCATTCAGAAAAAATAAGAACTCCTTTGAATGGCAGTTTTTGAGACAAATGTGTTATCCAGGTGTAGAAATCAAGCACTAGAGTTATAATAATAAGACAATAGGAGGAAAAAAGTGGCACTGGGAAAATTACATTTGGATTCATTCAAGGTGCTGGATGTAGTCTTCACTTCTTACTAATGGAGATGAGTGGGAGGTTTCCTGTAAATCATATCCTTAGAAGATGTCTTGAAATGGAACTTATTTTCTGACTTTTAATATTGCTTGCCTTCTGCTATAGGCCCTTTATATGAGGGGAGGCAAAAAAGTGTAAAACCAGGGTGTATACTTGTTTTTAATAATCTCTTAAAATGCTCCTTGGTTCAGCCAGAGTTGGTTGGTTGTTTTCAGGTGGTATTACAGAAGTGGAAGATAGATATTTTTAAAGTAGTGGATGTCAAGAGAAGACCTGTGGTGATTTTTTGGTCAGTGTAGGAAGATGTGAATGAAGGAAATGTCAGAGTCAAAGAAGTCCTTCAAGATGATCACAAATCCACTTCTGTTTCTGTCTAGAAAGTCTTATTAAATTCTCTTGTGCATCTGGCCATTTGGTGTCTTGATTCAAATTAATTGTTTCTATATTGAACAGCTTGTTTAAATGTTGATGCAGAATTCTTACAGTCTCTTAAATCTTCTGAGGAGGTCTTGTACCTGCAATTCAAATGACAGATCAAGTTCTCCTTTTTCACTGGTCATGGGTGTTACTGGGCTTCTAGAGTATTCCATTCCTCTTCCTTAACTCCGTGTTGACAGCTGTGATCAGTTGTGGTTCTTGGATCAAGTCCTTGAACTGGTACATTAAAGTACACAACATTCTTTCTGCTGCAGAAATTTCTCACCTATTTCTGCTTATTCTGAAAGTACAGACTTGATAAGAGGTTAAAATAGTATCAGGATGGGTGTCAGGTGTGCCAACTGTAATGCAGTAGCTCTTTGTGTACTTCTGTCCTGTGGTAAGTATGAGGTGACTTACTCTGCTTCCTTGAATTACCTCCACTTATATCATGACCTTGCTGTTTTATTTATAGGAATTTAGGAAGTTTATAACTTAGCTAGGTTCACAACTTGTTTGTGTCTCCAGGCAGAGCAGGTTTTGTTGATTGTGGGAAGGATCAGGAAGAGTAAAGTTTTAATTCAGGATGATTTTGTTTGGAGAAGTTAAGATTGTTTTGGCTGATTTTTTTTGTTTGACAAATAGAATGTACAGATTCAGAAAAGGATGTTGTTAGTGGCCCTTTTCAAAGAGCCAGTTTTGGCTTTTCGTTGACATCTCATAGATAACTTGGTAATTGTTGAATAAAAGTTATGGGCTCTTTGGTATCCTGTGATTTGTTCTGTTTTCCAAGCATATGATATAGTTTTTGGTCTCCAGTAAATTCTTCTTATGTATACATACCATCAGTCCGTTGCTTAACATGATATATAAATCCCTAAACTTAAACTCGATACATTTTAGAGATATAGTATATTGACTTTTCTACTCTAGTCTTGCTGAAGTGGAGAGAAAGGAATCTAGTATTTGGTTTTTTCCCCTCTTGTATTTTTAGCAGAAGTTGCCTTACTCTGCTTGAAAGTCTTTTGTGGTGTTGGCCCATTGCTCCTGTGTGTCCCTAGAAAAAGGAGGGCACTTTCTCTTTCAATGTATAATGTATGATAAGGTAATTGGGAATGGAACTTGGCTACAATGAATAGCCTCTAACAAAGAGGCTTCTTCTGAGGAAAAGTGAGTGAATGACTGATTAGATGGGGTTGCATAGGAGGAGGAAGTGCAATAATTTTTTTATTTTTAAGCTTTTATGTTATGGTGAGAATTTCCACCCTCTTCTCCCCTCCTGTTCCTTAGATGTGATGTAAAACCAGATGTAAACCAAACAGCTTTAATAAACTCTTTGGTGTACCTGACCCACATGAGTAGCTGACCTTCAGTGCAGATTTGGTGGAGCACAAGCTGTTTGCTATTTTTAGTTATAGTTTAAATTAAAAAAGGAATGTTACACAAATCCACTTCTCAGACAAAGAGACTCTTGTTGCAGAGGGCAGGTGAGAACGCGTGGAGGTTACAAATGGTAGAGCAGTATTATGACAACTTGTTCTCAGCATAAATGCAAACAGGCTGTGTGACTGCAGTTGTTGTAAGGCTGTATTTGAATTTTAGATTTATTTTTTTATCATCTTTAGTGCTTGGGGGCGGGTATTGTCAAATGAGAACAAAGGAAGTATTAGTAGCAGAGTTACTTAGAGACAACTATTTATACAGATTGCAGAGGAAGAAAAGGATTTCTAAAACCACAAAAGATCCTAATGAAAAAATAATGGCTTGTAAATTCTTATAATGGATTTAAATCTTTGATTCATATCTAGTTGTGTAGAGGAGAGATATGTACACTTTCTTTCACTTTTTACTCTTATCAAACTGCATTTTGTATGCTAGTGAAAGTTCTCTTTCAAACATTTTACAAGTAATGTGGGAGTCATATCTCAGTAGAGTTCATCTGGTTGTAAGGAGATATATACATAGTCTGATATTTTCCTTGCTGTGTTTTGTATAATTATTTGTGCCTTGTGAAAGTGTGGATGATGCTGTTGCCAAATTTTAAGGTGCCATACCATTTATGCCCGTTTTCTGCAGGTGTGAAAGCTCTCAAAAAGCAGAATTAGGGGAATCAGCCCTGTAGGCTTTCTATATATTAGTTTCCTTTATGATAAAGCTAATGGTAGTTCTGCTGCTAGTATTATGCAAAATTACTGTTGCAAAATGACTGACATAGTTTTCTGTATGATTTCAATTTCTCTTTAGAGCATAATATGGGATGGCACAATGAACTAGGGGAAGTAGGTGGTTTTCTGAGCATACAGTACTTTTGGTGAGAGATGTCTGGAAATACTCCATTGCAGTGAGGATACCGGTACCCATTTCTTGTCTGCAACAGCTCTGTGTCTCACATCCCTTTTCCACATCCCTTCTCCTTGCCTGCAGAGTCTGTCTAGGGAGCAGCTGTGCTTGTGGAGGCGGACCATGGTCACCAAGTATAAATAGAGCTGTGTTCTTAGGTACGATACAGCCCAAGTTAGCAACTTTGGGAAATTTCTGAGGAGCAGGCAGCTCTGACTCCTGAATTTAGCATGCAGTAATGAAGTCTCCTGTCATGGACATGAATGCATTTTTCATCAATCACTTTTCTATGTACATTTGACTTTTAGAAAATTTGGTCTCTGCTTCTCTATCTCCAGAAGTATTCTATATTCAGTGATAAGGTATTTGTTTTAGGATGCTCTCAACACTAGCCTGCATGATGGAAGCTGCTTGCCATGTAGGCAGGAACACAAGGAAGATTATAGAAGAAAGGATCCATTTTTATGAATTGTATGCCTAAACTTATAAGCACATATAATTTTATTTTTAGGCTATAAAAAGAAATGGCTTCATTTTCCTAATTTTCTGTGGCATTGTTTTCCATCAAAAATTAGAAACATGAAAGAAGAAAAGTCTGCTTTTATTCTATAAAGAGATGAAAAAAAGGTTGGGAATAATCACTTTCAAGTGATACACTTGCTGTTTAGTCAATAGAAGCTTTTTGAAAGCTAAGTAAAGCCAGTTTGTTTTTACAAACTGTAATGGTAATCCTTTGTCCGAAGAATGCTTGATCAAAAAACCAGCCTAGAATACATGCTTGCTATGTATCAAGCCTATATTAAAGACAATTTCTCTAACCTGTAAAGAGTAAGAAATAACCTTCATCTGAAAAAGTGGCAGTATATGTTTTGATTGACACAGTGGAAGTTTTAGTTCAAAACAAAAATGACAGAGTGGGGTATTGATGGAAAAGCTGATGGATGGAACTACTGTATTCCATTCATTAAAATCTGGCATGCTAAGGGATACTTTGATAATGTCCTGGAATTTAAAAAATACTTTGTGATCATTTAACTTAATTTTTTTTTCTTCCTATTCTGTTCTTTGCTTCAATATTAATAAAGTTAATTTACTTGGATCATACTAAAAATAACAGAGTTAATATAATTATTTAGCAAGTCTTTTTATCAGTGGCTGCACATTTGCAAGCTTTATCTTTACAGATCGTGCAATAATACTGTGCATACTCTAGAATGAGACAAAGCTTTAATATGGTTAATTTGTATTGGGGGAACAAGGATTTGTTGTTAAGAATGTAGGTTTGCTGTTGTATGCACAAAACAGTTTTGTTGCTTGCAAGATGAATATGTTGGCATTTTATAGTGAGCAATTCCAAATAATTTTAAAGTGTATTCTCTTGAGTTTATGAATATAATTTGCTTGATTTGAAAGAAAATGTGATATTTACACAAAAAAAGACTGTGCAATGAACAAAACTGTTAAAAACATCCAGATAAGCAGGATGAGTAATCCATGCAAAGGACCAAGAGTAAACTCTTAAAAGAAGTACAGATAGTATCCATAGTGCAGATGGAATTTAGTAAGTGAATTTACATGAGGGATAAAACTTCCTGAGCAAGCAACCAGGTGACTGTCATCAGTTTCTAGTTAATAATGTAGATGACTAAAACCATTTTTAATCTTTCTGCTTGAGTGCAACCAAGGTATTCACTATTGAAATGTTTTTATATTTGTCTCTAGCACATGATAAAACAATGGATACTTTCACCATCATTTGCTCAGATTTCATGTTGGAATTAAGGAGATGTCCTGTCTCATAATGCAAAATTTTCCCCATAATCTCTTTTATTGTGTAATCTTGAACATTATGTGAAGTTAAATACATATTGAACAGTGTATTGACTTTATTGTACTTATATTTTGCAAATATCTTGGCAGATCAGAAAATTGGTGAAGAAGTAATTGTTTGTTCATTTTAGTATATTTGGTCATAATAATTATTACTTCTTCTGGTGTATCCAATGCAGAGGTAGATTTAACTGTATTTCTTCATACTATGATATAAGACAATAAACTAAAGGGAAAACATAGAAGTAGCAGATACCTAAGAAACACATTTCTGGGGTATACAATGAAAGATTATAGCATGTGCTAGCGTATGGATTGAGCTAAATTTAATTTCTGGATGGGTAAGGTTGTTGTGATGTCTCTGCAAGAGGACTTTCATTTATGATTCTTGAATGGTCAAACTGTGGAGATTTAGTTTAGTATGGTATCTGATGCACTGTATAGATCGGGACTCCACTGGGACCTGGATAGCCTGATGAGCTAGTCTGTAGCTTATTTTTGGCAAGCTGTAACCCTACAGTGGGAGAAAAAAAATGGGAAAAAATAATTAAATTTTATTTTTGTCTTCTTGATACCACTTGTGGAGAGTAAACAAAACATATGCTTGCTTTCCCATAAGATAAACCGGTGAAACTGTATGGCTTTGAAATTTGAAACAACAATAAAAAAGGAAATTATTCCTATCACCTGTTGCAAAAATGTGTCAAGATTATTTATTCCCCAATTCTTACTCAAAGTTTTCACTAATAATAGTTTGAGCCTTACTTTGTTTTGTCTGTGGTACTGTGTCTTTAGAAATAAAATCCACAACCATATCTCATTTTAAATATTAGCCCCAGTTTTGCATTTACCTTGCCCAATGCAAATGTCTCCTGGTGGGCAGGAATACTGAGTAATAAGGTGTGGAAGTCTTATCAGCTCCTGATTATCTGCTCTCTCTGTCTCCTGAGCTCCAATACACACTGTGTCTGTTTATCTTGATATGACCAACAGTGGAGAGTATCAAGACTCTTGAGAAAGTACTTGACATATTGCAGGATTTGATCAGACATGGGGTACTGATGGCAGAAAGAGAAGGATCCATGGGCTTGTTTATGAGTGAGTAAAATAAGTGTCTCTTGGAAATGCTGATTAATTATATCTGGGGTCAGTGATCACCTTTTTTCCTAGTATCTGTTGACTAATTTATGTTCTTGGTTTAATAAAGATATTCCTCAGTTTAGAGTTCCCACAAACCCCAAACCACACCCTGCCACTTGCTCCCCTCATTTTCCCCTCTCCCTCCCTGCTGCAGCAGGTTGGAGAGGAGAACTGGAGGAACAAAAGGCACAGATAGAACAATTTACTGGAAGCTGCAATGAGATAGGAAAATGAGCAGGAGCAGTAACCATGTTAATAACAAAAGCTTACAAAAGGGAGAGTGTGGAGCTTGACCTGACTGCAGCCAAGTTCCCTCTGGCTCAGGACCAGTGTTGCCACTGCTCTGACCAGAAGGAAATGACCTGAGGTGGGATGGAATCATGTCCAGATCCTGGCTGTGCCCACCATCCCAGCTACTGTAAAAATTAACCCTGTCCAGAACCAGGACACACATACAAAGAAGTGAAACCTACATACTTAATAGAAAATCTGTGATCATTCCATACCTTGTGTAGAGGATTATTCTGTGACAAATTCTAGTCTTGGTTACAGTAAGAACAAAGAAACATTTTAATCATCTTAGTTGTTTCTTGTGTGTGTGTTAGGCCTCAGTAATGTTCTGAAAGCTTTTACTGAACTCCTTGTCCTGAAAAAAACCCAAACACCTTCACTGGCTCTATATCAGAAATCTTGTTACTTTTAAAGAGGTGATAAGTTAATTTGTTAGTTATCCCTTTTAAAATAGTACATTTTGGGCAATATAGTATTGTTTAAGAAATGACTGCATCAGAAAAAATTTGCCTCCTGTTACAAGTTTTAGGGCATTAATGTAAGACAGACAAATGCATTAGCATCTGTTTTCAAATTGTTCCAATGGAAAATGGTCCTTAGCCAACAGAATATTTTGTGAACTCATTTTGGAGTTGATTCTGAGTCATGCATGTCTGTCATGGGAAGTATGAAATGCAGGATCAGTAATAAAACGTCTTGTACTCAAGAACATTTGTTAGAACAATGTTCAGGGTTTTTTTTAAAGCAGTCATTAATTGGTGAGACCTGACAGGTGTATATCCTAGAGCAGGCCTTTAGTTCCAACTGCTCTTCAGTGGGAGAATGTGACAAGACAAAGAGAAACACTTTCAGATATTTTTCTTGTCAGCATTTTGAACAGTTTATGGGGCTATAGAGAATTAGTCATTGTGTAACTTGTAAAAAACTAATTATTGTGTTACCAGATTATTTTAAGGTTTAGTATTAAAATCCCTGAGCACCATTCTTATTTTTGGAGAACACTTAGTTTTGACAGACGAAAAATAATTTCTTAAAAGTCAAAGTTAAAAGTTTCAGCAAATATGGTGTGTAAGCCTTCCATCAGCACACTTAGGGTACAGCTGTGTATGTTGTATTTAATACTCTATAAATGTCATGCATGTTAAAAGAAGATATAATGCAACAAATAGAGCCTGAAAATATTTCTGTTTGTTCAGATATACAGCCCGTTGTGAAAATCCTGAAGTGGAGAACCTGTGTTCCAGCTGTTGTTTGTCATTAAAAATGATGACAGTCTCTGTTAAGAACATCTGCTTGCCTAATGTGCCAGCAATAAAGGAGATGTCTATGTTATGTTAACTTAGCTTGTTCTTGTCTCTTCATTTCTAAGTATTTGGTTTTAAAATACTGGAAAAAACCCTAATCTTTTTGAAATGAAATATTGTTTTAGCCTTCAGGTCTGAAACCCTATAATAGGAAAAGCACATATTCGGTTGCTAGATCAACTCAGTAATGCTGAGTTGGTCATAATGAATAGGCTGTCTCTGTATTTTTTGTTCTGAGTTTGAACAGCTATGCTTTATTTCTAGTTAGGTTATTTTTTACTGGTTGCCTGAGTCATAGTAGGTCACTTAGATGTAAGTATTATGCTATTTAATTTACAGTACAGCAGTTCCAGGTTTTTCTAGAATTAAGAGTAGCATTTACAGTTACATGCATTTTGGTTATAGCAGCAGATTAATGGTGGGTGATAGGAGTGCTGATAAAGGCTTGTGTCTGTTCTAGCTTCATAAGAATTTTTAATCCACTTCATAAGTGCATCTTACTGACAGCTCATTCCCAGTGGCTAATGCTCCAGTGGTTTTACAGCTTAATGATACATATTCTGTGCTGAAATTGGGAAGATACAGAAAATGTGGCGCATATAGCCATTTTTTTGGTCTTGCTTAGAAACTCATATGTCAGCTGGCTGAAATCCTGTCCTCCAGTATTTTTTTTTTTTAATGTACTTCTTTAATAAGGCAGACGGGAAGACTGTATTGTACTATTTTTTTCAGATCTCTGCACATCCTTTTTACTCTTTAATTCATTGCTGTAGCAAATACACAAAGATTAAAAGCAAAAAAAAAAAAAAAAAAAAAAAGCGCCACACAAACCCAAAAGTATGTAGCATCCTGTTCATGTGTTTCCTTTTACTGTTAATCCCTATAATTCATGCCCTATGAGGAATGGGGCTCTAATCACTTACAGAGCACAGCCATGTAAGAAGACAACGTTCATCTGGGGGTTGTTCAGCAGGATGGAGCAAGGGTGACCCAGTCAGTGCCCAGCTGTCCTCCAGTCTGTGCTTATGTGGGTTTATTAACTACACCCATGTATGACTGACAGGCTTGGAATGATTGTCTGAAAGGAATCCTGCCTTATGAAGTGCCACTGAAAAAGACTTACTTTCTCTTATTTTTCCATTTCCATTGGGAGGAAGAAAGGAATGGGGGTGGGAAGCTGTTCTGTGAGGATCATGGATGTTGGCAGTCACTTTGAAATAATCTTTAATGAATCTCAATGCCAGGAAGAGATGTGTTTGAATACCACATACGAGTTTTTTAGTGGCTCAAGAGGAATATGAATATAAAATGCTTTTCTGAAAGTGCAGAAGATTTTTCAGGGTTTTCATTTGTTTGTGCTGCATGAATTTACTGTTATTGATGCTAAACTGTCATGGACAACCTAAAAGATAAACACAGTTTTTAAAAATCCTCCAATATATCTTTAAATGGATTTGGAAGATAGATTTTTGGATGTTTGCTCTAAAAATCAGTTCTTTATTTGATGTTTTCTGAGAATGCAGTTTATTATTGGAGTGGATTACTGAAAGGACTTTTGACACACCTTCTCAAAACTTAGAATGCCAGTGCACCCAGTCTACTAGAAAGGGTAATATTAATGAAATAAACTAGCTTATGTTTGCTCTGAGTAAACAAAGCAACAAAAAAGAGCAAACCCCATCTCTTAGTTTCTGTTTTAACATGTTAGAAGTGTGGCTAGAATACTTCAGACATAATGGAACAGAAGAGACATATCTGTTACACCAGTTTGAAGCACCTGTTGGAAAAAAGAGCCATGTGAATGTACTGTTGCTTTGTTTATTAGTGCTTTGTTTTCAAGTGATGCTGTACTGTGCAGAAAGTCTTTCCAGGGCAGTCTTTTCCTTGGGCAATTATTTGTTTACACTCGTTTTAAGCCTGTTAAAGAGTTCTGTTTGCCATGTGCTTGATGTGCCTAAATAAACTAGAAGAGGGCAATGACAAGTAAACCTTAGAGTAAAATCAGTTGACAGCTGTGAAGATGTTTAACTTGTGGATATTCATGGATGTGCAATTTAAGATACCTGTCATATCCTACTGTATCCTTGTGGAACATCAGTTCTGTGCATGCCAGCCATTTGCTGTATTAAAAGAAGGAAGAATCACTGGAAAATTGGTGTATGGCTTAGAGTTGCCAAGAAAAGGGAAAAAAAAATGTCTCAAAGGATGTTTCATGTTCTTTTTTACCTTTATGTATACTTGTGTCTCTCTCTTATAGCTGTGCTGTGTGGTAGCCTTTCTTACTTGTTTTTGTTTCTAAAAGCTTAGCTAAGAATCTGAAGTGAAAGCAAATAGAAAGGTAGTGCTGATTTTAGTACAGCTCCCATATATTCTATTCCTGGATTTTCAATTTGCTTTGTGTAACAGCAGATGGTCCCTCTATTGTTTCATTGTTCTTTGGGGAGTCTGACCCGCTATGGTAGGTGTGTGCTTTAGTGGAAAAAGATCAAGTGAAGTAGGGTTTTTTGTGATGGATATAACTTACTTTTTTAAACTGTTGATGACCTCTGCAATTCTAGTTCTTATGATTTATTTTTATTTGAATGCTTGATATTGTGTGTAAATTCTGTCATCAAGGTGTTTTTTTCTTTGTTGAAGTGTCAAGGGTAGTATTCATTCAAAAGGATTGTTCACTCTTGTAAGTGCTGTTTTGTGAAATGGCATAATTTTACCATATGCCTTGGGTTTTGTTTGAGATACTATGAATAAGCAGTGTGAGTGCTTTCAAAGAGGCATTCCTGCTGTCCCACATCAACCATGTGGGCTTTCAGCTAAGCTTCCCAGGAAGTCAGCAACATATGTGTACACAATGTGTGTATTATATTGGCGCCCACTCACAGAGTTAAAGATGTGTCAGCATTTCCAGAATAGTTCCCTATTTTGAGAGCCTTGTTTTAGCCTGCATGTGAAAGTTGTCTATGATGGAACTTTACACACAGCCTCAGTCATTGTAGTTTTCAAGTGTGACTTTTTGCCAGGTGAATATAAGCTGAATTAAATTACTGTATGCAAATTGAATGGAATACATCTAGAGGTCTAATGATAGACTCTTAACTCTAAAGCAGTACCTTGTGATTAAGTGTCCTGAAGCTATAGTGGATGCCACTATTTTTGAGGAATTGTAAAGGATTTATGGTAAGAAAACACGGGCTTGGGCTTGGGACTGTTGTCTAAGCCGAACAGCAATTGCTTTTCTAGTCACCGTGTTTGAGTACGGGGAACCTCCAGTTTCACTGAATTTCTTTCAGCTGATTGAGGTTCTATCGCTGTAATAGTCTGTAATTAATTGGTGTCTCCCTTATTTGTCAAATCAGTCTTTTTTTAATATACTGAGAAATGGGGTAAGTCTGTAGTGTGTTTACACTGACGGTATTTAAACTGTGTTCCCCCAAGTTACAATGTTTTCTTGCTGGAAGCCTTTGCCTAATTAAGAATCCATCTTTCATACACTCAGCAGGGCAAGCCATGGGACAGGACATGCTGATTCTGTAGCATGTGGGTGGCTGTGTAGGAGCAGAGTTCACACTGGATGTTGAAACAGGCAGTCTTCAAACATTTCAGTTTGTGTGCAGGAACAATAACTTGCTCCTATAGTTTCAAAAGCTACATGCTGTAAACAAAATGTTATGTTATAGCTTGGGATTTACTTATGTGTGATTGTATTTGCTGGACGGAAGTTATATTTTAAATGAATGTGTTTTCAGCCCTCTTTATCTGAATGCCATCTACAACCCTCCATATAAATGTCAAATGGTTTCATCTGAGCAACAGGGTTCAACAAGACAAGCCTGCAGTTTGAAGATAAGCAAAGCAATGTTCTTCCACATTTTGAAATCCAAGTTGAGAACCAACACCCCTGGAAAGAGCTCTGTGCATCCCTGATAGGAAAGATGGGTGGGTGGGACATTGCTGTAAAAACACTTCTCTTGTGCAGCTCTGCACATCCAGTGATCCCATGTTTCTGCGGTGGTAGATTATTCTAATTATTGTTTTATATGGAATGAATCCTGTTAGTGATTCCTGTTCCTGTTACCTGAACCTCTTGAGAAGAGCTGGATGTGCAATACATCAGCTAATATGCATAGTGACAGCAGTTATGCAAATTGCTGACCTTGATTTTTGTGCCTCCCTTAGGAAACACCAGTTAATGTTGATAAAGAAATATTGTATTGACAAAAACCTGAGATTTTCTGTTCTGAAACCCTGGCTGTGCACTCCCACCAGCTAATCATAACTCCTCCTCAAACTTCGAAGTATCTTCTGGAACCTGAAACTTTGACTGCAAGGGGCAATGTGCCCAGGTGTTGCAAGAGCTTATCCTCGGTGAGCTGGAGAGGTTAAACCCTGAAGCAAACACTAGTGTAACCTTTTGAACCTTTTTGGGAGTGGGTGGAGCTTGCAGGGGAAATAATGACCCAGGTGATGACCTGGTCTTCGATGTAATCACGTAACTAGCCGGGCTCATAACACATTTATGTGTTGGGTACACAATCCAACTGCCCTTCTGATTAGATGAATCACTGTAGTCTGAGTTCCTTTTAATGTTAGTCCAAGAGAATTGCATGTCTAGAATGAAGTCTACAGGTCACTAAGGCATTAAATCTTGTGTAAAGATCTAATTTGGAGTGCAATAAATGTTCGTAGATGGCCAGCCACTACTGTGTCCTGCAGTAAATAGCTTTGCAGGATGATGGCTGTAATTTGTGATTAGAAGGTCTGTGTCCTATTTTCTCCATCTGCAAAATGTGATTGTTTACCTAATTTATTCATGCTTGTAAGTGCTTCTGTCTTTTTAGCATCAGACTGCACTGATGTTGGATTAAATTCCTGTGGCTGATGCCTAAGCTCATATTTGCATGATTCCTCTGAATGATACACATCAGAGATAGAGGGAACTTACACAAACCTAAGACGAAATCAAAATTTCTTTAGGCATTTACTTTTTAAGATATCATGTAATAATACTTGAAACAGTGATGGGAGCATGTGCAAGTCTGAGTATTTGATGACATTCTGGAAGTTTGAGAGTAATTTAAGTTTCATATAGATTTCATTCTGCTTAATAAAGTGTACTTGATAGCATTCTAGTTTTATGTATCCTTTTGTAGTTTTTCGTAAAGACCATACACTTTCTGGATTTAATATTACAAAATTAATTTTCATTTGTAACAGCAAGCTCCTTTCAAGAGTAACTAGATGGACGATAAAATGCACACCAATCATGATAAAAGAAAAAGGTATTTGAATTGCCTTGGATTAGTCATATTTCTTATTTTGCAACTACTTTCATTTCTGTCTAAGTCCTACATACCCTGGAGCTCTCACTGTAATGGTTCTGCCTCATTTTCATAATTAGCATTCCCTCCCCACTGCAGTGTTGCTAAAATGTCCCCAGGGTTCCTTATTCCACAAGGCTGAATTCCCCAGTGAATTTAGGATGAATGTATGGCCCCCTGGGGAGAAAAACTAATATAGTCAGCAGATACAGCTGTCCATGACTGCAGTGTTATAACATAGTTTTACACTGACAGCTGAGATTTTATATACTCTTTACCTTATAATGGAAATAACTAAGTAGTCATAATGCTGTCCCATCAAGGACTATTCAAACAATCACATGCACTTTAAATAGATACTCTTTCATCTTTGAATAATTAGAGAACATTTCTATTTTGCCAGTCCAGCGAATGTTCACCAGACCTTCACAAAAAGCTTACTTTATTCTTTTTGATGTTGTTAATGTTTGAATGGCAGTTTTATTTGTACAGTATTTTAACTCTTCAAAGTGGTCTTACAAAGGCTAGTTAGATTTTTATGTTCAGAGAGATTTATTTTTAAACAATCATACTTTATCTTTTTAGCTTAGATACTTGATTACACTGAGAGTTTTGCTTTGCTTCACAATTCAGTGTACCCTGTCTAGTGTAATTTGTTTGAAGAAATCTGCACATGAACCATTAGAGGATAAGTACTTGATACTGCCTGAAGTTGTGCTTTCAAAGTTAAATAGTGGAAACTTTTCCTCACTGTTCTGTTCCCATTCTGTTCCTAACAAAATATTAATAAGATTTTAGCTGCAAATTAATTTGAAATTTGGTTTGCAAATTGTGGGGCAAAGCAATGCAACAGAGATGAGTGATAAAAGAAGACTAATTTACTTCTCATTAAGTGAACTGAATTTGGTGAAGAGTTGGGATATATTATATTGGGCTTTGTGTTGCTCTTGTAACAGTCTTAAAAGGTGTTAGGTATGGCCAGAGAGGGTTGGAAAATAAAAGCTTGCAGAGGAAGAGTGAAGGAGAGGCAAGATACATGAAGTCATGAACCTGATATCTTTGTGGCCTGTGACTTTTTGGCAAAACAGTAAGCATGAGATGAATAACATTATTCTGTTTTCTGACATTTGGTAGCATATGATTGGTTTAGTTTGTGTAAAAGCAAATGACCCCTCAGATTTCTTTCTCTTTGAATCTATTTTTATGGATAGAGGCGTAGGCATTTAGAGTAGTTAGTCAAATCTATTAAGAGTTCATGAGACGAGCACACAAAATGTACATGTCTTAATTTCCCCTGGCTATATATGACCTCAGTGTTTTGTTCCTGAAAAATCAACATTTAGTCAATAGCTCTCTCCAAGGAGTGCTTCAAGTGTGTAATTTAATTTGATTCCATTTGGTTTATGGTACCTACTTAATCTGGAATTTGTGGCTGAATTGTAGACTGAACTTAGTTTATGTACCTCCTTTAAGTCAAAGCTAGTTGGAGGGTTTGACTGTTCTTTGCAGTGAAGAATAAAGCAAGATTTATTAGACAGCTGAATGTCTATTCAAATCTGATTTACCCACCAATAAGTTCTAATTTGTTGTGTGTTCATTTTAACTTAAAGTGATCTAATTAAAGTGCTTTGGTTTAATTTTCTCTGTCCCTTACCGTAAGTTTTAAAGGAAATGCTGAACAATGGCTGCTGTCCAGAAATCTGAATTGTGACACCCAAAACTGCTGATTCTGCTACTCCTGCCACCACTCCTTCCAAAAACAGTTTGTTGTTAGTGCATGCTTTTGGATGTCAGTGCATCTTCTGGTTTGCAGGATAAAATGTGCTCATTTTCAGGGCAAAGGCTGCCTCAGTAATATATCTGATGAATACAATGCATCACAATTTGTCAACACACAGTTTTGTTTCTGTGAAAGGTGGTATCCCAATGTATTTGAGTTAGTGAAGTTATACTCTATGTGTAATACTGATGTAAGGATCAAGTTATGGATGAAAGAAGTTGAGCTTTTGCTTTTGTCATATGGAAGTGTTTTGATTTGGAGTGCATGGAGAAATAACTCCAGCTGACTCAAAATATATCAAAACAGAGAGCTGCATTCTATGGCTTTTATTATATTACTTATCTCACTGTTGGAGATGAAACTGCTTTAAATTTTATTATCTGACTTAGCAAAATAGTTTTATAATACTAAGGTCTTTTGCCAAAGAAATCCCTCCTGTTTAATTTTTGCATCATTATTTTAATAAGCTTCTATGGTAAGACAGTTTATATCAAAGTTAATACATGTTTTCATGTCTGTCTAAAACTTGACAAATGATGAATGCACTTTAAGACATAATTTTTTAAAGCATCATTTAAAAATTATTGTTGCATTGTATTTCTGAAAGTTGATTCAGAATCATATCTAGTAATGTTCTAATGTGTAGATAAAGACTTGGAAGCATTTGATTCCCACCCTCACATGCCAGTGGTTTATATATTTTACACAAAGATCAACCTGTTAGTGTTATGTGTGAATTAAGTACAAGTGGGATTTTGGCCATATTCCTGAATTTATACGGTATTTAGTTCTTTATACAAAAGTGCTTTTAGATTTTTCTTCAACTAGAAATTGTGGAAATTGAGATACAGAGAGGTGTGAAACCAAATTTCCTAGAATTATGTAGCTTGTTCAGAGCAGTGCCAGAAAGAGTGTCTCCAGCTCTTCAGGCTCTTGCTTGGATTTCTATATTATATCATGCTGAAGATTTTTCTGTTTCCATATTTTTATTAAAAAGGAGAGGATACTTAAGAAGATATTTGCCTTTGTTAAACCCCTTTCTGATCTAGGGATTTGCTGTAAGACCAGGGCGATCTTTCCTGGAAAAACTAGCACATTGGTTTTAAAGTTACTAGGACAAATTTGCTTTTTATGCAGATAGCTACCAAGCTGGATTAAAAACTCTTTAGACATTGCCTGGCATCAAACATATACACAGTGGATATAATGAATAATAGCAGAACCACATTACATAACTAAATTTCCATGAAACATTAGATTTTTCTGATTTTGTTTATTGAGCAAAGGTGGAGTAAGTGAACTTAATTAGTTGTAACCATTTCTTTTTAACTGCTTGAAAATGGGAGAGTGGATTTAGTTTCTGCTACAGTAACAGGAAATAGAGCATTTTTGAGTTAGTTATATGTAGTACAGGTAAGATGCAATGCAATGATTTGGAGCAGCATGTGAAAAAGGTGCCAATTTGAGCAATAGGCATCAATGACTCACTCATGATTAAACCTACATTCATATTACCACTCTTGTATCTAAGTATTCATAAGTCTGTGATGAGCAAGTGGAGGTTTTAAAGCTAATTCGAACAGTTTTTATTTCCAAAAGTCACTGAATTTTGTCTTCAGCTGTACTGAATGAAGAAATCCTGTTCTCAAAATGACCTTGCCCTTAGAACAGAAGTGGTTCTCCTGGAGCTGGCTGCTGTTGCTGTGCCTGCCTGAGTGTAGGGACTGCTGCAGCATCTTATGTCCAGTGTCTTCATTTTCAGTACAGAAATGCTCTCAAGCTGGAACTCTTGGACAGATAGTCCTCCAGGACACAATTGGGATGCACAGAAACTAGTTTTAAACTTCAGTTCACACCGCTTGGGAATTGGGTCTTGTGGGAATCTTATCTCTTACTCCTTTTTGAGTTTATATTTATTTAGTTAGCTTTCTATACTGGAAATTCAGTCTTTTTCTGAAAAAGTGATGTTAGTATTGAACAGTCAACTCCTTAATTTTATTTCTTGTTAGACTTGGATTTCCAAGTGGGCTTGCTGATCTTAGGATTTGCATAACTGAAGTTGGAAGGGACCTCTGGAGATCATATGGTTCAACCCCTCTGCTCAAGTAAGGCCAACTGAAGCCAGTTGCCCAGAGATGGGGGGAGAGAAATAATTTTCTTTGCAAGTTTGAGGGAAGGTCTGTGTCCTTTATTTTGGTTCTTGCAGAGAGCAGGTCATAGCTGTATAAATGTATAAATAACTGTTCTAAAATATAATCTATTTTAATGTTGTATCAGCTGGCATCAGATAGAATTTTTTTTTTTTTCTAATAGACTCTGGTTTCAGTTTAATACTTACTGAGTACTTCACTTAATGTGAGTGAAGTTAACAGGATGTCGTCTATTGATAACAGAGATTTCCAGGCCCTTTCTCCCATGCCACCTTTTTTTTTTTTTCCTTCTTTGGAGGAGGAAAGCTTTGGGGAGCTTTGGGGTATGGGTACATCTGATGCTGCCTTTGCTGAGCTATGATCCACTGCATGTTTAATAGATACCAGCTGGAAGACAGTAGAACTGAAAACAGACTGGGTAAAGTTCACAGAGCCACACAGACAAATTTGGTTGTAAATGACTGGAGAGGAGACCTCCCTGCACACTTAAGTTTGGGTAAGGTGACATATGAGAATGGAGCAATGCTGGCACAGAGGAGGAATGTAGTGTGAGACAAGATCCACTGAATAAGATGTTCCCTGGTGATGAGGAAGTGGTTAAAGCACCTTGAGCTCTATTCAGTCTTTAAGCAATAAAAAATGTTGAGCTAACAAAATTCCATTTTGGAGGGAAGAAGGCAGCTAGCATGATGCAAGGGTAATTGATTTTGTCTGCTAATTTATGTGTATGTTTTATACGGAAGGATGTGTACAGTTGAGCTGCAAGGAAGCAGATTGTGGATGGCGGACCAAAGCCTTACCAAAATGATGTAAATAGATAAACACTCATAATAGAATTATCTTTTTTTTTCTTTTTAGCCATACAGTGAGCATAGACTATTACTCCTGTTAAAGCTAAAAGCAGCATGTGACTTTCAAAATAAAAGAGCACAGAGCAAGATCTTTGAGACAGAGCCACATGGCTTTCTCACCCCTAAGATGAATAGGGAAGGACCATGGAAACAACCTGTGGTCTAAGTATGTTTCAAGAGAGAGCACTGTTAGTAACGTTTAGATATATGTAAGAAAAGGTAGGGTTACAGAAAGTCTGGAGAAATCCTATGGCATTTCATGGAAGGGGATGTCTGAAGATTGGAGACTAGTGCCTGGAAGTCCTTCATTGTAAGTGGCCTGTTCATGTTGAAGGTGAATGTGGCCCTTCTAAAACTCATCAACCATGCAGATTTTTAAGCTGCAGGGTTTAGTTGTGCTTAGAAAAGCAGAATAATAATTTGCTAGGCTATAAATATAGCACAGTGGGAGACTGACATTTTAAGGCTCAGGATGTATTCTGATGTGTAAGGCATGGTTATTTCCTTGAAGAGCTGTTAATGAACTCAGGTCCCCAATTCACATGTACTTCTACTGATGGGAAATAACTCCCAAGATATTCTTGACCAACCCCTTGTTTTGACTCCCAAGGGTTTAGTTTATCATATTGTGAAGGGAGGTATATAATACAAACAAGTCATCAAGGAAAGGTAACTAAAGACTACTTGAGCTACTCCTTTATGCCTGCTGACATAAGAAGAGGTTTCAGTCCACTAAATTACAAACAGTGAGATTGTAGCCTCAGTGACACAATTTACATGCACAAGTTTGTTAGCAAAATGTTTATTCGTCAGTAAAACACAGAAAGCTGGCTTTACATTTTGACAGGCACATAGAGATTTAAATTTCTGAGATGCTTCTCTTCCTCTCTGCATATTATGTCTCCTTTTAATATAGCAAGTATTGTAACTCCTTGGGGTTTTACTCCTCTGCTGAATCATTTATTTTTTTCAGTACATGGTGTTTATAATTTCTGGCCAACATTTGGAGATACTGCTATTTGTGCTTGGGCCACACAATTGCCAGATGTGTATATAGTTAAGTTCTCTACATGAAGAATATTATCATGCCCTGCCCATGGAGGGGGTCCTGTGTGTTTAGTTGTCTTTCAAATTTACCACATTTAGAATTTGAAAGCAAAGGCATAAACTTGTCTTCGGACAAGTAAGATGTGTGTAGAGGGAACTAAGCTTTTTTTATGAAGAAGAATGTATAATTTTAAATAAGGTTCCTCTTTAGATATTTTGGGTTTGGGTGTTGTGAAAATGAATATAATGCTTCCAGACGACCTTAAAAATTTCTTGTAGACACCGTGTGTGAAATTTTTCTAGAACTATATAAGAATAAAATATTAGATTGCCTTCTGTTAAAAAAAAGTGTGCAGAACGTTAGCTTTTGAAGATAGTCAGAATTTCAAATGTAAATGTTCTGTTTATTTTCTTCCCATAAAATGTTTTCTGTCACGTTGTATAGCTTTTGCCAATGAAAAGCTCTAATATTTTGAATAATCATTAATCCCAATCTGATGCTGCTGTTGAATTAAATTTTATATTCTAATGTTTAAAAATATCTACAGCTATGTTCCTTCTTGTCATAGTGTTATATTTTGTGGTATTACTGTAAATGTTATGTTTGTGTTCAAAGTAAGCTGTTCTGTAGGGTAAAAAAATTTTAAATGCCCTATGATGAAACATAACTCTTCTAGCAATAGCGTGCCGTTCTAGTTTTATGCTTTTTAAACTTGGAGACTTCAATATATGAAACTTCAATATATTAAAACTTTTCATGACTCGTTTGATACAGGTATTTCTCTTTTGAAATTTCTTGTGATTCAGTAAATAAAGGATTTTTTTGACACTGCATCTCCCAGAACACTTCTTTAAGAATTCAGTGGGTCCTTCACTGAATTTGCTTGCTGTCAGAGCTATACCACCAGCCACCATGATTGCTGGTAAAGCAGGCTTCTGAAAGGGCTTTCCATGGGGGCTACAGTAAGCAGAGCAGTCTATTAACAGGCTGAGAGGGAATCCATGCCTTTAAAACATAAGGTAAATCAAACCAGTGAGGATTGATCTGTGTGTGTCAATGCCGTCCCCACTGTGGAGCAAGAGGCTGTGGAAGCTGGGGCACAGCCCCTGCTCCAGCACCCCCAGCTGCAGGAAAGCTGTGCCTCCCTCAGGTAGTTTTCTGTGTCATCCTAACACTGTCCACAGCATCTTCTCCATAACTGCTTACCTTTATTTACATTTTTTTGCATTTTTCACTGTTTATTACACTTTGGCTTTTACAGTCTGCCATTCATGTTTTGGGCTGTGAGAGGCACATAGTCGGTGTATAGAATCCCTAACAGTTGTGCCCTTCAGTGCAGAGTAAAGGCCAGCTTTCATGAAACTGGGAAGTCTGCTCTGTGGACACCAAAGCTGTGCCAAGCAGCAGCACAGAACACGTCAGTTCAACAACATCTACTGCCAGAGAGCTCAAAGAATGACTGTCCTCCTGCTTTTGCTGAAAATAGCAGGCAGGTTTATACCTCACTGTAACAGCTGTTCATCTCTATGTATAGTGCCAGTAAAAAGAAATATTTGTCATGGTCTGCTTCCTCTCTGTGAGATGTTTGGATGAATTCTGCTAGCACAGCAGTATGAACTACATTTCAAATACTGTTGATTAAATCTTGCCTTGACAGGGGCAGCCCTTCATTGAGCTGTTAGTGACTATGTGCTGAGCAGGAGCCTCTCCATGGTTCCAAGCTTCCCCTGCAAGACAAAAGTCAATGGACTGCAGTGTACGGGAAGGTATTCAGGGTGCTATTGCATTATAGAAGTCATACATACAGAGGAATTCTGTAGGTTTCTAACTGTTTAAAAGAGATATTTAAGCTTAAATTAATGAAACTTTCTAAGAGTTGTGGTTTCTTTTACCCATACCAAATGTAGAATGAAACTTAGTAAGCTGTAAAAGTTTAACTTTTCACTCCCTGTTTCACTTCTAGACCAGCTGCCTTGTGTCTGTTAAGCTGATGAGTTTTTCTTTTTGTCTATAAGGAAATGTTTCTGGAACTCTGTGACTGTATCCCAAGTACAAGTCTGTCAGAATATTTGTGTCCTTGCTTGACTAGCATATTGTTTTGAACATCATGCAAATAATTATCTGAGTCTTTATAAACACAGTTAGTTGCTTCCAAAAGGGATGCTTCTATTTTACTTCAAAAGTTAAGGATGTGCTTTGCTAAATCTGGTGTTTAAAGCAAGTAACATTTTCTGAATTTAGATACCAATCATATGGCATGTACTGATGAAGACTGAGCAATTAATTTGAGAGTACTCAGGCATGAGTTTGTTTATAATAGTAAATGACAATCAAAGTGAAATGAGGCTATTTGATGTAATTAATTTTCCATATATAAACATTTTTTAAAGTTTCCTACATGGTCTTACTTTGCTCTGGTATTCTTCTATACTGTTACCCTCTTCTCAGATT
Source organism: Haemorhous mexicanus (assembly GCF_027477595.1). NCBI lineage: Eukaryota > Metazoa > Chordata > Aves > Passeriformes > Fringillidae > Haemorhous > Haemorhous mexicanus. The sequence continues at coordinate 18,256,261 of NC_082342.1, read as the reverse complement.
TTTAATGTAAATGAAAATGTATATTTTGAAACTTCCAGGTCTTTCACAGACTGACCTGGGATCAGGATCAACTAAAATACCAATAGATATTTGCACATTATTAAATTAAATGAGGCATAAACTTCTTTGTATTGCATCAGCTTTGTTCTTAGATTACTGTCACTGTGTAATACTACTGATCATGCATTTAGTCCTGGAATTAATGAGTCATGTGATTCCTTACATAATTGTTTATGTTGAATTGAGTCTGTAAAATAAAAAAAGGATTGCAGAATGGTTGAGGTTGTAAGGGACCCCTGGAGCTCATCTGTTCCAAAACCCTGTTCAAGAAGGGCCACTTAGAGCCAGTTGCCCACAACCATGTCTAGATGACTTTTGTCTGTCTCCAGGGATGGGGACCCTACCACCTCCCTGGGCAACCTGCAACAGTGCTTGGTTACCCTCACAGGAAGAAAATGTTTCCTGATGTTGCGAGAGAACCTTCTGTGTTTCAGTCTGTATTGATTGCTTTGAGCTCATATCTCTCCTCCTTGCATCGTTCATTTAGTTATTTTTACACATTGATGGGATTTCACCTGAGCCTTGTCTTCTCCACTCTAAATAATCTTGGCTGTCTCATGTGAAATGCTCCAGTTCCATCTATCTTCATGGCCCCTTGCTGAATTTCTTGCAGTAGCTCTATCTCTCTCGTAGTGGAGAGCCCAGGGCTGGATGCAGTGCTCCAGGTGTGGTTCACAGATGCTGAGCAGAGATCACTGGATGGCAGCACTCCTCCTAATGCAAGACAGCATGGCCTTGGCCCTCTTGGCTGCAAGGGCATGATCCTGGCTTGTGTTCGGCTTGGTGTCCAGCAGGACGTCGTATCCTTTTCTGAAAGCTGCCTTCCAGCTGCATGGCCCCCAGCATGTACTGGCTGCTGCATGGGGTAGTGTTGTAGTGTCTCCTCAAGTGCAGGGCTTGACATTTCTCCTGCTTAACTGCCTCAGGTTCCTGAGAGCCCATGTTCAAGGTCCTCTGGATGGAAGCACAACCCTCTCCTATATCGGCCACTTCTGCCAGATTTTGTGTTGTCTGCAGTCTTGCATCCTTATTTGAAAGCCTTTAGAGCTTCCTCTTCTGGTTTGTACAGAGCCTGACAAACAAAGGCCTCGGTTTTGATTGAGGCCTCTCTGTGCTAAATTAACAGAAATAATAATGTCTTCATAAGACAGAAGCGATGATAAGCACACAAATTGATGTTCAATGCAATATTCTTCTAGTGATTGTGCTAGTGACGGGAACTGACCAGCAGAAGAAACTCTTTTTGCTGAAACAGGCGAATGAAATAGAACTTGTGGTGATATACAAACAGAAGTTGAGTTGCAAGGTAGTTTGAGATATTTACCAAAGTATTTCCAGTTTACTCAGGGAAACTTTTGGCCACTAGATATTTTTTTGTGCTGGGGTACTTTGGGAACATTCTTTATGCTATTCTGTCCCTGCTGAGTTATGGTGGGTGAATTTTTTTTAAAGCATTTGATTTTGATTTAGCTTTCTAGACTATATTGTTGTCTAATAAATCTTTTAAGAAACATTTGTGTTTGTAATAGAAAACTACAGCTACTTGCAGTTTCTGTAAATATTTCTGGCTAGTCAAACAAACACATCAGTCAATTAAACTGAAAACTGTGTTTAAACAATCAGGAAGGAATTTATCACCCAGAGAGTGGCTGGGGACCAGGCTCTCTGGGGAAGTTCACAGCACCAGCCTGACAGAGTTCAGGAAGTATTTGGATAATGCTCTCAGGCACAGGGTGACTCTTGGAGTGTCCTGCACAGGACCAGGAGTTGGCCTTGATGACCCTGATGGGTCTCTCCCAGCTCAGTATTTCCTATGATTCTATGGTTCCATGTGATAAACCAAAGTTGTACTGTTATGTGAAGAATATGAGCTGCATCCATGACTTGAAGCACATGCACTAAATGGAAGAGTCAAGTTGGATCTCTTAAGAACAGTGGTCTGCCTCTTTAGGCTTTCTTCAATATTATACTAATATTTCAAATTACTAATATTATGGGAAAAGGAGAAAAATTACATTATTTTGGTCTCCATAGGAAGGATACAATTTCAGGATCAGTATTTATACAGCCTCATGACTGAATTTTAAATAAAGAGGTAGACCTGAGCTCAACACGCTGAAGTGACATTCAAGGCAATGGCAGTATATTTGTTTTAGTGTGATATTTTGTTTTTGATGATTACAGTACAACCAGTAATGTATTTGCAATACTTCTCTATTATATTTATCTTCTGATTCTGCAAATGCAGTCTAGTAAAATCTGTTATTGATCTTTGCTTTTATAGACTGTGCTAGCATAATGAGAACTTTGAAAAATGTTAAAACCACTGAAGGTATGTTACCAAGTATTTAAACTTTAAGAAAAGCAAGCATAACTACTTTAGTTTTTCTTATGAATTTGGTACAAAAGATTGGAAATATGTCCCACTTCTTTCAGGAGACAAGACTTTTATTCTAAGGATCTGCATGATAAAATTCCTCAGGACCCCTTTTGTATACATGCATTTGGATATAGTTCTCATTTATATCATATTCAGGATTATATGTTAATGCACACTATTTGCATAACCTCAATGTTTCAATAAATTCAGAATAATTTGGTGGTTTTAGTTTTACTTATACATTGTGTAATCTGAAACTTCTTTCTGCCTATCTGCCTTATTCATGACTGAATATTAAATTCCTGATTTCTACGATGGCACTGGTAAAACTGATCACAGTAGTGTCTGAGTGCTTTGCAGTAATAATTCTTATTCAGGGTGTTTGCTGGAGGATAGCTCTTAGTGGGAAAATTGAAAGAGTAATGGTGAAGTTAAGCAGCCATTAATTTTGTTAGTCTGATTGAAACATCTCTCAAGGTTTCCACATCCATGTCAGTTCAGTCAGGAGTTTGATAGTCACAAAGAGCTCATGAATACTGGGTGAGTTTCAGAGTTTTAGTTTTTGTGGCCTGAAAGAGCAGGAATCTGGTCAGTTCTGCCCTGCTACACTGTTGCACAATTGAAACAACTTTCCTTTTTCTTGATTTTAGATTAGCAGCTTCAGAAGTGGCTCAAAAATTGTGTCCTTTGTTGAACCCAGCTTTAATTTAGGGTGACTTTTTGTTTTCTGACGTAAGCATGTTAGAAAGGGGAAAATGGCCTGAACTTACACAAAGCTTCTACAAAAGTCTTGTTTAACTCAAGTAGAGCACTCTTGTAGCCGAAATGGAGCTGGGGAGGTGCTTCTGGGAGCATATTTAATGTTAATCTTGCATTTGAAATAGTGAAATTGTTTATAGACCTCTGAGTTACAGTCTAAAGAACATCTTTGTGTCATTAATTGCTTAGTCAAATGGCAGAAAAACATGTGTATGTCTTTAATTTGGAGATCCCTCAGGAGTACCAGCTAAGGAAGTAGGAGAAACAGAAGGTGCTCCAACTGCTAGGGAGTGCATCTACAGTCATCTGGAATTGTACAGTGTGTTCTGAAATGCAATTGTTGTGATGCCTAACTGCAGGACTGTATCTTGACTGTGGGGGGATGCAATGCTGGTTTTATAAAAGCTGGAGTCTCCTGCTGGAGTCCACTTTCTGTATTGCAGCTCACAGACAACTTTGTTGCTGCTGGCTGTTGAGGAGTGTCCTCTTTCATTTCTCTCCCCTTTCAGGCAGTGCCTTGAAATTCAGTTTTCCAACTGATTTTTCTCCAGCAGTAATTTTTTGCTTCTGGAAGGGAAATCTCAAGCTGCCTGAACAGCTGAACTTCATGGTACTTATGATACTACAGTCTGTGTTTATACAGTCAGGGACAACTGGTACATATTATTTCTACTGGTATTACAGGGAGCTTAATAATGAAGTATTTAATCTTTTGAACACAAAAGGGGAAGATAAATCTGCAAAATTAATCTAAAATGGTGTGCCTAAATATGGGCAAAAAAACCTTTTCTGATATTACTGACAAATGTGGTACATGCAGAGAGCAAAAGCTTTCAGTGTTTCAGAGAAGAGCATCTTCTCACAAATATAATGACCATTCACTAAAATAATATTTGCTGTCCTTTAAAGAAATGCATTTATAGTATGTTTGTGTAGGAGGATCTATTTTTGATGCTCTGGGTTTTTAATTTTCTAGGCAATGCTATCATCAGTGTACATCTTCTCTATGTGCTCACTGGTCACAATGCAAAGGATTTTAAGCTTTTGGAGGAGCAAGTAAAAGATTAATAATTTGTGAAAAATATTAGAATAAGGAGGAAAAGATCTCTCATTTGGATTAATATAAAAATTAATCTAACTGCTAGACAGAATAGCTTAAAAAAAGACAGATTGTCATGAATAAAAAATAAAAAAACTACCTTCCATCTTTCTACCAGATTAATTCTGAAATAGGCTGCATTAATTATATTAATCATCATTATCATAAACAAAAAGATTAACTTGTTTGTTAGATAGCCTTTGCCTTCTCTGTTTTCTGTCTTGCAAAAATTCTGAACTAGTTTATTATAAAAATGAATGAAATTTTGAATTACTGGTAGGTGTTTTTTAATCACAGTTAAAATCCCATGATATTTAATCATTTCTTTAAAATGAATTGCAGCCAAAATTGAGATGAAGCTGACATCTTTCTGTGTCTAGAGATGTAATTTGGAATGAAAACTAAGCCCCATCTCAAGGTATGAAAATGTCAAACACTGTTAGAATCAGGCAAAATAAAATTCCAGATGTTGTATTTGTTCTTTAGAGAAAATTCTTGCTACTGGTGCCATAAATAATGGACTTGATAATTTTAGGGAAAGTAAGTATTCAGAAAAAAAAATTTCATTTTCTTTGCATGCTGCAAATAAACTAATGAATGAAGGAACTGGTGGGTGATATTTCTGAGGGACTCCCAGGAACAGATGGGTAAAGCAGTGCTGTGAACTTCTGAGATGTTTAATCAGGAAAAAAAAAGGCAGGAGGGGAGTGCCAAGGTATTGTGGGAAAGAAAATTTTATCTATTAAAGTAAACGTGTGAAGTACCCCAAAAATGTCATAATGATCTTAACATATTGTGAAATAACCTAACAGTTACAAAAATAGTTCTGGATTTGTCAGTGTTTCCACGTCATGGCAAAAGCTGCTGCTGTGACATTTCTGTGGCCAACTTGCAGTACTTGTTATCATTTGAGAGATTCAGTTCAGATCCAAGGAGCATCCATGCTATGCTCTATGTAGTGCAAAGTTCCAAATGCCAGTGGCAGTGGAGATGTACAGTAGCAAAAGAAATAAAAGGATTACTGATAGAAACTACTCTCAGAAAAGGGTGAAAGTGCTGAAAATTGTTTTTTTACTTGATATTACCCTATTACTCTGATAAATGTCAGGATTTTCTTGAATATTTGCATATTAATCAAATGTAATCAACCTGTAGCAGTTTTTATGCTTTATACTTACTGCTAAGCACTGAAATAAGAGGTTTTCATTGTTTCTTGGTTCATAGATTGTTATTCTTGGAACTGTTGCCAGTAGCCTGATGTTTTTATTTTCTCATCTTATTTGTAAAAGTACTATGATGTGAAGAAACTTACTGAAACAAAGTGTTACAGCTAATGCATAATAAAACATATTAAGAGTGATGGCACTATTGTATTTCTTTTCTTATCTTCAATGCTTCAAAGGTGGCAAATATTAGTTCTTAAAAATTGGTGAATTTTCTGACCCTCAGAATATTGCTTCAGGAAATGTGATAGTACAGTCAAAAATCCAATTTTTATTTCAGTCTTGTCTTCCTGTAATCTCATGCTTCTATTTATCATTTGGAAGGAAAAAAAAATCAAACAGAAACTTTACAAAGCATTTTTAGGAATCCCCTTGTTCTGAAAAGCTTCCTTATTAACTGAAACAAGAATTTATTCATTTTGGCCAAATTTTGGTTACTTAGTTAAAAAAACAAACAAAAAACCCAAAACTCTAAGGTCTCGCATGTAAAGGAAGCTTTCTAGTGCTAATAAAAAGTTTAGTGCTCTAGGTAAAAATTAATTCTCTGTTTATGGTATAATTTTAGTGTTTGGGGTGTCTTTGTTTTATGAAACAGTTTATTTGCCAAGACCAAAATATGCCAAAACAGATACAGGCAAGGAACAAGTTGTGCCAAGATACCATTTCTGAAAAGCAGTGATAGTAGAAATCAATTAAGCATTTTCAGTAGTGTGTTTAATCCAGCCATAACTTTTCTTCTGCCTTTCCTTTCCTCCTGTAGTCATAAAAATACCTAAACCATGAGCTGATGTTATGTCTCAGCAAAAAGAGTAAAGTTCCAGTCTTTGATATTATTTGGCAGGTTTTTGTTACAGCAGTTTTAAACTGTTTTTAAGCAGTTGCAATAGTCCTTTGGTAGCTTTGCTAGAGTTTTAAAAGTGAGTAACCTAACTTGGATTAGTTGTTTAGCAAATTTAATGAGATGAGTATGCTGTGTCATTATATGCTCTGTACAGTCTTTCTTTATAAATTTTTAATTTAATTTGGCTGAAATGAAAGCAAATATCTTCAAGGTGAAATATTTTGCGTAGGAAAAAATATGTAGAAATTTTAAAGTATTTTCAACCATTTAATCTTTCCTTGGAAGAAAACTGTATTTGTAGAGATAGACATAGCTAGATATTAAGGTCATAGTGCTGATAAAATCTCATTGGGAAAAGTAGTACTGCTTTGTAGTAGTTTTTGTAAATATGTACTTTTTGAATAGAAACTAAAGAAAAACATGCTTGAAAATTGTTTAGGCAAAAATCGCTGGGGCTCATTTAGATATTCTGGGTAAGAACTGTGAGCTCTGGATGTGAATGAATTGTGGACTAATTCAGAAGGTCATCCTTGATACTTTGTTTATATGTATTCTGCTCAAAGGAAATGCTGTAATGTACAAATGTACAGTTTTAATCATGTCTAATATAGTGCAACTTCTGTGGAAGACTCTTCACAGGCATTCTAATACTTTGAATATGGCTAAATATTCCCTCCACTTTTCTTTTTTTTTGTTTGAATGAATGGTCATCTTCAGGGCTCTGAAGGGCTCTTTTGAAAAATGTGTATGTTTTGTACATGATTATATTTGCTCACTCGGTGAATAGTGCACTCTTTCTGATTATGTGCTGTCTACTGTTTCACAATAGAGCTAAATGATCAGTTTTGAAAGCAAAACTAAGTGGTGCTCATTCATGTGTTAAGAGAGACTTCGCTGTTGTGTGGTTGAAGTTGTTGACATTTCTGACAGTGTAGTCTGACTTCTTGGTCATTGCACTGGAATGAAAAAATAAACTTAGGGCAAAACAATTTGAGAAGAAATTATAACTAGTTAAATAAAACAGAGGCACAGAGAGAAAGAAGAGAGACTGAGAGAAATTTTAAATTTTATCCTTTCAATGGCAGAGATGCTGGAAAAAGGAATAAATAATAAAATAATTGGAAAATGTTCCTTAAGAAAAAAGTCAAAGCATTGGCACTTTTAGAGAATGTCTCCTTACAAAAGTGTTTGAACAAAAAAGTTTTAATTAAACTGATCCGCTGTTTATTTTTGTTTCATGAGTGTGTAACTTCTTTCAGCGCCCTTCCTGGTGTGTGTTATCTCCTCATCTGTTTGCCCAGCCTACCCTGCCAGATTGTGTAATCCTTCCACATGCCAGTTTGCAAATCTTCATTCCTAGGACATCTATAAAATAATTCCATCATTAACTCCTTCTTAGTTGCAGAATACAGTCCTTAATTTGGCACTTACAAATATTTTCCCTGCTTTTCTCTTTCCCCTTAGTCAGTGACTGTCAAGCTGCACAGCAGGGTAGCAAAAAAACCCCCATGAAATTAATGTGGCTTTTTAATTAATTGCCTCTTATTCTGCTAGTTTGCACTTCAGCCAAGTGGAAGGATAATTATTCTTTTGAAGGGAACCTCTATGGTGTTTTGATTGAACTTTTTTTACATAAGGTCCATGGTCATTATCATCAAATGAGAAAAAATCTGACAGTGTATTTGCAAATGCAGTGACTAACCTGCCTTGCTTAGGAGAATCTGGGCACTGATACACCACACCTGTTGTAGTGGTTATTTTTTTACTTTTCTATAGGAGACAGAAAAGAGCAGCATGAGTATCTTATGGTCTGTCATACCTATCTTTCAATTTTATGGTGGTACATACTGGAGAGGACAGATTGGTCTGGGCCTTACTTTTGGGGTATCTACAGAGAAACTGGGTGCATAGAGCAGCCTGAGAGCTGTTCTTGTAAAGGTCCTGACTTGAAACGGTGGGTTTCCTTGCCTTCGAATTTTCTTACTGCTTTCTGTTTGACCTCAAGCCAAGCCACAAAACCATGCTTGGGCTCTCTGCCCATTTCAGGCTTTACCTTAATAATGTTAAATTTAAAGAAAATTTTGTAGATGCCAAACAGATTGTGCTTTATAAGTAGAATGGGAAAATGAAAATATATGAAACATGTTTGAAATACCCGAAACGAGAAATGAAAATTTTATCTAAAATGACAGGTGAAAATATCAAGACTAGGCTCAGAACATTAAGCTGTTTAAGCAAATAGCTGGGAAAGGATCTAAGTTATGTGAATACTATACTGTGCTGGTGTGACATCAAGAGGAGTTTCTTCATTTACTGCAGGGTCTTTGGCAAATAGGTGAGCGTTTATGTTTCCCATGGCAAAAATAGTTCAGATGAAGTTACGGATTAGGAGGTGGCAAAAAAGCTTTTGCAGACTATCAGAACTTCACCTGTTCTTCAACTGCTGTTTCAAATACCAGCGTTGTGGTCTGGCTCAAACAGCAGGGCAGGTGCCTTTTATTTCTTAGCCAGTGATTTTTACTGTGTAGAGAAAGGGCCTGGAACCCTGTTTTTCAGCCTTCATCCAGTTTCACCTTGGCCTCTTAGGCCACCTTTGGTACACTTGCTTTGACTTCCTGTTGGTCCGTTTCCTGTTTGTAAAACTAGGCTCCTTGGCAGGGCAGGGCAATATTCCTTCATTCTGTAGAGGGTACTGACAGAACTGGCTTTTCATCCTAAGAATTTTCATTTGTTGAGTATTAGTATGTTATGGATAACAGTATAACACAGCATGCATCATGCTAATTGATTTTTATCTAGAGAATGTGGTTTCCATTTGCTTAATTTGCTGTATGTAATTCACAATAGTGACTTATTTTTAAAGCAGTTAAATGCAATGCATCTTTGTAGGGCTGGTGGAACTTAAAAGGCCTTCACGGGCTTGCTTGCACAGATCATATTCAGTAAAAGTTTGCTACTGTGTTTTTATTAATGAATGAGGACCTACAAAATATATATTTCTCTAAGCGTTCCATCTCCTGTTGGAAACTGAAAATGTATTCGGAATTGTTTATCAGCTCCAGAGGTGAAATGTCTGCTTAGTAAAGTAAACATGAATAAGCTGCTTTCTGTGTCATGTGGTGTGGGATAACCTTCTCCTGCTTTTGCAAAAGGATTCTGCTCCTGATGATGATAGTTTCATTCCTGTTCATGGATGAGGAAATCAGAAAGAGATTTGTAAACTAGTGCACAACATAAGTGAAGGGATTGTTGAACCTTTTGGTTTTGCTGTGCTGTTGTTTTTGGGTGTTTTTTTTTACAGACGAGAAGGGAAGAGAATGGAAAATTATATTTGGGTGGGGAACATGTCTTTTCAGTATCTCTGTTCCACTGGTGAGATAAAGCTTCCAAGCAGTTTTCCATTTACTATGTGTTTGCATAATCAGAATTTCAGTTTGATTGATGTTCTTACTCACTTTGTCTTCACTTTCTTTATGAAAGGTAAAATCAATAATTAAACCCCTCATCATTCTCATCCTATTTTGCTGCTTAGTGAACTCTGGAGCTTTTCTGTTTACTGCATTTACTCTGTTTACTCTGGTCATTTGTGTAAGACACGCGCTAACCCTTTCCTTACCCAGAGTGTAACTGATCCACCTTAAGATGCACAAGAATATGTGTATAGCATTAGAGGAACACCAGTCTTGATTTGTGAAAGCTGAAAAGGTAGCTAGGTATTCTTTGCTTCAATGTTAATGATCCAGAGAAGGGGAAAAAAAGTAAAATTACAGTTTTCCACCATATCTGATGGTTACAAGAGTGAATTATAGTCAAGTATTATAGTGTTAGTGCAAGAGTAAGTGGGAAGTCAGGAAAGTAACCAATTTTTTCCCATTGGAATATAAGCAAAAAGACTGTCTAACTCTCCAAAAATAAATAAAATACAATCCTACTTTTGGCACCAAAGTATCTACATAGGTCTGTATATCATATGGCTTTAGGCTGGTCAGTTAACCCAGCAAGCCTTTATTCTCCATTACTTCAACTCATATTTACAAAGTTGTTCCTGCTTTCTATTTTCATTCCCACCTTAACTTGGCAATGTTACACATGTGCTGGATGCAGAGTAGTAAGTGCTAGACATATGATTTCTCTTAGCCATTGGAGGATGTATTCATTTTTCTCCCTCTGAAAGAGAGAAATAAGACAACAACCTCTGTAAGGCAAGAGCAACTCAATGATTTTAAATAGAGAGGAAAAACCATCCCAATTATAGAATTTTACAGGAAAATCATATATGAAAAAGTAAAAGACTTTTAAACTGAACTTACACAAAGCAGTGTGGACCAGAGTGGGTCTAACTAAGCATGTGTCAAAATTTCCACTAGATACCTCTGTTTTGAGGGATTTGCAACTTGCTACTTAAATTGTAGGGGAAAATATTTAGCTCATATTTTTTGCTGAAAAAAACATGCAAAAATGAAAAATTATTTTGGTGTTCCTAGTATTATGCTGGAAAATACAAGACCCAAAACCAGGCACCTGAACCAACCCCTGCTCCCAAACACAAAAGAAACCTCAAATCAACCAACCTAAAATACAGACCTTTATTCCCAGTAAGATCTGTGATTGGGCTGTTACTCTGAAGTATAATGGCATTAAATGATTTCCTGCCTGGCATGTGAAAAAAAAAAATTGTAGCCAGATGTAAATATTGTTTTGAAACTTAAATGCCACCTGATCATGTGTGGAATAATCATATAGAGTTTTGTTGCATTTTTTTCTGGTGGCTTTGTGAAGTTTCTCCATGCAGAAAAGAGTCTGGCAGTTGTGTGCTTACTTTGCACAGAGGATGTGTTGCATCCTTCCCCTTGAATTCTGATCCTACTGAATTTGGTAGAAATTGGGGTGACTAATTATCAGTATGGAAACTGATTTTGAAACAGGAAAATTTGGAACAGATTTTGCACAAGAAAAAGAGATTCAACACCAGTCTTACATTTGGGAAGTTCTGTGGTTTTGCCCCTTCCCGAGGACAGAGTTTTCCATGTAAGTTTCATTTGAGTGCAAGTCTAATATTTGTGATGGGACAGTTCAGCTGAACAAAGTAGATACAAAAATTCCACATTTTAAAATAGGAAGAGAATCTTCAAGCAGTTTCAACAAGTATCAGTTCTTCCTAAGGTTACTTTCATCTTACAGGTAATCTTAGAGTATGTAGCATTGTTCTCAAGTTCTTTAGCATTTGGGTTATGTTTTGTTTTAAAAATACTGTGGTAGACTTTAAACAAAATATGCAACTTCTTATCTATATGGAAAGGGGAAATTCTTTCATACAAACTCTCATGGTTTTATATTTGACTACTTTCATGTAAAAAGGGGAGTGCTGAAAGTTCCAGTGGACTTCATGGCGTTTTGTGTTTCTCCCTTTTAAGGGTCTGTCTCTTTTTAGAGAAAAATTTAATGCCATATAAACTCTCGAATATCTCAACCTTTATCAAAATCTGATGTTTGCTTTCTGGATTTGATATTCTCATGCATAACATCTTTAGATACTTTGCTTTAGATAAAAGCTACAGATGTAATTGTATTTACAGTTCTGTATATTTGTGTCATAGTTACATTCTGAGATAATGCAATGTTTTCAACAGCTGCTGAGATGGCTTTGTGCTTTTGAGAGTGAATATTCAGGTTTTTACACTGTAAAATTTCTGGTACATTTTCATTAGCAAATGTGCATGCTGTATTGTTTCTTGCCTTCTATTTAAAAACTCAGTCTGTTCTTCCTTTGCTCTTTTTTTCCTTGGGTACATATGCTGGTATTCGCAACTGACATATTTTCTTAAACAGAAATGAACATTACAGAAGTTTAATTACCATTAACTTTTTCTTGCAGGTTAACTCTGGTATTTGCAGGCTTCCTTCTTAATTGATCAGGCAGTTTTACAGTTGCTGAGTTTCACTGTTGTCTGTGAGCCTTAAGAATGTTCCTTAAGAGTTTGATCCCTGGTGACCAATTTACCCCAGATTTCCACTCTAACACTGATGGCCATTTCTGTGTTCATTAATAAAATGGGCCCATGCTCATTGTGTGAGCCCCAAGACTCATGGTGTGATGACGTGTGTGTCTAGAAAGACATGCCTTCCTCTAAAGACAGGGAGAGCTGATCCACTGGGCCTGCTGGGAATGGTCTCCCATGGGAGCTGTTGCCCGAATGGTGTCTGAGCTGTGTGGCACAAGGCTGGTGGGGCTGGGACAGTCATGGCAAGGCACCTGCCTGCAGCTAGGAGTGCTCATGCCCTGGCCCTGTTTTAGTTCCTATTACAAGGAAATACACACAAGCCAGTGTAGTCAGGGTTTTTGATACGTTAAAAACGTATCTTTTTGCCTTCACTTTCTCTTACAATCGGGGGAGCAAACATTGGCCATGCATCTGCTGTAGAATATAGCAAAGACTGTTCAAACTGTTCATTTTAACACCCTAGTTAAAACAAATTCTTACTGTCTTGCAGCATGTTGTCTTACAGAGGTTCATGAAGCCCTTAGTTAAGTTATTTACATAATAATGGTCTTTTTGTGAAAGAAGCAGCAAAGACTGTGTGGAGTTGAGGGCTTAACTGAAGTGGGTTGTCCTCCCTGTGTGAAGAGCACTGCCCAAGCTGGGACTCTGCTTGAGTCAAGCAGTAGCAGTAATAGATCTGCTGCTGATCCTGCCTTTTCTTTAAGTTGCTTTGGTTGCACAGAGCATGAGAATAATTTATGGTTAGTGCAGGGGAAACCTTTTCATTCCTGAGGTGACAAAACATGTAATCTCAGGCGAGGTATGTAAATGTATTATTGGTGTCTGATTGTAATATGTCATGCACCTAAGAAGTTGTAATTGCAACTGAGAGCATGAAAAGAAGTATGGGACTGGGGGCAACGCTCAAAATGTGTCTGGAGTCTGAGTGTCTTAACAAACAAATGTCCACTTCAGTTTGTTTACAGTGTTGGGAGGGGAATTGACCTGTTGTTATTGTGTCATAGAAACACAGAATGGTTTAAGTTGCAGAAGATTTCTAAGTCATCAAGTTCAATGTTTAACCCAGCACCACCTTTTAAGCTAACTGCCAAATACATATAAATATATATATAATTTTCACACGTGCGTGTATCTCAATGACCTGTGGTACCAAAAGGCATATAGGACAGAACTAGTTTATTAGTTATGTAGATAGGTAATTCTTACCTCACTCCTACTTGTAGCTGAAATATACCTTTCAAGTCAGCTGAATAAATGTTAAAATTAATGCAAGTAATCTAAAGAAAATACCAAAGGGCAAAGGTGAATGTGGTAGACTAGGCAGATAATATAAAGTTAGGAATAAAAGAGAATGTTATTTTTGTTATGTAATGTGCTAATGTGACATTTACCACGCAGAAACAGCACACTGTTTTTATGACATGGGTTTCAGGTAAATCCCACCATATATTGCCTATATTCTTGGTATTATAGTTTATAGGAATTTTGTAATAAAAAACCCCCACTGTATCCAGAGGGTAAGTGATGGTGTGGAAGGGGCAGTGAGTGCCCCAAGGGTATTCCAGAACAAACACACTTATTCTGAAGGGCTTTCAGGAAGCCATATCTCTCCCCTCTCTAGAAGCTGAAACTTTTTCAGATGGAGAAAACGAATCCCAGGAAACCTGTATGAATAGTGAAGTTTTGATGAGGAATTCTTAAATTGAGGAAATATTTTTGGTCTTGGTTTTCAGCTTTCCTGTCATTATCTTTAGAGGGACCTTGTTACTCTTTCAGTGTGTTATAATAGAAACTAATCATTATAAAAGTCAGTAGTTAAGGATTAATAATTAGGAAAGGGATTTATTACTTTTTGTCAGAAGACATAATAAATTGTGGAGTAATACTTCTTGTAACCTCTCTCTTTTTAATCCTTGTTATGCACTGGGCAAGATTTCAGTTGATAGTGCTGGCTGCTGCAGGCTGTAGTCCTCTATGAAAAGAGGGTTTCTGGCTTTTGTTTGAATCTACATAGATGGCTTTTCTGTTGAGAGAAATGGTGGGAGATGAGCTAATGAGCTGATGGAAAGTTGTGAGATATTTGCTTCACATAAAACTCTGGCAATGAAGTTCTTTGTCAAACAAAAACAGCATAACCCTTGCCTGAGGTTGCCTCATAGTTCAGCTCATTACAATTAGAGATCTCTGTTTGGATTAGGAATTTATAATACAGTAACTAATGCAGATAACTCATGGGTATAAGACACACTCTCTTAATACTGGAGATGAAGTGTTTGTCCCTTAACACTTAACCTGATGGACTTAGAGATCTTGTGGCTCCTGTTGAAATAGTGTCACTTAAAGTTCTGGATCTGGGAGTAAGTCCTTGTAGTCTGAGAAATGCTGAGTGGTTGCCTTTGGACTAATGCTTCAATGACATAGGTTGGTGTTTGTAAGCCCTATAACAGCAACTCACATGGTGATTCATATTCTGTGTCTTTCCATTATCTCCTAAATTTGCAGGTTGAAAGGGTCTCATCTTTATGGTGTCACAGAATGCTGTCAGCTGCGCGTCAAATTTTACAGAAGCTTCTTTCTAGTGTTTACCTGACAAACATCTGATCCAAAGCTTTTTCAAATCTTTAATTTTTAGACAAAAAATATAAGTCTGGGTTTGTTTTGACAGAGAAAGTTGTTGAGCAAGCAGAGGGAAATTTCTGATTTATCCTAAGGGGATATATTTGCAGTTCTGTAGGTTGTGAGGTAGTGTACGTCTAAGTAGTAAAAAGTCAAAGACTATAAAAATAATGTGCTCTGATATAATAATTCTTGAAACAAAGCATTAATGCATACAGTTCTATTATTTTTTAAAGCAAGGGAAGTCTTTTTCTATGGCAATCCTATTACCTGGGGAAAAAGCATAATTTCAGATCAAAGGCATTTAGTGCTGTTTCTTCCTCTTTTTTTTTCGTTTTTTTGTTTGTTTGTTTGTTTGTTTGTTTGTTATTTGGTTTGGGTTTTTTTTTTTTTTTTTTTGATTTTTGTTAATGTTGTTGTAGCTTCTCAGTGGGCCTTCCTTTCAGGAATTTTCAAAAATAAGCACTCAGAAAGCTAGGTAGAATTTAGGCCATCTATTCTGAATATAGTACCAGATTTGTAGTGGGATGAACACTGTTTTCAGCCAAGACTTGTTTGCAGCAGGATCCACTGAGTTCTGTGGATTGACTGTGAAATTACTTCAGTCCAGGTTGCAAGCTCAGGTTTCCCATGTACCGGTGAGGTGGATGTTTTTATTGAATGCTTCCAGGATCTCCTGCTCCGGCTCTCTCTCTCCACCCCCAGCTTTGATGATAAAAATAACGTTATGTTTAAATACCCATTGTTGAGGAGTTGACTGTGAGTTGTATGAGGATGAAATGGTGGTATAGGATCATGGCATTGAATGTGTTGGCCCTGAGCCACAGGTAAGCAGCACCTCTACTTACTTGCAGCTGTACAGAGTTGGAGTTGATGTTTTACACCTATTGGTGGTTAATTTGCACAGGCACAAGTATGGAAAGCTAAAACAGCACATGACAGGCTCAAATCTCCAGCCTGCAGCAAAATGTCTGTGACCTCCCAGCACCTGCCCAGAGGGTGATGCTTGTTTCAGAGATTCTCTGCAGTGTTAATGTTCTCCATTTTGACTGATTAAATTTTGTAGTTGAGGGCTCACCTTTGGTCTGCAGGAAAAACAGTCCCCCTCTTGAACACATTCCTGTCACTTCATTGTCATTCAAACTTATCATTAAGTAAGCTGAGAGTTTAGGTAAGAAGTTATTTATTTAGCATTGCCCGTTCTTCCAAAAGAAGCTGTGTTGTCCCAGTGGCATTTTTCTTAAACATACTATTAAAACCATTTAAGGGAAGCTAAAGTAGGCTCTTCAGAATTAAGTATTTTAAAAACATTTTCTTATTTCCACAGTTGTGATTCTTTGAGTAATGTTGCAAATTGAAACTGCTGCCTAGCATAGTCTGAATCCAAAATTTTCTATATTGTTCCTAACACCTACTAAGGGCTTGCTTTTGGAAAGAAATAGCTTTCATATTCTCCTAAGAGAGTTATGTACAAGTAGTGTGAGATGTTGATGAACTGCTCAGTGTTAGTACATTGTTGCTGTTATTACTAGACTCTTTGCAGCCAGACTGTAGAAAGAGCAAGAAGTGGAGAAATCAAATTGAGAGTTATTCTTCACATACTTGTGCATTTTGACTGAAATAACTTTTTCAGCTATACTGAGGTCTTAGCTATTGAAATCGAAACTTACTATGCCTTCTTAATCATGAATCTTCTGTTACTAGCAAGGGAGCCTGCTGTGAATCATATGTGCAATTAAGGTGACTAAATCTGGAGGAAAATGTGAACTATAAAATTCTGAAAGAAGAATTAGAGACATAAATTTTGCACTTTTCATTTCTACCTTTTCATCCTTTTCTCATTTTCAGCTTTCAAAGGGTTTTATTTTATCCTCCTTTAATCCCCACTTTTAAAAAATATATTTTTTTTAATGTCCTCTTCATTTTCTCTTTCTAAGGTTTTTCTCTCAGTACCTCCTCTAGATCTCTTGACCTTTTAATTAACATCACTTATGGCAAAAGTAAAGTTTCTTCTGGCTAGCTTATCTTAATATTCTGGACTTAAGCAATGAGTCACTATGACATACTAGCCAGGCCTTTTAATCCTCAAGCTCTCAGGAGAAGTCTTTGGGAATTTTTGTGTCAGAATATTTACGGAGGGTAAGGTTCTTTCTCTTTCTAAATGTTTACCAGGGGGCTTTAGACTGGTATGAGCACGTGAACGCAACACAATGGATATTTCATATTTTGCATCAGTCTTTTCCATGGATGCACATTCTGTAAGAGAATGCTCCATGTCAGATACTACTTTATCTTCTGTACTAAAGGGGGGGGGGGGTCTCTCCCTTGTGGGGCTGTGGAATGTGGCTTGGTGGGTGGGAAACAAGAAGCTCCAGGATAGCTATTCGGCCTTTGCCTTCTCTGTTTCCCCTTTCCTGTCTGCCTCTCACAGTCTTCCCTTTCACTTCTCTGGGAGCCAGATGAAAAATTTACTTTTAGCCATTAGGGAATAGGAGGACTGAAGGAGTACTGTGGGACTTCTGGTGGAAACTGGTGTACAGGACGTTGCTTTTTCTGGGAAGCTGTCCAGGGACAGGGGACTTGGAGCTCCAAAAGAGACGCTTTTCAAGTTGGCTGCACAAGCTTCTCCAGCATTATCTCTTGTAGTTGGCTGTAATTGTTCTTTTTTTGGTAATGATCCTTTTTCAGTCACTAGAGGATAGAGCTTTGTAGTTTGTTTGACTGTAAGAGCCAACAATAGCTATTGATCACAAGTATTTCTTATAGTAAGTCAAATACGGCTTATTACAGCAATAGTATTTGTCACCACTTCATGTCAGATGTCTTTTATGTGGGATGAAAACTGCTAATATGGGTGAAAGGTCTTCCAACACCAAATATGCCACACTGAGTGAAGCTCTTTGTCAAGGATATTTCAAACTGTGCCAAACATCAGCAGGCTGCCTGCTGTGGTACCAGGTGCTCTGAGCTTCCCAAAGATGGAAGGAACGCAGTTTTTTTTTTTCCAGTTCTGTTTCCCTTCAGATCTAAACAGTCATCTCTCATTATTCATAGTATCAAAGGGTGTTTAAATACATGGTGTACTGTGGTAGTGAATGCTCCTTTCCTATCCCAAGATGGCTGATCTGAAAAAAACAGAAGTGAGAATATGTTTTTGACTGTGAATATTTTAGTCCGATGGCTCTTAAGAGTATATTTATATATTTAATTTAGCTACAGCATTCAAGTAATTAGAGAAATTGAAGTGTTGGGAAAGTAAACCAAACTAAAGATAGTATAATTTCATATAATCTTAATATAAGTATTTTCAGGTGGTGAAGATATTTAGTGCAGTGGTTTTAAGGATGATTCATGAAAAAAAAAGAGTGATTAGAAACTTGCAGAGTTTCTAGAGTATCCAGAGATTTTTGTTTGTTTCAATTTCCGTCTCCTGTTCTTACTTGCTTTGGTAGCAAGAGCTGGAATGCTTCGGTGTTTGAGGGAAGACCAGTATTGTCTTTAGGTTTACATTCCAGTCTTTGGGGGAAGACCAGCATTGTCTTTAGGTTTACATTCCTGTTTCAAAGCAATTTGTTTTCAGAGACTGATGGATTGTTCCAGGAATCCATAATTGCATAAAGTGTTTACTTTTGCAAGTAGCAAAGTGAACTGTCTTGCTAGGCAAAACTGCACAAGTGTTGTCTCAGGGGAATAAATTCTTAAGGTGTGAATTCTGGAACCTTCATGTCTTAAAAAATATTTTTACCAGAAGGAATTGTGTGTCCAGTTGTGATTCTATTAATGTGTATTGTTTTAATGGCCTGCATGTGATAAAATGTAGCAATAAGTAAAACATAACAGATTTTCACACTGGTGCTCAGAATTTGGAAGTTTCCACTACAGCTGTGGTGTAGTAACCTTTTCTCTTTGGACGCTTGCCCTCTATGAGCCTCTTCATCTAATTTTAGGAATGCTGTCTTACTTGGCTTTCACTGTTGAAAATGATTATCTTGGAAGACATCTGTGATTCAATTTCACCACCAGCCCTCTTAACACTACTCACATCTCCAGTGTTGGCAAGTACCCTTGTAGGTTCTTGTTGCAGCTATCATTGTAAAGCACAGAACAGGGCTCTGCTCCTGACCAACCCTGGTACTTCTCTCAATCTTTGCCTCAAGCAGTGCTCCTCCACCACCTGCCCTTTCCTGCTGCCAGATGTTGCCAGACCACTCTCCTGATGAAGCACGTAGCCACACTCATGCTACAGGTTCTGATTTGGGCAACTTCAACTTTCTAATCTCAGTTACGGGGTTGAAAAAGAATGATTGTCAACAGTAGAATGCTTCCATTCACCAAGGCATTCAAAATTAATTTATGAGTGATCAGGTATTAGAAGTTCTGTGCAATCAAATTGTGTGAGTGAAATAAGTGAACTTGAGAGCTTTGGGAGTAACCTATGAACCATGTGCTTTAATTCTTAAGTACTGTGTCTTGCTTTTAGACAGAGGCTGATTTGAATCATTATATCATTGTTTTCAGTGGTGAGCATAAGGAGATACCTAAGGAGGAATAAATGGGGCAAACATGTTTAATTTAGTATGTTTCCCTAGTACTCTCTCAGCCTTTGGCTGTTTTTAGCCAAGGGATTTCCTGAACCTGTTGTGCATTGTTACTCTAGTAACCTTCAGTGAAGCAGCTCTTCCTGATGTTTTCCCAGCTTCCCTTCAAACCTATTTAAACTTGCCTCCTCAGTATCCTTAGGCAACAACTTCTGAGCATCAGGGATTTTTTGAGCTTGCTTCCTGTCACCTTCACTAAATGTTCTAATTACTGTCAGTCCTCATCCATCTTCCTTATGTCATTTGTAATTTGTAGATCTCTTATCTGAGTTCCTCTGTGGTTACTCATCCAGCATGAAGAGTCCCACCATACTTCATTCCTCCTCAGTTTGTATCCATTTCTTACCTTTGGTAACCTCACTTGGCTTTCAGTGTATCTCTTTTATCTCTGTTTCTTATATGTCTGGTTTGATAGCAGGCGACTGTATCTCTACATGGTGGCATAATTATGTTTTCTGGGTTTTTTCCTTTCTTATTTTGCTAATAAATTATGATCATTATGATTATAATTATGATGTGGGTTTTTATTGCTGATGAGCACTGAGCAGATATTTTTATGGAATTACCTATCATAATTGAAAATTTTGCTTCTGATTGACAATGGACAGCTCAGAGCCTGCCATTTTCTACATCAGGTCAAGATTTTTTGTTCAAATACATTATGCCTTCACATATATTGAACTACATCTGCTGGTTTTGTTGTGCAGTCACTCTGCAGCTATTTGCAGTTATCTGTCATCCTTAAAGCCTTTGAATAGTTTCATGTGAAAAAAAAAAAAAAAAAGCAGATCAGGGTATAAATTTCTTCATGGTTATTGTACTTTAGACCAAAAAAAGGAGAGTAATTTTTTGCAAATAACATCTCAATCTTTTTCATTCTGTTCTCTTCCTTTATTTTTCATGGGAGATAAGGAGTGAAGAGGCAAAATGGTTTATTTTGATTTGTATGGACAGCTTCTGTTTGGAGATTTGACATCAGAACTTCCTGAAGGCAAGGATTCTGCCTGTTTACACGAAAAACACACCTGTCTGTCTAGCTATATCCCTGGGGGTTTTAGTGCCTGCTTTTACTGTTCAAATTACTGATGAAAATATTTCAGCCAGCTCTACTTTTTTTCTATATAATGTGAAATCACACATCTTACAAAATCTGTTAGGCTTTGACCAAGGTCTGTGCTGGATTCCGTTGATGCCAGATTATTCCTGACTGTCCTGTTGAATACACACTGACCTGATCCTCAAGGGCCATAAGTATGTATTGCATCATTTCAAGTGGCATTTTGGAATCAAGGATTTGATATTTCTCTCTCTGCTATTCTGTACAGATAAAGTTCCTAACGCAATGTGGCAGCAATGTATCTGGATTTAAATGCTTTCAATGTGCTCCTCATATGCAGGAGGACAGGAGATTGAATGCCTCAGGGTGTATGTGAAAGGGAATAGGTTGTTTACTGTTTTGGCCAGGGATGGTAGTTTTCTTCTCTCAGTGCAAGTCACTTTACAGTCTCTCAGTCAGTAAATAAAACCCCAGTGATTATTCTGAGACCCACTTACAGTTTCAGTATTTTATATATCTTATTTTGTATATTTTTGTGCCATATGCATTTGTGTGACACTGCTTAGCTATATGACACAGATTTCTGTTACCTGAATGTTGCAAACTAGCAGCATCTCAGCTCTAAGTAATGTTTAAATTATTTTCAGTGAATGATTTCAGGTGGATTTGATTAGAGTGCATCTAATGGAAATTTTTATTATACGTTTGATAGGAATTCAATAACTTGAGACGTGGTTTGAAGACTGAGTATTATATTTTGATGGGTTATGTAGCTTTCACTTGAATTTCCATTTTGAATAAATAGAATGTTTTCATGTGGTCTAAAATACTCTTATAATGCTTTAGTGACAACTCTTAAAATGCTGTAATGACAGTGTCTGCCTACGTGGAAACTTATTTCAGGGCTTAGGGTCAAAATTCCTATATATTTGAAGATCTGTAAAAAATATATTTCTTAAAGTGTAGAGCTGGAGATTTTCTCTACTCATTTAAAGATGACACTTTTGACAAAAAGCTACATGGGATGAAGCGGGTTAGTTTTTGTAAAGCAATTCTGCTTTTGATGAGATGCTTCTATCACTGCCACAGAGCAAATAAATAGAAGTGATGATGCACAAGAGGCTCAAAAAGTAAAATCCAAGGGCTTTTTCTGAAGTTGAATTCTAGGGCAAAATGTGAAGCTCAGTATTTTCTTTTGTTCAAGTCTCAGAAGCAGCTCGGCCAGGAAAATTCCTTTTTGGCCAGGCTCCTGGGAATGCTGGGACAGCTTGTTGTCTTGCACTCAGTGGAAACCATGTGTGACACAGCAGGTACTAACCACCTCTGCAGGTTACAGCACTTTTAAAAATACAGCAGTTTTGATACTTCTATACACTCCTAATGCAAGAAAGTGGATGTTATTTTAAAACTTCTCTTGAGATCCCTTATCTGCATTAGAAGATCTGATCAGTAAAAATACTACTGAGTACAATGTTGCCATCTATTTCTTTCCATCTTCCTTCTCCATCTTCTGTCTTCTTTTTCTCTTGAATCAAACATCTCATCTTTCTTTCTGAATTCATTGTGAGCTTTGTTAAGAGAATGGAGAATAATATTTTTATTCTATCCCCTTTGTCTTAAAAGCCCCCTATGTAAGAATTAGATCTGTGCCTCACAGCTGCAGGCTAGCTCAAACTTAGGTTTTGTCCTGCAAGTGTTTCATATGTTTAGTCAAGTACCATGAGCTCAGAATTCAGAGCTGAGAATTTTAAATTTTGTTTTGGGCCTTCTTGGATAAGATTTCCCTCAGTTCCACCATTTAGCCAAACTTGTGTCAGTCTCATTGAGAGTACTGGGAGGCACATAGGATCCAAAGGCCATTTTCTGTTAAATATCAAAAATGGATTTAGGTACTTGGGAATTATATAAATGGAAAAAGATGCATATGGATATGTATGGATTAGTTTGCCAAAAGTCCTTAATGTCAGAAAGAAGTATTTACCAGCCCTGCTTTGAAATATGGCTAAATTGTGTTGCAGATTTTTTTCCACAGTCATTCAGTGTGATGAGCAGTAGGCCTGAAAAATTTTGGATTCACTCTCTAACAATCAGAAATATTTGTCTTCTCAAAAAGCTATACTGCTGCAAAATTCGGTTTTGAATTTAAAGTACTTTTTGCTGGTTGCTCTAAGAATCCTCATGAATCTCTTTTTAGTTTATTTTACTTAGAAAACATCATAACAGCATGTTTTAAGGTGAGATAATAGTCTGAATGGAAGGAGAAGCTTGAGTCCATGTTTTGGACTATTTCTGTGTAGGAAATGAGCACATTGCAGACCAGTGAAATGAAGCAGCATCGTTTGCTGCTCAGATGGGAGGCAGACTTGCCCAGGAAGAGGATTGCTCGGGGTGCGGCATGGCACACGTGCTTTGTTGGTATTAGCACCTCAGAACCACTGAGTTTCCTGAGTTTCTACATGACAGCAAACTAGATGAAGCATGACGCAGAACTAAACCACTTTCCTTTGCTCATGCTCAATTACTGTCAGGGGGATAAGCATTTAGCCACATCAGTACCTCCTTGTGCCAGCTCTGGCCTTTGGCTGCTGTGTTGGCTGTGGCAGGATTTGTGCCAAATTCAGCCTCTTATCCCTTCTGGAGTCACTTGAGTTGGTCCGTGTAGCAGAGTCCCTTTTTGCACACAGCTTTGCTTGGCCTGGCACAGATGTGCTCTATCCAAGGCAAATAATCTTCAAATCAAGTGATCCTTACAAGAATTACGAGGAAGATGGTTATATGGGGAGGTATTAACACCTTTTGGTAGTATCAGTTATACTTCCAGTACATGGACAGTATGAATTATAGTAGTGACCTCACTTTGTGGTGCAATTCAAGGTGTTTATTGGCCTAGTCAGGTACCAAAAAATTATACCAACCACACCTCTGTATTTAAGACTGCCAATTTTCACGAAGTGTTGTTTTGAATATCTCTTTCACTTAAGGAAGATGGCTTTGGAAGATGGCTTTGGAAGATGGTAAAAAGATGCTAATTCAGGTAGTGATGGTAAAAGGATGCTAATTCAGGTAGTGATGGTAAAAGGCTTTGGAAAATGGTAAAAGGATGCTAATTCAGTCTTCTGTGCTTCACATGAATTCATTTGCGTTTTCTGTATTTCTGTGTTCAGTGAATTAATTCAGCTTTTCATAGACTGGGTTTACTGTTGTTCCTGGGGAATTCTGTGACAACTTCATTTTCATTTATACATACAGATATTAGGCTTTAGATTTAATTCAGTGTTCAGTTAAATAATATTGGACCAGTATACACAAAGATGTCTATGGGAGAAGGTTGGAGAAAGCAAGCAGCTCTTGAACAACGTGTTGTTACTGATGAGTGGAACCATAGTGCAAAAGCAATGGACTGTTTAAAAGTAGAAAATAAAACTAAACAGCCAGTGTCCAGCTGGGTTTGTGTACGTGTTAGATTAGGGATGTTAAATCATGTATTTTGTATAGATGGTCTAGTAGGTCCATTGAAAGTCTTGGTAGTTAAATCAATAAGTCTGTTAGCTCTTAGTTTATGTTGCTACTTAAAATGTTATAGGATTGACTATCCTTCACAAAGTATTTGTACTTGTAAATATTCAGATCAGTTTCATGCAAATTGCTTTCAGAGTAGCATTCTCTAGAGGGTTTTTTTTTTTTTTTTGTAACCTCCATCCTCCTGCATAAGTAATTAGAGATAATAATTATGGGGAAAATTATTAAAGCTTTAGCTTGTCAACACACGTCTCTATTTTTGATGACTCACATTTTGCTTTAAGCAGACTGTGTTTCCTTTGTTACTTCTTACTCCTGCCAGCACTCCTTAGGTTTTCATTTCATGGTTACATTTGTTACCTCATATACCAGAGGGCTATGAGAAAAGAAATTAAAATGGTTTAGGAGTACCTTGAGACATTTATCTGTGTGGATAAATGCCCCTTGGACAGAGCTGGAAGTAATAAAATTTTCAAAACTGGGACTGTCAAGCCTAAAGCCCAGCTAACAAGAACTGTTCATGGTTGTTGCTGCATGGAGCATTTGTTTAGCAAAAAGCAAACATAGTCCTTGGATAGAACTTTGCTGAAGAGATATTGGTGGCACAGTGGCATGCCAGTTCACAAATGAAAGAACAGTGAGAAGACAGACTCATCAGTTTGTAGAGTATTACAGATTGGCAAAAACCCTGGCCTTCTTCCTTCCTCTGTGTTTATATTCCACTTTCTTTAACCCAAAGTCTGCCGTGTCTTCTTTTTGGTATCCATTGTAAATAGCACAGACTTGTCACATATTCCTTGTATCTGTCACAAAGAAGCTGATGAAGACCATTCAAGGAAGGATGCTGCTTTCCTACCCGTAATAAACCCAGCTCCTCCAGGGCTCAAAGAAATGTAATAGTTGCCTCCAGTTAGTTTCTTACAATTTTAAACTAGGAGGGTTTTTTTGGGTTGTTTTTTTGTTGGGTTTGTTTTTGGTTTTGTTTTTTTTTTTTTTTTTTGCTTAATATATGATAAATTTAGTTATTGGCTGAATCTTGCTGTGCTTAAGGCAGGTTTTTAGGTTTTGTTTGTGGAGCAGCTTACAGATGAGGAATACTACCACACATCAAAGTTTAGTTGTATGTGTTCCTTCCATGAGTCAGTGGCACAAGTAGGAAATAGAGCTCATGATTATTCTTAGTCCCAGGGACATTTCATCCCAAGAATAGGCTCATATACTTTGGTCCCTGAACAATACCCTGTCCTTATATAGCTTTTAAAAATAATCATTGCACAGAAGCAGGGTTGATCTGATTGCCAAATATGATGGTAGGCATTTTTTGTCTCTGCAAGCTTGTTGACAGGAACCTTTGTTTTCCTTTGCTTCCTCTGAAGTGTTAAGGAATACTCCATTGTTCAGATTATCTGACTGCATTCTGCACCTGTAGATTTCTAAAAAAGAAGTGCTTGGGTTTTTGTTTTGTTGGTTTTTTTCTTGTGTAAGTGTTATTAGGTTTTTTTTTGCCAGGGGAGGGGACTTTTCTTTGTTGTGGGGTTGTTTTGGGGTTTTTTTTGGTAGGTTTTCTTACTAATTCTTTTTCCTATGTTTCCTGTCACTGAGAAGGGAAGTTCTATATGAGGAAGGGGGATGAATGAGTCAGGGTAGTACTGGATTATCAAGAGTGAACCACTATCAGCATGTATAATTTTTAGTCTTTTCCCTATGTCTTCTGGAGATCTTAAAGAATTCACATATTTCTTCAGATTTTTTTCTCTTCTGTGTTTTGTCCTGGACTTAGTGCATTCCTATTAGAGTCACTTATCAGTAGCTAATAGCAGAAGTATCATCTGTCAAGGGATTTTATGAGCAGCTATGATTGTCTTCATGGTGGCAAAATAAAAATGGGAAATAATTTGTAAAGAGCTTATTTCACACAATGGAAATCGGAGTCACAAAACATAAATTCTGAACTCTGGGAGAATGGAGTAACCGAGCTTAGAACACAGGTCTTCATTTCCCTCTTTTATACGTGAATCAGAAGGCTCTATTCTGTTTGTTTGGGTTAGTAACATGTATTTTGTAGAATCCTTGTGTTCTACCACAATTGAGCATATGGATCAGAGATCTGTTTTGAATAGAACTAATTAAGTGAAATGAGCTCTGTACATATGCTTTGGATTTTGAGGCTTTAATATTTGGGGGGGATGGATTTTTAGAAGTCAAAATAAACAATTCACCTTATGAAATTCATATTTCAAACTTTCTTTCATCTTGGTTCCTATGCAGTTATGATTTGCAGTTTTGCCAGCTAAGAGAGCTGTCTTTAAGTGATTATTCTATAAAATTATTATAGAGGAATTATCTGTTATTTAGGAATAGTTTGGTGTATTTTTGTGAAAGTTCTATCTGGAAAATATTCTTAGGTGCCAAACAGATTTTATTCTAACTCTAAAGACTGTTTTTCCATGCCAGGTGATTGAGTTATATATTATGAGTTGAAAAGTTGGTGTATTGCTTATTACAGCAGGTGATTGTTTAACAAAGTGTATCAATGTGGATGAAGAAAGATTAAACACTTACTAGATGCAATGAAGAAGGAAATCCAGCAATAAACTAATTTTTGGAATGACATAAATAACTGCAGAGATATGCATTCATACTTCTTTTCCAAACTGGAGGGGTTTTTTTCAGAAATATTTGTAGCTGTAAAATATTTTTTTTTCATGGGCATAATAATGCATAGACATGAAAGCAGAAATTATATATACATGTAGAGTGGAGGTAGATATACATATTTTTAAGTTTTTGCAGGAGTAACAAGTAATTTCTGTTAAAATGACTTTGTCTTGGTTATTGTCTGTGACATCCAATAATTCTGAAGGACCAGGGCACAGATGGATGCTTTGGTTTGTGTATTTCTGCACAGGCTGGATCTGCCGTGTGGTTTGGTTCAGGGCTCTCCAAGTTTGGAGCCCTCTGAGCATTTTGTTCTGTTTATCCATGTCCTGCAGTAAATGCAGGGCTCAGGTGTTCTTTTCACCTCATAATTAAAGCCAGTGGCAGAAAGGAAGTGACACTGCCTAATTCCCTGTCCAGTCCTGTTTGCTGGACCATACTGCCTTCCAGCAAGTAAAATTAACTTCATGCAGTGATTACAAAGTTGACACAGCCAAAACTGATCTATGCTATTGCATGTTGATCATGCTTTACTTCATTTTTCAGTAGATCCAGGAGGGCAGGACTGCTTTCAGACCTCCTGCTACTCAGCTGCTGCTGCTGCTGCTGTTTTGGTTTGGCTGGGATGTCATAGTATCTCCATTATCAAGCCCTGTTTTCACATAGCATATGACTGGTATTTAAAAAGTCCTTCAAATATTAAATCTTTGCAGTAGTCTCTAGCCTGACCTCACTCCTGACAGTTGAAGAGAAAATTGATTTAGAATATAGTAATTTGCTGAGAAGTGAAGAAACCCAAAATTCTTGTCTTCAGGCTTTGCTCTCTGTTTAGAAATCTTGCTGATGAGGTATAACCTCAAAAGAAATAAAAAAATGCATCTTTCTCATTAACCAAAATATGTTTACTGATTCAGTAGATCTTTACAAGTTTATGTGAAATAAAAATTGTATCTTAGGTGTTCTGGGGTTGATTCAGACCATGTTGGTTCTTCAGTAGGTCTGACATGGGCAAAGATGATTGGCAACAAACCATAGACTATGACTGACAAAATGGTACTTCAGAAATCATGTTCTGCATTGGATTTGACCTGTATGGCATTAATTTGACTCAGTGAAAGGAAGGTAGCAAAAATCTGAGCTTGAATTATAGGAAAAACATCATCTAGGAGGTGTTGAGTATGTTTCAAGTAATATGGATGAGACCTACACTGTGTGTTACATAAAATGCTGTTGATATAACATCATTGAGTGTTAAAATATTGTTATATTTTACCACAGTAGCTATTATATACTGGCAAATGATCATCTTCGTTCACTTTTGTATAAAGCAGTGTTGTTTGATTTTAATTTCAGGAAGTTAAGGTTTTTCTCATCAGCATGAACTCCCTTCTCTGCAGAGATAAAATGTCTGTGCTCTGTTCCACAGCTAAGGAAAGAAGTGCCACCTCTAACCAGCCCCGGGTTGCCAGCAAAAGTATATTATAATTTTAAAGCCTGAAGGCTGGCTGCTGAGGCATTAAAACCACTATTTGTGTATAATTTGGATGTTGATTTTTTGAGCTGTAGCTTCAATGTGATCCCTTAGGATACCTCCCCTGCTGGAATCCAGTGAGTCAAAGGGTCTCTGGAGCATATCTCTTTCTGCTCAGCTCTTCTGCTCCACCAGACTGCCAGTGCAGTTGTCCCTTTGCCACTGCATCAGTCTTTGCTATGACCTGGAGAAGAAAGCCTTTGTTACTGCAAGAGATGCAGACTGGGTTCTTTACAGTTTCATGGTGGCAATGAGACCTAAAATAGGTGCTCGGATGGAATGATTCTAATGGTTTGAATGGTTTGGCTTCCATTAGAATTGTTCACTAAATTGCCAAACCTTGATGGTTTTAGTTGTTGTTTTTTCAAATGTCTTAAACTTATGAATGGAAAGTAAGATGGAAAAACTTATGAATGGAGAGTAAGATAGAAAATGTTTGACACGGCTCCATCCCTTCATATGTGTGAAGGATGGGAACCATCCTAGGTTGAAAAATGCAGCTACACAGGGCTGCCAGGTCTGATAAAGTGGAATACATGCTTCCTGAGGTGTTCTGGGAAAGCCCTCCCCAAGGCAGGAAAAGTACATTGCTGAAATAGATAGATATCTTCAGGCAAGTGAAATGCCCAGAGAGGGAGAGTCGTTGGCCCACCCCAGTGCCATTAACTCTGCACCATAATTGTTGCAAACAGTTTCTGAAATCAGTGAGCTTTGTATCTTTGCCTTAAGAAGGGACTGAGATCTGGTATCACATAAGCATATCTGAACAAAAATGGTGCAATTTGTGCTTTTCAGTTCTAAAGAAAAAATATGTTAAGTGAAAAATTGAGGAATGATTTATCATGGCTTTTTGATACCAAAGAAGGACTTGAGATAATGATCTCATGGAGTAGGAATCAAAATTAAAGAGAAAAAAAACATATGTCCTGCATATAAATTACCAGGAGTTTGTCTTCTCTTGCTGTTTGTACATGCTGTGATATATGTTCAAGCACAGACAAGCTTCTAGTTGGTTTCAAGTTTCACCTTTGCCATCAGATGAAAAGAAGCTGTCTCAGATGTTAAATTTTTTTTTCTTGTTTATACAAATGCAAACAAAAAATAATTTTACTTTTTTCCTTTTCTTCTGATTTTGTATACTGGAACAGAAGTGCACAGATGCACTTAGTGACTGGCGCTGCTCTAAGAGGGAAGGAAGAGGCTTTGTGATTTAGATGGAGCCATTTGGGTGGTGTCTCTCCTGTGCATTTGCTGCCCACATTCTAGCAGCTGCTGGTTCTGGCCATGCCCTGTGCAGCTGTGACCAGCAGGCAGTGCTTCTGCAGGGAGAGACACATGCTGCCCTGCGGGCAAGGAAGTCCCCAGATGGCATCTCTGTGTGACTTCATCCCTTAACTCAGCACAGGGCTCAAGCCTCAGGGATCCAGCAAGCTCACTAGGAGAATTTGTACCTGAAAAGAGCCCCTGCAGCACAGCACATTAATGTGGGACACTGATTGTGCCAGGCAAGGCAGAGCTCTGCTCAAACTCGCACCGAGTCGTGTTCCTATCTGTCCCAAGTACAGAAAGCTTCTTGTTTAATCTTTGGTTTAGGGCAGACCGAGGAAGCCATGTGAAAAAAGCTGTTGCTTGCTCCTCTGCATCAGGCTTAAGTTCTAAGGAGTAAAATAATAAAGAATACATGGGTGTTATTAAAATACAAAGGAAATAGGAAGGGGGGATAGCAAGGAACTATTGAGCATTATAATTATAGACATCTGATTTTGCTGAAGGAATTAGAGGACTCTGAATGACTTAGCCTTATAGCCATTCTTAATCTTCAGGGAAGGGAGAGTGTATTCATTGGGGATTGCCTTGTTTGTTTTAAATTACTTATGTTTTTACAATAACTGTGTCATCATTTTCTTGGTAGTAAAACCTATAGTAAATCTGCAACAAAGCTTCCACAGAAATCTCTATTATGGAGTTAAAAAATGTAGTTGAAATAATTACCACCTCAGTACTAAATTGAACGTTCTTTTAGGAAGACCCCAGGAAATATGTTCAACTAAAATAAATATGTATCTTAATGTTTCCATGTGTCAAGGAACTTAAGAATAAGTTTGAATTTATTTAAAATACTGTCTTTAAACAGATGGTAAATTACATGATTGATAAGCATTTTAAGCATGTGTGGTTTTCATTAAATTGCTTGAGTCATTTTTATGTAATACCTGATATGGTTAAAGCTGAACCGGCTTGACATATATAGGGCACTTCTAACACATTAAAATACTCCAGTAGAATTCACAAGAATACAAATCCTTCATCAGAAACTGCTTGGTCTACTCTATTTTGTATATTAGCTTGGGAAATGGCCTTTTTTTTCGTGCAAGGAGCATCAAGGAATCTCCAGGTACAAGCTCTCATAAAGTTTCCTCCTTCTCTCTTTTCTCCTCTCATCACCATTTCCCACAGAGATGGGATCAGAGATGGGATTTCTGTGCCAAAAGCCAAGTAATTTTTGATTAACTGATACAAGCCTGGAAAATGTATGGAAATGAGAAAATAGCAAAAAAGCTTGATTTTTTTTGTTTTTTGTTTACAAGTTAGATTTTTGTTTATGATTTGCTAGTGAAAGCAAATTTTAACTAGAGACCATTTGAAAGGAGAAAAAGAAGTAGATACACTAAGAGAAAGCTAAAAAAATAAAAATAATAAAACTATCATAGGAAAAATTAGTAAATCTAGTTCTATGCTGTCTTTATATTTCTAGAAACCTGGAATGAAACAGGTTTGTTGTCATATACAAAACTATAATTTTAGATTTTTGAGTGTGATGTGGAGTAGTTTTTTAGTTTTCTTTGTTGGTTGTCTTTTTTATTTTTTATGTATAAGCTGTCTAATTAGTATAAATTCTTGCTTCTGCAATGAATAAATGAAATAGAAACACAGAAGCGTAATGCACAAGAAGTGTATCTGAATATGCAGTTGAGAACTCAAATTTGTTCTGTTTCCAAAAAGTGGTTTTATATTCATGGAGACTTATAATAAATATGTCCTCAGAAGTCCATAGAAACACAAACCACTGATGTGTTTTTCTTTGTTTTCAGTTGAAAGCTCTGTGTTCTTGTGTCACACAGACTGTTACACAAATACATGGGACATGTGAAATACTGAAAGATTTGTTAATTTTTTTTAATTCTAAGGATTTGATGT
This sequence comes from Haemorhous mexicanus, assembly GCF_027477595.1. Lineage (NCBI taxonomy): Eukaryota > Metazoa > Chordata > Aves > Passeriformes > Fringillidae > Haemorhous > Haemorhous mexicanus. The sequence goes on along the minus strand of NC_082342.1, from coordinate 18,224,720 downwards.
GATTTTTTTTCCTATTATATCTGCAGGAGAAACCTTACAAAGCTGTCTCTCATCTTCAGCCACATGTTAGCAGAAATCAAGGCTATCTTTCCAAATGGACAATTCCAGGGTGATAACTTTCGCATCACCAAAGCTGATGCTGCAGATTTCTGGAGAAAATTCTTTGGAGATAAGTAAGTAACCTTTGTAAAATCCTCAGTTCTTTCTAAACATAAGCATTAAAAGAATGAACTTTTCAAAAATCCAAAAAAGGATTGGTGGGTGTTTTGAAGATAATTTCTCATCTAGGTCTTTAAATTGGCTGAAATTGCTGAGTTCATTGTTAGCAGGTTTTTTTTCCAATGCTATAATTTGCTCAAAGGTAGTTTTCTGGAGGGTGCTTAAGTTCAGCCTTACTGCAAGAAGTTTATTTGTTCCATTATAGGGTGAAGATAGTACATTGCTTTCACAAAGTATATGTCAAATAATGTCCTTTCATACTAAATATGTATATATACATTCTACAAATGAAAACTCTAAAGTCTGAATTAGGAACTTGATATTAGTTTCATGGACAGTATGTTTCCTTGCCTTTGTAAGTATGACAGTATTTGGTGAAATGAAGTGTGTGAAATGTAGATATGCGATTTAATCCATGTGAAATGTAAAAGTAGGCATATGTGGGACTTTTGGTTTGTTTCTGAAGAAAAAATATCCATTTTGAATACACAGATATGCTAGTAGATGTTCAGCTTGTTCTCTTTCTCATGTGTAATGTTTATAAGTGTAACAGTGACATAAGAGGAATGCCAGAGGCAATAGGTTGGTGTATTTTTCATTATAACAGAGCAGTCATTATGGTCATCAGCTCTGGTATCTTGCACAATGTAGGCAGAATAATTTCTGCAATAATCTGTTGCGTCTTCTGAGCATAAACAGCTCTTTAAAGTAAGTAATTTTTTATTTAGAATACAGCGTAGTAGGTTGGCACTTTTGCAAATCAATTCTGTTCAGTGTGAATTTGCAAGTTTCACTTCCATGGATTTTTTTGTTAGTCTAAACACACTCACTGTTAGCTTTCCTCTTTCTGGGTTCATGGTGGTGTTTTCTGGTGATTTCTTTCCCATGTAAGTAATGTCAGAGTATGATGAAGTTGCTGTATCAGTCCTCTGTTTTGTTAGAGAAAAGGAATTTAACCGTGTTCCATGTTACCCATTTTAATGTGAATTTAATTTTCAAAATAACTTCAAAAGTTCAGCTAAAGTTTTCTGAAGGATTAACTTAAGTGACATATAGAGTTCTCTATCAGACAAGGCTTTTCAAAAACATGTCAGTCAAGAAAAGAAAAACAGGATCTTTGATAAAATGACTAATGATCATGTTTGTTCAGCATTGCTATTTTTTCTTCCTCTTTTTTTCCCCCTTGCTTAGGAACTCTCAGAATTTAAATTTCCTTGTGGTACTTCTCTTTTCCTGTTTGGCTCTGTCCTTGAATGACCTTTAGCAGATGTCTTGATTGCAAATTGCATTTCTGTCATTGGGATTTACAGCTCTCCTCCTCTGCAAGCTGCTCTTTCTTTCTATCATTTCCTCAGCTCCCCTATTCTCTATGCTGTCTCTTTGGGATTCTCCACTGACTTCTACTGTCTGTGGGAGTTTCAAGAGATTTCCTTCAAGTTTCCTTCCAATGGTCCGGTCCTGCCAATTTCCATTGGGAGATGACACAATGGGTAGGTGTTTGAGGTGTCAGACAGTGGGATACTGTAACATATTAGTAAGTTTTTATCAGAACAAGGTTGGCAAGGAGAATCTTTCAACTGCATTGTTTCATCTGAACAACTCAGCTCTGCCCTTGTCTTTTTCTTACACATATTTAATCTCTTCTCACTCATCTCCTGGACCTCTTATTTCTAAAACCTTTTATGGCCCCAGAACCCTTGCCATGCCTTTTCTAGGTTTCATTTTTTTCCTGCTTATTTAAATTTCTATATAGAATGCAACTTAAATATGAACCTTCAGCACAAACCCTCTGACTTTCTCTGCTTTCCCCTGTGTACTTTGATAGGGTTTTTTTTGGTTTTGGGGTTTTTTGTTTTGTTGTTTTTTTAGGGAGGGTGACTGGATATATGGGTTTTGTTGGCTTTTTGCCTAAAACATCAATTTATCAAAAATGTCTAAGAATCAAGGCAGTTTGGTGACATGCAGTTAAACATATGTATCTTTGGTTTTGTAGCGTAGCCTGACATTTTTTTGGAGTTATTTCTGGTCAGATGCTTTACTTTCAGATCAAGTAAATAAGCCCAGTTACTGGTGCTCTCAGCTCTTCTCCAATAAAGTGAGGCTGGTTTTGATGCCTGACTTCTAAGCAAGGAGCAGTAGATCTGTGCTTGGCAGCCTTGCCATTACCTCAGGTTTAGTTAACTGTGCTTAAGTAACTATAAAACATGTAACAGCACATATGTCAAACAAACAGATGAGAAAAAAGTTTATTTGGCATTATGCTTAATCTCTTTGTTATACAAAATGCCTGAAGCATTTTTAAACATTAATTATTTTCTAATCCTTTTAGAAGTATATGGCAGATATAGCTGTAAGCCACATCCTTTACAATGGACCTGTTGTGACAATTTAGTTTGCAAATATGCTGGTATCACTTCCCTAAAAGCAAAGCCTGCATAAAGGTTTTGCAAATTACTCATAATACCTTTCTCCAACCTGGCCACCTAAAGGTAGGCCCCTAGGACTTTCTGACCCCCAAGTCTATTTAGGCAGTGCAGGGAGGAACTTGACTGTGTGTTCCCTGGCTGTAGCTCTGTTTGCAGGGCAAGCCTGGACCCCTCACTTATTTCTGAACAGCAGCCCTTACTTTGGGTTACTGACTAATGCTGCTCAAGATTAGGGCATAAATAAAAAGTTGTGCTGGATCTTGGCTTCTGATGGTAAACTGTAGTACAAAAAATATTTCTATTGCAGTTTGATCTGATTGGAAGGAGGGAATTTGAAGTATTAGATTAATTTGTGATTTTTTTCAACATAGTATTATCATAAAAACCTTCCTGTTTTTAAAAATAATGAATTGGATGCTTTTTTTATCGAATCAACTTTTTGCACTCATTTCTTTCTGAAATAATACATCTTTTAATCTTTATTTTGAAATATTTTAAATAGCAAGAAGGTCACCAATAGTAATTTATATTTTTAAGCTGACTGTTTGGCTTTCAGTTTTTGTAAATGTGACCTACACTTCCTTTTACAGAAAGCAACATGTTGCAGTTTGCTGAAGACTGAAATACAATACATACAGTTTTCATGTGTCCAGTTTTTATGAAAAAAAAAAAAAAAAATTGGTTTTTTTTACTGCTCTTTTCCAGTGAATGGGGAAGTTTTAATTTTGTTGGTTACATTTGTCTGTCTGAGCACTTGTTGCAAAATTGTGCAGCTGCAACTAAGTTTATTTATCCTGTTACTAATAAGTGTCATAGTCTGCAATCTTTCTTTTTGTGTTTAGAGCTAGTCGAGTGTAAATTTGTGTGGCTTCAAACTCATGAGCAAAATAAATGGCTGGGCTCTTTGGATCATACATCCAGCTGCTCTTTGGATTTCTCTTGAAAACACTCTGTGTAGAACTGAGTGTACAGTGTGTACACTGTGTGTAGACTGAGTGTAGAACTCAGCAAGCAATTTGAATGGCTCCCTCAGAGCAAAGTGCTGAGATAACAACATATTCTTGGCCTTCGAATACCTTCTCAGCTTTCACTTTTATGGTACACCCCTAAAAAACTTCTAGACAATGCCAGTCGTTGGAGAAGCTCATCTGGGAGAGAATGCTTTGTGAGAGCAGCAGATACATCAGTAATGGAAATCATCAGCCCTCACACAGGCAGAAAGTGTAAAAGGAGCACACAGTCAGAGCCTTTACAATTGTGAGGTTTTTCCAGTATTGCGCATTTCAGAGGAGAAGAGGAGACCTTGGAAGTTATAGGATATTTGGAAGGGATCTGGATGCACAATGCAGGGTTTAGAAGTGTAATGGGAGGATTGATAAATCAAGGTGGGAGATAGAGATTTTGATTGTTTGGGTGGAAGAAGGGTGCTAATAAAGAAGGAAAAACTGGAGGTATTGATTTCTCTGCAAGGATGAAGTAAAACATGTATCCAAATTAGGGGGTAGGTGAGGGGTCAGCAGTATTCAATAGAAGGCCCAGGATTATTTTGGTGTTTGGATTTTGTCAAGGAAGCTGACAGAGAAAAGATATCAGGGAGATGGGGAATAGACTGTTTGGATTTGCTTTCTGAAAACAAAAATCAGGAATGAGTGAGAACATTCCAAAGGCTGAATGCCTGGAATAGGTTGTTTCTGGCATTTTCACAGGCTATTTGGAAAAAGAGAGCTTCTTAAAGAAGGAGCTGACTGAAAGAGAACTAAGAAATAAATTGGCACGAGCTTTATCTATAGCAAGAAAGAACTTGATAATGTCAAAAGCAGGAAAGTGGTGAAGTTAAGACGCTATTTTTTTGAATTTGTAGTGATTGGTGGAGTACAATGATTGGAGCAAGTGGTTTCGGTGGAGTGAATCTTCACCCCTGGTTCACCATTTTAGTTGTGCTGAAGCAAGTGCTAGTTACCCGTACAGCTGAGCAGTAATGTTCAGTGCAACTGTGAAACTGTGAGGCATGCAATCAGCAGTTATATTTGTTTACAGATACTTTAGTAACCCCCCTCCAGTGGGTTGTAAATATGCATATAAAACACAATCTGATAGCATCTTCATTACCAACATGTTATTACTCCATAATGCTTGATGAGAATTTCCCTTGATTTCTCACTCATTTTAATAGCACCTTACATCTTCTAAAGTTTTTTTTTTTTTCCTGAGTAGAAATGTGCAAAATGCCACAGAGAGCAATCCTGAACTGAGAAGGAGAGTAGGCAAGATGACCTAACAGATCTTTCAGCTTCTGAATTTGAAAACTACAGAAGTCATGCAGGGCTTGGTAACTATTAAAATTTGTTACACAAATTTGTGATTTGTGGCTGTCTTCATGTTGCAGAATGAATCAGCAGCAAAATGTTAATATTCTTAGATTTTCATTTTTTCAATAGATCTACCATTTATTTAACTTTTAAGCTTTTCATTCTTTACTGGGAAACTTTTAAAATGTTAAGGCATTTTTGTTATTGTTTTCAGGTAAATTGATTTCCCACCTTTTAGCTGCTGAGGAAATAGAAATTCTTTCACTGTTGGGATCAAATACATTACTATTTTAATGTTCCTGTACTTTTTTCCAGATGAGATCTGACATGTATTTATTTTTTATTGGAATTTATGAAAAAAAGTGGCTGTTGATTTCTCTACAGCAGTTAAACAGTGCATTTCAAATTGATATTCTAAACTTTGAGTAGCTGTGGTTCTGCTGTGGTCAGTGCTTTTTGGCTCAGGATCGAGCAGACACAGCCTCAGTGGTTTGGGTTCACAGAAGAAGCAGTAAAACAGGCAGACCACAATGCACAGCTTATCTGACAGTTAAATGTTTTCAAGTTCAGGAGACCTCAGATAAGCTAAGTTTTCACACCTTATTAATCCCCTTAATTTATTACTTGATTTTCTGTTCTTGTGGCTGATAGTGCCCAAGAGCCCCATTACTGCCTAAACAGTGTAAAAATACAATCTGAAGAGTTGGTCCTGGCCCAAAGAGCTTCAAATCCGAGTATGAACTGAAGTGTAAGAGGAGTGCAAGATGAAAAAGTTTGAATAAGACAACAGGTAACGTTATAAAGAAGTGCAAGTCAGTAGAAAGTTGCAAGACAGGATTAGAAAATGGAAAAGAGCAGTCTTCACAGCTGTTCTGGGTAACTAAGAATAAGGTAAAATGGCATGTACAAAAGATGAAAGTTCTCATCCTTGGCACATGAGATTGGGAGACAGGAGAACACATTCTTCATGGATAGGCAGGAGAGGCAAATTTTTAATTACAAAAGGATGTGCAAAAGCATGAGTGTGCTTTGGGTTTGTGGTTAGAGATCAGAATTGAAAATATAGAGAAGTGTATCCCTTTGGGGACACTTGGGGATTGCAGAGTTCCTGTAAGTCTCAAGGAACTTGCTGTCTCTCTAGCAACGTCCAGTTACACAGCTTTGGAAGTGGCTTTTTTTTTTCTTTGGTGGTATATTTTCTCCATTTCCTAAGGCTGATTTTCTCTCTTTTACCTTCTCTGTTCTCATTAGATTCATCTGTATTTGTTGGGAATGATGTCACTATTTAGCAATTGTACTGGCATGATATAGGAGAATTCCTTTTTACCCTTAGGACTGAACTTCTCAAGCCTTCTGCGTGTCAATTATTTGCTTTGCAGTTCAGAAGCAGTGGAAACATGTGGCCTCTCACTTAAAACTGAAGCAGCAGTCTTAAGAAAATGCTCTTTTCAGTGGTGATAAGTCAAAATCCACATTGCTCACTGCTGACTTAACAAAGAATGTTGTTTCTATCTGGGTCAGTATTTGCTTGAATATTTTTGAGATTGCTCTGGAAACAGTAAAGGCCTTTTCATGGTGCATTTTTTGGCAGCATTTGAGAGAGTTGCTTGCAGACAAAAATGTTCACTGTAAGTTATACAGGTACATGTTTACCTCCCTAGACATTCTTGTGGTCTGCTCTGGTTCAAATGGAAGCAGTGTCACTTGACATTCCAGGATAGCTGCATCTCTGCAGTTTTACTCAAGTGCTGTACTCTTCATGCTCGGGAAATATATGCTTCATCTCCAGGTTTATTTTAATGTCTTTTGCTTTTTAATAATGTAACAACATTTGGGGAGTTTAAGAAAATCCCACGTGCACATGATCAGGGCAGGAGTGAAGAGAGGACCTAAATTCCTCTGCTAAATTGCTTGAAAATCACATGCTAGACACTAATCCTTTTCCCTTAAGCATATGGAAATTGTATGGGTGGTGTTTAAAACACTGTATTTGAGATAATAGAGTCATACTTTGCTTTGATGTGTGCCAACAATAGTAAATAGATACCATTCTATATAACAGTGTTTTTAAAATCTTGTATTTCAGTTAGAACACTTTAGAATTCATTGCTTTTCAAATATACTTGCTAGATGTACTATAGCAGAAGAAAGGGAGAGAAGTAGTGTCATTTAGAGAGGCCTGTGGAGAAATGGCTTATTTTAGTGTTTTTGAAAGGAGAAATGGCTTATTTTAGGGTTTTTGACAGGACTTTTTAAGAAAACAATCACAGGGTAAATACCAAGATCCAGATAGTTTTGTTGGTTTGAGAGATGCACAGAAAGCCTCTTAAGGAAATATTTTTCAGGATAATTTGTTTTATTTTGTTTTCTTTCCTTGAATTGTCATGGGCTTGCTTCTACTCTAATGATGAGGAAAGGTGGTACGAGGACATGTTGTGTACAAATCGTTTCCTAAAAGATTGGTAGAGATTTGAATTTCCTTGGAAAAGGTCCTTCTATTCTTTTACTGCAGTACATCATGTACACTGTGGCTTTCTTCATATTTTTGTTTCCTTCTAATATTATATCTCTGAAGATTTTTGAACTGATAGAGGGTTGCAATAAATTGACATGGAGCACAGTAACAGTATGCACGTGTAATTTAGTCTGATTTTTCTTTTCCTCAAATTGTATCATAAAAAGAGAAATTGTTGCCAAAGCTCTGGGTATATCTGTTTGTAATGTGTGCATATGCATATGCAGTGCTGTAAAATTTGGGCATCAAACCTTTGAGGGACGTACAGTCACTGTTTAGTACCATCCTCTCCTGTGAGAGACTCCCCAGAACATTGTCTCAGCTGGAGTCAGTCATGGGCACTTCTTCTACAAGGGATAGCTTATGTAACTACAATTAAATACCTGAAATACTGAGACCTGCACTTCCTCAGCCCAATTCTGTAGACAACTAATGTTACCAGGATATCAAATCATGTCTGTCTGATGAGCCAAGGCAGAGCTGACTGACTCATCTCCTAGACAAGTGTCCACAGGTTCAGCCTAATCGCATGAGGCATGTGGAGGATATCTGCCAGCCTCTAGTGCAAGGTATCATTAGGACCCGATGCAAAAAATATTACAAAGATCCCTGAAAATATTTATAGGAGATGCCTTCTGTGGTTCAGGAGCTGAATATGGCAGGCAGTGGTTTCATTGTAAACAGGATTTAATTTTTTTCTTTCTATAAGGACAGGTGTTTTATACATGTAAACATATGTATATATTTAAATAACAATCTAAACATGCTATTAACTAGAACAGTCCCAATCTCAACCTTGGTCCTGTTCTCTTTCCCCTTCCACTGTCTCTGCCACCAACCAAAACCCAAATTAAAATAACTCTTTAGACTCGAGTCATGAACAGGGTGCCTTCAAAGGCTGTGTATCCCCTAAAACACAAGAAAGCAAGAGCAGTGAAATGTTAATTCAGAAAGAAACCCAACTTGCCAGTCATCTCTGAAAGCTTCTTTCATGCTTGTGACCCCTCCCAGATCTCTGCCAGAGGACCTGTTTCTCAGGGTGCCTGAAAGGTCACCGGGTTTCAGTGATGTAGGAGCAGGAGGGGAGGACACTGCACCAACCTTCACCTTGTGAACCCTCAGTAACACCTGCATTTAGTGGGTGTGTGCTGTCTGCAAGGTCTCAAAGAGCTCGGCATATGTGTGGGTAAACTGGAGAGAGACACTGGGGGAGAAACTGGTGCTGTTTCAAAGGATTTAGGAATGATAACTCTAAAAAATAGCTGCTGAGAAATAGGAGTTAACAGGTTTCAACAACCAATTCACACCTTTATTTAAAGAAAGCAGAAGATAAAAGACCTATCCCACAAAGCTGCAGAGAAAAAAACTTGCTGAATTTAGTGTTTAAATTTGGGCCACCAAGCACTTGTTCTTGGAGAAATCCCAAAAAATAACTTTAGATGTTATTTCATTAGCTAATCACTCATTTTCCAGCATCTGGTTTCTGTCTTAGCCAAAGTACTAGCCAACAGAGCTCTAAAAAACATACTCTCCTGAAGACTTTTGTTTTCTGTGTTGCTTGTGGAGTTTTGGGGGTGCAGGGTGTTAGTGAATAGATAGCCAAAGATCCTACTTATTATTTGCATCTAGGAAACTGTCTTGTGCAAGGCACGAAAAGCCAGTTGTTAAGGTGTAGTATGGATGTGATCATATCTGATAAATGCTCTACTGTTTTTTTGTTTTAGGGTTATTGCCTTAACCTTTAAAAAAACTCAAAGCAATAAAATTAATACCTCCCCTGCAAAGAAAGCCCCAACAAATAACAACCAAACAAAAAGTTCACAAAACCCACAGCCAACCCTGAAACTTTTCTAACCCCATTTCAGCATGATCCCAGTGTTGTAACCATTTAGAATAAAATAAATAAAGAAAATCAGAAAACATTTTGGAGCCATGGTTACAGGAGCTAAATAAGCAGTAGGTGCTTGAACTAAGACAACTTTCACACCACAAAAGCACTGACTTTTCTGGTTTTTTTTCTTTGGTCTGAATTTAATGCAATGTTTTATTCTCTCTTTACCCTAATGAAAATTTGATCTGCATTCTTTCATAAATGGCATCTGATGTGGTATCTCTCTTCAGCTCTTTGTGGTTTCCTGTTTTTCATACACAGATGAAAGTATCTGCTGAGATCTATTAAACTTCCCATTTTGTCATTTATAACTTTCTCAATACAAGCCTGCATGTAACAAGTGGATTTCTTTGCATTTTTAAATGCAGTGAATATCTTATGCAATAGAAATACAGGAGTGTATCTTTAGTTGTACTTCAAATTACTGCTTCTTTTAATTTAGGATAACTGCATGGTATTTTTTATACAGGACCAACTTAATACAGTTGGTTTCTCCCCATCATACCAAGTAATTTATATTTCTGCATGAGAAAATACTTAGAAAAACTAAGGCAGTTTGAACCAATAAAATTTACAGGAAATATTTCTGAATTTGTGAGGCCTATGTATTTTGTTGATTTAGCAGTTATTAACAAAATATTACTGTGGATGTATGAGATGTTGTCCTGAATAATTATGCATTGGTTATATTTTGGTTAATTAAAATGTTTTAAAAATATCATGTAATCTCAATGTGTGGCAGAACATTTTTAAGAGGCGTTAAGACTTGGCAAAATTTTGACTTGGCGCTAATGACACAGGAAGAATTGCTGTTATTGAGAGTGATAAGGTGGAGCACATTCAAGTGATCAACCTCATGCCAGTTTCCAAATACAAGTACTCGGCTGGTAAAATAACTAACCTGCATTATCTTCAACTGTGCAAACAGAAACTGAATCTGACAGAACATGGCTCTCTGTGTTAGAAAGGATAATTCTAATTTCCTGTCTATTAAAGTTAATGTAACTGTCATGGCTTATGGCAGGGCTTGGACCACTCTTAGTGGTATCTGGTTGATTGCTGTCATGTTACTTGACCACTGTTCAAGAGCTTTAGCTTTAACAAAAATCACATAATTGTAGATATTAAATTGATACTTATCCTTCTGGGAAGGAAGGCTGTGAAGAAAGGATTTCTTTTACAAGCATAGAGCAGGCCCTTTACATTATCTCTGAAAGGATGTGAGATTGTTTGCAACACCTGCTTAGTAGGGTATTTTGGTTTCTGCACCATTCTTTTGTGGTGGTCCTAAGGAAGCTTGAATATTTATCATTGTGAAATAAATGATATTCAGCTGTGTTTAAAGGAAGGTAAGCTGTGCTTGTATTTGCTTAGGCTGCTTTCAGAAAACTTAATTTGTAGGGGTTTTTTTCCTCTGTAGAGAAACCAAATTAATGTTACAGTTCACTCCTTTAATAGTTCAGTTTTGATGTCTAAATGAGGTATCAAGTCTTAAATATGTTATTTCATTGAATTTATTCTTTCTACCTGTTTAACAGAACTATAGTGCCATGGAAGGTGTTCAGGCAGTGCCTTCATGAAGTTCATCAGATTAGCTCTGGTTTGGAAGCAATGGCTCTTAAATCTACTATTGACTTGACCTGCAATGACTACATTTCAATTTTTGAATTTGATATCTTCACTAGATTATTTCAGGTAAGATTTGAAAATTATAGATAGCTGTGTGAATTTGAGATGCTTAGTGCCCTGAAGCAAGGAAGCAGATTTTTTTAAAAACTGAAAGAACTAAAACATTGCGGATTAGAAATAAATTGTGAATTTCTTTTAGTCCTTCAGAGGTGTTAGAGGCAGCAACACACACCTCTGAAAAACTGAAAGCATCCAGCAACACCTGCTTCATTTCTGCACACATCTAGTATTATTATATTATAATAGCTTTTTGCTGCTTAGTTATTTTTCACTATTTTTAAATATATTCCTAGAAATGTAGACCTCTTAATAACCAGAGTTTTAGTTGTGTTTTTTGTTGTGCATTTGTAGCTACATATATGAGGTGTGTCTGCAAATTCATAAGGACAGTTACGTATTACTTTCTTTAGGCTAAATGTAGGCCTAACTCTTTTATTTATGAACATATTTTTGCCATTAATGCTTATTTACAACAAGGAACTATATTTGGGAATAGCATTAATTGTTCTACTATTTATCTGAAATAAGCTTTTCATGTATGTTATGGGTCTATTTTAACCTCATGTCTCTTCTACAAAACATACTTTAGGTATTTTAGTTAATATAGAAGACTATACTGGTTTGCATACATATTAGATGTTTCTGAAATTTATCGCTTTGGATATTTATTTTGTATATGAAACTATTGAGAGATACAACCATTTATTTGGTTGTACAGTGGTAAACTAGTACAGAACCACAAGTTGCACTAGGGAAGTTTTAGACTGGACATTAGGAAAAGTGTCTTCACTGAAAGGATTATCAAGTATTTAGGGACATGATTTAGTGGGGACTCAGCAGTGCTGGGTTAACAGTTGGACTCAATGATCTTTAAGGTCCTTTTCCAACCTATAAGAATTTATCATTATTCTTTAGCCTGATGGAGATATGTTCAAAATATCAACTTTACATAAAACCCTGGGTTGATGTTTGTTCTGTTTTCCACATTGTAATGTGCTAATTGTTGCTTAGATGTCCTACTTTTGCTGTTATGGGAAAGGGTGCCATTATGAAGTTAATAGTAAAATCTGGCAGGAGGGGGTTAATGATTTTAGTATATAGAGTTTTGATTTTGATTATTTCTTCTCCATTCTGAGTCAAAACATTGTCACAAATGTTGCAAATAGTTGCAAATGGTAATGGTGTCAGTAATCTCTTTTTAACTGACCCACAAATATTGGTCACTTATTTTCTTTGTGAGGCCGCTGCTGGTTTGATTCATTACTGTGCCCCGTGCTAGAAGAAGGGGATCAGCAGTATTGATACATGTAAAGAGAGATGACTGGTAAGGGTTAAGAGTTTTAATTCAGCAAAGAAGCAGAGAGATATGTTTTGCCAAACAGATTAGGTGCAAAAGCTGCGTAACTGTTGAACTGAACTTGCACTGAACTTGGTCTGAGAACTTCTCCCAGGAGGTTACATTTTACTTCTCTAGTTTTTAAACAGCTTCTGTAACTGTGTGTACACCCACTGAGAGAAAATCCCAATTAAGTAATCAAAAAACTGTTTTGCCAACTGTGGGTTATGTTACAGAAAAGCTGCATTTGTAAGGGTGTTTATTCACAGAAGAAAGCACTACTCTGCTTTATGGAGATCCTGTGAAAGTGAAGTTGCTCCCCCTGCCTCCCCATTGTATGTATGCACAGCTTCAAGTGCTGTGTTCCCTGACCAGAGAAAAGCTTAGCACAGCAGAATACCTGGATGCTCTGCAGGAACTTCAATCTGTTACTGTTAACATGTCCTTTCGTATGAAAATACTACCACTAAAGAGAAAGGGAGCAAATCTTGTCCCATTTAGCACTTCTGCTCTGGTAAGACTCTGCTCACAAGGCAAGCTATGGGTTCTTGCCTTTGAATGGTTTGGGTTGGAAGAGACCCTAAAGATTATCTCATTCCAGCCCCCTGCCATGGGTAAGGACACACTTCCACTAGACCAGGTTGCTCAGAGCTCCATCTAACCTGAACACTCTCAGGGATGGGGCATCAAATGAAATGTTGTGGATCAGCTTCCCTGGGCAACCCGTTACAGTGCCTTCATTACACTTAGACTGAAGAATTTCTTCCAAATATTCAGTCTAAACTTTATAGGCTTTCAGTTCAAAACCATTCCCCTTGTCCTATCACTCCAAGCCTTGTAAAGTCCCTCTCCAACTCTCCTGTAGACCGCTTTAGGTACTGGGATGCTGCTTCGGGTTTCCCCAGAGCCTTCTCTTCTCCAGGCTGAATAATCCCAACTCTCTTAGCCTGTCTTCATAGGAGAGGTGCTCCATCCACTTGATCATCCTGCTGTCCCTCCTCTGGACTTGTTCCAGCAGGTCCATGTCCTTCCTGTGCTGAGGGCCAAAGAGCTGGATGCAGTTGTTTAGGAGGGTCTCATGAGAGTTGAGGAGATGGAGAATCCCCTCCCTTGCCCTGCTGGCCACACTGCTTTGGGTGCAGCCCAGGACACATTTGGCTTTCTGAGCTGGGAGTGCACCTTGCTGGGTTGTGTCCAGCCTCTCATCCAGCAGCACACCCAAGTCCTGCTCATCAGGGCTGCTCTCAATCCATTCTCCACTCAGCCTGTACTTGTGCTTGGGATTGCCTAAGCCCCGTGCAGGACCTTGCACTTGGCCTGGTTGAATTTGTTGGAGCTGGCAGGATGAAGTTTTGAATCTAGGACTGGAATTATTTTTTTTTCCTCTTTTGGAGAAATTTAAACACTTAAGGTTTCTTATGGCCTCTGTGCTGAAACCTGTCTTCTATTCCATGTGTACAACTTGGTGAGGTATTAATTTTAAAATAAACAGCTATTCATCTGTGTTTAGGTAGTGGCTAGGGTTTGCCTGGGAAATGTAACACTCAAGTAGAACTGTTAGGATAATCTGCTCAAGCTTGTCACACTGGCATTTCATCTCTGCCTGATTAGCCCTTAGAAGTTCTTTTAAAGGGAATTTGCAGGGCACATAATAACACAAGCCTCTTGTCTTGTGTCACTTAACTTTACCTGCCTTGATCTTCTGAGAAATAGATTAAAAATCTGCAAACCATTCAGTGTCAGTTTATTGACTTCCCAAATGCTGGCAATGGACATTTATATATCTGCATTAATCCACTACTTTAAAAAATCATTCTTCATTTACAGTAATGGACTATTCCGTATTGTTTGAAGTGATAGCATAGCAGGCATGTTTCACTGAGTTTTCTGAAGCATTTCTATTGAGGTTAGCAAATACTCAGGTGAAGTATGAGTATTTGTTTTGTTTTCTGGCTTTAATGCCATTATGGTGACTGAAGAAATCAAGAAGTAGAGAATAAAAAAAGGAATGACAGCTCAAATTAGCAGCTTTATTACGATTCATTTGTTAGTGTTGCTTTTCATTAACTATCAAAGTGCTTCAAGATGTCTCAGGCTTAATTGATGTTTTTATTAAACCATCATGGAGTCATACTTTCCAGGTTCTAACTAAATATGTTTATTATTTTATGTAGCTATGAATAGAAGATCTTTTAAATTCAGGGTCTTCAGCATCTCAATCCAAAAAGTTGTGCTTGGTGTTCTTGGAATAAATCTTTTGAAGGAGCACTTGTAGCAAAGTTGGGTATATAGGACAGTCCTTTGTACCATTCAGACCTAAAGCAAACCTGTGTATTTTTCAGCTGAAGCTAAAACACTTCAGGTGTTTCTGACTCACAGACTTGAGTTTTATTAGAAATACAGAACTACCTGGCTTAGTCCCTTTACTTCTTTGTCTTCTCTTTGTAGCCGTGGGGTTCAATCTTAAGGAATTGGAACTTCTTAGCTGTGACACATCCTGGATATATGGCATTCCTGACGTATGATGAAGTGAAAGCAAGGCTGCAGAAATACAGCACTAAACCTGGGAGGTGAGACGTTTCACTGCGTATTGCTTTCCAAATAAACTTGCTGTCTCAGAACCTACATAGTTATGCTGGGTTCATACTTCTATTTTGCATATTTTTGCATTTTATTTAACACCCACTGCCACACTGAAGAAGTGAAGCAAAAAAATATCATATTAGCACACTGAAGTCTAAATATGTAAAAATAAACAGAAAGAAATTTAAAATAAATTGCTTTTTCTTTCTTCTTCTGAATCAGGTAAAACCAGCAATACATTCTTGAAAAACATATTTCAAAATATAATTTGTCTTTCAAAATTTACATAGAATTTTTACTTAATAGTAAAGAAAATCATCTTAACATCTTTCATGGTAACATTCAATTTATAAAATTAATCTGTGCTTTTTTGTTCCTTTTGTGTTTCATATCTTTCTTTTTCCTTTCCCTGTATCATTCAATATCATAAACTCTTCACCTAGAAAAGCAATCAGTCAGATTAAAGATCATGACATACTGAATTTTTAAATACTTTTGATGTGGTGCTGTGCATAGTAAATTAGTTAAACTGAGCTTTTACCACTATGTCACTGTTGTCTTGGGTTTTTTTCTTCATTTGGGAGTAAAATAAAATCAATAATGGATTTAATTCTATATTACTTATCATTTATTTTGCTAGTTTTATCTTACAATTATAAAGCTTTTTCCGTAATTCTCCTTGTTGAAACTTCTGCAGAAGCACATAGTTAAAGTGCATTGCTTTGAAACTTGTTAATGAAGTCTACCAACAGTTATACCCACATTCTGTACTTGGTTTCTTTCAATTTTTAGCAAATAGTTTACTGTATCTTAAGTTATCCTAGTAGTCAAGTCCATACATACAAAAATCTTGTGGTTTCAACAGAAAACTGCTGATTTTTAGCTTGATACTCATGGACACTACTACATGAGTCAAATAAATAAGTTGATTTTGAGAGCGTTTGATGCATTTAGTATTTTCTCTGTTATTGATCCTGATGCTGTGATAGAGAAATTACCCCATGTAGCTTTTATGTTCCTTGTAAATAGACAGTTTTAAGGTAGCTTTCTATTGCATATCAGAAAATTATTTTCTGAGTTGCTTAGGTGAAATGCTGGAATGGGAAAGAGAGGATATGAAGTGAAATTTCTTCTTTAATCTGACTAAAACATCCTGCAAATTTCAAGATTCTGTTCAGATGAAAAGTACTTCAGTGTAATGTGGGTCCTACTGAAGGCTTTAAGAGCTCTGTCAAACTTCAGAGAGCCTTAGATTTCTCATATTAGTTTGGAACTAAATAAAATATTGATGTGTAATTAAGAAAAGCTGCTCTATAATACAGAATTGAGTTTGTGGTCTTTCACTGTGAGATGCTTTTCTCAGTGAGGTTTTTGCATGTGAAATGGTGTCTGACATGAAAGGGAGTAGAGTATGAAGCTCTATACGTGCCCAGTCCTGTTGCTTGTAATCTTCCTTATCTTCTGATTGTGCTCTCTGTCTGCATTATGTATACTCTCAGCTATCACCTGTAACAGAGAGAAGTATTTAAATCTAAGTCCAATGTGTAGTTAATATTTGATTTTTTTTGAAACAAAAGTGGTATTTCTTTTGTTCACCTCCACAGGCTCACACGAAATTACCATTTTCTAGTAGAGCAGGTTTTATCATTCATCTTTTGCGTTTTTGTCGCACTTAAAGAGGCTTTATATTTTTCCTTCCACTTGTTCAGGTGATTGGCCTGCACATGCACAAAAGGTGTCTGTTGTAGCTATGGAGATTGGATCATATCACACACTCTTCTTGAAGAGGTTTATGGACATGTCTGAGTGAAACTGCTCAGGGTGAATGTGCAGCTTTCACTCTGAGAACTAAAAGAGAAGCAGATGAAAAGAAGGGGGTAGGCAGCTGCTCTTACTTTATTTTGGCCCATGAGAAACTGACAGTGCAGAAGAGACAAGTTTATTTAAAATTCTACAAAGAACATGTCAGAATTGGGAATCTTACCCTAATGTTCAGGGGCCTAATTCAGTTTCTGAACCAGAGGCCATAATTTCTCTCTTCATTTCTTTTGCTGAACTCTGAATCACACTGACTTATCATTCATCCTGTTTTTATCAAGCTACATTTTCAGACTGAGTTGCACTCGCCTAGGCCAGTGGGCCATTGGCTATGTGACTGGAGATGGGAACATACTGCAGACCATACCTCACAATAAGCCTCTGTTTCAAGCTTTGATCGATGGCAGCCGGGAAGGATTGTAAGTACCAATTCTTACAGCTACCATGGCTACGAAATCCTCATTTGCTTGTTCCCTATATGCTTAAATGGGTAGTTAAAGATGTTTAAAACAGAGAAACTGCATATGGTGGTTAGCATTCTTTCAGAGTTTAAGGACCAGTTATTTAATTCATTTAAAAAACACTTGTTTCTAGTTAATCCCATTAACCAGGGTTACTGAAAGTTAACCAAAGTCATATCTCATAGCAAATAAATTCCTTGAGAAATTAAAATGAGACAGCTGTTGCATTGATCCCTCCTTCCCTCCCACAGCCCCCCAAGAGTCCCAAATGCACTTAAGCTTATTGAACAGTTACTACTTCCAGTTACTCATGTGTCCAGCTGTAGACAATGATTTGAAAGCTATGTAATTGCTTTTTTATATATTGTGCAGCCAGAACATTTTCCACATTCTAATAGTTTACTGAAAAGATTTATAATAATTAGAGAATGTAAGTTTATAGGGAGAAGTAGTACATTTTTGCTAGGTTGGCTGAAGTAACAGAAAAATATTTGGTGTCAGAATCTTTTCACTGGGATACATGTTTTGTTATACCCAATATAAATATATATAATGTGAAAGAAAAAGGAAAGGCAATTGATCAATCCTCAAAAGAAAAAAAAAAGGGTGACAAATCTTTTGCAGTCTTGTAATTTTTCTAAGTCCTACACAGTCTAGTATTTTTTTTTCAAGTATGATGATTTCATACCTGTAATAAAAACACACTTATATTGGTAGTGTTTCTCTCTGACAAAAACTGAGCAAACAAAAACTGCAGCTGAGAATATTTTATGCAGAGTGATATTTTTGTACCTTATAACTTTTTCATTATGTGACTTAAAAATATATGACCTTTAAGAAATGTTTCTGAGTTGCAGGTAGCATAAACCTGAATACAGAACATCTCAGGGTTGCTGTAATATCATTTAACCTATTGTTAATTTCCCACACAATTGAAATGTTCCCATTGGTTCTTGCATAATGTCCAGTGTGCATCAGAAGTTCTCAGTGTAGATTCTTGTCACAATATATAAAGATATGCACATATATAGTACTGTGACATACAGAATATTATTTTTTATATATATATATATATATATATATATATATATATATAAAATATAAAATAATAATACAGATACACACAAATGTTTTACCTTCTTTTCTGCAGCATTACTTGAAATAGTCTAAAGAGTCCTGAGCATGACGATCCCAGTGGGAAATCACTAGGAAGTATGAGTACACTGTGAAACAAAGATCTGAAATAATGCTATTTTGGGGTACCTCTAGAAGGTTATCTGCTAATCAAAGCTCTGATGCATGCTAGTGGTAGCTATCCAAGTGATGGCAAAATCATTCCTCTGCTTTTATAAATACGCTTGAGCATGTGTCAATATGAATATGTAGCAGTTCAGTGGCACTCAAAAGATAAAATAGATGGCTGAGGAAAGATGATTTATTTTAGGTAATGTCTACTGTAACTTATTCTGCCCCCTTGAAATTTTGTAAGTATGATTTAGCTAATAAAGGTAAAGGAATGTGCATATTTATAACAGTCTTCTTGTGATGCAGCTATCTGTTCCCAGATGGACGAAGTTATAATCCTGATTTGACAGGATTATGTGAGCCCACACCACATGATCACATAAAAGTCACACAGGTATGTTGGCAGAGTTTTGAGTTACTTTGTAATCTTCACTTCCCTTAGTATCTCACCTAGCAGTAATAATAAGGTTTTATTAAAATGTGAGTAATAAGTTCATAAGAGAGAAAATATGCTGTTGATAGAAGGGCTTAGGTGAGGACCAGGATAATAATCCTTTAAACTGTGGTCTGGATGGTGATGCAGATGGCATGTCTTGCAATGTTTTGTATATTGTGAGCCTTTTCCAAGTGAGAAGTGTTTCAAATAGCTACTAAAGGTTTTTCTGATATTTATGTAACAGATTTATGTAGGTTGTTTTTTCCTTGCTAATAACAAAAGGGAATACAGAAACAAAATGAAGATCAAATAATAGTTTTGAAGCCTGAATAGGAATGGTATAGTTGGTTGGCAGGTCCAAGAGGAAAAGTTCATACATCACAAAAATACCAGTTCCAGGGTATCCAGTTTTCTCCTTTCTTCTTTGTCTATGGCGCAAATTGACAGAGAGATCAGGGAAAACAGCAGAAGTAAGTAAATGCCTAAACAGAGTCACTTTGCAGAGAATTGCAGAGAAAATTAGAATATGTAGTTGTGGTTATAGTCTTGTTAAGTGATGATGTGATAAATTCTGCAGATATTTGATAGTCAAGTAGTAGGAAGTAACCACCCCAGGGCAAATGCTTGACTGAAAATGGTGCTGAAATTAACACTAGAAGGTTAAGGAATACTGTGTAGAACATTTTTCGTGATGAAAACATCTGGAAGACTTGAGGATATGTTCGGAGAAAGACTCAGACTTTATACAAGCACTGCTGTTCCAGATGGTCTTCTGTTTCTTCAAATCCAACTGGATGACCTGCTGAACTTTTGTACTTCTGGGTGCTCTATGTGCATTCCACTCCAGAAGTATTTTAGAAAAGAAATATTCTTTACTATTTATAGTATTAACAGAAATACCATTGCAAATATATCTGTTTTGTAAGTAAGAGAATTCTTAAAAACAATTACCTGTAGACAACCTGAGTGCTTCCACTTCTCTGACTTCCATCTTTCCCTCCAGTCTTAAGATAATAATGAAAGAGTAATGGAGATTTATCAGGTATTTGTGTTGTGCGGAGTAACGCTCCAGCCCATATCTTCACTTTTTCTCAAAGAAAGAAGCAGCAGCACATGGTCTATGACTACCTTGTTCTTCACAAGCCAATCATATTTTATTTTGAATCCAATGAATGAATCAAGTTATTTCTGCACATGTAGTTATGAGGCCCTGATTAGCTAATTCTGATGGTAATTCAACAGAGTCTGAATTATGTGAGTTTACCTTGAATAATATATAACTGAAGAGGTTAAACGTAGTCAGTGTTCCTCCTTAAATAATGAAAAGATGGTATGAAAATGGGTGCAGGGCTAGATTGCTGTAGATGGACTCCTTGCTAGAGTTCCACCATAAGCATCTTTAGTACACTGACTACAGCTGCAGATACAAGCTCTCTCCTTTGTTTTCTCTTTTTCTTAGCCTCATCTCCTCTTGCTTCATTTAGCAGTAGCTGCTTATTTTCCCATGATCTGGATTTTACTTACTTGAGGTTTTCAAAATTAGGTTTTTCAAGGCTAAAAAAGTTTATTTCAATCCAAATGCATTTAACTGCCAGTTACCTAACAATAGCCATTTCTAGAAAACTGTTCTGGACTTGAGTTTTGTCTGTTATTTATTCCTTCTAATGGTGGTGTTCTACCTTCCTGTCAGTCTTGTAAGAATGCAAAGTACTGAATAATTTGTGCATGACTGTTGCCAAATTATCCTGCAGGGTGTTTTTGCCATACTTCCTTTACAAGGATTGTGTACTTTAACATACTGCTATACAACATCCTTGCTGTAGGTGAAAAAGCCCTCTTCCTTGTCCATTTTCAATCCAATAATCTTCTTAGTCCTAAATTCATACCTCGAAATTAAAATCCCAGTTTTGTTCCCATTCTTCACTTAATTTTTCACCTAATATGTTCATTTTCTTCCTTTTATCTGCAACCAAAGAAAAGTAGGATTTGTCCCTTACAAATTAGGCAGTTAGATATAAGAAGTCTGTACAAATCTAATAGGCACAGATATTTTTAACACTTTTTGGTATGTATTGTAGTATATCACAGTTTGGAAGAAGCAAAAATGTAAGCTGTTTTAGTAACCTTAGTGTGGCTTTTAGACAGATCAGTAGCAAGAGTTTCCTTGATTAATAAGTAAAGCAGATTGGAAAAGAGGGCATTTGGAGAAGTATATTCTTTGTGAACAATCATTGGAGAGAAATAGTTGCTTTACTTTCTTTTGTTACAGGAGCAGTATGAATTGTACTGTGAAATGGGTTCCACTTTTCAGCTGTGTAAAATCTGTGCAGAGAACGACAAGGACGTGAAGATAGAGCCTTGTGGACACCTTATGTGCACTTCTTGTCTTACAGCATGGCAGGTATTGTCATAGTTTAATTGGTGGGGAAAGGGATGAATTTCTGTTACCTTTGTGTTTACAATGTGGGTATATGTTTACTTTTCCAGGTGCAAGGATGTATATATATTCAAAATTATAAACGTCCTCATTTTTCAAACCAGAAATCTGTGAAAAATAAAGCTCCAGGAGTCTTTGTAGTCTGGACTCGTAGTCTTGCCAAGGCCATTTGCTGACTGCTGCTGAGTGAAAACTATTTCCTGAGTCCAGCACCTACTGAGACAGTACAAGCTGGGTATTTGGTGCCAAATCAGTCACTTAGGTCACTTCATGATGTATTTAAAGGGTGCAAAGAGGACACATAGCTGCTGGGAATGGATAACTGACTAGACAGCATTTTATAAGGAGAAAGGATGTCTTTAGTGAGAGAAAGATCCACTCAGTAGTGGAGGTCATTCATTGACCTGTGTAAAATTAGGCTTTTAGGATGCCTGTGTCTCACATTAGTAGCATGCAAAGCACTGAAACACCTAGATGGCTTTAGATGGTTGTTGCACTAAGAGATTGAATGGAGGGGAAACTCCCTTCTCTCAAAGTCTTTTATAGAACATCCAAAAAAAACTCTGAGATTTCCTGGTAACCCAGGTTGGTGTGTTTTGTTCATGGATGCACCAGTCTGTGGGAAAAGGGAGAATGGGCACCCTTAGTTGACCTAAAAAGTAATGTCTAAAGCTGAGGTCATTCCTCTTTACAATGTGCATCATCTCTGCCCCTTCTTTCGTTTCTATATTTTATGGGGAGAAGTAAGGTTCATCCAGTTCTCAGAGAGGACTTTGTTCCACACTTCATATCAGTCTTTGCTTACAAATGTAGTGAGAAGAGTAAAAAGAATCCTTGAGTCTAGTCCATTTTGGACCTGTTTTTTAAATTAGTTCATCCTCTATCAATGTGTTTTCACTCTTACATTTGTGGCATGTCTTCAAGTACTATAATTTTCCTTTTCTAATTAGGACATTTTCTACCTAATTAAGAAAGCCTCAGTGGCAAACCAACACAATATATCAGAAGTATAATTTGAGTTTTTCTTCCATTAGCAATAAAGGTTTCTTGAAAATGAAGTACTCTCAGTTTCCATTCATTTCTTTGTGAAATTTGAGTTTGATGCTCCAAACATAAATCTTTCAAATTGGTCGTAGGTCAGAAATTCGTAGGAAATTCCATTTGAGGCATACCCACAAAAGGATATTTATTTCACTACTAAGCAGCTGCTGGGCTGGAACAATGCTTCTCATTTCAGGAGTACCCTTTCTCTATTCTTTCAAGTTTCATTCTGAATTACAGACTTAGAGGTCTGACCACATAAATCATTGACTTAAAAAATTATGAAAAATTCCGAGGTGTGTAGTTTTGTTGCTTTTGTTTGCTTGTTCCTTTGTTTTTTGGCTGAGCTGACAGGGCTAAACAGAAGGACTGAAATCTTTGTGCTTCTGATTGTTGGATGGTGTGGTAGGAGCACGTTGCAGTCTTAGGCCAGTGATGTGCTCTGATTCTGGAGACTTGAGAAGCTGAGGTCCCCAGTATTTGGCTATGGAACAGGGATTCAGGAAGACAATGACAAAGCATTTTAGGCTCAGAAGACTGACATGTTTGAATGCACCAGGTTTCATCAGAACATAGCTACCAGCTGTAATTGGTCAGGTACATTTCAGACTTCATTACAAATTTAACTTTTGTATAATTAGTGAGGCAATGAAGAGGTATGACATTGTAACAGCATCAGCTGTTGTGAGCTTCTGGTGGGTTGTTTAATTGGCAGCATAATGGCTCGTTAAGCATGCCTCAAGAGATCCAATACAGATGTTTTCACTGAGCAGAAAAAAACTGGGTAAGCAGCATCTGATCTGCATAGAATACTAAGGATGACTGAGCTGTTCACCTTTATGGGGCTCAGTCTCTCAAATAAGACTTGGTTGACTTGTTTCCTTTTTGTATTTCACAACAGGAGTAAAATGTCATTTTATACCACAGAAATCTATTGTCTGAAAAGTGTATGTCTTCTAAAAGCATATGGGCATATAGGCTGTATTGTAAGGTTCATAGTGTTCTAAATAACCTTCCTGAGGGCATGGACAGGTGTGTGTATTAATACAGACATCTCGTGTATATAGTCATACTGTTGAATATGAGTCTGATGATTTGTTTGGTTACTAAGGCTTTTCAAAAGAAAGGATGGAAACTGCTAGTGCAGAACACAGGTACAAGGAAGCCTTGAAAACTGAAAGCTCTGTGCTTCATTGATACGGTGTTTTTTTAGAAAATGAAGCTCTAAGGAGTTGTACAGAGTGAGGGAGGACTTCTGTTCACTTGACCATGGCTACTTCAGTAGGACCATATAATTTGAAGATGTTTTTTGAGGTACTAAAGTTGACTAGTTAGTTATACTTATGGTGCTGAAAGTAGAGTAGATGTGTCTTTCGATACAAAATGAAAATCCAGTGCTAATCCTGCAAGTGATGTCAGGAGACAATAATTTATGCTTATCTGACCTTGTGATACAGCTCATCCAAAAACTGTAAAATCATCTGTCAGTTTAGTAAGACTGGCAAGTGTCAGGATAAAAATAATTCTAGAAAAAAGTTAATGTTGATTTTGCATCTGAGAAATCAAAAACCAGTGCTTGCTTGGTTATATTTCAGTATAAGAAGGTTTTTTAGAATTAATTTTGGTGTTCATATCTCTTTAGCTGTCTGTCTACCTGACTGCAAATACAACACAGTGTGATTTCTGATTTCACTTTGAATTATATTGAACTCTCAAAGCTTCATGGTTCTTCTGGGTGTGGGTTTGTTTGTGGTTTTATTTGTTTGGTGGTGTGGTTTTGTTTTTTTGGGTTTTTTTTATAATTCAAATCTATGTTGTGCTTCTTGATGGAAATATTTCCATAAGTGCTTGAAAGACTTCTCTGATTTTTGTTCATTAGTAGTCTGAATCTCAAGGCTTTTTGTTTATTTCTTATGAGAAAAAATACAGTTCTGAAATAAGTAAAAGGAATTTAATATGGCTGCTTGAAAATGATTGAACGCATACTACTTTAAAATTAAAATTTAAGTAGTTCTTGTTTCTGATAATATGTGAAAATAATGCCATCTTTTATATAATTTATTGAAAATGTAGTTAAGTCCTGATTTTTTATGTAAATGTGAAGAAAGCTGTTTGTAGCTTTAGGTGCTCTGAATGCTGGTAATGCTGCAGCTGTGATAGACTGAATATGTTTTTTTCCAAGAAGAGCTGTAGGCCATAAAGCTTGCCTGCATTTCCTAACATCAAATGAAAAAGAAATACTTTATGGCTAATATGAAAGGTATATAATAAAATGCATTATCTCTGTCTACACACCTCACCTTCTTTCTCTTGAAGAAATAGCAAAATGTATGCCTGAAAGAAAACATGTTACTTCCTGACCTGTAATATTAAGACTGATTTAGTGCTTTGTAGAGATAATAGCTACATTTTGATTCGTCATTTTTAAGTGAAGCTTAGTCTATTGAAGAGAGAAAGCTTTAAATGTGCAGTCATTTTACAATTTACTATAGTTAAATATTTGTTACTCTTTTTCCTGTTTACTCCAGTCTTTCTTTACAAGCTTTTAGAGACTGGTTGAGGATGTTTCTGTGTAAAAGGTATAAATCCTACTTTTAAAATTATTGCTGGTTTTGTTTCTTTGGGTTTTTTTAATTTATCAATGGTTTTGTCTTCCTGTAGGAATCAGATGGCCAAGGCTGCCCTTTCTGCCGCTGTGAAATTAAAGGGACTGAGCCAATCATTGTGGATCCTTTTGATCCCAGGGATGAGAATTCCAGGTGCTGCAGTATTATGGATAGCTTTAGTATGCCCATGTTGGACTTGGATGATGATGATGATAGAGAAGAGTCTCTAATGATGAATCGTTTGGCTTCAGTCCGAAAGGTAACTTCTCAAACTCTGCATAACAGCTAAACCCAGATGTTTGTAAACAATGCTGCCTCTAACTTTAAACAGTGAGAGGCTGCACTTCATGCTTTAGCTCACAGCATCTCATTGAACAGTTGTTGGATTGAAAAAACAAAATGTGTCAATACAGATGCATTAAAACTGAAGTTGAATTGGAGAAAAAAAATTTCCAGATTCTCAGCTGATGTGAACTAAGATAACTTAGTTTATAATGGGCAAAGCATGAGTTTGCACCAGCTGAAACTCTTATGCAAACTATCAGTTCCCTGAGCTTCTATTCGTAAAGAACAAATAGATATTTGTTTTCTGCATTTTGTACACATGCATAGAATGTTTTAGGATTAAAGCTGAGTTTCTAAACAGTTTTCAATATTATTATTTTATAAAAGTGACTTGACAGCTAATTCATACTGCACACAAGTAGCTTTTATTTATGTTTCATGTGAGTTATCTATGATTTTTTTTTTCTGTAATTTCTAGTATTAGGTACTCTTGCTGGGAAAAGTATTTTTGAGATTATCCCTAGTGACTTTGTGTTTTCGGATGTTTTTTGTCCTGAAAGGGCTCTGTGTTAAATTCTGAGATCTTTGTTGCAAGAGATTTTATTGCTGATAAATAAGCACTATCAATGACAAAAGTTTCTTTTATGGTGATAGTTTTTACTACTCTATTTTAGCCTGGAAGATATTGTCAGAGGCCATGCAACACTGATTTTGACAGAGCATTTACTAGATTTTTCCTTATACTAAGGTCATCTAGATTGAATTGTTGCCTTGGAATTAATTTTGTAACATCTTACTTTTCCATTTCCTTATCATTGTATTTGTTTAAAAAAAAGTGTTCTTCACCCTCATATCTGAGAATATCTGTCAGTTAATATACATGCTTCTGATATCCTTCCTAACCTCTTAAGGCTTATGAATCATTCTTGTGTTGTGTACGTAATACAACATGCTCTACCCTTGGGAACAGTTTGTCCTTCCTGCCTGGACTTAAAATGCAGTCTGCAGCATGACCTCTGTGAGATAGCCTTGAATTGATGGGCTTTTATAACGCTATCACTTCCATGATAAGGCAAAAATGCATTATGCTTTTATCAAAAGAAGGAACAATAGGTTTACTATAAGACGTCTTCTTTTAGGTATCCACCAAGTGCTTGAGTGCTTTTGGGCCTTGCTATTTTTTTTTTCATTGATTTCATTGTTCAGTGAAAGAAATCTTCACTCTGCCACCCTCTTGAAGTCTATTTGAAATTGCTGATTAATTGTGTCATTTGGTGATTTTTAGCTGCCGTTTTCTTAAAATTGTTACCATTGATTGTGCAGTGATGGTCTTAACCATACTACCTGTGTGTAATATGGCATTGTTCATATATACTTTTTGTTAGCAATGTCTTCGTCAGACTTGCCTATTTCTTTAACCATTATTTATTTTTCCTGCTAATCATTGGAGCCTGCTTAAAGAAAATATATTTTTCTTTGTGACATTATGTAGAACATTACTCTTTGTGAAATTTTCTTTTATTTGTCACTAACGCTGTTCATATGAACAGGGTGCTGCATAACGACGGTCTCGTAGTAATGTAATTTTTTGAAATTATGGAAGTAAGGTGGCAAAGATAATAATTTAGCTCTTGCAGCCAACCTGCTGATACTGTTGTAACTCTGTAATCTCAGTGAACAAATTTTTCAATTCTTACTTTATTGCATGGACAGTGGTAAGATTTCTCAACATAAATCTGTTAATCCTTGAAAATCAAATGGGCTATATTTGTGTCAAATCACCTGGCTGACCATTCTAAGAAAAATCTGGCTAGTAGTGAGCTGGGCTATGAAACTCATTAGAAGAAACGAGTTTCAGGGACATGAAGGTCTGGTGAAAGTGACTGTAGGGCTTCACAAAGCATTGTGGAAATAATCAGATATCAGAAAAATACCATTTCTGCAGTTTATCACTCTTACCCCTGAACTGTACTCCAAAACTCCTAAGAAGTGTCTGAAGTCTCTGAAAGATCTCTGACTTGAAACTGCTTTAAGGAAAAGAGTAACCATGAAGCTCCTTAGTCATTCCTAAAGGAATTAGTAAGTGGATACACATTAAGAAAAATGAATAGTTATTGCTGGATGTTGTGTATGAGTCAGCAGTAGCAGCAGATCAACTCCAACAGAGGCTTTGGAGAAATCTATTGCAGTTAGACTGTTTGTCTGCCTCATCAATCTGTTTATTTTTTTTTTATTTCCAAATTGTCTTCAGATATTTCTTGATGAAAGAAAGAGGAAGAGTGGTGCCAAAAGCCTCTGTTAATTGTTTCCTCACCAAGAACTTTCAGCCCTGTGGTATCAGATTAGCTAATGCAGTTATTGCCCAAAATGTTCCTCTTCTCAGCTTATGTTCTAGCAAAGAAAAACATTATGAAATGCACATTGATAAAAGTGGAGATTACAGGCTCAGGTAAATATTAAAATAGGTTTTTTTCTTTTTTTTTTTTTTTTTTTTAATTTTTAAAGGGGACATTTTAGTCTCTAGTAGTGCATGTTAATTATTCTATACTGTTAATATTTAATTGTCCTAATAAATGAAGAGTTCTCTGTCACTTTTCTTTAGTACAAGGCATAATTTGATTTCTTTTAAAAAGAAAGAAAGAAAATAAGGAAAATGGGTAGTGCAGGAGTTCTTGCTAAGAGCAGATAATTTTGAATTCATAAGTTTTTAAGGTAATTTTTTGATCCAAATAATATCCAATGAAAACACAGAGGAGGGCTCAACCGGTATAGAAGACTATGAGGTTTTCAGTACCTTAAAGTGAATTAATATTTTTTATAAACACTTCTATCTGAAAGTAGATGAAGTTACCCCATCTGGGGTGTTACTGTCTTCTCTGAAATTAATTTCCTAGATATCTCAATGTGAAAAACCCTGGCTGATTGATTGATTGATTCACACTGTACTTTAAAATAATGATAGGAAATTGTCAAGGCTGAAAGACAGTTTGCCATGACTAGGCTTCTTCCAGCAGGTGAGTTAGGTCAGATTTGGTAAGTCACAACAAAAGACCTTGGCTCTCAATATATGGGAAGAGGTCGGTTTCACTCATTTCTATGTTATTAAATCAACTTTTTTCTGGTAATGGAAGAAGGCATGTATTACATGGCAATAATGTTTTTCATTTCATTTTATAAAATATAAAAATTGGTAAAATAAGACTTGAAATTTGTAGCCATATATTCCCTCCAGCAGTACCTGAACGGATATATATATATCTATATATATACAAATACATATATCTATATACATATATCACTTCCTATGTAATGGTACACTTGTTTGGTGGAATGTGTTAAGATCATGTCACTCAACAGGAGTGACTTACTTAACTTACTTAACTGATTACGTACTAGTATTTGAAGGGCATAAATGCTGGGAGACAGTGTGCCTCCCCTAATTACTGATTCCCTTGGCAGTGTGCTGCTGACTCTCAGAGACCTCACTCCCTCTCCCTCCTTCACATGCATTTTCTTAGGTCAACAAAGATAACGGGAGTAAATCTATCGATTTAAAAACATGTTTACAGTCATCAGTGTTAAGTGAAGTAAATTCATATCCTCATTTAAGGTTTTAAGCCTAGATAATATGGCTCTGCCTAGGTCACATCTTATCTTTACAAGAAATAACAAATATGTGAGTTACTCTCACCTGATTATAAACTTCAGAGAACTACTTCTGGTGGTCTGCTTGGACCCTCTTAGTGTCTCATGTAGTTTGAGTTTGCTCCAAGGACATTAACAGGCAGGATAGTATTCCTCAATGAAACAATCATTAGGATTTATGTTAAGAATGCTTTTCATATGTGCCTATTTCGCATAAAGAAAACTCTTGATTGAATAGCCTGGCTGTTAATATTTCCATCAGATAAAAACTTGACTAGAAATTGTAATCAGTGTTGGAAGCAGGCTTTTTCTTGAATTCACAACTGCTAGGGGCAAACTGATAACCAGTGTATCCCAGTAACAAGCCCATCTGATGGAAAAACACAAGTGTGGTCCCTTCTGCAGTACAACTGCAAAGTAAGTCACAGCTGCTTTTCCCTTGGCAGCAGTCACTCCGATCAGATGAAGTCCATGTTGTTACAAAGGAGTCTGTGTTCTCCTTAATTACATCTTTATTGCACAGGTCTGTGTGGTGCAGCAGAGCCCCTTTGTACACTAAAGGTCTGTCTTCTGTCACTGCCAGTTCATTTGAGCTAGATTGTGTCTTAATCACTTGCTTGTTTTAGCTTTTTGTCACTGCTCTCTCTCATTGCACATTTTTTCCAAGCATATAGAAAACATACAAAAACCTCCAGTAGGTGACAAACAGGAATTTTAGGAGAGCAGAGTGCCAAAAAGAGTAGATATTGGTGTGTCTGTTAATGCCTTGGTATGCACATGAGATGCAGCCATCTTGTTGGCCTAGCTGTCACTCATCAAATGATGCAGCTGGACAGGTTGGATGGGGGTGGACTGAAAAATATGGGATTTTTATATTGGGAATATGATGGAAATCTGATACTGAATGCCAAGGAAAACCTGTTTGCTGCTGTGGATTATTCGGTTTTGTTTTATTTTTAGTATCGGTATATCCAACAAAGAATTATTTGTCCCAGCACAGCTTTTGGTCTTACTTCAGCACCAAGTGATGATACAGATTAAGCTTTCTTGTAGGGGGAGAAAAGCTGCTTTTGCTTGCAGCTATTTAACTTTTTTTTTTTTTTTTATATTGTGCCTGATAAGTTACTCTTTAACTTGTTGGCCATAATCAATTCCCTTTTTGAAATCTGTGGGGGGTCACAGCATGTTCTGTTGGCATTGTGGCTGTACGATAGCGTAGTAGTCCAGGGGACTGAAACATTACTTTGCTATTTTGAAATAAGACATAACAAGGTGTGGATATAAGCCTAAATTCAAGTCCTCTCACACACTTACTACTTTGAAAATTTTCCATTTTGTTTTGTTAGTTGTGGATTACTGTCCGTGGAATGTCATAGAGGTAGCCAAATACCAAGCTATTATACAGAACTAGAAGTTTATCACATAAATTAAATTGCTTGCTTCATTGGGTTTAAAAGCATGTCAGGGTTTAAGTATCTTGAACTTTTAAATGAATGGGTTTTAAATGTGAATATTCTATGTGAATATTCTATGATTTTTTGTCTCCGCAAAAGCTAGACTGTCGTTGCAGCAGGAGAAGAGAAGTCTGACATGGATGGAACCAGTGAGCACACTGAGGGAAGAGGGCATCATTTTGCCTAATGATTTTTTAGGGCATAACTGTATAAGAGAAGTTTGCCAGATAGAATCAGGGATGGATATTCTTAAAATGATATCACAACAATGCTGTTCACTTTGCTGGGATTTGTACAATTCCAGGCAGTCTCCCATTTGAGACTCTCAGGTTGCTCTCTCAGGAAATTGTGTTAATCAGTTTGATAATGCAACAATTAGAACATCCTAAATTCCGAACAAATGCTTCCTGTCTAATAATTGCTTTTTAGTATTTCCTATGTTTCTTAATCTTCGTTTCCTACTCCTATCACATATATGATTGCTCTTCTGGAACAATTCCCTGCTGGCTGAAATGCATTATGTTGTGCAATACCATAAAATGCTGAGACTTAACTGAATCACTGTCATTTATTTTAAATAATTGAATCTTTTTGGAGGCGTGACCTGCTTATTTGGTTCTATTTCAGATAATTTGGAAAACAAATTCATTTTGTATCTGCTGAAGTTAATCCTTTGAGTATATTGTATTGCATAGTTCTTGGCTTTCAGGAATGCTTTACGGAGATGTAACTAAACTTTGAAAACCAATGCTGTTAAATGATACAATGTTTATTATGCTGTTTAACTGATAGATAAGGAAAATGATAAGGAAAATTTTCCTTCTGATAAGGAAAATGAATTGACATTCAGTTTATAGTAATTCCATAATTATAGTTGCTCAGGCATGCTTGCAAGATACATATCTTGCTTAGTTATTCAACATTCCTTAATGTTGAGAGGCCAAATGCTTTGGTAATTTATGTGCTTATCTCTATGGTCTTCCAGTCAAGGAAAGGGTCATTCACCAATTAAAGGAAACAAGGAAAATTTAAAGACTGTATTCAAGGCATTTAATATGAATATTGAAGCCACCTCTTCATTGAAGGGAGAAACTGAGAAACTTCTGGTAGCCATGAAGACCACAAATCTCAAACTGCTCTCTGTCTCTTGAATTTGAATGTTTAGTTGTGACATTGAGCTTGCACATGTAGATGAAGTGGGGAAGACTCTAAATAGCAACGAAAGAAAAATCATCCTGATGATGGAGTTGCACATTACCCTTCTAGCTATCAAGATCTTCTCACCCCTCTCCTGCTTTTTCCTGCACTGTTGACAGTAATTCTGTGGTGGTTTCTATTTTTGAAGGAAATATGGTAGGAATCCCTTGTTGTATAGAATGGGATATTAAACTAAGCTGTAGTACAGAGCATTGATAAGGATCAGTGCTCTAGATCCTTTTCCTCACTCTCCTTTTGAATTTATGAAGTTTCCAGTTTCTTTAACATAATGATTGTGTGTAAAGAAAGGTAGTGTTGCTTGTTTGTTTTCTTGTTAAAGAACTTTCTACTCTCCTCCCAGTTATCACTGTGGGATGTTCAGCATTCACGAGAAAAAGCTTATGAAGAGAGGGGGAAGTTTTTATCCAAGGGGTTTAGCCCAAAGATGGGTGGTTTTTTGCCTCTCTAGGCAAGCTGTGATATGAGAACAGTGGGATGCCTCAGCATACAAGTGGCCCAAAGTGGGAATGTGGGATTGGTGGGAATGTCTTCCAGCTACTTGTGTCTACTCTCAGGGAAAGCACAGAATAGCACAGACATTCAGGTTTATTACAGTGCACTGATACTCATACAGTCAGTTCAGAGAAATAACTTGAACAAATACCTGAGCTGTGTTTAAAACTGAGCCAGATGAGGGGTAGGGACTAGTTGCAAAATTGGGTGGAGCCTGATATTGAGAGTTGAAATCTTTGGTTCTGATGAATTTGAAAGGACAGGTCTAGGAAAAAAGAAATCATAATTTGTCCCTGGAGGGGGATGTTAAATGTTTGTGTTGTTAGTTCAGTTTTTGCTTAAATGACTTGATTGTTCTAAAATTATTTTTATAATCTCTTCATTTTTTTTGCTGATTTCGCTTCTTGCCCTAATGTCTTGCTGGTGACTTTGACTGGTAAATTTTCAGAAGACATACATTCTATTTAGTATGGAAGTATGATTTGAAAATGGGCAGTAGGCAGTAACAGGCAGTATCATGGATGTCCAGCTTTTAAAAGTAATTTGCAGAACTTAAGATTGAACACTCTCTATTATTAAAAAAGTTATCAAGGGTAGCAGTACTATGGTAGAAGTTATGATTTTTTTTCCTCATGTTTGGCAGTGATCGTTAGGTTTTTATACAAATTGCTGGAATACATATTCTTTTATCTTCATCACAAGTTAACATGGGTCTTAATTTTGAGATAGAATGACTTGTAGACTTCTTTTTCAGTAACTATAAGATGAGCTCTACTGTCCAGATGTCCATTATGAAAAATGACTATTATAATTGACTCTTAGTAAGTATCTGATAAGTATCAAGTGTCTTAGTTGGGGAATGGAAGTTGTATACTTGGTCATCAGGTAAAAGGTAATTTTACTTTTTCTCTCCTAAGTGCAATGACAGGCAGAATTCACCAGTGACTTCCCCAGGATCTTCCCCTCTTGCACAAAGAAGAAAACCACTTCCAGACCCCCTGCAAATCCCTCATCTTAGTCTTCCACCTGTCCCTCCCCGACTGGATCTGATTCAGAAGGGAGTAGCACGGTCACCGTGTGCCAGCCCAACCGGGTCACCTAAGGTAAGTGTTACTGAACCATTATTTCTGGATATAAGTATTCTGAGAAATTGCACTTGCTTTTCTTTCCAAGGTTAGCTTCTTGTTTGTTTTGTAAGGTGGACTGTTTCAAACCTTTCCATGGATATAGCTTTTTCAGGATTTTGCTCTGCCCAAAAGAACTTTAATTCCTTTTAGTTTAAAGAAACTTTAGATTAGATCCATATTGATGAAGTCTCTTCTTTTTCCATAATACCTTATGTAGTTAAATATTTCTGGTTGCGAACTGACTTCAGTTTGTCTGATGATTATATTGTACTTGGTTATGGTCAGAATTTTAAAGATGTTGCAGTAATGGATCAGTTCTGTAACAAACTCTGATTAATGAAAATAAATAGAAGCTAAAGTTTCCTGAAAATAGATTTAAAGGTCATTAACTCATTAAAATTATATGTTTTCCATTCATGATGATTTATGTTCAATTTCCACAGTGTCCTTCCAAGAAAAATATATGCAGATACACTACTTTCAAAACCTTAAATGGCATATAATATGACTCAAATTTCAAGGGAAATAATAACGGCTCTATAGCCAGTAAGCTTGTATGCCATGTTTTGTAAAATTAGTGATACTAAAGATTCAATGATTTTTTGAGTGGATAAGCATGAACAAGAACAAATACTGTTTGCTACTCTCTGTAACAAGTTGATTGTTCTATTATAATTGCTGTATAGAGAGAGCAAGTTAGATTAAATTTTTTCATTTTTATATGATTAATTCAAATTCAAGCTCAGGACATGAATTGAAACCTATGTACTCATAATAATCCAGTTGAAGAAACTTGTTTCTTTCGTCAGGCTTTTACTTTAAGGGTGAAAATCAATATCTTTTTTAAGATTTATGCTTATAATTTGGAAGAAAAAATAGAAGTTTCAATAGTTTCTTTAATCTTCTTTCTTAACTTCTTACATTATGCAAAGGAATTATAACACATTGAGGATATACACCAGACATATCCCACATCCATTAAAAACTGGTTTTATAATAACGTTTTTTTGCAGGGTTCATGACTTAAAAAAGAAATTAAACCAGGAATAGCGATGATGCTACTTTGAGATTTGAAAAAGCATTGACAATGCTTTTTTTACGTGAAACTTTTCCTAGAAAAAAAATTGTGGGGTGTGAGGGAAACAGGATGGGGGCAACAAAGAATAATCTCATACATTAAAAAAATTTATATTTAATAGAAAAAAAGATAATTTAGTCCTGCCAAAACTACTTCTTCAGGAAAAAAACCCCACAACTCTTCTATTTTGCTCAAGTTAAAAACTATAATTTATAACTATAAGGTATAACAAAAAATCTAGAGCAGGGTATTATTTTCCTGTGTTAACTATTTTACTTGACTAGCAAGTGAGTTAAACAGTTCTTTATTTAGTTTACTTCCTCTTAATATACATAGGCCTGCAGGTAGAATAACTTTATTTTCAATTCAAGACATTTGTTGAGGTACTGCTTGAAGAATAGTGCTGGGCTAGCCAGTGAAGTGAGAGCAAATGCTGTTCTTACTAAAAAGTTTGGTGACCTCCATTTCTTTAAGTGGTAATAATATGCAGGCTTACCAAAGTCCAAGAAAATTATACATTCCCAGGAAAATAATCTTCCCTGTATTGCTCATGGTAGCTGGAGATAAAACATTTTTAAAGACCTGGCACAACTCTTACTTTGTGAATTGCCATTAGTAATTCAGTCATAATGAAAATGTTTTGGTTTTGTCAGATTTGTGCTCAGATTTGTGCAGCAATGAGGTCTTTTTCCTGATAACCTGAGTTTCAGCTTTTTAGTATTAGCATACATAATTTTAGACCACATTTAACCGTTTATGATTCTCCGAGTTACAGATGGCAAATAGAATACAATTTGCTTGGCAATCCAGGACAATGATATAATTCAATTCTTAGAAAGCAAGTATTCTGACAAATGTTCCTTGCAGATAAGCTAATTGCAAGTAAAACTACAAACAAATTAGGCTGCTACCTGAAAAACTGAACGGCAATTCCAACAGATTTGGCACTCTGACATAGTGCATGTCATGTAAAGACTGGAGTCATCCCTAGGTATATAATTAAAAATGAAATAATTGTTTCTTCTTCCCTTTGCTCTATAATCATTGTTTTTTGTGCTCACTTGGTGTCAGCGAGTTATTCCTCTGGGATTTTATTTTGTTTGGGGTTTTGGGTTTTTCTTCCATATCAGGAAGCCTGTTTCTTCCAAACACTCCACAGAATTCATTTCAGCAGATGAATAAGTGATTCAGATGATCAAAAAAAGGATTCTGGAAAAAAACTATGGGTCAAATAAATCTGCCTGAGTTAGCTGGCTTTTCTGCTTTCCACTCCTTGCTTGGCTTACTCATGCAACATCAGAAATGGGAGCGTGCTTTCTGAAGGGCCGGGTTGTTTGCAGAATGCCTGCAAGGCCTGCATTTAACCTCCTGCCAGGTGCTGCTGCGGGGCCAAGAAAAAATCTCCGAAATGATGAATCCACACTTGGTCATGAGCAACATTCATGTCCCCGTGTAACTTTCCTTTTTTTTCCTTTTTTCCCCCGTGTAACTTCCTGTGTCGTTCAGTCTTCTCCTTGCATGGTGAGGAAACAGGACAAGCCTTTGCCAGCGCCGCCACCTCCCCTGCGAGACCCTCCTCCGCCACCGCCGGAGCGGCCTCCGCCTGTGCTGCCGGAGGGCCGGGCCGCCAGGCACCTGCACCACGCCGAGAGCCTGCCCGCCAGGGAGCAGCCCGTGCCCCTCGAGGGCTGGTGCCCCCGCGACGTGTTCGGGACGAGCCAGCTGGCGGGCTGCCGAGGCGGGGGCGACGCCTCGCCCAAGGCAGGACTGACCGCCATTGCAAACGTGAACGGGAGGCACGGCCGCGGGAGCTCGGAGCAGGGATTCATCAGGAAACAGAGACGTCACGAGCTGCCTGCAGAAAGTGCCAAGGTATTTCCAGCGAATCCTAAATTCACACCCTACTGCAGCTTTGTCTTGCATTGGCTAACACACTGTATTGGCTGTGCTGATTCGTGGTTTCCCAATCTTTTCTGTCAATATTGGGAAAATTAATCCACAAACACCAGAGGTTTATGTCCAGAAAGAAGACAGAGGAGTCCTTTTTGGTTTTATTCGAATAAAGGGAGAGGCCATGGGGTCTCTCTAATTCCCCTGGGGTCTCTCTAATTTTTGGAGGACGCAGCCTCCCTTTTTATCCAAATTTCCTGCCCGCATTTCTCTCTCTCTTTCCCCATTGGCTGAAGTACTTGAGAGGTACAGAGTTCCTGGAAGGCCTGATACCAGAGATTCCCCTCTAATGTATAACCTTCCCTTTTTAATTCTTATGGAATTTAGAGGTTTTTCTTCCTCATTGTTTCCTTCATCTTTCAATGCCTAATTTCATTTAGCAAACCTAAAGTTTATTTGTAAAAGCAAATATCTTTTTCCATTCATCAGTCAGTGGAATCCTTCCCATTCTTTCTTTTATCTCCCAGTGCTAGTTTTATCTACCCGCAGACCCACAGCTTGTTTGTAAAGACAAATCTGCTCTTCTTCTCACTTAATAATAAGCTGCTCATAAAGAAATTATTTGTTAAGTGCTGTAATTTATAAAGCAACAGTTACAATTTTCACATAAAACTTTCGAAAAATATCTTTGAGAGAATATTGTAGATTTGCTGTATTCTTCTAGCAAATTATCCACGATAACAATGTGTCCCTGTATGCTGTACTAATACAGCATCTCAAGTCCACTTTGGAACTGTCATATGCCAAAACTGTGTGTGTTTTCTGATGGAATAGTAGATGATCCACTTAGCTCTGTTGTAGGTGAGGTGAATTCTGGCATTTAGCAGCTTCAGGCACTTGCAAAGCCATTTACAGCTGGTCAGACTTAGCTTTGAAAAGAGATCAAATGGTGATGTCCTAAGAAAAAATTCCTAGTTCTGCTTTAATCAGTTTTATCAAAGCAGCTCAGTAATTTATTCATAGAGGTTATTAACTCAAAGCTCCTCTGTTTTTTTGAAGACTACACAGCTTGTGCAAGACTACATAGCTCTTACTTAGACTGATGGATTTGTGGTTAAGCCATGGTAGTTAGAAATCGTTTTTTTCATCTATTTGCATTTCCCAAGACCACAAGCTATTTAAACTTTATATCTCCAGTTTTGTTTTGGTTTATTGTGTGTGTGTGTGTGTGTGTGTGTGTGTGTGTGTGTGTATGTATTTGGGAAGTATCTTCCCATATAAATATAGATGGAGGTTTTGGTTATTTTGAAAGAAATTTCTGAAATTGAATTACTATCTATAAGGGGTATTGACATATATGATGAAAGGTACTTAAGTCATCTATGATATTATGTATAATTAAATTATTACCATATAATGCTTTTCTCAGCATTGAGGCAAAGCACCAAAATTTTACTTAGAACTAGGCTGTTGTTTAAATGCTGTGGGTTTTCTATTGATTTTAAAAGGATACTAGATTTGTATCTTCAACTGTACCTTCATGTAGCATTCTTGTTGTGGTGTAGCACAATACTGAAGCTGATGGAATGAATACTTCCCAAATTAGAATACCAAGTCAGTGTGGTAGTGTAGTCTGGAGGAGTTACATATGTAGATCTTTAACCAAGTACTGCTGGAACTGTCATCTTCAGGTGTAGATCTGAACATTTGATTAGAAGAAGCAACTCTGAATTACCATCTCAGGCTGTATTTACATTCACGAGGGAAACATGGAATGAATTTTCTTCCCTGATTTATATATCAATTGTAATACAAACTTTTTGCTATTGGTAGAAGCCAAGAATTGGAAAGACAATCCTGTGGGTAGAGGATGGATTCTGGCAGGTGCTGTATCACCGTTTTAATAATTAATGTGTTCAGCATGATGTACCCATTGCTTTGCCTTTACACTTCATCTCTCTCACTTTGCAATCTTGAAATCTTACTTTTCCCCCAAGCAGTTCAGCTGTGAGTGTCTGTCTAGTACCTTGTTGTGTGAAATTTCTTCTTTTGGTGAGGTTTTAAACTAACATGTTCTACAGCTCCAAAATGGGGTAAAACAGGAGTCACTTCAGAGACAGCTCTGTGGTGGGAAAACCTTTACCCACAGGCTTATCAAGGTCTATTGTATAGTGCCTCATTGATGAACTTCCATGGTGATAGAAGGGGATACTCATTGTAATATTTGTGTGACTTTTAGGTTTTTTCAAATGGTCATCTGATAAATGAAGAATATGATGTCCCTCCACGGCTTTCACCCCCTCTTCCAGCTGGCTCTGTCATCCCTAGTATAAAGTAAGTTAACTTTATCTATAAAGAAAAGTGCTAGTTAATGTTAGGTAATGGCACTGACTCTCTGCTGCTAAAAGAAAAAATGGGAAAAAGAAAGAAATTGGCTAATATAACTTGATATGCTTGCCATGAATTTTAATGTGCCTTGACAAAGGAAATGTAAATGGTATTGATTAAGTGGGAACAGTCCCAATGTTAATTGGACACAGCATGTTTGTATAGGGAGAGAGGGTAAATTGTGGCAGATCTTGCTCACAGGAATTTGGCAGTGAGAGCAGATACTGTCTAGTTTGGCTTCTATTACTACAGGAGAAGTGTGGTCCAAGCTATTTTTCACAGGAGATGACAGATTCTAGGGAAAGTGCTAGGGCTAAAAAATGTGTTCTGTCACTGTTCTGCCCATAATCTAGTCAGGCTTTCTGGGCTTTCAGTACATGGAGCTTTATCCAGGATTCACGCTATTATCTATTACTTGTTGTGGCTAAAAGACAAGCAACCAAAACCAAACCATTTTATATAATTTTAAATATGATCAACCTTTCTGAGTTCCAAAACATGGGATGATTTGTCATTTCAAGTGCAGACTGTACAGAGTACTGTACAGTCTTCCAGTAAAATGACTGTTTATTTTTTAAATAAAAATGTTGCTGTCATAGCAAGTATCTCAGACTCTGAATGATGCAGGATTTTGTACAGAAGAAGATATATTTAAAGTTGAAAGCTTGGAAGTCCTGTAATGTGGTCTGTCCTTATTTTGTGTTTTCCTACAAAAACACATACGCTCAGGAAATTGGAGCGTATCACGATAATGCTATTCTACAACTTCTTTCCAGTGTTCTGCTTGTGATTCTTGCTGTTAAATAATATAATTGGACAGTCAGTTCATATTAGTCCTGAGAACTTTCTCATTCCATTTTTGTGTTCAGTTAGCTTTAATATACA
Source organism: Haemorhous mexicanus (assembly GCF_027477595.1). Lineage (NCBI taxonomy): Eukaryota > Metazoa > Chordata > Aves > Passeriformes > Fringillidae > Haemorhous > Haemorhous mexicanus. Next base: position 18,185,246 of record NC_082342.1, on the reverse strand, counting down.
AGACAAATATATTTCAGCATTTTATTAACATGCTGGGTGTTTTCTCACTGAGCACTGCAATAAAGGTGCAGTGGAGCATTGACTTTTTTATTTAGAAGCCTATTTTCAGGTGGAGTAATTGCTGAGGTGAAGTTCTCCATGCCTATTTTCAGTTCAGAAGAAAATTTTAGCATGTTATCCAGACATACCTGTAATTAAATGTTGGGATGTAACCTATTGGAGGTAGGGTCTCAGAGGAGCACCAGCTGGATGCTTCATGTAATCAGTTCCCTTCTAGTCTGTTTCATAACTTAATGAAAGTCTGAAGAGGGGAATATTCTTATTTCCATATTTCATAGCATGGGAAAACGTTCTCCTTCATGAGAATCCCATTTTTTCACTCAGATGCTTGCAGATGTAGCCTAGAACCAAAGTACAGTGTATACCCAGAGCATTGGAATGTCCACACAATATTGTAACAATATGTACAGGCACAAGATCTGTGTCAGGCCAGTCCAAAGCTAGAATGTGTGACTTCTGCTTGGTCAAGAAATTCTTTTATTAGCCAAAGATTTCTGAATAGAAAACTGATTAATTCCAGGAAGAAGGAAAAATCTTCATTTGTGAAAACCAAACTCCATTGATTTTTGAGGAAAAAGCTAACTTTTGGTTCTGTTCTGGCTTTGTACTTACACCTTTTAAAAATGCACGGGCAATTTTAGATTTTGATTTTGATTTTTAAAGCATGAAATTATCAATACATAACATTTGGAGTAAGAAGTTCAAATTATCTAATTACTAAAATACCACATGGAATGACTGTTAAAAATTGATCATTGTATGTTCTTTCTTTAAACACTAGTATGTCTGTTTTCAATTTATTTAAAATTATTAAGTTTTTGTCACCACTAGGAAATATGCTGGTAATCTATAATATTGTGTGACAATATGTAGGTGGAAAAACTGGAGAGGAAGGGGAAAAAAATCTTTAAAAACAGCAATTTCCACCAACCACAACAATTGCTTTCAAAAAATGTAACTCAAATAATATCTAGCATGATTTATTTGGAAATGTCAGAGAGAATATTTTTACAGTCTTATTTTTTCTCCTGTTGAGGTGACTGCGCTCAGCACTTATAAATGTTGAACTGTACTTGATTCAAAATACTCTGCTTTTCACAACTGTGCTACTCCAAATAATCTGAGCAAGTTGCTCATTTTTTTCATGCTCTCCAATCTGTGCAGTGTGGTGGATTGAGAGCTGGTTTTATATAGCTCCAAGGCATTCTGTTCTTTCTACTTGTTATAATCAGTCTGTAATTCCAAACATTTGACTGAAGGATACATTGATAATGTATGAAATGTCTTATTCTAAATAACAAGGAGACAAAATTGCTCTTATTTGAAATTTCACAATTCTATAATGTCCCTACTTAAATTGTTTAATCAGCTTTTACTGAATATAATGTTACAAATATGTCTTTTTTTTTCTTAAAAAGCTACATTAATAGAAAAGCACTGGAGGTTTTTGTTGGGTTTTTTATTTTTCCTGGAAACAGTGCTGGTTTGTTTTTTTTTTTTTGTTTTACTAAAATAGTTATAAACTGTACTTCAGTAATGAAATATTGGATTCTTGCTAACTGAACATCTGATTTTTACTTTTCACTCAGCCCCTATGTTTTTGACTAAACATGTGAAAATAGTTATTTTTAATTGGACTTCTGTAATTATGTCAGACTTTTTTAGCAGTTTTGATCAAGTTGCTCTATTAATTCCTGAAAAGATATCTAAAACTCTTATGTCAAAGATACAGCGTGATTCTTCCCCAAAACTTCAAAATTTTCAAGTTAAGTAGTGTTTGTTTCATTCCAGTGAGTAGCTCCCATTTTGCTACATCAGTAGCAGACTCTGTCTCCAAAGTACCATAAACCACAGTGATATTTTGCATGAGGAAGCATCCATTTTTGAGTATGTAATGATGCATCCAATTCCAAGCGCCTTTTGTAGTCTTTGCATATATTAGGAAAGTTTAGTTGCCTTGAGGTACTTGAGGGAAATGCAGCACCAAAACGTGTTTCTCCTCTTGCTGTCTGTCCCATTTGCTAACAAAATTTTGAAGCTGAAGTCATACTTCCATTAAGGCCAACTGTGGCTTGGAATTCCTGTCTCCCTTGAGATCAGCTAGTGACAGAAGGAGCAGGGCTTAGGGGCACGTGTGTGAGAGGACTCCACACCTTACTCGCAGCTTGACAGGCCAGTGAAAGCCTGAATGTCCTCTGCATCACTAAGCCCTGCTAAAAACCTTTTGTCCTGAGTTAACTTCTGTTCAGTGCTTTCCATAAGTGCAAACAGGCTGAGTCTTGGAAATGCCCATTTGGTACTCTAATTCTTTGCAATTCTCTGCTATGTTGTGCTTGCTCAAAGTAGCTGTTTAACTCTTAGAAGGGCAGCTGCCCTTCGCTCTATGCATTCTCAGTGACAAGAAGTCAGTAACCTTGCAAGTATGTTTGTCATGGTGCTTCTGTTTCCTTATATGTAGCAGACGTATTAAGGATGTTTGGGCTAAAGAAAAGTATTTGCAGTATTATCTGAGGTCAAGTACTTAACAGCTGAAGAAAAACCATTATTTTTCTAATCTAGGTGCCCTGGTCCTTCAGCAAATTCTCTGTCTGATAAATCAAGGGAATACCCAGATGATGATGATGAATACAAAATTCCTTCTTCACATCCTGTAATACTGAGCTCACAACCACCTCATGGTCATAATATAAAACCTCTTGCTCGGTAAGGTGATTTAGCAGCCTTGAAATTTTTTTTTTTACAAAAATCTCTGTTTTTCCAAATTTACTGTTTTCAATATCTGTAATGATGGTTAAGCTTGCCTGCATTCAAAGCTGGGATTACGCATGCTTCTGTTTCATTTGGCCACCACCACAGATATAAACCTATGAAGTTCACATCATTCAATGTCTCTTGTGTCAGAACTGGGTATTTTTTGCCTTTGGATACCGTTTTTGGGGTTGGGGTCTTTTTTTTTGTCTTACATTGAGGTTTTCAAAACTGACCAGGAGATACAAGCCCTAAAACTCTTTCCACTATAACTTTAAGGAGAATTGTGTGACTGAAATTTCCAGTCAGCTTTGAAATTCTTAGCCTTTCCCATTTTATATAATTCAATTTAAAAGCAATGCAGTACTGAAAAGTATGTGAACTGACAGCTGTATGTACATACTTTGATTCTTTGTTTTCCCAAAGTATAATGTATCTTTTTAGCTTTTTGAGCCCATTTGGCAGTATATTTTCTTTGTGCTTCTCAGAAAGAGAACCTTTTTTAAATAGAGGTGGAATATGTCTCCTTTGAATATATTCTGGAACAATATCTCCAGAGTTTCACTCTTCAGAATTACGAATGGATTATGACAAGGAGACTTGGAGCAGGGGACGTGGCAACTGAAGGCTGTGACATTCCTGCTCAACTTTGCTCCCTAAAAAGATATGAATGGCTGGAATTAAAACAATAAGTCTGGAGTCATTAGGGGGGAAAAGGGCAAATGTTTTCCTGGTCTTGTAGGTCACCCGTATGATATTAAAATCAAGTATTGTTCTAAAAATTTTAGACCTTCCTGTGATTTAAAAATTCTGCCATTTTTTCCCTCTATCTGTCAGAATGTGATGTTGAGGACCCGCTATCAATAAAGGTCAACATGTCCCTCACCCCAAAATTAGCCAATAATGATTTTTAGACCTTTGAAGTCATAATTTAAAGCAGCTGGAAAAAAGCTTATAATATGATTATTTTTTGCATGCAGGTTAAAAATTCTTTCTTAGAAATCCTGATCCAGGCTTCACTGCATAGACATGAATATTGTGCAGTTGCCAAAGCTTAATGAACTTCAGGACTTAAAGTTTTATCTACTGTATGAGTCTTATAACAAAAAAAAAAACAATGATCAATAAAACTATGTTGGCTGAGCAAAAAAAATGGAAAGCAAGAAGAAAAAAATTCCAATTCCTAATCCTTTCTTCCTATGCCATTTTAATGGGATCATGTTGTGCTTTTGTGTGGGAATGATGCAAATAGATTCAAACTGAAAGGTTCTTGAGAAAATAAGTAGCTGGAGAAATAGAATCTTACAATTTTTATTTTACAGAAAAAAATAATTGAGTGCCTTCAGTTGGCTGGTACAGTCTTTTACCAGACCCTTGGAATTATTAATTGACACTATAGATAAAAAACTAATTTCCAAGTGTTTTCCAGTTTTACTGTTCATATGGTGAGGTTTTTTACATGAATTCAGGACTCACTACAGATAAAATGCCTCGGTTTGCTATTCAAGGTGCTCCATGATTAAAACCACCAACTCCTCTTATTATACATTCTGATAAAAAAATTAACTCAAACCATTCTCCTAGGCATAAAAAAAAATAGTCTGGTGTTCTGTATGCTTAAAATGTCTTCTTTTAGCTAATGTCACTGCTTAGATTTGAAAGCTGAGATAAAGTTTTCAAGAAGGAATCTGTTTCCTGGTTGACATTGTGTTCTTTTAATGCATTTCATTAAGTAACATGGGAGGGATGTTTTGTTTCAATGAAACTTAACTTCTCATTATTGTTCATCAAAACTTGTTATCAACTTTTTTTTTTTTTAATGTTTTAAATTTTTAGTACATTTCAATTTTTTCCCCTAGTGTCACTTTCTCTTATCTCTTTCCAAAGTGTTAGTCCCTAACTTCTGGGATAGTACTTGGAGTTTTCAGTAAGCTAAAGAGCTTAAAATTTTTTTCAGAATGTTTTGTAGATTAGAATTATGTAATTGTTCTGTCCTACTCCAAATTGGTGTTACCTTTTCTCTTTTTTACCTGTAGATACGACAGTGCTAAAAATATCTCAAGAGTAATACAAAAAATGATTCACAGTCTTACTCTCTGGCAGATCATTGAATTGTCTGGTTTGTTACTGCTGAATGTCAGTTCAGGAATAAGAAATAAAAGGAAAGAATTTCAGCATTACTAATTAGGCTATTGTTAGAAGAATGTTACATTATTACATTTAGAAGAATGTTACATTATTACATTTGCTGTCTTTTCTTAGTAAAGTTTCTTTTCCAAAAGGAGAAAGGACAGAATGCTTGCTTGTTAGTACTTATTTGATGTCCTTTTTTCTGGTGTTTACTGTTAATGTAAATAGACATTTCAGCATTATTTGTAAACTGATCACTTGGCTGCGCTCATCATGGACTGATTACTTCTGAAGTGGTGCCATGTTAAGTTACCTTGCTGCCTGTGGCTAGTCACACTATTGAAAATGCATAATTCATTAAAACTAGAGTAGAAAATATTCTTAATTACTTAGTGTATATTGTGAGGAGTCAAAGGAAGTGTTGCATCCACTGCATTTGAAAGTGTTGCATCCACTGCAATCTAATGTCAAAGAAAGAAGCAACTCTTCCTCTACCACTTCTCTGGGGGATTTAATTTATAGCAAAAGATCTCTTATTGTTAGGGGCTTTTGTTTGTTTTTAAATCTTGCAATTATTCTTATATTTATTTCATTACTCTTAGTTGTAACTCTTGGGACCACAAATGCAATTCACTTCCTCTTTCCTGTTTATAAGGAATCTTTTAAAAGACTCCAGACCCTTATTCATTCTTCCTTTCCATTTGGCCAAAGCTGATAGGTTTATTAATACTGTTGGTAAAAACCCCAAACCTGAAATTTTTACTGTATCACTCTAGCAGATTTCCCAATGTTTAATAATAATAGTGCATGGTGGAATGAGATTTGTATCCTTAAGCTGGAGTTACTTAGCATGGTGGCCTTTTTCCAAATAAAATCTCTGGTACTTTCTGAGTATGCAGGGCCCACAGTTACAGTGACAGGAGCAATTTCCTGGTTCTTTTGTATTTTTAAACAGTATTTAAGATTATGATAAGATTTGTTCAATGTTTTTCCCTGCCATATTTGAATAAAGTCTTCTTAAAAAAATAATCTCAAATATTTTTAGCAAGATTGTAGGCAGTCTTTACTGTTTGGTTGGATGATTTTCATATTAATTTGATACTGTTGTTAAGTTTTGAGGGCAGAATATGCATCCATTTAAAAGAAAAAAATCAGTATACTGTGGTAGAAGTATCAGTGAGGCTCAGTTTTTTGATGCAGAAATGAATGCGTTCCTGCAAAACTGCTTTGGCTAGTTCAGTTTGGGGGTTTTCATTACGATTTTTTTAATGTTTGGCAAAGTTGAATCAAAATTTATTACTAATGTGTATTGTGGTGTTCTGTTTGATTTTCTTTCGTGTTTCTTATGTTTTGTTCTGGTGTGCTTTGGTGTGGATAATTACATTATAAAATCCACATTTCCCTTTTCTCATAATTTTGCTAGAGAAAATTCAGCATCTGTGAAGGTGAACTAATATTGAGCCTGTGATGTAACTGTGTGAATAAGGTAATGACCTGAGCTCTGAAGTAAGGACTATGTTTAATGTTAGTTTTTTCTCTAACTTGTACTGCAGCCTGTGTTATTTTAATCCATGTCAGTTCATCACCAAGAAAGCAATATAATCCTTCAAAGCAGTTTTAATGAGGGTTAGCCAGTATCTGCTATCAACATCTAAAAATGTAAATTTTAAAATTGATGCAGCTTATTGTCCCCGATTCCTTTCCATATGGTGAATTGCCAGGTGCTGCTCATTCAGGGAATTAATTAATGCTTGGCTAAATGGTTGATTGCTTCCTGCTTCGTGTCTGTCTTCAGGGTGTGTGAGAATGGCCAATGTGCGAATGGAAGCCACAGTGCTACTTCCGAGATAAAGAAATCGAAACATCCAGAGTCGGGTACAGTTTTTGTTTTTTTTGTAGTTTGCTGACGAGATTTGCTCTGTGCTGCTTGCCCTAGGGGTGCAGCAGGAAAACATTCACTTCTTGTGGTTGTGTCATTCAGGAGATGCCTATGATGCACCTACTGTTCCGGTACCTTTGCCTCCTGCACGGCCTCCTGCCAGAGACAACCCCAAACACAGCTCTTTGCTCAACAGGACACCCTCCGATTATGATCTTCTGGTGCCCCCTTTAGGTTGCAGACTTTTTGCTGATTACATGAAATGGTTAACACTGCCCAGATGAACTAAATGCCATGTTTACTGAAAACCAGACATTGTGAGTAGGTTAGGAGTACCAAACAGACAATGAGCTAAATATTACAGCTGTCAGTCAATATTTTGTGTCATTTGGAGTCTGTTTGTAAGGCCTCACTTCAGACAGACAAAAAGGTATACTAAATCTGTATTCCAGCTATACAGAAAAGTAAAAACCATTTTCCCTGAAATAAACTTTGTCTCTTACTAAGAAGTATGAGCATTGCAATTTAATGCAGTAGTGTAGCATTTTTCCCACTGTAGCTTAAATAATTCCATTTATTTTATTAAATACAAAGAAGAATGCCAAAAATATGGTATTAGAGTGAAAAACTGAAACCACTAAATTAAATTAACAAGTTAAGTTCTGGGATTTTTCCTCCATCAAGGGACAGTTCAGAACTCACTGCTGTTTACAGGCACCAAAAGCTCCTTTTTCCAACCCTGATTCCTGTTCTCCTACTCAAAAATCAGTGATCTCTGCATATATATTGGTGCTATGCTTGGGGACCACCCACACTATCATTGACAAACTCAACTGCATGGTTGTGTCTGTATGTGTCAGCATCCAAATTTCTGGTTCCATAAAACCTTTTGAACATTTGCCTTGTTCCTGCACTATGCTCTCTCTGGTCCCTGAAATGTTCCTGAGATGCAGGAGAAATGAAGGCAAAATAACACATAAAAATCACAGTGCTTGATAACTCCTGCTTGCAGCACCTTTGTATAAGAGGTGCATTCTTTTGCCAAGCTCTAGAAAATTCCTTTTAAATCTGGAGTCAGAGCTTCTGAAAAGCAGATAGAGATAATACACAGTATAAATGTAGTAGACTGAGTGCAGTCAGCTTTGGTGTTTGTATAAAAATACACTTGCTTAGCCACTGAAATACACCTGTTATTTTGGTGTGATGCTCTGTGAAGCTTTCATTGTAGTACACTCTTGGCAATTGAGTCACTAAAAGCAATCTCTCCTTCCATCCCTGCAAAGAAACTGAGCACTGCAAAAGGTCATTCAGAGCATGTTTTAGAAGTGGACTGTGGGTATTAACAGTCAGGTTTACAGTTTCATTACTGGGGTCACTGAACTGCTCAGATGAATCGTAGGAGTAAAGGCCTCAGCAGCCAGAGAAAAATATAAGTTTTAGCTTTTTTCTTTATTCTGCAGTTCTTAATGAAGCTTTGCTCATCTAATAATTTATTTCTAAACTGCAGGTGAAGATGCATTTGATAACTCACCCCCCTCACTCCCACCTCCACCACCACCACCACCTGCTCGGCACAGCATGATTGAGCACACAAAGCCTGCTGGCTCAGGGAGCCGACCCTCGTCAGGACATGAACAGTTCCTTCATTCTGGTAGGAATACAGAGGAAACAGCATGTTTCGTTTTATTTTCCTTTATTTCAGAGGTTTTATTTTCCTTTATTTTCAGAGGTTCAGTGATAAAGTTGTCACCCGGCCTCAGAACTCATTATACAAAACATTAAAAAAAATCAAAATTTTAAATGATGGAGGTGAAGCTACTCAGAAAATAGAAAGACTTCACTTTTCACTATCACAAATTAGGTCAATCTGTTGTAGTCTGTAATATTAGTCTGTATCTTTTTGGCAGCTCCATTCTTTTCAATATTAAAACATAATTAATGGGGGATATTTTCATGTTGAAACTTTGAAAGAAGTTATAAAATAAGGGAAAAGAATATTCAGCTTTGTTAGAACTGTTGTAAAATTTTGCTACAAAACTATATTATCAATACAGTTGTTAAGTTCTAGGGTTCATAACCTTTTTCCTGAGTCAGGTTTTCACCTATCTTTCCCTGTAAATCACTGTTATACATTCAGTCTGGTATTTTGCTTATAAAAGGTATGAAAACTGTGTTTATAATTTATGATTTTTGTCTTTGAGTTGAAAAGAGTTTTATTTTTAGGTTAATGAAGTTGAGTACATTTGCTGATTATGATACAGATTACAGCAGGATTTTTGTGGGTTATAGCACATGTCTGTGAAGTGATTTTTTAATTTTTTTTTTGTCTGTGGAAGCTTTCAAAGGATGCTGGTGTCTTAAGTTTACCTTTTCTGTGAATATTTTCAGGGGTGATCTGCCTTGTGATGGGGTTAGGTATTGTCTTCCCCCTCTCTGTTTTACTTAGAAGCTCTATGGAGAGGGATAAAATGAAATGTTTTGGTGATAGTTTCACAGGAAGGCCAGAGAGTGAATGACAAGCAGTCATGTGCAGCTGCATGATGGCCTGACAGGTTCTCTGGTGTTTGGCTGACCTGTGTGAGTGGAACTCGCCGTGGGAGGAAAAGGAGCTACTTTAGGTTGAAGTGCAGTGACCTTTTGTGGAATGTTTTTATTATGTATGTTTTGCTGCCAGTCAAGGCCTGACATTGAGTAATTTGCCAAAGCTTTGTGTATTTTATAATGCAAATTCAACTCAGTGTGTTATTTTCTCATCTAAATTGTTAAATGCATCCAGGTGAAAAGACTTAGCACGCTACAGAATTTAAAGGTTGATGTTCATAAGTTCATAACACTGCATTGTTCAGTTCTGATGGGAATGGAAAGGAAAAATAGCCCTTACATGCAGAAGCACACAAGCTCCATCTGCCTGTGCCCAGTGCCCAGAAGCATGCAGAGTTTTACATGTTTAAGTGTAAATTCCAAATAATCTAAGAATGTCACTGATAGTGTTAAAAACCATTTAATAGCTTTAAAATAACTATCTGGAATATGTATCTATAGCCACGTATTGTTCTTCATATTTGCATAAGGAATACAATCGTACAGCAGCAGTTCTCATTAATCTTAGCAATGTATTGCATCTAGTTAGGCATGCATGGTTGTGTGAATTGGTCTTTTTTTATTCATATGGTATTTCTAAAGCCATATTATTCACTTTGCATCTTGTCACATAATCTGTTGTTGAAGATTTATGATGAGTTTTTGATGATTGGTTTCCATCCAAGTCTTGAGGGTGATTTCTCGGCTATCCATCAGAGCCTGTCAGATTAGAATAATAATCTCATCATCAACACCAGCGAGAAGTTGTTCTCACATACAAAACAAACACTCTGCAAGTACTGAGTCCAGAGCAGAAGCCAGGTCCAGGATGGATCTGCACTTGCTCGGCAGCATCTTTGGTAGCCAAAGAAAAAAGAAGAGAAGGGGACGATATATCAGAATGGTTTATTTCTCTAATTTTTCAAATTCTGCCCCTGTAATATTTACCCACAGCTGAGATTGTATGAATAGGAAATCAGCCCTGCAGTCTTTGTGAACTGCAAAGCATAGAAGTGTAATGAAGCTCTAAGCAAACTGAATAGCTGGGATGTTTCTAATTGTGCTGCTTCAGGCACTGCAACCTCTTCAATGCCTGGCCAGACAATCCCAGCAGCGTCAGGGTTGGGTGGTTGAAAGTGCCTCATGGATATGAGGAAAAGAGACCACAGTCAGTGGAGGACAAATCACCTTTAAGCTGTGCTCCTGTGTTTGGCACTTCAAATCATATTTATGTGTGTACTGTGAATGCTGAATTTGGAGTTTTATGTGCACGTGCTGTCAGAGGACACCTCTGGATTCATGGTTCCTTTGCATGATGGGAGGCTATTCTAATCCTACCTTCTATGCTTCAGCCCTCCCTCAAGTAGTAATTCTGATTATTCTAAGACACTTCTTAAATTCTTTTATCACAGATCCCCATTTTGACTCAATAACCAGTCATGTTCCTTTGCCACCTGCTCGGAGAGCACCTGGAGAAAATATCAAAACAAATAGGACATCACAAGACTACGATCAACTTCCTCCATCTTCAGGTAAGGCAGAAAACTGTTCTTGTAGAAAATTACAATTCTGTGAAGAATATAACTTTCATCCATAAAAGTCCAATTTGTCATTCATTTGCAACACAAATTGCAATGGTGATGTTGCTACAAAAGTATGAAATCATCAAAGGGTAACAGACTTAAGTTCTGCAATAGAGGTAGGAGTGTCTACTTGTTGTGTGTAGGTGTATATACTATAGTATCTGTTTTACTAGCTGCCAAACTGAATGCTTATGTCAGTTACAGCATTCCTTTTTTTTTGAGAAAAGCAGAGCTTTTCCTGACACCTTTCAAGCTCAGAAGAGATCAGAAGTACTGAAAGGAGCACAAGTATCTGATTTCCATCTTTGTTTCATTTCTCCTTAACAAAAAAATACTAGCTTAACTCTCTAAAGTATTATTGTCTCTTTTGCTAATATGTTTTTCTGAATTTCTAAGAAGCTTTTAAGATGTTTTTTAATAAAACAGCAAGAATCAAAACCACTTAAAATTCAGTCTTCCTTTTCAATGGAACAGGTACAGTAAAAATGATTCTTCTGCCAAAGAAATTTTGGTTACAGTTTTCAGGCAACAAATATAGTAAATTTAAAGGAAATCTACTAAGTGGATAAAAATAATAACAGTATTACCTGTATTTCAAAGTACCTTCACCAGTTTTTAGACAAATTTTCTTTTCTTTAGATGTACATGGGGAATGGGGAGGATTGGCCCAACCACATTCTTTTCCTGTATGAAGAAACCACACAAAGAAAAAGCCAAAGGATGTTTTGTACCATTAATCACTCTCCAGATAGATAAAATTTTGTGTAGAGACATTTTATGCATAAAGAAAAGGACTTTTCTCTAATCATTCAGTTGTAATAATCACCATTGTTCAAAGAAAGCATTCCCAAATGGAAAAAAAAGATATATTTTTTAGTAGTAATTGCATTCTCCTTCTCAGAAATACAGATTTTCATGCTGCTGAGGTATAGGGGAAAAAAAGACTATGTTTTTCCAACTTAAATGGTGAGACATTTCTGTAGCTCTCTTCAGGCTTACTTATTTTTTTAATGAATAGCATAATTGTGAATTAGTGTGATGCCTTTGATAAATACTGTTTCTTTTGGGAGAGTATCTTTACAAATATAGCTGTTTCTCTTTTTGTTTCCAATTGTTGGAAGAAAAGATTTTATAATGCCTTATAAGTGGCATTGTGAGGGATTTATTTGTCTTTAAATGCTCCGTCAGTTTATTCAGGGTGTTTTGAGTTCTCTTATAATGCAAATTATGACAATGATGTAACTACTTTCAAAGCTATGGAGTTTTCCTGCAATTCTTGCACTTCTGTGATAGAACCATTTTTAATTTTCCTAAATTACTGCAAGGTACTTACTAGTTAAGAAATTGGAGCTTTCTGTTGCCACTTAATACTTTTTGATCTGTTTCCCACAGCTATCTACTAAAACACTTCACGTGTCAGCTTTTGCTATAAATATCATTCTAAATCAGCATGATATGCAGCAAGATATTCCATTTAATTTCAATTAGATGAAAACTGTGTGATAGATCATGTCATTCTCTTAATTGGAAAGTTGTTTTTTCAGTGTCAGTAATTCCAAAGGACAGAACTGATGAGCTGCAGGATGAACAGGTTCACCTTCATCTATGATTTAAAAAGACAATGTAGAGAGTGTTACTGTATTTGGAACTTTGGTTTTGCATTCATTCTGAACTGTTCAGCTCACTTAAGAAATTATTCATTTCAGTGCTTTTGTAAGGTAGTTCTCTGAACTAGCTGAAAAAGAAGTGGAGTTCGCTCTAAAATCTAATTATAGTTTAGCTGCTGGGTTCCTAGAGTAACATGGGCAGTGCTTTGACTTCTCTGCTTCACTTTCACTGTTTTTAAGATTGCTGTTGTGATGTTTAACTGAATCCTTAAAGTCTACAGAGTAATTTATTCTAATTCAGATACCCAGTATTGAACACTTCAGAAGTAGTACTCAGGCATGCAAGCCACTCCCCCAAAGGCACGGTTTCGCGAACTTCTTATATACAACTGTTTAAAATTGCAAAAGAGCAAGAAAAGGGGATAGGACTTGAGGGTGCTGTCGATGAGAGACTGGACATGAGCTGGCAAGTGTGCTCAGAGCCCAGAAAGCCAAAAGGGTTGGATCCTGCTTTGCTGGGCTGCATCCAAAGCAGTGTGGCCAGCAGGGCAAAGGAGGGAATTCGGCACCTGTCTGTTCTGCTGTCGTAAGACCCCACCTGGAGAAATGCATCCAGCATAAGACATGGACCTGCTCGAGTGAGTCTGGAGAAGACCACCAAGGTGATAAGAGGGATGTAGCACCTCTCCTGTGAGGAAGGTCTTGGACAATTTGAATTGTTCAGTCTGGAGAAGGAAGGGTTTTGGGGTGACCTAGCTGTGACATTCCACTACATGAGGAGAGTGTAGAGCAAAGCAGGAGAGAGAGACTTTTTACAAGATCAGGCAGTGAGAGGACAAGAGAGAACTGAAGGAGAATAGATGATGTATCAGGAAGAAGTCCTTCACTCTCAGGATAGTGAGGCCCTGGCTTAAGTTGTCCAGAGAAGCTGTCGATGCCTCATCCCTGGAAGTGTTCAAGGCCAGATTGGATATAGCTCTTAGCAGTCTGGTCTAGTGGAAGGGATCTCTGTCCATGGCAGGGGATGTGGGATTAAATTATCTTTAAGGTTCTTTCCAACCCAGTCCATTCTATTATTCTATGATATTGCTAATAATTAGAGTATTTTACCTAAGCAAAGCCAATAATAAGAGGGAAAGGAAGAAGAAAATTAATTAAAATTAAAGGAAGAAGAAAAGCCTCTAATTGATGTCTGCTCTATTTTGCTGAACTTAGCTATTCTGTAAGATACAGATTCAAATGACTGGTTAATATATTTGCCTGCTACCTATTCATTCCCTCAGCTGGCCTTACGAAAATACTTGAAAATTTGGATTCCTTTTACAAGAATATTATTTCAGGATGCATTTCAGTTAATGCTAGAGGAGATAATGTAATGCACAGTATTGCGAAGTACAAAGATCATGCCTAACAGCTTGATGGAGCAGCGTGTGCAGTGGATCCTTCCTCACCTTCTCCCTGTTCTCTGAGTTCCTTAGGGCACGTGGTCCCCTGGATGTGCTTTGTTCCTGTACCCCGCTTAGGTGAGGTGTAGCTGCTTGCCACTGTTCCATAGAGGGCCTTCACAGCAAGCCTTTGTCACCAACTTCTCTGATGCTCCTCAGGCTGTTGGTGAAAGACCAAGGAATCCAGGAGAAGCATTGAGGGAAGAAAAGAAGGGCATTTCACAGCAGAGAGGAGCAGACACTTGGCATCGTTACAAACAGCCTCTCCCACTGTGCCATAGAGCTCTCACCACTTTTCCCATGCTTTTTAAACAGTTATTAAATGCGCCTGTGTCTGCTTTTATACTAACCCCTCACCGAAGGGTTCAACCTAGTGCTGAATTACAGAAATGAGAGTGGTGGAAGAAGCTGCTCGTGGTAGAAACTGTTAATTGAATTGCACAGTTAGAAAATCTATTTGAATTTTTAGTTAGACATCTGTGGTGGCTGAAACATCAGAGGATGGGAGGTAGGGAAGGAAAGTTGTGCTTAATACCTCTATCTCAGTGTCCAGATGGACATGCAGCTTAGGCTTAGTATCTTTAAGCTCAGGATCCAATATGATACCCAGCTTTAGCTGAAATTTTTAATGGAAGTGAAGATATTGAAAGAGATGTCAGCATTTAAAAAAATAATAATGGGAATTGAGAGCACTGAAGATCTCAGAGTATCTGTGCTGTAGAGCGATGTCGCTGTAGTGAGAATAAAAAGCCTGTGCTTCAAATCTGCTGACGGAATTAAAAATGACCTTTCTAAATGATGTGATTGCTTAATAAAGTTTGATAGAAAGCCTCAGTGAAGTGAAGGTTTTAAACACTAAATAACTTCAGTTTTAAGCCTGTATTAGGCTGAGTCGAGCAAAAATATCGTCATGTAACACAAGCATAGGGAAGGATCTGATTTATGCGTAAGGAATTTCTTCTGTACTTCAAGCCCAGGGGAAAATGCAAAGTTTGTAAATTTAATTTTGTTTCATACTGTATAGAAATGAAGTCCATAATGGAATGTACATATTAAAACAGCTTGAAGGTTTGTGGAAAAAAAAAAAAAAAGATTGGTTTTAAATGATGTGCCATTATTCTTAAAATAAAGAATATTATTCTTTTGCAGTCTTGAGTTTACTAAAATAAGTGAAGTGAGAAATTTGAACTTGTTTCTGATTCAGTTTTTAGTGATTAACCACATTTCCTGAGCTATAGTTAATTTCTCAGACAAGTGTTTCATGGATCTTCCACACCTTCATAGCAGGTTTGGATCTGCTTCAGAATGTTTGTCATTTACATAATTCTTTTTATCTTCAGAGAGAAAAAAATCAAAACAAATTTGAGGTAGCCCTTAGTACCTGTAGGTCTTAGCCCCTTACAGTTAAATGTTTAATCAAATTTCTTTCATCCATTTGTCATAGGAATATCACCACCATAGGAATATCATTTATCTGAAGTGTTTAATGCATTTGGTTGAATTATAGTTCTCTCTGTCCAGTGTTATGATGAGGTTACAACAAGAATACTTCATATATAGCATTTCTTCCATGCCTAAAGAACAGTCTCTGAAGTACTTAACACTGGAAAATGCCACTGCTCTCAGTGTAAGTAAACAGGAAGTATCACAGCCAGAAATTCCTCTAATTTATCTGTCAAAGTCACTGTTGATAGAACTTGTTAAAACCACTTTTGAAGGATTAAAGACTTTTTAATTTTTTAGATGCTTTGCTCTTGAAAGTGTTTTCTGCGCTGTGCCTGCTTGTATTTAAGCTTCTTTTTGTGGAATCAGTGAGGATAAAGGCGTTTCAGTAAAGCACCAAGTTTACTTGAGCATGGACTCTGAGAAGATTAGCAAGTTTGAATACTAGCTTTATTTCACCAGCATATCATGATTCTTAGTCACCAGCATTAACTGTGAAGGTAGCCTTTCCATAGAAGATAAGAAACCAGGAGATATTTCCAAAGGGGGACTGGAGAGGAAGGAGTGTGTTCTGTTCTCATCATGGCAATAATAGGGCTGGAGGTCTTTTGGAGAAACCACGTGTTTATGTACCAGTGTTTAGCTGTTGTGCATCACATGAGTAGCAATTGAATGAACAGAATCTAGGAGATGGACCAATAAGGATTTTTCTCCTTCAGGCATATTTGTCTGGATTCTTCTTCTACACGACTTATGGTCTTCAATAAAATTGTAATCAAATTTGTGTTTGAGTTTTGCTCATTTGTTTGTTTTTGTAGGGTTTTTTTTCTTGGGCTTTTTGTTTGTGGGTTTCTTGTTAGTTTGTTTTGTTGTTTTGTTTTGGTTTTTTTTAACTCTGATTTTAAACTCAGATATTCTCAAATTGTGGGTGGAGAGTGGAAAGCCTTTAAGAGTTTGGCTGTTTTCACTGTTTTTCCTGTTCCATCATATTTTATTTTTCTTCCAGCTTTCAATAATCTATGTTCCTATATTATTATTATTAAAATAGTGTATTGCTACATTATTTCTATTTTGGGTGTTCTTGAGGACGTCAGCTTCTGTCAAAATTTTAAAATGAGCTATATTGGTTAACTAAAATATTTCTTCATTTTCCTTTAGAATTTTACTCTTAAAACAGCTTCATGGGGTTTGACCAGCCCCAACCATAACACGGTCTTAGGCCAATTTATAATTATTTTTATCTCTTTTTTTTGAAACAGATGGTTCACAAGCACCAGCCAGGCCCCCTAAACCACTTCCTCGGAGAACTGCACCGGAAATACATCACAGGAAAGCATACAGCTCTGACAGTTCCACGGAAAATGTGGATGCAAAAATTGCAAAACTTATGGGAGAGGGCTATTCCTTTGAAGAAGTCAAGAGGGCACTTGAAATTGCCCAGAATAATGTTGATGTGGCCCGCAGTATTTTAAGAGAGTTTGTCTGTTTTCCTCCACCCGTCTCCCCACGTCTCAATCTATAGCAGCATCAAGATTTTCTTGGAGAGTGTGGATTCTGCAGATACACATGTGGATTGAGGAATAAAAGGAAGAACAGAATGGAATATTTTTCTTCATCCTTAGCAGAAGGGTGTTTGTTTCCAGCCGTTTATCAAAGGCTCCTGGCTGCTCTCATCAAGACTTATAAATATGCTGAGGCTTATGTATTTTTGCTAGCCATACTTTTTTAAATCAGGGTTGAACTTACAAAATAATTTTAAAAAAGTTTACTTCCCTAGAACTTTTAATCTGTGAAATGCTTTTTCTTGTTTACAAGTTTGCAAGTTACAGTTTTCTAGTTTGTGCCTGTACTATGTCCTGTTAATATTCCTTTGTACTTGTGGTCAGTTCTGCTGTAGCATTCCCAACAGTTTCCATGCTGACCACTCCATCAACTAAATCATCACTTTCCAGGAGTTCTGTTTTTCTTTTGGTCTTTTTTTTTCTTTAACAAGATGCTTTAATTTTTTTTTTTTTTTTGCATTTCAGTTCATCAAATGCAAAAAGTATGTGGCCTTCACTACTGATTTTTTTTTTCTTCTGAGATTCCTTTGCTTCTGAGAGAGGAAATATCTGAATGTAAAACACATTATTCTGTGAATTGCCTTTTTAAAGGTATTTTGACAGTAATGTTGGGCAGCTTTCTGTTTAACAAGAATTCCATGACCTGTAGTCTCAAGGTCTTTTATATACAGTTTCCACAAAAAAATCCCAACCAACAAATAAAACACTTCATGCAGCAGTGATACTGAGTTCTCACGTGTAAAATCTCTTTCAAAATTGAGTATTTGATTGCAGATTTTTAAAAAAAGCCAAATGCACATGATAATACTGTGTATTGATTACTCACTAATGGCACCAGTTCTTCATGGCAAGACTAAAAGGAATCTTTTTCAATTATATTAAAGGTATTCAGGTAAATTCCAGTTCTAGATTCAGTAAAGTAGAATGTGGTTAATATTTTTTTTGAGTGATTATCCTGTGGTTCATTGCGGCTTGGATCAGTTTGTATTAACTTGGAAACTTTAAATCTTTGATGCACTGTTAATTCCTAATGCTACTGTAGCAATATTTTTTGCAAAGTTTTTTAATAACCTACTCCCTCCCCTGTATACTTCATAATCCTCAAGGATGTGTTTAACACCAAGATTCATTCAGTCGCTTTCCAGCTGCTTAGTTGGAAATACATTTTTGCTTTACTTAGTTAGTAATACTCCAAACTTTGACATTTTATTTTTCAGCCCAAATTGATGCAAGACAATTTAAAAATCTTCCTGATTTTAAAAAAAGAGAGAGAAGACAATTCTATTCTGAGTACGTTCAAAGTTGAGTCCAAATATTTCCAGAAAAATTCTTAAGATTGTTGCTTTCTTGTTTTTTTTTTTTTTAGGAAACTTTGAAATTTTTCTTCTAATACTATTGAACAAATAAAAAATAATGTGGTATTTAGAATATTTCTCTCATTTTGATATGTGATGAGTATATGAAAATTTTCAGTGTGCCAGGCTGGGTGTGAAGTATATATTCATTATCCCCTTTCAGCTGTTAGTGTTCTCTTTCACTTTGAGCAAGTGCTAGAATTTGTATCACTTACAGGATCAGATCTCATCATCCAGTGTGTTTGTTGTAAAGACGTTTTTAAAGACAGCACATGGTTGAATTGCAATATTTGAAGTAACTGAGAACACCCGTTGGAAATTACTCTGCTATCTCAAAGTCCCATTGTTTCATTAAAAAATTTGTTCTTAAAACTAATTAAATTATTTTGTAGCATCACAAGGCATAATATGGATATTGTTAATCTGCCTCAGTGATAAAAGGTGATCAGGAGAATACAGGGTATAGGGAAGAGCTGCTGCAGCATTTGGATTTAAGCAAATGTTTCTGAGTTTGTGCATCTTCCTGTAGTTGTTCATGCCTCAAGTACAACTTTGGGAAAGTTTTGGTGTAAATTATATTCTGTGCTTTTGGCTCAAGTTAATCTCTTTCCTCTGTTTTGGGAGAAAGTTTTGTATAGTATGGAACCCTCTTGTTCACTCGGTTTCTTTGCAACATCACTCTAGCATTTTAGCTAGCTGTAAATTGAAAATGATTCAGGCTATTAAATTATACACTCTGGTTGTACTGGAATTACTGAAATGAGGTTCTAGCATAACTGCCAGCATAGCAATGATGAAAAAAAGAGCGCTTTACAAGGACGAACAAACAATCTGCAGATTGAGTTTTGAAATTTTGAATTGTAATGAGGAACTCATTTTCTCCTTTTTATGCAGCAGCTTAGTATAAATTACATCCTTATATTTCAATTAGAGGCTGGAACTGCTGCCTGATAGATTAGGGTTTTTAAAATTTTCCTTCTTTCTGGATGTGCCCACCAGTGACACTTTTTTTCTTATGTGTTAAAAAACCAAACTTGATTAGTAATATTTTGAGTGCTAACTTGAAAATATTTCCATTAATCTTTAAATGAGTGTGCTAATAACACTTCTAAATAGTGGAGCGTGCAGACTGTTTCAAACCTCTTCTGGTTAAAGTCAAACAGGAAAATTGCTTTGCTAAAGGTTGATGTTTACTCTGCAGGAATTAATAGGCTTAAAATAAATTATTCTGGCTGCAGTCTAGTTCTCTAAAGACATAGTTCTCTAAATATATTTTTAACCTTTTAAAGACTTAAGGGTTTGAACCTGGCAGTATGTTATGCACTTACATAACTTTAAGGAAGACTGACTTGAATGAGAGTGCTTGCGTGAACAAAGTTGGTTAAACTCAGAAACATTCGAAGTCTTTAGACCATCCTTGTGTTGTCTGTTGGCCTCACCTTTTCTCTCCTTTTGGCTAAGTTACTGCATTTTACTGCATTTTAAGCAAATTGGCTGAATCAGAAGTTAAGCAGAGCAAGTGGATATCAGCAGCACAGATCTTTTCCAAAGGCTATGTGTAGGAAAACTTTAAATTGTTGTCAAGTAAACTGATATAATTAGCCATGTTAATGGCTTGTCTGGAACCCTAAAATGGCCACTGGTAAAATTTGTTAATGACTAGTATCTCAAGAGTGCATCTGGCACAGCTTTTTTACAATGTGAATTTAGGAGATTTTGTACCAGGATCATTTCTTTTGTTGTATTTCTCTCATTTTCAGCTTGAAGCTTTACTTTGCACTGACAACTCTGACCTGAAATTTGTGTCTTAAATATTGACAAATTTTGAAGCAAATGAACACCGTATTCAAAGCACATTCAGGTGCTACCTGATGACCTGGAATTTAGCGCTTTTAGGAGTGACTTCTTGAAAAAGGACTTCAGCAGTTTCCATTTTGAAGGATTTTCTTTCAAATAACTATTTTATCTGAAAATGCCTTTTATAAACTTGTCTAATGTGGCAAATTTAGTGATGTGTTCAATTAATTTATATTTTATTCAACATTCTTTTTAAATTTTGGTTATTATGTATGCTCAAGTTCTTTATCTGTTCATGTAAGGTATTTTATAAAATTAATGTTAAGAGAATGTTGGGTTGGTCCATGATTTTTCAAGACTCTGTCTCTGTTTTTGAATATTACCACTTTTCATATGATGCTTTAGCAGCATAGCCTGTCCTGTGTAGGGGCCTTAAAAAACATTGTTTTGTAAGCTACAAAAGTGAGGCCTTGAAATAAGGTGAATCGTTGCTTTGAGACATGTGCTTTTCATCCCCATACATTACCTCATTTCTAAATTTCAGTAGTAAAAGTTAATAAATTGGCAGTAATTTTGAAATGTGCATGTAATAGTTGTATAGAAGAAAGATGCTAACCATTAAATATTTAGAATCCAAAGTGGTGAACACATAGTCCGACTGTATATTAATTTGCAGGATTTTTTCCTGAAGAAAATTACAATAATTGACACTGATACTTTTTTAATATCCTGTGCATTTATGTTCTCAAGCATGGTACTCTTAACGTCAAAAATATTTTAGCTGTGTAAAACTTTTTTTTTTTTTTCTGTTACTGTATTCCAGTTTTCTGGGAAAAGGTTTCTAACTTTTCAAACCCCTCTACTGTGAATGACAATACAAAGTGTTGATGTTTAAACCTCAGCACTGTTCCCTGCAGTTGGATTAGACCTTCAATGCTGAGATTTTCATGGTACTTCCTTTAGTGTGTTAAATCCTGGTGCACTGTATATGTCATTAGTCACATTGCTAATTAGAGAATTTACCTGTTTGGGATACTTGCCTTTAGTACTACAGGTGCCTATTTCTGTCATTTTTGCTCTCCTTATGTGAAAGTTAGGTGTTACTTTATTGTGTTACAATCAAATTTTAGCAGCTGGGTGCTCTAGGAATGTTTCAGGAATTTTTGTTTGATAGACCCAGCCATTATTCAGTGTGAGATACTGCCTCCATTTATCAGTTTCCATCAGGAAATTGATAAGTTTAGATTTTAAAACACTGTGTGTTACTTTGACATATGAACATGCAATTTGGCCTTAGATAATCTCATGTCTAGCAGTGGAAATTCTTATTCAGAATGAATGCTAATTCCCAAATCTTAATCTTAAATCAAAAAATAATTCTTAAATTTGTGAAACTTAATTACATAAACATCCTCGACATTGTTAGGAACTTAGAAGATTCGGAATAATGTGAACTGTGACAGGATTCTTGCTTTGTAGACCTGCCAGAAGTAAAAACATAAACCCATTGAATAGTGATCTTCTCACTGTGAAGCTGCTTGCATCTGTCTGGATCTGTGCAGGAATCAGTCAGTCCAATTACAGCAGTACTGCTTGGAAAACAGCCTCTTTTATTGCAGCAAGTGCCACAGTAGCCAGCAGGATGGGAGATGAGCAGGTAAATAGGCAAAGGAGATAATTTTGTAATAACAATCCAAGCCCCTTTCTGCTGTTGCCTTGTAAATTTGGCTAGTGTGAATTGCCTGGAGATCTAGTGCACAGAAAGGAGTGTTTGTTTATGATTTTTCCAGTTCTCAGTTACTGTGTTCTTCTCCAGGGTAGTGTCCTTCTCTTAGGACAGTGTGTCTTATTTAGAAGTCACAATGTTTAGGAGCAGGATGCCAGGGTTTTAGCAGCAGAGGGAAGTGTGAAAAAGCATTCTGCTCAAACAGTATTTGCATGCTAGCAAAATAACCAAAAGCTTTATAAGGATTCCAGAGGAGACACCTCTGTTTTCAGGCGCATCATCTTGGCTTTGGAAGGATGTATATACACTGAGATGTGTGTGCTGGTCTGGTGGAGGAGAGAGAACGCCAGGTGATGCCAGTGTGGGGAGTTCAGATCATGTGGTAATCATGTTACAAAATACCTACTCTTTTGGGTAGCTGAATCTGCACAGTAGTCAAGCTACTACAGTCACCCATGTTCTACAAGGCAAGTTTCTTGTCCCTGTATAGCTGGGGAGGTGCATACATTTACTCCAAAATAGAGAGCTTGGCTTCTGTGCATCTGTGTAGTGATCAGGGCACTGAAAGTAATATCTGCTACCTAGTTCTCATTAGAAAGTGCCCTTGGATAACTCTTTCTTAATTTGCTAATGGAGTGTCATTGAATTTCAAATTCTTTACAAACATTAGTAAATTTACATCATTAGCCTTCCAGAAATACCTGAAGGTAAGTGGCTGGTAGGTTTTTGAAGCTATTAATTTGCTGGAACATGTGGCTCAAGTGTTTCCTGTTGTTTACATTTTTGTTACAAATTTATTGTGGTCCATATGAAATTCTTGAGCCTTAATTTAAAAGCTTTTATTCTATTTTCACTATAGCTGTTGTCAGTAGTACCTTTATTACCTAGGCTCATGCAAAATTCAAATTATCCTGCTCTCCTACATCCCAGCTTGAGCCATGTTCAGCTTGATCTTTGTCCTACAATGGATATATCACTGTGGATCCTCATCTGCTCCCTCGGACAGTCCCTAAAACTGTTTTTATCATCTTCTCGCACCCCAGATCTCTTCAGTGACATCAATCACCAGCACATCCTTCCTCTCCGTAATGACAGACACTGCAGTTTCCTATCTCAACTTGCAACCACATCAGTATTTTTTTCTGAGGTCCCTCATAAAGTGTTTTGCTGGCCTTGTCTGTCTCAGTGATTATACAGATCCTCTGCATCTCAATGGCCTGTGAGTGTGGTCATCCAAAATGGATTGAGAATTCCATGAGAAACCTGTTTTCTTTATTATCACTGGGTTGGTTGTTTTTTTTCTTGTTCCTTCTTGACCTGGAAGATCACTCTTGTGTTTCATGATTTACTTGTCAGAGATGAAGATGAAATCCACTTCTTATTGCAGCAGATCCCAATTTTGCTAATGAGATGTAGAAAGAAACTAGCAGATGTCATCTGCTAGTAGCAGTCCTTCTATTTGAGATGAGTTGTGTCTATTTTATATGGGTGTTAAGAAGTTTGTCCAATGAATTTGGTTTGTATCTTGAAAATTCACAAAAACATTAGCTTACTTTTAGTACTAATTGAGGAGCAGGTGAAAGCGATAAATTTTTTAAGATGTGTCAGTGAAATTGGGAACTTGCAGATAAAGGTAATTTATTACCATGAGTGGGTGGGATAAAAGATTGACCTTTGAAATCAAATCATAGAGCTTGAAAATTCTCACACAGAGAAGGTAAAAGCACTATATCTGAATGATTTCACCAATGGCCTCCAAAAGTCTTTTCTTCCTCACTTGTCAGGTAACCTTGCCCGTATGTTGGCTGTGTTGATGACAATTTTGTAGCTTTTTAGGTGAACCAGAGATAGAAGGTTTGTGGGTTTGCATGCTGCTGCCTGGGGGGGATACACATTATAGTTTTCCCAAATTCTAACAGAAATGGGTGGACTTCATTAGGTCTCAAAGAAGTGTAGATTGCCTATCTGGATGAGATCCTCCTGAGACAGGACGGCTGGATGGTGAGGGAAGGGTTGAGAATGTTCAACCTGGCTGAGCAAGGAGGTGCTAGAGCTGTGATTAGATTATCTCGGGGAGCAGGAATGTTGTGTAATGGAAGCAGGAGGCAAGGGAATCAGATGAGAAAAGATCTGACATTTGGTGCAAACGTGTTTCAGAGTGGAGGGGGGGATTTTGAGTTCTACTGTACAAGAGTGGGGGAAAGCTTTAGTGGGGGAAATCTTACTTGCCACACTTGGGGCAGAACACAGTTACATGAAAAGGGCCTTATGTTCCTGCATGTATCATTCCAGAGTGATCTGTGCCCTAGGTTAATGCCCTTATTTTAGTGTTTGCCCTCACACCACTACTCCTCACACACCACATCACCCCCACCCTTGCAGTGGTCTGTGGCACAGCTCTGAAATTCTTTGTGGCAATCTGCTCAGTCAGTTCTCATAGAGACATATTTTACCTGTGATTTGAAGTGGTTTCCAGGCCCTTCAAGGCTTTTGTGTTTTGAGGTTTAGCTTAAGCAGGAAAACTATTAGCAATAAACAAACCTTTCTTGGAGTTACACAGACTGATCTTGATGCATTGGCATCCTTTCCTTTGATGTGTTGGTGTTGCTGGGTAAACAGTCTCCAAGATTACTCCAAGATTATAGAGCCTTGATTGTATCTGTGCTCTGTTTTTAGGATACTGCCTGGCCAGGGCATTGCTGCAGGCTGTGAACCTGCCATCAGACTGGCTGCTGGTTGCCTTTCTATCCACATTCCATAACAATTTGTAAAAGCCTGAGACAAAATAAACTGACTGTGGCTTCATGCACAGATAGTGTGGGTATGCTTTGCACTATTTGTAGCTGTGTAACTTGCTGTATTCCTGTGTGGTGTCACGAGCATAATGCTGTAAAACTCTACCTATCCTGAACCCCGTGCCATTTCCATGGCTGTTAGTTGTTGCTGTACTCTGCCTCATGAAGTGCACTCATGTCCTCTGATGGGGTACACAGGACAAAGGCTAATTTCTTGCTAGTGATGAGCACAGCAGTGTGGAATAACAGCTCGTACACAGACTCCTGTTGATGTACCAACTACCTTAGCAATGTGAATTGATTTTCCTTGGTTGGTTGAGCTGAAATTTATTTTTCAGTGATCTGCCCTATGGGACCTTGTATTATTGATACTTTATCATTGTTGTATTTGAGCTTTCTCCATTACAGCAATGTCATGCCTCTTGAGGCTGCCTGGTCTCCCTCTCACGACAGAAGAAAAGTCTGTCAGGAGAGCTGAATGAGATGTATGGAGTGGGTCTAGTCGCCGGACTTGTTAGTAGCATGTTTGTGGGAGAAAAGGAACTCCAGGAGAAGCATTTTTTGTCTGTTTATTTATTTAGAGAATAGGTTTTAGGGTGGAGAAGCTTTTATTTTCAGTTTTTGAAACCTATTGCATGTGCCTTTAAAAACAGAAAGGTGCTAGCACTCAGCAGTGGCTTTGAGGGAGCTGCATGTCCTCCAACTATTTTTTTTTGTTTATTTGTTTCTTGGTTAATAAACAAGTAGGAAAACTTCTGCTCCCTATACTTTCTGAAATGGTGCCAACTTACTAATGCTTGTTCAGCACTGTTTGAACAAGAGCTTGTTGTTAATCTTGTGCTGGCACATCAGTGATAATAGGATAAAAAGGTTTCTCAGAGGAAATGGGAAGGAGTGATGTGACAAAGGTATCTGCAAAGGAAGAAAAGAAAAAAAATGAAGAAAAACCTTTTATGGGAAAAAAAAACGCAGAAAAAAAACCCAAGAAGGAAGACAGAAGAGAGTTCATTTGATGAAAAACTCTCCATAACTAAATGCGAAGTGTAAATACCATCATTAACTAAAACACAAGTGGTGGCAGGTAATACATCTTAATAATTCCATTTAATGCTGCTATAAATGAACAAGTTGCAGAAAGAATGAGCCTTTCTTTTGTTCTTTATATTCTAATGAAAATATGTTTAGTTGATGTCTAAGTTTAGAAAAGATTCACAGAATTAGGTGGTTTGAAATTGATAGTGAGAAAGTTCGCCAGGTCTTACAAATGAATGATTAAGCAAAGAAAACTTTGCCATTTGGCAGTTTTGTATCAGAGCCCAATTTCTTAATTTGTTAAATCTGGAAATTGTTGAGACCTTACAGGTTCATTTGAAATGGGAGATTGTGGGGGTTTTTTTCTCAGAATTGAAATCTGGGTTTCACTTTTCAGTGCAGTTGTGGAAATAATTTTCCAGCTACATAGCACTCATGCTGTGACTGTGCTTTATGCTCATGACTGCCAATAAATCATACAGCCATCAAGCATGCTGAATATTGTTATTGCCCAAATATATGAAATTATCTGGGGGGCAATTGTGATACCTCAGTTTTAGGTAGTCCAGTTTCAAAAGCGACTTCCTTGTCATCCAACATATTTTAAGATTTCTTGGTGCACTTAAAACTACCTGTGCACCCAAGATCCATAGTGCTTTTTAAACCTATTTATCCAGAGAAACTCTGTCCTTGATAGGTGTTCCATTATGTAGAAGGGAGAAGGAATGGAGGGAGGTGCCCTCTTTCTACTTCTATGTCTCTGTAATTTATCTCTCTAAACTGCAGAGGTTTAGTGAGATCTCTTTGCAAAGGTTTTATTTTGTGTAGTACTAGTAAAGCTTGTGTGAGTTCTGTCACTCAAGAGATACAGCTTATGTATATGTCACTCTATTTAAATACAGAAACACATCTAGAGATTGCAGACATTTGTGAGCCAGGCCAGTAGGGCAGTTTAGGGGAGTACAAAGGAGAGCACTGCTTCTGCATTTCTGTAAGAAACTTGGGAACAAATTGAACAATACTTCATTTGCATGTCTGCTGAATAACATGTAGAGAGAGGGAGACTCCCAGAAAACCAGCCTATAATAAGCTAGGAAACGCTTGCCTGATCTCTGGGCTGCATGTCAGCTACTTTGAAGCTGCAGTGGCAGTGGGCTTTTTTGGGCTGGAGAATAAGAAGGGGAAAGTTCTTAAGACTTAGGCACTTTTTTGCATTCTCCATTTACATCAATGAATTGAGCCTTATTGAAGCCAGGGGATCAGTTTTACAAAGCCATATCCTGACAAGAGGAAATGTTGCTAGGACTAGCCTTGGAGTTTAGAGAGGAGCTGGACTTTGAGACTGAACCTAAAAATACCAGCTAAAGACAAAGGATATTTGGTTGTCTGGGCTTGAGGGGGAGGGGACTGACAATTATTTTCAAATGTTTTAAGATAAGATTTAATTCCTTTAAATGCTGTTGACTAAAATCCATGGTTTCTGTTCCCTTCCCCATTGTGAAGGGGAGACTGTGTTTATTTATGAAAGCCCTATCAGATTAATTCAGGGGGAAGAAGGGGGGAAGAGGTTCCACAAGAGTAGTTTTAAAAATGCTTTGAAAGCTATTTTAGGAATGGTGATGCCAGAACTCACATACATAGAGAGAGACATCCTTTGGAGGTAAAACAATATCCTTGTGGCAAGCATTAAGAAATGAAAATGGGTTTTGTCTCTAAGAAACAATCTCAGTAATTTTGCTGATGTTTTGTTTATGCTGTAAGAGTATATTGTTTCTCAAGAAGCATAGTTGTAGCTTAATTGTATGATAATTAGAATGTAAATACACATCATAAGTGTAACTCATTTATTTGTGCTCTTGAAAGTTGGTACAATGCTGGAGATGGCAAACTGGAAGCTGCAAAACACCTACTCCTTCTCATTTCTAGAGAGTAAGAAATTTCCCCTTTCTACAGCTGGACTGTGAGCATTGGCAGATAGGCCAGTCTGTAAGTGATGGAACACAGCTCTTCAGGCTCAGTTTTGCTGTTTTCCCAAGCTCTGTTATGCAGTGATTTTTTTGTCATTTTGCAAAGACAAGAACTTGATTGGTTAACTTTAAAGGGAGAGTCAAACCAACATGGGTTCAGCAGGAGATGTCATGAAAAGTTCAGGGAGTAGGTGAAAATAGTGGCATTTGCAATTATTTTTTTGCCATTGTGTCCCTCTGCCAAGGGACAGAACTTCTCATGATGTGAGTGTCTGCAATTTGTTTCCTTTCTCCCTTAAGTCTTCTTTCTCTTTTCTTGAATATGTT
This sequence comes from Haemorhous mexicanus, assembly GCF_027477595.1. Classification (NCBI taxonomy): domain Eukaryota; kingdom Metazoa; phylum Chordata; class Aves; order Passeriformes; family Fringillidae; genus Haemorhous; species Haemorhous mexicanus. The sequence goes on along the minus strand of NC_082342.1, from coordinate 18,157,210 downwards.
CTCTTCTGTTTATCCAAACTTTGTGTGTGATGCAAGTAGGTCTGTTGAGATTGGTGAAGGTAACGTTTGAAACTGCAGGACTGATTGAGATTAGATTGAAGGAAGAGGTTTTTTACAGTGAGGGTGGTGAGACATTGGAACAGGTTGCTGTGAAAGGTGGTGAATGCCCCAGCCCTGGAAACATTGAGGGCCAGGTTGGATGGGGCTCTGAACATCCTGCTCTGGTGGAAGGTGTCCCTGCTCATTGCAGGAGGGATTGGACTAGGTGGCCTTTAAAGAGCCCTTCCAACCCCCTCTGTGATTGAGGCCATATAAGGGAGGAAAGTTTCATGTAAAAGCAGATCCAAAGTCTATATTATGGTTAAGGAGCCCTGTTCAAGCAGTTTGGACTCCTTGGTGTGAATTTCTGCTTCTTAGGCTTCTATCAAAATGCTGAAGTCAGTAAAGGTTGAATTCTATGTGACTCACTTCTATTGATTTAAAAATTAAATAAATAGAAATATAATACATATGCCAAAAACCTTCATGATTTGAAATGAAAGGCAATTAAAAGATGATGATCTGGGCTGAAGTCATTAGAAGAGATTTATGTTCTAATTAATCTACATATCTTGTTTCTATTAAGCTTCTTCCTGATATAATAAAACCAACTTTGTTATTCCACTCTGACCTTTCCTCAACCAAATTTCTATTGCCTCAAAGTCAGGAGTCTAACTGCTGAGAGTTTTTTATTTCCTGTCCACCTCAGAACACATGGAGCTCCATGAAGAAGAAACTAGCAAGATGTTGACATTAAATGCACTGGTTTTGGTATGACTTTTTTCCTCATGTTTGGGAGATATGAAAAAAACATGGAAATTAAAGACCTATTGCTGTCATTCTTGCTATTTATCTAATCCTGGACAAAAATGTTGTTAGAGTGATGAGACCCCAGTGAACTAGATGCTGGAAAGGTGGAAAACACAGAATAGAAAAACAAGTTTTCTACCAATAATTTTGTCCCTAATGTGAGGCAGAAACATAATATGTAGATATATATAAATATATAAGTTTCCTATTGAAATATAAAATAGGAATAAGATAAGGGAAAAATTGAGGAAATAGCCATACAGGAGAGTACAAGCAAGCAACTATCTTGACAGGTACCGTTTATTTTATACCAGCAACTGTGTAAGGTAGCATAGGAACTTTAACCAAGCAAAATTATGTATAGTATTGAGATATCCTTGTAGATATTAGTAAAATGCAATTAGATTAAATTTGCAAACACCTGAAATATGGCAGTGGGGGAAGCCTGCGTACCTTCCTAAACCTAATTAGAACATCCATTTTCTCTCCCCATCCCATTTTCAATAAAAGTACATGCCCATTTTTGAATTATGCTCTTACAGCTCTCTTATACTGTTTGGCTGGTAGTCTCACCTCAACTTATTCAGTCTCAGGCTTTATATTTTTCTCTTAGTTCATCTCATAAACTTCCCTCATCCATTCTATTTACTTATTATGATACAATTCCTCTGTTATTAAGATTTTCCTCAGAAATTTTGAAATCCTATCTTCCCACCCTTGCTGGCTATTGCAGCCTAAGTACCCCAGCTGCCAAGAGCCTGTGCCCATCTCTTCAAGATCCTGACATGTCACACTGTGAACTCTCTCTCCTTTACAGTTTTTGTTGCCCAGGGACATTCAGTGACAGAAAACTCTCCGCTTCTTTCTTGCCCCTTCTGTCTTCCACAGTGAGCAAATGTCTCATTAGCAGCTGTTCATTAGCTGTTCCCCAGCTGTTTGTGCCAGCCTGAAGTACCTGGCCAGCTCTGTAAGTGGCTTTAAGTGCAGTCATCCCTTGTCTGCACAAAGCATCAATGCTGTGTTGAGACCATTAAGCTTTTAACTGTGTCAGTGGTTTGTCTGTTTTCTTGGCTGGAATTGTACTTGTCTGTGTGTTTCCATAGTTCTGTTGCCTTTGAAGCGTGATCCTGAATGGCAACTCCTAATCCATAGGCAGAGGGGGCTTGGAACACACACCCTGTGAGGAGTGACTGAGGGAGCTGGGGGTGTTTAGCCTGGAGAAAAGGAGACTCAGGGGTGACCTTATCACTCTCTACAACTTCCTGAAAGGTGGCTGGAGCCAGGTGGGGGTTGGTCTCTCTCCGGGCAGCAATGGACAGAACCAGAGGAAACAGTCTTAAGCTGTGCCAAGGGAAATGCAGGTTGGATATTAGGAAAAAGTTTTTTACAAAGAGAGTGATGAAGTACTGGAATGGTCTGCCCGGGGAAGTGCTGGAGTCACCGTCCCTGGATGTGTTTAAAAAAAGACTGGATGTGGCACTCAGTGCCATGGTTTAGTTAAGGTGTTGGGGCTGGGTTGGACTCGATCTTTAAGGTCTCTTCCAGCCTTGTGATTCTGTGAATGCTCTGGGGTTGTGAACATGTGGGATCTCTTAAGGTAAACTCTTGGGGAGGGGAAGGCACGCAGTGGGGGCTGTGGTACAGCTGCCTAGGGTTTGGGCTCTACAATCAGTGCATCAGGCCATTGCTGCTCTGTGCTGGCTCCAGATGATGGCTGCTGTTTGAGACAGTGCTACAGTGCTGGTGTGACTGCTGCTGTCAGCCCAACATGCCCTGGTTCCCTGCAAAATTTTTTTTTGTTTGTTTTTGTTTTGTGAAAATGCTTATATTAGCAAGTCCTGTGGGTTGTGGTAAAGTGTGCTAGCCAGGAAAGCTGTGGTGCTAGCTGTCTTCCTGAGGTGAGTCAGAAAATGCAGATGAAAGAAACTCATCTACATTTCTCTGCAATCTCTGCTAACAACATATTCCTTCACCTTCAAACAGGAGCCCACTGAATTGAGCATATAATAACCATTTCAAATGTGTAAGAGCTTGCATATTGAAGCAGTGCAGAGAAATGATGTTAAAGAGAACTGGATTAATTTTAGAGACTGGGAAAATAATGGGTTTTCTAACATTTCTTTTCCTCTATAATTTTTTATCCACTTTTTAGCAAATCTTAAGTTTCATAATGAAATGGGGCATTTTTGTATGCTTTGAGCTGGTTTGTAACTCCACAGGGGAGTATTTAAGCTGCTCAATGCTGTTTGAAAAGATTGTTTAATGATGTGCCACCTCTTTCATGGGATATCTGCAGTATTTTAAGGGTCTTTTTAAATTTTTGTTTATTGTTTGGCTGTAGGGGGTTGGTGTCTTGGCTCTGCCCTGGAAACAAAGAATTTAATGTAAATGTGCTTCGATTGAAGCTTTGCAGCTGTTGTGGTTTCTCTGGTGCAGAATGTGCTGTGTGCACCCCAGGGGCTGTCAGTCCTGACAACACACTGCGCATGTTATCTGCACATTCATTGGCTGGCATCTTTTTTGAGAGTGTGTGGGTCAAGCAAAAACTTGGATACTTTCCTCCTCCTTTTGTCTAATTACCTGTGCCAATCACATGCTGAAGGAAGACTGGAAGTTACATCACCACCAGTCCATGAGCACGAGATCAAAACCAAATGGGACACCAGTGACCAAATAAGATGGAAGGGAGGTATAATTCCACTAGCAGTGAAAGCAGAGGATAAAATTATGGTAAATATATGAAACCATTGGAATAGATGTTTGAAGGAATTTAATGGTAGGACAAAAAGACTTTTGCAGGAAGAGTGATTTTGGGTTTTTTGCTTCACTTTCTATCAGGTGAAAAACTAGCTGCAGGGAGCTTTCCAGGATGGAGATCAGACAAAAGATAAACAGGTAGAAGGCAGAGGAAGGGGGAGAGTAGAAAGAATCTCCCTCCTTATGGTTGGGTTTGGTAGTAAAAGAAAAAACAATAGGAGTCCAGGAACTACTTGACAGGGGATGCATATCTCTTCTGAAAATGGTTTTGGTGATGGAGTATGGACTGTCTAGTGCACTTAACCTATCCAGAGACATGCTCCTTCCAAACTTTTACTGCCTGCCTTAGTTGCTGACTCAATACTGATGAAGTGTCTACAATGCTTGCCTGCAAACATGTGGCTCTTGCTTCAGCACTGCCTTCATTCCATTTTTTCAGCTTTCTCTCTGTGAGGACTTTCTCATTAGAGTTTAAAATTAGTTCAGTATGTGGATAGTGATTTCTCCACTTCAGAGCTGTTTGATCAAAGTCTTAGTGAAAGCCTGTGCCCTACAAAACAAGGGACCCAGCTGTGTTGTCTGCTGAAGGAGCTTGCTGGTAAGCTGAGTTCATCAGATCTGCACAGCTCTGTGTGTATACTCAGCCCTGCTCAGGGCTATTCTGAAACTCCCACTTCCCTGCACATTCCTCTGTGCCTGTGCACAGGAGAACACGAAGGACAGACACATCCTCCTGATGTGAAGATGTGCTGTCAGGGTGGTAAAACCTGGAGTAGTACTGCTGCTGTGCATGCAATCTCGTGCAGCAAACACAGGAGAAATGGACTTTCTGCAGAGTTGCTTGCATGCACAAGGCAGCCCCCCCATGCCTCTGCCGTGGCTGCAGCAGAGGGGAGGGAAGGGGAGCTGTGGGGACAGGGAGGGCACAGTCACAGGAGGTGGAGCAGGGCTGCAGAGTGGATGTGGGCTCATGGCTCATACTCACATCATCCATGTTCTAGTGCTGCTCAATAGGACCCTGGAGGGGTGGAAACAATGCTATACAAGGTTTTAGTCTGAGACACTGCAGGCTTGGCTTCCAGAGTTGCCAACCTCTCTTGTCTCCTCTTTTCTTCAACCTCAGCTGCTGCATCACGGGTTTATTTATTAACAGGTATCACATTACAGGAGAAAGTTTGATTCATCATAAATAGCAGCCCTGTGCTTCAGCAGATATTTTTCTAAGTGTAGTGGGCCTAAAACAAGGCAGTGTGGATTAAACTGTCCTTCTGATTTCCTAGCTCACTTTCAGAGGATGTTTGTCAATCGAAAGCCCTTTCTCAGCCTGGAAAATACTGTCTTTTATTAAAACTCCTTTGAAATCCTTATTCATTATCTTGGCATCTTGTAGAAGGTCCCAAAGTTTGGTTGTCCAAGCCTTGTTCAATGGATGACAGCTTCCAATCCTCTTCAGTAAATAATGGTTCAGTTTCTGTAAGGTTTTTTTTCTTGTCCTCTATTTGATATCTCAGGCCAGGGAACAGTGTATATTCCTACCAATCTGAGTTTAAATGAAGCAGACAGCTAACTTTGATTTGCTTCTGTTCCCTCTCATCAGACAAACTGGCTTGTATTAATCATATTAATAAAAATGGCATTAAAAGTATCAAGTTTTAAAAAGACATGTGACCCACCAAATTACAAGTCATCCTGTGTGCATATTAATTACAACTTCTCTAAATTTTAGCAAAAGTTCAAAGTTCCCTGCATTTTGGCTTTAATTTGGAAAGCTCGCTGTAATGCAAGCTGTATCTCATCCTAGTTCTCTAATCCCAGTATGCTTTAATTTTGGATGGATGGATGACCCCCAAATGCTTTAAATCCACTAAGATTTGCAGTAATTAGAATTTTTTAAAATACTTTGTTTCCTGAACTATTCATGGTGACATCCATCTATTGTCACATGAATTTCTCATGTCATTACTCATTCTTGAAAAAAAAAAAAAAATCAAGTAATTCAAGTAATTTGTATTGAGAGCTTACCTTTGCTGCTACATGGTGGAGGGAGCGTGTTTTCATTTATCTCTTTTTAGTCACTGCTCCCTTTTTGACTGATTGTGCTCTGAAGAGGTGCACATTTGTCAGGAATTTTGGAAGCCCTTCCCCTCCCATCCCAGTCTCCAAGTAGTAGCATTGTCCCAACAGGAGAGCCAGAAAGTCACTCCATCCATTCTGAGTGCTTGCCAATGGAAACTCAAACATAAGGTAGAATGCCTTATTCCTTAAGGCTTTTTTTCTCCCTCTGTTTCATGCTTCTCTCTCCATTTTCTTTTTATTGTAATGTTCCCCCTTACAATGTATGTGATATAATATATAATGCTTCCATACACGAATCTAGTGTATATTTTCGGAATATTTATTTAGTAGTTGTAAAAAACAAGACAAAATGTTGGGATGTTAATCTCGTGTCATCTCCCCCAGACTCCAAGCAAGGTTTTTCCTCTCCTCCTGAGTCATGATTCCATGTCTGACCTTTGCAGAGCAGCATATCCTTTCTCAGTCATGTTTCACAGTGTTGCTGATGGTTTGCTGCTGTTTGCTCAGCTGCTTGTGCTGTCCTGAGCTGTTTTCTCTTCCAGCAGCCTCTGCTTTATTTCTAGTCAGAATTTGCATGTTTAGTCTGCTCTTTGCTTTCTAAGATCTCTCCTCTCATTTCCTGCTTTGGCGGTTTCAGATCATTCCTTTATTTTCTGAAGTGCATTTCCCCCTCCTTCGCTCTTGTCACCTGCATTCCTTGGCTCGCTGATGTGTCTGATGAGGCGCTCCCTCCCATCTTCCCATCTGAGTCTCTCTGAGCAAGAGAGACTTGCTTGTCAAGCAAGCAGGGACCTGCTTGTCCCTGCCCGGCCATCTCCGAGGAGCCAGAGCAGTGCCAAAGGGTAGGATGCTCCTGTGCTGCCATGCAAAGCCAGGGGCCGCCTGCCCTGCAGTGCCCCTCAGTGCAGGGAGAGGCAGGGGAGCAGGGGGAGCACATCTGGCACTGGGAAACAGCTGCCAGAGGCAGGGGAAGCAGCAACAGCCTTGTCTCATGGCAGAGGGTGGTGGGGCAAGCAGGCTGTGATCCAGCACATGCCCCTTTCTGACAGGCATGTGTGAGGGAAGCCTGCTGCTCCATCAGACATTGGGACTGATGTGGGAGAATGCTCAGTGTAGCTAAGAGTGTCATCCATGGAGATCCCCTTGCCTTTCCACAAGCATTGTGTTTGCTGGGCTTTCCCCTCATTCATGGCTGGTTTTCCCCTTTATTTCAGAGGTGACAAAACCCCAGCCCAGCAAAACAAGACAGCAGGTCTGTACCACCACTTGCCAGTGTCTGGATTTAGGCAGTGAGCCCAGGAGGGTCCTGGCTTGACTAACTAGGGGAGAAAAATGTTTCCTTTCTGGACCAGCTAATAATCAGGTTATATATTGACAACTAAAATTTGATTAGGCTTATGATTAGGAAAGAGTAAGCCAGGAGTTTGAAGCCTGTTGTGTCAACAGAACAGATTAGCTTGAGTCTGATGTTCTGCTTTCAGTAAGAAACTGTTCATAGAATAATAGTGTCTGACTTCCTCATGAGGTTCTGACCAGGATACAGGGCTTTGAGCAGTTGCTAAGTATCACAGGATATGCACTGGGACTTTGTAAACGGCCAGACAGAAGGCTACCAAATCGCGTAGTTACAATAAACAGTGATAAGGGAGGAGGGAAATCTCTGACTTTAATGAATAAGGTGAAACTTGCATGTTGGGCAAATACCAGTATTTTGCTGTCGTTTGCCTGAGATGACCAGTTGGAAAGGCAGATGTCCTGCTGGGGGACCCTGAACTCACTGCTGTACAAGGTTTTATTTGCAGAATAGCCCAGTTCAAAAAGTTCTGAACAATTCTGACAATTGACCCTTTTTACTGGAAAGCATTGAGAACATGTCGCCCACTTTTTGTGAGCGGGCTTATTGCACGCAAGGAGAAACTGCCAACATGAGGTGATCTGGAATGGTAATGGCAATTGGGTTCTTACTGAGAGCAGATTTTAGAAGGAGAAAATAAATAATTCTTGTAATTTTTTTATTGTGCCTGGCTACTTTCAGCCAGCTCTGAGAAATGGCCAGCAGATCGCCATGTACTAAACCATTGCTGTTTTGTCATACAAACTGATGTCACAGAAAATCAGGGTACCGACTGTTAAAGCCATATTGTAAATGCCTAGCATTTAGAAATATAACTAATGCTTAGCCTACTTTTCTCATCAGGATAGGATCCAGTGACAGTGTGATTAATCATAGGCTGTTCAGCATCAGTAGGGGGAAATGAAACCTATTAATGCTGCCGTGTTCTCCAGGCACTGAGGCTGTGCTGGGAGGAAATGATCTCTGACGTGAGGGAAGACAGACTCCTAATTCCACACACAAAATTCCACCTGCTGTCAAGAATGATTAGGGATCAGAATGGTATCTGACAGTATCTGTGGTGATTGCTTGATCTTTGTGGCTAACTGTCCGCAATCAGACCCCTATTAAAGTTTTGTGTGGTGTTTTACATTCTGCCTGAAATGCTCCCCTGCCCCAGATACGTAGGAGCAGGACAACTGCTCCCTTGGAGGATGCTTGCTCTCTCTGCCTCAGACACCAGCATTGTGGGGGGACACATTGCTCTCAGCCCAGAGCAGCAAGCTTTGCTTCTGCTTGTTACTTCAGACACCGGGGACACTTTTTGGATGCTGCCATCATCACCACCAGCATTAATGATGTTCTTCAAGTTTATTTGGGGGGCAAGGGGATGGGAACAAAGCAACATTTCTTCTACACCTTTGAACTTCAGCACAGTGGATTTCGATAAAGACATCTTCTGTTCTACGTTATAGCCAGGCTGCCTTTTTCTACTACACAAATGATTCATTTCAGCAGAACCTCTGTGGATTTTGTCCTCCCTCAGATCACTTTGAGTTAACCCATGGGGAGGGGGAGCAGATGTCCTGCTGGGATGCCAGGTCTTGGACTCTAATGTGTCTGCAGGAAAGCTGTAGATTGTCTGAAGGACACACTAAGGGCAATGCACTGTGATCCATCAGCTAAGGGAGAGCAGGATGGTGATGATGTGAACAGAAACACAGAGACAAGTTGCTGTCACACTCACACTGCTCATGCAGATGACAGGGAAGTGCTTGTACTTAACTGCATCCAGGTAGTGGTATCAAGGCTCCCATCTGGAATGATTTGTCTTAGAGGGCAGGTAAGCTAAAAATAACCAGGCAGCTGTAGGGGAGTTTGTCTTGCCAGGTCCCCCTCAGTTAGGGAACTGTATTAGTAAAGCTGAGATTGCTTCTTTACTGTCATTGAACCCACTGAATTTGGGTACAAATGTAGCAGCACTGGGACCAGTGGAGAAGCAGTGATCAGAAACACATTAATTTGGGAGGGGAATGGCTAGAGGAAAGGAGGTACAAGGAGAACAAAAAAAGGCTCAGAAGTGGAGAAATGGAAAGTAAGATAAAAATCAGGTAAAAAACAAAGAAGGGCAGATTTTCTAGCAGTAAGAGTACAAGATTTTACAGATGTTAGTGTAGCTGTCCTACTGTCCTAAGGCCACCAGGATGCCCGAGGTAACCCTTGGGACAACTCCCTCACCTGCCAGCCAGGCCTCCTTTGGAAAGGTCTGGTATGGGGGGGCAGAGCCAAGAGGGATAACTTGCACCTTAATGTTCAATGCTGTGGGGAGGGAAGGTGGTGTCTATTTCAGTAGTAGTTATGTGTAATTAATAGGATTTAGCATTGATAAATGATACCTTTGTAGCTGTGTGTAATTGCAAGCAAAATAAAGTAAATTGGACACAGTTGTCTGTTTATTAGTTAATTAAACTGTTTCATTATTTATTAGTAATATGTTGATTAATCAGTAAGAATTACAGTCCCTATCAGTTCTATCTCCAGCTTGCAATATAAAGGAGGAAAGTCAGACCCTGAGGCAACAATCCAGCATGTGATTCTTCTGAAACTGGGCCTTGGATAGCTGCTTCTCTGTGGAACCCAAAGTAGTAAGAAAGTGTTGTAAACATGTTAATCATCAGTCTGGTTACTCTTCTGCTTTGACTGTCTTCCATAGTAATCTGCAATCCTCAAGGTGGTGTATTCAAAGTAGTTCTTTCATTCCCATTTTTAGCTCATTAATTCCTACATGCTCAAAATTGTCCTGATCTCTTAAATGCCCACATAAATATTTTGGTTCAGCTGCTTTCAGCTTATGGTTCCTCTTTTGGAACAGGGAGGTTGGCAAATTTTTTTTTGGAACTTTATAATCATCTTTTCAAATCTCTCTGGGTATTTAGTAGCTGTCATTGCAGACAGGATGGTTTGGTTCATTTTTTTTTTCTGAGTAGCCTTTTATTTCTTCTTCCTGTGAAATATAATTTAGTTTCCTTTGGGTAAAATTCTCATTCTTGATTTAATTTCATTTGACTGTTCTCTAATGATTTTGGGTCAGCTTTAATGCTTTATGAATAATTTCATTATTTGTTCCCTCTCGCTTCCTTAGTTCCTGACAGCTCCTCTCTCACTACCTCTGTTCTGATGTGCAAGTTTTTGAATTAGCCAGAATTTAGAGTTTTTCCCATGTAGATAAGCATCAGTAATACACAATTGGGGTGCTATTTGTGATACCTTCACACCAAAATCCTTTTCAGGATGGTGGAAGCAGAAGCTGTTTTCCCCCTTAGAAATTCTGTCACCTTTGCTGTTTACCACAGCCACGATCACTGTTTCTTTGGCCATGTCTCTGCCCTATGCCCAGACAGCAAAAAATGGCCATGCCTCATATTTCAAGTGGATTTATTAGGAATGCTGAGTAATGCATTTTTTGCTGGATCACTTATTACACTTGTGTTTTGTGTCAAGATCTAGTTGGATGAAAGAACTGAGTGCATTGAAACACCATTTGAGAGGGTTATTGGTTAATAATACCTTGAAATGCAGTTGAATGTTTTTCCTCACGCAAATTTATGCAAATATTTTTGCACTGAAGTTGGAATTATTATAATAAAGGCAGTAGTATGTATATTGAGGAAGCTGAGCTATTTGGGTTTAGTTACCCTATCTCTTAGAGTTGAAGACACTCATCCTGTCCAGTCTAATTATTTTCACAGAAGTTTTTTTTTTTTCTTTCCTCTCAGTTCCTCTCTGAGATGAATTGTACTGATTGAAGAAATGCAGATGTTTAAGTTCTCTCGGTACCTGCTGCTATGTTGAAGCTGGCTTAGTGCTTCAGCCAGTCCTGCTCCAGCAGTTACTGCTGGTTTAGCCATTAGAGCTTCCTCAAAACTCAGTGAGCAAATGCAACCTGCTTAATGTCGACTCTCTGCACGCCTTCTGCAATGGTTTGTCACCGACATATTCTATGAAAAATCCTTTCCTTAGGATTTTTCCCTCTTGAGAAGCTGAGAGGCTTCAAGAACAAACTGTAAACAATTCTTATCTGCTGCTGTGGAATGTAACAGGTGGATCTGTGAATGGCCTCATCTGGTTGTTTCTAATTAATGGCCAATCACAGTCCACATGTCTAGACTGTCTAGGTCAGACAGAAGCTTTTGTTATTCACTCTTTTTCTATTCTTAGCTTAGCCTTCTGATGAAATCCTTTCTTCTATTATTTTAGTATAGTATTAATATATTATATATCATAAAATAATACACCAAGCCTTCTGAAACATAGAGTCAACTTTCTCGTCTCTTCCCTCATCCTAAGACCCCAGCGAACAATGCAACAATGGTTGAAGTTCCTTTCAGCATTTCTATCTGCTGCAACTGGAATTAGATGGATTTGTTAATTTTTGAATTTACCTCTGCCCAATACTGTAGGCTGTTCCCTCTCTGGAGCTACGTGCAGAGTTTTGGTGGCTTCCTCTGTTAAAGATGACCACTTAGGGTAGCAGCTTTGTAAAGGATTGCTCTCACTGCTGTGAGCCCCAGATCCCTTCTTGCTGATAGGTGTTAGCACCTTTTAGCTCATGTTAGTGCAGAGAAACATACACATAATGAGGAGAGAGCAGATGTTTGTCTCTAAGGACAGCAGTAGAGAAAGCATTAGGATGGAGCAGTGCTCCTGTCTAAGGGCTGTATCCTTGGAGGATGCTGCTGACCACAACAACATTCCTAGTTCAGATTCTTTTTTGCCTTTTTTATTTTTTAAGATTTGCACTTGGAAAAGTATTTAGCTTTCATTTAAGGTAACTTTTAGTGAGTTGTCCTCCTATTTGCTGGCAGTTTCACTCTTCCCTTTTCTCCCACACCCCTTTTTGAAGGACCAAACAATTGACTTTTCAGTCAGAGGCAGAGTGAGAGGAGTTGGTCCACAAATACAACTTTCTCAAAAGCTTCTGACTACTGATGACTTTTGCTGCTAAACTTGTATTTCTTATCCCTGCCTTGAATATGTGTAAAAATTTCAGTGAAAAACTCTGCTTTTCAACTGTTGTTCCTGGTGTGGTTTAGATTAGGAAAATCTGGGACGCAGTGCGGTGCAGAAGAGGAACAGCAAACCTGGACTGCACTGCACAGTGGATTATTTCAAGTACAATGAGTGGGGGAAGAAAGACATTGCACTTAGAATAGATACTACACTTGATAAAAAAGCCTGAGTATTCTACACACTGCTAATCTTGCTAGCTTAATTTTTATCAGAAAGTCTGTCTGAGCTGATTTCCATATCCTGTTTCTTTCTGTTTAGTATGTACACTCACTTTGGCCAGTTGTGTTTGTTGTGTGTTTACTTCCCTAAATTCATGGAAATGAGTGTTATCTTTCTTTATTTGGAGTAATAAAACCAGATCAAGCTTTTATATCAACATGAACAAAATCAAATTTGTGAAGATATTTTGTCTATGATGAGGGTTTTATTTGAACCTTTAATTAATTTCATTTCCTGAATTTAGATTCAATTATATGTTCTTCCTTTTAAATGTATTCTGTTGTCCAGGCTAGAATAGCTCTTCTTGTGATGAATGCAGATATTCATGAAAACTTTTGATCTGTTATTGAGCACTTACAACACAACCTGAATTTGTAGTTCCTTTCTAGCCCTGTAAAAATCAAACTGACATCAGAAATGTCCCCATTCAGCCACTTAACTCCTCTGGTGAAAATTTCAAGGGCAGGGGGGAGAATGGATTAGGATGATGTAAGTTTGATCTGAGGGAAACATTGCTCTGAGTTTGTAGTTGGTCTCTTTTAATAAAAGCTTTATTATATAGCTTGTTATATAATTATTGCTCTGCTACTATATTCTATATCACTCTATAACTATTCTATTATTATATTGTAGAATATATCCGAGTGAAATTGAACATAGGTTTGTATTGAAAGAGGGGCTCTTTTTTACTAGAAAAACTAAATGGGTAGAAGTCACTATATTTAAATATGATTTAATTTGTTACTTATTAGAGAAATAGGATGTTCCTTCTTTCCCTCCACTCTCTTGAGTCAAGGGCTGGGTCTTATGCAATAAATCCTTGCATCATAACTGCATGGACTGAATATAGGAAAAAAGATCACATTCTTAAACTTAAGACTTGTGCTGGCATTCCAGTACCTAATGATATTTATTTACCATTATTTTTAATGCTATGAGTGACAGGAAAAAGGTTAGACAAGAAAAAAGGGCACAGTGGTGCGCCTGGATTTATGTTATGGTATTACAGTTGAGCCTTTGGAGTGTGGGTTAGATTTTTGTGCAATTTTCCCAAAATAGGGAAACTCCAGGGGACTCCAGAACTAGGGATGTGACCACACAGAAGCCCAGGCAGAGGAAGCTTGGTATGTTTCTACTTTTTCCTGTTTCACAGTCTATTTCATGTCTATACTTGTGTTAAATTGCTGATATTTACTGGGTGTCCAGCAAATGAAGAAATGATGGTGAGGGCAGCAGAGAACCAATCCGTACTGGAGATGTGGCAATGAGCACCAGCACAGGGAACTGAATCTGACAGAGGCCTTGGCTGTAACACCTGGTGGAGCATGAGAAGAGGCAAAACATCTGGGGGAAAACAGGGGGAGGGTGAGTGATGACAGAGGCACATTACTGTTTTCTCACTAAGAAACAAAATTTCCTAATAATTTGTCAGGCTCTACCTTTTCAAGCTGAAATTCATTACTCCATCAAAGTGAATGCCTCTCTACTAACAGCCTAAATGTCTCTATTTAGAATGTAAATGAGAAAAATGTATGAATTACAAGACATTTTAAGACTTGTGAGTGGCTGGGTGGATGGAGTTAGTCTTATTTTAGAAATTGGCTTTGACATAATTTGATAATAAGTAATAGGCTTAGTTTCTGATTCTCTAATAACTTGAAATGCAGCAAATCTTTGCTGAATGTGTGAGCTGCATTACATATGAATGCAAGGCAAGGGGTGTATGTGGGGGGTTGGCTGCTTGGTTTGTTTGCAGCCTGGCTGCCTCTCTTCCTACAGTGCCCTCCCTCCCTGGCAGACCACCATGAGAGAGGGTTGAAGTGAGCCTTGCTCTGCACTGAGTTATGCCAGCTTGAGGATGTTATCCTTTTCCAGAAGATCCTGGGAGCCCTTCAGGGGTTAGAAGCACATAACTGGAAGGTATGTACCTCCTGTGCTCCCCTGGCTCCTTCTGCCTGGAGGAGAAACCTGCCTGAAAATGCTGTATTGGGAGATTCTTGGAAACAGACACCTGAAGGCAGAGGCATTCTCGTAAAAAGGAAACCCAGAAAACATTTGCACAGATGTGGTTGACACAGGAGGTCATGATCTCATTTCATATGTCACTGCTTAATCTTAGCTGAGATAATTACAGACATATGGCTGTCTAAATATGAAGTCAACAGGAAGGTATCCAGCTACATGTGGTACTACAAGCAAATCAGATTTCACTGCAACAGCCAGCAGCTGAGGCTATTAGGTGAATATTGGATATTCCCTGACAAAATTTATCCCTAAAAAAAAGGACAACAAATTTAGATTTATTCATTCTTTGTATGTCTTTGTGGACTGGTACCAGTATAGATAAAACTCACATTAGTATCTCGTAATGTTCAAATAATAACCAGTATAGAATTTAGTTACTTATTTGTGTATTTTTTCCAAAGCATGACAGGATAAAAACTCTGTGTCCAGAAAAAGGTGTAACATATTGCCTAAACCGTCTGGGTTGGTGCTGGCAAATCCTGGAAAATACCCAGACAGTGAGGGGTGGATGGCTTGTTCCCTTGGACAGCAGCTGGGTCAGCGCTGTCCCTTGCCTGGGCTCTGAGCAGCTGCCAGCCCCAGCAGCACAGCAGCAGTAGGTGCAGTAAAGCCCTACAGCAGAGGGTGGGCTGTACTACTCAGAACCAGTACAAAATGTCCCTGGTGCTTTTCCTTTTATAGTGCTGACCCCAATTACTTTTTTTTTCCCCTTTCTTTCCAGAAGGCCTCACCTTGTGGCCACACCATTATCAGGTTTCTGCAGCTCATATCCACTGCAGCACAGCTATAGCTTTGATATTGTTGCTTGAGAGGACTCCCAGAGGTGCTTGGGAAGCCCATAGGTATTTTTGCAGGGTACTGCCTTTGAAGCATGCAGTGAAACCCCCTGGTTTGTTTCAAGCTCAGTGGCAGTTTCCTGCACAGCCATGGACAGATAGCAAAATTTACATTTTTTCCTGACTGTAAAGCAAGAGGATGGGCTCTCCTCTACTGCCTCCTGTCATGCTTTTAAGCCATTTGTGAGCAGGGATTTCTTTTTCTTCCTGTGCATAGTAAACTGAGGTTGAACTCTTGTGGTGTCCTTGCTCAGATTTGAACAGGGCCCCCCCACATCCACTGCTAGGGTAATTATTTGTCCATGTCCCAAGCAGAGACCTGCACAATGAGCTTTGGCAAGGCTTTGTGCACCAGCTTGTGCTGAGAAAGTGCTTGTCCCCAGGTGCTGTGGGCCAGGAGAAGCCCCACAAACCCACACCCATCATCCCATGACCTTTCCTGGGAGCCAGACTCCACAGGGTGTATCTGCAGGACCACAGGCAGCAGCAGCAGCTCTGGGTATGAGCCTTCCCTCGGGCTCACACATGTTCTTGTAAACTGAGATTTCACACAAGCCAGTGAAGACATACTTCAGTTTTATTGTTGTTTAGGCATGGATAGAAACATTAATTCTTTTGCACTCTTGGTTCTTGAAACTTGCCTATAGTGAACTTGGAGCAGTGAAAAACCCAGCTCCTCGGACTGACGATTTAAAGTGCATAGGAGATCAAGCAGAATCCCAAAAGGCGAGGAGTTGTTTATATTCCTTTTTCTGTAGCTGTGAAAGTTGAAGGACTTTTTTTTCTTCTCGTTTGCCCTATATTCCCCTGACAGTGGTATGAAAATTTTCAGCCCTTCCCTATGCTTTCCCTTTGAAGTTTTCCCTATCTTTGGAAGATTCCTCTCTGTATTTAGGAATTATTTGTAGTGGTATAAACAAAGAGAGGCGGTAGATGCACACTCCTTCACAGGACTCTGGTACAATGTTTCCCGTTCAGAGTCATGCCCACTGAATTTGTTTTTACTTTTACAAAATGTGTACCACTTGGCAGTGTTCTTGCACCAAAAGAAAAAGATATATTTATATATAAAGTAACTTTTTTGTGTGTTCACGTTTTATTTTCGAAAAACAGGTGTTTAAAAATTTTAGAATTTTTTTAACAAAATTCTAAAAAGAAAAAAATCACAATATTTACAGAGATAACAGAATGGCTTAGCCATGCAAAACAAATTACTTTGGTTTTTCCCCCATTTTACTTTGGTTTAAATATTGACCAAGATTATATTTTTTTTTTCTTTTTGCCAAATAAAACAGTAACAAATTAAAGTTTAGAGGCATATAACAGGAGTTCCCTCTAATATTTTATACAGCATAGAGTTTATAGGACATCTTATGTATTTAATCCATGCCAATGCACTACAGGAAGCTTTTATTAAGACATCAGTCACTACTGCCCAGACATTTAACATTTTACAAATTTACAAGTAACAGTGTTTTCTGCCCCCTAAATAATGCAAAAGTGGCAAAATACATTTCCTAACGTCCCTCTTTTTCTTTTATTTATTTATTTATTTTTGCCTACCAGTCTATAAAAACTTACTTTTTCCCTGGATATTTGTAAATGGAAACCTGATGTTCTGCTTACTTCTACTGTTCCTTTCCATCAAAGCTGCCTGTTACCTTCTTCCAGAAACTAACTTTCCAGATAAGATGAAACTTATCTCCCTTAAGTACAACTCTCTATTGGCCATTCACCCTAAAACCTTTTCTTATCAAGTACCATTCTAAAAATTCCCTCAAGCAAAAAACATGTTTATAAAGTTACAAACTTGAATGTAACTAAAGATACATAGACATTTCCTTGTTACAATTATATGTACTGTTTGATAAATTAGGTACCAGTTAAAAACACTAAAATTATCTCAAGGTGCATTCAATATCTGTAGCATAGTTAACAAAAACACACAAAATATATATATATATATATATTCTATTTTTGTGGGAAAAAATGCAGCTTTGATATGACCACTTTTTAAAAAAGTTTCCAATTCTGACTGGTATCTCTCTGAAAAGAAGAAAAGGTACAGTACTTTAAGGCAGCGAATAACATAAAGGAATCAAAATTAATCCAGAATTCCAGTTCCTTATCCTAATGCTAACATGAAAGACGACTGATAACCATCAATAAAATGCATGTCTTGCTCTAGAAGAAAAGGATTTTTTAGCCACCGGCTGTATGTAGGCTACGAATCTTTCATAGTGTTCCTTACTCAATACCCAGACTTCTTCAGGGAAACTCTTTATTCCCCTTCTAGCTTGTTTAGCTTTGCATGGTTTTTTAAATGTTCACTTTCATTAACAATTTAGTTTATTCTTGTCACAGCTGTCACCCTTCTGCTTTACCATGATTTCAAAGAATGAAAAAGGAGTTTGACATTTTCCTTTAAGACAATCTTACACTCTAGGTACTTGCTACAAAGCAGAGGCTTCACTGATTACAACCAGAATCAGACATGTACCTGCTCAAAGGGTGTCATAAAAACAACTGAAATAAAACCATTACACTATACATCAGATTAACAGCAACTCCCAGAACAAAGCCTTACAGTGTATAAAAATAGCTACGTAAAAAATTTACATAAAGGCAAACAAAAAGAAATCTTCAGTGCAGACATTTACAAAAAAATATTTCAAACAGAACACAACATGGTGACCTATTATCATGGCTGTTGCCAAAATTAGTTTGTGGGGATTTTTTAGCTTGAGATAATTGTGTCTAAAATCCTTTGAAAACCTGGTAGTATGATCTGCTTAATACTTGAACCATGAATAGCTGTCACTTCTTTGTATATGTTTAAATACAATCCACGTTCATGCTTCAATTGGTCTATATGTATTCTCTGAAAATATGAAAGATAAAGCCAGTTAAATATTTTAAAATATGTTAACCATCATAACTACTCAGTATCTATGCTGTAAATAAACAGCTACATGAAAAGTACTTTCTTCTGCAGCTCAGTGATGTAAACACTTTCTTTCCTGACGAGAATCACTGTTGCAGTATTGTTCCCAGTAAATCCAGTAAGTTTATCTGGTAAGTAATGGATTTATGCTCATTTCAGTTAAGCACATGTACTGATCTGAAGGAATACAGTGTAGAAGATTGCACCACAGGCACATAGGGTGTTCACGCTGCAACTTTTTCAAAATCCAAACTGACTTGTTTTCCATCTTTAAATCCTTCCTAGGACGTCATTTCAGTATTCCCAATTCCCTTTTCCAAACTAGTAAAACAGTGATATTGTTGGTAAAGCGCCTACAGCAATGCTGCATGTCTTGATATACTATGTAATTGCTCTATATAATCCATTACATTCTAAATATTTAATGCAAAACTTGTGGTTCGTATTAGAAAATTTCAGACAATACTGACATATTGAAATTATTGACAGTTGCATTCATTTAAAGAAGAAACCTTGTTATATAAATATGAAATATCATAATTCCACATAATTCCATATGCTTTAAACCCCTGCTACCTCAAGAAGGTATCCAGTGCTATTTACTTAAGATCACTGAAAATCAGGGCTGTCTACAGATTTCCTGTGCAGGAGCTTACAATGCAAGAACCCTTGAATATGTAATACACTCATTTTTAAGACTATTTTATAACTAACTCAACGACCCTCTATGGTTAGCTGGTTTCCAGACTCTTGTGTTAACACCGTGTTAATTTTAAATGCCCTAAACTGGCCAGAAAAATGGTCTAACCCCCTTCCTCGGGTACTAGGAGGAGAGGTGCATCAGTGGTGTATGTATGTGTGAGCACAGGGTGGTGCTCTTGGCGCTCTGCAGTGTTCCTGTAATTCCCCACAGAACTTCGGCATCTGCCAGACCATTTGTAAACAGTTTACTTCATACAGATCCCAGCGGGGGAAACTTTCAAACCTGTTACTAATGTAATACACAGTGTCTCTTGCCAGGATAAAACTGATCATAGTACAGGTGTGTGAAATCTAGACTAAGAGAATTATTTTGTTCTAAGGGAAGGAAGTTTCATGACTTTACATTAATGACGGAAAAAGTGAGCAAGGACTTGGAAACTGTTGCTTTCAGTAGGGGAATAAGTTCCTGTAAATATTTCAAGTCATAACTTGAAACCTTCTGAACTCTATCTAAACATAGTCTTCATATAAACACAAACATACACACGAACAGTGGTACAGTATAAAATTTGTACTTTCATTTCCTCAGCACATGCATTAAAATAAAGCCAAGTATCAAGTTCCATCTGAATGTCAGACTACTTTTTGTATTTGTATATGAATCTCTGAATTCTACTGGCCAAAAGCTTGAGCCTGTCTCTCCTAAAACTACACCACAAAACGACCCCACTGCCTCACCTCTGGAAGGTGAGCACCAGACCAGCTTTGAGCACCAGAGAGAAATAGTGGACAAAGAGATTTTAACACTGTAATTTGAAACACTTACCTGGAATGATGACTGACACATTTTCTCTTAAGTTTCAGATTTATGATTGTTTTCCTCTAGTTTTTTGTTTTCTTCTATATTTCCAAGATCTTTGTCTACATGTTTTGATGCTGTCCTACAATGTAAACGAAGGTCAGTTTTTGCATGTCTACCTCATTTTGTTCTATAGTCATATTAATGACACTCCATCCTCCCCTCACAGTGAACAGAAAATTTTTCCAGTTCTATTCTGAGCAGAGCAACAGGCTTGCATATGTCTGTAAATAGGCCAGTGACACCAGATCTCCCACTGCTGTGAGTACCACAGGAAGTATTGCAGCAGGGCTCTGTGTGCTGATCTACCTCTTGAGGAATTCAGAATTATTCTGTGCTAGCAGACATTTAGTAAGGTTAAACCAGCTGTGGAGATCCATGTTTCTTGACAAAGTAACTGT
This sequence comes from Haemorhous mexicanus, assembly GCF_027477595.1. Lineage (NCBI taxonomy): Eukaryota > Metazoa > Chordata > Aves > Passeriformes > Fringillidae > Haemorhous > Haemorhous mexicanus. The sequence goes on along the minus strand of NC_082342.1, from coordinate 18,137,139 downwards.
GCAGCTTGTTTCAATAAAGACGAGTAGTCTGCTTTAAGGCACACTAAAGTGTTACAAGTGAGGCTAAAATATCTTGATCAGCACAGCAATCTTTTGTGTATTTGTAGTAAATGACTTCAGAGCCTGTGCCAAATGGAAGCTCTTTAAATGTGAAAAAATTAATGAAAATTCTGGCACCACTAAAAAAAAATCTCACTCTGGCTTGTAGGTCTGTGTTAGCTACTACTGACAAGCTTTGGTTAAGATGAGATTGTGTAAATGTTTGGAGGGGGTGGGGAAAGAGGTATGCCTCATTTAAAATAGCAGGTCTTCCTTAAATGCAAGTAGTGGTGATGAATTAATGAGTTAAGTGCTTAGTTTAGTTTAGCACAATAAAACCACTATGCCATTCATTTAATCTGTGAGAAGCCTCACTGTCTGCCAAGGTGAAAGATTCCTGCAGTGCCGTGATAACATTTTGAAGGCCTCAATTTTTAAAATGTAAATGGGCAAATATGTTTGAGTGGGACAAAGTAAATCCCTTGTGTCAAAGCAGATTATCGTATCCGCATTTTCTCGACAGATAATTTGTTTCCTCTACAGAAAAGTACGGTCTGCCGTGACAGACTGAAGCACATGCTCACCCTTGCTTCAGGGCACAGACCCGGGGTGACGCTGACTCGCAAAGTACAACGAAGACACAGGCTGGGGAGTGGGACATGTCACGCTGACACCATGCAGGAATGCACGGACCGGAGCGGGCGGGTTATTGCTGGAGGGGCGCTCCTGAGCGCATCCTCCATCTGAGCAAAGGCCGGGAGAGCGGCTGCACCCACGCGTGCCCTGGGCTAAGGACCCTGGAGCAGAGCTGCTGGGGCAGGGAAGCGTAGTTCTTGTCTCTGAAGAGCTCCTGGGGCAGTGCTCATGCACACAACCCCTCCCCACCTCTGAGAGTGCTACTGAAATGCTGCTCTCCAGCTGGAGGTGGAGTGCCTGGGGAGGATGGGATTGGATAGAGTGCCTCTGTTATGTCTGTGTGACTGACAGGAAGGTATCATGCTGAAAACCCATTTACTGCAAAGATCTGAGCTCCTCATCATTACAGGCAAATTAAATTTTAAAAGTGTTGAGATAGTATTACAAAGTAACTTGTTCTACAGTGGTAAATTTCGATTGCGCAGTAACAATCTATTTTTTTGTGGTTTTCAAAACCTGAAGCACATGACGTGAATAAAAGGGAAGGATATGAAATGCAATGAAGAAGAAAAATCAATGCTTTGGTAGGGACTGACCTTCTGTGGGCTTAATAACCTCTCACAAATCTCTTTAATCCTAACAAAAAAGAAACAACCCCTCAAAAAAAAATCCCTTGAAAATTAAAAAAGTTTATAATTTAAAGCATGTTTGGTTTAGGTTGAGCACATAATTTGGCTTGTCATGTGGCTAATGAGTCTTTTCCAAAAATAAGTCTCACAAAATTGGAGACAATAGGGGAAGAGATGAAAAGCTGAAAGAATCTGGACTCAGGCAATTACCTGAGCTGAAGTGAGTTGGATGTGAGAAAGCAGTACCATGCACATCTGTCCTCATATAACTGCTAATGTCTGCTCTTGGAGGCTGGATAGACTACTGGCATGGCTCACTGGGATCCTTTTTTTTTGGCCTCTTATCATCAGTTTTCCAGTGCCCAAATCAGACTGAATCTCATATGACCTGACACTTAACAGCAAAGAGAACTGTCTCGTCTTTGATTAGGTTAAAAGTATTCAATGACTAACGTCAGAAGATTCTGCAATGCGATCAGGTTTTGATTTTTAAAGTGATCTATTTTAGTTCTATATTCGGTCAAATTAAATGTCACCTTTATTTTCCTAAAGCCACACTGGGCAAAAATGGGAGACTTAAAGGGCAACACTAACTTTGAAAGAGGCAGGTGCTCCAGAAATCTTTTGGAGGGTGTTACAAACCACTCGCTTGAAATGAGAGCAGCAGCAGTTTTTCCTATCTGACAATCAGATGGATTTTGATTCTCAATGCCTGAGACTGAAATGCAGCCACTTATTTATGATGGTTCTGTGATCCTGCTGACCTGTTTTTTTTCCCCCAAATGCCATTATCAAGGCAAAATCACCACCTCAGCACAAACAATGCTGCGGCCTTTTTTAGTGCTAGCTAAACAGTATCATTAAAAGAGCCAGGAATTATTTTGCTTGGAGGTGTGGTCCCCAGGCAGGTCTCTGCCATCAGCAGAGGAGCAGCCACCCCTGGCATGGCACCAGTCCCCAGGGCTCGACAGACGTGCTGGGGTTTGTAACAGAAACGTCTCAAAACATGGGTTCCATCACTTCCTGAGGTGACTTCAGGCACAGGACAAGTAGTACTTGTCCAGCTTAACATTCAACAACAGTTGTTCCTTACTTTTTCTGTGCAGTAAAGTTGTTCCTTACTTTTCCTGCCAGCTTGCTCCATCAGCAACTCAAGATTGATTTCTTCATAATATTTGAGTAGCTGGAAAGTAGAGTCTAAACATATAGAAATATTCCCAAGGATTTATCCAAAAGGCAAGACAGCTCACTTTACCCAGACCTGGAGCACTCTCACACTGTCATTATCTACAGCTTCACAAAAAAAGCCCACAGCTTTGACAGTGTTGTTTTGAAGAGTGAGAAGTTGTTGTATAAATATGAGTTTACTCACTCTTCTTTTTTTTTTTTTTTTTCCCCCCTTTAAACTAATTTGTAAACCATGGATCACTATGAGCTCTTGCTAAAATTATGACTTGTATTTAATATTTATCTATGCTTGCTCTTCAGGAAAATAATTATCCTCAGGGAATCCTAATCAAAATCTCTCTGTAAGTAGTACCAAAGTGAGATTTTTAGTGTTCTTTGGAGTGTGTGTGCTGTGAGGCCACTATTTTCATGGATCTTGTTCATAGCATTGTTTGTAATATGAAGACCATTTTCCATGATGATTGTTTTGCCTGCTGCAGTGTTAACACAGACTACATATAGGTGACCCAAAATTTGATGTAAGGTTTTAATTTCTGATCTCTTTTACTCTCACAAGTCTAGGCCTTGCCCTCAACAATATTTAAGGAAGAAAGTATGCAGTACTGTTTGCCCTTATAACCCAACTTTGTGATAATGACAGGTAAGATAATACACATCTGTGTAGTTCTGGGTGCTGAAGTAAGAGCCATGAAATTCCTTAAAGCTACACTCAATTGCACTGTTGCACATGATATTCTAGGAGCAAATGTTTTTATACACCCCCATCTGGACTAGTTGCAACTTCCTTATTTACTCCAATCTTGCCTTCCACTTCCTCCAGTTATTTTAAATGTCCATCAGTAGGAGAAACCACAGAGATTTTAGAAAAATATTCTAGTCATCAATCAATGGTGACTGTTTTTAATTTGTGTCACTATTGTATTAGTTTTTTGTTATGGGCTGACACTTTTAGAGATGTTTGGTAACTATATTTTTTCTCTGAAAGGGAACTGAGTGAAAACCAATACAAATACTGAAAACATAGTGAGTTTCTTACATCTTTAGCCCACCACATCTGCCTTGTATGCTTGTTTGCTATAAAGTATCAGAAAAACAGAACTGTTATGCTTCAAACGTTCACTTTCAGAGATGCCAGTAACCTTTGTCATTACTGTGACCAAAGAAACATTTCAGGAGTTTGATGTGCTCTGAGTGTGAACGACTTTAGGACTGCTGCTGTGATTCAGCTGGCCCAGCTGAAGTGATGTCCACTAGATGTTGAACCACTTTAACCTTGATCTAGCCTCATGTGACTCGAGATTTGGGCACCTCCCAACTACAGGGATAAAAATGGGGCCAAGATCCAACTACATGCCAACTTCCATGGCTAGAGAGCAGGGGGCAGGGTGCTGAGCGTGCTAGTTCCTTTCTGAATCTTTCATTTCTGCTGTACCCTCAGCTGTTTCTGGCAAGGAGAAAATTTATATATGAAGATTAACCTAACATGGGTGTCCTGTAATCTCTCAACTGATGCTTGACACAAAAATTTTACAAAGATCCTAAAGTGCTGAGTTAGATTCTGTTCAGTACAGATTAGTTTACAACATCCTTTTTGGAAAAAGGAGAAATCTGCAGAGAACAACTGTTTGGCCTTCTGCTCAGATGAAGGAGAAACAAGGCATGCTGGGGTAGGTAGCCTCAACTCTTTATTCAAGAGGAGGCTGGATGCAGGATGTGGAATACAGATGAGTCTCTGATTTATGGGATAATATTCACACTGAAAAGAATATGTGGCAATAATCAGCTTTTCCATCAAGTGAAGCTGAGGCAGTGAGTAACTGTACAAGTGATTTATTGTGAATATATTCCAAGGCTACAAGTATAATTCCTACTTAGTGTGGATGACAAGACAATAGAAGATTATACAAACCACAACACCAATAACAAAAAAAAGTAATGTTTTTCTTGCCTCGGCAGACTTGGAAAGTTCTGTGCTGCTGCCTTCTCAGACTTTCCTTTGGCGTCACTTTGGGGATAGAGATTAGGTGAGTTACTGGTCAAGGGTGGGTTCAAAAAATAACTGCTACCTGCTGGCCTGGATGGAGATGGGGGGTTGTGTCCAGAGGTGTGAGTTGCTTTTTGCAAGGTCTACTTTGATTGCTAGGCTATGATTCATAATGAAAACTTTGTCAGAATGGGTACTGACATTCTGCTTGCTCCTGCAAATACAGTGTGCAGAAAGCAGGGAGGATAGCAACAGATCAATTTAAAAATATACAGAGAACAGGAGGTTGTCAATGATGATACGTCAATTAAGGGGTTTGGAAGCCAGCAACCATGCGTCAAATACAGAGACTATTGTTTAACCATAAAGGCATTTTTGTTTCCAGTGAACCTGTCTAATCAATTCTAGCTCTAATTTTTCCCATAAGCTTTTGGAAGAGAAGCTGAGCATGAGGAAAAGAAGTGGTGTCCATTTAGATTATGCCATATCCTATCTTTGAAGCAGAAAAAATTGTTGTAATTCATAAATTCATCTCATTCTATATTCTACAATTCCTGTCAGCTCTCCCCACACTCCTCAATAGTGCAAGAAGAGATAGTTTACCTTCTCTGCCCTTGTTATACTCAAATCACCTCATCCAAAGAAACCCAAAGCAGTGTACCACAGCTTCATGACTCTACATTCACACATTTGAAAAGGAATGACAAAGTTATCTTAGACATTATTGCAACAGTAGCAGAGTGTGGGAGGAAGAGCACTATGTTGTTACTTTTAATATTTTACCAAAAGAAGCATATGCTGTGGGAAAAAAACAAAAAAACCCCTCTATAGTATCTGAGTGTGGTTCTGTGCATGGGTAATTTATAACAATTCTATATTTGGAAAACTTCAAAAACCTGATCAGTTATGGTTGAGCCAAAGTCTTTATGTATTATCCAAAAAAAAAGAGTATTTCTTAGCAGATGGAGAATTCCTTGTTGTACTTTCACATTAGTGAAAACACATTTGTTCATAGTAAAATCTCACTGGTATATTTTAGATTTCATCTGATTCAATTTTAATGGAAGACCATGCTAAAACCAATTGAACTTTAGGACTGCTTTTACACCTGTACTGATTGGAGCAGGTTATGCACAGCCACTTAACCTCCCCTGCTCTGAAGCAGCTGTGAAAGCTGTCAGAAGGCAAGGCTGCTTCTGCCTACCCTCAGTTCTCCCTGGAGATAAAGGTATGGGGGTAAGACCAAATGGGGCACACAGCAATTGCCAGCTTCAAAAGGATGGAGCACCTTGGCACCTTCCCATCTATTTTCTGAAGTGAGCCTCTGTGACAAGGAAGAAAGCTGAAAATGGAAAATGCTTTTCTATGCCTATGATGTCTAAAACCTGGACTGGGATGAGAGTTCCTAGATTTTTCAGCAACAGAAGCTCTATTTTTAACAATTTTGTTTCAAAACCTCAAAGTATGTGTGAACAAAATAATTGAGGATTTCTCTTCTCCCTGAGATGGTGGAGTCTTATTCTGTACATGATTCCATTTCTAAAGGAAACAAGGTAGCCAATTTCTAAATGAAGGCAGTTTCTAGCACCAGTACAGCCACACAGACTTCCACACATCAAGTTCCACAATTAAGTGCTATATTTAAATGCAAGAGTCAGCACAGGCTTGGCTGTCAGGAAACAGGACCTCATTACTACTACAATCTATGAAAATCTTAGAACCCCACCTCCAGGAGATGAGTCCCATTAAGCATTAGGACAAGCCAATCAGAGGTACCAAGTTTCCTTTTGCTATCAAGTGCACCTACTGTAAAAGCTTTTTCCCACTCCAGAAAACTGGAATGCTGTAGAGGAAGGAAAACAAGCAAACATACATCTCTTCTTATCACTGTTCTTCTTCCAGCTTAGTATAAAGTTTTCAAAAAATTCTTACTTTGATTTCTTCACATAGAGCCAGTAGACAACACCTGCAATCAGGGCAACCAGCAGAAGACCGACCACAATTCCCACTATTAGCTTTGCCTGGTCATTAACCTTTTCACTATTGTCATCTGAAGCAAAGAAGAAAAGTTAATGAGATGACCTATGATAAAGTAAAGTATTGCAACATTTCTAAAGAATTTTCACCAGAAACAGAAAAAGGGATTAGAAAGTAAAAAAAGGAATAAAAAAAGAGAGAGGAAACCATACATACCACCTCTATCCTCTGGCTCATCATATTCTGGAATACTTACTGAAATGAAAAATGTTAAAATTGAATTAAAGCCAACAGAGACCTAAAAATCACCTTTAATTACCAATTTACAACAATGACAGAAACTGGAACAGCGTTTTCCAAACAAAATATTTAATCCCATCTTTAAATAGAAGCCTTTCCTTTTTAACTATACTATATACATTAGAAGAATCTTACTCTAAACCTGTAATATTCAAGTCAGAAATATTTCTGACCAAGAATTTCTGTCCTACCTTTTTATGGCTTCTCACTGCCTTTCATCATGATACATGATTAAAACCCAGTATGGCTGATATCTGTTGTGAGTAAAGTCATACCAATAATAATAAACTGTAATTTAGGGACTAAGATATTGTTATTTTGTAATAAATAAATATCTCTCTCTTGTAAATGAAGTATTACTTTGCAGTACTTTGTACTATTAAGTTGTACTATTATTTTGTAATATAGTTTACTTTTGTAGCTAGCCAAGAAAGTCATGAAGACTAAGTGACTTATTGTAGAAAACTATCAATAAATTTTATGTACTACTGATCCAGGGTGGATTTACAATTGCTTGACTTAAGACAAAAAGGTTAAATATCTTAGTATTAACATTACTATGCAGTCCTACTCTTCATTTGAGTGTGATGTATGAGTACTTTATGAGAAACTGCAACTTTAAGGAAATTATCTTTAGAGGACACTCACTAGCGGAGACGTTCATGGAGGTCACAGTCCTTTCTAGCTCATTTTCTGCAATGCAAGTTAAAGTTACATTTTCCTCTGGAGCAATTACAATTTTACTGGAAAATTTCCCATTAACATATTTTGTCTCCTCTGTCTGAAAAGGTGAAAAATGAAGATTAGTATTATTTAAAAACACAGAGAACAATACACGCATCACTTGTATTACATAGTGAAAATATTCAGAGGGAAATAACTTTCAACTAATATTTCAGTTTTCCAAACAACAGCAAGAGAAATACTACATGTTTTATTAAAAGATAATGTGAATATTTGAAAGAAAAAGTTGGCCAAAATATCCTGTTATAGATAGTATAGTGTGCACTGTAAGACCAATGATAGAAAAGTTTTTTTCTGAAAAATTAACAACATTCTGTATTTGCTTTTAATTCAAGTATTTAAAAAAATATTCCAAGTGAGAAAATTCTTAAAATTTCAAACTTCTAAGGTATAATTTTTTCCATCTTGCTGTTTTTCATTTATGTCACTATAATTCTTCACTTGGAAGAATTGTTCCAAGTTTTCCAGTTTCCAGCTTTCCAAGCTATTTCCACACTAAGCATTATTTTGCCAAGCTCAGTGTGTCTAGTAGCACCTATAGAATCTGTACTGTAATATTGATGTGTTGTTCTTTAAATTTGCTGCACATCATTCTTGGATAAAGCAACACCTAGAGAAAATTATTTGCAATCATTTATATAGCTTCAAGACAATTCCTGTCCAATACCTACAAGTAATCAGACCAATTTTGTCAGCTACACATAATTTCTGTAGGCTCAAAGCAGAACCTAATGAAATGTAATGGAATCTCCAGGAGCACTGTACATCGTCCTTCCAGCCACTGACTATAGAGAGGTCTCATTTATTTTTCCTGCTAAGGCAAAATCTGGCAATGCTTTTCATGGGATTTGGTAATCCATATAAAAATACTTCAGTCTGCACATTTTCCAGGTATTTTCCCTGCTATATATGTTCTTCTTATTTATCCCTCAGCATGAATGCATAATTGTTCTGTTTCCAGTGAGAAACAGCAGGTATAACCATAGAAAAACAACTCTAAATATTAGGATAAAAGCTGCTAAGCACATAAGGAACTATAATGAATATAACTTCCGATTCACATATGCCAAATTTCATTACATTTCACTCAGTTAATGCCCACATCAAGTACCCATTTGCTTTCTAATGTAAGTTCTACAATTCCATTTTTATTTGCAAAATCTTTATGAAATGGCAAAATCAGCACATTACCCAGATAAAACGACTAAGTACCTTCATTTAAAAAATGCATATTTCATTTGTAACCTTTTCTTTTTCCTTCCAGCTTCACCTTGTAGCCAGTGGATCTCCTTTGCCTTTCTATTCAAAAAGGCTTTATCATAAAAAATCATCCATGTAAGTACGTGGTAGCTACAGCTACCACTTAACCTTCTCCTAGATAAACCAAAAAGACCTTTCTTCAATCTCACTACCTCAAAAATGTTCCTTGATTTCAATTTGCACTTCCTATACACTAGTTTTTGGTGAATAAAGTAATAAGAAAGATACTTGCTTTATTTAGGATGCTCCCACTGCCTGTAACTGTCCACTGCACTGCTGGTTTGGGGAAACCTTCCACATGGCAGATAATTGTCTTAGACATTTTATTTGTGTTGGTTTTCTTGGTCATTTTGATTTGAGGTTTTCCTACAAGAACAATATTACAGTTAAAAATTTTATTTTAAAATAACAATTTGTAGTTGTAACTATCTGCTTGCTTACCTTCCACAATAAGTTTAAGTGTCTGTCTTTTCCTCAGTCCTTCGACCTCCTGTAGAGTAGTTTCACAGACATAGTTTCCAGCATCTTGATACTGAAGACTTGAAAACGATGGGCTTGTTTGCATTCTGGTATTGTCCTGATAAAGTCAGGAGTTAGAAATGACAGAGATGGACTCACAATACATTAACCCCTTAATGACTACTATCAACAGAAGTTTTCACATGCTTTGGAAAATTAGAGCCTCACTTTTTTAAGCTGTTTCCCCATTAAGAAGGACATTTGAATATACAGCATGAAAAGTGGAAACGGCTGGAGATTTACAGAAGTCATCTCCTTTCTTCTCGAACAATTTTGCTTTTAAATCAAGAGCATAGATGGGATCAGGTATTAGCTCTGAGCTTTTCTAGTAGGTTGGCCAAGGCCATGAGTGATAAAACATTTGAGACACAAGTAACCCTCCTTTAGGCCAGGCTCATGAGATCAACATATGCTCATAAACAACCATTAAGCATCATCACTGTAAGTTTCCAGCATTACAGGTTTTGTATAAAGCCACCTTCTTCAATAGCTACATTTTTCACCATCTGACCTTTTGACCCCTGCTCTTTTGTTATGTTTATCAGAACCAAGACCAAGTGCACCTCTGACAAAATGCATCAAAATTCCTCCAAATGGGCTTTTCTTCTTAGAAGAACCTTATTCTCAAAGGGCCTTGTATAGACCATTTCACAGAAGTTGTATTTGTGTTACAATATGCCTTAATTCTCTCCATTTGGAAGCTGAGCTGATAATTACAGTAACTGATTTTCAGTCATCAATGTGAGTAGATCTCATTTTAACCACATGCGTAAGACCCATTTTAACAATATTCTTTAAAAAGCCCAATGAACAACTTCCTTCCTTCCTTCCTTCTAAAACACTGAAGTAGCAGCAGAATATGAAGAGGTGAACACCCAGATGGAGTGTGAAATAGATGAATTACTGACCTTTATCCAAAACACAGTTGCATTTCTACTAGAAGAAATTGTGCATGACACAGGCAGGGCCTCTCCAATCTGTTTTGTGACTTCTCCACTAGGAGTAAGCTGCAAATCCAGATCTGGGATGGAAAGAACATTTGTAAAAAGTTAATCTCAGAAAGCCTGGCCCATTTCAGAGGCTTATCAAGAAAAGAAAATGTGACTAATTGCACTCATTAAATTCAAGATTTCATTTCTTCAATAAAATTCAAGTCAATTTTATAAGGAAGGGAGATGAGAGAATTATTCTAAAACAGGCATTGCAGAACATTCACATTTTTGCTGTAATTATAGGCTAAAAGGAAAAGCAAAACCTCACTAATCACTAGACAAATGGATACATTTTTTTTCACCTTGTTCTGCTGAAAGAATGACAGAGTAGGCACAAGAAGCTGAAGAAGTACTTCACATAACAGGATGTGCATCTCAGAAAGGGATGCACAGAATGCTGTGAGGGTAGCTTACTATGGGCCAGGTAGAAATGCATCTTCAGGGGAGGACTAGTGCAGGTGGGGACAGGTCATCCTATACAGTAATTGTGGAGAGAACAGCAAGGCTCAAGGGGTGCCTTTCTTTGGTGTGATAAAACTAGAGGATTTTTACCCTCAGGATCTGAAGGGGATGAAGAAGGTCAAAGAGGGTGTATGAAACATGATACTGACTGAAGGGGTGAGAAGTCTAAATTACAGGGTTGGAGAACTGCACATGAAGCCCTTTATTTGCTTTCATTTGTGACTTAAAATGCCACTTTTGTGTACCTCAAAAGAGTCCAAGCTCTGCCTGACATATTTAAGCTCAAGGGAAATTGCAGTCAGTGACAGCTGTGTTTGACACAAGGCAGGGTGAGAGCCAGTAACAGAAGCATCAGGAAACACTGCTCTGGATTTTTCTTAGTTTAAAGATTTGGTGGGCTGGTCATTTAAAAAAAAATTTAATCCTACAGTGGAAAAGAATCAGAGCTTGCCAATCTTTATTTTGCTTCCCCTCTGACAGTGCCTTGCTTGTAAGGCAAGCTGCCTTGACTGAATGACTATCACAGATGTGTGCACACACACAAACACATGCCGCCAAAAGCACACGACTTCATCTCAAACACAGTCCTTGCTTGAAAAGGGCTGCAAAGCCTCCTTTTGGCTTTTAAGCAGAGCTTCAAAAAAAGCTTGAGACAAAAGTCACAGTGGAGGAAAGTGAGTTTTCCTTAACAAAACAGTAAACTTCACTACTGGCTTCATTCAGTGGTTGCCCTGGGAACACCATTGTAATTTAAGGTAGAACTTGAGGGAACAACTAGGGTTCAGCCTGTACTACAGGTCTGCAGCACTATTGTCTGTGTTACAAGCCCAATGCCTTTTCTGAGAGGTCACAAGAACTACACTTTCATCTGTGAATGAGTCAAAAATCTTGATGAGATAAAATGGCATCGTGTTTCTCTATTCCTATGGGGATTTCCTATCCTCCCTCCTGAAACCAGTAAATGGAACCCAACTATTCTCCTGTGGCTTCCAGAAGGAAAAAAAAAAAAAAAAAGGAAATGAAATAACAAGACTCCTCCAGTGAGCAGTATATAGATTTGTTTAGTGTATGGGATGTGTTCTTCTTAAACACATTCTACCAGGGCAGAGGGGTGGTTAAAGAAAAAGCTATTATTTTTTTTCCCCTCAAGAATTTCCTTCTACAGGAACTTAAACCTTTTGTTCTTTAGAGCAAGATAGCACCTCCAACCTAAGAGATCACCAAAGGCCATTCAGAAGGCATTCCTCTCATATTTGCCATAGGAAGCAAAAATTCATGGAAGTTTTTGCCTTCATCTCAGGCAAGACTGACACTGAGCCCAGAGCAATCCTTCAGCTCAGTCTTCCTCCAGGGCAGTCTGGCTGTGCCCTGCTGGCCCCTTTGTGTGCCGCAACTGGGCCTACAACTCCTCCCACACTGGTCTTGGCTGCTATAGCAGTTCAGAAAAATGTAGAGGGTATGAGATGAGCTACATAAATCAGAGCAGCATTTGTATGAATTATAAGGCAAGACAGAATTAAGCTACTGTTTAACATAGGATCCCCTCTAGAAGCTCTACATGAACAATTTGATTTAGCTTAATTTTCTGCCAGTTTATCTGTAAGGTCCACAAAATAATGTGTTGTAGTTACCTTTACCTCTCTATTTAGTAAATAATCTCACTTTGGTACAGAAGTATGAGGAGAAAACATTTCTATCATATAGAAGACTATCAAAACAAAATTTTTGTCTCCATTGGAAAAAAACTTTTCTGTGAGAATTTTCTGTACATTTCACATTTGGCTTTGAAATGTTCTTCAGAAACAAGCTCCTCATCAGGTACCATTTTCAATATATGCTAGCTCTTAATGTGGTCTCATTTGAAGTCTCACATTTATTTCAGTTCTGTCTTTGCATACCAAGTAGGGCAGGAAAGAGACAAACAGTGCATTCTGCACGTATCACCACATCATGTGAGGGAGGTATGGAATTAATGTGGGCAAGACTGGAGCACACATTTCACTTTGGAAGCTGTGGCACATCTCGGACAGACTCCCAGCATTTAAAGGAGGCCTCTGATGTATTACTGTGCTGCATTTGGGAAAACTATGCAGGCACTTGTTGTGGTCTGAACTCCATAAATAAACTAGCAGACAACTGAAAACTTCTAATATCTTGAGAATAGATTTTTCCATGCAACATTCAAAAGGCGATTTCCCCTGTATTTTCAATGGCTTTACAGAAAGACAAGACAAGTCAAGGCAAGGCTATAAAAATATCTATAGAGAAATACAAATGCTATACTCCAAAGACCTTAAGTTTACTGGATGGTTTGCAGAACACATTTTAGCAGAAAGGAAAGCATCACAAATAGGAAGTTCCACAGACCTACTTACTCCACACTCGGTTTTATGTGCAGAAACAATTACAGAATCATAGAATGCTTGGGCTGGAAGAGACCTAAAAGATCCTCTGCTTCCAACCCCTCTGCCATGGCCAGGAACACCAACACTAGACCAAGCTGCTCAAATCCCCACAGCACCAGATAATGAAAGGGCACTGTGGGTTGAAAGAGTTGCTTCTTTATAGCTGAGGGAAGATATCGCTGTCCTCTTCTGCTGGGTGTTTTCCTTGCCTCACCCAGGGTGTGCTTCTACATCTCTGTAAGTGGCTGTAAACAGCTTTTGCCCTGGTCCCCTGCCTGCCAGTTTTGCTCACCTGGCCCTGGGCAAACTCACTGAAGGAACAGAGCTGGCAGAGAATTTACAACTCGTGTGAAAAACCCCAAATCCACAACATCAATCCTGTTCTGTTCCTGCCTCTGTAGAGGGACAAATCATGCCAACTCTGAGCACCCAGTTCTGCTGGACTTTAAATTGGGACCTGGCTGCACAGATCCTGCTTTGAAGGGCAAGAGCTCAGGTTGTACAGTTTGTCCTTTATGTTCCATGGATAAGGCAGGGAATCTTTCATCCCCTTCGATTTTCTTCATAAATAATTTCCCTAAGCATTGCGGGCAACTCTGAAGCTTTAATGTCAATTTTCAGTTTTCTGTAAGTCTCATAATTTAAAGTCAACTTGGAAAAATGGAGCTTGGTATTCTCTACAAAAAATATTTGAGGATTATGGCATAATAATATTTTTTGATACCGGCAAGAAGCTTTCCCTGCCAGGCACCAAAAGAAATCAGTGCCATTATAATGCTTAATAAAATTGGTTTGGGAAAAGACACTACAGTTGAAATGTAACAAATTACTATAAATAGTTTCTCAAATAATTTGAATTAATTTTAAAAAAATTAAATATTAAAATTAATTAATTAATTATCCTAAATTTATTTTAATTAATATTATAATATTGCCTGCTTTTTGTTGTGCTTGTGGTTGGGTTTTTTAAGAAGAAAGTCAAAAAATCTAAAATGCTGAGATTGGATGTGAAGAAACGAAAAGCTCTGACTCCTGATCAAGGTTTTTTTAGTGTGCCACCATAGAGAGGAATATTCATCCATATAAAAGGTGAGCAATAAAGCAAAAGAGGGAGAAAAAGTAGGATTTGATAAGCATTAGTAAGTAGTATCTGAAGGACAAACTGCAGAAATGCTTTAGACCAGCATCAGACAAGACAATGAAGTACCTTATGGGTGGTGCATGGTCTGGACATTCAGGAATCACAGAACTATTCCAGGCCACTGCACCTCATTTTAAAAAAAGGCTTTATTGCAGATAGAGGTGTTTTGGAAAAAAACAAAATGAACCCTAAGAAAAGTGAAGTAGTAGGGTACTGGAGTGCAGCTCTGAGTTCTGAGTAGCTGCATTAGCTGCCAGCACTGGGAAGATTCATGTCTAGAAATTACATGTTTCTCTGGCATAGCAAAGCTCTTTGAATGTGCAGACAAAATAGAAGACACAGGAAAATTGGCTTGTTAAAAATAACTTGGAGCTGAGAAAGCCATTTTTTAGAGTAATTATTTATGAAAGCAAAAGTAGACATGCAATACACTTGGAGGAAAATCAAAGGGTAGGTTACACCAGAGCAAAGGTGCCTTTGCTACCCAGCAGTGAAGAGGCAGCAGCACAGAGCCCTTTTCAGGTTTTACATGCCCAACTCTTGGCAAACAGAACAGGTGGGCAGGGTAACAATGCATGATCTTATTAAAGGCAAAATATTCATTAAATATAATAGTGTAATTAATCATGTGTAGTGTAATTAATCAATAATCACCAATATATTAAGCATGTATTGTACCTCTTCCAAGAAAAAAAAATTCAAAACCAAGTATAGAAACTTGGTTTGTTAGAGATTAAGATTAAGTTTGTTTTCATGTAAAATATAACTACAGTGGAAGCCTTTAAACTTCATTATCCTTCAGATCCCTCTGAACCTGTCAACTACTGATGATACTGTGAAGACTACAGACAATCAGTGTTTTTAGGGGAAAACTTCTACCTCTGGTGCGAGTTTTATTTAACAGCCTGTGATAATATAGCAGTTTGAAAGAGTTCCTGCTCTTGACTTCTGCATAAAGAGACCAAAAGCAACTATTGCTTCAATGGTTCAACCAGTTCAATGGCTGCTTTTGAAGTGTTGCTGATATTGTGACTAAACAGTATCCACCTAAAGAAAATTTACTGAGCTCTGTAGCTCTCACGATCCTGAAAAAAGTAAAAAAACCCAACTTCTCCTATGTGAACATAACGATTTCCTAAGTTTCTTTTCTAGGCTCCTTACAGGTTAACCTCATTGAGGGAATGGGAACTTAACTAAGAAGAATGACCTTCAGTGATATTCCTGTGGATTAGCTTCCATGTTTGTGTACATTCTAAGGCACAGCTGGAAGAAAGTAATTTACCCTATATACGTTCACATGAGCAAGAGACACAATAACAAAATTCTCACTGTGTGTGACAGTGTAATAGAGCCATATATTATCCAAAGTTACCTGAAGTGAAACTAAACAGCCAATGAATTGAGAAAGTCAGGATTTTCAAACAGAAATACATTAGAATAAATAGAAATGACTGGACACGCCTTCAAACCAACTCTTCTCCTGTAGGGAACTGCACTAAGCTGCACACACAAAGCAGAGAAACCATCCCAGGAGGTCCAAGATCAGTTTGAGTCCTACCTAGGAGTGCAAAATGCAATGACTTACAGTGCACAGTGATGGTGGTCGAGTCTATCATGCTTTTGTCAATCAGAGAGCACTTGTATTCTCCTGTTGCATTTCGTCTCACATCTGTCATTACGTACGTATCTGAGCTTCTTATACCTTCTGCTTCTCCCTGCAGGTGGAAAACAAGACATTTACTGTACATGGGCCTGCTAAACACACTAATTTTGTTGAGGACTTTTTTTAATTATAAGGATGGTGAAATACTCCAAAGCACGTATAGACACGGCATCATTGAAATGTAATTACCAATTAGTTAAAGTAACATTTACTTCCTGCATGATAACATTATTTTTTAAAAAACAACAGTCAAGAGCTTACTCTTTTAATTGAATGACTAACTCATTTTAGAGGATATTACAATGTAAAATTAAAAAGTTTAGCCAAAAAAACCAGTCTACTAACAAGTATTGCAGAAATCAAAACAACAAATCAAATTCTGTTTCTAAATCTGCTTCTCTTATATTCAGCTTAGGACAAATCACGTTTTTGAACAGCACAAGCACACTGGTGTTTTGAATTAGCCAGCAAATGCTGCTTTACGGCTGTCCAGTTCCCCAATTTCCCTCTGATTACGGACTTAGATCAGCTTGAAACAAACATAGAATGATACCCTAATTCCTATCTCTGAATCCAGAGAGAGATTTATAATACCTGTGAGCCTTTCAAAGAGATCACCCACTGCAACTCTCCTTGAGAGAAAGGACCAGTATCAAGCAGCAGGGAACCCACAGATAAGACAAACTCGGGTGTTTAGCTCACTCACTGTGATAGTAGAGCAAGGAGAGATACCAGACACTTTTTCACTGGCATTTAGTGACTTTCTAGGATGACTCACTGAATCTAAATGGCTGTTCTGAGATAAGGACTTCAGCTCCTGGCTCCCCTTGCTCTCTCCAACAATTCAAACATGCCAGGAGTCCAGAGTAGTGACGATTATGTTCAGAGGGTGACATGCTGGGTTTGAAATATCTGAAAGGACACCACTTCTTTTGGCTTCTCACAAGAGCAGCTCTGCTCAGAGCTGCAGCAGGAACAAATAAGGCATATAAAACAGGAGGGGGAAGCAGGACATGGGAACAAGGACCAGGAGTCTTAGAATATAAAGCCACATCTGTCTGTGGATTTCACCAGTACTAAGAAGATTAATGGTAACAAAGCCTTTATTTTTCTCAGTCTGTGTCTTAAGCATTTTATAGATTTGTTCTTCTGTGCTGTCACACATATTACTTTTTGTGTTGTTATGCCACCAAACAATTAACTGAAGAAAAGAAATTGCACAAAGATTAATCTGTGAAAGTCCAAAAAATAGCTGAATTAATTTGCTGTACTTTCACTGCTGGATCTGTGTTATGACAACAGATGAGATGGTTTTCTTCAAGATGCTAAACTGCTGTAATCAAAACTGTTTATTAAAATACCCGATGATGGGACATAAAGCCTTGTAATTTTTAGTAGGTCTAAACTCCTGAACAATTTGGGTGGGCTGGGGGGAAGGAGAGTTTTTTTCCCAAATATTTTGGCAACTGAGGTGAGGTGTTCTCAGACTGTGATATAATGGTCAATGTCTATCTTCAGTGCTTGTCGCATCGAATTCCTTTCTTCATTTGTTACAAAACCACGTAGACACTGACATGTAGCAATGTCTGCAGGAAGGAATGAAACAGAATATTTCACTAGGCAGTGACAGCAAGGCAGGACTTACTGGAATGTAAAACAGGAACTCCTGTGGAGGAGGGTTGCCATTTCCTGAGCACTTCAGAGTGATGTTATCGCCCTCTTTAATGGTGCTACTTTGTGGCAGCACTTGAATAGTCACCTTCTCTGTTGGGTCTGTGAAAATAATGTACATATTTAATAGCTTCAGAGTAATCATACAGCAACACTATGCATATGATATTCAGTGTCCAAGAAAATGCAATTTTATCATCCTGCAGCTGAAAATATTTGCATGTGTAGATCTTTTTATAAAAGAACTTGAAGTTAATCACACTTTCTATATTCTTGCCAATTAGGTGCAAAGAACTCATATGACATAAAATTCATTTTTATTCTCTAAAATACCTGTAACTGAAACAACTATGTCATGTGCTTTAAAGCAAAAGAAATCCTGATTAGTATGAACCATTTCATGGTGTGATTTCAGTATGAGGGATTAACTTGTCCTCTGTGAAATTCCCTATTTGGAGGACCGCAGCAATCAGAAAAACAACTGAAGCTCTCAACGCCGTGTATTAGTACTAGATAATAGCCCTCTGGCATTAAAAAGAAATAAATATGAACTAAGCAACTATGTTCAGCCTATTCTATATGCTGATCACTGCAGGCTTTCAGAAAGATAAATCTGGTGAACGTAATAGGACCCTTAGCATAGTCAACAGAACACTAAATATAACATACTTCTGTCATGTTCACTGAAGTTGAACTATAACTTACATTTTACTTTCATAATTTTTTTAAGCAGAGTATTCTTTAGCAGATGCTATTATTTCTAAGTAGAGGCCTAAACATAATTTTTAGAAAACAAAGAAGATGAAAGAAATTAAAATAATATGAGCAGATAACTCCTGCTATTTTAATGTCAAAGGATAAATAAAATTCCATCAAAGATGCCAGTCTTGCATTAAGATACAGCACAGCACACCTTATTAGACACTAAAAAAGCCTCCCCAGCAGAGAAAGCCCTGGCTGACAGGTGATTTTGTGTGTTTAGTGAAGCGTGTGCTCTACAGCCCTCCCGACCCTCCAGGCACTCCTCGTCCGTCTCCTGCAGATCTCTCAGTACCAGGAGCTGCCTTCCACTGCAGCCTCTCAGGCACTCGAGCCCTAACACAGCCCAGCTCCTCACCCTCCCCAGGGCAGGACAGTGCTGGATTCCAACCTGCCACAGCCTCCCTCCTTCAGAGCCTGGCTCCCTTCCCATGGAAGCACCGCACTTGACAAAACAAGCTTCTACCTCACCACCTTCAGAGCTGAAGCACAACTTTGCCTGCTTGGAAAAAGGAAGTCCAGCATCACTGCTGGTATGGAATACAAGAGATACAATGAGATAGCTGGCCAGGAATGCCATGCATGCCCATCTTGGTAGCTGCTGGGCCAAAAAGCTCAGTTTCAGGGACTGCTGCAACATGTCTTTCCGTTCTGTCAAGTTTATGTTAAGGTAAAGTTATCATAAAGAATGTCTAGATATATCCTGGAATTGCTTAGGCTTTGTCTTGAGACTGAAATGGGAGGAATTAATAAAGAAAAAGACTTTCATTTAGAACAGTTTTTCCCCACAGAGATAAACAGAACTGGATTAAATATGGACACAGTTAAACAAAAGTTACGTTCTCGCAAACCACCAGTCTTTTCTCCTACCTCTCTATCTACAGCATTCAACCAAGAGCCAATTTTAATTTAATGTAATTTGCTAAACTAGGAAAAAACCCCAAACATACAGAAGTAAAGTCCACTTTAACTGTTGCTTAAGATGAAGACGTCATTCTCCTGAGGGAGATGCAGCCTGAGAACAGGAAGATGGTGTCCAGTGCCATGCAGAGTGGTGCTTGGTATGAATAATCTACTCCCCTGCTTTCACTAAGAAACAGGAGCAGCCTGGTGAAGGCACATCTTGCCTCTCAGTGGCACACATGCCTGACTTGGCCCATCTTACTTGGTGCTTTTACAAATCTGAGATTCTGCTTTCTACAACAGCAAAATTCCAGGAGCCAGCACCAAAAGGCAGCCATAGAGTAAATGAATGCTGCTATCCCAGGGCTGCCCCAGCCCCTGTGCCATTTCAAGGAAAACACCAATGCTGGAAGCAGCCTGAGTGTGAAGTGTCCTTGACTCTAATCTGTTATGTAAAGCAGTTTATCCATAACAAAACAGACACCTAACAGCAGGGCATGGCTGGGAAGCCTGCCTGACAAACATTATCTTTTTACACTGATTAATGCTGAGCAGAGCCCTACATAACTGGAGCCTAGATGATTAAACATCTGAGATAATATCTAAGTGTGCAGCTCCAAGACTCCTCTCCTTGCTTTCAGTAGCTTCCTTGCTTGCAGCTGCAAAAGCAAGCATGTAACTGCTGCTAGCTGAGCTAAATTATCCTAATCCAAGTAACAGCCAACACAGCAAGAGCTAATTCACTCTTCTTCTCATACTAGGTTACAGTGGCTGGCTCCTTCCAGGATGTGAACTAGCTATTAAACACTTGAGTACTAAAGACTGCACTAACTCAATGCAAAAGATAAAATAAAAAACCAATCCAAACAATAAAACATTTATTAGATCCTGACTGAATAGATATGTCTTTTAAAAAAATCTTCCAAAGGCATAATTTTAATCATGCTCTCCCCATTTCTTTAGGAGAAATGGATAGGTTGCAAGGAATGAGCAGCAGGTCTTTATGATTTGGTTCTATTGCTTTAGGGACGTAAAATGTCAGTTTTGACAGTCAATCTAAAATAAAAAGGCTGAAAGACTTCCATTTCTTAAGAGTTGAGTCTGCCATTTTTAAAATCTGCATTATATTTGACTCATTAAAAAAAATCACAATTATTGAGAAACTAATTATGAACACTGAACTAAACTAAAAAAGCAAAACAAAATCAGATGGGTCACTATCATCAACTAACAGCAGTCGTGAAATGCATCTCTTGAAGCTTGGACATCTATTAATGAAGAATTTAACAAATTAATTTGGAAATGCATTTATGCAGAGTAAGGAAGTGGAGTTACAGCAAATGAGAATACTCAGAAAGAAAACTGTGTAACTCCACACTCCAAAGCCAAAGTTCATATCTGAGGCCTCTCCAGTACTGAAAAATGTGCCTGCCTCCCAGTATTTGCTAATTAGTAACACACTGCTGGAATTAATTAAATTGTGTGTTACTAGACCAGGACTAGAAGAGTTAGTTCATCAAACATTAAATCTTTATACAGAGGGCACACTGCACGTGGCCAGTGACATTTCCAGTGCCATGCAGCCTTTTTCCCCTTCATATTGCCTAGTTCTTACTTGCACGTGCATGTAGTACACACACCACAGAAATCTGCAACAGCCTTACCCTCAACAGGTGAAGTGGCCCTAATGCATGAAAGCAGAGGGGAAATGAGGACAGCACAGCATCTCTTGGCAAGTAATAGCAACAATTGCTTTCTGGTCCTTACATTTCTTTCCTGGGAACATCTGCCATTCACAGCAGAAGTTATTCATGGCCATGGGGCTCCACAAATGACAGAAAAAACACAGTGAAATTTGGTACCCAACTTTATAAAGCAAAACAAAAAAAACCCCAAGAAATGCCTCTAGCTTTAAATTGATGGGATAGGTGTCAGCAGGCTTGAAATGCCTATGGTATTCCCATGGGTAACAGCTGTCCCAGAGGTTTCCCAGAGATTTTCTTCTCCCTTAGTTGTGCTGGCTGTTGCTCTGGAGAAAGAGATGGTAAAATGACAACTCTAACTTCAGATGAAACCAAAGACCAGCTGCTCCAAGGTTGGGATTTATTTGATCAAGGTCAAAACTGATCCCCTACCCTGCAGCTCAACAAACTTTACCTGTAGCAGAAAAGCAACTAGTGTCTAGGCAGAGCACACATGGCACTTCCAGCTCATGGCTTTTGTTTTCAAGGCAGTGCTTCACCCACACTACTTGGAGAAATCGAGTGCCAGATTTTCTTTGTTTGCAGCTGGACTACACAGCTGTCATACAGCACATTGCTAAGACATAGATGCTGGACTGTATACTTAGACTCTCTCATGCCCAAAACAGGGACTCATCTTTTATAAGATGAGGTACTAGAAGCGTGCAGAGAGGTAACACTTGACTGGATATATTGTCTGTCTTCTGTTCCTCTACAACCTGCTGTGACCTGCTGCCTTCTACAGTCCTTCAGAAGCATCATTTTACATGACTTTGAAATGTCTCTTCCCCTGGCCTCTAAGTGCTGCCACCTCCTCTGATCTTTCCTTGCCAACAGCCTGTTTTGCTCATTCAAAGGAACGTTATGATTTCCACATCCATCAGTAACACAGTAAGGAAACTGCTTTAGAATTCAGGCCACTTAGAAGCAATTATTTGCACAAATTCTTTACTTAAAATTCTACCAATATTCAAATCATACATTTTAAATGTAAAACACAGCATCTTACAGCTGTAGAGAAGCATTTTTCTGAAAGGTAGACAGCCAGCATAAACTGCTTTGTGCTGACTCTGAAAAGACGAAAAATATTTGAGTTTACTAAAAACTGTATTGTGTATTTACTGCATATTTTAGGGGGCACAGAATCACTTTTATCAACCACTATAACTTATCTTAAAATTTTCAAAAGCCTATTTCACTGTAAATTTTATGGCTATCACTATTATCTTGTCAATGACATCTTGATATTCATTATTCCATTGCTAGGAAAAATGAAATCTCAGGTAAATCTGAAGATAATAAAAATTACCTTGGCAATGTACTCAGACCTTCTTAATGCAAATCAGTTTTGAAGAAACCATTTCAATAGCCAAGGACTCTCTAATTTTGAAAACTGTTTCTGATTTTGCTTTCCCCTGCCCTGGAGGTAGACTTTGTACAGTAAAAGATGCTTTTTGATAACTTACAGTGAACATCGAAGACAACTGATTCAGACTGCATTGTTTTCTGGCCAGATGGTCCATAGTAAGTCACAATGCAAGAGAACTTGGCATTTACATCTTCCTTTGTTGGCATGTACTCAAGAGACGATGTCATGGTGAAGAGTCCGGTTGTTGCGTCCACAATCTTTTGCGGATTTATGACTACAACTGAAAGGGAAATAATGCTTCAGTGTCGCACACTCAGAACCTGAAACCTTTTTCCTGTATGTTGTTGCCTGTTCTGCATTTGAGATCAGGCTGCAAACATACATGAAACATGTTACCCAAGAGATTGTACGCTTTTCCTCTAGTACTGCCACTGAAGTATACCAGGAACATTTTTACAACAACACACTCCTAACCTACCTAATATTTTAAATCAAATCCAAACGAAAAACCAGTTCTAAACTGGTGCGGTTTTTACTACGATTCAGCCTAATTTGTAAGACAGAAAGAAAGCCTCAAACATGACGGCAAAAAAATTAGGGTCAAATTTATTTTTTAATTATTCTCTAATTTATAAGGAAGGAAAAGTAGGAAAATAGGAAAAATTGTAGCCTTATTGATCTGTCAAAGTTGAAAAGAAGGGAAAAAAAATAGTTGTTCTAACATATCCTGGAAAATAATTAGTTGTATAAGATGATGGTCTGTGTGGTCCAAAACACAATATTGGACCGGTATGAAACTGAGGCAGTTAATACCTAATAAGAAGTTGGAAATTAGATACAGGTTTTTATTAGTTACATAGGCTCAAAAATAGCTTTGGGATATCATTAATAAAGGCAATTCTCCTCCCCATGATGTGTATTTAAAACTGGAACTAGAAGAGAAAGATTATGTGGTGTAGCTGGGTACTCTGAAAGGCCTGAACAACTCCTTCCAGCCGTATGTTTCCATACGAGCAGTTTTTCTCAAAGGAAGAATACATTAGAATAAGGCAGAGCAACCCTTATAAACACTTCATGCATACACCCATGTGTGGATCCAGGGACATTGGCCATTACCAGAACATACCATCATCCACATGCTGCAGAACTCTCCCATTTTTGTACCATGTGACGTTGCCCTCAGGATAGCTGTCCCTCGAAACGCACTCCCCGAGCTGCAAAACAGACAGGAATTGGCCACTTGCTTTCTCCACTAGGTTTTAACATAATTCTGGTTTTACTTACGCCATTTGGGGTGAAAAGTTCTAGGAAGTTTAAATGCTTGGCCTCAACCACTTTTCTTAAATGAGGCACATTGAATCAGTGAGGATTTGGCAGAGGACAATGGGTCTAAGATCAGGGTGGCCCTTGTTTGCAGATCAGGCAGGAATAAATAGGGTAGTGCAAGGCAACTGCTCTCTGCGCAGCCTGGCTATAGACTCACAGGCAGGCGTTCATTCACCCCTCTGAGCCATTACCTCTGTCTGGACTGTAAAGGGACTTCAGGCAGCTGTTGGGAACATAACTGTGAGGGAGAATGCTGCTCTTACCATTTGTAGCTTCTCTGTTTCTAAGAGGTTTGCTTGATGTAAGATTTCTGGTTGAGAGGGTTGTTCTAAAACATAAATAGGATAAAAGTACTGGTGAAGGGAGCACAAACAGCTGTTTGAAAAACAAAAAAATACTAAAATACTTTTGAAATGAAACAGAATAATCTAGCCTGATACAGTCTTACGTACATTTCTCCATTAAAAGAAGAAAGAGTGAGGTATTTCTATTTCAATATTAGCAAAAAAACCAAGAGAAAACTCTCACTTCAAATTTTTCACACCTTCCATAATGAATTCCATGTACTCTGACAATACATCTTTTAGCCAGACAGACTAGTTCACCTCCCAGGAGGAGAGAACCTGATCTGATCTATTGATTTATAGGATACACATGCTGGAAAAGGAGCCAGTAGTACAGAAACTGTAGCAACTAAAAAGCAGCTTTCCTGCAGATATTACTGTAGCTGAGCTGTCAACATTATAAAGGAACAAATTCAATCTAATCATTCTTCTAATGTTTATTTTTTCTAACTGGGATTATTACATTTAAGAAATTCAGATGATAGAGAAAAGTGTAATTATTTTAACTGATTCTGTGTTAGTTATGACTCTCTTAAAAAAAATAAACTTTTTTCCAGTGATAGTTAGTCTTCTTACTTACTTTATTATGGTCGATGGATCTCTTAGCTTGCCAAAGTGGAGGATCTATCAGTGTTTCCATCATAAAAGACTACTTTCTAGGGACTATATAACTTGTCTGTTAAAACAGTTTGGCCTGAAGCCCGGAATGCAAATTTTTATCTCCAAAATAGACAGTTTTCCCCACAATTTTAAAAGAAGAGGGAAGAGTGAAGGGAAAAAAATAAATCAATGTCTATACAGTCAAGGAAAGGCTCTACACCCTATCTGTACTGCTTAAACAAGCCTACTTTTACAAACTGAAACATTCTTAACCATGCCAGCTCACAGAACCCTTTCTTCAAATCAAGCTTCCTATCATATACTACATGTATGTTGGTAATCCCAGCCCTAAGTGAACTTCACCACTGTCTTGCCAAAGTCTCTACACACACTGCTGAAGTTACTGATGTGCAGATGCACTGCTCCTGCTGTCACAGAGGTAGTAAGCCTGTTTTCCCAATAATCCATTTTACTTGTGTGCGTGTTTACGTGCAAATGCACAAATACTCTTCACTTGAATGACCACCCCATGATGGAACAAAATCAGGTCAAAAGGGAAATGAAAGTGAATAAAAGAAACTATTCATCTGACATTTTTCAAAGAACTTTGCTTGTGGCAAAAAACAAAACCAAACAAAAGACACAGTCAAAGCTATACGCTAAGAAAAATTTTCTTCAAAGGACTAATAAAGATTTTTATTTTTACAAGATATACGCATGTTTATTTCTCTTTTGTTAGCTTTAAAGGAAAAAGGTGGATCTTTTCCATATATGAACCTATCAAGGAAAAATTATTTTCACATCAGTTCAAGAAAACATGGTTTTACAAAACCATTAACAAGCCTTCTGGGTCAGATGTTTGGGTGCCATAAACAGGGGTAGTTGCCTGCCTGTTCCAGTCACCAGCTGATCAAGCCACAACACCTTCCCCCACTTCAGCCTTGCTCGTTTTGTCTCTCATCTCCCCCAGGACAGGTTACAGAAGAGCCTGGTTTTGGTGTGCTGGACACCCCTGCCTTGCAGTGGTCCTGTGAGAGGAGGGGAGGCCTCCCTGCTCTGCAGCTGCTGAGTGGGGCTCTCCCCGTTTTGAGTGCCCTGTGACTGAGCAGGTGTTCCAGTTGAGAGGCTGCCACCTGCTCTCTGAGAGCAGCCTCAGAGAGGAAATGCCTGCTGCCAGATCCCCGCAGCCGCTGCACGTGCACCAAGGTAATTCACTGTAAAACACTCGCCTGGCATTTACCAGCTCAGCGTCTGAAGAGAGAAAAAATATTAAACTTGGCAGCAAACCCCACTTTGGTAGGTTTGCAACTTCAGCACACTGCTTATCTCTCAGCTTAAGAGCTTGCCAGAGTACTTTGCAACTCTATATAAGCCTTATAATAGAGGGAAAAAAGAGTTCACTGCCTACAAAAGCCAAGTGCCAGTGCAGCAGGACAGCAGCTCCCATCTGCTGGGCTACCCTGCTTTGGAAACTGGCTGTTTAATTCCACAAAAAAGTTGCTGATAGGATCCATCTGGAAAGCTGGTAGTGCTTGTTTGAGTAGTCAGTGAGAGAGACTAGCAGGTGGTACCTGCACAGTGAACCATTTCAGCTCCTCAGCCCTGAGATAATCAGGTAGCACAGCTGAGGACAGAACGAGCTCCAGCAAAACCCAGAATCAGTCCTGGCTTCTGGGATGCAGCTGAGTTTCAGGTGCACGAGATTCTGGTTTCTGCAGCAGCCTAGCTCTGTACCTGTGGCTCCATGAGTTAGAAACTCCCCTCATTAAATAAATGTAGCTTGCCAGCTACACTTAATTCTTCTGCAATTAAAGCGAGCAAGAGAGCAACTAAAAATGAGAACCTAAAAACCAGACTCAAGAAAATTAAATGCAAAGAAAAGTTAAGAGAACCATAAATAAAGTTGTGAATGCAAAGAGAAAAAACACTAAGGTAATTTTTCTTGCAGCGCTAAGTTGGCCATATTACATGTGTGGCATCCTCCTTTCTTATCATCCTTAGTAAATAGAAGCTTTCTCTATTAGAATTAATGCACAGAATAAACCAGACAAGCTGTGCTCCATGGCTGAGTTAGCATTGTGTTAATGCTTAGTAGAGTACACAGTAATTCAAGCAGTTAGTGTTTCATTTTACCATATACCACTGCCTCATCTAAATATTTACTACTGTGCAATAAGTAAACATGATAATTCTTTATCATTTGCTTTGAAGCACTATGTTTACTATGGGTGCTCTGAGCACACTCCTCCCTGTTGTCATTAATTCAATTGTTCTTGCAGTCAAATTGAAACTGAAACGAGGGAATTACTATTGGCTCCTAATCTTGCTTTAAACTCATTTCTGTGACTGACAGCATAGATATCATTGAGGACTCCCTGGCACCTTCTACCTGAGAGAAGCAAAAGGCTGCCCTTCCAAAACATGAATTTGTGTTCTTCAAGCACAGTGTGATCTCTTTGAAACTGCCCATAGCCACAGTCAGCGTGTTCCCACAACAGACTTACTCTGACTGTATAAATCTTTGCCTGAAGGGCAGCAAAGGCCAAAAGCCATATAAAAACATGAAGCTGAGGAAGATAAGACACTGCAGTCACAGCCCCGCGTCTCTAAAAATCTACAATGGATATCCCCCCAGGCTGACTCAGGGTTTGATGGACTACACTCCTGCTCTGAATCAGCACCAGGAAGGGACCAGGCTTGTCCCTGCTCCTGTGTGAGCTCTAAGCTGGGCTGTGCCTCACAGGGCTGGGGATTGCACGGCAGACCAGCCTTGCCATCAGCTGTGATGAGAGCAAACACTAATGGACCTTGCTGTGCTCTAGGAGAGAACACAGACTGGTACTTCTCCTTCCTACCATCCAGCAGGGGACAAAACAAGCATTTGGGGCTGGTGGATCACTTTCCAGCCTCTAACTCTCTCCCTGACAGTGTGTGCTGTTGCAAAGTAGCTGCTCAGAGCCACTTCAAACCTCCCCCCTGAAATAATCCTACAGACCGCATACGGTTAATGTTTCCCTCCTGCAGAAAAATTTGCTCTGAGAACAAATGGAAAATAATCAATGCTAATTTTACATTTTTCATTTCCAAGGCCAAATGACATCACATAAGTGAGTCATTATCAAAGCCTAAAATTCTCTTTGAGCCAGCACTTATCATGAATAAACTGCAAGTGCAGGCAGTCCTGTTACATAAATGCCACCAGTAGATTACATTTTTGAAAGCTGCAGAAATTTGCTAGTCTTAGTAATTTACTGAGCCAAACTTACTTTCTTGGCTTTAATCCTGCCTTAAACAAAAGTTTCTGTAATTTATGATTCAGATGCTGATGAATGTTAATGGTAGTAACAACTAGATTTACTTACTGAAAACTTTGACTATCGTCGGCTCTTCGGAAACATCATCTTCTGTAACTAGCATACATACAAATCTCTTTTCATCACTGATTCTTGCATTCTTGATGGATAATGTATAGTTTTCTGAGAGACTCAACCTGTCCTTGTAGTCTGGTACATCATCATACTGTACATTTTTTTTTGTTGATGATCTGAAGGCAATAAATACTGGAGATCCATTTGGCATTTCCTATAATAAAAGGATAAACACCTCTATTTTGCATAAACACTCATTTAAAAGTTCCTGAAGATTTGCAATTGGTACAAACCTTTAATTTAAAAAAAAATTGCAAACTATCAGAAGGCTTTTTTTCCTGATTAATTTCTGCTGTACACAGAAGAAATTCAGTGCAATAAGAGCTAGTTTAAGATTGTCACGGTACCCATGAGAATATCATCAGTAGAAATTATTTCAATCCTTTGGCTCAACCTCAGCATAGCAAAGGGCTTTTTCTGATAAAAGCTGGTGTTTTTGGCAGCACTTGCCAAAAACCTGTCTGTATGAAAAAATATTTGAAATAGAAGCATGTGTGTGCTTGTCTCAACAGCTCCAATTTCCTTTTTTTCATTATTGTTTCACATATTCCCACTGTTTATTTGGGATACTTAGACTTCATTTTAAATGCAGGATTTAGTCAGGCATAACTGTCTATTTTATTCTAAATTAGTTCTTAGCTTTTTTTTTTTCTCCTTTGTCTTTTAAGGACCCAAGAGCTTGTAGATGGGAATATACTTACAATCAAATATTGCTAATTGCAAAGTATTGTTTTCTAGACATCTTCCTTATGCAGTTGCCATCCCAAGAAGGAATACAAATTTGCCAGCCTTGCACACATCTTTCATATTAAAAAAATATAATTTTTATGAGGGACAAAGTTACAGGTGCAGTTCTACAGGATTTGATTCCTTCCTCCTCACACAAACACATGAACAGAGCAGGGACAGACAATGTCTGCCTTTATTTAAAGAGAGGTGAAACACTGATTGTATCTTTATGTTCAGTATTGTGCAGGGTGCTGGAGAAGGTTTTAATTCTCTTTTATCCCTTATACCTTGCAGTACTGATGTTAGTAGTGTTCCCAGCACAACACCTCAGCTGGACTGCAGAGTCCACAAAGCCCACAAAAAATGATGATGCTGTGAGAAGATGAGTGGTGTCAGAGCCAGGCAGGGAGCAGGAGGCATCAGTTGCTTGTGAAGTTTAAATTCCCTTACAGTCTTTCTCCCTCTCCTACTTTTAACTCTTGGATTTATCTAATGTTTGTCACACAGAAAATACTGCCTTGACTCAACACTCCTGACAAGAAATTGGCTGTCAAGTGCAAATGAGCTCCTAACTCCTGTAGCCCACCCAGCTGCAAGCACACACAGGTAGACATTGAAGTGAGCAACAACTGCTGTGGTACAGGTCTCCCAGTGTCTCCAGGCTCCCACCAAGAACCCAGATTGCTTTTAACAAGGCAGTAGAGGAGAAAACAGAGTTCATCCTTCTTCTAGTGAAACAATCACCTGATGAAAAAAACTAATCCAACCCTCTCTGTTGCCATGCTGTGAGCTGCCCTGGGAGAAAAGGACACTTTCCCTTGGTTGTGTGGGCTGTCAACAATTTCATACAACAGCAACTTAGACAGGCTTTTTTGTATGTTCGGTTTCATGTCCCTTTCCATTTAGAAGAAGCTGCAACATCTCTACTTGCTGCTTGTTACTTGTCCCACATAGACAATCCAAATGCAATGGAAACAGACAATATGTTTTGTTTTTTCAGAATATCCTTGTATCTTCAGAGAGATGGACTTGTGTCTTCCCCAGAAAAGCCAGCAGACTGAAAAAGATACTGAAAAATGTAAGCACTCCATCTTCTGAATGCTCATGTGAAACAGTTTTACTGCCCCTTTTTGGGGAAACATTCTCCCCAAACTTCTGACTTCATTTCCTGAAAAGTGTTTGCAGGAAAAGAATTATTGAGTGGATGTGGGCTACAAAAGCTGCAAACCTGAAGATAAAAAGAAAGGAGCTAGGGGAGAATACGACACCCCCCCAACACCAGCAGGTCATTCTCCTGTAAAAAAATAGGGTGGTGGATGCCACTTGCAAAAAGAGAGAGAAGTATATAATTTTAAATCCACTAGAAATTATCTGTTATTGCAGGTACATTTGATTTGAGAAGAGGAAATTTAGATGACTTTCACAGAGGTAGGAAAACCATTTGTCTCAATACTGTTTGAAAAGCAAAAGGGGTTTGGTATCCCAGCATTTTTATCCAGATGTGCTTCCAGGTTTCATCTACTTTGATATGCTGATCCTCCTTGTGACCTGGGATAGTGATCATGTACAGGAGAAGCTATTCCTGTGGTGTTCATACTGCAGGCTGGCCAGCGCACCTAGAGAGCACACATCTTGTTGCCGCTGTTCCCCGCCAGAAATGGCAGAGAGAAACCACCAGCAGCACTCCCAAGGTCAGCTCTGCTCTCTTCGCTGCTGTGCATTGAGCAAAACAAAGCCTGAAACAGATCCCAGTGACTGTCAGATTAACCAAAGGCAGGGACAGTGCTTTTTCCCAGGGATGGAGCACGCTCTGCTCCAGGCAGCCGACTTCAAAAGTGTTCAAATGTGCAGCTATGGCTCTGTCGAGTGAGCGAGACACCACGGGATAACATGCCAGATCTCTAATACAGGTTGGCAGAGAACCCCTGAATAATTATTTCTCTTGAACAATGAGATTAATTCCTCAAACCTCTAATCTACACTAGGCAGAAATTATACAGCTTGGAATCTTGCAGTCTTACAAACACAGGAATAAATGGCTTCATATAGGAGGCAGAAATTCTATCGCTTGGAATCTTAAAATCTCTCTCCCACACACACAAAATACACATCATCTTATAACAGCTCTAATAAATATAAAGATAAGATATACTTACATATTTCCATTTTCCAAACATAAGACCATCTGGTACTTCTAGAGGACAAGGCATAGTAATAGTGTCTCCATATATTGCATTTACTGTGTACAATCCCAGAGCTAGAGGAGAAACAGAAGAGAGGAAACAATTTTAAGTGTTTTCTTGAATTCCCATATGCTAGCTAATATATGGTTCACACCTATTGTAATAGCAGCTCCTTTGCAAATGGTTATTTTCCAGTATGTAGGACTTATCCTCAAACCTATAACAAAACAGGATTCCTATCACTAAATTTGTTAAGTGAATGTTATGACCTTTTTGGACCCATGCTTCCTGCTAGAGTCAATGGGGGCCAAGTGGATTTCCAAACAGGACTGCACATGCTCAATCAGATGAATATCTACACTTCCACCAGAATTGTCTCAAACTTTAAATGTACAAAGGGAAAATCCCTACACCTTTATTTTCTTCATCTGAAAAAAACACCTGGAGAGGTTGCATTGCAACACAATATTGTGAGGAAGCCAGCAAAGAAATTATACTCTGACTGCTGCATAACATTTAAAACACAGGAAATGATGACAGAAAAAGGAATGATGATATTAAAATATGTTCCCTAAAACCTGGAGGGGAAAAAGAACTGAAAAAAAACAAACAAACAAACAAAAAAAAAACCCCAAGAACAACTACTCTGCACATTTAGATTTTGGAAAAATGAAGTGAAATGCTTCGATGAATTATTTAAGAACAGCTCTTTTGGAAACCTCAGCACAATGTTATTGTGCTAATGCATATAAATTTACAGAATAAAACTGACCCACTTATTTTCATTGTCCAAAACATGTGAATTGAACAAAAACAACAGACCCTAAAGTGATGAAGTGCTATAGTGCAAGGAAGCTTAAAAGGGAAGATGTTACAGCTTGGTGCATTTGCTACAATGCAACTCTGCTCCTCCTCTCCTTAGCTGCCTCTTGTTTGCTGCTCCGTGCACTGGAGGCAGATTTTGCTTCTAGTGTTTGCCCAGAGAGTGTGCTGGCTGCCTGCTCTCAGCCACACATCTGCAACTCCTGTCAGATTCTTTGCCCAGAGATTCAGGATCTCCCCCTTTGCTGTCTCTTCATTTGCAACCATAGCTTAAGGGCTTGCTGCCAAAGGAACTGTATTTAAGAGAGTGAAGTAAGATGCTGGTGATGTAGCCAGGTGTTTCTGAGGAAAATCATTCATTCCTTCTAGAAACAATAATTTTTTGGGAGATTCAGCCCTTCCTTTCTATAGCTAGGAAAAGAAACATGCATCTCCAAAGACCTGAGCCACAGATCCCTTTGCTTTTTCCAAGTTCTAAGGCTGCTGCCTGCAGGACCTGACAATTCTATAGAGTGCATAGATGCACTCAGTAGGGAGGTTTTTCCAAGGGATTGTTTTTTGTTTTACAGAAAATCATGCCTTTTCAAAGAGCCAAACACTGAATTCCTTGCCTGCAATTTAAACTAGAAAGACCCCAGAGCATTTTTCTTGCATGAGGACTTAAGAGCTCACTGTTAACATCAGCTTGTATTTATCACGTGTATCAGAGTGACAAATGAGGCTGTGGGGCTTGTGCTGTAGGATATTGCACAAAGAAACAGTATTGCAAAACCTTTCCTTAGAGAAGCTTCAATCTGGATGGCACCACATTGTTAAGGCAGGAAAGCGGCCTGGAGCTTAATGGACTAAAGGAACACAGGAGATAACAGGCACCACACTTACCTTAAACTTTCTTTCCTTCACTCACCTCCCTTTCAACTAAAGCACTGGTAATCTTTCTGATTCTTACTTAATTAGACACAAACATGCTTCAGATGCATTATCATACTGTAAGGACTGGATGTTCTAATTTTCTATAAGCTTCATGGAGACCAGCTTCTTCCTAAATGACAACAACGGTCATTCCACTAGGTGGTGCTGAGTAAGAGCAATCTTTAAAAAAATTTTTTTAAAAAGATCAAATAAGTTCAATTTCATGGAAACAGAAGCAGTGTTTTACAATATCAAGCTATAAATGGAAGTAAAATTCAAAGCTGGAAGAAATTGTTCCCTTGGTCCTTTCTTGCACTCATCTTCATTCTGATCACCAGGAGGGAGGCAATCCTAATTTTCATTTTTTTACTAGAGCTAGAAAAAGCTGTCCTTTTTGTCCTTTATTGGCTCTCTCCCATGGGAGCAAAATTACAATAGACTTGCAAATATATATTCAATTAGTAAACTGGTTAGTACCTGTTCAAACTCCAGCTAAGTGTCATTTAGTAATTTGAAATCTGTAATAGCATTTGGCATCACATGGATAACCAACAAGTGCTCTTCTGATATGAGATACTCTTTGGTATTAGGGGAAATACTCCCTGTCATTAGAGGAAAACAAAACGACCCCCTAGGATCTGAAATGCTGCTCTCTTCTAGACACCCATTTAGCCCCTGCAGAATTGCTAAGGTAGCAAGTATACACTACTGAAGACTCAACAAGCAGCCTCATGAGGGTGAATGAAAATGTTTCTGGAGAAACTCTACAGCATTCAGAGTTGGTAATTGGTGATTGGCCTGATAAAGGGAAAGACTGACTTCTGATTTTAGAACTCTTTCAGCTGAAAGGCATTTCTTAAAGTGGACAAATTAATGGCTTGACATAAATTCTGCCTATACTAAAATCAGACATTTTTCTATGAATTTGTTAACCCAGAACTAGAAAGACATAGGTTTTTATTTGAATACAGAAAAACAGTCCTTGCAAAAATGAAAAAAGTCCTCCTGCAAAACAAAATATTCTCGTCCCGCTTCTGTAGCAACAGATCTAGCACATTGAAGGAGTGCAAATTAATTGAATAACTGCAAACTTTCACCAGTTACTGCAGTTCACCACAGTAACTGCAGTAATCTCCACAAAATGACCCTACCAATCTTCACATTTAAAAGAAAAAAAAACAAACACTTCAACAGAATTGGAAATTCCTCTCTCTGTTGCTATTAGACATATTTGTAAAATGGTGGGATGAAGAAGAGAAGAAAATGATTGCTTAATGATATAACAGTGCTTACCAACAACCATCATATTGTCAGGCCTCTTTACATGATTTCCAGCTCATTCTAAGAAAAGAAAATGAAAGCAGGATCTACAAATACGTAACAAATAGCTCCATGCCCTAACACGGTGCAGGGTCAATGTCAGGGCCCTCATTTCTCATGAACTCTGCAGGAGGGCGCAAAGTCGACCGCGGGGAATAACACTACGTCACCGGACGCCATGTCCTGCCTCGCTCTATTTCTGGTGCACCTTTCTGCTGCTAATTAAGAGCTCAGCCAGCTTCCCTACGTGACTTTCAGATGTTGTCTTCTAAAACTGAGCTAGTGCTGTGAATAACACCACTAATTCAGAGGCAGGATCTTGTCTCACGTACACCGAGAGCAGCTCTACTTGCTAGGTCTGAACTACACCTATATCACTTTCCTTCCATTTCTTTACATACATAAGAGGCTTGAGAAGGCTGAGATTTACTTCATTTCCCTCTCTTTGATCCAGTGCTGAAGAAACTCTGAGTCAGATGAGACCCTTCCACACAGGTTAGAACATGGGAAGAAAGCAGCAGCTTCATGGGGGTATGATGGCTCAGAGAAAGATCCCAGCAGGACACTGGTAAATTGAGATGGCATAGCTATTGATGCTTTTGATTGGAGTACTTTCTGTGTCCCTATGGCACTACTAACTGCATCCTTCTTTGTCCTGCTCTCTGCCTGTCTTTCTCAATGCAAGAACCAAACAGTACCTACATCTTCAAGGGATAAAACAAAAATCTTGAACAGAAGCTTAAATGCAGAGAAGGTGCTGTGGTTATTTTAGATCCTCATCAAAAGTATGAGGCAGGTCATATTTTAGACCAATTATTATTTTCAAATCAAGAGGATCATATAGGAGGAATGCATAGAAGGTGAGCTAAAAGAAAAAAGAGATTAGGGATGTTTCTCCAAGGAAATAACAAAAGCAGCCATGTTTTCCACCTCTACATTCTGTCTGCAATACTAAAACAACTTCCTGCCACAGACACATCTTCTAAGTGCTTAGGAGTAGTATTTCTGGGACAAATGTAAAATAGAACAAGAGCTGTTCAAACACCCTCTAATGCAAGCTCCACGTGAGGCTATGAGCATGTATCTGAAAGCTGACTAGCACAGGTACTGCCCAGGACTCTGCACTGGCACGCACAGCAGGGCTACTTCTCCTTGCAGAGCAGGGGAAGTCTGGGGAGCTGAACCTCCCTCAGTACCTTGGCATTCACTGACTTAAATGATGTTTTACATCTACAAAGATGTCCTGTATTTTCCTTTGCACTTAATTTTTTACTGCTGATGCTTCTGCCCTGGCAGGTTCAGCAGTGCTGCTTTTTATTACACTTTCTGGACCCAAGGAGCAAAGTCTCATTACTAGAGAACAGCAGGACACGTTCTTTGCAGCAATCAGCAGCATGAAGCAGGGGAGGTCAATTAGCAGCCTCTGCAATGGCAGTGTCCAAACTCAAGAGCCATTATGTCTATTTAGCACCTACCTCAGAAACTGCAGTTGACTACTTTGGAAACTCTGCATTAGGATTAACACTCTAAATCTTTTCTTGAGGCATTAGCCCTCCCATCTTTTCTCCAGGTAGCCCAGACTAGCCTTTACTAAATATAATCCGGGAGGTTATAAAGCTTTGCTTCATTAAATAAATATTTTATTAAGTTGCTATTTTTCTTTCTGCCCTCCACTTCCTAAAGGGATTTCAGCTGTATACGCATACATATAGGTCTACTGGGCACCCACTTAGCTACCAGCATAAGTGGCTGGTACTTACTGAAATTATTTTTTTTAGGAAACATCAATGTTTCACAAAACCATTACATCCCAATCTTAAGATTGGGATAGGACCTTTTAGAATCACGGAACATTTAGGTTGGAAAAGACCTTTTAGATCGTTTAGCCCAACTGTAAACCTAATGCTGCCAGGCCCACCACTCAACTATGTCCCTAAGTCTTTTAAAGACCTCCGAGGATGATGACTCAACCACTTTCCTGGGCAGCCTGTTGCAGGGCATGACAGTCCTCTTGGTAAAGATATTTTTCCTAACAGCCAATCTAAATGTCCCCTGCTGCAACCTAAGGCCATTTCTCCACTCCCATCTCACTACAATCTACATTTCGGTAGTTGTAGAGAGTGATAAGCCTCCTAGTTTCCAGACTAAACAGCTCAGCTCCCTCAGCCCCTCCTCACAGGACTCCTCTACACCCTTCACCAGCTTAATCACTCCTCATTGAACATGCTTTTATTAAAAGTAATTTTTGGTTTTTTTTAAAGACAAAGCAGTATTTGAATGGCAGCTGGGTGTTGGTACAACACAAAAATGTATTAGAAAAAAAACTCTCCTGCTTAAGAGTTGACAGCAGGTGTCTTCTGTCCCAACTGTTAATACCTGATAATGCCTTAAGGCAGTTTTAACATGGGAAAGTATTTTTCATTTATTAAAAGCACTATTTGGAGAAAAAAAAATTAAGAGAGCTTACAAAACCACAGACTGATTGGGGTTGGAAGGGATCTCTGGAGGCAACTGGTCCAACCACCCTGTTCAAGCAGGGCAATCTACAGCCCTGACCTACAGTTGTCCAGGAGCCCATCCAGATGGCTTTTGCACATCACCAAGAGGACACCACAGCCTCCCTGGACAGCCTGTGCCAGTGCTCAGTCACCCTCCCAGGACAAAAGTGTTTCCTGATGTTCAGAGTAACAGCCTATGCTTCAGATTGTGCCCACTGCATCTTGTCTTGACACTGGGAAGACAAGACAAGATAACTTATCACTGAGAAGATCCTGTCTGTGTTTTCTTTGTACCCTCCCTTCAGCTATTTGTACACACTGGGGAGACTCCCCTGAGCTTCCCCTCTCCAGGCTGAGCAGTCCCAGCTCTCTCAGCTTTATCCTATAGGGGAGGTGATCCAGTGGCCCTTCCCTGGACTCCCTCCAGAATGCCCATGTCTCTCATACTACAGGGCTCAGAAAGGGACTTACTGCTCCAGGTGTGGCCTCACTAGCACTGAGCAGAGGGGAAGGATCACCTCCCACAGCCTGCTGGCAGTACTTCCCTAATGCAGCTCAGAATCTCACTAGCCACCTTTGTGCAAGGGTACATCACTGGCTCCCATTCAGCTCTGTGTCTTCCAAATGGTCTTCTCTCCAGAGCTGCTTTCCATGCTGCATGGACTCCTCAGGTAGGGCTCAACTTTTAACTACTCCTTCTCCCTCTCTTTTCATTGCCTGGCAATGAATGACTTTTCAGGAAGTCATTTAGTAGGCTTTAAAGACTTTCACAGCAGCAAAAAAACACCATATGCAGAAAACATGCTGTCGTGGTTTGAGGGGAAATGGTTTTTTTGGGATGGTGTGGTCACGCCAATCGGTGTTCAGATTTTAATATTGGCACCTGGTTTGTCCACTGAGGGCATGGATATGCCTCTGAGAACACAGGGGGTTAAAAGCTGTGAACTCTCAGGGGAAGTTCCTTTTGAGTTCTGGTCCTGGAAGAGTTCCGGTCCTGGAAGAGAGGAGACCTCCCATGCCCAGCTCCGAGCCGGGCGGGGGGGAGGGGAGCCATGCGGCCGGAGGGAGGTAGGCCAGGCCTGGGCCGAAGGGTGGAGGAGCATTGCACTGCGAGGGCTTCGGGAAGCCATCCCCCCATGCCCCCCCCCCCCCCCCCTCCCCCCGGAGGGGGGGAGGGGGAGGGGGAGAGAGAGAGAGAGAGAGGGAGGGAGATAGAGAGAAAGCACAAGAAAGAGAGAGAGAGCGAGAGCGAGAGAGAGCGAGAGAGCAGCCTGTGCCTGTGATAGCGCGGCTGGCGTGAAGGAGAAGGGAGGGGGGATGCCCAGCAGGGCAGCCAGCCGTGGGAGTTCATGAACCAAACCGGCAGAGCCTGGGACTTTTAACCCTTCTTGGGATGATGGAAACCTTGCAAATGCTGATTCCTCCTGGAGTTGGTGAGATTGAGAGAAGTTGAGAAGAATCCTAGGTGGGAGGAGATGATGGAGTGGCCTTTGGCTGGACTTTTCTTGGATAGCTATGGACAGAACCCTTGAGTTCCTGTGACACAGAGACTGCATCTAGGGGGAGGCAATGGCTCAGAGCCAGGAGAGTGCGATGATGTGAAGGTGTGTGAACAGAGACAACGGGTGAGGAGGGTGGTGGTGGTGCCCTCCGTCTTCAAAGAAGAAGAAGAGGAAGATGATCTCTGTTCAAGAGACCCCTCAGCCCCAGGGGGTGAAACATGGGGGGGACAGGTGTCCCAAAAGGAGAGGGACTGTGCTCTTTTTTTGGACTGGACAAAGCATCCTTAAAGGGAAAAACCCTAGAAGCAGCTCTGGTCCATGTGCAGTGGTGAGAGCACTGGGCATGGAAGGAAGAGGTCACGATGGCAAAATGTTCTCCGGGCGGTGCCACACGTGACACGGAAACACGAGAAGTTTCGACTGTTTCCTGGGAAAGTCTGTGGTGCAAGACGGAATCCTCTCTTCTCGAGGAATTGAGAATTGATTATCTAAAGGGTGGTAACGGAATTAAGAAATTTGGTGGGGGGAGGAGGAAGAAATTTGGAAGGTTTTCATCCTGTGTTCTGTGTGTTTTTCCCTGTAGCTTTAAGTTAATAAAGTTTTTTTTTCCTTTCGATCGTAAGTTAGAGCCTGCTCTGCTCTGTCTCTGATCACATCTCACAGTAGATACCAGGAAAAGAGGTATTCTCATGGAAGCACTGGCATTTTGCCAGGCTCAAACCATGACACATGTCATGCACCTTTTATTTCACCACCTGTGCCTGATAAAATCAGTTGAAAACCACAACAGAACCTATAATTTGTTTTTTTTTTTTTGCTGAGCCACAACAGCCGGGGAGCCAAACAGCACCCAGCTGCCATTTTCTCAACAAGCTCATCCTTGTGATCCAGCCTGCTCTGCTGAGAACAAGCCTCTCCGCATGAGCTGCAACAGGCAGTCCTATGCATAGCTCACACAGTGCTCATTAATTTTCTGACATAGCACAGAAAACAATGATACACTTCAGGACATCAAAATACTGGTTAAAGCAAACAAAAAAAAAAAAAGTTCATGTTATCAAAACACACGTAAGACATTCCTTATTTCAGCTAGGTGGGTATAATCATTTGTATGCTGGGCATGAAAAGAGGGGGGCAAACACTTCCAAGAAAATTCAAACAGTGATTATCTTCACCGTACAAATATGATTAAAAACAAAGGTGCATGTGTTTGTTGATATGTTATTTGATACAGGTTATATAAACAGTATATTGGGTCTTATCTCCACCTGTTCAAATAGTGAAATAAACCCACACAAGAGCAATAGCTCGTCAAAAGGACCATTAGTTACAAAGAATCATCAAAAGTATCCAAGAGGGAAACTAATTGTACATAAACATGTACATCAGTATTTAACGCACCAAACACTTTTAAAGCAACATAACAGAACTCGTTGAAGGGTTTCTTATACTTTATCACAGTATTCATTTAATTAGTTTTAACCCTGAATAATATTAGAGCCCAGGCAATTTTAACACCAAAGGAAAAAAATCCTTTTTCAACTTATAAGCACTGATGGAACAGACAGCAATTACCCTTCAGAATACAGACTGCTAACTTGAGCTCTTTGAAGCTGTGAAGTTTCACTTGCACGTTTGAGGCTGGTTTTGGTTTGTTTGGGGGTTTTTTTTGGCGGGGGAGGGGAGAGGGAGGAAGGGGAAGAGGGAAGGGAGAAGATCCAGCTGAAAACCTGGTTGTGACTCTGGAAGATGTTGAGCTGCTTTTGACAAGCTTGTCACATAAACACTTCTGAACTCCAGTGACACAAGCAGCCGAACCCACACACGCGGGAGCACTTATGTACTTAACACTGATTTTGGCAAGTACTTGAGCAGGCTAGAGAAATGGGGCTTGGCACCCAACAACATTAAGGCACTGGACAGTATGCACCATGAAACAGGCAGGCTATTTAAAGCTAAAGAGATACTGGAAGCATCAGAGAGTAGGCATTAAATGCCAGCAGTATTCAGCTATCATTACGCTACACAAGCATTAAGTGTGTTTAAAACACAGTTTTTCTCCATGAATGAGGAAAAAAATCCCGAAGGAAACACGTCAGCTTTTCAGAAATCGTCTTTCTTACGGATACTAACAATTATGCCATTCTAACACCATATAAAACAAGTGTTTTCCTTATTAGTACAAAGAAGTGAGCTATAATTAGAAACTAACTGAGATAACTTGTCCCTTTGACCAAGGCTGCACGGGCTCTACCACCTAAATCAATGAAGAAATCCTCAGCCCAATTCTTCAAGAGGACTGAGGTCATTGCATGCTTCTCACAGGTTCTTTCTTCTATAGTTCAGCCAGTCTTGAATGGCAGGGATGGACAGTTTTCCTACACATGCATAGAGTTTGGCTTTCTATATAACCTTAAGTGTCAGCTCTAGGCTGAGCCTCCATGAGTTTAGGTCCAAAATCTCATGGAGCACTTGAACCACAATTTTAAAAGTCCTACATCTAGAGCTCTGAGTACTGTGTGCCTATTCACAAACCAGACTACTCAACTATTTTTTATTTTACTGAGAGCTACTTCTGTTCCAAGATCTCAAAATACCCAGCTGCTTCAGTATTTTGGTCACTTTTTTTCCCACTTCCCAAACCAGAAAACAGCTTTCCATCTCTATGCTCCTTTTCTGTAAATGATTTTCATGCAGCCTGATTTGAAACTACTCTAACAGAAGCTTTTGGGAAGATTGAGGGAAATTTCCCTGCAACACAGAGGTTTTAGAAAGTTATGTCCTTCTAAGAGCAGATGGTAGTGTGGTGGAAACTACAGTGCATAGTTTACAGGGATTATCATCACTGCAAGCTTTACCCTAGTGAGTTTCACACTGAGCTTTTCCCTGAACATCATCTGTCATCATCATAGCTAAAGCACTATGCTGGAGAGCATACAGAAAAAAAGCTTTTCATTTTGAATGTACCCAAACACCTAGATTGCATCTAAATAATGATGACTAATAATCTTTTGTCAGCTTAGTAACTTCAAATATTACATATAAAGCAATAACCATTACATTTTTCAGATCATAATCACCAAAAGTTTCTAGAATTTTTGATAGGTATGCAAAAGAAATTTGCACATAGTCATACTCCTTTAAAACTTGAATGGCCATCATAAAATGCATTATCATTGTCATTTAAAGTAAAACAGATACTGCTTTCAAGTCAGCACAGCTTTCAAATGACACAAAAGAGCTGTTCCTAGCATTACCCTCTGCAAAGCTGGAGACTAAATGAGCAGTTCAAAGCTCAGTAACTGATGCAAAATGCTACTGCAAAATGAACTACTTGTGTCAGCACATCAACCTTCCTATCATACCACCTCAGCCTCACTCCAACGCCCAGCTCCATGAAGACAAAGCAAACTGCTAAGTCCAACAGCTCTGAAATGGGATGAGAAAAGCTCCACTTTTTAATCTTCTCCCTTTTAAACCAGGAAGTCTCCAAGGCTCTCTGCTAAAGAACTGCAAGGAAAACCCATGAAAGCCACCAATGCCTTTGTAGCACATGGGCTTTGTTACAGCAAGATTTTCCTTCCAAAGAAGATCTAAGCTTCTTTTCCCAAACCACCACTCCAAAACATCACCTGTGATTTCAATGACCTTCTAATCACACTATTTTATGGAAGGCCTAGCTTTTGGCTCAGAATTATCTACTGCTGTTTCTGGATTCAGTGCTAATCCCAAATCAGTCATATTTGCAGATTTAAATTTTCAAGTCCTTTGAGTAAAATCTTAGAGATTTAAAAGAAGTTACATATATAGCAATGTTGCTGTAAATAGAAAAAAATGCTGTGTAATTCCAAGCAAATATTTACAAATTAGACTTAAGGAACACACAACTAGTGACTAAGAAATGCTTGAATTAGTATAACCCTAACAAAGATGACATTTCCACAAGATCCAGGTGGAGCCACAGAAGACACGCCCAACACTGGCAAATTGGGGTCAGCATCAGAAAACCCAGCTATGACTTTTATGAGCACCATACAGTAGGAAATAAGTTCTTTCCCACAAGCAATGCTCCAACTGAAGGACCACAGTTAAAGATTTACTTTTGTGCTATTTTTTACAAAACATTACTCAGGATAGTTCTCATAATTCAGAGGAAGAGATAAAATCACTAACGTATCTTCCTACAAATACTTCAGCTCAAGATGTGGCCATGACTAAAGAAACTATGATCAATTTTTTTTAACACACTGAAAATTTGAGAATAGTTTATTAAAATAGTTACCGACATATGGTGTGATTTTTATGAGTGGTCAGGCACATCTGCCAGGGAAATGAGTTGTAGCTTACTAAAGTCTGATGATATGAGCTATCTGCCAAGAAATGAGAAGCAAATGTGATTCAGAGAACAGTTTCTGAGTCAATACTGCAAAGACTTTTTACTTTAAAGGGTATACCTAATTAGGCAAAATGGGATCAACAAAGCCTTTGTCGCTTGGTGAAACTTACCACTGTTTCTGAGGTTAGCCCCTGGCTGCTCCTGAAGCATACTTCTGATGTGCTTCTCTCTTGCACTTCTAAAGCACTGCTCCGTTTGTTAAAACTACTCAAATTGGTTTTTATTTTCTCATTATGCTAGTCAGCAATGCTGATGTGTATCCAATAACTTGAAAGGACTTAAAAGTTTCTACTAAGTACAATAAAACCTGCAGCTCAAAAACAATTGCCTAAAAATCGCCATTATATTCTTCCATGAATCCCTTCTTCCCTATTAAAAAAGTCAATAGACAGCATACTAAAAAAAAAGATCTTGTCCCTCGTTTCTTCATGCTTTAATATTGACAGTATAGAGTATACTGAATTTCTTGCTAGTGAAAGCTTAGTAGCAACTTATATTTTACAAAATATGAACTTTCCAAAACATGTATATAGTACGTATATACTTATTTAACCTTGAACAAGTCACAGGAACAAAATCAAAGCACCTAAAGCAAATAATATTGCAAAGTATGAGGGAAGAAAAATATCACTCTAGTTAAAAGTAAATAAATGCAGTGGACAAAAAATTAGGATTTAGGGGAAAAAGAAGGCAGAAAAAAATCAGGAAAAGGTTAAATTAGTTAAATTAATGCCACCAGAGTCGTCCTATGCAAAGAAAACTCAACAGCAAACAACTTTCCTCGTCTTCTAACCACTTTCCTCCTGTCAGTTGTGTTCTTTCTGCCCACGGTCAGAAGGAACAGGCACTTATCTTCCACCCATCTAAGGTCTTTCCAAGCTGAAAATTAGTGCCTGCCAGGTTCCAGCAATGTAAATTTTTTTAATCATGCCTCTTGCCCCTCTGCTCCAAATCATGATCTGCTCTCTCAAGGAATCCTAAAACACAGGAAGAGGCCAGACCTCTCCTATTGACTATTCAAGGTCTGCAAACATAGCTCTCTCCACTGCAGTGTGGGTGCACTTGGGCCTTTCTTCACTCATGCAAAAGTACCCTAAGGTGTCCCCAGCCTCTGCCACAGGCTCACTATCTGCTGTATATTCACCTCTGCAACAGTGTGCCCAGCAAGCAGAAAAGACCCTGTGGGGATAAGCCATCATTTCTTGCTTCTCTTTATCAGTGCTCTGAAACACTTGCAAAAGATTCAGTTGTGTTCCCATACACTCCAATAAGTAAGAAGTAAAATATTCAGTGAATGCAAGTTTGATAGGGGACTCGCAGAGGGGTACAAGGCACTGACACTCTGCCAAGACGGGCATCCAAAATTGCACATCCAATACTGTGTATCACAGAGAAGTGTTTTTCCTCTCTGCCCTTCATCAAGGCTGCAGGGTCCACAGCTAATTACCAAACGATGTCCTGACACACCTGCCTTACTGCAGTCACACTTACCAGACCTGCTGCTCGCCGGCTTTAGCAGTTATTCCCAAAGAAATCAGCTAGACTTCATGACAGAGAAAAACACAACCTGTGACCGAAATGCATATAATGTGTACAGAATAATTTTTGCAGTGAATGAGCTTCATTCACTTGTGGTGAAAACAATGCACTAATCACCTCAAAACAAAAAACCCAAACAAACAAACAAGTAAAAAAAAAAGGCCAAAGCCTTACAGAAGATACAACTTCAGAGGGCACAGATGAAGGGCAGATTTATTCTTCCATTGCACTGAGTGGGTGAGAAAAGCTTTCAAGAGAACTTGCTGGACAGATACCCTGCAGCTGACAACAGGCTTTTGCTGCTCTTTTTTCCAGCTGCTTTCCCTACTGATAAGGGAGAGGACAGAGCAACACAGGTGAGATGAATGTAGGCTCTCCAAATCATCCACAGGTCTTTGTTACCTGGAAACGGGAGCTATCATTTCACTGATAGCACAACAACAGAGGTGTAGAAGGGGAAAAGCTCATTGAAAGTATAATGCTATAAATCCTTATGGTTTATGCTAAACTAAGTGACTGAGAGCTCCTCTGTGGCTCTCTTTAGATTTAATGGGCTCCTCACAGACAGTTTTTTAAATTTCATGGATGCCCGTAGCCAGCCTTGGTATTGGCAACAGCCTCTTGGCTTAGGAGTATGAGCTGAAGCAGATGTGTACTTTCACCAGCGGGAGAAATCAACACCACCCTAATTTCTGAAA
This sequence comes from Haemorhous mexicanus, assembly GCF_027477595.1. NCBI lineage: Eukaryota > Metazoa > Chordata > Aves > Passeriformes > Fringillidae > Haemorhous > Haemorhous mexicanus. The sequence continues at coordinate 18,092,459 of NC_082342.1, read as the reverse complement.
GTTTGTCCTTGCCTGCCTTTCTTAACCAGTACACTGAAAACTCACAGGTGTGTGCCAGGAGCAAAAATTGCAAGAAATATATAAAACCAAATATATAAACACAAAGTGTTTATGTTTTATGTTGTTTCTCCATATTCAATGGAGAAATGTAGACACATGGGTATGGAGGTATCTGAGGCTGGTGTGACTTCAGTGCCCATCATGTCCACTTGTGGATATTACTGACATGTGTGAGGGTAGGAAATGCTGCCAAGTATCATGTTCTGCTTCCACCTCATATGAATTTACATTTCTATGTGCATATACAAAGTAGCATCTGATGTGCTATCACTTTTCTGCTTTGCATGAATTTTTATTTTTTTTTTACAAAAAAAAAAACCAAAACCATTGCCTAATATAATTCTGCATATAGAAAACAATGCTGGAGAGGAGCACAAAAAAAACCAGCAGCTCAAATCTGGTGGATGCAGTCACAACTTACAGTGAATTTCCAATATAATATGCCATTGGAAGATATAGGTACTGTCCAGTTATTGAACAACTTGCTGTAAGTCTCAGCTGCCGTCTGGAGAAAACCATGAAAGGTTAGAAAATGTAAAGCTTATTTCCTATTAATGCTTTAAATTAATATAGGAGTTACTTCCTAGAATTTTTATACCTAGTTATTGCCTTCTGCAAATACAGTGCTGAAAAGTTAAAAAGCAGCAGGATACATTGCAAAACCTGTATGTTGACTCAAAAAGGGAGTTACTTTCAGTGTGTGAAAACAGAAGCTACAAAGAAGTTTAACCTTTCAAATATTTATGCACATATTTATCTTCAAGATCAAGTAGTGCCACAGCATGAGGATGAAGGCACAAGACATCAGCACAGCTACTGGAAATCTGTTGTGTTGACTAGGCATCCCCCCCTGCTGTAATAAATCTTGTGGTAGAGTCCTGAAAGTCCAGGACCCTATTTGTAAGATAATACAGAGACACAATCAAATGATTTCTCATGGATCCACCCCAGATCAACCTTATGTAGACCACTTTAGGACCCCCATGGAGTCACTACTACTTCCAGAGCATAATCCCAGCTCAACAGAACCCCTCAACTCCAGGTTTGTGCCTATGCCACCAATAAAAGCTGCTATGTGGTTTGTAGAAAGAGAGAAACTTTGACTGCCTGGGCAATACACTATGCTGGCCTTAGGGAATGTGTTTTCTGCACACACCTCACGTCGACACAGTCCAGGACACTGAACAGCAGCATCAGAAATGATAGCTACTGCACAGGCTTTGGTGCTTGTCATTTCAGATTTTGATCTGAATGGCCAAGTACACAACAATTTCTGCAGAGTAGCCCACCTCAGAGGCACGGCTTTCAGTGCAGAGTAGCTGCATTTATGTTGTCACTGAAACTCTCTGTAAACACCAATCTTGGTGTGCAAGTCACTGCTTCCTCTGTGTACCTGTCAGGAACTCTGCAGAGAAGGCAGCCGTGTTTGTAGCAGCATGACAGCTGCTACAGTGCATCATGCTCCTGTAAACTGCCTTAATGCCCAACTGCACTTTTCAGTACATCTGAACATCTTACTTTGACCTACACATGTGGGCCATAATTACCAATTTCCCTGTCTAGGTACTGCTGCTGCTGCCCATATCACCACTTGCCCCTGAGCAGGAGCACAGAGGATGGGTGTCCTGAGTTATTTTGATTTGTGGCAGGAGCTTTTACCTGTACAGTGCCAGTTATCCATTTTTTGACACTAATTATGTACTCAGAGAATGACCATTTTGCAGCCATTGTAGACAAGGTGCTTGCTATGTAGTCCATGTGTGGGCAAAGCACACAAGCTACTGCAACTCTTGGCAGAAGCAGATCCTGTCCTGAAGAGCAGAGCCTTCATGTGCACCTTTAGGCTGCACTACTGTGAAGTGAAAGGTACCTCACTTCTCTCCTAAGAGCACTGCTGTGTTTCCTGCAGAGGAACAACATCCACGCGGGGTCTGCCAGGTCTGCTTCAGCTCTTGCTCAGTTGAAAGCATCCCTGAGTCAGTCAGTTGCAAGCTGTCCTGCTGTGCTGTGGACATAAAGCCATCATGCCCGAGGGGAACTCCTAGAGCACCCATTACCTACAGCCCTCCCAAACCACCACTCAGTAGCAAGAGGAATAAAACCATGCTGGGTAACTGGCAGAAAACATTCCTGAAAGGCAGAAACAATCTTACAGCTACTCTAAGCCATCTCTGACCATCTGGAGGGGTGGCAGGATGGCTCAGTGAGTCAAAGAATCTGACCCCCAAAGGAAAAAACTTTGTCTTCTGTGAGGATGCAGAACATCTTTAATCATCTCCAGCTTCTGTAAAAACATGCACTAATTCGCATAAATATTTTTAAAAATGCTCCTATACACAATAATTCTAAAGACAACCTGAAAACTAATTAATAGTTCTGGAATCCTTTTTTTTCCCCCTCTTTCTGGAGCACCATCTGGTGCCCTTCCTAAAATACCAAGGCTAGAGAATTATTTATGTGAGCTTTGACCATGTCTGAACAGCTCACAGAATGATGTATGTTTTTAATGCCTTGATACTGACAACAAGCCTTTTTTCTCTAAATTAATGGGAAACAAGTGTTGCACAGTGAAGATAAAAGTGACTTTGTGAAGTTTTTTTCTTTAGAAGTTGCCTTTTGTAATAAATGAGGGTCTTTGCAGAAATGTTAGTATCAGCTGGTCTGACCAAAGGGAGGGATGCCATGGGTTGTGTGTGCATGGTGGAAATAGATGGTATATCAGACTGGCCTTAATTAGGTCACAAAAAACCAACCAAACAAAACAACCTATGCCAACCCAGCCCCACCACATACAGAAACAAAACCCTAGATCAACTCATGTCACCCTCCAGCAAAAGAGTATCTGCCTTTAGCTTCTCACAGGTAAAAATCAGCTTTTTAGGCTGATCAGTTTAACTTTTTAAATATGTTTTTCTTTTTCATAAATGCATTTGATATGCAAATTCACACTGAAAACCAGATGTTCACAGCCTAAACCAAGCCACAGAACCACGGAATGGTTTGGGATGGAAGGGACCTTCAAGGAATGGGGGATGGTGACCCTCCATTCCATGGGCAGGGTCACCATCCCCCAAACCAGACTGCTCAAAGCCCTGGCTCTGAACACTCCCAGGGATGGGGCAAAGAAGAGTGAAAGGCTGGGTTTAGAGACCCAGTACAGGTGTTGGGAGTACCAGACCCCATGGAGCAGGGCTGCAGTGCAGCCCCTGCTCACCAGCTGGTCCCCAGTCATTCCCCTTTCTGAAAAGCAGCATGGGGACCTTTGAGCAGGAACCCACAGCTTTTGCACCAAAGGGCTGAGAACCTGGACCTTTGGAAACAGGGCTCAGGTACTTCGAAAGTACCTGTTAAAAACAGTCAATAAGAAAACCTAAACTCTCTATTTACTCACCAGCAAATCACTGTACTCACCAGCAAATCGCTGTACCCACCAGCAAATCTCAAAGCACTTCTCCTGGACATAACTGCTTTTACCCTTGTTTTAGAACAGCACAGAAAATGTCCCCAGACACGTGGTGTGGACAGCCGCCAGCTGTGGAAGAGCTGAGATGGGGAGAAGCAGTGACAAACAGTTGGCACAAAGCAGCTTTCAACTGGGTGACAGACCACCAGGCTGCAGAGCTGTAAGTGTTTAATTTTAAACCCTTAGCATCATCCTGAAGTACTGTTTAATAACCATCATGCCTCTGCTTTGAGGGTGAAACACCAGAAAGTCCCTAGGAGAAGCTTCACACCTGAACTCGCCTTCTGTGCATCAACAGCTGCTGCAAGATTTATTTGTCCTCTCTAGACAGTCCAAATAAACACCTGAAACTGGCTGCTACTGAAATTACTCCAACATAAGATAAATATCCATCACAGCCATTAAAGAAAAAAAAATCTTCAATATATTAAGTGCTCTAAAATCAAAACAAGGCACCTTAAATCAAGCTGAATCCATCTGAGTAGGTTTTCATTATCTAGATTTATCTTAGATACATGTAATTTCTGTCTCATTAAATTGCAATATAAATTGCATACATAAAAATATTAAACACTTTTTCTTCTCAAAATGACTAAAATGTGATAAAAGCCCACACAATACTTTCCCTTGCCTTGATGTTTGCAAGAGAGTACCATATGGCTTGTCTCAATCTCTCAAGAAGAGTTTTCCTGAATTCAAAACTAATTTGATTTGGCAGCTCCTTCTTTAGAAAAATGTTAATTCCCATAACATGTTTTAAATTATATTCTAGTTGATAAAGCATTATTTTCTTGTTTGAAGCACAAGCAAGCATTATGCATTTTTGCATTTTCACCATGAAGGTAAATTCTTCAGCTTTCAGAACCATCAGTTGTATTTTTTCCAAACAATCTTCTCTGCACTAATAAAGTAATATTTCATAGTTGTCTTCATCCTCCCCTGTATCTAAACATATTAGGGCATGCCAAAGATCCAGAGTATATGGTAATCTTTTTCTTAAACAACTGTATATGCTAAGAAAGAAAATCAAAGGAAAAAAGCTTTACTGAAACCCATTTTCTTCTAATGGGGAAGGTGCAGCACAAAGTTCTTATGACTGGCAAAGGCCAGGCAGGCAGCATTTGACAGGAGGAATAACCTGAGCTGGTGTGCTACAAAAGACCATCCTTCCTATGACTTGTGTTCCAGAACAACCAAAGTAATTAAATCAGCAATTAAGGGCTTTTCTGAACAGATCTGCTTACAGGACATGTGGTATAATAGTCTGGTTTTGTCCTGGACTTCACACCAGGATGAAAGCACTTTATTTTTCAGGATAGATGTAATAGCTACAAAAAGAAATTGCTATTTAGTTACACTTCAGAGTACAAAGTAGTTAATCATAGGTTGCTTCTGTGGGCCTAAAGAACCCTGGACTACAGGTTTTAGTATGATAAACTTTCCTTACAGCTGTGTTACAGACTTTTCTTTACAGCAAGGAAAATGAAGCTTGTGTGACTGCTGCTCACAGGTTCCCCTACAACCAGACAAGTTAAGAAGCTGACAATTTCCACTCCAGTTTCATAGGAATGTAATAAGTACTTCACATCAAAAGTATCAGGAAGACAGGGAAGAGGGGGAAATAAATGAATAAATAAATAAAAGATTACGGTCAGGTGAGAAAAAGACTGCAAGATAAGCCTAAATTGACAGGTTGCCAGAGCATCCACCCTGTGGAGAGGTTTGCACAGAGGAGACAAGTTTCCACCGGACCTTCCACAGACTTTGTTTGTGGACACACTGATGGGCATGAAGTCATGGGAAAACCAGCAATCATTAGGTTTACTGCCCCCATTTCCTTAGTTACATCTCCACACCTTTATATCTGTGGCTGAGGGTGACCTGCACCAGGCTGAACAGACAAGGCTCAGCAGAAGCAGGCACCTGGGAACACGAGTCCCAGAATAATGGAGAGATGGCAGGAGGACACAAGTGAGCATCAACCCCTTCCCTGCTATCGGAGCAAGTCATCAGCTGAAATGATCCTTAACAAGGTGAGCTGTAGTTGTAGACCTGGTTTTCTATCTCCAGCTGTTAAGGGATAGAGGTATACTATTCTAGGAGTAGTCTCACTCCATTAAAACTATAATTTGAATAGCAGGAAAACAAGAGGAAAAAAAGTCATCATCCCCCAAAAACAAAATTCAGGCAATTCAGAGGATGCAGCAGATTTTCTGTATCAAAGCACAGTCCTAACTAATCTTACAGAAGCAATTCTAATTAGGCAGGAAATGAAGAACAGTTCATTTCAAACTGGCTGAAAGAACAGTGGATTGATTTAAATCAAATCACTGATTTTAATCACGGATTTAAATCAACCAAGCAGGACACCTTGATTTAGCTCATCAACTTTAATCTTGTACTTTTTACTTTTTTCCTAATGAAAGCTCATTCATTTTGTTAAGATAATGTGGAGAATTGTGAAAAGAACACACTTCGTGTTAAAATGGCTTAAAATCTTTATTCTCACTCAACATTAATGACTTGTGACTTCAAAGCTTGAACTGACTATTTTTTTAACAGTTAAAAAGCATAGCTTTTAAAATTCATTCACATTATAAAGTTCATGAAACACACTGTAAATTGTTTTAGAGATTGTAATAAATCTAGCTTTTGATAAATGTAAAGACTTCTGCTTAGGTATCTTCTAAAACTGTCTGGGTAAAGCAACTCCAATTTGAGACACCACAGACTTTAATCCATTTCTGTGAAAGAACGTTAGAGCCCAACAGAATATAAGGTATTATGTAATTTAGCTACACCTATTAAAAGTATAAAACCTGAAATTGTGCAACATTCTCTTGGAAAAAAATTAAAAGCTGTCAAGATACTTTTGCAACTGTGTTAATACAAAAAATAAGAGGAAAATGGTGCTGAGATGGAAATGATGAACTGTTCAGAGTACTTTGCATATGAGATAGAAATCCCAATTAAATGCTACGCTAGGAAAAGAAAAAAAAAAAAAGCTTCATATTTATGAGGGAAAAAATTCTGAAGCAATTGTCAGCAAAAAAGGAAAAGGACATGTAGGGACAATCCTTGTGCTGGAAAAGATCCGGAGATGACAGAAGAGCAGAACGGATTTCATGCGTAAGTACGTGTAATACAATGTGGCAGCAGAATAGAGAACAGCAAAGTGTATTAATAAGAATGAGGTGAGACATTAAAATGAACTAAGGGGTGTTTCAGGAGAGTGGACTGAGAGACACATAATTACTAATACACCTAAATGTTACCAGTGTACAGAGTTGGTGTTCCATTCAATATTGTTTCCTTTTTTCCCCAAAGGCTTGACAGAGAGAAAAGTCGTAAGAAAACACTCATTTGGTACCAGTGCACACCAAGACATACCTCTCCATATAAAACCCAGCAAACCAAACACAGAGTTACATCAGCTAGTAAATATAAGACAAAAGCACAGAGAGCTTGCAGCTGAGCAGTATCTCATTTTAATTGTCTATACAATTTGGATTGTTTTTGTTAGGGAAAAGCTACAGATGAGAAATACCAACTCCTAATCTTTATGAGCTACTATTTAAATCTCCACCAGGGTGCTGAGGCTCTGCTAAAAATGAGCTATGAAAAAATGGTGATGCTTTATTCATTAGTCCTGCCCCCAGCAGGCACTCAAAGCTGCAGACTCAGAGCAGCCTATCTCCCTGTCAATGTCCTAAGCACCTTTCCCTTCTCTCCTTCGCGCTGCAAAGCTCTGAAAGAAAGATGGGGATGGAGCCTACCTCGAACCATTCTGAGCCAAAGCAGACCTAAACAAAACTTACAATCCCTTCCAAAAAAGATTAAGTATGTTGGATTTGCTCATATTCTACCGCAAAAATCTCTGAGGATAATTTTTCCAATCTTACTGACAGTGTTCTTGAGTAAGAAAAGATTTACATTTGAATTTGAAGTGTTAAGGTACTTTTCCTTACAAACTATGGGAACCTGCAGCACAAAGTGTCAATCTGCTAGCCGAGGCAGATGCAGTGATTCTGCTTTTAGTTTTCTTTGACACGGCAAAGAAAAGAAGGACTTTTCAATCACCACTTGAGAGCACACAAGTGATAAGAACAGTCAATCCAGAAGGAACATTCAGAAGAAAAATAGACAAAACCAAGCTACTGTGGGCATATGATGAAGATTTAAGAAAAACTCCAGCCTGCTGACATTTGGCATACATGTCAGATAAATTAAAGTACAGCTTAAACAGCAAAGCAGAATTTCCTCTGCTTTATTATTAGGAGCTTTAGCTACTTAGTTTTGTTCATTTGCTTTGGAGGTAATATTTCAAGGCCCAAGCTACATACCCTGTGTACTCTTGGTAACTGAAGTTACCTACCTGCAGCTCCAAGAAGTTAAAAGCAGAACACAGCTGCAGGTGGATTTGCTGGGTACCACAGTCTTGGAGAGCTGACCACTACAAATACATGCAACAGAGCAGGTTCCAACACCTTAAATAGTTACACCCTTCACATAACAGCACCTAACTGTGCCAAAAGAAACACTCCGCAAAAGCAAGGACATGATGCCAGCTAAGAGTGAAAGTGGTGGCACCAGGAAATGAGATCAGCTGCATTAACTAACAACAGTGCCAGCATATCAGTTTCTGCATGCTCTCTTCCCTCCCCTCCATCCCAGTAGGATTACCCAGTGCAGTTTACACCATGGACCAGACGTGCTATTGAAAGGTGTATTTGTTAATGTCACCTCACTCTCCAATGTTATAAACCAATTTGGTGTGGATTGCTCAACCTTGGCCTCCCTTTCCAGCTGAGGGGAGGGAGAGAGGGGACAGAAAAGCTCTCTCAATGTCAGCATTTAACTTTCTCCTCTCAAGTCTTCACACCTGCACCTTTTAAATGTACAGGTTTTTAAGGGAAAGTAATTCTCAATGCCCTCAAAATTCTGTAAAACAAAACCCCATACTTTCTATGCTTAGAGAGCTTCCATAAATCACACTATCAGAACTGGACAATGAAACTGGTTCAAATGCTATTTCAGGGCACTGAAGATGGCTCAAGAGGTACTTTATCATCTATCTCACCTTAAACATAAGATCACTCTTAAACATAAGATCACTCTTAAACACAATTTATCACTCAAAAAAAAATACTATGAGAAGATACACCTACACTGCTTATAAAGCTCAACCTGTACAAGCCCCTCTAATCAGAGGAAAGCTGCACTTTCTTACAGACAATGAATACATCTTTGAATTCATGTGTCTATTTTTCAAAAATCACTAAGCTTGTTAAATTTATATATTAAAGAGAAGAAAAATCAAACTTTTTGGTAATCAATAGAACCCTCCCCCCCAAAGACAGAGAACATCTATTTAGTAAAATAACAGCTATCCCAGCTGGTTTTGGCACACCTAGCTGGGTACACCTATGCCAGCTGCTGCAGTAAAAAGCAAACCAAGGACAGACTTTTCCCTGTTTTCCATCACAGCCAGAATTACTATGCTTAGTCACTTATCATAACAGAAACACACGCTTAGGAATAATTACTAAAAAACTCCTTACTCTGTACTTTTCACCAGATTTCACTGTGCAGATTAATCAAAGCATAAAACCTAATGATAGGTTAAAGCTCGGACGTAGCTGTTTTCAGAAGGGCACTGGCTATGTGCTGACACACCTGCTTTCTTGCCTCTTCTGTATTGCTTCTATTCATCTATCAAAGAAAAAATCCTATTCTTGTCTTGTGGAAACAGCCACTGGAGAGAAGTGAATCATATTTTAACAAGAAGCCTTTTGGCTCTGTTCTATTCAAAGGAGCCATACATTCAGGATAACACTGAGGCAGTTTTATTTTCTACCTAACTTCACATTGTCATTTTTGTGAAGAACACATTTAAGCAGGCGTCTTCAGTCCTATGGCTTTTTGATCCTAGGTAAATGGTTGGGTTTTTAAAAACGTCTACACTTTATGCATTAGTATTTTATATTAAGAAAAAACCCCAGTCTTCAAAATAATTATTTCCTTGGAATTACAATCCATCACCTTAACTTGTGGTTTGTCTTCCACTGAACAGAATGCAGCATTTCTTATTTTCCTTGTTTACAGAGGACATGTCATCTTAAACAGAGTTTACATTCCTCTGTGATAGCAGTTGCTTTTCAACAAATGTATAAAATTATTACCATTAACAACCTGTTTTTCTGGTTTAAAAAAAATTCACATTAAATAAGTTTTAAAAATGTGAAATTTTGTTAAAACATTGATTATTCCTAGTTAAAAAAAAACCAAAAAAACCAAACCCAAAAGAAAGTAAAGCTAGAGATTATTAGCATTACATTGGGTATTTCAGGCCAAACATTAACACTTTGATAGCTAAATAAAAATATTTCTGATTATAAGATTTACACTTGGAGTTAAAAAATAAGTGCATGTACAATCTTTTTGAGAAATTGACATTCTAGCTATCAATTTTTTGAGGGATAAAGTTTATATCTGATATGGCTGGAGCTAACACATCTGGTTTTAAAGGTACATTGTAAATAATAAGTTCAACATTTTACAGATAGGTATAATATATTCCTAGATTTTGAATAATTTAAATACATCAAACATAGACTTTCTTCCATGGTTACAAAATTTTAGGTGATCCCTTTCCTGTAAAAAAACACAAACAAACAAACCCCCCCCCCAAACAACAAAAAAACCCAAAAACCTTCAAACTTGAAATTTTGGCACATTTCAGTGCTTATGGGTTGGAAACTTAACAGCACCTAGGTGTATTCTGTAACGTGCTTTTGCTACTGTTGAAAAACCACATTTGTGACCAGGTTATGACTTTTCCTCTAAAGCAAGAAAAGGGATCCAGTTCAGCTCTTCTAATGCAACCAGTCTGGCAAGTGGAAATTCTAATTTACTAAGAATTTTCCACAGTTCTGCAGAACCCTTTTTATAGCAAAGCAGAAGCCTACAGAGATGTTAAGTCTTTTACCTATTATTCAATCTCTGCATTATTTTTTCACCTCCATATTCCTATATGATATCAATGAAGGACAAATAAAATAATTTGAAATATTCAAATTATCAGATTGAGATGGGACTTATAAAAATATTAAGAAACTGTAATATGCACTTAACTAAAAAAGAAATTAGATAGAGATTTTACATTTCAGGTTTCTGGAAAGAGAAAGTGGGTTACATGTAGGGTATGTATGTACCTACACACCTGCTTATGTCTGTGTTCATTCACACTAACAATATGGAAAGATTTCACAAAGTCTTCTTTTTAATCTCACACTCATATTACTGAAACATAAAAAAAAAAAACCAAAAAACCAAACAAACAAACAAACAAAACCCACCAAGCCAACTTAGTGAACTCATTACAGTTTCTGGAGATTTCAGCCTTCAAGCTCCCTTTAAGTGCATAAAGAGAAGATAAAACACAATAGCTGTGGTCTGGGTTCTGATTTCAGCTGCTGCTGCACAGATCGCTGAAATGTAAAAGTTATTCCAGGTTCATACTAGAGTAAACAAGATCTGGCTCCACATTTTTAATGCTATCATGTATATCTTTTAAATCACATTGGAAAATTTTGTTATGGCCACCAGAAAAAACCACTGAAAGCTGATTATTTCAAATCTCCATGTCCTTGCTTCCCTCCCTGCTCAAGCTAGTCAACCAACACAGCATTATCTTTCATGCTGAATCTAAATTTATTCTCTTAAACACACCGGTCAGCTTTCATGTAAAGCAGGGTGCAAGACTTTATGTAAACCAAATACCTTAATTTGAATAATTTACTGCTAGGAAAATTATATGTTGTACATCTAGAGTAACAAGCAAAGTATCAATAGAAAGCCACAACCAACCTATGAGCATTAGAGAAAGAAAGGTCTTTTGGCTAAATCTCTGAATAAAGAACAAGGACACTTGTATTCTTGTTCTGCCACCAAAAAGTTAAACATAACATTGTGTAACAAAAAAAAATAAAAATTGTGAGTATAGTTAAATGATCCAACATCTGACTACTGATATACAGTTCAGGTTTTCATGAAATATGTAGTTTTAAACTCTGCTAGGTTGAATGCTGACGGTACATAACAAATGATGACAAGCTGTTCTGATTTAAAGGCAAATACTTGCATTTCTATTTTATTAATGCAAAACAATTACTGTATTTTCTATATCATTAGAATTTCAGTACCCAAGGCACCATAAAGCCTAAAGAGGGTGGCAATTCAAAGGAATAACTGCCTTCCTGTGGCTGTTTTCTTTCTTAATTTAAGCACATTCATATCTAAGCCAGGTGCCCAAGTAGGCAGATGGAAGTTGGACAGCAGTTCTCTTATCTGACACTTTCCTCTGATGTATAAAGGGCACGTAGATAGTTTGTTAATGATTATTGGCTTTACCTACAGATCATAAAGCAGGCTGAACCTGTCCCGTAACATCCTTGAAGATCAAAACAATCTCTAAAACAGGCTGGCTTTCAAACTTACACAGTGAACAACCTGTTAATGCCCACATCCTTTGGGAGCAAAAGAAACCTTGACAAAAACACCACAATTTTGCCCAAAGGTTTCTCCTGCCTTCAGTCTTACCCAGGCAGCTCACAGGACTCCCTCTGTTGAGTCCCTTTCAGGCTAATGAATTCTTTGTTTCACAACAAACTCCAAGAGATCTAAGTGATTTTGCTGACTTTTGCCTAAACAATCAGGTTTAAGGCAGAACAGCTCAGGAAGCCCACATCGAGGGTTACCTAACACTTTGTTACTAGATTACAGCACATGTGCTCCCTTGGCTGACCTGCATTTCCACATTAGGGATGGGTACTACAGGAGTAGCTGCCTCTGAAGTAACCACAAAACCTGCTATTTAATCCAGCTTCTACAGACGTTGCAAACTAACCCCTCTCAATGCACAGTTAGTATAAAAATACACCAATTTCCACAGAAAAATCCAAAATTAGTCTGATAGCGGCACCTTTGAGAGCCTTTTGTGGGGTTTTATGACACATCAGCCTTATATATCTGGGGAATAAATAAACTGAACAAACACAGCAGTAATTTTTCAAATTATTCCTTAAGACATTCTATATGTATTGCAAGTTGAAATATGAACTTATAAAGTGCTTCTGAGATTCTAACCTCCAGGTTTAATTGCATATATAAAAAAAATTGTTATCATTTGGCAACAAACTGTGAAAACAAAACCACCATTTTCTGTTTTGGAAAAACAAAACAGATTTTGCTTTCAGCTTGTTTTTCATGAAACATAATGTGGGAAGAAGGAGCTTTAAACTGCTGCTTTTAAGTGTCACTTGGAGGCATGGCTACTTAGAAAATTAAACCCATAATACATTGCATTACAAATGCAACTCCAGGTCTCTTGGGCATTAACCTCATGTTCTAAACACAATTTAATTTGGCTCTGCTGCCTGTCAGAAAATTGAGAAGAGAAAGCAAGACTTTTCCAGTACAGCACAGGGATCAGTCCTTCTAACTTGCTATTCCACAATACTCAAAATTACTGTGTGCAAATACCAGAATTACTCCTTTTCACTTTCTATTTTCTGTTCAAAATTATGTGACAGCAAAAAGCAGCCAGTGCAGAAGGTATTAAAACACACATCTAATCTACTTGATTTTAGAGATGTCAGCATATTTTTGTCTGGTATTACAGATATGCAAACTTCCATAGTGTTCAGATAACTCAATTTCTCTCTGCATTTCCAATGTTGACATTGTTAAGGCTTCTATTATCATGGTATGAAGCAACCTGAAGACTCAGCCTGCATTGCACCAGGTGCTGCACATCTCTGGAGGCAGACTGCCACAACCCCTTGCAAAACAAGCAAGGCAGAGGCACAAAATTAAAGGCAAAACATTTATTCTACCACTTTTCCTCCCCATTTCCCTGCCCTCAAAGAAGCCACGGGAAGTAGGATCCAGTGAGCAGACACTGATGCTCTTTGGAGGTGAGAAGCTGGACTGTGGAGCTGGGAATGCCACTGCAGAACAGGTCACACCTGCTGCTCACCAGCAGCCTCAGCTGCACACAGAAACCTTGAAACCTCACTCTTTGAGGTTTCCCAGCCTGAAATTGCAGAAAAGGGGCAGACCCATCTCTAACAAAGGGACAGACTGAAATCATCTTCTCCGGTAAGATTAACCCAGGAATTCAGTTGTAAATATTCCATTGCTGTGGTACCTTGGCTGGCCTGTGATAAATGGTGAAAAGGCACGAGATGAGAGGGGCTAAGAGGCAAGGACATATGTCTGCCTAGGGACAGCACATTTCACAGATTCAAGAGATCTTAAAACCTTTTAAGTCCTGGGCTCGCAGCCACAAGCTCTGTGAGCACAATAAAGGCCAGCTCTGGAGGACTCCAGACGAAACAGACATCAAAAAAACCAGCTATTTCAGGCTTTTCCAGGTCTGGCTTACAAAAATGACATTTTCCTGTAAGTTCTCCTGTTAGCAAATTCCCATGATGCTGCTACCAAGGGCTGATGGAAAATGAAGCATGAGGAAGGAAGCAGAGTCTGCATCTGCTGGTGCAGGATGATCAGCCATAAGCAAGAGATGTACAGCTTGCTCCACAGGCCTGAACACTCACCACTCACCACATAACCTCATGTTTTTCATCTGAAAAGTGTACAGCTGATAAAGCTGCTCCTGGACAGTAACCTTCTTATTTTTAATAGGGAGGAAGAAATAAAAGGAGCAGAAAATACAGAACAATAAGGCTCAAGAAGCAACAGATATTTTGCTTCAGTTAAAAATTATTATAGAACATTAACAAATCAGGGTCCTTCTCAAAAAATTAATCAGAGATAAATTTCTGTATAAGCAAGATAGCACAGATATTAACATGAATTTAGAGAGTCAGAATTGCTTTTTGGGTGATCAAGGTGACATATAATGGAGAAATCTGATTTCCTGAATTGTCCCTTAGTCACACCCTGAGATGATATCCAGCTGGGCATCCCAAGGCTAAGCACTACCAATTGCACTGCTTCTTAAGATTATTATGTCTCTACACAGCATGAGATCCCTCCAAAATTCTGCTATTATGGGTAAGTGAAATTCTGCAATCCCGTACAAATCTATAAAACGCTCTATTCATCATATCAGAACTACAATTATATTTTTGGAGATTAAAAAAACCTGACAAATCAAGCACCTAATATCACAAATCTACCCCAACTCAGCACATTCAGAGCTGTAAGTTGTCAAAGACACAATTTTTTTCTTATTATTTGAAGACGTCTCTGCATATATCCTAAGAGGAAAGCTACCAAAATCCTTCTACACCTTTAGAAACGTAACTTTTTGAATCAAAGGAACAAGGATTTGTAATAAGGTATCTAAAATTTAAGGTGTCATAAGGAAAATCCCCAACTAAAACAGAATCCACAACACAAATTGTTGATAGCTGCAATCCCCACACTTCCCTCCCTCTTCTCTTTCCTGCCAAGTTGCAGGGAAGCGTAGAGCACCAAGTGTTCCCTCTTTGTGTATACAAAATAAAAGTTCAGGATGTAACTCAGCCCACATTTCCCCAGCTAGAAACTAACCTGACTTGGACTTGTCTCCATCTGGAAGAAACACGTGACAGGACATTATGGGGGGGGGAAAACTGCAGAGGGGATTCATCACAGAGACAACCCAGGTGCTTTTTCACTAACACCAGTTCTTCCCACATAATCTCATGGCACTCTAAATACTGAGTGCTATAAAGGCGAACTGTGTAAATATGCTTTGGGGTTTTTGCTGTTAAACACATGTGAAATCTTCCATGTCACATTAGAAGGACCAGCAAACAGTTTTTCAAAGGAAGAAAGTAATAAATGACTTGTTTACTCTGCTTAGTGGGATACCCTGTCACGTGTCCAGGACCTCCATTAATGCTCCCAGTCCTCTTCTGGTTTTCCACTCATTACCTGCAGGCCTAAAATGCAAACAGCACTGTGCTCTAAAACGCTTCTCTTGCCAAGTACAGGAGCAGAACTCCCAGTTTTTCTGGTGTTCATCACTTACAGCTTTGTCTTATTTGGGGTTTTTAGAGGAGGTGGGAATACAGATCAGCACAAGCAGAAAGTCAGCCAAAGATACATCTTTAGGAATAGCCAGCTCTGGGTAGGTGTGTTCCTATGGTGGCCCTGAATGCCCTGCAGAATCACAGGTTCATAACAAAGTCAGGGTTGAAGGGGGTTTGGAAATCATCCAGTGCAACCTTCTGTTTAAAGGAGAGTCCAGATCAGGTTATGTATGGCCCTGTCAAGCCAATTTTTAACTATTTACAGTGAAATACTACATTTTTATCTAATTCCCTTCAAATTAGTTAACAAGGATAAGAAGAACACTCAAATACTAGATAGGTGTTGACTTTAATGGACACCTTTCATTTTGACTGATTTTCATATATTAAGTTTTCCCTTCAAGGAATGATCACTCCGAATACAATTTCAAGACAGAAAGCAAATGCAAGGTTATAAAGTGGCTCCAAAATCACTCAATATCCTCTAGCTCTAATATCAAAATCACCCAATATCCTCTAGAGTTTTGCAATAACATCCAGATAACAAACAATAAAAATGCAGGTCCAGAGACTTTACCAAAGCATCTTAGAGACCTTGTACTCCACTTGCCCTCTGGTGTAAATCCCAAGCCACAATAGTTTTCCAGCTAGAGACAGAAAGAAGCTGGTGAGCTGTTTTGTATTTATTGTGTGACAGTACTAGAATACCTTGTTTGTGTTGGACTTGGGTCTGTCTAAATCTTGCTGATATCAATCAGCTTCAATGAGTGCTGGATCAGATCCACACCTGAGAATTTAAGCAATTTAATTAAGGCTTTGTCAATCCCAAAGTTTGCTCAAGAAGCATCTTGCCATTAACAGAAGTGGACAGGTTGTTCTTTTAAACTTGTAAGGCTCTCTCTTGAGGACCACAGCAAACATTTTAGGTCCTTGATCTACAGCTAAGGTTAATCTGTTTTAACAATGTCCTAATCAGCTAAGATGTGCTAGATATTGATGAGAAAGAAAGCAGAACAGAGCCTTGATTAACTGAAGGGCAAATTAAGTTTTCAGCTGAATCCTGGGACACTGAAAAAAGAACAGGTGGAAGAAGGAGGAAAATCTGTCTCCTGAAGAATAAAGAAAGATCTGAAACTCTTACTCTCTGTGCAGAACAGATAACTACAGGAGAGGCATTTGGAGGAAGAAGAATTACAATCAATCAAAACTTGAAGGCTCAAAGGGTGGTTCCATTAAGAAACTCATATCAGATTAAGACCACAGGAAAGAAAGATCCTCTGAATGTGAGTTTTATTAAAAGGACTATTTTAAGAAAAAAAAGAAGAGAAAGAAATGTGACTTCAAGTTGTGAAAGAAGGCTTCCCACCTGCCCTGAATTCTGCACCTGATTGCTACAATAGGTGCTATTTGCCCTTTCGGTAGCCACCTTGGTCGATTTTATCAAAGATTTTTCGTGGGAAACCCGGAAAACCACCTACTTGTTAGGAAGAATTACACCAGTTTTGTTAGATATGCCTGGACCACCAGTCTCCAAAAGACATCAGCAGCTGCTGAGAGGACACTTCATCTCTTGAGGCTGTGATTACCTATCCTGCATCTGATGCTGGGAAGCAAAAGTAACAGACTCTGTAGCCAAAATAGGAAATCAAGAACTTAACAGCTGATCGTCAAAGAAACCATTCTCTAGAACATATGCAGACAGTTACATGTGTATGGGAAAACGTCAAGAAGTAACATTTCTTGTAACATAAATTGCAACAAATCAAGGGAAACACATCACCAAAAGGATTATGAGGAAAAAAATTGCTGATTTACTATTTAAGTAATGTCACTCTAGATGGTTCTGAAATTTGCTGCTCTTGTTAGTCAACGTTCCTCTCATAAAGTGTCACTGAAACAAGCATAACACTGAGAAAAAAAAAAAAAACAAACAGCATAAATGGTGAGGAAGCAGAAACAACTGAATAACAAGAGGTTAGATAGAAAAAAACTTAAACTGATTACTTTTTAACTGAATTGAAAGCGATTCAACACCAAACACTGGCAAAATAAACATGGACCATCAAAATTGTTTTACATGACATACAAAAAATTTCAAAGACCATTGAAAAAAATTAAGAATCCTAATTTCTTATGACTCTATTAAATCACAAAATACTTTGTGGATATTAAGCTTCCTAATCTGTAAAGAGACTTTTAGTACTATAAGCCATTATATTTTTTTTTGTTTTCTTAGAAAATTATCAAGACCAGTATCTTTTGTGCATCTCTCCAAACCGTGGTTTAGTAAATAGGTGCCCATAGTCTTAGTAATGTCAAAATCCTCTTTGTTTTTTTAGCATACAAAATAATTTTGATTTATGAGCAGTCCTTGAGCTGAGTAAAAATTTGCTTCTACCAGTACCTGAAGCATACAGAAAACCTATCAAAGAAATGCAGCTGAATACACTACTGCTAGCATTACTGGCTTATCTATTAATGGTGTAAAACTTCCATTTCAGCTCCTCAGTTACTCCCACTCCTCTCCTTTTAAAGGTAAGTATTATCAGGGCTGAGCTTGCTTTTCAAAAATTTGACTAATTTTTTTGTATGCTGATGTAAAGCTTACCAAGCATTTGTTACAAAAACAGAGTCCTAAAGTCATAAACTAGGGATATTTTATCTCACTGTATTTTTGTTACCCCCAACAGAACCATCTACAGACATTCTCTGACTCTGAGAAAAATTAATAAAGCAGTTAACTCTGGTAAAATTGATTTCTCCTAACTGTAATTACATTCGGTGTAGCTTTTTATGCCACTTCAGCATCACCTTTATGCTCAGATGAAGGAAAATGGCATTTCTAGGGAACTAACAAAGAATAGTCTTGCTCACAGTGAAACATGCCCTCTTGACCGTGAGCAGATGCTGTTTAGACAGCTGACTCAGATGTGCACCTGCCCAAGTGGTCCGATAAACTCCTGTGATTACTGTACTCAAAATATTTGGGAAAAAAAATTCCAAACAGCCAACAGTATTTTTAAGGAAGTTGTCAACAGAAGCCGACAGTCAGATATTCTGTGCATAAGTCTGCAACTGTTCCAGCTCTGCCTTGGAGAGGAACATTTACAAACCCAAAGCTATCAGTAGTCCTCCCCAGAGAGCAGGGATACCCAGTAAAATCCATGCTGGCCACTGCTGCAGGTCTACATGGGCAGATCTCCTCCCTTAGGTGGGACTTAAGTCACTTAAGTGACTCTGGATACCTCAGGAAGTTCCAACACACAAAATAACTATATAGCATAATAGAGCCTCAAGGACTGTTCAGATAGCTATCAAGATTTTTTTTTTTTTTAATATGGTTGCAAAGAAAAAGCATCCTTATTTCTATCATACTGGTACAAATACTGATGATTTTGCAGTCACTGGTTTGCAAGATGAAATGCTGAATAAGCAGTTTCAGTATTTTACAATTTTTGCAGACAAAAAGTAAAGGTTTTCTAGTAAAAATGCTGACATTAACTTGCTCTAAGCATTATCAATATTTTTAAAGTTAGTGAACCAGAGGAAAAAACAATATTTGCAAAATCATGCAATAGATCAGTGTTGAGAGCATTACTTTTCACAGATATCATAAGTGATGGATTTCTTTCTCCAAAGATTGGAAGATATTTCCCAGACACTGCATACAGAGAGGACACTGCACAGGCATTTAATCGAGTCTCTGGTAATAAACCATTCATAATGTTTAGAGGATGTAACAATGACACCAATGTATGAAGCTTTATTTCATAGAGACACTGATATTGAGCAAAACTACATATAAAGATTCCCTAGATACCTCAATCAAAAACCTACAGATTTTTTAAAAGATATCACCATTACTATAAATCACCAAGATTAAAAAAGGCATCCAATGGTTTATGCTACTTTCTCAAGTTAATTCAATAGCTTCAACTAATAATAACTAGGATTTGAAGTTTTCTTGTTAGCAACTAGCAAACTGATTCCTTAGGGCACTTTTTTGACCTGTAAATAAGTAAATACATGTATATGAAAAAAAAAAAAAGCTGTTTATAGTTTTAAGACTACAACAACTGAAATTGTGAGCTGATTTTTCAAGTCTGTTCCTGTGAGAAAGATAGGCCTTTTTTTTTTTGTTAATCCTTTCTTCTCTTAGTACTCTCCAACACAAGGAAAAAAGAGAGGTAGAAGGATAAAATAAATTCACAGAATGGAGACAGAGTTTCTGTTTCAAGGGAAGAATCCAAAATTTTTCTCATTTGTTTTCAGACAAAATTTATCTAGGAATATTTTGTTGAGACTAGCCACAACATAGTGGCTAGTCACAACACAAATAGTTTTCTATTTATTTCTAGCTACCATCCCAATCAGCACAGCGATCCTCCCCATGCTCTCCATTAAGCATTTTAAGCTGTTAGTCCTTATTTTACAGAGCTGTTGGCTCTTTATGATTTCATCATGATCTTCTCTTGATGATCTAAATTCACTTTCTGATACCCATAATTTTTAAAGTTTCCTGGCATTTTTTCATGGAAGTCTTCAGTCAGAATCACTTAAAACGAGCTAATCTCCCACAGTAATGAAGAGCTGAGGGAACTTGCTTTGAGACATAGCCAAGAAACTTCTAGTTTCAAAGTTTAAACACACCATCATTGATTGTAATACATCCTTTGCTGCAGACTGTGCTAACACACCTGAGCACATTTGTTTCGCCAGTGAATCAGCATTACTTGAATCCTCTGGACTTGGGGGAGAGATGACAGGGGAAAGGACCTGCAATTTTGACTATCCAGCTATTCTGCCTCCTCAGGATATCAGTATTAGATATTTGGATGGATACCTATCTGCTCCACTGAACAGGGAAATTAGCTGGTATCTACTGATCTGGAGGACATGTACAAGGATTTCATTTTCTCATGTATCTGCACAGACTGACTGACTGACTGCTGTCACTGTTATTGGTAAATACAGACTTTATTAAACACTACGTGGCCCTTCACAGGGAAGGATAAATGCTGCCATTCTTTTTCTTTGTGAGATTACAAAGCTAACAAATAGAAATTATTGTTGTGTCCCCTCTACAAACATGGATAACTCATGTGGTACCATGTGTTGCTAATTCTAATGGTAAAGAATAATATTGATGACATGAAAATGGATTTAACACATCCTGACCTATGTCTGCATTTTCTTCCTACAGTAAAAGAAATAACAATTGAGAAGGATTCTTTATAGTATAATCTGTACTACCATGCAAGAATCAAGGTTGGAAAAGAGCAAAGTTGGTGCAGATTATATCAACTTAGTGTATTCAAGTTCTCTGGACACATACTACCTCCAGAGTTTTATTTCATTCTTCCCTAAATCTTTGCAGTCATTTTGTGAGAATTGTGTGTAAGCCAAGAGCAAACAAATCCTTGTAACAAGCCATGTTTTACATCCCTTCTGCAGTCAGTGTGAAAGCTGTCTTTGTAAGGTACATGACAACAGACTGTAAAGGTTTAGTGGTGTGACTTTACCCTGGATTGCTTCCATTGCCATATTCAGACTCTAAATTCAGGAGATGAGGTGCAGCAATAAAAGCAGTGTCTCCCAGAAGGGTTAGATGCACAAAAGGGAGCTGGCTTTTTCTTCTATGCTTTTGGGCAAATCTCTTGAGTTCAGAACAGAAGATAACCACAAAGGCTAACAGACTGCTATACAGTGGGTTTGAATAGGCTTTTATTTTTTGTTGTATAGATAACTGTTTTAAGTCAATTCTTTATGGTCATCAAAATTAAAAAAATTATTTAAAACTTTTAAAAAGATAAACTATTATTTAAACTATTTAAAAAGATAACATGCTTTTGAACATAAAATGAGAGCCAACATACCAGGGGCTACCTCTGCCACTCCCTGCCCTTCAATTCCAGTACCATGGGAAATGAGGAAAAGGAAATCAGAGGAGGCAAAATACAGTACTCTACAGAGATTTGGAACACAGCTGTCTTCTTATGGCATAAGAACTATGGACTAAAAGTCATCTAACTTTATGGAGCAACTCAAAAAAATAACTTGGGGGCACTTTTAAGTATACTAGTTGCTCCCTCAGAGACTCCAAAAAAACAAATTAAGAGTGCATACTTACTGGCTCACCAACAGGAATTACTTTTCTCATGCAGGACAACCTGAATGATCAATGCTCCTAGAGCAGCTGTCAGAAAGCCCTGAAGGTCTCCTGCTGGTGAACTTCAAAAGCATAACTAATCCTGCCTGTTTCTGGTAGGAAGTATTCACCCTCCCAGCTCTGCTGGGGAGGAGATAAAGGAAAAGCAATAGGTCACAAAAGCATCAGGCACTTCAGAGGGAGTCCTGTGTTTCCTGCCTCATTTTCTAGCCCTTAATAG
The DNA here is from genome assembly GCF_027477595.1 of Haemorhous mexicanus. Taxonomy (NCBI): domain Eukaryota; kingdom Metazoa; phylum Chordata; class Aves; order Passeriformes; family Fringillidae; genus Haemorhous; species Haemorhous mexicanus. Next base: position 18,070,503 of record NC_082342.1, on the reverse strand, counting down.
CATACTGATTTACCTGCTATATCCTCTTTTCAGAGGATCCCAGGGCACACTTCTTCATCATAACGTTTCCAAGATTAGAGCGGGAAAGGCGAGAAACCAAAACAGCTCATCTGGCCACCTGCCCTCTTCCTCCTGCACTCTGCCCTACCCAAGCAACAAACCAGATGCTATGAACAAAATGAAAGCCACTAAGTTTTCTGTGGATGTCTCTGTTCCACCTACCAAAAGCACATACACACATTCAAAGCAGAGGACAAGGCCAGAGGTTTCATCTGATCTAGAAACTGACTCTGGAGAGATTCATCTTAATTAATTACATCCTGCTTTATAAATCCAGCAGACAACTTAACACATGTGCTACACTGGTTTCAACAATGCTGGAGAAAATGAAGTAGCTGACAAAGGGGAAAAAACTGCCTTTTCAACCTTTTGCTGTTTGAAATTAAATGCAAAACATGTACCAGTGTACTGTAAAAAAGCTGAAGTCAATACAAAAATTTGCAAAAGTAAGGACCCTCATATATTTGATATATACTTAATATGATTTTATTTTGAAATAACAAAGAATTTTTTTTAATTAACCAGTTTACAGGCATTTTTGCTACATCTACATAAGCTACCTAGAAAAAGCAGTATTACCATTTCTGTTTTTCAAGCACAAAAGCTGAACAAAATAAAAAGAGAAAAACCAACTGTTTAAATCAGATTTGAGCTTTGAGAGCCTGGAGTACATATCCAGCAGAGTAATGAACTTGGCAACCAAACATGGAACACGTCAAAGTCATATCAGCCCTCATTTCCAGGTGGTTATGTGCAGGGTCTCCATCCTGACAGATATCTAAGGTCACTGACCTGACATCAGTGGGGCGAGCAAGCAGGAAAGGAGGTGCAGCTGAAGGACCTTGTGAGTGCCAGGCTCTGCACCAAGAGGAGACAGCAGCTCTTGGCAGCCCAGGCACCTCCAGCACTTCCCATTTCCAAAGCAGGTGGAAGAGGAATGCAAATGGTGACTCTAAGTAATCAGCAAAAGCTAAGTGCTAAGGAAGTTACTTCACAGACTGACATTCTTAAGGTGAATGGGACCTGATCACTCTGCATTAGTTTCAACAGTTATCAGATTCTTTAACTTCACACTCTGTTTCAAATAGAGTAAGTCAGTCATTGCTTTCTAAAGGGGCCTAATTAGTCAGCCCAGAGTGTGTGAAGCTTCATTTCAGAATGAAAAAATAGCATCCCAGAATACTTAGTTAACCAATCATATACTGCCTAGATCAAAGGCCAGGAACTCAAGAACAGAGCTTACATATGCATGATAAACTACAGATCTCAGGAAGCAAGGCTGGTGGAAGACTCTGGACAGTACATGCCCATGTGGCAATAAATCCATTTATGGTGCCAAATTAGTTTTCCAATTTACATTGCAGAATTCTCAGGAAATCTTGCTCCAGTTGTTCAAAATCATCATGATTCACCTTGAGCAGATGTTTAGCAATGAAGCAAGACACTTGGTACTTTATTTTGGTGTTGAACTCAGATAAAAGTGAGATTAAGGAACTGAAGTACAGAATTTCCTCAAATACCCCTGAACAATAAGGTTAAAAATAATGGCATATTTAGGGAATGCTAAGTACTATTGTCTTCAGTGATTATATTTCTAATAGTAATTGTCATCAGCTTCTCAGGAAGATTGTAAAATAACAAAGGTTTCAGGAGTGGAAATTGAACAACTGAAAAACTACAGATTTGTAAATAAAATTTGTAAAGCTTTCTAGAAGACAGACTTTTAAACTATGCCCTCTAAATAACTGTTGCCCCAAGACACAAAGTGCAAGAAGAGAAGTCTCTGGTCATGAACCCACAGGAAAAAAACAAAAAAAAACCAGCAAGTAAACAGGCAGTTCAGCACACTTTTTTTTTCTCCTTAGAAGCCAAAGCACACAATACCTGCCAACATAATTGCTTGTTTTGATAAAAATGCTGAGATGATCTATTTTTCAGTGAATATAAAGGTTTTTAAAGATCCCTTCAGACTAAATTTATCAAAATACCCTCATGATTTTCCTTATATTGATGTCTTCATACAGTGTTGTTGGAGTGAGATTCAAAGAACTCATTGCTGGCAACATCACAACTCCACATTCACATATAAAATAGAGGCCATGCTGAGCAAAGATCAACAATTTAGAACATTCTCCTGACAAAACACAACTGTCTTACCAAAGCATACACAACATGCATGAGTTGTTAACTTTGACTGCTTTTAACAATTGAAGTGACCTGGCCTAAGTCACTCCTCTGAAGAATGCACAATTGAGAAATGATTCTTAGCAAATGGGGTGGGGGAATGCTGAATGGGAAGTTTTAGTGCTCTGCATGGGTCATTCATACTAAACTGCCTTTTTATGAAAGTGGACTCGTCAGTAGTTGAGAATTCAAGAGTCACATTACATGTCTGCAGAGACCTTGGGAGGTTTGGTTACAAAAGCCAGACATGGTATTGTGTATTCCCTGATGACAAGAAGTCAGCAGAGCCTATTACATCACTTCAAAGTGGTCAAGCAAAGGCAGGAAAACCCCTGACGTTATCTGATAAATTGTTTTGTTAGTTAGTTTGGCACCAGTGTGTCTGGTATGTAATACCATGATACACAGCCTACCAAGTACATGCTATTAGATTCCTGCTATTTTGTGTCAACAAGAAATGTATTTTGTGACAAAGGCCTTTGTAGTAAAGTATGGGAGGAGAGAAAAGTCAGAGGGGAACATTACATTTCCCAAATAAGTAAGGAAACCCATTAATTGCGCTAGGATTGACTACTGCTAACAAACTACCATTAGGGAGAGAATCTCACAGTTCAGACCAACTCCAAGCATATCACATTTCACTACTAATACCTAGTTTTCAAACACAATTCATTGTTGGACAAGCCCCCTAACCAGGATATCAAAAGATCTTTTTTTTCTTTTACGATACATTTCAAGCAATTTTCAGGCATATCCAGTATCAAGGCTATGACTGAAGAAGGGAAGCAAAGGAAAGACAATAATCCAGAGAATGACCTATTTCACAGAATCATCACAGAGTAATTCAAGTTAAACAGGATTCCAAGAGGTCTCTAGCCCAGCTCCTCTGCTCCAACGAGGAGCAGAGCCATAAGATTGCATGAGACTCCTCAAGGCTTTATGGGGGCAGATCATAGAATCATAAAAGCCCTTCGTCTATGGCAGGCTCCTCACCACAACTGCTCCAGTTAATCCAGATCTGTCTTTTATCTACAGGTCCAAAATCAGGAGCAGTATTCCCGATGTGGTCCAGGAATATCAGTTCAAGGGAGTAGCTGCTTCACTTGACCTGATGTCCTTCTCCTGTTAACGCAGCCCCAGACAGCATCTGCTGTCTGCTTCAGGGGCACGCTGCCAGCTTGGGGGCAGTTCATTTGTTAAGATCTCTGGGAGATCCCAGTGAAAACTCAGGGAAAGAAGGTTCTGCAGACTTGAGCTGCCTGAGGAGTTCTTATCTGTGTGCACTGTCACTCAATCTGTCCTGTACAGGAGCAGGCCAGCATTTTCCTTGCTTATTCTTTTACTGCCCATCCAGTGGCAGAAGATTGCCTTGCGGTCCTCAACATCCCTTTCCACTTTCAGCTCCAGGTGACCTTTGGCTTTCCTAACACAATCACTGTGTGCCATGGCAACAATTCTGAATCCCTCCTTTGCAGCCTGCAGCCGCTCCCACCTCCCCAGTCCTGCCCACTCAAAATGAAGTTCAGTTCTGATCTACCTACTTTTTTTGCTGACTAAGAGGCAGAACACTCAAGGGAGGGAAGGAAAATATCAGCATGAAGGACTTGCCAGGTAACTTGAAATCCTCTGACAATCTTGAGCTCCATCATTTCATGGTTGATTCGGTCATTGATTACACCACCATTTTCTATTTGTTCATGAGTTATAGATCAGGAAAATATTACCTCTACCTGGCCTATTAGTGTAAGTATTAACAAAAAAAGTAATTCTAAGTCCATTTCAATATCAATTTTCTAATTTTAAGGTATTGAGTCTGGTATAAATGGTGAATTTTGTGAAAAAATGCATTTAAACTGCCTCTAGACTTTGAAGGCTCTTAGTACTCAAACGATTTGGTTTGCCTACTTTGCTCAGTCATAAACTTGGGACAGTAAGAATTCAGATACAGAGTTGGATTTGATACCAGTGGTCACCGTACCCAGACTTATGGCAGTAATAACCCTTTCAATGTCTGGAGATTATTCTCACTATTATAAAGATAATGTAATATGAACTCCCAGGCTAAGAAATAGTTCTGTATGAAGCTCATGGCAAAGCACAGGAAAATAAAGCTTGAGCTGAAAAATACTCTAATCAGTATTTTAGCTCTTTTTACTTAGTTTATCTAAAGCAAACAGATGCGTGCAATGAATAAAAATGTCTATTTTGCAGCATTTCAGCCAGTATTAGAAAAATATACACTTGAGGACACAAATATTGGCAGAAGGAATCCTCTGCCTGAATTTGGATATATAGTAGTTTTGTGGGTCATGCTAAACTTCAAAGAACAAATATAAAAATTGTCCAATTCTTCTTTTTAATAAACAGCACTTTTGAATGAGAAAGGCTAAAGGAGGCTATTTCTTTCACAGTTAAAGCAGTCTATAACTACTTCTACTATTAGCAAAAGGCTTCCCCCCACCCCCATGTCTAGACAGCAGTTTTTTATGTGACAGAGACCAAGCAGCCCAACCTAGCTGTCAGGCAGTAGAAGTAGCATCAGTCTTTTTTAGCAGTGTCATCCTTGATACTTTTTTTTGGATGAGGCTTCCATTTAACATATTCAGCTGTATCTGATGTAGATGACTGTCTGCTAGGACGAAGACAGATGACCCCTCTATATTATCCTGGAGGGGAGTTGCATTGATTTTGCAATACCACCTATTCGCTCTTTCAGTTCACAGTTCGGCATTTTTGTTGGTACTGGCAGTTATTTCTCATTCTCCTTCTGTGAAGAATCCCCATCTATCATCCTGCTGGATGAAAGCCACAATAGGTTTTGCTCATCTACAATAAACACTGTCATATATGGAGCCTGGTGTCCTATCGAAACAGAGCTTATGTAAACATGGTGAGCTGTGTACGTGTCCATCCATCAGCTGAGCCCTAATTACTTTGGCCTGAAAATATCTTGGAGCTGATACACAGCCACCAGCCTCAAGGTTCTTCAGTACTTACAATTTTCTCATTTAACAGAGATAAGGACTATAAGGAAGCCCATACTTAATTTAATTTCTTCCCCTTTGGATAAATTAATTCATCCAGCTGATTCTCCTTGGATGTGGGTCAGGGTTATCGTGGATATGACCTCAAGGATTCAGGAGTTTGAGAAGGCAGAAGGGAGGTATGAGATAGGCAATACAATGCAATACAATACAGAGACTTTCTTCTGCCTGCAGATGAGCTTGTTGACTTGGCAATACATGTTAATCACTATATTCTAACCAACAAGGTCAAGATGAACAGTAGCAAGTCCTGAGCTGTACTTTCTGGGAGAGACTGCCCTTGACAAATATAATCAGAAAATTTTTGTAAGAGAGGTCTGTGGAAAGGTGATATTTATTTAGAATATCTCCAAGTTAATTCAACCTTCAAAACTATTTTCTCAAAGATTTAATTGACCCACACTCTTGCAATCCCACATTGTGTCCAAGTGGTCTGGCCAACATACCTTGTGTGCAACACTGATTCCAATGAAACATCCTGTATTATCATTCTCACATAAATGATTGAGGTAACACTTGCTATGGCACTGTCCTTTGCTTCCAAGTGTTGCTTACTTCAGCCTTCATAAATCTTGGGACAGGTTGCTGTTTGCTGGCCATTACTCCTTGTTTGTTTGAAATATGTTTGTTTTCCTTCATGAGATCACAAGAAGAAAAAAAATCACACAGATGACACTCTGCAACCTTGTTGTCATCGTCCTGTTGCCAGCAGAAGACACTGTGTTCTGAGTATTCATCTCTGTTGAGGTCTCAGCAGAGAACAAGCCTTCTGGTCTGGACATAAGCCTTATGTTCTTCAATGTTACTACTAGGAATGGTGTCCTGGGAGCACCAGTGTCTCAGTCTACTCAAACTGTGCCTGCTGTTAGCAAGACAGGCTTTTCTTACAGTCCTCATCCTGCTCTTTCTTTTGGTGTTCTCACAAAAATACAAACATGAATAAATAGCTCTTCCAGTGGTACATCATTCATACAATCTTCATAAATGAAACTAAATTCAAAGTATTAAGACTGAAATCTACAATTTTCCTTTCAAGTTCACATAACTGTTACAATTAACCAAGACTTGCCACTGTTAAAATCAGTGTTCATTACATTTATGTTATTTTGAGGGTCTGAATAACGTTGTAAGTGAGCCAAGGCTTAACTTTGACAAACAGCTTCTTTGAAAAATTCCAGAACTAGAACCTGCCTCTTCATGCTCACCTGAATACCTGTAGAAGAACTTCAAAATCTCCTTCCATCCCTGGAAGTGTTCAAGGGATGATTCTTTGAGTAGTATGTCTCTTGGAAGGTCTCCCTGCCCACAGCAAGGGGTTGGAATGAGATCATATTTAAGGTCCCTCCCAACCCAAACCATTTTGAGTCTATGATACAATCCAATATTCAAAATGCATCAGTACCTGCGGGTATGTTATTGTCTGCAGTGCCAAGATGAAACCCCTCCATGCTCAATTGATGGGCAGGTGTTTAGAAAAGGCAAAAAAATCAGTCCTCCCATTGTCCTTGTGAATGAAACACACAACTGCTAGCTGTACACACCAGCTACACATAGCTGCATTGGTACATAAACATGTCATTATCAGTACACTTGAAAAGGCTTCTGATAATGCTTACGGCACAAAAACTTCACAGCACTTACATGACATGGTTTCCATGTTTCTTGTCCAGTGTTTACAACTGCCTATAAAACTTATACTGAGGCCCCAAAAAGCTGATTAGTTCAATTAAGCTAAAAAAAAAAAAAAAAAAGAGTATCTCAACCTTCACTTGACATTAACAAAAGTGTTTACATGGCACAGTTTCTGGCTTTCCAAGCCAGCAGAGCCTCTGCAACACAACTGATTAATTAAAGAGCTCTGAGAAGTTAACACTGAAGGTTACTGATTAATTGTATGTTAGAGCTGCCTAATCAAGTACCCAAGGCAATAAACAAATACAAAGATATATTATACACAGATTAACACAATTATTTATAGTTTTACTTTTAACTGGTTGCCTGCCATACAGCAGGCAACCAGTTAAAAGTTGAATAATACTGGGGAGGGTAATCAGGATCACCTAATGTATTTTCCAAGCTGGCTATTAGGGCTGTTTTTCCTGGAAGTGAAACGTATGATTATAAATCCTTCTTCATGCATGGTCATCACATGGGCAACCACACCACAATCATCTGTCATGTATTTCTGAGTGCTACTGGTTGCTATGTGTGTCTCCAAGGGCTGAAATTCAATGCAAACAGCTGCTAACCATCATTAAGAAAAAGCAAGCAAGCTACTCTAAATACTACAGCCCTATTTTAGGAAAAGATTTACACCTAGAGATGATCAACAGCTCTTTTTCTTATTCACATTCAGATCTAATGGCAAATTTCTCATTTCAGAGATCTTTTCTTCTATGTATGAATTTCCAGTCCCAGACTGGAACACTTCATCTCATAAGACTATTTTCATGGCCTCCTAAATCTATCATGTAACTCCTTTCTCCATATCAAGAGATGAATACTAAAGTGTGTCCTCACTCCATAGTTCCTGTGTTATCCATACATATGATACAAAATAAAACATTTCCTTGCAAGCACTGGGACAAGTTTATTCACTGTTGGGGGGGTTTTCAATGGAAAAGCTGTAGGAAGGGTTCTGAAAGAAGGAAACTCTGGAATGACTCTTTTCCCCCCAGGTCAATGAAAACAACTTTGTCTCCTGCAGAAATGTCATCAGTTCTCCTCCCAGATATGCCGATTCTGTCTGATTCATACCAAGAAGCCAATGAACAGACTCTGCCTCTTTTGTGCTCACCATCCACCTCTCTCCTCTGAAGAAGAAAAACAAGAATAAAAATCAAAGAAAAAATTGTGCCTCACAAAAGGCAACAATTACTGAGCAAGTCATTCCCTGATGCTTCTCCCAGAACTCTCACTGTGCCATACAAAGTTTTATTAGCCCCTTTAATGGGTAGAGCCCTTTGTTATCCTGCTCTTAATATAGTCAGCAGTCCAAGTACAAATGTATACTCTTGTCCTGTACTACACTTTTGTTATAAGCCCCTTATACCTATCCTCCAGTATGACCACAATAAAATCTGCCATTAAATTATTTCCCAGCTATGAGGGACAGGTCAAACTTTCCTTCTGTAACCAAACAGCCCCATTTCCCATCTAGATTACACTGGTTTTAAAAACTTCCCAACACAAGACTGGTACAAGACAAGAGGCTCAAGTCCATTGTGCCAGCTAATCCTGTGTCCTCTAATTACACACATTTGACTGCTTGCAAAAAGATCCACAGACAATCACGAAATTCCCTTTTTCCATCAAGTTGGTGTGCATGAGATCTGACAGCTCTAGCACACTCATCCTCCTCCGTCCTCAGTTAACTACTCTTTGAAGCTGTTCAGGGGAGATGAAAATATAATACCCTCAGAAAGGGTTGATCAGCATGAAACTAAAGAAAAAGGTCAAAAGCTGATTGATGCCACCACTAAAATTGTAAAATTAAGATTCAGTCAATTTACATTGTTAACAGTCACAATTTTCCTACTAGTACCATCTATTTTTTTCGATATTAAAATTACCATTATAATTTCTCTTTAACCTTTTTTTGGTTTTGTTTTTTTTTTTAATCTGGTTGCAATTGCAATCAATCAAGAACAAACCGACCCATCCTTTATCTCCTGAATTATGGATTTTGTGACGCAGATACACAAATTATAATTTTGTGTAAATTATACATTCAAAAATCTGTCTGTCCTTGTTTCCAAAAGTGGTTAATTATGTAACATTTGAGAGTTACCTTCTGTAAGGCTAATTTTCATAAGAATCTTTAAATGTAAAATAGCTTTTTTTTTCCTTCAAAAACAATTTCCACCCAACAAAAAAGAAAGTCTTAAGAATATAGAGCTTCATTCACATATTTACCAGCCCTGTAAATATTAACTTCATGTACCAACAACATTTCTCCAACCAGGCACTCTTAAACCCACTGTTTAACCCAGGTAAACACAGATCTCCTCAGCACCCTGGGCTTCCAAATGTTAAATGACAGCATGTGTCCCCTCATGAAGTTTGATCTAAAACTTGAACCTGAAGCTCCCATTCTACACGTGCCACACCTACAAGCAATGTGCTAAAGCAGGCACTGGACCTCCAGTAACTGTTATCATTCACTGACTAAACCAACAGGCAGGCAACAGCTGCTTGTGAAATCTGTTGAGTGGCCATCACTCTTAAATCAGAACTATATCAAGCCATTAAAAAAATAGATTTCACTGTATGTTTGCTAGAAGTACAGATTCAGAGATTATATGGGGGGTTTTTCCTTATTTTCTCTCATAAACTGGTACTTAGTCTCTGCTGTATTGCAAGTTTAACTGGTTTCCTTAATTTTGACACAGAAAGGTAAGCTAATTCCATAGTAAGAAAACACACTTACTTCTTCCTTTAATCATACAGCAATTTTTATTCCAGTTCATTGTTAATTATCTTCCAGATTTCTGTGACTAATAAAACTCTCTACCACCTTCTTCCACCTTTTCCATGACACTGTGTTGCAACACAATCTCCTCACATAGCTTTACACCTACTTTGTCATAGAGTATTTCCAAAACTAAAAGTAACTGGAGGCAAACATTCCAACTATTCACACAACTAAAGGTCTTTAGAAAACCTCTATCAGGCTAACAAACCCTGTAGCTGAAAGAAGTTCTCCTAGCATACATGCCAAATCAATAACATCCCAAAACACTCGGGTAAGAGTTCACAGCTTCAGCAAATTACACCCAGGTATTGCTGAAGGGAACACCTGCAGTCAGGAGACTTAGTTAAGAGAAGAGCTCTTGCCTCTGTGACTACAATCCTGGAAAATGTGTCCGATAGGGCTCATTTCTATTTCAAATGTCTAGTGACACTCTGTAGTTTCAAAGCACTTTTTAAGGGCTCATTTCCTAGAGGCCATTGCACTTCCAGAAAAAAAATATAGTGAAGCAATTCAATGAGTACATTTGATACAGACAAGTGCAAATCTCCATATATTTTTACTATTCTGGGGTAGAGAATCACCCTGAGCTCTTGAACTGACTTGTTTATTCTGATCTTACACAAGTTTCCCCAGCAAACCTGCCTGGACAAGCCCTTAACCAGAAAAAAATTTGATGCTCATTTTATGATGCATGGGAGAGAGATGTGCACTAAGTGTTAAACTGCTCTACATTTAATATCTGAAAAGTTTATTATCCCTGTAGCACATAATCAGGAAAAAAAAAAAAGTAGGTAGAATAATCCCCTGCTTAGAGGTTTGTATTAAGAAGATGGGAACGGTATTTAAGAATCAACACAAGGCACACCGCATAGGTAATCTCAACAATCTTAACAGTACACACAGGCTCCTCACAATCCTCACTCAAGAAACAGCAGTGAGGTTGTTACTGTTCCTCAACAAAGCCATACCTTCTTAACAGCCTCTAATGGCAAAGCCCAAATATTACATCTGAGAAACATTCATGATGACACTTACATGCATCAGAAGGAAGAATTTTGTGGAAGGCTGTTTCTGCTGAAGTATTTAAGTTTTGACATTTCCATGCTGAAATTTCAAAAGAGCATATCTGTGGGTATTTTTGATAAATTATGTATCATAAAGACAAGAGAGTTATTAAGGAAAAAGATACTGGTGAGCAAAAGAATTTTGTTTTTCATTAACCAAAAATGACCTGAAATGTAAAATTATTGAATTCAGTGTACTGTAACCTAGAACTAACCCCATAACCTTCCTCCTACAACAAAAGATCTAATTACACACCTTGCTATGAAATTTAGTTAAAATACCCTTTGAACACAAAATTAACCTCAGAGTTATACTTACTGTGTCATCGCTACATCGCACCTGTGCAAGTGCTCGAGTGCTCTAATTACAGGTTTATAGAATGTATGCCTCAGAGAGTACCCATCTGAACTCCACATAGGTGATCAGGACAATTACTCTTGTGCAAAAGCATTTAACACAATGCTAAAAGCACACAGCATTTAAAGTGCACCGTTTCAGTTGTCTTCTGTCCAGCAGTGGGGCTGCTGTCAGGGAAAAGAGAAAATCATCGAGCTTCTTCAGCATTTTTCTGCCCTCTCATTCTTCTAATGCTGGTGCTAGACATTCACTCCAAGCTAGATGGCATTTGCAACTTGTAAAATAACTTGTAAACAAACATGGAGTGCAGAAAAATCCAAACAACATGGCATCTTCTGTAATGGAGGACTGAAATCATGACAAAAATCCTCCTGCTGTCAATGTAATTTAGTTCATTTTCAATTCTAAACCAACTGTTAGTGAGTGAGAAACTTCTGTTGATCAAGGAAACTTTTGCAAACTTCCTAAGTGCCCTAGATAAGAAGTGTGTTTGTGAGCAAACTGTATCTTGCACCTTCAGAAATTTCAACTTTGTCTTTCTTCCTTTTCCTTTTTTTCCGTTCACAGGACTGTATACTGATGGGTTTGTACAAGCCAAAAAATACCCAACAAAAAAGCCAAATGTCGCCACTGCAAACACACAGGCTCATATCTTTGTATTCAAATGTCTGCCCCAGTGAGCAAAGCAGGACATGGCCAGAGGCTCCCCACTCCCACGAAGCCTTGGGCAGCTTCACACGTGCTCCAGCAAAGCACAGGCACAGTTCAGGCACAGCTCACCTGCCAGGCTTTGCTCCCAGCAGGATGTTTGGCTGGTGGATGTACACTCCCTGCTCTACCCCCTGCCCTTTTCCTTGGCTATATGGATGTGGGCACAGAAGGGAGGCAGGGAGACTCCAGATTACAGCAATAACCCTAATGGGGATCAGGTGGGAAAAGCAGGAACACAGTAGGAAGCACCACATCCCTAGCAAAAGGAGGTGAATAAAAATGATGAGGAAATGTTGCATGACAGAACTCAAATATTTAGTCTTTGAGACTAAAAATCATTAAAAGCTTTTCCCCTTTCTCCATGTCTTCACATTAATGCTTTAATCCCATTTGCAGAAAAAAGAAAAAGATGATCTTACAGATTTTTACTCATATAAGTGTGATCCATCTGGGTCTTTGCATTTTATGTGAACAAGAAATAGCTCCAGCTCTGGTTGGTTCAGACTTGGGATGTGAAGAGTTAGTAAAGAAAAAAATTGGGAATTGCAGACACATTGAACTAATTTTTTTTTTGGTAACAAACTATGAACTAAACCTGCACAATTTCTTTGGAATTTAAATTGCTGCTTTGTCAGTGCAGCAGTGGACATCTTAGCAGGACCACTTTATCCTTTGTGTAGTCCCATAAATCTGACTTATCAAATTTCTAGACTTTGCATAAATTAACATGGAACAGATTTGAAGGCTTAAAAGACTTTTTTCTCCCAATTTTTAGATACTTGATAATAACTGTACTACACATTTTAGTACATGACATTTTTATGGGGTTTTTACATCATAGTCTAAAAAAGAAAAAAAAAAAACAAATGCAAAATCTTCTCTGGGCTAAGACTGAAAACTCCTAAGTATCAAAAGAGCTAAGCAACCCAAAATTTAATCTGTGACCCCACATCTTTAGAATTATATAAAATTGCTAGCATGGTCCCACACTCAGCTCCTATATTATTGCCTTTACCTGTTTAATGCTTCCAGTTTAATGTTATCTTGCTTGAGTGCTTCTCTTGGTAGCTCTACTAATTCCTGTACAGTTTTTAACAAGGGAATCACAAAAACAGATTCACAGCCTTATCAAACAGTAGGAATTCTCAGGCTGACTTTAATCTGAATAATATAGGGGAAAAAATCCCAAATCTTTTTACCTTTCTTAACAAACCACTCACTTTTATATACTTGTGATTAGCCAACTGCTATCACACAAAATTATAGTGACTAAACACAAACATGTGAAAATTCCAAACTAGGAAAGTTCTCTCCTATTGCTTGGAATAGCCCATTACGCAATAATTCTCATTTCTGATATTACACAGAAAAGAACTCAGACTCTGTTCAAAGCACCAGTATGAATACATATTTAAAGTTCATGTTAACTTGCATGAACTCAAATCATTAAGAAGCTGACAAGAATTTCCTGAGCAAGTTTGGCATCACAAAACATAGTGCTAACTAGGAATTTTAGTTTTGCTCCAGTCTAAAGATTATATTAAACAAATGGCTTAGCCATTTAAAGTTCTATGCCAGGCTTCTTGTGAAGTCAAGTAAAGTTGAATGGCATTTCACTATGGTTACCACGAAAGAGAAAAGATCTATTGTTAGAAACACACAACCAATTCAAATAGATGGTTACTCACAGACATTTGCAGCTACAGTAAAAATTCAGAGCTCCTTTTCAGGAAGTGAGACCCTGTTTAAATGGTGGTTTTGCTTCTCTTTTTGTGGAGGGTTCTCAACAGGTGGCAGGATCTTATATTTATTTACAGCTCACAAAATTAATTTTAAAAACTGCTTAGGATAGAAAAGTTAGATGGGAAAAAGAGTGGCATTTTATTGTGTTGGAAGCCCAGTCACAGTATTTGAGAGTTTGCTTTCCTATTTCTGCGTTACAAGTGCATCCCCCACTAGGCATATTTTGCTCCAGCCCTCCTGATTCGAGCTAATAGAGGACACAAAAGCTGCCAGGTTTTTGTGCCAGAAAAGCTGCTTCAAAGTAAGAGAAAAGTGTTTATCTCCTGGTCTCTAGCACAAAATCTGCCAGATTCTAGACACACTCATGTTCAGAGGAAAAAAAAAAAAAAAAAAGAAAAGAAATCCCTGTTATTTACTGCTTCCCTGCCCTTCAGAAGAGCTAATGAGTTCTGCAGTCACCATCAGCCACACAGCTCTACATGCTGCCAGGCAGAGGCAGGCTACAATGATGACTACTAAATGAAGACTGATGACATTCTGAGGGGAACATTTCCAAGAAAAAATTTCCCTAATCAAATTAAGCATTGTGCACATAGATGAGATTTTATTTTTAATCACTAGTAACTGTTTGCATTCTAAACCCCACATTGCTGCACAGCCTTAGAGAAGTGGAGCAACTTGTAGTTACTTGGATACACTAGGAGAATAGGGACAAAGCATGTCAGGTCACAAATGTTCTTCAGGGTTGTCAGAACCACTATTTGCATTACCTCTCTCTCCTTTTTTGAAAGAAAAACCAAGAAATCAAAACCAAACAAAAAGGCCCAAAAAAACCACAAAATATCAAAGAAATACAACAGAATTGTTGTGGGTTTCAGCACATTCCATTCAAGAAAGCCAGGAGGCTCTTTTAATATTGTCAGTCACAATTTCACTTGTTTATCTTGTGATTGTACATACTAATAAAAATAGTGGAAATAATGGCAAAAGTAACTAGAATCAGACTAATGTTTCACTGGAGTGTACTTAAACAATCAACCCCTTATGCTCATTACTTAAATAAGAAGCTTAGGTGACAACTCAGAATTCCTTTTCTTAGTCCAAGATCGTAAGTTCAGGCTTAGGTGATTTCCCCTGCAAGAACTCACAATGATGTGACATCCTCAAACTGAAAACACTCAAGCAACTGCAAAGGTTAACAAGGTGATACTTGTGTGCTAGATGTTTTGTGAATTTTTCATGCCTTGATAATTTTAAAGCCATTCACCAGACAGAACTGGCCACTGCAACCCCTGTCCAGTCTGATACTGAGGATCACACCACGAGTCTGCCAGAAGGCTGCCAGTGGATGCCTGTAATCATCTCCTCCCATGATTTTTCACTGACTGGTTTTTAGGCTTGAAGTGCTTTCATTCATAGCACACAGTATACTCGACATATCCACACACCACTGGCCATCTCCTCTATTAAAAAAATAATAAAAAAAAATATATTCTCCTTTTATAATAAAAGAGGAGAAACTATCTACTGAGAAAAAGAAATACATTTCACTGTTTTGGTCATTGGTCAGAAAAGATTCCATTCAGATGCTACCAAGCTAAGATGGTATTAGAGAATTCAAAATGCATTTATAACCTAAGCATACACCATTTTCAGCAAGCTATAAAACTTAACCTTTGTAGAATATGAATAGTGCTTCACAATAGCTTTTAAAAGGGCTATTAAAACTTCACACTTCTGATAAAAAACAGTCTAATGCTCTTGATCCTGACATCGCCTTTATATAACATATTTCTTCTGCTACTCAACTGTGTGAAAAAAAATCCAACCTATATTCTGAAGATTACCTCTCTGGACCTTCAAAAAGTAATCTAAAAAATTCCTGAATTTGAAGTCCGCAAAAAGATTTTAGTAGGGTTTCTGAATTTTTGAAAGGGTTTTTTTGCATCTTTCAGAAGGCAGAGAAAGAAATATCCTCCCATTACTTCATTGGTTTGTGACAGCATCCAAAAATTAGCTTTTGCATAAACACTGAGAAGAGAACAGAAGAAATTAACAGGCATTTCTTCTGCTACAACTGTGGGCTAGACTTCCAAAAGCTCCTTGTTTATAAAGCAAAGCCAAAAAAATTCACTGACATTGGACCAATAGATGAGAAAACCACAGCAATCTGTTACTCTAACACTGGCTACAATTAAATGCTCATTTTTAGGTCAAAACACATTTCTTTATGGGAACATATAGGGTCCTTGGGCTCACCCAGGGGCAATAAAGCCTCCACAATTTACCATCAGTGTAGTAAGTGATCACCCTTTCCTCTTCACAGAGAAAAGCAACTTTGAAAAAATTAAAAAAAAAAAAAAAATGAGGCAAAGGGCTCATGTCCCAGAAGAAATCTCATGCCACATTCATGCAAGCATGTTGCACACCACAGTCATAATCCACATTTCAGCAACAAGAACAGGATGTGTGCTGGCACAAAGGTTTGAAAGAAGAGCTAAAGCCGGGCAGTAAATGCTTCACGCTTTAATAATTATTCCCACAGAAGTCAGTTCTAGGAGTAAAGATTCCCCCAACAAAATTTACTAAATGAAAGAAGAAAAACTAAAACTAAAACGTGCACACAAAAGAAAACTACAACAACAAAACAAACCCAACTAAAGAAAACAACCACCAACAAAAAAACCATGATAAAACAAAACAATCACCAAGCAAACCCAAAACAATACTCACCAATGTTTTTACAGGCTCATTATAAATGCCATCAACCAGAATATAGGTACATACACGCACTTTTTATTTCTCCCTCAACTCTTGATTTCAGCTTCTTTGGCTGACTGCAGCAGTGTCAGCACATCACAGCACACTCAGCTGTGAGACCAGAAAGTCACAGAAAGCCATGACCCCCTCAGCCTTTCTTGTTGACAGTGCTTCTTAGATATGAAAATTATTTCTTTTGGGGGCTGAGATACTTCCCAGGAGTTGGCACATGCAAGCTCCACTTCCCCTGCAGTGAGCACTTTTGAATGTACATGGAATGGGTGCACAGATCTTCCTCCCTGCCCTGCAAGCTGGGTACTGGCAAAGGGGATTTAGAGACATCTCCAACTCCTCAAAAAACCACATCACTGCAAACAGCAACCACACTAATTCTGAGCTGAGCGTCTTTGTCTGCTTTGTGAAGTCACCTGTTTTGTATTTGCTCACATTTCATGTCTCATTTGTAGTTTATCAGCTTTCATTTTCATGGAAGAGTCTGATTTTTTTGAGTTTCTGGGTTAGACAGCTGAAGTCCAAAAGTCCTCATCCACATAGATACCACACAGATATATTCTTTTAGCAGGCTAATCTCTAAGCCATTAGTGTTACATATGGTCTCTGCCAGTTTGACCACTGTATTTCTGTCCTTTCCTTCCATGTTTCTCCCACACAGGGTGGGAGTAGGAAAAAGGCAGTAAAACAGCTCTTTATACTTGTAACAGTCTCTGCCCACACAACCATAACAACACAATTAATAATCTCAGCATTCCAGTAAGACTTCTCAAAAATTCTTGCAATCATTTTCAACACAAAAGATTCCCAGTTTTAGCCCTTCATGGTTTAAGCTCCATTTCAGAGATAATTTAAATCCCTGTGGTCAGGGGGCTGGAGCAGCTCTCCTAGCAAGAGAGGCTGAGAGAGCTGGGCCTGTTCAGCCTGGAGGAGAGAAGGCTCTGGGGAGCCCTTACAGCAGCCTCGCAGCGCTCTACAAGAGAGCTGAGAGGGACCTTTCACAAGGACATGCAGCGATGGGACAAAGGGGAGTGGCTTCAAACTGAAAGAGGGGAGAGTTGGGTTCTTTACTGCCATGGTGGTGAGGCCCTGGCACGGGTTTCTTGGAGAAGCTGTGGGTGCCCCATCCCTGGAAGTGACCAGCCAGGCTGGATGGAGCTCTGAACAACCTGGTCTAGTGGAAGATGTGCTGCCCTTGGAAAGGGGGTTGGGATAGATCACCTTTAAGGTCCTTTCCAACCCAAACAATTCTATGATTTTAGGATCTTAATATAGTTTTGAAAGTGGCACATTAACACTACACTTGCCTTAAAGCCAGATGTGATTTCACTATATATCCTGGCTTTCCGTTATCCCTTGAATATTTACTGCAGTGTAAGAAAATATATTGTAACTAAATTTATCGGCTAGCTCCAAAAACTGAAAAGTCATATAGCTCATATTATAGCTTAATGTCTGAACGTAAAATATAGAGATTTAGGAGGGGTTTTTTTGATAGCCTAATCTGATGCTTTTCTTAAACTGTTAGTGGGAAAAACAAAAAAATCCACCCTGCTGTATAATTTTTACTCATGAAGAGTGATATTCATCACTTCCCAGGAAAGTTGATATATCAATTTAAAAAATATTTTTACATTTTTTCAGAGTTATGTTTGGATTTGTCTTTATTATGCAAAACACAAAACCATACCAAGCCAGCAAGACCCACTAAATTGAATAAACAAGCTACAATAAACCAGTCTTGCACTTCAAGATCACACATCCTCTGCTTTAAGAGAAATACTACATGCACAGGGTGTCACTTTCTGCCACTGCAGGAACCTTTCATAAGCAAGGAGGATGAGATTTCAGCAGGACCAATCATCTTTGGCTGTTTTGTATTTTATCAACTTGCCACCAATTTCCTTCTGCTGGGGAGAAATGAATACAAAAGCAAGGCATTCTACTTATCTTTTTTATCTTCCACATTGCTATAGCTTATGAAAAAAACAAGAGTTTTGATTGCTAACTCCAAAGTCAAACATTAAACTCCAGATCAGGAAGCCTTACAGCCACCTTGTTACAGCATTGCTTGGGCTTAGGTTAGCTGTTTGGGTTGTTTATTTTTTGAGGGTTTTTGTTTTGGGTTTTTTGTAGTAAATCCAAAAGAAATAACTTCCTCTGTAATTTATTATGTCACTAAAACAGCCAGAGTCAGCTAACCATAAGTAGAAATAATTTATGATAACAAATATTTTGCCCTAAGTTACAGGCAGGCAAACCTGAAGCTAGCATGAGTCTCATTACAATGCCATTTTTGGAAGCTAAGTCCAGCTGTGCATCATTCGAAAGAATTATGCATATTCCTTATTAAAATCTATTAGTGGACAGGAGATTTCTTTTCCCTCCTTCATTTTCATTTCATCACTGCATTTACACTGTGTAGGCAGTGGCAAGAGATGATGCATGTTAAGAAACAGAAAACCATTCATTCTGATTTCCTAATTACAAGGGAGTAGACCCTGGCTGTTTTGAACTATCTCTTTGTTTTGGTTCACATGTGCATTAAATGAGCAACCTTTCCTGCAGCTAAGTGAGAAATAGCAGGGCATTGCTTTCCTGGCACTCTGAAAAATGACTGCTTGCTTTCAGTAATACTGAAGACAAGTAACTAGTGAATATACAGAACATCAGAGCAAAAACATTCAGGATCATTCTACTCACAGGATGCTGGTTGGGAATCTATATTCTTCCAGTGTCTTTTTCTGTCTTTCACTGTCTCAAATATTTCCCCTCCTTAAAAGATAAGCAGACATTGCAATACTTGTATCCTTAAATTTATGGGGGCAAAAACCCCAAAATAAAACCCAACAACAACAGCAAAGAGAGTAAGCAGCCTCTCAGGTACTGGGCATCCTCCAGTCCAGCCTCCTTCCTGCCAGTCATGCAGCCACTCTCTCTCTCTCATTATTACTTCACTGCTCTGCTCCCTTAGAGCCTAGTTACTCACCAGCAAAGGCAACCATTTATTTGTCAAGTGTGTGGTGGGGAAAGTTAGTTTTGTTTGAGAAAAGAAGTGCGGGTCTTTTCCCAAAACAGTCACTGACACACTGGAAATACCACTTTTGGTTTCTTCACTCAATTCAGAAGTTTGCAAGGAATTAAACTTTCCTGATTACTTAGATCCTGCCTACCTGTCCTACAAAAATGCTATGATCTGTGCCTGAAATCAGGAGATCTGACATTGATAAGAGAATATAGGAAACCACATCATACTGACTTTTCATGCGGTATTTTTCACCATTCTCACATACCTTTCTTTCTCATCTGCCTCTTTTGTCTTCCACTACATTTTCTACTGAGTTTACACTCCATAAAACAATTTCATCTCTTAATGCAACTGATAATTTAAAACATAAAAAAATACTCTTAATAATATAGTCAGAGCAATTAAATTATGGCCTACTTTTGCAATGCAATAAAAAGTGGCTACACATTTACCTTCAAAGTTCCTTTATGTTCTATGTCTCAAAAAACACCCCCGATCTTTGTACCACCATCTATGTGAATTCTGCAATTTTCAACGAACAGGAGGTAACAGGGAAAAAAGCCAAACAAAAAACCAGTGAGGGGTGTGGGTCACCTTGGACTCTGCAACATCAAGGACAGTGAGATAAACTGTGTCCTATGTCAGGTATTGATTCTAAGATCCAAGACATTCTTGTTTGGATTGTTCCTTTCAATCAGCTGTAGATGATGGATATGTTCTTGCACACATGCAAACTAACAGAAAAAGAAAATTCTGATGATGAATAGAATATAAACAGCATCATCTGAACTAGTTCAGTTCTGCACAGCTATAAAAAAAGTAATGTACAAACAGATATGACTAAGTCTTTAGAATGAAAGTCCAACACTTTCATGTGCCTTAACAAATATCCATCAAGTCTTCTATCCACATCCATCTTGTTTTATTCACTACATTTTGACAGTTCAGTAATTTTCTCCACTAATATAATGTTTTGTTCCAAAAACCCCACCATATCTGTACTTATAACCTGATGCCCGATGAATAAACTAACCTTCTAAAATTAAGAGGTGGAGAAAACACTGTGTCAATTATCACAGCTTTAGTCAAGACACTGACACATTACAGCTCATAACCAAGACAACAGCTCTGCTCCCTCTGTCACTCTGTTCATTTGCAAAGCAAATTTTGACAAGGATGAACACTGGTAGGCTGAGCAGAGTGGAGAGATGCTACATGCTGCCATCAGAACCAAGGAGAATGCGCATGGGAAGATCTGGGATTGCCTTAGGATTAGAATAAGAGGAATGGGATGAAAGTTATAAAAATCCAAGCTCTCCTGAACATCCCACAAGTGCTGCTCAAGTACACCAGCCCAGGTGTGACAGATAATGATACAGCAACTGTGGTCTGACAGCTCAACAGAAACAAAAACGTAAATTATACCTGAGGACAAAGTATCAATGTCACTGCACAGCAACCACAGTGAAGCCTCAACTCAACAGCTCACTGCTGTTAAAAGTATTTTCAGGACCTGATTTAACTTGAACAAGTAAAAAGATTGTTTACTTGCAAGAAGAAAGAGTCTTTCACATGAGGGAAGACTAAGAGAGACTACTTTATTATCCAAACAGACTGGAGATAGAAGTGTTTGAGCTACAGTTCAAATACTGCCACATGCATTATTACTGCATTCTGACAAGCTGAAGTTTTCTTCCCTTCTGAATGGAAGAAGCAATGACAGAAAACAATTTTTAAAGGCAGTCAGTTAATTCATAGGTGGAATTTATATTATCATCTGCAACTATGTGGGCACAGACTCAGTGATCCAAAATGCCCCCTCCAGTCTTAAATGTGCACCTCTGTCTATCTCACTAAAAATCTTCCCAAAGGAAATTCCAGTGTGGGCATAAACCACTTTCTTCACCCAAATGTGCCGTGCCCTTTAGCCTGAAATTAGCACTTAACACCTGAACTGGAAATGCAAGACTCCTCTGAGCCTCCTCAATTTTCCAGTCTACTGAATTTTTAAACAAAATCCCCTATAATGATCTTCTAGCTGCCTAACCCCTTATACATTTAATACAGATGTCCCAAAGAGTTCCTCTTATCCTCTGCATCTTCCCTGCTCTCCCTGTGTTTTTACCATTTTCTTGTCTAAAATACTGATTTGTCCCTGCTGAAGTTACTGGGCCTTAAACCATGCTGTAAGCCCAGCACTTGAGGTAGAAGTCTTAGAAGGCTCCAGGAGCACCAGATGTGCCTGGCACCCTCACACTTCTCCATTCAGCACCAGGGATGCACCACCAGCCTGGGAATGTGCAGATTCATCTTTGGTCATACTTCACACTCTGCCTTCTCCTCCTCCCCCTCTCCTGTCTTAAATTTTTCCTCCTCCAATACATTTCTTTCAGAAATGTTTCTGAAGTGATGTTTTAGGAGTGACACACCACAGCTTTTCCAGCATTTAATAAGCTGGTTTAATAGCAAGTACTTATTTGCCTGTGTCTCCCACCTGCAATTTCTTAGCACTAATGCTGGTGTTGCCAAGCTCTAAGTTTCCTCCACATAAAAGTGGTATTAAACGAACTTCTAAATTACAGATCTTCTCCTACATGTTCTAAATATATACAGAAATACTTATTTTGCTCAGTTGGAGTAAATTTAAACTAATTTGATTCTGCAGATTTGGGCTTGTCAGCGCATCAACTTTGTTTAAATCATATCTCTTACCAGATACTACTGTTTTTCAAGACCACCAGCATATCAAAACTGTTATTCTTCAGTGCAAGGAGTACTGGACATCTCAAACACTCCTGAAACAAAGTCCTAATTAAAGTCTGGTAATTCTAGATTTGATTTTGGTACAGACAAGAACTAACAAACCCCAACAATATTTTTTAAATTCAAGCCTAATTTTCAATAAGAAACCTAGAACTTGGACTTTTAAATGTGTCTGGAGGCTACAGTAAGGAAGAAAGCACCTGCATACCATTTTGTAATTGAGCATCCAATTCAAAGTTTCTACTTACTCATTCAAATGCAAATTAAACTAGCTAAAGCACAAATGCCTAGTCTGAGACACAAATTCAATTATAACAAGTCAGTCACAGAATTCTTAATATAGATGCTTTTCTGTACTTATATTTGCATTTTAATCTCAACAGGAGAAAGAACAACGACTCTGGTGAGGTATAAACAGATTAAACTTTATGGTTAGGTATATGAAAAATTAAAACAAGCCAAATAAAATAGACTAATAGGAGCTCTGGATTTTTTGTTTTTTAACTTTAAGAGACAGATATGACAATTTTTATCACGTTTTGTGAAGACTTTTCCTCTGAGCGCAAGAACCGTAACCGCAGACATGAACCCAGAGATATAATCTCAGACTGGTATTCCTGGCATGATCACAGATAGATTAAAGGACAGAAGAGATTGTTCATCTGAACCATGACACCTTTTACTCAACTTAAAAGCACTTTTTCTTCTAGAAACCTTTCAAATTTCAACTAATTAAGAACTGAGGCTCTTTGAATAATTACTCCTGCAGACACCCAGGTCAAAAGGCTTTTGGAGACTTGCTCCATGCACAGGACTGAGCAGCTTCCAGCATTTCCACACACTGACCCACCCTGGCAGGTAAACACCACACTCAAGGGCTCCAACCACTCAGAAGTGCAACCCACATCTCCCAGTTTTTCTGGCAGATGCCCACAGCTCAAGACCAGGCAGTTCTTTCCCACAGGTTATGTGGCTGGTTGTGGTGGGCTCACATTCCCTGGATACCAGCTCGCTCCCCAGCCCAGCTAGAGAGAAAATACAACTGAAGGGTCAAGGGTTGAGGGGAGGACAGGCAGAAATCACTCACCATTTGCCTCCACAGGCAAAATGGACTTGATTTGAGTAAAAATAATCTAAAGTATTGCAATTCAAATCAGAGTAGGATAATAAAATAAGAACAAATCTTAAAACACCTTGCCCCTACACTTCCCTTCTTTCTGGTCTTAACTTTACATGTGAATTCTCTACATATCCCCACAGTGGCACAGGGGACAGGTAGAGAATTCACAAGTAAAGTTAAGGCCAAATGGTCAGTTGGTCCCAGTCCCAGGTCCCAGTTAGGGGAAATGGTCAGTTCACCACATGCTGTTCCTGCTGCTCCTTCCTCCTTAGGGGAAGGACTTTGCACTCTCTTCCCCTGCTCCATCCCACAGGAGACAGTTCTTCATAAACTTCTTTATGTGAGACCTTCACACAAGTTCTTCACAAACACCTCCAGGGTGGGTCCCTTCCATGGGATGCAGTCCTTCAGGAATAGACTGCTCCAGTGTGAATCCCCCACAGGGTAACAAGTCCTGCCAGCAAACCTGCTCCAGTGTGGGCTTCCCACAGGGTCCCAGCCTCCTTTGGGCTCTGCTCTGCTCTGGGGATCTCCAGAGACTGCAGGTGGAACTCTGCTTCACCATGGACCTCCTTGGGCTGCAGAGGCACAGCTGTCACACCATGGGCTGCAGGGGAACCTCAGCTCCAGTGCCTGGAGCACCTCCTGCCCTCCCCTTCTCTGCCCTTGGTGTCTGCAGAGCTTTTTCTGTCACATATTCTCACACCTCTCTCCTGCTGAATCTCCACTGTGCAGATTCTGCCCCCTCCTTAAATACATTATTCCAGAGGTAATGCCACCATTGCTGATGTGCTCCATGGCTGTATGGGACATGGGGGAAGTTTCTGGCATCTTCTCACAGAAGTCACCCCTTTAGCTCCACCAATACCAAAAGCTAGCCCTGCAAACCCACCACACTGGTTCAGAGAAAGCCAGCCTTCTGCAGGGAATACTTCTCATCCTCTTCAACCCACATCTCACAGATGTGTGCCTCAGCACTACAGATCCAAACTGTTTGGACCCAGTGACTGACAGCAGAGCCAGGATTGTGTGCCTTGACAGTAACAAGCCTTGCTAATACAGTAGCTTAAGTAATCCATTTTTGCCCTCATAAAAAATCTGTGACTCTTGATCAGTGCCATGTGCTCAGTATGTTTCACACAATCCCCAAAAAGATGCTTTGACCTTGTGTTGGAAACATACAGGTATCAGGTCATTTTGTTTCAGAAAGGGCACCCACATCAAAACCAAAATAGATACACCTCTTCCCATCAGACACACACACTCATCTTACTCCTGTTTACCGTGTTACTCAGACACTGAATTTAAAGGACTTTGTGGTCTCAGCTGACCTGTAGCCTAATGTTACAGTTTGGCTGAATTTCAGGGTCAAAGGTTATACCTAAAACAGAAAAGCAGAAATAGAGTTCATTACAGAATTGAAATGGATCATAACTGATGATCCACCATGAGCCTAAGTTTAGCTTTACATTGTCTAAAAATCTACCGATAGACCTGGGTAAAGGTTAAACAGGTAAGCACAGCCTTCCACTTAGCCCATCACCATCAACTCCAAACTGAATACAAACAAACTCAACCCCACTCTAAATACAAGTTTTAATAAATTGTAGTCTGATGAAGACTTTTATATGGTACAGATTTCCTGTTGAACAGTTAAGTTGAACAGTTATAAATTTTTATTTACGTAAGTAGCAGTTTCAAGAATGTACTTTCTTTTAGGTATCTTCTGCTCTCCAAACTTCATTTATTTGCATCAACATCCTCCTCCTTACATCTGTCCTTTCATCACAAAGCTGCCTGTAAAATAACTTGCAATTTTCCCATAGCTCCATTATCTGCTCACACCTTTTTGGCATTAAAAAAGTAGCAGAAACAATTGCAGTGCTTGACAGATGAAATTTGAAGAGGAGAGGAGGAAGAGATTTAGTTTGTTGCATTGTGTCTTTTGCTCGGATGCTTTCTGGAGAATTAAAGTGTGCATTAAGCTAAGCATAACACTTCTGAAAGCACACAATGACTCATAAAGGTCTCTTGTGCTTAGCTTTATATTTTTTCCCCAACAATATTTAGTGCAACTTGCACACATCAATAAAGAACATGGCACCTAAGACTATCTAACACACCTACTTAAGGCACAATATTGGCACTTACAAACTATCCTAGTAAAACTTTTGAAGGGCAAAACTAAAACAGGAACTCAAAAGTGAAGTAGAGCAATCAATCTTACACAAACACACGAGCTTTCACAGCCACCAAGACATGCTCTTGCATGTATTAGAGCAGATAGGTTATTCTGCTTTCTGCTCTAAGCACTAAAAATCCTAGAGGGGAGAATTCATGCCAGACTAGAAGACAGCAAAAATGTATAATTTAAAGTAATTTTGTGTTTAAAATACACCAGGACAGAACTTCACAAGCTTAATGTTTTAATAAAGAAATTACATACACACACAGTGGTTACTGGGCTGCCGGGGTCTCTCTTTCTATCTGGTCAGAGTGACCCCGACCAAAGTTCGAAAGTTTCTTTTCCCAGCCCGGTGCTTGAAGAAGAAGTCAGGGCTCTTCATTTTTTCGGTCTCAAGATTGTTTATTGCATCTTATCTATAAAGTTCTTTCTCCCTGTCCAGCCGAGATCCGTTTGGCAGGACAGCCAGAGGCACTCCCCCCTCCTCCAGGGCGGTGTTATCTTTATATACTACAAACTACGTGTACAACATTTACAGTTATTTTCCAATACCTATCATCTATATTAGACAGTGGGTTTCTACTTTAGACCAATCTAAAAGTGCCAACATCACCAGACAAGATGGAGGTAGAGAAGAAGAAGAAAGGCTAGACACGCCCAAATCCCTCCATCTTGTCCCCAGAAACCCCTATACCAAAAATCCTAAAACCTACATTTAGACTCTGTAATTATTTTATTCTTACACTATTTACACTATTGTGGCTTTTATCTCTTTCTATAAAGGTGACAAGTTATTCCGTGGTTCGTAATCGAACCCACTGGTGTTCTGGGCTGTGTGCCAGGGTCTCCGAGCCTCCTGGCAAGGGTCCCAGGAAACTCCAGACTCCCAAAGGAATGTCCTGAGTTCCGACACTGGGCCACAGGGATCTCTGGCAGAACTGCCACCCTGTAACAGCACAGAATTAGTTTGTCAGCATTAGGAATAATCAGGGTCTTCCCTGTTTATTTAGCACATTTAATAATAGTAAAAGCAAAGAAATCTGGCTATTTGCAATAGTGAAACCTAACCAACCCGTATGTATGAATTATTCCACCTTGAAAAGTCACACTGCTGAAAAAATTTAAATGCTTTCTAAGATGAGCAAAAGAAATTAAGACAAAGCAAACAAAACCTCAGCAGAATAGGTGATTTGATTTCAGTTGACAGAAGCTACACATCAGCTAGCTTCCACTAAGGACACCACTGCTACACTAAACAAGCCCTGCAATTTGACATCAAAGGAGTTTTGAAAGAATAGTACATTACTTGCTGAAATCACTGTTCTTCTTCACTTCCTGACATTTTACAGCAACTGCCCAAGGGACATGAGAGACTTCAGCATTAGTCAAATAAAAATCTGAGGAAAAAAGATTCTGTTCTACTCATACAGACACCTTGATTGGAAGAGCTGCTAAAGTGACCTTCCAAGTGATGAGGTGTAATCAGGATGCTTCACTTTCAAAGCATGTAAATGAATTAAAGCCAGAGAAGGTACTGGACAGCTGCCTTAGTGCTTCAACACCCAAAGGTGTTTTTGAAACCAGCTACAAAGGGACATATAGTCCATATTGGAAGTAATTCTCTTAAGAGGACAATTCAAGAGCACACAATTAGCTGGAAACTGCATCCTGAGAGTAGTCTGGTGTGCCTCTTCATTGCCCTGGCTGATGAGGCAAGGGAATATGAGAGCTGTACTGAAGTGGGAATAAAACAGCCAAATCTGTCAGGGACTGGGACAGGAGAAAAGGAAGAGAGGAAAATGGAAAAAACAGGCACCAGTTTCCTCAAACTGTGGAAAAGACCAAAAAGTCTGAAGTATAGATCTGCTGTAAAGACAAAAATTTTCAAAGCAGCAGCTCCAACTTCAGAAACAAGTCACTTGGCAGGAGGAAAAATGTTCAGGATGTTGAGAAAGAAACAGCCCATGCTGGTGCAAAAACCATTGCTGTACAGTGCAGTATGCTCTCCTTCATCAAGTTTCAATTCAAAACATTATCTAACCTCTGTTTCCAATATTAAAATGCTGGCAGTAACATCAAATAATCAAGTGGTATCTTTATTTCCTCATTTTAAGAAAATCAGTCCCATTATATGAAAATACAGTGATCCATTCACACCACTATCAATTCCTTCAGTAGGATGTTTCTACAGTGCAATAACTGGACACAAAGCACAAAGAAAAAAGGCATCTGTAGAAGTGCATGTTAATCTGCAGGCACCAGCTTATGAAAACCTCTGCTACAGTTTATTTTCCTTGCATTTGAACTCAAACAGCTTTTGAGAAATAAAGCAAAACTAAGAACTGGATTGTAGTAATGGAGAATTTAAAACACATTCAGTCAGCCCTGCCCAAGGCCCATATTAAAGGTTGAAAAAGAAAATAATTCTATGCTTTCTTAGTGAGACAAAAAAAAAATTGAGATGGTAGTGTTTGGATCATTATCTCTGTTGCATTGCTCTCTTCTACTCTGTGTTCTAAAAAAAAAAAAAAAAAAAGAGAAAACAATTGCCAACTAAATGCTTTATGTCCTTATTTTAAAATTTAAAAATACCACTTTAATAACTGATCAACAGGAAAAATTTATAATGAAAATTGGGCTTTAATAATATTTCACAACACACAGAATCAAAAGGGTTTATTGGTAATAAAAGCCTTAATTACAGACTCAATTATTGATGGACATAAATGAAGTACCAGTATATCATTTTCATAAGCCGTGCAAAATATAAATTAAAAACCAATGAAACCATTCCCGGGCTTTATTATTTCATGTTAGTAAAAGGGTTGGGATTTTTTTTTTGTTTGGGGGTTTTTTGTTTTGTTTTTGTTGTTGTTGGTTTTTTTAATTTACAAAAAAAAAAATACCACAACGGCCCTCAGTCCCTCTCTTTTTCTTTTCCTTTCACTTAGCTTTACCATCTCCATCCCATTTCTCCTTTCATGCAGTAACAGAGTCCTTCTCAGGCTACTTAAATTCTTTCATTCTGCCATTTTAGATGATGACAGGAATGAGTTCCACTGACCATTCCTGGCCAGAAGCAAGCCAGGCAGCCCCTGCTCCCCCAGGCACTCTGCAGCAGCACTGCCTCGGGTGCAGCAGCAGCATTTGCTAGAGGGACAACCCCACCTGGCCAGGACAAGCTGTTGAAGGCAACAAACCATAGTTTCACTCAAACACCCTCCTCTCACCTCTGCAAAGGGCAGAGCTTACTCTTATGTCCCTCTCCTGTCCACACAGGACTTTGAGAAAGTGTCTTGCAGCTCTCCAACCCCTTTTGTATGGCTCAGGTACCTCTGAGCTGATGTTCCACAAGGTAGCAACAAAACTACAGGGAAAATTGCCTTGCTGACAATGCAACTGAGCACCACCATAAATCAATTCCTAGCACATCACCACAGCTACATCCTTCCACACTAGAGTGCTGTGCTCATTCCAAGATCCTTGCACAGCCCCAGGCACACTTAGCACCCCAGAAAATCACTGCCAGAAGACACCTGCCCTGCTATCAACACCCTGCTCATGAAAGAGTTGGTTAAACCATCTGTGTGATCTGGATTCCCTAATTTGTGCAGAATTTGGGGCAACTTGAGAAGATGCATGATCTTGTAGAACAGAAAAATAGCCCCAGATAAAGGCTTGACAGAGAATCGTGCCAATCAGGCCAGAGGAGGTTGCTATTCTTAGCATTGCTTCTAGTTAAATAAAGACTTCTGAGTTAAATAAAGATATCAAGTGTACCTAAGAAATTCTTTCATTTTCACTGCTGCTGCAATTTGCAGCTGGCAGTTGAGCTTCTCAGTGAGATCCTGGGAAGAAGACAAGAAAATTCTACAAACTTAAAATTACTGGACATCGCCAGAGATTCAACTGTTATGTACCACTTTTAAAAACAGAGATACAGTCAGGACATAAGCCAATTAACAAAAAGGTAATACTGAAACAGAAAATGCATTTAATGAGAGCCTGACTAATGCCAATTAAATGCTCTTTGAAAAAAGAGAATGCCTGTGATGCATTATGATTCAGAAACTAACTGGTCTACGTAAGCTAGCCTCGAACAAGAAATAACAAATTGTTGTGTTAAATAACTATAAAATTAACACAAACCAAGAATTTTTCTTCTTAAATTTAAAATGAGCAAAAACTCAACAGGTAACGCTTAGCAATTTCAGGAGATTTTACCATGCTCATGGAGAAATAGACAAAAAAAAGGTACAAGACACCCAGCTTCACCAAAATTAATTTTATCTTGACCAAAATAATCAAGAAACACAAATAAAACAAATATCTAATAGGGCATAATCTGGCTAGGGGAGCAGCTTGATCCAACCATTTTGACAACTGCAGTTTCCAATACTAGGAACTTAAAAAGAAAAAGAAAAGAAAAGAAAAAAAAAATCCAAGGATTATATTGGACAAAAGATTTTTTTTTTAAATATTTCAATGAAGTAGTATGCGGAGGTATGCAACTCTGAAAGAATATACTGCTATCCAGCAAAAAACCAGAATCAAAGCCTGAATGAGCCTCCAAAAATACCATCATAGAAGAGTCAATAATCAAACACCAATTATAGAACATTTGAACAAAAATAAAGGAGGTACCTCAAAAATAAGAACATGAAAGGTTGCATATAAACAGCAAACACTGTTCTGAAAGACTGACAATTTTATGGCATAATGCACTCACAGCCTGTCACCAGCAACAAATAACTTCTGCACACAAAGAATTTCAGATCCTTGTTGAGAACACTGGAGGAAAATAAAATCACGAAAAAAGGAAAGTTATCTTTTGTTACTCTCCCACTTATCTGTAAATTCTGAGCAATGATGTGGCTGAACTAATCACACAGGGATGCAAGCATTCTTTAAACTCACAAAGCTGAAAGTAAAGTAACCTATGCTTCCAAGTGAAAAAAAGGTGTTTGACTAATGAGAAAGTGCACACCATCATCTTTGTTGTGGGATAAATGTAAATTGAGCTTAGAAATTGAAGGGCTTGACCCTCATCTTTTGGTAGCCAGTTTAAAAGACTTCAGGAAAGAAACATTTCTCCCTCATCTCCCTAAAATGCAGCATGTAGAAACACATTGAGATAATGTGTAGGCATTCAATGAAAATTATTACAGCTCCTAACCTTTGCTAACAAGTTTCAGGGCTAGGTAATTGATTATAAAAATGAAACTGCATTTACTATTTGCTAACTTCTGATAAGCAGCAGCTATATAATTGATTCTCCCTTTCAGTATGCAACCAATTGCACTGGTATGAAAGCCTGTATGTGAAACGCTGGTATTTTATTTAACAGTTTGTCTCACTGCCTACTTTCCCCTCTATGAATAAAGACTGAACTCAAATTGCCATAAAAAAATTATGTGGACTACTTCAGAGTATTTAGTGTTATTACTGGGTAAATTGCCTGAGACAAAATGAGATGCAAGGTTATCTTAAATTACTGCTTTTCTGGGAGGAAATCTAGGAGTCAGAAGCAATCATTAGTTATTGTTCCACAAGTCTCCCAAGAAGATCTGTCACAGAAATCTGGCAAATCTCATAATCCTGTGTTTCTGTATCTCCAAGGCATAGTTTGGTAGACAAATTCTGATTATTAGCTGTATCAGAATAGTTTGCTAATATAAACATAGCTCTCATCAGCATGTGCATTCCTGGCAGCATAACAATTCTCCCTTCCTCCTCTCCCTTGCTTCGCTTTTGACAGTGTGGTGTGCTCATGTAAGAACATCTATGCTCGTACCTGGGCTGATGTAGAAGCATTGGGGAAACGTGCATTATATTCTTTGAGCAAAGTCTGTTGGACAGTTAGCCCTGAGAACTCTACCTAATACTTATCTGATGTGTTTTGTCTCTAGATTGTCCCAAAACCCCTAAAGCTTGTGTTTAATGACCCACAGAGAGAAAAGATCAGCGTTCTTTACTCCTCCGCTTAATCACCTGCTGGCCTAGAGCACAAGTCTCTCCCCATGGTCACTCACACAAATAGGTCAAGGCAAAGGACTTTGAATCCTCATCATGTTCACTTCTGATTGAATGGTTCCCAGACTGAGAAATTCTGCAGAGAACTCCTAGGTGTTATTTGAGACCACAGATGAGCATGCGACTTAAGAGTCACGGTGTCATGCTATCATAGGCATAGTAAAAGAAAGACAAAAAAATATTTGCTTAAGCCCATTCTTTCTTTAGACTGAGCACAAGTTCAAGAAGAAAGCACCATGCCTAGAGATCATTCATCCACTGACATGTCTGTCCACTGCAAAGGGAACAGAGCACATGCTGGTCTTCAATAACTCCCGCATTATCTCAGTAAAATTTCTATAGCTCTTGCTCCCTATCACAGTTGTATGCACTGAGAGCCAAGATTTTACAGGATTTTATTTAGATCTAGACAACTTTTTAAGTATTTAAGTCTCTTACAGGTAGTCAAAGTGATCCTTCCTTCACTCACATTTTACAATCTTCCAGCATAATGAAAATGGATGTCCACGAGCTGGAACAACCTAAATGATCATTATTCACAACAATCTAATAAAATATACTTCACTGAAACTTAATATTTAAAAAAATACAAGCTGAAATTAAAACTACTCTGGGAGTTTATTTTAAATAGCAATAACAATAAAGCACTACAATATCTCGTTGAAAAGTGGGACAAAACCAACACACGAATGGGACCATAACTGAATTAGTCTACACTGCAAAATAAACAAGTAATCATCACAGGATTTGATAGCCATGCATTTAAACATATCCTAAGCCCAAAACTAATAAGAAGGCATAACTATAAAAATAGATCTCTCATGTTAAGTCTCATATAAGTCACAAAACTGCAAATCTGCTCTAAAGGATTTTCTCACATTTTAATTAACTATCATAAAAATATTGTGATGAGATAATCTCGGTTTATATAGAAGCATTTTCTCCATTTAAAATTACGCTCAAGAAAGCTTAGTAAGCTGCCTATTCCCTGCTGACAGGCACAAAAAAAAATTTATCCATTCTTATATATTCTATTTTATAGATGGGAAAACCATGTGTGTGCAATTTAAAAACAGAGGCTTTAAAAAGTCAGTCAAAGAGGTGAACTTACATCAGACTTGGGAAGACTGAACTAGACCAATCCCCTACCTGAACTATTTCTCTGCAAGTCATGATAGCTCAACATGCTCTGCAAGGAGCAGAAAGATACTGTGACTCACAGACAGTATCCAGCATCTTAACACCATCACTTTTGGACTACTGTATCCTCCCAAGACTGCTCTGTAAGGGCCCTGATATTTCTATTCTAAAAATTAGGTCCTTACGAATCTATTTAAATATTCAAATAATTTCAAAGCTGGGTGCTCAATTATATGCTGGATCATGGCCCAAAATTATTGTTTTACCTTAATTTCTGTATTTGGTGACCGAGCAAAGCTGCTGTTACAGGTTTATGGCACCTGTCAACTACCACAAGCTGCTTCTCCCCACCTTAGTCCAGATACAGCATGAACAGGCTTAGACCAGGAAAGTGGCTGACTGTTGCAATTTCAGCAGCACTGGGTCACACATCTGTATTTATTACAATATCCGTATTAAACAACTAATGTTACATTTCTTCAGAATTGGTAACAAGGAGCTGTAAGAACACTGGCTGCTTCCTTCCAGGAGTGAAAGTTTCTTGACCATCTCGAATGCCCACAGTGTAAGGTGAGAGTCACTCCACAGAACATCTGTTGGCCCAACAGGACAGACACAGACATTTAGGTCTCCCAGCAATTATGCTCAGCACATGACAGCCTTTGGCACATTGCCTCATACACCAAGTCTCCTACAATGGCTAGAAGAAAACATTCAGGGCTTTTTCCTTTGCTCAAAACCACTGTCAGTATGAAGAGCTTTTCAGTTTATCTGTCCTGACCTCTGGATGGAGAAGGAAGGCTGTCTAGAAAGGGTGAGTTACTCCAGGTGGCTGCCCTATGAGCACAGGCCACTTATGCCCAGTGCAAGAATGCGTCAGCTTTGCCAAGTCCCTGTGGAAGGAGAGATGGCTTCCTGAGACAGGAAATAACGCTGAACTGTGTGGCTGACAAAAGAGGAACAACAGGGTGACGTGGCAGTAACAGGATCTCTACCAAGAGGGACGTCCTGTGGAATTACTGCAGGTGAAAGGAAAGGCTCTGACTGTCAAACCCAGGGGAGCACGTGGAGATACAGACAGCGGAGGCCAGGCACTGCCTACCTTGAAATTGGGTTGTCCCCTGGTCCTCTCCCTCAGAAAACTCTGCTCAGAGGCTCTCCTCAACCCCACCACTTTCCAGAATGCTTTCCGCTCTCCTGTCACAACTTGTTTCACTCACAAGCCCAAATCCAGCTGCCCTTTCTGTGCAGAGGGCTTCCTCCCCCAGCCATGCAAGAGGAAGAGGAAGCACATGCTGGCTGTGCCAGGGCGCTCTGCTTCCTTCCTCCTGGCATGGCCTGCCTGCTCTCCTACCCCAGGCTCCCCACCACCAACACCCCTTCCCACTGTCTCTGCAGCAGCCGGGACTGTGCCAAGCCAAACCCAAAAGCTGGGCTCCCCTCAGACTCAGCCCACTGTGCTCCAAAACCCCACCCACACAACACACTAGCCCCACACACACCAGCTACAGCTCCTCCTGTCCCCACGATGTCTGTCCCTTCTGTCCCAGCTTCCCAAATGACACCGTATCCTTCCAGTCTCTGTTACAGAACTTTTGCCATGATTTTGCCATAATATTTCTTTTCACAGGCTTTAGGGATATACCTGGTTGAACATGCTGGAAGTAAGTTCTTTGCCTTTAATTTCGGTCTGCCACTCT
Source organism: Haemorhous mexicanus (assembly GCF_027477595.1). Classification (NCBI taxonomy): domain Eukaryota; kingdom Metazoa; phylum Chordata; class Aves; order Passeriformes; family Fringillidae; genus Haemorhous; species Haemorhous mexicanus. Next base: position 18,036,124 of record NC_082342.1, on the reverse strand, counting down.
GCAGAGATGCTGATCTGTGTCTTTGGCCCACTACTGACAGCAAACTTCTCTCTGTAAAGAGAGAAGTTTGCTGTCTCTTCTTCTCTTCAGTCTGTAAAGGCTCCAGTCATGAATATTTGCTTACAGAACAGTGGCAGAAAAGTGAACTTTTAAGTATGCACATTAATACAACCTGTCAAAGATCCAAAGTGCTGCTGTTGCAATCCTAGATACTCCAGCTTTAATTGTTCTCACCTCTAAAGCCTTCACTCTCCAAAGCCCACAAAACATAGAGGCATACTAAGTCAATGACAGAGTGAAGTTAAGCAAACAATATGCTAGCAAAAAAGTATTTTCTATTTCTTAGCCTGAAATGTTCTCAAACATCTTTTGATGTTCAAGTGGTATTCAGAAATCCAAAACACCTCTATTATGTTGTTTTGCTTTCTTGAAATAAGAAATCCAGACCTTTTCTCTTAAATTTCAGCTGCCAAAAGAATAAAAATTGGTGGGTAAGAATTTAAGTAATCTTTCCATTTTTTTCCTTTTCCTATGATTTTGAGAAGTCAGGTTCAGACTCCCCTCTAAATAAAATGGCAAAGAACAGCTTTAGCTTCCAACTCCCTATACAAAATTTTAAACTTCCACTTGTGTGCCACCAGTAGAAGAGATCACATGTGGCAATATACAAAATACAGCACCTAGAAGGCATAGCTGAAGCCACACAAGGGTTCAATCTAAGGCTAAATCACAGGCACAAATGCTCCTCAGCTGCAGCAGTAGCTGGTGGTACAGCTCACACGGTCAGCCTCCCTCCAGAGTCACAAAACACTCAGCCTAGTCCCTTCCTGCAACAGAGGGAAGAAACAGTGTCTCAGGAATTGCTCCTCCTGATGAAAATGGAGACCTCCTTGAGCTTTCTGACCTGGACATGTGCTATTCCAGACATGATCACAAGAAAATCTTCTTGTTCCAAGCCTTGCATGGCAAAGTTCCCCCACCCTGACACTGGGAGAGCTCTTCAACATGCAATTCACCTGCTGTATCTGCAAATATAATTTGCATGAGATTAAGCATTCCAGATTCACCAACAGCTTGTTGGCAATAGAAATTACCAATGACATGCATCCATTGCAGAAGTAGACCATACAAAATTATCCTGCCTTGCAGGAGCAACTAAAGCATTACCAAGCAGCCAAAGGCCGTGAAGTGTCCATTATGTCTGAAATACAGCTCAAGCAAATGCCATAAGAAACATAAATAATTTTTTCACCACTGAAGTACCAGAGATCACTCAAATCCTTTCAGAGGACCTGCATGCTGTAGTACTTCCACCCTGACTTAACAATCCAAGAGTGCTAACATGTCCAAAGGGAAAGTGATTCTCCTAAGCCACTGTCAGTCCCCATTCACAACAGCTTCTACAACTATCACTGTTTGAAAAGCCTGGCATATGGAGTCACTTTTTTCAGAGAATACTCATCAATTTCCTCTTCCATTAAATTATATTTAAAAAACAAAACAAAACAAAAACAACACAACAAAACAACCAACCAAAAAAACCCCAAAAGACCTCCATCCAAACCTGAATCCACATCCAGTTCTCATTGTTCCCTGACCACAGGGAATTAAAAAAACTCTGGACTTTGTCTTTTTTTGTTTTTGACTTTCAAGTTGCTGTTGAGGAAGACAATGGAAAACTGCAGAGCTTAGCATTTTATTAGCAGATTTACCTCACACCTGGAATTAAGCCCCAATAAAACTTTTGGTTTTGTAGTAGCTATCCCTCTCTAAAGACAGAGTAATAGTTCAGCTCTAAAAAAGGAAAAGAAAACGCAAAAAACATAACTAGAAGTGACTTAAAAGCCAGCTAAAAAAACCCTTTAAACATCATGAAAAGTTTTAGCAAAAAATTAAAAGGTTTTCATTGAAATAGTCCCTTTCAAGTTTCTATTTTTAAATGACAAGGTCCCTCAAGTTTTATGTAGAGTTTATCACACACACTGTCATAGAACTTGAAGTCTGTGAACTACCAACTTCCTTCTGTGGTTATGAAAAAAATCTTTACTGTACAGTATGTCCAAAAAATTGCATGAAGATTTCTGTATCTTCATGAAATTTTTACATGAAAATCTGTACTGTACAGTATGTCCAAAAAAAAAAAAAGGCATGAATTCTCTATTGCATGAAGAGAGCCTCTTCAAAAGGAGTCAAGGTCCCTACATGCTCAGTGCTCTGCTCTCTCACACTTAGATGAAAAGCCTTCCAGGAAGACTAGAAATCAGTTGAAACACAAGTAAAAGCAAGCTATGGATGTTACCTTTGTGAATTAGAGTCCATATCTAAAACAAGGCATCCTACCATACCAAGAGGGCTAAGTTTTTATACATACTCACACAAATCTTCCAGTGTGAAGCTCATATGTGGCCTTCAGGAGTAACCATAAATAAAACTATAAGAATAAATCATTTTGAGAAACAGTTTGAATGCATTACTTCCGCCCAGAAAAATTAACAACCTCTTGGACTGAGCCATCAACATCCGTCTTCAAAAATACTCCCACATTTAAAAAAACTGGACTAACCATTCCAGCTAGAAATTATTCACCTGCCTCTCCTCCTCTGGAGGCAAACATTGCTCCTCCCAACACCCACTTCTTTCTGGATAAAGCTGCTGGCAGCTCACACTCGGCTATTCAGCATTCACTACAGAAACACACTGTGTTATTCATTCCTCTATGCCCTGTGCCACTGATGCAATGGAAAGAGAGCCAAAGATTGTGAGCATACTGGGTGTGCTGAAGCCCATCTTTCCTTATCACTGCTGTACTTGCAGATGGACATAATGATGAAAAAGTTACCCACAGCGGGCTTCATGCACCATTCAGAGCAGAAGAAAAGTGTTTCTAAAGAACGCAGACACACCTCTGCAGTAGGTCAGAGTAAGCATGCGCCCAGCAAAAGGTGGGAATTTCTCCTGCTTGGAGGAATAGAGATCTTTCCCCTCTTACATAGCAGAAATGAAAGAGCCACCACAGACCTAAAGGTGACAACCACTACAGGGAGTTCTTGCCAGCTGGTTCTTGAGCTGCATGCTGTCCAAGAGGAACTCCCAGCTGCTGCTGGTGGCTGCAGCAGCCCTCCAAGGCCCCCTTTGCAGGATGATGACAGCCAGCAGGTTCTGCAGAGCCTAACACTACCAGCATGCCCCAATACCCAGCTACACTCCCACAAGACCTCCAAAAAACCCACAATTCTTATTTCCCTGCTCCTATTCCTTTGGCTCTCAGACAGACATAAAGCATCTATTTAGCCCCTCTGATACACCAACAGTTTTACACACAGGCAGAAAGTTTGTCTTCCTTCTGGCCGCAGATACCCAGGGCTTAAAGCTCTTTTGAGATAAGGAAAGAACTTTCTTACAGAGCAGGCTATACATTATGTTAGGATGCACAGAAGATGCCAAAATATTCTGTGATTCTACTAAGGTTTACCTGCCTCTATACCCACAGTAGTCACCTTTCCAACATACCACTTACTTCCCACTATCTCAAAAGTTTTAGACTACTCCCCCTGCTACCCCCAGAAGCTGCACAGAAGTTTTGGATTTAACACCCCAGGTACTTAAAGTGACAAAAAATGACCCAGAGACACAAGGGAGTCTGGACGAAATACCAGAAACCTGACCCATACCAAGTCTGCAGGTGAACTTCGAGAGAGCACACTCCAAGATTCATACAGACGCTTCGGAATTTGCTGCTGTGGGACACCTCACATTAACTGGGGTTAAATCTTGAAGGTAAAGGACATAAACTTCAAAGCTGAAACAGAACCTGTTGCATCATTCAACAGCGGCGTGATGTGCCAGTTCAAACAGAACTACAGAACAGTCATCCCTCCAAAAGTCCTGTTACAGAAACCATGTCAAGAGCTAAACTACTGGAGCAAAGCATTTTCTGAAAGTTTTAAATATTTAACAAAACAGTACAAAACACAAAAAAAGTACAAAATACAAATTCATGCAATACAAAGCAGCTGTCATTATTTACTCAAACACTGGTGACTGTTTCAAACCACAGGACTTCATTATTAACCATAATTACTAGAATTACTTTACTAACCATAAAGCTCTGCATTACTACGCTCTTGCAGAAAAACAACAGTAAGAAACATAATTCACTCAAACTGGAAGCTGCTGGGACACTCACAATACTGATTTTCTTATTGCTTCTGTGCGTATGCTGGGTTCAAGGTCAGCAGCAAGTTGCACAGCAGTTTGAAAACTGAAGAGTAATATTAGGAATTCTTGACAAAAATCTCAGTCATGAATTATATTTGGAAAAATTATCCCCTTGCTAACCTTTAAAGCTGTCAAGTATAAGATGCAAATATTTCCTGGATTTATATCACCAGTTGTCAGAGCACTACTTTGCTGTCAAGTGTCAGAAATTTCCACCTTCCCCAGTTTTTGAAAGCAAATCACATACTGGGGTGTCCCTGTGTGGATTTTAAAATAATGCATGCCCTATCATCCTCTCCCTACACAAGCATTTGATGTGCTGTATCAAGAATGAAGAAATTGATTCAGCATTCTTCTCTCTTCTGAAGTTACAGGGCTACGCTGCAGCTTCCCAAATCCTGCCTGAATATTCCATTTGTCCTTTGCCTGTTCCATGTGTGGTTTTGTAGGTAAAGGCCACTGAGTTCATCTCTACTCTCCAGAAAAGCTAGAATAAACCAACAAATCTTTGACCATCCAGATTTTATCTGGATGAGTCACAGAATCCACTTTGCTAAACACATGCCGCTTTGTACATTTCATGAAATAAAATTCCATGCCAAAATGGATAAACGCATAGATTAATACTCTAGCTATCCCATCAACTGAAAAATCATTCAGAATCTGCAATTAAAAGAAACAGCATCTCACAAATAATTTTGAGATCTCATAGTTGCTTTCAATTGCCCATTTTTAAGTGTATTTCAACCCAAGTATTCTCTGTCAGGTATCCGGTTACAGACGATTAAGTGAACACTTACCATTCCACCCCAGAGATAAACTGTGCCAACCCTCTAAAACAGAACCCTCAGGAATTCTTCCTGGTCAGCATGACAAATTCACTCAGCTCAACAATGAGTTCTCAAGAAACAAATTGTTACATTTTCTAACAATAACAAGCAAGCAAAAAAACCCAAGCAAACCCAGAATCCACCCCATCAAAACTTCACATTAAAAAGCCAAACCAACAAAACCGTGAAAAAAGTCAGTTGTATATGAAATGCCACACTTAAATCAAGCTGTACACAAATTACATCTATTTTGTTCTCCAATATCTATGGATATTTTCTTTAGTTAAACTGGAGAAAAATGGATTTAAAAAAAGCAACTTCTGCAACATGCAAAATGATAAAGGGCATTTGTCTGGGATTCATCTGATTGAAGAATAATGGTGAGTTCATTACAAGTTAACTTGAAGGTGACTCAAAGAATTTTTTTTAGAAGTCCTGTTCTTTATTGAGAATTCATAATTAGTTTCAAAACCATCTGTTCAGAAATACTATTTAAAAAATGAAAGTATTCAAGAAAAATATAAACTCCTAAGTTTACAGAGCATTTACCAACTTTCTGTATGTATGCTTTTCTGTGTTAGAGACATGGAAGGAGTTAAAAAGCATACACCTAACCTGGCTTCTTTCACAATGACCATGTTTACAGAATGGCAGCATACATATTCCACTTTTCCTTAAAATAAAAAATCCTGCAAGAACTTACTGAAAAAACAGACTTTTTTAAACAAATGCCCTACCTAACATTTTACTGGAAGTTCAAACTTTCTCTCACCCCAGCAGTAAGTCTGGTACAATCATTTCCTTATCCTGTTTGTAGCCTATTTCCAGCCACACCACTCTTGGCCCATTTGATCCCTGGAAATACCCTCTATTTATTCTAATTCTTTTTGGGCTTCTCCATGATTCTCACCAGCTGCTTCCTCGACAAAAAAGTGTCACTTAAAAACCTTATTCTGTAGTGTATCCATCTGAAACACCCAAAGCCTTGTACCAAAAGAGAAGTATCTCTAATTGAGTCATCTTTTGGGGTTTGCCTAGTATGTGATTTGGATTTGGCCTTCCTTCCCCATCATGCAACAGGAAGCCTATCATGAAAGTTAGATGCGTTCAGTAACAAAGCCTAGCATGACAAAACGCTGTGAAGAAACAAAGACTTTTAATATAACTTTCTAGCTGAAGCCAGAGGTCTGGGAAAAGCTGAGACACACTGCTTCTAACAGTAAGGTAGCGGAGCTCCCTCTATTGAATTAGCTGCCAATATCTCTTCAAAGCTTTAAAGATGCCAACTGTGGTCAGAATCGATGTTCTAATGAAAACCTAAAACCTGCCAGCCTGGGCAGCTGGGACCCGTCATGTACACTGTATGCAAGAGACAGCCAAGGAAAGGGGACAGCCACCACACAGAGCCCGTGACACATGCCAAAATGTCACTGCCTGCCAGGGCTCCAGCCCTGGGGACTCCTGCTATCCTTGGCTGCTGTTTGAGAGTTTTCCATCAGGTCCCAAATTGCTGTGCCCAAAGCCCACAATTAACAACGCTGGGGCATACTACAGATGGTGCTACCACAGCACAAAACACAACACATGAGTGCTGTTTGAGCTTTTGAAATTTTTCTTCACCACTGGGGTTAACTGTACACAGAGTAGCCCCTAAACAAAATATATGGAAATACAGATTGTTGAAACACTTATTAAATCACCAACTGCACTTTTTACTTCTTATCAAGGGAACAGCTTAGTATTTCCATTGCTGTTGAAAGCACTTTGAATGCTTTCTACCCAAATGTTACAGAACTGTTCTAACCCCTGATAACCTCTAAAAATCACACCCTGCAGGTGCTCTGTCTTGCTCTCTACACTCTTTTATCACTTTCTCCCATTTTTTACCTCCCAAAAGAAGCACATTTATTATCAACAATAAAATTACTAGTTCAGAAGAAACAGCACTGTTTTAATAAGCAAATATTTATTTGCCTTTCTGGAGACCTATATCCATGATAAAAAAAGCAATTTGATCTTAAGCTAGGCAGAAATTCCTCAAAAGGGCCAACACTGTGGAGCAGTAGATTAACATCCACTGGTGTAGGAATGATTGTGATTCAAGCCATCCTCAATAAAACACACTGGGAAAGACAAAGGAAACAAAACCAGAGAAAAAAAAGAAAAGGAAGAAACTTGATCTGATCGCTGCCAGTAGTAGATTGTCAGAATATAAAGCGCATTGCAATCTCCTCTCTAAATGATGAGACTCATTTTCTAGTGTATTAAAGGCAGAAATGTACAGCCTCCTTCAATATTCATCCTGTTCCCATTAAAGAAAATATACCGAGATAAAGAACATGTAGGTCAAAACCTTGTCTTCTGGGAAGATAACACTCAACCATTTCATATCAAAGGGAGTTGTTAATATTCAGGTTTTCCTGGAAAAATCACGTTCTGCTTAAGTAATTTCTAATTATCACCCTACAGCATTTACAATTCTTTAGGAGTCTCTCATTTGAGCATCAGTGAATGGAAGAGTAACTATTTTTCTTGAAGACAGAGGAACTCGAGAGAAATCAGAATATTGCAACAGGTCCTCAATTCTCTTACAAATGTGGCCTTGTATTTTACACACACTTTTTAATAAAAAATTACTGTATTACCAGAGGAAAAAGCTGCACATCAGCCAACTCAGAGGAACCTTGAGTAGCACTGAAGAGAGAGCCTGAAGATTATGGGGTTTTAGATATGGTGAAAATCTATACATAAAATCTAGCCTCCTATTAGAGCTGGCAGAACTAACCAGTACCATACTACAACACCATACTATTAAAGGTGTGGAGAAACAGTTTCAACAATCAGCATGGTAGTATTAAAAAGCCATAAAACTCCCATGTGTGAAACAGCAATGGAATAACCACTGGAGATCAGGCCTCGAGCCAGCTTATCTGTGATCATCATGTTATGGTTATAGAGCACAGATCACAAGAAGGGAAAATGAATAAGGACAATATAGTGTAAGGATTACAATTACAAATTAGAGCTCCTAGAAAATAAGCCCATTCAATCTCCCCCCAGTGTTATTAGGCTCAAAGTGCATACAGAGAGGTGGGGCTCCTCTGTAATCAGTTGCTTACTAGCAACCTGCTCTTATTTCACCCAAAAAGTCCAAAACCACTTTGACAAAAAAATACTCTCCAGGAAGTCCTCTGGTAGAAACCTAAAAAAGCCCACAATGGTGTGTCACATATGAGCAGCCAATATATTAAAGTTATTGCTGCTAGAGAAATGCTTCTTTTCATATGGCTTAGAAGGATCTCCTATGGAATCAGGTATGATACCATGGAAATCTGCAGTGAGCACTCTTACCTCTTAGGACTACAAACCCCACTGCTTAAGTAAGATACTTGCAAGAAAATAGAGAACACAGTTTTAGCCTGATCATAAAGATGTAATTTTCATTATGTAAAACACTTCTCCTATTTTATTTTCCCCTTTATGTATCATCTTGCATAAATATTTAGAGATACTGTTCCCCAAAACTTTCTGCTGGAAATAAGTCCACAAATGAATTCTACTACAAAGAAGATTATACATAAACCCAGGGTAAATAATTTTAACAACACAGGTTACTTTCAGGAAGGAGAATGGATGGTATTGCAAGAAAGGGGATTACTCTTACACAGATTGGAGAGTGAAAATAAAATATCCTGAAATTAAATATGACTTGTGACAGATATATTTATTTCATGAACATAACATATATTTTCTCCAATAAAAATCACCTGGCTGAAATTTCAAGGATTTACAGACCTGGATGATTTCTGTTGTTGCCCTCTGCCTTCTCAGTGCTACAAACCCAACAGTAGAGGGGAGAGCACAAGAAAAATAGTTTATGTTGGAAGACTTTCACATCAAAAAAGAAAAAAATCCCCTAAATATATCAAATTCTTCCTAAAGCAATCAATTGAAACTCACTTAGGAATGAGTCTGGTTACCTGTATGTTAGGCCACAAATACATGGCACACTGAAGCATATACACGTTGTGCAGATGTTTTCTGACTTCAGTTTCAGAAAACCCTTGTGAACTCCAGATCTTAATATAGAAATCCAGTTTCCCTTGCTCAAAGTCACACCAGATATACCAGGGAAAAAACGCAGTGAGAAGTGAGAACACAATGAGTGTCATGAATAAGATTACATGTTTCAGTCTTGCTAGGCTTAGGCAATATGTAGCAAGCCTAGTAATAAAAGGAGAGACTAAGAGCTTCCTTGTAATCCACCAGAAAAGCAGGGGGAGGGGGAAAAGTCATAATTAGTCATAACTCCTGATTAAGAGTTTACTTTCTTTTCACATACAGCCATTCCTCTAGAGATGTATGAGATTATAATCCTTTTTCTCACTTAGTCTGACCTAGAGGCAGTCTCTTAGTGCCAAATGTGTACTTGGACCCCCTCTCTCTTTTCAAGATGGGTATCTTCCTAAGCAGTCTATTCTGTGAAGAAACAAACCCCAAGTTTTCGCATCAGGAACTCCATCATTGCAGTCCATCTTAAATATTGCCAGAGATATTTACAATTGAGGCACATAAACTTTTAATACCTCATCTATTACTTTCCATACCCAAAGCTCAAATGGAACTCCCAAAAGCTGAGCACCATGATGGAGTAATACACCCATAATTTGTTAAAAAAATTAGCTATCATCTAAAATAGATGAGATAGCAAGGGGGAAGAACCAGTAAAACTACAACAATATCAAGACCTTTTTATAGGTATTTTTGTATGTAAGTATATTTTCTATTCGTCAGAATAAACAGAGAACTAGAGGCTGAAATCTACAACTGGGCTTTCCACACATTTTCAGTATTGCAGGGAAAGTTTGTAAGCTGAGGTGGGGCTGGTTTCTCCCCAAACATATTTCCTTACAGTTAGCCTGAGCTTCTCCTTGATGGGGCAAGGAAGGAATGAAGAGCAGAAAGAACAAGTTTCATTATTTTGCTGGCAGCCTATTAAGATCGCAGGTAGTCAAGCGACATTTTTTTAGAGAGCTCCATCAACACAACCTTTGAGATAAAATATTTTATGGTTTCACATTTTCTTCAAATGGAAAATGTAGACAGACACACAATCACCAAGATCATTTTGTGTTTACTTGGTTAAATCTCTCCACAGAGGCAAAGTCTTGCTTCTTAGAAGCTGAGGTGCTTATCCCTCTGATAATCCACATGCCTTCAAGATTTCATAAAATGAACTATATTTCCTGAAGACTTTCTCTGCATCACAGCAACCAGTATTCTTTGTAAGCTCTGCCACCAGGACTGGTATTTATTATGTCCGACAGTGATTATACCCTGTGTTTGCCAAAGCAAAAGCCAAGCAGCACAGCCTGACACACGGCTTACAGTTCCAATATTGCTGTTGATTCTGTCTGGAGCTTTTTTACCGTTCTGTTTGAAATTACAGATTCAGCAGGCTTGTTTTACTGTTGTAGCTAGTTTTCCGTTTTCTACTTGGAGCTTGTAAAACACAAAATACACCTAGTGAAAAAGGTCTGCTCTTCTCTTTTATTTCGCCAAAACCATACTGGCCGTAAATGGTTAACTGGAAAGCACGTAACAACCGGGCAGAGGCCAGGAATGAAAAACCACCAGCAGTTCCTACACTTCTGCAAACCCTCCGTTGTTTCAAAGGCACATAGAGGCAAAGCCATTTCTTAAAGCAATACAAAATTTTACCACAGGCTGACGCTCTTTCTACAAGAATAATGAGACGGTCCCCGCGCTGAATGCAGAACTCCTCACTTCACAGCTTTTCCCTCAGACTTCACTTTCACGCTCAATATTTACAAAACAAAGCCTACAAACACCTCATAGCCAAAATATTCCCAGAACAATTAGGATATTTAGCACTCTCTGAGCCTTCCTACTTCCCCAGCGCCTCTCTCAAGAGTGCTTTTTAGGGGCGGAGAGGGGAAGCGAAGTTACCCACGCGATGCCGATCTGCCGGAGCAGTCTCAGGCACGCAGCGCTGCCCCCGGGCGCGGCGCCCGCGCTGCCCCAGCGGGCTGCCCGAGCAGGGGGCACCGACAGCGGGGCAGCCCCCGCCGCGCCCGGCTGCCTGCGGGCGGCAAGTGCCCGCCGCGCTCCCCGGGCTCCCACTGGCAGCGGAAAGCGGCGGGAGGCCGCCGGTCCCGCGTTGTGCAGGCACGGCCACGGGCGGCACTGAAGGCGCGGAGGGGAGAAGCGGCTGAAGCACCGAAGTTGCAGGCGGCGGGCTGCACAGACGTGCCGCTCAGCCTGGAAGTGAAAGCGGCACGGCACCGGGATTCGGCTGTCGCTCCCGCGGGGGCAGCGCTGCCCGGCGGCCGCTGACAACGCCCTGGAGGGACCCCGCCGCCGCTTCCCTCGGGGAAAGATGAGACCAGCGCGTCTCGATCCCCCCCACCGCTGGGGCAGCTCCTGCCTTTTCCAAAGCAGAGACGGCATCAGCCGGCGCACCCTCGGAAGGTAGGGGAGGACCGCTCTTTTCCAGAAGCGCAGGGGGATGCGGCGGGCACCACCGGTCGGGAGCGACCCCCGGCGAGCAGGGAGCGGGGGTAGGTGCTGGGGCGCTCCGGGGAGCGGCGGGCGGGCACCGCCACCTGCGCCCCGGCCTCCCCTCCGCCAAGTTACGCGCGGCCGGGACGGCGCGGCCGTGGCCACCGCTTCCCGCAGGCGGGCGCTCACCTGGGGGCAGGCAGAGAGCAGCGAGCAGGAGGCAGAGCAGGGGCGGCAGCGGGCGGCGGCGGCAAGAGGCGCAGGCGGCGGCGGCGGGGGGCTCCATCATCCCGCCTGCCCGCGGCGGGACCGGGAGGCAGCGGCGGAGCGGGGCGGCGCGCCCGCGGGGGCTCTTCCCTCTCGCACCGGAGCGCGGCAGCGACTTCTCCCTCGTCGAGGCCGGGAAGAAGCAGCGGCGGCTCTCCCCCGGCGCCGGGAGCAGCGGTAACTTCCCGGGCGCGGGCGGCGGGGCGGCTGCTCTCCCTCTCGGCGCGCAGCGAGGAACGACTCCGCACCGGAGCAGGTGGCGGCTCCCTTCTGGCAGCCGAGCGGCGCTCCAGGACTGAGCGCTGCGGCGGGAGAGGCGGAGCCGGGCGGCGGCAGCGGCGGGGCTGGCCCGGCCCCCGAGCCCCCGCCCCTCTCGGAACACGGCGCGCAGGCGGGGGGAGCCCCGCGGGCAGCCCCGCCGCCGCCCCGCCCGCTGCAGCCTCCCCGGTGGCCCGGGATGTGCGGGCTCTCCAGCTCCGCGATGTGCTGCTGCCTCTGGGGCGGCGATGTGAAGGCGAGGGGGCCGGGGCTGGCGGGCATGCGGGGCATCCGATCCCCTCTTCACCTACTCCTGCTTTGCTTCTGCTCGGTGCTTAGGCTGCTTTCTGGTGCTGTGTTCAGTATGCGTGTTGGTTACGAGTACTGCAAATCCAAAGCTAAAAAATAATGAATTAATAATGACAATACCTGTTCTGTTGAGTGTATAGAAAGGTGATTGTGCCTCCTCTGAGCCAAAATGAAGAAAAAAGGGAAAAAATTAAAAAGCAAAGATAATAACGATCAGCTTAATCTGATTTAGTTGATTAACAGATGACTGGATAAAAGGAGGGGAGCTCACAACATTCTGCATGAAGAAATGCACTGCAGGGTGAAGGGGGATCTTTCGTCACTTGTGGAAGTCGGCTGCCCTAAAGGTCAAAAAGATTCCTCATCAAAGTAATGTAATCCAGAAGCAGCGCTTTCATGCACAGTGCTCCATTCTCCTGTTTCGGTCTGAGTAAGCAGTGTTGTTTCACTGAGAGGGAAGAGAGCACGCTGAAGCCTCACAGCAAGTTTCTCAGCTAACATTTCTGCATGATCAACATGTAGCCCACGCAGTCATGTGAAGTAAACCTGATGTCCAAAATCTGAAATATGAATAATGCACATAGTTTGGTCTTTCCACAGGGACTTTCTAGTAGTGAAATTCGAAGTGTCAAGTGCTCTATCTCGCTTCACCATGTGATGATTTGAATTCTTGGACGGGAACTTCCCCAAAACTCCGGAAAATGAAAGACAAACTTAGCCAGTCTGTTGTGCTATTCTCAAAACAATTTTCTTGATGTCTAACAACTAAAAATACTTAAACATTACAGTGATACAGAGTACGTTTAGAAAAACACAGCCTGTGTACTTTTTTGCATATCAAGCTTGTTTTTTCTAAAGAGGGGTAAGGAATATTTGGCTTTTAGAACTTTAAAGTATTGTTTTCACTTCACTTATTGTTTCTAAAAGTTCTTCTGTTCTTCCACATTATTATTATTATTATTGTTCATATTGTGTACAGCATGCCATGCAATCAGTTTTAAAAATACTTTAATTTCTAGGCTTATTGCTCAGCAGAGCTCTGTTGTCTTTTGTTTTCTCAGCAGATTTCTCTTTATGGGCATATTACTAAGCAGATTAAAAAAATACTACTTTTAAGAGCAATAATCTTTTTGTTTTCCTGTTGAAGCAAATTAGTGTTTCCCATTCAGTGTTTTGGTGTTTTGTTGGTTTGTTGGGTTTTTTTTTTTCCTTGCATGTTTAGAAGTATGGTAATCATTAGCAGGGAAATTTAATATTTCTCTTGCTGTCAAACCTGGAGACCTCCTCAAAATCTTGAGAGAGATCCTCAATGGAATGGAACTGAGATGACCGTCTAACCCAGTTCAAACTTTTATTCCTGCTTTGTTTTTTTTAAATTTCTAGAGCTTTTAATAATATGTGCTGATTTTGCAACAACTTGGGCTCCATTACAAATTAGGGGCCTAATCCTGTCTCCTGCAATGATATGGGCAAGCTTATTGAAGTGAGTAAAATTGTGGCTGGCAAAAAGTGGCAGAAAAGGCCAACTCTAAAAATGCTCTAAGTGTACATAAACGTAAGAAAATACTTACAGGCCAGAATTCACTCTGCATTTAGTAGCTGTTTGCTTTTTTTTTTCAACATGGCAATAGCGAGATCAATTTGTATAAATGCAAACACATGGTTTGCTGGTTTAGGGAATTAAAGTACCTTGCTTTCAAAGCAGATGATTAACTGCTGCCTCATTTGCATCAACATAATGAGTAGTATATGTTCTCTCTCACTGGGAGAAGGGATAAGGAAGACTTTCTGAATATTGTAAATATTTTCCAATGGCATGGTGCAGAGACTAAAAGGCAAGCTATAGAACTATACATTTCAGGCAGGCAAAACATATAGAGTAATTTTACAATTTATGCTCAAGATAGTATTGTGAAAATTTATTTGACGACTGTTTTGCTCTGAATGTGTTGCCTAAAGTCTGTAAGGAATATGAGAAATGTGAGAGATTACATTAAGGAGATAATACTTGAATCAAAAATATGATTTGTTTAGGGTTTCCCCTCACTCCTTTGTCATTTATCTTCAAAGCTGTTTCTACCTTTCACATGAAAGGAGCTCTTTGAATTCTGAGTAAATAGAAAACATCTCAAGCTCAGATTACTTAAGTGTTTTGATAACTTCACAGGATTTTAAATGTGATTAGAAATTGTTAAGATAATTATTAAAGATATCTTTATATGCTATGTCATTTTAGCTAGCCTCAGTTCTGAGACTTTATAATTAATTCTTTTAATGTCTGTTAGGTTGATAGAACATAGATTTTTTTTTCCTACAGATTATTTTTTTCGGCCATGCTCCTCTTCCTATTGAAGTTAATGGGAGCATGAGTGAGGCACTGTTGGAAAAGCAGCAATTGCCTGGCAATAAAGTCCAAAATAAATATTTATTTTGAAGAAGCTAAAACACTAGTACAAAAAAATCTGTAGAAAATAACTGTTTTTGAAAAGCAATAACAATATTAATACATCGTTAAATGCTTAATCCTATCAAACCATAGATTTTCTATTTATGCGACAAAGTGGATTGAAAGTGTAATCCATTAATAATGGTCATGCATAATAACAAAGAGTTTTTTTTAAGCTGAAACACCATTTCCCTTTTACAACAGGTACATAAAACACTTTGGAAGCCAATTTCTAGCAAGAATAATAGAGAATAGTGTTTAATAGAGCACAATGCTCCTGATAATTTATGTGTTGTTAATAGTGAGGGGATAACTGTTAATATTGTTTCAATGAAACTCTGAGGGATGGTTTGGCTCAGCACTCAAAATACAGTCTGCAAAGTGGAGACCTGTTGTTGAAACTGCCCTTGAATTGTAAGACCAGCATTGAATGCAATGTCCAGCCTTGCATTTCTGCAAATCTGATTCTGTTTGGCTGGGCGCTGCTGGGGTAAAGGTGTCAATTCAGAAGAGACTTGCATGTTTTAGATTATTGTCATCTCTGTTAAAATGTGATTCAGCATTATCTAACTCCAAGGTTTAAGCATATATGTAATCCATACTGCTGGTTACAACACAGACACGGGAATTCTTGGTGAATCAGATGGGACTTGGCTCATGTTTTATGACTCTTGAGAAATCCAGCCCCCTTAGGTGCCTTGAATACCTTTAAACACCAGGCTGTGCAAATCTGAGCATGTTGAAATCAAGCAGAGTCTTTCACTGATTTTGCTTGATTGCACTAGAAGCTGGGGTGGATGAATACTCATGTCTGTCAGGGATCGTTTTGCATTGCTCAGTACTGGCACGTGAAGATAACTGGCACATGAAGTCTTTCTGAAGTCAATCAGCTGTACATGGTCAAGTACACCTCTAGGTTGTAAAGTATTTCAAACAGAACATGAAAAACACAAAAAATGATCAAAAACCAGAGCTGGCACAGTGAACTATGACCAACAGTAGAAAAGAAGAAAGCCTACTTAATTGGGGTTTCTGCAGGTATCTGCAAATTATCTGTCTTTGACCTAAGTAAACAAGACCCATATATTTGGAATAAATAAAAAAACCCTGACAAATTACAAAAGAATGCATAGAATCAACATTTTCAGTATTCCTTCACTGCAAAAATTGTACTACTCATGAACGTTAGCAAATGCCTGCCAGTGTTGTTATTACAGTAATCAGCGTAGCAATTAGGCTCCTGAAACAAACTTATTTTCCTATTACCCATGTCCAGTGCACCTGTTTTTTACATAATTTAACTAAAGGACCAGCACTGTATAAACATTCAATACATAACATTACATTTGTATTATATACAAAATACCTAGAATGCTTTCAGCTGAGATGAAATTTTCATAAAATACAAGTGGAACCTGAGAATAAGGAGTTTGTATAACATCTGGTTGTCTTTAAAAGTTTGTGGTCTGCCTTAAAAACAAACATAAAGAAAATAAAATTTTTAGACTATTAGCAGGTTTTATGTTCAAAATAGACAAGAGTCACATTAGATGATGATGACTGAGAAGTGCATAAAGAGAAAAAGCAATCCAGTTCTTTAGGCTAGACCAGAATATATCAACTTTACTGGCCACCTACTTGCCTTTTGTGAAGGCTCAATGACCTTTTCCTCTGCCTTTTTCATAAAGGCTTGAGGTAGGTAAAAGTAAGCAGTTTTCAGATTTCAGGTCTCTTTTTTTTCATTACAAAAGCCAATTATGAGGGCAAAGAATTATTTTTTCTGTGGGTATCCAGTGGGATACACAATTGCGAAGAGTAGCACTGATAATATATTGGAGAAGTAAAATAGCTATAGTACAAAGAATGAGATTATTAGCATTGCTAAAGTGGTTAGACTGTTTCCCCTTTTCTCAGTGTCCATGAAACCGAGTTCTTTGACTTTTTGTGCTTTCTAGTCCTTGACAGTCCCTGAATGTAAAGGGAAAATACCTTAATAATATAGGATCTGATGGGCCTCCTCTACTAAAAAGCATCCTTGACAAGACACGTTTCATTCTGCCAGAAATATCCTGCAAGCAGTTCTGCAACACCTGGTTTGCAATGTCGGCATGCTGTGAAGGAGAAAGAAAGAGCAGAAGTGTCGTGTGATTTATTAGGATGGCACTGAGCTTCTCTGCCCTGCTGGATGAACTCTTTACACTTACCCACAGCTGGCCTGCCTGTGTGCAGGATGGACTTTCCTCAGTCTCAAGTGATGCAGAACGTAGTTCTCAGAGGGGCCCAGCCAAGTCCTGGCTTGAGAAGTTGCTTCTCGGGCTGAGGAGCCTTTCCACAGGGCTGTTCACAAAGGAGTGGAGTGCAGATGGTGTTGGCCCCAGCCTCACCTGGAAGCAGTTCCTCATCTGTTCTCTTGATGTCGCTTGTGGCTGAGGCTTGGACTGATTTGATTCTTGCAAGGTCAGCTCTGTCATAATCTGCCCCAGATTCCAAATCTGGGCCTGTGCTACCCAGTTCTACTCACGATGCCAAAGCAAGTGCAGACAGCGTCCTGGCAGAGCAACAGAGGGGAATGGAGGCCTGCTCTGGCCAGCAGCCTCCTTTTATCCCTGCTGCCACTCATTATTGCAACATTAAATCATGGCACTTTATAAGGTAGGCACTCAAATAGCTTTCACCTTTGTCCTGCCTTTCCTTTGAGGATTTCAGATTCTGTGAGAGCATTAAGTGCTTGGCAGCCTGTGACATTGGGCAAGATACTGAAACTTAGAGGTATGAACAGGTTTCCTAATCTGTTTGAAAAACTAATGGTGATTAAAAGAAAGGCTTCAGAGTTCCTGAGATTTCACCCTCATTGAACTATTCTGTTTATATTTCTGTTGGTTAGAGAAAGGTAATAAAAACAAATGTAGAGATTAGAAGCACGGCTGGTAGTCAATTCAGTGAAATGCTCCTGCCTGTACTAGTTAGTGTGCTCATGTTTAATTTTCAAACTTAGCCAAGGGGAGAAAAGTGGAGGTAACTCATTCAAAGCATGTTAGGGATTTTCTCCTTTGCATTATGAAAAGAGCAGTGAAAGTAAGGATGGAAGGAAATGAGGCATATTTTATAGAAAGTATGAGTGCAAGATATGGAAGTAACTTTGCTCTTTATCCACCTCGAGACCACTTGGGTTTAGGTCTGCTTGTGAAGAAAATCAGTGAAAATTGAGCAAACCTGTATGTCTCTATGGAAGATGGACAGGGCAAAGACCGCTCAGAGCCCTTCATGCCTGCTCAGAACTTACTTGGACCAAAGGAAATTTGTTACCTCTTCTGCAGAAGAAATTTTCTTCCTTTTTTGTCTTGCTTGAGCCAAAGAACCTTTCTCAACTGTTGAAGAATGATGAGATAGTGTTGAGTAGAGTAGGTGCGCCATACTGCAGAGTTCAGATCCTTCAAAGTACTGCTTCGTTGAGAGATTCAAATAAGAAATGAGAAAATGAGAGATGGTGATAAAATGAGAACTGAAAAGGAAGGATTAAAATAGAGAGTTAGTACCAGGTTCACACCAGTTTTCAATACTAGGACACTGGATTCTGCACATCCCAAAGCTGGGCAGTTTCCGTGTGTGACAGGTATTGCCTCAGGCCCTAGTAATCAGTTTTTCTTCACACTCTTGCTGGTAGTAGCAGACTTTCTCATGCTGCATGACTTTTAACATATGCAGCTTTCATTCATTAACTTGGAGGAGAGGGTCAGCAGGAAATCAATTATGCTTTTTTTTTTCCTTTTAATGTAGCCATATGCAGAACCATTAAAATGAATCCACTGTCTGTGTTCCAGCATTGCCATTTCTTCCTTGCAATGTTTATTGCAGTGTGTCTGCCCTCAGTTGTGCTACATCAGCACTTGTAGATTAGGAAGAGCAATTCCTAGGTAAATGAAAGGAATTGCTTTTCCCACTCTGCCAGTTAACCAAGGCAGGAATAGGCTTGCCTCAAGGGATTAAAAAGGCCACCAGCTGATCATGTGCTTCTCAGAGCCATGTGTTTTCTGAACTCTGAAAAAAAGTGTATTTGATCATCTCTCATTTTAACTGGATACCTGTGTCAAGGCTAGATTTGTAAATTCTATTTTTAAATGCTTGAAGATTAAAAGGTTTTCAAGACCAGACTCAGTATTTCAGCGCAACTTAGGTGAATAGTATTGGAATATCTCCCTTATATATGTAATGCTGGCTCCTCAGAAGGTGATACCTTTTCAAGGTGGGCCCTTCAAAAAGGGCACAGTGATTGGGACTGTTGAAAACAGAGAGTTTAATTAAATCAGCAGAAAATTGCCATGCTTGAAGATGTGAAGGGTTAGCACATGGATTTAGAGAATTAGCCATGTATGAATCATAATTATGATATAATATATATGTTTCATTTGAGCAAAAGACTCTGAAGTGCTTGAACTCTCCTTAAATAGCTTTGCTGTTCTGGAACAAGGAAGAGCTCCTGCTACAGGTAGTTTACAGACGAAGTAGATAGGATGAGTAAAGTGTGCTTTGAAGGAAAAAAAAATTGTTATTCTTGTACATCATCCTGGCTCAACTGAGTACATTACACTGTTGTAAGCATTTCTTTTTTTATGTTAAAAGAAAAAAAAATGTAGAACAAAAGCAAATCAAACTTGAAAAAATTTTGATTTGCAGAAATTATAGTAGGAGATGTATTTTCATAAAAATGAACTTGTAATTACCACCAATAAACTGTAGTGATGTCTTTGGGAGGGATGGTGATTTATGGCATTTTATGTTGGCAGAAGATGTAACCACAGGTTGTTGGATTAGACACCAGTGCTGAGTCACAGTTTAGAAGGTAATACCAATTACTGGTGCATCCTTGTGAGAGAGGCTCACTGTAGCAGCTGCCCCATGTGTTTCCACTGGCTAAAATAATCAGTGCAATTATAGAAGCAGTGCTGCAAGGGCTTTTTTTTCCCTTCACATAGAGTTCTGAGAATTTCTGATAAGGACGGATAACTAATATTTTGGCAATCTATTTAGTACAGTCTTAAACTCAAAGGCTAGAAGACAATTGTTATCAGCTGTCTAAGGATCACACTCTGCAAGAGGTGGATTCGCAAGAACATTGTAGATTTCAAGGTCAGATTCCCATTCTGTCAGGATGTCTGTAATGGTTCTTAGTCAGGAATGGCAGTCAAAAGGGTTGAAACTTGCCTGGCATCAATGTTCTTAAAGTTTGCAGTTAGCAACAAGAAGACAAGTCTACCTGCTTTGCTTAGGGCAAACTTATCAAGATTTCTCTACTTTTCTGGCTTTCATTTGACCTAACTTTTTAAGTCTATGACATTTTTCAGAGGGCAATTTATTCCCTTGACTCTGCTACCCTGAGTTTTAATTTATTTTTAGACTTTGTGTTAACCCTACCCTCTCATTGTCAAACAGTCTCCCATGTCTCACAGACAAGATGTTTCTGCTTCATTCCATGTTTGGAATGATAGTGTTTGTATTTCCAAATCATCATTACAAATTATGGGTCCCTGATTTCCTGGGGATGGCTGATTCCATTTCCATGTGATGTAGTGAATTGATTCCTTGTTTTGCTTTGCTTATATGCATGGCTTTTACTTTCACTCTTAAAGTAAAGTTATCTCACCCTTAAAGTTTTTTTCACTCTTACCCTTCTGATTCTCTCACCCATCCCATTGTGGGGAGTGAGCAAGTGGCTGGGTGGCTCTGAGCTGCCTTTCAGGGTTAACCTACAATAGGTCTTGTTCCTTACAGAATTGTTTCTGACCCATTGCTTGAATTTATCTTCTGTTTTGTACTTTTTAAAATTCACTCTATGCTAAAGATGTTACACAATCACTACAAGTGAGCAGGCTTTGTATCACTTTATTAATAGATAATGACATACACAAAATAGAGGTCATGCCGCTTGTTCACCAACAAAATTGTATGTTCAATATGTAGTTCAAGATAAGAAGATGCATCTGTGTAAGGGTGTTTGTTAAGTGTAGGATGTATACTGAAGAACCATTTGATCCTAAAACTAAACTTTTCCCCTGCTGTTCTTTTGCAAGACAGTTGTAAAATCTATTTAAACAAACAAAAAAAGGATGCATTAATCACAGTTCTCTGCGCCTTGATCACATTCACTCACCCATTCTTTAAGTATAAATCTTTCAGCCTTGTTGCTTTCTCACATAGATAAAAGGTGTAAAAGAAAGAGAAGTTGGAAATGGGAAGAGAGTGTAGACATTTTGTAAGTCCTTTTGTGGGAGAGATGGGGAAGGAAATTAAAATTTGCTTCAATGACACAGTGCAGCAGTGTATGAAATTTCAGTTTTCTGAGAATGAAGGTGAGGTTTTAGAGAGGCATAAATGAAGTTTACTGAAGTGAATGCTGCTGTTAGGCAGACAGGTTTCCACTTTCTTTTGAACCACTGCAACTAATTTTGCATGCATTGTGAGCTTTTTTTTTTGCAAATCATATCTCTTTTGAGAGAGATGAACCCCTTGAAAAGCAGAACACTCTAAAAGGCAACCAGGAGGATTTGAGCCTATAATTGAGCTCCTACTAAATTAATTTTGCATTGTCAAATGCTACTTGATGACATGGAGGATGGGACAGCCATATAATTCTTATATTGTATGAGCCAAATTCTGAGGTCTTAAGAGGTTCTTAGAGATGGCATCTATCTCACTTATAGCTAAGTGGCTCTTAAATTTAAAAAAAAGAAGAAGAAGAGAATAATAGTACTTCGAGGCAGCTTCTGTGAAGTGCTCGTCATGCACAGTTCCAACAGCACTTTAAGGAAAAATGTCAGTATCACTATTTATATCTAATTCAATTGGGAAACTGAGGCAGAGGATGAAGGGGATTGAATTCCTGAATCAACAAGTAGTCTGTAAAATACTCAGAAACGGCTACAAAGTCCCATGAATGCTGGTAATGCCCTGTAATCTATAACATCTTGTTTTTTTCCTCTGAATGTTGCTTGAGAATAAGCTATCCTTGAGAGAAACTCTTCAAGTGGGCCACTTCAGTTCTTTGAGAAATGTTAAGAAGTCTGAATTTGAGAATTATTTTAATCCAATGCCCCTTGGTATTGAATCCTTCATGTCCTTCCCAAAGTATATGTGAAGCCTTTGTGGAAACCATGGATAATCTGGAAAATGGTATTATTAGGAGGCAGGCAGCATGTTGATTTATCTCCTTTGCATTCAAGTCATACACTGTGATCTTTGTTATTTCAATAGCTGACAACCACAAGGACCAGAATGAAGAGCAGGGAGAAGGCTGAGCCAGAGATGACAGAAGGAGAGCTAATATATTGTCACAGGGGCTTTGCAATGGGTGCATTATCCTCCTGTGACAGCAGACTGCCCTCTCAAGGTATTTGTTCAAAGACATTTCTGAAGCTAAGTCCTGCTGAAACATGAAGGTTTAGATAATGTTGGTTAAATGTGATTTACATCTGTATGCAATGAAATAAATTATGATTAGGTCTTTTTTTTTTTTTTATGAAAACATCCTTGGGATTATACATATGCAATCCATAGGATGTGTTATTTAACTGTAAATAAACTGAAGCTAGACAAAGCTATATGGAAACCATGGGGGGCAGAGGTACTTTTCTTGAACAGGTACTCAAGTGACTACTACATTTAATGCAATAGACATTATAATTACTTGTTTTTATGAACTTTCATCATGAAGCCCTAAGTTCTGATCAGAAGATGGGCAGAACCAACATTATTATGGAACATTCATGGGAAAAGATGGATGGAATTATGTGAGTCAGTGTGGTTCAGAGTGTTGAGGCTGTTCATGGCTGTAGGAATTGGGTCTTGATTTTTCAGAAGGATGTCATGTTCCCCATGCAGAGCAGCTGCTGTTACTGATGACTCCTACTGTTTGAACACATGAAACGCAGCAGCAGTGGCTACACAATTGTATGTGTATCTATATAAGGGAATTAATAGATTGGAAATAAGTTTGGAAATACCTTTGCCTTCTGAACAACAGTAGCTTTAGAACTAATCCACTCTTGAACATGTTGGGAAAATTATTCAGTTGCAGCTGGTAGGAGGCTGAAGAGTAGTGAGAAACAGTTGCAGACACATATTGTATGCCTGTTAACTCGCATTCTTGGTTTTGGTCCTTTTTATTCCTAAATTTACAACTACTTTATTTTAGTATAGTAGGTTTGAGGAAAAAAAATTGTTAAGCATATTACTTTGCAGGTAATCTTTGCATAAATTCTGCCCAAAGCTAATTTACTTTTGTTATTCAAATTTACTCCAATGTAGTGTTTGAGAGGTCTTAACACTCTTGTGCAACATATGCAAGCTGATCTTAATGAACAGGTTATTGTGGGGTTTATACTTTTTATATCAGTATGAAATTGAGAATTTTACTTTTTATTTATTTATATTAAAACTTTCCTGTATTGTCAAGTGACACCAGTATTTTTGCATGAATTACTGCTGACCTGAAAAATTGTTTATGTACTTACTTAAGTCCATCCTGTTTGTCTTCAAAGTGAAAGAACAGTCTTGGCTGATTCAGGGCAATGGCTTTTTTGTAGAATGTGTAGTATATCTTCATTGCCTTTTAGCCTAGATGCAGCTACCATAGGCTGCAAAGGTTCTTCATGAAATCCTGTAAGCATGGGTGAGTTAGGCTGCTCTTATTTCCTGTTGTTTTTCTCTCAGTATCCCAGCTAGTACCAGCCATTGCTGTTGCAGACACACACAGCAAACCCGAATTGTCTTCCTTCAGCCGTGTTTCTCTTGGTGGCAAGGTGCTGCTTCTAGCAGTTCAAGTGGAATTCACTTCCTTTCCAGAGAGGTCCTTTAGGCAGTGCTGTTGGCAGGTCACAAGCAACTTTAAACGGAATTCTTTTGTTATGCAGGTTGCTCAGTGTGCATCCCATACTCCCCAGATAATGGCCGTATAGTAAATTTCCTGTTAAACAAGATTATGGCTTAATTAAGATGCAAAGAATTTGATCCCGTATTCATTTTCTTAACATTTTTTGTTTCATTTTCCTCCCAATTTTCCTATGCTATTACCTTCTATTTGGAAAAAAATAGTTTGAGTGTAAACAAAGCAAAGGATTTAGATAAGTCTGTGCCCTAGTAACCAACTAAAAACTCCTATTTTCATTGAGATTGAAACTGTGTTTGAACTCTCCACTAATGCTAAATCCATGGTTATCAAACTGTTCCACAATACTGTGGGAGTGAATAAGGCAACTATTTTTTTTTTTGAGACATTGCTTGTGATTGCTGGAAAAGAGAGGCATATTAGTAACAACATTCAGAAGATTTATAGCTTGTTTGCTGGTGCATAGGAGAGTAAGTGCAGATTACTGAGGGTTCTCAGTTATGAGGGCTATGAATTAAAGTTGTTATCCATAATTTATGATTCTCCATGTGCTTTCAGTCTACATTCAGTTAGAGAGAAAACATAGGCAGAGTAGAGAGGAGTAACCTTGAAATAGGAAGAGTTGCTTCGTATAATCACCATCTTCATCCTGTCCTTGAAAACAAATACAGAATCTTACAGTTATTTAAATACTAGATTGCTATCTTGCTTTAAGAATTGGTGATCCATTCATTAAAACAGGAAAGCTGCAGCAGCCCTCTTGCACAACTTCTGTGCCTTAACCATGGGCCCCTGAGGAAAATTCAGAAGACTAGAAAAAGCAACAATGAGCCTTGGAAAGACTATCAGCATAGTAGAATCAATTTCTTCTATTCTTGCAAGTATTTGTATACATCTTTCATAGCTGGTGCTCCTTGGATTTAGTGCACAGGTCAGACCTAGTGCACTTCAAGTGCTTTTCTGAAGTTGGCTAAGAAGAAAAACCACTGGTTTGATAGCTATACTTTTGCTTGTTACATCCTGGTACATTTTTCACACTGATACAAATGTATGTATTTAGAGAGAGAGAAAATTGTACTTCTTAAAAGAGGAGAAAGAAAATGCCTGTAATTTTTTTCAAACTCAGTTCAGGTGAACTTTATTATTAGAATACATTGTTTAATGGTCTACCTTCAGCCCTTATAGTAGCAGCACATCTGCTTCTCTTCAGCTTGTCTTTCATTCCCCACAGTTTTAAACAAGGAGTAGGTTAATAATTTATGGAAATTGTTTCCTGTGCATCTTCTTTTTTTCAGTGTTTTCAAATTAGCTTCTCTACTCCTGCCCATGTAATGCATGGTGCAAGTTCTGCAGAAAATGAGTAACTTCAACCACATATAGATGTGTAGGGTGGCTGAATTTGTAGGTAATGATGATGTAATTAGGTAACAGAACTGTTATGTTAGAGTCTGCCTAGGCAGATTAAACCTCACAATTTTAAAAATTATCATTAATGTTCATAAAAAAGAGGATATAACATTTTATTACCTGGAAATAATTTGCATTTATTTCCTAGTTATTAATTCTTAAATTTATAGCACAAAAGTAACAAAAGAGACCTGTCTGAACATCCTAGATTCTTCTGACACATATCTGAGAATAGAATAAATCCCCACCAAAAGCAGCATCATTTTAAAATGAGAGGAAAACAATGAGTAGATCAAAAAATAAAACAAAAAGCTTATTTTTTATTTGAAGAAGATTTCCAAAGCTGCTATAGCAACTGTTGTAATAATTTGAACCTTGTGATGTACAAAGGAAAGGGGTGGATTTGAGCTGTATTGAGGAACTCATTGAAAAGAGAACCTTAGACCCATTGCTAATGTATTGCCAAAGGACAGAATTCCTCTCCTGAACTCCAGACAAACAGATGAACTGGGACTCAGTTCTCATGGATGGATTAAGACTCTTCTAGAGAAATTTACCTTGTGTATTTTTTTTAGCACTGTGCAGCCGCAGAAGTGTTGACATTGCTCCTTGATTTAGCTGAAATTTTGAAATGAAGTTTCTCACTGCCACAGTAGTGAGATTTGTTTGGCAACTTGTTAACACATTAAAAAGAAAATAGCTGGGTTTATTATAAAAATGTACTCCTGAGCATCACATATGCACTCTTCATCCCTGTATTTCTTTCCTTCCTGTTTTTTTTCTTGCACTATCTTTCTTTAGCTAATAATCTGAAAATATTTATGCATATGCTCATTCTAGGTTTGAAAGTATTCCAGATGTGGCTGCCCAAATGCTTGCAGTAAGTTCTTGTGTTTGCTGAATCTTTAAGGGCTCCAGTTGTGGTGACCATAAAATGGGGTTTTTTACAGTGTTATGGCTGAGTATCTGAAGCTATCTAGATGTTTGACTTCCCCCAAATCTAAGAGCTTCCTTAAATACCTTTGAAAATCTGCACTCTCAATCATTTGGGGCAGAAACATTGTTTTCCCTATTTAACAAAGGAAAAATATGCCAACTTTTGGTTGTGTTTTAGCAGCAGTAATAACATTACATGCACTCACTGCTGCTATTTTCACATGTATTAAAAACCTTTTTGCTTTTACATTATCACTGGAGGACTTGTTCCAACTGGAGAAGAGAGCATCTGGGAAAACGTAGCAGCTTTATATGGAGAAGCAAGGAGGTGATAGAGATGTTGGAGCCAGGTTCCTCGTGGTGGAGCACTGAGGGAGGGCAAGAGGTAGTGGACAGAAGTCTAAACAAGAGAGGTTCAAACTGGATACAAGAAAAAACCTTTTCCCCAAGAGGACAGTAAGGCAGTGGAACAGGTTGCTAAACAAGAATATTCTGTCTCTGTCTTTGAAGGATTTCAAGACCTGGTGGGACTCAGTTTTGAAGAACGTGGTCTGCTTTCAACAGAGATCCTTTGTTAGACTTCCTGGGACTGCTTACACCTGAACATTGTTATAATCCTATGAGCATACTATTTTAATTGTAGAAGTTTCTAAATACCCGTGTTATCTGGAACAGATAAAAATGGCTGCTGCACTCAGATTATGAATGAATTAGTCTAATCAAGCAGTTCTACCTTAACTACAGGACCAAACTCTTCCTTGATACTGTAAATATATTTCTTTATAGCTTCTGAATCGTTGTAGTGATGCCACATCTAACGGCATGCAGGTGCTTGAATATATTTACTGGAAGGAGAGGTTGATTGGTTTTT
Organism: Haemorhous mexicanus; assembly: GCF_027477595.1. Classification (NCBI taxonomy): domain Eukaryota; kingdom Metazoa; phylum Chordata; class Aves; order Passeriformes; family Fringillidae; genus Haemorhous; species Haemorhous mexicanus. The sequence continues at coordinate 18,009,179 of NC_082342.1, read as the reverse complement.
GCTGTCTAGCTGTTGAGATAAAGAGGTCGCCAATGACCTCATAAACCATAAGAGAAGCAAGCTTAGGATTGTATAGGTTTTAGCTGTTAATCGATTCTTCAGTTTATGACAACCAGCAAATTTTTTTTGAAAAGCAGAACTTAGTCAATGTCATTTTCAAATGAGAATTCTAATGCCTAAGATGTATTGTACGACTTTTTTTTCCTCATGAGATTTTCTCTAAATCACCTATCATGGTTAAAGACAGATGTAACTTTATTCCATACTCTAAAGCAGCATGTCTTTATATTATACCTTGAAAAAAATCTGCTTCTATCTTTTAATTCAGAAAGCCTCATCAAGATGTGCTTGTTTTTTGCCTTAGATAAAAATAAAGAAAGAGAGAGAGAGGGAGAGAAGCTGCAGTTTTTTAATTCCTTTTTTTAGAGATTCTGATTTCAACAGCTGCAGAGAGTAATTATTATAAAGACTGTAGTCCCAATTGTTTTGAGTTGATGTTGTAGCCCTACCATAGCAGATACTCAGCAGATGCGGACTGAAGCACACAACTTGAAACATATGGCAAGATAAAATCTGAAAGCTATGCTAGCTAGCTACCATAAAGATTTTGTGAGGGAAAAGAACTTTAAATCAACCTACACTTTTAAGGGAGGACAGCAAAAACATTTTAGGACAGAAATGATGATACCTCTCTAACACTTCTGCATCTGTAGCTGAAATCTCTGGAACATTACTATGTTTTATTCTAATTGGGAGAAGTTAACAATTTTATCAAGACTTCCAAATAACACCTATAATCTCAAAGTTCAATTATTGCACATTCTGTTATTCCAAAGTCTTCGTTACTGTATTGGTATTCCAAAGAAGGTAGAATAAAAATTCAGATTACCAACAAGAAAAAGATTTTAACTCAAATAGATGGTATTAGTGAGTAAATCACTGAGAAAATTTCTGACTTTTGGAAATTGTTTAGGTGATTTCCCCTTGAAGCATGATATAAATAATATCACACATGCTTTTTCCCCGATGGACAAGTTCAGTTTTAATTTCCCTGGTAGAATACATTATTGAAGTGAAATTGCCATTCATTTATTTTTAAGCATTCCAGGATATAAAAAATTATATCCTAGAAGGCTCATAGAAGGCTTATAAATTTGAATATCTTTATCTATATCTATCTACATAAATATAATAAAGAACATATATTTTAAAATTAATGCTTATGACGCCTTAAATCTGAGATTATTCCTTTTACCTGTAGAGATATATATATGCACCACTCATGGATATTAAATATATGTACACAGAGTAAGAATTTGTTATCTCTACTGGTCTGCCTACTGTCTTGGTTTTCCATTGTCAGCTGCTTCATCCTCTGCCCTGCTAGCCATCATTATCACCCTGATTTTCCATCTTTCACCCTTCTACCACCCATCTTATGTAAAAAACTTCCCTGAGTTGCCTAGTCATATTGAAGCAGGTCTGATAAGCAGCAGCAGGCATCCCAGAACCACTTTAACACGTGGATGACATTTTACTGTAAACAATATGTTTATGGTTTTTTCCATATATTTTGATATAAGTATTTCTTGTTTTTATAAAATATTTACATTAATAACATCCTGACAAAACAGATACTCCTGGCTACAGAACAATATTTTTTCCTGTTTCAATGTTGTTTGTTTATCACACTGATGCTTCTAGAACTGTGTGGGTGTCTAGTGTGTGATTTGCAGCAACATCTTCCTTTTGCATATAAGCCTTTGATATCTTACGTTTCTGCTTAATGTTAATGGCACATGAGTGGGAAAGATTTCATAATTCAATCTACTATTCATATCTGTGTGTACTAAGTGCCTGAATGCATCTTCTCTTTACTACAACAGTTTTAGTCTTATGAGAAAAAAAAAAAAAATTTTGCTCTCCATTGACCTGTTATCTGTGGCACTTTTCAGAAATTTACCCTTAAGAGATAGCAGGGTATGGCTGTGTTCATCTGAAACACACATTCACATCTTATGAGATAAGAAACAGCATGCATCATGACCAGCAGATATTTCATATTGGCAAAGAATGATTTTATGTCAGATTGGAAGCTGCTAGATGCTGTGAATGACAATGACGGCTCCAGCTATCCCTGGGAAAAAAAGAAAGAAAAAAGGAAATGTATATACACCATGTCAGAAACACTTACAGCATCCTGACTATGCCTGTAAATTCAAGTGGAGGGTACCTCACACCCACTGTTCAGCTGAAAGGTGTACCACAGAATAACTGTGGCAGAATGGGATAGTATGTGGGAGGTCTTTACTGAAAATGCTGTATTCCCTTGCTGCATCCTCAGTAGACCCTAGATAGACAAGGACTGTGATTGGACTGAGGCAGTATTTAATCTTTGACTTAGGTGAAGTGTCTGGCTTTTTTAGGAACATATAGACAAGGATTTGGATGAATCCCTTAGCTATTCTACTAATTTTTTTTTTTAAGCTGAGCAGGAAAAAAATTTTGTGATGAAGTACAATGAAATGATCTTTGCAAATATAGGTAGGAGAAGAGATGAAGACTCTGCTCTGTGCTTGACTGAGTCCAGAGCTGCCAGTTTGGGTTAAATAAATGTATATGCATCCTCATTTTAATATTATTTTTGTAATTATTAGCACATTAATTATAATAATCTTTAAGGTTACTAGTAGGTATAATACTCCACTATATTTACCAAGACACCCTGTTTGTTAGAAATCTAAATGCTGTACAATTTTATGGGAGGACTAAATCTTGTAAAATAGATGAAATAGCAGCAGGGGTAAACAAAAATGAAATGGATTTTTTTCTTTATAGTTTGACCTAGATTACCTCATCCACAGAATTTACAGAGTCTGCAGATATCACATCTGACTAAGAGCTCAGTTCAAACTATTGCAGAAGGCTGGAGCAAGCCTCTCATGAAACCACAGTCCTATGTGCTACACTTGCTGTGGTTGGGTGTTTACTCCATGGTGTTCCAGGGCAGAAAGCTGAATGCAGCACTTCCTATTTTTCACTGCTTGTAATTTGCATCTGCCTTTGAATTTGAGAAGAGGGTCCATGTGTTTCTGAATTGTGCTTTTCTGTGCTCTCTTGCAATTCTACTTTTGATGTAGCTGCAGGATGAAAGGAGGGCCTTTGGAATAAGGGTTATTGTCCCATCTTGCACAATTAACATAATGCACATATCCGGCCCTTATTCTGGGGAAGTGGGGGCGTGGAGTCCCCATCACTTCCGTGGATGTTTGACTCAGGGAAGTAATGGTGACTGTGTTTGCCTTTGCTGGATTGAGAGCAATGTGCCACAGGCAGTGAATGCCTGTCAGTTAAGATTTGCACTCAGAAAGTGTTCAAGAGCAGCATTCCCTTTTTGAAAGTTTTGCTTTCCTGGTATCTTGCGGGGGAAAAAACATTCCAATTAAATTAGAAGTCTTACTGGAGAGGTAATTTTAAGCAATCTATGCATTTTACACATATTTTTAAGTAAGCAAGATTTTTAAAATTTACATAAATAGGTAATATCTGTGTTATTTGTGTCCTTGTTTTCACTCATGGTGAGGACAATACAGCCTTGTAACTCAGACCTCATTTTTAGAGAGAAGTTCAGGCATAGTCTCACCCAATCTAGTCATGTAATCAGCATGCTCTGCAATGTTGCTAGTTTAGGGGCAGTGAAGTTTATAAATCAGCAAAACTTAGTAGTACAAAGCAATGTATTTTTTAAAGGAAAACACTGTTTATACAAATAATGATTAGGTGAGATGAAAATGATGTTACTCTTAACAAAACAATTTACTGAAACATTTTGAAAATGGAATTGCCAGGAGGCAATTTATTTTGCTTTGAAATAAGGCTCAAAATTGCCTTCTGCCATTGTGATGACAGGATGAAGGAGGCATGTATACAAAACCAGAAATATATACAGATAAATATATGTACACGCACTTACACCTCACCACATAACCCTATGTGTGCATACATTTGTGCATAGAGATAATGCTTTTCTTTATAATATTGATGTTCAGCTCTTTAAATCTGATACCTGTTGTAATAACAACTCTGTCTTGCAATCTCATGGCAATTGCAAAAGGGAAGCAAGGCTCTTTTTACAAAAATAATAAAAAGTTCTAAAACGTTATATTAAGACAGTCTGAGTTGTACTGAAGTCAGATTGACAGAGACTCTTCCAAGCTCTGTTTCTACATATGGAGCGTTTCATGCATATGGAAAGAGCAAACAAATCCTTTTGGTTTGCAACTTGTACTGTAGGGCCTATTCCAGACTGTAGTCTAGAAATTTGATAAATTCATTTTTGAGGTGAGAAAGGCAAAGATGTAGAATGGAGAGCAGAGGACAGAGACCACAAAATTGTAAGCATTTCAGAGGAAAACTGCTAAGAGTCAGGTTTTCCAGTCTAGAACTTAATCTCCTATATGTTCACCATTGCGTGCTATTCCCTTTCTTATTTTGGCTACATGCACTTCTTGCAGTTATTAGTAAATACTGAACTCCTTTAATACCATTTTACCCAGTCTCCTACGTTGTGTCCATGGTTTTCAGACATGCTGAATTTGGCACAGACCTGTGACTGTGAAGGAATTTCTGAGTATTTTTGAAGCGCACACTTATGAAGCGCATGTACGTGCAAAATCACACAAAAAGGTTCCCTGAGTGTGCTAAGGATGGGTGAGGAGGCCCCTGACAGAGAAACCTGGGCAATGGAATTGGTTGGGGATGGCAGGGACATTTGGCAGCCAACTTCTCTAGCTGCTGTTGAAACCATTATTTCTGCTTTTCCTCACAAAGCTGTGACTTAGGTGCCCTCTGAGCATCTCCCAGTGCTAGCATTTTTGAGTTTTTGTGAAGGATCACAGGGTTTTGTTCATGACCATCTGATCTAACACTTCAGGGGCTTATCCCTACATGTGGATATCTGAAAATATTTCAGAAGCACACAAGCTAGGTGAAATCAGGCTTTCCAAATGCACATTTTAGGGAAAAAAACCCACATTTTCTCGTTTGCTTGCATGTATGCATCATCCCCAGCAAAGAATGTTGCTCCAGAAAGGCTATATTGCTTCAGGTATTCAGGAGAATCAATGCAGTTTAAGTGATGTTATTCAAATCTCCTAAAATCTGTATCTCCTTATTGCTTAAGGTACAGTAATGCATTAGTGAGGTAAAGGTAGAGGTGATGGTCCAAGTTCAGGGCTGTTGGCATGAGAGGTACCAAAGTGGTGGGACCAGTAGGAGGAGGAAGATGACTCTGCCTTTCTAGAAGAATATCTGTCTTGTATTATGATCTACTGGATATAGAAGTACCCAAAATATTTCCACTACTTTTCCTCCTCCAACACTCTGTTATACAAGATAATCCACACCTCATTAAGAAAAACTACATTAAGATGAGGCAATAGATAATCTTGCAGAACATCTCTGATAATCATCCTGCCTTTTTGGCATATAAACAGATTATCAAAAAATACTTGATTTCAGTGTCAATCTACATTTTCAAAGAACTGGAAAAACTTTAAATCTCATAACCCAACTGGAGAGCAGAAAGGTTATATATTTTTTTTATAATCTCTTGCTTTTATGAATGAAAATATTAGAGACAGATTGCAACCCTTCTATGTTTGACGAATAAGGATCTCTGTGGCATGAATCCAGGTGGTGTAACTTGGTACTCCTAATTGTCTTGCCAAGGGCATAAAGGGAATCAATATCAGAACCAAAATGGGACTACAGACATTCCAGGTGACAGTTGCAGAAATATTGATGTTCAATGCTTATGTAGCCCTCCCAGAGGTTTTATATAAGTCAATTCATAGAGAGATGTTCAGAAATCTTTGAGTCTCAACCTATTCACCTTGCCTGTTTCTCTCTGAACTCCTCACCTTTGTACCCCGCCCTATTTAATGCCAAGTGTTTGTATTTGCGGTTCAAATGCTGCCCACTGAGTCTACAGAGTCTGTAATTCCTGTCAGCACTGGTGGCCCTGTTTCTGCGATGTACCATGGCCACATTTCATCCTTTGTCAGCAGCAGCTCAAAGGAGCAGTCCTCCCTGTTTTCAGCAGCTAGTGCCACCAAAGAATAGAAGATTAGGTACAAAATCAGGGCACCAAGGATCCCTCTGACGCTAACTCCTCTGGGGTTCTCCTACATATCACACACTCATGCTGGTTGCTTGGATTTATCTACACTTTCTGCAGCTCAAGCACTCTTCTGGACTAGAAGATTCCAGAGCCACACTGTGGGGAAGTGGCTGCTTATGGCATAGTTCCCCTGAAATTAGGACATAAATTTTGGTTAGGATGCCCAGGCTGCTCCCTGACAAGTCTGCACGAAGCATTTGTGCCAGCTGAGGATTCTTCCTGCAGCATTTTAGTGATAGGAACAAATGTACCTCACCAAGAAATGACTCTTGGGACAACAGGAATCTGTCAGAACCTCCTAACACAGCTGTCCTGATGCAGACATCACTTTTTGCTTCAGAAAGTGAAGTTCTTTATCAGTTCTTAGGCAGCCTACAAGAGCTTTATGAACTTACCGGAAAAATCAGAAAGTTCTTCGAAGACATGAGCTATACTGATACTGCACTCAAGGCAATAATTGGGCTCTGTACCAACTCTCTCTTTTATATTGTATTGGAACAGTGAAACACCCTATATGCTAGACTTTGGAGATATTTCTTGATTTATTTTTCTCCTATTGTTTTATCAATACTTTAAGCATGGCTTTTTGTTGAAGTATGGAATATGTCCTCATCTTTCAATTCTTTCTGTAGGTGTCTGACTAAAAGTTGAAATAATGCTGGGCTGAGAGACATTTTTAGTAAATCCTATTGCTTTAAAAAAACCTGGTTGTCTGCTGCCAGCACAGAACAGATACTAAGAAGAGGTGGAGTGAATTTGTAGTAAACCAGTATAAGAAGTCTTTCTTATAGTATCCAATTAGAAGTCTTTGTTGTAACATAAGATTATGTTTGCATTATAATTAAGATTACATATCATAAAAGGGATTTAATGTAAATAATTTTGTCAGTGAGGAAATGGCTTCGCTGCACACTGTGAAGCACACAGAAATCTGAGCTACTTTTAAACTTTCTCGACTGGGTAGATGCCTGTACTAGCACAGTTGGATTACTTCTATACTAGTTCCCATATCTGTATAGTATATAGGGCTATTCTATAATGCCCCTGAGTTATAGACTGCATGCATGGACACCCCATACCAGATGTATTTCCTGTAGTGTAATAGTTTTCCCATCTGGTCACAAAGATTATTGTGCAGGTTTTGATTTTTTTCCCCCAAATAATGACTAAAATTGTAGTGTGACTCAGGAAATTAATACCAGATGAGTTTCATCAAAATACTTGGGAGTTTTTGCCATTAGCATCAGTAGATCTGGAATTCCATCCACTGTGCTTTTTAGTAAAGATACCCACAGATAGACTGCAAGGGCAAGCATGGGTGTGTCCAGTGGGAATGCTAAGGAAATCATGCTGCTCAGAAATGAAAGAACAAGAGAGCACACATCTTGCTTCCTTCTAGGAGGCTAGTGGAAAGATCTTTGGCCTCAAGTTAAACAGATCCTAAAAACCTGGGAAACCCCCTGGGAAGTCTAATCCTGGGCTAGCCAGACCATCCTCATTATTAAATTGCCTCCCTTGAAGTAATTTTGAGGATGAATAGAACAAGTTTAATATTTTTCATGGATAAAATTATGTTAAGTATCAAATCACTGTCAGTGTTGAATGTTTTATTCAACATTGAAGTTACTCTAGGTACATGTCTGAGTATCAGCCTTCATTTTAAATAAAAGCTTGCATTTTGCATGGTTTTCGTGTTTTTCTTTGCAATTATCATCTGATGACCTTTATAAATGGCAAGGCCAAAACATGAAACACTTCTCTTGTAGGGAAGCTCTTGTAGGACTCTTAAGGCTTACAGAGTCCTTTTTAGTGGCTTTTCAGCAGCTCTGCACATTTTCTGGTGCTTAACTCACTTTTTGAAATCTGAAGAGATAACAATGAGTAACATAAAAGGAGAAAGAGAAACTGGCTGAAGAAATTCTTCAAAGCACAACTCTAAACAAAAGAAATATGGGACCCTTGTCCTGACTGCTTCACATTCCTGTTGTAACGATTTCAGCTCCTTCTGGCTTCCTTATCTCAGAAAAGAGATAGCGTTGCTTGCTTACCGCACACAAGGGCTGCAGGAAGTAATTGATTTAGACATACAGACTGCTTTGGAAAGCCTGGAACATTATTAATATGAACCACTGCCTGCCAAAGACATGACCATCTAACCACTGTACCCTCTGTGATTGAGTTTTATGGAATCACTGCAATTACTCCAGACCTGCAAGGATTAAGGAAGCCAGGCACAGCTTTCTATTCAGCAAATTCATTTTCTGCTTCATCCTCAAACTATATCCCTCTTGGTTTTGCTCATCAGCATTCAGCTTCTAGCCAAGGAGCCTGTGGGATCTGCCTGGCTGGCCCAGGGTGAGACTTTAGGGGCTTCCCAGGTTTTTAGTATCCGTTTGTAACTTACTTGGGGCCAGGGACCCTTCTGCTAGCCGTGTTGTCAGAGCAGGAATTCACACTGCTATTTTTAATGCCTGTAGAGCAGTTGCATGTCCCTGGGGCTCCTGCAGACATTTATCCCTCTTAGGCTTCCTTCCACAAACCACTGTTGGAGGAGCACTTTGGAAATGGCCGCTGTGGCAGGCGCCGATTCACTGTGCCTTAGTCATGACTGTTGCTTCACGTTTGTAAGTAGCACCGAGGGGTTGTTTTTCCCTAATTGCTTCCAGCTCACCCCTGCACCACAAGAAAATACTTCTGTGCATTGTTGATCCTCTGGATTGTGCAGATATTGTGCCATTGGCTTTTGTATCATATTTTTTGTGCCTTCCAGTGGTTTTAGTATTCGCTCCTCTCTTTCCTTCTGCTTCAAAGCTCTGCTGTTATGCTTTGCTGGTCAAGTCACATTCCAGAAAGAGTTAGAGTAAGAAATAAGTTGCTGGCAAGGATGCTTTCTCTTATATAAAATAAGTATAGCAAGCCAGCATGTTGCTTTAGCTTTAAAATGTACATTTACTCTTTACTCAGTAGTTAAAATAGTTTAAGATGGACTATTTCAAATATTTATGGGAATGAATAAAAATATTTTGTTGGGGAAAGCAGTTTAATCAATGTTCTGAATGAAAAACACGTTTTATGGTTTTCCTTTGGGAATATTTTTGCTATATTTTCTCTTAATATTAACATTCTGATTCTGCATTGTTTTGTGCCCGCTTCTATATTATTGTGTGTGCGTATTTAATAAAGGCTTGAATAAATTAAGTATTTTGGTAAGCTTTTGCTACTGTTCCATTAATGCACTATTATCTTTTAAATTTTTTTTTGGTTGGCAAAAAACGCCCAAATTGTTATTCTTCAGTCTGAAGGTACAACAGGAGAAGGAACAATGGTGCCATTTCTCATGGACTAGAAGTGCACCAGCACATCCTGAGACACAGCTCTTGGAGAGTATTTTAGATTTACCTCATTCCATTGAAGTCTGCATAAAATTCCTGCCTTTTTCTCCACTAACCAAGACTTTACATTGCAAACCAACTCAATGTTCTGGAAAGGTGACTTGGGGATAGATGTAACTTGGCCATCTCTAAGAGTGCTCCAAGCACTCTAAGAGTGCTTCCATTCTCTTGGATGTTTCAGCTCTGTTCCCAAAGTCCAAACAGAGAGGTGATTTAGGGATTCAGTCACACTCTGTTGTAGTCCACAGTTTTATATTTTTAACTTAAATTCTTTATTTTCACCCAGTAAAGGCTAGAAAATGGATTTTGAAATGATGAAACACAATCTAAGCTTTTCTGGGGAAAATATTTCCATCTTTTTTTAATTCTTGTATATATAATATTGAAACTCACACAAAAGTCAGAATGAATAGGAAGCAGGAAACAATCTTCAAGCAAAATTCTTGCTTTTGTAATTCCCAGCACAGGTTTTGGTATGTGAAAGGATGTGAAATGTTGTGGCCAACTTCAGTTTTGCTTTATCCCCCAAAAGGCCATCTTAGACTAGCCCCTTATATAAATCTGGATGAGTTTAATCAGAGCTGAATTTTGCAATGTGTTAACTCAAAAGGCACACTTCTATTCTGTCACTCTAAACATGAACTGCCTTAATTTAAATTTCCATGCATAAAAATCAATTATCTTCAATTTTGTCTGCAATTCCGCATAACGATTCAATCCTTTTCAGAAGAATTTCTGGGATTTTATTCAAAATCAAATTATCTGGGTGGATTTTTAATAGGAAGGGAAGGGATGGAAGTGTGAGTTTTTGACTCTCTGCAGAGTTGTGGGAAGATCTCAGACATTTTGCAGTCAAGGTATTATGTTGAAATATTGCAAAGTATTACACTATTTTGGCGACACCTTTATTAAAATGTGCAGTGGCTTTTACAGTCTGCTTAGATATTTGACTGGATTCAATCTATCAATTCACTTGGAGCTTTTAATAAAATGTTAGGAAAGTTACTTTACTCTTTTCTATATCTTTAGGAATTTTTAATTAAAGATTTCTTCAAATTACTTCTTTGACATTGTTAACACAGCTCTCGTTCTGTGAATTATATAGGTAAGTAAAAGGTAGCATTATTATATTTTTTGGTTACATTTTGTTGCAAATCAATGCTCTGTAGGTTTTTATTTCAATCATTAGTGCTTAACAGTAACTTCTAGTTAAGCATGATACAGTAAATTTTTTAGGGTGTCTGCTATATCAAAATACAGCATGTAGCCTATGAATTATTTTGAAAATGAAGATGCAAACTTTTTGGCATTTTGCCTGGGATTTCAGGTTCTAATAACTGTTTGTAGTTGTAATTGTTTGCATATTTTGTCAAAAGAAATTATATATAGCAGCTTTCACTTGGGAATATAGAAATGCTTCAGGAGCTCTTAGCTCTACTCATATTATTTGCCAAAAGCTAAAATTATGTCTTTTTTAACAGAGGGACTGCAAGTGGCAGAACAAAATGTAGTGGTAGCTGCTGCTTCCTCACTTTTTTTTTCAGGTGTTGTTGTCCCTAAATATTCCTTCTCCCACCTCAGTTTTCAGTTCAGACAACAAAAGCGTTTGGCACATGACTTTGGTGACCGTGGTCTCACGCACTTGTGAAGGCAGCAGGAGCCACTTGAGCGCAGATTTCATTGCCACTGCAGTCAGAGTGACTTAGACTGGGGCTCTGCAGGCCAGGGGCTAGGCTCTGTGCCCAAGGTGCTGGAGGCTCAGCTGAGGGCTGAGTGCATGAGGGCTCTATGAGGCTCAGCCTGTAAATTACAGGCATGTCTGCTTCCCCTCCTATATCTGTGGGCTGAACCGCGGTCAGGTGTTCTTAAACTGATAAAGGAGCTCTTAGGAGAGAAATTGCTTGACCATCCGTATGATGAATGGCTGAAGAGAAATCAAGAAAAGCTGAGCTTCAGCTTGGCATCCAGTACAAACACAAATGTACATCTTGTGCCAGACATCTGTGTTTGTTCCAAGAAAAGCCCTAGGAAAGAGGTTCTGGCCTTTTTCCACCTGGAAGTTATGAAAGAGGCATGAGAGCTCAGTTTGCTTTTTCCTTAGTGTGTACTGTGTTATGTCATAGGATATTGGAAACTCTTAAAATTGCAGCAGTGTATTTCCATTCAGACCCTGAGCTTTACTGATCACCATGCGCACCTTGTGGTTTCCAAACCACTATGCTAACAGGTGTCCTGGCCAGGATTTCTTGCCTTGTGGCTGGACACACAGAGGGCATGCCCTCATGGCAATGCAGTTCAGAACATTTACATATGCAATTATCGTGTTCTCAAGAAATATATAATGCTCTCAGTATATCCAATTAAAAGCTCTCAATGAATTCTATAATTCCTTTAAAAATCTACAGGCTTTTGATGTGTCACATGTTTGATGTTCATTAGAATACGGTAAATGTTTCCTTCTCATCCCTTTGTCCTTTGTTCTTTTCTTAAAGATGAATGAACATCACCCTCTTGTCCTTGTATAAAGAACTCTGGTTCAATGCTGTGTTTTTTTGTTTGCTTGCTTGTTTTACATTTTTAAAAATCCAGATCTTGCCCATTCTGAAGGACATTTCGATTGAATGAGAACACAGTAAAACTCACATCACAGGTCATAGGATGTTCACTTTAAAGCATACTTGAGTTTGTTTTTGCCAGTCTCTTACAAAGAAGTAGAGGAAAAATTGCCTTTGATAAAACATTTCTTTCTTCAGTTATCTCTTGTAGGAATTCCCAGTTCACACCTCTTTATCATCCAAATGATTGTTCTACTAAAAATGTTTCAAGCTCATCTTTTTGCCTTTGTTAACACCCATTTTATTTCTCATTGATATGAATGGAACCTTGAGACCTGGCTCTTGTGTTTTGGCAGTCTGAGATGATACAATGCCTCAGGACAAACCATGAAAATACTGTAAAATATTATTTATTTAACCATTTTTAGAGCATCTGTAACAGTTTGCTTCATCTTGAACACAAGGAACCTAAAGTAAAAATGTGCTAACATTAATCGGGTTGCTAGGAGAGCAGCAAGATTATAATGAAACAATAACTGGCCTCATGAAAAAGAAAGAAGCATCCTGGTGTATTAAAAAAGGTGTCAGGAAAGAGACAGGAGGAAACAAAGCAGGTGATATCCCGAGGTTTTGGTGGCTTGGAGGTTTTTTTTTGGTTTTGTGTTGGTTTGCTGTCGATGGTAATGTGTTGGTTGGTTGGTTGGTTGGTTGGTTGGTTGGTTGGTTGGTTGGTTGATTTTGATGTGGCACCTCAGTAGTTTCTGCTTACCTCCAGACAAAATGATAAATTTGAATAGTGAGGATTCCCCAGATTCTGGCTGGGCTTTTGCAGCCCCCCAAAAGAACTTCCAAATTAGGTTCTGGCTGAAGAGAAGACAGCTTAGCAATAGAAACAAATCTGTAGCCGAGTGAGCCTTATTTTCCAGGTTTAATGTATCCTGTATAAAACTACCAAGCTATTTCCCCAAACATTCTTAATAAAGTGAAAAGTGGATTTTTTTCAGAAATCATTACACCAGCTCAGATGCTGCTGAGTATATGTGTTTGGTTTGTCACATAAGAAATCAATAGCAATACTGCAGTCATGGGACTGCACAATGTATAAATGTCTGCATTTGTTTTCCAAAATGAAATATTAAAAATAGGAGATGGAGAGTGAGATGAAACATTCTAGTGAGTAATTGGACTGTACTGGAGTTTCATAAAATTGTAACAAGTTTTGATGGACGTTTCAAGTGTTAATTTGAAGGGAAGTTAGATGTGAACGTTCAAATGAACTTGTAATATTGAAGACAACTCATGCACTGCAGTCAGTGTGGAATTACACATCTGCCATAGGAAGCTGCTACAGAATGAGTCTTTGGTATGAAAGTGCTAACTTTGATGGGGAATTCTGAAGGCCAGTCCCAGATGGCCATAACTATGCTCATGGGTGTAGGTTGGCTTCTGTCTCCGTGTAAAGCAGTGGCCAGGACTTCAGTTGCCTCAATATAAGCGTGTAATACTTCTCTACTATATTCATTAACAAATGCAAAGCAGTGCAAAACAAGTGGATGCAGCTTCAGAGTGTTTTGTTCAAACGAAACATAGCATTCCTTAGGGAAAAAAAAAAAAAAGGTTTTTTTTAAAGTTATTATTAGAAATAGTAATGTCAGATGTATTACCTTTGCCTGCATAGGGGATATATATATTTTAGTAATAAGTTGAAGTTTTGTCAAAAATCATATTTGTGTAATGGTTAGTAGGGGGTTACATGACAGTAGTTATTTCATTATTTATCTTGAATATTAACAATTTATTAAACTGTAATAAAGGTACTCAGCTTCATCCATTGAAGACTGCAAGTTATGTCTGTGTCTGTGAAATTTTATCCTTAATGCCTATTAAATGTGCAGAGTCAGAAGAACATAAAAGGAGAAAACAAGCTTAGGATGATATTTCTGACAATCTAATAATGACGAAAGAAGACTATTCATCAGACAGTATTTAATTATATCTTCCTTCTGATTCCTTAAAGGTACCTAAGGGGTCTTTATATTATACTTTATTTTTTGGTAAAATGGACCCATATGTGTATGTTGGAGAGTAATTGATCTTTCCATTATATTGTTGGAACAAAAATGTTGACTCCCATTTTTTGTTCAATGTGGGTAATAGGACCTAATTTGGAAGGGGCAATTTGGAGGGTAATTTCTTTCCTTCGCAAAGGAATTTTTTAGCTCTACCTGAATTTTGCAGATGGTGACCACAGCATGCAGAAATAAAGTGATACACCTCAAGGGTGACATTAAAATGGGGAAAATAGGGCAAAAATCACCTGGGTCCCAGCCCGTTGCACTGCCCTTTAGACCAGAAAAGAGACATGACTGATGGTCAGTCTTCTATCAAAAACACTGTGCACTGAAAAAATTGAGTTATTTGTCATGCTGAAAATCTCCAAAACTGTCTTTTGAAAAAAGGCTTAAAATCTGCCATGTTTTAAAGTCCCTTTTATAACAAGTAGCCAAAATTTAGTGGCTGCTTGTGCTTGTTTTTATTTTATGAGATTGTGTAACAATGAGCAATTTAAAAACTGAACTTAATTAATATTTATTGCTGGAGTTAGTATTACAATTACCTCACAAGGGCATAAAACAGGGCAGGGAGAAGCCAGGAAGGCTAACAGTGCTCAACATCAAAACTTAGTTCTGCTTCTGCCCAGGATCTTGCCATGACCTATGTTACATCTGCTTCTCAGTAGGAAAAGGGAGAGAAAACACCTCTGCCATTTCTGAAAGTACTGTGGCTAGGAAAATCAGACACACTTCATTTCCATCTCTATTAAGCTGTGTTGACAAACCAGACTATTAGCCATATTTGAAGAGGATTAGTAATTAACTAGGTAGTCTAATTATCAGAACTCCTTTTTCCTCCCGGAAGAAAACAATTAGAAGTCTATTTCCACATACTATTTAAAATAAAAATGCTTCAAAATGACAGATTTTATTGCTTGGCCAATGGTTTGCAAATGAATCACAGAATACAATGCACTGCTGTTTGAAATTGCATTTGGTGGCCTTTAATAAAATCCCACTGTTTATGCATCTGATGGAGCATAATCTGTTTATTTCCTTTTTCCTGTGCAAAGCATCACTTTAATGCCAGTCTGCTGAGACTGGCAGAGACTGACAGACACAGTTGCATCATTAGAGCAAAGGTGCCAAAAGGAATGTTTGGCTCTTTCAGAGCTCCAGCTCTTCAATCCCTTTTATGCCAGCAGGCAATATTTATTAAATACTCGGAGAACCAGTTCAGCCCATTTAAATAACACTGGCAGCATAAACTTGCATGTGATTAGCAGAGAGATCTGCTGGTGTGGGAACAGAATGGGGTACAGGAGTCCTAAGGCTGATTCCCAAACTGACTGTGGGTGCATGGCATTTCTTTAGCCATGCCTGCATGAATGGGCACAGGCAGATCAGAGCTTGTGTTCCTTTGCACTGTCTGGATGAAAGCCAGCTCTGGTTCAGCCTCATACAGCTCTGGCTGTATGAGGTTGAAGGGCAGAGCTGCTCACTTTACTGTGAGGGTGCTCCAGGGTAGCTGTGGGGGCTGTGCAGTTCTCCTGCAAGTCTCTGCTCAGGTACTGGATAGCACCTTTCCTACCGTGGTGCAGAGATTATGTTCCTGTCCCTCCTGTGGAGGAGCTGATGGCGCTTTTTACCTCCTGGAGTTCTGGCTGCCATGCAGTGCTTTTGTATTGATGGGCAGAATCATGCTGGAAATATTTCTCAAGGGCTCGGAAGAGAAATGGCCCTCTGTGTTGCTGCATGTCCTTCAAAACTGTTGCTTTTCACCTTTAAGGATGAAAATGCAGCTTGGTGCTGCTCTTGAGGGCATCATTAATCAGGTCTGAGTGAATGCTCATCAGTTTAGTAGATTTATGTGTATTTATTGCCATTGTAACTTTTCATGTGCAGTTACATCCATTACATGGAGTCTGTACAAACCTAGGCAGATGCAGATTCAAGGCTTGTCAGGTGTATTTTTTTCTCTGCTGAGTCAGGGGCAGATTTTACACAGCCAAGTCAGAGAGTCTGGGCTGGTTTTATAAATTCAGATATATTTAATATTGATAGTATTTGGAATAACAGGTGAGGGCACAAACTGAGGTAAGAACCTGTTTCTGCACAGCATTGTGTGACTACACAGCAAGAGGAGTTTTACAGTCTAAACAGGTATGTAGAGGTGAAGGTTTGTTTGGGAAAATGCTCAGAATTACAAAGTGATATGTGCAAGATGGCACAGCAGATTGGATACAGATCATGGCTTGAACCCGTAATTCCTGCTTTCTGGGACTGTTCCCTTGCTTCTTTCCAGCTCTCCCTGCCAATATAGAGATATTATCCATACACGGACACACAAATGCCACAGCAGACTGTGAAGCCAGATCTTCAGCTCATTAAAATATCAATGGTTTTTCACTATGCCAATAGGGTGGTGCTGATTTTACCATATTTGAGAACTTGATACCATGTTTATGTTAAAGTTTTCTAGTGTTTTTAAGATTCAGAACTCAAGACTTCCAAAATTTCCTTCCTAATTTAGGCATTAAATCTATATGTAGGCTGAGAAGTGTATGACCTGATTTTTGATGAGTGATTCCAGTGTAAGCAGTGGTTGCCTGAATCCTTTGCAGCTCAAATCACTCACAGCACTGCCTACATATGAATATGGGTGCTTAACTTCAGGCACCTAATTTTAAAAATTTCTCTCAAGTGCTGCTTTTGGCTGCTGGAGATTTCAGCATCCCATTGTCATTTTTCAGTTCAGCCTTCTAGCCTTCTGGGTCTTCTTTGTTACGGTGTGCATAACTCTTGCATTAGTTTGGTCTTGTGTAAACACATAACCTTTGCAAAATTCTGCTTAGTCTTTCCATAGGCTCAGAATAAGAATGGATTAGTTCCTACTTGTGGGTACTGTTGCTAACTTAAGTGGTACAGGACAAATCACCTATAAAAGTAAATTGGCAAAAATGCCCTCATTGGATTCAACATGATGTCCTCAGGTTGGTTCTAATCAGGTGGGATTTCTTCTAAAGTGGGTGTATTTCTGAGGGTGCTTACTTTCAGCTTGTGTGCCAACATCCTTTAATTTTCAACAGTGCTTTGAAATGACCTTGCAAGGTTATATAAGAAGATTTTACAAGGAGACTGGAGAGCATGTCAGGCTGGTATTTCACTTACATCTAGATGTACTGTGTGACATATTAATGCTGCAGACACATCTACTATTCCTAAGGGGCTGGGGAAACTTCAGTCTCAGGCAGAGGCAATATGCGGGGTTGACAGAGCAGACAAAGAATCTCTGCACGTTACTGTAGCAGTGAGAGATGGACGCTGGGGAATTGATCAGGGCTTAGTATGATTCTGATTGCTGTGCAAAGTAACATAAAGCATGTGGCAGTGTTTTGTGACTTAGAAATAAGAGGCAGTGGTTCACTAAATGCATATTCTGAATATGAAGCAGTGGCTCTTCATAGTTTAACTTCTGTCACTCTTCCAATAGCTTCCAGTCTGGTTCACAGC
Source organism: Haemorhous mexicanus (assembly GCF_027477595.1). NCBI lineage: Eukaryota > Metazoa > Chordata > Aves > Passeriformes > Fringillidae > Haemorhous > Haemorhous mexicanus. Next base: position 17,991,484 of record NC_082342.1, on the reverse strand, counting down.
GACTATACCCCTGTAAGAATTTCCATAATTCTACTGAGCTTGATCTCATCCACAAGACCAAAAGGGTAATTAAAAATACGAAGAGTTCCTGGGCAAGTCATAGTTTTATCTAGAAGTTCTGAAACACTAAATTCACATAATCTGTAATATTCCATGAGGCTTTCCATTTGCTTTGTTTTAAAACTCCTAAACAATTGTTACATGCAGCCGACTGATATGGCAAGGTTTTGAGCTCTGCAAACAATTTTGGATGCCCATCTTTTATAGTCATGCAAGTATTTAGTGTCACCTGCATTATTTTTTAAGTAAAGAACTTGCTTCTCCTTCTTGAAAATCTTTTTAGGGTTTTCAGTTCAGTTTGAAATGTAAATTAACTGAGGTGTAGATTAATCTTTCTGTCCTCTGCCTGTGTCTTAGTTTTAGGCACACTTACTAACCAACACAATTAGAATCTTAACTCCCTTGTTCTTCTCTTTCTTGGTCTTATGTAAAACTCTTATTTTGTACCCTATGATTGCAATTTGATTTGACTATTTACTTAGTTTATGCTGGTCATTTTCTTCCAACCATGTTCTGTCTTAGTTTTTACTTCGTTTCAAAGATGCCTAGAGTTGAATTTAAAAAAAAGACCAGTTAAGAGCAGCAAGGTCGTGCCTTAATCACCTTATCACATAGAGCAAACAGAGTTGTTTGTTCCAGTAGCTTTGGTGGCCAGCAGTTTGGCATTTGTGTATTTGGAATAATTTCTCACTAACACGTGAACTCTGGAGTGTCTGTGGGTATAGGCAAAAACAGTTGCCTGAAGTAGCAGATTGCTCTGAGCAGTCCTGTGGTGATGACCTTCTGATACTTTGCCTGTACCAGAGCATTGCCAAATCAGGCTAGCTGCAGCTTTAAATGAGCTGAAGATTGGTGGTTGATAGGCTGGGGCAGCACCTGTTGTTGGAGGTGAGAACAAGGCTTCTTCTCCTTGTTCCCTGGGTACCAAAAAGAGCACCAGAAGCAAATATGCAGAGCTGTAATGCTGGGTCTCTGACCTAGTTCTGTCTTCATCTTTTTTCCTTCCAACAGCTTGGGAATTATGGCTTTGTCTTGACCCAGACACTCATTCTTTTGATGTGGTTTTCCTTATACTGCATAGAAGCCCCAAGTTATAGGAGAAAACTTTTTAAAGCTCCACAAAACTCAAGAGCATTAAAATTGCAGCTATTTTCAGTGTAATGAGGCTGTAAATCTTTTGGTCTTTTGAAATCTCCTCTCTCATATTTAAATTCAGCTGAACTACAGTAGCACAGCCTTGCAGCTTTGACAGTTTGCTTTTAAAGTTCACCCGCCTCTGAAAATGTTCTTACAGGAGCAGTCCAAACCATGACTCTGTCAGCAGGGCTTCATGGGAGGAAGCACTTTCTTTGGATGCTGTCACATCTGCTATGACTTACTCTACCAGAAATCCCTGATATTTTCCAGGGGTATTATTCTTTCTTCAGAGGTGAAAGCCACAAAGGCTTCATTCTTACTAATGGTCCAGGGCCTGTTTTCTGTCTCCTAGTCCACGTAACATAGCATATGAAGTAATTCTGTTGCTCCAACAAGTGAGGCAACATGGATAGGGCTGCAGCTGCGCTGCTTCTTCATGGACATTATCTGCACTTAATGACGGATCAATTTTTATTTTTTATATATGCTAACCTGGCTGTATTTGAATAAACAGAAGAAAGAATAAAAACGTAGCAATAAAGAGATGTTGCTCTGCATTTGTAGCATTTGTGGAGATATGCCCAGTGTAGTGTCATGGTATATTAGCTATGAGACACTGGCAAAATATGGGTGATTTCTCAGTTATGCAAAGTATAAAAATTTTGGTAGAAAAGGGGGCTGGTTTTAAGATAGTCTGTCTGAAGGCAACAGGGTAACATTTAATTTCCTAAATTATATTGATACAGCTTCCTGAAAATAAGTCAAAGAATGGATAATTTTCACATTTCATTTAAATTATAGGAAGACCTTGTAAATTAATTTATTGGTAGCCTGGTAAAGTTTAATTACACTATGAAAAGAGAAGGTGGCATCTTTCTCAGTACAGCTCCTCTGTGGGTAACTTTCAGAAAGAGGTTCAGAACATCATTAAATTATAGACTCTAGAGACTGAATTGGCTCCATGACCATTTATAATCCAATTAAGAGGAAATAAATAGACAAACACACAAACAAATCCCAAGACCCATCTGAATTGTCAACACAGAAAAAAAAAATGCATTAAAGTTTAACTCCCATAATTTTTTCTTTAATGAAAAGAGTGCACTAAAGTAAATGCCACAAAATTGTTGCTTTTAGCAAATTATTACCATATTTAGGATTTATAATTTTTTCTGAAGCCCCTGATAGTCCCCAATATCTTTCCAATCAAGTCCCTGTTATTGTCCTTCTGGGGTTTTTTTTGCAGAACACAAACAAGAAAATGAAAAACATTGAAACATTTCATCATATGCAGCAGGATTTAAAGCTGCTTTGGAGAAATTGCACCTCATTATCTGGAAATACAGCTACCTAGACTGAAAACAGCCCAAGATGATAGAATGCAGCAACTTGTCTATTTAGAAACATAGGAGTCTCATTTCCCTAGTGCTCTGTTCTCCATTGGTTCCTCACTGAATACAGAATGAACTTAAAGATTTCTGCCTTATGTTCAAAAACCTACTGAAGTTTTGTCTTTTTTTTTCCTCTTAGCTTTTATAGGGACCCACTATATTAGGTAGTTTGCAAAGTCATGTGTGGACAGTCCAAACCCTGGCACCACTGAGGAAACAAAACAAGAGGACTAGATTGAGTGATAATTTTTGGGCAAATTCACAAAAGAGCTGGGAATGGAGCCAAATCTGTGACATTCGCGCTAGTTTCATAGCAGCCAAATCACACTGGCTGCCAAAGCTACTCAAGCAAGCACATCTTTCTCTACAAGCCTCATTTTTTATAAGAATTTCTGTCACAATAGTGAAGTTTCTAATCTCAGGATATGAAATGAGATACTCTTTTGTGTCACTTGCAAAACTTACTTTAGCTAGCAATTAGAATATCAGCCCAGGGAGATTTGTCAGACACGTTTGCTCCTTTGATTAAGTTTTCCAACAACATCACATCTTTCCAAATCTCAAAACCAAGAAGTAGAAGAAATAAGAAGAAAAGGTGCAGGGGAAATCATTATTTCCTTAAAAATCATCCAGCATCTGGACAGCACAGGGCTGAAGGTAACATGCGCAACTAGGTTGCTAGAAAGGAACATTTAATATTGTTAAATATTAGTTCTTTTTCCTACAGTGTCTAATTTGGTCATCTTGAAACTCTTTTTCATTCCATCTTCTCCATACTGAATCTTCAACCTGCAAAGACTGCTGTGCACCTCTTGGTTTTACACTTGGTATTTACACTTGCTGGATGCCTCCACATCTGTACCTGCATGCCCATGTAGGCTGATGGCTGCTCAGAGGCCTCCTCTTGCACAAAGGTTCCCAGCTAAATGGATACATACCCAAACTTGTTTTGCAGCTGTGCTTCCAGAAGACCTGGCAGATCAGCCTCTTAGATGCCACAGATTTGGGTATCAAAGCTTTACTGACCAGGCACTGAGTATACTTCCCACGTGTCATGGACCGCACACCCAAATCTTGAGATGCAGCCTTTGCCGCTGATGTAGGGACTACCTCTATCTTAGTGAGTGCAGAAAAGCATAAATATTTGTCTTCTGTAAACTCCATTAAGGAGGTAAAATCTTACCTTAATTATGAATGAAGTGCAGCATCTGCACAAGTAAGCAGAGTTACTTTTAAAGGAGTATATATTTAAATGTGTCTTTCTTTGAAGCGTCAAGCTCATTGCTACTTATCTTTTTTAATGAAGCAGCTACCTGTGTTGGCTAGGTGTGTTGATGAGCTTGTACTTCAAAAGAACTGTGATTATAATCCATATTATGAATAAAAACCACATTTGACTGAGACAAAGCTTGAATCACATGAATATGTAACTGTACTATAACAGATCTGCTAAGAGGTTTGGAGGATTGTAGACAGAAGATGAAGTAATTAATTAAGGAATTACATTCACAAGGTGAAATGTCCCTAAAGATAAGTATGCTGAGAGCTATTTTAAGGAAAGGATCTAGGGTTTCTGCACCTGAAAAATTTTATGCAAATCTTCAGTGGTAGTGTTTGTGTGTGTGGCTGTATTTTCCCTCTTACACAAGTGCTCTCAGTTCTAGAGTCTCAAACCCTTTGTAGCCTCATGCACATCAGTAGACCAGCAGTCAGTGTGCCTAAAGGTCACAGGAGAGGACCTTCCAGGTGGGGAAGATCAGGATGAATGTTTTTCAGGAAAAATGAAGCTCATTTCTTTCCTGAGCTCTGCTTAAAGACGCCTGTAATTCACTAAAGCAGTACACATAGAAAATCTAACCCAAGGTCACAGAGGATACCAGACTGTGGCTTTCTGGAGTTGTGAAATAACCAGTTACCATATTTTCATGTCAATTTGGCACATGTTGCTTCCATTCTGTGTAATGCTCTCCATTCTTCAGTTGTGAGAAAAAGAAATTAAAAAATGCAGGTGTCCTCTCTTCCTGGATGTTATTTTGAAATATGTACTTTGTTTGTACTTTCATATGATTAAATGCTTGGCTTAAGATACCTGAAATATCTTGTAGTCTGCACACACAGAGAGATGGCAATCTCATGTAATACATCTAGAAATGTTCTCATTATTGTTTCTATCTATTTTTAATGTCTTCCATTGTGTTACTAAAAAAGATTCAGATTTTTACTGACACTTGTGTGCTTATTGTATTTATTTTTAAATGTGTGGGTTTGTTTATTTATTTTGATTTTTAGGTGAAAAAAAAATTTCTTTTAGTTTGATGATCTGTCTATTATATTCAACACATCTTGCCACTCTTTTTTCACAGTAGCTAATACCTTTTAGCCACCAAATTAGAATATTTCAACATATTCCTCTATTTTAAATGATATTAATAGTGACTGTGGTTTGTTTTAAACTATAAGCATGTTGACAAGATGATTTTTAGATGATTTTTTGCCATTTGTAAAGCAAGCAGGTAAAAAAATAAATAAAAAGTTAAAAAAAGATAGGATCAATTTCCTGTTTTCCTTTCAGGAATTTCTGGTAAGCTGAAATATTTTATGGTTGTTTTTGTGTATTTCAGTGAGGGCTTCTGCTTGTTTGGGAAACAGGTTTCTCCTGATTCTGAGCTGGAAGAAGTAAGATAAGAGAGGCCGTGTATCTTGCTTAAATGAAAGAACAAACTGTAGTAACCAAGCACTGCAATACTAGAAAGCAGGAAAAAAAAATAGGCAATTCTTAAAATTAGATCTTTTGAAGACTGGGGACATTAAAACATTTGCCTGTCTTGAGTACTGCTTGTGTCAGATGTCTATGGAACATTGCTGCTGTTGAAAGTTTTTTATGTTTGGATATTTGCAGCACTTCCAGGTCTGAATTTGGAAGTTCTGCTGGGTAATGTGTCTCACACCATCAGGCAAACTCCAGTGTGGTGCATCTTCAGTGATCCCATACCTGTGACCAAACCCAAGCTAAACTGTGCTATTAGCAGAAAATTACTATTGATCACGATCCTTATTTTCACACATTTTTAGTGGAAGTTCCTGCCATCATCCAAGATACTTTTTTCACCTGAAATAATAAAGCCCCAGGAGTGGCTGTGGATGTGTCATCTCCCTGTATTGAAACCTGCCAAGTTCCCTGCATCCCAGGCTGCCAAGTTCCCTGCAGACCTTCTCTCCAATTGTACCTAATTCCTTCACTAAGCTCTGGTACTTTTACCACTCATAAGGGTGAAAAAATCCACTCTTCAATTTCATCAATGCAGCTTAGATAGCAAAAGGTGAATATTCAAACTGACAGCCACAGTCTGGAATTTCCAGCAGTGTTTTACAAACAAAATGCATGGGTACAAAACTACTCCAGCAGGTCTTCAACAATCCAAGTAGCCACCACTGTAAAATGAGAGCATGAATTCCTGCAGACAAGTGGCTCAGTCATGCTTTGTGTACCAGAGTGTCCTACCTAACTGTGTTTGCTCTAAACAAAAAACTGAGTTGTGCTACCTCCTAGCACTAATTGTAAATGGAGCTATTACAAAGCCAGGGTAGTCATTATGATGGCTCTTTGTCTAAGTCATCTGGTAGCCTGTAAAACATGGTGTTTATGACAGTATTAGACGGCTCTAAGAGCTATATATCATGCCCATTGCTCCGGAAAGGCACCTGCTGACTTTTCATATGCCAGCTTGTAAATAGAAGTATGCAGACAACTTGGCTACAAAATCTCCCTTTTATATTTAATGACACCCATTTGAGCTTTGGTCTGTGACCCTGAAAAGAATAGTTAGAGAATTCTTTCAAGGATATACAGAAGGAAAAGAAAACCTTTGCTCAATGCATAACTGGTCCAAGGAAAGAAATTTTGAGGCAAATATTCTTGAACAGTTCATTCTGTATATATACAAAAACTGCCTTTTGGTGCTTTGACCCCAAAAAACCCTGCTGAACAGAAATACTTCTCCAAGTGTGCATCTAGTGAGAGCAGGTGATGCAGAAATCCAAAGATCTGCATTCCCTGGCATGTCACCTCTGGTGGTTGTTCCAGCCCCCTGTACAACATTCTTGCCTTTTGGCTCTAAGGTAAATTAGGGCATGGGTTACAGCCTGGCTGCTCTGTACTCCCACCTCTTGCCTGTGACTCTCTGGCACAAAGAAAGGCTGTCCTGACCTTTGCTCTCTGAAAGTGTGCTGCTGGTCTTCTCCCTGTTCTTGCCTGCTTGGCTTCTGAGGTCATGGCAGGATTCAGATGCAAGAGAGCACTTTACATTCAGCAGAAGTTTTTTAGGAAATGTAGTAAGTGTCCTTGCTCCTGCATTTCATGCAGAGGTGCTTGAGGACACATATAAATATCTGCAAGGAGTGTTTATGGGATGCATAAAGCTCTGTCCCTGGCTTTCGTGCTCACTCATCCTTAACCCCTCTAGAATTAAGAGATATACATAATAAATGATTCATTATGAGATTGTCTCTTGAGATTTTTAAAGTCTTCTCAAAGCATAGACTATGTCAATCATATGCAAAGTCTCAAATGGAATTATTTCTCATAATCAACCACTCTTAAGTTTGTATCTCATTTTTACTGTGTCATTTTAAAAAGAGATCTGATTCTCTGTGCCTGTTTTTCAAATTGAAAGAAAGAAATAATGTATTTTTTAATCCATATTCAGGACTCGGAGATATCAGCTGAACAGCCTCTGGAGTCTCAGGATTTCCAATAAACTTTCATTAACAGAAAATCAATCACTTCAGGGAAAGATATATGCATCCCAGTGGTTGCATGCAAACACAGGAGTGGTAGAGTGTTAAATTAGATGCCTTATCAACTGGCACAGTAAGAATGGTGCTAATCTACATAGTCCATTGCAACAATAGATATGACACAGCAAAGTGCGCTGTTAAGTTTAATAAATAATATTTTTGAATGTACAACATATTACCGGATCACCTTTGAGAAAAAGTAAGTAAAAAGAAAAAAAAAATCAAACTTTTAAGTCTAATAATGGAAAAGACATCCAGTAATTATCAAGGTTCGTAGAAGCTGAACTGAAAGATTTAATTTCTAATATGTATGTGGGGACCCTATTGTTGAAAAATTAATGAAAAGTAGACAAAAAGGATTTTCTGAAACAACATGAGGGACAAGTATGCAGCCTGGAGTCTCTGCAGAAAGAAAACATTTTTCTTCTGAAAACCTCAGATATTCTTATGATTTATTATACATTTCTATTCAACCTAAAATCTTTATCATGATTCAGAAGACTGATACTGATTTGGCAGGATTTTGAACCAAATGTGTTGAAGACTTTATTCCTGTGTAAAACTTTAGTTATTCTGTGAATGTTTAAAGAGCACTGTTTACAGCCAGGTCCTACAACCATCAAGACCTTCATTCACAAAAAACACACAATGAAAACACTTGTCATTTTATGTCTTCCCAGTGTCAGAACCCATAAAATAGTACTTTTTTTTTTAAATAAGCCATATGAGTTAATTTTCTATTTGTGCCCACTCTCCCTGTAATAAAACAATGTTGAAATATTACTGCTTGTGTTGTCAAAAAATTAAATAGAAAATCAAAATGAGCATGAAAGGTGAAAGGCCACCAAACCTGAAAAAGAACTCAGTTCAAAACATGTTTCCTTGGAAATTTATGTGTGCATGGAAACAAAGTGTCAGAATGACAATGCATGTGGGCCATTAAGTTTCAGAGTAGTAATGGTGTTCTAGCTAGAATGATACCTCATTTTTCAATAGTTCATTTAAGCCTTGGCACTTTAAATAATTAAATGACCAAATAAAGGAACTGAGGTAGGTGTGATTTTTACCAATATTTTAAAAATAATAATTTCTTTTATATTGCATGAATATGTCAGTGAGCAAAGAGCTAAGCACTGCTCAGCCTGCCCTCAGTGCAGACCCAGTTCATACATGCAATGAGAGCAGCACTGAGCTCTGAATCCTTTCAGCAGACGTGGCCTGGAGCCAAGATCCTGGGCAATGCAGGTGCAACTGGAGCATCCGATAATTATTTGGCCCCATGTATGCAAATTGCCAGAACCTAATATTGGCAAGAGGACAGGAAAGGTCCCACCTGCCTTTTGTGCGCCACAAGTGCAGCTCAGTCTCTCTTGACTCGCAGCAGCAAGAGTAGCACCATCATAAACCCTGCCAAGATCTTTGTAAAGCCTTCATGCCCTGCTGCAGAGGAAGGTGCAATGCACAGGCTGCTGCCGTTTGCCTTTGGATTAAGCACCTTCGATTCTATTCCAGCAAAGGCAGAATGCAAAAGAGTGGGAGGTGGTGGGAGGTGAGAGAGCTCACTAAGGCCTTAGATCCCAAAGTCTTGTATCTGGATACTTGTTCTGAAGTCATGGAATGACCAACTTCCATTTCTAGACACATAAGACCACTTCCAGGGATCACAGCCTGGAAATTTTGGGAATTAGTTTCAGGGATTTTAGGATTCGTTTGAAAGGACAGGGTATAACCAGCTGCAGGTGTTAGATGATGAGTGGAGCATGAATCATTAATGAAAGGAAATGATATTAAAAAGACACTGTCTTGTTAACTGTTGTTCATTAAAGGTCAGACTGTGTGGGGAAGCCTTTAATTTATGGATCCTATGGAGGTGATTCACAAGAGTGAAGTGAGACAGGTCCTAACATGTCCTTAGTCTCGTGTGATAGAGAAGGGCATCCCAGAACCTGGTCACTTTTCCACTTTCTCCAGAAGCACTGGCAGGGTATAGAAAGAGAGAAAGACTCATTTCAAAGAAAGTAATGTACTTCCCAGGGCCCCTCACTTCCCAGAGCCTGGTAAACTCCACATCATTCTCCACAGAGACCATTCCCTCAGACATAGATGTTAACTTGCTGTGTTCTGGTTATGTTATTATTATTAATATTAATCTTGAAACCCTGGTCTCATCTCTGGTAGATGATTATGTTTTGACCTGTGATTCACCTATTCACTTCTAGTTTTCTGTGTCATGAGGATGTTGAACAGTTGCCAAATTTCATACCACAGGTGTCTGAACAGTAGTGGCAGACTAAATAATCTCTGCAAACCACATTTCTATAAAGGGTTTTAAAGCACATTAGGATCCTTTGGGATGAAAAGCAATTGTAAACTGCAGTTATGATTGTCATCCAGAACTTAGATGTTATTGGAACAGAATGAAGAAGAAAGAAAAGCTATATTATGATTACTGACATGAATATGTGATGTGCTGACCTTTGCTAACTAGCACCGTCTTTCTCAAGTGTGAAGGTAGAGAAATAATATCTGACTTGAGATTTAGAAGATTTCATTTTCATCCTCTAGAGGTACTAGCTTGTATTTCTTATTTACATTTATCGTTAATAAGGACCCAGAAGCACAGCAAGTGAGAAAGTAGTATCCCACAAGATATTCTGGAGTTTCAAAGAGTGGGGGTTTTTTTACCAATAACAATGAAAATCTCAGTTAGACTAGAAATGCTAATCTATTTTAGTTTGGAATGCTGAACAATTTTATTTTAATAATGCTGAAGTGGAGTATTACATTGAATCAAATGTCTGAAGAATATTTTATAAAGGATATGAAACCTTATAAATTAAAGAAAATAACAAAATGGATAAATTTTAAAAAAATTACTAAATGCTTCCAACTTTTCAAAACACAAGGTTTTAATATGACATAATCAAAGCAAAAGGTGAAACAAGATTCAATTTTATACTTTTCTCTCAAGATGAGTATGAAAACTGGCACTGTCTTATTTTAATTCAACATTTCTGAATGTAAAGCAGCTTTTGACCATGTATGAATTCTTAAGACAAAATCATAATAAGTCTCTGCTTGGTTCCCTCACTCCAAGTAACAGTGGATGACTGCCTTCAAAGACCTGTTGGCAGGTCTTAATTGCAGTAGAGGAGATATCTCTCCATGAAATTCCTGCAGGCTATGGGCCATGATCAGAAACTCTGCTTGGCTTAGATGCAGGTCTAAAGGGATGTAGCAATTAAGCTGTTTTTATCCTTAGTTCTTCACTTATACAGAGTTACTGCTAAGCAAAGTTAGAGTGTGGAATTACAGTTGGTGTGGTGCTGTACACAACTCTGTGCTCAGGAAGAAAAAGGAAATGTTTGTGTGGCTTTGTCTGGTCATATGTTTGGAAAACACAAGTACCACACATACTGCTATTAGTAGAATGAGAGTATGGAATAATGAGTAAGAGCACAGATACATTTTCTTGTCAGTAAATCCAGCCTTAAGCTGGGTACTCCAAACTACCTCCTTGTGTAGACATTTTTATGAGCAATGAGAGAGGTAGCTTACTTAGAAATGTGCTTTCTAAGCTGTTTGGCTCCCAAAGCTATTTTGAAAGCTTAATGTCTTTGAAGATAGGTTGAAGTGCTTCATTCATATTTGTGGCATTAATAAACTTCTCACAGAGCGTGATTGTGGAATGGCATGTGTACAAACCAATAATAACTTCCCAACTTGTGCAGCCCTCTCTTTAGCCCTAATTCCCTCACCTCAGGGTTGACACAGGGCCACTGGCAATATTATCTTGTGGTTTAAAATGCCATCCCTCTGCCAGTCTCAAGACAGACTAACATCAAGCAGCTGCCACCAGCAGCTGTGGACATTCAGCACCTCTGAAAATTAGCTGCAGGGTATCTTAAGTCTGGTATTCCAAAAGGGGTGAATCATCAATTAAAAGCTGCAGTTGCAAACATAACTCTACTTCTTGAATTTTTCATAAGAATTACTAGAATTAAAGCTTTGCAGAGGATAAAAATAAGTGAGAAAAATAAAAGACTTGCTGTATCCACTTGAAAAGGAGAATCTACATGAATGATACTCACTCTAATTGTTTCAAGTAACATCTTAAAAGCAATGTTGATAATTTTGAAACAATAAAAAAGATTAGTCAGTAATCTGTTAAACTGAAGCCACACTGTAAGGCCAACAGTTAGCGTGGTATGACGCTAAACAGCAAAATGAACAAATTTGTTGGTTAAAACAATGAACAGTTGGTTGATAAACCTGCTGGGGACTTGGCAAGAAAAGCTGAACATCAGTAGAAGTTAAATTGGGATGGAAATACCTGAAAAACGAAAAAAAAAAAAAAGAATGCAGAAAACTAAGAATTGAAATGCCTCATTTACCATATTTCATTTTAGTTTCTTACCTGAGATTCTCCATGCTTATCACATTTTACAGTGAACATATGTCATTCTAGTTAATAACACAGTTTAAACACAGAGTGAAACATGGCCCCATTTCTAAATTTATATTGGTTCTTAATCTGGTGTCAGACATCACAAATAGTATTGCTAGAATCATATTACATATCACAAACTATGCCATGCAAGTTGTAAAACAACATGTCCAGGTCTAGGAAACCCACTTTTCAATCAGGCTTGATAAATAGGAAGTCCTTAAGCGGCTGGAGTCAGTGAGATATTACCAAAATGAGTTCATGTCACAGAGCTGTCTGAAAGATCTCTGACTCTTCTGCTAAAGACTTCATGGATGGAGCCACATTTGTGTTTTACTTAGGACTGGTTTTGGGGTTAATCTACCCATTCTCCACACCTAGCAAACTTTCAAATCCTGAGAAAGTCTGAGAGTATCCAAAGTGGATTTCTTTTGGGTGAAACTAAACCAGGACACATGCTCCAGTCATGCTTCAGATGCAATGGGCTCAGTGCATGGGGCCAGACCAGAAGTAATTTTAAAATCTCTGAAGTGCAGCTTGTGCAGATACCAGTTGCTAAGCACCAGCTGTTCATGTTTAAAAATCTTCTCTGGCTGGCCTGCATTACTTGGTGAAGCAGACATGCTTTGTCTGTCCATCTGCATTGCTGCCTGGACACTGCCCATGGGCCAGGCTGCCTACAACTCCTGGGCTCTGGCTGCAGCATCAAACCCATTCTGAGACTTGTTTGCTTCTAAGGGTTTTGCAGAGAATAAAATGAGTTTACAACAGCCTTGCCCTGAGCAAGGCAAGCTGGGGTCCCCAAAAGGGGTAGACTTGAGACTGAGAATCTTTGATCTGGCTCCTTGTGGTCCTGCACTGAGATTTTAGGTACCACATGTCCGCTGGAGCAACAGAGTAAGAGTGATCACTGGTCGGCTGGTGCATATCCCGAAAGGCATAAAAAACATAATAAAGTGTTCAGCATGTGTATTTTTTACAGGATGCACGACAACATAGACTTTGGGGTGGGAGGACTTTGTGGAATGAATAATTTGGGTTAAAATGGGCCTTCCAGAATAATCGCCTCACCTTCTTTTTCTGACTTCTCAGAAAAAGAGTTTTCCACTGACTCATGAAGTTTTATTGTCCCCAAAAGGCTAGAGCACTTCATTTGCTTTTAATAAAAACTTTAATGTTTTTGTCAAAGCTTACCATTGCTAATACAAATCCATATGGCATCTTAAAAAAATCCATATGGTATTTCTGTATCAGAATCGGCATGTGTAATCCACAGAAAGCATCCATCCAGTCCTTAAAAATGCATCAAGTTCTCCATAAAGAAACAAATAATATACAGATAATATGTATGGCTGTATGGTCCTATGGAAGGAAATACTGGTGAGTCCTCCTCTCTGGGTTCTGTCTGAAGGCAGAGGAAGGTACTTCTCGTGCCTGACACAGGGAAGAAGGAGATTCACACTCCATACTCTGGGGTTAGGAGTGTGCAAAGCCTCCATAGGTACCTGGCCAGTGGAGATGATGATTGTGGCCATTGTGTGATGACTCAGTGCATCTGCTGAACTGCCTTGAATATGCCCTGCTCATTTTGTGATTCCTGCTAGCAAAGAGATTTTTCTTGAGGTTTTTCTTATATGCTGTATTGCATCTTTTTCAGATCTACTGTATCTTTGAGCCGTTGCTGACCAGTGAAGAAGTTGGGGGGCTTGATGAGAAAAATGCCTTTTAAAAATGGACTCTTGGACTATTTGTGTTCTTACAGCCCACGCAGCAGCAGTGCATGTTTAAAACACAGTGGTGGTCCCTTCCTGGTGCCTGTGAATACTGAAGAATGTGAATTACTGATCTGTTTCGGTTATTTTGTTTCTTTTAGAAAATTAAGTCTTGGTTTCCTTGTTTTGTTTTTTTTTTTTCTTTTGCAGGATGGTTGCATTAGCAGATTGTACTTCCTTCTTAGGCACCCATTAGTACTGATATTTTCATGTTTATTCTCATATCTCACTTGACTGTCAAAAAAAGTAGTATTTAGCAATACACTTCATTTAGTGCAATTAATATGAAACCAGTACTATCTCAGAATAAATACATTATGCCTCTCATGCATGATATAAAATTTAGAAAGGAATCAACCACTAGAAATAAATGAAAGAAAAGAAAGGGGAAAAAAAAATAGAAGAAAGAAAAGCCATGGACACCCAGAAGCCAGATTGATGCAAATCTTTGTAAGCTTCATTGGAAAAAAAAGGGAAATTTCAGTTTTCATAAAGAATACTCCTTCTCCTTACACGTTAATATTGTTTAGAGGAGTGTTTATATGACTATTTGACTGGTTACTGGTGTCTTTCATTGCTTTGGGAAGGGAAGTTTGTACACACACTGAAGAAGAAGATAAAAACCAGCAGCCTTATAGGAATATGAGGGCCTCTGCTAGTACTCTCTCAGCCCAAGGAAAATGTAAGCAAAGGTATGAAAAAAATGTCCAGTGTTTGCAGACATTCTTTTTCTCCATTTCCTATAGAATTAGAGAAGAGTGGGTTAGGAAAGATCTAAAAAGGTCAGACTGTGAAATTTGCTGGCAAAAACATTTGGTGGACCATCCAAAAGGAAGCTAAAAATGAGGAATAGATTAAAAACAAAACTACTCACAAATTATTTGGAAAAAATGAAATGTTCCTCACAGCTGTGAGTGTTCTCTGTGCTTTGCACTTGTCCACCACAACAGGATGAACCAGAGCCCTGACCACTGCAAATCAGTCTTACATCAGTGCTTGCCCTTTCTTTTATTTGCAGAGGGAGGTTGATCAGTAAAGCAAGAAGCACCCATGTGGAAAACTTATTTCATTGTGTTTCATTGACTTAGTTATTCCAAGACAATACAGTGCAGTACTTTCTGATACAGGACATGCAGAAATTTCTTTCACTTTCAGCCATCATAAAATTAAATATTAATTTTTTGCTTTTTGACATCATAACAGAAAATGACATGACACTAATATTATTCTCCTGCCATCAGTTTATTCTACATTGAGTATGCACAAACAGGTAGAGCAAGCTGTAAGTCCTCTTTAGCCTAAAAAGATATTTTTCAAATTTCTTATAAGCAATTTCTACTCATAACATTTTTTTTTCTCAGAACACTGATAGCAAAACCATCACGTGAAACATATATGTTTGATATTTTGTTTTGGAATTCACAATAAATGGGACTCTCAAAAGCAATCTGGGATGATCTCATTCAAACCTTACTGGCATTGCATGTCTGCAAGGACATGACACTTTGGAAAGAATCCACCTCAGAATCACTTAAAGCTGCCACATGACAGTAAATCTAATTTTAAGGAGCACTGTAGAGAAACAAAACATCACAGCCACATGACATAAAGCCCTGAAATTGTACAATGTCTCCCTGTCAGTCCAAGTTGTTAAAAAATACTAAAGGAGAACCTTTGTTTTAGCAGGATTTAGGTCAGAAAGGCATAATTTGTTTGTTTATAGCTGGGGTAAAGCTGAAATGCAGCTCGAGATGTAAGCCCCATGTTGCTGGGGCTGATGTTGGTGGTTCTGTATGGCATTAGGAACATGTCAGAGTTCTTGCATTTAGTCCTATGACAATGTGGGCTTGTAGCTGGGTGGGCATGTGCTGTAGGGGTCAGTAAGAGCAATGGAGAGCTTTACCCTTCTGCAGCAAGTACAAAGGCATCTCGTATCCAAAGCAGTGTAGCAGGTTCACCTGTTATTTCACCTATCAAAAAAAAAAGGAGCTCCCGGGAGCTTTATGGTAGCATGACATGGCTGAAGGAGTGCCTTTTTCCTGATTTTATTTTGGGTCAAAACAGAAGAATAATGCTGTGACTCCAGTGCTGTGTTACTGTAGGTGCTCAGTGCATCTTTAGAATTTAATCTACTTTACCGACTGCAAAAAGATCACCTAATGCAGCAGGATCATGCCAACTATCAAACAATAATCTGAGCAGTCAGTAAGCTGGAGTATGATCTGCTCTGTTTGTCAAATTTGTGGAGTTAGGGCACTTTCTTGTTTTCCCTCTGCCTAGATCCATTGTAATAAATTTGGATTGCATGTCAATTATTGCAATTTATGACTACCCATCTCTCCATTCTGAATATGTATGTGATTTTAATTTAAATACTGTACAGCTTCCTTGCTGTACAGTATTTATTATCAGTTCTCTATTTTAGCCAGCATTGAGATAACTGCTATTTTACACTCTCCTAATGCCTTCTCTTTTCAAGGTCATCAGTTTTGTGACATCGCTGAAAATGAAGTAGGACGTATGGTTCAGTTTAATCAAATTTCATGCTCTGTTGCCTCCTTCTTATGGCCTCTGTGCTAATTGATCAAGTTTTCAATTAAAGTCCTCCATCTTTGTTTTAATTCTTTGTTAAGGTTTTTATTCCATTACATGGTTTCATGAGATCTAACTTGTTACAAGTGCAAACTGTCTCTTCTTTTCCAACTGTCTAGTTACAATAATTTAGCTGTATAGTTATAATTTAGCTGTATGGTTCATCTCATTTCCTCTTTCCTATTGTTAAAACCCTCAGTGGATTAGCTTCATCTGTTGGATTTAGACTTAGAATCCAAAAATTTGATTAATTTGTCAAGACGAAATTAGTTTACTTCATGAATTGTTATTGCTAAAATCTCTCTGTATCCCAGCAGTTTCAGCCATCTTGTTTAGACACAATTAAGCAAATTGCTGCTCCTAAAGAAATATTGAAATGACTCTCACTAATAAATGGGGCCATGTCAGGCATGTGTAGAAAATTCTGCCTTATTGAGAGGCTTTCCTAATAAGCAGTGATTCTGCTTTCATTCCTTTGTTGTTTTTGTATGGATCAAGAAAATGTTAATATGGTAAATGTATATTGCTACTCCAGGTTGTTTACTCATTCTCTAGTTCATAACACCATGTTTCATCTGATGGGTAATACTATATCAAGTGTGTTTTGAAATCCACTAACATGTTCATTTAAAAAAATCAAATAATCTTTTGATTCAAACGTTTTTTAAAAGGCCAAAGAAAATGTGCTGGCAGAATCCATATAACTACTTTTTTTTTAAGGGAGGCCTTGCTCAATTGAGGACAGTTCATTTCCACCTGTGGGCTTCTAACTTCAGTTCTGATGCTTTCAACTCTGATGAAAATATAGACCAGATCATTCTCTGAATAAAACTGTGATAACTGTCAGCAGTCTTAAAAGGTTCATGGTTTACACACTTTGTGGTATGAAAAAAATCTCACTTTATGATAATCTTCAAATAGAGCGTGAAAGCCTATAAAACATTTTACATGCTTCTCTTTAAGATGCAAAATCAGGTTTGCTTTCAACGACAGCTATCTGAATGTTAAAACAGAGCTAATGTGTTGATGAGACTGACTGTAGACGGCCAATTCCAGAGTCACATTGCTCATACATTTTTGTATGCTGTTTCAGTATAAAGTCCTGTTTAGCAACACTTCCTCTTACATTGTGTTGAAGAGATGTGCTGTGATTTAAGCCCAGCCATCAACTGAGTACCATACAACCACTCTCTCATTCACAGGGTCAGGAGAGAACTGGAAGAGCAAAAGTGAAAAAACTCCATGGGTTGGGATAAAGACAGCTTCAGAGCAAAAGCTGTGCACGAGCAGAGCAAAGCAAAGCAAGGGATTCATTCACCACTTCCCATGGGCAGGCAGGCGTGCAGCCATCCCAGGAAAGCTGGGCTCATCTTGTGCAGCAGAGACTTGCAAATGCTCCAAACGCACCCCTTTCTGTCTTCCCCCAGCTTCCCATGCTGATCATGGTGCCATATGGTGTGGAATATCCCTTGGGTCAGCAGGGATCAGCTGTCCTGGCTGTGTGCCTCTCGTGCAGCCCCAGCCCACTCACTGGTGAGGCAGTACAAGCAGCAGAAGAGGCCTTCACTCTGTGCAAGCAGCAATAACAACATCTCTGCATTATCAACACTCTTTTCAGCCCAAATCAAAAGCACAGTCCCATACCAGTTACTCTGGGGAAAAGTAACCCTATCCCAGCCAAAACCAGCACAGCACGCTGCAAAGTTCTGTACTTTGGAAATCTTCTTGTCCTTTCATGTTCACTATTCCGGCAGTCACCAGGAGAAAACATGATATGTTGGGAGGACTTGAGTCTTGGGAGTCAGGTAGAATGAGATCTGTAAGATCCTGCTTCTACCGCAGGGGTTGCCAAAACTTCTGCTGATTTCAACACAGTCAATATTTCTTCCTTCCACCCAAGAGGAAATCATTCATAGACGTTGGTATCATCAGTGGCATCAAATTCTGTTTAGTATCCACTGGGTTTCTTTGGGCAAGTCCACTGATCACAATAAACAACAGAAGTGTCTGTATCAGCAAAAATACTTCCATTTGTGGAGTGCCTCTTCAGACCACTGAGGCATTTTTTAAGGGGTGGTAAGATTCACCTAGCCTGTAGCTTGCTTCAACAGTAGTCAAGTACTGGATGGTTGAGAAAATTACAATAACAGGGCAAGTATAGTTTGGTGCCTCCCTGGCATATTCTCCCTGCTTCCAGCAATCCTTGGTTATAAACATTGGCTTTGGATTTACCATCCTTGGTGGAATAATTTCCATTAATTGACCCTGTTGCTGTTTAAACTGGTAAGAATAAACATTATTTAGAATAATCCTGGACAAGAAATTTCTCAGTTTAATTGTGCTGCTTATAAAAATGCCTTCTTTTGTTTGTTTGTTTTCAGCCTGTCACCTGATAATATCATTTTTTGTCCCTATTTCTTGAGCTGTGAAAAATCAAATAATTTCCTGATGATCTTTTTGATGTTATTGACATTTCTATTAATTTGTGTCACATCTACCCTTGGCTCTCTTTTCTCTGCAAAAGAGTCCTAATCTAGTTATTTCTACTTTGGACATTATTCTTGTCCATGTGACAAGAATATAAAGTATTATCTGAATGTTTTCTCACCCTTGTACAGCTTTTCTGACCAGAAAGTCAGAACTGCAGGCAGTGCTGAGGTATGGGCACACCATGGGTTTATAAAAAGAAATAATTACATTTGCAGCTTGATTCTCTATTTGTTTCCTGGTATTTCCAAGCATCCCCTCGTGTTTTTCTTGGGCCAGCTGATGTTTTTATGGACTCAGCTGCTGTGACTGGGAGCTCTCATTCTGGATGAAGGGCAGATAATTCAGAGCTTGTCCTTGCACATATCAGGTTAAATTGTGTCTCCTGGTGGATCACTGCATATTTACTGACACTGCACTTTGGCTTTCATGTTTTTCTCCACTACAGTGCCATACTTCTGTGTGCTTTTACAGCATCCTTTCCTTTCCATTATTCTCAATAATTGAGCATTAACAAATTTATCCTTTCACTCTTCCCCCCTTCTCTTTTTTGAGTATTTTTGAAAATATTTATTAAAAGCCCTTTAAGAGGAAGCTTGTTGAAAGCTTTTTTAAAGTCCTTTCACTCTGTGGTGAAATGCCTTTGAAAAGGCTTTGTACTCTCCATGCACAATTCCTACCAGCAGAATTACCTCAAATAGGCAAATGCTTTTGCCTGAATGTCTCCGCCCTTCACTTCTCCTCCTCAGAACAACAGGTCAATAATGCCTCTCTTTTGCAAGTTATTTTTGGGTTTTGGGGAGTAAAGATCATACACATGCTGGCCATTAGTACTTTCTAATCTAGCTATTTCAGTAATGACTTACATGGTGAACGCTTGAAGGGAGCCATAGGAAGAGCACAAGCTGTTCTTTAATTGCATCTGGCAGCCATAATAATTAATAATTGTAAAGCAAACGTTGTCTACATTTGAAATATGCAACTACTACAGTGAGAGAAGATTATAATGTCTCTTTGCTTTTGAAAATCCCTCAAAGCCATTATGTTCTTTAATAAGCACATTCTGAAGTGTATTTTCTTATGCAAGTGGGCAATTCAAGAACTGCAGGGATGAATACACTGCATTATATATTTAAATCAAGATTAAAATAAATTCAAAGACAATTGAAATTATTATTAAACTTAATAAAGCAAATCCCTGTATCCTTCCCATGGTTATTCAACATTGCTTAGCTTGCAAGAAGAAGAGTAAAATAGTCCATTCCCCATCTTAACAAATAAAGATGGCAGTAATAAACCTCTTTTATTGAATGTTTGATTATTTTAAGAAAACCTGCTTGTTTTTTAAAATGTATGTTCTGTTCTCTCTCAACATGGTGAGCCACAACACATAATAAATTTTAAACCAATTTTGTCTGTGAATGCACACAATCGATTTAAATAGCATTTACTTGCATTGGATTGTTTTAAGAGGACAGTAGCTCAGCAAGCAGAAAACTTTGTGAGCCTCCACTTGGTATCTGCTGAATGCTAGGTCAAATCGAGCTGAAATTGGTCTGGTTTTCTCATCCCAGCCTGAGTAAAGTAGAACAGCTATTTCAGAAGCAGATTTGGAGCAAGTCTGATGTGTGAGTCCTAACCTGGAGGGTGCTCCCCAGCACCCCTTATGTACCAGATGTAGTAGGGACAGCGTGGGTTGGTTTTAGCCCTACCTTATTTCTTCACCCAGTCACATGTGAGTTGGAAAGTGCTCTATGACAGCCATCCATAAACACAAAGAAAGCTCTCGAGTTTTCTTTGGCAACCATCAGCATCAATATCACATCTTCTGCAGACAGAGCTTACACAAACTCCTATTTCTTTCTTAGTTTCACCTTTAACTCTGCTATCACTCTGCATTCTGCATATTCTAGATCATGTAGGCACTGTTCTCTGATCATGATAAATCCTACATGCACAGATGGATTTTCCTTTGGCTAGAAAACTATAATTTATTTATTCCTTCCCATTTTCATTGTGCATGCTTCTCTCGCCCCTGCAATTCCTACCTTCCTTGCAAAAGAATAACAGAGATAATGATTAACCTTTCAATGCCCTTATGATCTTTAAGGGTTTGATTAACCCTGGCCAGAGTGCAGACCCTGCAAGTCTCAGATGACACAGAATGTAGTCATAACAGCAAGTACCATTCACACCTTTGAATGACTTTGAGTGACTTTGGACATGGACAGGAAACCCCATTGCATTTAAGGTTAATACTCTCATTTAGCCTAATAAACACATTTGGCACTAGCTGCCCTATGTTATTTATCTATGGCGATTCTTTTAAGCTAATTTGCCACTAGTAAACTAGCAGAAGAAACCATGATTCTTCTTAACAGCTGAAGAATACACTTGTAGTCTCTATTTCAGAGGCTGCTGTGGGAAACAGCCTCATAGCTATTTCTTCTTCAATCTGGCTGGCTTCTGCTAAGCTGATGGTTGCTGTATTAAAAAACAAAATTTGCTATTCTAAAATTTAGGTTTTATTGAATTTGATCATTCTATTTTTAAAGCTGCACTTCAGTTAATGGTCCAAATAGATCAATATTTATAACTGGAGTTGTGCAAATGAAATACATTAATAAGTAAAATATATACACTTGTACTTTCACATAAAACTTAATTAATCTGATGTGATTTGTAGACTTTTTAATTGGAATTATCAGCTAAGGAAAATATAGTCTTTTCCTCTCCTTGAAAGCAAGGAGAAATTCTGGTTATTTCCAAAGAATAGAGACCAGATTCTGATTTAGGAGTGCTTTATCTTAAGTTAATTAAGTGCAATTTCTTCAAGCAATGCCTTCAATTTAATGAAGTAAAATACCACTACCATGTCTTTAGGAATTGGTGTCAGTAAAACTGGTCCTTCTGGTAAGGGTTGTCAAAGAACAAGCTGAAGGTACAATAACTTCCTTTCAAAAGTGAGTTATTTCTCATGTACATGGGTGCTGTACATGAGAAAATAAGCCTTACCACTCAAAAGACTGAATGTAACTCAGTTCTGGAGTTAGGTCAACCCTGCCTCTGCATCCTTTGCATGGTACTCTTCCAAGACATGTGCAAACTAAGCTAGAATAAAATTGTCCTTGATATGTTTGTACAGTCACCCTCTCCATTGAGATATGTCAAGGTCTTCCATAGACATGCTAAAAGTGTCTGTATAATTTGTAGTCTAAAATACATCCATATTTGCTATATACATTTATTTTTTTCATGTGTTTGTGGGAAGTTCTTACTCTTTCAGTTAGGCAAAAAAGAGTAAAATTCTGTCATCTTTCTATTCCTCCTTTGACTCTTGGAACAAATGTGTCTAATCTGTGGGCTGCTTTATTTAGGCCAGGAAAGGCTGGATCCCAGATGCATCCGTTGCTGTCCCAGTTGGTCAGACTTCTCTCTGTATCTTGGTAAAGAGAATTCAGGGACACACAGTGTCAAGTGTGTATAAACCCTGGCTTTATACAGTCAAAAAATCCCCTATCAAGTGTAAAGTGTGCTACACACACTTGAGAGGATGAGGATCTTGTCCCATAAATAGGATAAGAATAAAATATCTCTATTCTACGTAACCAGAAGTATGTAAGACCACAGCTCATTTGCTTTTGCATCTAGGAAAACAAACATGTCCTGTTTTTTTCTCCACCTGAGTTGTTAGGTCAAGAATGTGTCACTAGTATCTGCCATGTTGTACCTGTCTTTATATACTAGGTGGTCAAAATGGATATTTTTCTAAATCACAAGTACAGGTCTCTTCCTGGAGAGATTTAATTTCTTCCTAACTGTTTTAGGTGCCAGTTTGTCCATGTTAAGTTGGTTACACACACACACACACACACACACACACAAATTAAAATTCCTTTCCAGCAATAGTTGTCAGCAAGAGAATCCCTCCCTTTTCACCTGCCCTCAAAATCTGTTATTAAAAACAGCTGAACTGCTAATGAAGATGAAACAAATCTCTAAGACCACTTTTGAGAATACGTTTGTCAAGTAGAATTTTAGACTAGCTGTTTCATGAAGGAGAATGCAGGGACTTCCTGCTGTAACAAAAAATCAAAAGTACCCAAGTTTGTCTCCTGTCTGTAGCCTATCAGTTCTCCAATGAAAAAAGGAATATGGACAGCACCCCTTCCCTCCTTGTTTTTCTTTAGCAATAAAGCACTGGCATCTTATTAATTAATTAAGTTTTAGATTTCCCATGTAGGAAAAAATCCGTTCTGAAATTCACTCCCAACTCAAATTAATTTCTGAAAAAGCCACGTCTGTGATGCTGGTAGAAGGCTGAACACTGTAAGGCTTTTTGCAGTTTTGAATGGTGCAGCTGGCATTGTCAAGTCAGTTTAGACAAATTTAAAATACCTGAGCACCTCTAGGGGAAGTTGTTTTGTGGTTCAGTAGGCTTGGCAGGGGTGGCAGTCCTTTCCAGGTTGCCAAATTCCTTTCGCTTACTCATTGGGAAAGAGATGCCCATGTGTGAAGTGTAGCACTTAATTTAAACTAAAAGAGGGTAGGTGTAGATTAGATATTCAGAAGACGTTCTTTGCTATGAGGGTGGTGAGGCACTGGCAAAGGTTGCCCAGAGAAGCCCGAGATGCCCTATCCCTGGGAATGTTCAAGGCCAGGTTGGCTGGCCTTTTGAGCAACCTGGTCTAGTGAAACCTGTCCCTGCTCATTGCAGGGGAGGTAGAACTAGGTGATCTTTAAAGCCCCTTTCAGGCCAAATAATTCTATGATTTTTCCCATCAATGGCTAGATAAACAATAGTTACAGACCAAACTTGCTAAAGAACTTCTCCCCTAGCCAAGATTTGCCTCTAGGACCATCAGCCCTGTGCATCTTTCTCTCTGCTTTGTCTCCATTTCTCAATCAAACACAGAAACCAAAATGTCTGTTCTTGAAATCTTGCCGTTTTCAAGATTTCATTTTCAGCTCTTACATTCACTTCAGGAAAGCTTCACTCTACTGTCTCCACTTTTAATTCCTTATTTCCATTGTATTTAAATCCAGAGAGAAACTGGTTACACCTGTGGATTTCAGTGTGACTCAGCGAATGGAGAAGGGAAGAATGGCATCTGTGAGGTTGGTCCTTCATGACTGTAACTGCTTGTTCCTAGAAATGAGGAACAGGTGCAAGAAATCAAGAGGCATACAAGGGCCAAAGTTTCCCTGTTCAGTTCAGATTTCTGTGGGAAGTTTGTAGAGACCTGCAATGAGCTGTTCTGTGCCTGGCTGTCTGTCTTCTGGGATTCTTCAGCTACCCAGGGACATGGGAATCTGACCCTGTGGCAAAATTTAGCTTCAGAAATTGAGCTTTTGTAGTTTTGCTTAAGTTTCCACCTTTTTTGTTTGCACAGTACCTGATCTTAATGCAACCCAGTGCTGTATTATCTTTCCCAGCCTACACTCTGACAGCTTTTAAAAGAGGTGTGAATTTTCTGGTATCTCTGTGGGATGTGTAATGCCCTACACCTAAAATGCAGCTTACTAGCTCCTGCTCATTTCAGCTAATGGAGATAGCTAATAAGGTTCTTTTACTGTATGTTCCCAGAATATGTTACATAGCCGGTGTTAGTCCCTGCATAATTGTTTGAGGCAGGTACTGGAAGAGTGGGAGTGAAAGAACAGGTTACGAATTTCAGCTTATTTAATGAGCTGTTTTTACCTTTGCCTGACAAAGGAGGTAGAAGGAGAGCATATATCACAACTCTTTCCTGAAGATCAAGCCACCTACCTTATTGTGGTTTGAGTAGTCTGATCCAACGTTTCCATTTCTCACTTCCAAAAATTGTTTTACCTATTTTTTCATGGGATTTTGCACCACAATGGTGACAGAAAATAGATTGTACTCAAATCCTGAAGTTTACTCCATTTCAAAGTAAAGTAAAGATAAAAGAAGGTGACTAATTAGAGACACTTTCTAAGAATGTTTGTTGAAGATGCCATGGATGTCACTGTTGCACAGGACTGTCTCACAGAATTTAAGCCCAAAGGCTTGGAGACACCACCCACGTTTCCCATACCGTAAGAACCTGAAGGTTTGTGTTGCCAGATTAGGCTCTGGTCTTCACTTGGACTCCCTCAGGTGTGCTAATAAGTAATATCATGAAACAATAAAAAATGAAATTATGGTGTCTGCTGCCCAAGAGCACTGAGCATGTGTGTACTCTTATTGCTACGACCAAAACAAATCACAGCCACAATCTCATCTACTTATAGCTGGTGTTAATACTGGGAAAAACTGAGGACTCCAAAGATATTTTATCAGTGAAGGAAGGCACAGTTTTTCTATTTTCATATCTCTTTTTTCTTCCTAAAAATACCCAACCCAAGAATCAATTGGGTTTTAGCTGACATAGGTTCCAATGTCACCACATACATTGCAGTAGAGTTTTCTGAGACATGAAGATCTGTTCTTTCATTTTATTTTGAACAGTCGTCCCTTTTATGCAAGGAATTCTCAGATATCCAGACTGAGAAAAAGGGTTGGAGTATACTGTCTACACCTACCAGGAATTTGTTACTTCCAGTCTGTGTTAAGAGCTGGAAAATTCAGTCTTCAGAGCTCACCTGATTCAGGTCCAGCTGACTGGTAGCCTAAGTAAATAAAGTAACTTCACTTCAAGAGATCATAGAAGATCTAATTTCATCACCAATGTAAGGATTTCTGAGGGTATGCAGAACTTGTATTCTTTTTACATCACCTCTGATCATTATTGCTTTCCAGGAGAATGAGATTTTGTATTTTACTGTGTTACTTCCATCATGGTTTGGATGATTCAGAGTGCAGAGCATGCCTGTGCTTTTGCCTTTTCTTGCTCAGAAATTCCCTTTGTAATCAGCAGCTTACTCTCATTGACTGAAATGGAAGGAAAACACTCCTTGACACAGAAAGGAGTAAAGGGAAAGGCCAGGTGAATGAACAGATCTCTGGAGCAAAAGCTGGGTTTGAAGAACAGGATAAAGCAAGATACAAAGCCAGGACGAGGTGAGCATCCCAAGCAGATCTGCCCTGTTTAAATTTCCAGACAAGGCATGGTTATTTTGGCAAAGGAAAGAAATCCCTCCAAATCCTGCTGTTGGTAGAGAGACCTTTTGAGTCAAAGGTCTGAGAGATGGTTCTCTCATCTTAAAGGGAGGGACTCAAACCAGGAGCAACGTGCTTCCTTTTCATTCCTATAGTACTTTTCCGATCCTAAAAAGCAAATGAACATTTTCTACCCAGGCTGAGCATCTCAGGGTAATGAACTGACTGACTCAGCCATGTATCAAGTTGCAATGTGTGTATCCTTGCAATACAACTCAAGAGGCATTTGTTTCCTGTGTCGTAAAAGACCAAGGAAACATATCATTATTATTACTATTAGTTTTATTGTCTTGTATTTTAGGCTTGTATATGGGGACTGTGAATTTTTTTTTTTTTTTTTTTTTTGATGAAGGGACTGGCATAGAAGATTAACTGATCTAATAATTTGTAATAATGAGTACTGCATTTGTGGGTACTGCAGGGTGTTATATTATGGCTTTTGGGACCATGCATGCATTTTATAGGGGAATAAATAAATAATCATTTGTGCCTTCAAAATGTAACAGTCTTCAGCAGGGAAGGACAGAGAAATGAAGGTTGATTCAGAAGGGAACTGCTGCTCCAATTTGCCACAATTTTAACAAGAAGAGATCTGTTGAGTGCTTACAGGAGAACAATGTGTAGTTAATACTTCAAGTTAAGTACTGGCTTGACTTTTTTTCCTCTTTATTCTTGGATCCAATTATGAGCAATCTGCAGAAATAATGAGAAATTATTGCAAGTTTTCCAAATTTCAGACCTTTTTTAACGTGATAAGAAGGAGCCCTACATTTTAATACATTTATGTCTTTCTTCTCTTTTCAAATCTGCGTGAACTTCCCTATACAATTCACCTCTGAACTTACACAGTAAAATCTGATTTATTACTACAAATTATGGCCCAGTGGATATTGATTTACACACACCAAATGATAATATATGCTAAGAGCAGTCCCATAGGGCATACTTGTACAGTAAAATGCAGCTTAGATTTTAAAAGTCTGGACTTAGAGCAAAAAAATGGGTTAATTTGAAAGGCTTTTTGGAATTTAAGAATTATTAATATCCCCTATTTTGATGAAAACTAGGTTGAATTATTCATAATGAAAATATTGTTGTAACTTTTGTTGGATATGAGAACTTGCTATTTATTTTGGATGTTAAAAGAGATTGTAAGTATTCTACCTCCCTTTCTGAGAAACAGTAATTCACAAGAATAGCCAGTGATACTGCTCACCAAGGGGAGCTGAATCCTCTTTTGGCCTTTAATAATGATAGGTCATATTGTGCCCCTGGCTGTAAAACTGATCTTCTCACTTCAGGAGGTACACTGCTGACCACTGGTGTGAAATTCAGCTTCCAGCTGGCATAGTTAGCTGTGTAAGAAGTGAGTGTAATTATAAAATTCTTCTAAGGGATTTTTTGTGGCCTTTCCTAGGCACGGAAGGCCCAACCTGTTACACAGGGAATTTCTGGACTTCGAGGATGAGTGCCAGTCTAGATTCTTTGGTCCCAAAATTGCTCCTAAGGTAGAAAATCATAGCTTAATCTATGAAAATTATATTATCATGTTTCCAGTTCACACTAACAAGACATTTGTCCTTCAATGAAGTTAATAACACAGTTTGAGTAGCAAATCAGTACTCAGCTGTAGCAAGTTTTCTGCTCAGGAAAGAAC
Organism: Haemorhous mexicanus; assembly: GCF_027477595.1. Taxonomy (NCBI): domain Eukaryota; kingdom Metazoa; phylum Chordata; class Aves; order Passeriformes; family Fringillidae; genus Haemorhous; species Haemorhous mexicanus. Next base: position 17,964,021 of record NC_082342.1, on the reverse strand, counting down.
CAAATTATATTTGGGTGTGGTAGAGAGCACACTGTGCTGGTGTGGGAACATCCATTCCCAGTGTCGCAGCCGCACTTCATCACCTGTGTGGCAGCCAGGGGGATTCTGGGAGGGTTGTACTCCAACTATCCAGGGAGAGTTTTGCAGGACACTGTCTAGCACTGCACCATCCCTCAACCACATCCTACCTTTCAGGGTAAAAAGTTACGATCCTAGAATGGTTTGGGTTAGAAGGGATCATCCAGTTTCAAACCCCCTGCCATGGGCAGGGGCACCTCCTTCTAGACTAGGTTGCTCCAAGCCCTGTCCAGGCTGGCCTTAAACATTTCCAAGGATGAGGTATCCACAGCTTCTCCAGGCAACTTGTGCCAGTGGTAAAAAATTTCTTCTGGGTACACAAACAGGTAGAAAACTAGCACTGCAGAGGAGAAGGATCCTCTCACATCAAAGTCAAGACTGGGGAGGGTGAGGTGCTCTCAAAGTATGCCTGTTCTACATTTCAGACCTGGAGAAAACTGCCATAGCAGACGTTGCATTACTTGGCTGGGGATCCATGCGCTGCTGTCTGAGGGGGTACATTTAGCAGTGAAGGTGCAGTTTTTGATACTTCCCCTGATGCTGGATTTCAAGTGTATGGAAGGTGTGCCAGCAAAAGGTCTCATTAGCACCATGGAAAACCACTCCAGTTTTGAGAAAAACTATTAACAATTGAGCAGATACAAGGAGTGTCTGCCACTGGTAGCTTTGTGTGATTTATATTTAGTTGCTTAACTGGTGCCTCATTGCAGCATTTATCGGTATTTTCAAGAGTACATTGGCATTTTGTGGTTACAGATTAGTTCACTGCATGGTTGCACTTACATGTGTCCTTCCCTTTTGAGAATTTCTTGTGGGATGTTAATTTTCCATTTCTAAAACATTGTGTCACATTTTAAGAGAGAAGTATTACACAGGAACAGGTGGATACAGCCTCCAGGTGATGCATTTATCATTTTAAAGTGTAGAGAGCAAGGGCAGTATTTGTTGAAAGTGCCAGATAAAAGCCATTGAACAAGAAAACAGCAGTGGCACTTCCAAGGGGGTAGACACACTAGAAATAAAAAGATTTTGTGGCATCTCATACAAAGAACTGAGGGTCCTGGCCATTAGGTAATGCCAGAGTCCAGGGCTCTTTCCAGGTGTCCAAAGCACAAGGGAGACAGTAGAAATGGATATCACAGAGCAAGAGACAAATGGCCAAACTCGTCTCTTCTGTACACTCTGACTCAGAATAATTTCATTTACACCAGGGGAAATATTCCTGTCAGTATTATTAGTAGCAATATTTGACTCAAACTTTGGAAAGCAATGTAAGTCTTTGACATAGTAAACATTCCGTTTTCTGTTTGCCTTCTCCATGTTAATGTCTTAAAGTTTATACCGTAGTAAATAATACAATAGTACATTTTTATTAAATTGAGGAGACACTTTTACATTCAGTTATTAGCTGTTTAGACATTGGTAAATGGGCTGTTCTCAGACATGCTGATCTTTGGATATCCTTTTTCTTTCCAAATGCACATTTCAAACCACATTTCCCTTCTTTAAATCTTGCTTTTTCAGCCTTTTTCACCCCCTCGTTTCTGTTTTTTCTTGGTGCTTTTTTTTTTAACTCAACAGAAGATTTTATTTGTGTCTGCAGTTTTTCAGTGTGTTTGTTTTTGTTGGGCATGGTATGCATGGTTATTTTATTAATGTTCAGAAGCAGTGGTTTTTATGATTCCTTATGATTCTTTCTCTCTTCCCTCAGAACACAGATCTGAATTAGTGGAAAGTAATATACAGGTAATTTTTTTTGGTGGTTTATGTGATCAGTAGAGAGCTAGCACAGAGCCTTCCAGAAACTCTTGGCAGGACCCTGAGATGATCATCACCAACGAGTGGCTGATTGCAGAGCTGAATAAATCTGTGATTACATTACAATATAAGGGCCAGTTTCTACAACCCCTTATTCATGCAGGCAATCCTAATGGAGGCAAAGTTAAGAAGGAGAAGAAAGCTGAAATCATCAAATTCCTTTCAAGTAGAAAAATCATCCTGTGGAGTGAAGGGGTTAATGCCTTGAAGGCTGCCTTTCCCCCCCATTTCCCATCAGCTGTATACAATGTGAAATGAAGAGAATAAATTTAATAGTTGCTAATGGCTTAAGCAAAAGCAACCTCCGTAAAATAAGTCCCAAAAATACTGAAGGTATTGCTGACTCATTCTGCAATTCAGGGGATGTTTCTTCCAGTAATTTATTTAACTTTGGAAGGCAAGTGAAAAGTTCCTTAACCAGGAGTCACTGGTAAAAGTGGATATTTTAAGGCATACTGATCTGAAACATTTATGTGAAAACAAAAAAAAAGTATTGGGATGTTATATTTTTGATGCTTTAGAAAGTATAACTGCAATTAACACATTTCTATCATTACCTCTAGCCCAGCTTAAAACTATGGAGGTGTGATATGATGAGTTCAAAAGATGGAGGAATAAATGTTTAAAATGTAGGCACAAGAAAATAGATTGGATTGGGCAACACGCCTCCAACATTGCTTATTTCCTTAGTGAGAAAAGCATTCAAAAATCTACACTTAAAGTTAAACTGTGTTTTTTAATAAATCCTATCCCTATGGAAAGCATTTAAGTTTATGCTTATCTTGAAGGCTCTGGTCAAGCTGCACTGATATGAATAGAAAAGGTGTATCCAAACCCATCAGAATGAAAGCAAATACGGGCTGATGCAAAGCCTACTGATACCCTAAGTGATGTATTTAGAGCATTTGCCAAAAAGAGATCATTCATTTGTTCATTCCACAGCTCTCTAATGTATCCCTATACAAGGGCAGGACTCTCTACAGGTGAAAAAATATACAGGGTCTGCAGTCTATGCCCTACCTGACCTTAGATTTCTCACAGGAATTGGAAAAAGTTTTTGAAGCCCCTTCCATCCAAGAAATATCTGTCATTTCCCCCAAATTCTTGCTCCTATATTATGGACAGTCTTGTTTCTCTCCAGGTTCTCTGCATTTCTGGAGACCATCTCCAGGCAGCCCTAACTGCTACCACCAACCAGCCCCACATCTGGGTTTAAGGGAGAAATTTTAGGGTCATCTTCGGGGCCCATGACAGGTCCTGAATAATCAGGACAGTGTTCACACACTACTTTGCATATCTGTTCAAACAAGTTCTCCTGAAGTTTTAGGCATTCCTGCAAAGCTAAAGCAAAAGAGATGGAGGGAGGGTGTAGGAAGAGCAAGTTTGTTTAAAATTTCTACTTTTTAAAATTGGTAAAATCTGCATATACAAGTATGGAAATGTTCCATTTCAGCTGTTAATGATGTCTTTTTTTACTTATCCAGCACACAGCAGAGTTGCCCTGAGTGCATTGAAGAGTATGGCTCAGTATTTCTGTTGCTCTTTCATTTGAGAAGCAGGTGAGAAACAATTCCCACCAGACATTGGTCCAAGGATTCAAGAGGGACATGTGTATTCAGGGATTTGTGCACTATATGTACCTAAGCCTGCATGTGTTTTCAGTATTGGTCCTGCAAACTCCTATTGAAAATATAAAGATTTAAGTCTGTTTTTTGAAGAAGCTTTAAAGCAGACTTTTGAACATGTACATACTGAAGCAACAAAACAACAAGAAATGCAGGGGTTCAGGGCTATGGCATAGATCAAGAGTTTTTAGGACCAGAGTACAAGGAGTTAAACAGCAGTGGCACACTTACAGTAGTTTCATGCTGGAATGTTGCAAATCCTGTTGTTTGTCTCAAGGTCTTGCACACAGAGAAGTTATGAGATGCAGTCTGATTCAAAGCTATGTGAGTTAGCTAAGGTCTGGCAGCCTCAGGACTATGTTTACACACTACTTTGCATTTCTTTTCAAATAAGTTCTCCTGAAGTTTTAGGCATTCCTGCAAAGCTACAGGAAAAGTGATGGTGTATTTTCTGTAGGCTTCATGGCTCTGTGGGAGAACCAGCTATGCAGCCTGTCTAGTGTGAAGGGAATTCTGTCGTGAATTGGAAAGGAAGAATGGGAAAATATCACAGAAATAGTCTGTCCTTTGGGCTGGTGTAATTTTCTGTCACTGGCCAGTAATTGGGAGATGTTCAAGCAAAAATGACTTAGTGCTGTGCTCGATAAAATGTAGTAATCTTGACCAAAGAAATTCACTCAAATATTAATAAAAATGGAAAACTGTGAAATCAAGGCATTTGCAGATGAGTAGGGAAGCTTCATTTTCCTTCCCACAATTTACTGTCCCTCATTATTGAGGCTCAAATGACCATAAATGGATACATGGATATATGGATAAATTACTATTACCACAGCACCTGGCTCTATTTTTCCTGTGAAATGGTAGGAGGAAAACTAATACAGAAAGAGCAACCAGGTGAAACCACTGTAACAACAGACATTCTTTGTGGTGTGCTGTATCCTAAGCTGATTTTTGCTAAATGTTTTCACTTGTGTATCACTAATGTATCACTGAGAGGCATTCATGTCTACTGTATGATTTTGTCAACTCCTGCAGCCTGAAGCACCACAAGGCACTCTGCACTCTTCCAGTAAAAGCAGATGTATTCTCCGTGTAGGGGCATTGCACAAGACCCCTTCCATCTCCCAAAAGACACCCACCCTGAAAGCCCTCAGGGCTTCTGGAGTTCCTGATGTTTCTTCTTGATTTCACCTTTGGGGGAAAAGAAAAAAGTATGTACAGTTGATTACTGCGTTGGAAAGGGAGAGTTGTGTGGGGAAAATATGCTTCTAAATGTTTGGAAGGATAAAAATTACCTCCTTTTTTTGTGAGCTCCATGCAACAAATTCAGTCCAGGAATTAGTTATCCAAATTACCTCTTCCCTTTTATGTAATGCAAAAACATGTCACACTCTAAACTAATGTTTCATTTTTTTTTAAATGCAATATCAGATACTTAATTAGGCCAATAATTATTCACACATTAGTGAGAACTTTTTGAAGTGTAATGGTAACTTGTTTAATGTATAATTATTATTACTGATAATTAGTAACCATTTTTTTATGTGCATCACTGGTCACAGAAAATATGTTTGCAGTACTGAATGGTAAAGTTCAGGGGAACTAACATCTCACAAAACCTTGATCTTCCTTGGCTAGAATTTTCCATGTTTTGGATACTCATTTATACTCTGCATTTTGAATTTCCTACTATCTTAATAACTTTCTGTTGTTTTTGAAACAGGAAAATTGTATCCTTTGTGTCATTATTTTAAAAAATTAATCATATAAAAATGATTATAAACTCTTCTTTGATGCAACTAGTTATGTGTGAAATCCTTGCTTTTTCTTTTCCTTGGAAGTTCAAATAGTAGGCATTTGATTCCATAGCTGAAATTCTCTATGAGCAGGTTTATTTTTAAAGATCCACATTTGATGTATATTTTCCCATTCGCTCCAGAAATTTGAATGACAAAATACTAAAAAAACCTGAATATTAATTCCTGCTAAACACTTTAGAAGTACTTCCCTAGCCTGATCTATTAATTTTATTGCCATACAAGACTGTGTTACGCATAAATTTTTATGTGTGTGTGTCCATATATATAGGAAAGTACATGTGCTCCCTATATGTACGTTTTATATGACCATTAGGTGCAGAGCCGTATGTTTTAGAATACTATGGCTTCACTATTACTCAGCCAGAAGTTAAACATTTCAGAAGCTGAGATGCAATCATAGCTGTGGTCTTTTGCCTATGGCAGTCTTTAACAGGGTGGTCATGCATTACTTCTCAAATAATGCATCTGCGTGCAGCTTTATATTTTTAAAGATACAGTACTTTGAACCTAGGAAATTCTCCAGACTCTCTCCCAGGTGTTTATCTTACATGATTTGAAGTCAGTGAAAATATTCTTACTGATAACATGCAGAGCTCCACTCCTTAAGTCTGTCCATCCTCTGTGCAAAGGAAACTTTAATGTGGTACTTCAAACCCTGAATTGTCAGACTTTCCCTTCATTATTCTACAGGTATAGTAGTATTTACCTGCGTTTTAATTTGAATCATTTATTCCTTTTTAAAGTAAAATTATTTATGAAAAGCATTTACTGGGACTGCTGATTAGTTCTTTCTGATGATACAGAGGACTCCTATATTTACTCATCTTTACTCATAGAAGGGGGGCAGAGTAAAAAAATTACTATTTTATTACTATTTCCATTTTATAGAGGAAGCTAAGGTTTTGGGGTTTTTTTGACATACATTTTCTAAGGACAATTTTGAATTTAATTTATATAAAGGCACAGCTACAAGATTGTTCTAAATAAAAATGTGTTTATTGGGTTGATTGACCTTAGTCCTTAGTAGAAGTTGTAATTGAACCCTTTTATATTAACAATTCTCTTTTCTGGGATTATTTTCACAGATGTAGTCTTATTCATATTGTATTTTCCTATCGTCTTCCATTTCACCTAAGGAGAACCTCTTGTGTGCCAAAATCTGAGCATCCATCTGGAGAGGTCCCAATATTTAACACTACCTAGATTAGTGAAATTGTATGGACCCTTAGAAAAACACCAGTTATAAATTTTGGATAGAGTTTCAAATTTGGATTGCTTATTCGAATGTAATGTAAAGGACCTTAGAGGTGTCATCTAAATACAGTTGTTCCATAACCAAATTGCAAAGAAGATGAAAGGAAATAAAACCAAGAGAATGATCAAGAAGAGCAATGAAGAGCTAAATAGTTCCCTGTTGCATTAGAGTGGCAATAACTTTTGTTGCTTTGATTTGCAGCTTTGTAAATTGGGAATATCATGACTGTTTCTGATGTTTACACAGCACTTAACAGATAATTAAAATTGTCTACATGCTAAGTATTTCAGCCATACATGGTATTTTAATGGCAATACCCAGACATGCACATCAAAACAGCATAAGACCACAATTTTTGTGGGCTTCAACTGGGCAAAAAATGTTTTTTTCAGTTTTCCATAACCTGTTCTCTTTGCTCTGCTTTGAATGTATGAACTTGGAAGAGCTCTACCTGAAGCCATAATGGAATATTAAATACTGTATGTAACCACTGGCCTGTATTTCTGGGGTTTTTGGTTTGGCTTGGTTTGGGGTTTTTTTGATTTTGTTTTCGTTTGGGTTTTTTGTGTGTTTTTTGTTTTGTTTTGTTTTGTTTTTCCGTAAGGGTGATACATCAGCAAAGAGTTAGTAGAACTTCTTTTTAACTCTTTCAGCCTTGCCGGTTCTTTGGCTGGCTTGCTCCTCTGGATGGCATTGTGCTTTAGGAGATTACTGCTGTGCAAACTTGGCTGGGAGCAGAGCACTCCATCACCACGCTGAGCCCAAGTTAATATATGCTGCCTCTTAGTAAACCTTGCTAATTTGAGTTCAGCACTGTCCTATCTTTAATTAAATGGCTTCTAATTTGGAGCTGGTTCATACCTTGGCTCCCATCCCCATTCATGGGAAGAGTCAAATTTTTCTGTCCATGGTGATATGACAAATCCCCACAGTTATTACTGAATTCTTTACTGAGTTGGTTCAGCTTAGCACTGTGACTATAGTGGCCTGGCTTACCAGATCAGAGGGAATGTTTATTTTCCATCAGATGTTTAGGAAGTCATGGAAATGTACATTAAAACAGCTCATCCTTGATTTAGAAACATAAAAGAAAATATTGTATCTGTTCCACTTTTTACTTCCAGAAGTTACCAAAATAGCAAGACAAACTTTCTGATTAAATAATACAAACATAGGAGAAGAGCAGCCAACAGTGTCATAAAGTTAATAAGAATATATTTTTATTTGGACTGGAAATAAAGCAATTTTCCTCTTTTTTTTTTTTTTCCTTTCAATTATTATAATTTCTGTTTTGAAATAATGATGAAAGCTATTGACATCTGCCAAAAGTAAATGACGTGCCAGTTTACCACAAATTGCTTGTCAAGTCTAGGCAAGTGTAAAAATGCTAAATGTAACATTAATTGATCATTTGAACATACCAGAAATTCTTAATTGCTCCATACAACAAAAAATTCTCATTTTTGCCATGTTTAGAATATCCTTTTCCAGGGCAACTACTTTACCACTGTTCAATGACCATGCAATGGAAATTAATTTCATATTCTTTCTCCATCATTGCAAATTATTTTAATTACTTCTGCAAAAGGTAATTGGCACAATCATCAGAGGTTAGCAGATCATTTGGGAATGTTTATTTTGCCAATTTATCCATTCTTGAAATATCTATATGAAATTATTTTATTTTTTATTACAAATATATATGAAAAAGTTGTAGTTTATGTGAGGGTTTTCTAGGAAAACTTGTGACCTCAAGGTTCATGAGTTAATACATTTATTCTGGCTATTAAATCTTAACTGAATGTTAATGCAACATTTCAAATACTATAATCTGAAGGCTTTTGTAAAAACAATATTTTTGTATTGTACCATGGGACTATAGTTTTAAAATGAGAAAGCACAATGTGCTCAAAATATTGAAGTTCTTGACCTCCTGCTGAGCATTTGATATCGAAATATACTTTGTTATAGACTTTGAAATTGATGCCCCTTTTTCATTCTGGGTTGAATTTGCACCTTTGTTACAGTAATTTCACTTTGCATCTCTGCACATAATTATTGTGAGACTGATTCAACAGGGGAACAATAAAGACAGAGTTCTGCCTGAACATCAGACAGTATTATTTTAATGGAACTTGAAAATTTGAAGGACTAAAGCAATAAACACTGCAAAATGCCCAAACCAGGACTTCAGGCAGTATTTTTTTTTTTTGGTTGTTTGTTACCCTTGCAGTATTTGGAGCTGTATTTCTGTAAAGTGAGGTATAAGTGTAAAAGACAGCAAAGGTTTGGCCTCTGTGATCACTCCTGCAGCAGAGTAAGGAATCCTCTGTTAAGCATCCATCACCTGCAGCCTCCAAGCACTTAACTGCTGATATGGACACCTGAATAAGGAAATGCAGCAGAGGTGTAAGAAAGACTTATATCTTCCTAAACCTAAACTCAGTATCAATTTCTCCTTATGTATTCACTCTGCTGAGGACTCTTAATTAACTCCCAAGGCAAATGGACTCAAGAAGGTGTCTGGCTCTTCTCATTCTGCACTGAACCATCACTGACATAAGCAGCTACAATCTTTTGCTCTGTGAATGTGAGGATATTTTTATTGTTCATGTCAGTGCTGAAGTGTCCTCAAAACATTATTATATTGCATTGGGATAACGAGCATCTCAAGGAGACATTCACAAACTGAGCAGATCCTAAGCCCCTTGGAAAGTGTTGCAATATGAGCACTTTGAGGACGTGCCATTTTAGCAACACTGAAATTTGGGAGGGTGGTGGTGGTGGTCTCCCAGACGGCATTTCATTTTGGTGGCTTTCTCATAGAGCAGTTTGCACAGACTGTGCCCACAGGACAGCCAGACCCCAGGCACAGTCCAGCTGAGAAATTTGTCGGCATCAGGCAAGTTCTTTCCATCAAGTTAAGAGCAGTGCATTTGTCATTCATTAAATTTTGGCACCTTTGAAGCCAATAGGTGTCCTGCTGTCATCTTGCAGGGTGAAAGGTGTTTAAGCTTTGATTCTGCAATAAGATAAGTGGTTGAATCAGAAAGAAACCTGTCAAATTCTACAGAAATTGGTAATCATATGGGATTAGTCTGGGTTTTTTTTTTTTTTTGGGAGGAGGGTTTTCCAACATACTTAGAAACTTACTCCCATTTCAGCTGAATCTAGCTACTGAATTTCTTCTTTGTATAACATCAGATCTCTCCCAATGTCCTTGTAATGGTTCTTTTAATGCAGAATAAGAAAAGTGTACGCAGAGGTCCAGGTCCAGCTGCTTGGGCACTGTCAACCCATTCACATCAAGATCTGCTGAAAAATCAAGCCATGCACAGAGAGGTCTTCAAACTTGATGTATAATTAAATTTAAAAATTAATAAAAAGTCTGCCAGTTCAAATCCTCATACTGCAAACTGACATCAGTAAACTGACATGCCAGCACTGATGTTGCCAGGCTTTCATCAGTCACCAACCTCATGCATTGGCCTACTGATGCCAGAAACATAAAATGAAATTCCAGAGAGTGAAGTTTTTCAGTGTAGTGAAACCAGAGCCTTTTCAATTCTCATCAGATCACTTTTCTTAGGACACATCACCTTCTAAAATTTAACTTTGATTTTATGACTTGGCTCACTAACTGGGCAGAGTGGCCAATGTGATGATGTTGGATTTTTATACTAAGTCAGTATCACTTAAACCTATTGTTAACTCTCTCTCTCCCGTCACTTTGGGCATTCAGTTTTCCTACTAATATTTCTCTGCGATGAAACTTCTCTGGATATTAACAGTTCCAAGGATATTTCACAAAACATGTTTCCAATTTCTTTTTCCTTTGCTTCAGAAATGTTGTAATCAACTTTCTGTGGAAAAATACTAGGGGCTACATTTGTTTCAGGTATATCCCAGTAACAACAGCTGTGACGTTGTGAAGGAGGGACTGGGTTGTTCCACTCACTGCTGGCCTTCATTTGGCCCTCTTGACTCATAAGGAGCTTTTGACACAGTTGTTTTCAAATTGCAGTCCTCTTCTTTTCCTTCTTTTCCCAATGCAATTTCTGCCTATTGATTTGCTTCTCTTCAATACTTTTCCTTCTGCATGAATATAGGGGTTTATATTCCTGTCGTATTTTCCCTGACTTTGCATTGCTGTCTTCACTGCCCTTCACTTTGTTGAACCCATTTACATCTCTGTAAGGAGTGAGAGAGAAATAGCAGGCTTCAGTGCCCTATTTGCTCATCTCATTGCACAGGTGTAAAAGACAAGATATGAGATTGTCAGGAATTAGGTCTGGCTCAAGCTACTCAGGCATTGAGTTATGCTTGCAATTTGAGGTTTAGAAAACATGGAAACCGTCAATTTTCATTTTATGCAGTTGTGCAATGGTATGGAATAGCATAAAATCTTACCTTGATCCACAGTCACTACTTATTTCTGTGCTGTAGCAAACTCTGAGCAAATGTAAAATTAAATGCAAGTTTGTAAGCCCTGGATTGGGCAGTGTAGGGTCTTTGAGATACCAGGTTTTGCTGCAAACAATCCATGCTGCTCTATAAAGCAATTTAGTCTTCTGTAGGTCTCCAGGCATGGGTTAGTACTGCTGGTATGAAAAAAGTCACTTGAGCTGGCCATTCTTCCCTCATTACAAGGGCATTTATTTGCTCCCCTACCAATTTCTGAGCTGTGCAATTAACAACTTGATAAAAGAGTGGGAGCCCTGTTGACTGTGATGGTTTAGAAGCTGGGATCATGCAGCAACTGCCTGGAGAGCACCTGAGGTTTGTGTGGGCATGGAGGTTCAGAACCTGAGAGAGAAGAAAATGGACAGCTGAGGAAGGCAATCACCACAACTCTTGGCTGGTAAACCATCTTGCCTGTGCCACCAGACCCTCACATTTGTGTATACTTTGAGATCATTTGTTATTTTGAATTCATGAGTTATTCTGTCCATGGATCCAAGCTTCTATCCACAAATCCAGTGCATTTCAAAGTCTTGGTTTGATACTGGTTTATAACACTAAATCACTTAAAAAACTTTGAGAACTTTGCTCTCAGACTAAGCTCACACAGTGATCAGAATGACATGCAAATATTTTGTCCTGGTTTGAAATTTATCTGCATTCTGTCTTTGGAGACACACTCAGACCTGGGTCCTATGGAGTTCATGGCATCACACAATGGTTGTTGTTGGCAGGGGCCACTGGAGCTCCCCTGCTTCCACCTCCCTGCTCAAGCAGAGTCATCCAGAGGCTGCTGCCCAGGACTGTGCTTCCTATCCAAGGAGGGAGACGTCACCACTCCTCTGGGTGACCTGTGACAGTGCTCAGCCACCCTCAGGAAAAAGGTATTCCCTGATGTTCAGAGAGAACCCCATGTGTCTCCAGTTGTGCCCATCACCTCTTGTCTTGTCTCTGGGCACCAAGAAGAAGATCCTAGCTCTGTCCTTTTTGAACTCTCCCTTCAGGTATTTGCAGACATTGATGAGATTCTCCTGAACCTTCTTTTCTCAGGGCTAGACAGTCCCAGTTCTCTCAACTTTCCTCATAGCAGAAGTGCTCCATTCCCTTAATCCTCTTTAAGGCACTTCACTGGATTGTCTCCAGCAGCTCCTAATTCTCAGTCACCTATACATTTTTAAAGTAAAATTTAGCGCTGTGGTTTTATTGTTTATTTATTTGTTTTAATAATTCTGGCTATTTCAGGAACACTTAAAGTGGAAAAGTAATGAGAAAATAAGAATATCTAAATCACCTTCAATTCCTTTTTTCCTGCTAGATCAGCTTAAGAGGCTGTGGTCTTGTTCTAAGTCATTTAAGAAATGAACAAAGGAACAACTTTTATGGGAGATTAATGAGTGTAAGGGAGTTTGGTAATATAGCGGTAAGTACAATAGAAATATTATAAATACCTAAAAAATCAGCACAGGGAAGTATGGGCAAAGCTCCAAATGGTTGTCACTGTTGCAAGATGGAAAATAAAACCCTTAATGGGCAAAACCTCTGCCTGTTATTGGTAAGAAGCACTAAAAGTAGCCATTCTTAGGAGCACTTGTGGTTGACTAGCACTTGTTATGCTACAGGAGAGGAGCAGTAGTCCTGAGGAAGAGGTTTTTCTTTGTCATATCAGCAGCTTTAAGTAGAGCACAAATACTTTATGCTTTCAGGCTTGGTTACATTAGAAGATGTACTGAGCACAGTGCAGAGGACTTTTTTTAAGTAAGAGGTGTGCTAGGAATGAATACTGTGACTAGTGAAATTTTGCTTCTTTCATTTGTAAAAAAATACAGCCACTTTTCAAGTCTGCATGTTTCCAGTCAAAATAGGTGCAAAGTCACCTTTTTTCCCAGAAGTCAAACAGGCCAGAGTGTATAATAGCAATTAAGTATTGAGTGTGCATATGAGTAATTAGTTAGTGCCATGGGGAAACATATGTTTTGTCTTCTTCCTGGAGCCAATTACCACATGCCTGTGCTCTAAGGCAGAATGAGAAGCAACCCCATGCTGAAATAGGAGTGTGTTGCAAAACAACTTGACAAAGAAGGAAGGAGTATGTGCTGACCAAGCCAATGGGTACAGTGACAACAAAGGAAAAAAGTATCTAGGAAACTTCAGCATTGAAAAGAAAGCGCAAGCTGCCTTCAAGGGACAGCTTCATATCACAGGTGCATAACTTTTTAATCAAGGTACAATGATTAAACATATTCAGCCCGCAGTGGAAACTATATATATATATAGTTGGAATGGAGGTAAGTTTTGGTACTTCCATTTTTGCTTTGTTTGAGTTCATATTCTTGTATTTATAGTGTCATTTCAATTCACTCCATGCTCAGTCCTGAAATGTGTTTTACATGCTTGCCTTTGCAGCCCTCAAAACATTTCCTTCCTCCTGAGAAGGAATTGGAGGAAAACTGAACAAATGTTTTATTCAGCATCAGTATTAAGATATGCAATGGAATTTCGGCCAGGATGCTTTTAAAAAGTCAGTAAGGATGCAAGTCTTGGCTCAGCAGCTGACCCAGGGGCTGGGGTTTACTCCCTTCTACACTTCCCAAAGACAGCAGAGATTTCCCAATTCTTCCTCACTTTTAGAGGATGCAGAGGTGGTCCCTTCACCAGTCTTTATTTTCCTGTTATTTCATTATCATTGGAATATTGTCTCCTTGAAAGATCTCCTTAAAAATGAAGCAGAGTTGCAGAAGTCAGGCACAGTTATGCATCTTGGTTACATCTGCCATGTAAATTATTTTTCAAGCAGGATTAAGAGAATATCAGGTCATTGAGAATGTGGACTGAGTTCAGCTGAAGTTTGGTAGCCAAATGCTGGCAGAAACTTTGTGCCATATTAATTGAATATTTGCACAAGCTGGGATTACTTCAGTAACAATGGCACAAATTTGTAATTTAAATACAGAAATGCCTCCTAGTAAATGACAGAGCAAACTCTGATTTGGTTCAAACTTAGATATTACCTTACCCAACTCCTGACATGAAGATATGGCAAGTGCAAATATGTTTAAAATAAATAAATCCCTTCTGAATTCTTTATGCTTCCATTTCCACTTGCATGAAGACAGCTCACCAAAAACATTGCTGCACTATGATACTTCTTTCAGACCTAACTGAACAGGATTTTAAAAAAGCTTTAGCATGGCTTTATGGCAAGAATATTCATGAATACAAATCTATAGTTTGCTCACATCTAGCATAATCCAGGTACACATTTTTCTTGTGCATTCATTCATGGAAAATGTAACAAAGATGAAAATCCCATATAGAACCATTGTTTTTATATTTGGCCATCTGTGCTTCTTGCTGCCAAGAAAATGTCCTTTGCCTTTGCTCCGATCATTTTACTAACACTCTTAGCAGGTGGGCTTTTACGACCATTTTATTATTTTACCTACTTTTAGTCCTTGTCTCTCCCCTTTAGGCTGTCTTAGATGGAAGTATTTAAAGAATATGCTCCCCTGTTTCCTGCTGCTTTCTTGCAACAGAGCATTCTGTTCACTCTTTTTCTTTCTCATCATGACAGATGATGTCCCCTCTGGCTTTTCTGCTTCCACCTTGTGGCTTGTTAAGATCGCTGCTCTAAAAGTGAGCACTCCTCATTCCTCCCCCACCTCCTGTGCATTAACTCTGGGAATCTGTTTATCCAGCAGCCAGCCTGCTGAAGCTGTGGATCTCCAGGGATCACCCTGTTGCATTAGCAGTCATCTTCATGTTTGCTCATGGCAATTGTGCTGGTTTCAGCCGGAATGTGGCTCTGCCCCAATCTCCCTGCCAAAAAGGGTGGAAACTTAGTCACAGCTGAAAGAGCAAACACAAAGAAGGAAAGGAGGACTGGCCATCAATGTGGAATTGACCCCTACTTCTGTTTCTAGGCTTATTGAAGGTCTTTCTGTGTTTTTGTGAGCACAACCCACCTGGATAACCCAGAGGAAGCCCAGCTCAGGCAGTGACCAGTTAATCCCAGCAAAGTCTTTCATCATCTTTCTGGTGGAGACCTCTCTTTTCCAAAGGAGGGATCTCTGGACACGAGATCTCAAGCAGCGTGTCACTGTTTAATTCCCACACTGCTCTTCCAAGGACAGGCAAGGACGCCTGATGGGTTCTGAGGGCTGGCTTTGCTGATGCTCTGCCAGGGGTCAGACCAGGTGTGGTGCTGGGCAGAGATGAGTCTGACCAAGCTGCACTGGGTAGGGTCAGTGCTCACCTGGAATCTGGTCCTTAAGGTCAAGCTCTGAGCCACCCCCATCCCTTGGCTTTTCATGTGCTAAGTGCTGCTAATCATATTCTTTGGCTTTCATTCTTACTTCCAAACTCTGTTGGCAGGGCACTGCCTTGTGCATTTTAAGATGAGCCTCAAGAAGGTATTAATAATACTACATGAAGGTGCTGGACATATTCAGGAAAGGCCTTGGCTTTCTTTCAAAGAACAAAAATTCAGTTTTGATCCAAACCCACAGTTGGTACTTACAAAATCATCATGAAAAAAGTTGCCCAAGCTCTGATCCATCTACATCCCTGTGTTGTTTCTTGGTACATCTGTAATCAGAGGGATGTAACAAATGTGTAAACAATTTGTCACATCCTTAATAAATTGCACAAAAGAAAAATCAAGATCATGCTCCAAACCCATTTAACAAAAACTCATCAAATTATTTAGTGTAATTGTGGTCTCCTGGATTTTGATTTGTTGCCAGACTATATTATTTAATGCACTCAGAAATGAAGAATTGGTATTCCAGTGGCACAATGTATCAGAGCAACATCAAAGAATTTATAGCTTGTGTACTGAGTTGCACATGAGTTTCAGGAAAATATTTGGTTTAAACACACTTAGTTGTGTTTTTTTTTAATATTGAGCATTATCAGGGATAACAATATTTCATTGGAGGCAGATGACTATCCAGAAACATAATTAATCATGATTATTTATGCCATACCTAATTA
This sequence comes from Haemorhous mexicanus, assembly GCF_027477595.1. Taxonomy (NCBI): domain Eukaryota; kingdom Metazoa; phylum Chordata; class Aves; order Passeriformes; family Fringillidae; genus Haemorhous; species Haemorhous mexicanus. Next base: position 17,947,969 of record NC_082342.1, on the reverse strand, counting down.
TCAGGAAATAGCCCCAGGGATACACTTCAGTTATATTTCAGAACCTTCAGAGTATAATTACTTTGCTTTGTATTAAATATTCTTTCCATACTCTTGAAGAAGTTTAAAATGTATTTATTAAAAATAAGGTCAGACGAAGAGAAATAAATAATGTGCAAGCAAGTAATGAAAATATGTGCATTTGGGGAGGTTCTGAGTTATTACTAGGAAGTACAATAATTTAATTCCCTTCATAATTAGGTAAAAGAAATAGCTTTCTACTGTATTTTTTAATATGTGAGCACAGTAGCATAACAGCAAGGACTTTAAACCATAGACCCTTTAAAATTCTGTTAATGTGGTGCAAAGTGGATTAAAAGTTGGGAAAAAATACAATGCTAGCTAAGGGTTTGAATGCTAAAAGACTTTTAATTTGTAAATTTTGAAACCTATTTTTCAGTGAAGGCCTTTCGTATTCTAAGGAGATTTATAGCTTCTGGTGTTACTGCAAAAATATTTAGATGCATTTCTATCTTATTATTTACAACCCATTGTGTGTAATTAAGGCATTTAACAGGAGTTGTAAAATTAGGTAGGCAATGTACATGAGTGTGTATGTCTGTAATTTACATTCCTGGTTGTTAACAATATTGAATACCTTTAAAATGAAGAAAGGATAAGATTCAATATAAGACCTCAAAACATGCACACACTTGTGGACCTAAGCTATAATTTTATTGAAGGGCATACCACACAACAAAGTCATTCTTGTATAAATGAAAACCTGGACCTTTTTTTTTACAAAAATAAGGTTTTTTCCCTGTGTTTTATGTTTTTCTTTTTTAATAAAAAAGCCAACAACATATTTTCAGCACCGCTATAGCCAGAGGCTGTTTTTGGGAACATGGTTCTTGCATAACAGATTTGCAGAACTATGCTGGAATGCATGTTATTATACTGTCTGGGTGAGTAGGTTGGGGAGGAGGGTTAGTTTTAGTGGGTTTTTTTTTGTTGTTGTTGGTTTTTTTTTATTGTTTGGTTTTGGTTTGTTGTTGTTGTTGTTGTTTTTTGTTTTCTTTTGTGCTTGGGTCACGGTTAGGAAATTATGTATGTCCAGGCAGTACATTTAATTATTTTATTAGCTGGCAGAATATGAGCTCTTTCAGTGCAGCATTTTGGTATGTGCTAATGTTAATGTTGGAGTTCCTGACCTCAATTCAGGCTGGTCACAGTGATGTCGGTGGTTAAACCTGGCTTGTACCAGCACCAAAAGCCTCAGTGCAGCTCAGGCTGCCTCCAGTGAGCTGCCCTGGGAGCTGCCATGGAGTGAGTGCTGATCTCTGGGGCCTGGCAGGAGTGCTTTAGGATCTCTGCAGTTTCACTCCTCAGGCCCAATCTTACACAGGTCCCACGACTTTGGGGTCAGGTTTCGCCGAGGCTCCGGCTGTGGCTTGTCTGTGACTCAGTGAACCACAGGTGAAGTGCCTTGGCAGCCACATCACTGCTGTACTTAATGGCCATATCCTGGTTTTAATGCCCATGTGGCTTGTGACACAGTTTTGAAACCTCTTCAGGGCTTGTCTTTGCAAAACTCTAATTTGAGTGAATTTAGAGGATTATGCTCTTTGTTAAATTGATCAACCTGCTTAAATAATTTGAGGAAAAATAAAAGTGGGTATTATTTTAAAATGCTTAGGAGGACTGCCTGATGTTAAAGTTGAAAGTCAGGAATATCCTTTTAACACTGTGTAGACAAATACAGAGACTTGCTAGAATTTAATGTAGAGACAGCCCTCAGATGAAGTCCATTGTGGTTTAATGTTTATCTAAACCAGTGATGAAAAACAATGCGTACACTTGAACTGCACCCTATTCCTTCTGTGAATAATCTTATGGTAAACTGACTGAAGTATGAATACTTTGATGAAGTATTTCCTTAACAAATATCTGATTTTTTCCTATCTCCTATCCCAAATTTTAATTCTCTGTTTGCTTCTTAGTCTCAGATGGACTATTTGTCTAGTTGTTGTTTTTTATCTATTATTTGAAACAGCATTAGCATAGAAGGCAAAGTGTTTTGGTAATTGAACATTCAGTTAATTAAACCAACTAACACTGAATGCCAGTGTTATGAATTGACCGCTTTCCCTCGGCATTTTCTCCTTGTAAATTTATCCACTTCCCTGAGATTTCTGAGCATTACTGTCTAAGTGTGCACTGCTTCTTGATGCTGATGAACAGAAGCAACCTTCCTTTAATAAGGCACTAAGGTGGAAACAGTGATCTAGTGACTTTTTAGAGAATATTAAATGTTTCATTTTAATTTATTCCTCTCAATATACCAGCCTCCAAAGGCAAACCCTAAGAAAGATGTAGCAAAACTTATTTATCTGATGTTGATTCAGTTTACACTGAGGGGAGCTCAGGCACTTCCCTGAGCAAATTCCCTGAAGCCATGAGTGGTTGAGGTGAGAAGCTATCCATCTCCAAGAGGCTTAGGGGAGCTCAGCTGCCAGCAGCATGGGGAAATAAAAAGAGAAAAAAAAAAGAGAAAAAAAAAAGGAAGAGAATTTTAGGAAAGAGAAAGTGTTCTTCATATAATTTTAACATGCTATTTTCTCCAGAAGCAACCATCTTGTGTTTGTCTAAATACCTTCCCTACCACCACATGGCTGGTTTGATCCAGAGCCTCTGCATAAACTCCTGGGCCAGGCCAGACACCTCAGCTATTGCCACATCTGAAAGATATTTCTTCTTTCTCCAGTCTGAAAGATATTTCTTTCCTCAGCACCCTTCACTGATTTGAAGTGTGTGCTATAGCCTCCAGAAAGCCTCAGATCAGTTCTGGCTAGAGAGGAATGGTGGGCAGGGTAGCTGTGAGGGAGAGGAGTTTACTAAGCTGGGAAAAGTGGACACTGAAGATCTGAATTTTCTCAAGTTTTGATCTGGCATGTTGGGAAAAAAGGGATAGGTCAGGGTTGCTTTTCCCAAGGACACAATAGAAGAAGGGGGATTATTGTTTTATGCACATGAAACGATCCACAATAGATGTTTCTTATGAGATAGGCATAGAATGCTTTAGATAAATCTTTTCCTCAAAGAGAAATTCTCAATCTAGTTCTAGTGTTGCTGGTAAGAGCCTATGGCACATCCTCTTGTCGAAACAAATACACACTGCCTTCCACTGAAGAATTCAGAAGAAAACAGGCTGTCTCCCCCCAAGAAGTATTGTTTTCCTTTTTGTGGAATTGTGAAAGCAGCTTCTGCATTGTTAAAAGAAATTATTCCTTGACCGTTTATTTTTCTCACTTTCCATTTATTATTTTACACCTTCTCTATCTCCATAGGGTTTTTTTACTGCAGGAGGAGAGATTTGGCTTATGGTGTCCATCATGTGTAATTGATCTCTGTGGTTGTAGACCCTGGAGTGTGACTTCAATGAGAAATCCACTCTAAGCATAAGCTGGGAAAATAATCTCCTTTCTTTCAAGAAACTGCAAGCTCAGTAGGGAAAGAATGACAAAATTCAGGCAATTACTCTGCTGTTTGTATACATATTGTTTCCTGGCATTTTATTTCAATTTTTTCCAGAGTGGAAGTCCATCTTTTAGCTACCAGTTCTCGCCTCCAGTCTTGTCAAGGCACAGCAGAATAGAAGAACTACTTTCAAATTATCGACTAATCAAATTGTTTGAAAACCTATTAAAACACTACATATAAAATTTGGAGATAATTTAAAATTCTTTCTGGAACCTATTTGCAATTGCTGAGGCTCAGAAAGAATCCAAGGGAAAACTGCTTTTATATGGTACCAAGTTGCTTATTTCTTACAGCCGTTTTAGCCACTGTAGGTAATCTCATATTTGAGTATTCAGTGCAGGTATTCACTGTACATCCATCCCAAAGGAAGGAAATAGGGAAGCTTATAGAAATGAGCACCTTTTTACCATTGTTCTGTTTTTCTGCCTTGTCCAAAATTCAGCCATGACCTTGGTTTAGTTGCACTAGTGCATGGCAGCAATGACCTTGACCTCCAGAGTCATCCCAGTTACCTCAGGTCATTGGGAACAGGAAGAACCTAAAGGTCACGGAGCTGTGCCCTTTAAAAAAAGGCTTAGATTTCTCTGTATGAATCCTCACTTAGCATGCAGATGTCTCCTGATCCTGTAGGATTTCTTGTAATTTTGAAGACTTTTCTGTAAGGACTTAGTAACGATGATAGACTTTCATACTTGACCATATTTCCACTTGCTTGCCAGACGCACCCCCAGTTATCTGGCCACTGCAGGCACCTCAGCTGTAGAGATAGAAGAGAAGAAGTAATCCCTACGAATGGCAGCTGAAAATTTCTTCTGGAAACTAGCAGATAACAGGCCATGAAGGTAGTTAAGGATGACCTCTACATCCATGCTACACGTTAGAATATGAAGACACCCATCAGTACTGTGACTTTTCTCACCTGATAGCTGACTCAACTACTTTGCTGAGGTATGTAATGTTTTCTTTTTTTTTTCTTTGTAACAGGCGAGGCTCACTTTATAACATCAAAAATATTGAAAGTATTTTTTCATTTCAGTAACAAAAAACAAGCATACTGAAAAACACTAGACATTTATTTCTGACATTTTTAATAAACTTTTCCCTTTAAAAAATCTTTTAAATTGTTAATTTCCATTAAATATTAATTTGGAAATATTTTTTTTTGGTTTATGTAGAAGGAATACCAGTCTTTTATGAAGTTCTTAAATTGGAATTTAAAAATCCTGGTTTGGGTAAAATGAAATATTGTATTAAGTGATTTTTTTTTTTTTATTTTTGAACTGTTTGATTCACTACAAATTGTCATCAAACTGTCAAGAACAGCAGCAACAAGAACATCAAAGACAAGAAGCAGCAGAGGAAGTTTTGTCTGCCAAAAGCTGTTTAGACAGGAAGGTGTCTTTATTTCTAATGTGTCTAGGCTAGCTTTTCACTTTCCTTTTTCTTACATTTTATTCACTCATTAATAGTTGTTGCATATTTTGCTTAAGAGCTCTAAATGCTGATTTTTCTTTTTATTAGTGTTATATGCAGAACAAACCCAATCAATGATTCTGTCTGCTGTTAAATAGATCTAGACTCTGGGTGCTGTTAACAGTAGACAAAATGAGCATTACAGATTAACAAGTATTTTGGTCACATTGCTTGTTAAATTTAGCTAAAATACAACAGCATTTTGTAGACTTATACAGGACTTTTTTTAAAAGAAAAATATACATCATACATAGCTTTTGCTTTTTGGCTTCTGTCTTTTTAATTTCATATCCTCTTAGGTGTCACACTCTTTGTTTTCACATAGCCACTGCAATCATCCATTTTCTGTGTTTATTCAGCATTAGATTTCCATATTAGATTTCCATATTAGCATTTAGATACAGGGGGTACTCAGGCAGTCAGTGTAATAATTTTGAAGAGCCTCACCAGAACCTACTGAAGTCAAGAGAACATCCTACATTGGCCTCAGCAAACATGTTGTTTAGAAAGAAGTTAGAGATGTCAACTGAGCATTTTGATAAAGTCGTTCAAGTGTAAATTCAGTAGCAGCATGTCCCCTTCTCTTCATGTCACTTCATTACATCTCACTGCAAAAGGTCTAAGCAATAGCAAGGGATACATTTCCTTTTATTAGAGAGCAGTGACAGGGAGCTGTGGCTTATATTTGTTTTGTCCTGACTGTTACTCTCAAAGTCACTGAAATACAGCATGGAAATTAAAATATTGAAAAGAAAATACAATAACTGTGAGATTCTGCTCTTCTCTACTGAAGAGTGAAACATTTCTAGAGGCTGTGCTCCCTGTGGCTGGTGAGAAGCTCTGGTTAGATGTGAGTGAACATTAGAAATATATATATATTTTTTAAGCTGAATCTTTATATCTGAGTAATTATGAAATCTCCAGGGCAGGGAATTCTTCCAATCAAATATATCCATCAGAGAAAAATATTAATCCCACAAACAAGACGTGAGATAGCACATCAATCTACTTGTAACTCTAACACATCAGACTCCTTTATAACTCTGCAATAGACTTTTCCTGACCCATAAATGTCACTCAAGAGCACAAAGTATTTTCGACTTCCTAAACCACAGAAACTTAACATCCCTATATCTAAAAGCTTTAATTTTATAAGTCTATTACTATCTGCACTAAAGAGCTGGAAATTCAAAATCCCCAGTGAAAAGGGGCACTTACACAAAGTTTATTGTTAAGTTAGGCATGGCACTATTCTTTTTTATAAAACTGAAGAACTGTGCAGGAATTTGGGACCTTTTATTTTATCTTGTGTCGCACTACTATACCATATGGTGTTGTGTAGTTTATTCTGAAATATTAACTTATTTTGAAGCCCAGTCTCAAAACATTTCTTTCAGAAAAAAAAAAAAAAATTAAACCCTCTAATTTTACTGTGTCAAAAAAAGATTTTTTTTTTCTCCAAACTCAAAGCTCTTAGAACAAGTTTAAGAGACCATCATGTGTTCCCTCAGGTTATTTTCTAGTATGTCTAGTATTTTGACTGCAAAACTTTTGCACAGAAGTTGCCTCCATCCTGATCTAGATTTTAGATGCTGCCAGAGTGTAAGTAAGGAATAGTAATAAAGTAAAATAACCGTAAGCAGAAAAAGTGAGAAAGAAAGAAGCGAAGTATGCATTTGCTTTAGTGTAGGCAGCAGCATGCATCCACACATTCAATTTCCCCATGGCCAGGTTCCATTTAGCACTTAGACTGCTTTCATACATATATATGTTTTTCCTGAGCTACCAAATATTTCCTCTTCTCCTTAAGGATGACTTTTAGGTGTAAATGAACATGAAGATCGTGCATGTGAAAGGTGTGACTTTGAGGGTTGCTGAGCCCTTCAAAGCATTTAAAAACTAGCTTAGAAAAGTAGAGGAGAAAAAGCTAGAACAGTAATGTGACACTGGGCAGCAGAGAAGGCTTTGAGGGCCCCCTCTCAAAAGAAAGAGTCAGCTAAAATTCTCTATTGAACTAATGAGGAAGAACAAACAATCCTGCCTGGTTTGCCAGTGTCCTGATTTATGTACTGCATCAGGACTCTCTTTTTGTTTTCCCTCATCTTTCCAGACCTATTGTTGTAGATGAAGAGGATTTCTATAGAGGAAATGAGCAGCTGGAATTAACATTGTGCCCGTGAATTAAGCAAAAAAAAAAAAAAAAAAAAACACAAAACCAAACAAATAAAACAAAAAAAACCCCCAACCTTACCCCCCAAAAAACCACCCCACCCCCCAAAAAAACCAAACAGGAAAAAAGATAAAAGAGAGAGACAGAATGCAAAAAAGACAAGTGAAACAACATACTAAGTCAATTGGTTGACTCAGGTCTTTACTAGCCAGAAACCATAGTGATCATTTAGCTGTTGGTATTTGAAAAGAAACAAAGTAGTTCTGTACACATCAAAGCACCCAGGCAAGCAGCAAGGAAAGCAAATTCTGGTATTATCTAGTCAGTAAAAATGCCTATCTTATCAGAACATCTACCCAAAGCATGAAACTAGCAGCATTACAAAAGTGGGAATAGGATTATTTTCACATTTAAAATAGACATAGGTATTTCTGATTGCATGTCACTGTTCCCGCAGCCAGCTGGCAGGGAGCAGCCACCACCCGAAATTGTAGTGTAAGACATCATCATGACCATGTGGTACATCAGGCACAGCTGCCTCATGTGGCCCCAGGATGCTCTGTCATTGTGCCAACTCCACAAGTACTTCTGAGCTGTAAATTGATTTAAAAACACTCATAATGACCTGCTTGCATCAGATCAATCAAAATTCATTACTGAGGTAATAAAGGTGTGTTAGAAACTGCCATGGATTTTCTAAATCACTCTCTTGGATTTCCAGGTCTTTGGTATTCAGACACAGTGAGTGGAGGTGGGTCCAGAAAAAACCACAAAAATATCACACACCGAATATTCAACAGGCTGCTTCTAGGTTCCACAACAGCTGGTTGAAAACAGACTTGGTGGTGCTGTGCTACATAAGAATGAATATTTAAATGGTCTAGAAAGTCATGCTGAAAAGAGTAGGTCCCTCTGAGAGCATGCTGGTGGCAGAGAGTGCTGGTCTGACCTCAGCACATGGTGCCTGCACGTGTAGTATTTAATGATATTGACACAGCGATGCATTTCCTTGCGTTTTTCCTGCACCTGGTGATATTGCTGCTTTCAGCCCGACCCAAGTCAGTAGAAAAAAACTCAAACCAAATCTACCCCTTTCATGAGTTTTTTCCACTTCTTCCTTTGAATCCAGTCTTGTCACCTCTCCTTGTTAGTGTCAATTACCAGCAAGCTGCCCAGTTTTACTGAGGTCAGAATACTCACAGAATTAGGACAAGTTATGGTTTTCTTTTTGGCCTGACACCGAGCTCCCTTCACTAGGCAGAGCTGTTTCTAAATGTTTGAGTTAGTACAAGAAACCTAGAGGAGAGAAAAGGAGTCTAGAAATGGTGAGTGATTTTGGGGTGGCACTGAAAAATGTGGAGGAATACGGAAAAAGAAAAGGATAAGATGTAGGGAAGAGTTACTGTAAGAGAGGGGTGTATACGAACAAGAAGAGGAGTTTGTGTGTGTTGGAGGAGTGTTGAGCTATGTGTTTTTCTGAGAAAAACAGGAAGCATTATAAGTGTTAAAAAGTCAGGGGTGCATGGTGAGAGCTGGGGAAGGTTTGAATGGCTTGGGATGGGAGGCTGAGAAAAGACAGCAGGGCAAAACAGCAGAGATAAACTCAGTTCCTGGCTCTTTTATAGGCTCCTGGCATGGACTAAGACACACTATTTAGTCTTCTCATTACTTTGCCACTTCTGATGTCCTTGTTTTGTGAAGTCTTTGGGCCAAGAAATATGTATCATAGATTATGAGGCCTTCAAAGGGCTGGAATGCAGCAGCCACAGCAGCATAGGTAAGTCCTGTCTATGCACAGCTCCTGTGGCATCAAGTCAGTGCCTGTCTCTGAGCAGGAGACAGAAGCCCATGGCCCTGGCTAACAGATTTGGAGCTCAGGCAGCACATGCTAAGATGATCAGAATGAAAGTCTTCAGTTCCAAGGACCTAACCTGGCTATGGAATTCTAGAATTCAAACTGGAGAAGACAGGCATCTAATACCTTTTTCTGTCTCTAGACAGTAGGGAATAGCACATGAGTCTGAGCATGAGTAAATTTGGTGGAAAGGGAATTTGCAATAGTGAGTAGATTCTGGGACAAAGCAGTAATGCCTTGGAGAGAGCTTTACATGTTTAGTGAAGAAAAGGCTGCCAAGAAAGGAGAGTGTGTCTGAGAGGAGGCAGGGATCAGCCTTTCTAAGGCTATGAAAAGGTATCTTGTGAGAATTTTGTTAATAAAGGAGATAGGGTAAGAAAGAGTGTGAAGTGTGGTAGAAAGGGAGTAAGCACAAGGAACCACAAAATGGGAACATGAGAGCAGAAAAGGAGTTCTCTAAAAGGAGGGAGAAGTGTTGAAAAACACTGGGGAAAAAAAAGAGAAAGAAAAAAGGTAAGACCGAAAAAGAAAAAAAGAATAAACAGCAATTAATTCTGCATAGAAAAAAAAATTACCTTAAGGAAAAAATTAATTAGAAGGTATCTGCAAGGATAAAAGATGATGAGAAAAGAAAGAACAGAATAGAATGAAGTAGCAAAGAGAAAGAGGGAGACAAAGTACGTGTAAACGAAGATTTTAATTAGTACAAAGGATAAAGATATCTACAGAATAAAAGGCATATGTATAAAATATCAGACACTCATTTATGTAGGTCCCTTCAGGCTCAGATTTTTATGTGTCTTTTTCACTACTGACATTTTAAAGCTGAACACAATTCTCCTCTCTTGGTCGTTCAGACCATTTTATTCCCCTTGTGACTACATCATTACTTCAATAACACAGAGTGATGTAATATGCATCTTCCACATTTGTATTTATGGTTTTGCTCATTTTTTATCACTTTTTTCTACTGACACTGATTTCCTCATTAAAGCAATCTTTTTGTATCTATACTGACAGTGTGTTTCTGGATGACAACTTCTCTTTCATCTGGGGAATGTATTTTGATAGAACTGTTGGTACCCAGTCCCTGTGCATTTGCACTGCAACTCTCAGCATCACTTACCACACGTACCTCTCAAGGAATGACATATCTTTCTAAGGAAACAGCAGTGGTGGAAACTTATTCAGGCTACATTTGCCATGAGTTTCTTCATGGACAATATGTTTTATGAATATTATTGCAGTTATTTTTCCACACAGATGACTCCTATGAATTAGCTTTTGTCAAACAGACACAGAGTCATAAGTTCCCATTTCTGTCCCTGACATTAGCACAATCTGTGAATTTGAACTCTTCATTAAAGAAATTGGATGATAAAATACATCTCTCTCAGAAAGAGGTTTAGTTAATGGTGGTAAAATATAATGAAAATCTGAAAGGCCTGATAACTTTTTTTTTCCTGTTTTGAAAAGCTTGACATGCTGTTTTGTATTGTAGCTTCCTTTGATTCCCTGCTCTTGTTGGGAAAGCTAATGTAATGAGGGAGGCAGAAGGGTGGATAATAATCCTGCCTTTAGCATCTGGATGGCAGTGTAGATTTAAGCAGTTTTAAAAGGGTACCACAAATTTGCTTTGTGGTTGTTATGCTTTTTCAGGCTTTGAATGAATTTGGCATGCACTATGAAAAATTTCTAAAGTAAACTTTGCATGGAAGGGGTATAATGAAGGGACCATTTTTCCCATCTCATTAAACCAAATGGGAAACTTGGGATCATAATTCTGTGAATTTTATATGGTGTAGATTAAGGAATGACCTCAGAATGGGCAGGTGCACTTGCACAGACTTTGGTCTAGATGGCACAGGAGGAAATACAGTGGAGATGTGGTAGTACTAAATGGGTCCTGGAAACTTTGTCCAGCTCATAGCAAAGCTTGTGTCACCTTGTCTTCAGTGCTCATGGTCCCTGCACGTAATTACACGTGGAGCAGAAGCTGTAACTAACCATGAATAGGAGATAGGATTTCCAAATGGCCAGGGCATTCCCAGTGTTCTTTTTTCCCCCATGCTCAGAGGCAGTGAATGATGCTATCCTGAAATGCATGTCATGCAGAGCGGGCTCTGCTTCTGCCTGGGCAGGTTTTAACAAAAACAAGGCACTTTGAACTTCAGTCGTGAGAACTGCTGAGTATGCATGCTCATGAAATTCCATGCTTCTTGCTTGGGGCAGAAGGTTCTACTCCCTTGGCAGAGTCACCCAAGATCATGGACATACCTTGGCTGTAAAACCTTCTGCATCCACCAGCATCCTTCTTATGTGATGCTGCTGGAGTTTTTTTTCGTACAGGTTGAGTATCTTAACCACACCCTCCAAACCAAGAGGAAGGAGACCTAGGACCAGTGAACTTGGACAAAGCTTGCAAGGAGTTTTCTGTTCTGAATAGGAGAGTAGAGAGTAGATGGGAAAGAAAGTGAAAGCTCTAACCAGCCAGCTCATGGTTCAGGTCCTGAAGCATTGTCAGCTAAAAGAAAAGCCTGGGAATATAATCTTCTGTCAAAGATCACCCACAACAACATGGTTTCAGGCTTCCTTGCCAAACCACAGTAGATGATTGTCATGTTTGGAAGGGCATAATTTCTTTTCCTACTTGTAGTTTTGTTTTGTGTGGGACTGGTGAGAGAGGCAAATATATTAGGGGGGGAACATGAGTGTTCAGTCCTGCAGGAGATGGATGTTCTTTCTGTCTAGGGCTTAATTACTGACAGCAGTAAGTACTGTTAGATTTCAAAGAAGTATGAATTTGCTTATCATCACCACAGGTAAGATGACACATGAAAGCTACTTGAAGATTGAAGAAGTAATTCTGCATGTCACACAGACAACATCCTTATACATATATATACACACATAATACTTTCCATTAGGCTAAAGGATAAAAAATTATTGTTTTCCCATTTCCACTCTTCTAACTGTGCAATTATATTTCTGTATAAAGGGAACAGCAGGTAGAGTGAAAAATAAGTGTCGTTGGTTTTACATGTGCACAAACACATATATTGTGTGTATGTATATATATACAAAGGGTTCTACTAAAATAAAGCCAGCCTGGCCAAACTGTTTGTCTTCTCTGGGAGATTTTGTATTAAGTCTTGTGTTCTTACTAGCCTCACAAGGATCTCAGATAAGGAAACTGCACCTTTGTCAACAGAACAGAAGAAAATCTATTGTTCTGATGTTTATCTATTTGCATATTTGGAAAGAAGTGTGACCTCATTCTCCATTCATTGCTCTGTTTTTTTCTTCAGTTCTCTCTGAATATATTCTCTTTGACCATCTCTCTGATGCAGATTACTTAATCTTAATGAGTGGAAACTCACTAGTTATTATTAAAACTATTTAGTCAATGTAAGGTTTCATTTTCTTGTGTAGGCTCCTCATATTCTTAATTGTAGTGATCTTATTCCCTAAAGTATCTGTGCTTCCATTATTAACTCCTATTAATAAATTGTATTAATAATGTACCACCCAGTCTGAGCTGAAACATTGCAAAACAAACCAAGATAGGGAGGAAACAGTCCTCATGTTTTGTTTTAAAAGGAAACAGAAGTATTTAATTTAAAAGTAAAGAAAGCCAAAGACAATATTACACCGGATTCTCCATTTTGCCGACACCTTACTCTTCTTGTCCTACCAAGAAGCACTAAGCATGCTCTGAATAAACAGCAGAGAGACCCTGCTTTGAAAGGCTGACACACTTGTGGCATGAATTGGGTGTTAAGGTCTGACTGCCCTAGCTCAGTGCAATGCCAAACCTGGAATCCTGACTGTGGGATCTTCAGTTGAAAAAAATTGTAATTCTGCCCTGAATTTCTCAAAGTTCACCAGCACCAACACATTGAGCTGCAAAACATAAACAGCAACCACATGGTAAGGGTCTGAATCAAAGTGTCACTGCTGTGCTGCTGTACATAAGCATTGCTGCAGCAAGAGGCATCTCCAAGCTGGCACCTCCTCACTGCAGCTGATGTAAAAATGTTACTGCATGTAGGAACCACACCATGGAGTCCTCATGCAGTGGGAGGAAAAGGCAGGAGGGGAGAGGAGAAAGAAGCCTCGAAGCAGCTACAAACTCACTGCCATCCAGCCATGACTTAAGCCTCCATCCAGATGTACATGACTGGACACAGAGGCAGGCAGAGCTTGCACCATGGGCAAGGAAAGAAGTGCTGGACTTTGTCCTGTGCAGACTGGGGTAGAAAAGAGGCATTGAAGTGTCCAGGTGACAGAGGGGCAGAAGGAAAGCTGTGCATAAACCTTCATGAAGTGTGGACGAAGTCTTTTGCTTCACTAGGATGTAAATGATTCTGTAAATAATTGTTTCTAAAACTAATGTTTTGGATTTTTATCCTAATTAGTTTCCTATATTAGTTTTCCAGTTCTAAATACGTAGGTGGACCATTCAGCATATTGTCTTTTTTGTAGGGAATTTCATAGTGCCTATTTTTCCCCATGGTTCTTATGAGGACTTGAGCCTTCATTTCAATTTTAAGCAGCATTTTCTCAACATTCCCTTTCAGAATTGCTGCTGGTAATGCTGGGCAGAGAGAAAAAGGGGCTGATCCCATACTGAATTGCTTTGAGGCAGCTGAGAGAGTCCTTGTTGAGCTCAAAGCTCTGCTGACTCCTCTTGCCAGGGAAGGGCCTCCCTGCCACGTCTCAGGGAGCCTGGCTGGACGTGTCCTGCAGGATGTTTTATCAGCACAGCACCTCTGCTTCCACTGCTGGCAGAGCACAGCGAGCACAGGGATGAGCAAATGCCAGAGTCTGTGCCTGGTGCAGAGCTGATCCTCTTGGCTCTCCTACTAAATATTTCATTTGAACCAAGTTCAGGGCTCAGCCACACTGGCTCCAGAGCCCTGAACATAGCCTGCATGAATGAGATGACAAACTCAGCTCGGCTGAGATTGGCTCAGCTCATGCTTTCCAGATCAGCTCAGCTCATGCCTCCAAGAGAGCACTTGCAACCCCAGCTCATTGGGAGAGAGGAATATGCAGGGGACAGCTTGCTAGCTTTAGTAGTGCCCCTAATAAGGAATTTCCTTCTTTTGTGTCAGCTGTTGCTTCTCCCACTAGGTCTTTTTCCCCTCCCCCTACAGCGTTTCTAGTTAGCTTCCTCCTGAGGCTTTAACAAGAAATAAGGTTGAGGGAGGCAGAAGTAAGAACAATTGCACAGAAAGTATATCAGATATCTGAATTCCTCCCGTGTAGAAAAGTACTTCTTAGCAAATATGGTCAAAAACTTTGGTGGAAGCAGCTTTGGTGGAAGCAGCATTATGTTTGATAGTATCAGCTTGTTATAACTGGGACCTTTTGCAGGAAATATTGATTATAATGATATTTCACTTTGAACAAAATGGAAAGTAATGAAGCCACCTTCTCACTTTCTGTAAGGCATCATTTCTCTAATGTTTTGAAATAACAAGCTGATCAGACTGGAACCCTTGGCTCCAGTTTGGAGTGGTTTTCACTGTAAATTTTCCTTTTAAATGAAAAATTATAACTGACGAATGTCAAAATAGAAAGTAACATTTTAATTAAAAACATTTTTAGGGACGATTCTGAAAATAAACATTCTGTTCTGATCTAATATGGAAAAATTGAAAATCCTGGACTGTCTCTGAGACAGAAATTCTGGCTTCTGCATAGCTCTGATAATATCCAGAGCTGAAGCAAAGCATTGATCCTGGATTCCTTGACCAGTAAAAGTGCTTTTGTCTGTGTGTGTGTGTTTTCTGCAGATGGCTTCCATCCTTCTTTATTGCAGCAGTTCCTAATATCAGCCAAAAATATCTGCACAAAAGCCTCTGTTATGTCTCTGGGCTTGAATTCTGGCCAATGTTACATATATGGAGAATAGAAACCCAGTATCTTGAATGGCTGTCTTTTGAATTGTACTGACAGACCCCAAGCTGGATAAAATGCAGTGTGCAAACTGAAATTGAATGAGCCATAAAGTCTGAAATTATTCATTTGGGAAGTATGTTCTGAGCGTCACCACCACCTTAGAGATCTGGGAAAAAGAAATAAAAGCATTTTCTCTTTTATTATTAGTTTGTATCTTTGCTTACTGAACTGTGTGCTGAGAAGGCAGAAAGGTCCAGCAAGGGGCAGAGAACATAAAATTTCCATTATGCTGTTGTTCTGTGGCAGCATTTGGTATAGGTGAAGTGCCATCTCAAAGCAACCTCTGCACAGGGCATGCAAAATATGAAGCAGCCTGAAAACTACATGGCTTTGTCTCTCATTATTGCAGAAATAAAACTTCCTTTCAGACATTGTCACAAAAACAGGTGTTCCAGATGCAGTTTTCTATTACAGACTAGCCACAAGAAAGATACGTATTTTCTAGAAGTGCCATTTTCCATTCCAATTATCCTATTAAATTCTATAGCTATATGTGCTCTTTATTTTAGAATTAATATATCTGAGAAGAGGATTGCTTGTCCAAATCCTCTACAGTGCAAGGGGAGAAAGGGTGTGGGTTTTTAGAGTAAGATGTCAATTGGAGTACCTATGCTTTTCTAAGCTACAAACATTTAAAAAAAATCTCTATCTAGTAGTCACAAATTACTTTCCATTGCCTGTTGTTCACAGGGCAGGAGAATATACAGCTTGAGAAAGCAAAGATGAAAATACCCATTCATTGTTCTACAGATTTTTTGCTGCCTTTCCTTACAATAACAAGAGATTTCCCATGGCATATATCTCAATAACTTCTGCTCAGCCATGCAGGACTGTTCCTGGCAGGTGGGCTGCTCTCAGCAATAGGGCAGCCTGGTCAGCACACAGCTTCCCCAAATGGTTGGGTGCCCCAGCACCAGAGGATATGGCTGTCTATCAGTGGTCCCCAGACCTCCAAAGCTGTCCTTGCAGTGCTTCTTGCTGCAGCCCAGGCAGTGGGATATGGCTAAAGGCTGGACAGGGCTCAGGCATTGCACTTGTGGGCTAGTGATGATTACAAATTATAGCAAACCCTGTTGTATTTGAAGAATGTGCAAGCTCCAGTTGGAAGATTCTCATCCCTTTTGCTCAGCTGAGCCCAGGGGATCCTGGATTGTGCAAAAGACTGCAGAGTTTAAAGTATTTTCATATCCCTGGATTATGTTTGGGAGAGAATGGTCTCATGCTGAAAGCTTCAAACCAGCATGGAGGAGAGCAGCTTGGGCCTGGCAGCAGGAAGGGATTTGGCCTTAGAAACACACCCACAAGCTCCAGAGAGAGCCTTGCCCTCTGTCCAAATTGCAGTGCTGCCCTAGTGGGATTCCACTTCCCCCCATCTGGGAGAAGCTGCAGGAAGAGATGGCACAAGACACAATGTCAGACATAAGGTTTCCAGCACATTGTAGTGACAGGGAATTTTTCTCTGTCATGGGAGCAGGCAGCAGCCCCTGTTCCACCCACTTTTATCATTAATGAAACAATGGATGGCATATCTTGCCTGCTATTGTCTGGGCGGCAAATACACATCAGGAAGGGAATGAAAGGTGGGTGTGAAAAAGCTTGACTGCTATAATTGTCTCCTATTAGCTTAAACATTTCTCTTTCTTTTCTGCACTTTGATCCAGACTAAAGACAAGGGAATGAGTAAAGATGTTATCTGGGGTTGGTTAACTTCCTAGTTTTGTGTCCTGTTTGTTGTTTAAATTTCTATTTTTTAAATTGGAAATGAATATTTATACTATCAGTATCAATTGTAGTTTTAATGAAAACAAAATCCTTCAATGCTTTTACCCTGGTTTTAATTTCTACCAGTCCCTAGGAAGCTCCCCTTAACAGGCTAAATGCTTAGATTTAAATGACATTTCCTTGTTCACAAAAGCAATGATTTCTTATGTGATTTGTGTCACTGGGAAAAGTGACATAATTCTTGAGAGGGATGGGATCTTGTAGGTTAGGTTATATTAGTCTTGGGTTATCACATGAATCTTATTATTCTGTGTAAGTTCCTCATCTATTTTTCATGTTTCCATCATATGCCATTGAAGACTTTGGTGTGCATTCAGAAGCAGATTGAACTGTAGCAGGCAGTTTCCCTCTCTAGCTTCTGCCGTGCCCTTTTCTGAGAAACGTCTGTCCCTGCAATATGGACTGTGGGGCTTCTCCTAAATCCTGCAGCTAACTGCCAGGCTTGTTAAAGGAGATTTTAATCTGCTTTGGTTCATGGCAACATACAGCCCTGCTTAATGTCATGGTCAAGAGGTGGCTCAAAAGCCAGCCAGTCACCTCAGCTACAGGGACAGCAGCTTTCAGGAGGTGACAGAGTGGACAATGAGAGAGTAGAGACCCCTTCAGCAGCAGGACTTCAATCTGACAGTAAATGCGTAGCAGGATCCTTAAAACCTCCCAAGGAACAAAAGTTACAGGACACCAAAATATTCATATACTGCTCCCCCATCAATGTAATGCTTCTTTCCCCCATGTGCCTGCAGAAGTTCTTGGTCTGATGACAAGGATGGTGTGGAAAGCTTAAGCCTGTCCTAGGGTGACAGCCATTTCAGCTCTTTCTTGAATATTCCAATAACATTCCAGTATGAAATGCAAAGAAGGAACAGCAGCATTGTCTATCATATGCAGCTTCTGTGAAATTGTATGACACTAAAGCATAGGGAGGAAAAGAAAATATTGAAAGCTGATAATCCCTGCATGTTGTTGGTTACAGAAAAGCCAGGTTAATCCCAAAATATTGCTGCTGTTTCTGGTGCTAACATACCATCTGCTCTTGTTCATGCTAGACTTGACCAGGTATGAACTTTAATGCCCTTCTTGTAGATTACACTTATTTGTGCCTTCAGACATTCTACCTTCTTGTAAAGATGCTTTTGCTTTTGGTTGTAGAAACCCATTTGCTTTAATGATGTGATAATTAGCAGCAGCAGACACTAGGGTTTGGTTTTTGAATTCTTTCTGGAAGGTTTTTGGTGGAGCCTGATGCTAGCTTCCAGGTGCAGCAGGGTGCTCTCCTGCTGGTTTGGCAGTGTGCTTGCCTTGCTCCCAAGTGGTAGACAGAACAAAGACCATTTAATTTTGGCAGCTATGAATAAGAATGGGTAAAAAGTCTTACTGCAAACTGGCTAAAGTTCTTAGAGCAGCTGCCCCAAGAGCTGATGGGTAAAAGACAACCCCTGCAGTGGGTTGTCTTTTAACAGAGAGTTGTACAAGGATTGTACAGTGCCATTTCAAACAAGAGCTAATATTAAGCCTAGCCAGACTGCAAGTAACCCAAAAATTACTCTGTTTCTATAGTAGGACACATTTTGAATGCAGCTGCCTGACCAAACTGAAATGGAAGTAAAAAGAAAATTCTTTGGGCTTAAAGGAAGCAAAACTCCTTTCTGAGATCATAGTGCACCTTGCTTTATAAAGCATCCTATTTTTGAAATTTTCTTTAGCAATAAAGCAATTTATTTAAACTCCTTCCAGCAACCCACAACCCAATTTTCCTTTCTCATTACAAGTGTTTATGACAAACACATCACCCAGGATTTTTCTGTGTATGCAGACACGAACACAGCCTCCCTAAGTAATGGGGTTGCCTGTTTTATGACAGATACACACTTAACACATACATTTGTAATGAAATTATTGATGTAATGGATTAAATATGGAAACTGCTAAACACCAGAAGAAGCTAATTTTCAATCACTGATAGGTTAGAAGCATTCATGTAAGCTAGGAGGAACTAGTGCAACAAATAGAAATTGTAAACTGTGACAGTATTCCTTGATTTATCAAAATTATTAGAATAAGTCTGTATGCCAAAAATAGACCAGTTCAAAGCTGTATTAAACCACAATATTTTAAGTAAACATAAATGCAAGTGTGTGCAGAAATTATGTTAAAAAAAAACCAGTTTAAGATTGCAGTCAGTTTACCAAAAAATCAGGAAGTGTCAGAATTACAATGATCATCAGGAGATAAATGTCCACTCCACTGCATCTATGTATCATGGCACAGTTTTCAATGACACAGTTGCATATAGGTTTTTTTCCAAAGGACCATACCTCATTCATCATGCAAGATGGATGCTGCTCACTTAATCAGCAGTTACTCAGTGTCTTGTTTACTCCATATTACACAGATGAGAGGACTCAAGCCTTATTTGCTGCACACTATTCAAACCCTTCTCTAAAGACAGACTTTTCAGTTGCCTCCTGGGCTTTTCTATTGAGCTCATCCCTCATTTGGTATCTGAGCGCTTTGCAATGAATTCATTTATTTATACAAGACCCTTGTGAGATTGAGAGATATTATTAGCCTTATTTTACAGATTCACAGACAAAATTCTCTTTTTTTCAGTCTGAGGCACCTATGGCCGGATTTTTCCAGAGTGCTCAGCTTTATCTGTTTAACGCTGAGTTCAGGTCCTATTGAGCTCAGTTGCAGCTGGAATACTCAGCATTTCAGGAAATCAGGCTCCAGAGTATGAAGTCAGATACCCAGAATATCAAACACAGAGAATTTCTTTCTGCATAGAGGAACTTTGCTTTTTGCTGTTCCTGATTTCTTGTCCAATCCATTCCTTCCCCCTGACCCCTTCCCCTTTCCCTGACTGCTGCCCTGTCTCCTCTCAGGCACAACGAGGGAAACCAGGCTCAGGCATGCCAGGAGATGACTGGGCCATGCAAAAGGCCGAACTCAGAAGGTGGACAGCAAGAAAGGGCTTGAAGGAAGGATTTAGAAACTGTCTGGGCAGGTAAGCAGTGTTAGAAAAGCAGTGCTCAGCTGGAGTTGATGCTTGTGAGGGGATATCAAGGAAAACAATAGAAGCTTCCGTGCTACTTAACAGTAAAAGGGTGAAGAAGAAAAATGTGGACCCATTGCTGAATGGACAGATGAGTTAGTGAAAGGTGATGGCTATCAGGCTGGATAGAAGCAAAAATGTTTCCCAGTGAGAACAGTCAGAGGGTGGAGCTGGTTGAAGGAGGTTAAATGGATACAGCCCTGATAAGCTTGATCTGAATTCTTGACTAACTCTACTTTCAGCCGGTGTTTGGACTAAGGAAACTCCTAGTGTCTTTCCCACAGAATTACCCTGCAGTTTCATCAACACTCTGTTTCACAAGCGTGTTTTTCCCAAAAAACAACTAATCTAAGATTTTACTGTGTTCTTTTTAAAATTTTAACTATGGTACTTTTTCAGAAACTTAACTGCAATAATCACACTTCAGTCCTGGGCTGGCTCGTGTCCAACAAGGCAGGCATTTGGCATTTACTTAAATTTTCCCTGCAGAACAGAGAGATTCTTTTCCATTCTTGCAATGGGTTACAATGAGGTGAAATTTGGGAATTTTATTTGTGGGAAGAAGAAAATTACTTTCCTGACATGAAGACCACAGTTCCTTTAAAATAGGAGGCTGAGGGTACTTTTCAAATTGAGGTTGGGTGAAGGTGCCAAAAAACAAAAAAAAAACCCCAACCAATCAGCAAAAAAAAAAAAAAAAAAAAAAAGAAAGAAACCCCACAAACCCCTCCCCCAAAAAACAAAAGAACCCCTCCCCCCCAAAAAAAACAACCAAAAAAAACCCCCAAAAAACCCAAAAAAACCACCCCAAACCAAAATCAACAGGGGAAAAAATTGTTTTCCTCTAACCTCAGATAAAGAGTAATCATATTAACCACAAATAAAGAAAACCACTAACCACCACCACCACAACTAGTGGAAGGAATACTCTCAAAACCTGTAAGGAATATAGGTACCACAAACCTGTAAGGAATATAGGTACCACCTAGTGTTGAGAAGAGTCTTAAAATATATTGTGATCTCCAAGTCACCTAGAATGAGGGGTGTTGTAGGAATCTTTCTGCACATTACTTTCCCATGATAAAGATACGTCAAGCAGGAAACACATTGCCAGAAAAGAATGACAAATCAAAACCTGCCTCAGCTGTGGTTCTCTTGAGTGCACAGCCTGAAGCAACTCCTTGTTCTCAAAGAAATATTTCTGCATGTTCTCTTTTTGTGTGCAGTACTGTGGATCAAATGAAAATAAGAAAACTCCTCAAGAATTTTTCCATCTATAAATGGATTTCAGAAATTTCAAAGTGTATTGCCAATAAAGATGTAGTTTAAAGGTTTGAAAGTACAGAAGATTGCATAAGTGTAAAGTTGTGCCCTGTTGATTCCTTGCTTATTTTCTCTCAACCAATAGAAAGGTTTTAAGTTTCCGTGAGGCCCAAGGATATGTTATTTCTGTATAAGTGCAAGTTACTTTAGTTATATATGCATAAACATACACATACACACATACACATGTGACTAAGCAGTTACACTAAACCAAGAGAAGGCACATTTACCTGAGGAACACATTAGAGCAGACAGATTTCCAACACTAACTAAGCCAATTTTAAACCCATGAAGGTTTTTCACCCTTCAGGAGATGCAGTGACATAAATATCCCTTCCTTAGTTGAATGCTTATTCAGATTGATGCTGAAACCCATATTAGGCAGTTATCTCTCTTCCAGAGTGAAGATCCCTGCAGAACCAGTGCTGCTGCTGGGAAGCTGAAATCCTCTTGTAGTGCCAAGAACCTTTACATCCCATCTCCACTCCTCTCTTAACATTACAATTTTTTAACATGAGCAGTGCTCTCAAAGTGGATGTATGTGTGAGTCCCATGAGATCATTGGGATGGTGCTGCTAAACCTCAGCTGCTCAGCAAACACCAAGGCATTCAAGTTGTGAGCAACATAATCTTCACCAACACCCTCAGGTTTTAACATTTACAGCTCTGGTCACCATGAGCAGTGATGATGCCCTTTCTAGCCCACAGGAAATAAGTTGGGAGAGCACTTTGTCCCTTTCTCAGATGGGCTCACAATTTCACGCTGGGCCGTGCCCTGTAGAATGATTGAAGTTCAGCCAGGAGATGAATGAATGAATGCCTAGATGTCACAGCAGGCTTAATCCCTGTAACTTTAATTTCCTTTACCTTTAGAGGCTAGCAAAAGGAAGATGTAACTTTTAATTTTTTTTTAAAAAGAATGAATCCTGTGGCTGTAGGGAATGGCCTTCATTGAAGTAACTTTTTATTTACTTTCAAAAAAAGAAAGCTTTAGGTTTATTGGAATCATTCCGTGAAAAAATACAGAAAGAACAGGTCATCCTCTTATCTCTCATTTCCTCTGCTTCTTTTCTACCCCCTCATATGGTTTGAAGGAGACTTTTTGACATCTGGCCTTCAATTTGGGGCTGTTTTCGGCACTAATTTTTAGTTTCACTGGGAGAATTTGAACTCTTGAATAGCATTTCTCTTATCTTCACCACACCAAGTAGTTACTGCTACAAAAGGGGTGAGATAGAGAGAGTACTTCCCAGCTGAGGCAACTGCTGCTACTAACTTGCTTTTTGTACTGAATACTGAGTCATGCATTAGGGTCAAACCAAGATTTATTTTTCTGAGTTAGAAGAAATAAACAAAAATTGAGAACAAGCAGACAGTTGTCATTGACAGTCAGTTGGTACCTAGTGAATTATATTCTTTAGTTAGCAAGGATTCATATGCACACTAAGTGACTTTTTTCTTAAGTACAATTGCTCTTGGAGGCATCTGTGATGGTACTAATTCCATAATTATAACCCTCTCTATATCTTAAGCCTCTTCACTTCCGGCTTGATAATCTTGCATCTTCAGAGAAGGCCAAGAAAAAGATCTCTTTTTCTCAAGAAGGAAGGATCACGTGCATTGTGAGAGTCTCAATGACACGCGGCTCCTTAAACCTGTGGCCTCATAGTCAGTTTACAATTTTGGGTGGGGCTTGCCAGACCTTGCTGGTGGCTTGGTATGGACATTTTTCAGGGTTTTTGGTTGTCAAAGTGCATTCATTTAAAAGATGAAAGAATTTAATGAACAATTATTTGTTACAATGCTGCTTGCTCTTTGTGGATCCCTCTTGGCCCAAGGCAATCAAAAGAGGGAGAACGCTGGTGTAGGATGTTGCTGCAAAGATGAAGTGCTGGAAATGTGGCTCTGTGCTCCTGGAGAGCTGACGCTGGGGAAGAGAAAGGAAAATGGCCAGGCTAGAAACTTTTCTTCAAATGGGAGGTAGATAGCTGAGGAAAGGTTTACAGGTGGAGGCTGTGCAGCGAAGGGAAGATTCACAGTAGTTTTCAGCGGTAATCTTGTTCTTTGTTTTTTAACAAACGTCTTTGTTCATTCAGAAGAAAAGATGAATAAGGGGCAGGACGGCAGTATAGAAAGCAGTGAATGCTAGAGAAAAGGTAAATCAGTTATGGCTACTTTCTGTACTACAAACACACAAGACAATAGGTATTGGAAGCGTGTCTGTCAAAGCAAAGAAGCCTCAGAGAAAGGCCAAGTACAAGTGAGAGTTACCTATTTTCTGAGTTCAATATCCATAACAGGCATTCATGAACCAGCCTAGACTGTTATTTTAAGGTCTGCAATACAGTCATTGCACATCACATTGAACCAGGGCAGAGGTGACTATGATTTGTCAAGGGACAAAAGTGCACAAGCTCAAGGTTACAACTCAATTGTCTAGATCCATTCAAACATGCTACAAAGGCAAAGAGGGTATGAGTGACATCTTTGTAACGTGGTAATCCAAGGCCCCTCTACCAGCTCTTGCAGGTACAGAGAGGCCCTTGGGCCTTTGCTTTGTGATAAGCATGTGCTTCAAGGGGGGGCTGCTGTGGAAGCTGGAAGCCACCCTGTACAGTCAGCAATCCCACAGGTCCCCATGAAAGGCTGTTCTTGGGCAGAGGAAAAAGAAAAGGTCCTAACCATGCAACAGAGAGGGCAGAAAGCTTGCTTGGGCTTGGGCTCTATCTCCACGCTGCCTCATGCATCAATACAGCTTTTGTGGGATGTATCCTGCAGCTTCCACAAAGCCCTTGTCCAGCTTGGCAGCAGCAGCTGACAAAGGGCAGAGGGCTGTTGGGGAGTTACTGCTTCTGCAGATCCTTGATTTGAAGGGAAGTGAGTGAGATGCTGCCCAGAGGGCCTAAAAGGGAGTAGAGGTTTATAGAGATGACATTTCACTTTATGGGAAGCAAAAGGAAGGACATGATGTAATCACTTCTGGATATTATCTTAAAGGCTCCTGGACTCTAGTGGAATGTAGAAAAATATAGACTGTCAGAAGTGAGGTGGTGGCATTTAAAGATATCACTGCTGAATCTGGCTGGGGAGCAGACCAGCACAGGCACTTTTTTCTGAAAACCCTGATGCAAGCTTTACGATGTTCTTGAAATGGACACTCAGAGAAATAAAGAGCTCAGAAATTATGCTACTTGGGAGCTTTGATTGGAATAAATTACAATCAGGAACATTATCTTTGGTAAAACAAGCTCTTTTTGGTTCAAACCCCTTCTGCTCCTTGTGAAGCATCAGAGAGCAGTAGAATTACTTTGGTATAAAGTTATTTATTTCCAGACTTCTGGTAGGCTGCAGTGAATTATAGCTACTGCACCAGCTTTTATCTAAGGTTCCTGAAACTGAGCAATTAACTTTCTGACTTTTACACTAAAGCAATTCATGTAAACAGATTGTGGGTATGAAGCAAAATGTTTAGCAAGTCATAAACTGTGAATCAGTTGTTGATTTGTCCATTTTTTGTTTTGTTTATTTTCTGAACAAAACATAAATTTTCTGTCTGTAGTGAGACTTTTTTTCCTAATGTATTGAACTGTGTTTATCTTTGGGGTGTAGAAGAATCCCCAGAAAGAGTCTCAACCCCTGGCAGTTTACCATAAGGGGTAAGAGGATGCCTCTAAGGAGCAGGCATTTGGGGCATTGTTACAAACAAGATTCCATTGGTTATGATTGAATATAAATTTATAAGCAAGAAAATATTACCTTGCATTTACCACAAACAAGAAAATGTGGCTGTGCACTTAATACGAGGTAGGTCAGGCAATATAAATTAATCTCCTTTCTTATCCTTCCTACTTCAGTGAGTAGCCAAGCCAACAGGATAAGTAATGTACCTCTTTTGCATGATGATACCTCCAGTCCTTTGTCCTTGCTTTGCAGAGCTCAACAGTATTGCCATATAAAGTGTCATCAGTATCATAGAAGCTTGTCCCTTTTGAATAGATGGGACACCTTCAGAGTCCCTGATGATACAGGCCTTGTTTAATTTAGGCCTTGGCTCACAGCTGCCAGAGCTAACTCGATGGTAACTTCTAGAGAATAGTAATATGCCAATTGACTTCCTCTAAGACTGGTCCTTGCACCCTCCCCAGAAGATATTGCACTATGAAGATTATGGAGCAGAACATGATAAAAAGACTTCTCTGACTCCTTTGACTGCTTAATAATTAATTATATGACCTCTGTTTAGAAGAAAAGCCAAGCTAATTAATGCATACTGCAATAGATTGTATTGCCTATAATACAACTATGATGTATAATGTAAATGTAGGAAATATGGAGATTGAGTGTGGATAAAATGTTCCATTGTGCACCATCACAAGTATTTTAAGAGCACTTCTTTGCAAATGTCTTCACTCATTCATTTTATGGCACTCTGCATCACTATGTAATCATGTATAATTGCTTGAAAAAACACTTAGACTTCTGGCCCCTTGGGATGCAACTGAGTCAGAGAGAGACAAAAAAAGGTCAGTGTTTGAGCAAGGACTGAAATCTTCTGCAGTAGTGCAACTTGTTCCCTGGAAGTGGAAGTGTTTCTGCAATACCTTCCACACGAGGGCTCATCCCAGTGGTCTACATCCTATGTACTTTTAATCCAGATTATGTAGCTTTAACCCAAGATTTTAATCCAAGCCTTTTCTGCCGCCTATTGCTTTTGCATTATTTTTGTCCTGTTAGCTAAAAAAAAGTGCTTCTGATCAATTAAAATTCAAAAATGTCTTCTATCAAGTTTCTGAAAGCAATTTCTAAAAAAATCTTCACAGTGTCAAAGAGAGTAAAGCAAATGTTCTAATTTCCATTTTCAATGTAGAGATGTGGAGGAAAAAGTGGTATTGGTTTTCTCTGAGTGCAGGGATGTTACAGGACTGAGCATGGTCTGTTGTTGTTGAATCCTACTTTGGGTTAGACCAACAGCCATGGTCTTAAACTCTCTCGTGAGTTTATATATTGTCTCCATGACAGGTTGGGCTTTTTTTGCTTTAGGTACTCTTACATGCACAGAATTGACTTTCGGTGATGGTCAGCTGGAGCCTTTTGGCAATTAACTGAATGGTCAGTGTAGGAAGAGAAGACAGAGTCCTTTTTCTTTATGAACCTTTTCACAAATGCAGACTATCTCATTAGTTAACTTTGTTATTTGACAGTTGTGAAAAGTGTCATGAGGTCTGAATGACTGCAATTACTACTCACCTTGTTCTCTGTGCATTGGCTAAAATGCCCTTAGGTAATTTGCAAAATCCCGAGATAAAGGCTGATATGCAAACACCATTCCTGAGATAAATGGAAACAAATGTTCTGTATGACAGGCTTTATTTGTGAGGCACTCAGATAACACAGTGATTGGTGTCTGGTTAGACAGATGGGGTTTTATTATTTTTCTCTGATCCTTTAAAGTTGGATATTGTATTTTGAAAACTGAATTGACACCTGGTCAGACTGCTCGAACCACAGGCTTGAGAGGGGTTGTACTAGCTCAGTGTTACAAAGGTGGGCAAAATGCACAAGAGTGGTTAGGGCTAAACTGCACTTGCCTGGAGGAGTGCCAAATGACATACAAAGCCTAGACCCTACAAAGTCCGAGCTCAATATGTCCTGTCTGGGTGATTGAGTAGTTAGAGGTGCTGTCTCTTGGCTGCAGGTCCCACCAGCCAGCGGTGGTCAGGGCTCTGTGTCAGATTTTGGGCTTTTGCCTTCATCAGGACCCCTGTGCCTGCAGCCCTGCCGTGCTGAAGTGCTGACCATGGCCTTGAGACTGCACACAGGAACCACCCTGGTAACTGCAGGCAGGGAAGAGCAAATCAACACTCACACCATCCAGCCTGACATCTGGCCAAGTTGTGCATCTGCAGTTCCAAATCAGAGCATTCCATGCAAATATGGAAACTGTTTCAAGGTCAGCTCTTAGTTGTTCCCAGTCATACCATTCAAGTCAGAGGAGTGGTGAGAATTAGCTGTGTCTCAGATGTAACTGCCTTTTTTCTTCATCCAGCTTTGGAAGACATTTCTCAAGTAGCGTTTCTGATGTGAATTTGGAGTGATATCCCAAAATGAGGAAGCCACCTCTTAAGTTATTCCTGATTAATGCTTGGTTTTCTTTCTAGACTAACAGTAACCCCATATTTATCCCACTTTCCTTTCCCTGTTCCCACAGAAGAGTTTTCTCTAACCTTGGAGTTGAGAAAATCTGAAATCTATGATCCTTTCCCCACCAGACAGTGATTGGCCCTGTAGTGAAGTTCCATATTGCATGATTTGAACAATAAAAAATTCTTTAGTCCATGGGGTTTAATGGCCTGAAGATATTCATGGTAGGCCAATGGTGATGAAAATGTTGCAGCCATCATCTGTTTTGGTTTTGGTAAGACAGTCGGGGGGGTCAACCTAAATGTGTGTGGGGGGAAAATATGTTTTGCATGCTAAAATTAAAATGGGTTACTAGGACTATGCTGTAAGTACCTTTCTTTCTTTCTTTTCTTTCTTTCTTTCTTTTCTTTCTTTCTTTCTTTCTTTCTTTCTTTCTTTCTTTCTTTCTTTCTTTCTTTCTTTCTTTCTTTCTCTTTCTTTCTTTCTTTTTCTTTCTTTCTTTCTTTCTTTCTTTCTTTCTCTTTCTTTCTTTCTTTCTTTCTTTCTTTCTTTCTTTCTTTCTTTCTTTCTTTCTCTTTCTTTCTTTCTTTCTTTCTTTCTTTCTTTCTTTCTTTCTTTCTTTCTTTCTTTCTTTCTTTCTTTCTTTTCCTTTCTTTCCTTTCTCTCCTTTCTCTCCTTTCTCTCCTTTCTCTCCTTTTGCCACTTCCTTCCAGCACCTTCCCTCCTCTTCCCTCCCCTCCCCTCCCACAAAAAAAGAAGAGTTAAACAGAGATACTTTTTCAGTTTCACTGAGACAGCTCCCCCCGCCTTTTTTTCTATTAGCCTACAATAATTAATTTAAGCAGAGTGACACGGTTTTAGAGGTCACACCAATGAATTTCAGACAGCTGAAACATGTCTAATTTAGCTGGCCTGTCTACATGGGCCTGCTGAACAATCAGTGGAAGCAGAGATGCCTTTGCAGGGGCACCTGAAATTTGAGTCACCTCCTGGAGGAGTTGTCTTTCTGGGTTAGTTACATTGAGGCTTATGAACACTCAGTGCTGGTGAGCACCCTAATTTCACCTGAACATGAACATGCTTCTGTATCTTTCATGCCAGTTATTTTTTCTTTTCTCATCCTCTTCTAACATTTTAATCAAATGAAAAAGCAAACTCTGATAGTTAAGCAATATTGATATGCAATATTTCATTTTGCTGCATTTCTCTCTGGTTTTTCTGGCAAAAATTATTTGATAAAACCTGGGAAGATTTTTTTTTTTTGCCTTGGAACTCTGTTTTGCTAGCAAAGTTACCAGTCTGCTGTCAAAATATTCCAGGTTAAAGCCAACTGTAGAATAAAGCAGATAGCTGCTGTTTTTCCCATCATCTTGTTGGACAAACATAAATTCCAGTTTTTCAGGCTGTTAACTTGGCATCTTTTACCAGAGGGGAATTCAGAGAGCATAGAAATAAAATGCCAGATAAACAGAGGAGTAACTTCCTCCTTTTAGGATGCTGACCACACCTTAGTCAATCTCCTGTGAGGGAAAAGAGTTGAGTGTACTAATGACAAAATGGCAAAACTCCCTCAAGGAGCACTCAAAAAGCTGCTTCATCACAGCAGTGTGACACGGACATGAGCCAAGGATTGTTCTTTTCCTTCAGATTCCAAGCAGCCATCAACTTTACTACACATTTCTACCTAGGTGAATTACAAATTAGTGACAAATACATTTGAAAGCTAGTCATTACCTCAATCAGTCAATTATTCAAAAGATGCATCAGTGTGATTAGTTGCTCTCAGTTAATTACAGGAACAATAAGTAGCTAATAAAGGAGTACCATCATTCATATAATATGGATTTTCATTGTTTTGGAGATACTAATTTTAGAAGTCCTTTGAACCGATATATTGAGAAAACACTCAAAAATTCATTTAAAATAACTTTTTTTTCAGGCTACAGGCAGTGTTTTACTCTCTTCTAGTTCTTTCAGACAAACTTATGCTTCTGCCATCTTCTCAGCAGTGTTGAAAAATAATGAAATGATCTTCAAATGTAGTCTTAGTAGTGAATTGTATTAAGAAGGTTGAGAGAAGGATGATTAGACCACTTGCTGCTTTTAATCACTTCACTCCCGTCCAAATCTAAACTGATGCCAAAAACTGGCAAAGAAAGATGGGTATGTCAAAGACATTGTATTTCATTCCTATAAAAACAAAATTTGCTCTGAAATTACAGATGCAATACAATCGGATATCATAACTCTCTTCCCTAAAATTAGCACCTGAGGGAGAATGCGTAGTGAAGGCACTTTTCAAAACAAGATTGTGCCTGTGGGTTCCTTATATTTTGTATACCTTGTATTTTCTTCTCAGGATCTTCAGCCCAACTTGGTAGATCTTTGTAGCTCGGTCACATTCCTTAGTTTGAAAAACTCTGAGAAATTATGCAGATTCTCATGGGTCCAAAAAAGCCATCACGACACCCCAAGAGGCATTTCCAAGTCTCACCCAGTGTGCCTGGCTTCCCCCCACAGCTTCAAGCTAAGGACAATAATCCAGCATTGCATGATGGATCCACTAGAGATGACCTTTTAGAAGACCTTCCCCTTCTCCCCAAATCTCCCAATATTTTAAAAACTTTATTATCTAAACTATCTTGATTATCTAAGGTTTTTGTTTTAAATTTTTCATTTTCATTTCACCTCTATCTTTACTCTGAAAGTCTCTCTTGATTCCTTTTTCAGTTCTAGCTGTCCTGGGCAACAAGTCCATTAATGTACCCTCCACTTATTTATTTAAAAAAAAAAAAAAAATTGAAAAAGCACAGTTAAATCTCAGTAGACTATGATCATCTTTAACTTAGCACAGCCTAGTGGTTAAAGCAATACAGTAGAAGGCAGGAATATCTGCACCTGACAAAAAGTGCCTCAGAAAATCATATAAGCTCTGTATCTTCCTTTATATGTAAGGTACAGCTCCTTTATATATAAGGTAAGATTTACACCTGACAAGGTGTTGTGAAACATCTATATATGGTATGCATTATTTTGCCCCTCTTAATTTCCTTATAATGGCTGCTGAATACTAATTACATGACTTGAACTCATGGTTTTGGTGAATCCCCTTGAATGATTTCAGAACAAAATCACCCTTCATTAACTGTTTTTCTTTCTCCATTGTACCCAATCAAAAACATTAGAGGAACACAGAAATCCTGCTGTATTGAACTAGTGGTACCTAATCCATTAATGCTTCAATCATAAAAAATATAGTGGATATATAGTTTTCAGACTGATTTTAAAGAGGTCTTCTCCAAATAATGAGAGGAATACAAACCCTTGCACATTCATACTGATGTTTTTCAATGCATAGATCAAACCACAGCATTGTACTGGATTCTTTGCAAAAATTTGTAAAAGTCTTCAAGTTTCATCTGCATAAAACACTGCAGAAAAGTGAAAATTGTAGGGCCGATTTGAGCATTTCTGGTCATTTTGTCTGGATGGATGTGACACTCTAGCAAAATTGCACTCCCTCTGATTTCACATTACTGCTGTTGGTTTTGTTCCTTCTATTTTCTTTTCTTCTTTTTTTTTATTTCATGAGGCAGGCATGGGAGGACACTGATGGGAGGTATTAGTCAAGGGAGGTATTACAGCTGCTGTGAAGGTGAAATGTGTGTCACTGCTGAAGAGAGGGACTGATAGGTGTGAGTGGATATATCACCATCTCTGATACTGGGTAGGTGGAGGGTAGAAGAATACAGTGTTGTAGATGATAAACTGTTGTAGACACAACAACTATATCATTTCCCTTGTACACCAATACAAGGGAAAAGGCCTAAATTAATTCTTTTGGAAACCGATGTACTCAGGATATGGACAAATTGGGGTAGTAAGAACCAAATTACACCTCTATTGCCATTCCCTTTACACAGCACTTCAGGAATCACCACACTAATGAGACTCAACATCTTCCTCCTGGCTTTAAAAAAGTCCTTTTTCAGGCCAAATTTATTATCTTCTCACACTTCTTCCTGTTGGCACACTCCTGAGGCAGAAGAACATCATTGAGTAAACACTAAACTCAGTCAGAGCAGTTGCTGCAAGTGCTCATATTTGTCATGACAGTGATTCAGTGGGATTTGAAATGATGGCATATTCTGAGCTCCCTGAGCATTTCTCTTGTACAGGCCCTGTGGCCTGACTGAGGCCAGTCTTACTCACTAATCTTACTTCTTTTTGCCCGGAAGACTTTACACCTGTATGGCTAAAGGAAAGATTATTTTTTTTTCTGCAAAAGCATACCTTCTTATGCTGGAAAACAGAAGCAATGTAAAAGTGATTGGATCAATTTGTTTCAATTACTTTGTGTAATCTTGGATTTAATGTCATTTAGAGAAACTTAAAAGAAATTCTAAATTATTTTTCCTTTTTCTGCCTTCCTACACTCAGTTTTTACACTGGAAAGAACTAATTTTGTCTCTTTCACCAAATAATTCTGCAAAAATACTTAACCTATTTTAAACGTGCTTGCATTTATTTTATCAGGAGTTCCTCTTCTTCCAGATGCATTTACAAATACATACAAAACTCCATCCATTTAGTAGGGACTAGAAAAATACAACATAAACTTCATGTGTAAAAGATTCCCTAAAAATCAAATCCTTCTTGGATATTAGAATAGCCTCTCCAACAAAGAGAAAAGAGAATAATGAGAGTGTGTGACATAAGAACCGGAATAAACAAAGAACTCTGGCATGCTAAAAGACAGAAGAGTGAGGAGAAAACGAATCAAAGGCCTCTCTCTTGAAATCTCTCCTAACTGGCAAATCATTTCTATATCAACATGCTATTGCAGCACCATGAGGAGACAGATGCTCCCTAATGCAGTCAGCCTCCAAACAATTCAGTATATTTCAGGCCAAAGCAAATAACCTGGCTTCTGCTAGAAAACTACCTAAACTCCAGATCATTTCATGGTAAGCCGGTCATCTGCTTCCTCTTCAAAGCACTATGAAACAGGCAAAAAAAAAAAGGAATTTTTACCCTTTTTTCAGGGAAGAACTGAATAAAATGTCTGTAATTATTGAATCTTTTAGATTAAAAAAGACCTTTCAGATCATAAAGTACAATCATTAACCAAGTCTTCTAAACCATGTCCCTAGCACCACTTCTGCAGATCTTTAAGATATTTATAGGCATGGTGACTCCACCACTTCCCTGGGCAGCCTGTTCCAGTGTTTGGAAACCCTTTCTGCAAAGGATGTTTTTCTAATATCCAATCTAAATCTCCCCTGGTGCAACTTGGGTCTGCTTCCTCTTCTCTTGTCACTTGTTACCTGGGAGAAAAGACTAATCTCCCACCTGACCACAACCTCCTTTCTGGTGCTTGTAGACAACAACAAGGTCTTCCCTGAGTGTCCTTTTCTCCAGGCTAAATAGCCATAGCTCCCTTAGCTGCTATCAGATTTGTGCTCCAGACCCTTCACCAGCTCCATTGCCCTGGTCCTGCTGGTCACATTATTTTTGATACAGGTCAGGGTGCCTTCTGGCCTTCTTGGCCACCTGAGCACACAGTGGCTCACATTCAGCTGCTGTTGACCACCATGCCCAGGTCCTTCTCCTGTAGTCCTGCCTGGAGTTGTTGTGACCCAAGTGCAGAATGCAGCACCTGGCCTTGCTCCACCTCATACAACTGGCCTCAACCCATGGATCCAGCTTGTCCAGATCCCTCTGCAAAGCCTTCCTGCCCTCCAGCACATCAACGTTTCCACCTAGCTGGGTGTCATCTGCCTGTTGACTGAGGGTGCACTCAATCCCCTAGACCAGATCATTGATAAAGATATTAAACAAGACTGGCCCCAATACTGATCCCTGGAGGACACTGCTTGTAACTGCCTGCCAGCTGAAGGCAGCACATTCACACCCCTCTCTGAGCCCAGCCAGACAAATTTTTACCCAGAGAAGTGCACACCCATCCAAGCCCTGAGCAGCCAGCTTCTCCAGGAGAATGGTGCGCAAATTGGTGCCAAAGGCTCTGCTGGAGCTCAGGTACACAACGTCCACAGCCTTTCCCTTACCCATCAGCGTGTCATAAAAGGAGATCAGATCAGTCAAGGAGCACCTGCCTTTCATATACCTGTGCTGGCTGGGCCTGATCCCCTGGTTGTCCCGTACGTGTATGTGAGGGCACTCAGGATGATCTGCTTCATGATCTTCCCCAGCACTGAGGTCATGTGGACAACCCTGCAGGTCCCCAAATCTTCCTTCCACTCCTTCTTGTAGATAAATGCTACATTTCCTAACTTCTGGGGAGTTGGGATCTCCCCAGTTAGCCAGGACTGCTGGTAAAAAGCCACAGAAAGTGGCTTTTCAGCCAGCACCATCAGTACTTTTGGGGGGAGGCCACCTGGTCTCATAGACTTGTGCATGCCTAAGTGGCATATTAAGTTGCTGACTGTTTAGTTTTTGATTAAGGAGTCTTCATTTTGCTCTCTTTCCTCTCTTCCAGCTCATGGGGCCTGAAGAACAACTGGTCTTTAATACTAAGACTGAAGCAAAGGAGTAATGAAGCACACCAGCCTGTTCCTCAGCTTGTCACTATGTTTCCCATGCAGCCAATAAAGGACAGTGATTATCCTTAGTCCTCCTTTTGTTTTTAATATATTTGCAGAAATTTTTTAAATTGTCCTCTCCAACACTAGCCAGATTAAATTCTACTTGGGATTTGATCCTTCTAATTTTCTCCTGGTATAATGTCATAACATCTTTGTAGACCTCCCATGTTCCCTGCCCTTTCTTTTAAAGCGCATGGGTCCCTTCTTTTAAAGTGAATTTTTTTTTCTGAGTTCCAGACAAAACTTCCTGTTTAGCCAGCCTTTCCATTTGGGACTTGGGGGCAGCCTGCTCCTGTGCCTTTAGGATTTTCCTCTTAAAGAGTGTCTTGGCTTCCTGGACTCTTTCCCCCTTCAGGACTTCTTCCCAAGGGACTCTGCAAACTAGTTTTCTGGAGAGGCCAAAGGCTGCCCTTCAGAAATCCAAGGTAGTTGATAACTCCTTTCCTTACTTCTCTGAGAATCAGAATTGTGATTGCTATGCCCAAGAGAGGCCCCAAGCACCAGCCCTTCCCCATTCACAGCAGGTCCAGTGGGATACCTTCCCTAGTCGGATGACTCACCAGCTGTGTCAGCTGCATATTGAACATTTTGCCTACCTCTTCATCCTGGGTAGGTGGTCTGTAACAGACTCCCAACCTGATTTCTGCCCTTTTGGCCTTCCCTCTGATTCCTGCACATAAACATTTAGCCCTATGGCCACCATGACTCATCTCTAACCAGCCAAAACACAGGGCTACCCCACCACCCCTCTTTCCTTGCCTATCACAAAATCACAGAATGGTTAATGTTGGAAGGGATCCCCAAATGCCATCTAGTCCAACCTCACTGCTCAAGCAGTGTTCCCTAGAGCGCACTACTCAGAAATGTGTCCAGACATCTTCTGAGTATCTCCAGTGAGGGAGACTCCACAGCCTCTCTGGGCAACCTGCTCCAGTGCACAGCCGCCTGCACAGTGAAACAGCTCATCCTCATGTTCAGGTGGAACCTCCTGTGCGTCAGTTTCTGCCCTTTGCCTCTTGTCCCATTGCTTGGCACCACCAGATCCATCTTCCTGACACCCTGCCTTCAGATACTTAGAGACATTGGTGAGGTCCTGCCTCAGTCTTCTCCAGGCTAAACAATTGTCCCTCCTCAAGAGTTTATAGCCACCCATTGCAGCACTCCAGGCTTGGCCTCAAAGAATATTGCCGTTTGATGGAGAGAGCAGAGCATGCTGTAAGCACTCTTGATCCCTGTCTACTGTGATCTGCCCGAGAGCAGAGGAGGAGTGCTCCTCCACATCATCACAGTGAGCACTTGCACAGCAAAGGACAGCATGGGTCCCTCAGTTAAGGGACTGGCATAGCTCTAAGTTTGGTAAAACAAATGTGTATTTTGAACACAGGACATCTCCTATGTTGAAGCTGGTCTAGAAAAATTGTAGCAGACTCTGTGAGTGCGAGACACTTTGGGGACCATTCAGTAGCATTCACAAGTCTCTCCAAGCTATTTAATGTACTGCTGTCACCTAAATGCTTTAGCAATCCTGGAAATATTTCTATATGCTTATAAATTTTGGCAGCTGCAATAATTAGTGTCTGTGGAATAAAAGGTGCGTCTATAAATTGCTGTATATTTTTGTGTAGGTGGCTGCACATGAATGCAACCACAGGCATTCGAGAATCATAACAAAAGTGTGAATGCTGAGTTCAGATACAATGTGCCTATTGATTAAAATGCCAATAACAGCTATGTGTTCTAAAAATTAGGGACAGATTGCAAGACTATACATGGAGCACACAAGGAAATTACTTGTTTGGATTATGTTATTATCCCTAGTGAAAGTAGTCCACATAATTGTTCTGTCAAGTAAGATTTTTACACTGCAAGTTAGAAAAGTGTGGGGGAACCTGTTAACCCCACTTGTCGGACTTGTTCCTGTCAGAACTATCTTTAGTTGGAGCTTCAGAATGAACAAACCACATAAAGTCTATACCCCCTTTCTAACATTATTATCCCCCCCACTGGTTTAATTTATATGTTTAATTTTGGTTTTCTGGGTGCAATATGGCTAATTGCTAGAGAACTGTGCAACCTTATAAGTGAAATTTTGCTTTTATAATTTGTAGCACATCAAGTGTAATAATATTCATTTAATTTCTGAAAAAGGTAATTAGGCTAATAGAATTATTTGAATAAAAATTCACATAGTACCCAGGATAATGTTCTCTACCTCTTAATTTATACTAATGTAGGTCTGCAAGGAATTTTTAACAATGTACTTCAACCCAGGGCCAGGAAGGGGTAGACAGAAACAAAGGACTGACAGGTCTTAAATGGGACAAAAAGGCTGCAAAGTCAGAGGTCCTTCCAGCAGAAGCTGTCAGAAGTGATGCAGGTATTGAATTTGGATAGATGCTGCAAGATGCAGTATGCAGCCCCTGGTCATGTGGGGGGATGTGGTCTTGCTATGTTTAGCTAACAAAATTAAAGTAAGGGAGGAAAAACAAGACACTGCAGGTCAGCAATTGCATTACATGCAAGAAAGGCTTGTGAGGTGTAACTCTTTGTGCAGATAACCCATTTCCTGCCCAAAATGTGTGGCACCTGAGAAAGGCCAGCACTGTGTGAGACTGACCACACAGAAGCTGCCCCCCAAAAGGACGTGGCACTCAGCTTCTTCCATCACCCTGGAGAGGCAGCTGGATGGAAAGCACCTCCAGTGGCAGGAGAGGAGCAGCACCTCCCTTAGTCCCAGGCAAATACAAACTGGTTTTAGAGCCATCCACTAGGCAGCATTTAGGCATGATGGCTTTGAACTGGCTCGTGGGGCACCACACATACTGCTCTCTGATGCCCAGACATCTTCCATGCTGGACAAACTGTGTTTCAGCACTTGGATGGTGTTCTCGGAAGCACTGTTGACCAATAAAGAAGATTTTAGGGCTGAGAAGGGCCATTCTGAGGCACGGTTAGCCAGGGGTTCTGTTTAGATGTAGCCCAGCATAAGCCAACGTCTCATCTGACCATCAGCCTGAGAGATGCACATTCAGGCCATTCCATGCCCCCATGCCACAGCTGAGGCATCCTGAGAGGTGCCTTAGGGCTTTGCTGCTCAAGGATGGGCACCAATTTAATTTTCCTGGAGTCATTATGATTGTTGCTACGTGGGGTGGCTGCTTGCAGTGGGGAAGTCATGCCTTCAGCTAAGCTCTCTTTGCATTCAGCCTTTAGGATCCCTATGCAAATGGGGTGTTAATGCAACATAGTTTGCTGTGTTTTATTTTGGAGGAGATCAATTTTCAGTGTGACCAGATTTAAAAACATGTGATCCCCATCTCTTCCCAGAGTAAACTTGTGTCCCCTGGCTCTTGCACGTGTTGCTCAGTGAGAGGCTGGTGTCTGTCAACATTAAACCACACTACATGCTCCTGCAGCAGTGTAGAGTTCTTGCTTTTAAAACTGTGCTGTTGGGGGTTTCCAATGCTGATTACTTCATTTGTAGCAATTTCCAAGACTTGGAAGGAGGAAACTGTTGCAAATCCTCTGGGAATGGCTTAAACAGGGAAGTATGATGTGTGAAAGAATCTAGAGGTGGTGACTTTCATACTGGGGTAATATAAAATGCTGTGATTAATTCCCAGAGTGTCAGTTCATGTTTTCTCCCTGAATTATTACAGGGAGGGTTTTCTTACATGCCATTACTATATTTACAGGTGATAAAAGAGCAGGATTGGCAGCCTAAGAACTTGAAAAACTGTTTATCCATGGAAAGGGTGTTGTAATGAGGGGCAAGTTTTGCACAACTTTGTGTTTCTTCCTTTTACCAGTGCTCTTGTCCTCCTTCTCTTCCTGTACTAAGTTAATCATTCACTGAATTGGTGGTATCAAGGTCACAAATAAGGAGACACTTTTTGAAGCTTCTTGTTTTTGCTGGAAAAGAGGGGGTACTGAGGTCAAGCCTATTCATTTCACAAATGGAGGCTGACATTAATATCTGAATGCTTTCTTGATTTCCTCTGTTGGGTACGGGAAATAGCTTTAATATCTTGTATACCACAATGTGGTAGCTATTGCCTTTTAATGTTGATCCCTATAGACCATCAATCCCTAACTAGTGTGGCTATTTACTGAAACTGAGATGGTTTCACACTGATTTATAGGTAAAAGATTCCTTGTGTCATGACTAATTCCTCAAGTTGTATGGTTCCACTCAATTTTTAAAATTCCTTTGGCCATCAACCACCTCTGATTTTTAGGTAGAACTCTTCACTGATTTGATGGTGGAGTACTTAAGAACATTAGTGGATTATATGGCCACATGTTTTTATGGAGCTCAGTTACTTAATGATGTCAGAACATTTGTTTATGAGATTTTTTTGGTTTTGTTTTCCTCTGATAGCTTTAAATATAAAGTGCCTTATAACTGAGGAAGAACAAGCTGTATGAAATAAAAATGGCTATGGATCTTCACTGAAAACACATAGTGAGGCTATTTTTACTTTCGTTGCTGAGTTTTGCAGAATAAACAGATTACAATAAACAGAATACAGAGAGATGATAGCATTATTATTATTATTTATACGGCACCATAAATGTGCATTCTGCTTAACATACAAATAAAAGATATCTCAGGAGATCACTTCAAGTTCAACTCCAGCATAAAGCACAACTTTCTCATGAACATTTCCTTTTTTTCACAGTTGTTAAGGACAAGTGTTTCAGACTGGAGTACATTAAACTGAGGAACTGAAATCCTTACCTAGGCTCAAAAAGAGCGTGATTTGATCATACTGCTTAAGTGTATGGCCCAAACTCTGTGCTAAAAAACCTCCTGACTGCAGGCAAGGCCAGGACTGACACAACATTCCTACCAAAGCTGCTGGAATCCAGGAGTGCTCTGAATTTGTAAAAATTAGGAAGATTTTTAATGTTTTTAAAGGTGATGCTTCACTGCAGGGCATAACACCTCACAAAAATCATTGCAATATGTCAAACTCTGTATTAAGCACATTGCTCACAGTGCTCAACCAAAACCTTAATAATTAAAAAAAAAATACTCTCTTATTTTTTAAAGAGAATAAACATGGAAATGATTCAGGCCTAGAGAAGCTCTGTGAGGAAGGAAATGTTGGAGACTGAATACATTTAGGAACCCCATTTGGAGCACTGATCCAGTGATAAGTTGTGTAAGCTCATCTCCAGAGGAACAAAATATTCCAAATGAACAGTTTTAAAGGAAAATCAGTGAAAATACTAACCAAGTAACACAAGAAATTAATTGAAAATGGAGCCTTTAAAACACTAGTTAAAGCAAATGTCTATATAGTATTCTATTTACAGATTTCAAAGGGGAATGTTTGTTGAAAACTTTGTAATTTGCAAGGCAATAAGAGACACTGGCATGTGCCAAGTCCCTTGGGGATAAATCATGGCCAAGCTTCAGAAGTCAGGAAGGAATATGAGTTTCAATGTATCTGCAACTAGGATCTTTGGCAGGATGCAATGTTTTGTGTACCAAAGGGACACCTTTCCAGAACAAGTTCTTTCTTATAGAACTTAATTGCTAATGTAAAACCCCATTAATACAATTGTAGCAGGAAGATTTATCTATCTTTAATGTCTTGACAAACTGAATAGTGCTTCTAAAAAGCCTTTTTTTTTTTTTTTTGACACCTGTGGAAATTCAATCAATGAAAAAAAAAAACATCTTCCATCCCTTTGAGCAAATGAATTGTGCTGCTGTTGGGGTGCTGAACATTTACTGCAGCAACAAGCAATGAGAAATAGTGTCCCAGTAAGAATACACCCTAATCATACAGCTTTTCATCCTGACACAAAGATAAACCAATCCAAAACCTTTCCCCTGAATACAGATATTCAGAGCAAGCTCCCAGAGCCATCTTCATCTGTTGTCCCTGTTTTCTCAAACAGATGTCACAGGAATGCTGAGGCTGGAATTTTGTACCTCCCCTCAACATGAGATAATGTTATTCTTTCTAATCATCATTGTCAATTATCTAAGAATTCCTGAAGTGGCAGCTAAGCAGTGCTGGAGAATAGACTTCGATACATTCTAAATCTGTGCTGGAGAACAGGAGTACTACATTTCTCTCTGTGCAAGAGTTTGCTTTGAGCATATGCACAATGCATATCCTGAACTCTTCGTAAAGTGCAGGAGTAAGCAGAGAGTGCTGCGTTTCAGTGTTCAAAAAGTCCTCCAGATACTGTGTTTGTCTTTAAGTCATGAACAAAATTGATTTGTGAAGTCTGTATTGAATACTTTATTTTCAGTAAGAACCTGTGGAAGCCTATTTTTTTAAGAAATGGAAGCGAAAAAGGCAAAGTCGTTGCTTCCAACCAAGTAAGACCTGACACAATTTCAAGTAAGTGTGAGTGGTAAAAAGATGTTCTGGCACTGCATTATATCCTCAAGTTGCAAAAGTTAGTAGGCTGGAAATGTGCATTGTTCCAAATCCGAATGGATGAAAGGGCCCTTGGTTCTCAAGGATTTGTCCATAACAATTCAGACCACGTTAAAGTTTGGGAATTTGTCCTTTTCTATTAGTTTGACCCAGGGGTTAGGAAACAACTCTGCTGGAAAAACTTCTAGACTCCTGTGAATTTAGTAGAACTTTTGTAGTCAGCCATGTCTGGAGTGGGATTTTCTTGATTGTCTAAAGCAACTGGAAGAAAATAGCACAGTCTGGAGAAAGTTCTGTAAAACCAAGGAGAAAATTTCTCTTCCAGGGATTAGAAAACAAAGAAGCCAATTCTGTTGAATTGAAGCCCATCTTTACAGTCCTTCCCAGTGTGATAATTGATTTCAAATAGCTTTTAAAAACAAGGGATGGCATCCAAAAAAAAAAAAGACTCTATGGTATACCTGGCTAGCATTTATTATTACAATAGAGTTTCTGAGGAAATATTTTTGGACACAGTCCTTTTTCTGACCTGAAAAAAAAAAAAGATCAGGAAGATTATAAAGTAATTTGAATAAGGGAAATAGAAACTTGTCTGGATATTTTGTTTTAAAAGTCTCAATTAACAAATAGTCTCTAAATCAACAAATAGCCCCAAAAGCTGTTTTAAAGCCTAATAAAAAATTTCTGTTTAAGAGCTAAAGGAAATTCTCTCTTGTCTCTGCAGAGGGGTTCAGCTAATGTCTCAAGGCCTCTTCCAGGTATTTTTAAATCTGCATGTTTTAAATCTGCTTTACCTTGATAATCCTTCCCAAGACTATCCAGGAAGAGGTCTGGGTGCTCTGAGAATTCAGAAATAAAAAGAACTCTCCAAAGTGGTCTTAGTGCTAACTTCAGCTGCCTCTGGCCCTCATCCAGCAAAGCACTTAAATCTGTTCTTCTCTTTGAAATTGGCTTGGCAATGTCAGCAGAGCTTCTCACATATCTGCGGTTAAATACCAGCATAAATGATTATTTAGATCTAACCCCTCTCTATCAAGGCTTGAAGTACCCACAGTAGTCACTGTAAGAGAGGGCCCTGTATCACATTTCTGTTGATCATGTTAACATGTTACTTTTCTCTTTCTACTGACTTATTTGACTTGCCACACACTGCTCTGGTTCATGCTCCAAAGATTCTTTGGCCCAAATTCATCCCCCTCAGTCTAAATATCCCCACTCAACCCCTTCAATCACCTCCTTGGTACTCACACATATTTACTGCAATTGCCTGTGTCCATTGCTGGGGAGTGCTGACCTTCAGTAGAGGTAGCAATGCTTTTACTAATTAAAGAACAACTCACCTTCTCTAGCTTTGCTCTTCGATTCCTCCTGGAAATCCTTTTCTCCTTAACAGAAAAATGTCTGGATGATGGAACAAAGCACAGTCATCTGGTGACCCTTGGTTGCGTAGAAGTCCAATAGCTGTCTTGCAAGCTGGGGATCCACCTCGGCTTTCTTTTTTCCTTAGAACTTAGGAAAAGCTAATTAGAAAGCCATCACAGCCAAGCACTTAATAGACTTTCACATTTCAACAGCAAACAATTTTTTTCTGTGTTCAAGAGGCACACTCTGGGCAACTTGCTCCTTTTTATAGAAGGTAGGTAGTTTGATCTTGGCAGGGGAAAAAGGCATATCACTTTTATTACTATCTTTATATGAGAATAAATATTTTATAAAAGTTCTGAAAATAATTTCTTATGTCAGGGAGAAAGAAACTTAGTTCTAATACTCAAAATGCTTTAATTAGTTTTCCTTGAGTCTGTTTTCTCTGTTATCCCACTACAGCTGAATCAGTTTTATTATCCTGAAGAAATAATTTGCTCTTATTAGGACCAAGTACTCTGTTCAATAATTTAATATGTTACATTCATCTTTAACATTAAAAGGCTGAGACAAAGTTCACTGAAATCAATGGAAAGTATGCTAGGGACACCAAATGGCTTTGGATCCTTTTAAGGGAGCTTTAGTCTGAAGAAGCATTTATATTGTGGTTATTATGTGCAGCATTTCTAGCTTGGATATTATTAGAGGTGTAATTATGGTAGTCAAGGGCTCTGTGAGGCCAAATGGCAAGTATTTATGCAAGTCCTTTAGCAGGTGGAGCCTATTTTAGACTGAGTTCTTTGCTGCCATGGTTACACTACTACAAATACCTGCCCTTGTTACCTTAAATTTAGTTTACTTATGGTTACACAAGTTGAAGTCACTCCAGAATAGCCAAATTTACTCTCCCTAGAGGTTTCTTGTGTTATGGTGATTTCATCCCTTAAATCAGAGATATATCTCTATCTGGTTTTCCTTCATCACTGGCTGGATCACACTACTACTTGTCAGCAGTCACCCTACTGCTAGTCTTCTCTAGCAGTATTGTCATTTTCACTTACAATCTACTTTCTCCTTTCATTACTCAAAAAGGTTTCAATACTCCTCCTTTTCTGGTAGGTAGTTTTTGTTCCTAGCCACCTGTATTTCCTTCATGGATCTGTTAATGGCAATAAATTAATCCCTAGATGCATTATAGCATGGTTGAGCACCACTGTATTGACAAGTGAGCCAGAAAAGCCCTTCTAGCTCAGTTCCTCAGAGACTGAATATAAAAAGCTATCCTAGAACATCCTACACTGATATTAGGCAGTATAAAAATCATGGTGTGTGCTGGAAATAGTATTCTCCTCCAACTGATAGTGAAGCCTAATGATTATCAAATGTATTTTGGAAGCGTCCAGTACGCTTGCTTGTCAGTCTAAGAACCACAAGCACCTATTTTAATTTCAGGAGAAAAATGAAAATGCCACAATATCTTAAATATTAAGATCTTTGCATCTTATTTATTTAACAAGACAGAAAATCCCTTATCATATTAATTGATATTCAAGAAGGCAAAATCTGATGTCTGTAAGTAATCTTATGTACTCAGCTACAGTCTGTTTTGTTATGGTCTTGTATGTCAAGCTGAAATTCCTTCACCATAATCTATTGGGACATTATTGGCCGTATCCAAAGCTGGGTTAGATCAAGATTAATGGTTGAACTCAGTCTAAGAAACCTTTTGTAACCTAAATGATCCTGTGGTTCTAAGAAGGGGCAACTTGATAAGTTTCTCTTTTTTTTTCTCTTTTGCCTTGTACACTACTTCAAAATGTAATGAAACTTCCTTAAGACAGGGAATTTTGCATCCTAATTTTCCATTGCTTTAATTTTTTTTTTTTTTTTTTTTTTTTTAAGCTTGTGAGAATTTAGGCTAGACCTAAATAATTTTCTTTAAGTTTTTTCACAAGTGTGAAATCCTTAAATTTTTATGGAATGCTCTGAATCATGTGAGGGAAGCAGGAAGCATAGAGTAATCTGGCTACAAGAACTGGTATCTTTAACCCTGTAATTAATTTTA
Organism: Haemorhous mexicanus; assembly: GCF_027477595.1. Classification (NCBI taxonomy): domain Eukaryota; kingdom Metazoa; phylum Chordata; class Aves; order Passeriformes; family Fringillidae; genus Haemorhous; species Haemorhous mexicanus. The sequence goes on along the minus strand of NC_082342.1, from coordinate 17,904,248 downwards.
AAGTCATGCTACTGGAGCCCTTCCACCATCTGTGTTCTTGATGTGTGGACTTCATGAGAAGTATTGCTGCAACCTCTAAATGGAAGGAAAAATGAGGGAACAAATTGAGCAGTTATTAAGAATAGAGCTATTTTCCTGATGAAACATGACTTGTGCTGACATTGGAGTTTCAAAGAATGCTGCAGATTTAATAGTCATAAGTAATATTTCACTGGTGATAAGTGATGCTTGAGAAAGATAAATTTTGAAGGGAAAGAAATTCTGCCTGAGTTTGTTAAGACATTAGTGTATCTTTTTTTCTTGGAAATCTTTACCACAACATCTATAAGGAGCCAACACCTAGGCTTTGGGGACAGCTGAGCCTAATTTCTAAACCTAATGAATGTATGCCCAAATACATTGGGGTTTTGTTCCTTACTCCTCGTACCATTTTTTTTTTTATTTCAGGACAAAAGGAATGTAAGAATATATAGGTATGCCTACACAGATTAAGTGAATGACCCTGATACAACCAATTAATAATGTATATTCTCACTTGAAGGATTAAGGAAGACAGCTCTTGATTTATAACTCTCAAAATACCTGATGTAAAAGCATGAGCTCAGGAGTCTGCATAGGCAGACTTCATGTCTTACTGCCTGTTCTTCTTTGCGAGGTTCAAATGATTTAAAAAAGATCTTATCATGAGTGTATGTAGGAGAAGATAGGACTTATTATGCATTAATTATAATCTACCACAAGCCCATCAGAAGGCTATTGCTGGGCCAAAGAAAAATGCCTCTTTAATGTAATCTTGATGGCATATGAATCTGTATCATAGCTCCCACTATGTATGTAAGAACAAGGGTATTACTGTATAACTGTATTAAAGTAGCTTTTGCAAAACTTCTCAGCTTTTCCACAGGGTTTTAAAAGCTAATATCAGTGTTGATGTAATATAAAAGAAAGATTTTGTTCATACACTTTTTAAATGTGAAGTGCACGTTTGATATTCTTCATACAATACTGGTTTTTAATGAGGTAAAATCTGTACAAAGTGTCTGTTTCTTGACTGATAGAAAAGCAGCAGAAGAAATTAGTATTGTGAAAGAATATTATTTGCTTCTCTTGGCACTATTTTTTGGTCTTCATAGCTGAACCCTTTATTATTTTCATCCTTTCTCTATTGAAATCTTGGGGCAGGGAATACTTGTGGAGCAGGATATACCCCCAAGCACACACAGGTGTACTGAAAAGCCTTATGTGTGAGCTCCTGCGGTGATTCTTTAAACCCTTAAGCTAATCTATTGTCCATCTTCTCTATACCCATGCACTGTTCTTCATTTTCTCTGTTTTTAAGTTGGACAATTCTATTTTCCGCTTCACCGAAATGAGAGTCAAAAGCCTTTGATTTATACCCCCAGTTCTCTCATTTACAGATAGTACCATTACAGGGATTTTTCACTAGCCATTCTGCTTTCAGGTAAGGTTAGAATTGCTCTAGATCTTGACAGCTGTGCAGCAGCAATAGGCTCAGGAGAGCTGCAAGAATGAGTCATGTGTTCTCCAGCGGCAAGTGGGGAGGAATTTGTATTCTCAAGATGTAAGAGGTGGTTTTCTCGTGTTTTATTTCAAAACAAGACTTTTTCCTAGTTGTTCTAGCCAACTAAATTGATCAGCAAAGCCACCAGTTTTAAGTCAAGAAGAAAAGAAATGTGTTTTGAAGTGCAAAAAAATGTGTCACCTCCTTTCCAATAGGAGGACAGCCACACTTCTGTCAGGGTTTCTCATAGGTTGCTTCTCTTCTCTTCATCTCCACAGCCTGCTGGAAGAACTTGCTCTTACCTGGGGTTCCCAGAAGAAAGTGGGTGCACTCCTTCACTCACGTGCTCCTTGTCCAGCCAACCTCTTTCCACATGTGGTCCCAGAGGTGTAGAGTGCAAGCTGTTCTTTAACAGCTGTACTTATGCTACAAAAACATAATTGTAAAAGTTTCTTATCCAAAGCCAAGAGCTCTTGGTGACCCAACCTTTACTACCAATGGGCAGCAGAGTGTTTGCAGAAAAGCACTTAACACATCCTTTTTGCTCCAGCATGCCTTGTCCTGAGGTAGAGATGTATTACACATGCAGGACTCAGTGCTTCTAGGGTGTGGTTTATTCCTGTTAAAAATGAAAGAAAGAAAGGAAAAAACTCAACAACACTGCTGTCCACTCAGTCTAATCAGATTCCTAGTTGATATTTTTTCCTAGCTAGACTCTTAAGTATATTTAGAATATAAACTAGAACAGAGAAAATCAAGGAGTTTTATTTCAATTCTCTAACAACTCCTGATTTAAATTCATTGCACTGATACATTTAAAAAAATTAATTTTCCTGTATTTAAAAGGGTTAATAAATGTAGTAAAAGCATTTCTGCTTTACAGATAATGATAGCATTTAACAGCTCCACATGAGTGCCAATATTAATGCTATGCTGAGGTATATGGTGATAAGGAAAGCAAAGTTTTTGCTGCTTTTCTTAGATGTTTTTTTACAACCAACACTCAGCCAAACTGGGAATAAGATGGTAATGCCACATTCCTTTATGTTCTGCTAGCTGTATGACACCTCTGTTTAATGCACCTACCTCCAGCACACTGGATATATCAGCCTCTTTTAGACACAGCTGCCAGAACTAATGTCAGCAAGGAAAGTGGAAGACCAGGCATAGGCATATCTTTAGGCTGGCAGTCAGAGAAAAAACTCTTTCTGGAAATTTTTTTTGAGGACAATTTATTTTGTAGCATTTCTTTAGGGCAACAGGAAGGGTCAGAAGTTAAATGAGAGAGCAATTTGTTAACAACATGGGGAAAATGCTGCTAGTGGACTTTGAAGAGGGAAATGTTTCTTAAAAGTAGACCAGATGGAAGTTGATAATTTTGATGCTTGCAGGACACCTAATAGACACGTTGTCAATTACCTAAAAGACTGCACAATTTATCAAATATGAGTTGGACAAGAAGTGAAAGAGAAGTTATCCATACAAGGGAGTTCAATGAACAAGTTAGCCCAGCTGAGTGAAAATCTCTAGCAAGAGATCTTACTTTAAAGCATGTTTTTGATCTCAGATAAAAGATTACTCTTAGCAGTGGTGTTTTCTCTTGGTCTTGTTTTTAAGCTGGATTTCCCGACGAAATGCTGTTTAAGCACTCAGATTGTCTGCTTCTTTTTTGTTATCATTCCTTGCCTTTTGAATCAACTGGTGATTTTTGACAAAGGGACAGAGGTCTCAGATATGCTCTCTTCCTACTCAATTACTGCATACAGACAGTTTGATAGAGAGCTCCCTGCTAATGTCTTGTTGCAGCAGGAGCACAAACCCTATCAGGCACCAGTGAGTCTGTGCTGATACAGTGTGTCCTGAGAAACAAAGCCAGAGAAAGGCAGGTTTCATCCATTGTGCTGCTTATGAAGTTTTAATTTTTCCACACTCTACTAAATTCAGTAGCCATTTTATGCAAAAACACGATCATATTTAGAAAATAAATATAATATAATAATAAACAAACGAATTCATTATTATTATTAGTAGTAGTAGTAGCAGCATTATTATTGTTAAAAATATTTGAAAACTTATTATGGTACAGACTTTCATACACACCTAAGCATCCAAGGAAGAAACAGCCTGATCAATTTTCTAAATTTTCAATTTTCAGCAGTTTATTTGCCTAAAATACTGACCCACATGAGGCCATTGTACATGATATTATATGGGAAGTAAATGATAGGTGAGCTTGTAATGTTGGCCATGAGCCATCAAAAAACTTGAGTCTATGTGGTTTTGACCAAAAAAAGTCAAGGTAAGTATCTCAGAAAAGCCTAACAGATAAGAAACAGAGCAAGGACTCCTTAAATATTAATGCATTTACACATGGAAGTGGGAAGAAATACATATGAGGGAAAAAAGGGGATAATTTTGTTGTGTCTGAGAGCCACACAATTAGAGATGCATAAACCAGCAAGCTGAGGTATTAGTGAAAGATACCAAACCTATCAATCTGGCCTAGAGACAGTACAAATAAACTAGTTTAGATAGCAGTAGTGCTCAGCAAACTGAGTTCTGTGTCTGTGTGTCTGTGAGTGAGTGTGATGCACTCAAGAAGTGCCAGGTGTTAAACTGCAGGCCAGCTGTTTATAGCTTAGGAAATACTTAGCATAAGACCAACAAGAAGCCTGTGGGATTATCCATACAAGCACAATCCTTGGGGCATCACAAACATCTTTGCATAAAGCAAGACCAGCTGGCAGAAAGGAAGAATAATTTTCTCTAATATTTGAATTTATTAGCCATAAAGAAAGGCTGACATGAAATGTGAGGCATGACCGTGTACAACAGGAGGCAGAGGTCAAACAAAGGATGCTTATTCTGAATTCCACAGGAAACACCCCTCCAGAGGACAGCAGCTACAATCTTCAGGGACTGTACTGATTAAAATGAAAGAAGAAAATATAAAGACAGAAGCAGAAGCAGTAGCAGAGAAAGCCAACGTATTCTGAGCTGGCTGCTATCAATCAAGTTAGTACATTGCCCCTTATTATCTGGAAATTCAGTTTTCCCTCAGCAGAGCTGACTATATGTACTTTCCCAGTCTACTGCAATGAAAAGTTCAATCACCTCCAGAGAGCAAGTTGCAATCCCCAAAAAATTATATATAATTAAGAAATAATTTTCAGAGCACCGTTCTAAGTTGTTTGAGACACAGCCCTATTGAAATCTCTGTCTCTAATCATTTTTAGGCTTTCAATGAGGTTTAAGGGATTATTTAAAAATATAGATATCAGAGGCCATGTGAATATGGCAAATATTCCACAATGTCTGTCCTAAGGCTACAAACCACCAGGCTACTCTATCTAGCAGAAAATAATAAAAGAGCCATTAAATTCAGACCTCGCTGAAGTCAAATGAAAGAGAGGAAAAACACAAACCCTCCAAATGTTGATGTGTTCAGTGATGTGTTTCAGTGAATGAAATGACTGAATTTTGTACCCTGCATATTTGTATACTAAAGCACATATCTAAAAAGAGAGGAAGCATAGGGAAAGAAGGAAAAAAAGAGAGACCTGCGGGACAAAAAAAGAATAGCTTTGTGTGAGGATCTCAAAAGACAGTGACAAGATCCAGATACACAGAGCTGAAGGAGCTCTTCAAAGTCATTGTGAGAAAACCACTTTCTACTCAAGACTATACTGCCCACACATCTAAGATGCACATTCTCACACACATAGCCCAGACCCTGCAAACTGAGTTGGGTGTAGGGGGTGTGGGGTGGGGGCAGGTATGGCAGACTGACAGCCTGAGCACACCAGTGACGAGCAGGAGTTCACCCACCTGCCACTGGCAATATCCTCTGCCCAGGGGCACTTCACATGAAAGCAAATGAGGTGTTAGCTGACTCAAGCAGTGCAGAGGTCACTGCTGATGAAAGACTAGCAAGCAGGAATTCAGAGGAGCAGCTTGACAGGAATGCGATGGCATGACAGGAGCCAAAGGAGTTGAGCATGCTGCCTGCATTTATTCCTGAAAAACAGAACAGAGGAAGGTGAAGAGGCTCAGCTGCTTTGCATATAACCTAAAGAGAGAGGACTCGGTGAAGGACTGGAGATATCAAAGGAAGGTTTTCCAAAAGTGATGACAGTGGCAACGTGCTTTCTGCTGAGCTTTGTCTCACCATTTGCTGAGGTCATGCAGTCCTAGGGCTGTGCCCTGCAGCTGTGGGCCCACATAGCACCTCGTGTGCTGGCACAGGGGGCTCCAAGTGTTTGCAACCACAGCTCATCACATTATTGTAGGAAGGGAAACCGCAGCTGGAACACGCGTGCTTTCTTGAAAGAAGGGAAAGCTGGTAGGGAAAGAAGGATAAGAACAGACTTCTGGGCACACTTTGAAACAAAGCAAAGCTTAGGTCTGCTCAAAACTTTTTTGTCACTTTACTGACAGAAAACAGGATTTTCAGCTAGTTTAGATATTCATGAAAAGAACTGATTTCTATAAAAAAGCTTCGTATTTTTAGGAAGGGGATTAGGAGAAGATGAAATTTTTCATGCAACTGAAAAGACTACAAACACTTCTTGATTGCACTTAATGTTGTCTCAGTGTAAAGAGCTGCCAAAATTTTTCCTATCACCTCCATGATTGAGTACAGAAATGAACCACAAGCCAATGAAATCTATTTTAAACAAAGCCTTGTAGTCAGCAGTGCCAAAACACATCTTTATCTTTAAAACAATAAATAACATTGACAAAATTTGCAAAAATAGGAATGATTTTGATGTTATGGCCCAGTTCAGGGAAAATATGTGTCAAAATACCTGAATGACCTTTTGAAAATATTTTATGGAAAAAAAAATACAAAGTTGAAGTTGAAATCGTATCCTGATCCCTAGTTAGTGTCACTGTGTACAGATAAGAAACAAACCACTTGTTCTTAGGTCTGGAAAAGAATGCAGGCAATAAATATCAGATCCATTATTTCTCCTTTAACAAGCAGTGCAATATTTCAGCCAAGAAATCTTCAGCCACTCTCAATTGTTGCTAGCAGCCAAATCTAATCTAAAGACTGAGGACATGGAAGAAAGTGGGATACAATTTCTGTCTTATCCTGAAGTCTATACCAAGAATAGCCTTCACTTGATCCAGAAGAACAGTTTATGACTCCAGGACTTGAATACCTTCCCTGTTGCTCACTTACATGCTTTGCTTGCAGGAAATCAGGTTCCTGCTGCCAATTATGTTCATCATCATCACTCATCCACAGAGTCTTACTAATCTGAGAGACTTTTGTTAGTCTGAGTGTGTGTTGCTACCCTGAGCTGGTATTTAACTTCTTCCCTGCCAGGTTATGATAAGTGCTCAAAGAGCATACACATCTCTAAGGATATGGAAGGGCAGAAAACCGATGGGTGAATGGGTCAGCTGGAGATGCTTCTTCCCTGCCCCACTGTGCTTTAGCCATGCCTGCCACAGGCAGTTGTGTATGTCAAGGTCTTTTTCTTGAACAGCGCCTTTAATTTCCCAAAGGGTATCTAAAAATACATAAATAGAGGATTGGTATGAACACTCCAGTTCTGAAATGAAGAGGTCTGTTTTCTATTTTATTTCTCAGTTAGATACAAAGCAGTGGAGTGTAACTGCTGTTGCTGTGCTAAGTAGCTCTTACGGTGCCCAGCACACACCCCTGTGCTAGAATGATGTTCACTGAGGGGTCAGAAGTAGCAGGCTTCTATAGAAAGACACTGCATTATGTATGGTTGGAGGTCAGCTCTTGAGTCTTGGAGTTTGGCTCCTTTGAACTCCACTGTTGGGATCTTTTTTACTTTTGGACTTCCCTCTTTGATGGAAATGTCCAACATCTTAAATCAAGGCTGTATTTCCTTCCTTCATGAAAAAAAGAAAATGGGGTTATGAGGGGAAGTATTGTCCTTCCTTTTTTTGAGTCACAGTGGAATAATGCCTCCAAGCAGCCTTTGCTTACTGTGCCTCCCAAATAATGTTGTCAGCAGGACAAGGGGGCCCCAGGAAATAAGACACAAATATTCTCAGGTGCATGAAATAATTCTTTCATCATGCTCAGCATGTCTCAGAGGTGCTCTTTGTAAAAGTCAAATATTGATTTCTATGTAGATGGATATCAGTGTGGATAGATATCTATGTAGGCACCCAACTCTTGCAGACAAGCTCAATGAGGTATTTGCTGTCTGAAATGTGAAATCCGCTTTCAGTTACTTCCCTTTTCCTATTCAGATTTTCCTAAAGATTTTTAGTTGGTTGATTATTTTTTTTAATTTGCCTGCCCTTGTGCTTAGATTTGCTAACCCTTCTCAGGCCTGGCTAAGCTGGCTTTGGCTGTACTGCCACTGAGCATTAACATACGTAAGATTACTCAGACACAAAAGTGTTTTCAGAGAAAGAGGCTCTTGCCATCTGACAGCTGTGACAATTTATAGGGACAATTTCCATGTTTTGCATGGGAGAAAATTCCTTAAAAGAATAGGAAAACACAAGAAACATAAGAAAAGGGCATTGTAGTAGCACAGTGAGCAGAGCTGGTCCTTGTTGAGTTAAACCAAAACTCTGTTAAGAATGAAGTTTGGCAGCTTCATTTCGGTATCTCTTCAGTTTTTTTGGCATGCTGGCATTGCTTGCAAAAGGTGAAATTTAAGTGAAAAGCCCTGTTTTGTCCTTTTCTGTTCACAAAAGTCCAGCCACTGCTCTGTCTCCATGAAATGATATGAAAAGGAATCCAGCTCTGAGACTTCCTAAGCACAATAAATCCATTTAGCTGCCAGAATACAATGTTCAGAGTCCAGGCCCCAATTTCTGTCTCTGAAATTTCCAGTTACTGAATTAAAGTGACAAGGTCTGTCTGGGTGATGATGCTAATCATCGCCTAAGCTCATTATCTGCAGCACACGGTCCCTTTTTTTCCCTGGAAGTGGCCTTCTGAAGTTTTCAGATTCTCTTTCTTTCATGTGCTTTGGATTTATTATCCAGAAAGTTAACTTATTTGGGGAAAAAAGTCACACTTTTCTCCAGGTATAGGAGGTGTATTTTCATATGCCTATTTCCAGTGTGAAAACTGACAGTGGTTAACTAGGTAGCACCTCGATGGGTCTTGTGTTTTGCCACCCTCACTTTTTAGTGTTACTCTGATTTTGTTCACGTTGCACACATTGGCCACAAGTCCATATATGGTCCAGCCTATGGAATCTAGGGAAAAATAGCTCCTAAAAATTTAGCTTTGGATTCTTCCCAGACTGTCCAGCTGTTCCTATTTGGCTTTCTGTCCTCTGTGTTATTTTTGTGTACTTTTCATTTAGGGGTAAGTATTTGCTTCTGCTTTGCAGTGATGTGCACCAATTTGCAACAGGTACCTGGGTCTGTTCACTGACATTTGAATGAGAGAATCCTTTCTATCTAGAATTATTCCCATTGCTGAGTGTACTGGAATCTACTCCCTGGGTACTTTTATTTGGCCATATAACAGTTAGTCACTGTATTTTACTCTAGCTGCCTCATTTCTGGGAGCTTGCTTCAGACTCCATTGAGTTTATTGCCTACACTGTGTCAAACCACAGTTCATTATTGTCGTCATTTTATTAAAATAGTCTCTAAGTGCACCAGATTCTGAACACTTGACTGCAATATTCCACAGACATCTACTTTATTTTTATATTGGTCAAAGCCAACAGTAAAGCTGCCATTAACAGCCTAGTTAACGCCTTTGTGAAGTGCTTCCATGCTTTTCCAGTGCCTGGCAGTTACTTGTTGGCCCTTAAATGCTGTATCTCGGCCCTGGGTACATATTGCTTTTGCATACCAGAGGTCAAACACACTTCTATTGCACAGGAAGCAGCATTAAACTAGCTGAAATCCAGTTCTATATTTAGAGCTTCATGCATTCTTTATAAGTTTTGTGTTATCTCTTCTGATCTGAAAGGGAAAGCGATGCATTTGGCCTTTGTGCCATATATTAAACTCTAGAGTGTTAAATAGAAAGGGGAAATGTGTATGAGTCGATAAGCCATCTTTAATATGTAAAACACGCTGCTTATGTTCTTCAGATCTATGGGAGAGATACTGTCTGGTTTGTGTGTAGCACAACAATTCAAAAGTGTGTGTATTTTAATACCAAGCTCATAGGGATGCGATACTGAAATGCAGACTCCTGAGAACCTAACAGCAAAGTAGGAGAAAGTCAAAGAGAAACAGCATTTGTGAAGCGGAGGAGAAATACAGAGCATTATTTTAGCATTTGTGTTCTGTTGATATTTTATATTTTCATACAGCCTGAGTAATAAAACTGTAGAGCATTTGAAACCCTGTCATGCCTTTAAGTTGAGCTTTTCCAGGGAAAGTGGGAAAACATGTGTACAGTAATGTTTATCTTGTGTGTGAATAGCTGTTCATGAAGTATAGTCATACTGAAGAATTTCATTTTAGTGCAAGTGAAGCTCTTTAGATAATCGTGTCTGGATATTTTTAATAGCTCTTGGTAATATCTTATCCCCTTCCACTTTAAGCGCCTTTGAAAACCTTCCAAGTGCTCCAGGAAAATGCTTTAGAGCAGAGCTATATGTGTAGCAACTTCAGGTATTATCAAGAAAAACTTAGATAAGAAAAGACATTCAAACCTTATACTTTTCAGTCTTCTATGAATGAGATCCACTGGTTTAACTGCAAAACTTAGATGGAGGACTAAAAATCTGCAACCTCCTTACCAAACCCACTGTAATGGAATTCATTCCATTAGGTTTTTGAGACAAAGTACAACAGCTTAATCATTGGGTAGGGCTGGTGAGCTGAGTGTGAGGAAACGAAATCATTATCTCAATCACACGAGCACCATCCAAGTGAATAAACTGGCAAAATCTAGGGTATGAGGCCCTGGCCTAAGCAAACACAATCAAACTCCTAATGTAAACAAGAAAGTGAAATTTCTTTAATAGGTTAGCAGTGAGTTTAATCAAAGAACAGAACCTTATAAGCCTAATTTTGCTTCCATATCTTGTAAAAAAAAATTACAGTCATAATAATAGATTCCTTTCCCTGAGACTGATTTTACAGCAACTCTGAGTAATTACATACATCTGGTGATAACTTTAAAAACTGCAGTTATAAAAGGAGCTAAACTGAAGACTTCAGATTCCCTGAGCTATAATAGATCAGGTTTCAGAGCCATATCCGTTGTGACACCCTTTAAAGGACAAATGCTGCTGCAAATTTGGAAAGACTCAACTTTAAATTTAGTTATAACATTGTTATTATTAACATCTTAATTTCCAAAATGGTGGAAAAGCACCATGTAAGTTTTTGCTGCACACCTCTAATTAAGTTTGACCCAAGTGCCATCAGTATTCTATGGTAGAAATTTCACATCACAGTGAGCTTGACTGGAGTGATAGTTTACCATCACAGATGAACACTTACAGAAGTTTTTAAAAGTCTCCTCCCCATATATATTTGTATGAAAAGCTAATCAAAAAATGTCTAAAGTATACATTTTTCATCATATAGTTCACAAATCTGTCAAGCACTCTTAGCTGGCTCATCAAATCCTGACCAATAATCCATCTTCCCTGCTCAACTCAAATATCCATGACATCTTGGTAGTGTCATATAGCTGTCATTTTTCAAGCTATCCATCAAAGAAGAGCTTCATTCCTTTCCTAAAACAGACATCCCCTCTCCCTCCACCCACCCTAAATTTCCAGACAAGGTTAGGTACTGGATTAGTGTTTGTTAAAGAAATGGGAATCTCAGGAGCTGTGTGCTTCCACCATATTGTGAGGGTTGGCAGTGCCTATGTTGATTCCTTGCTATTTATCTTGCCATTGTGCTCTTATCTGAATGCCTCACAATATTTTGGGAACTCAGAACAACTGTGTGAGATAAGGGACAATTCCTCTGTCCCTCCTTTGGCAACTAGATCCAAAATTTGGAAAGGCATTTCATACATTTTATGCTGGGTTAGAGGCAACAAGGGAGAAATGGAAGGAGGAAGGATGTTACCAATTTTGAGTGCTCTGACAGTTCTAATACAACACTAGGTCTGACCCTATTTTATTATGAAGCCATGGGACTTGTAGAATCGGAATAGATTAATTAAGGTTGGAAAAGACCTCTAAGGTTATTGAGTTTACTATTAACCTAACACTGCTGGGTCCACCCCCAGCAGTGAATGCTGCTAAATATGTATACCTGGTAGGGAGAGGGAAAGAGTGATCAGAGGCTCCCAAGGGAGCCATCATTAGCTTGCCCAGGCACTCAGGGCTACAAGCTTGAGCCATTTCCATCCTCTCTTGGAAAGGTGGGTCCCTGAGGAGACAACAATCTCAGTGCATTGCTGGACTTCCTCCTCTTGGCTCACCAAATTGTGTTATGCATGTCTTGTGCCTCTCAGCTGTAGGAATTGCACGTGGAGTCATAGGAACTGGTATCTCAGGGCTAATTAGTCAGATCCCTCATCCAAGAGAGCTGAAACCCAGGTGATAAAACAGGGGCTCTCAGATGAATGTTTCTATCTCTGCTTCAGTTTCCTGTACCACATAGTCCTTTGCTGCCACTGCCCATGATACTAGACTTCCCCTGCCACACCCTGTATGTTTAGGAAAAGGAGAGGAGGATTGCAGGGAAAGAGTGCCTCAGAGCTTAATTTCAGCCCTTGGTACTACTGAAGTGTAAGCAGCTTCATGCTGAGCCACAGTGGGGATTTCCAGCAGCAGGATTTTCACCACCAGAGGAACTTGGCCCTCAAAAGTATCTTCAGCAGCTGTTGGGAAGCATGGAAGTTCTGCATGATGATTTTGGGGAAAAAATGATTTTGCATGATTTGTTAAGAAAAATACCTCTTGTGGCTTATGGATGTAGGGTCACAAAAAAACATAATACCATAGCAGAGTGCCTGGGAGCCCAGGCTAGACAAGCCTCCATTTTCTGGGCTTGTTCATATTTTTCTTACTTGAGTACAGATGTGACTGGTTATATTACATAACTAATTAGAGGGTTTTTTTTTTTTTGGTTTTTTTGTTGTTTTTTTTTTTTTTTTGTATTTCAGAAAGGTATCAGAAATCATTTGAAGAGAGGAACAAAAAGAAAATCTATATGCTTTTGGGTCTGTTCACTGAATTCAATAGGAGGCACCAGATTTTGCATGTAGAGACAGATTAGCAGGGCAGAAAATCTCCCTTAAGATGCACATACACATGCATATGGTATATACAGTGCAGAAAATAAACTTGTTTATATGTCTCTGGTTATGTAGGTTTGGTGATCTAGCATTCAAAAGATCTGTATAAAAATGCAGTCTTTGCCCTTTACCTGACAAGTAATAAACCCATTGTCAAGTCAGGACAAAATTCTTTTGCCATACACTCAACCCCTTCATGGGGACATGGCAGTGGGTAATAGACTGTAATTAAAAACAAATTCTAAAATTATTATTAGGATTTTTCTTCTGAAGTACTTTCCTTAAAAGCCAGACACCTTACTAGCATTAGTCCAGTTATAGGACCCAGAGGGAAGGAAAATTATAAGCAATAATTTTAGAAATAGCCCCAGGATGCACTTTGTGTGCCCCTGAGCCAGGAAAACCCCAAAGGGCATAAGTCTGGAATACAGAAGCTGGTTCATCCCCAGGCAGACCTGCAGTCTCACTGAAAGCCCAACAGACACACTGCAATCCATTTATCACAAAAGCATCACCAGTAGCACTTACCCATTCAGATCTGGTTCTCAAAACTAACTTGATTTCAGGAGAGAAAAACTGGCAGAAAATTTTGAGGATAAATACTAAGTGTAATTGAGGCTCTGGTTCCATGTCCCCTTGGAATGATTTCTTCATTACTATTGTTCAAGATAACCCTGTTCCTTCAATGGCCTAAAGAGAAATGTAAGTTCATAGAAAGAGTAGTCATGGTCACAGCCAGACTTGCAGAGGCCACAAGATCACAGCTACACATACATTTTTGTAGCTGTGGCTCCTGAAACAGCGCTCATTAGTGAGGACTGTAGTGACTTTCATTATGAAAGAGGATATTGTTTAGTGAATGTTTTCTTGATGCTACCAGGCAGGACAAAGCATGCTTCCCTGTTTATGCTTATGCTTTCAGCTCTATTTGACAAATCAATACTGGAAGAGTTTTCTTCCTCCATTTTAATTCTTAACTTTCCTTGCTCCAGTGAGAAGTAGGATGGAGAGGAGAGAAAGAGGCACTTAGCATCTGAGTTTTGGAACCAGCTTTTGTAAATCTCAGCAGCCAGCCAGCAGCTGACATCTCCTAATGAGAATGATCCTTTGCTGTGAACAGCCAAGTTCCTCCTTCTGGGCTCTGCTGCTGCCAGCATTCTGCTACAGAGACTCTCAGGGGCAAAAGATATGTTAGAAAATAGTAACAGAAAGGGAAATTTTATTGGCTGCAAAGCTGTCAACCCAAATCAGATGTTGACTTCCCCCTTGCTTTCAATTTAGTGGAAATAAGCTAAGGATTTGAAAATATGACTTTTCAAATCAAATATGATCCTGTGTTTTCACTCCCTGTGTTAAAACGTGCCATTATATTAGCGTTGTCTTGCTTTTAAGTTTCTGAAGTGAAAGAAAAAGATTTCATTTTTAAAAGACTGGAAATGTACCAGCACAAGAGTCATTTGCACCTGCACCTGAAACTTCCTTCTTTTCACTTCCCTCAACACTCTCCATTCAAATCCACAAAGGTATTTTTAACCTTTAACATGAGAGCTTTTTGTGTGGTCAAATTGTTTTTTCCACGGCAGTAATAATTCTGCCTGCTGTTAAGCTTTCAACATGAAAAACCAGGACATATTCTTTATATGCCTTTTTTTTTTTGGTTGGTTGGTTCGTTGATTTTTTTCTAATTTTAGATTAAAGAACTAAAGTCAGAGCTCCACAGGGGGCAAGGAGAGAAGTTGTCTTGTCTGTATATGCCTCTTGCTTCTTCCATGTGTGGGACTTCCTTCAGCACTGCTGATCTGGAAGCATGCAGCATGACTTCCCAGACTTTCCATGATGTTCGGAGTTCTCCTTAGGCTTCAGCTGTGGGAAGGAGGCAACTTTCCTGGCAAATTCAGCTCACCTACTTTTTTTTCCCAGCAAATTCCAAGTACTGCAGGTCTCTGCAGAGAGAAGCCTCTGACATGGGTGCACATCTCTCAGCTGGATACTGAAGGTCGATAGAGAATATAATTTATAAATCCTTGTGACCTTTAACCTAATATCTTGGTTGTCTTTATTGGGAGTGTGTGAACCAAAAAGAGTCCACAAATTTTATTTAAGTGCTTGGAGTTGGCAGTCCTGAGCAGACAGGTAGGCAGACATCTGATATTTAAAATACATTATACATAAGAGACAGCCTCTGCTCTGTACACACTGCACAGAGGGAGAAGCTGGCTGGAGGCCCTGTGTTCTCTCTATAAATTGCCAAAGGGAATGAAATCAGAGTGAATGCTCAGACTTTTGGATTAAATCAACCCACTGGCTCTACCCAATTAATCTTGTGTTCTCTTTTATTGTAGCATGTTACACAGCAATAGTGGATACCATAAATGTTCTCTATAATCTTCTGGACCTCTAAGTGAAGTAAGGATATCATTATCTTCAAATTATCCTACTTTTTTTTTTTACTTCAATCAGGACTTTAATATCTTCTTAAATGTCTTTTATTTTCTATTTACTGTATGAGAAGGTACAGGAACTCATTCTAAAGATGCTTATATATTTGTGAATGATGTAGGTGTATAGTCAATGCGAAGTGGATGCCTTGTTAAAATAAAATTGCTGTACAGGGAACCTGCCTGCGACAAGAAGTAGCAAAGAGTAGAGAGCAAGATTCCTATGTACTTTTACTTCTGTGCCCTTTTCTCTATTAATCAATTTTCCTGCTGGGGAACAGCCCATTGTTTAATTTAGTGATGCAGTCTACTAGCCCTGTTGTCAGAACCTGTGGACAACATTATAAATTAAAATTTCTGTTTGGGGAAATGTTGCAACAGGCCATGGGGTTGCTTCAGGCTCTTCAGGCATGGAAGGAAAATTGAGAAACTAAGTCGTACTCAATCTTTCCCCCTATCAAAGGAACATAGAAATGTTCTCAAAATTGCCCTCGTAAGTTTGTCACACTGAAAAACCAGTAATCAATCCTATATATATTTGGCCTGCAAATAGCACGTACAGGCACTCAGAGCTGCCCAAGTCATCACTTCTTTGGAGGTCTCTAGAGTTGCAGAGCCTGTCTGCTTTCCTCATCCCCAAAGCATCAGTGAAAAATGCTTGATAAAGTTATAAGCTCATTTAGGTTGGAGCAGACAGTCATCCTGGCCTAGTGCCCATCACAAAAGTAAATAAGAAACTCTGCAGAAAATTCCTGGCCACAAAATACATGCTCACACACACACACACACACACACACACACACACACACACACACACACTCTTGGAAGAGACAGTCCTTTCAGCCTGTCTTTATCAGTTCAGTAGTTTGCAAGAAAACCAGGCAAGGCTCAGAATCAATAGCTGAACACCCAGCTCTGAGACCTTGTGTAGTGCTTGTACTGTGCACCTTATGTGAATGGATGTGCTGGGAAAAAAATATCTGCACGTGGATCAGATGTCCACAGTCTGGCCTTTCCTGGAGGCACTTCCTGATGTCCAGCCAGTCACAGTGGTAGACAATTTCCTCTGCTAATTCTCAAGAGTTAAGGCTTGTATCAAACCGAGTGTGAATTTTCCTCTTAAGGAGGGCTTGATTTTGCCAAGAGGAGCACTGTGCCATGGCTGCCCAGCTGGGCCACAGCTCCTAGTGGAGCACACTTGGATGTGACTGAGGACAGATCCTTGAGGAGAAGTTCAGGTCAGCTTCAGTGGGACAGCTCAGGCCAGCATCATCTAAAGTGACAGTGACGGCCAAACGGGATTGTGGCAGCAGCGTAGACTAAGTCATAAACAACATAAATAAAGTGGTTGGGGCCACAGGTGATGTGTAAGACAGCATTTGGCAATTGCTCTATTTAAGGAGGTATATTTTAATGGTATTTTTATATTGTGCAGATATTGCAAATATGAATTGCTCACCAGTGAACATTCATCTTGCAAAGATTCCAGCAGTAACTTGATCTTACTTTTTCACATAAAAGGAATACATCACTGAAAAAATAGGGCTTTCTCCCACATGGTCAGCTTTTAGCAGAAATTAAATATCTCCCATTTATTGCTCTCTTAACTGGTGAAAGAAAGAAAGCCTGGAACTATGCCAGTTAGCAACTGGTGTGCAGTAGAGTCAATGTCTTTTCTAGTTGGTTTTTAAGACAGATCTCTTTAGCTTGGTAACTGTGCTCATGTAGGATTATCTTGAGCAAGAGAGAAAAAAATGCATTATATCTTTATCATATTATAACTTAAAATTTGTGAGTTTGGGGTCTCAGCCAGACTGGGGCTTTATTGCATAAGGCCCGGTGCAGACAGGGATTTATGAGCAGTCACAGGCTTTGCACTTTTAGTCTGAACATTTTTTTCTGAAAACTATAGCTGCCTCACAGAGATTACTGCCTGAAAATCTCACTTTATTTTTAAAGGAGTATGTTTCTCACCCACAGTGCCTGGAAATGAAAGTTCTAAATGCTCCAGCACCAGAACACACATAAAAAGACTGTAAAATGAAATTGTCTGCTTTCATGGTGTTAAGTCAGTCCTGTGATTGATTGAAAGGAGAGCGTGTCAGGAAGGGAAGGTGTTATTCAAGGTTCCTGAATGCTGGAGTTGGGCAGAATGGCAGGTCGTCCTGCTTCCTCCCCATTACAAAATTTAGCAATTTTAAGCAAACACCATTTTAATCAGACCATCTGCAGCCAGAATATTGGCCAGTTCTCTGGGCTTCTCTGTCATGGCTTAATGGAATACTGGAACCCAGGGATGTTCAGGGATGTTTCATATGTTAAAAACCACAATTCACATACCCACATAATTGTGTGTTTCTGTTTCTGGTCTTTGTGGGAGCTCTCTCTTCAATGTCCATCCTAGGTTACTTTAGCTTGTGATGCATTTTTGAGTTGCCACTCACTCAGAACTCACAACAGATCCAGGCAGAACTATTGCAGTTCACCATGAATGAGGAACATTAACCCTTGTTTCCATCATAATCAAGACACAAATTAGCTTTCATTCACTCATAGTCACCTTCATTTCAGCAGCTTGGTCTTTTGAGTGGACCAGCTTGATACCAATGAATCACACAGTTCCTGATGCTTGCTCCCTGCATAATTGCTACCACAGCATTTCTCAGGCATGATGAGACACTGTTCCTTTCTTGCTTTGAAGATAAGCCATATTGCTGTTTGCTGGACCTCTTACTTCAGTATTCAGGCCCCACAGTTCAGAGAAAAACAGCTTACATATGTTTTCCTTTCTGACAGACTCCTTTGGCCACTGCTCAGAACCTCTGAGTTATAGCCAGGCACCAAGCCAGGATGGCTTTTGGGTCAGCTGGTATGGACTCTCCATGACTAAGTCAGAGTTGGAGGAGGCTCTGGTTGTTATTTTTCACATAAATCCCCTTGTGAGGCTTATCTTGGAGTTAAACTTTACTATCTGAGCAACAAGGTTAATCCACTAAATTGGGCTTGAAAAGACAAGATTTAGGCAAATGAAAAGACATAGAAAGCTACAGTTAACAAATGAAATGAAAAAGAGAGAAAACACATGATATGTTCTTTTTCTACTGGCAATTTTTTTTTTGAAAGAAGAGAAATTTTGAAAGTTTTAAAGAAACAGAATCATAGTATATATCTCTAACAAGATCACTTTTGGAGCCTTTCAGATTTCTGACACCTTCTTCTGTGTTTTTGTTGCTCCTTGTTTGTCTGTTGTGTAGGTGGGTTGTTAGGTTATTTTTTTCCCCCCTCTTTGTCTTTGTGCTGTATTTATTTGATTTTTCACTCATCTTCCTATATTTCCTTCTGGGCTGGAAACTAGTTCTGCCTGTTGACATCATCAGCCACTTTCTCAAATGTTGGCCTCAGCCTCTGTTTTTCAGGGTTCTTTTAGGGTTCTTCATGAGAGCAGGATACTGCAAAGAGCATGAGGCAATTGTGGAGCTGGAGGTGGGAACTCCTGTGTTTGCACATCAGAATGAAAACTGGGAACACCCAACACCTGCACAGACAAAGATGGACTGGAAAATATTCTATTCATGTCCATTTGTCCTGATTTTCTGTTTGTTCTTCACCATTACATTAGCCATGTTTTTCCTTATCATCTTTTTGGATCAGCAAAGCAATTAAATATTGTTCAGTGGACCTGAATTTTCACTCTGTCTCCTTATGCTGGTAGAACCAGAGTTACAGTGGCCAAGAGGACTATTCTATCATCTAATTCAGGTAGTTTGGTTTAATGAACTTTAAGAATGGCATAGTAGATCCTGCCCTGTGTTATGTCATTGATGTTAGATCAGTTTAATGAAAGCATGTGAGAAGAAGGGCACAACAGATCATTCCTTCTGCTGGTATTCACTTCTCTCTGCTGCCATTGAGCAGTTTAGGAACCTCCTGCACTGGAGACTGTGCTCAATTTAATAGCCACTGTTGAAAGGAAGCTAGATCAGTGCTGGGATCTAAGCAGAAGCCACGTGGGTTTCAACACACTGAGGTGCATGCTTAGCTCACACCAAGGGTGGGACTTGCTCTGCTTGTTTGTGAAATGACATAGGGATCTACAAAGGTCCTCTCCCTCAAATCCATCACCCAGTGTCAAAGTGGGATTTCATCCCCTCTGCCACAGCACACCCAGGCCAGCTGGTGAGTCATTCCTGTTTGCTCTCACATGGCCACAGGCTGCTCGAGCAGCCTTTTCCCATTTCATGGGGCAAGGAGTGGCTGTTTGCCTTCCTAGCAGCACGGTCCGGTAGAAAGGGGAGCTGCATGTAAAGAAAGGCATTTATTGTAGCTTTTGTTTGCACTGAAAATTTTGAAAGCAATGCAAACAGGGACATCAAATATGAGCCATATCTCAAATATGGTCTCAAGTCTGACAAGTGTGAGAGAGAGGTGACCTCTACCTTGCTAGATGTCAGCGTTGCTAATAGGGCTAACAAAACATCTGCAGTTGTGCAGTGACATCATGATGGATGGTAAATTTTACACTCACAAAGTTCTTTTCTTTTTTTTCAGTTTGAAACAGTGCGTCATTTAATCCCTGATTATGTTCAGTGTTTGTCCACAGCATGCCAAACTGTACATCATGGATGCTTTTTCTTTTTCCTAAAGAAACCATAAAAGATATATGAAAAGCAAGCAAGAACATAAATAATCCAAATTTAGAAGGCAAAGCCCTTCACTCTGAAGACATGAGTGGTAAATTAGAAATAGGCTATGTAACTATATACCATGTAACTTCCACAGAAGCAGGAAAACTGAATCATGCTGAAGTTAGAGTGGGACAGGACAAATAATCAAGAAATGTCAGCAGGAAAATTAATCTCTGTAAAACTTCAGATGTAAAATCTCTGTAAAACTAAGAATCAAAGAAAATATCAGGAGAGAGATGATCTGTAAAAGATATAAGAAATGAAAAATGGAATAATCTCAAAATGATGGTGGTCTAAGTTTACATGATTTGTACTTATTTGCTTCAGTGACCATAACATTGGTCACAGGGTTCTTCAGTCATGTAGTGAGGCAGATGCTTTCAAAGCACACAGCAAATATACATGAAGACATGCTGTTGTGGTTGTCCTAAAGAAGTGAAAGACTTGAGAAAGCAGGCTTTGGCTAAGTTTGCTCTGTCCCTCATATGTTCTGCAGAGCAGAACCTCTGGTTCCTTGTGTCAGGACCCTTGAAGGATGCTGCTCATTTTCTTAGCAGGATTAAGGTGCTGTGCATTGCCTGGCATTATTTTCCTCAGAGGACGATGATCCTACAAACTGTACATCTCATGATTTTGAAGGAGGAGCATCTGAAATGAGTAACTAGTTGGGAATGGGTCTCAGACCTCTTCACTCACAAGACCATCTTCTATGTCAGCAAAGTAATTAAGTTTAAAAAAAGAGTGAGCTAAATAGCAAGGTGGCTAAAAGCAATACAGACAATCTATTCAATTGAAGATAAAGAGATCAAAGAGAAAGGTGCCTTTTGAACTAGAGAGACTTTTGAAAATTATATAGATACTCAAGTCTTCTAATATTTCTTAAATTCTTGTTGTAGAACTGATCTGCTTTCAGACAAAACTGAAATGCTGCAAACATTCTTTTTTGTTTTGGTGGAAATCTTTATTTTGCAACTTCTTTGTTTAGGTGACCAGATGTAGAGAGGCACAAAGAACAGCACCCTTTGAAAACTTCTCAGTTTTACTTAAGATAGCAGATACAGCTGTGTCTAAGTTTCCAGTATAATTTGTACTTTTCTCTACTTTCTACAGGAAATTCCTTGAAAATTTTGAACACCGAAGTTATTTAACTGCAAAGGGAAACTCTCCTTGGATACTGGCAGGATTTTAGGAGTCTGTGCTGCATGTTTCCAAACCTTAATCAAAACTCCACTCATATTCAAATCATGGTCAATGAGCAAAGTCAGATCTTTAAAGCAGACAAATGATAGTTTCTTATCCTAGTCCTCCTTTGCCTCAGTCTTGCGAGGATGCTTGGTCAGCTGTTCCTGAGTTACAGCAAATGCCTTGGCAATTCAGACGTGTCTGTCACAGACTATGAAGAAATTCTGACATATGCAGGCTGGCACTTAAATATAGAAGAGAGCTGCATCATTGCTGACACCACATGGGAAAAACAGGATGAATCTGCAAGCCACCATTGTCTTTTGGGACATTCTAGGAGCACTCCCATATGTCTCAAAATGAAGAGATATGCACTGTAGCCATTGGGGCTGCTCACAACCTGCAAGCAATGCACCTCCTCCAGGCACATGCAGGACTGCAGGAAATGCAGCAGATGTGCCTGCACTTGTTTATTGTTACAGCCAAGTGCTGTGGGGTTAGAGAAGGAGTTGGCAAACTGCAGAAACATTAAAATTTGTTTTGGGTCTTGTGTTTGTTCATGTTTTACTTGGGCATGCTCAGAGAGTTCTCCCTTCTTTCTGTAGCAAGGGCCTCGATTTATGACAACAGGGAAAGGCAATCATCTAGACTTGCCCCAGCTGGACTACACACTATGGAAAATGTGTTTAATTATGAAAAATTAAAGACAAGGAGAATGTGTTTAGACTAAGAATGTAGACGTTTTCTTGGCTAGAAGCAAAGCTGAACAAAATGGGTAAGAATTCTAGATCAGTTGTGAAGGATTTATTTACATTTTTTAAAAAGCTACACATGTTTTCACTTAAAGCACTTGGGAGGGTCATTTCAAAGACTGGGACTCCTGGCTGTTTGCCTTCGTCTCTTCCTCCATTCCCCCTGCTTGCAACTTGAACATTAATGTAGAGACCGTGTAAAAGAAAATGCATGTCAGGTGTGACATGTCAAGTGACACAAAAGTTCAGTCCCAAGAAACAAATTTTAAATTGATCAAGTACTGTGAGGCCTTTTAGTAACCCTTTTTGGTGTCTTTTGCAAAGTTCAACCCACAGGCATTTTCCAGAGAGTTTCTAGCCTTGCTGCAAATGAGGATTAAAATGTATAACCATAAGATGTATTCTTTCTAAGCACTCCACAATCAAAAAATGAAAAGAAATATTGCAACATTTTTTTTCACAGTAATTATTCTTTAAGGGTTTTGGTTTTAGTTTTGTTTGGTATTTTCTTGGGTTTTTTTTCTCTTTTGCTTCTGCTTTCTTTACTGTATCTTCAATGTGGGTTACACTTAATCTCCTCTGTAAAGCCTCAATAATCCTTACCCTACCTTCCTGGAACACCAAACCCCAGCAGTATAGTTGATCTGCAAGGCCATTAGAGCTATTCATCACAAATGACTCAGTGCAGTTTAAACAAGAAGAGAGAACAGATATACATGCCATCCTCAGTCAGATTAAATCCTGCCTGCCCTAACGTTCTGTCTCAGTAATGCAGGCCCCATGACCAATTTTCATGATAACACAGGAAAAAAAGTCAGTAGAGGAGAAAACTACAGAAAGGGAAGGGGATGCTCTGAAACTCTTCAGCCAAGTCTTCCTCCTTTAGGAGGTATGATGCTTGTGTCACAGAGCTCTCACTCAGGCTGCAGCTTACCTGTGGAACAGAGGAAGGGATTACCCCACCTCTAGTTTACTTTCCCTAAAGAGCTGCAACTACAGACTCTCCATAGGCTCTGAACGTAAACGTCAGAGCTCTTATCCATAGCTGTGAGTGTGGACTGCAAGGCAAGGCAGCTGGAAGCTGATTATTGTCTGAGAGCTCTGTGACAGCCAGTGGAAGAATGACCAGGAGGACGGGGAAGGCGGCATTGTCACATATGTGGTTTTGATACTGTGAATTTCAGAAAAAAAGTGCAAAACATTCAAAAAGGGCTTTAAACTCCTTTTTGAGTGTTTTGAAATTTCTGTGCTAAGATAATGCTTTATGTCAAAAACAAATTCCAACTTTCCTGAGCACCCCCTGCTGCTGAGCACATGATGTGTGCAGGCCCAAGATGGCCAAAGAGAATTTCACTTGAATTTCAAATACAGCAGCAGGATTCTCAAAGACATGGTAAAAACAGACATTTTGAGCTTGTAGTCATTATGAGATCTCAGAAGATTTGGGGCATCTTTTTAAGTGGCAGACCTTCACCTCTGTACTCATGCACCTGTAGCAGGGGAGAGAACAGCAGTAAACAGAACTAGGACAGTGTTTTTTCTGATGATCATAGTATATACAGATATCTTTGATAACTAAATTCTACACTCCAAGCCCCATGGAGTCAGGTAGCTCAGCCACCCTCAGCTCAAGGATGACTTTTACTAGCAGTGGATTTAGTACTGCTACTGTAGCACGTAGTGCCATTGGAATTTCCCCTTTAGGAACAGAAAAAAGGTCACAGCTTCAATTTCTAAGGAGAAATAATGGCAGTATGAAGGACCATCACAGCGTTGGTTTTGTCAGTCCCCTAGATAATCCCAACCTGTGAACTTCCTGTTGCACCTTCAGGAATGTGTGGCTGAGACAGAAAGCAGGCAGTGAATTCCAAAACAGGCAGGTAATCACTTGGCAGGAATTTCTTTGGCTTAAGTTATGTGCCAGAAAATGGACATTTTCATGATAGTGGCATACAGACAGAAGATTTCTTGAGGGAAATAAAACTTGTTCTCAATCTCTTCACAGGTGACAACCCCATCTGCTTTTTGCTTTGTACACGACATGCTTATATCAATTATATCTTCAGAAACTAAAAATTTAACATAAAAATTATTTCCTAGATAGGAGTGGAGAAAAAAGCAATAACTCCATCATTAAGTAATGAATAAACTGATTATAAACTGCATCATAGCAAACATTAATGCTCATGATTAGATGCCACATCAAAAATGGAAATATAAAGAACATTTTTAATTTTGAGAACTGAAGAAAAGAAACAGGAATGATTCCACTGGAAAAATGTGGTATTATTGTTTTCATCCTTGCTTGCTTTGTACTCGACAGGAATCCATTAACATCAAGCAAGGCCTATTTCTAATCCCCTTGCTAAGACCCAGCCCTCGACCCAGGAGAATTTGTGTTGAAGCAGAAACATGTCAATCATTTTGGCCAATTAAGCACAATAATAAACATGAAGCAAGGAAAGAAATGTGGGCGGTATTGCCAGGATAAGGAGAGCAGTGTCTACACATTTTGAAAGCTTGTCTAGATTATGAGGTTAGCTCAATGAAAAATCATCTACAGCTTGTCTCCTAGGTCCACGGGATATTCCTGATCTATAGCTTATTCATTTCCTGTGCTGATGACACATGCATTCAGTATGTGGCAAATGGTAACAGGATTACATTTCACACATATTTCCCTGAGTTTTTGTTTCCTGAGTACTCCCGGTGCTTCTGTAGTATGCTTCAGGCTAACAGCAATTCAAATGATCGCTGGGTTTATCTGGGAGTTTGTGAAATAAATCAAGTGCTATTTGCATGCATCAAGCTTACTAGATATGCTGATAACAAGGTCTCAGTGATGCTCTCAGCTGACAAGGAGGTAGCTAAGAAATTTCTGTTTGATTTTTAGCTGTTCTCTAAGCTTATCTTGTAAATGGTAACACATTTTTGTTTGACACCTAAAAGAACAATGTCACTGATTTGCAGAGGGCTTCGAAAGTTCTGCTGAATTTTTATTGTTCTTATTGATGGCCAAGTTTTCCTGCCTCTGCCTGCTCAGTGACCCTTCCACAATACTTGAGTGCACATGC